>NC_052237.1:6152096-8789596 GCF_013401445.1 Tripterygium wilfordii | reverse complement strand
GGTTGGTTCTTATTACACTATCAATGTAATAAGCCACTGTAACCAAACGAGATTGCAATAGAACTTAACACTATCAACGTGTCCTTTCGAGCTGATTGATCATGTGAGCTTGCCTTCATAGTTGGCAGAAAACTCTTATTATGTGGGGAAGGAAAGGAGAGAGTTTGAGCTTTAATTTTTTGTTCGGAGAATTATCCGGTGGGCCCGATATTCTTCCGAGGGAATGGGCTTCGAAGGCTCACATGAGACCTCTAGAACATGGGTTTGCTCCTGCTAGGCCACAAGTAGTTACTTCCACGATCTTAGGCCCAAGGGTAGGGTGCTACTTGTAGGATCATCATTTAGGCTAGACAAAAAATAGTGTACTACAAGTAGTTGGAATTTGCCGTAACATTTATCAAGTCCAAATAGTACTTAAACTAGACTCCTATCATGGGCTTTGTCACCATGTCCGCCAGGTTATCATCGTATCTTCTCCATAGACACCACCCCTTGTGAGATTACGTCTCGGATCCAATGAAACTTGATGTCGATATGATTCATCCTCTTATGAAACATTTGTTTTTTGGTCAAATGTATAAAGCTCTGATTATCACAAAATACCTCCACCTTACTTTGCTCAACCTCCAACACACCAATCAACCCTTTCAATCATATTGCTTCTTTGATAGCCTCTGTAACAACTATATACTCGACTTCCATCATGGAAAATACAACTATAGGTTGTAGTTGTGCTTTCCAACTCACTGAGCATCCAAACAAAGTAAGACATACCTAGTTAAGTACCTTCTTTTGTCCACATCATCTGCATAATAAACATCAACATATCTAGTAAGTTTTTCACCATCACCCTTGTTGGGATTAAAAATTCTACACTATTATGACACTTGTATGATGAGTTGAACTGTTCAGCTGAAGTAGCCTCGAGGTAAGATTCAGAGGTTATCTCGACCAAATTTGAATCTGCAGTTTGTGTTTTGCTTGAACTCTATCTCTGTATTGATTTGGAACACGTTTTTATTCAGATAAAATTGATCTGGATATTATCTAATATAGGAGATGTGATAGGAACAAAATATTGAATTTGATATGGACTCCTTGTGGATTAGTTGTTGGATAAAAACTAATGTCTATTAATTGGATTTATGTGTGTTGGTTTTTATCTTAATCATGTATAACAATTATCTTCAAGATAAACACTTGATCAACGTCTGCAATTATCAGATGGAGTTCAAGATATTTATATAAAGCATATCAACATGGAGTCTCAGGATCGAAGATTTGAGAGAGAAGAATATAGAGAGGAATATTTTGTGTCTCGAGTCTGTTTTGTTTGCTTTGTTTTTCCACTCTCTTAGACGTTTTAATGAGTGATTCATATATGTATTCATTATGAGAGAGTATGAGTTTCGTGTTTGAGTGCTGCTCTGTTGATTTCTTTGACTGATCCATAAGAGGAAGAAGAAGAGCAAGACTGCACTGTTTCGAAATAACCTTCGCAGACTTCCTCAGAAGTTACCTGGATCTTACTTTAGTACTAAGTCTCTTGGAGGCGCCAAAAGCAATTGCAAATCATCATTGGTGCGTTGATTTGTGGTCAAAGCATATGCTGAGTCAAGTTGTATGATCGAGTCATAGGTAACGATAGATTGTAAGTTTTTCTTCACTTAGTGAATTGCTTTGACAGGCTAGTCACTCATAGACCCGAGGTTTTCTCCCAATCTGGGTTTACTCATTAAATTTGCGGTGTTCTTATTTGTTTATTTTCCGCATTGATTTTTCTATTATGTTGACTAACGATCTTAGCAAAGAAATATTGTATTCTCAACCCTTCATCCGTCTATACAGTAAGCCATAGTTGAAAGTTCCCTTCAAATATTTGAATATCCACTTTACATGCTCCCAATGCTCTTTTTCTAGATTCGATATAAATATGCCCACAAGACTAGCCACATAGGCTAAATATGGCCTTATGCAAATCATGGAATACGTTAGACTCTCCACGTCACTCGCATACGGTATATTCTTCACACCATATTCCTGATCAGTCTTTGGAGATAACTGTGAAAATATTTGAAATGACCTGCAAGTGGTGTTTGAACCACTTTCGACTTTGCCGTGTCAAACTTATCCACGATCCTCCGAAGATAATTGCACTGAGACACATACAACTTCTCTTGCTTCCTGTCCCAGAACATTTCCATCCCCAAAATCTTCTTGGTTACCCCCCAAATTCACTACCTAGCTGCGCCTAAAGCTTTCCAATTTCTCCCTTGCCCTTCGATGTTATAAGCTTAGAAATTAACTTACATATCAAGTAACAATAACAACACTAATGATTATTATTATTATATCTAGAGGACTTTGGGCCATAAATTAATATTATTTTGGTTTCTTTCTAAATTTATCTTCATTAAATGTTGTGGTTTTGTTAAGATAAATATATATTGAAATTTATCTGCACTAGATTTACAGTGCATATTAATTATAGACACAATAGATAAATTATATGCTTTGTTGATAAATAATTTTTACGCAATCTAAATAAATTATTTACTAATTTACTATGCAGATAGATATTTTTATACAGTGCACATAAATTATATACATTGTAGATATATTATACGCTCTACATATAAATTATATACAGTGCAAATATATTACCAATAGTGCAGATAAATTCATTATAGCATAGATACATAATTTTTATGCATTGCAAATAGATATACAACAATAGAAAAAACACCCAAACCTTCTAAAATCCACTTGACATACACGTAACTGTCATATTTGCTTCTCACAAACTTGTTTTTCAGCATAAACTCATCAAACCAAAGGTGCCACTTCCTAAACGAGGGTTTCAACCCATACAACGACTTCCTAAGTACGCACAACTTCCATTCATCTCTTCTTCACGAACCCATATGTTTGTGCCATTAGGGATGTCAATGGGGCAGGGTTGGGATTATAGAAACCAATGGTCAAAGCAAACCTAACTCAGACAAGGACAAGTCCAAGATCTCATGACACGTATCTCTACCTACTTAGTCTATTTCTGCCTGTACAAACCTTTCTCTATAATTGTTCAATGTTACCGTTAGTTCAACGGTCATATAACTTGTGTATATATATATAAATGTTACCGTTAGTTCAACGGTCATATAACTTGTGTATATATATATATCTGTCTCTGTAAAGTTCTGGTAAGGTGAATGAAAAATACTTAATACAAACAATCTCAACAAGTCTTTTATGGTATCGGAGCAGGTTCGAGAACTACTCCAAACAACTGAATCATCTTCTACCTCCATGGCTACAGTCACATCTGGGCTTATTGGGGATGGTGCATCTACAACTCAGGTAGCTACAGAGAAATCAATCATCGCCATTAATGCGAGCTCACAACTAGCGGTGAAGCTCAAGACTACTAACTTCACAGCCTGGCGATTGCAGCTTGTAAGTGTTCTGAGAGGATACAAGCTCTTGGGATATGTGGATGGAAGTCTTACCTGTCCACCCGACACTGAAGATGAACAAAAGGAACACTGGAAATGTCAAGACAGCATGTTAGTGAATGCAATAGTTGCTTCACTACATGAAACTACTCTTCCACTCTTGGGTGATGTTACGTCCAGTCATCAAGCTTGGACAAAATTTCATAGTCTTTTTGCTAACAAGTCAAGATCTAGAATCGTTCAACTCAAACAAAATCTGGTCAATATGCACAGAGGTAGCCAGAAGATTGAAGAATACTTAAGTGAGGTAAAACAAATAGCTGATGAGCTTGCCTTAACTGGAAATCCAATCGAGGAGGAAGATCTCGTCATTTTCATACTCAATGGCCTAGGAGCTGAATACAAAGGAACAGTTGAATCTATAAATGGGAGAGAAAATCCCATTTCCTATGAGGCCCTCAGATCGTTGCTCCTAAGTCAAGAAGCTTATCAACAGCGACTTGAACAACAACAATCACAACTGCTAGCCACTGCTAACCTTGCTCAAAATCAAACTCCTCAACAGTATAGGAACTATGGAAACAATCAATGGAGGAAATCGTCCACCTTCTTCCCAATATCATAACAACCATTACTCAACCAATGGACCATCTGGATACTCCAACTATGGCGGCAACCGTCAAAGGCCAAGGATTTTCTGTCAAATCTGTGAAAAACCAGGACACTCAGCTCGTACATGCAGGAAGCTCAAGGCTTATGCATCCGAAAATCCACCCCAAGCCAACTATGCTTTCAGTCACCACGGATCCAACAACACCAATGTTCAACCTTGGCTTGTGGACTCAGGAGCCAGTTATCATATGACCTCAGATCTTGGCAATCTCTCCCTCAACTCCGAATATGGAGGCACAGACGAAGTCAAGATAGGAGATGGCTCAGGTTTGCAAGTCACACATCACGGCACTTGTCACTTACACACACCCACTAAGACATTCACTCTTGAAAATACATTATGTGTTCCTCATATTCAACGTAATCTACTCTCAGTTCATCAGTTTACTAAAACTAACAATGTGTTAATTGAATTTCATCCTAACTGTTTTGTCATTAAGGATTCGAAGTCGGGAACTGTTCTGGCTCGGGGTCCATGCGTTGAAGGCACCTATCAGTTTGGTTCAGTGCAGCACAAGTCAGCCATGGTGGCTCACAAGTCTAGTCTTGATACTTGGCATCAACGATTGGGGCATCCCAACTCAGTTCTACCATCTTATTTGTTAAAATCTGCAAACTTATGTCCTCTTGTTTCTACTACTACTCTTGTTTTATGCAACTCTTGTGACATTAATAAAGCTCACAAATTTCCATTTGGCATATCTTCAGTTCATACCACTCGTCCACTACAAGTTATATATTCAGATGAATGGGGGCCTAGTTCTCCAGCATCCATATTAGGACACAAATATTATGTTATATTTATAGATCACTTTACACGTTACACCTGGTTCTATCCTTTGTTCCATAAGTCTGATGTTCTGAATATATTTTTACAGTTCCAAAGACTAGTTGAAAGACAATTTGATGCAAAGATCAAAACATTATATACAGACAATGGAGGAGAATACGTCAAACTTCAAACAACTTTGAACCAGCTAGGCATCTCTTGGAAACAATCACCACCCTATACTCCGCAACATGTAGGCCTGGCAGAAAGGAAGCACCGACATATTGTGGAGACTGGGAAGACTTTACTAGCACATGCTCACCTTCCTCCCCAATTTTGGTCTTTTGCCTTTGAGACAGCTGTGTATCTCTTAAACCGTCTTCCTTTAACTACTACCAAACCATACTCTCCTTTTCAGTTACTTTTTCAAACCCCACCTAACTATTTAAAACTTAGGCCTTTTGGTTGCCTATGCTACCCTTGGTTAAAACCCTATACCAACAGTAAACTTGATCCCAAATCCTCCCCTTGCATCTTTCTCGGATACACAACCTCCCAAAGTTCCTTTAAATGTTATGACCCTAGTACTGGCAAACTCTATCTTTCTAGACATGTGCTTTTTAGAGAACATCTTTTTCCTGGATTGTCTTCTCCTACCTCTAAGCAACCCATCCCTACTGCCATCAATTCTGACCAAGTGCAAGGTCCTTTACCTACTCCTCCCAATGTCTCTTTTTCTACTCCTAACGTCTCTATTTCACATACCCTAGACTTACCTGTTGCGCCTCCACCATCCCATTCCACCAATCCTTCACCTCAACATGACATGTGTCCAACTCCCATATCTCCCAATTTCAATATCTCAGATTCCTCACAACTCCCTTCACTTACACCCTCTCTTCCTTCGGACACTCCTCCTCGCACACACAAAATGGTCACAAGGTCTATGAATAATATTTATAAGCCTAAAACTCTTAATCACACTACTTTACATCCGCTGCTTGCTTCCCCTGAACCTCACATAGTTTATCAAGCCCTTAAGTCTCCTCATTGGCATCAAGCGATGGTCGAAGAACTCAATGCTCTTCACCATCATTCCACCTGGACACTCGTACCACCCTCTCCATCTCACAAACCTATTGGTTCTAAATGAATCTTTCGAATCAAACGCAATCCCGACGGCACTATCCACCACTACAAAGCCCGTCTAGTCGCTCAAGGTTATCTTCAAAGGCTTGGCTTAGACTATCAACAAACATTTACTCCTGTAGTAAAACCTACCACCATTAGGCTTGTTCTCTCCTTGGCTGTCATGCATCACTGGCCGCTGAAGCAACTCGACGTTAACAATGCTTTTCTACATGGTTCTCTCACTGAAACGGTTCTCATGAAACAGCCCCCCGGCTTCATTGATCAACAACATCCTAAACACTTGTGTCTGCTTCACAAATCTATATATGGGCTCAAGCAAGCCCCTCGGGCATGGTTCACAGCCCTTCGCGCTGCTCTTCTTCACCTTGGGTTTATTAATTCTAGAGCTGACACTTCTTTGTTTATTTACAAATCTCCTACTGTACTTGCTTATGTTCTTGTATATGTTGATGATCTTATATTAACTGGCTCTGATCTCTCCTTTATACACAGGATCACCGCTGCCTTGGGGTCCAAGTTTTCACTTAAGGACTTAGGTGACCTCTCCTATTTCCTTGGTATGGAAGCTATCCGCACCAAAGACACCTTATTTCTCTGTCAACATAAGTATATTCGGGAACTTCTCGAACGTGCGACTATGGCTGCCTCTAAACCTGTTGATACTCCTCTTCCATCTTCATTCAATCTGTCTTAGCAGAGTGGCACTAAGCTATCTGATGTCACTCTCTACCGTCAACTGGTGGGCAGTCTCCAATATCTGTTTCTTACACGTCCAGACCTCAGTTTCGCTGTCAATCGTTTAGCTCAGTATCTTCAACATCCCACAACAAGCCATTGGCACACTCTCAAACGTCTACTTCGATATCTCAAAGGAACCATTCATCACGGCATTCTTCTTCGTGCCAATTCTTCCCACAGTCTACGTGGCTACTCCGACTCTGATTGGGCTGGGAATCCCGACGATCGATCATCTGTCACTTCCTACATTATCTTTCTTGGTTCCAATCCCATTTCTTGGCGATCTCGAAAACAAAAGGCCATAGCCCGGTCATCCACTGAGGCTGAATATCGGTCACTTGCCGCCACTGCTGCTGAGGTTGTATGGATCACTCATCTTATGCGTGAATTGCATATCTCTCTTATTCACAGACCGCTGCTGCTTTGTGATAATTTGGGTGCAACTCATTTAAGTCACAATCCTGTTCTTCACTCCAAAATGAAGCATATCGCCATTGATATACACTTTATTAGAGACCTTGTTCAAAAAGGTATCCTTGCAGTTCGTCACCTTTCTACTGTGCATCAACTTGCAGATATTCTCACTAAATCGTTACCTCGTCAACGCTTTCTTGATTTACGTGCCAAGATCAGTCTCCACGATGGGACCCTGATCTTGCGGGGGCGTATAGAAACCAATGGTCAAAGCAAACCTAACTCAGACAAGGACAAGTCCAAGATCTCATGACACGTATCTCTACCTACTTAGTCTATTTCTGCCTGTACAAACCTTTCTCTATAATTGTTCAATGTTACCGTTAGTTCAACGGTCATATAACTTGTGTATATATATATACATCTGTCTCTGTAAAGTTCTGGTAAGGTGAATGAAAAATACTTAATACAAACAATCTCAACAAGTCTTTTAGGGATGAGGACATCTTTGTCCATCACCATATCCATTAGTCAAACCTTTACCCGTCCCAGCTAAAATATCTTTTGGGTATGTGAATTTTCACCATATCCCTATACATGTCAATGCGGAAAATCTCCCCCCGTCAACTGTAATTTTGTCATTTTGAGAAACCCAGTAATTACAAAAACCTCGCCAATTGTAATTGTGGCAACTCCATTAATATATAAATGAATAAATTAAAAACAAAACATGAATATATGAGGAAAACATATATATATATAACAAATTAAAGTTATATATCAAGTCAAACTAATAAGTAAACTATGAATATTATAAATAATATATATAAGTAATAATACGAGTTCGGGGCGGATTAAATTTTGACAAATCCACCACGTATCCATTATTTTCCCAAAAAAATATATGTATCCGTTAACTAATGGGGCATACCCGTCTTATTTGGGGCATGTCATGTGGGTATCCACCTAGTATTGACATTTTTGACATCCCTATGTGCCATTAGAATCCTCTCTTCAAGGTTTCCATGAAGCTTCATCTTCACGTCCATTTGTTCAAGCTCCATGTCAAACTATGTGCCTAGAGCAGCATCACTCTAATGGATGTGTGTTCACCATAGGCGAGTATATCTCATCGAAGTCGACTCCCTCTTGTTGCTTGAAATCCTTAGCAACAAATTGTGCCTTGTATCTTCACTTGTTCGTCCCTACAACGTTTTTTTTTCTCTGTTTGAAGATCCATTTGCAACCTACTACTATCTTATGATCTAAAGGCTATATAATAGTAATCCTAGTATAGTTCGTTTTGGGCCTTTTTGGATATTGGGTTGAATATGGGCCGTATTTGATTGAGAAAAAAAGACAAAAAGCCCATCTAACTTAAAAAGATCTGTTATGATGATGTGGCATACATCTATTGGTCCTCCGAAGTCCAAATTACAGACCCGATTCCGACCCGAATTCGTCTGTAAATTTGGGAAATTCTGATAAAGCCAGTGATGGAGTGCAATGGTTGGATTGGATAGTTGAGTTTCATGGCTGTTTTAAACCCGAATTGCAGCTTCTACTGCAGCTCTGCCTCGATACCCAACAATTCAACCTTAACCAACCACTTTCCTTGTTTATCTTTATCTCAATCTGTCATTGGTTGGTGCAGTAGAGGAATTTCTCTGAACTCTGCTCATTCTAGCTCAAGAACCTTTGCAAAGTTTGACAAGTTCCAAGGTGATGATCTTACACAAGACAGTCTTGACAAAGATGAGAATTTATCTTCTTTGCAAGCACAGGAAGAGGAGCAGGAGGAAGAGGAAGATGACAGGTTCAGTTTCTTATTTGTGAATCCTTCTTTTGTTTTAGTTTATCTGGGAGTTCCCTGTTTTTGTCTGGCCTCCATGGAAAGCTATGTAGCTTGAATTGTTTGTAATACTTGTTTATGGCTAGAATTTATTGCTATTATTAATTTGAAATACTCAATTAGAATCTTGAACAAAATCTATTTCAATGTATTTCATCATATGTGTGCGCTTCTGTACAATCAAAAGTACGCTTTCTGATAGATCTAAGGAAATCTGGTAAAGTGAAGTGACTGGCAGTATTTCAAAAGCTTTAACTTTTTGCTGTTTGGTCGCATATTGTTATTGGATAAATGGAAGGAATCCCACTGATGGCATTTAGTTTGTGATTCAGTTGCTTGCCTTCTGACTTGGAGGGTGCAGTCCGGCAGTCTGGTCAAGCAAGTGCCTTGTTCGTGTCTTCAGGAGGAATGAGAGCCATAGTATGTGCTAAAAACAAAATGTAATCTTATTGTTAGGAGTTGGAATTAATTAATGCCTCTCTCATACAGCCATGAGCCATGTCTATTGAGTTGTTAGTCTTACTCTTCAGCAGTCGTTTTCAGAAGCCTTAAAGAGGATTGTATTGAGAAACGAGCATTAATCAGCATGAAATCGAATGTTGTCTAAGTTAAATCCCTCTATTTTAGTGCACCTACTTTTAGTACTGACTTGACAGTAGTTCATTCTCGTTATCCTTGTTTCAACGAAGTAGTTTTGGTATTCAGTTTTTACATGTCAGGTTAAGATAACAGTTTCATCAGTTTGAGATTCAGCTTTATTCTATATTATGCTTCATCTCATCAAGAGTCTGAGCTATGTTTGCAAGTTATTAATGGTTGTTGTTTCTTGTGCTTTAAATTCTATTATTCGGTTGGTTTTTACTTATCTTAAGTACTTAGTTCATTATAGTTCGTTTGATTATTTTATTTTCTCACAGGTTGAACTCTTAGTACCACAATTACAATTTCTTGATGATGAAGGTGCACAAGCTGAGCTATGGGATCTATCAAAGGTTTTCTTGGATACCCTAATTGAAGGAACGGGATGTCAGGTTCATCAAATATCTCGTCTTAAACTTAGGATGTTCAATGAGAAACTCAGCTTGTAGACTGATACTGAACTTAATTGCTGACTTGTGAACTTTTCATATTTAGAGGGTTAAAGCCATATTTCCAGATGCTGGTGCTTCTGCACTATTAAAGTATCGGTGGAAAGATGCCTCCTTTGCATTTGCCAGGTAATCTCTTACTACATTTATAAAATTCTTAGAGCTATTCAGTGTCTTGGACTATTCTTTCCCAATCAGGCCTGGCAGTTTCCTGTATGTCATTTTTTACCCATGGAAGTCAATAGCATCATGAGTTCATGAGTATCCATTATATTTGTGCATCTGTCATATATTTAAGTAGGTTGACCAGTGTTACTTTACGACACCTTGTATTTTTTTAGGTCTCTTTATATGTTGTTGCTATTGCATTCTTTTATCTATTTCATTCAGCTTAAGTGATCGGAAGCCTGTTCAGAGTGAAGATGAAATTGTAGTTATGGTCGTTCCTGATTATCAGATGTTGGAGTATGTGAAGAGAATTGCATCTGAGCTCTCGGATGATCCGGTACTGAACTGATCTACATAATTCTATATTTAAAGGAATGTTCAATTCATGAATTAGTGGTTTAGTACTCAGTTTTTATGCTTTCTTGGTTTTGGAGGTTTATTATGTCAATGAAATACTAATTAGTACAAGCATATACTGTTTCTTTCCCCTCACTTATGTGGCATCTTTCATAAGCCCCAGAGCACACTATGCTTCCATACCTTCCCTTGCTTTCGGGAAATTTATTTTCCTCACAGATCCTCTGTTAAACTGCTAGCCAAGGCCTCTCCTCATGTGGAACCCACGTCTCGTCAGTGAGGATGTCGGGGTTGGAATTAATGTTCGGAACTTGAGACGTTACTTTTTGAGGTAAATGTTCTTTCATGTCTGCATTATGTTCCCCTTCTTATTGGCATGTTTGTTTTGCCTCCTGAAGTACACTTCGTTCCCTTTTCTGTCTTCAGGTTTTGTTGCTCTCGAGTTTTAATGACATTACTTGATTAGGAAAACAAACTTTTTAGCTGTGCAACTTTGCTGAGCTCATATGAATTTAGGCAAGTTCTGTGTGTTATATTGGCTTATGTTTTTACATCAGTATTTGCTTACTGTCCTCTTAGGCTTTTCTCTTGTTATTTTAGGTGCCTTCAATATCGTAACATATTATTGTTTTAATGAACATTCTTGGCCTTGCTGTACATGACCACGTAATTTCAGAAAGGCTCAGCCTTGTAATCCTTAATTCACTCCTCTTCCCACTTATGGCCAACGTTGTTGTTAATTATATATTTTTTCCTCACATTTTCATTGGCACATCCATCTTCTGTTAGGCACATTCTATAACCATGTTGAATTGGCTTCACAGAAATTACCGTGTTAAATGCATTATTACTATCTCTCTCCCCCCCCCCTCCCCCCTCCATCCTTCATCTTGCCACATCTAATTGTCTATGCAGGACTTTCACCACGGTTTACTCAATGAGACCCCTCCCATCTGGTGCTGTTTTTAGGTGTTATCCAGGGTAAGCGTTTCATTACATCACGTCAAATTTCAGTTACCCCTTTGGTATTTCATTATGGTGTACCTGCTATAGTTTGAATGCTCGTGTCACTTTGAGTTCAACTCTAATCTATGAGAAGCTGTACTTCGGCCAACAATAGATGCCAAGAAGATTATTCAAATCCAAAACAGTTGTAAATATTGTCATATGTAAGTTAGGCCGTGACCCTGAGTTAAACCAAGTAGATTTTCTGACCAAACTCGAGCTTTATCCATATTGTCGACTCATCATGTCCAAACAGCCACTTTGGGAGGTTGACGGCTCTCAAATTCCCCTATTACCAATTTGATGAGTTTCTCTTTTGTTGATCTAGTGATTATTTTCTGATAACTCTGTCATTCTCTCTATTTTGGTTACCTGCCAGCCTGTGGAAGGTGTTTTATGATGACAAGGCTAGGCCAAACAGATATTTGCTTGCCAAGGAACTCATCAGCCGTCCAGACTCTGAAGACCTTGAGGTTAGTTGCTGCTAATATCTTAAAATTTTGGCCAGGAGAAGTTAATGCATCGATATTGATTTGGATGACGGAGAAAAGAATTTATGATGGGATATCGATCTGGATGAACCCTTCCTGATTTCTACTTGGCTGGATATCGGACTAGGGAACGGAAGGAAACTATTGAATTTGGAAAAAAAAATAAAATATGTGAGCTAACTGGTTGTGATGTGATCTCACTGTTGCAGATGATATTTGGAAATGTAGCAGAGGAGGAGGGTCAGAACCCATCTTTGTTCAATAAAGCAGCAGGAATATTTTCTTCACTAAATCGATTTATGAGAGCCATTTCCAAGTAGTATTTTCCATAAACCATAAACTAGTTTCGAGTATCACGTACTGTTACTTTAAGCTCCCCCTCCCTTTTGTGTTATGTAATGTTGTAACTCAACGAGAATTCGTTTTGGTGCGATGTAGCACAGCAGAGGATGTAGGAATATGTCAGATTCCTCCTCCGTTTGTCGACAATGCTTCTCTTTTTTGTTTCAAAACCATCAATCCAGTCTCATGCATTGCTTTGTGCTATGTTCAGTAGATAATGGGATTCCTCAGCAAAGCATCACTCAGGGGTTGGATTCAGTATCAATGGGAACCTCTCTTTTCTTTCCCTATCATTGAGTCATTTAGGCTTTGCAATCCTTCTGCCAAAACAACACTTGAAGTGATACTGACTTTAAAGATCCTCAATTAAGGTTTGTTTCCACTTTCTTTCAACCAAAGAACAGTGCTTGTTGGCTATACATTGAGCTTGGCGAGTGAAGTAGATTCCAAGCGTCATAGAAGAAGTCACTTAAAAGAAAATGCAAACCAATCTACATGTTGACTTGGGTTGTTTCTCTGGTTTCTGGAGCCTAGCTTTAACTGTTAGAAGATGTATAAATGATAGAAAATGCCCCAACAACTTTTAGGGGTGAACGATAAAGTAACTAGTCTTAACATGGTATTGGAACAGGAGGTCTTGGATTTAAGCCTTAACTTCCGTAATTTAAACCTCCAAATTGTTGTTGATCCAAGTGAGTGTCTTGTGTGAGAGTAGCTCACATGTTGGGCCTCGTTTGTTGTGCACGTATTGGGTCGTCCGATTGATCAACCCACACATGAGAAATGTTAGAAGATGCGTAAATGATGTGAAATGCCTCAACCCAATAAATTAAGGTTGAACGGCTAAGTAACTTATCTTAACATTAACTATACGGAAATAAAGCAAGTTTGCTTCTTGAATGTGTTCAAGATGCTGCAATAGTGATAGAACATTTAAGACAAACCATAATTGTACGACATCCGCCTGTTTGGTGGAGCGTTGTGGAAAATGAGCCCGTGAGAAGCGCCGCTCCATCAAATGAGGATGATTCGCAAACGGAACCGCTGGCAAATTACAGAGAAGAAGCTCTTGATAGGAGATTCTTCACGAACATTTTTTTTTCAAAAAGAACATGGTACCCACATGGTCCCCACTTGACGTGGGACCCATACAACCATGATAATTTTTTTGTTTCTTTCAAAAATTAATGTGGACGTACTGTTTGTAATAATAGTTCATATTTACTAGAATAATTATTTTATAAACATTTGTAATTTTATTAACTATTAAGAATTTCAGATAATGATTTTAATTTTAATTTTAAAAAATATTTATAATTTAAAATTAAAATTAAATTTAAAATGATACTTAAAATTAACTTTAATAATAGATTATATTTATTAGATTACATTTAATTATAAAAAATCATAAAATGTAATATTATAAAATTTAAGAAATACTTTAATTCAACAGCTTTTCTGTTAGTGTCAACTTTGAGTTCGCCAAACACCTCACCGCATATTACACAGCTTCAAGCTTAGTTTTTTTTTTTTTTCTACAGCTTTTCCGCTAGCATTGAAAATCAATTTTTCCCCTCTACCAAACGAACCCATCATTGGGTAGCAACAACTAGAGCAGAATTTGGTTTTGAAAGCGTTACTTAATTTAAAAGCTGTGGAAAAAAAGCTATAATAAAACCTGTGTAATATGTTATAAAGGTAGTTTGAAGCCCCACTGATGCAGCGTGACCAGAGTGCTCTTCTTGGATTGGACGCTGAAGGCAGATTTCCCTTCCTCGAGGAAGGCCAACAATTTATTGAATTTCCTTTATTTCTTTTATTTAATTACAGTTTCCTTAAATTTAATTAGGTCTTACTTAGGCTTTTGCTTTCACTATTTAAGGTTGTAAACTCTCATTAGAGAGCAGCTTTTGTTGAAATATGATGAAAATTAGATGTTCTTCTCTAACCCTACTTATCATTTAGTTCTTGGTGGATTGAACCAGTAGAAGCTATGTCACAATCATGAAGTTCCCTTAGTTCGCATTGCGCACTCTATCAGTTGGCATCAGAGTTCTGCACGTTCCAAGTCATGTTGTCAAAAAGATAAGATGTTGGAAAGCACACGAGTTTGGAGGAGGTGTATGCAAGAGAGGTTGCGAGTCTGTATCAACAAGTCGAGCAGGTCAGGGAACAAAATATGGAAACGTTTGTGATATAGATGGATCTGATAATGCAACGACTTGATGCGAAATAATTGGAGGAGATAGGTGTTGATAACTATCAATCCCAATTTTTGATGAGTATCCAAATGAAGACGATCTATTGCTCCAAGAGAAGATCAAAGAAGAAATAATTGGAGGAGAAATCAAACATTATTCAACTAGCAAATTCTGACATTATGGTGCTTGTTGAATTCGTTGATTTCTTCATTCTAGACTGCTTTAACAAAATAAAGAATTATTTTATATCTTTGATAATTGAAGTTGAGGGTTCAAGGTGTCATGGGTTAGTGGTTCATTCTTTACTGTGATGAGGATGATCAAGAAGTCAATATTTTTACTAATACAACTCTTTTAAAACTCAAGGGCGAGTTTTCTCCAACAAGGGGAGACTGATGTAGCACTACCAGAGTGCTCTCTTTGGATTTGACGCTGAAGGCAGATTGCCCTTTCTCTAGGAAGGTCATAGCCCTTCACTATTTAATTTAATTAGGTCTTACTTAGGGTTTTTCTTTCACCATTTAAGGTTGTGAACTCTCACCAGAGAGTAATTTTTGTTCAAATATGATGAAAATCGTATATTCTTCTCTAACCCTACTTTTCGTTCAATTTTTGGTGGATTGAACCAATAGAAACTATGTTACAATCGTGAATTTCCCTTAGTTCACATCAAGCACTCCATCACCCATAATGTATCAACAAAGCATTGGAGGGTATCAACAAAGCATTGGAGGGTATCAACAAAGCATTGGAGGGTATGAGAGTCTTACCTGCCAAGTAACTCCTCTAGAATAATTCTTTGTGATGGTGTTACATAATGAACACATCTTCTTGGGCACTGACCAACTACAATATGAACATCCTAATCTTTACCATGCCTTGATGATATGAAACTTAAGCGCTGAGATATATAACATGTCTTCACGCAAAAGCTTAAATTTGTATTCGATATTTAAATTAAAGAGTATACTCCTTAAACTATCTGATGACGTCCAAAACTAGTTTGGTCTTGGAGAAGTATTAGGTGGCCGGACTGACATCAAGAAACGTCTCCTTGGATATGCTAAGATGACATACACAGGAGGAAACGTGAGTTAAGAGGGGCCCTGAGTTTGTTCTCGGGGGACCTCTCTTACACTCAAGTCAGTTTGAGATGCTATGAAATTACTTTATTGAAGTTTTCTTGTGTGATCATTTCCTTAAATCATATAATGTTTTCTCCAGCTAGCTTGTAATATAATTAAATTTTCCTTTCAATTAAGATGTTGTAAGTGGGGAGTACTCATGGTCGGAGCGCTCTCTCTCAAGTAGCAACTAAGAGTGCAATGTTTGAAATTATTCACCTGGAGGTGAAGGTCCTTTTTTTATGGGTTGGAGAGAGAATTTTGATAGAAGAAGATCTCTTCCTTCTTCATTTTTAGGCGGGTTTAAAGAGGGTGAATCTCTTCTTGATTCCTTTTCTAATTGGAGTAGCTATCTTTTAGGACTATTGATTCCCCTTGGTGTTTGATCATATGGGGTTTCCGAGGTGAGGCTACTAGATTTTCCTAAGGTGGCATCATGGTCTTGTCGAGATGCTCTTTACTCCATCAATACCTTGATCGATCACCCTTCAGACGCACCATATGGCGGCTCCTCGGGTATTGGCCTGGCACCTTGATTGTGCCTTGGTCAATATCTTAGAGGGGAAGGTGTTCGACACCTAGGCAGTACCATGCTCACCGCCTCAGCTTGTCACCATGGCTTATCATCTTGGAACATAAGCTTGTCGCCTCTGTTTATCCCCCGGCTTGGCACCTTGGCTTGTTATGTCGGTTTATCGCCTCGGCTTGTCACCTTGCCTTGTCACCTTGACAATGTAGTGCCACATGTTGACATATCATTGGGAATATTGTTGGTATCATCAATATCAATCTTCCAAACCGTCACTCATAGATGCGTTCTATATCAAGAGAAAAAAAATTCTATAAAGACACTCAGTGGTGAATAACAAAAAATGCCCTTTGGAAAGAAAAAAAACAACCTTGTGAAGTTTCAAAAAGTTCCAACGATGAGAAAATCCTATGTGGCATCCCACTTGAACATACTTAAAATAAAAAAATAAAAAACACATGTGGCATCATAAGTGGACTATCCTATATGAAATACACTCCTATGTGGAATAAAAGCTTTTTTTTTTTCTTTCTTCTTCATTGTTTTTCTGGTTTCCTCCTTACGTAGGGGAAGCTCCACCAAAAGCAAGAAAAACCTTGAGACGAAGCTGAATCGAAAAAAGAAGAAATCAAGCTCAAGTTTGAGAAAATAATGAAATCAATTTCAGATTTCATTCAATTAGTTGCTAAGTGAGGATTAGATTGTGAAGCGAGGAAGAAATCGACCTAGGGCTGCTTTGAGTTACAGCTACCGCTGCTGCTGGCTTTCAAGCTGGAACTTGAAGAGAGTC
The DNA here is from genome assembly GCF_013401445.1 of Tripterygium wilfordii. Lineage (NCBI taxonomy): Eukaryota > Viridiplantae > Streptophyta > Magnoliopsida > Celastrales > Celastraceae > Tripterygium > Tripterygium wilfordii. The sequence continues at coordinate 8,772,449 of NC_052237.1, read as the reverse complement.
ATAGTTTTGATATTGGGAAACCAACAACTGACATGGGTTGATATTGATCGACTCTTGAATAGATTCTGACGTAGAGGAAGGTGAATGAATCCTCTTGAACAAATTCTGAATCTGATTAATTTGAATTTGAGATAGGTTGATTTGAGGAAGGTGAATGAATCCTCTGGAACCGGAGGTCATGTAGAGCAAGAGAGGCAGATTCAACAAGGAATGAAAATCTCCAACAGTGATGGACTCGCTGCTAGGGCTAGGAGATCCAGATTCAATCCAATTGCAACGAATGATGAGCAGCGATGGGGATAGATTGTGGGTTGATGATTTAGGGTTTTGTCTTAGATGGCACACTCTGATTTTAGAGATAAAAAGTGTGACACTTGAATAGTTTAAGAACATATTGTCGCAACCGGGGTCACGACGCAGTCCGACGTTTGAAAGGATGAAAAATGTTTAGAGTCGCCACCAATTGATTTAAGGTGCAATTGGACACCGTAAAAACCTGCGAACCAGAGAAAAGGGTACGGGGATCGATTGAGTGTAGGGAAGGTGTTAGGCACCCCACGACTCCCGTTCGAAAACGGTTACCCGGATTAATCTAATGGCTATCTTATGGAAACTTGCTCTTTGCAAGATATAATTATTTTGAGAAAAAGGTTGGTATGAAAAATACTATCAACTCATGATAGCTTTGGAAAAAGGGTTTGAAATAACACTTATCAACTTATGATAGTGTTTGAAAAAAACTTGGAATATTACTATCAATTTATGATAGTTTTTATTTGGAGACACACTACCAACTTTTGGTAGGTTTAATTTTAAACACCAACTTATGGTGTTAATGATAAAATACCCTACCAACTTTTGGTAGGTTTAATTTTGAACACTAACTTATGGTGTAAATGATAAAATGCCCTACCAACTTTTGGTAGGTTTAATTTTGAACACCAACTTATGGTGTAAATGATAAAATGCCCTACCAACTTTTGATAGATTTAATTTTAAATACCAACTTATGATGTAAATGATAAAATACCCTACCAACTTTTGGTAGGTTTAATTTTAAATACCAACTTATGATATAAATGATTATTTGGAAAAAATGTCATTTGCCAATTTAATCCATTATTGCCAACTTATGGCAAATTCATAAATGAAATCAAATATGGTCCATAATCCAGATAAATGAAATCAACTTATGATTTCCTTAATTGAAATGACAACATATCAAAGAATCAAGATTTGCACAAAACAGATTTTCAAACCACACACTGCGCACAGATTTTTCAACTCTGATTTCACCTATCAAATGAGGTCGAAATGCAACGAAATTTTATATACAATGTCACAACACCTCAATAAACACTATATCAAAATTTCAGAGCAAAATTCAAAGTTTAAGGCAGTCTGCTAATCTCGGACAGATTAGGGTCTTGAAAATCCTGCAGTTTGAAGTCCTTGATTGTAGAGGCTCGCATTGGAGAAGATTGTTGTAGCAAAAAAAAAAAATAACAGGAAAGCTTGATGATTGATGAACTTGATGGCAAGAAGTTTCTCCCCTTTTCTTTCTCTCTTTTTCTTTTTCTCCCCCCTAGCTCTCTATTTTTGCTCTCTTCCCTTAGCTCTCTCCCCTAGCTCTCTATCTTGCTCTCCTCCCTTAGCTCTCTCCCCTAGCTCTCTATTTTGCTCTCCTCCCTTAGCTCTCTCCCCTAGCTCTCTATTTTGCTCTCCTATTTATAGGAAATTAGGAGCTACCCATCCATTGAATGACCAACCATGGCAACCTAAGTGGAGTCACCACCATTGAATAACCAATTTGCACTAAGTAAGTGGATTCACCACCATTGAATGTAAATGGAGTCACCACCATTGAATTTGCACTAAAATGATGGATTCACCACCATTGAATGTAAATGGAGTCACCACCATTGAATTTAAGTGGAGTTGCACATCAATTTGCACTAAAATGATGGTGATGCATGGAATGATGTCAAGAGAGATATACATATATGTGTATATATGTATAGGTGGAAATAGTAATGGGTTTGACAAATCATGTGGTGGGCTTTCAAATGATAATCAAGACATTGGTCAAGATGGTAGTGGACACAAGCAAATTAGCTTTTCATGAAATGGGCCAACAAATGTTGAACATAGGTTGGTATGAATTGGGCTAAGATATGAGTATTTGTGGGCTTAAGAATCCAAGAAAGAGAATATTTATGGGCTTATAGGTACAACAAATGTGTTTTTTTGCATTTTTGTGTTTTTTCTCATTTTTGTATTTTTTTGTATTTTAGCCGGACGAAAATCGGGTACTACACATATCATTGAAGTTATTCAAAGTTTACCACATAGGACTTCTTCAATATGCCATATAGGTGTCACACATGACTTTTCTAGTCACTTTCTCACTTAAGGGATGAAAGAGATACTTTCCTATAGTTGAGACACAACATTGAAGACAAAAGTTTGAGGAGAAAAATGAAACCACAACATTGAAGAAAAAAGTTTGAGGAGAAAAATGAAACCTCGTGTATAATTGAAGGAGGAAAAGTTACATTTTGCTGAAGTTGTTGTTGTAAATATAAAAAGTAGTTGTAGAAAGTAACACAAGATGCAAAGAAGCAGTCTCACAATAATTTTATTGATCACAATAAATCGAGTGCAAAATAATGAAATAAACAAAACACAGAAACATATCCTGGTGTCTAATTGTGCAAGGTGAGGTATGGGGAAACTTGAATCTCTTTAAGGCGATATCTCCTACCTATTATGGTGCTTAGCAGGTTACTGAGCTTTACCTCCCAAGATACAACACCTTAAACCTAATTGGGCATAGCACTACGTGGATACATGCCCCTATCATACACCCTTGAACTCAATAGCATTCAATAACAAAACAGATGAAAAATAAAAATTTTGGAGTGATAGAAATTTTTCGTGATTTATGCAAGTCGTCCATCATGTGAGTTATACAGATGTGGCGCAACTCATAGATAGAATCGAGCTAGAACACTTTTCTAACCTCTAGTTTGACATAGTTTAGAATTATGTGTCTTAATAAGATATTAGAATTCAATCTGAGAAGAAATTCAACCTCTTAGTGAGATAAGAGTTTAAAATTTAATCACCTAATCAATTATAATAAATTAGAACTCTAATCAAACTTTGACAAAAAAATATATTAATATTTTATTTATCTCGAACCCCGACTCGTGTCTGAGAATGGCTTGGCCCACCAACTCGACTAGATGGACGGCAGTGGTGGCGAGTGCGTTTGTGATGGTTTGGCCCAATGGCCTATGGTGTGGAAAATCTCTATACTACAAAAGTTTGGGTGCTCTTGGACCCAAATTAATAGTCCAACACTCCCTATTATAAAATAGCAATCTTGTTGCTAATTTTCCAATGTGAAACCTTTGCAACACACACAAAACACACATCTCTTGTGGGTATATTGAGTCATTCACACAATGATTTTCCTAACATAATTACTATTGCATTCCCCCAATAGAAGAGAATGCAAATGCATGAGTTGCTCTTGTAATTCATGGATATGGGCCCTCTAAAATATGATTTAGAAAGACATGTGACTGTCAAAAAAAGCATACCACGACACGATGACATGAAGAACCCCTTTGTCAACGCTTTGTTGGAAATTCAAACTCAAACACATTATTAGTATTTTAGATAAATATATTGAATAAGGAACCCCTTTGTCAACTCTTTATTGGATGATGCATAAATGAATATAAACAATCCTTTGTCAAAAAAATTCTTAGTATTTTAGATCAATATATTTAGTAAAGAACCTTTTGTTAACTTCTTATCTGATGATGCACAAATGAAGACAAACAAAATTAAAAAAAAAATTGACACTTGAGCTGCTTGTGAGATTCGATGAATTTGGGTGCTATAACAAACAAAAACACAATGACAACCAAGCTAGCAAGCCTTTTACATAACGTGTGTAAACTACTATATATATATATATATATATATATATATAGTATTTTTTTTTTCCAAATTCCAGGGTGCCCACCCTTGCCCCAATGTGCCTCTGCCTCTTGCCATGCAACCCAATAAATTAACTTGTTAGGTTGAGGTTTTTTTTTACATTTTTTTATATATATTCTAACAGAATCTATTATACAGTGATAAATGCTGGTGAACTGTGAACTTATGGGTACTTTTTATCACCCAACTTCAAAGAACTAATCATAATGTGCATTATTGTCTAATTGTGGGGGTCACAAAACTCTGTTCGGTTTGAATGACCGAATTTCTCCAACCTGGATTGAATTAAGTTTGAACATTAGTTATATATTCGAAATCTGGGTCCAAACACAAAATTTTTGTCTGGTTTTAAATCTGATCCGGGTCTAAACACATAAATATTATCCGGTTTACATGTCCGAACCCTGACCTGAATTAGATTATATTCCGGATTTAAATCAATTTGGGTTTGATCAATTAAATACGTCTGAAATCTAATCCGGATTAGGATCTGAATATATAAATATTTTATAAACACGTGATATTTTCTGACTCGAAACCCATTTTTTACCACTCCTACCTAGTTGCAAAGCCATAATACACATCCCCCGGTTTGGTAACGTGGTACATTAAAAAAATAAGAAAAAAGAACCCCCTGTTTGGTAACGTAGTACATAAAAAATAAAAAAAATTGTTGAGAAGATAGATACATGAGGCATGAATTATGGTTTTGGTTACTTAGTCAATTCTGTCCTTGTGTATAGACTAATAAGTAATAATTTTATAATTTTATTTTTTAAGGCTACAAGTTTATTGATAAAAGTAAAATTACAATACAGCAATAGAACTATGAAAACAAAAACCTCAAAGACAAATTGGAGTTTCAAATCTAACCCAAACCCAAAAACAAAAATAAATTGAAAATACATCTCACAAAGAGTGCGGCCCTTTCGGACTTGAAGATGCTAGTTGGATAAAATCCAACGAGTTGAGAACTAATACAAATAAACTTGGGTTGGATTGGAGAATACTGCTTCAAATAAGGAATGACCAGACATATGTCGAGATGTACCCATATAGACGAAATAAAATGAAAAACTCTAGTCGAAATCTCAGCTCCACCAACCAGCAGCACAAACAGTAGTAATAGATCTCGACAAGGAGAAAACCCTCCAAAACAACATATTTGAAGAAGAAACAAACCCAAATCAGAAAAACTCCTATAAATAACTCTTCAAACGATCAAAATAGAATATCACACCAATTGATCTAATAGATCCAAGACAAATCTTCACAAAACATGTTACCAATCGACCAAGATCCATACAAATTAATCATAGCGAAATAATATTATAATTTGAATGGAGAGTAAGTGTGGCTTGTCCAAATGCTCCCTCTGTGGATGGCGAATATCAGCTTGGAATCATAGTTTAAAATAGAAATTACAAAAACATTATTATACAAAAGTCTCTTATTCTACTAAATAAAAATAAATGGCCACTTAAATAGTCATATAAGGAGATTTGGTGGGTTGTACATGTACTTACCAAAAAATAAATAAATTGGCGAGTCTTGTCGATTTGCTAGCTATGGACAAGCGAATAATCCTGTTGGAATCATTTTCCAACCTCTATAAACAACAACAAAAAAAACCCAGTACTTGACAAGAGACTTGAGACTTGAAATTTGAAAACCACAATTTTGGGGGGTGGCGACCATCATGGAGAGCAGTAACAGTATAGAAGGAGTGTTTATGGCATGGATTCTTGTGGGTTTGCCAGTATTGGTGGGGATGTTGTGGTGGTGGAACGAGCTTTGGTATGTGCTGCCTCTTATGCTTCGACGACCTTCCAGTGGCCGCGCAAAGCTCCCACCGGGAAACATGGGTTTGCCTTTTCTTGGAGAGATGTTAACTTTTCTATGGTACTTCAAGATTCTTGGTCGACCCGATGAGTTCATCGATTCAAAGCGACGCAAGTAAGAATAACAACTCTTGCTCACTCCTTTTCTTTTTCTTTCTAAAAAAACATGTCAAGTACTATATCTCTCATTGGATCGCAATAACCTAACTCACTGGTATATCTCTCACACAAGTGACGGGTTTTCTGGCCTAAGGACAATGACGATAGCCCATAAAAAACAAATATTAATTGGTGTTTTGCCGCAAATTTTGTGATCAGGTATGGTGATGGAGCGGGGATGTATAGGACCCACCTCTTCGGATCACCGTCCATCATAGCATGCTTTCCACCAGTCAACAAATTTGTACTTAAATCAGATGATTTGTTTCAAATGGAATGGCCTAACCCTGATATTATCGGTCGTAGCTCTCTCGGTGTAGTTCGTGGAAAAGCTCATGCCAGGGTCAGAAACTACGTGCTAAACTCTGTCAATCGGCCTAAGACACTACAACATATTGCTCAACAATTGCAGCCAAAGATGGTAGCAGCTTTACAATCATGGTCTCAGAAGGGTAAAGTCATCGCAAGTGATGAAATCAAGAAGGTCAATCAACAAATTTTCTTTTCTTCACATGCATATACATATACATATATATATATATATATATATATATGGCTCATACATATATTATGATATATTACAGATGACATTCGAAAACATTGGGAAATTGTTTGTAAGCATGGAACCAGGACCTCTTCTTGATTCCATGAATAAATTGTTTCAAGGGATGGTGAAAGGGATAAGAGCTCAACCACTTAATTTTCCTGGAACTGCTTCTCATTATGCAACTAAGGTAAACTTATTAACACCACCTAACGAGTTAACATATTTGGAAAAGCAGCGAAAATGTCTCAAGTTCGACTTGATTTGTTTTACAGTGTAAGAGGAAACTTGACGAGATTTTCTTGGAAGAGCTGAAGAAGAAGAAGGAGAAGAGACAAATAAACGGAGCGGAAAAGACCAATGATTTAATGGATGGATTGATGGAAATAAAAGATGAACAAGGTAACCAATTGAGTGATACAGAGGTAATAGAAAACAGTATGGGTCTTGTTATTGGTGGATATGAATCCACTTCCCTCGCAACAATGTGGGTTGTTTATTGCCTTGCCAAGTACCCTAATGTCCTACAAAAGTTACGGGTACGTATGCATACATACATACATTGGAAAATTTGTTATTTGATAATGTCTCAAGTATCTAGAATTTATATTCTAGGAGGAAAATATGGCTATGAAAAAGAACAAACCTGAGGATTTCATTACAAGTGAAGATGTCTCGAAACTGAAATACACAAACAAGGTATGTCAGCATATATATTCTTATAGTTACCATAAATGTCTTTGAATCAAATTTTTATGGACTAAAGTACATACATTTCAACAGGTTGTGGAAGAATCACTAAGAATGGCCAACACTGTAGCATTTGTTTTTCGATCAGTTGCCAAAGAAACTGAATTTGAAGGTATGATTAAATTATATGCTCTGTACTCTGAAGGAGGAATAATATTTGCCAACCATAGTTGATCTTCACATTGGGTTATGTGTATATATATAACTTGTATAGGTTACAGAATACCAAAGGACTGGAAAGTTCTTGTATGGCTCCGTTACCTCCATACGAACTCAGAATATTTCGATGATCCTCTATGCTTTAATCCAGATAGATGGGATGTAAGTATGAATTATCAAAATCATTACTACCAACATAGATACAGACAGTAACAAATATCATATGTACGTTTTAGCTAATGATCAAGTGCAATTTTGAGGTTTATTAGGAACCAGCAAAGGCAGGGACATTCCAGGTATTCGGACTAGGACCTAGACTCTGCCCCGGAAACACACTTGCTCGAATGTCAATCGCGGTTTTCCTTCATCATCTTTCGATCGGATACAAGTACATAAACCAACTTAATTGTCTTTAGTAATATTAAACTAATTGTGTTAATAATACAAGCACTAATTTGATCTCACTATTGACGTACTTCAACAAATTTCAGGTGGGAACTAGTCAATCCTGATGCAGGCGTGACTTATCTACCACATCCAAAACCAGCTGATGGAGTGGAGATTGCAATCTCCAAAATCTGACAAATGTTTGTGTTATAATTCCACTTTCATATACTTAATTTCACTAAAAGGCCATATTAAAACTATGACATATGGTGTTTTTTAGGGTCTTTTGCAATTATCCTCTAATGTCCATTTTGTAATTTATCAATCTCAGTTCTCTTTCTATGCTTCTTAGTTCTTGCATCATCTTCTTTAGAAAGTGCACAAAATTGCCGCAACTTTTTTGGCAAGAAAAGGTAGATTTGCCACCATATCCATGGCTTCCACCCCAAGTAAATAAACTTCGCAAGAAAAGGTAGATATCAATTGTTGTAAATAAATTTCGCAAACAACACACAAACAATAGAGCAATAAACAGAACAATCGAAAGAGAGAGAAGAAGAACACAAGAGTTACATGGTTCAGTAAATATGCCTACGTCCACGGAGTCTTTGGCTATTTTTATTATGAGAAATTCAGTAGTATAATTGAGCTAAGGTTTCCTCATTTTATAACAAGTTACATGAATACCCAAAAATACAATTATACCCCATACTAAAAATAACCAACATTCACCCCTTTTCTAGAGCTTTCAGGTATTAAGTAATTCTTCTAATATGAGCCACTTTATTTAACATTTAGACCTCTTAAATACTTTGAGATAATTTAGCTTTGTAGGCAACGGTGCCACCACGTAAAAGCTTCATTAGGAACTCTTGATCGCCCCTCATTGTACAAGTCCAATCTATGCCCCTCGTTGTACAAGTCCAATCTCTGAATCTTGTACATCAAGTAATCCAAAGTGCACAAGGAAGGCTCGATCACCATCATCCCAAAATTCCTCTCTTTTTGGACTCTCACATCTCAAATCCTTCTCTCTAGGATTCTCAAAGACTCTATCTCGCTCTCTAGAAAGTTGCACAAATCTTAACTCTTATAGGTTACATGAAAGATAAGAGAAGTAAACCCTAATTCAAACTCAAAACCTAATAGAATTCTGCTTCTAGAACTAAAAAATGTCAAGCTCATGGCTTCCTCGAGTGAGTCCAATCCTTCTTCGAGGAAGGGAAATCTGGTCTGAAGTGAAAATTCAACTTTGAGCCAAAAACTCAAAAAATCTCCAACTTGGATCAAAGTTGTGCATAACAAACAACAGAAAAACAAAGCAGTCTACCCTAAAATTGTCATTATTCTTTGTGAACATCCTTCTTCATGTTGTCTTCTGCAACAAAATTTCAAACTTTAGAGATTAACTCCGACCAAGTCCAAATGCTCTTTGAACTTGTTTGTCAGTTCCACAACATCAACCGATGTACTAAAAATCTTTCGACTAGTCTTACTTACTTTAATAATTCTGGAACATGGAATCCTCATATTCTCCATCTTAGTAAGTACTTCCGAAACTGTGCTTTTTACTGGAGGACGACCAACCTGTCTTTTTTGAGAATATTCTGCCACATACTAAATTGAAGTACCAACCTGCACTCTACCTGACTCTCTTATCCGAAGCTCGACTTGTTTTTGAGATCTCGAAATACATGTAGTACCTATTATACCATCTTGAAGAACATATAGAATGCCAATCTTCCTCCCCGTCATCACTGTCACTAATCCTGTACTCACTTTCAAAACTCCACCTTTCATGGAGAACCTATAGCCTTTGGAATCCAGACTGCTCAAAGACACCGAATTCTTTTTTAAAGCATGGACATGACAGACACCCGTCAACATCCTAAGAGCTCCGCCTTGCAATCATATCCGAACTAAGCCTATCCCAACAATTTTGCAGGACGTACATCTGCATTTGTCTTCCCACGATCTTTGAGCTTTGGGCATTCTAACTTGAAATGCCCAAACTGGTGATAATAATAACATTGAATATCTTTTATTGATTTTTCCCATCCTTGAGCCATTCTTGTTCTTACCTAACAAACCAACTGCCTGCACCACCATCCTCGACATTCAACTTGGTCTTTAACTCTTTCGAGTTCAAAGATGCCTTGACATCGACCAAGAATAGAATTTCATCCATATAATATGGATTTAGCAAAAGAATCATATGAGATTGGTAGCGAACATAAAATAATAAGAGCTTGGTCCTTCTCATCAACTTTGACGTCAATGTTCTCCATATCCATGATAATTCGATTAAAATTATCAAGATGTTGTTGTATAGACATACATGAGTCCATCTTAAGGGTATACAATTGTTGTTTCAGATACAACCGGTTTGTGAGAGATTTCGTCATATACAAGGTTTCTAGTTTATCCTATAGCCCTTTGGCTGTTTCTTCGTATGTGACCTCCCTGAGTATTACATCCGCAAGAGATAATTTAATCGCACTATGAGCCTTCTTATCCCTCTCTATTGTCGTCTCTTTGGATAATTTAGCTACCTCTTTTGCATCCAAAATCTTCGCCACGTTATTATTGCAAAAATGTGCGTATCTTGATACACCACAAACTAAAACCATTCTCTCTATCAAACTTTTTTATCTCGAATTTTGTAAGATCCATCGACCATTGCTCTAATACCAATTGTTGTGAACTAACAACAAATATAGAAAAATATGCGAAAACAAAAAAGACAAAGAAGACATGAGATTTAAGGAGATTTGGTACAACTTGTCTACATCCTTGAGTGAGGATTAACGAAGAATTCCACTAATATGAAAAAGATTACAAAAGAGATGAGTTCTTGAACTCAAGAATTAACCTAAAGTCTCTTTCTTTGGACTCTCACACCTCAAACCCTTCTCTTTAGGATTCTCAAAGACCCTATCTCACTCCCTAGAAAGTTGCACAAACCTTAACTCTTAGGTTACACAAAACATAAGAGAATGAAACTCTAATTCCTACTCAAAACCTAACAGAATTATGATTTTACAACTATAAAAGTCAGGCCTGTGGCTTCCTTAAGTGGACCCTCAAGCCTTCCTCGAGAAAGGGCAATGTGGTTTGAATTGAAAATTCAATTTTGAGCCAAAAACTCCACAATTGTTTTTGCCTAGATCGTTATGTTTAGAGGTGTCAAAGAGACATAAAAAACTGTTAAGAACAAGTTTTATCAACCCATTAGAATGGCCCCCACCTTTTTTCATATCATGATGATATTTCTTGACTTTGACACCCAAAAATCATAACCCTAATCAATAATTCAAAAGAAATATATATACAATTCAATAAATAAATCAAATTTTTGTGCACCCACTCCTCTCATCTGTATATGAATCTACACCCAAAGGCGTGGAGAGTATGCAGCAAAAATTAGAGTGTAATGAGTACTGAATGCAAGTTGAGGGTTTTGTAGTTGGCCCGGAATATGATTTGAGTGTTATAATTTGAAGAAATTTTAGAGGGATAAGAAGACCCGGAGGTGAGAAGTAGGAAAAGGTGAGATAGACTTGTTTCAATTTACTTAAGTTATTGTTCACACTTTAGGCTTAAGGTCCGCGTGGTTTTGTCTTTCAAAAGGTGTCTCAAGTGTTTAAGGTTGGATTCACACTTATAAAACATATCGTTGGCTTACACCAAACTGATGCGAAACCTTTTACAAGTCTTAACACTCCTTCCGCACTAGTGGAATGGTTATGTGAGGCCCAACAAATGGACTACACGGGAGATCACATGATCGAGTCTATGCCCTAATAGCAAATTTGAAAGGGGTAGGAAGGAGGTGAGAAGAAAAGGAAGAAGATGATGATGATGAGAGAGATATTTGGTCCAATTTACTTAAGGCATTGTCCATGCTATGAGTCTAAGTTCCACATGGCTTTGTCATTCAAAAGATATCTCAAGTGTTTGAGGTTGAGCTCACACTTATAAATCACATCGTTGGCTTATCCAAACCAATGTAGAAACATTTTACAAGTCTTAACATTGAGCTCAACGGCTAAGCAGCTTGGCTCGGCCCCAGCATGGAATAAGCGGTGGAGCTACAGAGAGGAAGATTGTCTGGGGTTCGGTCTTTACAATTTACCTTGAACCGAGAATCTGAAGAAGTAGAAAAGGAAGGCAATTGGAGTAGCGGGTTTTTAGGATTCGATGAGAAACTGTGGTTGTGATTGTCCGAAGTTGTAACCGTCTTTTGGTACATAATAATTGAAGGGATTGAATTGTAGATACATTTTGGGTGCGTTTGATAGAGCGATTGGATTGATTTTCAAAGCTGTCGAAAAAATCTGAGTTTAAAACTGTGTAATATATTGTGAGGTGTTTGACGAACTAAAAGTTGACACTAGTGAAAAAGCTATTGAATTAAAATATTATAATAAATTTATAATATTAGATTTTTATAATTTTATAATACATTTTATTATGAAATTATAAATATTTTAAAAAGATTATCTTAAAATTTAATAATATTATATTTTATGTTTTTATTTGACTTATTTTATTACAAATATTTTTATTATACTATTGTGAAACTAGTATTTTATAAAATAATTATTTTATTAAATATTACAAATCCAGCATTTATTGTGGAGCCCATACTAGTTTTTTTTAAAAAAATTAAGAACTCAGCACTTATTAGTATTTATTGTGGGCCCCAAGAAAATTTGTAGGGAAAAGAAAGGAAGGCAATTCCGCCTTCATAAGCTTCCAATCGGAGCTTATGAAATACCTACAATCAGCGGTTCCGCAGGTCCATTTGGTAGGCGTTGGATGCTAGCGGGCTACACAGCAGAATCGCTCAATTCAACGTCTTACCAAACAGGAGGAAAGACTCCATATTTTTTTTTCTTTCTATAATATCTGCTTGTAGTAGTTGATGACTTGATGGTCATTAATAGTAGGATTTTTGGACTCCTAAAACCAAGCATTTTGTTATTGGCCTTCATATAAGTCCAAGCCCATAAGGCCCAAAGGATGGCTTTAACTTTTAAGTATTAATTTTGTGCTTCTTACTGAGTATTTGGTTGCCATTTAGAGTGTGGAGTGACGATGTGATGTGGTGAGAATCTCAAACTCATTTCCTTGTTTTATTGGATTTTGAAAGGGTGAAATCTCAAACTCATTCCACTAGAGAATAGAGAATAGAGATACTCACTAAAATGGAATGGTGAGAATGACTATCCTCCCTTGTGGAGAATGAGTTTTAATATACAAAATACTATTTTACTCGTATTATAAATAAATGACATCTCCTAATCAATTGAAAATATTGTACTAATCTTTTTTTAAGAGTGAAGGGATAATATGAAAATTATACTATTCAAATTATTACACTCATATTCATTCTTTATTTCCTATCATATACTCACGATCACACTCATTCTACAATTTCCTTCCCAAATATTATTTCTGGCAGATACCTATTTTCGTCCATAATAACCATATCTTGGAACTTCAAAATATCTTCACAAGGAAATATAAGTATACAAATTACATTTACACAGGAGTGCTTTAGTCAATATGGGCCTTATTCTTACATTCATAACTAACCATCATAGATGCTCCATAGCTACTCTCAATCATCACCATCACCGTCTCCATCTTAATCTCTGCTACTTCTGTGGTAGAATTTTCCCCGAAACAAGCTTGGAGACTCAATTAGGTCCAGGTGGTTCGTGTGGTGGCACGAACCCACCTCGTCCATGAATCTTATCTGAATATTGATTATTCCACAAATCATGGTTGCTGCGTTCGTAGAGCCGCCGATTAAGTTCAAGTGGGATGGAGCCAGATAGTGGATTATTGTAGAGATACAAATGAGTGAGATTGGTTAAATTGCCAAAAGAAGATGGAATGTGTCCATGTAGATTGTTGTTGTGGAGGGAAAGCTTATTAAGGGACTCCAGTTGGCCTAATTCTTGAGGAATTGAGCCACTGAGTTCGTTTTCAGAGAGGTTAAGGACCTCAAGATGAGTTAACAGACCAATTGAGGACGGAGTTTTCCCCGAGAACCGATTAGTCGACAAGTCAAGGTAGATGAGCTTGTAGAGCTGACTGAGTTCTGGTGGGATTGAACCAAAAAGTTCATTCATGCTAAGATTGAAGTACAAAAGATTGGGGAATGATGAGAAGGGAAATTTTTGGAGTGTACCAATCAGTCCTGAACTGGCAAGGTATATTCCAGTGACTTTCCGGGCGTCGCTGCAAGAAACTCCGATCCAGTCGCAAGGACTTGTTTTGTTTGCAGGCCATGAAGACAAGAGAGGGTTGGTTTTGCTGTGAAGGCTAGCCTTCCATCTGAGAAGAGCATTTGCTTCATCAGTGGAATAAGAAGCAACGTTAAGAGGCAGATTCGGTAAGGTAAGAAAGAGGACAAGATAAACACTTGAGAGGCTCATTTTGGATAGTTGGAATTCCATTGTTTTTCTTCTTTTTTGGTGTGTACATTATAATTCTTCTGCAATGTATATATATATAAAGGTTACAGCTTGAAATGATCTCCCAGTTTTTCCTGCTACAGGATTATTTGCATTATTGGGAGGTAAAAAAGTTGGACAATGATGCCTTAACAACCGGACAATGTTTACATCATTGTGTGTGTGTGCAGGAACTCTCAATTGAAGATAAAATGCAACAACGATCGTTTAAGAAGGTATGAGCATGTATAACGTAAAAATAGCAGTACAATGATGAGAAGAATCGATAGAATTTGTATAATAAAGAGTAAGGAGCGTAGAGCAAGACTTAAGGGACATGACTTGAAGTAGTAAGAAATATATGGATTCAGTAGAAAGTTGATGAAAAGTATGATTCTAAATAGAAAGGAATGACGGAAACGAATATACATAGTGGATTCCTGTTTCATTTTTTCATACTCAAATAGCCGACCCCATGCTTTTGGGATAAACACTTGGATAATGACAATTAATACAAAAAAGGGAAAAGAATCGAATTGCCCCCTGAACTTTGATGATTGGGTCAATTGAGCCTCTAAACTTCATTTTGGGTCAAACAGGTTCCTGAACTATAATGAATGATATCCGTTACCCCTTTGTCACATATTTCATCCAAATTTGCTTATTTAACCCATTTTACCAACGTACAAGGGGGTTAAATGAATCATTTTTGTAAGACACATGGCATCCATGTCGGTAACATGTAAGGTATTTAACTGAAAAAACTTGTCAAATTAGCGAATTTGAATGGAAAATGTGAAAAGGGGTAACGGAAATCATTCATCATAGTTGAGGGGCATGTTTGATCCGAAATGAAGTTTAGGGGCTCAATTAATCCAATCATTAAAGTTCAGGGACCATTTCGATTCTTATCCCAAAAAAAAACTAATAAAAGTACGAGAGGAAGATAAGATAGAGGAATGATATCATCTTCTTCCAATATATATCTAGCAGCAGCAGCAGCACAATTTTACTCTGCAGTATCAACCTATCAGATTACAAAATTTTCTCTCAATCAATTAATTCAAAATGGGTTCCACGTTCTTCTTGTTCAATGTCATTACTTTTCAATTTTTCTGTTTCTAGTCATGCGACTTTTTGACACTTGCATTCTGCTGCTGGAAAAATGCTAGCCATCATTGTATTATGAAAATGTACATATACAAGTGATGATAAGTCTTTAAGTCTTCTACTCTATTTGATTTAGCAGAGCCACTTGCCCTTTATTCACATATTATGCGATAAAAATGTTAGGAATTAACCTCCCTAACTAACAACGAATAGCAGAAAGATCAAAGAAAAGAGACAATAGAAACATAAGATTTTACGTGGTTCACCCTTCACGAGAGTCATTGCAGTTAACTTTCACTATGTCAAGAAAAAGGTACAATGAGTATTCACTTTAGGTTGCATGCATGGCAGAAATTCAACTCATGTAAACTTTATTCTTGTCTTTTCCTTTCCTAGCTTCTGTCCATTCACGGTGATTCTTGGGTTATCTCTATATCCCTGTGCAGAAACAAATAAGGAACAACAACCATAACCATTTTTTACCAAACTAAGTATAATTCCATCTCTGCCATGTCGTCTATAAAATGGTAAATATAGCTTTTTCAATAAATTGATTACCACTACCCCATGCAAAGTGAAAGAGACCATAAATGGGTACCACCAATTTTTGTTTCTACCTTATATGGTCTGTTTGGGCGTGTGTTGGGTTTTCAGCTGCTGTGGTGATGTGCTGTGAGTTCTAAAACTGTGGTGCTGTGCTGTGAGTTCTAATGAAAAAAAGTGTTTGGTGCGTCAATTAAAAAACTGTGTTGAGGTGAGGTAATTATGTAGTTTTGCGTTTGACAATTACAAATTACGTTGAGGTGTGATGAGAGATAATTTGTTGTTTAAATTATACATTGGAATAAATATATTGTTACATAAATTAAACATTATTGTATTTTAATGTCTAATATTCTATATATTGAAGAAAAGATCGTCTTTAATTACATATATATATAATATTAATATATATTTCTAAAATTACGTTAAACTTATATTTCAAATAATTCTGCTGCAATCATATCTCGTAAAGTCGTCATTTCAATATCTTCTAATACCCCGACGTCGACCTCATTTGCATAGCCATAAGTAGCATTGACGTTGACCGATTCGTCATTGTACGTAGTAAAATCTTCATCCTCAAGTTTGTGCAAGCGTACGAAATTATGTAGCGCCATACAAGCCACTACAATCTTCACTTGAGTTTCAAACGAATATGATGGCATTCGTGATAAGATCAAAACAGTATCATAATCAAAACAGTATCATAATCAAAACAGTATCTCACAAAACAGTATCATAATCAAAACAGTATCTCACAAAACAGTATCATATACAAAACAGTATCTCACAAAACAGTATCTCACAAAACAGTATCATATACAAAACAGTATCACATACAAAACAGTATCTCACAAAACAGTATCATATACAAAACAGTATCACATACAAAACAGTATCTCATACAAAACAGTATCACATTTGCATTTACAAACTGGGTTGGAGATGGTCTAATGGATTAACCCATACTTA
This sequence comes from Tripterygium wilfordii, assembly GCF_013401445.1. Lineage (NCBI taxonomy): Eukaryota > Viridiplantae > Streptophyta > Magnoliopsida > Celastrales > Celastraceae > Tripterygium > Tripterygium wilfordii. Next base: position 8,755,503 of record NC_052237.1, on the reverse strand, counting down.
GACCTACAGAACAAAGTGCAAGACCATAATAGGCAAAGCTCTTTCCTGGCAGGGTAAGTATAAGGACACAGGTTCCTTGTATACCGCATTTAATTTATGCAATATAGATAATGCAAAGTATATATGTTTCCTGCATGTATGATGCTCGTTAAAGCAGATTGAATAGAACAAGATTCATGGGCAAAGCTTGGTTGTATAAGTAAGGGAGAGCATGGTTTTATGGGCCGAATCCCCACTTTTCTATGCATCAATTCACTAGCCATTCAATCGATTGTCAAGAGGGGAATCTTTACGATATGGATTTAGCTTTCAGCCACAAGCAAAAGACAACTTTAAAAACAAACGGATTTTTTTCCCCTCACCCTCAGTCAATAATTTGTTTTTAATGGGGGGTACAAAAGACTAGTACAATGGTCCTCAATCGAAGACCAAGCAAGAGCTGGGCATTAACGCAAGCAACTATCAGGGCCTATGATCACCATTAATCAAGTTCAGCTAAATACATTATGATTATCAAAGAACGAATATAGGAGAATAGCAAAATATCTAACGGAGTAGAAAAGCAAACACTCACCCAACTACTCCTCTACTGCTATTCTGAAAGAGATCCAGCTACTTTATGTGCTGAAACGAACCCGATCCGATGTCACGTTTCAACGCTATTTTCGTCGATAAAAAACGCATACAAATGTTAAGAGAACGGATAACAAGAATTGATGAACAAAAATACCAATAAACAAGAAAAAACTCTTTGGAAACTACCTCAATCATGCCATTTGACAGGAGGATGTCGTGCTTCAGGGAGAGAACAGTGGAGGAGCGGCTGGACTTGTTGTAACTGGTAAAAGAGAAGATGATAGGGTTGAGGGTAGAGTTGTAATAATAAAAAAATTAGGAGGACTTTTCTGACATTTCATTAACGTATCTGACGGAAGATTTAGCGTCCCGCGTGCGTTTAACTTCCACTTTTTTGCTGCTACCACATGCCCAAACACAAATAACCCAGACGCATCCATATAAAACACAATGAGGTGCGTTTTGCAGTGTTTGAACTCACTGCCAAACATACCCATAGTCAACCAAACTTTGGAATATCCTATCACTTGCATCCTGCTGGAAGATAGTGACATCATTTTATCAAGACTATGCAAGTACGAACTGTCCAAACCATATGGATTCGGAAGATCCTGAATTCAATTCTCACTAAAAGCAATATCTTTGTGATCATGCGCTGAAATTTGACCCAACTTATCATGTCGTTAGGTTAGATCCTTTTTTGCACGCATACCCATATAAGATATTCAAAGGAGAAGCTTGTATAGTATCATTCTCAAAAAAAAAAAAAAAAAAAAAAAAACTTCAGACTCAAAAGGCTATTCCATTCCCAAGGTTTTCCATCTAGACAACGCAGTGCACAATATAATTTGAACTCATTTGAGATTATAGTGAAGCTTGGCAGTATGTTCAATGTACAGAACAAGTACTCTTCACGCATAACTACGTTCTTGAGATCATGTTTTGCAGAACTATAATATCAAATAACTATAATGTAGCGCTAGGTTTAGTATTTTTTGGGCTGACCAATGCACCCTCTACATTTCAGAGTCTAATGAACGTCATTTTTAAACCGTATCTCCGGCGGTTTGTCCTAGTTTTTTTTGATGATATATTGGTGTATAGTCGTTCACCAGAAGAACACGAGAAGCACTTGTCTGTGGTACTGGAATTATTGCTGCAGCATCACTTGTTTGCTAAGGCCTCTAAGTGCAGCTTTGGAGTGTCCCAAGTTGGCTATTTGGGTCATGTAATCGACAAGGATGGGATGCGCACGGATCCAGCCAAGGTCCAAGCAGTGAAAGAGTGGCAGGTTCCCAAGACTGTCAAGGCTCTCCAGGGATTTTTGGGGTTAACGGGGTATTACAGAAAATTCATTAAAGGTTATGGTTCTATAGCAGCCCCGTTATATCAGCTGCTTGCTAAGGAGGCTTTTGGGTGGAATGAGGCTGCTAATGCGGCATTCACAGCTCTTAGAGATGCAGTCACTTCAGCACCAGTGCTAGCACTTCCAGACTTCAATCAAGTATTTGTCATCGAATGTGCTGCATCGGGCTGTGGAATTGGAGCAGTTTTAATGCAACAAGGGCGTCTGATTGCTTATTTTAGCCAAACCCTTAAAGGAAGAGCCCTTCATCTCTCGACATATGAAAAAGAACCGTTGGCCTTGGTATCGGCTGTCAAAAAGTGGCGCACTTATTTGTTGGGACACACATTTCAAGTACGGACAGATCATTACAATCTAAAATACCTCATTGATCAACGGATAGGAACTCCTGTGCAACAAAAATGGGTCAGTAAGTTATTTGGGTATGATTTTACTATTGAGTTCAAACAATGCAGGGACAACCAGGTGGCTGATGCCTTATCACGGCAGCATGAAGAATTTAAGCAGGCACACTCTTCTATTTGTGCCATCACAGTTCCAACACTAGATTTGCTCCAAGAAATTAAACTCTCTTACGAGGGAGATAATTGGGTTCAAGACATTCTTAGTAAGCTGTCCACAGAGTCCACCGCAAGTAGCAGGTTCAGTTTAAGAAATAGGGTTTTATTCTACAAGAATCAGTTGGTTGTGGGGGAGAATGCAAGAGTAAGGGACAAGGTGCTGGGACATGTGCACAGTTCCCCGCTAGCAGGGCATCCGGGGTACGATAAGGCTTTAAAAGGGGCTCAAAAGGATTTCTATTGGCCGGGGTTGAAGGCGGAAGTCAAGGCATTTGTTAGGAAGTGTGAGAGGTGTCAAACCACCAAGTATGTCAATGCACAGCCATATGGGTTGCTGCAGTCATTGCCGATTCCTTCCAAGATATGGGCTGACATTAGTTTAAATTTTGTTGAAGGCCTACCTATATCTTCTTGGAAATCTGTCCTTCTCGTGGTTGTTGATAGATTATCCAAATATGCGCATTTCTTGGCGCTATCTCACCCATATACTGCTGCCTCAGTAGCTCAAGTTTTTTTAGACAATATCTTTCGCTTGCACGGCATTCCGGAGTCCATGTCACCGATAGAGATTCCGTGTTCACTAGTCAATTCTGGACAAGGTTTTTTGATCTGCAGGGAACTCGATTGAACTTCATCACTAGTTACCATCCCCAGAGTGATGACCAAACGGAGGCGGTAAATAAGTCGATTGAACAATACCTGAGGTGTTTTGCAGGGAGTCAACCCAAGTCATGGGTAAAGTGGCTGCCTCTGGCTGAGTATTGTTATAACACCACACCTCACTCCAGCACTAAGTTAACTCCCTTCGAAGTGGTTTATGGGAGAGCCTCACCTTGACTTTGTGATTATATCCCCAGAACTACTGCAGTTGCATCAGTGGATGAATATTTGAAATCTCGGGAGGAGATGATGAAGACTCTTCAACACAATCTAACAAAGAGTAACAACAGCATGAAGAGATTTGCTGATAAAAAGAGAACCCCACTCTCCTTCAAGGTAGGCGATGTGGTTATTTGAAGCTGCAACCATATCGACAAATTTCTGTGGCTCAAAGACGAAATCTTAAGCTGGCTCCCAGGTATTAGGGGCCTTTTCCAGTTATTCAGCAGATAGGTTCAGTAGCATACAAGCTCGACCTTCCGCCAGAGTCTCTTATACACCCTATATTCCATGTTTCGCAACTGAAGCAACATATAGGAGATCATACAGTGTTGTATGCTACTTTACCACCAACTAACGCAGAAGGGCAGCCTCTGCCACTCCCAGAAATGGTTCTAGATCGTCGTTTGGTGAAGAAGGGAATTTACTCAGGGGCATAGTCGTAAATTAAATGGCAAGGGCAAGATGCCTCAGAAGCAACATGGATTCCTTATAGCAAATGGGTGGAGCAATTTCCAGACCTTGTGGACAACGTCTTTTGATGGGAGGGGCTTTGTCACATGTCCAAGAAGTCGACGTCGTTTTGAGTTATATGAGCTTTTAATGTTGATCGTCAGATTGGCAAAGATGATGGAGGGTCAAGATGGTCTATTTTGGGATATATATAGTATGTGTTTTCTAGGGTTTGTTTGGTTGGATGATTATCAGTGTTTTAGTTATCTTGTTCTGTTCATTGGAGAGTGGCCTCTCTCGAATAGGCTTGTTAGTTTCCCTTATGTTGTTGGTGTTTATACTTGGGTGTGTAACAAATTGGTATCAGAGGCAGCCTAGATTCCTAACTCTATGGCATATTTAGCTTCTTGTTCGATGTTCCCCGATCGTTATGCCTGTCTAGGTTTGAATTTCTCCAATCGATTTTAGGGGTGGGATGTCAACTTCTGGTGATGAAAAAGATTGGGTGGCTTGAGGCTCCTATTTTGAGTTCCCTAGATTTAATGGAGGAGATCCCACAGCCTGGGTTCATGACACAAATCGGTATTTCACGATGTACAAGACACCAGCGCACCAGAAAGTTCATATAGCATCCTTCTACATGGTTGATAAAGCTTATAATTGGCTTCATAGGTTTTATAAAACTGAGTTTTCAAATCAAGTAAATAGTTGGGAGACATTCGTAGATGCAATTCAAATTAGGTTTGGGTTTGTTGGAATACATGAAGGGTTGGCCCAATTGATGGAGGACAATGATGTAACCATGAAGATGATGCAAGACATCTTGCTTCAACTTCAGATTTTGAAAGAGAAGTCCGTTAAAAAAAGAGATGGATTCCATGATTTTGCAATTGAGGTGTCAGATGAGATTGAGAGGGAAGCTAAGGAGATGGAGGGTGGTGGACTGAGAAAGGACATTGAGGTCTCTGATGTCGGTATATGCTACCAAACAACTGGGAATGAGGTTCAACAACATCAAAGTTCGCAAGAACTCTTAGTTAGTAGCCAATGCCTGGTAGGTGTTCGACAAAAGGTACTTGAAGACTGAAACTGAGGAAAGCTTGGAGGCATCTAAAGATCACAGTGCACAAAAAAAAATGAAGAGAAGAGTGCAATTAGTGAGCACGAGGAGCCACGAAATCAATATTTGATTTCTAATATGAGACACTTAAAGGAGGTGTTATTTGATCATATTCATGTGTCATTATATGTAGACCAAGCAAGCTGTGTTTTTGGGGAGTTGAATGGAAGAATTGGTTTAGGATTGCTTGATCCATCAACTGTGGAGATATTAGAGCACCTGCATCAGTTTCCCTTAACACATTCCCTAAAATACAGACAAAATGTCATTTTTCCCTATTTTATAGATTTTCTATCCAACCAACGCTACATTAGATTACTTATCATATTCTCTATTGCATTAAAATAATATTTATTTCTCTTTCCTTTATTTATTCTATTCATATAAATTATTTCTATTTAAAATAATAAATTAATTACATTTAAAACAATAGATTAATTAAAATAATAAATTAATGTTATTAAAAATTGGAGAAAAAAATTGAGGAGAGAAAAAGAGAGGAGTGAGGAGAGAGAGAGAAAGGGATTGAGGAGAGAGAGAGAAAGAAATGAGTGAGGAGAGAAGAAAGAGGAGAGAGAAAGGAGTGAGGAGAGAGAGAAAAAGTGAGGAGAGAGAGAGAGAGGAGAGAGAAAGAAGAGAGAGAAAGAGGAGAGAGAAATGAGTGAGGAGAGAGAGGGATTGAGGAGAGAGATGAGTGAGGAGAGAGAAATAAGAGAGAGAAAGAGGAGAGAGAAAGAAAGAAAGGAGTGAGGAGAGAGGGAAAAAGTGAGGAGAGAGGAGAGAGAGGAAGGAAAAAATAAGGAGAGAGAAGAGAGTAAAGTAATAAAAAATATTATTTTATGTTTAGGGAAGTGAATAGTGGTTCTCTAGATGTAGGGAATCACTGTTCATGTTCTGTAAAATAGGGAACCTCTAGGTAATCTGATGCAAAACTCTATTTTGACAAATTCTCTATAATTTTTCCCTATTTTACAGACAGATCCATGTTTAGGTAATCTGATGTGGATACTCTTAGGCTTGGCAAAAATACAAGGGAGGGATTTTTATTTTGAGTCTTACAATGGTGAAATGGTGGGTTGGGTAGCGAATATGGAGTGGTTAGTTGCATGGTTGGGGAGAGGAAATCAAGGTTGTGGACGAATGATTGGTTTGAGACGGAACTTTATGAGTTTGATGCTCAGTATGGCAAAAACAAATGTGCAGTTTTTTTCTTCGAGGATAGTTTCTTGCGATAACTTACAAGAATTTGGTGACAGTATCTTGTTCATGACTGCTTGGTTAAAGTGTGTTCGCCACCTGAATATACTTCTACACTGGAGTTGCGTAGTCAAAACCTATTGCACATTGAATATATCTATACTTGGTGATACGACTACAGACTTGAAGATTGTTGCTCACAAGCATTTCTACCAAGTTGATTTTATGGAGATGCAGCTTCAAACTAATTATAATGATCAAGTTAGAATGACCATTGTATTTCCATTTGATCCAGGAGATTACAAATGTTATATTGGTAATGGTGGATTCCAACACCTTGTGGACAAGGTGTTTTTGAGGGGGAGGCATTGTTACGAACCCTATGATATTTGTATGGGCTTGGGCCTAGTCTAATACAATGGACTGGTTTCTTGAGTCATGTCTAATTGGGTCCATCAGTGTGGAAGTATTAGATTCGTCTGAGCACTACAGCAGAGGATTGGAGAAGAATTTAGACTCTGTGTTGCTTCGTTACATCTTGGAGACCGCCGATCTCGAATCCGGCAACTATCGTTGAGTGTTGATTGCTTGAGTTATACTTGGGTGTGTAACAAAGTCGTTACAGAGAGAACGGGTGAGAGATAGAAAATAGAGATGGTGTGCAACAGGAAGGAAAGGAATAGAAAAATGAATTAGATTTAAGGTATTTTCTCAACAAAGAAACAAACCCAGTTCTTACAAAACCACCTCTCTTTCTTCTTCAGCTTTCCCATTTTCATATTCAGCCTTGGATCTTTGATATATTATTTTTTTTTTTGTTATTGGATGCTGTATTTGTTCTTGGATCTGGAAGCATTAGTTTGATTTTTGGGTTCTCATTCTTCGTGGGATTTTTGTCCCCGTATAGGTGAGAACCCTACCACGACAGTAAGATCCCGAATCCGTAAACTCTTTCCTTCGTGGGATTCTGTCTCCGTATAGGAAGAGCTTCTATTTTGAAGTCAAGCTTTCCGGAAGGTTGAAATATTTTGGGTTCTTTCCTTCGTGGGATTCTAATCCCGTTTAGGAGGAATTTCACCACCACTTTTGATTTATGAGTCTATTATATTATATTATTGTGAAAATAGTATTTTATAAAATAATTATTTTATTAAATAATACAAAGCCAGCATTTATTGTGGAGCTCATATTAGTTTTTTTTTAAAAAAAATTAGGAACTCAGCACTTAGGGCGAGTTTGGTGCTCCATTTTGGTGGACCATATATTGTTCTTTGTCAAGCCAATTTATTATACGGACTAACCAAACAACATTTTATGGGCTCTAAAACCCAAGCAATTTTCCAACAATTTATTGTTCATTTTCAAAAATTGTCCTGATTTGGACCATTTGACATGTCATTTGCTTGAATACCCTTAATTATCATTGCTCTGGACAACAATGCCCTCGATTTGGACCATTTGCAGAATTCAAGTATGTAGTGCAAGTAGGGCTGTTATTGGTACGGTTACCGTTACCAAACACGGAATACCGTTACCATACCAATTCTTTCGGTAACTCAAAAAATGTTACCGTTACCGTTACCGGAAGAGTCGGTATACCGATGGTCGGTATACCGATCGATCGGTAATGGTAAGTCGGTAATTGGTAAATTTACCAATTCTTAAAACCTATTTAAAAAAGAGAAGAAAAAAAATGTATCAAGTAGCATTGTGCTTAATAGTCATTGTATGAGACTACAACACTTTCATCTTGCCTACAATATCAATAATAAAAATGATAGATTAATGAGAAGAATCATTGTGCTACATGTGAATAAGAGAAAATACCTATCAATCGGAGAAAAAATGAAAGGAGAATTCACATAACATTATTCCAACAATCTATAACGGAAAATCTTTCATTTCATTAATTTCTAATATTTTTAGTATCCGAAGTGTTTTAAACTCCATAGCAGGAAAGCTAAAAGAAATAAGATAAATAAAGATAAAAGACCATAATGGAAAGGGAGAAGAAAAACATGTAATCAATACCAACAAAGCATTTTGTTATGTAACAAACACTGCTTTAAAGTTAATGAAATTGCTAAGAGTGATATATAAATGATAACCCTAAAAATAATCAATGGTCTAGATTAAATTAGATCAATCTAATGGTCATGATTAAATAAAACTAAAACTAAAAATAATATTAATATATATTTAATATATATGTCCGTAATCGGGAAATTTACCGGTTTTGAACTTTGCTTACCGTTACCATTACCGAAATCATCGGTAAATTTACCGTACCGAATAATTGGTAACGGTATACCAATCTTTTGCTATTTTCGGTAACCAATTCGTCGGTAATGGTATACCAGTGGATAATTTACCATACCAGTAACAGCCCTAAGTGCAAGATTGATACAAAAGGTGGATTAATAGTTAATATTAATTACTTTTTAATGGGCAGCTAATATAGTAATTTGATTGAATTAAATTTTGCTTAAGAGTGAAGGTAAGACGCATACCAAATCAATGAGCACACATAAATGGTAATAGTTGGCAATTTCTTAAATATTAATAATTATTTTATCAATACAAATTCTTTAAATAATTATTAATATTTAAGAAATTGTTTATTATTTATTTGCATCAATAACAATTTTAATGCATAATACTCCTGCATGTAATTTGCGCAACAATTTTAGCATCATATATGCCATTAGCAAAAGCACACCAAACACCTACAAGCATTTCAGGAATCATATATGTTACCATTTATTATCTACAATATATGTTACAATACATGCTACTGTCAAAATTATCTACCAAACTCACCCTTAGTATTTAATGTGGGCCCCAAGACAATTTTTAGGGAAAAGAAAGGAATGCAATTCCTCCTTCAAAAGCTTTGAATCGGAGCTTATGAAATGCCTATAGTCAATGGTTCCGTAGGTCAATTTGGTGAGGCGTTGGATGCTAGCGCGATGCACAACCGAACCGCTCAGTTCAACGTCTTACCAAATAGGAGGAAAGACTCCATATTTTTTTTTCTTTCTATAATATCTGCTAGTAGTAGTTGATGACTTGATGGTCCTTAATAATAGGATTTTTGGACTCTTAAAACGGCGCATTTTGTTATTGGCCTTTATATAAGTCCAAGCCCATAAGGCCCAAATGATGGTTGTAACTTTTAAGTACTACTTTTGTGCTTCTTATTGGTATTTGGTTGGCATTTAGAGTGTGGAGTACTGACGATGTGATGATGGTGAGAATCTCAAACTCATTCCCTTGTTTGATTGGATTTTGAAAAGGTGAAATTTATTATCCCTTCACTCTCCATTCTCTATTATGAAGAATATAGATACTCACTAAAATAGAATGGTGAGAATGACTATCATCCCTTTTAAGGAATGAGTTTTAATATACAAAATACTATTTTACTCGTATTATAAATAAATGATATCTCCTAATCAATTGAAAATATAGTACTAATCTTTTTTTAAGAGTGAAGGGATAATATGAAAATTATACTATTCAAATTTTTACACTCATATTCATTCTTTATTTCCTATCATATACTCACGATCACACTCATTCTACAATTTCCTTCCCAAATATTATTTCTGGCAGATACCTATTTTCGTCCATAATAACCATATCTTGGAACTTTAAAATATCTTCACAAGGAAATATAAGTATACAAATTACATTTACACAGGAGTTCTTTAGTCAATATGGGCCTTCTTCTTACATTCGTAACAAACCAACCATCATATATGCTCCATACCTACTCTTAATCATCACCATCACCGTCTCCATCTTAATCTCTGCTACTTCTGTGGTAGAAATTTCCCTGAAACAAGCTTGGAGACTCAATTATGTTAAGGTGGTCCGCCTGGCCTTTTCCCACTTGGTCCACGAATCTTATCTGAATATTGATTATTCCACAAATCATGGTAGCTGCGTTCGTAGAGCCGCCGATTAAGTTCAAGTGGGATGGAGCCAGATAGTGGATTATTGTAGAGATACAAATGAGTGAGATTGGTTAAATTGCCAAAAGAAGATGGAATGTGTCCATGTAGATTGTTGTTGTGGAGGGAAAGCTTATTAAGGGACTCCAGTTGGCCTAATTCTTGAGGAATTGAGCCACTGAGTTCGTTTTCAGAGAGGTTAAGGACCTCAAGATGAGTTAACAGACCAATTGAGGACGGAATTTTCCCCGAGAACCGATTAGTCGACAAGTCAAGGTAGATGAGCTTGTAGAGCTGACTGAGTTCAGGTGGGATTGAACCAAAAAGTTCATTCATGCTAAGATTGAAGTACAAAAGATTGGGGAATGATGAGAAGGGAAATTTTTGGAGTGTACCAATTAGTCCTGAACTGGCAAGGTCGATTCCAGTGACTTTCCGGGCGTCGCTGCAAGAAACTCCGATCCAGTCGCAAGGGCTTGTTTTGTTTGCAGGCCATGAAGACAAGAGAGGGTTGGTTTTGCTGTGAAGGCTAGCCTTCCATCTGAGAAGAGCATTTGCTTCAGCAGTGGAATCAGAAGCAACGTTAAGAGGCAGATTAGGTAAGGTAAGAAAGAGGACAAGATAAACACTTGAGAGGGTTATTTTGGATAGTTGGAATTCCATTGTTTTTCTTCTTTTTTGGTGTGTGTACATCATAATTCTTGTGCAGTATATATATATATATATATTTGTAAATAAAGTTTACAGCTTGAAATGATCTCCCAGTTTTTCCTGCTACAGGATTGTTTACATTATTGGGAGGTAAAAAAAGTTGATGCCTTAACAACCGGACAATGTTTACATTATTGAGTGTGTCTGTGATGAGAATCTCACATCGGAATATGGTGGATTTCGATGAATTTGTTGATGAGAATCTCACATCGGACTATGGTGGATTTGGAGTCTAACTTATAAGGGAGGACAAACCTCCTATTGTCAACTTAGGTTTTCAATAAAGAGTTAAAAACCCAAATTTAGGTTTTCAATAGAGAGTTAGATCTAAATTTATGATGTTAGATTTGGACCCCCATCCCGTATGACGGGTATTCATCAATGTGCGCGGCGATTCTCATAGGAATACCAGAGGAAGATAAGATAGCATACAAACTATCCTCTCTCTTATATCAGAAAAGGGAAAAAGGAAGGGGAAAAAAAAAAAAAAGCTTATACAGAAACCAAACCATTCATTCAGAACTTTTACTAGTACTTTAGGACACAAAGCTAGTAAGTCTACATAGGAGTACTTCTGGCCAATATGGGCTTCACCTATACTTGTTCAGGTGAATTACCTGCCACCAGGTCCTGGAGTTTTACTTGAACCTCCACCATTCTGCAAATCATGGTACACGAGTTTCGAGAGACGACTAAGTTTTGGTGGTATGGAACCAGACAGTGAATTATTGTAGAGATGCAGATCAGTCAGCTTGCTCAAATCACCAAAAGATGCTGGAACTGAGTCACTTAGCTTATTTCCAGAGAGGTTAAGGACTTGAATATGCATTAACAGGCCAATTGATGATGGGATTTTCCCTGTAAACTGATTACTTGACAAGTCAAGATAGACGAGTTCAGAGAGCTGACTGATTTCATCTGGGATTGAACCATGAAGTTCATTCATGGTGAGATTGAAGTATGAAAGATTGGGGAAAGACGAGAATGAGAGTTCATGGAGTGTGCCATTTAGGCCTGAATTGGCAAGATTGATTGCAGTGACCCTTCCACCATGGCAAGAAATCCCAAACCAAGAGCAAGGACTGGTTTTGGTTTTAGGATGAAGAGTCATCCATGAAGGCAAGAGAGGTTTGGTTTTGCTGTGAAGGCTGGCTTTCCATTTCAGAAGAGCTCGTGCTTCCTCTGGTGAATCAGAAGCATTAACATTGACAAACAAAGGTAATATAAAGAACAAGCTTATCTTCAAGAGTTGCAATCCCATTGCTGTGTGTTTTTGTGTATTGCTTATTACAATGTATACATACATTTATAGGATTTTACAGCACATTTTCCTTTGAAATATTATTGGCATAGACTTAAATGCTGTCGTGGGTCTAGGTCGCCATTGAAATGGTCGGAAAACAAGCAAATTATTCAGTGTCGATTTCTGGATTTGTCGATGTCAGCGTTCACTTTACGTTGCTGAAACGGCAGAAAATTCTACTCATGTTAACTTCATTCACTGTCTATCATCTTCTTCCAATATATCTATCAGCAGCAGCATAATTTGACTCTGCAGTATCAACCTATCAGATTACAAAATTTTCTTTCTCATTCAATTAATTCAAAATGGGTTCCACCTTCTTCTTGTTCAATGTCATTACTTTTCAATTTTTCCTGTTTCTAGTCATGCGACTTTTTGACACTTGCATTCTACGGCTGGAAAAATGCTAGCCATCATTGTATCAAGAAAATGTACATATAGAAGTGATGATCTATAAGTCTCTAAGTCTTCTACTCTATTTGAAATAGCAGAGCTTGCCCTTTTTTCACATATTATGCGATTAAAATGTTAGGAATTAACCTCCCTAACTAAGAATGAATAGCAGAAAGATTAAAGAAGAGAGACAATAGAAACATAAGATTTTACGTGGTTCACCCTTCACGAGAGTCATTGCAGTTTTCACTATGTCAAGAAAAAGATACAAAGAGATTTCAGTTAATTCAGAATAAGTAGCCCTTTGGGCAACAGAGATATGCTACAATACTGGAACTGCCCCTCTACAGTCTTAAGGAAACAACAGAAATTTCGTATGACCCGGGCCCTATTAATCCATGATGAGGATCCTCGAAACCTATCAAAAAAGGCTTACCTCTCTTGTCTGCAGTTGAAATAGCTTGAAAGACTTACACTCAATACAATATTGACATCTGAACTCATCGCGCTCTGTATTCACTTTAGGTTGCATACATGGCAGAAATTCAACTCATGTTAACTTCATTTTTCTTCCCTGCTTCTGTCCATAATTCACCTCTGAACTCATCCTCGCTGTATTCACTTTAGGTTGCATGCATGGCAGAAATTCAACTCATGTAAACTTAATTTATTGTTTTCTTTTCCTAGCTTCTGTCCATTCACCGTGATTCTTGGGTTATCTCTATATCCCTGTGCAGAAACAAATAGGGAACAACAATCATAACCATTTTTTACCAAAATATATATAATTCCATCTCTGCCTTGTCGTCTATCAAATAGTAAATATTGCTTTTTCAATAAACTGATTACCTCTACCCCATGCAAAGTGAAAGCGGCCATAAATGGGTACCACCAATTTTTGTTTCTACCTTATAGTCAACCAAATTTTGGAATATCCTATCCACTTGCTAGTATGAAGTGTCATCTTTTCAGGCCAAACCGTATGGACTCGGGAGATCCTGAGCTCAATTCCCACTAAGAGCAATATATTTGTGGACACGCGCTGAAATTTGACCCAACTTATCCTATCGTCATGTTAGAAACTTCTATGCACACAGGCCCATATCGGATGTCCAAAAGACAAATTTGTACGGTATGATTCTTGATTTCCAAAAAAAAACCTTCAGACTCAAAAGGCTATTCCATTCCCAAGGTTTTTCATCTTGACAATGCAGTGCACAAAATAATTTGATCTCATTTGAGATTATAGTGAAGCTTCGCAGTTTGTTCAATGTAGAGACCAAGTACCCTTCATGCATAACTACATTCTTGAGATCATGTCTTGCAGAACTATGATATCAAATAACTATAATGTAGCGCTAGGTTTAGTATTTTTAGCCCAAGAAAAGCAAATATGAAATCAAATGTTAACAAAACCAGATCGATGATGTTACCATCCAGAGAATAACATAACATACCTGAAGAGTGCTAGCATACCGAAGCATCTTAATGCATTTGTGGAGGCAATTGATCAAATCATAGTACAAGTTTGAATCCAATTATAGAAGTAGAAACAACAAATGTGACATGAAGAAGTTATAAAGCACATGTAAAATGGTAATTCAGAGTATGCATATCGTTGATAAGGGCGGATATTTCACTTTTCAGCTATTTTCAAGATCGGAATTGAAGGCCCATCTAAATTTATTATCATCTCTGCCTATTGTTTCCATCTTTTTCTGCATGCATGATACTTTATGGACAAATTTGAGATTTTGATCAGAAAACAAGGAAAATAATCATGCAGGGAAAGAAATCAAACACAAACTCATCTTAGGTGCAATAGACATAGCTGCATTTCTGTTTAACAATTAATACAATTGAAAGTTCTTTGTCTAACAAGTTACAAGTAGGCTAAAGCATTTGCTCACCTTTCTCCTTCTGATCCAAGTAGTATAGAATAAACCTTTTATCCATCACATAACCTTCATCGACCATTAGTCTAAACAATCCCCCCAATACGAAATATATGGTGTCAGCTTCTGGATGCATCTTGTCCTCAACAACAAAGCTGTGGACTTTCTTTTCAATCTCAATCCAACTTGTACCTGTTACTTTTGCCACCCCCATTTCCTTCATTTTCTTAATGGTCCCTGCTCTCTCCTTCCATCTACCTTTTAATGAGTATATATTCGCCATTAAAATGTATGGCGCCGCAGTTTCTGGTGCTGTCACAAACAATTGATCTGCTGCATATTTTCCCAGTTCAGAATCACCATGAATGCTACAAGCACCAAGCAGTGATTGCCAAATAAGTACATCAGGCTTCACAGGCAATGCCTCAATAAAACTCTTAGCTTCACTGAGAAGTCCTGCCCTTCCCAACATGTCAACAACACAAGCATAGTGCTCTGACCTGGGGATGATTCTATGAACTTCAGTCATACACTTCAAGAACTCCATGCCCTTCTCAACCAAGCCTACATGGCTACAAGCATGAAGCAAAGAGAGAAATGTAACGTCAGTTGGCTCCACACCCTCCAGTCTCATCTCATCGTATAGTTGTAGTGCTCTAAAGCCATCACCATGGCGTGCAAAAGCTGCAATCATGGAGCTCCATGAGATTGAGTTCCTTTGAGGAATTCGAATAAAAACTTTTATCGATTCCACCAAATCTCCGCATTTAGAGTACATGTTGATAAGCCCATTGCTGACAAAAATATTAGAACTGAAGTTTCTCTTGATAACTAAAGAGTGAATTTGTTCACCTATACCTAAAGAAGTATCTGCACCAAACACCCCCAAAATAGATGAAACCATTTTAGGGTCTATATTGATTCCCATCTTTACCATTTTCACAAAAAACTGTATAGCTTCTTCATCAGAACCATTTTTTGCAAAACCAGCAAGGATTACAGTCATTGAAACCTCATCAAGTTCCTCTGCAGACTCAAAAATACGCCATGCATCTTCTAAACTTCTGCATTTTGAATACATGTCCATAAGTGCACTCTCAACGCACAAATCTGACTGAATTCCCAACTTCCATACATGTCCATGAATTTGACGCCCTTCCACTAATGCCTGTAAACCAGAACAGGCCACTAGCGAGCTCAAATAAGTCAAAGAATTTGGTTTAACATATCCATTACACATCTTCACGAATAAATGCAAACTATTCTCGTACAACTGATTTTGAGCCAGCCCAGAGATTATAGCTGTCCAGCTAATTACATTCCTTTCAAGCATCTCATCGAAAACCTGCTTCCCTGGGCCAAAACATCTGCATTTGAAGTATGATGTTATCAATGCATTGCATACAGTGATTTCACGCTCGTATCCTTTCAAAAGAGCCAATCCATGTATCATTCGACTGACCTTACAAAACTCAGGTGTATCACAAGCAGACAATACTATTGTCAAAGTTGCTTGATCTAACCCATAAAAATCCAATTCAAGCATTTGTTTTAATAGAGCAAAACCTATTTCAAAGTCACCATTCGTTAGAAACCCAGAAATCAACGTATTCCACGATACGGTATTTTTAATAGGCATTTCATCAAACAACTTCACTGCGTCAGTTGATTTCCTGCTTTTAGCATACACTGCGAGGAGAGAGTTCCAAATAAGGACATCTTGAAAATTATCGCGAGTTTCAGGGTTGAAGAATTCATGGTTCTTCATAATGGAGGCATGAATAGAAGTACCCAGACGGAGGTAGCCTTCTCTTCCACAAATAGATAGCAGTTGGGTTATGTCCTGGTGGTTTAGGACAAATGTTGAGGTGTTTATAGATGGGTTCCGGGTAATTTCGGTTTTCAGCGGAGAAATCAGAGAGGAAACCTCAGAGGGAATGTGGGTTTTCAGTTTCTGAAATACCCATTTGGATTTCATCCATGAAAGTTGGAGTCTTGGAGATGGTTAAACTTACCAGAGTTATGCAGTGTTCACAGAAGTTAAGTAACTGCCTTTTGAAATTTGGGCTGAATAAATAAACTAATTTGTCCAGCGGTGGAAGTCGTTTAAAGTTGAAACAATTAAGACTCGAGGACATTATGTTTGTGAGAGAACAGTTGGTTATATTTTTAGAATAAAATGGATGCATATTGTTAAGATCGGGGTTCAAACTAATTAGAAGTAATTTGGTTTTTCTAATCTCGTGGTCTTACACCCATTTTTGGGAAGGATTAGGAGTCTCATTTTCATCCGTATGAGATTCGATTCAGTCTTATATGTCGTCAACGTCGTACAAACTATTTTGTGGACTTAAAATTTACTCACTCAACCGTCTGAATGCTAGATTGGGTGGTTCCTTGGTTTAAACAAAGGTTAATTAGCACTAAGTCCCAAAAACCAAATTTTTATTCCAATAGGTCTACTCTACGTTTTTTCAACCCATAAAAATATAAAATCCATAGGTGGATGAAATTTATTCCATTAAGTAAAAATTATTTAAAATATATTTTTATTAACCATACTATTCTCAACCCTTTATTTCTAAATTTTAATAATTAAATATCTTTTCTGATATTAGTATGATTGGACAGCCATAACTCGCTTGTTTGAAGATTCGAACATTTTAGAGATCAAATCGAGTCTCAAAGTTTGCACATCGAATCTATGTTTTTGATGTTAATGTGTTCTACGTCAGTGTGTTTGGATAGTGATAACTCACTCATTTGAGTTCCGATTAAAATTATTTTTAAAGTGTTCAAAAGAAGAGTCTAAGACCCAGAGAATTGTGTCTAATATATTTTTAAAAATTCAAACATTTTATATATCAAATCAAGGCCCAAAGTCTGCATATCAGACTGTGAATAATATAGACACAAATTTATCTGCACTAAATTTATATGCATTATATGTTGTGGTTTTGTTATGGTTAATACATATTGTAAGGTTTTATTATGGTTAGTATATATTGAAGTTTATCTTTACTAAATTTACAGTGGAGATAAATTATATACACGGTAGATAAATTATATGCTAGATAAAAATTCTTTATGTATTATAGATAAATTATATGCACTGGAGATAAATTTATTTGCATTAAATTTATATATGAGATTTTTTCATCTCAAAATATATTGATGAATGATCTTATTTGAAAGAGTTTTCTATATTGATTTAGAATATGTAATTTTTTTCAAAAATACATCAATCATGTATTTTGAGAAAAATCGTTTTGAAATTTCGTTCAAAAAGAAAAAAAAAAGTTAAAACGGATGATGTCATGCTTGTAGAGAAAAAAATGTCGGAGAACATGTGAACAAATAAAGAGATACGCCATTACAAGGTGGCATGGGACAGAGGACGTCTCGCTTGTCCCATAGGCTTTTCAATTTTGTGTAATATTCACCAATGCTCATATTACCTTGAAGGCAATCATGGATTTCTTGTTCAATTTGGAATAGATACACGATGTTGGTGAGACCAAGTCGTTCCTTCAGTTCACTCCAAAGACTGGAAGCACCTTCATTGTACATGATGCTTTGTCCAATATCGGGTGATATTGTGTTGAGGATCCATCCTTTGACAAGAAGGTTGCACCGAATCCATTGTTTCATCTCTGCCGTAGACTCTATCGGTGGTTTTGTCACAATTCCATCGATGAAGCCGTCTTTATTTTTGACGATGAGAGCCATGAGCATCGCATGACTCCAAATGGGATAGTTTCCTTGGTTCAACGATTGTGTCACCAAGACTAGGCCTGGTTTATCCGAGAGGTGGAGGTAAAGAGGATTGCTTGGATCATCATACCTCTGTGTTTGGATTTTGGCTATCTCATATTTCTCTGGGGCATCGTCGTCGCTCTTTGCCATTGAAGACTGAAGAGAGAGGGACGACTCGTTTGTGTTTTACGGGACGAGTTTCAACTATGCTCTGATACCATGTTAAAAAAGATAAAGGAGAACGCAATTCTGCTATTGGAAAGTTATATATTATTACGTCTGTGATGCTAGTACATATACAAGAGGAGTCTGTCTAAGACCTGATTTACAACAACATACTATGCCTAAATATTTGCTGTCACTTATGGACATTTCCTAATATATGTATGTACGTAAGTAAACCAAATCAATGCATTGATACACATATCTTTAGTCAACTTGTTGTATCCTGAGTATCCTCCTTGACATATTGAATATCTTTCTCAACATTACATCATAATTCTTGTGCAATGTATGCATAATAAATAAAATTTACAACTTGAAATGATCTCCCAGTTTTTCCTGCTACAGGATTATTTGCATTATTGGGAGGTAAAAAAGTTGGACAATGATGCCTTAACAACCGGACAATGTTTACATCATTGTGTGTGTGTGCGGGAACTCTCAATTGAAGATAAAATGCAACAACAATTGCTTAAGAAGATATGAGCATGTATAACGTAAAAATAGCAGTACAGTGATGAGAAGAATCGATAGAATATGTATAATAAAGAGTAAAGAGCGAAGAGCAAGACTTAAAGGACATGACTTGTAGTAAGAAATTTATGGATTCGGTAGAAAGTTGATGAAAGTATGATTCTAAATAGAAAGGAATGACGGAAACGAATATACATAGTGGATTCTTGTTTCATTTTTTCATACTCATATAGCCGACCCCATGTTTTTGGGATAAGCACTTGGATAATGACGATTAATACAAAAAGGGAAAAGAATCGAATTGCCCCCTAAACTTTGATGATTGGGTCGATTGAGTCCCTAAACTTCATTTTGGGTCAAACAGGTTCCTGAACTATCATGAATGATGTCCGTTACCCCTTCTTCACATTTGTCATCCAAATTTGCTTATTTAACCCATTTTACCAAAGTACAAGGGGGTTAAATGAACAATTTTTGTAAGACACATGGCGTCCATGTTGGTAACATATAAGGTATTTAACGGAAAAAACTTGTCAAATCAACGAATTTGAATGGAAAATGTGAAAATGGGTAACGGACATCATTCATCATAGTTGAGGGGCATGTTTGACCCGAAATGAAGTTTAGGTGCTCAATTGACCCAATCATTAAAGTTTTGGGGTCATTTCGATTCTTATCCCAAAAAAAACTAATAAACATACGAGAGGAAGATAAGATAGCATATAACAAAGCAAACTATCATTTCTCTTATTATAGAGACGAAAAAAAAAAAAAAAAAAAAACCTCCCAATGTGCATATGCAGGCACAGTTTATTTTCATACGTACAGAAACCAAACCATTCATTCAGAACTTTTACTAGTACTTTGGGACACAAAGCTAGTAAGTTTACATGGGAGTACTTCTTGCCAATACGGGCTTCATCTATACATGTTTAGGTGAATTACCTACCACCAGGTCCTGGAGTTTTTGGAGGTCGATTTGAATCTCCACCATGCCACAAATCATGGTACACGAGTTTCGAGAGACGACTAAGTTTCGGCGGGATGGAACCAGACAGTGAATTATTGTAGAGATGCAGATCAGTCAGCTTGCTCAAATCACCCAAAGATGCTGGAACTGAGTCACTTAGCTTATTTCCAGAGAGGTTAAGGACTTGAATATGTATTAACCGGCCAATTGATGATGGGATTTTCCCTGTAAACTGATTACTTGACAAGTCAAGATAGACGAGTTCAGAGAGCTGACTGATTTCATCTGGGATTGAACCATGAAATTCATTCATGGTGAGATTGAAGTGTGAAAGATTGGGGAAAGATGAGAATGAGAGTTCATGGAGTGTGCCATTTAGGCCTGAATTGGCAAGATTGATTGCAGTGACCCTTCCACCATGGCAAGAAATCCCAAACCAAGAGCAAGGACTGGTTTTGGTTTTAGGATGAAGAGTCATCCATGAAGGCAAGAGAGGTTTGGTTTTGCTGTGAAGGCTGGCTTTCCATTTCAGAAGAGCTCGTGCTTCCTCTGTTGAATCAGAAGCATTAACATTAACAAACAAAGGTAATATAAAGAACAAGCTTATCTTCAAGAGTTGCAATCCCATTGCTGTGTGTTTTTGTGTATTGCTTATTACGATGTATACATACATTTATAGGATTTTACAGCACATTTTCGTTCTCCATGTTGTTCAAATATTATTGGCAGAGACTAAAATGCTGTCGTGGGTCTAGGTCGCCATTGAAATGGTCGGAAAACAAGCAAATTATTCAGTGTCGATTTCTGGATTTGTCGATGTCAGCGTTCACTTTACGTTGCTGAAACGGCCGAAAATTCTACTAATGTTAACTTCATTCACTGTCTATCATCTTCTTCCAATATATCTATCAGCAGCAGCATAATTTGACTCTGCAGTATCAACCTATCAGATTACAAAATTTTCTTTCTCATTCAATTAATTCAAAATGGGTTCCACCTTCTTCTTGTTCAATGTCATTTCTTTTCAATTTTTTCTGTTTCTAGTAATGCG
Organism: Tripterygium wilfordii; assembly: GCF_013401445.1. Taxonomy (NCBI): domain Eukaryota; kingdom Viridiplantae; phylum Streptophyta; class Magnoliopsida; order Celastrales; family Celastraceae; genus Tripterygium; species Tripterygium wilfordii. The sequence goes on along the minus strand of NC_052237.1, from coordinate 8,734,621 downwards.
ACTTTTTGACACTTGCATTCTACGGCTGGAAAAATGCTAGCCATCATTGTATCAAGACAATGTACATATAGAAGTGATAATCTATAAGTCTCTAAGTCTTCTACTCTATTTGAAATAGCAGAGCTTGCCCTTTTTTCACATATTATGCGATTAAAATGTTAGGAATTAACCTCCCTAACTAAGAATGAATAGCAGAAAGATTAAAGAAGAGAGACAATAGAAACATAAGATTTTACGTGGTTCACCCTTCACGAGAGTCATTGCAGTTTTCACTATGTCAAGAAAAAGATACAAAGAGATTTCAGTTAATTCAGAATAAATAGCCCTTGGGCAACAGAGATATGCTACAATACTGGAACTGCCCCTCTACAGTCTTAAGGAAACAACAGAAATTTCGTATGACCCGGGCCCTATTAATCCATGATGAGGATCCACGAAACCTATCAAAAAAGGCTTACCTCTCGTCTGCAGTTGAAATAGCTTGAAAGACTTACACTCAATACAATATTGACATCTGAACTCATCGCGCTCTGTATTCACTTTAGGTTGCATACATGGCAGAAATTCAACTCATGTTAACTTCATTTTTTTTCCCTAGCTTCTGTCCATAATTCACCTCTGAACTCATCCTCGCTGTATTCACTTTAGGTTGCATGCATGGAAGAAATTCAACTCTTGTAAACTTTATTCTTCTCTTTGCCTAGCTTCTGTCCATTCACTGTGATTCTTGGGTTATCTCTATATCCCTGTGCAGAAACAAATAAGGAACAACAATCATAACCATTTTTTACCAAAATATATATAATCAGGAGTATAATTCCATCTCTGCCATGTCGTCTATCAAATAGTAAATATTGCTTTTTCAATAAATTGATTACCTCTACCCCATGCAAAGTGAAAGAGACCATAAATGGGTACCACCAATTTTTGTTTCTACCTTATAGTCAACCAAATTTTGGAATATCCTATCCACTTGCTAGTATGAAGTGTCATCTTTGCAGGCCAAACCGTATGGACTCGGGAGATACTGAGCTCAATTCCCACTAAGAGCAATATGTTTGTGGCCACGCGCTGCAATTTGACCCAACTTATCCTATCGTTGTGTTAGAAACTTCTATGCACACAGGCCCATATCGGATGTCCAAAAGACAAACTTGTACGGTATGATTCTTGATTTTCAAAAAAAAACCTTCAGACTCAAAAGGCTATTCCATTCCCAAGGTTTTTCATCTTGACAATGCAGTGCACAAAATAATTTGAACTCATTTGAGATTATAGTGAAGCTTCGCAGTTTGTTCAATGTAGAGACCAAATACCCTTCATGCATAACTACATTCTTGAGATCATGTCTTGCAGAACTATGATATCAAATAACTATAATGCAGCGCTAGGTTTAGTATTTTGAGCCCAAGAAAAGCAAATATGAAATCAAATGTTAACAAAACCAGATCGATGATGTTACCATCCAGAGAATAACATAACATACCTGAAGAGTGCTAGCATACCGAAGCATCTTAATGCATTTGTGGAGGCAATTGATCAAATCATAGTACAAGTTTGAATCCAATTATAGAAGTAGAAACAACAAATGTGACATGAAGAAGTGATAAAGCAAATGTAAAATGGTGATTCAGAGTATGCATATCGTTGACAAGGGCGGATATTTCACTTTACAGCTATTTTCGAGATCGGAATTGAAGGCCCATCTAAATTTATTATCATCTCTGCCTATTGTTTCCATCTTTTCCTGCATGCATGATACTTTATGGACAAATTTGAGATTTTGATCAGAAAACAAGGAAGATAATCATGCAGGGAAAGAAATCAAACACAAACTCATCTTAGGTGCAATAGACATAGCTGCATTTCTGTTTAACAATTAATACAATTGAAAGTTCTTTGTCTAACAAGTTACAAGTAGGCTAAAGCATTTGCTCACCTTTTTCCTTCTGATCCAAGTAGTATAGAATAAACCTTTTATCCATCACATAACCTTCATCGACCATTAGTCTAAACAATCCCTTCAATACGAAATATATGGTGTCAGCTTCTGGATGCATCTTGTCCTCAACAACAAAGCTGTGGACTTTCTTTTCAATCTCAATCCAACTTGTACCTGTTACTTTTGCCACCCCCATTTCCTTCATTTTCTTAATGGTCCCTGCTCTCTCCTTCCATCTACCTTTTAATGAGTATATATTCGCCATTAAAATGTATGGCGCCGCAGTTTCTGGTGCTGTCACAAACAATTGATCTGCTGCATATTTTCCCAGTTCAGAATCACCATGAATGCTACAAGCACCAAGCAGTGATTGCCAAATAAGTACATCAGGCTTCACAGGCAATGCCTCAATAAAACTCTTAGCTTCACTGAGAAGTCCTGCCCTTCCCAGCATGTCAACAACACAAGCATAGTGCTCTGACCTGGGGATGATTCTATGAACTTCAGTCATACACTTCAAGAACTCCATGCCCTTCTCAACCAAGCCTACATGGCTACAAGCATGAAGCAAAGAGAGAAATGTAATGTCAGTTGGCTCCACACCCTCCAGTCTCATCTCATCGTATAGTTGTAGTGCTCTAAAGCCATCACCATGGCGTGCAAAAGCTGCAATCATGGAGCTCCATGAGATTGAGTTCCTTTGAGGAATTCGAATAAAAACTTTTATCGATTCCACCAAATCTCCGCATTTAGAGTACATGTTGATAAGCCCATTGCTGACAAAAATATTAGAACTGAAGTTTCTCTTGATAACTAAAGAGTGAATTTGTTCACCTATACCTAAAGAAGTATCTGCACCAAACACCCCCAAAATAGATGAAACCATGTTAGGGTCAATATTGATTCCCATCTTTACCATTTTCACAAAAAACTGTATAGCTTCTTCATCAGAACCATTTTTTGCAAAACCAGCAAGGATTACAGTCATTGAAACCTCATCAAGGTCCTCTGCAGACTCAAAAATACGCCATGCATCTTCTAAACTTCCGCATTTTGAATACATGTCCATAAGTGCACTCTCAATGCACAAATCTGACTGAATTCCCAACTTCCATACATGTCCATGAATTTGACGCCCTTCCACTAATGCCTGTAAACCAGAACAAGCCACTAGCGAGCTCAAATAAGTCAAAGAATTTGGTTTAACATATCCATTACACATCTTCACGAATAAATGCAAACTATTCTCGTACAAATGATTTTGAGCTAGCCCTGAGATTACAGCTGTCCAGCTAATTACATTCCTTTCAAGCATCTCATCGAAAACCTGCTTCCCTGGGCCAAAACATCTGCATTTGAAGTATGATGTTATCAATGCATTGCATACAGTGATTTCACGCTCGAATCCCTTCAAAAGAGCCAATCCATGTATCATTCGACCAACCTTACAAAACTCAGGTGTATCACAAGCAGACAATACTATTGTCAAAGTTGCTTGATCTAACCGATAAAAATCCAATTCAAGCATTTGTTTTAATAGAGCAAAACCCATTTCAAAGTCACCATTCGTTAGAAACCCAGAAATCAACGTATTCCACGATACGGTATTTTTAATAGGCATTTCATCAAACAACTTCACTGCGTCAATTGACTTCCTGCTTTTAGCATAGACTGCGAGGAGACAGTTCCAAATAAGGACATCTTGAAAATTATCGCGAGTTTCAGGGTTGAAGAATTCATGGTTCTTCATAATGGAGGCATGAATAGAAGTACCCAGACGGAGGTAGCCTTCTCTTCCGCAAATAGATAGCAGTTGGCTTATGTCCTGGTGGTTTAGGACAAATGTTGAGGTGGTTATAGATGGGTTCCGGGTAATTTCGGTTTTCAGCGGAGAAATCAGAGAGGACACCTGAGAGGGAATGTGGGTTTTCAGTTTCTGAAATACCCATTTGGATTTCATCCATGAAAGTTGGAGACTTGGAGATGGTTAAACTTACCAGAGTTATGCAGTGTTCACAGAAGTAAGTAACTGCCTTTTGAAATTTGGGCTGAATAAATAAACTAATTTGTCCAGCGGTGGAAGTCGCTTAAAGTTGAAACAATTAAGACTTGAGGACATTATGTTTGTGAGAGAACAGTTGGTTATATTTCTAGAATAAAATGGATGCATATTGTTAAGATCGGAGTTCAAACTAATTAAAAGTAATTTGGTTTTTCTAATCTCGTGGTCTTACACCCATTTTGGGGAAGGATTAGGAGTCTCATTTTCATCCGCATGAGATTCGATTCGATTCAATCTTATATGTCGTCAACGTGGTACAAACTATTTTGTGGGCTTAAAATTTACTCACTCAACCGTCTGAATGCTAGATTGGGTGGTTCCTTGGTTTAAACAAAGGTTAATTAGCACTAAGTCCCTAAAATTAAAATTTTATTCCAATAGGTGTACTCTATGTTTTTCAACCCATAGAAGTATAAAATCCATAGGTGGATAAAATTTATTCCATTAAGTAAAAATTATTTAAAATATATTTTTACTAACCATACTATTCTCAACCCTTTATTTCTAAATTTTAATAATTAAATATCTTTTCTGATATTAGTATGATTGGACAGCCATAACTCGCTCGTTTAAGCTCTGATTCAGACAATTTTTATGGCATTCGAAAGAAGACTCAAAAATCCAAAGAATTTGGTTTAATATATATTTGAAGATTCGAACATTTTAGAGATCAAATCGAGTCTCAAAGTTTGCACATCGAATCTATGTTTTTGACGTTGATGTGTTCTACGTTAGTGTGTTTGGATAGCGATAACTCACTCGTTTGAATTCCGATTGAAATGATTTTTAAAGTGTTCAAAAGAAGAGTCTAAGACCTAAAGAATTGTGTCCAATATATTTTTAAAAATTCAAACATTTTATATTTCAAATCAAGGCCCAAAGTTTGCTTATCGGACTATGAATAATATAGACACAAATTTATCTACACTAAATTTATATGCATTATATGTTGTGGTTTTGTTATGGTTAATATATATTGTAAGGTTTTATTATGGTTAGTATATATTGAAGTTTTTCTTTACTAAATTTACAATGGAGATAAATTATATACACGGTAGATAAATTATATGCTCTGCACAAAAATAGTTTTATGCACTGCAGATAAATCATATCATATGTAGATAAATAAATTTTATGTATTATAGATATATGTACTGTAGATAAGTTTATTTGCATTAAATTTATATATGAGATTTTTTCATCTCAAAATATATAGATGAATGATCTTATTTGAAAGAGTTTTCCATATTGATTTAGAATATATAATTTTTTTCAAAAATACGTCAATCATGTATTTTGAGAAAAATCGTTTTGAAATTTCGTTTAAAAAGAAAAAAAAAAAGTTAAAACGGATGATGTCATGCTTGTAGAGAAAAAAAAAATGTAGGAGAACATGTGAACAAATAAAGAGATACGCCAATGCTAAGAGTTATGTAATTTTATCTTTCTGTTTTAGTTTTTATTCAAAATATAAGGAATATGCTAACGATTTTAAATTCACATGCCATTGTATTTGTTTCATTTTAACGAAATAAAAAGGAGCATATATGTCATTTAATCATTTTTTTAAACTATCTTTATTGAAACAAATCTTCCTAATTATGACCTACTACTGTTGAGTATAAATCTCCATTGCACACTAAAAATACAGATACAATACAAATAAACATAAATGATGTATTGATCTTTCACTATTATTGGATTAACACCAATTCTACACTGTGTATACACAATCTTCCAACAAGAAAGAAAAATTCCAGCAGGACTCAGATAATTTATAATGAGATTAAACAAGCTGATCATCACGGTGTCTTGCAAGTGGCCTGGTGTTGTTCCAAAGCCACTGACGGGCAGCGCCGACCAGGAAAGGCGATACCTACCAGTGTTGAGCTTGTTATTACACTTCTTAATACAAAAGCAAAACAACAATATTATATGCAAAACAGATGCTGAACGGTTGATATGTATAATATTTTGTTTTCTGATTTCAAAAAGAAATCAACGTTGGCTGGAATTCCCTGAAGTTCATGCTCAGTTTGATAGAAAATGCAACCAGAGAATGCAGAGTATACTCCTCCCAAAGGAAAAAAGAAAAAGAAAAAACTGGGGATGGGACAAAAATCGATCAGGATAGTTACAGTTTTAAGCACTCTAAAAATGTTTCACAGCAGCGGTCAACGAGTGACAATAAAATCACAACGGTGTTCCACATAGATATATGGCACACGGCTAGTATATAAGCAAACCGCATCTCTTAAGTTTGTATTTGTCAATACCTTGTCCCAAACTTGTGAATGGTAATCATTGAGCCAATTGACTTCTGCATCAGAGAGCAAAGCTGATTCAACCAGTTTTGTCTGCAAGGTGAATGGAACACATTCATATATATGTACGCACCATAATTTAACTATGACTTTGAGGACAACATTAAAAAGGAACAGATTAAAATCATTCAATTCTAAGGGTATAGAAGCACTTAGATGCTTAGGATTATAATCTATAATTCATAAGCCTCCAAAGCATTTATGCTCAGCCTAGCTAACGACCACGAGCATGAAAATTTAGAAATGCCAATTTTTCCACATTCTTCATGCCGCTTTAAAATTTGTATTTCATTAGTCTACTCCCCATGGAAGAACATGTTAGACAGGTTCCACAAGCAATTAAACCCCAATTTCCATGCAGACAAAACTCCAGGAATCATGAACGTCTTTTTTGTTGCAATCGTAAATAATTATCATTGGCCAACTAAGAGTATTCTTGAAATGACATTTAGCTTGCTAAACATCCTCATGAAAAAGTTGTTTGCAACAAGGCATTATCATTCTGAACCACCTACCTGAATGGGGACGAACGTGAGTTTCTCAAATCCTAAATACCCAATTCCACCAAAACGATTTGGGGTGTCTACCTCTTTCACATGAAGAAGATTCTGCAAGATGATGAAGAAGACATAGTAAGAACACCAAAATAGGAGGCAAGTAACAAAAAGCAACTTCGATAAAAGAGTGAAGTCACAATTATAAAGAATGAGCCTATGGTGTGACAGATTTGAAAGATAAAGCACTTTAAGTCCAAGAAACCAACTATTAAAAGGGTAAAGGTAAAGGTAAAACGTTTACAAGACTCTCACGGTGGGTGGGGGTCGAGGGGAGGCAAGTTGTAAGCAGACCTTATCCCCCCGTAATATGTGGAGAGGTTGTTTCCATGAATTGAACATGTGACCTCTAGGTTGCATCCTTGCAACTCTACCACCGATAAGGGTATCTAATTAAATTCAATAAGTCAACTAGAAAACCCTGGTGTGATATTTTAGCTGACAAGTGATAATGGCATCTTCTTCTTTTTTTCCCTGAGAAAGAAGTCATAATTGCATTGCAGAGCAATTTCATAAACAAAAAGGCGTAGAAGGCTCTATGAAGGTACCTCAATCCGAATACCAAAGGCATAATCTTCATAATAGCCAGGTTCATTGCTAACAATCATCCCTTTCTCCAAGGCAGTCATGTTTCCAAATCGGTGGCTAATACTTTGAGGGCCTTCATGAACATTCAATGCAGCTCCTACACCATGTCCAGTCCCTAATCGAATGAGAACAAGGAATACTGTTATAACATTTTTCTCGTTCAATTCATAACTTCCTGACCCTTCAATTTGCATAATTTAGTAAGTGGGCAAGATAAATATCAAATACCATGGCGGTAATCAAGTCCGATCTTCCAAAGAAATGAACGGGCAAATGCATCCAATACAAAACCAGGGGTATTCTCAGGGAATATTGATTGATCAAGAGCTATATGGCCCTGGGAAGAACAAAACATCTCTTAAGTACCAAAATAACAAGCACCCTTAAATGCCACATAGATCATCCTGAGAAGCAGAAACATTGAGAAAACCAAGTCTGAAAAGCTACACAAAGCAGAACAGAAGGCACTATGACAAAATTATTATGTCTCTCAAACAGCTGAAATCAGTAACCTGAAAAATCTAATACGAGGATTAGAAGGTCGCAATATTCACAATAAATGTCCGCACAGTCTTCATATAAAAAAGTCAAATCAAGAAAAACTCAGCACCTGTAAAACTCGGGTAAAACATTCTTTTTGTCGTGCAGTAGGTTCACCAAAATGCACAGTCCTGGTTATATCAGTTGTTCCATCAACATATTGAGCACCACTATCTAACAGGAAAACCTTATTTTTATCCACAACACTACAATTATCTGGTTCTGGTCTGTAGTGAATGATAGCTCCATTTGCACCAGAACCTGTCAGATCATTGACCCATAAGCATTAAAACTGAAAAGTAGAAAATCTTTAAGTAAATAATAATAGGAAACTGAGACAAAAGTGTACAAGTTATAGGGGATCAAAGGGAAATTAAACAATAGCAAACAAAAAAACCCACAAGGAAATTAGACTATATCAGTAGTTTTGACTTTTGAATGAGTGATCACCAAAAGGTCAGCATATAATATATTCTTACAAGTTACAACAACCCAAAAGAAGTGATCTTCAATTAATAGATGAGAAATTCAACTAGTGGCTGACTATTTCATCACTAATGATCCTTTAAGAAACTGCTTGAAAAATTCAAAGCTTCAATTATGTAAAGAGTGAGGGCAGAATCATAGCCTCCTAGGTAATCAAATCAAACTCAAATGCCTAAGAAAAGAAGAAGGATATTGAAAAATACACAAAATCATCGTACCACTAATAGTGTCAAAACTTGTATCCAAAAAGCCTTCCTGCTTTGAGCGGAATTCAAGAAGTTTGTCCGCAACATCTACCTCCGTCAATTTCACATCATTGTGAATTTCCTCTTCAAGCCAAGCCCAAAACTGAGCAAGGGCAGCTGCATCCCTATGCCAAAAAAAATTAGACCTTACCATTTAATCAAAATAAAATTAGCCAATCTTCAAGAAGAGCAACGATATTTGAGTCTGTGCACCTATCTTTTTATCAATCTTATCGTGGTATCGGAGTGAGAGGTCTTGGGTTCAAACCTTAGCAATTTAAGTCCCCTTTTGTTGTTGCCCCAAGTGGGCCTTTGTTGTTGCCCCAAGTGGGGGCCTGTAAGAGCAGTCCCAGTGTTGGGCCTCATTTGTTATGCACGTGTTGGGTGGAAAAAGTAAATACCTTAGATGGGAATTCCGCATCCCTTCTATCTCTGCAGGATTTTTAATAGCTTTTGCCAAAGAGATTGGTGATCTCTTATAAACACCCATGGATACCCAGGATTGACCACTAGAGCCATTCAATGTCTTTGTTCCATGCCCAATGGTGCCAAGATATCTGTCAAAAGCAGACTTATAGGTGTCCACAATGGCAGCATTAACAGATGATGGATCCATCCAAATTTGAGCTCCATGTCCACCTAAACTGAAAGACAAAACTATGTCTCAGAGTGTAAAGTGGTTTTAGAATAAGTTTATCATATGCTAATACTGAACGAGTAAGCCTATCGCTAATCAATGATCAAACTTCTGGTGCTTCAAAAAAAGGTGTATGCACTTTCTACGCAGATTGGTATGAGCTTCAGTGAAAAGTAGTAGAACAAAAAAGAATCTTAGAATACACACATTCACCCATTATAGGATGCTCCTGGCACACACAGACACACACACAGAGAAAAAGAGAGAGCTTGCCTTTCTATCTCCGAAAGGATAGAATCATATGGCTTCAACTCTATGCCAGCATTGGTCAAATGATTCACCACCTCTGGGGTGACTTTGGAATTATCGACAAATAATTTGGCTCTGTCAATCTCCACAATTAAATATGCATATATAACTGGTGAGTGTGGAACATCGCCTCCTCTCTGCAAAACAAAATCTAGAGCATAATTTTGAATGGACATTAAGACAAGATATTGTTTTTAAAATATTGTTAAGACTATAGTATTCTTTTGATTTGCACATGCCAGTGAAAATGTGAAATCCATGGTGCCATAAGTGCCTCTGTTGTAGATTGTTATTGAAGTAATCAACTGCCAATTATATTAACAGGAGAGGTGTAGAAGCATCTCTGGTTCAACCAAATATTGAAATACAGTTCAAAAAAAAGTAGGTGAGAAATATTACCAAGTTCAGCAGCCAGCAAATCTCATCCAGCATAGATATAATGATTGCAGATGAATCAGCCTCAATTAGCTCAGCCCTTATGGTAAACAATTTTGATGCCACATCTAGACCAGCATACTTTAGGTCATGCACTCTAATAGGCTTATTAGGAGGTTTTGGCCTTGATTTCATCCATATTTCATCCACAAGATTTGAATTGTATAAATAAACCAATTCAAGGTTCCTCTTAGATATGGATTCCTTTAACTCCTCAGCAGCATCAAAGGAAAAAAGATACTGTTTCCTTCACAAGAATAAGAGCAATATGACATAGGACATAAGTAAGCACGAAGAATGGTATGAGCATTTGGAGGGCGAAAAAAAAAATTTAAAAAGTGAAAAAGAAAGGGCATCAGAAATGCATCAAAAAAGGTTGAGAAAGGGTAGCAAAAAGGGCAAGGAAAAAAACTATATCCTAAGAGACTTAAGTGGATGTGCTCATTTTTGGCCATATATAATGGAGCATTCAACATATACTTCAAAATGGACATGAAAATTTCAGATAATAAAACTGACAACATTTCAACCAACCAGAACAAATACTTCAATATGAAAATTTGCTAGGAGAAAGATAGGAGCAGGAAATTAAAATCCACCAAATTTTAGGAGATTGAGTAATTGCTCACAGGATCAATGCCAACCCTGCCACCAGGAGCCAAAACATCATTAAGCCATTCACTTGCAGTTGGAACTCCGCTATTGCCAGCCCTCATGAGAATCCAGCTCGAGCTCAACTGCTTCTCAGCCTAATCATAATAAATGCATCATTGGCAATACCTACTGTATAAAGATTAATAGAACCAGAAATGAAAGTCATTTCATTTGTTTTGGGTAGAGATACATCAAAAGTTGAATACTGCGACTAGAGAACAAGCAGATCAACCAGCAGTTCTCTAAAAACCTGAAAAAAGTAACGACCATCTGTCCAGAGAGCAGCTCTATCCTTTGTGACAACAGCAGTGCCGGCGCTACCAGTAAACCCTGATATGTAGGCCCTCCTCATATAACACTCGGCAATGAACTCGCTCTGCAAATCAAATGAAGGACAACAATTTTTAATTACAAGATATGGAATAGAATCTATCCGTTAATTCTCAATTCCTCCCAACTGCATAGTACATAGTGAATTTCAACAACTTGAACACTACAATTGGCCATCATAAAACAATCTGTACCTGAAACTTTTCAAGGATTACAAGGCTGTAATATTAATTGACAACAAAACGACATAATTTCATCTCCCAAATTCTTCAATTAAAAACACCAAGAGCAGCACATTTTGATAATAACATTCCAAAACAGCCATACCCCCAGCTCCCGTTTCACAAGGACACGCCATTCGGCCATTACAAGCCCTCTAAAGCTATAATTCAGAAAAATCGAATAGTTCAAAAACACCACAACTCGCAGAGATTAATCAAGAAACAGCCAAAATTGAATCTTTTAAACATTAATAAACAACCGTCATAAGCTACTGCATCCTAAAACTAAGAAAACAAATACAAAGAAAGAGAAAACCCAATTCAAATTTTCACGAAAAAGAAGACGAGGACCTGGTGGGCATCCTGAGAAGGGATAATATAAGCATCGATGCCAATTCCAGGCTTCGAGAAGAGCTCACGGAGAGCACAGAGCTTCTCTTCCGGTACGAACTCAGTGATGATGTTCCTGCGGAGTTCCGACGAAGGCTTGGCAGTAATAGAACTGCAATTGCGAGCAAGAAGAGGGGAATATCTGGGTTTTCGAGAAGTCAAGTGGTGGCTCTGGAATTTCCGCAGAATGGAAGGGAGGGACGAGGAGAGTAAGCGAAGGGAGAGAGGGCATGAGTGGAGAGCAGAACAGAGAGTGAGAGACGGTGTGAGGTAAAGAGGGCGCATCGCCGGCGATGGTAACGAGTGCATGTTTGCAATTTCACAGAGATGAGAGAAAGATATGGCCTCGTGTTTGCAAAGATAAAGTCTTCCCCTCCAGATAGAGCAAGACCAGCGCACCTTTGAAGTTTGAACGGTGTCGTTTAATCTCTTTGAATTTTTTGTATTTAGCTCGAAAAGAGAGTCTTTCACCTCTATAGAGCTTGAACTGTATTCTCTGTCTCTGCAATCTCCACTCACCACTCTCACTTCAAATTCCATGTAAATCACTCAGAAATGGCGATCATTACAGAAGAGGAGCAAGACCCACAACTAAGGAACACAGTACACCAATCCCCTCCACCTCCTAAACCGAAATCTGACGAGAAACTGAATGTATTCGCTTTCTGGTTCTACTTTACAGTCATAGTGAAGAGGAGCAAACATGATAATCATCACCACCATCATCATGGTCATGGTGGCCATGACCTTATGGACTCTGTCATGAATGGAGCAATTGATTAATGCCATACCTTACCCAAGTCATTTTGCTTTATGTTATAACATCATGTCATATTAGAGGGTTAATACCACTTTTGATCACTGAAAGATTTTACATTTTCCAATTTGGTCACTCAATGTTCAAATGTTTCAATTTGGTAACTAGAAGTATTTTTTTGTTTCATTATAATCACTCGGTCAGATTTATGATATTTCGGTCAGTCAGAGTGCCACAATACTGTTAAATTTTGACGACTTTGCTAGATGGAAAGATGACTGAGTTAAAATTGGTGATGTGGCATTGAAAGATATTCCCACAAACTCCTAAACCCTAAAATCTCATAAAAATCATACGATTTTCTCACAATTTTTTGTATATCTACTGTTGCCGTCGTCGGCCCGTTTCAAAGGAGAACTCCACAAAATCTTCTCCGGTCCGTTTCAAAGGAGCTTTTATCATGGAGGTATGGCTTTCAAATCCAGATCGAGAAAAGATCTCTGACTGTCGAGTGGGGATCCTTTGTTGAAAAAATGGGGCCTTGATGAAGTTCTTTTGAGGCTTTGATGACAGCTTCTAGAAGTGCTCGTAGATCTTCTTTGTCTTCTTTGTATGCTTTGTCCATGGCCTGGGTACTGCTTGGGTTGAAGCTTCAAGCATGTGGGTACAGAGGGGAGCAAGATAGGGACAACGAAGAAGTGGTAGTACCTAATTTTGAATCAATTAATCTGAATTGAACAAGCCATAGACAAACCCATAGTTGGGTTCCTTAACTACAAGATCCTATTTGTATCATTGGAGAGTTGAAATCTGCAACGGGCACAAAGGAAATCAGGGAGGTGATTTTCTAATTTTTATTTTGGTTAAAACATTTGTTAATAAATTTGTATTTCAAAATCTTTTCCCACGTGGACAAATGTCGGGACACACTAACAAGAAATCAATTGGAGATGATGGTCAAAGTGCCACATAAGCACTTTGACTGACCAAAATATCAAAAATCTGACCGAGTTACTATAATGAAACAAAAAACAACTTTTAGTTACCAAATTGAAACATTTGAACATTCAGTGATCAAATTGGAAAATGCAAAATCTTTCAGTGACCGAAAGTGATATTAACCCTCATATTAGAAGTCTGTAATCCTATAGCTTGTATCAACTTATGATTACACTATGTAGATCTCATTGATGGCTATTTTGGTTAGCAGTGTTAAGGTTATATTGCAAAACACTGGTCGCTTATGTATCAGTTGACCAGTTATTTTGTTTCTCTAGATCTTTTATGAGACTAGCTGATTATCATAATGTAATGCTTTTGAAAATGGTTTCAAATCCTAGACTTGTATTGGGACTGATGAATTTGTGCATTCATTTACTGACTTATAATGGTATTATCATGTTAATGATTTGTAATTTATAGAATTCTAGTTCCGTGGTCTTGTTCCACTTTTAGTAACTCGAAATTTACACGCACTCAACTATCAAAAAAACATACATTAGTTAAAAAAATTACAGGCTTTCTTTAAAAAGGAAAAAAATGTCTCAAAGGAGTGAGTTTGGGCACAGCGACCAACTCCCCGTTCCATAACCAGGTTTCGTGGCATAGATCTCCAGATTCCATATAAATCTGATGCCCGGACTCCCTGTAGTGCTGGTGCAGCAGTAGTTCCCTAGCCCGTAGAAGGGCTATAACGGAAGGCTCTTAAGATCGATTCATCCTTAAGTGCTCCTTATAAGAGAAAGACTGAACTTGCTTCAAGGAAAACATATACCCTTACATCTACAAAGGACATATCGTTTAATGTGACTGAATATAGACTGCAAAGAACTCAAAAAGAAATGGAACTTATTGTCTTGTGCCCTCGAACCACTCACTTGGGGCAGTAGTCAGTAGACAGGAAGCAAAGTGCGCAGCCTACACTCATCTGCAGCAAGCGGGTTACACGTTCCATTGAGTCTAGCTTCAACAATCCCATTGAATGTGAGATTGAAAACTTGATAGCTATCCCACTTTTTATAATTAAGTTTAGAAGGAATGCCTTTTCGATTTCCGACTCCTGCAAATCTTTCTACTTAACCAAGTAAAGAGTCATCTTTCATCGTCTGACACTTTATGACAGTTTGACAAGGAGATCTGGGAGTACCTTAACACCTTACCGACAAGGACGTTGAGTTCTTCTTGTCACAATCCAAATATTGAGGAGGACTTATTTGGCAACTGACATGCACATGTGCCATGAGGTTGTCGATAAGTAGAGGGTGCTCCCCGTCCCATTAACCATACGTATTGGGAGACTCAGTGTTGAAAGAGCTGACTGAGTGAGTGACTCTCTCTTTATTTTAGTTTGAGGCCTTCCATCTAGCTTGTCTAGATGGATAGAAGATTGCTTGAACCACTCACATATATGGACTGCCTGGATCAACCCGAGGTTGGTTTGATTCCTCTCTTCCCATCTCTAATGTTAGACCTCAGATTCTATTAGTCATAGTAGTCCCAGAGTCTTTCAACTAAGCTCTGAGACCCTCCTTTTGCATTCCTTCCTTTTGAAAAGGACTGGTACTAGCTATAGGGAAGAGCATTGGCTAGGGAAATCGCCCCGATGCGCGTAATAGAGAATACGCTTGCTTGGCTTACTGGAATCCGCGTTGGGGATTGCCTACCTGTCTAGTAAAATAGTGAAGGATATTCCATTAGTAATGACTAAAGGGGTTGAGGGGATCCGTATATGTTGTTCAGGTCGATCAGAAGGCGCAGAAATAGCTAGAACTGAATGCGGAAAGTATGGAAAAACATCTCGTAGAAAAAAAAAAAGACTCAAAAGAAAAAGAAATCTTACTCTCAAAAGAGTTAGAAGGCTCTAAGAGTGGAAAATTCTTTATCCAAAGCGAAAAAACTATCCCTTAATAACGATAAATATATGATGCAGGCGGGCCCCACGCGCCTCAGAGGCAGCGCACTGCATGGGCCGTGGGCTGTCAACCTCAGAGGCTGGCGCACCAGCATGGGCCTAGCCCAACCTACACCCGGCCTGCAGACCATACACCCCAACCCATCTTGCGGCATGCCTGCACGCCTAGGTTGTTCATGCCAGGATTCGAACCCCTGACATGCTTAGATACTTGTAAGCGTATCACGAACTAAGCCAACATAACTTGGAATCCACCAAGAAAGTTGAGAGAAATCTCAAAATATTATTAATTAATCAATATCTACCTTTGCTAAAACGGCTACAACCCTATAAATACTAAAAAGAATGAAATCCTAATTTGACTAAAATTCCTATTTACTAGTAAAACACCTAATAATTCTAATAGAAATAGACTTCTAATAAATGTAGATGAAATAATTAAACTAACTCTCCTATTTAAAGAAAACTACTAAATATCGTCCTACATCAATATAAAATCAAAATTCAAAAAAAAAAGATAAGGCCATTCCATTTTGACAAAAGACCCACACCCAAGTTTCATAACTTTGGGTCCGCTATCCCAATCATGATTTTCCTATCCCTATAGGGAAGGGTCCTGCCCTTTTTCGCCGGTTCTGGGCTGAGTAATTTCTCCTCACAAAAAACAAATATTTGGAACTTATTCTCCGCCTCGGAGAATATTACAAGTCAACTTAAATATTGGCATTTATATTTTATACAACTTAACTTTACAAAGCCCACTACAAACTACCTGACCGACCCGGCCCATTATAGAAACTTCCCTAATAAAGCGTTCTAGAGGTTTTTTTTTTTTTTTTTTTGGTCTGGCAGCGTTCTAGGGAAGTTTTATGTTTTCTCTCGTCTCGTCTCGTGTGACCTCGAAACAATATTTAAAGCCCTTTTGTCGCGCCAAAGTCATATCTTCTTTTCTTCGGTTGAGTTTTATTTTATTTTCTTTTCAGTTTTCAGTGATTTTAGGGTTGAGGATTCTATACATGTAATATAATTAGTTATACACTTATATTGTTGTATTAGATGAATCAATGGCGGCGGATTCCCAGTCCGATTCCAATAAAATTTTCAGCGTTCGACTTGTGTCCATCGATTACTACATGTCGCCGCCGATCCCTGGCTTTGATATCTGTTACAGTAGGTTCCAAGGTATGAATAATTCCAGAAAGAACTAGAACAGTATAACAACGACAATTTTAGGTCCAGTTTTAGTGTTTTTTTTTTTTTTTTTTTTTTTTGTTTTTTGAATTTCGTTCTTTCCGTAACCAAACTGGTGTTTGTTATTGAAATTTCATTCTTAATATCTTTTCCTGAATGGTTAAATTAATTTCTGCAATGCTGGAGTTGGGATGAAATCTTGCTTTTCTCATCGAAATTTTCTTAGTTTCTGCTTCATTGAATGTCAATACGAACTTTTGGTGAAGTTCAGTGGGTTGTTGAAAATGAGTTTGATTGAAAGTTTGAGATGTATTGAGTATTGAGAGCTGTGGAAGTGTCTATTCTCTTATTCTTCTTCTTCAAAGCTTTTGTATGTTATGCATCTTCTTTTTTTTTTCATTTTTTGCTTTTAATTTTTCCCTCTCTTTCTGACCCAGTTGTTAATTTTAAATTTGAAGGTGGGAAGGTGATTGAAGTTCCTGTTATAAGAGTTTATGGCTCCACGCCTGCTGGTCAAAAGACTTGCTTGCATATTCATCGAGTAAGATTATTGCTCCATATGGCTAATGTTAACTATTTTTCATTTGTATGACTACTTCCATTACCTCTTGAGAGGAGGGTATTCGTTAGTTTCTTTAAATCACTGGAAGATGAATGTGAGTTGTTCATGTATTCTCGAAAAATAATTATCTCCTTGATTAAAGTGTTACTTGTTGCAAAGTACTTGCTTAGAGCCTGAAATATTATCAAATTATCTCTATATATAGCAGAAATATAGGGTTATAGATACAAAGGACATAATGCATGTGCTTTGCAAAGTAAAAACCTAAGTGCCATCAATGTTTTGTGCAATGATAATGTGACAGGTTATGTTTAACATATTTGTTGTTCGTAATTGATCATATGCTTAGTTCTAGTATAATTTGTTGGTGGTGGCATTGGGTATCACTAATTTCGCTGCATTTCTTTCATTTCCTTTCCATTTGTCTTGGGCTAAATATTCATATTTTTCCTTGTAGGCTTTACCCTATTTATACGTCCCTTGTATAGAAATACCACTTGATCCACACCAAGAAGGTAAAGATTCTGCTAGGATTTAGGTTGGACTCTATGTTTTACCCTAAATGGAGATTCTAATTTCAGATTTCAGAGCTGATGCTTAATCTGGAGTTCTTCTTACTTTTATTTTCGTGTGCAGGTGATGCATACACAAACACCATTTCTCTTGCCCTTGAGAAGGCCTTGAAAGTATACTTCTTTCAAATAAAGTTGACTTCACTGTTCATGGTTGCTTGACATATTTGCTTCCATTGCTGTTTTCTTGTACATGATTGCTGATAATTGTATTATTTTTTGAACAAAAAGCTGAAAAGTACTGCCGGTTCAAAACGGCAACATGTGCATGGTTGTGCTCTTGTACGAGCAAGAAGATTTTATGGTTACCATCCATCAGAGGAACTTTTTGTCAAGATATACCTGTATCCAAACATTATATCGCCGGTAGTTCTTTTATTCTTGATATTTCCTGGTATATGTTGTTGGATACCTTGACGAGATTAAGATATCATCCAAATGATGTCTCTCGTACTGCAAGACTTCTTCTGGTAAAATTCTCAAAACTTGGGTTATTTGGCAGTATTTCTTTGTTCTTTTATCATAAACTATCATGCACCTTGCAGGTGAATCTTTTTGACTGCTTATTGTGGAATTTCTTTCTATGTTCTGTACAATTTGCTTTTAAATTTTATTTTACGAAACAACAGAGCCAGTTACAAACTTTTTTAAAGCTGTTTTAAAATTTGAAATTAAAGGGATCGGTATTTTTAAGACTTGCTGTTGTGATTGAATGAGATCCATGATAATGGGTGGATCTCTGATTTTGAAATTAAGGGGATGGCCTTTTGACAGTTTGGAGTTTAAAAAAAATTGGTTCTTTAGCCCTTGAGTTCTTCTTCTTGTGGATACTGGGTTGAGCTCTGATTTTCTTTCTTGAAGACAATAGAAAAAGACGCAATTTATGTGGTAATTCTTTTTCATTCTAGTACTCTTTCTTCTTCTTCAGGGAGGTGAAGTTCTTGACAGAAGTTTGCAGCCTTATGAGTCACACATTCCATTTATTCTCCAGTTTCTGGTACATGTCTTCTTTAATTTGAGCTAATCATGACAAGTAATGTGACATCGTTCTTCTTTTGAGGGTGGGTTTTTATGCGTACTTTGCATCCAATCTGGTGCCATTAGTTTTGGTTTTTGTTCCAATACGTTTGCTATGAATTTCATGGATATTCTCCGTTTGAATTTTTTTCTACTTGGATCTTTCTTAGTGTCATCTGTGTTGCTATGTTTGTATGACATGGCTTTGCTCACTTGTAGGTTGACTATAACTTGTATGGGATGGGTCTTCTACATGTATCAAAGATAAAGTTTCGTCATCCAGTCCCAGATGCTTTTGGGCAAAGGAAGATAGGCCCGCTTAGAGAAGTAATGGATAAGCCAGTCTACATGTCTGCTGATATTCAGGTTACTTTAATACCTTTTACCAATGATAATATAATGAATTCTTAAAATTCAGACCAACTTTTTTTTTTTTTTTTGATATGTTACAATGTTCTTATCAGGCAGATTCAAATGTCAATATGTGTTTAAGATCTCCAGTTTGGATATCATCCACAATCCCTAGTGATTGGATGTGGCAGTTTTCTGATGAATCTGGCGCTGCGTTTGATCAAGACGCTCACTGTGTTAAGCGTCAAAGTGTTTGCCAACTTGAAGGAGATGCTATCGTGGATGGTTTGTTTGGTTTTGCAATTGTGCACGAAGACTTGATTTTTTTCCCTCCTATAATCTGTGACTACAGTTTTGATAATTTGTGCTCTTGCAGAAATTCTTAATCAGCAATTTAAGATCTATGCATCCTTTACACAGACTGGTTCAGCTGTCAAAATGGTTCAGTCACTTATCCCAATCTGGGAGGTGTGAAAGCTTTCATCTGCCAATTCCTTTTAATACACAGTAACCACATTTTTTCTTCTTTAGCCATCCTTTTGGTGAAATTTCTGTTTGTGACACAGGAAGAATATGAAAGAAGTGGGGTATATGAGGCAGCAATGCCACCAGATCCCGGCAAACCACTTCCAGAAGATGTTTTGAAATCTCTCTCAGTTGGTCTTGAATTCGAGAAAAAGCTCCTGGATTTGTGTAGTGAAGCTGGAGGTGCATTAACTTTCTTCGAGAATGTTGCAAAATTTGGATTAGCAGGATCTTCGATCAACAAGGGAATTTTGGTTGGAGTTGATAATAGTGAGGTTGCGTTATATGAAAGGGGAATGCATACAATACTGAATGAAGATAAGGATGCACGTCCTAAATTTATTGCTTCTGGTGAAAACTTGTCATGTGGAATTTCTGAAACCTTATATCCAAAGGTAGCTATTATGATTTTGAGGCTTGTGCTGTAATAACATTTTCTTTATGATATAATGTGATAATCTACCGTCTAATAGTTCATGACTGAGTTGAGAGATGGAAATCCACTGGGAATTATTTACTTAATGTAATTAATTAAAGTCATTTTGGCTGTTTCATTGGCCCTTAATCTTTTTATAGAAGATGATGATGGATACCTGTCTATTTATGATGGTTTTTATATATCATAAGAGCTAGAAGTTATTATGCTTCTGTTTTCTGCTGCATATATGAGCTTTCATTTAACCTGAAGTTCACCTGTTTTTCAGGCTACAGATACAGATGATCTTGGCCTTTTAAGGTGGCTTGCCACTTCTCAGGATGTTGAAGATATAAACTCGGATGATGAACTTGTTATTGAAACCATTTTGAGTCCCTTGCAGCCTGCAACAACCATTAATCAGGTTTTGGAGAAGGCTAATATGGATTATGAGAGTGAGTCTCAAAGAGAGTGTCAAGACATTCTTGACTCAATTGAGGATGTAATTAACTCTGGGAATATGAATAATAGATCTTTTCATCCTATTGATCATGAGCCTGCCCAAATTTCATTACAAGAGAAGATTCCCCAACTAGATGGTTCTAGTGATGATCTGTACTCATCTCCATGTTCAGGATCAGCCAAAAATTCATTAAAGATAGATACGAAGAGTGAACCTAAAAGACCTCAGAACCAAGAATTGCAACATAACTTTACAAGTTCTACTAGCCAGAACAAGCGGAAGAAGCTATTATGGGGTTCTTTACCTTTCTCTGCAATCCAGGAAACGAGTGGTGAGATAGAAAGTTCCAGTTTCAAGGTAGTTGGTAGTGAAAGGAAAGAGTCTCTAGCCCCAACTTTATTGACTGAAAATGAGGCAGGAAAATGTTATGATGTAATGATGACAAAGGAAGGTGCGTATGCTTCTGATTCAAAAGAAGAAAGTGTATTAGTTGGATGTTCTGTCCGGGACTTGATGAGGAGGAAGAGATGTCGTCGAGTTGATCCTGCTGAGTTTGTGTCAAGCAGTGTTAAAAAGTCACCTTTGGATGGGGAACAGAAAGAAGACAATCTTATTTTCCCGAAAAGTTTGGATTTCCAGATAATGGATGAGGACCAATGCGATAAGATGCCATCTTTTACTGACCAACGAGTAGGTTTTCTTGACACTTGTGTCCCTGAAACTAACAATCCCAACTATTCCAAGCATGGTCAACTACCCCTTTTGTGCCACAGTGATAGTTCATTGCTGGTCAATTCTTCACATACTGTGAGAAACAAGGTACCATTGGTCTTTGACTCCAATATGCGAAATTCTGCAGATTCTATGGATCATTTCAAAATTTGTAGTGTGAGAGAGACTGGTGCTGCTGTGTCTTGTTCAAAAGCTAAAGATTCTGATGTCCACAATTCCAAATCTGATTTGTTTGATGGGTGCTTGCTGAAGTTTGATGCTAATGATAGAACTTCAGGTGAAGAGTGATTGCCTCAAAGCAACACTAATTTAAGCTGTTTGCCAAGTTCTCTCTCTTTGTTTTTTTTTGAATTCAGTGAGTAATCTTCCTAAGAAAAACTTCTGGTTAATTGCCTCATGTCTAATACAGATGGTCGCATCAACAATGAAGGTGTAACTTCCATTGAGCAGGAACATGAACTATCCAATGAAAATCCTATTAACATAGTTGCAACTGCCCACTCCACGGTTTTGGGGAAGGAGAGCTATGGGGATGGAGTGCATGGAGGAGCTAATGGTGTAGATATGCTTGGCAGCTCAGCATATATGGTTGACATGATGGAAGCAAAACCTGAAGGCTTAATTGGCATGACGTTTTGCAGGAAGCCCCCTGCTCCAGACTGGAACAATGGGGGGTACGAAAAAACTGTGGTTCCAGTGATCGACGAAAGTCGTGGAGGAAGAACAGGTTTTATTATTTTGTCCCTTGATTGTTTCTGATTGCTGTTTATTTATTTGTTATTTTTGGGTAGAACTGTAGGTCTTTCTGTCTTATAGAAGGGTAGGAACAGGACCATATGTCGAGCTGCAGTTTAAGGTTTTCCTTTTATCTGTGTTGTGCAAATAGGTGGCTGTGTACAGCCATTATTAATGATTACAAGTGACATATCTCCTCATCAATGTTTTCTGGAGGGTGGTTAGTGACAAAGGAAATTCGTGGAACAGTGCAAAGGCACTTATGTTGGCACAATCTCAATCTACAACGTTCATTATGCTTAAATTTATGAATACGCATATCCAATGGTTTTCCTTAAAATGGTGGTTTGGTTGAATTGACTAAAATCTCAAACTGTTCTCTGTGACGGCTATAATTATGATGTCTTGTTGCGATTCAAGAAGATATGTAAGTTTCTAATGAGAAAGGACATGTTTTTTATCTTGAAAACTCGCATAATATCTTTTTTTCCTAATTGAAATTTTGGGACATGTATTTGATTTCCCTCGAGATGCATGGTGAAACTAGCTTATGCCTTATATCTGATTTTAATTGAAACTAGATTTTGGATTCTTTTCAATTAATGCCACCTTTAGAAGGTTTTTGGGTTTTGATGATTGGCACTGCTCAGATTCATAGTGCTTGTTTGAAGGTGGCTCTTCGGATGAATTTCTCCCTTTCTTTGCGAGAGATGACTGGGATGAAGAAGTTTGGAACAAGTGTGAAAATAGATACTCTAATATTTGCCAAGAAGCTCTCATGGGTGTTCCCACTCACTACCAAAATGATGGCTCTCTTTTGTACCTGCTAACACCTGTAATTTTGCCACCTTCTGTAGACAGAGTTTGTAGATGGTTAATGCATGATGGTGAAGGTATTGCTGAACTAACTTTCTAGTCTTTCTGACTTCTTTGAACTCCATATGTGTACTAATTCTTTTGTGAACTTTAGGTACTCCTGGAGAGATAAACTCAGCACCAATGGTGCCTTCATCTCTGAAAGGTAAATTGTTGTAAGGTGTATATGAATCGTAATATTCAAGTCTTTACTACGGCTTATAACTCTTGTACTTTGTAAGCTCTCCAGTCTGTCCGATTGGTTCACAAAGTTCTTTGGAGAATGATGGTATGGCTTCAATTGGATGTGGTTCTAAGGCTCATGTGATGCCTATTCTGGATAAAGTACAAAAAGGAAAGACTGAGAATGTCAAAGCAGAGATGAGTAATTCTCATGATGAAACGAAAACAATATTCCAGAAAGAGAAACTTGTGGTGAAACCACTTGCCTCTGGTGATTACTTAGAAAATATTTCTCAGATTTCAGGTCCAGATGGCAGGTCAAAGTCTACTCCTCTTAGTCAACTTGGATTTCGGGATCCTGCACTTGTTGGTGCTGGGCAACAGCTAACACTTCTAAGCATAGAGGTATTGATAGAATGTCCAATTACTTCTGATTTCTTCATGTAGCAACTATGAAATACTCTAAATTGATTCCTGTGCCTCAATTTAAAATCCTATGTTCACCCATTTCAATTGTGTCATGAGTGTGTAGTTTTGTATATGTGATTGCTTGTAAAATTCCTTCAACAAGTTGTTCCACAGTTTATGCTCCTGCCTTGATGTAATGAAAAGCCAAATTGTACTTCTTGGTTCTTTATTTATCATTCTTGATTGGAGAGATATTGGGTTTGATTTTGATGTGAATGCAATACTTGCTGACAGGTTCAAGCAGCATGTAGAGGTGATCTGCGACCAGATCCTCGGTTTGATGCCATCAATGTCATAGCTCTTGCTCTTCTTGATGATAGTGATTCTAGCATTCAAGTTTATGTGCTTTTGCTTGGTAATACTGGATCACAGCAGAGGTATGATTATCTAGTCTCATCTCTCATGCTAACATCTGATGGATTCATGGTCATTCTTATCATAGAATATCTGGATACACATATTTTTCTAATTCTAATTCATCTTGTATTTTTTTCAAACTCTTATTTTCCTCCCCGCCCTTCATTTTTTTAACTCCTCATTGACGCACCATATCTTTCTCCACTAGGAAAAAAATTTCTGCGAATCAAAGCTAAATCAGGAGTGGTGGAAATTAATAATGCTGATTTTTTTTAAAAATATGAAATGTAGAAAGAGATACCCATTGTTATGACATATATAAGCAACTTTCTTTTATATGTTGTTTTTGTTTTTGCAGGAGTCTTGATGCGATATCTGGCTGCAGGGTACTTGGATTTTCTGAAGAAAAGCAGTTATTTAGCAATTTCATGAAGATTTTAGGTTCATTTGATCCAGATGTATTGATGGGTTGGGACATACAGGGCAGTTCTCTTGGTTTTCTTGCTGAAAGGGCTGCTTGTCTTGGTATAGGTTTACTCAACAGCATATCTCGGACACCAACAGAAACCAAGATAGTTGCTGGAGATTCAGAAATTTCTCAGAGACATCTACTGGATAATATACTAAATGAATCCCAAGTTTCTGACTTTGGTTTGCTAGAAGATGCTATAGTTGAGGATGAATGGGGCCGAACTCATGCCAGCGGTGTTCATGTTGGTGGTAGAATTGTCCTCAATGTATGGCGGTTAATGCGTGGTGAAGTTAAGCTTAACTTGTACACAGCTGAAGCTGTTGCTGATGCTGTCTTGAAGCGAAAAATCCCAGCTATTCCTCAAAAAGTATTGACGAAATGGTTTTTGAGCGGTCCGGGCCAAGCGAGGTATAGGTGCATCGAATACATAATAGAGAGAGCAAAGCTAAACCTTGAGATAATAAATCAACTTGAAATGGTATGAGAACGAAACCTTTCCCCGATGAGGATCATATGTTTTTTTGGAATAACCTTACATTTCTTCATATTTAGTTTTTAATTTTTTTGTTGTGTGCTTTTCTGAAATTCTTTAAAGTCTTAGATTCTATATGTAAAATATTGGGAAAGTGTGAATGTATTTTTATCCAGGCCTTAGATTAGATTGTAACATGCATAACGGACACCCTCCAAAGGCGAACCTGCATAGAACAAGCTAGCTGTATGTACTTTTGTTGTTGTTGATGGTGGTTATTATACTTCTGAAGATGCTTTCTAGCAGTTTGTCTTCCTAATTGGTTAGAAGAAAATCCTTAAAATTCAGTTTGGATTAGCTTATATGACCTCGCCCATGGGGAACATATGGCCCAGTGGTAGATTTGTAGTGGTGCAACCTAGAGATTACAAGTTCAATTTGGAAAACAGCCTCTCCACGTATTATGTGGGAGTAAGGTCTGCTTACATCTTGCCCGTCCCTAATGCCACTCACAATTGGAGCCCTGTGCACAGGAGTTGTTTAGGCTTTTATTAGTATCTGACGTCTGTGTTCTAAACTATACTAAGAGTGATACAAGGTGGAGATCTGTCGTTTGATTTTTTCTTTTAAAAAGAAAATATCTAAAAGATTCAGGCATTCAGCTCATGCAATAGAAAACCAGACCGAAAGATAACCAATAGGTAATGGTTAGTTGAGAGGGAAGTGATTTTATAGGCTCATGCTTATTGTGAATAACTTTGCCTCTTTAATTTGTGCAAAAAGAAAATCAGCCATGAGTTCTTTTCTCTATCCCCTTTCAAATTTAATTGGGCTTTGTTATTGATACACTTGTAAGCAGTTTCTCTTGTTGCTATCTGGTCCTCTACAGACACTATAACTGGACTTATATGCTTTTCTTTCTGTTTGTCATAATTTTGTTTCTTCCTGAAGCAACTCATTTAAGTTATAAGAAAAGAACCAATTTTAACTGTATCGCGTTCAATTTTTATATATTTTTTTTGTAATGGGTTGCCTTGTTTAGAGTGATCAATGTTCTTTCATTAAAATTCAAGTGTTTCCCTTTCTAACTTTTCTCAATGTTTGTATTTTTGAAGGTCAATCGGACATCGGAACTTGCTCGTGTCTTTGGCATCGACTTTTTCTCTGTTTTATCTCGAGGTTCACAGTACCGCGTTGAATCTATGCTGCTACGGTTGGCTCATACACAAAACTACATAGCCATTTCTCCTGGGAACCAACAGGTTACTACAAAAGTTTTACTTATTCTCTTGTTTTCAATTCCCGATTGTGAGCTTTTTTTTATTTTTATTTTTAGGTGACTGCAAGTGGCAATATTTATAAGAATATTTACTAAAATATTTTTCCTCTCCCTATAGGGAAGGGTCTCAAGAAGCTGTGCTCCTATGGTCCTACCTCCTTTCTCTTTTCATGATGTTTTCAATGATGTTATTTTCAATTTAGTTTGCATGATCTATTTGATATTTGAGGGGCTTACTCTTGTATAACTGGCCATCAAGAAGAGTCATTGTTCCCATCTTTCTGTCTGTTATATTTAGTATTTCTTATCTTTTTAGCCGTCCAAGAAGGTTTTAGAAAGACACTTTCTTTGTATCATTTTTTCCCTCATCAAATTCTCAGTATTTATGCTAGTATTCCGCATTATCTTGCTTTTTCTGTTGTCTTGTGGCATAGAGTCATACTGCTGCCATACTGCTGCCAGTATTAGTCAACTACATGATTGAATGTGTGCTGACGTATTGTCATCTTATCTAGGTTGCTTCTCAACCGGCAATGGAGTGCTTACCTCTTGTAATGGAACCACAATCTGGTTTTTATGCAGATCCTGTTG
This sequence comes from Tripterygium wilfordii, assembly GCF_013401445.1. Classification (NCBI taxonomy): domain Eukaryota; kingdom Viridiplantae; phylum Streptophyta; class Magnoliopsida; order Celastrales; family Celastraceae; genus Tripterygium; species Tripterygium wilfordii. Next base: position 8,707,996 of record NC_052237.1, on the reverse strand, counting down.
TTGTTTTGGATTTTCAGTCACTTTATCCATCAATGATAATTGCATACAACCTTTGCTTCAGTACATGCCTTGGAAAAGTTGAACCTTCGAAAGAAAATACCCTCGGGGTTAGTTCATTTTCACCAGATCCACATATTTTGCAGAATTTAGTCGGCCAAATACTACTGACTCCAAATGGTGTTATGTACGTGCCGTCCAAGGTAAATTTTTCTCAACTTATGTACCATTTAGTATTTACTTAATATTTGTAGGTACTTCAAATGGAACATCCTCTAGACCAATCATTAATTATTTGCGGGACTTAATATCACTTTGGTCTGCAATGAAATTTTTTTTTTTTACATTACAGATGCTAGCTTCTGTAGGCCCCTCGGATTTGTCAAAGCATGTTTCTTTTTCATATTGCTTCTGGTCAAGTGTGTGGGTTATTGAGGCGCTTTAGATTTAATAAGAAACTTATCTATATTTCCTGTTACTCTGGCGAAGACACGACCATGTTAGAAATAAAATTGAAATGACCGGCACCTTTTAAAAGTAGGAGCCAACTGCTCCTTTAAATGATGGTAGCTAGTACTTGTGAATAGAGATTGAGACTGCTAAACTGATTTTTCTGATGAATCTGTGAGATGAGGTTTAGATTGCTAGTTTGAGTATTTTCAAGGGAAAAAAACTTACTATCTGCCTCCTGATTTTTCTTTTTCTTTTCTTTCTTTGTGGGTTGTGTTGAGTTACTTGAGTAAAACTGTCCTTCAATCCATACACTCTATTCGGCTTTAAGAGAAATCTTCTATGCTTCTCATTTTTATCATGAGTTCTTACCTCTATTTTGTCCCTTCAAGAAAGGGATAGAAGTAATATATTCCTTGCCATTATACAGGTTCGTAAAGGGGTATTGCCTCGGTTATTGGATGAAATATTATCAACCAGAATAATGGTGAAGCAAACCATGAAGAAGTTGGCTCATTCACAGCAAGTTCGTCGTAGGGTATGGCATTAAATACTTTGCATCATGTTTTTTTATGTGAAGCTTTAGAGCATTTTTATAAATACACTCACATATATTTATGTATGTATGTATATTGAATTTTGTCTTAATTATTTCTGATATCTTATTCAATCTATTGGGCCCTGTTTTTGTTCCCACAATACTGAGAATACATCTCGAAATTTAAATTGTTAATTCATCATGATCCAGCTGTGCCTATGCGGTCTTCTCTCCATTCTGACCTCAATAAGCCAGGGGTAGAGAGGGGCGAGAGGAGGAGGTGGTGGGTTTTTCATGAAATTAACGAAGCATGATTCTTTGCATGTAATTAACATGTGGGTGAACTAAACTTCTATTTGAATTGTTATGTTTACTAGTTTGTTGATTATTCCAGATATTTGATGCAAGACAGCTTGCTTTGAAGTTGATAGCAAATGTAACATATGGTTATACAGCTGCTGGATTTAGTGGTCGCATGCCTTGTGCAGAGCTTGCAGACAGTATTGTTCAATGTGGCCGTAGAACTCTTGAGAAGGCTATTTTATTGGTTAATACAAATGAAAGATGGAATGCCAAAGTTATATATGGTGATACTGACAGGTTTGCACTCAGTTCCTGATTGGCAGAGATATTTGGAAATACAAATCTATATTTTGTAGGGTACTGTGATAGGTGTCTAATTTGAAGATCTCGAATTCAAAATGTCCGACATTTCTAGATTGTCAGGATTGTTTAGAAGATCATTTTATTAAGATATACTGTTCTCTGGACTATTGTGTTAATTGTGGAACTTATTTAAACAAGTTTATTGCTCATTTATTATGCATAGAAAAGCTAATATATTGCTATATTCGTAATCTAGTTCACTGTATATAGATACACACACACGTTCAAATTTCAAAGGGAATGAAAATGCATCACTTAAATATTTTGTGTGATAGACTTTCCAAAGAAACATTCACTTTCCAAAGAAACCTGTCACGCTCCGTGGTTCTCAATAGTTTTTCACATCTTTGCCTTTATTACTAAATGTTTTATGTATTCTTAATGCAGCATGTTTGTCCTCCTCAAGGGGCGAAGTATCAAAGAATCTTTTGAAATTGGGCAGGAGATTGCATCTGCAGTCACTGCAATGAATCCAGCTCCAGTTACGTTGAAAATGGAGAAAGTTTATCGTCCTTGCTTCCTACTTACTAAGAAGCGTTATGTCGGTTACAGTTACGAGAGCCCTGACCAGGTGAAACCTGTGTTTGATGCCAAAGGTATTGAGACAGTTCGCAGAGACACTTGCAAGGCTGTTTCAAAAATGATGGAACAGTCAATGAGACTATTTTTTGAACATCAGGACATTTCACAGGTAGAAATGTTGCGTGCATTTCTGTTTCCTTATTTAGAACATGAATGCATTCGTCTCTCTCACTCTCAACACATTCTGTCTTTTTTCCTTTTATTTTCGCATTAAATCTGGGTTGTATCAGAGTAACTTTTGAGAGAAAGGTGGTTTTTGAGGTTCTTAGTTATATGTTTGAATTAAAAGAGAACTATAAAACATCATTGCTTTCTGCCATGAACTTCACCAGAATCACCATCGTATGTTCCCTTAGAATTTGCATGGGTTTCTCGTTTTATGTCAAATGCTTCTCTTTCATGATGTAATTTTTCCATCTGTTGCACACAGGTTAAAACATATTTGCTGCGTCAATGGATGCGAGTACTTTCTGGCAGGGTGTCTCTACAGGATTTTGTTTTTGCAAAGGAAGTTCGCCTAGGTACCTATAGTACAAGGACTTCCTCATCGCTACCACCCGCTGCAATTGTGGCTACTAAGGCAATGAGAGCAGATCCCAGAGCAGAACCACGATACGCAGAGCGAGTTCCTTATGTTGTAATCCATGGAGAGCCTGGGGCCCGCCTGGTTGACATGGTTATAGATCCATTGCATCTCTTGGCTCTTGATTCCCCTTATAGATTAAATGATATATACTACATCAATAAACAGATAATCCCAGCATTACAGCGGGTGTTTGGGCTTATTGGTGCAAATTTGAATCAGTGGTTTGCAGAGATGCCTCGTCCTGTCAGGAAAGCATCAACTAAATGCCCCCTGTTTGCTCCAAATCCTCATCGCACCAGAATCGATTATTACTATCTCTCGAAATATTGTGTACTGTGTGGTGAGTTGGTCCAGCCATCAGCCCATCTTTGCCATAGGTGTTTGCAAAATGAAGCTTCTGCTACAGCAGCTGTGGTGGGAAGAACTTCAAAGTTAGAGAGAGAAATGCAACACCTCGCAGCTGTAAGTGTTTTGGTAGTTGTTTATCAAAAAAAACTACTTTGGTAGCTGTGGATCATATTCATTGTCCTAGTATTCGGGGGTTGCTGGCAATTTCATATTCTTACTGATATAGTGATATTGTAGTAGAGCATTCATGCATCTATTTTTCATCAGGTAAATCATCAACCATTTGTGCTACCTTTCTTGTTTTTTCTTGTTTTTTTTTTGTTGAGCTCAGCTCTGGTCCTCTAATTGTTTATGAACTAGTGATGTCATGTACATCTGAGTAATGGACGAATTTGCTCGGGATTGTATTATGTTGTTCTGATAGTGTGGATCGTTTTGTACGGATGATGAGCTTTTCAATAAAATTGGTCGGTAATGCCAGCTCCCCCTCCCTGTTCTTGTTTGGTGTTATATTAAGGATGCTCTTCTTCTTGCAGATATGCCGGCATTGTGGAGGTGGGGACTGGCTCGTTGAAAGTGGGGTGAAGTGCATTTCACTTGCATGCCCTGTGTTTTACGAGAGGCGCAAAGTCCAAAAGGAACTAATGGGTCTTTCTGCAATTGCATCGGATGAGGGTGTTTATCCAAAATGTATGGTTGAGTGGTTTTGATTCTACTAAAGGTAAACCTTAAGCAAAAGCACGCATTTGCCACCAACTCCTGTATTCCTTAGTTGTCATTGTACATATGGAGGATGTATAGCTTTGTATGGTCAGTGTTGTATGCACGCTTTGGAAATCCAGTCATGTAGCTGATAGAAAGTAGAATAAGAGGGTCCCTCTAGGGGATTAATTAAGCTTTGGCTCAGATGAAGAATGTGGGTTTGAATCGGACTCAGAGAATGATTTTAGGTCCAGGGAACGGAAAGGACGGCGTTCTGGTAGTTCCTTTTATGGCTTAGAATCTGATGTTTAGTACCTCCATTCTCGGGGAAATAGGTCTCTCGAAAGAAAAATATAGAACCTGGTAGCAGGGGAAACAAAACAAATTTAATGGTCACAGTGATTTTAACTTTAGCAGGAATGTTCAATTGAGATGTAATGGGAAGAGAGGTAATGGGAGCTCCTTTGATGATGATTTTGATGGATCATCTTCTGGGTCTCGTGGTAGACAAAGGGGGTTTGGAAGTAAAGACCATAGTGGTCGGAAAATGAATGGCAGCAGGAGTGACTTCCAGAATTCAGAAGGAACCTTACGAGAAGGTTTAATTTGGAAATATATAAGCGACGTGGAAGGTCAAGAGAATACGATATATATAATAATTATTTTATTTATATATATATAAATAATTTATTCATGATTAATGTTATTGAAGAAGAGAAGCATACATAACTGATTCTCCAAAGTCGAAATTGTAAATTTATTGAAAAATTTGGAGTGATGCTCAGAAACTCATATGCGCATGGCCTGACAGTCTGAATTTAGGATCTATTGATTGTGCAAAGGGTAACCATGTATGATGTCGTTCTAGCTCGATTATCAAAAAAAAAACAACACAACAATGCTTTCACATTCATTATTTATTATACAATTTCATTAACTCAAACACAGGAAGGAGAGCCGCTGCCTGGACCCCCGTAGAAGAAGCCACCATTGCCAAAGCCATCAATGTCAGTGTGAGGCTTGATGCTGTAGCAATTGGGGTTGCTCGTCAATCCTGTAACACTTCGAGGCAAAATCCAACCAGGGTCAGTACCTCCGACAAGAACCTTTAGTTCTTTAAAATAAGCTGCTCTGCCATATTCCTCTTTTGCAAATTGGCCAGAACCCATCTCTGTGGACGTGTGTCTGTTGTGGATCTTCCTGTTGAAGATCTCACCACCCCATTCTACTTTTCTGCCGGATGTTCTCAAGTGAGTAAATAACTCTTCTGGCCAATAACCCACATTCGTATAATTATACGACAACCACCACCTTTTTGACTCGGAATCCTTATTTTAGGAAGAAATTATATTAATTAGCTTATTCATTGTCATCATTATCATTAAAGCCTTTATTTTAAAAAATTTGAGCTTGTGTATACTAGTCTTTAAGAAAAATCGTTCATATTATATTTACATAAACTCCTATTAATAATTAAATTTTTTTGTTAGATTAAAAAATGGAAAAAAGTACTAAATTATAATAATCTATTACCTTCCAAAGACCAACATTCAAATCGTATTGTCCACCATCATATGATGATATTGGCCTAAGTACACTTCCTAAGGCTATTTTATCGCTTTCCATAACAAATCCTTCACATTCATCATTGTAGCATGACCTTCGGTACGAATTATTCTACATAAAAAATTAACTAAATTAAATTAATTTTTAAAAAACATTTCCATATATATATATGGTGATACAAATTACAAAATGGTTTTGATTAATTTTTAAAAAACATTTCCATATATATATATGGTGATACAAATTACAAAATGGTTTTGATTGTGAGCTTACAGTCCAGGAAATGAAAAATCTTGTATTGCCATCACCATTGGCATCATCATCATCGTCATTATCACCATAGAACCATGGGAAGACCTAACAAGAGGACACATGAAATTTTTTAGCAAGTTCCAATTTATGATAATTGTGAATGTAGAATTCGGACTTTCTTACCTTAGCATTTCAATCCAGAGTATTGTGCGCTTTGGACCCTCATCATACCCACACCTATTTATTTCAAGAAAATAATCTTGCCTCCTCTAGATTGGCTTGCCACTTATATACTCATTTTTCCAAACTAAAGATGTTATAGGTTCGAGTAGAGGAGGCGAGATTATTTTTTGAAATAAATACGTGCAGGTCTGAGGATGGTCCAAAGTACATGATATCGTAGTTGGACTGAAATGTCAGACTAATTAAGAAAGTCCGATTTATGCATACACGATAATATGATAAATTAATTCATTTATGTAGAGTAAGACTAACATGCCATCCAACTTCAATAGCATCAAAATCTTCCTTTGTTCCTGACATGATTCGAATTTGAGCAGCACTATATTCTTTGCCACCTCTCTCAACTAATGGCCGCCACAAGTTTATACTTGCCGATGCTCCAAGTACTCCCTCTGATGGTTCATAAATTGCTATTGCATGCTATAACCATACATGCAAAATTCATATATATAAGAGTGAAAATATAATCGATCTAACTGTTAAAAATCTTAATGTCTTTAAGGTGTAAATAATTAGAAGAGCCACTTGGGTGATAGTGTAGTGGTAAATCTCTTTAAGACCAAACCGTATGAACTCGAAATGTCGTGAGTTCGATTCTCACTTGGAGAAGTCCACTTGTGGTCACGCATTGAGTTTTGATTCACGAGATAGGAAATTTGTGTGCATTTGGGTCTGACGGCCCGGATATAGGCCTATATCATATGTCTAAATGACAAACTTGTATAGTATTATTTTCGGTTACCCAAAAAAGAAAGTAAATAACTAGAAGTACCTCGTGGCTTTCAGATGCACGACGAAACTGATGATAAGAAGCTTGTCGGTTCTTTTGGACTTCAGACATAGAATTTGCTCTCATAACATCGCCAGTTGTGGTTCGTCGTTGTATTGGAATAGTACCTTTAGGACTAGGGCTGTTATTGGTACGGTTACCGTTACCAAACACGGAATACCGTTACCATACCAATTCTTTCGGTAACTCAAAAAATGTTACCGTTACCGTTACCGGAAGAGTCGGTATACCGATGGTCGGTATACCGATCGATCGGTAATGGTAAGCCGGTAATTGGTAAATTTACCAATTCTTAAAACCTACTTAAAAAAGAGAAGAAAAAAAATGCATCAAGTAGCATTGTGCTTAATAGTCATTGTATGAGACTACAACACTTTCATCTTGCCTACAATACCAATAATAAAAATTATAGATTAATGAGAGTGATCATTGTGCTATATGTGAATAAGAGAAAAGACCTATCAATCGGAGAAAAAAAGAAAGGAGAATTCACATAACATTATTCCAACAATCTATAACGGAAAATCGTTCATTTCATTAATTTCTAATATTTTTAGTATCCGAAGTGTTTTAAACTCCAAACAGGAATGCCAGAAGAAACAAGATAAATAAAGATAAAAGAGGAGAAGAAAAACATGTAATCAATACCAGCAAAACATTTTGTTATGTAACAAACATTGCTTTAAAGTTAATGAAATTGCTACTAATGATATATAAATGATAATCCTAAAAATAATCATTGGTCTAGATTAAATTAGATCAATCTAATTGTCATAATTAAATAAAACTAAAACTAAAACTAAAACTAAAAATAATATTAATATATATTTAATATATATGTCGGTAATCGGGAAATTTACCGGTTTTGAACTTTGCTTACCGTTACCGTTACCGAAATCATCGGTAAATTTACCGTACCGAATAATTGGTAATGATATACCAATCTTCTGTTATTTTCGGTAACCAATTTATCGGTAATGGTATACCAATGGATAATTTACCATACCAGTAACAGCCCTATTTAGGACAGCTAGTCGGACTAGACTAGCCTAGTCCTATTTCTCGACCAAATTTGAGATGGAATATTGATGTTTTTCTTCAACCGCTCTTTGTTTCTCTTTAGAAATTCTTTTGACACTCTCTGTTTGTTTGATAACCAAGTAGCATCATTTAACATATTTGAGATTTGCAAAAAAATATTTAAAATATATATATTTAATACCTTCATTTTGTGGTCTCTCAGAAGAGGGCGATCAAAATATAGTTGTTTTCTTTTATCAACACAATCAATTAGATCTCCATCTGTGCTCTATATACAAGAATTAAACGTTCAATTAATCAACATCTACCAAATTAGAAGAAGTGAAAAGAAAAAGAAAAACACAAAATATTTATGAAATTGCAAGAAGTAAAATAAAATCTGTGAAAATAATAATTACTAAGTAAGAGGTAGATGAAGTGTCTTTAATTACCTCTATAGTCGACAAAGTATCTGATTCTTCATGGTTTAGAGCTGAAATTTGAGAATTGATAAGGAAGAGCAAAGCCAACAAAGGAAAAATTAACAACCTCATAACTTGTAGAGCTAAGATGAACTAATTGATAGACAACTGAGGTGGGGATATATATATATATATATATAAGTTTTGTTTGATTTGAAATGCTATATATATATATATATAGCATTTCAAATCAAACAAAAGTTATAGAGAGGTCGATGAATCCAAATAAACGTGAAAAATATGACACAAATAAAAAAAAAGTTTTAAAATACATCTTGTTGGGGAGAAGAATTTAGAGAGGATTATTATTTGACCGACCCATTTATTGATATCATATATTTATATTTAATTCTCTAATAGAATATATAATACTTAGTGCGTATCATTCAAAATAAAACTTCAAAAGAATAATTCTTTGAAATATGCCTTTTCATAGCATATAAATTGGTATGTTAAAAAGGGTATTGATATGGACAAAAAGCATATATGTTTGCCTATGAAAGTTCAATAAGTAGAGATTCTAGATTGTTGGTTTTAAATTTAACTTATACTTATTCGGTGTGTGACTCCAAACACTTGTGAATTCCCGACACAGCTAGCATTACTATTTGGCCGACCCATTTCTCGATATCATATATTTATATTTAATTCTCTAATAGAATATATAATACTTAGTGCATATCTTTGAAGAAAACGCTTCAAAAGAATAATTCTTTCAAATATGCCTTTTCATAGCATATAAATTGGTCTATCCAAAAGGGTATTGATATGGACAAAAAACCATAGACGAATATTATTTGCACCCCGTTTTATACTAAGTACACTCTGTTAACCCTTTAAAAACACACTAGAGTGGGGTGTACTTAGTAAAAAATGGGGTGCAAATAATGTTCATCAAAACGATATATGTTGACCTAATATTATGTATATCCATACCACGCTGCCTTCCAACGGCCTCTAGATTATGATATACATTCTTGTCGGCATCATTACCTCGCGGTTGCATCCCAAACCGAGTAAAGATTTGCTGCATTATTTGGTCTTGTCGCTCAACCCTCTCACATGCCACTCGCAGAATCCAGGTCGCCTCCGCGCGCATCTTGGCAGCCTCTGCCTGCATCTGGGTCGCCTCCTGCATCTGGGTTGCCTCCTCTTGCCTCCGGGCCGCCTCCTCCTGCCTTCTGATCTGCCTCCTCTTGCATGGCCGCAATCTTATCAAGTAACTTGGAGTTCATCCGAGCCATGCGCTTTCCTATCTCCTGGTCGATATATTGAGACTGCGATCTAGAGGATCTACCACTATAGGCAAATGTACAACGCATAAAACACGCCTCATCTCCATAACCGTAGGCAAGGCTTTTTTTATTGATTCCCTTACTAGCTTGAAAGAAGATGGAATCATCATCGACCGGCGACCCTTTGGAGGTCGAAGCTTCTTTTATCTTCTCATAGTCAGCATGTGTAAATATTAAAAATTAATAATGACTTTTATATATAAATTAATATTTAAATTTAATAAAATTTATATTACTTACATATGTTTTAGCTGACCGTGCATCAAGAAATTCTCCAGTACCCTTTTTCTGATGGGTATGACGAAAAATCTCGGGTTGGGTAGGATCCCGACCAAGTTCTTCTCTCTATAATATAACTTGAAAGACACTGATTCCGAAGCAAATAAATAACTATAAATGTGAAATTCATTTAAAATTATAAAATTTATCAATTTATCGCGATAGCTGCAATGTGGAGCAGAACCACCAGTATTGGTGCACCCACCAGTGTCAGATGCTTGATTCTGCTTCGTTTGCTCCCTCTTGCTCATGTAAGATGGCTCCACCCACTTTCTCCGAAGCTCATTTCGTGCTCCCTCGGATATTCATGTTCCATCGTCTTCCTCTTGTCTCACCTTTTGCATCAACAAATTCTCCAGTACCCTTTTTCTGATGGGTATGATGAAAAATCTCGGGTTGGGTAGGATCCCGACCAAGTTCTTCTCTCTACAATATAACTTGAAAGACACTGATTCCGAAGCAGATAAATAACTATAAATGTGAAATTCATTTAAAATTATAAAATTTACCAATTTATCGCGATAGCTCCAGTGTGGAGTAGAATATTGGTGCACCCACCAGTCTTAGATGCTCGATTTTGCTTCGCATGCTCTTTCTTGCTCATGTAAGATGGCTCCGTCCACTTTCTCCGAAGCTCATTTCGTGCTTCCTCGAATATCCATGTTCCATCGTCTTCCTCTTGTCTCACATTTTGCATCATCCCCCTCAATAATTGTGCATTCTTCTTTTTCCACACTTTCAAATCTCAGCTTAACAGTCGGGGTCGCATGTATATCTCTTCTGCAAAAATGTAATGACTCCAAAAATAATAGTTAGCAACGATAAGTGTATATATTAATTAAAAGAGACAATATTTGTCAGGTACCTTATACTAACCTCAAACTCTTCCCAATGAAATATATTTCCCTCATCAGGAATATCCTTCCATGTATTTGTAGGCCATTCGTACTCGCTCCTGAGGATCATACCCATCTTTTTGTGAACACTATAAGGATCGAATCTAAAAATAAAAAATAATTAAGAACATATTTATAAGGATATATTTAAGTAATTAATGCATGACAAGTAATGAAAAGAAGATCCACTTATGATGAGTTGGAGTGTGGTCATATGAACTCTTTGGAGCCAAAACTGACCCCCTGCGTGTCCATTGGCGGGACCTGCGAGCTGGATGCAAGCAATAACGGAGGGGGATAGGTCTCGGGGGGATATGAGTGTGGGGGATACAACTGGGGGGTCATGGGGGATATCACTGGGGGGATGTGACTGGTTGGCAGGGCGAAGGGAATTGATCGAAGATGGTAATGAAGTTGTGGCATGGGGAGAAGTATGCTTTGATGGCACTCTGCGTGACACCACGCCTGATATTAAGCACTCGACTCGAGGGATTATGAGTACACTCGCTCAAATGGTCACCCGATATCTGAAAAAAATCACTCAATAAGTGGTCGACAGGGATATAGTTAAAAGCACATAAAGTCACCGAATTTCAACGGTTAAAAGTATAAAGGTCACACAAGTGACAACTAGCTTTTATTCTTCATTTAACACTCCTGCCAAATGAAAATGTTTCTTAAATTAAAAAGCTATCGCTATTCTTTCTCAGATTCCTCCATATCCTTTATCCTTTTCTCCTCTATCTCTATAATCCCCGTATGCAATATGAGTTTCATCATAGACCAATAAGCAAGAGTAAAACAAACTTGCCATCAGTTTAATTCCAGTTCTGTTGACAATAAGTATGAGGAATGGAACAAATGGTCAAATGTATTCTTCCATACAACAAGGTTTCAATTAAAAGGAAAAAATTAAACATCACGAAACTGAGCCCCGCCAAACTAAATTAACCTTAACAAATTATTTAAAGAAAAGCAAGAGAAACAAAATGAATATGTACAAAATTATTTAAACATCACGGAAATAGCCACGGAATGTGTCCATGGCTATTCAAATTACCCACGGAATGCTCAATTCCGTGGCTATTTTGAAGCACGGGTCCTTGATAAGTCTATATATTATCTCATTTTAGTATTCTTTAAACTTGGTTTTTGTTAGAGGATTGGTTTTAAAAAGGATTTATTACTTTTTTTTTTCTCATTTTTAGTTTTCTCGAGCACTTGGGTGGTTTTTTATGGAAAACGGTCGATTTTGAGTATTTTGAAGAACCGTTAATTGGAGAATGAAGCTAAGACCTTGAAGAATATTGGAGAATATTTTTAGAATTTTTGGTGAAGCCAATTAACCCAGAATTTGAAGAAAAGTTGACCTGAAATATGATGTCGGCAGAACTGCGCTATCTGTGAAGAAGTGGGTCTAAAAGATTCCACAAAATTTTGCTAGAGAAGTGTGAGATAGCCCTGGAAAGTTAAGACATCAAGCTTCAATTTACATATATTTTTGGAGATTTTTATGAAGGGCGGAACATGAGAAAAACGTTTGACACATCCAGCAGTGCATTTTCCTAATCAAAGAAGAAGTCAACCTCTTCCCTCTTTGTTGGGTTTATTGTTTTGGAAACCAAGGGTAAGTTTCCTTGGAGTTTTAGTATTTGTTGTAGAGGAAGTTTAGGGTTTGAAAGGGCTATTTAAGGAGGACTTCAGAGGATTCTCAGAGACGTTCAGAGGTTTAGACACTCAGATATTCAACTGACTTTTCTAGGGTGTTCTCCAACCTTTCTTGTGGTTTTCATTCATGACTATGTGTAACTAAACGCTTTTGCTAGGGCGTGATGAAGTCTTAATAGGATTCTCTAGTTTGTTTATTGTTCTTATCTTTGATTGCTCTTTTGATGTTGGATTTCTAATCACTGTGCTATATACTTGTTTGATTGCTTGGATGATTGGCCACCAACTAAGTTTTCAATTAAGTAATTTGATGCAAGCTCACATAGATACCATACGGGGTTTGAGACCAGCTTATTGTGATTAGGAATTGGGAACGCCTAGGGTAGATACTGATATGCCAATTAGATTCATATAATTGTGCATCATTTTACATGAAATCTTGCATTGTTTTAGAGTTATTTTGGATTATTTATGCCTAAAGAGTGTTTAATTGTGTAATTCAGGTGTAAGGGTGAATATGAAAGAAAAGGAGCAAGTTGGAGAGAAAAGAGCCAAGAAGTGAAGACAGAGAGAAAATCCGATCGATCGGCCTGATGGTCCGATCGATCGGACGTCAAGAAAGCAGAATCAGACAGAAGAGAAGTCCGATCGATCGGCCAGAATCGCGCAAGGATTCTGAAGATTTGCAAAATGACGATCTCACTCTAAATCCAACTGGTCCCACTCAAAACGGCACAGACTTATTAGATAGAACGACTGAAGAGTTATGAGGGTATATAAGCTTAGATTTCTAGGGTTTTTGGGGACCTTTGGACCTTTGGAGCAAAACCTAGGGTTTTGGGGAGACCTCTCTACAGCAACCATTGTTGCAAGCGCAAGGGGGTTAAGGGGTTTTTCCTTCTTTTCTCTTTAGTCTTGTATTTAATGACTGTCATTTCTGATTTTGTATTGTATTCCTTAGTTATGAGGAACTAATCCTCTAACTAAGGGTCCTAATGGAACCCTTCTTTGAAGATTAAATGAAATTGGTTTCTTGTTCTTGAATCTCTTTTTATGTTGTTGATTTTCTGTGGATATGCTTATTGCTTTCAAATGCTTGATCACCATTTGAATGATTTCTAGTCTAGGTTGAAACCGGAAGGATAAACCTAGGGTTGCAAGAGTCCATAGAAGACATAAGTTGTATGAACCATAGGAATATAGGTTCAAAACTTATGCAATCATTAATTGATTTCCGTTATGCTTAAGGGATTTTTGATATGAAACCGAATGTTAAGAATAACAGGGATTCTATTGAAAATACTTTCAGTGTATCTAGGAATAGAACATTGAATAATTTGGGAAATCTATTGTCAACAACTAAATTGAGAAGTGAGAATTAATGAATCAATGGAGTTTAGTTGGATAAGAAGTGGTGAAATTAGGAACCTTAGTATTTACTTTGCTTGAAACAAAATTTCTGGTTTGTTGCTTTGTTAATCATTTAAGTGTCATTTACTCAGTACTCTTTCAATTTACTTGTTTAGCATTAGGTAAAAACCAAATCAACAATTCGCTTGCCATTTTAGTGTGCTAATTGCTTATTTTGTCATTGATTTGAAATTGCCAAAACATCCTTGTGGGACGATACTCTATTCACTCTTTATTACTTGTGCGATTTTGTCCGCTTGCGAATATTTCACATCAGATACCATACTCCTAGGGTGGCATGTTAATGAATTCTTGCACTTGAGGACATCTTGCATGTTCATATTTGAGTTAGATACCATAACCAAATTGCATGTTAGGATAAACGAATTAGCCTAGATACCATAAGTAATTCACGCCCTAGTGGATTCGCCAACAACATCGATTGAGTGGATTAAAGGTGAGGTAATCAACAACTAGATAGGATTATTAAGATGGATTCATTGTCCTAGTGCTTTCATAAATTTGCTTTCACAATCAAAATCAACAATTTCGTGTTTTCTTTAATTCGTTACTTTGATTTCATTGTTTGCTATCTACAATCAACCATCTCTCAAGAGTTGTTTCTTTTGCTAGGTTTAGTATACTAGTTAATCGTATTGTTTGTCCAATCCTTGTGGTTCGACCTCGTTCTTGCATAACATATTCTACTACGGTCTTGTGCACTTGCGAGTATTTTAATTTGGGATTTTTGTTTGCTTATTTTAAGCGATCGAAAATTACTATCAAGTTTTTGGCGCTTTCGCCAGGGATTGTGTTATTCAATTCGATTAATTATTCGTGTTTTACTTAATTTTAATTTTGTTCATTTTTTTTTGTCTTCAGGTTGTAGAATCAGTGCGTTTTAGCTCGAGTCAAAATTCTATAGCTCGAGCCAAATCAGGCAACAAACAGATTTTTGTTGATGACTGGTATTCGACAAAGAGGAGACAAGCTGATTGAATTTGAACTTGAGATTGAGTGTAAACTTCGGAATATAAGAAGGAAGCAAAGAGAAGACAGAGACAAGCTTAACAAAGAGACAATTAAGGAAGACATGGCTGAACAAGAACACCCCGAAAGAAGACTTCTTGGTGACTATACAGCACCAATTGCATGCATACAATGCCCCATCATGTATTATTCTTGCTCTAGCAACTGGACAATTTGAGTTGAAGCTTCAACACATTTAGATATTAAATATGTTCAGAGGGGATGGTAATAATGATCCTTATCTTCATGTGAAAGAATTCTTTGATTTATGTTCCACTTTTCACTACACAGGGATTTCTGATGAACAAGTGAGACTCCGTCTCTCCCCGTTTTCATTGAAAGACAAAGCAAAAGCATGGCTTAATTCCCTTCCTCCTCGATCAATCAATACATGGGATGAGCTGGTTAAAAAGTTTCTCCTTAAGTTTTTTCCAGCTCAGAAAACCAATGCTTTGAAGAGGGAGATCTATAACTTTGCTCAAAAATGAAGGTGAACCATTCTATGAATGTTGGGATCGGTACAATGACTTGTTTATACACTGCCCTCACCATGGTTTTAATGAATATGAGAAGGTACAATTTTTCTACGAAGGATTGACACCTCAAACTCGTCAAACCATAGACGCTTCGGTTGGAGGAAGTTTGTTAATGAAGACTTTAGCTGAAGCCACTGAAATATTTGAGCCCATGTGCCTGAATTCACAACAATGAGACATAGATTTAGTAGAGAAAGTAGCAGCCCCTAAACGGCGAGGTGTTTACGAGATTAATTCCAACTCCTTTCTTGAAGCTGAAGTGGCAAAATTGAGACATGAGCTGAAGCTACTAGCTGGAAAGAAAGAGGTATGTGCTATGTGTTCTAGCACTATGCATACTATTGAAACATGTTCACACAATCTCGTATGGCAAGAGGAGACTGCATCCTGAATATGTTCACAAAATAGAGTTGGCTACAATCCTTACTCTAACATGTACAATCCAGGTTGGAGAGATCACCCAAATTTTTCGTGGACAAATCAGTTAGGATAGTCCTCAATAATTCCACAGTTTGAGCAACCAACCAAGCCGAAGAAGTCTTGCCTTGAAGATATATTTGCCCAATTCATGCAAGTTACTCAAGCTTCAATTCAGAAATTATATATACAATTGGGACAGCTAACTGATGTGGTGAATGAGAGGAGTCAAACCGAAACTAATTCAAGAGGTATGGAGCATGCCAAGGCAATTAGAACTCTTCATAGCGGCAAATCAGATGGTAGAAAAGATAAGGATGTGATTTTGGGGAATGAGAGAGTTAAAGATACAGCAGTTGTGCCTCCATCTTTTCAAGAGGAAAGTGACCAATTAATTCCTCCTAGTGCACCACCGGTTGCCCCATTGAAGGAGAGAGTTTACATACCTCCTCTACCTTTTCCTCAAGTGTTCCATAAACAAAAGAAAGAGAGACACATGTTGGACATTATGGAATTATTCAAGAAAGTTCACATCAACATTCCGCTATTGGATGCAATTAAACAAGTTCCTTCATATGCCAAGTTCCTCAAGGATATATGCACTAATAAAAAGAAGTTTGCGGAGCATGAGAGGGTGATGCTAAACGAAAAGTGCAGTGCTATTCTACTCAATAAATTACCACCAAAGTTGAAAGATCTAGAGAGTTTTACAATCCCTTGTGTTATTGGAAATTTATGATTTGAAAAAGTTTTGATTGATTTGGGTGCTAGTGTTAACTTAATGCCTTTATCTGTTTTTTAGCAACTAGATGTTGGAGAGATGCAACCAATGCCAATAAGCATACAACTCGCGGATCGGTCCGTCAAATTTCACTTGGAATTATTGAAGATGTGTTGGTTAAAGTGGATCGTTTCATACTTCTAACGGATTTTATTATACTTGATATGGAATAATGCCGAGAAGTTCCCATCATCATGGGTCCTCCATTCTTGGCAACCGTTGGCACTATTATCGATGTAAAGAAGGGTTTGTTAACAATGAATGTCCAAGGAGAGTCATCAGAGTTTCAAGTATTCAAGGCCATGAAGAGACCGAGGATATGGAGGAGAGTAATCGGTTGGACATTATTACGCAGCCTGTACACACCAATTTTGGTTCTCAAGTCGACAATGATGAGCTAAAAACCAACCTAGAGCATCCAGAGTTAATACAAGCTGCTGGTGATGATGTTTTAAATAAGGTAGCTATGTTCAATTCTGCCCCAACTCAGTCACGAAGATGGAGACAAACTACTGAACTTTTGGGGCCACCTAAGAGACGAGTTTTGCCCTCCATACAACAAGCTCTTAAATTGAAACTTAAATTGCTGCCCACTCATGACATGCCAATTGGACCGAAAGAGTTCTCTCCGAGCCAAAAAGTCCTTTTGAACAACTCTACGCTCAAGCTATTTCCATGAAAATTACGTTCAAGAAGGCACGGTCCTTTTCAAGTTGCTCAAGTCTACCCCAATGGAGCTGTTGACAGTCAAAACTTGAAGAGGGAAAAAGAGTTTAAAATTGACGTGTATCGCCTCAAACCATATCTTAAAGTTGGCTATGATGTTGCCAAGTCCATCACTTGAATGAATGCATTGCTCTACGTCTTGCCTAGACGCTAAATAAAGCGCTTCTTGGGAGGCAACCCAAGCTCTTTTTCATTCTATTTTTTTATTTCTTTACTTGGTGCTTAGCTATAATTCCCGATATTTCTTTATTTGGTGTCCTGTAGGATCTATTGGACAGGGGTAAAATTAGCTCGAGCTACAAAATTTCCATTTGATGGTTGTTCGATACTTTTTATTGCAAGAAATACTTGCAACTCAATACCGACGGGTTTATCCCAATCGCAAGTGTACGTGCCAACTGACAGTATAATAGTGAAAGGGGTCGAATCCACGAGAACTGTATTAATTACCAACTATAACTACCAACAATAGTGTAAATTAAATTCAGATGCTTCTAATATTAATCTAGCAATAAAATTAAACTAAATATCAATGGATGAAAAACTAGCTTGGGTTTGGCTTGCCAACTACCTCCACCTGTGCACACAGATTAATATGCAATCACACAATTTAAAAGTCTAACAATGTCAATTGAAAGGCCTTGGTCCAGCTGCAGTCAATTAGATTTCCCTAAACAACGATCCTGACTTTGGTCCAGTTGCAAGATCTTTTCTTATCAAAGGAGTCTTGGTTGGTCTATCCTAAGAGTTTCCTAAGACAAGCATAAGCACTAGGAAATCGACAGTTGCACAATCTAGGATAATGGTCTATTACCCAATCAATTATGTCCTATGTTCCCAAAACTTGGATCTTACGCAAGTTCTCGTTACTTCGTCAAACACCGGGTCATGGTCAGCCGAATATGTTTAACTAACAATTCCTAAAATTATGATGTTGATCAGGCATGCATAAAAATAGGAAATAAGCAATCAATCCAGAGAAAAAAGAATTAAACTTAGTCTGATTGTCAATTAAATCTGTGCACAAGGTTTATGGTAGAAGTATTACCAAACCCTAGCTAGAAAAGAGTTTAGCTACACATGCTCATAATTAAAACAGTATAAATACTCATAGACAATGTTCAAATCAATGGAAGAGTAGAAATTTGCTGAAGAATTGATGTGCCCAGCTTTGATGTTGCTTCTCCTCCTTCCTGCCGACACCCTCTCTTCAATATTTGGTCTTCGGCTGCGCAAAAGTAAAGTCTTTCTTTTGTCTCAGCTTAACACTCTTTATATAGTGCTTAGCAAGCCCTAAACTGGCCCAATTGTCCTTGCCACGTCAGCAACTTAATTAACACAAGTCTGGTTCCCACGTTCTGCGGCCGCGACAAGTTGCAAAACAGGTTACAAATTCTGTCCAGTAATGAATTTATTCTCCAGCAGTACCTGTGCATAAAAACACCAATATGAGCAGTATTTTGCACTAATCAACATAGAAAAATAATACTTTTAAGCCCATAAAACTAGGTGTATTTTACACCTAACAAAATCCCCCAAACTTCAACCTTGCTTGTCCTCAAGCGAGCAATCAATCAAAAGAAAGTTTAAATCCTTTAAACATCAGTTGAAAAACTTCAATCAAGAATTGGCACTACAAGTACTCTCTCATTATTTCAATGCAATCTTGACATCCGGTAGAAAGTACTCTCTCATTATACGGAGGCCTTCTACAGCGGGATCCTGAAAAACAAAGCAAGGTTGACACATAATATATAGAAGCAAATTTTCACTCAAGTGTATAAGGGTGGTGTTTACTCTCGTATGAACTCATAACCTGCAGTCATATGCTTGCATGTCCACCAACCTTACTTCACACTAAAATTCTCATTCAATGAATCAGAAGGACTTTATTGGGAGCAAGAAATTTGGCTAAGGAAGGCTCAAAAAAATGCACAAAATAAATATAAATTGGACTCAAACTAAAGTCGTCATAATCCAATCACAATTAAGTTCAATGCACAAAGGATAAACTGCAGGGAATAGCATAAGATATATAGAGGTCTGGTTTAACAAAATATGTGATGATCATGCCATATATCACAGTCTCAAAAAATAGGCATCCATCATAAAACTAATCCTAACTCCATCTAACCATCCCAACATAATATAATACCAAAAGAAAACTCCCCTACTCCAAAATAACAAGTCAGATTTTCAGGAAACTAGCTAGAACATCAACATACAACCACATAACTTCAGGGTAGGCTTCCATCACGAATCAAGTCAACCATCTCCCTCTGTTGAGCCTCAAACCTCTGCATTGCCTCCTTCATCTCATGCATATGTGTTCCAATACTCATTTGAAGTGACTCAACTGTTGATTCAAGATGCTCCAACCGGGTTATAACCTGCCCCTGCAAACTCCCAACTTGCTCAACCTCGACACCCAAATCAGTCACTCTCTCCTCAACAGCTTCCAACCTTTCGTCCAAATTACCACAACCTGCACCAACAGTTCCTTCTTCAGTATTATGCACCCGAGACTCCTCAGCTGTCCCAGAAGGTTTCTGCTGCTGCCTAACAAGCTGCACTTCACTTCTATCAAACCAAAACCTGTTCAGAGGTGCTTTCCTTTTCTCCTGAACATCACCCAACTCCTTTTCCACACTTTCAGCAAGACACAAGGTAGTAATCAACACCCCAAATGGCAGCACTTGACCAGGTTTATTGTCCTCTTTCACTTTAACAATGTGATCATATATAGTACTTGCCATGCAAAAATCCAAATCACAAATAATGGCATACATCAAATAGCAAGACTTTGCATTGACAGTGGAGAGATGAGTCACAGGTATCACATTCCTGGTCACTATCTGCGCTAACAGTCTATAAGGCTGCATCAAATCTACATATAAAATCACATTTTTGTTCGGCTCATCACTACTATTCCCAGTCAGAGTTTCAACCACAATTCTCCAATCAGGCCACACAATATCAACATTCGAAGTTCCAAAATCCCTAAATTTAAAGCTAGGTTTCTTCAATGGTTCGGGTAAGCTTAAAACAGATGAAACCTTTCTTGGGTTGAAAAAGAACTGCTTACCTCGAACATATGCCATACAGTGGTTATCATTAACTATCAAATTGGCATAAAACTCATAAACCAGTTGCCGAATAGCCACACCTGGAACACTGGTGATGCCGAGCCATCCCCTCTCTTTCACTTTGTAATACCAGTTAACCCGTTGGAAGTGCTCCACCACAACATGGCGTTCCACATGCAAAGCCCGCTTCGAACACACTTCCTCACACTCGATCTGCACTGCCGGGGATATGAATCGGTCAAAACCCTCTTCTTCCTCCACAGGGACATCCGCACTCTCAACCACCTTTCCCTTCTTCTTGCTTGCTAACTCCTTCTTCCTCTTTGCACTTCTTGTAGCCATTAATGAACTCGATATTGTTGCCAAAGTTGAGAGAATTAACCCAAGTTCTTTTTTTTTCTTTATAGAAAGGTAATCTCCCCTGTCTTTATGTGCAAGAGGTAGAAGAGAAAATTAGGGGCTGCGGCGGCTGTAGGGCCTGGCACCAACCCTACTCCATATATATATTTATCTTTTTTTTTTTTTTTTTAAACATGGGTCCCCGCTTAATTGTATACACTTCAGGCCACACTTAGGCTGCACACAGGCTACAAAGTCCCCAGCACTCTACTTATACACTTCTCTCCACTGTTCAGATTTCTCCATTCAACACCACACTTAGACTCCTCATAACCTTCCAAACACCTCGACCATAGCCTCATAATGGATACTATTTTATGACTTATGACACAGGCATAACACATCACATAGAATGGAAGGTTTATCGCAAGAGCAGACAAATTCAATGAAAGGATTGGAAGCAACAGCCGGGTTCAAGGTAGGCCAAAAATTAACAAAGAACGCCTTCATCACTTTCAAAGAACAAAAACATAGTATTTACTTCAGATGGTCTAATGCAAGTTCTAGCTATACAAAGTCATGAAATTCATAGCACACAAAATTTTCTGAAGGCTCCTCACAAGCTAATTGGTGTTGCAAATAATATGTAAACTCAGCAGACATTCATTGCAAAAGGTCATGCAAATAATCATACCATCAATCTCAAGAGCACTTCATAACAATTAAGCACAAGTATGCCAATTCTCTTCTCAAAACAATTTCAAAAACTTTTTCAAAAACTTTCGGAAAATTTTCGGCAAAAGCAAATTCCCTCTCCCCCAAACTTGAAATTGACATTGTCCTCAATGTTTAATAAGAAAGAACAAAAGAAAATTTGCAAGGACGAAAACAAATAACAAAAATAATGGAAAGAAAAGAAGAGATACTTAGCTGATTGAAGTTGTGTAAATTGTGCTCTTCTTCCACATGGGTTACCTCCCATGAAGTGCTAAATTTATTGTCTTCAGCCGGACATAGCCTTATACTCAGTCAGAGATCAGTTGAGTGGAGATATACCACTTCATCCACAGTAACTTGTACATTCTCCCAATAAGGCTTCACGCGATGGCCATTAACCTTAAATGTGTGATCAGAATCTTGATGTTTTAACTCTAATGCACCATGAGGGAACACAGCTTGTATCACATATGGCCCATGCCACTTTGATTTGAGTTTCCACGGAAAAAGTTTCAAGTGAGAGTTATACACCAGCACCTTCTGTCCTACAGAAAAAGTCTTTTGTACAAGCTTCTTGTCATGGTACTGCTTGGCACGCTCCTTGTATAACTTAGCATTGTCATAAGCTTCATACCGTAATTCTTCAAGCTCGTTTAGTTGCAAGCGACGCCTATCTCCAGCTGCCTTCATGTCAAAATTTAGCTTTTTAATAGCCCAATAAGCTCGATGCTCTAATTCAACTGGCAAGTGACACTCTTTCCCATAAACCAACCGGAATGGAGACATCCCAATGGGTGTTTTGTATGCAGTCCGGTAGGCCCACAAAGCATCAGTCAAACGAAGAGACCAATCTTTTCTGTTTGGATTCACCGTCTTCTCAAGAATGGCCTTGATCTCTCTATTGCTTATCTCCACTTGCCCACTCGTCTGAGGATGATATGGGGTTCCCACACGGTGAGTGATCCCATATTTCTTCATTAAGGCCGAACATGCATAATTATTGAAGTGACTTCCACCATCACTAATGATAGCTCGTGGCATCCCAAAACGAGAGAAAATATTGTCCTGCAAAAACTTCACAACCACTCGATGATCATTAGTTCTTGAAGGGACTGCCTCGACCCATTTGGACACATAATCAACACCAACTAAAATATATTCAAAGCCAAAAGAGTTAGGAAAAGGACCCATGAAGTCAATTCCCTATACATCAAAAAGTTCAATGACTTGAATATTTGTTAAAGGCATTTGATCTCTGGCAGCTATGTTACCGGTCCTTTGGCATCTGTCACAAGTCTTACAAAAAATCCAAGCATCTTTAAAAATAGTAGGCCAATAAAAACCAGCTTGAAATACCTTAATTGCAGTCTTTTTAGGCCCAAAGTGGCCTCCACATGCATAAGCATGACAATGAGTCAAGATCTCTTGTTGTTCACATTGTGCTACACATCTACGAATAATTTGATCCGGGCATATCTTGAAAAGGTAAGGATCATCCCATATGTAATCTCTAGCCCGTGAAATTATCCGCTTCCTTTCCTGATAAGACAAATCAGTAGGAAAAGAATTAGTAACAAGATAATTCACAATGTCGGCATACCATGGCAGTGTGTTTATGGACAGGAGCTGTTCATCCGGGAAAGAGTCACCCAAAGGAAGTTCTTCATGTTCATTGTCAGGTAGCAGCCGAGAAAGATGATCAGCCACTACATTTTCGCTTCCCTTTTTATCTTTAATCTCCAAGTCGAACTCCTGCAAAAGTAGAACCCAACGTATTAGCCTTGGCTTTGCATCTTTTTTTGTCATTAAATACCTCAACGCAGCATGGTCTGTATACACAATAACTCGCGAGCCAATGAGGTAAGATCTGAATTTTTCCAATGCAAAAATTACTGCCAATAATTCTTTTTCCGTTGTTGAATAATTCAGCTGAGCATCATTCATGGTGCGCGAGGCATAATAAATGGCATAGGGTGTCTTATTTTTCCGCTGCCCCAGAACAGCCCCCAAGGAGTAATCGCTTGCATCGCACATTAACTCAAATGGCAACTCCCAATCAGGTACTTGCATAATAGGAGCTGAGGTGAGTGCTTCCTTTCATTTGTCAAAAGCTGTTCTGCACTCATTTGTCCATACAAAATCAGCATCCTTTGTCAGCAATACACACAAAGGTTGGGAAATCTTGGAAAAGTCTTTAATAAATCTCCGGTAGAATCCCGCATGACCAAGAAAACTCCGCACACCTTTTACTGTTGTAGGATGGGGCAGCTTTGAAATGACTTCGATTTTCGCCTTGTCCACTTCAATGCCACGGCTGGAAATCAAATGACCCAACACAATTCCCTCTTGCACCATGAAGTGACATTTTTCCCAATTCAAAACGAGGTTGGTTTCTTCACACCTCTCTAAAACTAGCCGCAAATGCTCAAGACATTCATCAAAATCAGTTCCAAATACACTAAAATCATCCATGAAAACTTCAATAAACTTCTCTACCATGTCAGAGAAAATACTCATCATACATCTTTGGAATGTAGCTGGTGCGTTGCATAACCCAAACGGCATCCTTCGGTATGCAAAAGTGCCATATGGACATGTGAACGTAGTCTTCTCTTGGTCCTCAGGTGCTATGGCAATCTGATTGTATCCACTATAGCCGTCAAGAAAGCAATAATGGCTATGCCCAGCTAGTCTCTCCAACATCTGATCAATGAATGGTAGCGGAAAGTGGTCTTTTCGAGTTTCATTGTTCAACTTCCTATAATCAATACACACTCTCCATCCCGTGGTCATTCGTGTAGGTATCAATTCATTATTTGCATTCTTCACTACAGTAATGCCACTTTTCTTCGGTACTACATGAATTGGACT
Organism: Tripterygium wilfordii; assembly: GCF_013401445.1. Taxonomy (NCBI): domain Eukaryota; kingdom Viridiplantae; phylum Streptophyta; class Magnoliopsida; order Celastrales; family Celastraceae; genus Tripterygium; species Tripterygium wilfordii. Next base: position 8,683,724 of record NC_052237.1, on the reverse strand, counting down.
AACCCACTTACTGTCTGAAATCGGATAAATTACCCCCACATCAAGTAGCTTTAGAACTTCAGCTTTGACAACCTCCTTCATATGTGGGTTCAACCTCCTTTGTGCCTCTCGGGTAGGCTTTGCATTATTTTCCAGAAAAATCTGATGCATACATCTTGACGGGCTGATCCCTTTTATGTCCGCAATGGTCCAACCAAGAGCTGTTTTGTGCTGTCTCAAAATTCGGATCAACTTTGCCTCCTCCCCCAAACTCAGATTTGCAGCCACTATCACGGGTAAAGTGTTATGTTCACCCAAGTAGATGTATTTCAAGTGACTTGGCAGCTGCTTCAGCTCCAACTTGGGTGCTTTAACTGTGGAAGGAACAAGAGATGCATTAGTAGGCGTCAGTTGCTCAAATGGAGGAGTATTCTTACCACCATAAGGCCGGTCCAACTGGAATGCTTGGATGGCCTCCTCTATACGGTCATCCTCGAACTCTCCTTCCAAACTTGTCTTCTCGTTCAAACCATATGCCACCACTGCTTCGATTGGATCCACTCTAGTAACCTGAAAAACCTCACTCACAAGATCATGTGTAGTGTCAACATTAAAACAATCACTATGATCATCATGAGATTTAAGAGCATCAAACACACGAAATTCCAATTCTTTGTCATTTACTTGCATAGTTACTGTCCCCTTTCTCACATTAATATTCATGTCAGCGGTAACCATAAAAGGTCGTCCAAGTATGATAGGCAAAGATGCTGATCTAGGACTATCCTCCATATCCAACACAACAAAATCAGCAGGCAAGATCAAGTCATTTACAGTCACCAGAACATCCTCTAAAATTCCCTTGGGTCTTTTGACACTACAGTCAGCTAGTTGCAGTGTTATAGAAGTCTCTTGAAGCTCTCCTAACCCCAGTTTTTCATAAACAGAGTAAGGTAACAAATTAATGCTGGCCCCTAGGTCCAGCAATGCCTTTTCAAAAAATTGATTTCCCACTTTACATGGTATGGTAAAACTACCAGGATCCTTGAGCTTTGGTGGGAGTTTATTTAACAACACAGCACTGACCTCTTCTTTCAAAGCAATTTTTTCATGAGCAGCAAATTTTCTCTTTTGAGTACAACATTCTTTAAGAAATTTAGCATAAGATGGAATTTGTTTAATAGCATCAAGCAATGGAATATTAATTTCAACCTTACGCAAATTCTCAAAAATATCTATTGCTTTAGAATCAGTTTTCTTTTTGGCAAACCTTTGCGGGAAAGGTGGAGGATCTCTTTCCCATTCCTGTGTCTCCACTGGTGCAGTTTTGCGGCCTGTTTGTACCCTGTCTATAGCTTTACTGCCATTTGTGGACTCTGTTTGCAGCTGCTCTGTTTTGTTGATTTGCTTGCCACTTCGGAGAGTTGTTACAGCTTTCAATTGCTCTGGTTGCCCAGCTGGGTTATTCAAGGGCTGTGAAGGTAATTCTCCCTTCTTCCTCTCACTCATCTCCTTAGCCATTTGTCCCACTTGGGTCTCCAACTTTTGAATGGCTTGAGTCGTTTGCTGCATGAATTGCATCATTGTGGTCTCCAAGTCACTCCTCCTTGATGTTTGCTGTGCAGGAGCTGTTGTTTCAGCAGAATTCTGTTCATTCCTCCATGAGAAATTTGGGTGATTACGCCATGGATAAGCTTGATTCCTCATGTTGAAATTTCCTTGCCCCAAGTAATTGGCTTGTTCTTGGTCCGTCATAGAAGTCAATGGACAGGCTTCAGTCACATGATCATGATTTGAACAAATAGCGCACACAGTAACTGGCTTTGTTGGCACCGAAGCTTTCACATTCATTCCATTCATGGCTTCAACAATCATGTCAATTTTTCGATTGATATTTCCCATCTCAGCTTGTACCATAGTGTCGGCACTTACTTCGTACATGCCTTGCTTCCTTGTTGAGCTCCTACCCCGTGTAGAAAATTGTTGCGAGTCTTCACTCAATTCTTCGAATAGCTCCATCGCTTCCTCACTACTTTTCCGCATCAACACTCCGTTACAAGCTGAATCAACCTTCATCCTATTAATTTCATTCAACCCTTCATAGAAGTGCAACACAACATCATCCTTATGTAGATTATGAGTTGGGCAACGAGTTAGGCGGCTCTTGAAATCTTTCCAAGCCTCATAGAATAAATCACCATCTTTTTGCTAAAAATTTTGAATTTCTCGCACCAGCTGCTTGGTTCTATGAGCTGGAAAAAATTCCCTTAAGAACTTAGTTGCCATCTGCTCCCATGTGCCAATAGTACCAACTGCAATAGAGTTGTACCACATCTTGGCTCCTCCTCTAAGAGTGAAGGGGAAGAGTACCAGTTTCAGATTATCAGTAGACATCCCTGTCATGTGTTGAGTTCGACAAAGATCGGTAAAATCCTTCAGATGTTGATGTGGATCTTCATCAAATCGCCCCTCATAATGTGGTACAGAGTTCAGCAATTGAGGTGATAAGCTGATATTAGCTGCTCCTGTAGGTTGATATGTAATACATGATGGCTGGGCAATGTTCTGCGGGATATATCTGTTCATCATGGGTATACGCACATTACCCCCAGCATTCCCAGCACCACCAGCAATTTGAATCTCTCTATTGTGTGGATTTTCAGCCATGTTTCTTTGCCTCAAAGCTCTAGCAGTTCTTTCAATTTCTGGGTCAAATTCTTCTAATGGTTGATGTTGAGAACGAGTATTGACCATGCAATGTAAGCAACAATTCTGGACCTGCACAAGAAATTTTTTTTTTTTAAAGTAAGTTTCAGTATGATAAATCAACTAAATAAATAAGTAAATACACACTATTGCCGTAAGGAACAACCGATAATAAACTTAACAGTCCCCGGCAACGGCGTCAAAAACTTGTTCGATACTTTTTATTGCAAGAAATACTTGCAACTCAATACCGACGGGTTTATCCCAATCGCAAGTGTACGTGCCAACTGACAGTATAATAGTGAAAGGGGTCGAATCCACGAGAACTGTATTAATTACCAACTATAACTACCAACAATAGTGTAAATTAAATTCAGATGCTTCTAATATTAATCTAGCAATAAAATTAAACTAAATATCAATGGATGAAAAACTAGCTTGGGTTTGGCTTGCCAACTACCTCCACCTGTGCACACAGATTAATATGCAATCACACAATTTAAAAGTCTAACAATGTCAATTGAAAGGCCTTGGTCCAGCTGCAGTCAATTAGATTTCCCTAAACAACGATCCTGACTTTGGTCCAGTTGCAAGATCTTTTCTTATCAAAGGAGTCTTGGTTGGTCTATCCTAAGAGTTTCCTAAGACAAGCATAAGCACTAGAAAATCGACAGTTGCACAATCTAGGATAATGGTCTATTACCCAATCAATTATGTCCTATGTTCCCAAAACTTGGATCTTACGCAAGTTCTCGTTACTTCGTCAAACACCGGGTCATGGTCAGCCGAATATGTTTAACTAACAATTCCTAAAATTATGATGTTGATCAGGCATGCATAAAAATAGGAAATAAGCAATCAATCCAGAGAAAAAAGAATTAAACTTAGTCTGATTGTCAATTAAATCTGTGCACAAGGTTTATGGTAGAAGTATTACCAAACCCTAGCTAGAAAAGAGTTTAGCTACACATGCTCATAATTAAAACAGTATAAATACTCATAGACAATGTTCAAATCAATGGAAGAGTAGAAATTTGCTGAAGAATTGATGTGCCCAGCTTTGATGTTGCTTCTCCTCCTTCCTGCCGACACCCTCTCTTCAATATTTGGTCTTCGGCTGCGCAAAAGTAAAGTCTTTCTTTTGTCTCAGCTTAACACTCTTTATATAGTGCTTAGCAAGCCCTAAACTGGCCCAATTGTCCTTGCCACGTCAGCAACTTAATTAACACAAGTCTGGTTCCCACGTTCTGCGGCCGCGACAAGTTGCAAAACAGGTTACAAATTCTGTCCAGTAATGAATTTATTCTCCAGCAGTACCTGTGCATAAAAACATCAATATGAGCAGTATTTTGCACTAATCAACATAGAAAAATAATACTTTTAAGCCCATAAAACTAGGTGTATTTTACACCTAACAATGGTTTGTTGAGACAACTGCAGATTTAGCTCAAGCTAAACATTTTCGACTGGATGACTTGAATGAGAAGCTTGTCCAAAAACCCTCAATATCAGGTTGTATCTTTTCCTTCCCTTCTTATTGTGTGGTTGTGATTTTATTGTGATCAATTGCATTGAGGACAATGCACAATTTAAGTGTGGGGGTGGGATACATCATGCATGATGAAAATTTTCAAAAAAAAAAAGAAAAAAAATTTATTGTCATGTGTCATCTCTTTTGCAAGTACATATGAAGTAATTTAGTTTTGTTATCACATAGATGAATTTGAGTTAAGAACACGCAATCTTATCTAGGTTTCTTTAAACTTAGTCTTGTTTCATCTACTATTTTTAGTTAACAATTACACTTACACATTACACATGTTTGTGGGGTATGCCATTTGAGATTAATCATGAATGTTGTTAGTATTTTAAGAGGAGTTGTAATTTGTTGAGTTAGATACCTTGGCATGAAAAAGAAAAAGGAAAAAAAAAAAGAAAAGAAAAACCAATAGGTATATGCAAAATAATGGTGTGTTTATCTTTGGTTTTCTCTACTGAGTAACCAGGCCTCTTGCCTAACAAGCAGTGAGTTTCGCGTAAAAATGTAGAGAGATCAAGATGAATACTTGCATGACTAGCAAAGCCTCGTAGCCTTTTTGACTCGAGTCATTAAACTTGTAGGGATATCTCTACACCTAATGCCCTAAGCCAACTGATTGAGAGTTATTGGTTGACAGCTCATTACATTGGTCAATTAGAAAGCTTAATGAGGCTTAGCATTGCACAAGTCATGAGGAAAAAATAAGAAAAAAATCTAAAGAAAAGTGAAAAAGGAAAAAATATGCCTTGGTATTCCACTTGATGGTTCCAATGATTCTTGTGATACTGCAATACTTCTGTTATGATCAATTGAAAGTCAAACATTCATGTGTGATTCATGCACAAAATATATAATGACACTAATGAAGTAGAGGGGATGAGAACTTGGTTGAAGTTGCCCATGATGTGAATTGTGGAGTTTGAATGCTCGAACTAATTTGTATGAATACAGCTCTAAATTGTCTTTGCTGCTGCTTTTGGATGATGACATTATGATGATGTGTGTAAATAAATGTTTGTGGGTATTGTTATGGTAAGCCCTCATGAGACTATAACTCGTCCACTTGGGACACCTAGGGGTTTAAAGGCTTGTTGCATACACTGAATGTAACCGTCATTCCTAAGAAAGTGAGTTTAGGGTTTTCTTTTTTTTAATTTGTTTGATTTATTTTCTTTGCTCGAGGACTAGCAAAAACTAGGTTCGGGGGTATTTGATAAGTCTAAATATTATCTCATTTTAGTGCTCTCCAAACTTGGTTTTTGTTAGAGGATTGGCTTTAAAAAGGACTTATTACTTTTTTTTTCCTCATTTTCAGTTTTCTCGAGCACTTGGATGGTATTTGATGGAAAACAGTCGATTTTGAGTATTTTGAAGAAACGTCAATTGGAGAATGAAGCTAAGACCTTGAAGAATATTGGAGAATATTTTAGGAATTTTCAGTGAAGCCAATTGACCCAGAATTTGAAGAAACGTTTACCTGAAATATGATCTCGGCAGAACTGCGCAATCTGTGAAGAAGTGGGTTTAAAAGATTCCACAGAATTTTTATAGAGACGTGTGAGATAGCCCGGGAAAGATAAGACATCAAGCTTCAATTGACATATTTTTGAGGATTTTTATGAATGGCGGAACATGGGAAAAAGGTTTGACACAGCCAGCAGTGCAGTTTCCTGAAGTCAACCTCTTCCCTTTTTGTTGGGTTTATTGTTTTGGAAACCAGCTTCTTGTGATTAGGAATTGGGAACGCCTAGGGCAGATACCATACTCCTAGGGTTTATATGGCATGTTAATGAATTCTTGCACTTAAGGACATCTTGCATGTTCATATTTGAGTTAGATACCATGACCAAATTGCATGTTAAGATAAACGAATTAGCCTAGATACCATAGGTAATTCACTCCTTAGTGAATTTGCCAACAACATCGATTGAGTGGATTAAAGGTAAGGTAATCAACAACTAGAGACGATTATTAAGATGGATTCATTGTCCTAATGCTTTCATAAATTTGCTTTCACAACCAAAATCAACAATTTCGTGTTTTCTTTAATTTGTTATTTTGATTTCATTATCTACAATCAATCATCTCTCAAGAATTGTTTCTTTTGCTAGGTTTAGTATAGTATGTAATCGTAATATTTGTCCAATTCTTGTGGTTCGACCTCGTTCTTGCATAACCCATTCTACTACGGTTTTGTGTACTTGCGAGTATTTTAATTTGAGATTTTTGTTTCCTTATTTTAAACAATCGAAAATTACTATTAGTCCCCTTATGCCAACTATTAGCCACAGAATGTGTCCATGGCTATTCAAATTAGCCACGGATTGAGAATTTCGTGGCTAATATGGATAGTTTGAATGTGTCCTCGGCTATTCAAATTAGCCACGGAATTCGCAATTCCGTGGCTAATCTAATCCACAAAATGACTATTTTTTAAAATATTTTTAATAATAATAATTTTAAAATAGCAATATTTACACATTATTATTAAGGTCTACATAATTCTTAAAATGAATATTATTACACATTTTTAAATATCACAATATTACATAATTCTAAAAATAAAAATAAGTTTATTAAGGCCTTTGAAAAGGTCTACATGTTATTAATCATCTTCATGACGTTCATCATATTCTTCTGGCTCTTCCTCTGTCTCGGAATCATCAGATTCGAATTATTCTTCATCATCTTCAGCCTCTTCTTCAACCAGTAAGTGCCTTGTAGAAAATTCGTCTAGTACTTCCTCTGGTTCAGCTTCACTGTCGACAAGAGACTCTATTTGGTCAATGTTTAATATTGGTTGAACTATAACTTCATCTTCTTGGAAGGCATCATTAACTTGCTTCAATTCTAAAGTGTGTCTGGCTTTTGTCTTAATCACGGCCAACGATTCTTGTCAATCTCGCATCCCTTTTGGATAAGCAACAAAGTATATTTGCTCGGCTTGTTATGCAATTATAAATGGATCAAACTTCCTGTACCTTTCTCTACATTTAAACGCGATAAGCCCATAATGTTTATGGAGTCGCGTACCTCGATTTGGAGTTGGATCGAACCACTCACAATTAAAAAGAACAATTGTCTTTGTCGATAGTCCTCTGAATTCCAATTGTATAATCTCTTTCAGTATTCCATAGTAGTCATTTTCAAATTGTTCATAATCGGTCCCTCGCATGCATACACCACTGTTGATGGATGACTTCCTTCGCTCCATGCATCGGTATCGAATTTGTATCCATTGACATAATATGTATACCATATCTCAGCCCTCCTCAATGGTCCAAGTGCCACATTTTGCACTGTGTCATCGGTTATCATGTTATGTGGATCATGAACCTTGAAATGAAAAGGGTAATTGAATTAAAATATATTGAAAATTTAAATAAAATTGTACCATGTTGATATTATAAATACCATGATGCTTACATATTGTCTAAACCATTTGGTAAATCCGATCTCAATTTGATAATCGACTATATCGTCATTCATTGTAGGTGTTGATGCTCGCAGGTAATCTGTGTACAGACTGCAACACATATACAGTTAACATTATAATACGTACGTACTATATAATAACAAGTTTATAATAACTGAACCAGTTACAATAGCTTACTCTATAAAAGGTTGGACAATATCGCAATTCAAGTAAATGTATAATGTTGCCGCATCGTATTCTTTATCGGTGAGGTAGCGCTTACCAACCTCCTCGGCTAGACTACCAGCTTGATTGAATATTGAAATTCTAGAGAAATCCTGGTAGGATGTACCCCCTTCAACATTTCTAGGAACCCTGGTACGTCGAGAAGCCACATGTGGTTCAAAATAATACGAAGCAAACGTTGGGGTATCTTCAACTATATATGCTTCACAAATAGATCCTTCCACACGAGCTTTATGTTTAGCCTTATTCTTTAGGAAGTGAAGGAACCTAGAACAATCAAATAATTGAATGTATCATTAAATCAATCAAATAATTTACATAATAGAAGAAATATAAAGTAAATAATACCTTTTAGAAGGATACATCCATCTATATTACACCTGCCCACCCATTCTTGCTTCGAACGGTAAATGTACCAGGAGATGTTCCATGGAGTCGAAGAAAGATGAAGGGAATATACACTCCAATTTGCAAAGGATCACAGGAATGTTATCCTCCATGATGCTCAATTGATTCCCTCAAAGCTTAGTTGAGCATATATCTTAAAAAAGTTACTAAGCTCAGTAAGGGTAGCCCAAATGGGCTCGGGCAATGTTCGAAATGCCATTGAAAGTAGGCATTGCATGAAAACATGACAGTCGTGACTTTTCATCCCAAACAACTTTCCTTCCCTCATGTCCACGCGCCTGCTTTGGTTGGATGCATAACTGTCTGGCAACTTCAAACTGGAGACCCAAGCACACACAACCCTTTTTTGCTCCATGTTGAGACAATATTGTGCTTTTGATTTGAAGGATTTTCCCTTTTTTTACTCCACCAACTCTAAAGCTCTGCGTTTACAGTAGTGAGGAAGATCCAGTTGGGACTTAGCATTATCCTTCGTTTTTCCCTTAACGTTCATACACGTATTGAAAACGTTATAGAAAATATTCTTCTCAATATGCATGACATCGAGGTTATGCCGGATCAAATTGATGTGCCAATAAGGCAGGTCCCAGAAGATGCTCTTCTTAGTCTAATTATGTTCTTGGTCATATCCCGACAATTTTAATGGGTCTGTCTCAGTGATCTTTGGAAAGGTCCAAACTCGTGCAAACACTTCTTCGCCAGACAAATGTGGAAGAGGTTGTGATATCTCCACCCGATTCTTGAAAATGCATCATTATTTCTCCTAAACGAATGTGTCATGTTCAAAAATTGTCTGTGACAATCAAACCATGAATTTTTCCTACCATTTTTCAAAGTAAACGCCTTTGAACACTCCATGCAGCAAGGACATGCCAACTTCCCCTGTGTCATCCATCCGGATAACATACCATAGGCAGGAAAGTCATTGATAGTCCATATCAATGCAGCTCTCATAACAAAATTGTCTCTCGTGGAGACATCGTATGTTATTGCACCCTCTGACCACAATTGATTGAGCTCGTCAATCAAGAGTTGGAGATAAACATCTATCTCGCTCTTCGGATTATGAGGACCGGAATGATTATTGTCAGGAACATAAACTCCCTTTTCATACACATCCCAGGAGGTAAATTATAAGGAGTTAATATGATAGGCCAACAAGAATAGTTCTTGCCAGATTAATTGAAAGGGTAAAACCATCTCCACAGAGACCCAATCTTACATTTCACAGTTCTGAAGAAAAATTTCCATATGTTTGGTCAAAGTTTTTCCATGCTTCTCCATTAGATGGATGACACATAATTTCGAGCTCTCTTCGATGCTCATAATGTCACCTCATCTCCTTTGCTGTAACTGTCAAACTATAAAGTCTTTACAGCCTGGAAGTCAATGGCAGGTACCACATACGGCTAACTGGAATCTCCGTGAAATTTCCGCGTCCGGTTCTCCAAGCTCTATAATGATTTGCCTCACAAATTATGCATCGCGTCTCATTCACGTCGTCTTTATAGTATGTCATATAATCGTTTGTGCAACAGTCGATTCGTTGATACACAAGTCTGAGTTTTGACACCAACTTCTTGGTTTGACAGAAATCTGCAAGCATCCTATTATCTGCGGGCATCGTCTCTTTCATGAGATGAACGACTTCATCAAAACAACCCTATGACATATTGTAGTCAGTTTTAATTCGTAAAAGCCTCATAGAAGCTGACAACTCTGAGTGTGAATCGCATCCTATCCACAGTGGTGCTTGGGCAGCAGACAACATATCAAAGGAACTTTGCACCGCTGAATTCGGAGGTTCCGGCACAAACTGTTGGTTCCAACTATCTCCTTGTAAAATCTCATCCCCAACCGATGGTCCAACAGCTTCCATTACCATTTGCTCGCATTGATTGAAATCAGTTCGATCACTGACTTGTCAGTAATAATTTACAGCATCGCTTGAACATTTTCGACTGCAATAGGGGGATTATAAGACATTTGTTCACCGTGACTTGTCTAGCAGTGATATCCAAGCTGAAAACCTTTTTTGTATAAGTGCATCCTTATTTCATCCAACCTCCGGTATCTTATGCATTTGCACCTAACACATAGACACCTTATTGCTCTTGTATTTTGAAATTCTGAATTATTTGCACTATCATAAGCAATGAACTCCTCAACCCCCGTCAAGAACTCTTCAGTAATTCCCACGCAATTGGGTCCAACTCTCTTATACATCCATGTACGAGATTCAGGTACATCCATCACAACTAGAAAACCAAATATGAATGGAAGAAGTGGAAATTAAGAGATAATGAGGTAGACGAAACAAATAAAGGAGATGAGAGAATGAAAATTGAGAGATGGATAACATGAAAATGATGGTTAAGAAAAATTGAACTCTTTTTTTTTAGTAAATTAGTGATGGAAGTGGAATTCCGTTGCTATTTTCAATGATATAAACTTGTCATGAGTTGACATAAAACCTGACGGACATATTGGTAAACGAGATTTAGTAACAGAAATGTTATTCCGTCGTTAATGTCTAGTAAAAAAAAGTTAGTGATGGAAACACTATTCCGTCGCTAAATTAGTGACGGAATGTTATTTCATCGCTAATTTAGTGATGGAAAAGTTTTTCGTCATTACACATCCGTACCTGAACCAGACTCCTAATTGACATAGTCTGGCAGACTAGTCTAGTAAATGAAATTTAGTGAAGGAAATGTTATTTCGTCACTAAATATCCGTACCTGAACCAGACTCCTAGTTGTCAGTTGACATGAAGCCTGGCAGACCTATTATTGACAAACGAGATTTAGTGACGGAAAAACTATCTCGTCGCTCCTTTAGTGACGGAAGAGCTTTTCTGTCACTAAAAATCCATACTTGAACCACGCTACTATCACATAAATTACAATTTAGTGACGGAAAACAATTCCGTCGCTACTTTAGTGACAGAAAGATACTACCGTCACTAAATTAGCGATGGAATTTCGGGGCCGTTGCTAAATCGTATCATCTCTGACAAAAAATTTGAAGATGTACGAATGTTTAGTGACGAAATTATGTCCGTCACTAATCTGTTGCAAAATTTGACGGGATTTGTGCTTAATTTTGTCACGAAATTAGTGACGGAATATATTCGCCACGGCAATTTCCATCACTAATGTCGTCGCAGACCTGGTCAGCTTCTTGGTTGACTTTTGCGACAGAACTTTGACTAAAATCCTGCGCTAATAGTAGATTTAGCGACGGGAATTTTTTCGTTGTTAAATTTCGTCACAAATCGACCCTTTCTAGTAGTAATTAGAATTATGAGGTAAATGTGCAATAATGCAGCGCCAAAATTTAAGAGAGAATAAGTAGGATGCAACACTTGTAACTCCATCTCTATAGCATAATCATAAGAACAAAACGTTGCAGGTAAACCATGGCAACAATAATCACAACTTACCCACAAAGAAAGTAGCGTAATATTAACAACCATCACCAATTTGTTTGTAATGGACATTCTTGCTTAGACTAAGGGTTTTCCTCGACTTTCAAAGAATAAGTAGCTAGACTGAGGCCACTGATGGAAGACCTAGTTTTACAGATTTTCCTTTTGAGAGGTATTGGACGTAGTTTTTGTTCTTCTTTTGGAGATTTAGTATTGCCCTTCGACGAGCAATTCAAACATTGTGTTAGCTGCTATCACTTACTATTTTCTTTTTTACAGATTTTGCTTTCGAGAGGTATTAGGCGTAGTTTTAATTTGTTCTTCTTTTGGAAATTTATTATAAATGATCGCATCCGCATTCCAATTCAAATCTCTATCTATATGACTGATGAGTCAGTTGGTCCCAAGCTGGGACAGAGCTTAAAATTTCTTAAGGTTTTGCTTTGGCTTACTGCTTTCTCCTATCCACTCCTTTTGCCACGTCTTCCAGACCTCTGTCCCCCCCTCTCTTCTCTCCTTGTCATGGTTTCTCAGATACAATGTGATCAGGGTATCAATAGGAAACCAAGGATTAATGTTGTTGTTCATTATGCATTCACCTATAGAACTTCTTCTCATTCACATTTGGCACCATGTGTAATGATTATCCGAAGCATCACAAATATTTTGGCCTTCCTTTGTCAATGTTCTTGGTTTGTCTTAAGATTGACTATTGGCACACGTACTGTCATCGTGGTTTGTCTAAGATTTCTTATTTTGAAAGTTTAATTGGAGCCAGGTAAATTTGCCGTTGTTAGCATATTTACATGTTTTGCAATTTAGGATATTTACAAGTTTTTGTTGTCATGATTCAAAATGGTTCATTAGTATAGCACTTTAATTCTTCCCACTAGTTTTTGCCTACTAAAATTATGGAGGCCTTTTCTTTTTTGCTTCTGAAATAATCTATTGTGCTTTCTAAACGTGAATGATAAAATGCTGTCTACTTGTAGGTCCAAAGACCTGCCCGTAGAACCCATTATCAATAGAGATCTTTTTATCATCAGAACTATCGCTTCTTTCTTAGATGACTGACAACTGAGGTGCAACGCTTAGTTGATATTTGATGAATTTGGAGAGAAACTTTTCGAGGAGCTTGATTATACGTTGGCGATAGTGAGACTTCCAGACCTGAAACTGGACGAACTACAACTTATCCTGGAAAATGGTTGGCAATCTATCATTCAATCCATTTCTTTCTGAAGCTGTAAGAAACCTTTCACCTCTACTAGCCCTATCTTGAAATTGCCGCTAGCTGTTGCCGTGGAGTCGAGTCAGATATGAGGAGGTTGCCATTTTTGATGATATGCACAGCTTGGCTAAATCGTTGTCCGATTAAAGCGCCAGAAGGCAATCGTAAGTTTGTTGAGATTCTTGATTTCTTTCTGCTTAGTGTATTTTTTATCGACAAAGTAGGAATTTGTTTTCCCTGCTTTCATGAGATTCTAAGCTGTCCTCAACAAATGAGGTTTCGTGTTTCTAAAGATTTCCACTATGTTTCTGCTTTTCTTATATGTTTATATCTCCTTTTCTTATCGACCCAATTCACGGTTGATGTAGAGAATGATCCCTCCATGGTGCAGATGGGATCGATGTTAGTGGGTCTTGTTCTTGGTGTTGAGTTGTCGAATAAATAGAAAATTACTGTGATCTAGAAGAATAGTTGTTGAGTGACTTTTATGATGCATTGCCAATATCAGCACTTCCTAACAGGGGTACCTTCTCACAAATGTAAGGGTACAAAGAGCTAAAACAAATAGTAGATTAAAACTATTATTTCTCATGAAGTATGGACTGATATTTACCTTTTCAAGCATATTGTTGAAAAGATGTGCAATTAGTTAGGTCATGTTTGGTATCATTTTCAAAATTTATGAAAATAAAAATAAAAAATAAAAAAAAGGAAAACGAAAAATAGAAAACATAAAATTTGACAATTTAGTTGGTTGCATACCTAAAACAGAAATGAAAACATAAATTTGATTCAAGATGAGATCGTCATGCGAGATGTCCTGAAGTTGTGCTCTTGATTCACATAAATAGTCAGTGTTCATGATTCAAATATGAGTAGGGGTCACCAAATGGCCCGTAAAGTGAGGCCCAACCCGAGCTCGCAGGCAAAACTGTCCCAAGCCTGAAAAGACATCGGGTATGGGTGGCTAGAAAATACTAATGGGTGGGCCAAAAGAGACAAAAGCCCAACTCGAACCCAAGGCTGAAACAATAACTAGGGCCCAAAGCCCAACAATGACCCAATACTGAAGATCGGCCCGGGATCGACCCTAAACCTAAGCCCAGCTTGGGCCGACCCCGGGACTGAAACTTGGCCCAAGTTGAATCGGGACCAATGCTCGCCAGAGATTTACCCAGTATTGAAACCCAGTTCGGGACTGACTCAGGAAAGAAACCCGGCCCAGGACTGACTTGGGATCCAATCCCAGCCGGGAACTCACTCGGGACTGATGCCAAGCCGGGGACTCACCCTGGCACGAAGCCCGGCCTACGCCAACCTGGGATCGAAACTCGGCTAGGGATTGAGCCCTAAAACGAGAAAAATGAGAGAAAAGGGCACACATATCTTGTGAGAGAAAAAGGGGATCATCGTGTGTGTTGTGTTTAAAAACTTTTGAAAACATTTTTTTGTATGTTTCTAAAAATTTAGAAAAACCCGTTGTAAGTTTTCATAAAAACCAAAACCAAAAATACAAACAAAATTTTTTTTTTATTTTTGTTTTCTATTTTTTGAAAACCACAACAAAAAAACTAAAAACAAGAGTAATACCAAACAACACCTTAAGTTTATTTCTTTAGTTATTAATTAACAGGAAAAGCTTTGTAGTTGCTTTGTACAAAGATGGTGCATCTCTGAAAGGGAGGTTGTAGAATACTTAAATCATGTTGGATTAGGGCACATCCCAAGGCTAACTCGCGTGGAAGGTTTGTTTTCATGAGTCCTTTTATCTGACAGATAGTCATGGGCCATCGTCAATGGTATTTGGATCTAGAAAATGCGTCACTTGTGTGAGATAATAAAGACTTTACTTATATAACACTCGATTGGGTGTTATGCCAATCCGATGTGGGATATAATCTTGACACTGAGGATTTGATTCCTTTCTACTTTGTGACAGGCACCTTCTACTTTACCTACTCTGAGGCAACATAATACTTGCAAAGGAAGTCTTCTACCTCCCTCGCTGAAGCCCCAAGCTGTTTCCAATATTCAAGTTGACGAAGTCAACTTCTCCTGAGATTTCAGTTTCCCAAGGATCAGGAACTAGTGTCAGTGGATCAAGGTCAAAAGCACATACAATGGTGGATACTGTTGTTCAGGTATTGAGTCTCTCTCTGCACACATCCTTATTTGTTGGATTTCTTTTGAAAGTGATACATTAATCAGTTTCAAGTTTTTTCTCAGATAATAGATCATTCAACAGTGACAAGCTTGCGTCCATGCAACACCTGCCTAAATACAGAGAGATACAAATGTGCATACTGTCGACCAATAATGCTTCAACGGTCAAGTCAGCAAGTGAAAATAGAGGGTCGAGCTCTGCACGACAAGATGTGGATCTTGTTGTCAGCTCGAGATGAGGTCGAGTTCAACTCAACAGGATGTTGAGGTCGACTAGACAGGGGCCGTTTGACTAAACCAAAGGGTTGGGTAGAGAAAGGGGTTAGTCGGAAGACGATGGAGTCATTAGTTTAGGGCGGAAGGCTTTTCTAGATATGCATATCGTGATGCAATATGGATTCAAGTTGAATTATTATACCAATGGCCCTTAGGATCTAGGGCGGATTTAGAAATTTGATCGAGAGGGACTTCGTTAGTGCTGTAGTTTGGAATTAATAAAGGAGCAGTTAAAAATTTACAGGGGTGATGCCCCCGAAATTTTTTTTGGGCTATTTCCTGAAAAGTGATTTGGAATACACAAATATTTATATAGTTATTAAATTACATAAATATCTATATTGTCTTTAAATTGTAAATCACAAATAAAAAATATATTCAAGATAACAAAAACAGTCATTTAAGTTGTGTTAACCGATTTTTCATTGAGTATGAATCATCTAACATTATGTATGAGTGTGTTGTATGCATATGTATCAATCAATAATTATAATTTTTATATACATTATATACATGTATTTATAAAAAAAATGTGTAATTTCTATTTACTATAAATACTATACATATATAATTTTTTTTTCCCAAAAATTCGGGGTGGGCTTGAGCCTAGCCTGAGTATACACTAGATCCACCCCTGCTTAAGCCCACTAGCTGATAACAACTTCATGGATGGGTTGAGAACCTAGTGCAATGAGTGAATACCATTTTTGGCCACTACAAATATATAATTATGTAATTCTGATGCATTATATTTCATCTAATAGTATTTCGAGCCAAGACATATTCAAAGTAGATGCATAGTGAAACAAATTAAAAAAGATAAACCGTGTAGGATAACATTTCATGCCGATCTATAGTTATCATATTAAAAAAAAAAAAAAAGCCATATCATTTTCTATTTTTTTCTTGGAAAAAATAAATGATTTAAATTTGTAAAATAGTACTTAATTGATCTATATATGTACAAAAAAACCACATCGGTAAAAACTCCTCAAAAAGATATCTCATTATGCTTGGGAATAATTCGTTAAGACATGCCACATCATTGCATATTGATACATACAATGCACAATATATTTAAGTTCACATTTTATTTTAAGTAAACAACAAAGAGAGACAATTAAAGTACGTGCTCACACATATTATCTGCTATGAAACTTTGTTGAAAATAGTTTTTATTATTACACATTAAACATCAACTTCACGAAGGATTGTTGTTGTTGCCTGGACCTCCATAGAAGAAGCCATCATGGCCAGAACCACCAATGTTAGATTCAAACTGGAAAGTGTAGTACCGGGGGCTAGTCGTGTGTACGCTAAGTCTTTGTCTTGAGACTGGAATCCAAGTATTTCCAGTACCTGAAGTTTTAACTTGTAGGTCTCTGAAATAACTAGCTCTTCTATATCCCTCGTGTGCAAAGTGACCAGAACCCATTTCTGTTGATGTGAATCTGCCTTCATTTTTCGTGTTAAACACCTCACCACCCCATTCCACATGGGTGCCTCTTGTTCTTAAGTGAGTAAACAAGTTTTCCGGCCAATGACCCACCACTATATCATTATACATCAACTTCCATCGTCCTGCCCGGGAATCCTAATTTAAAGAAGAAACTATAAATAAGCCGTTTAATTTTGGATTTGGGGCTCTACCATTTCTATAATTCATATCTAATGGTGGAAAAAAAAATGTGGTATAATATGGCACACCTCTAAAATTACTAGATTAAAATGTTAGACACTTTCTATTCTAAATAAATTGCGGAGCCCCAAATCTTCTTTAATAGTTTGTTGGAGAGAGGGAGAGAGAGAGACTTGTCCAACTTTTAAATACTAATTACCTTCCATATTCCGAGAAACATATCTCTTTGCTCACCATTATATACAGACGTTGGATAAAATTCACTTCCCGGTTCTACACTACCTTCCAACACAAATCCAGAATACTCGACATTGTAGCATGTCAATCCATTCCTCGAGTCATTCTACATATAAGATAAGATATCAAAATTGCATGAAGTTAGTTTTCTTTTTGATAAGTGAAATTGCATGAAGTTAGTAAATTGATAATAAATAAATAAATTTGAGCTTACAGTCCAGAAAATAAAAAATCTTGTTTTATCATCTTCTACAGTATCACCCTCTTCAGTATAAAACCATGGGAAGACCTAACTCAGAGAAAAAAGTGTTAGAAATTATCAATTATATAGTCATTTAAATTATATAGTAATGAACATTTAAAGACTAACATGCCATCCAGCTTCAATAAGGTCGAAATTGTCGTTTGTTCCTGATTTGATTCGAATAAAACCGCTACTATACTCTTTGCTTCTAGCCCCCATCTCAACTGATGGCTTCCAGTAGTTTATAGTTGCTGCTACCCCGTAAACCCCTTGTGGTTCGTGATAAATAGCGGTTGCGAACTTTTAACCATATATGTAAAATAAATATCAAATAAAAATCATGCTCATAAAATGCATAAAAAAAAGTATAATCTAGTAAATATATTTTAACTTTAATTTTTTAAATATAAAAATACCTCATGCTCTCCAGTAACTCGAAGTTGACGATAGAAAGAGTGTTGTTTCCTTTTGAAATTAGATGTAGAATTTGCTCGCATAGTATTAACATATGTGCTATGTCGTATGGGAGCAGTATGATCCTTGGGATACGGGGTCTCATTTTTCGACCAAATTTGAGATGTTTTGTTACTTCTACTCTTCAACTGATACTTCTTTGTTCTTAGAGATTGTTTAGGCTCTCCCTATAATTAGAAAAATAAATATTGTTAATCAATATCTAGGCATGTACTTACAAAAAATTCATTGTTAACAAGACATAAACATATTAGGGTCTGTTTCTTATACTTGTTTTCTATGTAATTTCTGTTTTCATTTTTCAAGAAATAGAAAACGACTCCAGAAACACGTTTGATTGTCTATTTTAGAAAAATAAAAATAAAGAACAAAAATCACTTGAAAATAGAAAATGAAAAAAAAATAAATTTTCTTAAAAAAAATAGAATAAATGAGAAATAGAAAAAGCATAAAATAGAAAATAAATGAAACGGGTTGTATTGGTTTTTTTTTTTATACCTGAATTTTGTGGCCTCTCAAAAGAGAGTTACAAAAAGCTTCTCCTTCTCTTTTATCAACACAATCGATGAGATCTCCATTTGAAACCTGAACATAAAGATCAAAGTTTAATAAATTAAAATCATCAAATTACAAAAAAAATGACTTACAATATAACTTAAAATTCAATAAAAAATTAATCAAAGTGCCCTTAATTACCTCTCTGTTTAATACAGCCTGCTTGTCGATCTTTTTTGTTTTGACATACGCTTCTCCATAGTTTAGAGCTAAACCAAGAGTGCTAGCATGAAGGAAGAACAACAAAGAGGAAAAAACTAACAACTTCATAATTCCAGAGGCTAAGAGATTAATTTCATTAACAAGTTGAGGTGAGTGTAATTAAGATGCAACCTCTCATATATATATATATGATTCCATTGTGATAATAAAAATAATGACGGATAAACTTTGAATATTCGAGCAATTATATGTAGTTTATTACAATTCCAAGGTATTGCATTGTCTTTTTTTACCTCTGTTTTTATCTTTTGAGATTAATGCAAGTACATTGTAGAGATATTTCTTGTTGGTAGCTTTGTAAGAATAACATAATTTTTTAAAAAAATAAAAAGACATTGCTAACATGTTTTCTTGTGACCAACTTGATTACCACATGCTTTTGACTTGCCGTAAATCTTTAGATGCTTGGGTAGCCTTGTTGTTCTCAAATATCTTAAAATATATATGATTAATGGATCAAAAGGGAACATTCTCTCCAAAAGAGACGAAGACTTCTCTTGTCCGTTTGGTTAAATGTATTGCAGTAATTGTAATCAATTTACAAGTAATCCAATTATGGTAACATCATTACAAGGTAATCCTATTAAGGCCATTTACCGTAATCTATTTTATAGCATCCTACATTCGATTTATATCATCAAAAAAATCGATGAATAATTGTTGATTTTATATAGTAAATCAACAGAGCTATACCGTTTCAATATACATAAAACGACATTTAAGACTCTTTTTTTTCCCTCAGTAATTGACATAATATGTCATTTTTCTCTAAATAAAATGATTGCATGTGTTGTTTTTTGTCTTAGAAAAGGATAAGTTGTGCCGTCTATGAGGCAAAAACTACAATGAATGCTTGTGGATCGTACAGAAAATAATGACAGATAAACTTTGAATATTCGAGCAATTATATGTAGTTTATTACAATTCCTAGGTATTGCATTGTCTTTTTTTATCTCTGTTTTTATCTTTTGAGATGAATACAAGTACATTGTAGAGATATTTCTTGTTGGTTGCTTTGTAAGAATAACATAATTTTTTTTTTTTTAAAAAAAAAAAGACATTGCTAACATGTTTTTTTTACCAACCTGATGAGAACACGCTTTTCTGTCTTAATCTAAATCTTTAGATGCTTGGATGGCCATACTGTTGTCAAGCATCTTAGTAAAGCTCATCTTAGTGTGTACAGGATTAATGGATCTAGAGAGAACATTCTTTCACATAAAATTATTTGTAAGAATTATATTTTCCTTTAATAGCCTCAGTTATTGGAAATTGGGGCCTGTTTATGCATTTAGTTCATGCTCAAATTAAAGGAAAAGCTTGGCATGCAGTTGTCTGTCCTCGCATGCAGCTAGTACAAAGATATGATGGTGCATGCATCTCTGAATGGTTCTATAGTGCAAACCTCGTAGGTTTTCTGATATATTTGATTGTGTGTGATTTGTTTCAGTTGAAAAGAATCATAGATAGAAGAAGAAAGATGAGATGGAGAAGAGGAGCATGAGGGAAATGAATGAGGCCCAGTCTGAGAACTTATTATAGGTTCAACCAATCAATTTGACCTAACAAGTTATGTTCACCGTGGCCTATAGGCTTCACTATCACAATGGTCAAGATTACAAGTTGCTACTCACTCGTCTACAAGAGTTGGCCGCCTCTCTCTCTCTCTCGAGAAATCTAGGTATTTTGTACGAATGTACTGTTACACTAGTACCAAAACCATATACTGAATATGTATTGTGCTTTACAAAACACTGTTTTTGTGCAATTATTTTAGAATTTCTACGGTGTTTAAACTTAATCCAGTGTTTTATGTATTTTAATTAAAATCCATTATTTTTAAAGATGGTGGAATTATAGGTATAGGTAACAGAATGGGTCAATTTAAGATTAAAATTTATTTTTTTAAAATAATAAAATTTGAAATAAGAACATATATATATATATAGCGTGGTTCTCTTACGCGGGATCCCTTATTTCAGCAAAGTGCGGGACACACGCTTTTGACCCTTCGATTTATCAAACGGTGATATTGATGAAACCCAATTTAACCCACGTGACCCGCTTTTCTCACAGATGACCCATTTCGTCCATTTCGTACGCGATTCTATCCTCCTGTGCAAATCAGCCGTGGATTCTTGCGATTCTTTGCGATTAACCAGTCGTCGATCTTTGCGATCCCCAGCCAAGCAATATCCCCAAAATTTCTCATGTCACCATGTCGATTTTCTATGAGATTCTTTGATTCTTTGAGAAATCTGTGCTCCTAACGACGGAGGCCAACGAGTAGGGGACGGAGGCTAATTCAGACTGACAGAAGCAAGGCAGTCACAACACAGTGCTGATAGAAGCAAGGCAATCACAACACAGTGCTAATAGAAGCAAGGTAGACACAACAAAGTGCTGACAGATTCACAAAAGCAAGGCATTGTTGGTATAATTTCTTTCTGCAATTGTAAGCATGAATACATTTGTCATGGATTCTGAATTTCATACTATACCGCAAAGAGATTTGGGTTCTTCGTCATCTAATGAATTGGCATATGTGCCTCAAGTAGTGTATGAAAAAATTCCTAAAATTGGACAAGTGTTTGAGTCATTAGACGAATCCCAAAAATATTACAATGAATATGCTAGGTTGGCTGGTTTTAGTGTTAGAAATTATTCTAGTAAGAGAAACAAATGCAATGAAATTATAAGAAAAGAATTTGTTTGTTTCAAAGAAGGGATTCGGGGTGAAGAAAGATCCAAAGCCAATTGTAGTAGGAAACGTGGGTTAACACGAGAAGGTTGTAAGGCAAAGATGATTGTTGTGAAGAAAGGTGCATGTGTTTTTGTTGTTTCGCAATTTAATGAGATCCATAATCATATCCTTACAACACCAAGAAAGGTGCATATGTTAAGGTCTCATCGTTCTATGTCAAATGCCAAAAAAGCATTGACACAACAATTTGCTGATGCAAATTTGCCCATACATAAACAAATCAGTATTTTTGAGATACAATCAGGAGGTATAGAAAATATAGGGTGCATTGAGAAAGATTTTTACAATGCTCGAAGGGATGAGGTAAAGTTTTATGCTGGACATGATGTTCAGATGTTGTTTGAGTATTTTCAGGCTGAAAAGGAGAAAAATCATGAACTAACGGGACATGACAAGAGGAATTGTCCTTCACTGAACAATGTGTAAGTATTTTTTGTTTTTGTCCTTCACTGAACATTGAGCTTATATGTTTTTCTGAATTGTGTTTACATTTTACAGGGCATCTCAGTCGCAAATTGTGGATGACACTCTGCCTTAGCTTGATTGCTGAACTGTGGACTAATTGGTTGCTGTTTGTATTGTGCTTTGGCTTGTTTCTGGGAGATATGTCTTCCTGTTAGATTAGTTTATAGTGGATGGTGTTCTGTGTGATTTTTTTCATGAACTTCATCTATCTATTTTTGGAATCTGAGATTGTTACCAATTACAAATGTAAGTTTATGAACAATGAGTTTATGAGCTCAGCATATATGTGTTAGCTTGCTGAATCACTACCATGATTTTTGAATGGTTTTAAATTCCTGGTGGTTTGATAATGCTAGTTCAAGCAAGCTAAGGCATAAACCTTCTCTTCGATATCAATAAAATGAGTCTATATTAATTCTTGCACCAAGGGGGTGCTGCCCATTTGTCATACTTCTTGTTTCGATGCTACGCTTCAACTACATTTTTCATGTAGAGTGTTCTTGCGCTAAGTTGAGATTGGGTCCAGCTTCATTGAATATTGAAATGTATAGAGCACTATAGATGAAGGCAAGAAAACTAACAAGAACATAACCTAGCAAAATCAAACAGAGGGAACTCTTTTTGCTTCCATCTGTTAATTAGTTTACCAGCAAACCAATGACGTCTTAACATTATAAAACTACAAAAACAACACTCTCTGATTGCTCCGATTCAGGATGGATAATAACCCACAATAGACCCTCTGTTCATTGGTTTATCAGCTTCAGCTATTAAGTCTGCGAATGATCCAACAAGGAAAACAACAACAAAAGCCAAATCATGATTGAGGCAAAGCAATGTAAGGGCGATGGGATCGCATAAGCACAAGATCCCCTATCGTCTACACAGCTCCATCAAAACCCAGCAAGGCAAATCGTAAAGAGAAGATTTCTCAAAGAATCTCATAGAAAATCGGCATGGTGACATGAGAAATTTTGGGGATATTGCTTGGCTGGGGATCGCAAAGATCGACGACTGGTTAATCGCAAAGAATCGCAAGAATCCACGGCTGATTTGCACAGGAGGATAGAATCGCGTACGAAATGGAAGAAATGGGTCATCTGTGAGAAAAGCGGGTCACGTGGGTTAAATTGGGTTTCATCAATATCACCGTTGGATAAATCGAAGGGTCAAAAGCGTGTGTCCCACACTTTGCTGAAATAAGGGATCCCGCGTAAGAGAACCACGCTATACATATATATATATATATATATATATATTGTTGAGAAAAATATTGGAATTTACCAAATGACTCTGAACTCATTGATGTGTGAATTTTTTTTGCAGTAATATCAAAGTTTTTTGAAAACAATGGAAATAGAGAGATATAGGCTATGAAATTGATTAATTAGAGGAGAAATCTCATTGTATTTTTTTTTAATATTGAAATTTGATAGTCGAATATATATATTGTTGAGAAATTGTTGGAAGAGTGAAAAGCTGTTGAGCGGCTTGGGCCAAGCATGATCTGGATTTACAGTTTTCCTTTTCAGGCACAAACAAATAGAGACTTCAAACCACTGAAGGATTATGTCCGCTGTCTAACCAACATTGCAAATCCGAAAGTAAATGGTTGGGAATGGTACCTTAGAGTCTCAACGCAGCTGCCCAAATGGCGAAAGTATCCGAGCTTGGTTTACAGTTAAAACTAACAATTACAAACCAAGACCGGCTCTTGAGCTTTTACTCATGATCAGCACTGCTCTATGGCGGGCCAAGATACATTTTTGTACCTGTTCTTGTATAAACACTTTGTAGCTTATCAATCATGTCCGTTTTTCCTGCTTATAAAAAAAATCTGTGAAACCACTAAGTTGCTGAAAATACATGCAAATATGAGCCAGCAACTTTGAGAAAATCCAATATCTTTTTTTTACTACTTTGCTTCCTTTTACAGTTTGGGTTTTTGGGTTTTTGTTTTGAAATCAATCTTAAGTCTTGTAAAATCTCTGCAGGGGCAATTGGCCCCACTCAAATACATTAGGCTCTTCCTCCCAGCCACCATTGGACACCCCCCCCCCCCCTTCTGCAGTTGTTGACCAGCATCTCAGCTAGCAAGCAAGAACCTGAATACATCGCCCAACGAGATGATCCCTTGCACACGCTTGCTGCCGGCCTCAACAATAACAAGTCTTCTAACCCCTGTAACAGAAAACAAGCGATAAAATAAATGCTCGGTTAGATCGACATCCAAAATCAACAAACAGAAGTGCAGCCACATCAACTAGTCAAAAATAGTTGATGAGAGAAACTACCAGGGTTTGCCAACCGCTCCATAACTTTTTGCAGAGGATCAGAACTCAAACACATCTGACATCTCTGCTGCCCGTTGAAGAAGCCATAAGGTGAATTCGAATCTTGTCCCAGTTGCAAGACCTGTACAGGGGAAAGAAAATGCAGGAGATTTAAGATTCAGTCATGCACAATTTTTCTAAAGTTGCAAGAGCGTTGTTGTTAAAGGCCTTTCGAGCAAAATGAGTTTCAGGACGTTGACATTTATATGGACCTTGCAATGGTTTGTCCAGGCCACATCTGCCAGAACATATAAATAAATGACTCTGAAAAATATGGAAAGCCAGAGTTGAAGCATGATTTCCGAGCAAAGAATATGTAAACAGCTTTCTCTTTGGTTGAATTTAATAAGTAAACAGCAGTAAGCAATTACCTGCTGAATAGTAACTTCATCAAGATGAATCTGAGCATAGGCTTTATCCTTTGCCAAAGCAGTAATATCACTGCCAAGAAAATAACAAGTACTTGCCTCATTAAGTTTATTCGCTGCAATAAAAATATCAAATCAAAACAAAATTATGCATATACCTTCGAGAATAAATATCCAGCAACGAGTCATTGTCGTCCACTATTGGTATTGAACTGACATCAGCTGTAAAAGGGAAATGTAATAGCAGTGTATGAGCAAATGTTCAAGATAAATTAGAACAAATTAGCAATGTTGATGGTAAGGAGCACACTCATTTGCAGAGAGAGAGGAAAAACAAAAAACAAAAAGAAAAAGAAAAAAAGAGAGCATTCCTTCAACTGAGTTGCTTGGATGCAACATAAAGGTAACACGTTCAATTCCTGGAAACAGGCACTCCACATATTATGTGGGATAAGGTATGTGTACATTCTGCCTGTTCCCGACACTGCCCTTTGCGTGAGCCTTATGCACAAGAGTTGTTCACCTTTTTTACTTTGAGATCCATCTAAAGAAAATCCCAACACGATGGTGGGGTATGCCTTAAATTATTAATAGCAAGTTTAGCTTGTCACATGTCTCAAAGAATTTGCTAAGAATGCAGAAGTTAAGTACCTGAG
This sequence comes from Tripterygium wilfordii, assembly GCF_013401445.1. Taxonomy (NCBI): domain Eukaryota; kingdom Viridiplantae; phylum Streptophyta; class Magnoliopsida; order Celastrales; family Celastraceae; genus Tripterygium; species Tripterygium wilfordii. Next base: position 8,658,373 of record NC_052237.1, on the reverse strand, counting down.
AGTTAAATAATAAGATTAGCGACTTTCTTCGCCAACCATAGTTACTTACTAAACATTACATGGTTTTGATCAATGAATATATCAACTACTAACGTCATGGATCAACCCCTGGCTAACCCAGTTTGCACTTTGCACCTTCAACTAAACTCTGGGTAGAATCATCGGAAAATAAAAACCATTCGGGAAAGGCCGCAAAAATAGGGTACCAACTTTCATGATAAAAGGACAAGCACAAAAAGCGTCAACTTAATTTGAGTTTAAATGTCTTCTCCATCAGCATAACCAAAATTTACTGAAGAACATAGTCAGGATACAGTCACCTTGCAGTAACAAAGACAGGGCAGCACCAAGAGAAGCATTTGGTCCCAACATTGCGAATGGCCGTCCAGAAGATTCACCAATTTTTGGAACCCAGGAGCCCAAAGGAATTGAACAAATTGGTTGCTGAAGAATAGGCAAGGAACTATAGCTATGTCTAAAATGTCTACATATACCTGAAAATCAGATCCAGATATTAACACCACAACATGTGCCCTGAACCAATTAACAATGGCAAAACTTACACTTCAGTATTCCAGAAAGGCATGCAAGATGCAGTAGCTCCGGAAAAGAACCTTCTTGTCCAGTAGAATGGATGATGGGAACTGTTGAGACATTCTTTTGCAGAATCTTGAGAGCAACATCTTTCAGTGAATCATAAGGCCCAGCCTGGACATTACACTCAAAAGGTATTAGAGTAGCGAATAACCAGTATTAAGGATAAACAAAAGTTAGTGGTAGCTATGATAAATTTAAGTTCAAGAAAAATTAGTGACAAAAGTTTACCATGGCATATTAGTTTAAACAAAAGAGTCAGCAAACAAGATAATTATCAATCAATCAAACAAACTACAGCCAAAATATTGGATGTTCAAAAAAACATAGAGAAGGATGGAGGAGTGCAGAGAATAAGTTTGCAAAAATTAGCTAGAACGCAATCAATCAAATATCACTATTGACATCTCACACCCCTGCTTTGAAGGTGCATTATTGTGTGCTATAGGGAATATACAATATTAAATTTAAAATTTGAAACTATTTATTGGCATCCTAATGAAGGAGCGGCAAAAAAAATCCAAGCACATTAGGAAGATAAAAGTTACTAAAAAGACAACACATCATGATGCAAATCTCTGAAGACTTTAACTCCCCGACAGCCTGGTACTCAAGAACATGTGCACTGCCAACTGCCAAGAACGCCCAATACACTCACAAGCTAACCATAAGCACACATGAAATCCAATCTTATTAACTTTTTTAAAATTATTATGAACCATCTTTCAATCTCTTAATGGCCCAACTTCCCAAGCAAGCTTGTTTCCATAAAAGGAGAGTAATAAGATCTTAATAACATAATCTTTATTAGAGGAATCAAGTTAACAATTTCTGGAAAGGAGGATCATCCTCATGTGCAGATCAAATTTTCCATGGATAAATGTTGACAACTTCAAGTTCTAACTAAAGCAGAAAGAAGTCTCAGAAACACATGAATAGAACCTAAAGTAATGAACCCAAGTGCAAAAGAAATTGGTACCGCTCCATAACAAATCTTATAGAGGCATCTGCTCCAGTAATGCTCCCAAAAGAACCCAAAAACGATAACCAGAAGATCTGTGCATAAAATCAAGATCTAAACATCTTTGCTAACATCAGAAAGTATATTATTTCTCTCACTAGTATACAGCTGCCTACTACAAGTCAACCAGTCCCAGTTCATCATCGGAAAGATCAATGCCCACTTTGCATATGCAATGGTCATTATTCCAATAAATCCAGCAAACAGAAAGCATGTGACAGTTGCATCAATAATGGAGCTCATAGGAAATAAGCTTGTCTATTTGCAATATTTTATATCATAAGCATCAACCTTGGTCGTAGACTCGTAGCATACATGGTGTGGGAGTGGCATACAACACAACACTGATGTTACACCAGAATTCTAGGCCAGAAGGTAGATAGTTTGTCTCCATCATCTAATCCAGTAACTTTTGACTGATATATAGAAACACAAGTCCATAATCTACACTAGCTATTTACAAATGACAGATAAAGTGAGCCACTTAAAACTTCTCGCCAATAAAAAGCACAAGAAGAAGCTCAAGACATTCTGGAACATAGTATCTTAAATGGACATGAAAGTGAAAAAGTAAATATTGTGGCATCCACAAATTAGCAAAGGATGCAGACATTAAGTCAAGACCTCCATAAATAATCCAAAAACAGACAAAGCACAAAGAACTTTATTTTGGATGGAAAAAAAAATGTTATTAAAGAAAGAAGGGCAACACAAATTAAGAAACCACGGGTGAGTAATTGGTTTAGTGGCACAGGCGACAAGACATCAAATAGAGCACTTACAGAGATGAGATGAGAAGAAACTGCTCTTTCTCTGTCATCTATTTGTCTATTAAGTTGTACTTTGCCCTCCTTCCATGCCGCTATTGAATGCGTTTCTAATTCTTCTTCTGTCAAACTAGATCCGCGATTTCCTAGCTGGATTAAGCAGGTTAGACAACGTTAAATGATTTACACATGAAAGGTTTCCGAAATGCACAAGAAGAAGAAAACAGGTACATATGGTTTTACATAATTTCACTTAATTTGACTTAGCTGCGCCGTATTGCAAGTTTTATGGAACTGCCAGCTATTTTATAAAGAAAATCCCACAGAATTAGAGTTGGTTGGATGAAGGGGAGAATTCATCCGGAAGGTTGTCAGATTGAAGAATGTCGTTTATGTTAAAGGTGATATTCTGTTAGTCTGCTATGCACCTCGCAATAATGTACCACGTCTACTGTTTGAATGAGGAGACAAGATGCACAACTCATAAATGCAGCATAAATGAGCATATTAAGAAATAACCTAAGATTGTTTGGACGTGTAATATACAAACAAACTATTTGATCCAAGATGGGTAGATTCAATCAAATATAAAGAAATCACCTAAGATTGTTTGGACGTGTAATATCCAACCAAAATGGGTAGCTTCAATCAAATATAAGAAATCACATAAGATTGTTTGGACGTGTAATATCCAAACAATATCTTGTTTTCATCTTTTCAGGTAAGTAGTAGGGTGGAATTATTCCACCTTGCGGCCCATGGCCATACCAGGAAATTCTCTCTTTTTTTGAAGGGAAAATAATTTTATTGCATAGGCACCAAGAAGGTGCACCGAAGGCTACAAAGAGGACAAACCGATGGCCTCAATAAGATTTTTTAGGAACGGGAGCACCAAAGTTTTAAAGTAGCATTATATATTGTCAATACAAAACACCTATAGAACAATCCCTATTATCAAAATTCAAAAGTTTTCTACTTTCAAGAATTTAATCATTTTCACGAACGTTGTCTATAGATGTTGGCGTAGCTTGTATATCTTTCCAAAGTAAAATTAAACTTTTACCACAAATTTGACATTAAAAAAAATAATATTCAAAAAATATTACAACAAATTTTTCATCTGATTCAGACACACCTCTCTTAGGATCAGGATGAAGTCCAGTGCACTTAGAACTCCAACAAATTGACATTTGCAGAGGTCCAACAGAGGAGCCACAGGGATTGCCTGAAAATAGCTTAAAACTATCAAAAACATAATATCTGGTAATTAAAAATGATACCTAGAGTCAAATCAAAAAACAAGGGTGTCATAGGTCAGAGAAGAAATAAACATAGCCTTACTCCTTCATTAGGAGATGCTGTTTACATGGATTCAACCTAAAAGACCTACTTTGCAATGGAAAAACTGTATCACTATGCCAAGGCTGCCCCACCAGAAGTAATGGTTATGTATCGTAACTTTTGTAAAATGAATTAATTTTTACATCTGAAAATTGCATAAGAGAAAATCTCTGGAGACCAATATAAAAGAAAGTGCAAATGTTATATATAACATACAGAAAATTAAAGTAGGTTTTAACTTCCAATCTCCAACAGTATATACCAATTAAGGCTATGCATATGTGTCCCCGTGCATCAATGATATTTACCTGTTCATAAAGGAGATGGAATGCTTGCTTCACCGGTAGATTAATATCCAAGGTCATAACCTGCGATATAAAACAAAATAAGAAAGTGTTGACGCTTGCTAAAGTAAGCAGTTCAATTCAAATATATATCCACAATAACAGATGCCAGAAAAAGGTAAAACATTCAAACCTTGCCCGACTCAGGCATTAGCTCATATGCCGTCTGTCCTGATAAGAACACAGATATCCGCTGACGAGAAACTTTTAAATCAGCATCTGATATCCTTGGAATTGTATCCTAAAAAAATTTACAGCCCAATGATGTGACCCACTTTTTAGGTAGAATAAAATAAGAAATGAAAATTGCAAAAAAAAATAATAAATAATGATATGAGACGACTCTGGCATTCAGTATCTTACTTTTCCAGTTAAATCATCATAAGAACCATGTGTCAGCTTGCAGAACAAAGGTTTGACCACAAAAAGGTAAAAATAATATTTGATATAAAAAACTTTCAACCACTAGACACTCAGATGTTCCAAATCACCAATTACGAATTTAGGTCACTGTACAACAGTCAGGAAATCATCACGTGCAAGCTTCTAATACCCTTTGCTCAAAACTCATGGAAGGGAAGCAAAGCAACCTTTTGCATGGGAAGAAGAAAGCCAACGAATTAAGAAGACTTAAATATTCATGATACTCAAACCAGAAAAAAAAGCCAACGAAGGGATGCATATTGGAGGGATCCATCACAAAATGAAGTCTAAAAAAGTTCGTTCAGTTTACCTCCTATTCTAGTTTTGCAATAAATTAATGAATTCACTTCGTTCAACTTTATCTTACTACTTCTTCCCGGATATATTATATGATCGAAACTCCTCTGACGCAACATTTGATACTGGGCAAGCTTATTTGCGTTTATACAGCGAACTATAGCATGGCAGTACGGGATTCACAACAATTACCAAGGCATAGGATATTTTGGTAAGGGATAGGGCGTTTACTTTGTTGCATCTATTGCACCCGCTTTGGTGTGTGATAAAGTATAAATAGACATTTAGTTGTTTTCACTCTTCACGCTTCTATTTCTCAGCCCCAAAAAGTGCAAAGAAGATTTTCTTTTTATCCTTCTTTTCCACTCAAAATTGAATCATGAAGCATGCAAGTACGTAAGAATCTGCAAGTTACCTCAGGGCGTCAACTATACAGCCTACACCTCTTTCTCACCATCCATGCTTACTTTTAAGATAAACTTTACGCTTATATTTCAATTTTTTTCTTCGATATAAGGGTAATCAAATTTGATGATGTGGATCCCAAATGTTGCCAAGGCTGAGTGAGGATCCCAATAAAAGCGGAATGTACAAGAAAAAGCCTAACTCTTGAATATTGCAAACACCAATCTTTGCATAGTTGAGATACTGATTTATTTAAACTCTAAATTCTTCCTCATAGGAAGATTTCAACTTTAACTATTTTTATGACTCAAGAACTTTACAATCATGGTGAATAAATCAAAAAGGAAATCAAGTAAGATGAATAATGACAATAAATTGTGCATGTCACATACCATGATACCAGCGCAATCAAGTCATACCCTTAAACAGTAAGTAAAACAATACCCAAAAACAAGAACATTTTCTTACAGGACGTAAGAAGGCATCATCGAGCTCCATGTTAGAGATGCCTGGAGCCTGAGGAACAATTGTAGGGATCATATCTGATTCTCTAGCTAAAAAAACAGTATTTACTATCCCATTGGTTCCGCTCACAAAGGGCTGTAGCTCATCATGCCGCCATTCTCCATCCACAATAAACTTGAACTGCATTGAAGGCGCCAAAAAAATATCAATGTAACTATAAATGTCAAAAAAAAAAATACACCTTTAAATTTAAATATTCCTCACACCAAATACTTCACTTTGAGCACAGAAATCATACTATCTATGCAAAAATCATTAAAAGAATAATTAATATCTGCACATAATTAGGACTTAGACTGACTAAAACAAGTTCTTCCACCAGCTTAAAAGTCAAACCTCTGATAAATTTCACATTGGGTTCATGGCATAATACCAAGGCCATGCAAAATAGAAATTGAGAAAAGGTTCGAATATTTAATTGCAAACAGTAATTAGATTTATACACACTATTGTATTCTACTGAAAACAACTGAATTAGCCTAGCACTGAGTAGAAAGACATCCTCTTCAATTAACAACATTTTCAACAATACCTAATACCTATCGCCTTCTCATTTTTAAGGGCAAAAAGTTTTCATTTTCTTCTCAGGTTAAAGCTTATGTGATGCAGGAAAAATGGTCGACAACAACAAGGAATAGCGAAATAAGATTTGAATGTATAGATTAGAAGAAAGGACAATAAAACCCACAGAAGATTCTTGTATTATTATTGAATAAAAGTCTAAACCACAAACAAATACTAAAAGGAAATAAAACTACTCCTAATTAAAAAGATATTTGACCCCTCAAAGATACTACTTATTTAACAAGCAATAGACTTCCTAAAATAACATAATAAAATACAAATAAATACTTAATTTTATTTTTCTGACTAAACTCAAAATTACAATAATGCCCTCGCTTCTAAAACATTAATAAAACCCTATACTTCTAAATCTAACTAAAAAAGACCTAGACTTCTAAATCCATAATTCAAAATCCCATGAGCTTTGAATCGCATGTTTCTTTTGATCTGCATCATTATGTCTAACCAAAGCAAGAATTTACCCATCCACTCTCTTTTTCTTTTTAATCAGTGCAGAATCAGGGGACAAATAGTAGGCATATTTTTCTTTCTTATGTTTAATATATTTTATCTACAAAATGACAGTCCAGTAATGACATAACAAAAGCTATCATAAAGGCCATAATTTCTATAAAAAAAGAATCTTTTATCAACTATATAAAAGAGTTGAATAATCAAGATACAACAAGGATACTCACAGCAGAACAGGAAAAATGAAAATTGAAGTAACATACTAACATCAGGTTTGAATACATAGAGAACAGAACATGGATATTCTAAATATCTCACCTGGTGATATCCTGGTGCCAAGTTGCAAATTACTTGAAACACAGTTGGACAACCCTCCATTGGAGACATATGTATATGATCAGACCACCTGCGCATATACATGGTTTTCAAACCATAACATGAAAACGTGAATGTAAACATAACATTACAGCACTCTCCATGCACTAATTTGTCGAGGGGAAAACAAAAAAGCTCTAAGGAAATACATTTATCCTTTAGCCAATGACTTAAAATCCAAAAAGCCATTCACTGAGAGTAATATACATTCCTTTTAGTGGTTCTACAACCAAAATATGATTAACCTAAGAACTCACCTAGTGAATGTGCCACTAAGATAGACGCTTCTTCCCCCATAAGCCCACACAAACCGCATTGGAATCAAAACGGGTCTCGAAGCTCCACTATCATCACGCCCACCACCTGCACCAGGGCTAAACATTTTACCCCAAATTTACTCGCACACACGCCCAAAATTAGTCCACAATTTGCTAACTGTGGTACTTCTCCAAGGGATACAGTCGTTGCAGACCCGGTTGTGTGATTCAAACTTCAAAAAAAAATGGTTTAAAGCCCTCAATTTCGGGATCCCCTTCGTCTGTGCAGAAGACCCATCAATGCTTGCTCATGCAGAGTCACCAAATAAAAAATCGTGCCCCAAAAATCAAAACTTTATCAGAAAATCACGGAATTTCAACAATCTTCTACGGGAAACCAAATAGCGGACACTCTGAGCACCACTGATCAGCAATCTAACCGGAAAAGTCAACAAATCAGAACAAACTTGAAATTCCCCGCAACCCAACAAGCTGGAATCACGCAACCACAGCCAATCCGAGCTCTGATCTGCCGCGACAAAAAAAAAAAACACTTTGAAACGAAACGAATCTTGGAGCCCTTTGCAACTGGGGAAGAAACAGATAGCGAAATTGTGGAACCAGTTGGTGGGTAAATGTGGTTCATAAAGAGTGCCCAAGAAAGATAAACAAAACCCTAATTTGATTGAGAAAAATTAAGGAGAATTTAGCATTTTTGGATCTTAAAAGGGTAAGTTTGTGGTCTCTCAATGAAGAATCCTAGAGGAGAGGAACACAACGAAGTGCAGAAGAGAATGGAAATTATAAATAATTATAATTATATAAAATAATGTTCGTTTCATCCAATTAAAATTAAAATTCCATGAAATCAAAGTGGAAAAAATATACATTTGAATAATTGTTTGGTATGAAAATAAATTTGGCAAAATATTTAAATTCATTATACATTTCTTAGGAAAGATACTAACTTGCCATATAATGATACTCATTACCTTTCCCTAAAATAAATTGATAGTACAACTAAATATATTTGGTAAGTACAAATACAATAATGAGTAATGTTTGTGTTGGATTGTACTAATATAAGGAGTGTATCTTTTTATGTTAAATAACATTAGAATTTAGATTTCAAAAAGGTCCCTATTTTTTTTAAAATAAAATTATGAAATATGTTTTCATCAATTTTACGAGTTCAACGATTTTTCTTTGTCTCAAACAAATGCTTTTGTTTTTGGATAATTTAATCTAAACCAAAAACATTCTATATTTTTTAAAATATGAGCTTGTTTGGTAGAGCGAAAAGATTGATTTTCAATACAAGCGAAAATGTTGTAAAAAAAAATCTGAGCTTAAAGCTGTAAAATATGTTGTGAGGTGTTTGGTGAACTAAAAATTGATGTTAACAGAAATGCTGTTGAATTAAAGTATTATAATATTATATTTTATAATTTTTATATTAAATTTTGTTATTAAATTTAATCTAATAAATATAATTTTTATTAAAATTTAGTTTACGCATAATTATTTTTATTAATAAAACTAATAAAATAATTATTTTATTAAATATTAAATATAATAATGTTTTATTTTGATTAATCTTACATTTAATTTAATAAATAAAATTTACTAATAAAATTAATGTTAAGTATAAAATTTAAATATTTTAATTAATAAAATATATTGTAATTATTAAATGTATTACTAATTTAAGTATATTTTAAAATATATTTTAATTAAAATTTTCTTACAAATAGTGGGGCCAGTGTGGGCCCCACGTTTACTTTTTTGTAAAAAAAGAAAAAAATTAAGCGGAAACGCTTCCACTTCTCTTGTTCCAAACAAGCAGCTGATCTAATATTTGTTTGGGACTAAAAATATTATTGAACTCGTGAACTTAATCAAAACATATCAAATTAGAGTCATATCCACGGTGGGTTGGGTTTTTTTACAATAAAGCCCGCTCATCAAAAAGTACTGAGTAGATTTTATGGGAAATAGATACGGTAGGAAATATAGTAAATTAGTTTTTCTGAAATTATTGGATTTGTTTAGTTGAAGATTTAAGGCACAATCCACATCACCAGGCTTTCATATAAACGTACAGCTTCAAGTGTGGATCTTTGATGAACCAAAAAGATACTGTAATGTCTTCGAATCTAATTACATGCCAAAACCATCTACCCAGTGAGATGAGTATTTATACTCTTAGGAGCCCAAACCATCTTCATTAGAGCAAGGTTAAAACATTACTGGGTTAATGTTCGTTATGGATAAACAAGATCTCCGCAGCCAATGGTTGAGGCATATATTCGAACTGGACAGAACTCAAGTTCGAGCACTCACTCCTGCTTACCTACGAAAAAAAAAGATCTGCGCAAGCTCGTAATTAACACAAAACATTAGTTCTTGGTCAAAACACGATAAGGCTTAGCCTATACGAGCTGAGCTCGCCATTAACGAAGACAGCCATTCTCCTGGGGTTGATGCAGGGGTCCCCTCTTCAAGCCTCATGCCAGCACATTTAGACAACATTTCCTATAAATAATATCCAAAGGACAATTAGCAGTGTTTCACAATGATAATCAGTTCATAACCCTAAAACACTAGAAAGCAAAAGCACAAAACTTTGATTGATGCTGGCAAGAGAACGCGGAAATAATAAGTTTGACTACATTTACTATTTCTAGGCCTAATAAAAGTGTTTGTAAAATGAAGAAGAGCCATAAGCATAACGGATACGTATTCAATCTCGACATTTTCAAAACCAATGTTCATTAATAAATGGAAATAAAAAATTAAACATCAGCGATGTTCTTAATATCATCATTGTTAACCCGGAACGCGAAGGAAAAGGCGAAGGAAAGTCCACAATTTCTTGGCTTCTATGATGGAAGTAAACTGTAAAACAGCAATGCGCATGTCTCGTTTACTCAACCGAGTAAAGAAACCCAGCTTTGCTACATGAATCAATCTAACAGATATTACTGATAAATTGTGATAAAGATTCACAAAATTAGAACTTTATAACCATGCATGACAGCATAAATTGGAAATACATCCACCCTCAAATTAAGGGTAATGTCTTGCACAGACACAATAGTGCAGTGGGCTCAAAATGGGATGCATAAAGGTAGAAAATATATCATATTTTGCAGTAATAGTTTTACTCTAACCACATTTTTATAAATGAGTAAATGTATGTATCAACACCTGATAATCTGTAGCGAAGCCGCAGTTCTCAGATTGCTGCTTTTCAATCAAGTTGGCTATTCTCTTCTCCACCAGTTGATCTATCACGACCTTCAAAGGGAATCAAGATCACCAACAAAAAAAGGTGAAATACATTCCCCCCCTTTCCCTCATGTTTGTCAAAAGGAGAATTTGTCCTTTTGATAAACGTGAGGGGAGCAAAGTGTATTTTACCAAATAAAAGTTGACCAAGTTTAAAACATATTGTAATGCAGCGCTTGGCACAAAAATGATTATTGGTATAATAGTTTGGATTCCAGAACTGAATGTTGAAACAAAAATCAAAGGGACAGCATATTCTAAGAGATGATTTGTCCAGAATGCGAGATAGGTTTGTGAAAGATTATACTACCTTTAGTAACTTCTCCCCAGCTCCAGAAGGGAAGTAGCAACTAGCTCTTATTCTCTCCTGATTAATGCACCACTGAACCTGAAAGTTAAAAAAGAGCATTTGAAGATTACCAACCACAAGACATGCAATGCAATAAATAGTTACCAACAGCTTTTGAAATTCCAGTAAGAAAAACCTTTTGAAAGTAATCAGCACACGAATCATATAGAAGCCATTCCTGAGCTAACCGAGAGTAGTAAGTAGCACATTCTTCTAGCATGGCCTTCTCAAACTTCTCACAAAAGTTCGATCTACCATATCCATCAAATTCCACAAATACGAGCAAGGCATTCTTCAGCACGTTTTGATCAATGTGCAACCCCACACGCTCGTGATTGATCTGTATGTAAATTTGAATTAAACTCAACCATATACATGTAAAAAGAAATTACTAGCTTAGAAGAAACACTTCTATCCACCAGTGATATTGCAGCTGCACATAATTCACAGAAAAGCTTCTCCAGAACCTGGATCAAAATAAAAAAGAATAATGCTTAGATAATAAATTATAGGAATGATTATATGGACGAAACAAATATTTTTTTACCAGTTGCTGGAAGCAATTAATACAGGTCTCCTCAAGTGAGGCAAGGTTTTTTGAATAAGAAGGGATGAAGAATTCGTCTAGGTATTCGAATAATTCACGTAGCCACGTCGACATCTTCTTGTAGTTAGACCACATTACCACGAGTTCTGTCAACAAAGAGGCATCATTTTTTTGGGTTAATGACGGTAGTACCTGAGTGCAAAACAGGAGCCATCAATTCCCAGCTAAACGTCACTGAGCAGAACTTAATGTGCTCATAGGAATATAATGAAATAATGAGGGGAGAGTCTTTGATAATGAAAAAATAAAAAAATCTAAAACATCTTACGAATGAAACAATGCTCTCTTCCAAGCTGCCCTTGAACCTATCATAAATCTTCATTGGTTCCTCATCAGTTCTACGATATGCACACATGAAATAGACGCATCTACAACGGTAGTTAAGGATACCTATTCAGTTAAAACAGGTCAACCAAGATTATGCAAAACTGCAGTCAAGGACCTCACACAAAGGATACTCATAGAACTTCAGATATTCTTCCACAGTGAACTCAGTTTCTGGTTGGCCTTGAATAATTCTTCTTGCTTTCTTAATTGCCTCTTCGATTACCATCATTCCTTCATCCAATGACATGAATTTAGACATCATTAACCAGTTCTTCAATCTTGAGTGTCACATAAATCTGGGGAAGAAAATTTTCAGGATCAGTTAAAACAATCCGAGTACTTGAACTAGTAACGAATGTATTCCATTTCCCTCAAGAGCAGTAACAAGCTGTAAACAATAACTACCACAATAAACAAATCAAAACTGATACGGTCTTCCAAAATGCATAAGAAGTTCGTATATAGAGGAGACGAAAGGCTGAACCTTTTTTCTTTTTTAAGATTTGGTTGACCCCATAGGAGTACCTAAGTCTCCCTAGCGATTAGCAAATATTCGCTTAGATAAAAACTATCAAAAACATACCACTATTTTCTTGGCAACCAAACAGACGGTGATAGAAAAAAAAATATCCAAAAAAAACCACTAACAGAATCAAATAAAACAAACCCTCAAAAAAAAGTGAAATAAACATTGATACTGAAGAACAAAAGAAACCCACATAAACCCCAACAAAACCCTGATAATTCTAGGACTAAAACATGGAAGATTACGAGACTATTTCTTACAAAAAAAAAAAAAATGCTACGCAAGACTTAACAAAAATTATATCACCAGACCTGTTTGTACGCGAAAATTCGGTAGTTCCAGCTACAGCGGAAGAGAGATTTCAAAATCAAATGGGTTTCTTGTCATTCCATTTTTTCTCTCTCGATTTGTTGGGGGAAACAGGAAAATTATTAAAAACAAAATACTGTGAACTAAAAACGCTGTCGTTTCTATTCCCTAATGAAGTGAAGGCGTTAAGTGTAATTTCATCATAGAGTAAAGTCCTTGAGGCACCGGGATTCTTCACGAATCACTATTCGTTTTTGTTAATTCTCTGAGATTTTCGCTTCTGGGTTTTCAAGATTTGAGATTTCGCTTCTGGGTTTCCAAAGATTTCTGTAATTGATTGTCTTAACATCACAAGATGATCCAAAACAAACACAAGGATGATGATAACTTACCCAAAGACAGCAAATTGAACCTTAAAGGAGATGATGCACACTTCATCTGACAAAGCAAGTACACAATTGACATTGCCGACGGAGTTGGCGGTTACGCTAAGAATGGTGTTGATTATGGTATTTATATGCACGAGAGCTCATGTCCAATTCCATTATAGCTCTATCAGTAATGAGTCTAATTACCCAGTTGAACACTAACCACTGATTGAAGCAATTATCTCAATGTGGTTTCGATTTCTCTGAGTTGCAATTCTGTATTTTTTTTTTTCACATTTCAAATACGGATTATACTGGAGAGTCCACTTTTACACCAATGGCGGGCTTGGTCTCTGTGATCTTCTCTTTGGTCCTCTCTGCCCCAAGAACTTCAGTCAAGGTAAAACTTTTGCATCAAAAAACCCTAGCTCTCTTTTCCCTCTCAACTTTCTCTCTTCAATTTGTTGGATAGAGTGATCAATGCAGCAATATTCTGCAAGTGCCTTTATTTACGTATAGATTTATTTTTTGCTTTGCAATATAGAGTTTTCGGTCCATTCTATCTGTTCAGACTATCGAAATTCAGCTGAATTGAGAAAATTTGAAAAAAAATTAGCTTCATTCACATTTTGAATTTGTGTGGAGAAGAGAGGATTTTTCCTTCTCATTGAAGGGTCTTTCTGTTGTATGAAATTTAGGGATAATGTGTGTGTGATTGTGAACTAAGTTTCTGTTCAACTTGTTCGGAATTTATTTTCAGGAAACATGTTGCAGAAAAGCAGCTCTTGCTAGTCTTTCAAGCCAAGCTACCGGCATAACAGATGCTTTTCCTCGTCTATATAAGCAATGAAAGATTCTCCATCTTACTGATCATTACACTAGGATTTTCAGTTGCCGTAAACAAAACTCAAAGGAAAGGAAAACCTCTGAATCTTTCAGCTTAACAACCAATAGATAAAAGTTTAGAATGGAATATAAATAACTGATAATTGTTCTTTGACGTTAGCTTATGAAGAAAAGTGTTATTGTTGACAGATAAACATTAAATTATAATCCACCATTGCCAGAATGCATTTGACATGGTCCGACAAACTCTCTGATCTTGCCGATTACGAAGATCGATACCGCGATTCCATGGTTGGAGCTATGGAAGCAGCATGATCCTGGAGTGATTGTATCAAGAAAACCCCCCAAAGGTATTACTGCTGTGTTATGGTTGGGTGTTCAGAATTTTGAGGTTTTCAAAAATTTTCTCCTCAAGAGAAACTATATGTTGTAGATGAATCTCATGCTTGGTCTGAACCTTTACAGTTTCCAGCTTTTGATGCTCACACTACAGTGTTTATTCCTTTCAGCATATATAGTTGTCTTCCCCTTTATTGGGAAACATTTTTAGTGGGATTTTCTTCCATGTCAACTGTGATGAAGCACTTTAGAATTCTGATTCCATCTTTATATTCCACACACTCATACACACACTTAGATGATAGTTGAGAAGTGGTCCCTGGGCACTCACAAAACCCTAGCTTTTCTATGTTGAATACCGTACTTACTATGATGGGCAGTTCTAGAGTTATTTATTAGGGTTTTTCAATCATCTTTTATGGGGAGATCACCAAATCCATCTGCATTTAGTATAAAATAGAGAAGCATGCCTGAAAATTTTACTTGGATTTTCTCGACAAATCGTGTTATGTAACCCATCAATACAATGGTCCCCCATTATAGAGTTGAGCAAAACCTAGACCCAGTACATGTGCAGTCCTCAGCCCATTTGACAAGCTTTTGTTGGAAGATGGCATGCATAGGAGTCACAAAAATACTCACATTGTAAACTGTTCTGTTTTTCCAGGAAGTGAATGTAATGGCGAGGTTACTGAAAGTGAGAGCTTCTTCTCATGCAGGGAAACAGCTGAAAAGTACTGTGATTCTGGTTGTGACAAAGATGCTTATAGAACTTCTGTGGCTTGATTAGCATGTTATTATGATTTATTTGTTTTTTGGAAAGAAAAAAAAATGCAGCAGAAAATCTCCACTTTTATGGACCCTGATCAGTTACTAGGTGTCACTAATCACTGTTATCTCCTTATAGTTTTAAAGATAGTTTTTCGGAATGGATCCGGGTGCTCTGCAATTCCCCAGGTATGGAATTCGCATCCAATTGCTTGGGACTGCCAGATTTTTTTACATCACTTAGTCCGATTATTTTTGCACGAATGTCAAGACTCTGTCGAATTGCAAAGTTCCTCCATCCTTTCGGAACGCTTAACTGTGATGGGTAGCCCACAAGCTTAGCAGGAAATCTCAGTTTTCTTTTATGATAGATACTGGACAGGAAACCTGGATGGCTGGATAGTTGATAAACAGGAGTAGGAAGTACAGAAAAAAATCAGTTTTACCTTCTGATGTGTACTTCCGAGAATTTATATACATTTAAACACCAAACAAGTTGATATGAAAGCCACTTCTTTCCAAATTAGTGTTGGTCAAATCTTATGCACTTAGGTTTTTCCCTGGAAAATACTTTTGATAATGTAAGTCTATTGAACTCAAACTTCAACTAAAAAAAAGAAAAAAATATTAGAAGAGGTAATGGGTTCAGCCAATATTCAAGTGGGGGAGGCGTGATCATTTCTTGAAAGAAAATACATAGTACCTTATGTTGGGTGTACACACATCGACAATCCGTATTTTGCCCCAACAAATTATGAACTAGAACTCAATCCCTGGAATTAGTTTGTCTACTTTCCTGCAACATGTTCTTCCCTGATTTTGATATCTGTAAACACCAGCTATCACAACCTTCAAAGTAAACCACCATATATAGCTACATTAAGTCTTAAATTACAAGCTATAGATAGCCTATAAGTACAAGGACAATTCATGTAGAAAAGATGAGAAGAATAATTACTTGGTTCATAAGAACATCTAAATCTTCAAGTGATTACAACTTACATATATATATATATATATATGTATACTTACATACACCTCCTTGATCTAGATATAGTAGTGCATCCTTGATCTATATAATAGTAGTAGCATCATCATTAACGTAGTCTTCTCTATCTAATTCATCTCCAACATAACATAAATTATCTTCAAGAGTGTTACCCTTCTCAAGAGTATACATACATACATATATACATATACATATATATATATGTATGTATGTATTTATGTATGTATGTATACTCAAGTACTCAAGTGCTGTTTGTGTCTGGACTTGCATCTTGAATGGTAGTATGATCTTTGTCTTGGGTGGCAATGGCAGGAGGAGTAACTTTGTTTTGGTTGGTTCTCTGTCTCTCAGCCTCTCTGTATTTATGGAGGTAAGTGAGTATGGCCTGTGCATAGTCATCAAACCCTAAACACCCAAGAGCCCAACAGATGTCATCGCCATTGACAGTCTTGCGATTCTCTTTGTGACACTTGTCAGAAGCCTCAGCAGTGACAAAGCTTATGAACTCAGTTGCACATTCTTGTATGGTCTGTTTGGATTCCTTTGATATCTTGGCACTTTGTGGCAGGATCTGCTTCATGATCCGACCCACATTGGCTATTGGAAGTAATTGCTCTTCATGATCTGCCATCCTTTTGATCTTCTCAGCCACAGACACGTTGCTCTCTCTCTCTCTCTCTCAGCCCCACACTTGATAGACTTATTGCTTCTTTATATATATATATACATATAGATGTCTAGCTATATGTGCCTATATGCATGTGGAGGCATGTCTACATAGTCATGTTGTTGATTTTCTCAATTATTTGTTTAATCATCATAGTTATATGAATCTTTAACTATAATATATATTTCTATGTTGTACATGTATATTAATACTGTTAGGACTTATATCCCACATCAATTATGTGTTAGGTATAAATTAACGATGTGATTTATGAACAAAGATATAATCCTTCTTAACCAAGAGAATCTTTTTAAGGACAAAAGCGTGTGGATCTTAGGTCGACAATGTACATAACGAATCGAATACAAGTAAGAGCACTACATAAACCATATCGATGGCTTACACCTAACCGATGTGAGACATAAGTCTCAACATATTCGGTATATTATTATAAAACTTCAGGAAAAGTACTCATGATTTTTCGGTGTTTCTTTCTAAGTACTTTTTATTTACATACATGTTGAAAAAAGTAACTATTTTTCTTAACAAGAGTTGCCTATTTTCCAAAAGTTTCCATTTTTTTTTAAAACAAAGATATCAAATAATCTCATTTCAAATCGTCATGTAAAATATGTGTTTGCAACTCTTTACTCTATTATTATCTCAGGTTGCTTTCTCTATTATAAACGTATTGTTATTGTCAAAACTACAACATTACAAAAAAAAAAAGGCAGGTAGACATGGATATGGACAAGTCATCGTTGTGAAATGTTCTGATTTTTTTCATATATACAATATAAGAGTCCTCCTCCGTCCCGTCCCTCGAGACCAACAAGGAGTAGTACATAAATATTTATCTATTGTTCATCGAGTACGCCTTTCATCCTAATCTTAAGATCTGACTCACCATTCGTGGATAACCTTGTGAAAAAACCCTTAGGTTTTCAGGATATTAGATTCTCACTAATGTTTGTGTTAGTCAAGCCAGCATCCTTGTCTCTACTCTTGTGGATTAATTTTTTCACGTTTGTATGGGTAAGGGTTATTCTGATCAAAGGCAGTACCTAAAAAGAAATTATTTAATTTGAACTTAATTTAAGTGTTTTTTTTTTTTTGGTTGTCTGCCATTGCAAACTGCAAAGCATTTCCTTTACCAACTAAATAATAGTAATTATATTAGCATAATTAGGTTTAGGTCAGGTTGTGTGGTCTTAATTAAGATTTAGACAATACCTAATTATACCCGGCAAGTGCTGTACACTTGACAGCTCACAAGTCACTTGAATATTATAGAATTGTCATGGAAAATTTATTCGACTTGATATATATGTACAAACACTATTCAATAAGATTTTAAGTAATGGAACTTCCACATTTTTCCAATGTGGGATTCCTAACACAAGCTTAGGGTAGAATGAGTGGATGCTAATACGAATGATTAACAACCATCAAATCCTGCTAAGTAGTAACCTCTTGGGGAGAGCTTGATGATATTAGGAAACCCCTTGGTCGATAGTCTGGTGGTGAATTTCTATGAGAAGAAATCGTATTGACTCGGAAAGTTTTGACTCGTGAGCTCACTGGGAGCAATATATTTGTGGTCATTTGCTGAGTTTTGACTCAATTTATCATGTCGTTAGATGAAAAACTTAATCTACGCGGACCTAGCAGCCCGAGTTTAGGTTCATGTAAGATGTCCAAAAAGTAGGGCTTGTATGATGCCGTTAAAAAAAACATAAAAAAGAAATGTTTAGATTAAAGATAGTGAGAAACCCCTACACACTTGGAATTCTTTTTGTGACACACTAAGGAGATTAACATGCTATAATATTCCAAATCATTAAAGATTCTTCTCTTTAACCTCTTTGCTTGGAGCATCTTTGACTTTGCTTAGTTAGAGCATCCAATCTGATTTCCCAACTAGTTTCATCCTAAAAAATATTTTTTAAAAAAAAAGAAGCTATTATTTAAGGAAGTCCATGGGCTACCCAACAAAGAACAGAATGTAAGTCAGCTTCCTGGGCTAATGCTACACCTAAAAGAGGCCCAATGCTTAAACCCAATATGACTTGCCAGGGGGAAAATGAGAAACTTTAGTCACACTCCGATTTTTATTAAAGACATCCCGATTTACATTGACTTCGCGTTGACCAGAGATATTTTGAGTCTGAGACTTAAAACACCTCACTTCCTTTGAAGCTTTAGAAGTCTGAACAGGGGAACATCTCTGTCGAAGTTGAAGTTCGCGCGACGATCAGAACGAGAGCTACGACGCCGTTGATCGACCACGGAGGGGAATGCCCCTGCTACAATGGTGAGTTTTCTATTAGTTTCTTTGGTATTGTTCAAACAATGGGTTGTGGTGAGTTGTTTAGGGCTTAGGGTTTCTTCACTTGGGTGTTGCAGGATGATGACTTCGTTGAAGAAGAGGTTGCGAAATCATTTGAGGGAGATGTAGAGAACGAATCTGTTGAGGTACAACGACACATCCATGTTCTTCACCACAAATTTGGTTTCGAAAGTAAAGAAATGATCATAGAATGGGCTAGGAAAACTGGGCGTTCGAATGGCTCCAGAAGTTCTAGTTTTGATAATCTGAATAGAGGTTCTTCAATAATTGATGAGGGTTCCGATTTCGATACAGATTCTGGTTTCGGTTCTACATCTGACTCCGAAAGTGAACGTGGGAGGGAGCAAAGGAGGATGTGGAGGGAGAAGATCTTGGCTGAGAAAGCAGCTGGAAAGGCTGTGCAGGCCATAAAAGAACGCGAAGATATGGTTGCTAGGTTGGAAGGTGAGAAGCAGAGCTTAGAGAAAATACTTGAAGAACGATCCAAACAACAAGCACAAGAGGTAATACTGCATGGGTATAAAAGGTAAAAAAAAATGTACTCTTTAGTATGGGACATATTACCTGTACATTAATTAGTACAAGTATTGGCACACAAGAAGTTATGCAAGTTATAAACTAAAGACCAACTACACCATTTTCATTTTGAAGATAGAAGCCAAACTCGACCATACCAGATAGAATCTATCGTTTATTTTTCAAACTTCAAGATTCACTGAACTGCCTTTATTTGGATTTGTAGAGAGACTTGAACCGCCTTGACATGTGGTCAGGTAGATTAGTCTATCTACCAACTCGAAAAGCTCATCTTCTACTTTGCATATTGTGGCGTCAACATCTCTTGGCTGGGCATGATATGCTCTGTCTTTTGTTATCATTGATGTGGCTCTGTTTTCGGAATTTTGTAAAAATGACCTTCTCAAAAAGTCAAACAAGAGAAATGACCCATTTTTTTTATAAACCGCAAAAATGACCTAGTTTCATAATGTAAAGACCAAATTGTCCTTAGAAAACATAACCCACCATTTGGCTTTTCCCCTTCCCACGAAAACCCACTTCTTTCAAACTTCTTTTGCTCGACGGGCTGCTCGACGATTACCGTACAACTTCCGATCATCAGTTTTCAACAACAGATAAGGGATTTTCCCCCCTCTGAGGTTAGTATCTTACTGGCTTAGTTTTCTGCCTAACATATACTCGATTTTAATTTGGTATTACACGAAAAATTTTGCATTTTGGTACATACCTGTGGCCGGCTTGGGTTTTTGGTGAAACTCTGTTTAATTGGGTGACATTGTGGGTGAAGTCTTGGGTTTTTGGTGGTGCTTGCGTGCAGGTGGTCGGACATTATGTGTGTTCCAGTATTCTTAATTTTGTAGTCGAGCATGTATGTTCTGTAGTCGAGCATAATTATTGTGTGGGTCGAGCATTAGTCGAGCAGTTTTCTTTAGGTCGGGCATTATGTGTGTTCCAGTATTCTTAACTTTGTAGTCGAGCATGTATGTTCTGTAGTCGAGCATAATTGTTGTGTAGGTCGAGCATTAGTCGAGCAGTTTTATTTAGGGTCGGGCATTATGTGTGTTCCAGTATTCTTAACTTTGTAGTCGAGCATAGCATAATTGTTGTAGTCGAGCATAATTGTTGTGTAGGTCGAGCATTAGTCGAGCATAGCATAATTGTTGTAGTCGAGCATTGTTGTTGTAGTCGAACATTTGATGTTGTTAATTTTATGTGGTCGAGCATTTTTATGAAACTGTGGTCGAGCATTTTTATTTTTGTGGTCGAGCAAATGTGTTTTTTTGGTCGAGTATTATGATTGAAGTCAATATTAATTTGGTTATTGTATTTCTTTTTCAGATAGACAATTTTTCAAAGAAATGGATTACATGATTGAAATGAAAAATCATTTCCCAGGTAAGGTTAGTGTTTTTTCAAATATATCTGAATCCATAAGCAAAATCAAAAGGAAGCTTAGTGAGGATCAACTGGAGATGTTTAGGAGAACATGCTTTGGCATGTTTCTGGATGTCGGGCACATGAATTTCTCTGGCCAGTTGGTACATCAAGCTCTACTACGACAAGTTGTAACCTCTGCTAAAGAAGAATCTGGTGTGATATTATTCAGGTTCAAATTTGCTGGAAAGAGGGCAACATTTTCTATTGCTGAATTTGCTCTTATCACTGGTTTGTTATGTGGTGATGTCCCTCCCCTGTCTAGCTTGATTGACACTTCTGTGCATAGGATTAGGGACTTGTATTTTGGTGGAAATAAGAGCATTGGTAGAAATAAGTTAGATGAAGTTTTCATGAGTTGTGATCCTGAACCTGGAAAGGAAGAAGATGTGTTGAAGCTAGCTCTGGTATATTTTTTGGAGTCTGTTTTACTGCCTAGGGAGCGTAGTAGGAATATAGATATCCAGTGGTTGCAATTGGTTGATAATGTTAATGTGTTTAATAAGTATCCATGGGGATCTATGAGCTATGCACGTACTGCAAAGTCTCTTGCATCTGTCATGGTAGGTCGTGCTGAAAAATTTAAAAAAAGATCGACAAAGATGGAAAAGTACAGCATATATGGATTCCCGCTAGTACTTCAGGTAGTACTTAAATTATTTTGAAATGAGTTTATGCTTTGTTTGTTGTGAATATATCTCTAAAAAATAATGTTGTTTACAGATATGGCTTTATGAAGCAGTGTCGCGCATCGGTATGTCTTACGCAAACGTGAGGGAAGAAAACCGGTTTCCCCGAATATTGAACTGGAGCAGCACTGCCACTCCAGAATCTAATGCTATTGTCTCCAATATTTTTGATATGAAAAAGGTATATATTGCATGGTATATATTGCATGATATATATATATATATATATATATTAATGTTTTCCATGCTTATTTGTTACAGCTAAAAGTGCATGATACGCTTGTCCCTACTGATTTAGAGTTAGGGCAGGAATATTTGAGTAGTATTGGAAGCCCCAAGTTAAAGGAGACGACCAATGTTGTGGGGAGCTCCAAGACAAAGAAAAAGAGCTCAAAGAAGAAGAGTAATGTAGCGGATGAGAGCAATGTTGTGGTGGATGCGTTTGAGAATTTGTTTGGAGATGAGGACAATAATCGCCACAACCCTGAGATTGAGCGAGAGGATGATCCAATGGGAAGAGTAAGTTTATTCTTTGTTTTTGATTTTTTTTTGTGGTCGGACATTAATTCTTTGTTTTGTTCTTAGATTAATTCATTTGTTCACATTGTTTTTCATTGTGCAGGTTATTGAGAAGTTACTTGGGATGGAGAAGGTGTTGATTGAGCAGAAAAAAATAAATAGGTTGTTGAGGAATGAGGTTACAACTTATTTTGATGCATTTTTCCAGTCTGTGGAGGATAATATGAAGAAACTAGTGGAATTTAGAATAGGAACTAACATGGAGGTGGATGATGAGGTTCTAAGTGATGAGATTGAACCTCAAAACAAGGGGTTGGAGAATAAGGAGAATGATGCGAAGGAGGAGGAGGATAAGGTAGAGGAAAATGAGGAAAAGGTGGAAAATGAGGAGAAGGAGGATGATGTAGTTCAAGTAAAAGAGAATGAGGAGAAGGAGCCGGAGCAGGAGGAGGTGGAGGAGGAGGAGGTGGAGAAGGAAGAAGTTGGAGTTCAAGTAAAAGAGAATGAGGAGGAGGAGGAGAATAAGGAGGAGGAGGAGGAGGTGGAGAAGGAAGAAGCTGTAGTTCAAATAAAGGAGAATGAGGAGAAGAAGGAAAAGGATGAGAATGAGGAGGCCGTAGTTGGAAGAAATGATGCGGAGTTGCCAAGTATGGAGCTGGAAGCTGTGGATGAACTATTAGAGCTTTCAAAGCATCGGTTTACACCAGAGAAGATAAACAAGAACTCTGAAGGAGTGGAGGAGATTAGAGAGTCTCAGTTTCCCACAGCTACACCAGGTGGGACACGCAAGTATACCAGAAATAAGAATAAGCGTGCGAAGAGGCATGGACCACAAACGAAAACACCATTTACCTCCCCCAGCTTCAAGAGGAGGAAACTTATGGTGGAAAATGAGATAGTTAATCCATTGACAGACGCTCCAATATTACAGTTGAAGCGAGCGTATCCAAAGGAATGGGCACGCGATTTACTTGCTTTCATGAAAGACAATACACTTGAAAGTAAGTTGATAAGTTGGGAGCCATGTCAAGTGGACAAGAATTGGTTTGTGGATGCCATCAGACCAGAAACCTGGTTATCGGACAAGGTAATTATTATGTACTGAAGATTATTATTTTGAAAAGATATATGATGAAAATTTCTTTAACATATTCATAATCTTTATGTAGCACCTTGATGTGGCAATGTACCATATTCGTAGAAGGATTGCCAATAACCCTGAAGTTTTTAAGAAGAAGTATACAGTGCTCGACAGTTTTTTCTTTGTAAGTATATTTCCAACTAGTTAGACCATAACTTTTGTAAAGTACATCAATAGCTACTTTAACCTATTACAAACTGAACAGGTCCGGGTTACGCAAGCTTTCATACTTTTCAATGAAAGCAAGGATTGTTCTTGGGACAATGATAATCTGATTTTGGACTATGTAATAGGAGAAAGTCCAGTGAAATCTGTGTCTTGGTCTAACGTAGATTACGTTTACTTCCCTGCCAACTTCAACAATGCACATTGGGTGGCTGTAGAGATGATCTTGGGGGAAAGACAGATTAACGTGTATGACTCGCTTACAAGCTGCACAAAAATTCCAAAATTTAATGAATTAATGCAGCCCTTGAAGTTGATGATGCCATACATATTAAGAGCAGCTGCGTTAAATGATGAAAATCTCTCTCCCTGGAAACTTAAAAGGGTATCGTCCTGCCCTCAACAAAATAATGGGTAAGTTAAGTTCAAATTCTGTGTGTAATTGTAGTCCATGTTACATGAGTTAGTTAGGACATTAACATATTTTTTTATAACAGAGGAGATTGTGGCATGTTCACCATCAAGTTCATTGAAGTATTAACTGCAAGCATGCCAGTTAGTCTAATAACTCAAGAGGACATGGTATTCTACAGGAAAAAGTTCACTATGGAGGCATGGGGTGGAGAATTTTTAATGTAAATATGCTTTATATTCATGGTCGAGCAACTTTTTTTGTCAGTCGAGCATGTATATTTTGCTAGTTTTTGTGAATAGTATATGAAAAAGTCTGATTTTAATGTAGTCGAGCATGTATTGTCTTAGTCGAGCATTTGTTTTCTTTAGTCGATCATTTTTTAAAGTAGTCGAGCTTATATGTTCTGTAGTCAAGCATCTATGATCTTTAGTCGAGCATTTGTTTTCTATAGTCGATCATCAGTTTTCTTTAGTCGAGTATTGATGTTCTGTAGTAGTCGATCATCTGTTTTCTTTAGTCGAGCATTCATGTTCTTTAGTCGAGCATGTATTTTCTTAGTCAAACATCTGTTTTCTTTAGTCAAGCATTTGTTCACACCTGCCCAGTTAACATGCACAAACTTATTCAATAAAAAACATGCACAAACCTATACAATTACATACTTATACTTATTGAGAAGTGAATAAAATGAAGTCATAAATATGGAGTTATTATTATCAAAGCAAGAAATATAAAATACATTATGTTACACAGAAATTATTAAATTCTTCATGTTGGATGCAACGATATTGGCTCCTTACAAGTTTGACGATTATGTCCACGTTGCTTACATCGTCCACAAAGTCTAACTGCCATTGTTTCACCAGCTGATGGTATTCTTCGCTCTCTTGGTCTCCCTCCCGATCGTCTTGTATCTGGCGGTAATAAAACTCTATCTTGGCTTGCTATGCGTTGATTTTCAAGAGATACTGTGTATATCGGTTCTGCATAAGCCACCATAATAGCTTCATTGGTGTAATACCATGAACACAAAAAATGTACAGTGACATTTCTAAATCGACAAGCAGCCAATGCATGAACGCACGGCAATTGTTGCATTTGAAACTTCCTGCACGTGCATGTTTTGTCATGAAAGTTCACCTCGCCATCTCCAAAGCCATCCCGTACATAGAACTCGATATGACTTTTTGGTTCAACCAACATACGTAAAGCTCTTTCATTCCGCTTTGTCATTTTTTTCTCAACCTTCTTGCACAATTGGGACGTTATGGATGCCGCTTTTGTACGACGCTCATGAAACCACCTTTGAATTAAGGATCTCAATTGCTCAACCAACGCTGTTATTGGAAGACCCCGCATATCACGTAGTGCAGCATTCATACTTTCTGCAATGTTGGTAGTGAGTATACTGTACCTATATCCGGGAAAATGTGCACGAGACCACTTATCGAATCCGACATCCTCTAGATATTTATATGCCTTGCCACCTTCAAAAGCACGGATCTGTGTCATTAGATGTTCAAAATCTGAAATACGGTAAGCCTTTGCTGCCTTAAAATATATGGGAAACACGGCATCATCAATTTTTTTGGCCTTCATGTTCTGTTTGATATGGTGCATGCAGTGCCCATGATAAGATTCTGGAAATACAAGCGAAACACCTCTCTCAATACTTTTATGCCTATCCGATATCAATGATAGTTCTGAGAAATCTTCAAGTGCAAGTGCAACTCGCAGTTTCTCGAAAAACCATTCCCAAGATGCATTATTCTCCGAATCTCCAACCCCAAAAGCCACTGGATAAATTTTCTTGTTGCCATCTTGAGCAGCGGCAACAAAGAGCGTGCCCATGTACTTGCCCTTTAGGTGAGTACCATCAACGGCGATGACAGGTCGTATTGCACTCCGAAATCCTCGTAACGAAGCACCGAGAGCCATGAAAAAATATTTAAACTTTTTCTCATGATCGGACTCTATATAAGTTATCGAACCAGGATTATTCTTCTCTAACTCGGCACAATAGTGTGGCAAGTAAGAAAAGGAATCTTCATGCGTCCCTCACACTGATTCCAAGGCAGCTTCCCTAGCCCTCCAAGCTTTATCATAGCTAATATTAACACCAAATTCCTGCCGCACATCCTGTATTATGTCTTTTGGTCGGTAAATACGACCAACACCATTATATTTTGACTTAATGCATTCTCCAATAACCTTTCCTGATGCTTGCATATGACTTCGATTAATAAAGTCCAAAGAGCATTTGTGATTGTCATTAAGCCTCGTCACCTTAAACAACTCCGAATCCTTAACTCTTATCGATCGCATACGCCACTCGCACCCTTTAGCAGCACATTGAATCATAAAAAGAGTTTTGGTCGACTTAATAACGCGGAATTGGAAGTTCTTGCTCATAGCATACGTAGCAATATATTTTTGTAACTCTTTTTTGTCTGAATAAATCTGCCCAATCGTAACTTTACCACCCCAATAGCTATTGCTACTATTACTCCCAACAAAGTTTGACGTGCCAAGCGAATTTGAGCCAATGTTATTGTTGCTAGGAGGCCTATTCGCTAAGTTACCGCCCGCACATGGAGGCGAGTGTCGATGAAGTACCGAACTTTCAATCCCGTTATTATCCATTTGAAAGTCATCAACCTCAATATTTTCTTGATAGTCATCAGCCCCATCATCAATATCTGCATTATCTTTATCGTATTGGCTAAAACCACATTCATTAAAACCCATGCATCCGGCTTGTGGACTAATCGGATCGTCGTCAAAATCAACATGTGAAGGTAATTCATTGCCACACTGTCGCGACTGCTGCGTATTAGGAACAAAGCCCACATCTTGTGAATGAAATTGTTCCCGCTGAGGAGGAACGAAACTTACATCTTGAGAAACAAACTCTCTCTGATGAATTGTTACACAAAGTGGAGTTCCAGGTCTTCGAGGATCATCATTTTGCCTAAGAAAGAATTGCAAGTCACGATCGTTGCACAACACCATCGGTTCCATATCAAAATGTGTATTATAAGCAAATTTCATCAACAATTCACCAGCACTACGATCCACTTCAATCAACTCATATATCAAATCCACAAATTCTACAAAGGAAATTGTTTCGGACACTATTACACCTTGGCTCTTCCCACCTTTGTATTTGCAAATCCCTCGACAAATTTCCCATTGGCCACCATAGAGGATCACAAAATCAATAGATGTCATTCCTGAAAATAACAAAAAACAACAAAAAAAAAGTATAATAATTTGCTCAACCATAAAAACTTAAATGCTCGCTCGACCATAAACAACTTTGCTCGACCATAAACAACTTTGCTCAACCAAAAAATACAAATGCTCGACCATAAATAACTTTGCTCGACCATAAAAACACAAATGTTCGACCATAATACAACTTTGCTCGACCATGAAAACATAAATGCTCGACCATAAAAACACAAATGCTCGACTACATATATATTTGTTCGACTACAAACTCAATATGCTTGACTACACAGATGCTATGAGTAGATAATGAGTTCGTTCAGAACTTCATATGCACTTGAGAAACATATGGAACAAAATTACTCGGAATATAGATGTACTCACCTGTCAAAAGTGATATGAAATGTTCACCAACGAACCTCTCTTTAGACTTGCGATAACGAAGATCACAAATAACTCAGAACCCGAACCCGATCTGGATCTGGCTTTTTCGAGCTCTATAGAACAAATAAGATGATGAGAAATAGCCGATCAAGTGCAGATAAGATGATGAGAAATAGCCGTTAGGAGGGTTATGTGTATTCTGGTATTGTGAGTGGAAGAAAAGATATTTCAACATTAGGGGTATTTGGGTCAAAAAAAATACAAGGTAGGTCATTTTTGCGGTTTATACAAAAGTGGGTCATTTCTCTGGTTTGACCTTTTGAGAAGGTCATTTTTACAAAATTCCCCTCTGTTTTGCATATAAGTCTTGTGGATATCCTTGTAATTATCTGCATTAGGTGCTTTTTTATTCAATTTTGTTTAGCATGCATCTCATGAATTGCAGGCTCTATTTTTGTAGTGGAATGCAACTAATTCCCCTGTTTTTGTTCACTGTTTTGGGCATGGGATGTATTTCTAAATTGTCTAATATTTTATGTACTTTGGGTGCTATTAGAAAATTTTACAAAAATTGGGTTATTATTAAACTGTGGTGACTTTAGTAAAAACAGGGGTGTGACTAAAGTTTCCGAGGAAAAATTGGGCCAAATATAAGGCCCATTTATGAAATTCAAAGTCCAACTTCCAAACGTAGATGAAGCCCACGTTGGGAGAAAAAGAATATGAATTATGAAAGATCACCTAAACCCACCTCCATTAAACAATCTGAAATCCAGTGATGGTCGTCGCAGAGCCATAAACGAACCAGTGGAGAACTTAATATCAGTGTCATTGTTTCACCAGTTCCTCCTGACATCACGCAAGTAAGCTCTAGCTATGGAGAAATGAGTATACATTTTAGTCATCTAAGGCAGACATGAAACAGCTAATGCTTCATGGTTCCTTGCATAATTGAAGTATTTGGAGGGCCAAAGGAGGTAGGAGAAGCAGTGGTTCGAACTATCACAGCATCCGGTCGACTCCCGGAAGTGAGAGGAACTTTGGTAGATTCAACTCTAAGGAAAGACTCACAGAGGAAAGTAAACTATTATGAACTGGAATTCAGGGTTGAAAGTCCTTGCGATCTGCCAAAACTGCATCAGCAGAGGAGCATTCTGCCTCAGAGGAAAGCATCCGTGTGAGCAGGGGTGGACAAGGCGGAAGCAACAATGTCGGTTTGAGTAATACAACCATTGGTAAATCCAATGCCCCGAAAACCTAAGGGCTCCTCCACCAGTGATGTAATTGAAGCCCTAAACCCTGTTGATTCGAGTAGAATGCCACGGATTAGAGATGGAATCACGGACTAAGCATTGTTGACTCTCAACGAATACCAAGGTTAGAGACGGCGGAGAAAACTCCTTTTCTTACCATATTCCAAAACTATCACAACACACTCGGGAACTATCCCATAAACCCTAGAGCAACGGGCCAAAACAACAAACAGGCTAACAACAAAAGCCCAACAGGGACCACAGGCCCACACAAACAGAAAGAAAAGCCCAAAACAAAGTCTTAACAAAACAACACAGATTAGACAGAGCCAAAGATACAGAGTTAAACATTCAGTCGCTCATACTTCTCTAAAAACAGAACTACAGCTTGATCCACATCAACAAGTGATTCCAATGGCGTAACCTAGCGGTTTTCAGGCTCGGGGAGGTAGGTTATATACACTAAATGCACAGGCTCCCGAATCTGCTTGGCCAAACCTCTTGACACAATAAGATAGAAAGATAAAACGAGTGTTGTATAGGAAGATAGAACCAAGTGCCATACCTTCCATATGTTATCGTCTGCATGAGTTGGATTTGAACACAATTTCAGATGTTCTGTTGACACCAGAGATGTTTGGAGAGCAAAATACTAGTTGGCATTCATTTTTTCCCTAAATGTTACAAGTGCTAGGATCGTGGCACCAAATAGATGATTACACATTCTTGAAAATTCATAACTAGATTCTATGCAAAAACATTTGTACATCAAAATTTTATGGACACAACAACAGCTCCTATAAAATTCTTACAATATGTAGGTTGTTACAGCACGAGTTGCTGGATTTGCTTGGTAATGTTCTCCAAGTTCTTAAACCATCGCTCTGCAACAAAAATCACTCTGCAACAAAAACATCAACATTTTGGCATTCATAACTCAGTATCACGTTGGCGAAACAATATGCAAAATATAATTTCTCTATACCTAAACAAAAAGCTCTGTAACGATGTTCAAGCACAAGTTATCTGTCTATGCTTGGTAACATTTTCCAAGTTCTCAGAAACCATCGCAGTGAGATTAGGATCCTCGAATCCGATCTCTGCACCAACCCTGCAACAGAAACATCGACCTTTTCACATTCCACAACAAGATGGATTCAGAAGAGAAAAATACAGGAAGCATCCTACTACAACTTTCCCCTAAGCAAGTTGACCACGAATGTGATGCTAACAGGGCACAAGCCAACAGCTAAAATGAAATTTTCCTTCTCTTTTATTTGATTGCTTTAATCAGAAAAAATAAGACAGTACAAAACCTTCACACACAAAAGTTAGGAATCTGAGAGAATGCCTCATTAGCTTACTTTGGATCAAGCACCAATTTCTGGACTTCTTTAATGGCAAAACTTGCTGCATATAGTGACATTTTTCCTACCTACATCAGAACCAAACAGAAATCACGATTAGGATATTGCGAATGATATCGGTAACATAATAACTTAAGGGATAAGAAAGGCACTGAATACATTTGAGAAAATTTTGCTTTGCCTGACCTCCAAAACTTGAAGTTTTGCATCATTGTCATTTGGAAGACAACGGATTTCCTCAGCCAATCTAAATGCCTCCCCCACACTTTCAGGAGATAGGAAATCAAGTCCCAACTGAACAGTGGACTGAAAATTTGATTGCAAGAATAAAAATACATCAGGGAAAAAAAAAGAAAAAAGAAGAGAGATAAATACCATTACAATTAAAACCTGAAATACACAAGTATCAGTTCAAGCAACTCTAAGAAAATAGCTACTAGGATATGGCCACGAAATCTTTCCTAAGGATTGATAAGAAAGCACCTTGAGGCAATGGTTCTGTCATTATATTGGCATTGCAACCAAAAGAAAATCTAAAATGCTGAAAAATAAAATTAATTTTAATTTTCTCTCTCTTCAAATATGCAACTATATTATAACTCAGGATGCTAAAGATATAACTCTTATCTGGGCCATGCAACCCAAAAACATGGATGTATTTGGCTTTGGAAATGATCGAGGCAGTATAATGTAATCATTGGTCAATTGATCCCTTTTGTAAGGCCATATAACACCTTCTTAAGTCCTCAAACATAATAAAGTGGTTGAGCAACAATCTTTCGTAGGAGAAGAGAATAGCGACAGGCATCTCTGACACCACAACCACCTTGGCACCATGTGATGATGCAAATTAATTGAAACCTTCTATTGCCGCAGCAAACAATAGTTAGGCCTGAAGAGACTAATATTCTGTTCATATTACTTTGACTCATAGTTTAACAAGGAAAAAACCATGCACCCTTCACCGAAGGAAATGATGATTACAAATTGATATGTCTCTACGAAAAATCCAATATTCCAAGCAATTAACTCAGCGTATTCAGCATTACAGTTGACTAAAAATATTCATCATTAATTACATCTAGTACTTGAGTTAATGATTTATCGTTAACGTTTCCAACAATTCTTTTTATAATCTAGATGTCCCTATCCACGCATGAAACAGAATCAGACGCAATAAGCTCACCTGTAGATTCTTCACCTGGAAAGCGCATCCAGTAGGAACAAACACAGCTTCTCCCAAATTCTGTTCAAATGACCATGGCTCAACTCCTGAGAGAAAATGGGAATTGCAGTTCCAAAAGATGACTTCAATATGATGAGTTCTAAAATTCAAAATTAATATTATAATAACAAGAAACAAAAGATAACGAGAGCCATTTTCATAGAAGAAAATTCAAAATGCAACATGCCTATTCAGAGACTACTTGCAAATAAATGCAGTCAATTTAAATGCATAAATAGCCCTTCTGGGAAACCAAGTTTTAGCAAAATGGTGTTGGACAACTATGGTGCTCTTTAAAAAAGGAAAATAGTTTTAAACCCACAAGTGTTCCTCATTTGCGAAAAAAGGTACATATAGTCTGGAAGCCCTTATGGTTTGACATTAGCAACCAACAAAGCATATAGATACTTCAGATCTATGCGTATTTTCGTTATCACAGCCATTTTCATTCTGGAAAGATTATGTATCATAACTCGTAAGAAGATTGTCTTAAGAAGTATAGCGATCACATTGGACCCTTGACCATTAAAATCACCCAAGTGGGAAGTAGTGGGCACTATTTCCATATTCCACAGATACATCAGATGGGGATGACGCAAAAAGGTCAGGCGGTGGCCTCAGTCAAACTCACTCAAAGCATACCTAAAGATGTTAGTTCGCCTTACCAAAATTTTCTTTCAATTGTTTCTTGTGGTGCCCATTCAAAAAAATTGCCCCACCAAAGAGTGGATGAATCACCTGCAGTACAAACAATCATATAAGCAGCATGCCACTTTTTATGAATAAGATGCCTTTAACTGATGAGAAGGGATTGGTTCCTATGTCAAAGCAAATAACTTACAGGATTATTTACTACATAGTCTAGCTTCCCAAAATCCTTGCTGTGTAATTGCAAATACTCAATTATCTTTGGAACATCCTGCTGCCGAAAAACATCCCAGCGAGCTCCCGGACGAGTTTTCGTGGAGGCATCTACACTATCTATTTTTGACTGTTCAATACTGTCAGTTTTCTCTATTGTGGTAAGAGAAGTGTCAGCTCCCTGATCCTCCATTATCTCATCCTCATTTGCAGCATATGTTTCCCCAATATCACCTTTCATATCGTGTCCACAAAGTGCTAAATTAGGTAACCCTTCCTCATCCATACTCGTTTCTGGTTTGTAGAAAGAATAATTCACCTCAGATTCTGCATAGCAACTTTGTTTCTTCTCATCATCAGCACTCCGCAAACCTTTCTGCTTCACTTCACAAGTATGCACCAATAGATATACCTAGGATAGGTCATTGACTGTCAATCCATACTATTAAGCATTGACTCATTATGTTAAAATAACTTTATCATTGGAAAAACAAATGTACGAATTATTCTTGTAAGCCTGTGCCTGTCATCACACAGCATCCCTCCCGCCATCTTAATACGACTAGGGCAGCACTTCGAATAAAGAACAATAAGATGCTATAGAATAACAGTCTTTTCAAAGTCAATACAAGCACGGATTAAGAAGAAAGAAATTTAACTTACCAAGTCACGCATATTGATTTGAAGATTGACCACTGAATCACCTCTACAAAGTTCCTCATAGGTCCCATAAGATATGTAAATTTTAGGTCCCACATCATTCTGCAATGAGTAATGAGGTAACTTTGCAGCAACGTTTAAAAGACCCAACCTGGAATGAATGAACTCTAGCAATGGCAGTTTACTGATAAACTCAGGTCTGTGGTACAATAAAAACTCCTCAGAAGCACTGGGTGAAGGCCAATCCTTCAACTTCAACATTTCTGGCCAACCATCTTCACGAATTCGTCCCTTTGAGTATCCTTTGATGAATAGATCAAGTTCAATGTCAACCTGTCATCAAATTGAACAACAAATGGTTGACATCAGGGTCTCTAATAGGGCATCAGGAAGAGAAATATAGGCAACGATCAAAAAACCCACCTCAGTGAAGTCTACGCAATCTATGGCTTTCACCATTCTGTTCTCATCTTTTGTTTTCTCATCTGCCGTCTCCCGTATCCCTCTCCATATAACCATTGGATCCCAGCTTGAAATGCATGAACTATCGCACACCCGAGTAACAATAACAGGTTCACCTCTGGCCCAATGTTTTCTAAAATCACCAATACCTTGATTTTTGATGTCTTGAGAGGATGGGCAGTACAGGTAATTATCATCGCTATCCTCTCTATGAGCAAATTGGCAGAGTTTAGGATCATCTAACCCAGCCTTTTGTGACGAGACAGCATCATGAATCTTACAGCCACTGACCATTTCCTCAACGTTTTTTGCCAATTTAGCAATCCAGTTCATCTTGAATATGCGGTTCAGACTCAATGATGGATAACCACATCCACTGTACTCCTTCGGGGGGCAAGGAATACTGCCTTCTCCATTGGGTTTCCAGTAAGGAAACCTTTCAGATAGATTGAACGTTGATCTGGATGCTTTCAACTGCTCCGATACAGAACCTTTGTCTTGGCTTCTCTCACTGATTTGATTTTCTGCCGCTTCTCCTTTTACATCACATGTATACGCTCCTGCAAGATCTCGGCAGCAACTGAGGCACAGGTCATATGAGCAACTTGTGCAGTGCCAATGATAATCAATAATGGGTATCCTACAAGAATTGCTGCAAGAAAACACATCATATAGTAGAAATAAAAGTCCAACCAAGCAAGAAGAATTTGTAACACCCTCATATTGCCTCAAATCAATTAAAGCCTACTCAGGCAGGTCAGGGTATCTGTCTAAAGAACTTAGCACATAACAACCAAGTTGAAAGCATAAATTTATTTATAGAAAATAAGACGAGAACTAGGCTATGACCATTTTACTGACAAGTCAATCATTTCATGAAACAAATAATTATAAATTAGTTAGCAAGGCAAAATAGATTAGAAAGGTCATAAGAAATTTAAAGTACCAGCACATCTGCTCATCTGCACTCAATTTGGCCCGGACAAGATCCATATCGGTTCCTGGAAAGGAAAGTTTAAAAGTGTCAGAGGATGTACAATACTTGACCTCAATGGACATTCGAAACAGTAAAAGCATCTACCACGAAGCTTTTTCTCCAGTTCCACTTCCAAACACTGCTCATGATGGATCTTCTTAATCACAGGAAGCACTGAAGATAAGAGGCAGCAGAGATATTGCAACTTGTCTAGGGCAGGTATCTCCCGTATCCTTACCTGCAACTCAAAGGGGAAAATTACCCTTTTCAACAAATCATATAATCATAAACAAAAGATTTTTTTTACTCCAACGTTTAGGAGAAACAAAAATCTAACAAGTCATCAAAGACAATGCAACCGTCCTCAGTGAATGGAATACCTTTATAGTATTATCTCCCCGCACACACACCTTGCAATTACATATACCTCGGCATACAGGACAAACCTTCTCGATTTCTTCAAACAGTAAGTCTGAGTAACTAAGAAGTGAAGCATGGTTACACAATGTACTTGTAACCAAGAGATGTACAAATGACCACTAAGTTATTCAACCTTACCAAGTCGATATACACAAATCACAAAATCCTCTCCGATCACATCTGAGGCACCAAAAAACTCTTTCTCTATCATTCCTCCGACATTGATGGCAAGTTTGGCCCCCAGTATCCTCATAAGAGTTTGTGCTTCCATCAGAGGATTCCTGAAGTAGATTGACCATCTCATTCATAACACATAACCAAACATTATATATAAAGAATCACCATAGTAACAGAAGAGTCCCATGATAGCTTTTATAACAAAGCTATCATCATCATCATCAAGGCCTTTACCCAAAAGTTTTGGGTTGGTTACATAAGTTTATGAGAAAATCAACGGGAATTCACTACATGCATTCATTTCAGCCATTTATTTTTATCTAGAATCATACTTTCATCAACTCCTATTAAATACATATATTTTTTACAACTTCAAGCCATGACTTTTTAGATCTTCCACTTCGTTTCCTACTCTCTCCTATACAAATTATCTCAATCTCCTCAGCGCACCACCGTTATCTCTATATTGTACATGTTCATACCATCTTAAACAGTTTTCTCGCAACTTATCTTCAATTGGTGCTACTCATACCTTAAATCGAATAATCTCATTTCATATTTTATCTTCCCTCGTGTGGCCACAAACGAAACATTCACATTTGTGCTACATGCATTTTTTGGATATATTGTCTCCTAATAGTCTAATAGTCAGAACCATACATCATCACGGGTCATAGAGCTGACAATACTATATGCATATAAATAAGAAAGATTCCTTAGATGACAAATAATAGAATGCTTACGAGGATTATAAAGATACCTGCTACCCTAAAGCCTATAATTTTAATCCAGTAAATAACTCCTCTTAACCACCATAAGGTCCATAACACATAAAAAGTATAAATATAAAACTGCAATGCCACAAAATTTCATGTTTAAAGCTCATCAAGGAATTCGATTACTCTTTACTCACTGTTATAGCATTGGCATCAAAACTCATATGTGATCTCTTCCAGGATGAGTCCATAGCAGAAAGGGTTGGGGTCTGAGAGGACCTCAAATTCTCTTCAAACTGTGCAACATCCATTTGTAAATCATCATCAGGCTTTAGAGAGTTGCGTCCAGACAAATTCCTCATGGGAGGTGTCTCGGGCGAATAGCGAACCTGATTCTTTGGTACCTTCTCTTTATGCTTCTTTCCAGAGACTGAAATATGGTGGTCGTCGACTTTAAAGTTGGCGAGTGGCATATCAAAATCATCACCTTTACTCTCGAAGTAAACTTCTTCACTTTCACCTACGGATTTCCGTTTGGCTTTCCTTAAACTGGCTCTTAAAGCAGAATTTGCCGCCCTCCGCTTTGCTTGTATATAGTGCTTTTCACATACCGTCTTATCCGGCATGGACATGGCAGTGCACCTCCACTGTTTCCCATCAGTCCTCTTGCAACGCAAATCATCAGGGATCCCAACATTATCCTCACCATTTCCCGAGGTAGAACGTGTGCTATCCATAATATTCCAGTCAGGCAGTCACGACTCACGATGAAAACTAACAGCAGGGTAAAATGCTCTCATATATACAACCTGTAAACAACAACTCCAACTTATCACATAGCATAAAAATAAGACACAGAAGGCACAATAACAGAAACCCAGTAAATCATTGGCATTATTCAAGCATGAGACACAAAGAAAAAAAGAAACTATACGAAATTTGACCATAAGGGAATAGAACATGCCCAAGTAACACGAGTAAACATTACAAATATATACACAAATTCACACATTTAACTAGAGCATTATTATCTTGACAAATAATCCTTCACTTAACAATAGTAAATAAATAAATAACAGCCTCGTCATGTATGATGCATTTCCCAGGACTCATCCTAAAGACTTACATCACTTAAAAATGAAATCGTCAAAATAAAATAACATAAAATCACAACTTCTATATACAGAGAAGAGAATGATGCAATGAAGTCAATCAAACAGACAAAACGGAAATGACCCAAAACACCGTCGACCATACAGAATTCTAGGAAAAAAAAAGCACAATCCTCTTCCGTTTCTTTTTGAATGCAGAAACCAAAAAAAAAAATCATACTACGGTTCCACGCAAGAACACGAGTGAGTTTTCGTGTATATGTATAGAGAGAAGTACCGGAAACTAGGGTTTCTGTGAAGAAAGGGGAGAATTATATTACAGAAGTAGCAATATGTAGAAGTACACGAAGTTGTCCGAAGTAGTAATGCAAAGCCAAATATCTCATGTAAACATTTGAGCCCAAATCAGTTCATCAAGGCACTCCATAGTGTGGTAAAGTCAACAATCGTTACGATTCTAACAGAAATTGAATTCCATTGTTTGATTCAAACCTTAGTCCTTGACTTGGGTTTGAGTGGAGAGTGCCGGTCAGAGAATGAGACCGTCACCGTCGACGATGAAGTGGACTGCGATGGTGCTTGCGACCTGCCGCACAAACGACACGCGGGGTTGCCGAGGAAGAGAGCTGAACCTGGGACTTCGAACGGCAAACACTTTTGTAGTGAAAAAACAAAAACAAAGTTGCTGGTGGGCCCTTAAGATTTGCATCCATGGACCGTATTGCAGATTTGCAGTTAGAGTTAACGTGGCAGGATCTGGTGACTCACATCGATTGGGGTTCCCTGCACCCCTGCTGTATGCTATCACTACGAAAGGCGAACTGTTTTTGACACCGTCGAAACCCAAAAGAAAATCACACCCCCAGATTTCCTCTCCAGCCAAACAGCACCCCAGCCCCTTCGCTTCTCTGCATGATTTTATCCCCATACTCCAAAGATCGGGCAGTTGTTGCTTCCTGTCAGTTATTCCTCTCTATGGGACTGTTGGAAAGGAACGGTTTTGATGATTGGAGTCCTCGAGAGTTCTTGATAATTAGGGGTTTTGATTTGCTCTAGCCGGTTAAATGTTATCTGTAATGAACAACGATTGTGATTTCGAGAGGAAGAAATTGGATGCAGTCGAAGAAGGTAGGGTTCCGGGGGTTGATGTTGATAGCGCTAATGAAGTTAGGGTTTCATCATTGGGGTTGGATTCGAGAGCTCCAGAGAGTGAAGGAGGTTGTAGGATCTTGGTTGGCGAAAGATATGAGCATTCTAGGGTTAGAGCTAGGGTTTCTGAGGATAGTGATGGGGGTGTAGATAAGGAAATGGGAGTTAGGGTTTTTGAACCAAAAGATGGGGACACTGCTGTTGTTCATTTTGACCCACAGGATGATGGGTTTGATGGGCTCGATGATGCGTCTGATTCTGAAACTGGTGCATCTGGTAATGTTGATTGCCAGGGAGACATGTATAAGTTTTTGTTGTCAGAGTTTGATGATTATGTAGCAAGTGAGAAAAATGGATCAACGCTGGGTACTTCCCGTGCTTTGAAGTATGGATTTGAAGTGGGTGATATGGTGTGGGGCAAGGTGAAATCACACCCATGGTGGCCAGGGCGTATATTCAATGAGGCATTTGCATCACCTTCAGTGCGTCGGACAAGGAGAAATGGTCATGTGCTGGTGGCCTTCTTTGGAGATAGTAGTTATGGTTGGTTTGACCCGTCTGAGCTTATCCCTTTTGACCCCAATTTTGCAGAGAAATCTCAGCAAACCACAGCGAGGAATTTTGTTATGGCTGTGGAGGAAGCAATGGATGAGGCTAGTAGGAGGCGTGGTCTTGGCTTGGCATGTAGATGTAGGAATCCATATAACTTTCGGCCCACTAATGTGCAAGGTTACTTTGCAGTGGATGTTCCAGATTATGAGCCTAATGGGATATATTCAGTGAATCAGATTAGCAAGGCAAGAGATGGTTTTCAGCCAAGTGCGATTCTTTCATTTGTGAAACAATTGGCATTGGCACCTCGAGAAAGTGAAGAGACGAGCCTTGAATTTGTTAATAATAAGGCTACAGTGTCTTCCTTGCGCAAGGCTGTGTTTGAAGAGTTTGATGAGACATACGCACAGGCATTTGGAGTGAAACCAACACGCCCACCTCGTGGAAATGTTGCTGCGCTAAATAGGGAGCCTCCCCGTGGTTTGTTGTTTTTACCTCAGCAACTCATGTCTCTTTTTTTTCCTTTCACTGTAGTGTTCAATGTCTCCATAAGCATTTACAAAGTCTTCACATATTATCCAGTGCCACCAGTTCTCTAACTCTGTAGGACCTCATGTTAAGCTTATTTTGTGGAATTTATTCATATGGCCTTGTATTTCACATGATTACTGACCTCATTCAAAAATTCTTTTGAGCTGATACATTTGTACTTTTTTGTTGTATGTATCCTATTGTGTTACAAAGGCAGCAACTATTCATGATTGAAACAGTTAATATTCTTCATATGTTAAAGTTGAGAGGATGAGTAGATATAAAAAAATGCCTGGCTTCTGGAGAAATGACCTTGAAGAGAATAACTTTTAGAAGTTGCTCATTTCTGGAAGTACTTTTAAAATTTTCTGATGGATGATTGCGTACTGGACGAGATTTTGCTACTTGGTCACAGCTTTATGCATATATGAAATAAGAATCGGTGATATGATGATTCATGCATGTCATTGGATTATAGCAAACCTTGTAAAGTTACATCAATTTGATTAAATTTAGAGAAGGGCAACAAGTTCTAGTATAAGTAGGTCGGCACGGTGTAAGCATATGGAAAAAAAAGCGCCTTGCCCTGATCCCATCAATACAACTTCTATATTTATTTATCTGATGCCTATTTGGATGAAATAATACTGCTGAATTCGATGTATCTGTATGTTGTTTTATTTTATATGTAAATACTGCCTCCTTTTTGATGTATATGTTTTTTCTTGCCTTTATCAGCTCCTTTAAGTGGTCCACTAGTGATCGCGGAAACACTAAATGGTGAGAAGAGCTCCAAAAAGCCTTTGAAAGTCAAGGACCATTTTAAAAAAGATAGGTACCTCTTCAAGAGAAGAGATGAACCAAGTGACTCAACAGCCATTCAAGTGAACCCAGGGAAAACTAGTTTGCCGGCTCCATCTGCTGCTTACATGGGGAGATCCTTAGCATCGGAAGCAAGAGATTATGTGCTACAGAAGAGGGCAGCTTCAGCACCTCATCTTCCAGCAAAAGATGAGCAATCAGATTTGTTATCAGGCAGGGATGGTGCAGTTTTGAGAGAAGATTTTTCTGATAAAGATGTGCAAAATATAAATCTCGCTCCAACGTATAGCAGTGCACTTGCCAGCCAAGTTGCTGATGATGTGAAGCCATCTCTTCATAAAGAGAAAATTCTTTATCAAGCAATGAGAGAAAGAAGCACAGATTTTACTGATTTTTCAAGGAAAGGAGTGTTGCCAGGTTTATTTGATGGTACAGCACCATCTTTTCAGCAAGGTGAGAATATGACTGACCTCAAATATGAGCAGGATGTGAAAACATCCCAAACAAATGAAGGCTTTCAGTCAAGTGGGTTGAGATTTTCAGGAAGACCAGAAGGAAATTTGGGATCTATTCAGATTCAGGATGATCGCACTGGTGTGCGTCCTTCATCGACTGATGCAAAGCATTCTGGTAAAATAAATGATAATGTTAAGCTGAAGAAGCCCAAAGTTCTTAAACGACCATTGGGAGAGTTGAGCACTGACAACTCTACCACGGGGGAGAAAAAAAATAAGAAAAAGAAAGTTTTTGTCTCAGAAACAGTTCATCATCGTCCGCTGAAGCAGATGACCTCTGGCACAGGTGCAGGGGGCAATTTAGCAGGAAAATCCAGCTTCGTTGGTATTGTTCGTAAGGAGGATTCTCAGGTGAACATACAGAGGAAAGATGGCAGGGCCAGTAATTCCTTGCTTAATTCTGTTGATGCATCACCAATGGCTGGTAAGCTTCCACAACTTCTCGAGGATTTGCGTGGCCTTGCTCTTGACCCCTTTCATGGTTCGGAGAGGAATAGCCCTAGAACAATACAGCAATTTTTTTTGCAATTTCGGTCCCTTTATTACCAGAAAAGCTTGGTTCTGTCACCACCAACAGAGAATGAGTCTCTTGAGGTGCGTGCAATAAAATCTTCCTCTGGTGTTGGCGTTTCTGACATTTCTCCTGGTGAGAGTACCAGAAAGTTATTACCTTCAAAGCCTGTGAAACCCAATAATAGACCTGAGGATCCAACAAAAGCTGGGCAAAAGCGTCTTCCATCTGATCGTCAAGAAGAGATTGCAGCAAAGAGACTGAAGAAGATCAATCATTTGAAAGCATTGGCTGCAGAGAAGAAGACTGCTCAGAAGCCTGCAGAAGTCCATCGATCAGAGGGAAAAGAGCAAGCTGCCGTGGCCCCAACAAGGGCTATCAAAGCGAACACTGCCATGAGGAAAGTAGTGTCTCCAGCTAGGCCTGTTGAGCCTACAATGTTAGTGATGAAATTCCCTCCTGAGACATCACTTCCATCTCCTGCAGAGCTTAAGGCAAGGTTTGCTCGTTTTGGCTCGATGGATCAGGATGCTATGCGAGTGTTTTGGAGATCCTTCACTTGTCGTGTTGTGTTCCGGCATAAGCTTGATGCTCAGGCTGCATATAAATATGCTGTTGGAAACAAGTCCTTATTTGGCAATGTGAGTGTGAGGTACCAACTTCGGGAAGTGGGAGGTTCTGCTCCTGAAGTATCCGGAGCTGACAAGGGCAGAGGCGATGATACTCCAATTGAGACTTCGCGATACAAAGATCCAATGACCGAGAGACCAACACTATCGCTTGTACAGCAGCCAAATACCCAGCTCAAGTCCTGTTTGAAGAAATCAAATGGAGATGAAGCGAGCCAGGTAACGGGTGGTAATGGTAATGGTGGTAGAGGGACACCCCGTGTAAAATTCATGTTGGGTGGGGAAGAAACTAGTATGCTTGCTAATAGAAACAACTTCAACAACAATACTAGTTTTGCAGATGCCCGTGCTTCTGGTTTAATGGATTTTAATAGTAAGAACAACATTGATAATGCCATTCCTTCCTCTGCATCATCATCATCCTCCATCCTTCCCCTTCCTACACAATTTGCAAAAGCCCATCTTAATGACTTGCATCATACGGAAGTAGTAGCACCCAGAAGTTCGCACAATCTTATCACTTCTCCTGCTGCTGCAGCAGGCATAGATATTTCTCAACAGATGATAAGCCTTATGACAAGATGCAGCGATGTTGTTAATAGTCTGACGGGCCTGCTAGGATATGTGCCATACCATCCCCTATGATATGATGGATCATGACAAGAAAATGAGAGCAAAACTCGTGTTTAAAGCTGCCCAAATGCCCTGAATGCGTTGCAGCTAATGGAAGGAAATGGGAGGCCAGTCATTGATAAATTTGCGATCAAATTTATGTATACATCAAGTGTAATGGACATTAGTAGTGTCGTCATCTCGTGTTTTATGTGGGGTGGGGCAAGGTCCGCCTACTTGACTCTCTATTCATTTCATTGTGGGAGGCTGTGTACGAGATGTTGTTGTTGACCTTTTACCTCTTTGAGTCTTGCCTTGTCTATTATTTCTTTTGTCGGTTTGTTGATGACTTTTGGATGGCTTGGGCCTCCGCGCTCTTCTACATATTTGGTACACTGCATTGTCTTTTTTTTTTTTATATATGGATATGATGGCACTCATTGTGCAATCCTGCCTGAAATACAAGGCGCTTGCGCTTGAGCTTGAGCTTGTGCTGATTTATTTATCTTGCATTCTTGCCTATTATAGTGCTTTAGATTAGCATGTTAGTGCTGAATTGTAATGATCATTGGATTTGATCTGTATGATTTATTATGTTTCGAGTGGTATCATGCAACACGAAATAAGTAAGTGTCTTGTTGGACTGAAACTAAATATAATGTTTTATGATAACTTATATCTGCGAAATCAAGTTGACATTCTTTTTTCTTCCTTTTTTTTCTGTCATCAATCTCGTTCACATGTATTTTTCTTCCACAAACACCTCCAAATTATTTTGAAGTCTAGATGGAGAGGTAGAGGAGTTTCATCGTGAAATTCGTAAGAATGAATTTGTTGGCTTCTCGATTAAGTCCACCACTGGATCATATGCATACATTATGTTCTCAAATTTGTTCAGGCTTCTTCATGTCCAACAACGGTGCTCTTTAAATGGGCCAAGGATGCCCAACGGACTACACATCTACATTGCAGAAGAACAATAATGGATGGATTTGGCACATAACCCGCAGAGAGCCCTATCGGACATAGTTTTTAAAACCGTATTGTACCGGTTGAACCGTGAACTGTGAGCTTTGACGGTATGATATATCTAAAATATCGTTTAAACATTCGAACCGTTTAAATTGTCGAAATATCGTCAAACCGTGAATGTACCGTAACCGTTTAAACATCAAAAAATCGACAGATTTTTTTTTTTAAATATGGAAATGACAATTTTGTGTGTAAAATATCGATTAGATCTTGATTTAAAGGACATTTAAATCTTAAAATATCTCTAAAATGACTCATGGATGATGTAGATCGTAGATGATAATAGGATTTTATTTTTTAATTATGTAAAATTATATAATGGTAATATAAAGAAAAACAAAAGTGGAAACCACATATTTGCTATGGGACCCGTTGCATCTATAATTGAAAAACAAGTGCGTAAAATTAGTGCATATAGTTGATGCGCATGTGAGAACTCCTTTATAGTTATATACTATGGCCCCGTTTTGTGCACCATATATTGTTCACAAACCATATATTGGCTCCGTTTGACAGACAATTTCAACGTTAACATATATTTTAGTATATATTTGTTGTAGTAGATATGCTGAATAATAATGGTAGCAGATATGTTGTCTGAAATGCTGGTGGTGTTTGGTTGCATTTTTGCTGGTAGTATAAGGTAGTTGAAAATGTAGTGGTAAATTAGTTACAGGGGTATAATGCATTTAAGTGGTAATATATGTAAATAAATAACAAACAATTTAGAAAATAAAGATAAATAATTTATAAGAATATAAATAATTATCTTTAAGATTTTCAATATCATACAATTATATCATGCATATTTTTTATATATAATAAAAATGTAAAAAAAAAAACTCATAATGTAGCGCTAAATAGTTGTCGGCAACTCATAATGTATAAGGTTTAGGGTAAAATAGTAATGAGGGTGAAATAGTCAGTTCAAAATAAAGATGAGGATGTTTTGGAAATGAAAGATGTAATTGTGTCAAAATTGTTCATCAAATAACAATTCCGAAATTGTATGATTGTTGTGTTAGAATTGTCCTTCAAATTATGGTTGTTTGGCAAGGCAACAGCATATATACTCCTTCAGGGCGTGAGAAGTCCATATATCTAATATATATTAATTTTTGAGTAAGTGAGCCGTTGGTTGAACGACAATCACGTTGCATGTAAGAGATCACTCATCCATTAGGGCGTGAGTTCAAATTTTATCCTCTCCCTAGATATATATATATATATATATATATATATATATAAATTTATTACATATTAAAAATCAGCGGTTCAACTTTCATCATACCGATTGAACCTTAGAAACCTTGAACCTTCACCCAGTTTGATACACGATACGATTTTGAAAACTATGTTATTGAGTATAGTAGTGCTAGGTAGCCATATAGTGGTAGTCCAAGTCTCTTAAACAAAATTTTAACACATTTTAACTCTCAAGATACATGTCAGATTTTTTTTTATAAAAAATGACATATTCGGAATCAGCATATAAAACTCTTTCTAACAAGATTCATTGTCGATGAGTTTTATCGATTGGATCTTAATTCCATTGTTTTTTTCAATGAATTTCAAAAACAATGGATTCAGAACTGAAACAATGAATTATAGATTGTGCTTTAAAAAACAAAGAAATCTATATTAAAACAATATATTTTAGACAATGAATTTTGGGATA
This sequence comes from Tripterygium wilfordii, assembly GCF_013401445.1. NCBI lineage: Eukaryota > Viridiplantae > Streptophyta > Magnoliopsida > Celastrales > Celastraceae > Tripterygium > Tripterygium wilfordii. The sequence continues at coordinate 8,613,476 of NC_052237.1, read as the reverse complement.
AAAGAGTTTAATAAATTTTAAATTAATGAAATAAACCTGTTGGGCTCTCTTGAGCTACCATCATGTTATGTGTCATTTTCGTATTATAGACTAGGATGAATTACAACCCAAACGATGCCGTTTGGTTATTTGTTTCAGCGTCTTCGAATCCTTTCTCCGGTTCTCTTATGGCCGGTGTTGATGCCTTCCCTATCTCATTTCAACTCCTTTCTACGCTACATTACGACCGCGACACCCGGATTCAAATTCGAAGCTCGCAACTTCAAAACGAAAAATTTATCTTTTATTCTCCAGTCATGCAAAACTGTGAAAAGCTTGGAGCAAATCCACGCACATCTCATCACCACATCTCAGATCAAAGACACATTCACAGTCATCAAGTTGCTGGAATCCTATGCAGTCTCGGCTCGAAACATTTCCATTGCTTACCGGGTTTTTAACGGAATCGACCGTCCTGATTCTTATGCCTGGACAACCATGATTAGAGGGTTTTTAGAGGCGAAAGACCCTGGAAAGGCAATTGAATTTTATGGGGCAATGAGGTCAAGGGGTGTAGAATTGAATAGGTTCACGTTTTTGTTCATCTTGAAGGCGTATGGGTTAAGAACCAGCCTAAAAGAAGGCAGAGTAATCCATGAGAAGATAGTGAAAGTGGGTTTCTGTGCTGATATGTTCATTCATAATGCCCTTATAAATATGTATGCGAAATGTGGAGATATTGAAGCTGCATATCGGGTTTTTGTCGAAATGCCGAGCACTAGCGTGGTTGTTTGGAATACTTTGATCACTGGATTTTTCAATTGTAGCAATATTGACGGTGGGCGTATGTTGTTCGACCAAATGCCCGAGAGAAATGTTGAGTCATGGAATGTGGTAATTGGAGGGTATTGTAAGTTGGGTCACGTTGATAGCGCGAGATCTTTGTTTGATATTATGCCGAAGAGGGATTTGGTCTCATGGGGATCGATGATTTCAGGGTATGTACACAACGGAAGGGCCATGGAAGCTTTGCAGCTTTTTCAAGAAATGCTGTCTGCTAGTTTTAGCCCTGATAATGTTACCTTTACTACTGTCCTTTCGGCCTGTGCACAAATAGGTGCCTTGGACATGGGAAGGTGGATTCATGCTAATCTTAAGAGCAACAAATTAATGAATGATGTTTTCTTGGCTACCTCTCTTGTGGACATGTATGCCAAGTGTGGATGCATTGACATAGCATCTGAATTGTTTCATAGCATGTCATGTAAGAATTTGTGCTCGTGGAATGCTATGTTGTCGGGGCTTGCGATGCATGGTTATGGATTTGCTGCTCTTGAACTCTTTAAAGAAATGGAATCTACTTGTGTGGCGCCTAATGACGTGACTTTTGTAGCAGTTTTAGCAGCTTGTAGCCACATTGGATCGGTCGATGAAGGGAGGAAGCAATTCAATGGAATGAGAAATAAGTACAACCTCACACCGAAGATCGAGCACTACGGATGCATGATTGATATATTTTCCCGTGCTGGGCTCATCAAAGAAGCTAAAGAACTTATCCAAGACATGCCAATGGAGCCAAATGTGATTATATGGGGAGCTTTGCTCAACGCATGCAGGATATATGGTTATGATGATATTGGTGATGATGTTGTGGAGTGTCTTCAAAAGCTAGCTTCAGAAGATGGAGGATGTTACATACTACTGTCAAATATATATGCTGCTAAAAACCGGTGGAGCGAAGTTGAGAAGATTAGGAAGTTGATGAGAGAATTAAGACCTGAAAAGAACATACCAGGTTTTAGCTCCATTGAAGTGAACGGTTTGGTCCATGAGTTTTTTGTGGAAGACAGATTGAATTCTAATGGGAGAGAGATTAACCAAGTTGTGGAAAGGTTAGGAACTCATTTGGAAGCTGTGGGTTATGTGCCAAATCCGTTGTTGTTCTTGTGCAATGTAGATCAGTAGTTTGGAATGTTACTGGTGAATTGCAGGTGTCTGGATAATTTTTCTTGAATCATCTGTTAACGAAAGAACGGACATAACTGACTAAAAATGTCTACCTCAGACGTGGTCAATGGAGAACAATCTTCCTCTAATGGTAAGAACACATGGAGTACCTTTTGGTACTTCAACTATTATTATCATTCAGAATTCTTTTCAAGCTGTTGTAGAGACTAGAAAGTATCCCAACAAAATCTAGAAACTCAATGTGGTATAAGCATTGCTATAAACACCTGCGAGCAATGCTACAAACTCCTTATTTCAGCCCACGGCCAGCAAGCAGATGCCAATGTGAAAACTTCATTGATTTCACATAATCGGAAAAGCTATACCAAAATCCAGGCCCCTCTGTAGGTTAGATGATAGTTTGCATCTAGCTGGTTTTATGGAACAGACAATGACTCAACAAACTAAAGGGCCTCTCAGAAATTCTGTTCAATTTTCACCGGAAATTCTGAAATCTGAATGTTACACGTTGGCAAAGAACAAAACCAGTCGCATGGCAAATAGCAAAGGTTCAAACTTCCACAACCCAAAATGTAACATAGTTCAACCAAACACAAAGCTAAGATCTGGATTTTTAATGTCTAACAGAGAAATTTATGAAAACAAAAACTAAGAAAAAAATGGCTCCATTTTGCCTGCTAGCACGAATCGAATGGATTGCTTCAGGAAGTTCAGTTAACATGTCATTGTTTAATTTCGGCTTTCTTCTTTTGCCAAAGCCTATCGAGGGCACCATCAGCATCGCCCTGCAAAAATTGAAAACAATGTTCAAGAGAAATATATAAAACTACATATGCAAGCTCATGACTAGTTGCCGACTATTCTCATATTTCACAGACATTTCATTGATCTGGATAAAGTACACAAAAATTTAATTCTACTTCGTCTACAATCCAAAGTAAAATGTACTCGCCAAAATACAGGACCAACACGACTGAACTAAGTCAATAAAGCAAATATTCTCCAGCCTTATGATAGAACAAGAGTTCATCAATAGCAAGTTCTATATTTTTAACATATTAGACAGACCATAAGAAAAACACCTGAGCTCGGATGAAACCACAGAGAGCAAAAGTACTGAATTGACCAGTGTAAACGCCATCAGGACCCAAATGGCCAACATTGATCTGGACAGAAGCATGATCCTTCGAAGTGATAAGCCGATTGGTGGCAGAACTGCAATCAAATTCAAAGCCAAACATTCAAAAAATAAATCCTTAAGTAAAAAAGGCTTTCCAATCCATACATGACAACCAAAAAAAGTGAGTTCATATACCATTTCCTGGGAATGTAAAGATCCATGTTTTGACCCTCTTCGTTCTGCATCTTGGCTGATTAATTTACTAACCAAAAGCTCCAAGCTCAATCACCTGATCAGCAAAAGCAACTTACCATCGAAAATCAAACTTAACCCCTCGACATCAAGATTAATAAATGCTCACCTCCATTAACAGTCACGAAATATGAATCCTCCAAGCAAAGACAAAAGGAGAAATTTCCAAACAATCAAAAAGATAATTACAACACGGGATCTTCATGCCAGCTAAAAATGCATATTCTTGGAATATTACAGTGAAAACCACAAGTGATCAAATAATACCAATTGATTATAACGAAAGATCTTATCTTGCATTGCGACAGAACGCTGTGATCAACAAGAAATCTAAATATATCCATTATTGAAACAAAATTGCAAGAATACCAAAGATGAACGCAGTGAAATATCTACATTGGCAATCAATCGAACTTGACATTATGCGTACAATTTTAGTGCGTATATGTGCAAATGCATGTGTGGATAGAAGAGTACCTCAAAGACTGAAACTGCGATGGCCGCGCAACCAGAGAGAGAGCAGAATTGTCCGTGACGCGGAGATGCAAACCCTAGTCACTACTCACTAGCGGATGACTGTTGAATAGACAAAATTATCCTTTCGTTGTTTTTTAATGGGCCGAATATCTGGGCTACGTGTACATCACTACGTTGGGCCTTTAGGTATATCAATAGAGAGTAAATGTTATTTTTAGTACTGACAGATGACCTATGTTACAAGTCAATCCTCATATTCTATTTGTTTCATTTTAGCCACTCATGTTCACTATTGTTCCACGTCAAACTTTTTGTAAAACATGTCAGTCAAATTGATGACGTGTCAAGTTGACCAAACGGTTTCTGTCAAATAAATGACATGGCAAACAATTCGCTTAGTTGTCACCGTTGGTTACACACATTAGTTGCCATGTGTAGGGCACCAATTTTATTGGCGGAAGATTTTAGACGGAAAACTTATTACATATGTAAAAAACCCTGACAATTAGGGTTGTTCAAAAAATCTACCAAAATTGAAATTGACCGTAACCGAATCGATTGATCGGTTTTTACATAGAAGAACACACACTTTTCCACTAAAAAACGAACTGAAAAATGCCTTAATTGTTGGGACCTTCATCACTAAAGTCTAAACAATTGCAGGGGAGTTATAGACATGACGTGTTGTAATCGATTCATTTCTTGTGCCTTCGTCTCTAATCGATTACATAACTTTCGTCTCTAAAACAACGCCTTCATTTGAGTTGCAGACCTTCGTATGAGTTGCATCAGTAGCAAAAGGTTGCTAGATGGAGAAGAAAGAAGAAGCATACGGATCTAATCCTAGCAGAGAAGAAGTCCAATGATAATATTTCCTTTCTCTCCATTTTTTAGCTCCCCATCAACCTCCTTCAAGTGGGTGCTAACAAGTTATATAATACAAAATCATATAGCACCCTAGTTGGAGAAGTTATTTTGTAAATTGGGGTTGTATTTTGGTAGTTAAGGGGGATAGCACCCTATATACAACCTCCCTTGAACTTGCTATTATTGTGATTAGATTTTCCTCTCTTGCCTCTCATGTTTCGTATTGACAAGGACAAAAGAAAATTTTTGAGCTAGTGGGCGTTGTTAATGAGCAGTGAGTTTTATTTGCACCACATTATTATCAAACTACACCCAGTATACCTACACCCCATATTTATAGTGAAAGTTAAAGTTGTGTCATTGTTTGCCTTAGCTTCATGATGCTCATCTTTTGCATATGCTCTAATTGATTCGTCAACCTACAATCATGCAATTGAGAAACCCTAAACTAATTAAACTTTAGTAAATCAAGAATCTAATTGCCCCTAAACCGATGCAAACTCATAAATCCAAAAATAAATAAACCCAAAAAACTCACCACTGTGATAGGGCGGGGATGGCGTGCTCAGAAGTGGTGTAGGGCTGGCTTAGCAACGACGTGCTCGCAAGTCTCCTTTTTTGCTTGCAAGTCTCCCTTCCTACTCGCAAGTCTCTCATTGAAGGTTTATGGTGGAGTGTGATAATCCTAAACATAAGGGTTAAAGCTAAGTTGACTAAAGCTGAGATATAGTTGGAAAATAACAGGATGCAAATAAATCTCCCTTAATGGACTTTGAATACCAGTCTATGATCATTATTTATAAATCTCTTAAGATGAATTGGGCTTCGTAGTCCAATCACAGTCTAATACCACAAAAAATGAGGAGGTTTACCACCTTATAAAACGAATTGCTGCTTATCAAATTCTATGATTTTTTTTTTCCCGAAATGTAATCTAGTAACGTTAATAGAGCTTCATGGAATCCAACGAATATGACGGAGAGTTCTAGGTACTGAAAATGATGCAAGGATTAAATCTTTAAATTACGAACAAATAGTTGTGCTTAAAGATTGGGTAGGGTGTGACGAGGGGGACAAAAAACTGAAAGGGACGGTTTTTCCGTTATTTATGGCCGCTCCTTAAAGCCCAAGCCAAACAGATCCGAAAAATAGTCGAAGAGTGTGAGGAAGAGAGGGGAAATGGCGGATTCCTCTCTCTCAATCAGATTAACTATACTCTTCTCTCTGTCTCTCACAGCCTCCTCATCGTTCTTCCTGAAGCAATCATTGCCGTCACCTACTCCATCGCCATCGCGTTCAAGATTCTCTCCTCCTGTCCCGAAAGCCACACCGTCTGATTTAATCTCCTTTCTCGGTTCCACCAGCCAGTCCTCCAAGGTCAACCCTCTCGTGGCACGGGAACTCAGTTCCTGCCTCAAATTTGTCATTCCATTCTCTCCGGTCGAGACAAAAAGCTCACGTTCCTGTACAAGTGGAAGGAGACGAAGCTCCAGTGAAGAGAATCAGCTCATTTGGTGGCCGCCTAAGCCGGTGCTTGAGCTCGCTAGGCTTTCCGTTGAATCCGGTGGAGATTCTGACGCAATTTACCGTTATCTCGATCCCACGGTCTTGCGTGTGAGTTCTTCAATCATTACGGTTTCTTTTTCGCTTATTTGAACTATTTAATGTCAAATTTGAAACTCAATTGTGTTTCGATTTATTACCTTGTTATGTAGTAGGTTCCTGACGTTGAAGGATCGATTGAAGATCGATGCCAGCTCACTAGATCGCCGAATTGTTGGCGCTTCATAAGTGAGGTTAGCTCTTACACAAACTCAATAGCAATCCGGGTAATTAGGGACACTTTTCAATCTTCTATGTAATGTATATGGGTACTATGTAATTGTAAAAATTTCAGGACTTGAATTCATATTTTGGATTTCTATTTGAAGTTATTGCTACCCGGGGTTCAACTGTTGGGTTGAATCTGTCATTGAATCGCTTTGATTTATTCCATGGTCACATTTTCCTTTCTGTGGATTCTGGAAGGCTTGGAATACTGTAAGTCATCTGATTATTGCAATTTGCTTAAATTGTTTAATTCCATTCAAACATGTAATTTACCCTGTCAGGGAATAGGGATATATGCTATGAGTTGGCAGTTTCCTTGGAAGAAATTTACGTAGGGTTGTGATTAGTTAAGAGATGCATATGCTCTTTCATACATAAGAATCTATCTTACTAATTGTCGCATGTTCTTAATTCAATCATACTATTATGGCAGGTTTCATGCAAAAGAATATCCAGCATATGAGAAAGAAGTGTTCCCATACAATATGGGGTATTGCCAAATAGGTAAAATTTGCTCGCCAACTATTTTTTATGTTTGTCAGCAAAGTGTGTGTATATATATATGTTCAGTTTTTTTGGTTATCTAGTGCATATTCATCTTCCTGGCATAGTCATTACCAGTTGTCTATGCTCGTTGGAATCCTTAAAATTTGGTTTGAATATCATAAGATATGGATTATTTACTTGCTAAATTGGAATGAGCTTGTTCGTAACTTAAAATCCGTGTGAATCACACAGATGAACAGTTCTCTTGATTCCTTTACTCTTTACCTGTTCATGGGCAGCGACTTAGTAAATATAAAATGTAAAAAGAACAACAAGTAGTTTTTTTTTTTTGATATGAACAAAAGAGTGGATGAAAGCTGAAGTAGATTCTTGTAATAGTTTCATTGTTCCTGATTCATTTCAGGCAAACAGGCCTCAAAAAATGAAAACTGGTGGTATAACGTTACAAGATTATGATCATTCAGGCATGACCGCACGAGTAATAAGCACACTATATAGCTTTCTATTTTTCTGATCTTTCTGATATCAGTGTTTTACTTTTAGGGTCTAATGTAAATTACGATGAATCAATGAACTTGCGGAACATTCTCTGGCTGGCTCCTTTGCCAAGCAATTCTACTGAAGAGTGGTTGGCACCAGGTATCTCTCCATTCTCGACCTGAATTTTTCCAGGCTGCAATTCCGAAGTTTTATGCCAGACTGTTTCAAGTTTTTTATGAGATTATTTTTTGAGTTTTCAAAGTACTTACTGGGTCATTTTTTTATTCTGTTTATTTTGTAGCTCACACCCCTCAATGCCTGTTTTTTTCTTGAAATTGAATAAATGGTAGAAGAAAGATATCTAGATGCTAATTAATTTCTTTGGTATTTATGATATCCAAAAAGTCGAAACCAATTTGGTTTTATGTCGAGACGATCCACAATTGATGAGATATTTTTGTTTAGGGGACTTGTAGAAAATATAGACAAGGGAAAAAAAAAACCTCTATTTAGTATTTATATACTTTGGAGAAGGCCTATGATAGGGTCTCTAGGAAAGTAATGTAATGAATTTTAGTGAAAAGAGGAGTCCTTATTAGTTATATACAGTGTTGTTAAAGGAGAGAGATGCACCAAGGTGCACGACCCCCTCAAACGCCCGAGGCGCAACAGCCTGAGCGAAGCTAGCGCAATTTTGTGATTTATTTATTTATTATGGCCTTGACATAGTATATAAATAAATAAATATATATATATATATAGTTGTCAAATCAAATTACTTGTACATCTCAATCTTGTGATCTATTTATTTATTATTATTATTATTATATGGTTGTGTTTGTCTACATTAATTGTCATAAAACTTGCAGTGTTTGGAATTTATGTTTTGGTTGATTAGTATATAAGGCACATTGGCCAGATTTAAATAATTCCATGGTTATCTTGTGTAGATTTTTCAATATTATATTGTGTATTTTTTATTCTAATATTTAACAAAAAGAAATCCAAGTTCATAAAAATAAACAAAACCAGCCTGGCATCGTGTGGGCCCACCTCATGTATTATCTGTGAAATTTATACTTAGATGAGATTCTAAGGTGTATTCGTATTCCAATCACAAACATTCACAATTTCACACTAGTATGACGTGTCAGTTTCAACCCTCTAATTCTATTCAGTTGTTTTGTCTCTCTCTTCTTCTTCATCAACGCAAGTTAGGACCAAGTCTGACACCTGCCAGTTATCTTTTACATGATAAACCCTCATCTTCCTCCTCATCTGCAATACCAGAAAACCCAAAGTCATAGTTGCAGCTGAGTGGTTGGTTATTCTTTCATCGATTCAGATCAGGTTTCTTCTCCGAGTGTTTGCTAGTATTGCTATCACAAATCCCAGCCAAATCGATGCTTCTTAGACAGATGAAAGTAGTCCGAAACAACCCAACCAATATCAAAAGGCTTCAATTTTCATTCAGGCGGTGCGCTCTCGGAGCCTGGTCTGAGGCGCATGCCTAGGCCACAGCCTGGCGATTAAGGCTAGGTGAGGCGCCCAGGCTGTGCCTAATGGAGGAGTTGCATACTTGCATGGGTGTTTGGGTGGGTACTAAGCTCGTTCCTATTTGTTATAGTGATGGATGAACTCACACGACATACCCAATTTGAGGTATCTTGGTGTATATTGTTTGCGGATAATATAGTTCTGGTGGATAATAAAATATTGGGAGTTAACTCATGTGGAGACAAGCCTTAAGAGTCTAAAAGATTTAAATTAAGGCTAAAACAAAATATATGAAATGTAAGTTTAGTAAAAACAGACAAAGTAACGAACAAACAATTGAATTAAATGGGAGAAGTAACAAAAGGTAAGGTTTTTAAATATATTGGTTTGATTTTCCAAGATGATAAAGACAATAGTGAAAAATGTAGTCATAGGATTAAAATCGGGTGGATGAAGTGTAGGAGTGGATCGGGAGTTTTATGCGATCGAATGGTTCCTGGTTGAAGGGAAATTCTATAGGTTAGCCATATGACCCGCGATGATGTATGGTTATGAGTGTTGAGTTACTAAGGGACAATATATCCAAAAAATACATGTAGCAGAAATGCGAATATTTCGTTGGATATGTGGTTACATGAGGAAAGATAGGATAATGAATTAGATTATTAGATCTAAGGTATAAGTAGCTCCAATTGAAAATAAGTTGCGAGAAAATCGTTTAAGATGGTATGAGTATGTACACTGTAGAGGTAGTGGTGTACAAGGTTGCAAAAATCACTAGTCGGCCGCTAGGTGGTTCACGGGGACTAGGGATTAATCGGATTAATCGTTTTGAGTTTTTTTAATTTAAAAAATATATATATGCAATACATATCATATATAAATGTGTAAAAAAGTAAAAAAAAAACATTAAAATACAATATAAATGAATCAACCAAGTGCTTTTCATTGTTTCAGTTTTGTAGACAATTAAATTTAGATATAATAAACTGCATCAAAGCAACCCGATGGCAGCTAGCCTAGCCATGCAATCTAAGCAAAAATCCATTCATCGGACTCAAAAATCATCATAAATAAACTCCAATCCAAGCAAAAAGAAATTACATCAAAGCGAAAATCTATTCAATCCATTCAATCAGTATAAGACTAAATCATAATCAACAATCCATTCAATCCAATCAATATATCATTCAAGCTAAAAAAATATCAAAAATCATAATAAAAAATCCATTCAAATCCAATAGTACACACACAAATTATAAAAACAAAAAGAGAAGCATCACTCATCAATCATCATTCTCAAAAATATCATCTTGCACCTCCGCTAAAGACACATCTCTTTCTTCATCGGACTCAAGGTCATATCCATCATCTTCTTCGGATGATTTTTCCGACACAAACTCTTCCTCATCAATTTCTCTTATATTCCTAGTGCTCCTTCTAAGTTGAAACATTTCATTCGCTCCCACCGCTTGATCAAGTACCTCCCATGTTGCTTCGGTCACTGGATCAACATCACTCTCGTCATCAACACCATCAACCAACCAATGTTGAGCTTTAGTACAATCATCCGCTTGAAGAACATCTTTATCATTACTCACTCTTTGCTTCTTGTAGATAAGTTTTGCATTGAATTGAACATACACCAAGTTGTTCAATCTTTCCGAGTCAAGTCTATTCCTCTTTTTAGTGTGCATCTACAAGATAATGCGATTGCCAATTAGATGAAAAAAATACCAAAAACAATTATATAAAAAAAGTCAAAGTCGCTTACCCGTTCGAATTTACTCCAATTCCTCTCACAACCCGATGAACTTGTGGTCAATGAGAGAATCCTAATCGCCATCTTCTTCAAGTTTGGTGTACTACCACCATAGTTACTCCACCACCTAGCTAACATTCATTATGATAAAAAAAAATAATACTAATCAATCCCCATTTATGAAGAAAAAATTAAAAAAAATGATCTAGGAGTTTAGGAGTTAAGACTTACCAGGATTGAACTCATTGACACCTTTATTTTCATAAGCAAAAATGACTTTTTTTTTCCAAACATTCCCTCCAATTTCTTATACTTGATCAATTCATCATCAGACACTCCCTTGAGTGGTCAAATCATCGGGGAAGAACTTCTCGACACAATTGAGAAATACTTCCATTATAGTTGCATCATCTCCTATATTTATCCTATTCTTTGCAAAGTAGTACGGATTAAGCAAGTAACCCACCAAGTGTAAAGAGGAATCAAGTCTTCCTTTGGATTTACTCTCACTACCCCTAGGCTCCGATACTAGTGGTGTATCTAAGATCGAGATAATATTTCTAGTTGGTCTGAAATATCCTGTAAGGATTGGTTTAATCGATCAATTAAATTTTTTAACCTATCAACTCTATGGCGTAGGGGAATATATGTGGTAGGAGTACTTAATCTAAGCAAGAGTCAGGCTTCAGTAAGCCTGATTTCAGCAAGATCTAATTGTCTTTCTATTTCTTTTAATTGTCTACGTAATTGCAATACAGACATAAGCATAATAATAATATAATCAAAACATTAATAGATAAAACCATGAACAATGCAAATAATAAGGATGCAAACAGATTTATAATGTTCCAAATCAAACAGAGTTGCAGGAACAGAGCATACTTAAGGAATGATACGCAAAGAAAGATAGAAAAGTATCAGGAATGTTGAATAAACTTTAAAGAGAGCTTTTATTCTTTTAGAGAATTTTTACAGAGTAGAGCTTTCTTTGTAGAGGGACAGAGAAAGCGTAGTCCTATATATAGACTCTTCTAAGGTTACAAAGGTAAATGCGGGTGCTCATTGGGCCCCATCGACCATTTACAAGTGTCGGCCATAAAACAACAAAATTCAAAAGGTGCTTTAACAAAGTTAGATATGTCTAAGCGAGGCTGAGTCATAACCCAGTAGGCAGATTTCATTGCCATCATCTCCTTTAGATAAAATAGGATGCGTCCAAGCGATGCTGAGTCATAACCCTGTAAGCAGATTTCATTGTAAATTTGTCACCCACCTTTTCCGTAAAACATCTTGTCAATTTGCGAATAGGATGATTGAGTGATACCGGGGTCTTCATTTTGATAGAGATCGTCAGAAGAATCCTCCTCAGATGAATCGATGAGAGTAATATCTTCATTTGTGAAATTCAGATCCTTCTGCTTTTTCTTGAAGGCAAGCTTTTTAGCTTGAATTATTAAGTCCGCTTGATTAGCGTTTGGTTGTTCTTCTTTTAGTTTAAGGAAAATTTCTAACAAATCTTTTTCTTCATATTTCCCTTCAAGTATATCTTGGAGGTGTTTCGACTTCACAGTTGGTCCCAGAAGGTTAAAGACGTTCTGTTTTGTTATGGAGTCATAGTTATAAGAGCCCTACCAACGGAAGTTAAGAACTCGAACAAGAGTGAGGAAATTATTAAAAACCACCAAGGAATATTGCCATGCCCAAATCCAGGGTATTTTAAAATCAATGAAAAATATAAAAGTTTTTCATGCTTAACAAATTTATAATTTTTGAAAGTTTTTTGCTGTGATAACAGCGTGCAATAATATAAGAAGACTTGATATAAATCTTCTTGTAGAAATGCTTTTTCTGGGCCAAATTGGTCCACCAAAGTAAAAACTATTTTGGGCTTTTGAGCCTCAAATTTGTCATCAATTTGAAAAAACCATGAATGTTTTCCCAAATCGTTTTGATAAAAGAATGCTTTGGTCCATGACTCAATATAGTCTCAATAATTGTATTACCTATAAGACAACTTTTTTAAGAGAGAACGATTTTTGTTAGGTTCTCTCCCAAATTAATCAAAGGATATAATCCTCTTAATTATAACTTTTGAATAAGCTGTCTGTGGGTCATTTCCCCGAGGGGTGTGATAAAATGCCACTGAGCCGGTTTCTTTAAGGATTTTTTCATAAAATATCCTTGGTTTAATTCCAAAAGTGGGAAAGTGTTCATCATTGGACATATATTGAAGAGCCAAGAGATTGACGCAATTCTTAAATTGCTCAAATTCTTGTTGTTCCACACACATAACAGGAACTGTGAAAGTCTTCCGTATATATTCAGTTTTCATAACATTTTCCCTTTTAATTGGTTCTGGTTTTTTGCCTTTCTTATAAGACAATCTTCCTCTCCCCCGACTGCTAGAGCTAGCCATTTCCCTGCAGATATTCACGAGTTAGAAAATCAGGGAGATTATTAGAATCACCTTTAATAAATTCAATATTAAAATCAAAAATTGCCAATAGGGCTTGTTAGCGAGCGAATATTTGTTTAGAGGCAAGATTTTTGACGTCTTTTTCTAACACGTTTTTGGCTGCCTTGCAATCAATTCGTAAAAGAAATTGTTGATTTAATAAGTCATCCTGAAATTTAGTTATACAAAGAACTATGGATAAAAGTTATTTCTTAATAGTGCAGTGTTTTTATTATGCATGCTTCATAAGCCCGAAGTGAACCTTACCAATTGTTCCTTACCTGAAGGGTTTTGTTGTTTGAGGATTCCACCATAGCCCAGTTTAGAGTCATCTGTTTCGACAATTTTATAAAAAAATTGAATTAGGGATAACAAGACATGGTAAATATTGTATCTTACTTTTCACAATTTGGACAGCTTTGATGTGTTTATCTGTCCAACGTTCTGGTTCTTTTTTCAACCTTACAAATAAAGGTTTACAGTCTTGGGCAAGATCCTTATAAAAGTCAACAACATAGTTTAAATTTCCTAAGAATCTTTGAAGTTGTTTCTTTGTCTTTTAACTCGTCAGGGAATTTTTTTCTCAAAACAAAGAGCTCTGTCAATAGGAGTTAGAGCTCATTGGGTAATATTATGTCCTAAGAATCGAACATTAGTTTAAAAAAGTTTAATCTTTTTTAAAGAAAACACAAGGCCATTTATTTTGATGGTAACAAAGAAAATATTGAGGTGTTTCCAGTGTCGAGAAATATCAAGAGAATACCTCAGTCCTAGTTTGTTTAAGAGACGCTAGATATTATAACTTTACTGATTCCCTGTTAGGAATGGTCAAAACAAACCTTTGCAAGGGACTAGTCTATTTTGATTGCTATCCTAATCTGACGCTTTCTATGGATGACCCAAACCTGCAACATGCTTTGCAGATAAACTTACAAACTTCAGGTTATAATATGATGTCAGGATCCAGAAATATGACGGTTATTTATCGAATATGTTTCAAAACAATGAACACAATAACACCCAATGTCCTAGGTTATTTATCGAATATGTTTCAAAGCAATGAACACAATAACACCCAATCTGTTTGAATCCTAATTCGGATGGTGTGGGTTCAGGTTGTGCTGCAGATTCATTAGAATTCACTTCAGAAGCTTTAGGATTTGAGGTTGCTTTATAAACAACATGTGAAAGATCATTTTGTGATACCGTGACTCCCTTTATTGGAAGGGTATTTGCTCTTGAAGGAGCCTCAAGAATGGAGGAAGTGCTATGCCTAGTTGGTTCAGATTTAGTCGATCTTTTGTCTTGACTAGATAAAGACAGCGAGACTTTCCTATTTGATGAAAAATATACTTCAACGTCTCCACTGGAGTGTTCAATTATTTGTTCTATTCTCCGAGGCTCTATTGGTTTTGAAGTAGAAGTTGAAGCATTCTCAAGAAGCTAATTTGATGGGAAAGTGACATCGGTCCATTTTATAGACTTTGGGATAGCCAGATTAGAATTGGTTGTTTCAACCTAAAATAAGGTAGTCAATCCCCTTTTTGATATAGAAATCGTCAGATTGGGATAGCAGTCAAAATCCTTATAAAAGTCAGCAACATAGTTTAAACTTCCTGAGAACCTTTGAAGTTGATTCTTGTCTTTTAACTCGTTAGGGAATTTTTCCCCAAAACAAAGAGTTCTGTTAATATGAGTTATAGCTCCTTGGATAATATTATGTCCTAAGAATCGAACATTAGTTTGAAAAAGTTTAATCTTTTTTACAGACAACACAAGTTCATTTCTTTTGATGGTAACAAAGAAAATATTGAGATGTTTCCAGTGTTGAGAAATATCAAGAGGATACATCAGTCCTAGTTTATTTAAGAGACGCTATGCATTATAACTTCCCTATTAGGAATGGTCGAAACAAGCCGTTACAAGGGACCAGTCTATTTTGACTGCTATCCCAATCTAACGCTTTCTATATCAAAAAAGGGATAGGCTACCTTATTTCAGGTTGATACAATCAATGCTAATCTGGCTGTCCCAAAGTCTATAAAATGGACCGATGTCATTCTCCCATCAAATTGGCTTCTTGAGAATGCTTCAACTTCTACTTCAAAACCAATAGAGTCTTGGAGAATAGAACAAATAATTGAACATTCTAGTGGAGACGTTGAAGTTTATTTTTCACCAAATAGGAAAGTCTCGTTGTCTATATCTAGTCTGGACAAAAGATCGACTAAATCTGAACCAGCTAGGCATAGCACTTCCTCCATTCTTGAGGCTCCTTCAAGAGCAAATACCCTTCCAGTAGAGGGAGTCACGGTATCACAAAATGATACTCCACATGCTGTTTATAAAGCAACCTCAAATCCTGAAGCTTCTGAAGTGGATTCTAATGAATCTGCAGCACAACCTGAACCCACACCGTTCGAATTAGGATTCGAACAGATTGGGTGTTATTGTGTTCATTGTTTTGAAACATATTCGATAAATAACTGCCACGTTTCTGGATCCTGACATCATATTATAACCTGAAGTTTGTAAGTTTATCTGTAAAGCATGTTGCAGTTTTGGGTCACCCATAAAAAGCGTCGGATTATGATAGCAATCAAAATAGACTGGTCCCCTGCCATGGTTGCAAAAATCGCTAGTCGGCCGTTAGGCGGTTCCCGGGGACTAGGGATTAATCGGATTAATCGGGGACTAGTCGGGGATTAATCGGATTAATCGTTTTGAGTTTTTTTGATTAAAAAAAATATATATGCAATACATATTATATATACCATTGTCGAAAAATTGAGGTTATTGTTTGGCTCAAAAAAGAAGAAGATATATTCAGTTGACCATTTTTGAAAATACATGTACTGCTTAGATATTTATCCCTATCGTGAGGTCAAGAGTGGTAATTATTGTAATAAAAACGTTAAAGCAAAGATATTTAGGGAAGGGTAATTTAGTCCACTCCATGGACTTTGACGCTGTTCATGACCTTCCTCTTGTTACATCAAGTCATCAACTGCGCCTCTCTCGCACTCCCCTCGTCTCTGCGTGTTACTTTCTGAGCAGTGAGCGGCGACTCCGTGGAGATCGAAAAATGGCTGAAAGTAAATGGCTGAAAGTGCGACAGATGGGAAGGACCCTCGTATAGCAGGAATCGCCTCCGCCGTTCGTGTGATCCCTGATTTTTCTAAACCTGGTTTCTTCTTCACTCTTCACTCTTCTCTCTGCTTTTTTGCTTTTTTAGTGAGTTTATAGGGCTAATCGGGATTTGCCGCTTGACACGAAGCCGTTCAAGGACTTTGCTGCTTGACACGAAGCTGTTTGTAGTGGAGGACTAGCCGACTAGCTCCGACTAGTCGATATTTAATGGGGCACCGATTAATTGCCCCGATTATCCTCTAGTCGAAGCGGCCAGGCTCGACTAGCGACTAGTCGGCCGACTAGTCGCCGACTTGGCCGATTTTTGCAACAATGTCCCCTGCAAAGGCTTGTTTCGACCATTCCTAACAGGGAATCAGTAAAATTATAATGCCCATCATCTCTTAAACAAACTAGGACTGAGGTATTCTTTTGATATTTTTCAACAATGGAAACACCTCAATATTTTCTTTGTTACCATTAAAAGAAATGACCTTGTGTTGCCTTTAAAAAAGATTATACTTTTTCAAACTAATGTTCAATTCTTAGGACATAATATTATCCAAGGCGTTATAACTCCTATTGGCAGAGCTCTTTGTTTTAGGAAAAAATTCTCTGACGAGTTAAAAGACAAGAATTAGGAAAAAATTCTCTGACGAGTTAAAAGACAAGAATCAACTTAAAAGATTCTTAGGAAGTTTAAACTATGTTGCTGACTTTTATAAGGATCTTGCCCAAGACTGTAAACCTTTATTTGCAACATTGAAAAAAAAACTAAAACCTTGGACAGATAAACACATCAAAGCTGTCCAAATTGTGAAAATTAAGATACGATATTTATCATGTCTTGCTATTCCTAATCCAATTTTTTATAAAATTGTCGAAACAGATTCCTCTATACTAGGCTATGGTGGAATCCTCAAAGAACAAAACCTTTCAGGTAAGGTTCACTTCGGGCTTATGGAAGCCTGCACAACAAAAATACTCCACTTTTAAGAAAGAACTTTTATCCATAATTCTTTGTATAACTAAATTTCAGGATGACTTATTAAATCAACAATTTCTTTTACGAATTGATTGAAAGGCAGCCAAAGACGTGTTAGAAAAAGATGTTAAAAATCTTGTCTCTAAATAAATATTCGCTCGCTGGCGAGCCCTATTGGCAATTTTTATTTTAATATTGAATTTATTAAAGGTGATTCTAACAATCTCCTTGATTTTCTAACTCGTGAATATCTGCAGGGAAATGGCCAGCTCTAGCAGCCGGGGGAGAGGAAGATTATCTTTTAAGAAAGGCAAAAAATAAAAACCAATTTAAAGGGAAAATGCTATGAAAACTGAATATATACGGAAGACTTTCACAGTTCCTGTTATGTGTGTTGTACAACAAGAATTTGAGCAATTTAAGAATTACGCAAATCTCTTGGCTCTTCAATATATGCCCGATGATGAACACTTTTCCACTTTTGGAATTAAACCAAGGATATTTTATGAAAAAATCCTTGAAGAAACCGATTCGGTGGCATTTTATCACATCCTTCGGGGAAATGTCCCACAAATAGCTTATTCAAAAGCTATAATTAAGAGGATTATATCCTATGATGAATTTGGGAGAGATCCTAACAAAAATCGTTCTCTTTTAAGAAAGTTGTCTTGTAGGCAATACAATTATTGGGACTATATTGAGTCCTGAACCAAAGCATTCTTTTATCAAAACGGTTTGGGAAAGTATTCATGGTTTTTTCAAATTGATGACAAATTTGAGGCCCAATGCCCAAAATGGTTTTTACTTTGGTGGGATCAATTTGGTCCAGAAAAAACATTTCTACTAGAAGATTTATATCAAGTCTTCCTATACTATTGTACGCTGTTATCACAGCAAAAAGCTTTCGAAAATTATAAATTTGTTAAGCATGAAAAACTTTTATATTTTCTCATTGATTTTAAAATATCCTGGATTTGGGCATGACAATATTACTTAGAGGTTTTTAATAATTTCGCCACTCTTGTTCGAGTTCTTAACTTCCGTTGGTGGGGCTATTATAACTACGGGACCAACTGTGGAGTCGAAACACCCCCAAGGTATACTTGAAGGGAAATATGAAGAAAAAGATTTGTTAGAAATTCTCCTTAAACTAAAGGAAGAACAACCAAACGCTAATCAAGCGGACTTAATAATTCAAGCTAAAAAGCTTGCCTTCAAGAAAAAGCAGAAGGATCTGGATTTCGCAAATGAAAATATTCTTTCGTCGATTCATCTAAGGAGGATTCTTCTGACGATCTCTATCAAAATGAAGACGCTGGTATCACTCAACCATCCTATTCGCAAATTGATAAGATGTTTGATGGAAAAGGTGGGTGACAAATTTACAATGGAATCTGCCTACAGGGTTATGACTCAACATCGCTTGGATGCATCCTACTTTACCTAAAAGAGGTGATGACAATGGAATTTGCCTATCAGGTTATGACTCAGCCTCGCTTGGACATATCCAACTTTGTTAAAGTAGCTTTATGAAAGCACCTTTTGATTTTTGTTGTTTTCTTCTAATGGCCGACACTTGTAAATGGTCGATGGGGCCCAATGAGCACCCGCATTTGTAACCTTAGAATAGTCTATCTATATATAGGATTATGCTTTCTTTGCAAAGGGACAAAGAAAGCTCTACTCTGTAAAATTCCTCTAAAAGATAATAAAAGCTCTCTTCAAAGTTTATTCAACCTTCTTGATACTTTTCTATCTTTCTTTGCATATCATTTCTTAAGTATGCTCTGTTCCTGCAACTCTGTTTATCTGGAACATCAGAAATCTGTTTACATCCTTATTATTTGCATTGTTCATAGTTTTATCTATTAATGTTTTGATTATATTAGTATTATGCTTATGTCTGTATTGCAATTATGTAGACAATTAGATCTTGCTGAAATTAGGCTTACTGAAGCCCGACTCTTGCTTAGATTAAGTACTCCCATTACATATATTCCTCTGTGCCAAAGAGCTGATTGGTTAGAAAATTTAATTGATTGATTAAACCAATCTTGACAGGATATTTCATACCAACTAGAAATATTATCTCGACCTTAGATACACCACTGGTATCGAAGCCTAGGGGTAGTGAGAGAGAGGTTAGTTGAGTTCAGGTTAGCTCAGAGCAATCGAGAAATGCTTCCATTATAGTTGCATTATCTCCTATATTTACCCTATTCTTTGCAAAGTAGTACGGATTAAGCAAGTAACCCACCAAGTGCAAAGAGGAATCAAGTCTTCATTTGGATTTACTCTCAATTATGTCAATTATCGGTTTATAATTCTTTTCAAGTCCACTACATACGTCTTCCTTGATCTCTCTTATCGCCACTTGAAGTTCTCCATACAACCATTGCGTAGATGGTCTGTCACTATCAACCAGCCGAAGTACTTTCACCAATGGACGAAAAACAAGCAAGCAAGAGTTCACAGACTTCCAAAACGAGATGCTAACAACTGTCGCATATGCTACTTTTCCCTTCGCACTCTTAGAATGTGGGCCCATTCTTCTGAAGCAAACATAAGTTTTAGTTGCTTCTTCTTCTCCACCAAGCTTTGCAACAAAGGTAATTAGTAGCAAAGCGTGTAACACCCAGCCGTACTATGTCACACTTCTTTGTCATCTTTCTCATCATGCTTAGGGTTGGGTGATGTGCATATATGAATATGGTTAAAGCCCTTGTCTTATCAATTGCATTCTTGAACCTTGGAAGTTTATCAATTGCCTCAAGCATAAGATTCACCGTATATGCGGCACAAGAAGGTCTCTTCTTTTCCATCAAACTTGCAGCTGCCATGTTATTAGAAGCGTTACCCGTCACAACTTGCACCACCTTTTCTGGTCCTACATCTTCAATGCATTTGTCGACATAGTCAAATATGTAGGTTCCCGTATGGGATGCATCGGAATCCTCCCTTGAGGAAATGAAAGGGATCCCTTCTCTACGATGAACACACAAATTCATAATACTCCTTCTTTTACGATTAGTCCAAGCATCAGTCATAATGGAACAATCAGATATGACTCACTCATCTTCATGCTTCTTTAGGAAGTTCTTAACTCTTGCAACCTCTGTTTTCACACATGGACCACCCAAACGATACCGACTCAGTATAGGTAATCCTGGATCAAACTGCATAATAGCCTCTGTCATTAGCTTGAAACTGCCACTTTGAATGGCATTGAAAGCAATATCACTCTCAATGGCCCACCGTGCTATGTATTGTTGCGTATCGATCACTTATTCTTGTCCATCAATGCAACCAAACTAGCTTGCTTTGTAAACTTTATAGAATCAGTGTTTGGTTGTGAATTAATCTCCACAAATCTACCCATGGGCCCGCGATCACATCTTCTCCTCCTTGATCCCATGACTTCCATATCCTTATCCATCTCCGTAGCACCACTGTATATCGAAACTTCATTTCTAAGTTCAGACTCTTCAATTTGCTTCTTTGTCTTTTTTTTCTTCTTACCATCTAGTGCCTCAACACATGCCTTTATTGCCTCTTTACTGGCCTTATGACAAGCCCTCACATTGCCTGACCTATCGGCTACATGATATTTGAGCCGATAGATGCCTCCGACATAACTTTTCAATATCACCGGATGCACGTTTCAATGCATTTTGAATGTTCACATCATTTGTGGCTTCACCAGCATTGGAATTAGAACCGGTTGAAGTAGCCATATCCCTAAAAAATAAAAATAGACAACCAGAATAGCAGAACCAAACAAATCTATCAGTTCAGATGATCAGACTTCAATATATTTTGCTTCAGTTCACATAAAAAGTTAAAAATCGTTCTTCATTCAATTCAGTTTGGAGTAAAATACATGCAATTGCAATAAATAATAAATTCCCTAATATCAAGGCACATCTAGCATAAAAGCAACAAAATGACAGATTATACATTTACCCTTGCATCATACCCCTCCTTCAACAAAATTAAATGAAGGCTGATTAAAACAACATGTAAATGTAATTAACGTATGCTATATCATGAACTCAATGGTCTAGATACCTTATTGAAGACGAAAACTGGAGCACTTAGAAGATGTAGTGACCTTGTTGAAGATTCAATCGAGCACTCGAGCACCGGGAGCTAGTGCTGGCTATCTAAGAATTGCTCCATGTATCTCATCAGAAATGTTTGATGCTTGTTGGAGCTTCTTTGGCGACTGTGGCGTGAAGTCACCGGATGAAATTACCGATGAAGGAAACTAGGGTAGCAGACAATAGCGTTCGATGTCGGAGATGGCCTCTTGCAATTGCATATTTTTTGAGAACAAATCTCACCAAAACGACGTCGTTTTGGTGGAGCTCAGGCAAAAAAAATCGACTAGCGTCGATTTGGCCGATTAGTCGTTGCCTAATTGGGTCATCGATTATGTGACCCAATTAGGCCCTAATCGAAGCGGCCACCACCGCCTAGCGACTAGTCGCCGACTAGGCCGCTGATTACAACATTGGTGGTGTAGCGGTGATGAGAATCAAGATAATTTGTATATGAAAGAGTAGGAATATCTAAAAAGACATGGATTGAAGTAATAAAAAAATATATGAATTCAATAGGAGTTGATGAAAGTATGATTCTAGATAGAAATGAATGTTGGAAACGAATAAACGTAGTGGATCCTGTTTGATTTTCTCATAGATTAATGTAACCAATCTCAAACTTTTAGAATAGAAGTTTGAATGATGATAATGATGGTGGTGGTGGTGGTGGTGGTGGTGGGTACAGAGATGCTTTATCCTTATATTAGATGATGCCCTACGTTGGTGTTGTTACCTTCCTCCACTATTATTTGGCTTTGATGCTTGATACAAAGTGAATCCGGAAAAAATATATGCTATAATGGATATTTTATTTGAAATAATTGAAGGCTCTACGGCTTTAGAAAAATATATGAATGTAATGCCATTCTTGGGAATTCTTTGTCCAACATCCTTACTTTGTATACTCTGCCAATCGAAAATGAAGATTGCATATTCCATTTCACTTAATATCGGTTTTTGCAGGGGTCCTGGTGGTGTTGGATGCCCATCCTGGAGGAATTATATATAGGGATCTCGTACCTGAGTATGTAAATTATGCAAGGACGATTTATGAAGGTTTGAGTTTTTCCATGTCGGTTTATAATATCATTTATTTCAAGGAACTAATTTTGCTCAAATTTGTTTGTCAACAACTTATTTTGTGTTTGGCCAGATGAATTTGGCAATGTTGTAGCTGATGTTAACTACTTGAATGTTGGAAAAAAAGCTCCAGATTATCAAATTTTCATTTGCTGATGGGCGTTGTCGAGTTACGACATGGCCAATAACACTACAGAGATCGTTGATTTCTCAGTAATGACTCCCTTTAAACTCTCATTCCTTGTGGAGAAAATAGTTTTAGATTTTGTACATGCTTGTGGCTGTATATGAGATGATGGTGATCTGAAGAGACTTCATGGCTTTTTTCATGTTAGAACAATAAGACGCAGACTCTAGTGGATCAACTTTTTTCATGTTTGGAAGTAGTATTTACAAATAATGACTTGGAGGATCACTGTGATTAACATCGTTTCGTGCTGGTTGTGATTAACATCGTTTCTTCAGATGTAGAATTGTATGTACTCGGACGTCCTGAGTTTGATTTTCGTTGTAGTCTTGTGATCATGCATTGGGCTATGGTCAAACTTATAATTTCGTCAAAAGAGAAACTTATTTGTGTGCGGATACAAAGAGTAAGATTGTATGATATCATTCTCGATTATCAAAACCAATGGCTAACATTACGACATTTGTATTTGTTCCTCTTAGTAGGGGTGTCCATCGGTCAGGTTTCAGGTTATTGGACCGGGTTGGACCAGACCCGATGATTTTTGCCAAATGGATGACCCATCCGGTAACCCTGTTAAGGAGTTTCCGGGTTATCGGGTTACCCAATAGCCCTAAACAGACCCAAAACAAATAAGCCCACCTACATACGTGATTCAAAATTCTTTAAAACAACTTAATGAGAAAAATAAGTAAATAACTGAAATAAGTGCATATAAAATTTATATAAATTAACTAATTAGTAATTACATTCTTCAGCAATCCTCTCCACTTCTTCAACATCATCATCATCAAGAATCATCTCATCAGCCTCAATTGAAATAACATTTTCCAATAGAGAGTGAGTGTGACAAAGACTCGGTGAGGGGGAGAGTAATTGAGCAAGGGAGAGTCGGTCGAGTCACCTAGGTCACGATATTCTCTGAATCTCTGATCTGGTTGTTGAATATTGGAAGGTGTCGGAGGCCGGGAGGGGAGAGCATCGCTGCATCAGAGCAACTGAGCAAGACAGAGAGTGAGAGAGACCTAGGTTAAGCCATTGCCCGTTAAGATTAGTACTTAGTTGTTACTTATTACTAGTTGATTATTCATTTATTTGATTAATGATATTATATTAAGTATTGAGACTTCATTAGTCATTACCATATATTGATATATATTATGTAATTATGATATATGTAATTTGATAATTAATCAAATAAGTTATCGAGTGATCCGATAATACACAATTATTAGACCCGGGACCCGATCCTGTTAATTAATGTTCGGGCCGTGTAAAGCCTGACCCGATAAAAATCACATTGGGGCAATCCGATAAGGAAGGGGTCAGATCTCCAGGTCGTTCGGGGTCTTAACACCTAATTGACACCCCTACCTCTTAGCGTGTTGTAACTTACTAACTGGACAAGACCCAATGTTCGTGTTTTAGCAAGTTTTGGGCCGAATGCATCTAAAAAGCAACGGAAATTGGATTGTACTGGAAAGTCCATAAAATATATAGGTTGGGCCTACCTTGGATATTTGTTATCGGAATCGATTCTATCATGCGCACCCCCAAACAGGTTAGTTCGTAACCTTTTGTAGTCTCCTCTGTATTTATGTCCGCATCCAAAGTCCAAACCCTCATTTTTCTCCTTTCTTGCGCTTCACTGTAGTCTCTCTCTGCACATTCCTTGGAGCTTCAACAGAAAGCTCTATAACTTGTTTCTCTCCATGAATTAAAATCCGCACACACACACACATATATATATAGTCGAGGTCGATCGGAATGGCTGTTGGTGCCGTGCAGAGGATCGAGCGTGGTGATCTATGGAAGAGCAGGGCTCTGATGTTGCAAATCCGTCTCAGAGAACGTCTTAGGGTGGCTGTAGATCGCCACTGTCACCGTCCGACGATTTTCGCCTCGGATGGTTACTTCTCCTCCACGGTGCAACGCTGGCTGAGGCGGTTCCGAGATTTCCGTCGAGATTCCTTGCCTTCCTCCGCCGTTTTCTATCGGAAAAGAGGTCCTGCTCTTTATCCTTTTATTACTACGTCTACGTGCATATCTGAAATGTAATGCACTTCGTTTGACGTTATCTCTGGTGGTTAAAACTCTGAGTTTCAAACTCATATGGCCTAGTATTACCTTTGCTTTTCATTGATTTATGACAACGTTAGCATTTGCCTCCATTTGCTTACCAAACTTTGATCCATAAGAAGATCTTAAGGTCTATGGGAAATCACAGTTTTCTATTAAGTTTGACTATGTTGGAGATGCTCTCTAATAATATTTATACATCCAATAAAAGGAAATGTTGGAGATGTCACAAGAAAGGATTAGGGTCCCTTATCTAAGTGTTATGGCCCTTGTAGCATTATCATTTTCTCATTATTGATTTGTGAATTCTTGTCACTGCAGTCAGTAAGGACTTTATTGCTGAAGAAGATTCTGTCATTCTTCGCATGCTTCAAGCTGTGGCAGTTCCTGTACTTGGGAATATGTGCCATGTGTTTATGCATGGTCTTAATCGTGTTCAGGTATGTAATATTCTATAGATTCATGCAATTGATCGTCCTTCCTACCCCATTCCCAAATATTAAACTCCTTATTTCTATCTTGGAGTCTTTAGTTTGCTGAAAGATTGGATGATTTGGATTGTAGGTATTTGGAATAGAGAAATTACATGATGCACTCTTACATAGACCCAAGAACAAGCCTCTCATAACGGTATCGATAATTCATTTTATTCTTCGCCATGACACTAAGTTAATTCGTGTGAACTGCACATTTCATCTCCGTTTCATTTTAACAGCAGTGGTATTATACTGTTATGTGGTTAGAATATGCGTGGGTAACGTCTGTGTACATCTTGCCTATCTCTGATCCCGCCCATTGCAGGAGCACAAAATGGGAGTTGTTTACCTGTGATTAGATTATGATATTAGTTTTTTTTTTATTTGATGAATATGATACTAGTTGTATTTATTTTCTCCTTATTCGTAGGTAAGCAATCATGTTGCTTCTGTTGATGATCCGTTTGTTATTGCTTCCCTGCTGCCTCCAAGGGTTCTTTTGGATGCTCAAAGCCTGAGGTGGACACTCTGTGCTACTGATCGATGTTTCAAAAATCCTGTAACCTCAGCGTTCTTTCGATCTGCCAGAGTTTTACCAGTAGCTCGCGGTGATGGAATTTATCAGAAGGTGCCACTTCAGCTTCTCCTTCAATTTGTCTAGATAGTGCACATGTAGAGTAAGTTGCTTGATAACTTAGTGATTCAATAGTATATTGTCTGACAAATTAAAACTGGAGCTTTGCAATTTTTACCATTTACTATAGGGTTAGCAGAGATTGTGGCTTTAGAATGGAATAAATGACAAAGGAGAATCCATGTAGTAACTCTAACTAATTTTTCATATGAATTTTTGATGCTTAAACAAAACTGTTTGGACAAAGGGTTTGATTATAATGAGCAGCCTTAAGACGGTTTTTTGGATTAGTCAATGATGCAATATTATTTATTGGTGTTTAACTGTTGCTTATTATCAAGTATCTCACTTGAATGCATACACTCATTTTTATTTATCATCTTTGCTCTGCCCGCTACGTTATATTAGACGTGGAATATGTGGTATTGGCAGGACCGTGGGTAATGAACTTTTATGGACCTCCCTTTTTTATGTTCCTTGCTAGCTAATCACGCAGTCGAATTTTTGTCTTGGACTAGAACATTGAGGCCAGCTAGTTTTGACTACTTTCACGTCTATCTGTTTTGTACTTAGGTTTCATAAGCATATTACTGCAAGATGTAGATGTATCTTAACATTCTCTTTCTGCTAGCTGGAAAAGTTTCTTCCTTAAATATGCTGATGTTGGTTGACTGAGAGTTTGATACCTATCGATTTAGGCTTTGTTATGTGTTTCATATCAAACTGTTTTTGTACCATTAATTTGGCAATTGAGGTCTGACAATGCTTTGTTAATTTGCTTCAGGGGATGGACATGGCGATCTCAAAATTGAACAGTGGTGGATGGGTTCACATTTTCCCAGAGGGCAGTCGCTCTCGTGATGGTGGAAAAACAATGGGGTCGTCCAAAAGAGGTGTAGGGAGGTGAGAATGGTCTTTCCTTATTTGTTGGTTTCCCCTCAGGTTGTAAATGTCACTTGTTTTCTTTAAAGTGTGTGGATGGTGGAGGAGGTGTTCCAGAGAGTGTATTTTCGGTCACAAAATTATGAGGGAAAGGTTATGTGTTTTGCATTGTGATGAAGGTGTCATTTCCTTTAAGCTTTGTCTGGCTAACTCTTCTCATGTGAAGAAGCGCACTGCCATTGAATCCTACTAGAACTTTGACTGCGTAGTTGTTTTCATGTATTAGCAATTCTAGTTTGAATTTGTTCTCTTCTAAGTTTTCATAATTGGAATACTGAATTGTGGACGTTGTTACAGGTTGGTCCTGGATGCTGACAATTTACCCATGGTGATTCCATTTGTGCACACTGGGATGCAGGAGGTCATGCCTATAGGAGCCAGCTTTCCAAGGATTGGGAAGACGGTATGTACTTTGGCTATTTTCTTCTTGCACCACTGAAGGTTTTCAGAAGTGAAATTGTGAGGACAATGGTCCATAGTAGCTTCTTTGGTGTCTTAAATTACTGGATTGTGAATGAAAATGCTATATTATTCCATTGGTGCTTACTCCTTTTTGCATGTATGGGTTGTGGAATTGTTTGCTTTTGCTGGAGGATGAGTGGGGTGTAGTTGGCCTATAGTCTCCTTAACCAATTACTAGAATGCATGTCTTCATTGATTGTTGGTTTGTTGTGTGTTTCTCCTGTGATAACTCTTCTGGTCATTGCTTGTCTCAGTTATTTAACCTTTTGATAGTACGGATTTTGTCTTGGCTGATATTGTTACAATTTATCGAATCATATACTTGGAATGTGTAGGTTACAGTGGTTGTTGGTGATCCCATCCATTTTGATGATTTGCTCAATGCCGAAGGCGTTCAATACTTACCGAGAGAAAAATTGTACGATGCTGTTGCTTCAAGAGTTGGCATTAGATTGCATGAGTTGAAGGCTCAGGTTGAAAAATTAGCTATTGAACATTCAATCACATTAGCGAGCACAGAACGGGCAGATGCTATTTTGCAGCAGGTTGATTGGGATTCTTTTGGCATAGGAAGCCTTGTCTCTGCCGAAGATGGTGCATCAATGCAGGGATTCCAGGTCCAAAAAAACGTGAATTACACTCCCCCACAGCAGCCTCAGGCTCCAGAAAAAACTTTTCGAACGGTATCCTCGTTTGAAAGTGGAGTCATGTCGAGAATGAGAAGGTACATAGACCCAACTGAGCTGATGGGTTTTGCAGCCAGAGGCTTATTTGTTAACAGCAGACCAAAGGAAAGACCTGTGCGTGTCATAGAGGTCAGGCCTTTAAGGACCTGGAAACAATTTTCAGAAGCTAACTTATTACAGCAGTGGAACTCCTGCTAGCAACAAATAATATTATACAGCAGTGAATTACACACATTGAGTTGATATAGAGTAATGAAAATTCTTTTTGGGGCTGGAGTTCGGTTAGGGTTTGTAAATGTGGTGGTGTTTTTCCAAGTTGATTGTTTTTGCCAAACTGGACTTGGGTGTCATTTGGTTAGATGTAGGTAATTTTATCCCTTTTTAAGTTGCCTTCATATTGCCCGTAATAAAATGGTGTTCTGATTTTGTTCTTAGCATTATAGATAGGGGTGACAAAAAAATCAATTCCGGGTCGGATAATATCATGTTTTTATGAAATTTGTATATGTCTAGACACTAATTTGGATTAGATTTTGGACGTACTTAATTAATCACATCCGGATTGGTTTAAATCTAAACAAGTAAATTGAATAATAACTTAATCCGTGTTAGGGTTTGGATCATTAAACTAGACAAAATTTATGTGTTTGGACTCGGATTTGCGTTTAAATTATACAAAAATTTTATGTTTGGACATATGTAATTTATGTTCGAACTTAGTTTAATTTCAATCGGAGAAATTTAGTGATGTCTACCGGATAGTTTTGTGACCCTAAATTCAGTCATCTCCAAGGCATGAATGCATGATAATAAAGTAGTACACTAGGGACGAGAAGTGTTAAGAGTCTGGTTCTCCGTCCTAAAACGACACCGTCATACGCAATTTTCCTGATACTCTTATGCGGACACGTTCTTTTCCATCTGGTTGAGCACTTGAGCCCACAACCATCAGAAATCACATGGGCTCATTACCACACAAATCGAAATTCAATAGGCATTTACAGATAAAAGAAGATACCCCTCGCTGAAATTCCTTTCAAATCCTGAACATTCCATTCCTTCTATTTCTGGAATCAGTGAGACAGAGACATGGCCGAAGAAGTAGAACTCAGCGATGAACAGAAGAAAGACATCGCTAAATGGTTCCTCCTCAACTCTCCCGCCGGCGAAATCCAATATGTCGCGAAAGGTTACTCTTCCTTCTCTTCACATGTACACTTATGTATACGCTCATGTGTATTGTATTGTATTGTATGTATATGATCGGTCGTCCGATTTCTTCTTTTGGAGGGCAATGCATTGCATGTTTGCGGTTTCTGGATCGATCAATTTTGACGGAGGTGCTATTTATTTTATTTTATTTTATTGTGTTGTAGATTTAAGAACAGTATTGAACGATGATGGTGTATATAACGAAGCTGCTCTGGACGCATTTCCTGTCTATAATAAAACTCACATGATTTGCCTCGAAATGCCCGGCAGAATCGGAGATGTAAGTTCTGTTACTTCGAAGATTTTGTCTCGATTTGTGGACTGGATTGGAATTATGGATTCTAATATTGATCGTTAATGTAATCGGGATTGGTTTTGTTTTTTTTGCATGAGAACTAAAAAAAATTTAAAATTGGAGATTCATGTGATAATTGCTTTTTGAGAGGCAGAATTGCGATTACTTGAGCTGTTTTATACTTGTGATTGATTATTTGGTCGTGCTAGGTCTTGACTGCTTTTTATATGAAAATTGCCTATGCACAATAATGATAGACAGTATTTCTCGCATAGAGGTCAAAGTTCAGATGTTGATTCTTCAAGTTTCTATCTGAGATCTATTTGCAGGTGCTAGTGACATCATATGGAGAGCTTGCTGGGAATGAGTTTCTCGATCCTAGGACTGCCCAGGTTGCTATTATTGACCATGTTAAACAAGTGAGTGCTATGCTTCCTCGAGTATCCATTCAAAGCTAGTTGTATTTTTCAAATTCATGAACCATACCAATATCAGCAATTTAGAGAACTCTAGCTGAAGTAGCTAATAGAAGATATTCTCAGTCGATATTATTTGTTCTATTGATTGTGGCTCCTTTCTTCACTTGTTCTTTTGCATTTGCTTTGTGTGGACTTCTCGTTGCGCATTGTATTTCTGTGCGTATTGTTACATATTTTTGTTTCAGAAAGATTATTTTCTATGCTTATTATCCATCTTTTACTTCATGATGTGCTAAATTTGGTTCAGGTTTGTACAGAGGTAAGGCCTGCGAGTGATGAGGAACTTCCATCACCCTATATTGAGGAATTCCGGTAGGCTTGATTCCTTGAAAATTAATGCATTTATGTTAGCATCAGAAATTTCCTTTTGGTATGAGCTTTGTCTGAACATATAGAATCTATAAGTGAATTGGCCTATGAAAACACAACTTCCTGAAGAGCTTGACACAAAATTTAGCATCATTACTTCATTACCAACTGTACACCTTGTTGATTTTAATTCAAGAATTTCAGCTTTTCATGCTGCTTGTCTCCTATTCAAGGCTCTGAATTTGCACCTGATTATAATATGTTCAATTTCCAGTGAGCTGTTTATTACTTTATTTGGCTGGATTAACTAAGTT
Organism: Tripterygium wilfordii; assembly: GCF_013401445.1. NCBI lineage: Eukaryota > Viridiplantae > Streptophyta > Magnoliopsida > Celastrales > Celastraceae > Tripterygium > Tripterygium wilfordii. The sequence continues at coordinate 8,582,910 of NC_052237.1, read as the reverse complement.
GGTTTTATCAATGCTCAATCCAGTTTGTTTTTATCACTGCTTATATTTGAGCTGCTTTTTATCCCATTGTTGCCTTGTAGAGGGGCTTTGGACGCTGAAATACTCAAATACGCTGGTGAGGCTTATCCTAAAGGTGTTTGTTCAGTCTTTTGTACTGATGGGAAGGATGCAGAGGGTCCAGGATCCAATTTTGAGCTTGTTGTAGTGATTTCTGCTACTAAACTTAGTCCACAGAATTTCTGGTATGTCAATCCAAGCAAACCACATCATGACAAATGCTTTGCTTCTCGTATTTTTGGTCGGATCATATTTATGATGTAGTAACACTTGCTTGCAACTCTGCCTGCGCTTGTAGCCAGTCCCAAGCCTAGATAAAGGAGGAGGGTTGCGGTAGGTCAGCAACCAGCTTAAAACTCTTCCAAACATATGAGCATGAGTCAAAATGAGAAGTTCGTTGGGCGTTCCCTGCACGCAATGTGTTGCATCGGAACCCGGGTTCAGTGATAAATTAGCGAGGGTTGGCACGGGCTTACCTTCATAGCGATGCGCTGCATCTAACCCCAGGTGTAGTGATAAATGAGCAAGTGCATGCTAGGGCGTCCCCCGCAAGCGACGCTTTGCATAAGCACCCGGATGCCGTGAGATATAGACAAAGGTTCCCCGCTATGGATGGGTGGGGTAAAGAAACTAGTTCATGATTATAGGATTATGATAGGCACTTAGAAATTAGAATCACTTACAGGCAGATTAATTGAACTAGTTGACACCATGATTAGATGTAGGGTTAACATAATGTGTCTATAGGAGATTAAATGGGTGAAAAATCAAGAGATTGAAGATATAAGTTATAATTTATGGAATACTGAAATGGATAGAAATAGAAATGTTGTCGGTATACTAATAGATAACGAACTAAAAGAAGATGATCTAGATAAGACGAAAAATGTGATAGAATCTTAGTGGCTAAATTGGTTCTGGGACAGGAGATAATTAATGTCACAAGTGCTTACACCTTGCAAATATGATTAGATGATAATACAAAGAAACAATTTTGAGAGGACCTCGATGAGATTGTTTGGTGCAGTCTAAGTAGGGAGAAATTTTTTTAGGAGGAGACCTAAATGGATATATAAGGAGAGATAGTGGAAACATTGATAGTATATGTGGACTTGTGGAGGGTACGAGTTTAGGACTATAAATGAGGTTGGAGAAATTATTTTAGAGTTTGTTATGTCGTGTGACTTGTGTCTAGTAAATATCTTGTTTAAGAGGAGAGAATCATATTTAATTACCTTTAGGAGCTAGCAAACTCTAGTCAAATAGACTTTGTAAGGATTGTAAAGTGATTCCGGAGAAAACTCTAGTCTAACCTGGTGGACATATGCTTTAAGAAATGACCTAGAAGAAAACTAGAGTAGCACGAGAGTATAAAATTAAGTGGTTGAATCTAAAATGGGATAAGTATATAGCTTTTAAGGAGAAATTGCTTAAAAATGCAAATTGGGGTATAGTTGGGAAAAGTGGAAAACAAACTCTTTGTGGGGAGAGATGTCGGCTTGTATAAAACAAGTAGCAAAAGAGATACTTGGTGAGTCAATTTACCCTATACCTAATGACAAAGAAACATAATGGTAGAATGACTTGAAGTAGTAAGAAAATATATGGATTCAATAGTTGATGAAAGTATGATCTTAGCTAGAAATAAATGGCGGAAACAAATACACGTAGGGGATTCTCGCTGATTTTCCAATAAACTTATGCAGCTTACCCAAAATTTTTGGGATAAAGGCTTGGTTGAGGCTTGGATGATGATGATGATTATAACACTTGCTTGTATGCATGCATGAGTTAACTTTTGGTAGACCTTGAATCTTATCAGTTATTAACAGAAATCTTGTACTTATGTATAGCAATGGGAGTTGGCTCTCGGTGTGGAAAATAGAGTTCAAGGATGACATACAAGTATTGGAACTGACAGGAAAATTGCAGGTATATCTTATTTACTTATGGTGATGCATGATTATGAAACATTTGACTTCCTCTTCCATTTGGTGCTTTAGAAACTGCATTTATATCTATACAAGATTAACTTAATCAATACTCTGCTTCTCTTCTGTTCAGGTGGGTGCCCATTATTTTGAAGAAGGAAATGTGCAGTTAGACGCGAAACATGAATGCAAAGATTCTACGATCTTTCAGGTTAACACAGTCACATCCTTTAACCATCAAATTTGTATTTGCAAGACCTTTCTTCTATGTATTGCAAATTAAGATGTTTCCATCTCTTTACCCTTTCACCCTTTTTTTTTAATATGTTGCCACACTTTGATATGATAGTATGAGAATGTGGTATTAACCAAGTGTTTTTACAGTTTTACCGAATAGGATATATTGCCTATCGTCATTGACAATTGAGGATTTGAGTGTAGCCCATTCTGCCTGGTTATCTTTTTCGGTGTTATTTTAAGCTGTACTGGTTAACTAGTATTTTTTTCTCCATCTGAAGCCGATTTTTGATGAATTAACAGGTTTATGCTGGACTGTTTTGTTGATGTAGATTGCAATACTAGTTGATAAGTTGAAACTAGTAGAGAAACAAAAGTCCCACATTGGAAAGGGATGAGAATTTTAAACACTTTATCGGGAGTTGAGTCTACCATGTACTTGAATACATGTTGGAGGGAACGAATGGAGGGAATGCCAAATCTTTGAATATATATATATATATATATATATATTATATCAAAGACTTGGCACTTGGCACGTGCATGTGCATACAATAATATCAGTTTTTATATTTTCGAATTTATTTTTTGTTCAATTTTTGAGACATGAAAAATCATGTCTGTTGGATAAAAACACATGCAGTTTAACAGTTTTTATTCAAACAAACAACTGCTAGCAGTTTTTTGTGTACAGAAATGTCTCTTGGAAGATTATAAATATTGATATTGAGAAAACAATGAATTAACCCTTTCTTCCAATCTCTGTTTCTCTGTAACATAATAAGAAGTTCCTTTGGAAAACTTTCAGTTTTGCTTATTCCAAGTTTTCAAGGCTTTGTTGTATCCTAAGGGTGATTTGCTATTAACCCAACAACAAACTATTGTAGTGGGGGCAAATATCACCTAAAAGAAAGTGATACTTCACGCATCAAAGCCATCTATTCCTCATATTTTCGAACATGTTTTAGAAATTTAAGCTCATATGTCAGCCCTTCAATCCTTTCGGTTTTCAATTGATTTAGTGTAATTGATTTAACTTCTGGTTATGTGGTTCCGTCAATTGATTTTTCTCATTATCTGTTTCAGTCTCCTGACGATTGTGCAGTTTCTATTGCCAACATTATTCGCCACCATGAGACAGAGTACTTAGGATCTCTTGAGGTATGCTCATTACGCCTCTTTCTGTTTAAAATACTTGATTTTGGGGGAATACTTTGTTTACAGTTTTCTATTAACAGGCATCATATTTGAATTTGCCGGACACAACTTTTAAGGTACTCTCCTTTTCTTTACATAAAAAAATTTCTTGAGTTCTATGCAAAGTTAACTTGAGCAATTAATGGGGGTAGGTTGTCTAGGTTTCTCCTTTCATATAATTTTTACATTCCAGTATCATGTATAAATGCCATCCCAAAAATGATCGCTGGACCAATATTCTATGGTGTATCATCGAATAAGTGGTGGTATCCTCATCTAAGCACCTCCTTTTATGGAAAGTCACTGAAAGTACTATTGTCTGAATTATTTTATGCTTTCTATGACTGCCAAGTGCCAACCAAAGAAAGCCTGCCTTCATTTTCCAAATTATCTGGTTGTGTAAGCTCTCTATAAGACCTGTATATTTTATAAGAATATGAGGTTCATCTATGATTTGGTTGGTAATAGCTTCCAAATCCATGACCAAGTAGCTGTTGGGCTTTGTAAGCCATGTTCACTATAATGCTTGTATTTGGAGTAAAAATCAATTGCCCCTTATCCTCTACTTATCTCATCTCATTGTTGCTACTTGCTAGTTCAAACTTTTACAGCCTTTTCTTTCTAGTCATTGTTCTACCATATTATTGTTTATGGAGTTTTATCTATTCAGATTTTATTACTTACGATTATGTTAATACACATGATATGCAATGCAGGATCTTCGGAGAAAACTTCCAGTTACTCGTACCCTATTCCCATGGCACAACACTTTACAATTTAGTCTAACGAGAGACATCCAAAAGGAACTTGGAATAGGGAAGTAAATAGAGAATGGCAAATGCTTGAGCTGTTATTTCTTGAAGCACAAAATCGGACTAGCGAGATTCCGCCGGTTGTTTCTTTTCATCCATCTCTGTTGAGTGTATTAAGTTCCCATATTTTTGTTCCTTTCATTATATAAAGCCCTTTCCCTCCCTCATTTTTGGTGTGCAAGGTTGTGTATAGCGCAGTATTGGTCAATTTATTTTTGTATTGTTCTGGAAAACATTTTGTGGATACCTGTGGCAACTTTTAATTGTTTCTCTTGTAATTGTCCCATGTTTATACCCATGTCCATCTTGATTGTCCATAGTGCTATTCTTAATATCCATTTTCTGCCTTTATTTCCAACAATTCTTATATAGATAATACAATACTAATAAGTAAAAAGACAGCTTCAATATTAAATATTTATCATGTTGAATACAGCTTCAATATTTATTATGTTGTAGACTTGTAGATGCCTATTTATCTCATGTTATATAGTATTAAAATTAATGGCGAAAAAAATAAAGGTTGATTTTTCAATAGATTTTGGAACAATTTTTGATAGGTGGGACGTGCGATGTCTAGTGTTTGTTCTTTTCTTTTGATGTAGTTCTCACATTGTGGGATGTAACATATTTTTATAATAACTCGAGTGTTTTTAAATTTAGGTCTCAAATTTTCTCACCTGATTTAAATGAATGCAATTTGACATGTCAATTTTCAAATAAAAAAATAACTATTGTTTTTTTAAGAATATTAGGGAAATTATTTTCTGGAAAAAAATAATGTGTAGAACAAATCGTCACCGTCCGTAGCTGACATTTGGACAGCGGTTACGGCCTCTCAACAGAAATCAACTCCTTAAGTCCTAAACCAATGGAGACCAAAGATTTGTTCGAATGACGCAAAATCAAATATAAAACGCTTTTCGACATTTCTTGCTACAGAGAAATTGACGTAGACAGATAGATTTTCGTCTTCACACCCTCAAATCTCTCTTAAGTCTTCTCGTAAAACGATCAATTGAAGCTCTGAATTCGAGACGAGATCATAATTGTTGTTGATTTATTTGGTAAATCATAATTTTATGACAGATTGGAAGATATAGGGGGTGTCTTGGTGATGTTTTTGCTCAGAGGAGGATTTTGTTGGTCAGATTTGTAGGATTGGGCTGCGATTATGGGGCTTGGCGGAGACGATGATGTGATTGTTGATGATGGTGACGGTGGGGCTTGTGGAGCCGGCGAAGGAGGTGGTGGCAAGAGTTTTGGGTCGGTCTCTTGCTCGATTTGCCTTGAGGCGGTCACCGACAATGGGGACCGATCATGGGCTAAGCTTCAATGCGGTCACAAATTCCATCTGGGTAAGTGAGAATTGGATTTTCGATTGCGCAGTTGTGGGAATTTGGATTTTTTTTTTTGGGTTGGTAGGTAGCATTGGGATCTGCTTGTAATGTTGATTGTTGATATTATTTTCCAATTCTGGAAAAGTTTTATTTGATTTTCTTGATCAAGCTGACAAAAATACGAGAGCAGTGTGAGGATTTGGATCAACAGATTGTAGTTTTAGCTTAAGTTGGTTAAATCAGGTTAGCTCAGCTATACCTCTGCTGTTGGCGCATTAGAACTAAAGTCTCTGCCAGCAAACAGGGTCTTGACTTTTTAAACACGTTGGCTTGTTGAAATAGCTCATCTAAGTGAGAATAAGATTTCAATTTCGTATTTGAGTGACTTTGAACGTGTTTGGGAGTGTTTATGTTTGGGATCTGGGTGTAATGATGATCCACTGATCTCATTGGCATGGAAGTTTTTTGAATTTTTTTTGGGTTTTCAGTCTTCAGATGATGGAAAGTGGAAACAAGAGTATTGAGGGCATAAGATTTAGCTTTGGTGGAGTGATTTTTGTTTAAATTTTATGTTTGAGTAGCTGGTAGACTCAGGTTAGCTGAACAGATATTTTGACAAAAACATTAACACGATGTCTACTTGATCAGTATCCCTATAAGAACAGGCCTCAGTAGCTCTCCATCCCTATACTCTTTCAATGATGCTTATTTTCCATTCTGACAGTCTCTTTAAATGTAGCTTATGCATGCTCATCAATCATCATTAGTTTGTTAGTTTGCTTATTGGAGCCTTGCATTATGTTTACGCAATTATTGCCCGTGTTACGTTGAACAATTATGTGTTACATCATATCAGGACAATGCACACCTCATTTTCCTTTAATTCTTATGCTTCACTGTGATCATCTGCAGATTGCATTGGTTCAGCCTTCAATATAAAAGGTGCAATGCAATGCCCTAATTGTCGCAAAATTGAGAAAGGCCAGTGGCTTTATGCAAATGGTAGTCGTACTGTTCCTGAATTTAGCATGGATGACTGGATGCATGATGAGGACCTTTATGATCTAGGCTACTCTGAAATGGTGAGCACAATAGACGAAATTATTTGATTTGTTTCATTATATAGGATAGCTTTTAAGCATTGTTACTTATTAACATCTATCTATCATAACTTCTGATCAACCCCCCAAAAGAAACATAGCCCCCCAGGGAAGTGTTATTCTGTTAGAAGCACTTAATCATGTACTTTTTGCTGAAAATTAAACTTCTTATAAGAAACCCAGCATGTGTGGGGTTTTGATTATTGGCCAATTTCATGTAGGCTATTAATCTAGCCATCTTGTAACTGGTTCTGGGTTTGCACCCACCTACTTGGTATTGTAATAAGTTCTTGTAGAATGAACAAAAATTTGGTGACTCATTTACTCGGTTATTAATCTAGCCATCTTGTAACTGTTTCTGGGTTGCACCCACCTACTTGGTATTGCAATAAGTTCTTGTAGAATGAATGAAAATTTTTGTGACTCATTTACTATGTCCTTGGATTACTCTCTAATTCCATGTAATATATCTTATTATTTTCCATAAAGACTTTGAGGAAGAAAAGGTAAAGTTAGGGAAGTTCTTTTTGAAGGTGCTGTTATTTTTAGTATGTAGTTTGAAACCTTCTCTTTTTAACAAACACAAGAGAAAACCTATGAATAAAGAAGCTTTCCTGTATTAGATTTTCTATTTAGCTTAATATTTTTTTTCTAGGTATTTTAAATAAGTCAGCTTTCTTCTTTGGGAGAAGTAATTATTGGGGGCGGGCCATGGCTAATGTCTGAAACTCTGAGTCATGGGTATTTTAAGTTTGAGACATGGACTCTAGTCAAGCCACTATCTGATGCTTGCATCATTGATAGGTCGATCTTCTGTCATATTTTTTATTTCTATAAAATACCATGTTTGCGTCTAGTAATTAGTTAACATTGGCAAAGCAGGCTACTAGGCTAGATACCTATTGACAGAATGATGCCTGATAAATTATTGGAAGTATTGTTGGTCGCATTCTTAGCTTCATGAATGCACGCATATCATTCCTATGATGCACCAACCTGCCTGGTGATTACGAAATTCTGGGGAATGCATATCTATGTGAGTATGTGTTTGTACAGTTGATGTCTCTATGATAGTTTAAAAATAGGTCTCCTTGAGATTCTATTGATTGTTCTATTTTCGGATTTATTCGTGGGCCAATTACCCCTGTTACTATATTTGTGTTGCTTTTGCAGGAATATTATTATAGTTATGTTTCTCCATATTACTTACTGCATTCAACTTGATCTTTGATGCTTTGGCAGTCTTTTGGAGTTCACTGGTGTCCATTTGGCAGCTTAACGCGGTTTCCTTCATCTTTTGAGTAAGTATAACCACACAGTTTATAATTTTTATATTAAAGGAAAACATTATAATCTTACAGTATTCAATGAATAAGAAAAATAGTATATACACCAATTTATACAGCAAAATAGTTACTTAGTGACCTCTTATGTTTATGAAAAGTGCTCATACAAAATCTATCATAAAGTGATTGTTCATATTGCTTCTTTAACTTCTATGTTTATGATGTATATTGAAGATCTTAAAAGTAGTTAATACTTAGTATTTATGATGGCAGCATTGGTAACGAGACATCAAATTGGAAGTTGCCTATTACTGGTTTTGTCTTACTCAAATTTATCATCAGTTGCCTTTCCTGGAAATCTTTCTATGTGTAGCGAATATATTAATAGAAGAATTTTATGTTGTTGATAGCCTTGCTTAAACCACATTGGTTCTGCTGTAACACTGCCTCATTATTCGTTCATAAGGGATATAAATAATTAATTTATTCTAGTAAATAGAGCAATGCAATAGCATATGAATTTCTGGTATGGCTATCTGTGGAAAATGTGGCTTGAGTTGGTGCGTTGTTTTATCTGTATATATTTGAAGTTGCACGAGCTAGGTGAATTGATCATCATGCACTTTTTCTTTAATTCCTCAGCCCCAAAAGAACTCTGCACTGCATACCTCTTTGCACCTCCTCCTTCCTAACTTATTCCCTTTTTGGTCAATTGTATTTTGCATGTCTGATTGATCTCTCTGCCTCCAGAGGTCCTCCAAGCCCCAATCTCTCGGAGAGCATATCTGCATTGAGTCCGCTCTGAGTCTACCTCTCCCTCATGGTGTCTTGTGTTCTCTCAATTTTTCTCATGCTATTTTGTTTTACCTCACCAACTCATCCCATGGAACTATCATATGCCAGTCCTTTCTGGAACATTTCCCTTTCAGGGTCTCTCTAGCTCTTTCACATTGCATTAGTTCTTCTGAATTTCTAGAAACTGTTATCAGGGACACTTTGGAGGAATAGTTGTGTTGGTTTGTTTTGCTTTCTCCAATTTGTCTAATTATATAGGTTTTCTGCTTCACTCATTCTTAATTTTGCAGTTCTCGGTTTTCAGTTATGTTTTTCACTTTTTCTCCTCTTCCTTCCCAGATCGATTCATTTTTAATGTCGTATAAGAATCAGTCACTGCAGTTTGTTATATTTAGGTGCAAAAGGATTTTTGGTCCTGTTTGGGTGTGACACCAACAACGAACTGAGAATAATGATTTTTTCGTCCCTGAGTTCAATATTCAAAATTGATCATATTCATTTGTTATTGATAATCCTTATTTGCATTAAAGTAAGTTTCGCAAGCAATATTTTTTGTTTCTTCGTTTCTTAGTACGTTCCCGTTCAAGCCCATTGTACTAGGCTCTTGTTCTTGTGGAGCCTGGGAGGGGCAGGTGTTGGATAAAGAAAGGGTTGTGTGGTTGTCTTGGTATAAATATTGGCAACTATGTTTGCACTCAAGGTCAGAAGTCATATAACCCCAACATCAAGCTTTAGATTAGTTTATTTGTTCAACAGATTGCCAAGCAAAACTTTTCAATTTGGATTGGTTTCTTTACACTTCCATTCCCTTTAAAAAGAGAATGTGCTTTTTTTTTTTAAATTAGCAAGAAACATTTCCCTTTTAGTTTCCCATATTTTTGCTAGTGAAAATTTTGGCTTTTTTCTTGTCTCCATATACGTACTGTTCTGAAAGCAACTTTATTTCTGTTTAACAATTTGGTTCTTTTGTTCTTGCAGGGAAGCAGAATTTTCTTCAACTGCATGTAAGATTTTTCTTTCTTTGTTCTTGCTTAACTAATGATTATCAGCGGGGGGCAGGGCACTGTGGCTAAATACTTAAATGTGCTGAAATTGCAATGCAGATCATGATCTACTGGGACAACAAGCTATTTATGCTGAACATACTGCTGTTTCCTCTGCTACTCATCCATGCCCATACATTGCTTATTTGGGACCCATTCACCCCTCCTCTTCAAACTCCAGTAGTAGCGTTTCGGATGGTTCTAATTTCACCAATCACTGGAATGGCCTACCAGTACCTAGCGAGATGCCAACTTCTTATGCTTTCCCTTCCATGGATCTCCATTATCACAGTTGGGAGCACCATTCTCCTCCATTTGCTTCATCTGGCAGTCGTATCAATGGTGCTGATCCGCCTTCAATTACACCTGTTACTCAAAGATCGGCCAGAATAGGATCTGATCTACCAAGACCGGGGTCTTTTATGCATCCCTTCATTGTTGGTCACAGGTATGGCTTTAATGAATTTGAGGCTGTGGGATTATGATTTTCTAATCTATTTATAATTGGGAGTTGGAGGATGGTGTTTGCTCCTATTTGCCGGCCTAATTCAAATTTTTAGGTAAGAAAACTATTTTTTCTTTCCTGTTTTCACGAAAGTTGGAAGCTATTTGAATTCTCCTCTAGTTAATCCAGCAAGTAAGAAAAGGTGAAGCCATTTTAGCAAATTTAACGCATGTTCTCCAGCTGTTTGTATTTGTTAAAGATGGAAGGCAATTTTCTGAATCCCTCTCTTGCAAAGTGAACACGTTTTCTAGCAAAGAAAAACTGTTTGTATTTGAGAAATCAGTAGCCTTTGATCCCCTCCGTTTGTCGATGATTTTGCATGGTTCCAGTTGTCTTAACATTGATCTCATTTGATTCATTTATACAGTTCTACTGCTAGAGCTGGAAGCTCTGTTGCGTCCTCAATGGCTCCACATTACCAAGGGAGCAATGCCCGAGCCCGTGATAGAGTGCATGCTCTCCAGGTGTACTATCAACAGCAACAACCTGGAAATTCCTCAGGCATTCGCACACCAATAATTTCTGGAACTCGTAGATCAAGCAGTCACAGAGGCTTATCTCAATTAGGGCCAGTAGCCTCATCATCCGATCAAAGTAGCAGTGGCTTCTATTTCATCCCTGGATCAGGTCGGAACTTCCATGAAGCAGAAAATCCTGTACAAGGACGTTTTCACGTGTGGGAAAGAGATCGCTTGCCTTCATTCCCACAAAATCAGGTCGACAGAGATCCAAGTTTTCGTGAATTCTATCAAGCTGTTGTTGGACCAGAACCTGGCATCAGGTCTGGTAGCCTCCGCCAGAGGCATGGCCGTGAAAGATCATCATCCCAAAATCGATCGTAGACTTTATCATTTTCTGGGTGAAGCAAACTTGCAACTACTATGATGAGACCAAAAATTATGTATGGTTGAAAATGTTAATATAATGCTTGGAGTCTGTCATTCCTGACAGTCTGAAATACTGTGGAGTGGACCTAAGAATGATCTTTATGGCGGCCACCTGGCTTGCGATGGACATTGGCCTCTAGTTTCTTTGCCATTGAGGATGTTAGAATAAGATCATATGTTGAACTGACGATGAGGGTTTTGAGTTGGCATTGCTTTCTCGACCCAGAATTATAGACTATGATCGAATGAGTTTCGAGAAGTTGTAAATGGGTTGCCCAGCAATGCATTTTTCTTAAACTATTTGGCCTGTGAATAAGTACATGTGAATAAATACATGAGCTTGCTCAGTTGATGTTTGCATCTCATTGTGTACAATAATATATGAAAAGGAGATTTTTCAAAAATTGAATGAATCTTTAATATTCGCTGTTCTCGGATGAAATTTAAGGTGAAAAGTTTTCTTGGTCTTTAGAAGGAAGGAAAGATATGTGGCCATCAAATACTAGGAATTAAGTAGAACAAAATTGACTAGGTGGTAGTCTGTTGAGCAGCAAAAACGGCACCGTAGACTTTTAGTCTTTTAGGTCTAATTTAGATAGGACATTTGAGCACTCTTTTCTTTACATTGTATTATTATTTATTTATTTTATTCTTTATGTTGCTTTGTTTACATGGTATCGAAGCAGGTTCCACTCTAACTCCATATCTTTTTCTTGATTTTTCTCATGGCTACTGAACTTGGTGCTATCACCACTGTCGTTGGGGCCATTTCTTCTACTGGAACCGTTGGGTCTGCTAGCAACTCTCTTGATGATCCACTTATTGTGATCACGGTAGACTATGCTGTCAACAAACTGGTCTCTCTTGTCCTCACAGGAGATGACACTTGTCATACTTGGAGTCGTACTATCTTTATGGCTCTTGAAGCACGCAACAAGCAAAGCCTGGTTGATGGCACACTCTCTGATATTGCAGTGAGAGATTCACGTCACACTGAGTGGAAGCGTTGCAATAGTCTTGTGGTGACTTGGTTGCTGAATTGTGTATCCAATGACATTGCAGCTAGTTTGTCTAGTTCGGTGACTGCTCGAGCCTTATGGTTGGATCTCAAACTTCGATATGCTTCGTTGTTGGGTCTAAATTAACCTTACTAGCAAGTGTACTAGTCGGCGACTACAGCACAATGATGAGCAAGGGTCGAATCCACAGGGACGGTGTTATATCTAATCCAAATGTATATTTGTATGTACGTATGGACAACGCAAACAAAAGTAAAGTTCAACTCAAGATTGTTTGGTTGGGTAATTAAACTAAGACAAGCAAATAGCAAAGTGTTTTTGGTATTTTCTTAGAATAAAGATGCAACTAATGCAAGTGAGATGAATGAGATGAACACCAAGGCTTTGGAATCCCCCTTGGGAAATGACTTGCAATGACACAAATTCACACACATATTTGCTAATTCGGGCATAACGAATCCGTACCTAAGTCGGTTTTAGCGCACTTAAGCCAAATCTCCCTAAAATCGATTACTAGCCATCTTATTGGTCTAGGTCGGATATTCCTAAATACATTCTAGCCATCTTATTGGTCTAAACATGCATAGGAATTCATGGAGTTCTATGGAGATTAGAATTCATACAAATTGTCACCTAATTAAAGGGAGACACATTCATAATCAAATGTTTCAAGAAGCATAATCTACTTGACATATTATTGTCTAAGCAAATTCTCCAAACAATTTCATCCAAAAACCTAAAGTGTTGGCCAAACACTACAAGCAAGAAGAAATTGCAATCAAACATAGAAACACAAGATTTATACCCAAATCAACTCATATATATGTAAATCAAGTCATAAACAAAGTCATCAAACCCAAGGCTTCAACCTAGCCTTGGCAAAAGAAGTTTAGTTACACATAATGAGAGAAAAACACAAGAGGAGAGATGAGAAAATCATGAATAAACCCAATTAGTTGAGTAAATCCAAGTTGAGTTGAAGAATCTCTCCTCCTAGCTCCAAGAGTCGCCTTCCCCCTCTGGTTTCGCTCCCCAGAAATTCTATTATAGGTCTAAAAACTCCCGCAGCTCGGACAAATCGCGACTTTGCTTTTTGCGCCTAGGCGCGTTGTTTTCACGCCTAGGCGCACCACGCCTAGGCGCAATCCTAGGCGTGCACAACTTCAAATTCAAGTCCAACTCTCTGGACTGGGCGTGCAGGAGTGATCCTGGGCGTGCACAATTTGTGCGCCTAGGCGCGTCACGCCTAGGCGCGTTACCCCTAGGCACATGATTCAAATGACCATAACTTCTCCATATGACCTCCGATTTGCATGATTTTAGATTCTACGGAAAGCTTGAGATGTCTAGTTTCCAATGCCTTTTGTTGCACTCGATTCCAATAACGTGACAGAAAGTTATGACTATTTGAACACACGAAGGTCGGTGGACATTTTCTTCAATTCAGCCCTTTTTCCGTCGCTTTTCATCCAAACCGCAATCAATCTATCAAAATACAAATCAACACATAAATACACTCATTATTTATCAAAAGAAAGCTTAAGAGGGGGATATTTCTACCAAAAACAATAGGTATTATCATACCTATCATTCGTCCAATGACACTCGCATCTATGAGAGTGATACCCGACAAGGGAGCTCAAGTGTGATTGATTATTACACTAAACAAAAGAGTTACAGTGATGAACTTCTCTATTATAATGTCATTCTAGCTTGCAATTGTGGGGTCCGTGCAGCACTAGAGCTGTACCAACAAAAGGAGCATACTATGTTATTCTTGATGGGATTAAATGAGTCTTTCTCCAATGTGAGGAGTCAAGTGTTGTCCATGGGTCCTTTGCCCTCCATCAACAAAGTACTTTCGATGGTACTCCATGTCGAGAGACAACTCACTGTCACTCAACCCACTCATACCACTCTAGCTCCTCTTTACTCTTCGACCATGGCAGTTAACTTGGGTAGGACAACTGAAATTGGCAAAGGTTCCACCTTTAGTACATCTAGACAGCGTGAAAATTTATCCTGGAATTACTGTCGCAAGCAAGGTCATACCATTGACAAGTGTTATAAATTGAATGGGTATCCTCCTGGTCTTCCAAAGCGTTAGTAGCATTCTGGAAATCATCCCCAAACTGAGAAGAATTACTCTGTGAATCAAGTTTTGGGTGAGCCATAACAGAATTTCTCTCAAAATATGTAGATGCCTCCTGATCTATGCAATCAGCTCATGAACTTCCTCAAGATGAATCCTTCATTGTCTCAGTTGCAACACAATAACCCCTTCACCTCATCTTCCAGTGCATCTTCACGTAGTCCTTTGAATGCCAATTTGAATTTGTCCTCCGTCTCAGCTGTTGCAGGTAATGCTCACACATGTTCATCTATACGATATACCCACTTCTTTAGGAAATGTTTCCTTCACTCCTTAGTTGCTTGACAGTGGCACTAGCCATCATATTGTTTGTTCTCTTAGCTCCCTGTGTGATGCGCATACCTCACCTAATTCTTTTGTCACTCTTCCCAATGGAGATCGTCACATTGTCACTCACATTGGGTAGGTTAAGCTGTCAGATGACATTATTTTACAACATGTTCTTTGTGTGTCAAGTTTTAAAGTCAATCTAATCTCAGTTAGTCAATTAACATCTTCAAGCAATTGTAGCCTTCATTTTAATTCTACTTCTTGTGTCTTGCAGGAATCGGTCACCTTAAAGATGATTGGAATGGGGAGCACACATAAATGACTCTATTTTTTGAAAGGGGTTGCTTCCGCTGTACATCATGCTTCTGAATCAGTTCACTCTACTAAGGATCCCATGTTGTGGCATCATAGACTAGGGCATCCTTCCTTGTCAGCAAGTGCTCTTTTGCCTCATCCTTTATGTACAACTTTTGTGTTTTGTTCCATTTGCCCCTTAGCCAAAATGAAACGAAAGCCTTTTGCTCTAAGTGTAACCCAGTCAATGACACCTTTTGAGCTTATTCATGTAGATATTTGGGGTCCTTACTCCACAACATCTATTGATGGATATACATATTTCTTAACCATTGTTGATGATTTTAGCCGTGTTACTTGGGTTCATTTGATGCGTACCAAAGCTGAAACTCGTTTCTTTATTCAATAATTTTGCAATTATGTTGAAACACATTTTCATACAAAATTTCAAACCATCCAGTCTGACAATGGTCTAGAATTCAAAATGAAAGAATTTTATGCTTCCAAAGGCATTGTTCATTATACCTCTTGTGTTTACACCCCCAACAAAATGGGGTGGTTGAACATAAACACCAACACATTCTTAACAAGCCCGTGCCTTGAGATTTCATGTTCAATTACCTGAAACCTTCTGGAGTTTCTGTGTACTCACTGTTGTCCATCTCATCAATCGACTTCCTTCTCACAAATTAGATAAATATACCCCGTTCCAAATTCTGTTCAATTGAGCACCACTATACCACAATTTCCATGTCTTCGGATGTCTTTGTTATGCTGCAGTTACTCCTCACACTCGTTCTAAGTTCCAACCCCGTCCTCATGTTTGTATTTTTCTTGGTTACCCTTTTGGCACAAAAGGGTATCGTCTCTTTGATCTAGAATCTTACAAAATTTGAATATCACGTGATGTTGTTTTTCATGAGTCTGTCCTCCTTTTTCATTCATCACCTCCTTCCCACGATGGTGTATCTATCTTGCCTTCTGGTTCCTCTGATGTTGATATGTCCTTGTTGGTAGAACAGGATTTGCTTCCTACCACGCCCTCACCATCATCCGATACTTCACCTCAATTGCCCAATGTCCTCGTTCCCACCTCCTAGTCTTCACAGGACAACATCTCTTCTCTTGATCCCTCGTCTGTTCGAAAATCTTTAAGGCCTAAACAACCTCCCTCATACCTTCGTGATTACCAGTGCAACAACACTTCATGCATGCCTCCCACCAGCTCTTTATCGAATTGAGTCCTTGCCACTTCATCCAACTGGCAAGTACTTGCATTATGATCATTTTTCCTCTAAACACAAAGCCTTTTTATGTTCTATTTCTACCACCCATGAACCATGTAACGTAGATGAGGCGCTGAAGGATCCATCTTGGAAGACTGCTATGGATGTTGAGCTACAGGCTCTTCATGCTAATCACACTTGGGATTTAATTCCCTTACCCAAAGGTCGTCGAGCTACTTGCTCCAAATGGGTATACAAGCTCAAATATACTCAGGATGGTAGCATTGCTAGGCATAAAGAGTGTCTCGTTGCGCAAGGTTTTAATCAATGTTTTGGCTTCGATTATACGGACACTTTTTCTCCGGTGGTCAAGATGGTCACTGTCGATGTATTCCTAGCTTTAGCCTCTATGGGTCATTGGTTCCTTCATCAAATGGATGTTCATAATGCATTCCTCAATGGTGACCTTACGGAAGAGGTCTATATGAAACAACCTCTTGGGTATCCTACTGCAAATCTAGACCTTGTTTGTCTGTTACACAAGTCACTTTATGGGTTAAAACAAGCGTCTCGTCAGTGGAATGCAAAATTCAGCTCGGTCCTTCTTGCTTTTGGTTTTCGTCAATCCAAATGTGATTATTCTCTCTTCACTTTGCTCAAAGGTCCATATTTCATTGCTCTTTTGCTTTACGTGGATGACGTGATTGGAGCAACAAGTGAAGCACTTATTACTTCTATCAAACTTTATCTTCACAAGTGTTTTAAGATCAAGGATTTGGGTGCTATGAAATACTTCCTTGGGCTTGAAATTAGCCATTCTTCTTCTAGTTTAATCCTCAATCAACGGAAGTATACTCTGGATCTTTTGCGTGATGCTGGTTTCTTGGATGCCAAGCCTCTCACTTCCCCAACATAATTGAATACTCATCTTTCTATACACTCGGGCACCAGTCTTGTTGATCCTTCTTGTTATCGTCAGTTGATTGGTCGTCTTATGTATCTCACTTTGACACGTCCTGACATCAATTACATCGTCAATAATTTGAGTCAATTTCTGCAGACCTTCTGATGAACATCTCCAGGCTACTCACCGTGTCCTCCGCTATTTAAAAGTTCCCCTGGACAAGGCTTGTTCTTTCCTTCCACACCTGCTTTTGATCTTCATGCTTTTTGCGATTCTGATTGGGGGGGGGGGAGGCTGTCCCGATTCTCGTCGATATGTCAGTTGCTTTTGTATCATGTTGGGTGGCTCTCTTGTGTCATGGAAGTCCAAGAAACAACACATTGTTTCTCGTTCTTCTGCGGAGGCCGAGTATCTTGCCATGACAAACACTTGCAGTGGACTTGTGTGGCTCTCTACTTTACTTACGGACTTCTCTGTTCTTCATTCTCGACCCATTCCTTTACATTGCGACAGTAAAGCTGCTATTCACATTGGGAACAACCTCGTTTTTCATGAACGTACTAAGCATATCGAAATGGATTGTCATTTTGTTCATGAGAAGGTTCACTCTGGTTCCTACAACTCCTGCACATCCCCTCAGCTGAACAACCTAGTGACTTACTCACCAAACTCATCACTGTGAATCAACTTTAGTATCTACTTTGCAAGTTGAACGATCTTGATGCTCACCGTTCACCTTGTGGGGGTAGGGTGTTGAGAAGCAAAACGACACCGTAGACTTTTACTCTTTTAGGGCTAATTTAGGCGGGACACTTGAGCGCTCTTTTCTTTACATTGTATTATTCTTTATTTATTTTATTCTTTAGGATATCTTGTACAGATATATGCTGACTGTACAACTTTATTTTGTATTGTCTGAAATTAACAAAGTTCTTCATCTCTTCCAGTTTTCTCTGCGAAAGTTGCTTTGTTTACAGTCTTGTAAACGTCTTTTTTTTGAACCATATTTTGGACTTGAACTACATGGAACAATAGTCTACGACAGAAATATTGAAATCTGAGAACAAGACACTACCATGCTACTGAGATATGGAAGAATTGAAATCTGAAAAGAAAACACTACGCTTAGAAGAATCTAAAACTTAGAACAAAAACACTACATATTTCAATATTAACAAAACACTATGCATGGATGGCTGAAAGTTTGGAAGACCATGATTTGAATATGTTAAATATAGTTGAATAATCTCTCTTGATGAACTAATTATTCTTCTGTCTATAACATCTGTCTAAACTTCAGAAAATGCAGCACAATACATTATTCAAATAGTAGTCCAAATGCAACTGTAAACAAAGTTTCCTCGGGTTAAAACAGGCATTCTATCACTGCCACCAAAAGACTGCACGCCTATCCTCAATAGCCATCTCTAGAGTCAACAGATCCGCTTCTATCAGATCTCACCTGCAAATCAAACGCGGCCACAATCAGAGGGGAAAGGAAAAAAAAAAGAAAAAAAAGAGGCACACAATAGAAGGGAACAAGTATACTAAACATCAACAGCAAACATCATCATCAATAACTAAAACAAGAAACATACTGCAGATGAACGAGATGGAGATCGACTTGGACTCCTGCTGCGGCCCAAGCTTGGACTACGTCTCTTTCGCCTTCTACTAACTCCTTTACTACGAGGAGGCTGCAAAACAAATTAATAGTGTCTTCAAATGCACTGCAGAAAATAAAATTTAGTCACTATGAACGCAGATCAAAACACAAGAAATTAAGCAATTTCACTCACAGACTCAAGTGGAGATCTGGATCTTGAGAGTGATCTGCAAGAACATCCAGGAACAACCCAATTCAACATCCACAATAGTTTTCTAAACCGTTGGTACATTGATCCAAATGCCTCAAAAGCCACTTCACCTCGTAGTGACCAAAATCAAACACAAAAAAAAAAAAAACCACCAATCTTTAGCAGCAGCAAGCATATGCTAATTATATCCCACGATAACTACAGAATTCAATAGCTTATCAAAAATAAATCAGAATTCAATAATGAACTTTTCCAAGCCGTTCATGAGTTCAATGGAACTACATATTCAAGATGAAATCAGCACAGCTGTATGTGCAAGGTACCAGAAGAAAGGGAGATTGCATCCTTCGTACAGTAACACCCCATCTGACGACAATTTTGAGCCTAGGAAATGCTGAACATTCTCAAAATTTCCTCCTGATGATTTGTAGATAGTCATAATAGTAGCACTTAGATCACAAAAATCCAGCTTGAAAAGGGACAATCCAAGTATTGTTCCAGTCAAGCAACAGTTAGCAAATCATGCATAACATAACAGAATCATTAGACTATTTACTGCTTTCTAGAGGTGCTGATCAACAAAATTATAGTTACCTCAAGAGTCAAGACCCAAAAGATGTGCAGGCACCTGAGAACCACATCCCATCAAATACCTATCCAATTCCCAGGTCGCCACACAAAGCAGATCTAGCATGAAAACCAGGCAGCCTCAACCGCCCCCTACCTTTGAACATTGAAAGAAATGTAAAGGAAAATGGAAAATCGTGTAGCAATCCGCCAAGCTATAAAAAGAGGTGACTATAAACTCAGGACACTATAAATCTTATCCCATATACTGTCACAAGGGTGACCAACCTCGTGTTCATCAAGAAAGTGTAACAGGTAAAAGATTTTAAAAAAATAATTAAAATTAGAGTCTTTATAACTTTAAAAGCATGTGAAACTATGGGCAATCCAGAAAGTATGCCCTTGTCACCAAGATACCAGAAGAAACGCAAATAAGCAAATCCTCTTCAAGAAGATTAAAAATCCAAGAAAGGAAGAGAAAATCAAAAGTAGCCGAAGCCTCTGACACATAAAATCAGGAAAGATTCCAAACAAAAGCAAGCTAATACATCAGCTAATTTGAAGAGTGCAAACACAGATTGGAGTGAGAATGCGCTAGGAGAAGGTGATTAGATAAATCTTGAAATGACTCAAAATTAATAGCTTCAAAAGCTAAACCCAGTCTCAGACCATTCGCATTACAAGGCAGCTCCAGCAACAACTCATCAGCAAAGTTAAAAATGACTCAAAAGTTGCAGCTTCAGAGGCTAGACTTAGCTCCTCAACATAATTAAATAAATAAATAAAAAAAAGGAGCTCGCAAGGCCATCCGAGCTAAGTCCCAAGCACATTGATTTAGCTCATAAAATGTCTCAGTGCATGCTAGAACTTTTGGCCTTGACTATCCGACAAAATCTAGGATTTATAAATTTAGCATGTATGAAATGAGGATCATCGTAACCCACTCTTTAAGAATTCTCATGAAAGCTGCGAACATTTATACTTTGACGAATTGCCATTAATAAACATATTTGAAAATTATCCCAAAAAGGGGCCTTGGCAACATGTTTGGCCCTTCCCCAGTTCAGATAAAGATATTAGCAAGTGAAATCAGCTGAGCATAAATGCTTTAGGACTCAAATTGTATTGAACCATACAACACCCATGACATAATGGCTTACCATTGGACAATATTTACAATACCTGTGCACAAAAAAATAACTTCCAATTGCACGGTAACAATACTAGGCAAGGATTTCCACTTCCTTCTTCCAAGGGAAGCAAATCCACATAAAGTCCAATGATGAAAAAATGTTTAATATAAGTTAATTCAATTCATTGTTCTCTCTTTAGTGTTCTTTTACAATCTACGAAAATAATTTCAACCTATGGACTGATGCAAAAAATGTGCTTTTAGCATGAACATAAAAGAAAACAAACAATACTCCAAACAATAAAAAAAACCAAATGTCTAGGAAAACAGACAAGGTATGCAGCATATGCCTACCTTGAAACAGAGCGGGGAGATGATCCTGCAGCAGAACTCAAAGAGAAGGATCTAGTGGGAGATAATGACAGAGATCTACGTGAATATTTGGCCCTTGGAGACTTGCTGCAAAACAACTCACCTCTAATACAATAAGAAACTGGGCAAGGGGGTAATAATTTATTTCAGTCAATGTTAGTGAAGCACACCTCCTACTCCTGTAACCATAGCTTGGGCTGCGACTGAGGCTTCGGCTGCGGCTTCGCGACATATATGGACTCTGACTAGAATCATGCTCCCTCACCTAGGGGAGGCAAACAGAGATGTACAATCAGCATAATTCAAAGAAGGATATCCAGAGAAAATAAATTACACGTACCCGTATATAAGCCCGAGAATAGGCATTCCGAAACTCAGATCTATCAAGTTTCCTGATCTAAAAGAAGAACCAAACAAAATAGACTGTCAAAAAAAGCCCAACACCAATGAACCAGAGTCTGAAGTCTGAACTATACCAGAGGAATCACAAAATCGCACTATCATGTGCAGGTATTGTAACTTACAGCATACTTCATATCATCATAGTTAGTGTAATCTACAACTCCTGTCATCCCTGAAAAGATTACAATAGATATGAATGAAACACCATCTATATGGACTGGTTTCAGAACAATACAATGCAATATGATGTACATATAAGTTACAGTGCACCCCACTAATGAATCATGACATTAAACTATACATCACATCTTATACTTAAAAAAAATTAAAATTGAAGTGAACAAGATAAAGTGCGCATCCATCTCCTGACCAAGAACAGAAACTCACACTGAAATAACGAGGCTTCTACTATACAATATAAAAAGATAACAGATTCCTTGATTCCTTCTTGGAATGAAATAGTGCTCAAAAGAGACATATCCACTAAAGAAATTGAATGGTACCAACAGGTTAGAGTAATCTGACAGCGAGTACTTATATGATGGATGAAGATTCAAAATTAGGAGTTTATGGATTAGAAGTTTGAGAGTTCGAAAAACATCTGTGACCATACAAGAATTGAAGTTTTCAGTCACAATGAGCTGATTAAAAAAGCTTGATAGACTTTGTTTCGGATCAAAGAAACTTACACTCATGAGCACTACCCGAATGAGAGATATACAAAAACACTACAATCTGATGGAATGAAGCTTGAGTTTGAAATTTGGGAGGTAGAAGAAACAGCGAGAACCGAAGGCAGGTCTGTAACCTAAAGGCTAGAAATAAAGCAGACACCAATCAAAAAAACCAAATGGATGTTGGGGGAAGGTTGGACTGGCGGGAGCAAGAGAAACATAATTAACACCTTAAGAAGGGAAATACTCAAATACGCCAGAAAGCAAATGACTCTACTGAACTTTCATACTGTGTTATATGAAAGAAAACATTACTGATTTGACCTACCACCATGATCGCGAAACACTTGAGAGAAACAAACATCACCAGCTTTTCACATGTGATCCTGATCATTAACACAAATTATAAGAGATGAAATAATAAGGCAAGCTAACCCTAGTAAAAATAGCCAAATTATACCCTATCATCGTACGCAAATTGATAAAACTTTCACAACGAAAAAGTATCAAGTTAACCTTAAGGTCTTGCCATGAAGCAGAACGAGGTAACCCAGTCACTAAAACTGCATGATACAAGAACACAGCATTAATTGCCAACTCCTTGATGGAAACAACAATGTCGATCAAAAGCAAACCTACCACGATAGTCTTTGCGCCTGGAATGTCCGCGGCTGCTACTGCTACCGCTGTAACCACTATACCGATCCGTAGGTGATGATCTTCGCCCACCATGAGCAAGTTCAACCTGTAAGGCAATGAAAATCCTAGAATCAACATAATACTGGTCCAGTGATGGATATTATAAAGATACCAAAATAATATTAGCAAGCATTGAATGAATGCTAACCCGTAACCGAAATCCATCAAAATCATACCCATCTCGACCATAAATTGCATCATCAGCATCACGAGGATCTTCAAACTGCCAAAAAAAAGCGTTCAAAGAACTATAAAGTGAAAAACACAATCACTAATTCATGTACAAGTTCCGTTCAAGTTATATTAGAATCTGAAAAGAACAAGTATGTGAAAGAGATGCTAAAAAAGATGCGCAAACTATTGAATTAGTCCCCCAAGATGTAAAATTCAAAACTTACCTCAACAAAAGCATAGCCAGGGGGTCGTGGTGGGATCTTCAAATCAATATCAACAATGGGTCCATATGCATTCAGAAACCCAAACAGGAAAAAGTGATGATAGACAACAAGCAGTTTGCTAAAGATAAAAGCATAACTAATTCATTCACAACATTAAGTCGTAAGAAGTGAATCTATGGTTAACTCGCGCAGGCTAAACAAAATGCTTTTTTTCAGAACAACCTGCCATAACTGAAAGCAACTCATCTGTTTTAGATCCAAAGTAAGAACAGACTCGATCTTTTCACTAATAAGAACAGACCTACGCAAATAAAAAGGATACCTTGTAGAACAAATCTTCGACCTCTCTCATTCGAGTATCACCAGGGAGATTGCCAACATAGATGGTGCGGCTTGAACGGCGACTCATTTTTTCGCTGTTATAGCACAAACACCACTTGAATCAGTTCAGAACTTCAGATATATAAAACCCTAAACCAATAAAAAACTAATGATCGAAACAAAAATGACTAATTCATATCAGAAAATTAAACAACATGAATTGGAATTAAAAATGACTAATTCATATCAGAAAAATAAGCTCAATAGAATGAAGTAAAAAAATCAATGAATTTCCGCCAAAACAATAAGTTCCATGTTGCTGATAAACATACCAAAATAATTAGTAAAGAACTGCCGCTTGAAACTCAATAATTAAGATAGGAAGAATAAGAAGAAAGAGAAGGGAATCAGAGAGAGTGCGAAGAACTGCGAGGGAAAAGCAAGAGAGAATTAACCTTCGCCGAGACTGGGGATAGAGCGATGAACAGAAGTGCACTTCTGAGAGAAAAAAAAAAGGACTTGGATTTTTCTGGAACTGGAAGGATACGTGACCATTCCAATGGAGTTCTTCAGTTTTAAAGGACACGGTTGTCTGCTACCACGTGTAGGGTTTTAATCATCTACCGTAACTGTAGAAGCTCTTAAACGTTTTATTTACTAGTTTACCCTCACAATTACTCTTTTTTTTTATTACTACTACTATGGCACCGTTTGGTGCACAATTAGGAGCAATTACCAATAAGTCCATAATTTGTAGGAACAATCAAAAAAAAATTATAAAGATACATAATATTGAATTACATATATGTCCATCTAAATTTAATAAATTACAAAATTTAGGCCTTGTTTGGTATCACTATTGTTTGTATTTGTTTGTTCGCTTTTATGAAAACGTACAACAGGTTTTCAAAATTTGTAAAAACACAAAAAACAAGTTTTCAAAAGTTTTTAAAACACCACACACACAATGACTTCCTTTCTCTCTCAGACGACATGCGTACCGACCCTTCTCTCATTTTCTCAATTTAGGGTTAGGTCCGACCCGGGCTTCGGGCAAGGGTCAGTCTCGATCCTAGGCCTAGCTACGGGGCCGGGCTACGAGCCCAGAACAATCATTGGGGTCGGGTCAATCCCGGGGCGCGTATCGGGGTCAGGTCAGTCCCGAGACGGGTATCGGGGTCAGGTCTGTCCCGGGACAGACTTCGAGGTCGAATTTGTCTAGGGACGATCATCGGGTTTGGTTCAATCTCGGGACGAGATTCTAGGTCGGGTTGCTACCAAGAACGTCGTCGGGGGTCTGGTCGATCCCGGGACAGTGTTCGAGGTCAAGTCGACTCATGAGAGATAAATTCTTAATGAATTGGCGTGTTTTCATTTTAAACTCTTCGACATTTTCTCTATGCATGATATCATCAGTTTTGACTTTTTCCTTTTCTTTTCTTAAATGAAACTTCAAAATGATTTATCTCTCATGAATTTTGAAAAAAATTATAGATACTAAATTAGTGTGAAAAACTCTTTCAAATAAGAGCATTCATCGATATATTCTGAAATGAAAAAAAATCTCTCATGTAAATTTAATGCAGATGAATTTATCTGTAGTGCAAAAGAATTTATATGCACTCAATTTAATTTATCTACACTACTTATAATTTAGCTGCAGTATATATAATTTATCTGTTGTGTATAAAAATTATTTATCTACCGAACATATATGACCCTATTATCTCTTCCTTCTCCGAGCTCGGGTTATGGAAAAAGGAGAAGAAGGTATCAGCAACAACATGGTTTATTAAGAGACAACTCAAGATGTTCATATCAATCTATTATGCACTTTTGTATCTAGCATTGGGTAGACCTCATACAATAATTGTGCTAGCCCTACCGTATCTTTTGTTTCGTTTCTTCTGGAACAATCACAAACAATTTTTTGATTATGAATCTACTACACAAATTTAATGCATAATCTTAGCATTCAATGTGTATTTCTGAATAATCTCATTACTCAATTATTCAATAATTTCGTTTTACCAAGTTCAATGTTAGTCAGATTAGTCAACATTTATATGTTTCAATGCAACAACGAGATGTTATTTGTAACAAGAAGTAAATTAGTTAACTACGGTGCATAAAACTATTTATCTACATATCATATAATATATATGCATAGTAAATTAGTATATAATTTATTTGTAATGCATAAAAATTATTTATCTACATTGTAAATTTAATACAAATAAATTTTAAGATATATTAACCATAACAAAATTACAACAGACAATACAAATAGATTAAAATTTAGTGTAGATAAATTTGTGTCCATACGATTAACAGTCCAATACGCAAGCTTTGAGTACTTAAAGTAAGGGTTTAAAGTAAGGATTATCTTTTCATCATTAATTAGGAACATATGGGATCCAAAACAGTAGACTCCACTTATTATTTTACTCATTCATACCCTTAAAAAAGTGATCATTAGTTTAAGTACTTAGAAGTTAGAGCAAGTCCAACACATTACTGATAATAAGGTCAAAAGCTGTTTTTGGTATTGCTTTTTCAAAATCTCAACTTCCAACAGGTACCCAGTAGTTGTTCCTATTTTTGGTTCTTTCTTATTGGTATCCCAAGTGTACGGTAGAAGAAATATCTCCTATAATCTCACATATAAAAAAAAAATAGAAGACTCTCTCTCTTCATTCATATTCGCGCGAACTTGGAATCCATTGGAGGAGGCGAAAGCGCCGGGCGATCTCCCGTTTCATTGCTCTGGCTATCTCTCTCAACAGATTTATTTCTTTTGAGTATTCTCGTAAACTATATATTTCGTTGGTTTGATTGGAACACAAAACCTAGGGTTGTTTTTTGCGAACGTTGATTTGAAACCCAGATGTGGGTTTTCTTGATTATTGTTAGAGCTTGATAATATGTTTTCCATGGATTATCGTTAATTCATTTTGCTTTATCTGTATCTTTACCTGAGCAGCTCGATACCTAATATGGCTAGGGCTTTTTGAGTTCCTTCGGGATTTACTCTGCCTACTTTTGTTTTTAACAGTTTTGAAATTTTAGAAATTTGATTATCGATTTGCTGACATGTACTTTTTTTCATGGCTAAACACAATTGCTACTCGCTCTCATGGAAAACAACCAGCTTAATTTTCAGAATCCCAATTTCCCCTTCCTTCGTTCTGCCAATTCTTTTACTAGTATATGGAAAAAAGAAAGAGTAAATGCAGGTTATATATAATCGTCATTGACAATAATGTTCTTGATTGATTTGGGGTACTTGTTGGTAATTCAATGATGTGCCTTACATCTGAGGTATCCTAATTGCTAGTTAGATATGCTGACTGATTTCTAGTTTGTCTCGAGGGTAATTCTTTCTATAGGGTACTGTTGGAGACTGGAGTCATTGTCCATTGGTCTACTGGAGTAAAGAGTGCTGGGGACTTTTGTAATTTGCAATTTTGTATTTGTCTAATTGTCTGCGCTTTATGGTATGGACTACTAGAGTGCTACTGCTGGGGACTTTTGTTTGTAATTTCATATTTGTATCCTGTTTTAGACTTTTGGTATTTTATTTGGAGTTTGAACTTTGAATAACAGCTAATGGCTAATGTATGCACTAATGTAATGAATGTGAGACTTTGATTGGTGACTGCAAGAGCAGACTTTGTTATGCTTGAGCTTGATTACTAGAACAGATGTTATCCTTGATTGCTTGAGCTTGATTACTTGTTAGTTGCTTAGTTGTTTGATAATTCAATTTCATTTTCCTCCTTTCAGCTGCCTTTCAGGGGCTTAAAGATGGAGTTGGTTGTTACCAACAATTGACTCGTTGAGCAACCGACATTGTCGATCGTCCAACCAACACCCAACCCACATAGTCGAGTAGGGCAATGATTTTCAAAATATGACATAATTGGTTGGTCGGGTCGATTGAATTATCGATCGATAATCAACTGACCTAACCCATGCCCAGCCCTAGTTTGAATTGTAGTTGAAATATGTGATGATGAATAATGTTTTAATGGTAGTTGAAATGTGTGGTAATGAGTGGTAGCTTAAATAATAAGTATTTTAATTATTATTTTTTTAATAAATAATTTTGAATAAATATAAAATCTATTCATTTAAAACAAAAAAATTCTATTAATTTAAATCAATGTATAATAATGACATTATATTAAAACAAGTTGCATTTGTTAGAATAAGTTAAAAGGGATTATGTTGAAAAATATAAAATAATTGACGTGATGTTAAAATGGGATATGTGGTTGGAAGAGTGTTTAACTTAAAATAGGGGCAACCTATACCCAAAAATATGATAGAGGGTTGGACTTGCTCTTATGGATTAAGAAGTTTAGAGATTTTATCAATTTGCTTCAGAAATGTATAGTGCAAACCAATACTGATTGGGAAAGAACTTCCTTTCTCTATTTCGAAGAGATGAAGCTTTCTTCTGAAGCTCCTTTGACATAGTTTCAATTCGTTTTCTGATCAAGAATTCTTCATTATGTTTTACAATTTATCACGTGGACAACATTGATAAAGCTCCGATCCTAATGGCTTCAGAAGCAACAATGTCAAGCACACGGTCAAGAGCAAGCTTTCACTCATCAAAGAAGGAATATATCTCAGATGTTTTTCTATTGCCATTGAAGTTGTCCTTGCTGACAGGGATAAGTGTAAACTTGAACAAGTCATGAAGGGATTGGATAAAATACCGTTGGAATACTGAAATACTAGTTCCACAAGATTCCCTAACCATCGTCTCTAACCAATTATATTGTGGTTGAAACTGATTAAAATACTAGTTCCACAAGATTCCCTGACCATCGTCTCTAACCAGTCATGTTGTGGTTGAAGATGGTTATTGCATAGTCAATACGTTGTAGATATGCAAAGTAGATTTGTTCAAAATTTTAATGCTAGAAACTTCAGTAGATTAATGTGATTCTGGATTTCGTGGTACCGGTGTATTGATTTCCAGGAGAGACACAATAGACTTTGAAATGAGAGAAGATAGCTTGTGTTGGTGAAACAATAGGTTGAGGGTACTTTGGTCGATAACAAAAATTTTAAATAATTTTTCTTTAATGGAATAAATATTATCTCCTTATGGACCTTATGGGTTGAAAAATATTAGAGTCTACCCATTGAAATAAAAGTTTGATTCGAGAGACCTATTACTAATTAACCCTAATATTATTAATTTTGTCCATCTTTGAACTTCGAAGAAAAAACGAAGAAACTTAATATATTTCTATTAGCATTAGTTTCGTAATTTGGTTTGCTTTCTATTTTTTAAAAGGAAAAAAAATCAGAAAAACATCTATTTTCGTCTTCAAATGATTTTAGATATTTTTTGATTATCGAGAATTGCTCAGGTCAATATTACCATCGAACAGTTGGGCTAGCTCTAAATACGGGCCGCCAACTCAACCCTCTCCATGCTTACGACAAGTAAGACCAGATTGAAACTCATGCGAGGAGAACAAGACCGAAACTCATAAATGAGAGTTAACTTCACATAGTCTCTCAAGGGTCTTTGGCCCATTCAATGAAATAACGTCAAAATTGCTAGGGGTGAAAGTTAATTTGCGACCTCCCACATTTACAAGATTTAACTATCTTTTTTTCATATTTTCTAAAATTAACAACCAAATTGGAGTTATTTTTCTATTTTTGGAAAATAAAAAGGGAAAAAAAATAAGCATACCAAATAAAGCTTATGATAGAAATTTCATTTGCAAATTTTTATTTAACATAATAAATAGAAAATTGTGTTTGTAAATGGAAGAAAATATAAATAACAACAAACTCATGTAAATGTAATATAACCAATAATTTTTGGATTGAATGATTCTGGGTCCGTTTGGAACAAAACAAAAGATTTCGTATAGTATAAAATTACAATTTAATGAATTATCAAGTGTTTGGTGGTTTTTAAGAAAACTAAAGATAGTATAATTTTATACAAAATGGGCCTCTTATACGATGCAAGTCGTATAATTTTATACGGAGCACTTATGATAAGAGGTAACACGTCAAATAACACAAAACACCCTCTTTAAAGAACAAATCTCAACCACTTGTCACTTTTTATACCGTTTGTCCTCTAAAAAAACTCTTAACTACAAAAATTTAATAATTTTTTTATCTTTAAATTTTCATAAAAAAAATTGATAAGAGTAAAATAATTAAAAAAATAGTAATTGTTTTAGTTGGGGTAGTACAAACATATTATCACATATATTATATTATCATTTTTTTTTAACCTGAAAACTTTCATTAAAAGAAGAAGTAAGTCACATGAACTTACACATGATGCATACCAGATGCACCATACAATACGAAGACTATGTCTTTGAGACAAAACAAACGAAAGATCAAAGAAACCAAGTCCTACATAAAATTATCTAGACAGGAACACTAGAGACTTTATCCCGCACAACCACATCTATTAAGAACTCAGGGGTCAGCCCCACCCAAACGCTCGGACCCTCAACAAGCACGGCCACCTTTGCCAGGCAATGTGCTGCTTCATTCCCCGACCTTCTAATGAACACAACTTGACATCTGAAAGCTGTTGTTTTATCTCCTTGACAGTTCCACCCCACACAATTAACAACTCATCCCCAGATACAATGTGACGAACAATAATTTGGGAATCTCCTTCCAAAATTATATTTCTAAAACCCATCTCCTTCGCAAACAAAACTGCAGATAGAGCCCCCTCAGCTTCCGCTACTATGGGAGAAAGAGCTACAGGCCTAGAATAAGATTTTGCTGCCAAAACCTCCCCCGTCGAATCACGAATGATTACTCCTAAGCCTGTTTTGTTTTGAATCTCACAAATACTCGCATCCCAGTTCACCTTAACAAAACCAACATTTGGCGGCGTCCAAAACACAAGCTGCGAATCCCTCCCACTTCCCAAATCTACGAAAGATGATACTTCACTTACATGGGGGACAGAAAAGAGGGCCAACTTCATCAGTTGGATAGGATTCAAAAATTCATTTTCAAAAATAAATTTATTCCTGCGATGCCATATCAAGCGGAAAGTAGAAGCTAAAGTTGCTAAATCTTGGGAAGAAAGCTTGGTCATTGCACAAAACCAAAGCGTCTCGAAATCAGAGAACATGAAGCTCATCTTCTGAATAGCAACTGGGCTTATAGCAAAGACCCTCATTGAAAACATACACTGCCACAACGCATGCAAGGGTGATTCAATTTCTGCCTTACATAGCGGACACCGAGCATCAGAGACCACTTTTCGTCTATATAAATTGGACATAGTAGGTAAAGCCTTGTTCAACACTCGCCACATAAACACCTTGGTGGACTCACGCGTTTGGAGTGACCATATACACTGCCATAAAGATTTCTTCCCCTCCCCCAAGGAAGACGAAGCCTCCGACAACCTGACTAGGAAACGAGCGCGGTGGTACCCACTTCGCACAGAATAAACTCCATTTGTCGTACCATTCCAACTCAAAACATCCACCCCACTTCTTGCGTCCACAGGCAACTTCAGAATTTTAGAAGCTATCTCCTTCGAAAAGATAGAATTAATCAAGTGTAAATTCCACCAACCCGACTGCGCATCAATTAAAGAACGGACCCTTTCCTCCCCTTGAAAACCAAGAGAAATAAGAATCATTTGGTACAACAACAAACCAAACAACGTATTGTATAAGAATTATACTATACAAGTCTAACATCATTTTTTTTTTCCAAACATTAGATATGATTAAATTATACAACCACTTATCCAATGATTAACTTATACATTGGATAATAAAATTATAATAATCTATACGGAGCCTAAAAAGTTATAATAATATGCTACTTTTACAAATATTATCATTTTCCAACTTGATCTAATTTATTCATTCACAAAGCAAAATCACGTGACTACTCAACAAACTCCGCATTCTGCAAAATACTCAAAAAAGAACAAATTTCTCTCGTTTGGACCCACCAAAAATTTCCATATTTTCCATATTTTCTGTATCCATTAAAACTCAATTTCCAAAAAAAATTCAAAATCACATGGCA
The DNA here is from genome assembly GCF_013401445.1 of Tripterygium wilfordii. Taxonomy (NCBI): domain Eukaryota; kingdom Viridiplantae; phylum Streptophyta; class Magnoliopsida; order Celastrales; family Celastraceae; genus Tripterygium; species Tripterygium wilfordii. The sequence goes on along the minus strand of NC_052237.1, from coordinate 8,551,406 downwards.
ACTCACCAAACTCTGCAAAATACTCAAAAAAGAAAAGAAAAGAAATTCTTCTCTTGTTTGGATCCACCAAAAATTTCCTTTTTTACCAATTTTTCTGTATCTATTAAAACTCAATTTTTTAAATAAAATTTATTGTATATCATTCATTTACTTGAGTTTTTTTTTTTTTTTTAACGAATGAACCAAACTTAATTATACTACTAAAATACATTATAAAAAAATTAAAATTATTACGCACAACCGCTTAGATATAACCTATTAAATTTGTCTGACTCAAACATTAAGAACTCATAAATTTTTAAATAGTATTCTCATCGATAGTAATATCTTTTTGCTCCGTTGGCTTGTTTATATGTTTTTATAATTAATAAAAAAAATTAAATAGATAATTACATTCACAAAAATAGACAAAAACATTTTCCAGGAAACTTAATGGACGACAGAGGGAAGGAACAACCGGCTATGATTCAGCGGTACACTTTCCCAATACAGCTTGCCAATTTGGTTTTGTATTCTAAATTGCTTGCTATAAACGAGAACCGCCTCTCGTACAATTTTGAGCACAAAGCCACAAACCCTGCATCTGCATTTCTCTCTTACTTTCAATCATGGCGGAATCAAAGTCCAAGATTCAATCTGTCAGGGAATGGGTCGTTGACAACAAGCTTAGAACTGTCGGTACGTTCGTCTTCCGTTTCTGTTCTTGTCATGTGTTTTTTTTTTTATTTCTCAATTTTTAGGGATTTTTTTCCCTTTTGCAATGAAGGGTGTCTATGGCTTAGCGGTATTGTGGGTTCCATCGCCTACAATTGGTCACAGCCTGGTATGAAAACCAGCGTGAGGATCATCCATGCTAGGTAAACTTGCGGTCTACATCCCTATGATTTTGTTTAGGTTTTATCTTAATTTTGTACGAGATTTATGTTTGTTTTAAATTATTTATATGTTGTAAGGTATCAGAAGTCAATTTTAAAAGGTAATCCAATTTGGCTTGTTCTTTAGCTGCCAAATTTTGGGGAAATGAGAAGCAATTTAGGATTTTGTTTGTTTTAATTTTTATGACATTGATTTATTTTCAGCCCTTAATTTCTTGCTAATGGACTCCAATACTTAGGCCAGCCAATATGTAGGTAAAGAAATCCGAATTACAGGACTTTTTCTTGTGAAATCTGAGCTTTTTTTTTTTGTAAAAATTTTGTTTGGTTAAAAAAAAAACCCAATTGTTATTTCCTTTGCGCTTGATTTGGGGTTGTATGTTATGGCCAAACTGTATAGGGCATACACTTGTTGGTTGTTGCATTATGCTTGCCCTTAGGGGTTCACTAATCTGGTTTTATAATGATATAGTGTGCATTTTTTAATGCTTGGGGCATGGATCTGGTATGAGAGGAAAGGTAAGACCAACAAAAGGATGAATGGAAGTATTTTAAAGAGCTTTGAAAAATTTCCCCTCTGCCCCTCTGGGCCAAACTTTTTTTGGTCTTAAAACAATCAAGAGAGAAAATGAAATAAATCTTGAACTGTGATGTGTTGAATGCATTAGTGAAACTTGCTTAATTTTATACACCAACCATGGTATGCGTGATTTGGTGAGTTTTAGAATGTTTGAGTTAAATGTAGGCAGATGCTAAAAACCATTTCTTAACCAAGGATCTGGTGGTTTAAGAAGCACTTAAATAAGGGCTACGTAGAAGTCCAGCTGTAATCTGTATCCATAAGAGTATGTGATGTGTGATTGTGACTGTCTCTAATGTTTCTTCACATTCTGATAGAATGATCTATGTACTCTTTTGTAACATTGATTTTTTATGTAGTGCAAGTTTATGAGCAGTATTCTATGTTTGAAGTAATTAAGATGGCATGTGATATTCAGATGGTTTCCTTGCTACCTGGTCATTGTTTCTTTTTTTTTCTTTTAATGAAACTTGTCCTTCATTATTTTTAAGGAATTTTGTTCCACATTGCTGACCCATCTGGAATAGTGATATACTCATGAATTTTATCTGCGGGACTTGGCATTTTATTGCATCGTAGCACATCTATTTTGAACCAGAACAGTAGCCCTGAGGGGCTTTGTGCATACATGATAAACTGGTTACTTGAATGTTGGATGATTGTATCACGCTGTGAAGCTAACTTTAAAATGTTGAGATCCTGTAAGCATCACCGTCATTCAATCCCTTTTTGGTGGGTGTGTGGAATATCTAAACCCTTACCTTCTCATAACACATGTCAGGTTTTCTTAGCTTTGAGGGTGGTATGCTTTATGAATATGGCATTGTATTTGCTTTACTGATAATGAGTCTGGGATCTCGAATGATATATGTTTGTGCTACGAGTATGACGGTAAATTGCAGGATGCTGTGCTTGCTTTATTTTCCTGTCATTCTTTTATGCATATTTTTGGGGTCCTGTATGGTTGAACATGTAAAGGGAAGTCAAAAAATGTACACTGGGCAGTCCTTGGCAAAATATGTTAGTTATCCCACTAGCATCGCTGAAGATGGGGGTTTAGGGTTTATATTTCCTTGTAGCTATGCTCAAGTCTTGTTCGCTTACACTTTGCTAATTTTTTCTGTGCTGATGGTAAAATCAGGTTGCACGCTCAGGCTCTTACTCTGGCTTCATTAGTTGGTGCTGCCGCGGTTGAGTATTGGGACAACAGAGGTGCACCCAAGGCCGAGCGATATCCAGAGTTCCTCCATGCTAATCCATTATCTCGCAAGGACTAGATAGTTCTTTCTGTCGCAGGTGTCCGTGCCCGATTAGTTAAAGTTGTATCCTATAGGGGATAGAAATAATAGATTGTGTGGACAGGCACAAGTTCTGTATTTTTTTTAACCTCATTTGGCAATGTTGAGCTAGTAAATGTCAAAGAAATTTACAGCTGGATGCTATCTGCTATCTAGAGATTGAGGGAGCGTGTTATTGCAGTCATTTTTTTCAATGATATTGCCGTTTAAGGATTTTTTTTTGGGTATTTTATAATGAGAAAAGATTTAAAATTGAAAATTGCTGCTGGAATTTAATTATGAGAAGTTGAGAACCGTAAATCCCCGAATTTATGCATGTGAAATAGCGATTGATTATAAATACACATGGAAGGTTCAATTAACGTCAAATACTCAATATTAATTGAGGGTAAAATGAGAGTCATATTTAATGGGTCTCAAATATTTTTTTTGCCTATTTTTATAGGCAACAGTTCAGTATAGATCAGAAAAGTTCAAAACAAGAAACAATAGGGCATCTGAAGATGGCCTAAGAGCAGTACAAAAGACGGGCAAGAAGCTAAAAAGATCAAACACGACAACTAGAAGCTGAGGAAACAAAGCTAAGTAAATCATAGTATAGCTATCATTTTTGCTGAAAATAGGAAAATCATATTTATGTAGATTGAACCTCATGTCTTCCAGTGTATTAGGCAGAGCCTTCCTCTTTCTTGGATTGAAAAGAGAGATTTGTCCCTTGGTCTCAAGTATTATTCAAACATCTATGCTACAAACTTTCAAAGGCAAATAATTTTACTATATTTTTATTAGGAAAAATACTTGTTCTTCCATTTCTTTTTTTATTGACAGTTTAAATTTGCGCATTGGATGTTTAGAAGTCCTATTTTTGTATATATGATAAATCAATATCTATGCACAACCACTTGGTGATAACTTAGTGATAAATCACTCATATGGGTTTGGAAGGTCCTGAGTTTGATTCCCACTGGGAGTAATACCTTTGTAGTCATGCGTTGAGCTTTGGATCAATTTACTCTGTCGTAAGGTGGGGACCTTCTGTACCCATGGGCTGATGACCTAAATTTAGGATCATACCACATGTTCATAGGGCAATATTTGTATAATGTCATTCTCGGTTACCCAAAAAAAGAATATCTCACATACCACATGAATTGGCTTGTATGGTGTAGTTCTCGGTTGTCAAAAAAATCTCACGTACCACATGAATTGAGGGTTAAAATAGGAGATAATATTTGGGGTTTATTTTTTATTAAAATATTTTTACTGCATAGTTTTTACATAATTTTAAAAATATGGAAATTTATCCATTTAGTGACTACTTATAAAATGTTGTAAAATATAGGGTTAATTAGCAATAGGTTCCTCAAATCAAACTTTTATTCCAATAGGTCCACTCTAAATTTTTTCAACTCATAAGATCCATAAATGGATTACATTTATTTTATTTAAAATAACTTTTTTATTATCATTCTACCCTCAACCCTTGTTGTTTTACTTATAAATTTCAACAGTTTAATATATTTTCTAATGTCAATGTAATTGGACAGTCATAACTCACTCGTTTGAGTTTCGATTGAAACTATTTTTTTGGCTTTGGAAAGAGGACTCAAAAATCCATAACATTGTATCAAATATCAATTTGGAGATTCAAACATTTTAAAGGTCAAATCGAGACTCAAAGTTTATGCATTGGAACTGTGTTTTTTTACAACAGTATGTTCGACGTCAGTGTGTTCGGACAGCCATAACTCACTCGTTTCATTTCCAATTGTGACGACTTTTGTGGCATTGGAAAGAAGACTAAAAAACCCATATAATTGTTTCTAATAAAGGTTTAGAGATTATAATATTAAGGTGAAATTGAGGCTCAAAACTTGCATATTAGAGTTGTGTTTTTGACATCAGTGTGTTTGATGTCAGTGTGTTCGGACAGTTATAAGTCACTCATTTTAACTCCAATTGACACGATTTTTGTGGCATTGGAAAGAAGACTAAAAAAAACCCATAGAATTACGGTTATTGTATTTTTGAAGATTCAAACATTTTTAAAGGTCAAATTTAGGCTCAATTTATGCATCGGAGTTGTGTTTCCGTTGTTAGTGTGTCTATTGTCTATTTGTACAAATAACTCAAATTTATGTGCAATGCAGATAAATCAAATTCATATGCAATGCAGAAAAATTAAATGCATTGAAGGTAAATTATATGTAATGCAAATAAATTCATATGCAGAGTAGATAAATCAAATTTATATGCAGTATAAATAAATTATGCATAGTGTAGATAAATTCATTTCATTGCAGATAAATTTATTGCAGTACAGATAAATTAAATTCATTTATGCGATTTTTCATTTCAGAATATATCGATGAGTGATTTTGTTTAAAATAGTTTTTCACGTTAATTTAGGAAAAATAATTTTTTTCAAAATTTGTCATGTATTTTGAGAGAGAAATCGTTTTGAAGTTTCGTTTAAAAAAAATTAAAAATTGATGATGTCATGCGCATATGTGTAGGAGTAAAACTGAGAGAGAAATAAGGCAGTCTTTTTTTTTGGATATAGAGGCTCTGTAATTCGTTTAAAATTGTAGAGTATACAATTTGAATAAAATGATTTGAAAAATGTATCATATCATACCACATTTATGTTTGTTTTTATTTTTAAATTTTATCTTAGTTTTTATCTATCATTATATATGAATAATGAATTGTAGACTCTAGGAAATTACGGAATATGTGTAGGAGCAAAACTGAGAGAGAAAATAAGGCAATATATTTATTTTTTTTGGATATGGAGGCTTTGTAATTAGTTTAAAATTATAGAGTATACAATTTGAATCAAATGATTTGAAAAATGTGTTATATCATTTCACATTTATATATTTTTTTTAATTTTTAAAATTTATCTTACTTTTTTTTCTACCATTAGATATGAATAATGAATTCTAAACTCTAGAAAATTACAAAATCCCCAAATCCCTTTTTTTTTTAGTAATTTTGTTAAAATCAGATGGACATGTAGGGAATTTAAAATTTTGTATCCTTATTCCTAAATATTTTTTTGGACGGTCCTTATTGGAACAAATATTCTTCTTAATTATGGATCTATTGCTAATTGCCCTTCAAATTTATGTATTAATCCCAATGAGGACAGGAATGGCTTTTTCTAATTTCTAGAGGTGGTATATGGATATTCACATGTCGCCAACTATAAACTAAACCCTAGCGACCAGCACTCGTCCTCGTCTCAGGGAGCCGCACGTACCAACCTGAAACTCTCAGCCTCTTCGATCTTTGCTGCAATTAACAGTAAATCATTTTGTTGTGTTGTGTGTATATGTATTGCGCGATTAATTCTATTTCTGTATTTATTTTGATTTCATTTGGTGTTGAATGCAGAGGATAATCGAAGATGAGTCGAGGAAGTGCAACGGGTGCCAAGGGGAAGAAGAAGGAAGCGACGTTCACGATCGATTGCGGGAAGCCCGTAGAGGATAAGATCATGGACATTGCATCACTGGAGAAATTTTTGCAGGAGAGGATCAAGGTCGGAGGCAAGGCTGGTGCACTTGGTGATTCCATCACCGTAACCAGAGAGAAGAGTAAGATCACCGTTACCTCTGGCAGCAACTTCTCCAAGCGGTAAATTTTGCTCTCTTTAATTTTGGTTTGGGCTATCTGTTTTCTTCTTTAGGATTCCTTGTTTGTTTTGTATGAATTTTATGTTTCTTTTGTGTTCTTTCCCATATTTAGTTAGCCTGAAATTATACTTGTTTATGCGGCGAACTTGGCTGTGAGGTAACGAGTGTCATTGTTTTTGATTCTTGAGAGAATTGAGAGTATGGATTGTTTTTTTAGCAGTTAACCTCCAATCATCTGCCACCTGCTTGGGAGGTGGTGATGTTACTTAATGGCATATGTTTCATTACCTTTTTAACTTTTTTTTGGTCACTGAGGAACCATCCATCCTAGCTGCTCGAGCGTAAACCTCGGGCCGTCAACAGTCCTCACCACGCTGACCACAGGTAAGACTGACTGAAACCCATGTAGGTGAAAATGGTCCTAACCCCCGGAAGTAGGCCGTAAGCTCATGAGACCAAAAAAAACTTCGAGGGAAAATACTCCCAGCTATTTCGAACTCCCGACCTTAGCGACATTGTGTCTACTCTAAGCCTGGAGATATAACCAACTGAGCTATTGCTCCGTGGTGTTCATTATTTTTAATGGTGAAGTAATGCTCTGTAGTAGATTTGTTATCTGCATTTTATGTGATTGTCAAGTTACTGACTTAGCACTCTGGAGTCTGGACTTGCTAGACTCTCCATATAACAATGAATTAAATTTTTTTGTGTATATGATGGGCTAAATCAGACTGGCTCCTGTTGGAACCGTTTGTTGTAATGGTTCATGTTCTGGTAATAATAAAGAGTTAAGAATTGGAAGTACTAGAACAGTAAGCTTCCTTTTCCCTTAGTAGAACCGGTCCCAGAAATCCATTTACGATGACAAGCAGAGATGACTCAAGAGTATATGTGCATTGTAGTGATAGTTTGCATTTCCCTTTTTCGAGACTAAATTCCCCTTTATTTTGACAAACAGATGATCCCATACATCAAATTTATTGCAACAAGTCTTCTGTTAAACGAATGCTTTACCGAGTCAAGGGTGTATTGTTTCATGAAACCTCATGTGGGGATTATTGTCCCTTTGGAATCATGAGGGTATTGTATTCTTAATAAATCGAGGCTAAAGTTAAATTCCTCGCTTAAGCAATTGGGTTTTAGTTCTTGGGAGTGTTGACGATTGTCTTATCCAGCTGTGGGTCATTTGTCATTGTTACTGTAAGGTACTAACCGTTTACTTGATTATAACCTGTTTTGTCTCTTGTCCATTCCTCTGCTCATGTGTTGAGTTATTTAGATAATTTTGTCCTCCTTGAATTGCCTGGTTAAATGTACAGTAAAACCTAGTGTTACTTTCCTTGATGTTTGAAGTATCAAACTTCTCTGGCTTTGCATGTTTTCCTGGGTGAGGCAGTGTTTCATGTGAGTGGCAACTTGTTACTTCTGGATCTATAGCATCATGGTTTAACATTCACTTTCTCTCTTCTCTGCTGTCATTCAGGTATCTCAAGTATTTGACAAAGAAGTACTTGAAGAAGCACAATGTAAGGGATTGGCTCCGGGTGATCGCATCCAACAAAGATCGCAATGTTTATGAGCTGAGGTACTTCAACATCGCTGAGAATGAGGCCGAGGAAGAAGATTGAAACAATTTCTTTATCGAAGGACCTTGTTGGGGTCAGAAGCTTTTACAATTTTGTTTATTTGCCTACACATTCAGTATTGCTGTTGGATTTGTATGTGTACCTTATTGGCACTAGTTAAGCATATCAATTTTTGGCTTACATAAAACCCCTAAAGAAGTTGAGTGTCTATTTTTCTGAGATTCCAACGGTTTAAAATTGCTGTTGCAAGTTATATGAGTAGTGTTTTTTGTAACCTGGTTTTCTCCAAATCCTTCTGTTCGGAGTGGAGTGATGGATGGGTCCATTGATCCAAGTAAGAATTAATTCATGTCTAAATGAGTCAATTTTATTTTTGACACTAACTAAGAAGATGGTTGAATGGTAGGGTTAATGTATGATTTTTCACTACACAATAATGTGATTATAAACGAAAGTTACATGACTTTGGTTAGTAGTATTTCATTCTGGTTTTCTTGGTAAGTTATTAGACATTTTTTTAAAACTGAGACATAATACAAGTTTGTCATTTGGACATTCGATTTTGACGTGTCTTTTGGACATTTGATTTGGACCTAAACTTGGGGCTCGCCTGCACAAAAGTTTTCCACGCTTGTCCTTTGTACATCCTTTGTGGGTATATATAAACTTGTTATTTGGAGATTCGATATAGTCCTAAGCTTGGGGCTTGCGCCCACATAAGTTTTTCACGCTTGTCCTTTGAACATTTGGGTCTACACAATCTCGCCCTTTTGACATTCACTGTACACCTAAACTTGAGGTTGGCGTGCAGAGCAGTTTCTCATGCTTGTCCTTTGAGTGGTTAAGTTATCAGACATGTAGAGACTAAAGAGCTTATGATCATAATGGCCTAATGGAGTTCAGCTCACTCTCTCTCTCTCTCTTATTGCCAAAGACCCACTCTCCTCCTTCTATTCCATCTTTCATGTCTGCATGCCATCAGTTCTTGGTCAAAAGTTCTATCATGCATTCGTAAGGGATTAAGAGAACATCAATGACAAGGGGCTTGTGTGGCAGGGAAATCCAAAGTCAAACTCTTTGACTTAGTGAAAAAAATAGACGCCCGTAACACGGACATCCGCATGTGAGCATTCTGCATTATGTTTGCTAGTCCCACGAATTCAAAATGCCACAATGACATCATGAGAAGTAATACTCGATTCATTTGGATATAACATTAGATGGGCCTAGTGCAAATTGAGAATCTAGATGACGGGGTCCAACAGCCAACCAAACCTGAAGGCCCATACAACTAGACCAAACAAGTTGGGACCCTGAACTTACACGCGTAGCCTTGTCACCTTAGTAATGTTGATGTAGATTGCAAGACTAGTTGAAATAAATAGTGAAAATCAAGTCCCACATGAAAAAAGAATAATAGTTTTAAACTCTTCATGAGAAATTGATTCTACCATGTATTTGAATACATGTTCGAGGGAAGTACAAATTTGTGTTTGTCATCCTTTAAAAATCCAACTTTTTAAGGGGATATCATCTAATGCAATTCAACTATACAAAATAATCATATTATTCCAAATTTACCCTTATTTATGACAATACTTTTTTTTCCCTTGAAACAAGGATAATTAAAGATTCAAGGGTAATTTTGAAATATAACAACAAAATTATTAATTAATGAAGAAGAGCGACACTAGTTTGGAATATCCCAAAATAGAAGGAAGGACTAAGAAGAGCGACACTAGTTTGTGGCTTTGTTGTATCCTAAGGCTGATTTGATATTAACCTAGCAACAGACTAAAATAGTGAGGGCAAATACGAAAATGCTATGTTGCACAACATTTTGATAGCCCAAGCCATCCCAAGTCTATGTGGCATGACAATATCAGCATTAATCCTAGGTAGAAAATTTTTTAATTTCAAAAGCTTCACTCTATATTTACCTCTCTCCCCCCACTCTCTCTGTTTCTATCTCTCCCCTATCCCTCTCTCTTTCCCTCACTGTCAGAACCCAAGGTCGACTGTCTGGCCACCGATCAAGGGGTGTCGATCCATCGAACTGAAGCGCTAGAGCACCATGGCTCATTCCCAACCTTCGGTTGCCGTCAATAGTCACCTACTTTGCCGAAATCTCGCCTTGAAGCCGCTTCCAACCAAAACTTTAGGAGCCTGATCCGACCATCGTAACAAGCTCTATTGGAAGGCCATAATATTTGCCGGAATATTTATTCCGTTGATTTAGGTATGTCATTCCATTATTTTTGAAGGTTGTTTTCAAGTGGGTATGCTTTGAATGTTGAGACCTTTTGCTCAAGTGAGTTATATTGGGTTATTGTTGAACTTTTTTGTAGAAAGGTTTTTGTAAATTTGGTTGGTTTTGAGGTGGATTAATTTCTTTGGATTGTATTAATTTCTTTTATAAAGTTTTTGTCATTCCTTTTTGTCTCACCTTACTGATTGCCCTTTTTCAATTGATTGGGAGGTTTCACTAAATCAGTGGAATCACTTGTTGTTATGAGATTGAATAATGAACTTAAAATTTCTAAGATTGATTCTTGAACTTGAAACAATAGATTTTAACTATTTCACTGATTTAAAACAATAGATTACGTTATTCTATTGATTTAAATAAATGGATTTAGTTGTTTCACTTATTTAAATAGATTTAGTTAAATTAATGGAATAAAGATATTCTTAATTTGGGGTTTCATTGAAGTCAATGGAATCACTTGTTGTTCTAAGATTGATTCTTGAATTTAAAATTACTGAGATTGATTCTTGAACTTAAAATAATGAATTTTAGCTATTCCACTGATTTAAAAGTAGTGGATTTAGTTATTAATAGCTTTATTTCATTCATTTAAATCAATGAAATTCATAAGACATAAACAATAGATTTTAGTTTAAAAACAATGGATTTCAATCAACCAAGCACGCTTTGAAAATTGTTCCTTTTCAAATTTGCTAGTCATTGTTGGACCCTAAATCCTATATATGTGATTTTGATGATATAAATCCTATTTGTGTGCTATTTGATTGAGTATTGAATTATGATAAATGAACTTGAATGAATATGCCAAGTTGTGTCACTTACTTGTAAAGTATAATTAAATGCTCTATGTGAAGGTTTATGCCTATACATGTGAATTTGACACTATTTTATGATGAGTGTGGTGCTGGAAATTCAGTTTTGAGAAAAGACTATAATATGGACAATTAGGGTTTCAAACTTTGTTTGATCATAATTTAATTGATTGAAGTTCAAATGACTTGAAACTTGAACCATATAATGATGGTCTAATATATGATCCAGAACAAGAATAAAGTGAAATTGAGTGCTTTACAATCTGATTTGAAGATATACTTAAATTTTGCCAAAACCTAAACTCTTAAGTTTTGTGTATGTGTTCTTTTGTGAACGCGATGAACCAAATCAACTTTGATTGAACTAAAAATTTGTGTGCATCTTAATTTACTTATTATGATTTTGAAGATATACTTAAATTCCGTCAAAATTTTGATACTTGCGTAAACTCTTAAGTTTTGTATATACGTGTTCTTTTGTGAACGTGATGAACCAAATCAACTTCGATTGAACTGAAATTTTGTGTGCATCTTAATTTCCTTATTATGAACATAATTTATTAAGGATGGTTTGAGAAAATATGTCATCTTGTCTGAGATATTCTATGCCCTAGCTCTCTAGTACAAATTGTGTGCGATTTGACTAGTTTACTTGGTTAAGCCATAATTTGCTTGTTTGTGATCCTAATTTGGTATGTGCATTATATTTGACGTGAAATTTGATCTGAATGATTAACGGTCAAGTTTTGGCTACTGAACATAGAGGTTGCACAGTGAGTAGTATGTTCATACTTTGTGTTTTATCGGTTTTTGAATATATTGAACTATTTGCTTCATTATGTGATCACCCTCCCTTGTGTAAGTCTTGATCCCTCAGTCATTTGCTTAGCCATTTTGCCACATGCTACCTGTTTGGCAAGGTGTCAGCGAGGGCGTCTCCGCTAAACGGGCCCCTCTCCAATGGGGAGTTGGTCTCTACTGAGAGTTGGAGTCCTACTGAGACTTCTTCATTGTTGGACTGCTCTTACCTAGCTCGATAGAGCTTCCTACCTTGGTCGGGTGGGATGAACCACCTCGGTCGGGTAAGGTGAACAACCAAGGATTGGACATGAGGGTAGGTTCGTCGGTCCGTACCGACCTACCTAAATTGTAGGTAAGTAGTTCTTCCAAGGTGGGTAGTTTGGTCGGCGCTTGACCTTCTTCTGGTCCAGTTGACATGTGTATGCCACATGATCAGTTTCTATTGGTGGGGATATTTTAGTGATATCATATGCCCCTATGAAGATGTTGTCGGAGGGGATGATGATTTGCGTGATGACAATACAATGGCGCATGTCCGGGATATTATTGCGAACAAACTCCTCCATAAGAGGGAGCGGCATTGAGATTGTAGAAATATGTATACAATATATATTATTGTGTAATAAATATTAATGCGCAAGATTTAAATTGAACAATGACCATTTCAATGTATTAATATTCAAAAAATATTTAATTATATTAGCATTGCTTTATATAAGACTTTCCATTTTTTACATTTGAAAATGTTCCTAATTCGTTATTTTAAAATGAATGTAAATAACAAATTATATTTGGGCATTAAAGTTGTAAAATAAATTTAATAACAATATGTTATTAAAAAATCGCTATTTATATTTGTTAGATTAAGTTGCATAGTAAATGTATCACAAAAGGCATAAAATCTAAGTTTAAGGCTCCGTTTGGATGAGCGGATAAGACTCCATTTGGATGAGCGGATAAGGCTTCATATAGTATAAAATTATCCCTTAATGAACTTAGTGGGTGTTTGGATGATTTTTAAAATACTCGGGATATTATAACTTTATACAAAAGTGGTTCTTATACGATGCCAGACGTATAATATTAAAACACCTCCAACTCGTTTTTATTTTACACGGAGTGCTTAGTATAAGAAATAACATATCAAATGACAAAAAAAACCATCACTCTCCCTTTAATTGGGGGTAATCCAGACAGATTATCACAAATCTTATACTATACAAGCATAATATCATATTATTTACAAACGGAGCCATAGACTTGGATTGAGTTGAGGTACTAAGAGTTGGGCTCCCTAGCATTGTCAGAGCAAATATCACCTAAAAGAAAGTGATACTTCACACCTCAAAGCCATCTATTTTCTCTATATTTGCAACAAGTAACAAGCAACGTAAGTTCCAGCACAAAGCACAATAGATATATGTGTTGGGTTAAAGAACATTTGACTCCTTTCTACTGAAGGGAAAGGAAAACCTTGGGTCCGTTTAGTGCACCATATATTGTCTTTTAACAATAAATTGTTAATCACAAACAAACACTAATTTCCCATCTCAAAAACCGAGACAATTTCTGAACAATATATTGTCCTTTTTCAAATGGTCTTATATGAGACAATTTGTAAAAGATTTTCTTTTTTAACATTCACTTTATGTTAGAGTGAATATAATACCTTCATTCTCTCTCCACCTTTTTTACCCCACATTTTTAGTTTGAATTAGTAAATAATTTAGTTCTTTAAATAAAAATTATTAAAAATTATTTGAAAAGTAATTGTTGATAATATATTTATTTTATTTTTTATTAATTTTATAAATTATTTGATATTTTTTTTACCATTTATTTTAATATGTTTCAACTTTAATGCATAATACTGCTGCACGTAATTTACACAACTATTTTAACATCATTTATGCTACGAGTAAAAGTACAACAAAACACATGTCAATATTTGAGGAACCATATCTATTACCATTTATTATCTACCATATATGCTATAATATATATATGTTACTATCAAAATTGTGCGACAAATCAACCTCTTGTATCCATAAATTCATATCCAAAAATCCTTCTCTCCTAATCAACACACGAAGACAAATATAATGTATATTAATTATTAAGTGTATTTTTTAAAAGAAATTGGCTTAGTGCAATCTAGCCTTAGCCCATGGTGGTGAATTTCTTTGGGGCCATACTGTGGGTTTGTTTGGTAGAGTGGAAAGATTGATTTTCAATGCTAGCGAAAAAGTTGTGGAAAAAATGCTGAGTTTAAAGCTGTGAAATATGCTGTGAGGTGTTTGGTGAAGTAAAAACTGACGCTAGCGGAAAAACCGTTGAAATAAAGTATTATAATATTATAATATTTATTTTTATATTAATTAAATATTATAATATGATACAAGTGGGAATAATAAAATATTAGAAATTTTTGTATATTTAAACTGAAAATGTTAATTAGTAAATTAATGTGTATTTTTAATTTTTTATAAATATTAAATTTAATTTTATAATTCTTCTTAAAAAATAATTTTATAATATTAAGTAGAAAAATATATATATTATTAAAATTATGGGGGCCACATTAATTCTTATAAAAATTTAAAAAGTAATGATTATGTGGGCCCCACAATTTAAAAAATTTTAAAAAAAATATGCAAGGCGGAAACGCAAGTGCCAACAAATCCGCTGGACCGCTGTGCTGTTTGGCACAGCGGTTCCTCGAAGTGGGATCGGTAGCTGATCCGCTTTGCCGATCGCTGTGCCAAATAGGCACTGTATGAATTCGAAAGTTTCAGAGTTTGACTCTCACTAGACACAATAACTCTATGGCCATGCTCTGAGGTTGCGGGTCTTATGGTCCGAGGTCAAATGATAAACTTGTATCATGTCATTCTCGGTAAAAAAAATGTCATTTATCTATATTTTTGTTTTATTATGAATAAGGCCCTCTCAATTGGAAAAATTTAAAAAAAAGGACAAACAAAAACACAATAAAACTATAAAGACACAATCAACCAATTCCAAAAGCACAATGACAATCAAGATCTGATGTGTAGAGTTAAGATGCTTGCCAACCCTCTGCATTCATCCAAGGCCTTCACTTGATCTCAATTTGAATTTTCAGCATAATTGAAATTCCCTTATGTGAACCAAGAGTGTGAACATACTTTTCAACCATAAATATGACGGGTCTTACAGAAAATTTATAGTCCCGCAAGTTAGATCCGACGGCTCTCAGAACTCCGTAAATTGTTTCCGCAAATTGTGTCCTTAGGAGAAAAAAACTGATATATATATATATATAACTAGGAAAAGAAAATACACTTTCCCACTGTATTTTTTGAATAAATGTCAAAATATAAATTGAATAAATAATAATAATAAAATAAACACAGAAGACAGAGACACAAGAGACCGAGAAAGTTCAACTCCGCGCGGACCAAAGCCAAATTCGGTTCATCGGGTACTTGTAGACCATGGACTTCCCATGTCGTCTTGCTCATTCTCCGTATACTGTAGCCTGTAGGGATATGAAAACCTGTTATGGGTTCTTGATTTTGCTGCTCCTCCCGAATCTCTTACTCCCAATTTCATCCGGTGAGTTCCCGTGTTCTCTCTATTTCAGTCTAGGCATTTGTGATTGTTGTGTCCCCCTTGAATTTGGTGGATCGTTTAAATCTTTGATAAAACCCCGCATAAGTAGTCAATTAATGAGTTCTCCTTTGAGACAAATATTTTTTCTATTCGTGTTTGAGTTTTTTCCGGTTTTCCGGTAATGATTTTACTGCTTATGTGAGATTCTCGTTTTGCCTGTTGATTGAGTTGGTGGATTGGAAAAATGGAGGAAGCTGTTTATGGTGTTTTTTTTTTCTTTTTGTGGTACTTGATCTTGAAAAGGAGAGAGATATTTGAACTGAGAGTGATAGCTGCGTGAGAAATCTCAGTTAAGGGCCAGGAGGAATTGAAATTGTTGGATTTTTTTTATCTGGTATGAAGACGGTGACTGAGATTTGAGCATGAGTCTTTGCAAAAGATTGTGGTGGCATCAAACATTGAAGTTAGTTTCTCTACTCATCTGATGGCCTTCCCTTTTGCAAAAGATTGAAGCTTTATGATCATGACGTCAAGATGATTTTGCTTTGTGATTTCCCTTAACATTTACAGAATGTTGTCTTGGTGATTCTAGTTGTTAAGAGCCTTATATATTGGAAACTTTAAAAGCTTAGTGAAAATTGTTCCAATTATCAAATCTTATACTATAGTGTGAATTGAGAGTAGTGACATATCCCATCCTTGTGTGTGCACCACTTAGTAAAACATGCTGCATGAGTAACTTTGCTTCCTCTAAATGTGTTTTAGTGTCTCGCTTTGTGTTCGAAGATCTTGTGCCTGCAGTTCCTTAACCTTAAGGTCTCTCTAAGGCACTAGGTTGTCACTAATGCCCTAGTTCTTTTAAGAGCAACATTTGGTTTTGTATTAACATTGCTTCAGTTAGCATCTATTCCAGTTATCATCTAGTCGTATTGATTTTTCTTTATTGAGGTTTGATGATACCATTTCAAACTCATTGAATCGGTACCGCCAAGAGAAAGGTCCCACAAAAGGTTCATTTGTTCCTTACTAGCAGTTTTGCTTTCACTATTGTAATTATTGCATTCAAGTTTTAATTTGTTGAATTATTTCATTTTATGTCTATGCAGCGAAATCTGATGAAGTGTGCATTTCTCAAGGGGGTCGTTTTCCACCGTTCTCAGCTGAAGGTAAACCACCAAAAAGAGTAGGCAAGGGTTCCAAAGATTTGACCTTGTGTAGGGTATTCCGTAGAAAGACTTGCTGCGACGTATCTCAAACACATCCAGCTTTGCTATCTATTAGGAGGCTGGCTTCTTCTGGGGAAGCCAGCCAAGAGTGCTTGCAGTTATGGGAATTATTGGAGTGTTCCATATGTGATCCACGAATTGGTGTACAAAAGGGACCTCCTCTTATATGTGCATCTTTTTGTGACAGAGTCTATCAAGCATGCACTGATGCTTATTTCTCTATGGATGCCAAGGCACAGGTGAGTGTGGTCTCTTGACTCTAGACTAGCTTATTCATATGAAGTTTGATGTGATAATTTAATCTTTGTTTGCGATCACACAAGAATTTGAGCAAAAGACTCCAAGCGATATTTCTTTCGAAGTACTTGGAAACATTTTTCAATTATGTTGTTGCACAGATTCAGTCTTTTGATAATCAATTTGAAACATCCTGTTCGTTAAGGACGCGATCATAATTTATTATCAAAGTGCTTCTCCCTAACCAATGATGGCAGAAGCTCCCGAATTAGTTGGGCTTGTGAAATAGTGTGTGGAACTCTATAGGGTTGTTTCTATGAATTAGTTTAAACACATTTCTCTCATCTGCATACCTATCTGAAAATCGCGAGCTGCCTAGTCTTAGTTGTCTTCTGTATTCTTGACAAACTGTATGTCCTGATAGGATCTTTTCCTGACAGGTTCTTGCACCTTGTGGGGTGAATGACTTTGTTTGTGGTAGAGCTGCTGAATGGGTCTCTAATGGCACTGAGCTCTGCAAAGCTGCCGGTTTTACTATTAAATTGATAGACTTTGGCACTGAGGAAACATCTTGTTATGGTGGTAAAGCTAGTCTAGATTCTATTGCTAATTCATGGAGGAAGTCTGAGGTGTCCAAGAGAGCTTCAAAAGGAGAGGTGTTAAAAGATTTTGAGCAGTGGGTGGAGGAAATGCCATTTTGGGAAAGAGTTTCTTGGGCGGTTGGAGGGATGGTTCTCACAGCAGGATTGCTGTTTGCGAGGTAATGTAGAAATGTCAATATATCATGTCATCATCAAATTGGCATTGAACTTGCATTTCATTTTATTTTAACAGAAATTAAAACTCGATTAATGTAATAAGACTATCGATAGTTTTCTCTGGTGTTACTTTGGCGTCAGCGAGTAATGTATATGTATTTTATGGACCATGTAGTAAAAGGAGGACCCGCAACCAGCGTCAAAAGCTAGCAGCTATTCAACGAACTGTGAGGAAACTAGAAGGCAACAACCAGAACTCTCCTACTAATCAAGGAAATAGGAAAGGAGTCCGAAGATGAATGTTCCCTTATAATTGGACTCTTTTTTTGTTTGTTTTTTTGCAATACGAGAAATATGTTTACGGTTGGAATCGAACCTTGGGTATATATATGTCTAACCCAATCGATTGTCAACCGAGCCACCTCTTGTTGGTATAATTGGACTTTGTTTTAGTTTGCTGATAACTGGTAAGCGATGCTATTTTTTTTAATGTTATTTGACCCTCTGATTTGTGGATTGATGTCCTTAGTTACAGTGTTGAAAATACCTTCCTTGACCTCTCTTCCATTTTTTTTAGCCCTTGTGCTAATTAGAAAATTTTATCAACTGACCACTAATTTGATCAACTGTATCAATCAATCTCTCCATCATTTTCTTAAGACATTTTTCTCTACTGATGCTAGTGAGTCTATCCATTATTGAAAAGTTGAAAATGATTGCAAATTAGAAAGCAAGGGGATTCAGTAACCGCAACTTTCATGAGAAAAGACAAACGGCAAAAGGAAGAAAAACTAAACCATAACCATGCAAGAATGTATCTCAATTCCTGCCCAATGGGAAACAAAAATCTTTAGTTGCCAGGAACCGCACTAGTCAAGGACAGGACCCTAAAAAAATCATTTGGTAATGGCTGGTTCTCTCCGGATTTGGGGCGCAAAGAATATCGTCCGATGTCGAGAGTTCGAGTCTAAATAGGTGCAGCTGGTGGATTTGCGTGCATCTAACTTGACCCGAGTTTGGTCTTAGTGGGCTGTCCAAAGGGCATGTACAAAAAAAAGAAAAAAAAAAAGAAAGGACTCTAAAGTGTATAACTTAATATACCAAAAGAGAAGCCTAAAATATGATGGACATTTGTACAAGCTGTCCACTGATGTTCATGCAGAAATACATGAGAGATACAAAGAATATCATGGAACAAATACAAAGCCAAGCTCAGGGTAGTAAAACTTCACGCAATTTACATTCATGGCTAAAGTACTTAATTTGAACCCAAACTCGTTTTCTTTATATCTTTTACTTAGGCCACCAACTTGACCCGTCAGGCTTGTTTCCAAGGATTTGATTGTATTCAGGTCTTGACGTCTGCAAAACAACCATACAATTAGATGAGTACAAGCGATAACAAAACTTACACGAGAAACAAAAAAAATGTCCATGAATGATTTGGTCCAACCAGGACTGTAACTTATCTGCACATGATAAAGTAATGCATTTTTATTAGTAACCGAGAACGACACTATACAAGTTTACTCTTTGGACATTCAATATAGGCTTAAACTTGGGCCATCATGCCCGTACGTAAAGTAAATTCTCCACCTAACGACATGGTAAGTTGAGCTAAAACCCAACGTGGGTATAAAGTTATGCACTTCCATGTATAGGAGCAATGGAAGCCCGTAGCATACATGTTAACATTTCCATAAACGTAAAATTAAGGGTAGAGTTCACGAAATATCCAGCAACACTTTAATCCATAGCTGAGATAACGCATCAATAACTATGAGTGGTTAAAACAATTGACACATTAACTAATGGCCAGATAAATTGGATGTGCTTTCACCTTTCACTCTAACTAATTAGATTTCTCAAAATTGTAAATTCTCCTCCAATTCTTTTTCTAATGAGATGGTGAATAATTAGATGCACTGAAAATGAAAAGACTGCAGTCAAAGAGGGTGAAAAAAAGAAGAAGAGGAAGACAAGACAAAGATTTTCAAAATGTGCCAATAGAATTTGTAACTAAGTTCAGTGTCATCATTTAATCAAGTTGGGTTGGATTATTTGTTTTCCTCATTCACCAGGAAACAGAACAAGTTAGTCCTCAACTTAATCAGTTTGTACTCATTTTTCTTTACAACCAATTATAGAGCCATTGAGAACATGTTTAACTAAAATAAAATATAAATTAAGTCAGTCCTCAACTTAATTTCTACTTTCAAGCAAGACCTAAACCTCAACTCAGTTTGACTCGATTTCCCAATAACGGAGACATTAGTGAACCTCAACTCAGTTTGGCTTGATTTCCCAATAACGGAGACATTAGTGAAAATGTAGCTAGTAGGATCAAAAACGGGTGCATGAAGCGGAGGAATGCATCCGGGGTTTTATGTGACTGAAGGACTTTTTTAAGGTTGAGGGAAAATTCTATATGTTAGCTATACGATCCGCGATGATGTATGGTTTTGAGTGTTAGGCTATTAAGAGACAAAATTTCAAAAAAAATGCATATAGTAGGAATGTGCATGTTTTGTCGGATATGTGGCACATCAGAAAAGATAGGATAAGAAATAAGATTATTCGATCTAAGGTAGGAGTAGCATCAATTGAAAATAAGTTTAGAGAAAACTGTTTAAGATGAAAATGTACAATATAGAGATAGCGGAGCTCTAGTGAGAAGAATCGAAAGAATTTGTATATATAGGATAGAATAGAAAGCGAAGACCTAAGCATGACTTAAAGTCGTAAGAAATGATACGGATTCAATAAGAGTTGATAAAAGTATAATCATAAATAGAAATGAATGGCGGAGACGAATCCATGTGGTGGATTCGCATTAATTTTCTCAGAGTCCTGTAGTTGGTCCCAAACTTTTGAGATAAAGCCTCAGATGATGATAACTACACTGCAAGATGCCAAAGGTGGCTGCCTAAAATATCTCCATAATATATCTACCTTTCAATTTGGGAATTCTTTTAGACATTACCTGCATTTTATATGGTGCTATACATGCAAATGATTATTTCGCATTCCACTTCCTAGTCAATTACACTGCAGTTCTCTCCACAGTAAGCATGTATCAAGCTTGTTGTAAAAACTAACAATCTGGCAGATATTTTGAGGCAAATCATTAACAAGTTGCATCGATCCACAGAAATCGTAACAGATAATGAGATGCTTCCATGTTCCTGCTAATTTCCATATCCTACTAGCAACTTATTCATGATCATTGATCATAAAGACAAAAACTAATAATACAAGCTTTTGATCCTAAATATTCAGAGCTGATAATGTGAATTGCATCACCTCAAGATTATATAATTTCCCCACTCATCACTTTTCATTCATAACATATTATTTCATTAATTTAATCTTTGTGTAGATGTTTCTACAATTGATGATGCTAAGGTCGGATTTCGAACCAGTTGGGAGTATTTCTCCATGGTTTTTCCAGTTTCGTTGGTCTGCCCACTACCCGGGGGGGGGGTGGTTGGGGGGTTGTAGAAGCTCTATTTCTCCCCTGCATGGACTTCAACGCAGTCTTCCCTGCATAGGCGTGGGCTGGGTGGGTGGTTCCTCGGCCAAAAGAAAAAGCTACATAAAATCTATGCTAAGGATCCTAAGATTTTATAATTTTACTCTCTTACGCAAAAACTCCTAATGCAATTATCACGCGTACTTCAACTGATATATAGCTACAACGCTAACTACAGCAGAAAAGGAGGAGAGATATAGAAAGAGAAAGAAAAACTGACGAGATCTTTGAAGATGATGAAAGCAACGACGAAGAAGAGAACGAAGAGGATCTCGAACTCGGCGAATCTCACGAAGTCAAAGACTGCATTCACCGACCGAGTCAACGCAGACTCATTTGCTCTCCTCTTGTTCCCTCCGATTTCCCCACTCGCTCCGGTTCTTCTTGCCATCTCCGATTCGATTTCAGATTTTCCGATTGATCCGTATTTAAAGAAAAAAGAGAATCCGACGATGGCCGCTTTACTAGTCTTCCTCTCACCGATTGATTTGACTTTAAAAGGTCAAACTTGGTGGTCGGAAAAAAAAATGAAAAATAGCACTTTGACCCCTAGAATTTGTTACATTCAATTGTTACCCTAAAATTTTCAACTTCGGATACCTTTTTTTGTTCTCCAAGGCAGGCTTTTGACCCCAACTCAGCAGTGTAAATCCCTAAATCCGTACGCAGCATCTTTTGTATTTTTCATATAGGGAATCAAGGCATTTCATTGACATTTTGTACCAGGATGTGTAAATAACATTTTTACTAGGGGTATAAATTTTTAACTTCGGATCTTTATTTCTATGTATCGTGGGAATCTCTCCAAAGTAGGCCCTTTGAACCCATCTTGGTGGAGTAAATCACTAGATTTGTTCACTGTATATTAGATAGTTTTCTTAAACGGGATCAGGGCCCGCATCCTTGGTAGTTTTCCTATACGGATTCAAAACGCTATGCTAACATTTTTTACCATGATGTGTAAATGAAACTTTTTACTAGGGTTGTAAATTTTTAACTTCAGATACTTTGATTGTCCATTTGTGACATTTATCACCAGAAAGTAGAAAGTTAGAAGCCCAACTTGAGGTTTTATTTTTAAATTATTATTGTTATTATTAGCGTGTGAAAGTTACCAAAAAAACTATTTCAATTTGGGATAGCTGTATAATTCCGCAAAAGAAATTAAAGGAAATCCACTACCATATACTAGTTTGTGTTGGATTTAAATGTTTGCAAACAAGTAAAACCTTAAACTTCGAAGAATAATCTGTCTTATTGAATGAGAAAATGCAGCTACGTATAGCCTTATAGGGATTAAAGAAAAACCAACTACAACCCACGTAGTACGTGGTATAACAGACTGGAAGTAGTCAAAACATAATCACCCCAAACCCCCCAAACTCGCCAGGCCCGCCCACTACCCCTTACACGCAAGTATTTTATAAAAGAATTTATCATGTGAACATTTGTTCTTTCGATATGGGATTTCCATTCTTTTCAAATTCTATAGTCTATATAGTGTTTTCACCTCTACAAGTGAATAAGTGATAGACCCACTTCCTTTTCACTCCTCAAAAAAAAAGTATGTAGTTTAATGTCATGCACGTCTCCCACCAATATATATATATATATATATATATATAAAATAAACAATCAATTTATTTTATCTTTTATATTGAATTATTGAGCATTTGTTGGACAAATATAGTTCAAAAGAAAATAAAAATAAGTAAATAATCACTTCATGACTATAACACTCACGATTGAGAAGATTTGTAAATGGATAAGCCCTCTAAAGTCTAAATTTCAAAGCATATTGGGAATCATGACAACTAACTAACTAGCTAATATTTGGATGTATTTGATCAATAAGAAGATTTTCCATGGCAAACTTGAAGGTAGAATGTACAAATATCCTAGACAAAAAGATCAAGGCAGACCATCCTCAACCGGTACTCACAACAAGCTAATCATACTATGCAACAATTGACATAAAAAAGGGAAAATTTCATTTCCTGCACAAAAAGCAGCATGTGTGCTGTGGATTTACAGACTTTCTATACTGATTTCAATTGCGACTAGAGTTATTGGGAAGCTTAATGACCGGAAAGGTTCTCCTTTGGCAAGCCACATTGAACAAGTAATCTCTGGCACAAACTAGTTTGCTCTCGAAATATTTTTACTCAAACTGAAACATTTCTCAGATTCTCCTAACTTTAGACCCTCCCAGCTTTAGGAACCTGTGTGAACGAAAGGGGGAAAAAGGTGATGAGAAGAAGAAATTCTCTGATACAGAATAAAAGTGTTATCCAGTGATATGAATACCTTCTTAAGAGTCACCTTGGAACCGCTAGGTGATGCTTTAGTCTCAAAAACTGGTTTCAATATCTCAAAGGAACACACTAGACCTTCATCAACACTCAATAGAGCACCTGCATTATCGAACTCCCCACCGTAGTTTGGAGCTGAAAATATTGTGACCAATCTTCGTTTGGCAAAAAACTCATACCCATCCTCTACCACCTGAAATTTAACCGCAACAATATGGCAAAAAATAAGTCATCATATTTCTTTGTAGATGTTGCTGAAGACTGAAGTTGGTCTGTAAGCGTCGTACAATGACTTAAGAATCATCAATGCAAGGAAATCTGTCGCAACCTTTTAATAGCTCGGTCGGTTGATGGCTTAAGAAAGCCTGGAGATACGTCTAAACATTAAAATTTAGAAAGGCATTTCATTAAGTTTGAATCAAGAATAATGTATACCTGTACGGTTAGCTAAATTCACGAAGCTTAAGTTTCCTTGTTCAAGCTGAGGGGAATGCGACTCAAAAGAATAACAATGGAAGCTTGTAAAGGCTTCCATCGAATGTTTATTAAAAGACTAGGTCGTTCATAATTCCTATTTAGCTTATTTAAAACAAAATTGGCTTACCTGATGACCTCGACAAATGAGATCAAGATCGTTCTTCTCCAAAAACTCTGCAACCCTATCAGCTCCAAAAGTACATGAAACACCTCTATCGCTATCTGCCCACCCTTCAAGCTTAGGGTCAGGATCAGACCAAAGAAGATCACAGAGGAGACCGCTATCTGGAATTTCAGTTGGCCTCGCAAGTTCCCTTATTTGATCCAAATTTTTTAATTCTGGAGATAGCCCTCCATGCATACAAAGTATCTTCTCATCAATAAGTGCAGCCACAGGCAAACAATTAAAGCAATCCGTAAATATTTTCCAAAGCCTAACATTAAATCTCCTTTTACACTCGTCGTAAAATCCATAAATACGATTGATCTTCGCATCTTCATGGTTTCCCCTCAACATATAAATTCTATCAGGATATCTTATCTTGTAGGCCAGGAGCAAACAAATGGTCTCCAAACTTTGCTTGCCTCGATCTACATAATCCCCAAGAAAGAGGTAGTTTGCAGTAGGTGGATAGCCACCATATTCAAATAATCTTAACATGTCCTGATATTGCCCATGTATGTCACCTGGAGAGCAGCAGACAATAGACATACCAATCAGAGAAACGAGAACTCAAAACTGCTATTACAGAAAACATTTGCTCTATAGATTGAAGTCACTTTTTCCAATGTTTATGGTAATTCAACCAAGTTCAATGTCACCAAATTTTCAACAAAGTTTTTCTAAAAAGTTTCCCAATAAAACTCAAATTAGCGCAATAACTTTCAATTGCAAACATTCCCAAAATTTTTTTGGTTTGAAGGCCAATCCCAAGAGAACAAAACATAGCCGGTTTCATCAGTCTCTTTATAAACCAACACACGATAATGGACATATCCTAGCCTAAAGCCAAGGAGTTAATAAGCATTCGTTAGTTTAATAAAATTCAACGACAAACCCATTTCAAGCTCAAATGGGACAAAATTAAAAAGACACTAAGACGGATCTTACATATGAACCACTATCAGCTTTGTATATGCTTCTTAGGACAGATCTTCCCCCTTTAATCACAAAAATCCCCTATATATGCAGCAAGTCACCCTTGCCCATAGCAAATCAAATCGTTATCGTCCATCGGTTTAAGGCAAAATACGAATATGATTCAAGGTTGGATTCAAGGTCTTGTCCAAGAATGTTATCAAATCACTGATGCATTCATGCATCTCCAATTTATCTAAAAAATCCAGATCACAAATTATATCTTTATGCATACCCAGATGGGAATACTGCTCATACTTTTCAAAAATGAACAAAGACAATAAGCTTCCAAATCAATTTTAACAATGAATTCTTCTCCTGTTTTAGTCCAAAAAAAATCAGTGTCTCAAAATGGGAGTATGGGAAATAGAGAGCTGACCACATATGCGGATGGGAGCATGAATCTCGACAAGAATGGGCTGAGAGAGGAAGATTTGGCGAGCATTAACACATAGCTGGCGGATCTCTCCCTCTGATAGCTGCACCTGCTTGCCTCCTTTCCCTTCCAATAGCCTCCTAATTATATCATCCAATATTCCCTTATCCATCATTCCCTCCATCGTCATCATCATCATCATCTTTCAATTCCAAAAAAAAATTTAACAAATAACAACAACACACTCAGTCCTCACAAATGAAGAATCAAGATTTGGGTTTTTCAATTAAACAGGGTCTGATTAAGAATTGGCCAATTTCTCTCGCGAATTAGAGCAAACATATAGATAGCACAAAAGGGTACCTGTTGAATGATGGTAAAAAAAAAGGAAGAATAAAAGAATTTCCAGGTTCGAACAAGACAGGGAGAAGATCCAGATGGAAAATTCTAGAAAAGATTTGTATGTTAAAATTGTGAAGGGATTAAAGAGCCAAGCTGTGACAAAAATGGGCTAATCTATTGAAATGACAAGGGAGTGAAAGAGGATCCACCAAAGAGACCCAAACTTTATCTACAGATCAAGAAAAAAGAAACAAAAGAAAGCACGTTTGAGATAGAGACAGAGATAAAGATAAAATTACAAATATTAGGAAATTATATTAGTAGAAAGATAAAAAGATTAAGATATAGGATATGAACAAAGGAACAAAACTTGGATATGGGTTGCCATTTTCTCTTTCCATTCTCGTCTCTATCATCTTCTCTTGAGCTTTTTCTGAGGGGAAAATCACAAAAGTTGAAACCTTCAAAGGGAAGGGAGTGGACAATGGAGGTTTATGCTTTTGTAATCTCTCTCGTACAAAACCGCGTATTTTGAATGGTCTGTTATACAGTAGGGCTGCCTGTCACGACCACTCACAAGTGACAAATCACAATAATTGTTTATTTATTTACTTATGTTCTTCTTTGTTCCTATTGGTTCTTACAAATTATCAGCATGCCACGTCAAAGACAAATTTTTTTACGACTTTTTATCACTAAAAATTATATTCCAATAACGATTAGTCAAAAATACTTTTACAACACTTACATATCAATATGCCCCTCATTCTTCTTCTTCTTCCTTCTCTCTTCTTCTTTCTTCACTTCCACAACTGGAAATTGATCCTCCAACCATCGTCTCTGACGAACGGAGCACCGAAATGAAACTTTTGGTTAGCCTGACCAAAACTCAGTCATCACCGACCCTCAATTATCATTTGAGTCATCAAAAAGTTTCGTGAAATTAGGACCACCGTTTGAAAAAAAGAGCTCGATCTGGCCAATGCCGACGACCATCAACACCACAAATCAACTTCACGGATCAAGACACATCACCTTTGATGTTTTATTACTTGATTGTACTCTCTTTTTCTGAAACTTAAAATCCATAGATATGTTTGTCTGATATGCTATCTATTTTAGATACTTAGGAATGTTATCTGTTTCCTAAAATGTTATATGTTTCATCATACTCATTTATAAGAAACAGATAACATATGAACACAGATAGCAAATGACGTAGATTCGTGGGCATGATGGACCACCGTTGTCCAGCCACCGATCAAGGTCACCGACCCACCAAATAGAAATGCCGGAGCACAACGACCAACCCCCAACCATCATTCGTTGTCATCAGCTACTGATTCCATCGGAATTTGACCAAGAAGTCGCGGCCAACCATGAAGAAAAGTGTTTGATCCAGTTGCCGAAGATGCCATCGTCGCAAGCCACCACCACGAGAGTGTAATCCAAACCTAGCAGCACATTCTCATGCGTTGGCTAGTTGGAATAGTTGTCAGAGGAGGAAGCTCCGATTTGGATGTTAAATGGGTAAATATTTGTAGCTTTTTGTCCTTTATGGAATATTTTTAAAATTTGATGGAGTTTATGAAACAAAACTTATTAGAATATTTTTATTGGAACAAAACTTTTGGTGAAAGGACTTATCTCTAATTTTTCCTTTTTTACTGCATTTATGACTATTTAACTATTTTTTAATCATGTAATTATGCTTAAAAAAACCCATTGGGTTCCCTTTCATTATTTGTTCATACTAATTAGGAGGACTTTGTCTTGATGATCCATACTCTAGTTTAGATGACGACAACCATCAATGAATTTAAAACTAAGCAATTAAAGATTCCATGATTCGACTACAAATTGTTTTATGGAAAATGACATACATATATAATATTTGGTGTACATAATATACATAATTTATGTGGCATGCCAACTAGGCATGCCACATAGATGTTTTAAGCAGAACCCTAAGAAGCAAGAGAGATTTCCCGCTTCTCTCTCATTGGTCTCTCTCCTTCTCTCTTTTTCGATTTTTGTAAAATTGGTTTGGTTTTGTTGCAACTTTTTTGTACATCTTCCTTCTCTCTCCAGTTTGCGTGTCATTTCCTCATCTCTCATCACCCATGTTAATGCATTACGAATTAACAGGGTATTTAACATAACTGTCAATGACAGTGGCTTATTACATTATGTTTTTATAGTGTATTTGTATTTCATACGTTAATGCATTACGAATTAATAGGGTATTTAATATAGCTGCCCATGACAGTGCTTTATTAAATTATCTTTTGATAGAGTATTTATTACCTATTTGTTAATGAATTACCAGTGTATTTAACAACATTGACAACGTCTTTGACACTTTTCAATACAATTCATATCAACAAAAATAAAATCCTCGAGGTGTAATTTCCACGTGTTTCTTGTCCATGAACACCTTGAACAAATTCCAAAAAAGTGTCTTTCGTAAACTCCTTTTATTTTTCTTCTTCAAGCATACTAGTGACGTCAACCCTTGCAAATTAGATCAATATTGCAATGAGATGGGTTTCTTCTTTGTGTCTTTTGTTTTGGCCATTCTGAAAAAGAAGGTTCAATTACCTTACGCACTAGTGCATGACGACCTTCAACAAAGAAATTAGGTTGTGCAAAATGATATGGTATCGAAATACAGAAAATGCATTTGAAAAACAATTACATATCAAAATGTTAGTGTATTGAATGAGTGCATTGTACATAATTTACAATGTTCCAAATACAATATGCATTGCTCGAGACCCCAATGGTTGCATCCCCATTTCTGCAATGTCTAAAAAGAGCTTAGAATTTGATGTATCTATCAAGGTTGCTATATTTTTGAGACAATATCCAACAATCTTTGGGATAATTACATTGTGCACAAATAGTGCAATAATACACTGGGCTAAATACACTACCAAATGCATGGTGTAATAACCTCCTGGCTAAATACATTGTCAGATTTCATTGTGTAATAACCCATTGGGGTAAACACACCAAAATAGCAAACAAGTACACTACCAAAATAGCAAAGTGTAATCACTGGGATCTTGAACACAGCAAGCCAAAATAATCAAATCAACAACTGGGATCTATGTGAAACGAGTCCGCAAAAGTCTTATGCAAGAACAATAACCAAATACACTTTCATATTGCCAATGTATTTAGCAACTGCATTGTGCAAAATTTACACTATTGGGAATTTACTATGCAATATTGCAAAGCCTACAAACAAATTAATTATATTGTGCATACTTCAATTGTATTACACTTTTGAACTGACAGTGTATCCTTTCGACCAAAAAAGGTTTTCAAACCTCATTACACTATCAAACTGACAGAGTATTTAACCCCTGCTTTGTGCAAAATTATAGATTGTCAAGATACATTACGCAATAGTCTAAAGTCTACAAAAATATGAATTACATTTTTGCAAACGAAAGTGTAAAACCAATCTTCCTCAACAAAACCTAATTAGATTGGTCTTACAATTGAACCCATGGAATAACATGAAATATGTGATGATTAGGCTTTTCCTTCATAGTGTAATTAATTTCGGACAATGCAATAACGAACTAGAGCATACCTTTAAAGTGGGTCTCCATTTTCCAGTGGCCGTTTCGGTCAACAAAGGGTTGGGTTAGGTGCTTCTCTCCTAACGGAGTTCATTGGTGGTGTCGGGTTACCAAACCAACATCGGAATCCGTTGGATTGGTGCTTTTTGTCCTGTGAAAACCCGCGGCTTCAAGGTGGATTTCCGGCAAAACCAGTGACGGATGACGGCAAGTGGTGGCTGGGCTGTGCTTGTGGGAGCCGGACGCTTCTTTTGACAGTAGTGGTGGTTGGATTGGTGACCGAACGACGGAGATCCGATGTTGGCCATGAGAGAGGAAGAGAGAAGTCGTGTGAGGGAGGAGAGGGAGAGACAGATGAGAGAGAAAAAAAATTGGAATCCCAAGAGAGATAAAAGAGTGATTTTAAGGGTTTGATTTTTTATTTTTGAATTTTGAATTTATCTAATCATCATCCTACATGGCAAGCTATGTTATTATGTATCCTTATGTATACCAATATTATGTATGTATATCACAACCGTTGTTTTATTAATTATAATTTGTGAAGGTAGAAACTTTCCATTCATCTCACTCAAGTAAAAAATAAAAAATCATCAAATCAATCTCCATAACACCAATCGCTCCACCAACGTCGACGAGTCATTAATGCCCACAAGCAACGCATCCGAGTCAACCCACCGATCCACTCGGCTCCAGGTGAGCCAACGCACAAGATCATCCACTAAATATATATTCAATTGTGCTAGGTAGCACATGGGAGTCTAAATCCTTTAAACAAAATTTTCAAACGTTTTAACTCTCAAAATACATGTTGGATTTCTTAAAAAATTACATCTTCATAATCAACACATAAAACTCCTTTTAACAAGATTCATTGTCGATGAGTTTTATATGGTAAATCTTAATTCCTTTATTTTTGAAATTTCATTCAACTAAAACAATGAATTCTAGACTGTGCTTTAAAAAATAATATAATCTATATTAATTAATTATGGAATAAAAGAGTGAAAATAAAATTAATATATTGATTAAATCAATGGAATAAACATTTTGAGCTTCAATAGGTTACCAAACTGATGGGCTACATGTCATTTTTGATATATATTTGACTATAATCAAGATTTGGGTTATCTAAACATTTGAGCTTGAACAAAATTTGTTCTTCATGTTCGGCATTTTACTTAATGGTTGGTAGGTTGATGATTTGGGTATTGGATTGGTGACATGGGTTGGGTTGAAAAATGGGCAGTTTTTAGACCTCGTAAATTTTAGAAGTTATGGGCCTCCGTATGTGAGAATTTATATATATATATATATATGAATATTTGATGTGAGAACTTCTCCTTATATGAACATTTGATACGAGGTTGGTATATGCAACATATCTAGGTGCTTTTTAAGTTTTACATAAAACAAAAAACTCTAAACTCGAGAACATAAATAAAGCTAATAATTTGGTAAAGAAAATTCACGTAAAATCATTTGAAAATAGAAACACGAAAAACAGAAAGATAGCTAAAATCATTTGAAAATAGACAACAAAAAATAGATGTTTATGGCAAATGAAAAGACAAAAAAGCAAAGGAAATGCACCCTAATCTTCTCTATATCATTTCAAGTTTAGTTTGTACATTGATCATTAAGTTCCCGCATGTGGACTTTCTTTTCGAAACAATGAAATTCTTCATACCAATTATAAAATAGGTTGTATACATAATTATAAGTTAAAGATCAACATTTCAATATTATTTGGGTATATCTCAGTGTGTGTTCGGTGTTTGTTCTCCGGTTTTGTAATTCCTATGTTAGGGTTAATAAATTGTTAGGCTATTAACGTAGTGTTAGGTGTAACGTTTATTATTATGGAATGAACTATTGGGTTTAAACCCTTACTTATATGCAGACACATATTGAGACATACATTTACACATAGAAGGATATATAGATGTATATATATCCCTTGCGTTGCTCTGCAGATTGAGTTATAGATATGGAATTTTGCAAGGTTGAGTTGATTAGGGATTTTGGGTTTGTTAGAGATGGAATTTTGGGTATTTGCAGAATTGAGTTGATTGAGTACTGCCTTGTTTTGCTTTGCAGCTCATGTGGTGCCTTCTTTTTTCTTTGTTCACGTCTTCGTGACAAATTTTTCTTCTAATGGTTCAGATCTGTTCAATTCTGTTTGATACCAATGTAATATGTTCAATGAACAGAGAGCTTATTGTGGGTCATTACCCATCTTGAATAGCAGCAATCCAATAGTGTTGCTTTTGTCAGAAAGCAACGCATAAAATTTATAATGTTAGACTTCATTCCTCAGCTTCATTTTGCTACCTTTATTACCGACGAAGACTGCGGATGAAGACTATGGACGGAGACTATTGTGAAAGAAGAAATCGCAGGAGAAGCTGGTCATGGGAATTATACGGGTCAAAGTTGGGTTAAATTGGGAGTGTTGATTGAGACCGTTAGATTCATCATACGGCCATAAACATTATCCCGCATCTTAACAAGAAAAGCGGGATCCCGCGTGAGAGCAACAGCGAGATAGAGGAATTCCCACATAAGAGTCTAAAGTAAGGGTGTAAAATAAGAGTTTATGTTTACACTATTGATTTTAAACATGTGAGATCCAAAACAGTGGGTCCCACTTGTCATCTTACTCATCCACACCAAACATAAACCCTAATTTTAGACCCTTGTGTGAGAATTCCTTTATATATATATATAATGACCTAAATTGAGAGAGAGGTTGTGATTTAGGCAAAACAAACATGAGGCTAGGTTATCACCTTCATTATATATGTTTAGTAAACATACACAAACCTCTAGCTTGTCTTTGGTTGTCCTTAATCCCTCCAAGCCTGTGGTTTCCTAATCACACACACCCGACTCTTCTAAACAATCTAATCTCATTTTATTATAAATATTAACACACACAAACCTTCAATTCATCCATAACTCCTCTCTCTCCTAGGTTGGACTTCAAAGAAAGGAAGGCCAACCAGGAACTAATTAATTAAATCAATTAACTCTTTCCATTCTTTCTTTCATTCATCAAAAATGTATAGTGATGGGGAAGGATCAAAGAAGAGGAAGCGAATGACCATCATAGGCATCTCTTCCATCTTCTTGGTTGCCATGGTTATCGCCATAACTGTTGGTGTTGGCGTTAATAATAATGAAAACGAGGAAGAAATCAATGGGAGCAGCCAAAAGAATCATTTATCTTCCTCAATGAAAGCAGTCAAGGTTATTTGTCAACCGACCGATTACAAGGAACAATGTGTGAAGAGTCTCAATGCCAATGCTGGCAATGCAACTGACCCTAAAGAACTCGTTAAGGTTGCGTTTGAAGTCGCCATGAAACACATCAACAACGCAGCCAAAAAATCAACTCTCTTGCAAGACCTAGAAAAAGACCCTAGAACTCGCCTCGCCCTCAACGGTTGCAAGGAGCTCATGAACGAATCAATTGCGGAACTCAAACATTCTTTTGAGGCAATTGGGGATTTTGACATGACCAAATTGGATGACATGATGGCGAATTTGAAAATTTGGCTTAGCGCCGCGATAACATACCAAGAAACTTGTTTGGATGGATTTCAAAACACAACGAGCGAGGCGGGCAAGAAAATGAAGGCAGCATTGCAAACAGCAATGCAATTGAGTAGCAATGGCCTTGCAATTGTTTCTGAGATGTCTACCATACTATCTGATATGATTTCTGGCTCTGGGGCGAATCGTCGCCTCCTTAACATTGATGATGAGAAAATTTGGTTCAATAACTTTGGCGTTCGAAGGCTACTAAGCCAAACCCCAACTGAGCTTAAACCTAATGTGGTTGTGGCTAAGGATGGAAGCGGAGACGTCAAGACTATTCATGAGGGATTGGATCGCATCCCTAAAATGAATAACAAGACTTTTGTGATTTACATTAAGGAAGGAGTTTATGTGGAGCATGTTCAAGTCAATAGGTCCATGACCAATTTGATGATGATTGGAGATGGTGCTCAAAAGACTCGCATCACCGGAAACAAGAACTTCATCGATGGTATCACCACTTTCCACACCTCAACAGTCGGTACGTAACTTAATCAATATGCATCCTAAGATTTGCCTAATGATTTTCAATTTCCTAGTTTTTAACGTATGTTGAGATTGACACACATAATCCATATGAAAACGTGTGTCCCACATGATCCGTATGAAATCGTATGCTTCCATCTTCATCTCACCGTTTGAGATAGTTGAGACAAAAAAACACTGAATCCGTAAGATTGTTATTTTAATTAACAAGTTAGATTGATCGATGCAGCTATTCTTGGAGACAACTTCATTGCCAAGAACATAGGCTTTGAGAACTCCGCAGGTGCTATAAAACACCAGGCCGTGGCATTGAGGGTTTCCGCGGACATGTCAATCTTCTACAACTGCTCCATGGACGGATACCAAGACACCCTCTACGCCCACACCAAGCGCCAATTTTACCGTGACTGCACCATCTCCGGTACAATTGACTTCGTCTTTGGGGACGCAGCTGCAGTCTTCCAAAACTGCAAATTCTTGGTTCGCAAGCCACTGGATAACCAGCAATGCATTGTGACCGCACAAGGCAGGAAAGAGCGACGCCAACCAAGCGCCCTCATCCTCCAAAACTGCTCCATCACTGCAGCTCCTGAATTAGTCCCTTTCAAGACCCAATTCAAATCTTATTTAGGCCGTCCATGGAAGGAGTACTCTAGAACAATCATCCTGGAATCGTTCATCGATGACTTGATCCAGCCCGCGGGCTGGTTACCTTGGTTAGGCGATTTCGGGCTCAAGACTTGTTTCTACACGGAATACAACAATCGTGGTCCTGGTTCGAGCACCGCACAGCGCGTGACGTGGCGTGGAATCAAGGCAATAACACCTCAACATGTTGTGGACTTCACTCCGGGAAGGTTCATTAGAGGTGATCCATGGATTAAGCCCACTGGAGTGCCTTATGCCTCTGGATTGATGGCTGCAGGAACAAGTACTACTACAACAACAACAATGTCTAAAAGTGCTGAAGTAGTTTGATTAATCTAATAATGCTTTTTTGTTTCACTCTCTCTGGTTCTCTTTTGGGTGTTTTTCTTTATGTAATTCTAGAACTTTTTTTCCAAGATAATAGAAATCGTCAAAAATGACTATGAAATCAATTGCTAATTGCCCTCCAATTATCGTTCTATGTGTATTATATTTAATTTTATAGAAAAATTAAGTCACATGTCACATTCATAATTATAGAAGGAATTCTTTCAAGCAAGCCTACACCACTATAATTCCTCTAGAGAATGCCTTCAATCATGACGAGTTTTTCATTGCTGGCACATGTTTAATTGGCTTCATCAATAAATTAAAGGTTTGCTCTTCTCATAAATAAAATAAGAGATTTTTTATGCTAACATTGCAATATGATAAATTTCTTATATGTTTAGTGAGAGATTGATACACACTCAATAGAAGGAGAAAGTGAACTTATCAAACCTTACCTAAGATATTCAGCACAATATTGTTTTAAATTAAAGGATCGACTATGATTCTTGTTTGTTAGTTATTCTATTCGAGTTTTTAAGAACCCTAAAAATAAAAAAATAAAAAAATCTTAGGATTTTTAATTTTGAGATTAACTTGGGTGCTCAACCCAAACAAAATCTACATCAATAGTTTTAAACCTACATCATTGTCATCTTACCTACCATGTACTTTTATCGATTGGATTAGGAAGGCATCATTAGAAAATCAGAAAATATGTCAAGACCTAATGGGCCATGATCTCTTGCAAGCCCAAAAAAGCAAAGGGAAAGCCCGTTTCGTCCAGACTGACGATTTGAGATTTCCTCTTTATAAAGAGCCTTCGTCCTTGGCATTAGGGCTTCAGTGTTGAAATTCTGATTGTGCTGCGGCCGACGACGACATATCGTTGGATAATATTTATAGTTCCCTTCGTTTGATTCGTTTTCATAAAACGCACATAGATCTTCTTGAGAACCACCAATGGTTTCCAGGATTTTATCTGTGCGAATAGCAACGCAAGTATCCTTTCTGCTTGAGCCTTCTCTCTAATACTTCTCAGTAGAGATGCGCTCCAATGTTACTGGATTACATTTTCAGTTCTTTTTTTTTTGGGAAATTTTGGTGCTTTTTCGGTTCTGGTCGGAGAAATTTGTTTTGTTTTTTTTGCTTTGCCCCACTAAGGAGATGTTCGATTCGATGTGTTGTGATCCGGATTCGAACTTCCATGGAAGTGAATTCTCAACATGGTTAGAATTTAGTTAATTGGAAGTTGCAATTTAATGCCTAAATTTTTAAACCTATAACCTGTGATTGGTTTGACGTTGTTGAAGTAAAGACAAAATATTACGTTAGGTTTGGTTAGTCGTGGAACATGAAAGGGAATTCCAAGAATTCCAATGTTTGATTGGTGAATGAATAGAAATGCGAATGAGAATGCAACACTACTATCTTACGCATTACCAGACAGAAAATTAGTAAATTACCTTGAGGATCCATTTGAGACTTTGTATAGGATAATAATATTACAGAAAATTAGTAAATTACCATGATGATCCATTTGGGACTTTGTATAAGATAATAATATTATTATCTAATAATTCAATGTATAGGATAGTATAATATTGACATCCAGTGTATAAGTTAATGTATAATTTAATCATATCTAGTGTTTGAAAATAATATTGTATTAGGAGGATTTGGAAGCTTTGCAATTCATTTAGAATTTTAGAGCTTACAACAATTCGTTTAGAATTGTATAACTTACAATTTGAATCCAATAGTTTGGGAGATTGTCACATCACACCTCATTTTTTGTTTTTACTTTAAGATTTAATTGATTTTTTCTCTATCATTACATGTGAATTGGAGACTCTGAGAAATTGCAAGGCTTCCAATTAAGTATTAGGCTTTATAGTATACTAGATTGCAACCTCATGCGTTGTAGTGAGTGATTATGGGGTCTACAATTTTCAAGAAAATGGTTACACAACGTAGTGTTTGATTTGTTATTAAAAAAAATGATAGTACAAGATTTATGGTAATATGTCTTACTTATCCAGCTAAAATAATTATTATTTTTAATATTTTATTCTTATATATGGTCTATAGTATAGTCTATAGTAATCTAATGATAAAAAATCACCGAATCTCGTCCATACATAATGTCAATACAAATAACCTTATGCATATAAAGCTCATCAATGTTTACCTAATACATTTTCTCTCTCAGTAGGTGAGGATGAGAGTTTTTTTGGTCATTTGACGTGTTACCTTTTATCTTAAGCACTTCGTATAAAATTAAATATGTTGAAGATGTTTTAAAATTATATGGTTTGCACCGTATAAGAGCATCATTTTGCATAAAATTGATCTTGAGTTTCTTAAAAATCACCAAACACATGATAATATCATTAAATGATAGTTTTATACCATACGAATCCTTATCCCCTTGCTCTAAATAGACCGTCAAATTATTTTTTATTAAACGATAAATGCCTTTATGAGAGACTATAACCCTAAATAAATTTGAAACAGACTTTGTGAAGGAAAGAAACGCAAGAAATCACAAAAATTAGGCAAATGTCGAAAAAAATAATAAAACATTAATTTGAGGGCCTAAACAATGAAATTTGGCTAAAATAACGATAGCTAGTAAGAAAATGATTAGTGTTGACGACCACGCCGAAACGAGTCACCCTGTGAAATTTCGCGCAATTTCAAGCTCGTGATTTTTCGATCCTACATAGCGGTAGTCCCGTAATTAGTCCCACATCACTATCTAAGCTGAACAACCAACGAGACCAAAAATGACATAACTGTATAGTTACTATACACAAATGATTAAGCACATATTAGTTCCAAAAGTCCAGTAGTTTGACATGTCTGGCATGTTGCAGTTCACATGGTGCATTTACATGTTTTCAACTCTCTTTGTGCGAGTCATGAAATGAGCTATTAGCTCTCTTGATCCATCAATTATTCATTTTCTGTTCACCAGCCAAGGAGGTTATTACTTGCAGTTCATGGTGAATGTTCCTTTCCAGTTCATCCTAAAAATAAAAATTAAAAAAAGAAAAGAAAAAGAAGATGCCTTACAGAGGTAATTTTTGAAGCCATTAAATTAAGCAGCAGGAGCATCAGCATTCAAGAGATTGGTAATTGTTAAAGCAATGCTGCATATCTGGCTAAACAATTCGCTCATTTTAGATAATGGAGATTCATGTCCTGGTTCTTCATGAAACCCTTCCTCGTACGATTGTGCGTCGCCCATGGCACCGGTGATCCATGTATTAGCATCATCGTACTGTTTGGACTCCAAAGCTTCAATCGCATCATGAATTTGCTCGATCGCGTCTTGGAAACCCTCGGAACAATCTGCTAAACATTGGCGTTCGAACTCGTTCGTCGTGGAATCAAACACATCAAGAATCTGTTCAAATATTGCTGTTGCATTTTTTGATGCAAACTGGAGTGCTAATTTTCCTAAGTCCTGCAAGTCGGAAGATCCTTTGCCCTCTGTGTCTGATTCAAGAATGGCTTTGCATACGTTTTTGTACAAGCTGCGATCGCAAGCTTGAGTAATTAAATCTTCAGGACTTGGTGCCTCATTTGCTAACACTTGATGGCAAAAAAAGACAGATAACAAAACTAAGAACAAATTTGTAGTGATTGTCTTCATGTTGTATGCTTGTGTTTTTGGTTGCTTATTTAAATTTTCTTAATAAGGGAAGTTTTTACAGGCTTATAGGAAGAATTTGTGATGAATTATTCATGGATGAAGAGAAGCTAATGCCCCACCATCCTAAGACAAATCTCTCTTGACGACCTAAATTTAGACAAAACGCAAATTTAGATAGGAGTTAATTCTATAAGACTGAATCAAACTTTACATCGAGAGCCCACCCAATATTTATAAACGCCACTTTGCACCATTTCAACCTTTAAAAACTGATTTGTTAAAGTGAAGTTTATGTCCTTAGTATCAGTCCACACCAATAGTATTGTGGGCTATTACAGGCCAAAACTTCATTCACTAGGTTCAAGAAAATGTCTTATTGACATATAAGGAGTGGGCTTACCCATATATACCATTCAGTTGGGACTCACCCAACCGATGTGTGGTATATATGTTGTTTAACACTTGGATCATTCCCATTACAATCTCTAAGGTACAAATTTGAACAAAAAATCACATGCATAAAAAGCCATAATAGTAGTGTTAGGATGGCATATAGCATATTGGAGCCTGGAGACACAAACAGATCAAGAAGAGACATCTTGGGCACTCTGGATACTATCTCCACCTCCATATTTAACAAGATTGGGCCTAACCCAATTGACAAAACAAGCCCACTTTTAAACTTCGATGAAACCCAGCCCAGTTATAACAACTGTAAAGACTAAAGAGAGACTGAGAGAGGCTCTTATCTGGTCAACTTCAAACTACCATTCTCCATTCTCAGTTTCTCAGAGAGAACAAACAAAATCCAAGAAGAAACAAGGGGGAGAGAGAGATGGGTTCTGTTTATACATCTCTATCGGCTATTCTATGCTTGATTATCTTCGCTTCATCTTCGTTAGCATCACCAACAGCGTATGAAAAGCTCGAAGAATATAACCTTCCAGTCGGGATCCTCCCAAAGGGAGTTCTCGGCTATGAACTCGACCCATCAACAGGTAAATTCGCTGCTTTCTTCAATAGTAGTTGTAGCTTTTCGCTTGAAGGATCATACCAGTTGAGCTACAAGCCCGCCGTCAGAGGGTACGTGTCCCAAGGCAGGATTTCAAGGTTGGAGGGTGTTAGTGTCAAGTTGTTCTTCTTTTGGGTCAATATTATTGAGGTTGTACGGAGTGGCGATGATCTTGAATTCTCCGTGGGGATTGCAGGTGCTGGGTTTCCTATTAATAATTTTGAGGAGAGTCCTCAATGTGGGTGTGGATTGAACTGTAATGATGTGAAAGTGATAAAGCTTAGATCAAATCCTCTTGTGGGTTCTTATTAGAGGTATATTTAGGGTTAATAGGATTGAATGTTCGTACTGGAATTTTGAATTTTGGGTTCGTTTTGAATTGAAATTTGCTTTAAGTTAATTGATGAAATATTTTGTCTTTGATGCTTGATTTTGGTGTAATCTTGGTGGAAGCTTGCTCATATTATTTCCATTGAAGCTAATATGATTTTCTTGATATTAATATTTGACTGAAGTAAACTGCAAATTGAGGTCTTGCTTTTACCTTTGGTGAACCTGATTAAGATTTGCGGGAAAACAGTGATGAGATATGAAGTCCTTGAATTTTTTGCCGTTTTTCCATGACTTTATCCCCAATGTCCATCTGGTTGCTGGGAAAATGATGTAGAACAAGATGAGATGAGAGTCTTATTTTTGTTCATTGGTGAACTCTAGTTCAATTTGGACACTAACAGTAGTGTCTATTTCTGTCATCAGAGCGGAACTCAACTAACGGGCTATTAGTGGTGACCTTGATTTGTTGTGACCAAGAGCTTCAAAGTAGTTAGGTTAGTTTGTCTTTCGAATGTAGTAGAGCAGCAGAAACAATATGATTGGATTTAGATAATGAAATTTTGTTGGGGTTTGGTCAAGTTTTGTTATGTTATATGATATGAGCTGTTGTAAATTAAATGCATCATTTGTTTGCATTGAGCTTTGATTGCTTACAGTCACTATTGGAATAATTTATCATCAACCTCGCAAAAACGCATATTGTAGTGTTCTACTGAAAAGCAATCTGAACTTGGCTTGCACCTGCTACAAATTGAAAAGATTTGATTGTGTTTGAGCCTTGACGTGCTAATAGCCTGTTATGACAAATCTTTAATTATCCGAAAACTGTCAAGCGGATTGCCAGCCGATCATTGAATTCACTTTGTACTGAGAAATTGAGAAATTCGTCTGTGTAGTGAAAGATTGAGAAATTCCTCTTTGTGCACGGGATGCTTGAGTAGGTTTTATCAGTGTTTGGAAGTAATTTATGTATTCATGTTGCACTTACAATCTGTATCCAACCTGTGGCTGATGTACCCTTGTTTTGGAATTTGATTCAGAAAACACAATGGCAGCTTTGATTTTGATTTTCCATCGATAAATAAGGCGTCAGATCATGTCGTTTGTCCATGTTACAAAAAAAAAAAAAAAACAAAGAGCAGCAATTTTGTCATGGATTCCAAAGCTCTGCCAGTTCATTTCTGTTGTGGAACCATGTTTGGAGTAAGCTTGGAAGTACCAGTGTTGAGAAAATATTTCCTTCTCCTGCAAATAGTGTTAAAAAGTGACTTCTATTTTTGTGCAGTAAACAAGAAAGTTCTCATCCTTGTCACGAGCTTGAGAAGTTTTCTTGCCCCAAAAAGAAAGAGAACGTGAGTCGAAAATGTTTGGGGTCCGTTTCAGAGTGTGTTGTGTTTTGACTTCATGCGATGAAACGAGTTCCAAAAGTGAAGAGAGGAGAGTTGCTTTGACAAAAGTGTTTGATGCGTCACTAAAAGTGGGTAAATTTTGATATTTTTCATTGATATAACAAAATTGATGAAGGATAAAATATCGTGTTTTGATGTCGAAAATGCACTCTAGTGCATTACATTAGAGTGAAAGCATCTCCCTATAGCTTTAGTGCGGTGCAGCGATTCCATAATGCACTGTTCGGCCAAATGCTTTTTTGTCCGAGCGTAATGTGTTCGAGCCAAAAGCGGTGAGTTGGCTGGTACAAACAAACTGTCAAACACACCCAAGGAGAATTTGTAACGAGTTAAGAAGGTTAATCACCTGCAATCAACCCATAAGACTCATATGGTTACATTCTTCTTGTGCATTAGTTAAAAAATATACAATCAGGGACAGATAAGACATATGCAGCTATATGGAAAGACTATTACAGATGAGAACATTTCAGTACTCAATCTGAGACCAGATGCCAGGTTAATGGCTCATATCTGCTTCTTCTTGGGCTCCAGCTTCCACTTCCAAATGCCTCGTCTGTAAAGCTACAGTGTCTTGTCAATTGAATAAAAAAAAATCAGCAATTAGATAAACTCACTGTTACGGACCTGAAGACTGTAGCGCAAAGAGAAACAGCCTTAGGGGGGGGGGGTATCATTACTCGAGCGCCACTACCGCAACATCCATCTCCCGCCACACATTTGACCAGCAAAAGCATCCATATCAACATCAACATATTACATCCAGCAGAGGAAAAACTGAGTCCAGAGCTGTGAACATGGTAGTTAATAATTCCAAGCAAGTGGATTTAATGTTGTGTTTCTTATGTTTTTTCTCCATTTGTAATGTTTCAATGCATGATGCTTCATCCCTGAGTTGGAATGAAAATATTGATGTCAGATAGAAGTACTTGTATACAGATAGAGAAGCAAAAACTGACCTCTCAAAAGTATCAGTCCCCAAAAAGAGACGATAGATGCACTATAATACTCCAGCTCTTCAAGCCAACCTATCAAAGATGGGGGTTAATTGAAATAAGATAGTGTTTAGAGAAAGTAATTCTGATTCTGCTTATAATCAATCAAATGATAGAAGTGGAAAATTTGTGCACAACAATAAACAGAAGTTAATGTTAATATGTCACAGCTTCGAAATGCATCTGATGCTGTGTGGGTCGAGAACCCAATTGGAGGATCATATCAATTTGAAAACAAGCAGCATTGTCTCTTTTGGATTCATGTCATAAGGTTGAGTAAAGTTGTAACTTGTACGCAGACAGCCAACATGCCATAACCCTCCTCCATTATCCAGGCCTGTTACATGTTAAAGTATGAGGTTAACACGACAAAAAAAGAAGAAGAAGAAAAATCTTGAAACTACTCCCCACTACCTGATGGCTCCCTCCATTTACAAATTGTCAACTAGGATGGAAAATGGTAACATGCACTCTATGCGATCATCCACTAAAACGATCCCTAATAAGAAATCAACAATTAAAACATGATTATACAATATTTGGTAACTTACAAATACAGACGTGCTAAATTGACACAAGAATATCATACCGTTATATATTTTCACATGGCTATAGCATTCATTTATCTGCAAAAGGTCACACACTCATCCAAAACGCACCAAAACAGTATATTACATGAGTTAAAAGTTATTAAGGATATCTGATTTATTAAATGTAGAGATGATTACCATGTCTTCTGTTGTACACTAGACACCCCCAGCATCTATTTGATAGCATTAGCCATTCAATTACAGATTTACTATACAGAGAGGCAAAGTGAGAGATATACTAAATAGTTTTTTTATGAAGCAATATATATATTCTCAACCTCTATCAGCATGAAAACTGAACACACAATGTTTTTAACACATAATATCCACAAGGAAATTCAAGATGAAAACAAGCACCAGAATTAACAGTAAGTATACTTACCCAAATGATCAGTCAGCTAGAATTCTCGATGTTTGTGCAAGAGAGGTGCCAAAAGTGAGGGAGCACAGAGTTCATGGCAGAGCAATGTATTTAACAATGGAGTCACCCACAAGCTTTGCTTCTTTCTGAGTTTCACTGAAATTTTGTGCCTCTTTACTTTTGGTTCCTTTTCTTTCTTCTCCTATTTTCTTTAATAAAAAAGGGACTTACTAAAGTATTCCTGCAGGAGAGAAGAAAAAAAAAAGAAGCAGCAATTTTTATGTCCACACATAATTAATACTTTATTAAATGCATTGGAGGCCCCTGACTTGGCAAGTGCGGGAAGAGGAACTGCTTGAATCAGACTCATGATGCCTAGGGAGAGCTCATACACAGTTGTAGGACCGTTCGTGGAAATTGGCAAAATATGAGAGTGTTTCCTCTGAGAAATTTGATGGGAGAGGGGGTTGGAGCATGAAGCCACCATCACAACTAACACATTTTATGCAACATCCAAATATCCTTCAAGATTAGCAGAATTTACTTAAGATTACATCTGATACCATGAAAAGAAGGTGCATACACCTTGTACAAAATCTTGATCCTACACAACAAATGAGACCCAAATGATTTGAATATGTAATTGGTATTCAGAAATAATAGCCAAATGTAATGGGAACTTAACTATCACGAAATAATCGTACCACTTTCTTTCATCATACTAGAATTATCCTCCTTGCTCTTGCTCTTGCTCTTTCTCTTTCTCTTTGTTTTTCTTTTCTTTTTTTTTGCTTGAATATCCTCTTCCTTGGAGTTTTTGTTCACGTGGTCAAGCAAAACCAAGATCTCCAGAAAGCTATCCAAATACAAAGTGTTTCCCAAGCTGTGAATGTTGAGATCAGTCACCTGTTGGCACTCAGGATTATATGACAACAGCAGCTTTCTATTTTGTGATTGCGATTGCCATGTATTTTGAATTAGCAATATGAGTTCGCCATTTTCCCTGACCCCCAAAACTTGATTCAAATGCATACCCATTTCGAGTGCTTGCAAACTAATTCTGAACTGCTTAGTCCAAGAATCTGATACACCGTACTCCATCATCACCCACACAGACCAGGCATCATCAGTATCAAATGTGGACAAGTCCAAGCAAACAATCGAAAGCTTTTCTCCGAAGACAGCAATGGACAAATCCAAGGACTTGTCAGTAAACATAAAGTCCAAACTATTTGGAAGGCACATTTTATCAAACATCTCGTGGGACATATCAAACCTCACAATTTTCTCGGAAAACTCTTCATCTCCTCTGTCACCGCATATCAGAATCCAATGAACAGCTCCATTCAGAAAAATCTGATCACTGCGAAAATCAACTACATGATCACTGCGAAAACCAACTACATCAAAGGACAGTGCAGTCTCACTAATGTCTCTCCAAGAATTCGAGCTGAGTGAGTAAATACCTACCACGGGATTGGAATGGCAGTGATATTCATTTTCTTCATTGTGAAACCAAATCGTCATTACCTTGTAATCATTTGACACAGAATCAAAGCCGAAACTGAGGGACTCAAAGTAAAAATCGTGTGAAATTGAGAAAGGCGGGAGGGAGATACACTTTCGTACTGTTGGGTTACAGAGAGAGACGTTGCAAGTACGGGAGCACAAGAAGCGATCGTAATCAGCTAAGCACAGCAGGCCATTGCAGTAGCCAACCACATGAAACTCGCCCAAGAAATTTTCATG
This sequence comes from Tripterygium wilfordii, assembly GCF_013401445.1. Classification (NCBI taxonomy): domain Eukaryota; kingdom Viridiplantae; phylum Streptophyta; class Magnoliopsida; order Celastrales; family Celastraceae; genus Tripterygium; species Tripterygium wilfordii. Next base: position 8,506,785 of record NC_052237.1, on the reverse strand, counting down.
TGGGAAATCCAAATCCAGAAATTTATCGAACGAACCTGTGTCGAAATGGAGAGAGAAGCGCCCTTCCATGTCTGCACACCCGGAGCGCCTGAGGAGTGCTCGAGAACCGCCCTTCTCGCGGGTTTTGGCGAGATGGTTGGTGATGAAAGCTTTGCTGGTGATGATACTGCGCCATAATTTGCATACACACGAGCAAACCCCAATGGTTCTGATGGGCAGTCTCAAGAGAATGTCAGCTACAATTTCATGGGGAAGATAATCGGACATTTTTGTTGGTTCGGAGCTCGAAATCCGTCTACAAAGGAAAACTGAAAGGGGAAAATGGGAAATGGCACTTATGGTTATGGATCTCTTATGGGCCCGACAAAGCTAGGGAACCACCCAAAGTTGGCCTTTGTAAAAGATTCTAAACCCGGGACTTAATAATTATCTGGGCCTAGTTTAGAAAAGCATACAAGACTACGTTAAGCTAGGGAACCACCCAAAGTTGGCCTTTGTAAAAGATTCTAAACCCGGGACTTAATAATAATCTGGGCCTAGTTTAGAAAGCATACAAGACTACGTTTTATTAAGGGTGTACATGGGACCGGGTTCTGGGTTATCAGAACGGGTCTGACCTGACCCAGTATTTTTTAAGCATGAGGACCCGCCTGACAACCCTGTTAAAAAGTACTGGGTTATCAGATCATCGGATTTAAAAACCCATGAAAAATTCATGTGTGACTTATGCCTCCAGAGATGATTGACTCCAGAGATGATTGAACCCTAATGAGAGAGCATAACTAACATGCACCTTACCACCGTGTCATCACCATCATTGACCAGAATGAAATATGACTTATATGTGAAAGAAAGGTCTGGCATGACTTGATCAAAATCTGGACCACAAATAATTAACACAAGGAGCCATTATCAGCTCATTCACATAAACTATTTTGCAGTTACAGCGGAGTGAACTTGATGCAACAAAGTTGAAGAGTGGAAAAAGAGACAAATAGCTGAGATATCATCCATGGCGATCCCCCGTCTCTTGCGCTTCCATGCTCGAGCAGCACACTCCACCAGACGCTTAGCCGACTTGGCCTGGTCTGGCGTGGAAGATACAATTTGCACCGCTTCTTGATTGGAGATCACATCCCATACCTAAACAAGAAAACTATTTAGCCAACTGAATTAACTGTAAATGGAGAAAAACCAAAACCGCACAGATAATGAAGAGTGCATGATACCCCATCAGTTGCAAGCACAACGAACTGGTCTTTGCTGGTTATATGTCTTTGTGTGACTTCAGGAACAGATATAAGACCAAAATCTTTTACGCAGTAATCCCCGAATGCTCTGGACATTGCCAGTCCTGGTGATTCCTTATGCGGTAGCCAAACTCTATGCACCCCAGGCTCATCGTCTAGACAGAACACTCGCCCGTTACATTGAGTTATTCGTTCAGCCTCCTCTGCATACAATATCCACCAAAAGATAAGAATTAAAAAGATTACAAGCTTATCTAGGGATTAAGGATATGGGTGTAGATTAGAGACTAACGGGGTAAATTGGGCTTGAAGTCTACTGTTAGTTGTACTGGAACCAAGCTTCCATCATCTAATGTGGTTGCCAATACAGCACGAGAGTCGCCCACATTCGCTATGTATATGAGTTCACCCTGGAATAATAGCTCCGGGCATTGTTATTATTCATGTTGGTGGTGATTCATTAAACAGCATCACAAGAAGAAAATCGCTTTTAAATATGCAAAAACATTATCAGAAGCACAACTTAAGATCTGTTACCTGTCTGACAATAGTCAAGGCAGTAGTTCCACTGCAGAAAGAATCAATTTTCCGGTGCTGCTCAAGCTCCTTATCAACAGCAGCACAAGCTTTCATATAGGACTGTTTCCATACATTTAATCTACGATACTTTTTATCTGATTCCAAGTCCATATCCTCGTCAAGTGAAGTTTGTGCAAGAGTCTGCTGCCAATTATACAGCAACGATGAAGGCATCGATTCTTGAACTTTCTTTGCCACAAAATGTCCCCATGGACCATGCCCATCAAAAATCCCACAAAAGATCATGTCTGCTTGACACCCGAATTCCTGTTTCCAATCAAAGAAAACCCGCAATCAGGCATTTAGCATCACAAAAATGTAGCTTTATTTTGGCAATCAAAATAGGACTTCAAGACATAGATACAAACCTCCCATACAATGAAGCAATCTTGATTCACTCCTTTCTCTCCTCTCTTCGAGAAAACCGATGCGAAATTTCTAGAACCATTTACATTTACACAACCCGAAGAACTCAATAGAAGGTCATTCTTCTTCGCTTCCTTAGCCAATTCCGCTGCAATTTCTCGACCTTCCTCATTCCCTGAATTCCTCCCTTTTCTTAAAGAAAACCGTGCTAACCCGTTGAACATGGAAGAGAAATGCCCCATTCCGTCCTCCAGTACGCAAAATCCAGAGTCTCTGGATAGGTTTAGAGTCCTTCCTTCGTAAGTGGGCTCAAAATCTGCAAGTTGCAAGTAAATTATTAGCAAAAAATTGAAAAAGCTTGTGGAGTTTGATTTCTTATCTTTGATTTCCTGTTTTAGAAACACAGGAATGGTTAATAGCACATAGAACTGGGGGATAACTAAGAGCAAGTAAGAGACAATGATCTGACTCAGAAAGCTGAGAATCTTTACAATTTAATCTCTGAATGGTTGGCCAGAAAAGGTCAAGAAAATAACTATGAAAGAAAAAGAGTAGCTTTCTGAATCCAGCTACCAAAAAAATGGAGGGGAAAAAAGCAAAAAAATTTACCTCCTTTTCGTTTTTTCTGGGCAACCAAACACACAAGTAACACAACAACTGGAGCTCGAAACCCCAATTGACAACAAAAGAAATTTGCTTTTGTGATCAAGAATTTTGACAAGAAAAAAAGAAATGATTTCAAAAAGTCTAATTGCTCAATATTTTCCGATGAACAAAACAAAAATCTAGGTAATATTTTCAACGACAGAAAACGAAAACATCTCAGTTTAGCTGAGAACGACGACTTTCACTTCTTTTCTCGGCAACCAAACAAGCAAAATAGGACACATATCACCCGTAATCCAGTCAAAACAATAAATGAAACAAAGCAAGTACCTTAAAACAATTCTCTACCAAAATCAGAGAGCCTGAATCTGACGAATCTGCCTGAAAGCTGAAGTCACCTGCCGTAACAAGGAGCAACTCCGACAATTTCCAAGGAAATCTAGAGAGAAATCCACAGAAAACCCACAATCCATGTCCGAACAGATAATAAATATCTATTTATGTTTGGGGAGCTGAATACAAAGACTGGGATACAGACAGGGAACCTACTCGCATACAAATTGATATGTGTTTTTGAGTAGTAATAAGTAATAACTGTTGTGGCTTGTAATGACTTAGTGGGTTGAAAAGGTAGTTTACTGTTGATTTCTCTTTTTGTGGTTTCTAACTTTCTATTTTTGCGAAGTCTGTTACAAACAAACTTAGTACATGTTGACATAGTTGGAGATTATACATAGCATATATATATATATATATATATATATATAGATATCAGTTATTTGCTTATTTTTTATTCAAAATGTAGGGTCAAATAAAGGTGGCCAAATTTTCAATTATTTAGTTTTCTAGTTTATTTGTAAATGGGGCTTCTAATAAAGACATGGGATGTTATCTTAATTTTTATTTTTGAATTTAAAAGGAGATGGTCCCTAGTTTTTAGAGTCAGACAGTTATATTGATTTACTAAAATAAAAAATTTAAACAAGAATGATTCCATACAAATTTGTCTTTAAAATATTTAATATGAGTCTAAACTCATGTAGTCAGACCTCCGTATACAAAAATTTCGGACTTGACTACATGATAAGTTGGACCAAAATTCAACGTGTGACCATAAATTCATAATTTTTTGATCCCATAGAGATTCGTCGCTCACCTGAATGGTTTTTAAACGAAATTTTTATTGGGTTTCAAGTATTGTTTATATTCAAATTGTCTCAAATGATTAAAAATTGAATATTCCAATGCTACTTGAGACATCCCCGGATTAAAAAAAGAACTTGGAATTATAAAAATAGATAAGTATGTCATTGTATTTTAATATTATGTAGCATTCTAAAAATAATAACAAAATACATGTATAAAAAATATGTGGAAAGCTTTTGTTGACTAAACTAATTTCCACGTTTTTCAGTATCCTATGCAGCACGCACTTCTTAGCCTTATAAAAAAAATTGTATTTCTTAGCACATACCCCTTACATGTATACACCCATGAAGCTCACGAGAAGATAAGCATGCTATTTTCTTTCAATTGTATAATTTTTTAAAAATTTAAAAAAGGACTATAAAACGTGTGAATGACTTGGCTGAAACAAGATTAATTAAAAATAAATTAAATGATGAAAAATTAAACGATTAACAAATTAGGGAATCAAAATGGTTGTCATTATTAAATGATCAAACAACAGAGCACCAAATCCAAATCCAAATCCAAATCCACACACAATCGTCTACACAAGAAGAAAAATCCACACAACATATAGAAACAAATGAAACAGAGAAAAATTATTGCAAGACCCTATTTAGGTACTATAACCATGTCTCCTCTCGAGGGAGGATATTTGTGCATATGGGAGGGTCCACTCCCCCCTCACCCACCTTAAGCATGTGCATATCTGGTCTTTAGAGTTCAGACTATTGATGGGCATGGGCCCATTTGGAGAAACGAAGAGAGTCACGAGACTAGTAGTGTCTGCTTTTGAGAGAGATAACACATGAGGATTATGGTATGAGTATATCACACGCAAGGGAGATCTCACTCTACTTATGTGATACATCATACATTCATTCACCGCATGATCATAGTCGGTGCGGCAGTTAATTCCCTAACCAATTGGAGTACGCCACGTCGCAGAAAACAATCACATGTGGGTCGGCACACCGTGATATCGACGTGTGGTCAAGTCCTCTTTGGGCTGCAGAGAATGCGTGTGATTGGACTGTAGAGAGACTATTTTTTTTTTTTTTGGTATTGAGACTGTAGAGAGACTTATTTTTCGTCATTGCTGGGGAGGTGTGTGGACTTGTGAGACTTTGTGCGCGTTAATGGGAGCTACTTATTACGTTCTTGAAAAATCTTGTGTCCGTGATCTTTGTAGTTAGTGGGTCGAATTACGTACCTAACTCGATTCAAATTTGGACTTCATTGACTTTCGCCCCTCAATAAAGAGATCTCGAAAAATCGACACGTACGCACATGAGATGCATACTCCTTAATCTAGGAAAAAAGAATTATAAATATGCCGCTTATCATAAATGGTCGTATTTATCCTAAGTCAAAGAAATTGTTGACCGGCTTAAATCAAAGGAAATTCGGGTGAGCGCCCTTAGAGCATCCACAGCAGATTACCTAAACATGAGTCTGTCTGTAAAATAGGGAACAATTATAGAGAATTTGTCAAAAAACACCTCTGCATCAGATTCCCTAAACTTCCCCTATTATAAAGATTTGCTACAGTGGTTCCCTACATCTAGGAAACTACTGTAGCGTTATGTAAATATAAAATAATGACAAATAATAGATCTCTCTCTTCGTTCTGACATCCACTCTCACCTCTGTCCCACATCCTCTCTCGTTCATGTTCACGTGATCTTCAACACGACGCATATCTTCTCCGATGTCGCCTGCACATCCGACGTCATGTATGGGGCCGACGACGAAGCTCCACAGCCATGATTAGGAACCACCGATCAAAAACCAAAGACAATAACTCTACTCCTTGGAAACCCATAATCAGAACCACCCAATTTTTTCTCTCATTCTCTCTCTCATCGGCTTTCCCTTGTTCATCATTTTCTCCCTCATCAACGAGTCTCTCTATCAAACTCTCCCTTCTTCCTTCCCTACCAAGTACCCAAGATCTGTTACAGACCTGCAATCGACCTCGTCAAGAGCCTGCAGGACCTGATCCTGACTATTGATTTCTCCATCTTGGACTAGACATGGGGAAAAACCCAGGTGAGAATAGAAATAAAGACTGTATGCTGAGATTGGAGATTGAGTATTATTTGCCCAAAATAATTCCTCTGCTGTCAAAGGTGGCATCATTGTTGTTGGAAATGGTTGCCATATTGACCAGGTTGTTGTTGATGATGGAAAGAAGGTAGGCGGCTGTGGTGTGGTGGTGCAGGGAAGGTGGAGACTGAGTTGAATTTATTATTATTTTAGATATTTTAAAATAAAATAAAATTATATCAATAAAATAATAAAATAAAGAGAAATAAATATTATTTTAATGAAGTAGAGAATATGATAAGTAATCTGATGTAGTGTTGATTGGATAGAGAATCTGTAAAATAAGGGAAAGTGATATTTTATCTGTATTTTAGGGAATCTGTTAACATACTCTACTGCAGGTGCTCTTACAATCTTTCTAAGAGCACGTCTGTTGAGTTACACCATCTTTATAAATGCACGACTGTTGAGTTGTTTTTTAAAAAAAAATAGAGTGAACCCCACAACGTTATTAATTAAAAAATAAAATAAGAAAACAAGATGGAACCCACAAATCTCTAAATTACTTGTTCAGATGAAGATCACATGGTTCCACAGGTGCAGAAAATGTGACCACACGGAGATGGACATGTCAACATGATCAAATTCTTCATAGATATTAGATACCCAAAGATAAACGATGTGATCTTTAAAATAAAATAAAATTATATCAATAAAATAATAAAATAAAGAGAAATAAATATTATTTTAATGAAGTAGAGAATATGATAAGTAATCTGATGTAGTGTTGATTGGATAGAGAATCTGTAAAATAAGGGAAAGTGATATTTTATCTGTATTTTAGGGAATCTGTTAACATACTCTACTGCAGGTGCTCTTACAATCTTTCTAAGAGCACGTCTGTTGAGTTACACCATCTTTATAAATGCACGACTGTTGAGTTGTTTTTAAAAAAAAATAGAGTGAACCCCACAACGTTATTAATTAAAAAATAAAATAAGAAAACAAGATGGAACCCACAAATCTCTAAATTACTTGTTCAGATGAAGATCACATGGTTCCACAGGTGCAGAAAATGTGACCACACGGAGATGGACATGTCAACATGATCAAATTCTTCATAGATATTAGATACCCAAAGATAAACGATGTGATCTTTCACACCATATTTAAAGCCCAACCCCAAGTCTATGCCTAGTCTTCTTTTTTTTTTTTAATCACTATGGTAAGAACTACCTAGTATAGTTTGAAGAATCATTGTAACAAGTTTATGGCAAGGAAATGACATACTAGTGCATAACAAGAAAACTACCGTGCTAAGAGCATCCAAACCAATTGTGGGAGATTTTTCTGGCCTGGGACCCATCCAACCCACACAAAGGTATTGTGCGCTTTGGGCTAGACAAGGTCGTGATTTTGGTCCACGCCTCTACGGCCCATCAATTCACTATCCATTTATTTCAGGATACTCATTCTCCCAACTCTAAGGAGTCATGAGTTCTAACAGTGAGGGAGATGAGTATATTAAATTATCCTGAAATAAATGTGTAGGGAATTGATAATTTAATTTCTTGACCTGTATCCAATAATAATCTAGATTACTCAACATGTAAGTCATTATAAGATTGAGGGATTTTACATCAACAAAAAGCAAATTTACTTGGTTTCGATGTGATTTTCTGTATGACTAACACATCACTCCTGATTTCAGAGAGTGACGTGAATGGTGAACCTCCGTACCTATAAGAAAAGAATCGGTTGCCTTTCGTGGCCCAAGGACAATCCGATGCTCAAGTCAATATTTTTCAGAGAGAGAAATCAAAGTATTCTTAGAAGTGAATTTTTGTGCGTACCTCATTCACAAAGCCTGACGTTCCTTTTATAGTTGCTATGGAGTGCTTCTATTGATATTTTATTATCCCGAATCTGGTTTGAACTATTGTTTGAAATTTGAGTTAACAATTCCCCTTGATCTTGGGATTTGAATTTGAATCCTTCTGAATTTGAATCTTCATGAATCGAAGTGAGGAAGCTTCTCTGTAGCTATTCTCACGTATGGAAACTTCTCTACAATTCACCTCTTGCCACATGTCCTGCTAACTCAACATAGGATTTTTCTCATCCACAATTACCCTAGCATTTTTTCCTTCATTTTTCTTTTCTTAAAAAAAGAAGGGATAAATATGCTTGCAATTTTATTTTCATTGTATCTTCTAATTGTGCTAGTAGTCTCCCACTTCCTTTTCTTTAGTAATTAGAATTTCCTTTAAGAATAAGAATTATGTTCTTCTTCAAATTCTTCCTATATATGGTTCTTATAAAAAGTCTGAGGCTTCATTCATAATTTTATTTCTCTTCTTTCAACATACCTCCTACAGAAAAAAAAGCTAATATATTCTCTCACTTTTTTTCATAATATATCACGTGCGTGGTCAGCAACTAACCATGCACCCAAACGTGGTCAGCATTTGTCCATGCCAGGTGTTTACTCACTTTCCATAATTAAAGAGGTTATGAGTTTTAATTGTGAGAGAGATGAGAAAATAATAATATTTTCAGATAACACCGTGAGGGGAGGGTAAGAAAACCCATAGAGATAGAGGTATCCCGGAGCGAATGATACCTGGATGCCGAAAATAGCATCCACACATGGCAACAACGACATGAAACAGACTAGTAGTTGGTTTTGCAGTGACCTAATTAATACAATGCCCTAGTCAAAATGCAACCTGGTTATAAAAATTGAGTTTGTTAAGCTTGGTTTTACCAACATCAGAAAACAAGAAAACCATAAAGGGTATCTTCCTAATTCTTCTTATTTTCATGTGTGTGTTTGGTAGAGTGGTTGTATTCATTTTCAATGCTAGTTGTTAAGATGTGAAAAAAACAACTGAACTTAAAGTTATGAAATAAGCTGTGAGCTGTTTGGTAAAACTGTTAACTATTGTTAGTGGTTAAGGAGTGTAAAATATATTTTGTTTGTATTTTTAATTATATTTATGTAGTTATAAATTTTTTTTAATTTTATTATAGTATTTCTAATAATAAAATTAATTTATTAAGTCTAATATAATTTAGGGATATTTATTAAAAAATAAATCTATTCATTTATTCATTTGCAATTAATTTATTAAGTCTAAGATGTGGGATTAATTTGGTTTCATTACCTGCATGAAAGAACATTGGTTTTGTAGAATACAATATTAACATTATATTTTTATTCATTCATTCATCAATGCTATTGACCCCGCAAATTATAACATCCAGCGCAATGCGTGGGTCTCCAACCTAGTTTAAAACAAAACAAACTTCCAATTTTTTTTTGCATGAGGCCCACACCAAACACACACGCTTAAGAAAAAAATTCCAAAATGAAGTTTTTTTCTTTGAGGGCGGCACCACCCTCTATTTTGAGGTATTTGGTGAGGCAGTCCCACAGATCACCTCACCAAACGTAACCATTACATAAAAACCTTTGAGGGATGGAATCTAACATGGCTATCTGTTAATGCACAGGTCTGTTTCTACATGTCATTATATTGAAATAGAGACATCATTGACTTGGCCACAATACACTTAAACACCATCAAACCTTACATCATTTCCAACGCATAGTATCCGTAATCAAAGATATCTGCTGTACAAGTGAAACAAGTACATGATAGATACAAATATGTATGTTAAAGTGCATCGCAGTATTCTAAGGTAGAAAATAAAAGGTAAACAACTTTTGTGTATAAAACTCTAGCAATGGGCAGGGTCCAGGATATGCAAGATGTACACATATTTACCCCATATAATATATGGAGAGATTGTTTTCAAGAATTAAACTTGTGACATTTAGGTTGAACTCCTAGAACTCTGTCACTGGGCACATGAAAATGAAAAATCTTTCCAAGATTCTGAGAGTTGTCTCATAACAATCAAACTAGCAGGCAGATTACTGTCAGCATACCAATCACATTATAAACAAATAAAAATGGCCATGGAAAGACCAATAGAAGAACAAATCATGTACTTGTCACTAGCTACTTGGTTTTAACTACTATTTGAATTTTGAACCAACCTACGCATTTGATTTGTGAATGTCTATAAATCAGTTGCTTTTACTTACAAGAAAAACCTATACCCTCATACATCAGTGATGTGAAATAATTGCAAGCGCACAAGTAATAAAGTGAAGAGTAAATTATCGTTCTCATGAGAATGTATTGACAATTCAAATTAATATCAATTAAAGCTAAGTTATGCTAGATAGATAATTGAAAATTGGATTTTATTGTAACCTAACACTAAGATACGTAATTAAAAGCAATTAACAAAAGGCGACAAGGTACTAGGGCACCTAATGTCACTATCACCTATCCAATAGACTTCTCTTGATTTCTTAATCCATAATTCCCTATTCAATCATTGACAATCGGTTTCTCTATCCTCATTGATGTTCCATGTCTGGTTACACCAAAGTATCCTTATCCCTAATCCTTTTAGATTAAAGAGACAAAGACTTATAAGATTTGTGGACTGATTGTATAGCGATTGCATAGGCCATGCTCCTATATTTCTGTGTTTCATGCAACCTATGTCATCTATGGTAAGAAGCAACCCTAAGTATCTCCTTCCGGTCTCAACCAAGGCAACAAATCATTCGGATGGTGATCAAGCACCCAAAAGCATTAAAAACAATCATAGACAATCAACAAGAAAGAGGAATTTGGAATCACAAAGCAAATTCATTCAATATTCAAGGTGGGGCTCCATTAGAGCCCTAGCAAGAGGATTAGTTCCTCAAAGAGTGTAAATACATCATATAATTAAGAATAACAGTCATTGTTACAAAAATTAGAGAAAGAAATCAAGAAATCATCTTCTTCTCCAAGCTCCAAGGATTCTTTCCAAATGGGAGAGAATGTTTCTAAAACCCTAAAATCTACCCTTTTATACCTCCTTAAACCCCTATGTTGTTTTTCATACAAGTTGGGGTTGTTTTGGTTCATACCCACTTGAATTCGGAGTTTCTTTTGTGAAATTGGTTGTGTTGTGAATAGTAACTCCGATTAATCGAGAATATTTCCGATCGATCGAAAAGACAATCTGAAAATTGAGCTTTACATGGCTCAACCGATCGGGATTTGGGTCTGCTTCCAAAATTGACTAATTTCGACTCGATTTTGCTCTGTTTCTTCGATGCATGCCTCGAACACCTGAAATGTGTACAAATGGTGATGTGAATTCATGTGATAAACCCTTCGTCCCACATCGCTTGGGTGATGGCTTTTGAAGTGTTTTATATGGACAAGCTCTACCTTAACTAGCATGAGGCGTTTTAAACTGGTTCTTGGGTTGAGATGACCCAGGGCCTACAATATCATGCTAGTGGGCTGGGCTTTCCATCAAATGGAATACTTAGACAATATCAATCCTCAACTCATTCAAAATGACAATAAAATACATGTAAAGAGTTACCTATTATATATATATTCTGGGCGCAACAATCAACAACCACAGCACCATCTGTGCTGAAATTACCGTGTCCACCATTGTCCTTTTCTCGTAGTGTTACTCTCACTGTCGGTATTACCACCAGGTCTGTGTTCTAATAGTTGTGCTGCTGAACAAACTACATCCTATTCTGCCTCCCCTCTACATCCAGTTCACCACCGTCCACCTATGTAATCATTGTAAGACTTTATGAGATTGTGGATATATATAAACAATCTAGAGATATACGTCATAATTATAATCATAGATGGTGAAATTTCATAATCTCAAAAATCAACACTTTAAAAATGTTATCATGAGGAAAACGTACCTGGACCCACGAAGACAAGAATAAGTTCTTAAACCCACAGTCTCTCATCTTTACCCTTAAACTTAATTGAACTAGATGATGGTACCTGTGTTCTTCAAAAGGCGGAGAGAGGACTGAGAGTTTTGTGTGATATTTCTTGATTCTCTTGTTTCCACCATAACAAGAGAACTCTCCTTTTATTCAATAATCAACCAACAGAAATGTGACACGTTATGAATTCTTGACCAATAGAACATTAACATAGGCATCTTTATGTAATTCTCCATTCAAGAATATATGCATTGTAAACATCTAGGTGGTGTACCATCCAATTGTTCATAGATGCCAGAGCTAAAAACATCCTAACTATCACCATCTTGATGACAGGTGCAAAAGTTTATTGATAATCAAAACCAAGAGTTTGCTCGTATCCTTGAGCTACAAGTCTTGTTTTATATCTTCATAAAACTTCACATCTCTTGAAATGAAAATTTCATTGGTTTCTAAGTCCATAAGTTTGTACATCAATCACTACATAATAAATCCAATATGTATCAGGTAGATTGGATTGCAATCTTAGAGCTCTACTAACATTTAGTATATGTTGGTGCTTCCTCTCAACCACACCGTTCTTTTGTGGTGTATAGGGGCAATTTCTGATGAATTATTATTGTTTATAAAAAGTTTATCATGCTAAAATCCATTATATTGAAGGACTCCACATGGTTTCTAGCTTCAGAATTTATTTTCATTAAAATCACCCATGTTGCTATGCTAAAGTCTTCATTTTTGAGATGTACTCTTTTATTGTCCTAATTCAATAAAATTCACCAGAATTATCAAAAAAAAAAGTACACTAGTTTGAGCTACTGCATTTTGAGTTTAATCATTGAGCTAATTTTGCTACAGCTAATTTTATATGTTAATCTATGATCTGGTATTTTGAAAGGGACATTTCGGAATACCTTAACTATTCAAAAACACATATTTTGGATAATCATGCTTGTAGTGGCAAAAAACCGTCATGGACTAATTTTCCAATCGATGCAGGACCCAGTCAGCAAAGTTGGACGAGATGTCAGTCAATGCACAATTTGACCAACAAAGTCGAACGAGACGAACCCAAGTCAGACAAGACCATAGGTGTTCAAAAGCCCATAAATAACCCATATTCGGGCGTCCAAGCTAAGCAGCCCATACTCGGACGTCCAAGCCCAAGTCGATCAACACCCAAGTCGGTCAACTACCAAGTTGGTCAACAACCAACTTGACTAACGCCCAAGTCGATCAACAACCAACTTGATCAAAGCCCAAGTCGATCAATGCCATGGATAATTGGCGAGCATTGGTCATGCTTGCCTCAGGTATCAATCACCTAACTCAACTCCATTGCATACCGTATTCATGCATACATACAATTCATACCATATCAGTCGTACTATCGAACCATACGTAGTCAGAACAAGCCTAAGACGGCCCCACCCATGGGCGCCCAACGTCTTTGTTCAACCATCAACGGGCGACCAAACCAAAGACATTCAACGCCATCGATCGTCGATGGAAGACGATCACATTCACCTCAGGCAACGGTCGTCTCAGACCATTGTTGGACCAAGCTTTAATAAGACAAATATGACCTCTGACCCAAGCACGTCGAGTCAGTCGATCTGCCATCAATACCTGACATTGAGCCACCTGATCTTTGTACGATCCCATCTATGACCAACCAAAACAAGCCACGTCCTGACACCCGACACCATCTTCCCACAATTATCCGTATTGTGTACTCCATGTTAGTCTTGGTTGCCACACAACTCTACTATAAAATCCCCTTTCCTCTTTCATAAGAGGGGACAGACTTTTTGGACTAGGACTTTTGGACCTGAGAGCTTGAGACATTCACTCTCTCATTCACTCACCCAGTGAAAGCTTAGAGCTTCTTCAACCTTTCACCTTCGACCTCCAATCTTGAACCTTCCATCTTCAACCTCCAACCTCCAACCTTCAACCTTCAATCCTCCATCGTCGACCAACATCCGACTTATATCTTGCATCTCTACGGCCGCCTCATACGACCTCCCACCTTGCATCTCATGTTGGCATTTCATACTTTACAACTTCAACGGACTTACTTGTCTCCGACATACTTGCATTACTTGACACCTACATACTCACGCTCGTACTTCACATCTTTGATCTCTTACCTTACATCTTTTATATTCTCACTTTACTTGACTTTATCTGATTACTGACTTGATCGTCGGAGGCTCTTTGGCAGGCACCCCACTGGTGCCAAAGTCTTACCTTACATCTTTTACATACTCAACCTCGCTTTGTTCCACAGGACCCCGCTGTAGAAGGCTTAAGATAAATTACGTTGACTATTCAACGATTGTAGATTCGGGCATCTATAATTTGGCACCTATCGTGGGGCCTCTATAGCTCTTTGCCTGACAAAATGAGAAACCATAACCTCAATCGCCTTGAAAAATCATGTCTCCTCCAGAAATAGACCCTATGGTCAACGTGCTATCTCAATTGACGGCCATAAGAGAGGAGTTATGGCGACTATTAGAAGAGAACTACATGAAAACTCCATTTGGATGGCATATGTGAAAGAGGAGCAACGTGAAAACTCCATTCGGATAACTCAACTGATGGCTAACAACACGAGACCTAAAAACACTCGAATGGCTTGCATAATGTTTAACAACGAGCCGACGAGTTGATCCGAGATTACCTGAGAAGTTTCAACGACGAATAAGTATCTTTCCCCTGGTATAACTCGGAGGCGGCCCTCCGCGCCTACAAGAACAATTTGTCGGTCGATAAAAGAATATACGACCAACCAATGCCCCCTCCTTTGAGTACCAAGGCCAACGCTCATCCGCCCAGTAGGGAACCTAACAAACGAGAATATTTTGAATAGGCGCGGAAATATAACCTCAGTATTCCACACGAGGAGGCGGTGCTCGTACGTAAAGGAATGAGGGACAAAGTAAAATGGTCGTTGAAGAATATTGTTGGAAGAGAAGGGAACACTGCTTAGTGGTGCGAATTTCATCGAAACCACGGGCATAAAACGTCGGATTGTAAGGCTCTATTGTACGAGATAGACAACTTGCTCAAGAAAGGTCACCTATATGATTTGCTGACAAAAAGAGAAAAAGCCTCCTTCGCCAAAAGTAAAGATAAAGAAGAAGAGTTTCAACCCTCCCCGAATATCCCAAACAAGAGGCCCAAATAGTCTCACCTCTGAAACTCTTAACGTATACCCTTTTGTTTCATTTTCATCTTGAACGTTATACTAACTTAAGCATCAAAGTGTCGACGGTTCGTCGTCGACCAACCCTCACCTTTGTTTTTAAGCGTAGAAACGCAGGATGGATGGCTCAAGAAGAATGAGACGGAAGACATATGACGCTCAAGCTTTGAAAAGGAACCAAAAATGGACAATGCTCGAAAGAATGCAGATGATGTGCCAACCTCAAAACTATGGCACCAGGGCAAACATCAACAACAATCCAAGCTAAGTATATTTAAATTATGATAAGTGTCTCTCCTTATGGCAGTCATCTGAAATCACGTTCGAACTAATATCGTCAATCAATTTTAAATCAAAATTTTCTAAGTGTCTAGGCGTTCATTTTTATTGTTCGATCGCCAAACGTACATGGTTCATCCCTTCGAAACCCAAAATTTTGAACACTCAAACTATATTTAGATTTAAAGACGAAGTTCCATTGCCAGTATCACCCTTCTTCACTACCTCTACCACCAGCTCCCGTGAAGACTAGGAACGCCTGACGCCAGAGGACAAAGAAATGGACCAAAGAACAACAATGAGTTTGCATGCAGTAACTTCGACAAAGATACTCCGTCCAAACTGGGGGGCAAAGGATGTTTGGCACACGAATTTATCCAACAAGTCGTATTTTGGCCGCCAAAAGACATTAATACTATATACCACTTAAAAAATCTCCAAACAACTATTCCTTATCTGCTCTTTGAAATCAACGACCGCCGCTAACTTCCTCAAATTCTCCATTTCGAACTTTGGGTTATGCTTGTATGTTTTCGATCGCCCTATTAACAACCTAGTTACACGGTATGTTTCCTAACGCGAAAGTAAAAAAAAATATTGTAAACGTTCCCCATGGATGAATTTCCAAGACAAAAGAGCAAGTTATAAAAAGCTAGATTGCATATAACTGGATAGTACACCACTTTCATGTTCCGATAGTCTTACACAAAAGCCAGATTATATATCTACATTACACTGCTCTTTTCATTTGCTACCATACTCTATTCTATTTTATAAACTAGATTACATATTTACATGACACTACCATACCTTTCTTATATCTATTATATATTTCACATACAACTCTACCCCGCCAAACCTTCGGATAATCCCATCATATCCACATTTTGATCATTACAACACTTTTCCCCTTCCTCGCTGAGTCCTCCCTCCGACTCTTCTCTAATTCTTTTTCCAATTTTCGTGCCTCCAAACTCATCCACAATTACCTCTTCCATACCTTTCACAACCTCTCCCTCCTGGCCAAGAGACTCCAAGATCACTTCACAGTAGGTTATCTCTTTTTCGATAAGCCATGTGTCTGACTTCCCGTCTTTCAATTGACGAAGCATCTTAAGCTTCATCTCGGCCGCAGCCACACCACCAATAATTCTCACTCATCGATCATACTCCGTTTTGTTTCCCACCATCTCAACCTCGAGAGCGCTCAACCTCCCCTCCTTGCTCGCCAACTTTTTGGAAGTGACACTAAGATCAGAACTCATTTTTCTGACACCATCCAAAGTGCATCCCTTCCTCTCTCACAAGCCCCAAGCTTCTCCAAAGTTTGATTATATATGTCATGGGCCATGTGCCCTGCTTTCTTCCATTCATCGACCGCCACGGACATCTTAGACTTCATCATGAGAAGTCTGTCAACTTGATCCTCGGCCTCCTTCAATCTCTCAATCGCCGCGACCTCGCCTTTCCTTGCCTCCACCACTTCCGCCTCTATCTGGTTGATCCTTCGAGTCAACAACTCAATACAACTCTTAGCTGTTGACAACTCTTGTTGAAAGCGATTGGTTTCCTCGTCTTTACCCACCAACGCTTCCATTTGTTCCTTCCTCAACATAGCAATCTCCTCGTAGCTAAAAATTGCCTCCTAAAAAACTTGGAAGGAGCGGACCGATGTATCCCGAGATACTCGAGCCAAGCCCAAACCCTTCAAGAACTTCTCATCTGCCGAAAATATGAGTTGGTGGATTTCTATCGGAAGAGTATATGGCGACAAAAAAGTATACGCATTTGTAAGAAACGAACAAGTAAATGTCTCAAGGCCGTGGTCCGCCACACCCATCATAGACTCTACTATCAAACGTGCCCACTTCCTCTCCTCCTCATCTCCTTCTGGAACTTCGACCAAGTGACCCTTTCCTAGGGATTGCAATCCGCTCCGATCCGCCCCGACTTGCACATATTTTCCCAAATTCGAGACTTGTGCGGAGCGTACACAAAGGCTAATAATTTCAACCCACGCGGGAGCGGGGACGAGTATGCCTCCTGCTCCAACCAGACCATCCGCCCCGCACCCCGCCCAGCAATACATGTTTATGTACATAATATATATATATATATATATATATATAAGATTTCTTCTATAATATAGATAAAATTTAATTTATTTAAACACATATTAATTTGATATTATTATTAAAATCAAAGTAACCCCAAACCCTAAACCCTAAACCTCAGTACCTAAACATTAGAAATAAATAATCCATAAATCCTAAACTCTAAACCTAAGCACTAAATCCAGAACTTTACTTTTAATCCAATATAAATAATCCCTAAACCCTAAACACTAAACCCTAAGCACTAAATAATTCATAAACCCTAAACCTACTCACAAAACCCTAAACGCTAATTTTAATCTAATATAAATAATCCATATACCCTAAGCACTAAATAAGCCATTGAACCCTTAACCTAAGCACTAAATAATCCATAAACCCTAAACCTTAATTTTAATCTAATATAAATAATCCCTAAACCTTAAGCACTAAATAATCCATTGAACCCTTAACCTAAGCACTAAATAATCCATAAACCCTATACCTAAGCACTAAACCCTAAATCCTAGTTTTATCCAATAAAAATACTCCCTAAACAATAGAACTAAATAATCCCGAAACCCTAAGCACGAAATAATCCATTGAACTCTAAACCTAAGTACTAAATAATCCATAAACCCTAAACCTAATCACTAAACCCTAATTTTAATCTAATATAAATAATCCCTAAACCCTAAGCACGAAATAATCCATTGAATCCTAAAGCTAAGCACTAAATAATCCATAAACCCTAAACCTAAGCACTAAATCCTAAACCTTAGTTTTAATCCTAAACCCTAAACACTAAACACTAAGCACTAAATAATCCATAAACCCTAAACCCTAATTTTAATCCACTATAAATAATTCCTAAACCCTAAACCCTAAGTCATTAATTCATTTATTAAAATTAAAAATCTAAACATCACTCACCTAAGTGGTAATATAAAATTAAAAATCAAACCTTATCATTAATTCATCATTAGTCCAATTAATTCAAACCTTAATAATTTTGGCCGTATAAAGTATAAACTAATAGTAAGTAAGTAACTAAAGTATTAACTATTAACTATTAACTAACTCTAAAATAGCAAAATATTAAACAATTATTATTCGATAAAGATTAGAGAAAGACTGAGACTTTGAGAATTGAGAGACTTCGAGTGTTCGCTGCCTCTAGTGCATCGCCGCCACAGGGGACGTCCGACGTCGTGTCCGGTTCTCTTACTCTGATCTTCGCCAATCTCACCATCACAAGGAATGAAGTCGTCAGTCCCAGTTTCGATGTCTTGATTTTGTGACGAGTATTGTTCTTCACTTCACTCACTCAGTCACTCTCTTGATCTGTTTTTCAAAATTTTAATTACATAAACAACATGTTTTTTTTTAATTATCAAATTGACGTAATGCGCTACGCTTTATGCCTATTATGCTAGGGTGCCCGGGCAGACCACACTGTAATTACAATCAACGGGCAAATTTGATCTCATTTAATCTAATGGCTGAAATTATAAAAGTCCAAAAATTCTCTATTTTATTTCTCTCACTATTAACTCAGATTTACAGCTGGAGTTCAAGAGGCATGGGTCTTTGAAACATTTCATCGAACACCTATCCAACTGTCATGGATTTTATGTTCCTTTTCATTAGGCTATTAATTAGAAATTTGTTTATTAATAATCCTCAATTATAGAGGATATCTGTTTTGACTTTTTCCAAAGTAGTTATACCACGTATTAGGTCATGTAAACGTGGGTTGCAACTTTCAGTTTTTCATTCTCGGAGCCACCATCACGTGGCCTGATTGTGTTGCAGTCACAAGAACATGACATCAGAGAACAATTTTGTCCAACCTGCAATTCCTAGGTTCGATGGACATTACGATCATTGGAGTATGCTAATGGAGAATTTTTTACGATCAAAGGAGTATTGGAGTATCGTGGAGAATGGCGTTCCTGCAGCAGCAGAGGTAACGAGTTCACTGAGGAGCAAAAGAAGACTGTCTCTGATCAAAGGCTGAAAGACCTGAGAGCTAAAAATTATCTCTTTCAGGCCATTGATCGGTCAATTTTAGAAACTATTTTGAACAAAGATACATCAAAGGCTATATGGGAGTCTATGAAGCAGAAGTACCAGGGCAGTGCAAAGGTGAAGAGAGCCCAATTGCAAGCTTTGAGGAAGGAGTTTGAAGTCCTCCACATGAGGGGAGGAGAATCTGTGGATGAATACTTCGGTCGGACGCTCACAATTGTCAACAAGATGAGGATCCATGGTGAGAAGATGGATGACGTAGTGGTTATAGAGAAGATTCTTCGCTCAATGACCTCTAAATTTGACTATGTTGTATGCTCTATTGAGGAATCCAATGATTTGGAGACCATGTCCATCGATCAACTGCAAAGTAGTCTTCTGGTACGTGAGCAGCGGATGAACACTCATGAGTCTGAAGAGCAAGCACTGAAGATCAGTCATGGGGAATATGCAGGAGGAAGAGGAAGAGGTCGAAGCAATTTTAGAGGAAGGGGAAGAGCAGGTGGAAGAGGTAGGCAGTACTTTGATAAATCTCTTGTGGAATGCTACAGTTGTCATGACTTAGGACACTTTCAATATGAGTGTCCTAAGAAAGGAAGGGATGTCAAGGCTAATTTTGTTGAGACTCATGAAGAGATGTTACTCATGGCATACATTGATGTTGAAAAAGAGCAGAATCAGGAAGCATGGTTTCTTGACTCCGGGTGTAGCAATCACATGTGTGGTAAGAAAGAACTTTTCTTCTCTTTTGATGCCAGTTTCAGAGAGAAGGTGAAGTTGGGAAATAACTCACGTCTGGCAGTCATGGGAAAAGGGAGTGTACGTATGGAGGTCAATGGCACATCACAGACTGTTTCTGAAGTGTTTTATGTTCTTGATCTTAAGAACAACCTCTTGAGTATTGGACAACTTCAGGAACGAGGTGTTACCATTCTTATCAAGAACAACAAATGCAAAATTTATTATCCAGGAAGAGGACTGATAATGGAGACCTCGATGTCATTAAACAGGATGTTCATTTTGCTTGTCAAACCAATTCTGCAAAATCAACAGTGTTTTAGCACTAACTCAGATGATCTTGACACCTTGTGGCATCGCCGACTTGGGCACTTAAGCTACAAGGGCATCAAAGTTCTGCAACAAAAAGAGATGGTGCGTGGCCTGCCAAAACTCAGTGCACAACCAAGAGTTTGTGAAGATTGCCTCGTGGGCAAACAACATAGGGATTCATTCCCTAAGGAAACTACATGGAGGGCATCTCAGGTACTTCAATTGGTACATTCAGATATATGCGGTCCTATTACACCTGTTTCAAATAGCAACAAGAAATATTTGATTAACTTTATCGATGATTTCAGTCGCAAGACTTGGACCTATTTTCTGTTTGAAAAATCTGAAGCATTAAGTGTTTTTAAGCTTTTTAAAAGTCATGTTGAAAAGGAAGCTGGTTGTTGCATTAAAGCTTTGCGTTCTGATAGAGGTGGTGAATACACCTCACAAGCCTTCAAAGAATTTTGTGCAGTACATGGAATTCAAAGGCAATTGACAACTCCTTACACTCCCCAGCAGAATGGAGTAGCTGAAAGGAAGAACCAAACGGTGATGAACATGGTAAGATCCATGCTTTCAGGAAAGAAAGTTCCAAAAACTTTCTGGCCTGAAGCAGTAAATTGGACAATTCACATTTTGAATAGGTGTCCCACTCTAGCAGTTCGCAATATTACTCCTAAGGAGGCTTGGAGTGGAATTAAGCCTACAGTTGATTATTTTAGAGTGTTTGGACGTCTTTGCTATGCTCACATTGCAGATCATAAGAGAGCCAAACTAGATGATAAAAGTTTGAAATGTGTCTTTCTTGGTGTTAGTGAGGAATCAAAAGCATATAGGCTTTATGATCCAATCTTGAAGAAAATCATTGTGAATAGAGATGTTGTGTTTAAGGAAGATGAATGTTGGGATTGGGATGGAAGTTATACACAGGACATTCAAGCTGCATTAAGCTGGGGTGATGATGATGAAACTGCCAGTATTCATGATGATGGCTTTGAGGAGAGGGAAACTACTGTAGTACCCGGTTTTCGTCCGGCTCAAAAAAAAAAAAAATAAATAAATTAAATTAAATTAAAAAATAAATAATAGAAAAAATTAAAAAAAATACAATAATAATAATAATAATTCAAAAGCTCGTTCTGGAGCCCGTAATCTCACAAAAAATTCAAATCCTGTTTCTTGGACCCATAAGAATGCAAAAAATCCTAAAGCCTATTTCTTGGACCATAAGCCCATAAAAATTCCAACCCAAGCCCAATATAACTAAACCCTATAAAATATCTAAAAAATAGGACAATTAAATAAATAATAAACAAAAGAAAATCCTTAAGAGAGAAATGTGGTTCCTTTATTAGGGTTTCACAAAAATAAGGAAAAGACAAAAATGTAAGTCTTGAGGGTTTTAGAGAAGGAGAGAAAAATAGGGTTTTGGGGGGCATTTTGGGATTTTTATGAAATAGAAGATATGTTAAAAAGAGAGGGGCAGCCGCACAAGAAAGAAGGGGGGGGGATTTGGTTTCTTTAGGGAGAAAATCGTGTGAGAGGGAGAAGAAAAAAAGAAAGGAAAAAACAAAAGAGAAAAAAGGAAACAAAGGGGAATCGGGGGCACAAAGGGAAGAAGGGAAAAGGATTATTTTCTAGAAGAGAAAGGGGGAGCCGTCGTGAGAGAAAACAGGGGAGAAGAAAGGAAGAAAAAAAAAAAAAAAAACAGGAAGAAGATAAAAGAGGGCCGAAGGAAGAGGGAAAGGGAATCAAAAAAAGGGGAGCTGAGAATAAAAAAAGAACTACAGGAAGTGTTCTTTGAGGAGATTTGGCTGCTGCACAACAAAGAGAGCAAGGAGAAAAAGAGGGTGTCGTTTGTTCTATTTCTATGAGAAGGTAATAATCGGTACATTTTCCTTGTTCTATTTCTCTGCCATTTCTCTGTTTCCATTTCCGGTTTTACGTCTGGTTTTGTTCCTCTGAACGATACATGTTCTGAAATGGGTTTTGAAGTGGGTTCTGAAATGGGTTTCATGTTTCCGGTTTTGAAGTGGGGTTTGTTTATGTTTGATTTGATTTTCTTTGCTGGAGTTTGGGTGGAAATTATCTGCATTATGGCTTGATTAAGCTGAGATGGCTGCTTTGTTTATGTCTGTTAGATCCTGCCTATTGAAGTTGTTTCATCGGTTTATGTTGGGATTTGATCATGCCACTATCCTATTTGTGGTTTTATGTTTGGATTTGAATGAAATGGAGTTTAAGTTTGTTTGTCTGTAAGTTAGTCTGATTGTGAGCAGTCTTACACAAAGTGAAATGCAGGGATCCCGCTTAATTTGGTTTGCTTGTGTTTTTGATCTGAGATGTTGAGGATGAGTTGATTTCTTTGAAGATTGGCTTAATTTATATTGTGGATGTTTGTGTTTGGGTTCAGATGTTAAAGGGGAGTTACTTGTTTGATCTGTTTGATTGGGCAGGGCTGTATTTGAATATGAATTTTGCTTGTATGATAGGTTCAGATTTGGTATAAAAACAAATGTTTATATGTGAATCTCATTAAATCTATGGATATATGTGAATTTGATCTCTTGATTAGCATGTGGATATCCGTTTTTGACCCCCCCCTTATCTTGTTTGATTTTTGAATGTGGACCGGGCTCGACTTTATATGGGCCGGACTTGATTGGACTTGGGTCGGAGAATTCATTTGGAGATTGGACCGGGCTTGAGCAGTTAATGGGCTCCATAGGCCATATTTATATGTGTATTTTTTACCTTTATATTTTATTATTTGTATATTTTCTTGTCTTATTTTTGTTTGGCATGTATATCCTTGTAAATGTAAGCCATGTAATAGCATAGTGGAAAAATAATGAAAAGTAGTGTAGAGTAGTGTAATTTATATTTATGCATATTTAAATTGATTAGTATGCATGTTAGGGATTATTAGTTTATGATGCATGTTTAGAATGGATATTAAAATCGTATGCGTAGATCATTTTCCGCAAATCTGTCAATTCAACAACCGCGTCTTTACCAAATTTTCACATAAACAAATTATTGGATACTACATTAAAGTCAATTAGGAGGAGGACTTGATGACATTCAGCTCCTGCCTAGACTTTAATTTTGCTATCTTTATTTAAACAAAATGCAAATGGTGATTTAATTTACTAGATACCTAAATTAAAGTTCATTAGGAGGAGGACTTGATGACATTCAGCTCCTGCCTAGGCTTTAATTATGTTATCTTTTCAAATTAAAGTGTCATTTGTACTTCTAAACACAATGATAAATTAATTTACTAGATACCTAAATTAAAGTTCATTAAGAGGAGGACTTGATGACATTCAGCTCCTGCCTAGGCTTTAATTATGTTATCTTTTCAAATTAAGGTATCATTTGTACTCAAAAAAATAATGGTAACTAAATTGAAGTTAATTAGGAGGAGGACTTGATGACATTCAGCTCCTGCCTATGCTTTAATTACGTTATTTTTTTCAAATCAAAAAATCATTGGATAAATAACTTTTCAATAAAAAGCACATAGATCAATCTAGGTAACCTTTTAGGGAGTTGTGGGGTGCCTAACACCTTTCCCACACTCAATAGACCCCCTTACCTATTCTCTGGTTCGTAGACCATTTTTAGTGTCCAATTGCACTTAAATCAATTGGTGGCGACTCTAAATCATTTTTCATCCTTTCATCGCCGGTCCGCGTCGTGACCCCGGTTGCGACAACTACTTTCAGTGAACCTGTGTTAGAAGAAACCAACAATGACTCAGAAGAATTTCAAGAAGTAGCAGACTCATTTTCAACAAGAGAAAGGAGGGTCAGGAGACCACCACGGTGGATGGAAGACTATGAAAGTGGAGAATTCCTACCTGAAGAAGGAAATGATGGTGTCAATTTTGCTTTGTATGCTGATAGTGATCCTGTGCAATTTTCAGAGGCTATTAAGAGTGCAAAATGGAAGGCTGCAATGGACTCAGAGATGCAAGCTATAGAGAAGAATGAAACTTGGGAACTCACTGATTTACCAAAGGTAGCTAAGAGCATTGGAGTCAAATGGATTTATAAAACCAAGCTCAATGAGAAGGGTGAGATTCAAAAACACAAAGCACGGCTTGTGGCAAAAGGTTACTCACAACAATATGGTGTGGACTACTCAGAGGTTTTTGCTCCTGTGGCTCGACTTGATACAATCAGGTTAGTACTCTCACTTGCTGCACATAATGACTGGCTAGTGTACCAACTTGATGTGAAATCAGCTTTCCTTCATGGAGAGTTGAGTGAAGAAGTATTTGTAGATCAACCACTGGGTTATGAGAAAAAAGGAGAGGAGAACAAAGTTTATAGACTGAAAAAAGGCACTGCATGGCCTTAAACAAGCCCCCAGGGCTTGGTACAGTCGAATTGAGAGCTATTTTCTACGGGAAGGCTTTGAGAAATGTCCCTATGAGCATACTCTTTTCACTAAGAAATCAGAAGGAGGAGCTTTTCTGGTTGCTTGTCTCTATGTAGATGACTTAATTTTTACTGGAAACAATGAAGATTTGTTCAAGGACTTCAAGCATTCAATGATGACAGAGTTTGACATGAGTGACTTAGGCAAGCTGAGATTTTTCCTGGGAATAGATATCCTCTATAATTGAGGATTATTAATAAACAAATTCCTAATTAATAGCCTAATGAAAAGGAACATAAAATCCATGACATTTCCTCCCTTAAACTGATCATGTCCAGTAATCAGTTTATAACAGAACCAGTACACATTCCAAGTCGACTTCTCATTTTCACAAAATCATCAAGTTTGAGGGGCTTTGTCATAATGTCTGCAACTTGTTCTTGAGGTCCACAGTGAACCATTTCAACCACTCCATCGTTTGTGAGCTCTCGAAGGAAGTGGAAACGAACATCAATGTGTTTGCTTCGACCATGTAACACTGGATTCTTTGAGAGCTTTATAGTTGAGCTGTTGTCACAAAATACTACTGTAGCTTCACTTTGCTCATGATCAACTTCTCCTAAAATTCTCCTCATCCATACAGCTTGGCAGGAACAAGATGCAGCTGCTATGAATTCTGCCTCTGTGGTAGAAAGGGTAACAATGGGCTGCTTCTTCGAAGACCATGAGACAGCGCCTGACCCAAGCATAAAGACATATCCCGAAGTGCTTTTCATATCCTCAAGATCACCTGCGTAGTCACTATCGGCATAGGCAATTAGATTACTTCCTCCTCCCTTACTGTATAGCACCCCAAAATCAATAGTCCCCTTTAGATATCTCAATATTCTTTTTGCAGCTTGCAAGTGTAACTGGGTGGGATTCTCCATATATCTACTTATCAGACTCACAGAAAAGGCAATGTCAGGCCTAGTAGCTTTGAGATACATGAGGCTTCCTACAATCTGTTTATAGGAAGTGTTGTCAATCTTTTGTCCTCCTTCATCTTTAGTCAACTTAAATCCAGGTACAATGTTTTGACTTTTTCCAAAGTAGTTATACCACGTATTAGGTCATGTAAACGTGGGCTGCAACTTTCAGTTTTTCATTCTCGTGTAAGGCTTTATAAGCCAAATTTGCTTGAATAATGGTATGAAATAGTTCTGCCAAATTCACTTATAATCTTCATATATTCTAACTCTGATACCAACAACTCATATTTGTACCAAATTAGCCACATCCAGTAACTTTAAGCCAAGCTCCTCACAAGATCATTGCAACCAAATCCTAAATCAGTTCCATTAGTGCACAAATTTACAAAAAAATGGCCATTGATACTAATAAACTAAAAAAAAAACCAGAACTAGAAAGAAATTGCCATTAATGTTGCTGCTTGCTGGAGTGGCGCAATAGGAGCTGATGTGGTGACTATTTCCATTGGATTGAATTGCAGATCTCAAATTTTTACCACTAAAGAAACATATTTCTCAAACCGAAAATCATAAATGATTTTGCGAGTCGTTCAGGAAGTTCGAAGAAATTTACGTTGAAGAAAATAAAATAGGGAGAAGGCGAGGCCTGGCTTGGTTTCCTTGTCAATTTCTTGGCTACGAGTCATTTGATGAGGGAAAAGGCGCCGATCATCGGACCGGATAGAGACGAAAGGGAAAGGAAAGCTTCTCTCTGTGTGGGAATAGAAAGAGAAAATAAAATAGAGTATTTTTAGGCATTTAAATACCAACCATTAGATTGAGTCAAATTAAATCTGACCATTAGTTTCAATTACAGTGTGATCGGTCGGTCGGTTCGGTTATTGACATATTTTTAACCTAACCAAATTTTTTCGGTTAATTTCATCCATTTAACCGAACCAATATTTTTTAGAGGGTTAACCATCGGTTCGGTTAACCTAAAATTTCGGTTTGGATTTCAGTCGGTTCGGTTAATTCCAAATATTTTGGGTCAAAGTCATGTTACTAATTTAGCATATAATATGATTTATAATGTTAGAGTTTAGGATTTATAATTTTAGGGTTTAAATTTATAACTATATTATAGTTAATAGGGTTTAGGGTTTACATTCATAAGGTTTTATAGGGTTTAGGGTTCCCATGTAAAAACAAACAAAATGTTTAAGGTTTTATAGTGTTAGAGTTTAGGATTTATATTATTAGAGTGTAATTTTATAGGTTTAGTGTTTTATCGGTTAGGGTTTAAGTTTATAACATGACTATAGTTATATAGTTAATAAGGTTTAGGGTTTACATTCACAAGGTTTTATATGGTTTAGGGTTCTCATTTTAAAAAAATAAACGTTTAATGTTTTATAGTGTTAGAGTTTGGGGTTTATATTATTAGAGTATAGTTTTATAGGTTTAGTGTTTTATTAGTTAGGGTTTAAGTTTATAATATGACTATAGTTATATAGTTAATAGGGTTTAGGGTTTACATTCATAAGGTTTTATAGGGTTTAGGGTTCCCATTCAAAAAAAAAAGGTTTAAGGTTTTATATTGTTGGGACCTTTAACCTTAGAATTTAGGGTTTAATGGTTTTTATAGTATTTGTTTTGTCATATTATTAATTTCATTATCATATTTAATCTTGATAAATATAAATATATAATATATTGAAGGTGTTACATTACATGGTAAGTTACTAAGTTGGCACTTGGTAACATGAATTAATACTTATTAATTGATGTATATTATATTTATTTTGAATTTTTTATATAAGTATTAATAGATTTTTCTCGAAGAATATAAGTGTTAAATTATTAATATGTGGAAAATTAATAACATAATTATATATATATTATATATTTATATAATATGTTATATTTTCGGTTCGGTTCGGTTAATTTGGTTAATTTTTTATGTTAACCGAACCATTAACCGAAAACCGAAATACTCATAAACCTTTAACCGAACCGTCCGATTGGTTAACATTAACCGGTAAATTCGGTTAACGGTCGATCAGTTCGGTTCGGTTAATCGGTTAAAACCGAATTATGCACAGCCCTAATTGAGATGAGCTAATGACATTCGTGCCTTTCAATTGAGTGTGTTTTTCAATAACCTCACTAACATGTCAATATTTCAACTCAACACAAATGTCATGAGTCCCATCAATAACTTAGTAATGACATCTTCAGTCTTCTCTTTATTGGCGAAAAACGTTGTCTGCAATCAAAGAACACTTTTTTTTTGGCACCAAATTTTGCTGCTCAAAGCCCCATTCACTTTGTCATTTGATCATATTGTGACAACCACCCAAAGATATCCTGCCCAACGCATCACTCCTTTCTCCTACAATCACCCGCTCACTGAGAATCTTAGTCCCTTCGATCTATGATGGATAATTTTGACAGTAACATTAATGCTAATTGTTGGCACTAAAAATATTATGGGTGAGGCCTAGTCCATGTGTATAAGTCCATATTGAGAAGGAGATGGAGCCCAATTGATGAGTATAAAGGCCCAAGAAAAAGTGTGCTAAGAGTGACCCGTGTAAAGTGGAAGAGGTTGTGGTAGTTACAACAAAGGTGGTCTAGATGACAGCTTATGAGAGAAGTAAGGGAAAACTGATATGAAAAGGTGGTAATGGCTTCTAACTGACAAAAAATGACACAAATGAGGGAATAACTGCAACACGATCATGGTTTATAGAGGGAGAATTTCGTGTGAGATAGGAATTATAAAGCTGATAGACAGACAGATCGAGGCACACACACAAACAGTCAAACAGACAGACAAAAACTCAAGTCCAAAGACACTTTCAAGCTTCCAAGCATTCTAGCATTCTAATTACTTTCCAAATTCTTGTCAATTTCGAGCAAATCTCATGTTGTTCATTCCAAATTTCTTTATATTTATTCTTTGTCAAGTTTCAATGCCAACCATCGTTGTGTGAATTGTTCTTGATGTCTATCTAATTTTTCTTCATTCCAATCTCAATGAAGCGCACTTCAGTGTAGTTGAAGAGCCTAGAACTATTGAGGTCTCAAGATAGTTCGCTCAATCGTCTAGATAGAAGTTTTATTTACATTTGGTGCATTTCATTCAAATTAGTGTAGAACACTATAAGCCTTGACACACCTGCAATTCATCACCACTTTGGGCCACTTTTTGGTGACAACACTAATATTAATTTTGGTAGCCTAAATGCTGGTAAAAAATGGTTGCAGATATGATATCTGAAATGCTGATAGTGTTTGATTATATTTTTGTTGGTAGCATTTATGCTGTTGAAATTACATGTAGGGGTATTATGAAGATAATTTCACATTTAAAGCAAGGTTTAAAATGGAATTCTCATACAATTTTCGCCAAAATTATCCCAAAATTGTTGAATCTTGAACAATTGCAAAACAATCATTTTCGGGTGATAAAATTATCTAAAAATTTTGGCCACCATATTGATGTTTGGTCCACCACCAGCTACTAGGTAACATTAATACTGGTGCAAAATTGTGCATCAAACGGACAATAAGCCCTTAAACAGCCTTTCAATCGTCTTTTTCCTTCACACGACTTTGGCAAGTAAACATGGACTTATTGGATCCAACTGAGATATGGACATCACATTGACAAGCATGTCTTTGTGAACAAATTTGTCAAAGAAAAGTTTTCATGATGCACAAATGGGAGGGACTTTTGTCGAACACTTCATGGGCTTCAAAGGCACGGCCAGAGGATGGACTATAAAAGTAAAAGTATACAATTGTGACCTTCCAATTATAATTATAAGTGGACATAAATTATTATTTTGTTTTCTTTGGAGTGGACATAAGTTATTTATATTTGGATTAATTAGTAATAGATCCCTCAAATCACATATTTATTCCAAGAGATCCATTCTAATTTTTTTTTTTAAATTATAAGGTCCATAAGTGAATAAGATTTATTCCAATAAATACAAATTATTTAAAATATATTTTTTATTGACCAAAGCACCTTCAACAATTACAACTATTCTTAATCAACAAGATTTCTCCGGCCAAGAACCTTTTCTTGCTCGGCATCTACCAAATGAGTATACGTCTTAATTGTTCTAATTCCGTTATTATTCAGCTTTTACCTTCCTTTTTCTCTGCTTTCCAAATTGTAGTAATCCACATTCCTACACGAGATGATCTGATTCGAAGCATCACCAAAAGAAAAGAAAAGGAAGGAAAGTGACAGAAAGTAGAAAGTGAAAGAAAAATATGAGGTGGAAAGGATGAAAGGAATCTCAGCCGTTGCGTTCGTCAGTTCGTGCAACGAAGTTGGGGGGTTTTTCCAATAAATAAATCATATTTTTGTTCGCTAATTATATATAATTAGAATTCAAACACTCTAATAATGAAATTAACTTACACATTAAGTAACAATAATAATAACAACAATAATGATTATTATTATTATTATATCTAGAAGACTTTGGGCCATAAATTAATATTATTTTGGTTTCTTTTCTAAATTTATGTGCATTAGATATTGTGGTTTTGTTATGAAAGTGTTTGTACCAAAACTGAACTTTACACATCAACTGACACGTGGCAAGGCGGATCCCATAGTCTGTAAAAAGAGGCCAATCTCCTTGTGACAAATGACAGAGACAGTGAATTGTTTATACTAACCGTTGTTCATTTTGTAGGATTCTAATTGGTTACTGGCTTGAAATCTAGGATTCAGATACTACAAATCAGGCATGTCCAAGATTCATTATCCAAAAGACTACAAATCAGAAAATTGTGGTCTTAATGGATAATTCCTTTTTAAAAGTGGTTTGTTGGATGAGAATCGAGATTCTAGCAAGCTTATCTCAAAGAGAGCTCAGGGAAAACAAAATTCTGTTAGTCCAACGTTCTTGTTTTTTCTCAAATTTTTTTTCCAATTGAAGCAAGATTCCATGAGGTCAAAGCCACGTTTGTCCTGCACATCACAGAAGGCCATATTTTTACACGATCTTTCATGCAGAAGCAGTAACGAAATGATTACTGTTAGCCATGTTTCTACATTTTCGAGCACAAAGCTTGAATACTCGCGAAGCAGAGACTGCCACGACTATCAAGAGAGTCCATATCCTTCTTGAAGAAGGAGCACGGCCAGAGAGATGCTATCATCATCCCTATTTTCAAGAGAGAGTTGTGGTTGTGAAGCCCACTAACCCTGTCACTCCAACTAGCAATAAGAATGTGGTTTTACCACGATCCCCATAATGTCCCATGAAAGATACATGAAGAAGTGTCAATCACCTAGACTAGAGGTGCACATAACCCGCACGTGACCCGACCAACCTTGACAACCAGACCCGACCCTTACCCATTTAGATAAGGGTTGGATAAGGGTTATGTAATGTGCAACCCAACCTTATATGGGTTGTTTATGAGTTATGGTACAACCTGACCCTTATTAACTCGACCCAACCCTTAATGACATACAATTCTATATCACTAAAGGATTAATAGTTAACATTAGTTAATACTTAATAAATCTTAGTAAGTTAATAGTTAATAACTTAATATTTGTTTATAAAAAAAGACTCAATATTTAATAGAACTTACCGCCATTACTCCACTAACTAGTCCACTATCCAATACGACCTGTACATTTTCGATTAAGAGACTTCTTAGTTTCGATTATTTTATTTTTAATATAAACAATCTATTTGATAAACATTGTATAGATGTCTTGATTCTCTTGAATAGGATTATGGAAATATATATTATTATTTATTTGTTTCTATATCCATTTAACCTTTACATTTAAATGTACATTTAATATAGAAACCTCCAACCCGACCCAACCTCAATCCCAACCCAACCCGATTAACCAAAACCTGACCCAACCCATCTTCAAATGAGGTCGGTTGAGGGTTGAAGAAAACCTCACTCAACCCTATGCGGGTCAGATGAGGTATCTCCCTAAACTAGACCCATGTGCACCCCTACCTAGCATTATAAAAGAAGAAAGAAGAGAAAATTACAACTATCCCGCGTCAAACACAGACCTAGCATCTTCAATCCTTATTTGCTTTCTTAGGCATGGATCCGACCACTTATCTTTTTATTTAGCATAGCTTAGGCCAACTACTTCTTATTGTCTTTTTTCTTTCAAAAGCCCCTACGGCTATGTCTTTATTTTATCTTGTAATGCACGCCTACATCCCAAGATGTATCCATTTTCAATGAAAATTCTAACGCATTCCAACAGTGTTTTTTTTTTTTTTATTTCCATTCAATAGAAGCTCTTTTCATTTCAGTGATAGTCTTTGTTTCCTGCTTTTTTCCAGATTGACACTCTAGACATTTTAAATCATTTTATTGGAAGGCAAATCTCGAGCTAGTAGCCTTGTGTTCTCTAAACTGCGCACAGTCCATTTGATGCAGACGTCAGATTCGATGCAGAATCCTACACAAATCCTATCAAATCCTTTGGACTGACATCAAACCCTGACACACCTGCAAACTCATCATCCACATCCACAAAACTCTTGTTCCCAACAGCTGAAATTGTGAGAGCTCTTATCCAGAGGAGAAGATAACCAACAGATAGGTATATAGTGAATTTTATCTGCACTAGATTTACTCAATTAAATTTACATGCGAGAATTTTTTTCATCACAGAATATATCGATGAGTGATCTTGTTTGAAAGAGTTGTTCACGTTGATTGAGCATATGCAATTTGTTTCAAAATCCGTCATGTATTTTGAGAGATGAATCGTTTTGAAGTTTCGTTTAAAAAAAGAAAAAGTCAAAACTGATAATGTCATGTACATGTGGCAAAATAAAATGAACTGGTCTTTTTTTTAAGTAATTTTTTAAAGAGGGAGGGTATTCTCACCCCCTATTTATAATCCCACCCCAAATAATTTTTTTAATATTATTTTATGTTTAATTTGATATTTGATTCTTTCTGATTTACATGCAATTTGATATTAGATTCACATTTCCATAATTGGTTTTCCTACCCCTATAATTGATTTTCTCACCCCTAACAATTAATTAAAATAACTTATTACCTCACACTCATGCATATTGATAAGTACATTTAATGTATGCTGTAAGTTGTTCACTGTATGGAGTGACCAATTAGTTTGCATAATAATACAAGTACTGCACTTGTTGAACCAAAAGTTAAGACAAATACCCTTGGACGCCCATCTGCAAACGAATGGGTCACTCCGTACAGTGAACAACTTGTAGCATACAATAAATGTACCTATCAATCTACATTAATGTGATGTAATAAGTTATTTTAATTAAATATTGGGGGTGAGAAAACCAATTATGGGTATGTGAACATAATGTCAAATCGTACGCAAATCAAAAAAATCAAATATTAAATTAAACATAAAATAATATAAAAATACAAACTAAGTATTTGGGGGTAGCATTACGAAATAGAGGAGGTGAAATACCGTCTCCCTTTTTTAAAATAAGATGGACATATAGGTAATTTAAAGTTAAAAATTATGAATCACTTTTTGAGGGTCTCAAATATTATATTTATATTTTAATGTATTTTTCCTATCACTTATAACACCATAAAAAGTTAAAAATTATGAATCTAAACTTTAGAAAAATTTCTCACATCACATGATGACATGATAAATTAGGATATGATGACATGATAAATTAGCCTGAAATTGAGCGCTTGCCTCCAAGAATATTTATTATTCTTAAACTCCATGAGAATCAGAAAAGAAGTTTAAATGGGTCCCACTGACAATAGTCTGGTCACCAACGAGTGAGAGAATAAGGTCGTATATAAAGACTCAATTATTGGAATATTAAACATACACGCAATGATAAGATGGATAGCTGATCTTGATAAGTACTAAGTAGTGTTGCTATCTCAACGCATCGTAGATAGCGAGACATCATGTTCTTTTATATTCTCTCTATCCTCCTACGCAACCTTTGAAGTCCTAGAAACCCTCGATTCCCGTTCTTAAATTGAGCTGAATCGTTTGAAGCTCCTTGAAATTGCGGGTTCAGTGACCAACTGAGCTCAGATTCGGAGCCGAGCTTGTGCCATCTGCTGTGATTAGGAGTTTGATTGGTGTTTTTTTTTGACCTTGGATTAACAAAGCCTCTTAATTTCTTGTTTGTTCCCGGTTGCTTTAACGTCGGTTTGCGCTTGATTTTCGAAGATCTCGGCGGGAGGATGTCTTCCCTCAGCAGAGAATTGGTATTTCTCATCCTTCAATTCCTGGAGGAAGAGAAATTCAAGGAGTCTGTTCATATGTAAACTCCTCCCCCCTCTATCTATCTGTGCGCGTTTCTTAGTGAATCTACATGTTTATAATTTTTCTATGTCGGTCTATGTGTGCTCACTCGTAGAGGGAAGATAAATTCTTATGTGTGTTATATGTCATTTTGAATTTAAGTGTTTTTGGATTCTATGGATTGGAAAGTGTGTGGCTTTATTTTTCAGGGAGTTTTTCGAATTGTTTTGTTCGACCGTTCTAGGTGATGAAAAAAGGGGGTTTATAGGTTGGATAAGGTGGTTGGACTAGATTTGCTTGTTTGCAGGGGAACCGATGAGAAAAAGGAAATAAGTGAAGAATAGGATATTATGGATCGTCCGCATTGAATTTTTCTTGGGCATTTTGAAAAAGTGGTGATTTTAAGTTTTTAACATCAAAGGAGAGTTGTCGATGTATTTGGATTTAGTCGCGTTGTAGGTTTGTTTAGGACAAGTTGTAAAACTTCTTTTTTACAGTTGTATTTAACCTTTTTAGCGTAGGGGTCAACTATAAATCATGCTCAGTTATGGGTTTTAAAAGAAAAATAATAAAATGATCAATTGAGAGTTGATAATCTCAAGTAAGCCAAGAACTCCGTGTGTGTGTTTTTCTTTTCGATGTTTTGCGAGGCAGGGGTTAGAATTTCACTTGAAGGTGCCGAGAGAGAACAAATTTATGCCAGAGTTATCTTTTGCTCCTCCACTAACAAAGAAAGCCTTCGAAAAAAAAAAAACTAGTAATATTTAATTCAGAATGATTGTCATGATTCAATTTCGCAGTTAAGGGCTGTAAAACTCTTTGCCTTAATTGAAAAAAAAATGGTTGTTGCAGGCTTGAGAAAGATTCAGGATTTTTCTTCAACATGAAGCACTTTGAAGCTATAGTTCAAGCTGGAGAATGGGAAGAAGTTGAAAAGTATTTGTCGGGATTCACCAAAGTTGATGACAATAGATACTCCATGAAGATATTCTTTGAGATCAGAAAGCAGAAGTATCTTGAAGCACTTGATCGGTATATTTCGGTTGCAACTTATATATATCATGATCATCCGAGCCAGTATCCCGTTTGGGGTCAGATATATATACACACACTTATTTGTATCGCATTTGTGGTCTATTTAAAGTACATAATTTTGCGCTCTTTTGATGTTTGGTTGGTATTATAGGCAAGATAAGGCAAAGGGTGTTGAGATACTGGTGAATGATTTGAAAGTCTTCTCAACATTTAATGAGGAACTGTTCAAAGAGATTACACAGCTTTTGACTCTCAGCAACTTCAGGTAATATTTTTTTTTTTTGCGAAGATAAATAGGACGTTACATGAATAAGTCTTTACGATGTTTGAAAATTCTCGTTGTAGACACCTTTTCTCAATTGAACTTCACTGAACAGCTGGGCTCAGTTAGAAGATTTATCTTTGTATAGAAGCTGAATCAAAATGTATTAAAGCAATGCCTTCAAAAAGGAACATTTAAGAGAGGAATCAGACTATAATTTTCTTTCCCTGCATTTTCCACCTACCTTTTGGAATAGCAGTTTCTTCATATTCAATTAACATGGTACTGTGGCAGTGCTTGTTTGGTCTATAGAGTCCATAAAACTATGTACCATTAAGATTAAATATTCTTAACCTTTTTTATCTGCTGGTCCTTAATGCAGGGAAAATGAACAGCTGTCAAAGTATGGTGACACCAAAACAGCTCGTACAATAATGTTGATAGAGCTGAAAAAGCTCATAGAAGCTAATCCGCTTTTCCGCGATAAGCTTGTTTTCCCTGCTTTAAAATCATCAAGATTGCGAACTCTAATAAATCAGAGGTAAAGTCGCTTATGTATTAAATGACCTATCTATGACTGTTGGCTCTTTTTTTTTTCGTATGGGAATTATTTTTTATTTAGAGTACCAAGTTGTACCACGAAAGCAAGGATACTGCCCTAAATGACATGCAAGTTGGTGGTTTATGTAGTTTGAATTGGCAGCACCAGCTATGCAAGAATCCCAGGCCAAACCCAGACATCAAGACTTTGTTCACAGATCATACATGTATACCTCCAAATTGTCATCTTGCCCCGACACCAGTCAGTATTCCTGTTGCTGCTGTTGTCAAGCAAGCTGGTTATACGCCGCTTGGAGCTCATGGGGTGTGATCTGATGCTTAACCTTCTGACTCCCCACCCCAAATTATAATTTTCTAACTTGTGGAGTGTTGGACTAATGTATACTTATGTTTCCTTTTTCTGTATACAGCCATTCCCATCAACTGCTGCCACAGCGGCTAATGCTGGTGCTTTAGCCAGTTGGATGGCCAATGCTTCTGCTCCTTCATCCGTTCAAGCAGCTGTTGTTACTACATCGTCAGTACCTGTCCCACAAAATCAAGGTTAGATTGCTGGAGTTGGCAGTTAATAGATGCACATTGCGCTGGTAGTGCAGCAACATAGATTTGAAAATCGCTCAACTTCATGGAAAACATTTTATTTTCATTTTTTTGTTACACTGCATGAGAGCCAGTATGGTTGAAGGATTCACTCAAGTTGTTGTTTTTTTTTTCCTTTCACTTAGAGTGTGTTTGGCTTGAGGGATTTGGGGGAAAGGGAAGAGAGGGGAAAGAGAGTTTCCTTCCAATTTCCTTGTTTGGATAGTTTAGAAAAATGGAAGGGGAGAGATTTGAAGGGAATTGGAGGGAAGATTTCATTAAATTTTTGTCAAAATCCTTCCTCCCAAAATGGGCTCATTTGGAGGGAATGGATGATTAATTAACTTATTTATAAGTTAAAAACTTATTTTACCCTTCTACATAATACTTTAAGATAAAAATAAGGATAAATTAGTAAATTAAATCAATTTTTTCCCATTCTTTTTTTTTATCTATCCAAACATGAGAGAGGGAAAAATGCTCTTCCTTCCCTTCGCTTCCCTCCCCTCCCTTTCCCTTCCAAATCCCTCAATCCAAACACACTCTTAAAGAGGGATGAAGTGAGGTCTATATTGATTATCAAATGTCAGCATTTCCAAATAATGGATATATGTTGAATGAATTTTGTGAGTGAATATATGTTACTTAAATGTATTCTGTGAGTGTATATATTTTGAATGCATTCTGCAAGTGGATACTTGAGGAGCTTAAAGTTTAAATGATTTTTGAGAATTTTTTTAATGTTTATTGACCTCAGCAATGATATATTCAACTTAGTATTGGAAAGGGCACAAGTTTTTAATGAGATGTATAGCGAGTTGAAATTGAGTTTGTCGTGTTTCTCTAGGTAATTATTGGATGAGAGTGTCTACTTTTTTAACTCTTTAGTTTCATCAGTTTTGAAACACCCAAGGACTCCTCCAACAGCTCCAGGACTGGTTGATTATCAGAGTGCTGATCATGAACTACTAATAAAACGAATTTGGCCTTCCCAGTCTGTTGAGGATGTAAGTCCGCTTAATATAAATTTCATTTTGGCTGTTTGGACTATTTCATCATGCTTTTTGTCACTGTATTACATAATTATTTGAATCTTCATTTATTTTATTGACAGTTCTATCACTGCTTATTATTTGTCAGGTGACGTATCCAACACCTCGACAGCAAGCCTCTTGGTCATTGGATGACCTGCCAAGAACAGTAGCTTTGACCTTGCATCAAGGATCCACAGTGATGAGCATGGATTTTCATCCTTCTCACTCCACGTTGCTGCTCGGTATAATTGTTAATCTTCCTTAAGATCACACTTGTACTGATGAAGTAGTTAAAAACTCCATTGCATGCTACATTTCTCCTCCTCTCCCCTTCCTTTCTTTCACTGATGTTCATCAGTTGAGCAGTTGGTTCTACTAATGGTGAGATTACACTCTGGGAACTTATACTGAAGGAGAGGATGGTCTCCAAGCCGTTCAAGATTTGGGACATGGCCGCATGTTCATTGCCATTTCAGGTTCTAATATTGCAGTAACTTTTTGTATTGCATTTTGGCCACATATATATTACCTTGTATCCTCGTCACCAATTAATATGCAATTTGGATTAAGATATTGCTGCGTGCCTTTTCAGTTCAAATAGTGTTCGAATGCTGAAGAATTTTAAGCATCTAATTGCTCTGCAGTCTTATTATTAATTGTTTGTTTCAGGCTTCTATTGTCAAAGATGCACCAATATCTGTCAGCCGTGTGGCATGGAGTCCGGATGGAAATTTTGTGGGTATGTGAGACCCCTCCTTCCTGCTGTTGACAATACTTTTCAATTTCATGTCTGCATCTTATTGTTTTCCTTCTTGCAGGTGCTGCATTTACTAAACATTTGGTTCACCTATATGGTTATGCTGGATCTCGTGATCTACGCCAGCATTTAGAGGTGAGTATTGCAACTTGACCATCCAGACATATAGTGTAACTACAGCCTGACTTGTTTCCTTTGTGTTCACAGATTGATGCCCATGTTGGTAGTGTGAATGACTTGGCTTTTGCTAATCCAAATAAAACACTCTGTGTGGTCACCTGTGGAGATGACAAATTGATAAAGGTGAGAGAAAATTATTGCAATAAATTCCAATTTTGATAGAATGAGAACTATATATTTCATATAATCTAAGTGAAGAGATGAAGCAGGTGTGGGATTTATCTGGACGAAAGTTATATCACTTTGAAGGTCATGAGGCACCAGTGTATTCTATCTGTCCTCACAAGAAAGAGAACATTCAGGTATTTGAGTTGAGACATTGTTTTTCGTAGATATAAGCTCTTATTTTGTTTTCCAGTGTCTTTTTTTTTCAAATAGGGTTTCCGGACATAAGACCTGGAAATGTTTTGTCCTCATTTTGTACTTCGTGACTCATTTTTGCTTATGAATATAAAAGTGCAAGTATCAACAGAAGGTGAACCCTTGGCCTGTGGTAAAGTTGCTTCATCATAAGTCATAACTCAGTGGTCGTGGGCTTCAATTCTTGGAAAGTTGCCTCTCCAATATGTGGGGTGAATTTTGTGCAGATCTTGCCCTTCTCCAATCCTGCCTCAACTGTGGGACTCTTGTGCCACGATTGTAGTTGCATTACAGGAAGATGTAAACAATTGACTGTCTTATTGTTTACAGGCCATTTAATGAACTGATTATCATTGATACAAGTGTTAATGCTACAAAGTCAATGGTAATAAACTGATTATCATTAGGTGTCTCATGAACTAGTTAGATTGTTCCCAAACGAAATCTAATACATGTATGATACTGTTTTAGTTATTAGGTGATGGGTCATGGGGGAGATGATATTGCTACGTACTTATAGGATAATATTGCTGCGTACTTATAGAGATATGGAGTTTTCTAGTTGCTTGTTGGTGGTTCTATAATTTTATTTATTTACTCCTTTAAAATTCCAAAAGCCAAATGTACAAAAAACTGCACATTTTTATTTGATGTATCTTCAAGGAAATATTTGCACAGAATAATTAAAATTGGTTCATTTATATTTGTGG
This sequence comes from Tripterygium wilfordii, assembly GCF_013401445.1. Taxonomy (NCBI): domain Eukaryota; kingdom Viridiplantae; phylum Streptophyta; class Magnoliopsida; order Celastrales; family Celastraceae; genus Tripterygium; species Tripterygium wilfordii. Next base: position 8,467,119 of record NC_052237.1, on the reverse strand, counting down.
ATATGAAATGGGAGAGACAAATTTGCCATCTTTTATTGAAATCAGATCAAGTTATTTACCAAGTTCTTATTTTTCATGCTATGAAATTTCAAATTTACTATTGTTATCGTAGCCAGGGATAGGAAGCAAGATAATGTCTAGTAGGAGATAGGGAACAACTAAATAAAGTTTGGGAATATTCGTGCAGTCTGTGTAGAACATGCATTCAGGATTCTTCCACTCTGATTGCTATGAAGGCTACACCAACCTGCTGTATGCTGTTTTCGTTCCTTGACATGCATTATATCACTGCCTGTCCTCCCTATTCCTCACCGGTGATGACAGTTCTAATGCTAGGATGCATGATATCTGTCTCTGCTTTAATGTCCTTACCTTATATGGGGATGGTACAGTACAATCAATGCGTTGCTTATTGTGCTCTATGGCACAATCAATGCCTTACTTATTATGCATTAATTCAGTACTCGGAATATGAATCTTTTGTGTTTATACTTTTGCCTGTGCTTGCTTTGTAACAAGTTCTGTCCGCAATTTCTGACACATGCATGCACACTACAGTTTTGCCCATGCAATGTTGTCCACACCACTTACGATTGCTGGCTGAAATCGGCTTGTATCGTAATAGTAGTTATATATTATATTGAATTGAAGAGATGTTTCATGGGAATTTTGATTCTTGATAGCAGTTCATATTTTCAACTGCTATTGATGGGAAAATAAAAGCATGGCTATATGACAACATGGGGTCTAGAGTTGACTATGATGCTCCTGGCCACTGGTGCACAACAATGCTTTACAGTGCTGATGGAAGCAGGTAAGATTGATGAAATTCTATTGTGTTTATTTTGTCAATTAGTTTCTTTGCTCTGATCCCTGGATGTTTTCATTTCTACTTTTATGATTATTATCTTACTGTTGTTCTTGTTTCTTGCATTTATTTCTTCAGGTTTTTCTCTTGTGGCACGAGTAAGGAGGGGGACTCTTTTCTTGTTGAATGGAATGAAAGTGAAGGAGCAATAAAGAGGACATATACTGGGTTTGGGAAGAAATCTGTGGGAGTAGGCGTTGTACAGTTCGACACAACCCAAAATAACTTTTTGGCTGCAGGTGAAGATAGCCAAATAAAGTTTTGGGATATGGAAAATACCAATGTTCTGACAAGCACAGATGCGGAGGGTGGGCTCGAGGTGGGTTATATTTTTATATTAATAGCTCTTTTATGATACTTTTCCCTCCCACAATCTGTACTTATTATATTACATGCTTCAGCCACTTCCCCGCTTGAAGTTTAACAAGGATGGAAGTATTCTTGCTGTTTCAACAGCAGACAATGGATTCAAAATACTTGCAAACAATTCTGGTCTTAGAATTATAAGATCAGTTGATACGCCTCCGGCTTATGAAGCAGTAAGAATGCCCATTGAATCTTCTGTCATCAAGGTGGTTACTATTTCTTTATTTTAATTGAATATTTCCTTGTGAATACTTTTGCCTAGTATGTGGATAACTCCCTTTCATGTACAGTTACTGGTTTCGGGCAATTCTGCTGTTCCAAATGTCAGTCCAGTCAATTGCAAAGTGGAGAGGAGCTCCCCTGTCAGGCCTTCTCCAATTATGGTATATCGTGAGAGATTTCTAATATGACCTATTTTGTTTTTTTGTCCCTTCCAAACATTATTGTTAGAAGCCGGAGCCAGTGTAACTTCTTGGATTGGTTTCTTGGACATGTATTTTAGAAGTTACAAGCAATTTTGATAGGATCTGTATTCCCAGTGAATGCAACAAACGTTTACAGGAAATTAAGGTCTCCTCCTCCCAATTTTAGAAGCATATTTTCCCAGTTATAGTGTGATCTTGCTTTTGATGGGATGATTGATATGTGCCACTACATGACGCTAAATAAACTTCGAAAGTACTTTTTTTTATTACTGTCTTTAAAAATACTTGCCCTGAGTTTTTGATATGTTTTTTTTTTCCTCTTATGGAATCAACCCTGCTTTTCTGCGATTTATTTCCTCTTTAACTTTTGACAAGCTACTGCTACTTGGTTAAATCCTTTGCTGCCAGACAATGATTTCCTTGCCTTGGTTTTCTTTTGCAAGAATGGTGTTGATTCAATGGGTAGAAGCATGGAAAAGCCGACAAAGATGGATGAAGTGATTGATAAATTGAAGCCTTGGCAACTGGCTGAAATTGTAGACCCCGGCCAGTGCAGAATGGTTAGCTTGCCTGACAGCACTGATACTTCTAGCAAGGTGTGTTGAAGTTTTCTTTATAGATTGCATGACTTTTTAATCATCAACTGCTGCCACCATTTGATATATACATATACATATACATACACATGTATATATACAAACATATATTTATATATATCCAGGTTGTTCGACTTATATATACAAATTCTGGAGTTGGCATTTTGGCACTTGGATCTAATGGGGTTCAGAAGCTGTGGAAGTGGACTCGCAATGAGCAAAATCCAACTGGCAAGGTATTTCATTCTATTCTTGTTCTACCTTCATTTTCTTTTGTGTGTTTGGAATATTGTTTGGCGAAGGGATTGCTGAAGTGAGTGAGCTTTTGAAGGCCACTGCAAGTGTCGTACCACACCATTGGCAACCAAACAGTGGTCTTCTTATGACCAATGACATCACAGGTGTCAACCTCGAAGAAGCAGTCCCGTGCATTGCACTCTCTAAGAATGACTCATATGTCATGTCAGCCACTGGTGGAAAGGTCTCATTGTTTAACATGATGACCTTCAAGGTATGTCCGGTCATGATTGGCTATCAGATAGTATTGACATTTCTTTCTCAATGCTTTATCACGACTTGCTTGATTTATAGGTAATGACAACATTCATGCCACCCCTCCCTGCTTCAACCTTCCTAGCATTCCACCCGCAGGATAATAACATTATAGCTATTGGTATGGAGGATTCTACCATTCACATATACAATGTCAGAGTGGATGAGGTAGTTGCTTGTTTGAACCGCGTGTATTTGTAGTATTTTTTTGGGTCTTTGACTGGAACTGATGTGCCTGCTTTGAGTTTTCTAGGTAAAGTCAAAATTGAAGGGCCACCAAAAGCGAATAACTGGTTTAGCCTTCTCCACCAATCTTAACATCTTAGTTTCATCTGGTGCCGATGCTCAAGTAAGCGAAACCCCTGATATGGTTACTTGTGTTTGTATATAATATGCTCATCTCTGTGTGTGTTTATCAGTCTAATTACGCAACACACCTCTTTAGAGTTGAATGAACCTAACACCTTAATGAGCATATAGAAATGAGATTTCTAGTTGTCTGGAGTCCTTTAGCCAACGTGTAATGGTATCCCTGTGGAACGATTTAAAAAATGTATTTTTCTTCAGTAATAATCAAGTGATGGTGGTGGTGAGTGGTGAGATATTCAGTAGTGGTTACGTGTGATCTAGATACTGATATTTTTGCGGCGGGTAGTGCCTAGCAGAGGTCTTTGCTAGTTGCTGAAGGCTGATGATTGTTGTTGGTTGGGTTGGGTTATGTTTGGGGGGGTAGGTTTTATACTTGATATTGTACCTAGGAACCTGTTAATGGCATCCTTTTTATGCCAAGGGAATGGTAATATCAACTGGCATTCACATTGGTGGTGAAATTTGCTATCAACTTTTAATTGTGTAACTTCCCTTTATACTTCACAAACTCTTTAATTAATGTAGTACTTGTGAACTGTTAATTGAAATCCAGAAACTTAAGGTGGGTTTTTAACTCATTAAAGGTGCGAAATTGTTTGATCTCATATGGTTGCTCTCTCTAATAGTAGCACATAACTTTTGCAGCTTTGTGTTTGGAGCATCGATACGTGGGAGAAAAGAAAGTCTGTAACAATTCAAATTCCAGCAGGTAAAGCGCCAAGTGGGGATACACGTGTGCAGTTCCATTCTGATCAAATCCGCATACTAGTAGTTCATGAGACCCAGTTAGCTATATATGATGCCTCCAAGATGGAACGAATTCGGCAGGTAGTAGGTCAATGTTCTGGAGTAAAACAATTTCTATTTATTGATATTTCAAGGAATTCTAATGCATTGGTCCTTTGCAGTGGATCCCACAAGATGCATTGTCTGCTCCCATATCTAACGCAGCGTACTCTTGCAATAGCCAACTAGTCTTTGGTACCTTTGTTGATGGTAACATTGGGGTTTTTGATGCTGATAGCCTGAAACTCAGATGCCGCGTTGCTGCATCATCATATCTATCTCAGTCGGTCTTGAATGGGTTAGTGGACGCCCGTTGACTTTTTTAATTTAATTGTGGAGCCAAATAAGATTATTGATGTTATGTTCTGTGGGAACAATCCTGCCCTATACTATGGCTATGGTGCTATGATATTTTGATTGATCTCCTGTTAATACTCAATGTAGGAGCCAATCCGTGTACCCACTCGTGGTTGCTGCACACCCTTTGGAGCCCAACCAACTGGCAGTTGGGTTAACAAATGGATCTATTAAAGTTATGGAGCCAATAGAATCAGAAGGGAAGTGGGGGTCGACTCCACCGGCTGATAATGGGATGTTAAATAGTAGGACGACGTCGTCGTCCACCACAAGCAACCACACACCAGATCAGTTGCAAAGATGAGATTCCTGGTTTCTTTGTTTTGTGATAATTGTAATCTGTAATCTAATTCCGCATAGAAATTAAGGAGTTTTAGTTCTCATAACTTCCTTTATTATAAGCTATAAGCATGGAAGGTGATTGATCATTAGTGATGCACATTCGTGTATATACCTTGTGTCGCCCCCACTCTGTATTTGCTTCCCTATTTCCCCTGTTTTTAGTGCGGCCAGCTCTTTGGAACGGTATTTGTATTAAGTTGTCTTCTTTACGTTTCGATTTCAAATAAACATAATTATTATTTTAGTTCTTATATTCTTTGGTGGTTCTCTAAGAAACGCACTGTATTGGTTAATTTCGCTGGTACGTTTTCTTTAGTAAGAAGCGCACCGTTTTGGTTAATTTCTCTGGTTCTAGGGTTTCTCCACCATTTTATAAGAAAGAGGAGGAAGGAGGCCTTGGAGAGAAATGACGAACACTACGGATCCCGGGGCGAAGAGCATGCATGGTTCAAACCAACCCGCAGAACCTGGTGGAGAAGATTGTAAGTAAGGTTGAAAATGTAACAGAACACGTACTGGAAGGACCAGTGCTATGGTCTTACAACGAAAACCTTGGTCTACAGGGCCATGGATCTTTGGCGGCAACCGCAAATCTGTGATACTGTTATCCTGTCAGATTTCTTTGCGCTGGCAATGTAAACCACTTGGTAGACAGGGCCATGGACCTTTGGCGACAACCTTAAACCCGTGATATTGTGATTTCTGAGCGCAAATATTGGTCTACAGGGCCATGGACCTTTGGCGGCAACCGCAAACCCGTGATACTATTATGCTGGTAGTGTAGACCAGTGCTTTGGTCTTACGGTGGAAACCTTGGTCGACAGGGACCTTTGGCGACAACCATAAACTTGTGATATTGTGATCCTGCCAGGTTTCTCTACGCTGGCAGTGTGCAACGAGAAGTATGATGGATCAAACAATTATTATTTGCAATCTAATTTGCAACTTCTTGTTGTTGGTAGGGTAATAAGGTAGTTATGGTATGGTAAATTTATCGAATATCGTACCGTTACCTAGGGTCGGGACTAGGTCAGGTCAGTTGATTATCGATCAATAACACAATCAACCCAACCAACCCTTATCGGCCCAACCTTTTCTAAACTCAATGGCAACCAACCATTATCGACCCGACTATATAGGTCGGTTGATGGCTGATTATCAGCTGGCTAGTAATGGATCGATTGACCGATAATGGTCGATAAAACCAACCTAGCCCTAGCCCTACTGTTAACGAGCTTTTGGTTACCGAATATGATACTGCATCGGTATACCGTTACCAATTCTTCAGTATGGTAAATTTATCACTAACTTCAGTACTGGTAACGGTAATCAAAATTTAACATTGAGAATTTTACCGATTATCAACATATATATTGAATATATATTAATATTAGTTTTAATTTTATTTAATTATGACCATTAGATCTACACCATTGATTTTTTAGGGTTACTATCATTTATTATGACTCTCATCTATGCTTCTCTTTGGCATCTCATATCTGCCTCTCTCTAGTCTCTCATCTCATCGATACTGTGACGCAACTCTGCCTCTCCCTCAGCTCCGCCTTTCTCTTAGCTCTGTCTCTCACGCAGTTCATCGCCTCTTCCAGGGAATATGGTGATGCTTGGTAAAATCTAGATCTTGGATCCATCTCTATGTAGAAGTGGTTGTTATTGTAGACTAGAACAATCAGATTCGAAGAAAAACACATAATTGCTCTTCCTCTCATTTTTCTACATGTAGTGATGAAAATTACAATATGTGGCCTCTTTAAGATCAAATAAAGAGAACCCAAAAGCAAGAACACAAAAAAGATCTTTTTTTTAAGTGGGTATTTCACTTTTCAAGTGGGTTTTAAGAATTGAAAATTTTTCCAATTATCGGTTCACCATTATCGATCAATTGGTATACCAACTCTGTCGGTAACAGTAGCATTTTTTGAGTTACCGAAGTTCGATAACAATAATCATTTCTATAACAACCCTAGTCGTTGGTCTCAGTCTTGAACTTGGCATTGAACTTGATTTTATTTTTCTGCCTATGAGATTGTTAACACTTGTGCATGTGGATGCGATTGTCAATGAGCAGAAGCAGGAGTATGATACAAACCCATTGTAGTTTAGTCAATGTGGGGCTGTCACGTGTACTTTGATTCGCTCATATTGATATATTAGTAACAAATGTATGGTGAAAAGGTAGTTTTGGAAATATTATGAAATGAATATATATTTCTTCATTGTGTTCCTTCCCTGTTTTCTCAGTATTTCTTCTTTGTTCTTCCATCTCCATTCTTGGTAGGTCTAGGTTGAAAAGAGTTTATTAATTGGATCGGAGCCATTAATCTTTATTGTTCACTTCCTGTGCTAGGTTAAGGTTTGAAAAGAAGGATTTTATTTGTTTCTTGATTTTGATTAGAACCTCACTGCTACCATGGAAATAGAAGCATTTATTCTTGAGAATCGGATGTCCATTCTTGAAGCAAAGGTTGAAAAACTCTCTGCATCTATTGAGAGGTTTGGTGTTGATTTTAAAGGGTACCTTCATGTTCTCATGAATTTCACAACTTCTCTTGAATCCAAATTAGAAGCGAAATTGAATACTAGAGTTGAAAAGATTCGTCAAGACTTAGGGTTTCATGAAGAATGATAACAACGAAAAATGTAACCACTATGACGGAACCTCTGCACTACTTGCTACAGTTGCGTCGACTTTCAGAGATGTCGACACAACCATCGTGCTTGATGTAGACCTGCCGCAACCAGTAATACATTTGATGAAGCAGCCTGAGAGTGAAAAACATAATGTGCACTTGGCAAGAGGCTACAGATAATAGAATTTACTGGCTTCAATTTGGCTTTGGGTGTTAAGTTTATATAGAAAAAAATTGGTATATTGGTAGATGGATTGTTGAAATTTAATGTCTATTTGATTCACATAGTGGAGCTTCCCAAGCGACGCAAAACTAACTTGATGTATCACGTGCTTGAAGACTGCAACCTATATAGGTGATGAGGAAGACTATGGTGGTAATTATATAGTAGAAATTAATGATGTTGTGGATGCCTTCACAAAAGAGACCAAGATCTTGATCCACCGTATTAAGTTGTGTCATCCTTCAGTACCATCTTTGAGGAAGTGTGTAATAGTGCTGAGGACTCGAGGGTGTCAACCATCAAAAGTAGAGCCTGACTTCCAATTTTTATTTTCTACATTTATCATTACTAGTTTTGGTGATGTGGTTATTTCATTTCTTGTGGACAAAGATTTTTTTCGAAGAAGTAGTTGATATGAACTCATTCTAGTTCAGCCAATGTGGTGTTGCCACTTGTACTTTGATTTACTCATATTGATATATTAGTAGCAAGTGTATGTAGGCCTCAACATCGGGCCGATTCGGCCACCTACTTGGGCCAAGCCTGGATTGACCATGCAGTGACTTGGGAAAAAAATCACAGCCCAGACCCAATTTGGGCCCAAATGTTTTAGGCAGTGTTATCAGACCCGTCCCGACCCGCCGGTCGAACCGGTTCAACTGACATTTTTCAACATTGCCAGGTCGGTTCTCATGTTGAACCGAACAAGCAAACGGTCCGTCACAACCCGCCAAAAACCGTGGTTTTCCATGAAACCCGTTACCATTCAAACCGTCGGTTTAAAGAGTTAATAAATTTTAAAATTTTAACCAATTCATGGGCTACGACAATTGCGATCCTTAGCCCACGTGTGCTAATAAACTCAAAAAAGGAAGAAACAGCCGCATTTATAATATGCTATCAAGGTCATGGAGAGTGATTTTGTCCATGTGAGATTTTAAAGATATATGGTGCACTGGTACTATTCTGCTTTACATCCCACATTGATAAACACTTGTTTGCCAACAATAGCACCTTATTATATAAGTCTTCAAAAACATATTTTAACTTTGGCACTTCTCAGGGACGTGAAAAATGTTTAATTATTTTATTTTTAGTTTAACTTTTATTATGTTATTAATAAATATTAGATTTTTCATTATATTAATGGTATGTTTTCTTATTATTTATAAATAAATTAAATTATTAAAAAATATGCGGTTGAACCTTTGACCCTTTGGGTCAACCGGTTGAACCTTCGAAATTAAGCTTCGCGGGTCGAGACACGGGTCGCTTCTGATAACACTGGTTTTAGACTTATGGGTCGGGCCTCATCCAAAATTAGCTCTCAGTATCATGAGTAAATTTAGTGCTTGTTTAATTATTTGGCTTATAGGCAGTGGATTTGAAGAATAACTGGAATTAATTAGATCTTTTTCTAAGGAGAGAAAATCATAAATAATATTGAGACCCTTGTAGATCCGTCTAATGTTGAAAGCAGATTTATTGTTCTGACTCATTACATTACTAACACTGGTAAATGTGAAGGAAGAATAAGTGAACTCCCATAAGGACATTAAATATGGACACAACTTACGGACATACTTCTTAGCCGTAGGATCAAGTCAACAGTACAAATCATCTTCTCAAATAAAATTATCCCACGCGCAGCCTTCACCCACCCCTCTATCTCGCTTTTTCGCGGCCTAACCCAGTGTTTCGCGAAATCCTTCTCGTTTGATCCACCACCTGTGTGTTTCTTTCACAAAATCCTTCTATTTCAATCCACCACAGTACAACCCAATAGTTCCTCTCGCTCTTCACTCGACACACCTAAAAGAAGCAAATACAGGACACGCTTCACTCATTTCAAGAAATCACAATTTATCCAAAAGTAGATATTTGGAGTCCCGAATTAGCATTTGGAGTCACAATCTGGCACGAAATTACCCATCCACTTCAATCATCTCATTTTTTGGGCTAACTTCGCTTCCTTGGCCAAAATCATCAATAGGGGATATACATGTTTGGGTTTCAAACCCTTCTAATTAGGAATTAGAAATTAAGTAATTTCTGGATTGCATTTAATTTCTTGTTGAAATCAAGTAGACTTAGTGATTAATTTGCTATTGTAGGATAATTTCAAACTCTATGTTTTAATTGTGTTCATTCTACATCTGTTGTTGTTGAATCTCCTTCCAATTCGAATGAATCTAATTTCTGTTGTTTGATCCATCACTTATAATTTCTGTTGTTCCTGTTGAGTAGATCGTACGGCTGAAAAACTATCATCATTTTTTGTCCGGACTGGAGAAAGTTTGTATATATATACATATCATGTTTGTGACGAAGAAGGGTCGGGCTTCGTGCTACCCATGCCTGATTCCTTTTGGGCTTGGATTTGGGTCGGGCTTTGATCCACGGGCTTGGGCAGTGCCTCATCTCGTGTGTCATTTGGTGACTCCTAAGTGTATGGTAGAAAATGTTATGAAATGAATATTCATTTCTTCACTGTGTTCCTTCCCTGTTTTCTCTTTATTTCTTATTTGTTCTTCCATCTCCATTCTTTCTAGGTCTAGGTTGAAAAGGGTTTATCAGAGTCGAACTGAGTATAGCCAAAGGAGAAGGAGAAGAAGCATGATGGCATCGATGTTCCAGATCTTGAGATTGCAGAAACTAATAGACTTTGTGCATCCCTTAGGCATGCATGTCACTATTTCATAAACAAATCGACTACTGCAACCAAATAGTTTGAATATTTGATTGTATTATTTTTGTTCCTTACCTTCAATTTGAATCTCAATGTATGATGTAGTACTATTAACTTGGCTGATTGTAATCTTAAAAAACTCTATTAATCCAGCATAATTTTTTTCTCGTAATAAGTTGTTCTTGCACATCCCTTGAATTAGATATGATTGTTAATATACCAAGATGATCATGATATTGCCGATTTCCAGAGATTATGACACATTTAGTACTGCCACTCTTAGCATATTTGTGTATTTTGTCCTAGTTATCCCTAAGTAATGTAGGGGCCACTATTTCACATGGATCATATGTGCATATATCAATATTTGGGATAGGTGACACAAAATGGTAAAATATATTGAAACCGTTTGGTAAGGCATTTTTGCTAGTATTTATACTAGTTTTGAGCATAAATGTTAGAGGCTAACCAAACAAGCATAACAGCGAACGAATCCGATGTAATTTTACTATCATATTATGTTAGTTTCAAAATGCTATCAATTTCATTATCATTCTCATTCTATCCCTCACTCCATTAATTAATTAATTATCTTTATTTAATAATATTTATTTTATAAATTAATTAATAATATTTATTTTATAAATTAATTAATAATCTTTATTTTTAATAAATTAACAATCTTTCTTTTATAAATTAATTAATAATCTTTATTTTTAATAAATTAACAATCTTTCTTTTATAAATTAATTAATTACCTTTATTTTATATTAATTAATTATTTTAATTTTATAAATTAATTTTTTATATATACAATTTATATGCCTCTGTTATAATTAAAATGCATAATACTCCCTGCACGTAATTTGTCACAAAATGTTACATAGCATAAATGTTACCAACAAAAGTTCAACCAATCATTACCAAGCATTCATTCAGTATATCTTCATTCAGTATATCTGCTACTAAAATTGTCTAGCATTTCTGCTAGCATATATACTACTTTGCAAATGCTTTACCAAACTAGGTCATTAACATTGATTTCATTTTTTCATTAATAACATTCAAATGGTAAAAAGATCTTCTCATAGAACTCAAAACCAAATCATGTATGTTGTTACAACGATAAAGAATCAAAAGAAGAGAACAAAAAGCGAAGAATCAATAACAAATGCCATATAAATACCACTTTGAGAACTTATGGACACATAAGTCCATTTGAAAATCTCTTTTCCACATGGGTGCCTCTCTTAAAATTTTTTCATAGTTTTATATTTGTCATTCTCCTTCAATAGTCATAAACGTAAGAATACTTAGATCTAAGAAATCGATCTCCCCTCCATTTTCACCACTGCCACCATCCACCTCCACCACTGCCACCGTCCACCTCCACCACCACCGTCCGCCTCCACCATTGTCGCTCCTCCACCACTGTCGCACATCCACCATCATCTTCTTCGTTTTCTTATTCTCCATCTTCTTATTTTTATTATTCTTCTTTTTCATCTTCTTAGATATGAGATCGTAATCAGAGATGTACAGAGTTCAGATCTGAAAATTGCACAGATATGAAACTGTAACATACGTGAATGTTACAGTTTGAAACAATAACATTGCAAGAACAAAACGGTCCAACTTCGGGTCTTCCTTTTCGATGACCGTTTTGAACGGAATCTTGTTGGGCATTGTGCATCTCAGTGAGAGGAGTCTAACGGCGGTAGTGGTGTAGTGAACCATCGTCGAAATCGTATCAATTTGAGACTTTTTCTTTCATGTTACAGTTTCAAACAATAACATGAATTGATATATAGCGAGGGTAGTGATGTAATTGGCATTTCCATGGGTACTTATGTGTCCATGTGTTTTAGGAGTGAACCTAGATGTCTAAAAGTCCTCCTAGAGGTACCGGCCTGAAATTTCCCCAAGAATCAATAACCTATGATAAATTTTATCTACACATCACAAAAATACTATCTTTACACCACTTTTTGAACATGATAAACTTACACCAAACAATTATAAGTCTACACAAAATTGTAATGAAAATACCAATTTACTCTTGATGTGTGAAATATTAGAAATTCTATTGTTAAAATTAAAAACTTATTTTAATTTAAAACCCTAAATCAAGTGGAGCAAGAGGAGTCGAGGATATGATGAAGAACGATGGTGGCGACGCCGGTCACATGGAGTAGGAGGAGGAAGAGGAAGAGTGTGAGAAATTGGGTTAGATTTTGAGGTGTTCTTGTGAAATGATAAATGAGATGAATTGGCTATGAGGTTGAACATGAGTTTGATAAACTAGTTTTGGCTTCTTCTCCTCCCCCATTTATACAGGCGAAAAATGAACCAACCTTGTATTTATAAGCATTGAACTTGCAATCAATGAATATTCCCCTATATTATTTTTTTATTTTTTGTAAATCTAGTAATCTCTAATTAAATATGAAAAAATTATTTATTTTAAATTTTTATTTTAAGGGTTAATAGGTCATTGTATACAAAAATATTTATGTAAACTAAAAAAAAATTTAAAAGTGATGTAAAGATAGTATTTTTATGATGTGTAGATAAAATTTCTCATAGCATAATTGAAAAACAAAATCTTGCGGCCCCTCAACCGGATTCACATAGTAAGACTTAGGGCCCAAAACCAAATTGTAATGGGCCACTTATTGGGCTGGACTAGCAATATGTCTAGGGCCTTCTTTTTTTTTTAAATTTCTGGTCGAAATTCAGTTAAAAGCAAAACTTCGTTCTGCGTAAATACACTAAAACCCTAGGCCTCCCATTATCGTCTTCTAGAGCTGCAACAGATACGGGGGGCCGCCCACTGTGAGCTGTGTCTGAGGTACTCGCTTCAAGACGTCGTGCCTGTCGATTCCTCTTTTAACACTCACCTTCGAATTATATATCTCTGGAAGTGTATCTATAAGCGTGTTGGATTTTGTACTTGTATTCACGTTTTGTCTAATTTGATTATCCAATCAATTTATGTTTCGTAGATCTAGGGTTGTGACTGTTTGATTGAGGACAGTGATACGGTGTCCGATTTGCTTATCACTTGCAAAAGAGTAATGTAGTCCCTCGATCTGGGGGTAGTAGTTTGTTTGTTTGGTCGGAAAGTTTTGTTCTTATTAATGTAGATGCATGATTGGGATAATTGGTCATATGCTTAGCTCAACACTAAATTCTGATTGATATTGAGAGAATTGCCTGCATAATTTTTCTTATTTTATGATGCTTAACTTCCATAGTTGAACTATTTTGTTTCTTGTGTGTGGATCACTATATGTTTGGTTCATCCCTAACATGATTGTTACCCTGTTCTGGACGCAGGGATAAGATTTCGTTGAATCATGTCAACGTTTGCGAAGCCAGAGAATGCGTTGAAGCGAGCAGAAGGCAATCATATTTTGTTTTTTTAATTCTTATCATGAATTCTTCTGGCATCTTGTTTGATAACTGCAAGGCCAGATCTTAGTTACTAGAATTGGTGTAGGAGTTAATTTGAGTAAACAATGCTGCTAATTCGAGGCTGCTTCTTCATTCTCTATCGAAATTTTAGAATATTTATTTATTCTGGTCTACATGTGGCGGAGGTGTTCCTAGTTAACGAAGGCCTACATGCATTCATTTGTACCTTTTCTGGTTTGATTTTTCATTCTAACTTACTTTGATAGCACATTGATGCAGAGTTGATTACTGTTGGGCAAAAGCAAGATGCATTACAAGCTCTTCATGATCTAATCACCTCAAAGAGATACCGTGCTTGGCAAAAGACACTTGAAAAGATTATGTTCAAGTATGTAGAGCTTTGCGTTGATATGCGGAGGGGTAGGTTCGCTAAGGATGGTTTGATTCAATATCGAATTGTTTGCCAACAAGTGAATGTTAACTCTTTGGAGGAAGTCATCAAGCATTTTATGTTTCTCTCCACTGAGAAAGCCGAGCAGGCTCGTACCCAGGCTCAAGCCCTGGAAGAAGCTCTTGATGTTGATGACCTTGAAGCAGATAAAAGACCTGAAGATCTGATGCTAAGCTATGTTAGTGGGGAAAAGGGAAAAGACAGGTCTGATCGTGAACTTGTTACTCCATGGTTCAAGTTTTTGTGGGAGACTTATAGAACGGTGCTTGAAATATTACGAAACAACTCAAAGTTGGAGGCACTATATGCGGTATTTCCCATTTAATTATTATTTTCCCCTTTTTTTTTTAGATTTCATGTGTTTTCGTATTCTGTCATTGCATTGTCATTATAATCTTCATCATGAAGATCCTCTCCTCTGTGTTTTAACTTTACGCGTTTTTCGGGTGTAAAGGGGTTTTGGTAGAGCCGTAGAGGTTTTGTTCAATTCTCAGGCAGATCTGTGTTTTGTTGGGAATGCTCTGAAATTGTGGTTCTGCAGATGCTGTAAAGGGATCTACATTCCCTTATCCTCCTACAACCTTATCCCCAGACAAGTTTTGGGACCTCTGTATTTGTGTTGAAATAGTTGAGAAAGTAAATTGGTCTTCCGTGTAAGTGCCAGGTCATAATTGTAACAGTATGTGGGCTTTAATTTGTTTACCTTCAGCATATTGTGTTTCGTGTTACCATTATCTTCATCATTATATTGGAGTTTCTGTTGAGAAATTAGGTACCTTATTCCTCCTGCATTCCTTCTGCTTTTGCGACAATGACTTGTAGTCCGTATTTTTCTGTTCTGACAATAGTATTGTCAAAAGAAGTTGTCTACAAGTTGGTTTTTTGAAATCTGAGGGCTTTGTATAATGAAAGAAGAAATGACATCTGATTGGTCTTTTCCTGTGCAGATGACAGCACACCGAGCATTCCAGTTTTGCAAACAGTACAAACGTACAACAGAGTTCCGGAGGCTATGTGAAATAATCAGGAATCATCTGGCAAACCTTAACAAGTACAGAGACCAAAGGGACCGACCTGACTTATCAGCTCCAGAGAGTTTGCAACTGTACCTTGATACAAGATTTGAGCAGCTGAAAATAGCAACCGAACTCCAACTATGGCAGGTATCTAAATAAAATTTTTATATGTACCAACAATTTGTTTCCTTAGAGAGTTTGCACGCAAGTGAAGTGGTAGAGTTGCGGGGGTGCATCCTAGAGGTCACAGGTTCAATTCCTGAAATATTCATGTTCTGCCTTGTTCCCGGCCCCACCCACTGCAGGAGCTTTGTGCATGAGAGTTGTTTACCTTTAGAAATATTCATGTTTCTCACAATCCTTTGTTTCTGCAGGAAGCTTTTCGTGCTGTAGAGGATATTCATGGGTTGATGTGCATGGTTAAGAAAACCCCCAAGGCATCCCTGATGGTGGTTTATTATGCCAAGCTAACAGAAATATTCTGGATTTCATCTAGCCATCTTTATCATGCATCTGCGTGGTTGAAGCTGTTTACACTTCAGAAAAGCTTTAATAAGAACTTAAGCCAGAAAGATCTTCAAATGATTGCATCATCTGTTGTTTTGGCTGCACTTGCTGTGATCCCCTATGATCAAACCTGTGGTGCCTCCCATTTGGAACTTGAAAATGAGAAAGAACGCAATTTGAAAATGGCAAATCTCATAGGATTCAATCTAGACCCTAAACTTGAGAATCGAGAAGTGGTATTGCACTATCATCATCATCATTGTTATTACTATTATCATCACAAAATACTGTTTTTTTGTCTGACCATTTCTCCCTTTTCCAGCTCTCACGGTCGTCGCTCCTCTCAGAATTGGTGAGTTTGATTGCTCCTTTTACTTATCTTATTTTCTCTGCCCTTATTTGGGTGCTCTTCTTACGAATAGCTTGTGTACGGTAACTGTTTCAAAGTAGTAATCATTCAAGAAGCAGATTCGTTTCTTCATTATTAACCTTTCCTCTTTTCTTAGATTTACCTCTTGAACTGTGAGTTTTCAATTTACTTTGGGTAGTAGTAGTCAAAATAGTGCAAGTAGGTGACGCCCACGAGGCGACGAGACTTTCTCACTGGAAAAAAAGTATTTGTTGTGAACATAGAATTTTTTTCTATCAGAAGATTGAAGAAGTTAATCACCATGTTACCCGCTCTGCCACTCAGTTTCATTTTTAACAAGAAAATAAGTTACGAAACTCAAGATGATTTTAGAATTTGTGTTTAAATGTCCAGTTTGTCTAGGAACCTTTATATTCTTAAAGAGTTGACCTTTTAACGTTTTAGTGTCCACAATCAGATGAAGTTTATTTGGATACTATGACCATCAAAGAAATATAAATATTACTTTGTTATTTGATCGAAATATGAGGTGGGACACATTATAGGACCAAATGTATGACGGACACTTTAGTCCTCCCTCTTATTAATAAGATACTTTGCCCACGCAAAGTCTTGACATAGATTGTACTTTTTTAATAGAATATATTTTTACTGGAAAGTATATTTTTGCTTTTGTTTATAATAGAAGCTTATTGGAGAAGCAGCTTTATAATGTTGTGGAATATCTGCGGTCTGTCAAAATCTTTGCAAGGGGTATATAATCTAAAGATAAGCATACCATTAAGGTTTTGGAATTTTTTCTCCTTTTGTTGTAGGAGGTTGCATATTATTATTATGTTGCTTGTGTGTGACAGTCTGATTTTGGTGGTGTTTTGCAGGTTACTAAAGGGGTGATGAGTTGTGCCACACAAGAAGTAAAAGATCTTTACCACCTTCTAGAGCACGAGTTTTTTCCTCTGGATCTTGCATCTAAGATCCAGCCCTTCTTGGCCAAAATCTCGAAACTTGGTGGTAAGCTTGCTTCGGCATCATCTATTCCTGAGGTGCAACTTTCTCAGTATCTTCCTGCCCTTGAAAAGCTTGCTACTTTGAGGTTGCTTCAGCAGGTTCAGTCTTTTTTTTTTATTGTATCTTTTTTATTAGGAACATCTTCTGGTATTCTTCTATTAGAAATCTTTTTTTTCCTGATGGTTATCTTTATGTTTTGCAGGTTTCTCGGGTGTACCAGTCCATGAAAATTGAGAGTTTATCTCTGATGATACCCTTTTTTGATTTTTCTGTTCTGGAGAAAATATCAGTTGATGCTGTAAAAAACAACTTTATAGCTATGAAAATTGATCATATTAAGGGTGTTGTGACGTTTGGTCACCTGGTAAGTTAGTCACCACTTTCACTCTCTTTATGCAATATTTATAGATATCATGACAAACAGTTAAACCTGTAATCTTTTGCTGGCTAACCACATCAAGATATAGAACTGTAAGAGCCATTTATGCGTACTATATTGATGTGTCATTCTTCATGCAATATATGTTAGAATGGTATTGATTTAGTTGTTGCATATTCTGAAGTTAGCTGAGCAATCACATGCTTTTGTCATTTATCTCTTGATTATAGGATACTCTATTACGATTTTCCACCCTTTGTTTGTCATTATTTTGTACAAGCTGGAAAGTTTGAATGCAAAGGGCAGATGTCGTAAGATACACATCTTTTTCAATGTTGAACACTTGAACTCTCTCTGCCTGGTCTAAATTTCTCCTACACATCTTTTTCCCTCTTACTGGGTCAAAGTGAATTCTAATATACCGAAGTATACGTACGCATGCTATGTTTTGCTGCCTTGACAATGTTTTGTTGGTTGCTATATCTTAGCATCCTTCTTGTCATGGTAGCTAGAGGCATATTTCTAATTTAAATTGGGTTGTGTCTACTTCAGGGTCTAGAATCTGATGGATTGCGGGATCATTTGACTCATTTTGCTGAATCCTTGAACAAAGCAAGAGTCATGATTTATCCTCCAGTTCAGAAGGCATCAAAACTTGGTGAAATTTTACCTACTTTGGGAGAAGTAGTGGAGAAGGAGCACAAGAGACTTCTTGCCCGGAAATCAATCATTGAGAAAAGAAAGGAAGAGCAAGAACGTCAACTTTTGGAAATGGTATTTCATTTGAACAGTTGCCGGGAAAGATTGCTTACAGTTTGCTCATTGATCAAAAATGGAATAGAATTAAAATTTTGAACTGATTTGTTTTTTTAAGGAACGCGAAGAGGAGTCAAAGAGACTAAAACTTCAGAAGATAACTGAAGAGGCAGAGCAGAAGAGGCTTGCTGCAGAATATGAGCAACGGAAGAATCAAAGAATTCGCAGGGAGATAGAAGAGCGTGAACACGAAGAAGCCCAAGCAATGCTTGAGGAAGCTGAGAAACGCGGTAAAAGCAAGGGGAAAAAGAAGCCAATCTTGGAAGGGGTGAGCATAATTTTTTGTGTGATTGTATCTATTTCAATTTTCAAGGGCGATTTTTGACAGTTGCTTGTGTGCAGGAAAAGGTGACAAAGCAAACTCTGATGGAGCGGGCTTTGAATGAGCAGCTCAGAGAGCGGCAAGAAATGGAGAAGAAATTACAGAAATTGGCTAAGACGATGGATTATTTGGAAAGAGCCAAGAGAGAGGAGGCAGCTCCTTTAATTGAAGCTGCTTTCCAAAGAAGATTGGTGGAAGAAAAGATGATCCATGAACGGGAGCAGCAGGTGTGTATGGCTTTGAAATATTCCTTCGACATTTATCATATCGTGTTTAGTGCAACAATTTGCAATTTTATTTTTTAAATATCTTCACTGTTTCTCCATCTGAATTTGCTTTAAAAGTTACGCTATATCTTCAGCTGGTTGTGCTTTGTTCATTTCAGTGTCATATTTCTTCTTGGATTCAGTTCAATGCATTTATATTATAGATTTATAGGTTATCATATCTGCTCTTCTATACGTAACGGTGACTCTTCTACTCTGCAGCAAGAAATTGAAATGAGCAGACAGCGACATGACGGGGACCTTGCAGAAAAGAATAGACTGGCACGCATGTTGGACAATAAGGTCTGTACCTATTTTGGCTGGACACTTCTTTCTCTTCTCGTAGATATCTGATCTTGTTGCATCTTTTCCATTAGATTTATGCATATTTTTTTTATTTAATGTTTGTATGGGTCTGGGCATTTCATTGATGTTCAAAGTTGGCTTTTCCATTGCTGTTTTTAGTTGATTTTCGAGGAAAAAGTTATAAGTCGTCGTCAAGCAGAGTTTGATCGATTGAGGATGGAGAGAGAGGAAAGAATCAACCAAATCATACAGGCTCGAAGGCAAGAGAGGGAGGCTATGAGAAAGAAAATTTTCTTCGTGAGAACTGAAGAAGAGAGGCTGAAAAGGCTGCGTGAAGAGGAGGAAGCTCGCAAACATGAAGGTCAGTCATATATAAAGAACTATCTATTATATTGCATGAGAACTTTATTCAGAGATTTCCATATTTCTTTTCAATTTCACCATTTTCTTTTCAATTTCTATTATCCATTTCTGCTACTTTCCTGTGGAACTCCTCGAGAAAGTTGGATTAAATAATTTTCATTACCAATTATCAACATCACATTCTCCCTATTCCTTGACCTCTAACAACATTGGTTAGTCCAAAATATTTTTGAGATTGTTGCTCTTTTTATGCCAAGTTAACCTTTTGTAATAATGAAGGAACTATTCTGATTTGTTATTATCGTCCTTTATTTTATGGCAGATAATTTGCTCCTGGTTTGGTTACCTTGCCCGTCCTTTTAACATATTTTATTGTTGTCCTGTACTTTGGAAATGTGCAGAGGCTGAGAGACGGAAGAAGGAAGATGCTGAACGCCAGGCTAAGTTGGACGAGATTTTTGAAAGGCAGAAGCAAAGAGAGCGGGAGCTGGAGGAAAAAGAGAGGCTTAGGAGGGAAGCTCTCTTGGGAAGATCAACTGATGGGCCTTCAAGGCTCTCTGAAGCCCGACCACTGGAAACTGGAGCTGCTGCTGCAGCTGCTCCTGCCCCCGGTCCTGGAAAATATGTGCCTAGGTTCCGGCGGGAGAGAGTTGATGGTGGAGGGCAGGCCCCACCTCCAGAACAAGATCGATGGGGCAGTCGGTCAGATGATCGTCCCCCACAATCCAGTGACAGATGGCGCAGCGATGACCGTAAACCATCTTACGGTAGCAAGGGTTGGCCATCAGCCAGGGGTGCTCCTCGCGACCGCT
The DNA here is from genome assembly GCF_013401445.1 of Tripterygium wilfordii. Lineage (NCBI taxonomy): Eukaryota > Viridiplantae > Streptophyta > Magnoliopsida > Celastrales > Celastraceae > Tripterygium > Tripterygium wilfordii. The sequence continues at coordinate 8,446,862 of NC_052237.1, read as the reverse complement.
GATCACATTAGTTTTGCAGCATTTGTTTTGTTTGCAGAAGTGACATTAGTGTTTTTGATGATTCAAGTAGAACGTGTCTGGGAAACCAAGGGATAATCTACTATCTTAGCGACTTAAGACTTGAAAGTGTGACAGAGTTATAGTCTGTCAAGCCTGAGCAACGCTCCTTGTGGGTCAAGCTTGAGAGAGAATTGTTTAAACTCTTTTGTCCTTGTGAAAATCTGTTGGGATCCAGTGATTCTGTTGGAAAATATTCCTTATAATTCAAGCTACAAATTTTGCTCCGAAGTTCATGTTAAACTACTATTTCAATATGAAGGTAGGTACACGCCTTGTTGACGTTTAATGCACCGTTATTGTCTGAACTTGTTTGTAAACAGCATTTTCTGAAACACATGCAGGTTTCATTATTACAACCTTGAGGACAATATTGTTCTTGTTCGTTTGGAGAAAATTGCTGGGCAATGCCGTTCTTGTGCAAAACATAAACCTAAACCCTAAACACTAGTTAAGTTTTAAGAGTTGTCCTTTCCATATATTCAAAACCAAAGGGAATGTGTATTTTACCCAATTAGGCATATATAAAGCAGCCACAATAAACACAGCACCAATAAATCTTCGTTCGTAATTACATATTCAAGCTGTTAGCAATCAAACCAACACAAAGCATATCTATCAGATGGCAGTTCGTTCTGTCGGTCGGTAGAGCAGCGGAGCACAAACCAGAACTGGCACAAACAATTGGGAAGCAAAACCCTACTCTGTACTAACTCATACCTCATTTCTTACGGGTATTAAAATCACGAAGCAAGTAAAACCAACCATGCTCACACTGCCAAAGAGAGAATAATATTAACATTTACTCTGTTACCAGATATAAAACTATGAGGTCAATGCAGGTCTGGCCTTTTTCCTTCCATGGCATCCTTCTTTTTTTGACAGCTTGTGCACAAATACGGACCTTCCCATGGCTTAGGTGGAGGTGAAAAAAATGTACCAGAGTTCACTGGCAAACCTTCAGCTGGGGTTTGATCCACCTGGCAGACTGCACATCTCAATAATCCAGAATCTTCATTTGAAGGAAAATCCTTACCCAGCCTGCGATTTCCATCACAAAAATGGAGAGAGGTTACAAGATGAAAATCTAAATCACTTGGTTATAGAAGAGCAGCACCCAAAGTTAACAGTCAACCTGCCATTTTCACTCTTCTAACATTCTATTTATTATAATTAATGTTGCTTGATTGCCATATATGAGGATAAGGAAGGCATTTTTCAACTACTGTCAGCAGAACAAATTTTAAAATTATTCAACACGAAAGATACTCCTGAAGGAGACCAAAAAAAAAAACGCATGCTAAAAGAATTATTTGTGTCAATATCCAACAAAGCCATGCATTTTACAACCTTAGTTGGCCGATTAGGTTCAACAATTAATCGAAAGGGTGACTGATTGTACATAACTAAACATTTTGTTTTTTTTTTTTCAAAAAATTGTATACAAGTAAACATCAGGATTCAACCAACTAGTTCTATTATCTTCTATACAAGGGAACATCAAAAGGTTTCATTGTGGCAAACATGAGTCTTATATTGGACAGTTATGGCTCTCTGTTCAAACCTTTTTTTCAGAAAATAAACAATGTAAGAAAACTCAAAGCCTTTTCATATCAAAGATATGTATGACAAACAAACCTTTCCACAAGCATGGCAGAGCCCTCCTCAAACAGCTCCTCCACAACTCCAACAGCAGATGGCTTATTTGTTTTATATAAAGAATTCTGAGACCTCTTCCGAAAGATAAGTGAACTAAGCACATTCTGTTTTTTCATCGGTGTCGCAGGTAAAACAGGATAACCAGATGGTATTATGTCAACAACCAGGCAGGTTGTATCATCCTTCAGGCCCCTTGATCTTAGAGCCTCCTAAAACATTGAAAGATCACCAGTATTAATATTATGATAAAACAATTAGAAATGTATGCATTACTCTATGAATTGTACAGGGTAGCCAAGCTATACACAACCTTAACGACCAGCTTTGCAGCAAGCTCAGCAGGTAAACCCCGACAAGACTTGGCAGCCACATCTGAGGATAGAGCATCCCAGATGCCATCTGAAGCAATAATAAGCCTTCCTCCAGCATTTGAAAGCTAAAAAAAAATGAACTATCTAACATGAGAATGTAGTAACAGATAAATAAGGGAAAGCATCATTTTTAGGCATATGATCTCACCTTTACTTGTTTGACATGTGGTATTGGGACAATGAACTCTCCCACATCCGTGTCACCAATGGACCTCGAAAGGCATAATCCACCAGGCCAGCACCGGAGAGGGCCAACCTAAAACGACGCACACATCAGGATTAAAAGAACACTCATAAATTGAATTCATACGCACATATAGATGAAAGAACATCTTTCAACAGTAGTAGCATAAACGAACAACAAGACATTGACAAACCTCATTGCCCCCGAAAAAATTGAGCCTTCCTACTGCACCCCCACTTGCAGTGACACGTTCCCTCTCTTCGACATTCTCTTCTAGTCTGTGATCAACAGTCAAAAGAGAAACCACGCTGTCCTGTGTGTCCAATATACATCGAGAATCCCCCACAGACGCAACAGTCACAGTCCACCCATCAATCACAACAAAAGTCACCGTTGTCCCAGAAGTTTCCCCTGTAATTTGCATCAAACTAATATAAAAGCTGGTAAAAGAAACGCGAAAAAGATTCCAAAGCTTAATATTGTCGATATTTGACATGCCTTTTTGCTGAAACTCTATATCAGTTTTAACAAAACCCGCAACTAGTGCCCGAGGTAGAGCTTGAAGCCATTCTTCCCTACTAATGCCCTGGGGAATGGCATTCAAGACATTACGCAGTAAATTTTCCTTCACAAAGATAGCGGCCGATATACCATTATGCCCATCAAAAATCTGCAATAAATTCAATGTTCGGAATCCCGATGAGTATTAAAATGAATTAGGATACAATCGATACACCACTTAATCATAGGAAAAAAAATAGAAACAAAAAAGGAATTTTTAAGGAAAATGCATAAAGGGGTTGCCATCAGACAGAATTATATTCAAAGGAAAATAGATCACACAACTCTGTGACACAAAATAAATCCATTGAGTGTAAATTTACTCCAAGAAAAGTTTAAAGTTTTTTTTTTTCTTTGTGATAACATGCAGAGAAGTGTTTAAAACGATCTCATCAAGTAGTATATACAAGAAACAGTACCGCAAAGACAAAAAATGACGTCGAAGGGTTGTCTGGAATCCTCTGACAGTCAACTTTTATCAAAAAGTAATCCTCCCCTTTCTTTGCCAAACCAGCCTGCCCATATTTAATGAAAGGTTTTTCAACCTTCTCATTCCTCATCTCACGACCGAGCAAGGTCGCAAGCGGAACAAGTGAAGGCCTCATCCTTGATACTTCAGCCTGGCTCATTCTAGTTTCGATCTAGACATGTCGAAATCCGTAATTCTGAACAACAAAGTAGATGAAGTCACGTAATCATCATCAATTCCCCACTGAAATTACTAGAAGGAGACGATAGCACAAAGAAAATCAGTTCAACGGCCCAATATCCTTAATCCCCATTGAAATTACCAAACGAACAACTTCAGCAAAAATTCAATCAGTTAAATTGCAAATTTTCCAAAAATTTTGTTTAACAATATATATCATATGAGAATTAAAGCATATGTTAAAACTAATAGGAAAAAAATGTCAAGGAATAATCAAATCACGGTTAACATATGAAAAGAAAAAAGAGAACATTCATGCAAGCCTCAGTTTTAGCACTAGCAAACATTATACTACCACAATTCAACAGGCCGATCTGATCATTCGCATTAAAACCTCACAGAGAGAGAAACTACAATAAGCGATACTAAAAGCAAAGCTTAAACAAATATCTGAAACGAAACCCACTAAAATGCTCTTTCACAACTGAACTTGGTGGACGCCTAACCAATTCACAAACTCAGTTCTGATAAGATCCAATGGTTTGAACGGGGTTTATCAAGTTCCCGTTTCACACATCTACCTCCGAATGTGGCCAAAAACTAACAATGAACACCAAAAACTAACAATGAAAATCTTGAACAATTAGGACAATGTGAAACCCTAAAACTCACAATTGAAACATAGAGAGGCAACAACAGATCGAGCATTGAAAATTAACTCATCCAGAAGCTCCTCGACTCCGAAACTCTCACAACAAGGAACAAACCCTAGCGCCTAAAGATAGAGAGAATAAAGGTGTCTCTGTGATTCCATTTGATTGGAAGAGAAATCTAGAGAGAGAGAGACGCGGGGTTTCCATAATGACTTCCATGTCCTAATCCCAATCTTCGTTGTTATTGAGGAGGATACTCGGCCGAGATTACGATTAAGTCCTCGATATTGCTTTTAATTGACATTAAGGTCCCCTCCAAAACTAGCTCGATCGGTGATGTATAGCCGCGTATAGGTGGGACTGACATCAGAAAAATATTCTTGTGTTTGCGGAGATGACATCCACAGAAATAAGCGTGAGATATAGGAGGCTTACGTGTGTTTTTGGGAACTCTCCGACGTTCAAATTAATATGTTAATAGTGAATGAGTGCTCGTTACTCTCTTACGTAACTATTAAGAGTACTAAGTTCAATATGGTTTAGCCAAGGTTGGATATCCTTTTATTATTATATAGATTGACTATGTTTTCTTGAGAATGTTGTGGTCTTTTGATGTTGTATCCAAATTTTTTTTCCTCTCTATCTAAAAAGGGGTTTTAGGTATTAATTAGATGATTTTGGGGTCACAACAATTATCAACTACAGAGCATGGCTTTCTCTGTTTTTGACTTTTTGTCCACACAAAAGAAAGTGTTGTTAATTGATGGGCAAGGATTAGGTAGGTTAATTAAGATTAAAAAAGAATGAGAATTGTTTAGTTGGATTAGCAATCACACAAACAGAGAACGACAACAAATAAGGTCCTTTTTTTCATTCTTAATATTATATGAAAACTAGAGAGCCTAGGACTCTGACAAATGGAGCAACAAAACCATCCAAGACCCAGCCCAACTTTGGCATCCTGTAACCATCTAGGATCCAGCTTATATTCAATTATGAGAAGACTTGAAAGTAATCAGGATAGTATGTCAAAACCAGCTAGATTACAACAGAGACAAAAGAAACCTAAATATATACATATTTTAACAATTTTCGATATAAATTATAAATATAAATATTGTATTCTTCTAAGTCACACAATGATGGTTTTTTTGGTGGGATAATAAAATATATTGAAATATGTGTTTTGTTGATGTAATTGGATTAACAAAATATTTTGATATAATGATGCAAATTTGTTGATTTTATTTTTGATGTAATAGAGGTGAGTCTTAATATTGATTTTTGTATAGATGTGAGTGTGTTTTGTTGTGAGACCCACTTGAAAAGCAAAACCATCCATTTGAAGAGCCAACCAATGTTCATGACTGCATATGTGTCACAACAAAATTGACCCAACAAATCAACACCATTGCACCTCTTTTTTTTCTTTTTTTTTTTCCATATGTCATTAGTTGGGATAATAAAATGCCTCCATGGGCCACTAAAAAGGGATTGTTGCAGTTGCTCTTAGGATATATAATATGACTAAATCACTGGGGTAATGCAATGATAGCCTAGTGGTGAATTTCTCTTGCGAAATTATATAGAATCAAAAGGTTTCGAGTTCAATTCTCATTGGGAGCTATACATTTATGGTCACGCGGCCCAACTTATCCCGTCTTCATGGGAAAGTTTTACGACCTGAATTTAAGCCATATCAAATATTCATAGTACAAGTTTGAATTGTATCGTTCTCCTTTATCCAAAAAAAAAACATAATATCACTCTAAATGAAAAAAAGAAAAAGAAAAGGGGATACATGGGTCAATAAAATGGTGTAAAAGGGCAATGAAGGTCACACAACTACAGTAAGTACAAAATCTCCAATCAAATTTAAAGAGCCTTCGTCTATCAAACCGAATGGATTTGTGGTTGTGGGCAGCAAACAATCATGGGGATGTTTTCGTTTCAAATTTGTGGATATTTCTTAAATAAAATTTTTAAAAAAGAAATACATTGCTGACATGGCCATGTGATGGTGGGACCCATAATGGGATTTTGCCCTGTCATTTCTTCTCTTCCCGGATCCAGCTGGAAAGGTATGACATTGCAATCCACGCGCAAGTTCATGTTCCTGGACCCGGCCCGCCTGAGTTGGTGACATGACATGTATATGTGCAGTCGCGATTTTTGCATCCAATTTATGGCTAAATGATTGTTTATATCTTTAATGTTTACTCAAATTCTCGATTATGTCCTCCAACTTTCAAACTTATCAATTTTATCATTGATGTTTTCAAAATTTTCCAATTCTATCCAAATTTCGAACTTTCTGGCAAATGTGCATTACACGTCACATTTTATTGTAAAATAAAGACAGCTCACAAAAGAAAGAAGATTTTATAATTAAAATTTTAAAAAATCAATCAAAGAACACTATTGTAGAAATGCTGTCACATTTTATCGTTCAACCACAACCACTCGTCTTTCTCCCCCCATCCCACCACTACCACCAAACATCATAATGGACAGATCCACAAACTGGGTGGAGGGTCAAAACCAAAGAATAAACTAAGGAGTCCAGGACCTCACAACAATACAAACTTGAGGACTTCTTGTGAAGAAATTACCAAGAAAAAACAATAGATTAAGGCCAGAGCGTAACAACAACTAGATCCTCAATCCAAAAAAGGAGACCACGCCACCAACAATTGAAGAAACACTGAAACTCCTTGCTTGAAATGAAGAATGTGATTCCATCATTGTTGATGAAGCAAAAGGTCAGCAACTAAGTGAAATGGATACATTAGAAATTGGTCCAGAATCCAAGAGGGGGGGAACCCCTGAGCAGACTGGAAAAAAGATCAAAGTGGGTTAAAGGATTTTATGGAAGAAGAAGACAAGGTGGAGCGCCATTCAGAGAAAGAAGATGGATACGATTCTCTCGTTCGCATAAACCAGGGAGAGAAATAAGAGATTTGCCCTAATTTGATATTATTTTAGGATTTTAAGAAATGAGTATTTATGATGTGGCTTTTAATTTTAAAATATAAATTATGTGTCATTTGCAAACAGTCTCTCCGACGCCACGTGTGCAAGCTCTGGCGAGTAAATGCCGAAAAATTAAAAATCTGGACAGAATTGGAAAATTTTGGAAATATCAATGATATATTCGATAAATTTTAAACTTGAAGGACATAATCGAGAATTTGAGGAAACATCAAGGATATAAACAATGATTTAACCTCCAATTTATTGTCCGCTATTTGTTATCCCATCTCTCCTACTAACTTACGTATTCATTTTCTTACCTAAAAAGAGGTTTTGGGTTCGACTCAGGAATACGAAATAATTTCTTTAAATAAAATCGTAAGGTGAGGGGGAGAGGAGGAATGGCCGTAGATGTATCTCAGAGGAATAAAAAAAAATCACATCCACAATATGCATATGCATAATAGACCCATAACATGTATATGTATGCATAACTATGTATATATATCTCTATAGGCCAAAGTGGGATGCACGGTTTTTCATATGGTATATTCAAAAAAAATCATCTATGTTCATAAACTAGTAGTACACGCATATAAACAAGCTTTACAACTCGTGGATATGATCACCCCTTCTCATAAGACCAAGACACCACAATTTTTGCCACTTTGATATGAGAAAACCTCTCCTTCACTCACTCTCTCTATATACAACTGAATTATAGATATACAAGAAGAAACCAAAAATAGAAAAGAGAAACAAAAGGCCACCACTTCCTTGAGTTTTCAAAAAAATTACTCATCACTTGGCATGCCCAACTTTCCTCTTCCCATCAAGAGGAACTTGTATGCTTCCTGTCTTGTGTGAAGGTTGATTAACCCCATTGGATAGTTTCCGCGATGGCTGAGGAATCAACGATGGAATAGAACTCCTATTTACAAAAGGTGAAATTCATAGCGTTCCATCAGAAAAATTATAAATGGCAGGCTGTTGAAGAATAAATCAAACACTAGAAATGACAATGTTATCGCCCCTACACCTTCAGTTTCCAAATTCAAAGGAATACTCTAGTACATGGTAGAAGTGTATGCATCCATAAAAAAGCACAAGAGAATGCAGTAATCAGATAATTACCGGGTTTCGATGACCTTTGGTGCCCTGAGATTACTCTTTTTCGTCTTAGGTCCAGAGACTCCAGACCCAATAAGCAGGCTACTAGACCGAGGAATATTTGATTGCCAAAGATAGTCTGGCTCAGAACAATCACTAGTTGCAGCCTCAAGCTCATCATCGGTGCTGGCCGTTTCATGCCGATTTCTTTGTACATCATAGTCTTGGCTGTCCTTTTTGTTCATGATGTATCTATTATAGGGTTGTTCTGGATATATTTTCGAAGAATCTAGCATGACACTCTGATAAAATGTCTCAGGTAACTGTCTGTTATCGAGTACTTCCCAGTGTCCGACCGGATTTTCTACTCTACTCAAACTGTCAAGTTTGTTCACCATGACCTTATCAACCCAGTCACCAGAACTAGCAGATTCTTTGTCATCATCCTTTACGCTTAGAGCATGACTGCCCAAAGGTGGCCAGGGAGGTGAGTTCATCATATCTTGTGGGTCCAAGCTTCTCCTTCTTGGTTTCGATGAAGATTTCTTCCTACCCTGTAGTTCAGTACTTTATAACGTCAATGAACTCTTCATTTTTATTGGACATAAGCCATCTCAGTTCATAACCTTGTCAGTTTGTTGAATTCACGAGATCATGACATCGTTCATCGAAGATCTAATAATTATCAATTGGTGACTTGATTCAAAATAATCTATTGGTGCTTCATCATCATGCCTCTTCATGGGCCGCCTTCTACTTTATTACATAGATAACAAAAGGAGCAGTTTCATCTCAAGACGCTAGTAAATAAATAACGAACCTCATTGATAGCTGATCCCAGCAAAAATATAAAAGCTGATCTATGACTGGTAGCTTAGGTTACTGGTCTAGCCGTCTAGCTTACAATATATCCTTATTTTTCTAGAACTCAAGAATCTTCAAATTTCATTGCTAACTGAAGATACAAGGAAAACCTTGACAAAAGAAATAAAGAAATTCCAAATTTTCATAGGTGCATGACAAGTAGGTAACAAATAGATTCAATGCAAGCAAAACTTTATAAAAGTCCACAATTTTAATTAAAACGAAAGGAAAGCTTAGTTCATACCTCTATGCTACCGACATCATCCACAGGATGCCTATGATTGCCGGACATATCTCCTGCACCATGCCAACTATGATGAGAAGAAAACCCTCGACTCTTTGTTATAGAGCTTTCTGGGGAGCTAAATTGAGAATGCGAAAGGTGCTCTGGCTCTCCCTCCTTCCTTGCTAGGGCTGCCTTAAGACTAGCAATCTGAAAAAAGAAGATGGGGGTAAACAACTGTCATGCACAAGGCTACCGCAGTGGACGGGGTCGGCGACTGACAAGATGTACGTAGACTTTACCCCCCAACATGATATGTGGAGAGGCTGAAAACAAAGGGAAAAAAATGTGCCCTTCACATATTGAGCGAGCAATAAGTAGAGAATGCAAAGAAATAGTAGATGGCATTAAGACAAGCCCTCTAAAGAAAACTCTGATAAGCAAGAACAAACTAAGGGCAGTTCAAGTCGCACCATGCAGGAACAATAACGTAAGACAGCACAAACCTGTTCTTTAAGCTCTTTCACCTCTGCACTACATTTGTTAACTCGAGCAGCACCAAGCTCAACAGAGGCAACACGTTCAGCAAATTTAAGGGTGCTAATTGTTTCTCCAGTAGCATCGGCCTCAGGACTAATATGAACAAACATGAGTGTCTTTGCCTGCCCACCTGATGGGGTATAAATGCCATTCACATAATTGTAAACGGTGTTAGCATGGTTGAAGGAAGCCCTTCATTACAAGTAAAAGGATGTTAGATAATCTTACCAAGTGAATCTTGAAGCAATTGAGTGAGTTTACTATTTCTATAGGGAACATGTGAATTTTTTTGAGCAAGAGAAGAAATCACATCTCCTAAAGCAGAAAGAGACTTGTTGATATGCTGTGCTTCCTTTAACCTATCTCCTGTAACCTCAGATTTGTCAACCCTCTCACTTCCTGCCAGATCAACCAGGTGCATGCAACCACGAAGAACAGTTCCAGATGTCAGGTCTTTCCCTTGAACATGAACTGTCAAGCAGCTGCAGGTGCCACACGTGGAATCTAGTGAGTACATGAGCATATATAAGGAGAAAAGACAATGCTCTCAAACCAAAATAAAAGGCAAAGCTTATACAAGTTACTGAACCTGTGAGATCGACTGCTTCGATCATTCATGGCTGTAGAGCCCACCGCTCGATTCCGCTGCCCAAGATTCATAAGATTTATAACATCAGAAGTTGTTGATACAGGTACAATGTTTGCATCCGGTACATTAATTCCAGTTTGGGAACTGTTTCGAATTTCTAGTGTGTGTAGGAGTTAAGATTGCAATTACATGCAGAAATATATCATGCATTGGAAATGATGTAAATCGATAAAGTTGGGTCCTTAAGGATATCTCTTGTTAAGACCATCTGTCACAAGGAGGTCCCTAACTTGCTCATTGTATATTTCGAGCATCTGCACTGAGATATCATAGCTAATGACATCTCTTCTCTGATGTGAGAGTAGAAATAGGTCACTCAATGCCCTGTAGTTTACACCTAGGCTCTCCTCTGTAAGCTCGTTTGGTCCAGTCTGCATTAATTAATAAGTGACATTAAAAAATTTGACTGGTCAAACAGCTGTAAGCAAATTCAGAATTGAAGAAAAAGAACGTGAAATATTAACTTGAAATCATAAGTATCTCTCACCATAGTATAAGTTTTACCAGATCCTGTTTGACCGTAAGCAAAAATACAAACATTATACCCATCAAGAACCGACCGAACCAAAGGTTGGGTGTCAGAGAACACCTCCTCTGCAATGAAAGAAACATGGCCATAAGATTGAGAGAAATACCAAAACAAGAAAATTTGAAAGAATAATAGTATATCGTTTTAACAAATGGACATCGCCTAACCTTGGGTCACACAAGGACCAAATACTTTATTGAAAGTAAATGATTTTCTTCCATCTTTTCCATATTTTGATGAGGTGGTTATTGTGATATTCCCTTCCTCTATGTGCTCTACTGTACTCAAACTATTTGCTTTCCCTGTCAAGAAGGGTCGCACTCTGCAGTATACCCTAATGTTTCCTGATCACACATAAAGGAAGTTGAAGTACATATCTAGAGCAAATAACAACAGAAGATTAAGCTTTAGGTCACTAACAATGTTACCTTTCAGGTCCTGCACTTGATTATATAACTTGCGATTTTCTTCAAGAACTTTCTGATATCCTGAAGCAGCGTGAGCTAGACCACGCAAGTGCTTACCTATTGCAGAAAGCAAGTGATGAGGTAGATTATTCCCTCTCTAAGCAACTCAAAAAAAAAAAACATGAATTCATACCTAGATTGTTGAACTCCTCTTGGTACCTCATTTGCAAAAATTGCATTCCTTCCTTTGTAGTTTGCAAGGTGCTTTTTAGTACCTACAAGAAACGTTGCTCGTTCAGTAACACATTCAACATAGGTTTGACGATTTTAAAGCTAGCTTGATCTTGCAGCAAATTACCTGAACATCTCTTTGCGGTTGTTCAAGCAGCATATGCATTTTCAGAAGTTGCTTGCTTGATTCCTTGTTGCAATCATCATGTTTTTTATTGAGACATTCCTCCCTTGTAATTGGAGCAGAGACTTCTTTTTCTTCCATCTTAATCATTGCATCAGTTAAAGAAAATGTCAAGCAATTGCATTTAAGAAGATCTATTAAAAGCATAGTTAACTTGAAAGGCAAAATAATCATCCAAACTTTTAAATAGATAGTTTGCATTTAAATGTTCAAAAGTGCAAGTTAACTCTTACCTTAATGTCACTAGAAGAAGTTCTCGAAAGAGACAGACTGGGGCTAGATGCTGCTGTATCTTTTGGAGTTGTTTTCACCTACCAGGTTACCAAAAAAATTAACTTACAACTAAGTGACTAAAAACTACTCACATTACTTAAGGTAAAAGGAACTTTCATCAGCATCAAGTTTATGAACTCGAAGAGATAAAACTGCTGCAGATGAAAAACAGCGACTTACCACCTCATTTTGACTTGCTAGTTGATGCTCAAACTCCTCCATAATTTGACTCAGCATAGATTCCAGAAGCTGTCATAAGCAGTGTCGCACTTATTTCTTTAAGTAAATGAAGTTATGAGTAGAAGGAAAAAAATCTTAACTCAGATAGACAAACTTGAACCCAAACATTATCCTTAAGAGATCTAACAAAAATTTCCAGGATCAATATGGTATTTCTAATACTAAGGAAGTGTGCTACAACACCAACAGTAATTAAAGTATCCACATGGTGAGAATGAGGAGTGTGTTGTGTGCATTCCAGATCCAAAAAATTCATCAATAAGCTTAAGAAAACAAGCACAAGAATCCTTACAATTGGTATTTCTTCTTGTTTCTTATTGGCAAGAACTGCACGGACTAGCATATCTAACGACCGATGAGCACCCTGTGATCCAAATGCAAAATATCTTTTAACTCTTAAGTAGTTCTTTCCCAAAACACTTAAGTGACAACGACATTCAAAAGCAACAAAGCTCACTAACAGCATCATTGTGGTCATGGCCTAGAGCAACATGTGAAGGCTGCTCACTGGACAAGCTATCTATGGACTTCTCACCCAATAACATGGTCCGTGATATTGAATTCATGAATGGTTCCGAATTTTTCCGTACAAATTGTCTGCTGCCATTACTGGTTGGGGGTTTCGAATTTCCAGCAAATTTCCATGACCCAATACAACCACTCTGTTTCCAGTCACTATATGATTTAAGTGCCAGTACACAATTTACTATCCTTGCAGATTTCCCTCCCTGAAAATTCAAGGCACAACAGAAAGACAAAGTCTCAAATATTTATTTACATTCCCTAAGCACAAGACGTATTGTTTTTTGAACATTAAAAATATTTTAATTTTAACCTGTTCCAGATCAGAGGCTTCAAAGGTAGGAAGCCCCATTTCCTCCACGGCTACGAGGAAGTTCCTTACATTTTCAAAGTACTGGTATGCAGATAGAGCCGCCCCATCTGGAATAATAACAGAATCACATGGACCCTCAACTACCTAACAAGAAAATCATAGTACATTACATGCAAAAAAAGAGAGAAGAAACAGAAACTTGAAAATGATCAACATAAAGACAGAGAGAAACTGTACCTTTGGGACAGCTCCGGGATTGACTTTGTTAAGAACATTGCAAAGGACAATCCCGCTACGCAAACCAAGCCTGAATTCTTCTTCGGAGGGAACAGCCGGCAAATCTTTACCCCCAACAACTCCGACTGTCTTTCTCAACCATCCAGCTGCTTCGTACCTTCTCAACGCTACAAATGAAAAATCAGCATTAAAAATGTAAAGTATCATTTGCAGCAGATCCTAAGCTACATCAGTCTGTAATTCACCATTCAATGGCAACCTCTTGCCCCTTGACAAATAAGACCAAATTTGCATGCTTTTATTATGAGTTACTACTGTGCTTATAAATCCTCATCTCTACCTTCAATCCAAGTAAAGTAAAGGCCTATATCCTCAGAGACACCATTATGAAGACAGAAGTAATTAACTTAAAACCATAAATGAGAATAGCAAAAGATCTTTCCTAAGTTGATATAATAGAGTTTCAATGAAGGCATGATCGTTTATAGCACTCAAATCAATAGAAGATGTAGATTATTGGCATAGAATACTATCACACCACTCATTTCTAGGAATTCAATACTCAAACCCCCATGAATTTCAATGATAATACCCCAAAGCCACACACCAAAAAAAAATCTTGCTAAATCAGAATTTAAAACAAAAACTTACCAAAAGAGAATCAAAATATTTTCATCAAAGAACCAATCCAAAAACAGAAGAGAAAAGAAAAAGAAAAAAACAAAAACAAAAGCTAAGAACCGCTCAAAAACTTTAAAAGCACTAGAAGTGAATAATTTAAAGGAATGATGTATCATACATGCTTCCTCAGCTTTTCTTGAAACCATATCAATGTCCCTCGAGCGAGCCCCATGTTGTTGTAGAACATCCTCAACGAGGGCCAAAACTTGCTCGGTCGCCATTTCAGACTTACAATCCAACAAAATTCAAGCCAATACTCGAAACCCAAATCCCAAAATTTCACAATTTGAATCCTTTTCACTTTATGTCCAAACAAAAATCCAAAGAATCAACGAATTACACTTGTATACGTGTTCGTATCTATATGCTATGTGGGTTGGGACGATATACAATCTCCGAGACGGAGAACAAAAATTTCTTACACGGGGATCTGCATGAAGATCAAAATAGAGAAAAACAAGAGAGAGAGAGAGAAAATGGGTGCCTAAAAAATTTCTCTCGCTCTCTCTCTCTCCCCCTCTCTCTCTGTTTGGTCGGATATTGAAGAGAAAAGGTAGAGGCCGAATCTGGTTCCGGGCCTCGCGGGTTCTTGAGAACTTGATGGTTTATACTTCATATTTTCACGGGGTTTCAGAGAAACCAATCAGCTTACCTCTCTTTTATTTTTTAATTCTTCCAGTCTTGAGGTTTGAGTATTTTCTTTTTTTACATAAAAAAATGGAGTAAAAAATTCCAAAAGATAATATTTATTATAAATCGAAAGCGCTACGTATCCTTAACAAATTCGATCATAACATTTAATTAGAGAACGTAATAACGAAATTCAATGTAATTAAATAACGTAATATTGTTATGGCTGATTATGGAAGAAATTGTTATAAATATATAGAGTTTTCATAAGTTATAACCCCTAAAAAAGTACCCAAATTAATTGAGATTTGGTTTAGGCATGGATTCTTTCCATGATTTTTTCCAAATATAGATCGGTTAGCACCATATTTGCTTGGATTTTGATGCATTGAACTTCAAAGAATTCTCCTATGGAGTCTCCTATGCGGATTTAGAGCAAACACTTAAATGCGGATCATTTTTTGAGTGTGTGGATAAGTGAAATGACAAGTGGGACCCACTTCTTTGGATCCTATATGTATCAAATCAACGGTGAAAACATAAGTCAACATTTTAAATCCGCATAAGAGAATTGCTATATATATGTTTTTGTTCGGCAATTGAGAATGACACTATGCAAGTTTATCTTTTTTTGACATTATATGGATCTAAATTCGGGCTGTCAACCCCACGCACACAAAAATTTCCACTTGACGACATTATAAGTTGGGTCAAAACTCAACACAAAAATATTGCTCCATATATGTTACTAGTTACTTAATAAATTAAACCCCAAAATCTTGACAGTACAACTTCACTTTCAATTGCTATTTTCCTAGAGAGTAAATCATATCAAATTTCCATGGAAGCAACTAGGCATCTACCCTTTAATTGCTTCCTCTCCACTTCATTATATGATGCTCTTTCTTGCTCTTTCTTGTGTCGTAGAAGACACTTATTGGACAAGCTATGAATCTTAGACTAAGATGTGTTGAACTATGATTGTGTCAAACTCAAATAATGAATAAAATGCATTAGTTTCCTCATGTTGCCTATTTATCATTACAACATAGAGTTTAATTTCCTGATAGTTTAAATGGATTGTTTTGCTTATATGTAAAGCATAAACTTGTCATCATGATTAGATAACTAAAATATCAAACAATTATTAAGTTCATACCCTACAATTTTTGGTCCATTTTATAGCATTGAATGATACTTCATGTATCTAATGATGAGGAGTATAAGTAAAACAAAATGATCCTTTATTAGGACTTTTGATCACTTTCTATGACCATATGAGCAGTTGTTAGAAATTGGTTACACACCTAATTTGATTGTGTTCTTCATCATAGAAAAATTAGTGACTAGTGGAGAATCTAAAAATTCTTGGCATTCGGACACACTATCTGGTACATTGGGAGTTGTACATAATTTCATTGGGACCACAACCCTCAGCGAAATAACACTGAGTCCGCCACTGCCAGTGACATCTATATTATTCCTTTCACAATCATCAATTGTTAATCATACTCTTTTACTCTTTTTGATACCTAATTTTTCAGGATTGATAAAGTCTGAAAATGATAATAAATAAGATAACAAAATAAATAAATAAATAAATAAATAAGAGCTAAAATTAAATTATAATTAAAAAAAGAGAATGGGCAATGCAATAGGACATGTGTTCACATAAAAAAGGGGAGAAAGAAGTGATCTAATGAGTGAATTAGGCGCAGAAGATGTAACCAAAACAAAGCATGGAAAGGAACAGCACCTTAAAACAGATCATTTGTAGGGTAAGTACTAAGCAAACTAGCTAAGAGGAGCACATGATATCTACATATCACCTCTGTTCTTTTTTTTTTTCTTTTCATTTGCGATTTAATAGTTGAGACCCATATCGGATGTTCAAAAGACAAATTCATATGGTGTTGTTTTCGGGTATTAAAAAACTACAAAAAAAACCTTTGCCAAATATTTTTTATATAAGAGTCCGCAACCACTATTTTTAGGTTCTACATTGGATAAATTCATCAACTTGTGTAATAGCCCACAAATCACTTATACAAAACAAAACATGAAAATTTCAGAGACAAGTTTATGTAGTAATCGAATCCACAATCCCATATAGGGGATAGGTGTTCTCCTAAAAATCACTCACATATAAACTAATAAATCAATGAAAACTCTAAAAAGTTCTCACTAATTCTTCTTATAGATTTATCTAATTAGCCCATTATTATCTTCAATAAAAAATATTTGATAATGATTATGAGTTATTTTTCTGTTTTATAGGTTGGATATATGAATGTAGAAGGCCTTCCTTGCCTGTTCCCTCCAACGGTCGAAAATATTCAAACCAGTGGTTCGGAGCCGAACGTCATAGGCTCGGACAACCAAACGTCAGGGTAGGCTCTTCTGCCTCCTCTCTTTTCTTAACTTGGCGCACTAACTTGCGGGGAGTATCAAAGCTGCAAGTGGGCCCTCAAAGAGGGTGGGGCCCAGATCACCATGCCTGCATGCATTAGTTAAGTCCAAAAGGCCGCCGGCCCAATCACACCCTCCGCCGCAACCAAGTGGCCTCGATTGGGCCGCCTAAAGGCCTGCCAAAACCATGGTTTAGCCATTCAGAGAGAAGTAGAGAAACAAAATTAAATAAAAAAGGCTCACATCAAATGCTTTTTTTTTTCTTTGTGGATTTGTGGGGGTGGACTTGTACTAAAACATCTAGTCAAAACATTTTATTCAAAAATATTACAATTTTTTGCCAAAATAATTCCAAGTTCATGATAAGGTTTTGTTGCACAATTGGAAAACATAAAATTTACAAGCAAGAAAAAGTATGAAAGTAAATTAAGTGATCACTAAATAAAAAATAGTAGTACAACTACAATTATAGAGAAGCTATTAATCTTTATATATATATATAGCTAAGCAGTGAAGACTCAAATTGAAACAGTGAAGACTCAAATTGAGTATCAATCAATCGAGTATATGCCTTAACCAAGGGTTATTAGTAAAAAGCTATTGGTCTCTAAACTTAAAACTCTTTTGAACTAAAGTTGTCCTCTCACTAAAAAAAAGAAGCCCATTTATAACTTCTTAGATAGATTATTAAGCAAATGCATAAAGTAGTGTAGTTTGTGTGGAGTATATGATGATGCAAGGGCCCATTTGAGTGACTTTTCTAAAGCCCAAAATTAAGGTAATAAACAAATGCATATGGTAATTATTTTATTGTTGAACTAAATATAATCCTGAAAAAAGGGAAGAAAAAAAAATATGATTAGAGCATGTTCTTGTTTATGGATAAGAAATTCTTTTACTCCCATTATTAACTAATATAATTATTGATGGTGCACTACAATACTATGTATATGAACTAGCTAGCTAGCTCAGAAAAGGCAGATGGGTGTCATCAACACTACAAAGTCCATGAATTGTCCAATTCATGAACACTGGTGTTAATTAATTAGAGGCCTTTGTTGGTGTGTTAGGAGAAAAGGGTACTGAAGTCATGAGTTAGATTCTAGCAGCAGCAAAAAGGTTGTTCCAGCCTTATAAATTAATAGAAATATTATAACACTCGCCTACTCCGCACTAATAATACCTTTTGTTCTAGGATAGTTCATATTGGCCCGCATAATTTCTTCTTCCTAGGACAAACATCAATCCATACTAGTTTGAGCATAAGAAAAGTGACTGTTATTAATTTGAAAATTTGACATATTATATTATTGACTTCACATATTCTCCTAGACGAGATAGGATGAGATTTAGCCACATCGCCACTTGATAGCTCGCTTAGCACCACCAAGCTCGACACTACAGAGGTTTGTGACATCACCCACTCGAGCTAGGTGCTACATATGTATACATAATTAAACAACATTATGTGTGCTTTAATCACACGTGTATAATTATTTTATAGCAAATCTGTCATGGTTTAATGATGATTTTGTGACTTCAAGTACAATGGAATGGACTTGTGTTGAACCACTTTGGAGGAAATAAAAGATGAGGGATGTAGTGAATGTGTTGATGTCAAAGTCCTTTTCTTTCTCATCATCCTACCAGGCTCGTTTTAACTAACCCCATGAATGGGTGTTAACTTGGGCTGGTTAGTACTTAGTAGTGGGCCAGATCTTGTTTTCTTTCATTAGCAAATATCATATAAGTATCACTTTGATAACTATTGGATATATAGGTCCATTTGAAATTTTTTTCCACATAAGTACATATTTTTCAGATAGATGCATCTTTTAAAAAACTAATAATTTCATATTTTCATATTTGTCATTCTTCTTCAATAGACATAGATACTTAGATTCGAGAGAGAGAGAGTAAATTTGTAGGGAGAAAGAAGACAATAAGGAAGGTACAAATGTAATTGACCTATTAATAGATAGTTTTAACTTTTAAGGAAAAGAGTTCTTGGGTGGACTTTTATGTCCTGACGTATAATAACTGGTATCGGCTTCGACTTCGATGGCTTGAAAGTATCCCTTATTTCATTCTAATGGGCCCATTTGCATGACTAACTCCTAGGCCCAGCTCATTATTTCACAAAGGTATTAGTCCATTGGATTCACGTGGCCTATTAAATAGTTCATAATTTTAATTATGTCTCCGAAATTTATCTGAAATAAAAATAACGACACGTAATGATTAAAAGTTAATTTATAAATGAACTGAAAATTGTATAAGAGACATTTTATTAAAAAGACAGTTCTTAGTGTCATTTTATCAAACACAGTCATTTACAATTTTACGATTGTTCTTAAGGTCTATTTTGGGGAAAAATTCAACATAGTAAGGGTTTTTGGATTCAATGCAAAGATGGGAGACAATTATGGTTAGGGGTCACCATTTGACCCGCAGGTCTAGGCCCGGCCCGAAATTATATCGGGCCTGGGCAGCCAGGCCCGATGCCTAGGGGGGCTTGGGTTCCATTTCTGAGGCCAGGCTGACACTTCGGCCCAATTTTGGTCCGGTCCAAGCCCGACTAGACACCATACATTATTTATTTATATATAAAATATGTATATATATAATATATATATAGACGTGTGTGTGTGTCTATATATATATATAGCCCGACCCATTAGTCTGACTCATTTGGGCTCGGGTCGGGTTTGGGTTTCCATTTTCATCCCAAGCCCACGCTCAAATCCCGAATGGTAAATCTGGGCTTGGGCCTCATATTTTTGAGCCTGCCCGACTCGGCTCGATGTCGAGCCCTAATTATGGTGGATTTGAATATGTCATTAAGGTCCTCAAGAAGATCAGTTGTTGAGACAATTTGTGGTGAATATTGTGGAGTTGGAAGTTGTAGTGGCAAAAAAGGGGCTCAAGCCCATTTTCCTCAGGTATTGCTCCAAGCCCAATCCACTCTTTGACTAATAAGGCCAAAGGTCCTCTCTTGTACACAAGTTCGCTACCTGACCCATGGACTATGTATGATTAGGCCCATGAATCGCCTCAGGTATGAAATACCCTTTGACACCTTGTCCACATCGCAAACCAATATCATGCCCAACATACTTCCAATATCCAAAATAAGTAATACGTGTGACAAAGCAACATACTGCCTCCGATACCTTGCCTGCAAGTGCTCCTTCATTCATAATTGAATTTGCCATTGGTATTTCATAACTGCAACCCTTTCTGTTGAGACCAAATATTCCACATCTACCACACCTCATAGAGTCATAGGGTTAGATGGAGTTGACCTGGAGATAAATCTGAATGGGAGTAGATCGAGAATTAATGACGATGATTTTGAAGATACGGTGTGCTTCCTGGTTTAGTAATTTTCTTCTATTAATTGTTAGATATAATAAGTATATGCATTCGTAATTTTGGAATTTATTTTCTGTATGATATGTTGGACTATAAGCATGCATATGATTAACTCTAACAGTAGTAATAATAGATTGCATGAATAAATAGTAACATATATTGAGTAACACAACATGATTTACGAGTACAATAACAACTTTTTAATTAAAAATACCAAAAACCGATGTAGGAACAGAAGTTGTAGGGAGCAAGGTATGTCTAAGTCAGCGAATTTCCTTAAAGAGAATTTACCCCAGCCAAATGGTGTTTCTGTTTTCCGGACAATCCCTTCCCAAGATACAATGTTCCACATCACGAGTAAGCAGTACAACAATACCAGTGGACTCAATCGAACCAACAAGAATAACACTCTAAGAGAAGACAAATAGCAGGAGAAAGAAGAAAGAATTTTTGTTCTTGTGTGTTGAATTTGCTGCCAAGCTCTCCTTATATAGGAGAGCCCAACAACCACCAGCCCAGAAAAATCAGTGATCCACACTGATTTTCGGGCCTCCACTTCACCAAGACGTGCAACCACTTGAGCTGCAATTGACTTGATCGGGTAATGAGGGTAGTGGGCTGAGCAAATATTGTGGCCAAACTCAACAGGTTTGACCAAGTTATCTATCCACATTAAATGAATATGGATTATTAATGGGCCAAAAAAAAACTAAACTTCGTGCAAAAATTTAGGACCGCTCGCCTCGCCATGCCATGCCCCATTGACCAGCCGGCCTGGCCTGGCCAGACGTGGAGGGCGGGCGGGCATGCACGTGTGTGTTTTCAATCCAAGCCCATAGTGGAGAGTCTCTCCCTCCTACAAAAGCTTGGGTGCCCTTGGGCTCAAAACTTTACTTCAAAACTTAAGCTTATAAACAATACACCCACAATGAATTTCTCCAATGTGGGATTCCCATACACACACTTATTGTACTTTGTTTTTCATGATTAACATGACTATTTTGGAGTCAATTTCCATTCAATCGAAAAATGGTTTTGGACCATATTAAACTCCAACCTCTTCTCTTCATATTGAAGATTAAGACCCATCAATTATTATTCAATGACTCTTATTAATTAGTCATTAAATTTAGGTCAAACTATGGTTGACCATCATTTTTCCAACAATCCTCCACATTGAATGGAAACAGACGACAACTCAGACACGGGAATACGTCTGAGAGTGCAGTAGAATCAATACTGCATCGAGATAGGTAGCTTTTGGCTTTGAACCTTCCCTAGTGAAAGCCTATCGAACTTACTTAACTAGTCAGTGGACTGACGCCTTGAATTGCTAGTTGTTTGTGTAAGCCTAGTCAACATACCTCACACAGCACTGATCCAATTCATAATTGGTTCTCGGTTGTGTTCATTATTTCGGCCATGAACGTCTTAGGTTTAGTGAGGGCCTTAGAAATATTGCCTTAAAATACTTTCATAGAGCCGACCATACTCTTCACTCACATAGGTGATTTCCTATCAAGAGTATCCTCTAATACTATACTTGTTTATCACAAGACATAAGAATCTTTAAAAGCATAACTTAACCTTATACACACTTTCTAGCAGCACTTTGTGCATTCTAGGAATGGGTTGGAGTAAAATTCCGTACTGCTCACATTTAAGTTACACCCAACTTGTGTTGTCCTATTGAACCTAGTCCCTGGGATCTCCAATCGCTAGGTTAGGTTTCCATCAAGGTAACTTATTCAATCAAGGCCTTCAAGCCCATTCCCCTCGATGCGCAGTCTGTTACCTCTTGACTCAAATCTTTTGTAAATGGATCTGCAAGATTTTCTTTAGACTTCACAAAATCTATGAAAAT
Source organism: Tripterygium wilfordii (assembly GCF_013401445.1). Taxonomy (NCBI): domain Eukaryota; kingdom Viridiplantae; phylum Streptophyta; class Magnoliopsida; order Celastrales; family Celastraceae; genus Tripterygium; species Tripterygium wilfordii. Next base: position 8,424,474 of record NC_052237.1, on the reverse strand, counting down.
TATTCCACTCGAGAGTAACTGCCTAACGGAATTATGTCTTCGACGAATGTGTCGAGACTTACCGTTATATATCATATTTTGTGCTCGTGCAATTGCAGCTTAACTATCGCAATGAATGCAAATTGCAGGCATAGGCTTTGGCAATATTGAAATATCCTCCAAAAAGTATCAAAGCCAGTCTGTTTCTTCACCATCTTTATCGAGAGCAATGAACTCTGATTCCATCGTCGATTGTGCGATGTAAGTTTGCTTTGAGGACTTCCATGATACAACTGCCCCTCCAAGAAGAAATACATAACCACTAGTTGATTTTGATTCCTTTGAATATGAAATTCAATTGGCGTCACTGTATCCTTCTACAACAGCAGGGTATTTATCATAGCTCAAAACTTTATTTTTTTTTGTTTTGTTTAGGTACCCTAATACTCTCAATAGAGCTTTCCAGTGCTCATGTCCAGGATTGCTAGTGTATCTGCTTAGTTTATTAACAGAATACGCAATATCCGATCTCGTGCAGTTCATGATATATATGACACTGCCAATAATACGAGAGCATTCTAGCTGATTAATATTGTTTCCAGTATTCTTATGTAAGACCAGGTGAGGGAGAAAATGATTGTTCGCATCTTTGATGCCATGCCCTTTGAACCGTTCAATCACTTTCTCAATATAGTGTGATTGAGATAAAACTATGCCTTCTGAAGATTTGAGAATCTTAATGCCTAGTATCACATCAGCTTCACCCATGTCTTTTATATCAAAGTTCTTCGATAGCATTTTCTTGGTTTTGTTGATGATCTCAACGTTACGACCAAGCATTAGCATATCATCGACATATAGACAAACAATTACACACTCATTATTGATAGTTTTTGTGTAAAAGCATTTGTCGCACTCGTTGATTCAGAATCCTTCTTGAATCATTAATTAGTCAAATTTCTCATGCCATTGCTTTGGAGCTTACTTAAGCCCATACAACAACTTGACAAGTCTACACACTTTGTGTTCTTGTCCTTTGACCTTGAAACCCTCAGGTTGTTATATATAAATCTCTTCATTGAGTTCACCGTTTAAGAAAGCGGTTTTTACATTCATTTGATGTATCACCAATCCATATGGCGAAGCTATCGAGATTAACATCCGAACAGATGTAATCCTCATGACTAGTGTATAAGTATCAAAGTAGTCTAGACCCTCCTTTTGTCTATACCCTTTGGCTACAAGCCTTACTTTGTACTTATCAATGGATCCGTAAGCTTTTAGCTTCTTCCTAAAGATCCATTTACATCCAATTGGTTTATTCTCTAGTGGGAGATCAACCAATTCCCAAGTATGGTTACTTAGGATGGATTCTAGCTCGTTGTCAACAGCTTCTTTTCAGAATGGAGATTATGGAGATGACATTGCTTCACTATAAGTCTGAGGTTCGCTTTCTAACATATATGTTAGATAATCTAAACCAAAGGACTTAGAGATTTTCGATCTCTTGCTCCTTCTTGGTTCTATTTCATCGGTCTCTCGTTCACCGATTTCTTCATTCTCATAATTTGAATCTCTATTTCGTTTTTGAGAGGTTTCACCTCGTTTACAAGGGAAAATATTCTCAAAAAATTCTACATCTCTTGTTTCCATGATCGTATTGACATGGATGTCATCAATTTTAGATTTGTGTACCAGAAATCTAAATGCACTGCTATTTTGAGCATATTCGATGAATATGTGATCCACCATCTTAGGTCTGAGTTTTGTTTGCTTTGGTGGAGGTACAACGTCCTTAGCAAGACACTTTCAAATATTTGAAGGATGGTGCTCTCTTATTCCTTATCTCATATGGAATTCTACCTGTTTTCTTTTGGGGCATTCAATTAAGAATGCAATTAGCAGTCAAGACTGCTTCCCCCCCCACAAGTTTTGTGGTAGACCTGAACTTATGAGTATGGAATTAACCATCTCTTTTAGAGTTCGGTTTTTCCTCTAAGCAATCCATTTTGTTGAGGTTTATATGGTGTTGTAGTCTGGTGGATTATTCCAAACTCAGCACACAACTTATCAAAGAGAGCATAATCATATCTTCCTCTCCCATAAGACCTTAGTGCTTTAATTTTCGTACCAAGTTGAGTCTCAACCTCATTCTTGTACTTTACAAACATGTCCATTGCTTCGTTTTTGCTAGTTAATAAATAAACATAGCAATAACGAGTACAATCATCAATGAAAGTAATAAAATACTTCTTCCCACCTCTACTTTGAACAAATTTCAAGTCGCATAAATCTGTATGGATTAATGCCAGAGGCTCAGTACTTCTTTCAATATTGGAAAAAGGGTTTCTTGGCAAACTTTGCTTCAACACATGTTTCACATTTGTGGTTGACATCCAAATTGAATTTGGGAATTAAACCTAAGTTTACCAATTTTTTATTGTACCATAGTTTACATGTTCTAATCTACCATGCCATAGAAAAGGAGACATAACCATGTAAGCTGAAGACTTTTCTTTATTGATAATAGTTTTTGGGTATTGGAATTTAGACTTTTCATCTATTACAACACAATTGGCTTTAAAAAGCCCATCATTGATATACCCATTTCCCAAATAAATCCCACCCTTAGAGAGTACAAATTTGTTTAACTCAAATACTAATTTGAATCCTTTCTCGATAATAATGGGCATTGATACCAAATTCTTCTTGATATCCGGGACATGCATCACATTCAGCAGCTCAAGCTTCTTGCTGGAAGGGAACTTCAAAATCACCTTTCCGACTCCTTCGATGGTGGCTGGAGCATAGTTAGTCTTATAAACCTTCTCACCATCATCTTTCTTCTCATATGTTGAGAAGAGTTCCTTGTGGATGCAAATATATGTGGTTGCACCTGTGTCCATCCACCAATCTTTGGTGTTTGTCACTATGTTTACCCGAGAGATGACAGCACAAAACACCTCTTGATCTTCCTCCTCCTCAACTAGGTGGGCTTGCTTCTTTCCCTTGTTATTGGCCTTTTCCTTGTTAGGACGCTTCCTGCAATCTTTGGCCCGGTGTCCAGGTTCGTTGCAGACAAAGCAGGTACCCTGTAACTTATTGGGTTGCTCTTTCAGCTTCCCTTTGGTCTGGTTCTCCCTTTTCCTCTTCCCATGCTTGGGCTTGGAAGCTTCCACCAGGTGGGCTTTAAAAGCTTTTGGAAGTGCTAAATTATTCCGGTTGTCCTCCTCAATCCTCAAACGGACCATCAATTCCTCCATGTTCATCACCTTGCGCTTGTGTTTCAAGTAATTCTTGAAATCAGTCCAGCTAGGAGATAGCTTCTCGATGACTACTGCCACTTGGAATGGCTCATTTATTACCAATCCCTCAGCTTGTATTTTGATGCAAGATGAATTGAAACTCTTCAAGTTGGTTGACAATAGACTTGGCATCCACCATCATAAAGTCAAGAAATTTGGCCACCACAAATTTCTTCGTACCGACATCCTCAATTTTGTACTTCTTTTCAAGAGAGTCCTAAAGCTCTTTGGCTGAAGAGATGTTGGAGTACATATTGTACAGGTCATTGAATAATCCATTGAGGATATAGTTCCTGCATAGATATTCATTAACCTTCCAAAACTGGACTGCTATAGTAGTTATGTCTTGCTCGCCTGGTGACAGAATGGGGCACACCTTGTTGAGGTACTTGACAAGGTTCAAGGCGGTCAAGTAGAAACACATCTTTGGTTGCCACCTTTTGAAATCCTTGTCGGTAAACTTTTCTGGCTTTGGTTGGAACCATTAGGTCAGCCAGAAGAGCTGCAGTCCTCCCATCAACATAAGCTAGAGTAGTAGGCTCAACAGGAGCAATCTTAGGCTCGTCTCCATTAGGAGCAGCCACACCTCCAATAGGAGCAGTCACTGGCACACCTCCACTAGGAGAAGCCACACCACTTGGGTTGTTCAAACCTCCAGGGGTCAAGTCATCACCTCTGGTGTGGACGGTGGATCCTTCAACATTTTTAATTGGTTCTATTGATTCTCTACATAAGTCAAAGTGTAGAGTAAGTAACACAAACATATAAAATAATTCAAAGATATAAGCCTTGATAATTCAACACCACAGAATTATTGGTTCAAAAAGTCACAAATAAAATTTTGTCGACTTTCTAAGTTAGGGACTAACGAATTTAACAACCAGATCTTTCCAAGGAAAGAGAGGGCCTTCCGTTTAATACGACGCACAATTAAATAACCCCTTTCCTAGACAAAACTTTCTAGACATTGCTTCATTATTGTTAATCACTAAAAAAATCACCAAAATATTTTTGTAAAAGCAGCTAAGCATGCAACATGCAAAATATTCCAGCATGCACAATTATACAGATATGCACATTTTACCATATGCAAAAATTACTCAGTATGCACGTACAGGTAGTGCTATTATTCCATATTTAACATTAAAATTCTCTTTAATATTGTTGGAATATAACTTGACAATTATATAGATATGCACATTTAACTGGAGTTGGTTGTTGCATAAATTGGCTGAGTGTATTTACTGTGTATGTAATATCAGGTCTGGTTATGCATAGATACATTAATCTACCCACTAATCTCCTGTATTGAAGGGGATCATGTAAAGGTAGGCCCTAATCAGGTGGCAGTTTGCTATTTGTATCAATAGGGAGTTGATAGGATTAGCATCATATAGAGCAGTATCCTTTAAAAGGTCATGGGCATATTTTCTTTGACTGACTGTAATACCAGTTTCAATATTTTGAATCTCCAAACCTAAAAAATATTTTAAGGGTCCTAAGTCCTTTATTTTGAAACAAGAACCTATGTATTGCTTAACTTTATTGAGTAAGGTCAAGTTATCTCCCCCTATTGCCATGTCATCTACATAAAGAAGTAGAAAAACCTGGTGACCATTATTTTTGTATAAAAATAGTGAACAGTCAGCTCTACTTTGAATAAATCCAAAGTCTAGAAGTGCCTTCTTACACTTTTCATTTCATTGTCTAGAGGCTTGCTTTAGACCTTAAATAGATTTATTTAATTTGCAAACTAAGTTCTTTCCTTGATGAGAATAACCTGGAGGAATTCTCATGTAAACATCTTCCTCCAATTCACCATTTAAAAAGGCATTGTGCACGTCAAGATGAAATAAAAACCATTTATTTATTGTGGCTAAGGCTAAGAAAATTCTAACTGTGGTAACTTTAACCACAGGAGCAAAGGTTTCTTTGTAATCAAAACCTTCACTTTGGTTGTAGCCTTGGGCATCCAGCCTGGCTTTATATCTTTCTAGGGAGCCATCTGCCTTATATTTGGTCTTAAATATCCATATCTAACCTATTGCCTTTCTATCTGGTGGTAAAATAGTTAAAACCCATGTTTTGTTATCTATTAAGGCTTGCATTTCATTCTGCATAGCTTTAATCCAATTGGGGTCTTGTATTGCTTCCTTATATGTATTTGGTTCCTTTTGTTTTATAATGGTAGATATGAATGAATCATGTGAATGATCAGGCAAAATGCTATCATGCATAGAATGTTGATGGGAAGTATCAATAGTATTGCAAACATAATCTGCTTGGTATGTGGGTTTTGTTTTAATTCTAGAATGACTATTTAATTCATTGCTAGTATGAATAGGAATTGATGTTGTATGTTCTAGTGAATGTTGTTGAAGATGTGCAGTTGTTGTGTTTTCTTGAGTAGTTTGAAAAGGGAATTCTGTTTCCTTGAAATAGACATCCCTAGATGTAAAAATTTCATGAGTTTGAATATTTAGAATCTAGTAACCTTTAGTTCCCAGAGGATAACCTAAAAAAAGACCAGGAATGGCTTTAGGTTGAAACTTAGAGTTGGGTGTTTTGTTTGTTTTAGCAATACAAAAACAGCCAAAAACTCTTGGAGTGTGTTAATCAAAGTCTCTATTATAGACCATGTGATATGGGGTTTTTTGGTCTAAAACTCTTGAAGGTAGTCTGTTAACTAGGAAGGCAGCTGTTTTGATACAAAATGACCAAAATTGTTCATCTATACCACTCTGAATTCTAAGAGTTCTAGCCATGTTTAAAAGGGTTTGATGTTTCCTTTCCACTATCCCATTTTGTTGGGGTGTGTAGGGACACGATTTTTGATGGTTGATACCTTCTTGTAAATAAAAATCTGTCATGAGAAATTCGTTGCCATTATCAGATCTAATGATTTTGACTTGTTTATGAAATTGAGTATGGACTAAATTAATAAAAGCTCTAATGTATTTCATGGTTTCGTCTTTAGATTTCATTAGGTAAACCCATACCATTCTAGAATAGTCATCTACAATGGTGAGAAAATACTTATAGCAATCTATAGAAATTGTGACATTGGGTCCCCAAATGTCCATATGGACAAGATCAAAACAAGATTTGGACAAAGAATTGCTAATAGTGAAAGGTAATCTTTTCATTTTACCATAAAAATATTCATTACAATATTGTGAATTGTTTGACAAAAACTTAGGTAGCATATGGCTAACAGGTTGAGAAGGATGACCTAGTCTTATATGCCATATCCTACTACTAGTTATAGAATTAATACTTCCAGAGTACAAAATGTGATTTTCTTTATCTGGATTGTAGATGTAGAGTCCCTTAATCATGTTACCCATACCAATTTTCTTCAAGGTGATTGGATCCTACAGTGCACACTTGTTTTTAGAAAACAGGACAGTATGATGACTCATATTAGTGAGTTTACTCACCGAAATTAAGTTGAAAGAAAAACTAGGAACACAAAGGACTTTAGTGAGAGTGATTTGAGGAGTAAGTTTAACAAAACCTATGTGACTAATGTTGTGTTTTTGACCATTAGGCAATGTGACATAGGAGTTATGCATGACATGATATGTATGAAATAATGACACATGACATGCAACATGGTCAGAAGCTTCAGAATCTACAATCCATTTAGTAATTTATTGGGTAGAATTGGTTATACCTGAGAGAGCAGAAGCTGAAGCCACGTGATGCTTAGGTTGTGAAGAATTGGAAGCTTCTCCATTCACCTTAGTCTTAAGAAAGTCAATGAGTTGCATGCATTGAACATTAGAAAGATCCATAGACTAAGACTTGGAGTCATCAGATGAAACAAAAACTTGATTGGCTGAATAAGATCGACCATCATTGTTTGATTTCTTCTTTGGAGGAAATCCAAACAACTTGAAGCATTTTTCTGTGTTCTGATTATCCTTTTTGCAATGCTTGCAATACATTCCTTCCTTGTTGGAGGAGGAATTTTTAGAGATATTATCATAATCTCTTTTTGGCTTGAAAGGCTTGTTAGAGTAAGAATTGTTTAGCTTGTTGAAAGCCATAGCAATAGGATTCTCTGCCACTATCTTTGTCAAATATATCTGTTGTGTATTTTCTTCTTGTCTGATCAAATTGAAAACCTTATGCACATCAGGGAATGGTGACATGAGTAATATTTGACTGCTTACATGATGGTAAGAGTCATTTAAACCCATGAGAAGTTGCATTACTTTCTCTTCCTCCCTCTATAAAACCAGAGGTTGATATGTGTTGCAAGCACACTGTCCACATTTACATTGTGGTATAGATTGATGATTTTGAAGTTCATCCCAATAGCTTTTGAGTTTGACAAAATAGTCAGTAACTGATAAAGAACCTTGCTTGATATTAGCCAAGGTTCTATATATTTCAAACACACGAGTCTTGTTTGTGACTAAGAACATGTTTTTGAGATCAACCCATAGATCTCTTGCTGATTTCCAACCAGTAATACTGGCTTGAATTTGTATGGATACACAATTAGTGATCCAATTTTTGATAAGGCTATTACCTTGTTTCCACAATGGAAGGTTAGGATCCTGAGGATGAGGAATAGAAAGTGTACCATCTATGAAGACAAGTTTGTTTCTTGCTTCCAAGGCAGTCAACATATTGGAACTCCAAATATGGTAATTAATTGGATCTAGTAAGTTCTACTACAATTAATTTGCTTACAGCAAAATCATTAGGGAGAAAATGATAGGGGTTAAGAAAAGGGCTAGTAGCTGTATTTGGAACAGGTGTGGTGTTTGTGGTAAAAGGAGGAGTTGGCAGGGTGGAATAAATGGAAGGTGTGGGCAATAGAGGTGTAGTAGTGAAAGATGGGGTGGGCAAGAGAGGTATAGTAGTGATGGGTGGGTAAGAAAATAAGATAGGATTACCAATTGGAGGTACTGAGTGGAGATTGACTCCATTGTTGAGGCCTGCCACTGCAGTATTCCTCATATAATCACTAGCTTCAGCCAGTGCTTGAGATACCCTAGAAGTATCAACATCTTGTATAATTTCTGAATTCATTTTGCTGCGATACGATAAAATAATTGAATATTATTGATTCTTTGCAGGTAAGAGATCAAAGAAGAGAAGGAGAAGAAGATAGCATGGAGAAGAGGAAGAAGAAAAGAGAGAATAAACAACTAAACATGTATATTCAATTGTCGTAATTACAAAATGTAACCACAGTACATATATATACAGTATGCTAGTGTATCTAACGGTCATCAACGTTCTTTATGATGTGACTATTATAAATACAACCGTTTGAATCTATATGTATTATAATACACTTAAACTAAAAGAGCTCTTAACAATGAGAGCCCAATACACAGGCCAAAGTGTAATACCCCGTACCTTTAGAGTCCTAGTATGAATGACACGTATCTAGTATATATCCATTTGAGTCGGGTAGACATGTTTGAAGTCAAATTTAAGGGTAAAAATCATTAGAAATTTATACCGAGTGAGTTGGGAGTGTACAAGTGGTTTAAAAGCTGTAACTATCTGGACAGCTTTATAAAGCTGTCCGGACAGTCATAGGAATATAAGTGCAGATCTACCAAAATAGGCAGAGGTGTCCGGAAGGCCGTCCAGGGTGTCCGGACACCTCCCTAAAATCAGCACGCATGAATTGTTTTAAAAACAACCATTTCGCGATTTCTCTTCAAATACCAGACCTAAACAAACCCTAAACCCCATTTTCTCTCAAATTTCCTCCTTCCATCAATCTAAGATCATCAATCAAGGTAAGATTGTCCTCTTTCAATTTGTTTCAAGTTGGATTCATGACTTCTCTCTCTAGATTACATATTCTTAAATTCCTCTCTTTGTTCTAATCTTTCAAGGTTTGAAACCAAACTCAAATCCATGAGTTCCTACATCATTTAAGGCCTAAAGGAAGCTTGAATCCCTTCCTTCTACTTGTCTCTACAACCTTGGTAAGTTTTCTTAAACCTAAAAGCTAGTATCTAGAGATTGGGTGATTTGAGATTCTAGGGTTTTATGGGTTTTGTCGATTTGGGGGAAAATCTTTAAATTAGATGAAATTAGTGATTTAATAGGTTGATTTAGATTTGTTTATGGTTGTATTTCTAGATTCTATTGTTGATTGGAGTAGCAAGCTTGAGTAGGTGAAGTTCAAGAACTTGGAAAGTTTGGGGTAAGAGAAGGTAATGGTTTCTTGATTTATTGGGTTAATTTGTGTTAGATATGTGAAATTAAAGTTGTTTTTATATTGATTGGAGGATGGGCTTATCGAATAGTAGGTTGATTGAGGCCGGAGAATTCAAGGTTGAGTATTGGTTTACATAGCTAATTTTTAGAGTGCGAGGTAGGGAAATTCCACCCTTTGCTATTCTCTTTGAATATGTCTTCTTATTAAGAACGTTTATCTTTTCTCATTGTTCATTATGATTTCGTTCTCGCCTTAATTGCACCTAAGGGAGAGCAACCCCACTTTGTGATTTATTCGTTGTATGATTTGAGTTATATTGCATACCCTACTTGTTCAATCTTCCATTGAGCATGAATTATTCTTGAACATGCATCATGTAGTATATATATATGCAGGTTGTATGTATATTCTATTGCATCGTCATGTTGGACACGCATTGTAGTTGCATGATAGATGTCGGGTATGGACCCGTATATCTCTTAGGTTTGATTGATGTGAATGTGGAATATCGGTGGCCCGTTCAGGGTTCCTATGAGTACGGGAATGCCGGTGGGCGGAGTCAGGATCTATATGTGCTCGAAGCACCATGTGATGATGTCGTTGGGCTGTTCAGGGTCCCGATATGTTAGGGTCTCATATGGCGTGGTTATCTACTTGTGTTTGATGTACATGATGTTAGCTATCATATTGTTGCATTTGTGCCTTTCTTATTATTCCCTACTGGGCCTTTCGCTCACCCTTTTCTTTTCCTTATTCCCTCCTCGCAGGTGAGTCTAGTTCCGGTACCAGGGTTGCGGATCAGGAGGAGTGTGCGTGACATGCATAGATCCTTGGAGAGTAATAGGACTAGATGGTTCTAAAATTTGATTATGTTATTAGGATTTCGTCATACCTATTTTATTGATTGAGACATGTCGTGTGATACCCCAATTCGATGGTGGGATGGACGGTTGGAAGGGTGCTCCGTGTGATCGGGACTCCCGAACCGAGTTTGTGGATTTTGTGTCCGGACGATGGCTTATGCTTGCGGGATTGCTCCTTGCATTGGTTGTGGATTACATATGTTATTGTGTGTGGAGAATTTATGTGTGATTGTTAGGAAGCCTAAGGCCCTACTTAGATTTGAGAATTTATTGATTATATGATTTGTTAGGTGGCCTAAGGCCCTGCTTAGACTTGAGAATTTATCTGTGATATGAATTGTTAGATGGCATGAGGCCCTGCTTAGGTTATGAATATATTTGTGATATTGCTGCACGTTTACTCCAGGTTGGCATCTTCGTATTATGGGGAGGTGCGTTACACAAATTAGTAGATTGATTAAGAGCATATCAAAAGCAACGCATTCCGGGTTGGGGCGTTACACAAATTGTGTTAAGCATGAGGCCGAAAGAAGCCCAACTTAAACACATTAAGAGCCCATTGTTGATCCATCAAAACGGAGAGTTTTGACAAACACAAATTCTGCTAAGACGAACACAATCTAGTTAACAATCGCACAAGAGAAGCCCTAGATGAAGCGAACCAGGAACCTAAAATTGAGGAAGAACATTCTCAATTTATCAATTATATTCAAGAATTCATTTGCGTTCTTACTTCTTATTGTTGAAACTCACCACCGCAACATACTTCGTTTGAGAGACATTGCCATGCGTGGAAAGGTCTGATTTGCCCCCGTTACTTACACCAGATTGACTAGTATCTTTATACACTATGAGCAACTACAACAATCCCTTTTTAGTGGCCCATGGAGGCATTTTATTGTCCCAACTAATGATCCATGGAAAAAAAAAGTGGTGCAATGGTGTTGATTTATTGGGTCAATTTTGTTGTGGCAAATATGTAGCCTGGCTCTTCAAATGGCTTGCTTTTGCTTTTTAAGTGGGTCCCATAACAAAACACACTTACATCTACACCAAAATCAATATTGGTACCCATCTCTATTATACCAAAAATAAAGCCAACAAATTTGCACCATTGTATCAAAATATTTTGTTGGCCTAGTGACATCAACAAAATACCCAACCACATCAGCAAAACACGTCTTCCAATACATTTGGCTGTCCCAACAAAAAAACCACTATTGTGGTTGCTCTAATAGACGGAATAGAATCCGAGACCTACGATTTCAATTCAATTAAGTCAATTGGCCTTTAGCCACTCGCCAGGTCAAAGCCAAGCTTGAGTTAAGCGAGTATGAAAGGAGAAGAGTAGCGGTATTTTGACCCCCACAAATTGATAACATTACCCTCTTTGAATTGTTTAATATTTAATTTATATAAAAATTAGTGTTTTTTTTATAACCTTGTACCTTTTACATTAAATAAATATTTTTTATATCCCTTTCTTTCTTTTTTCTCCCAATCTGTACTTTTTTAATAAACTTGACACGTGTGTGATTTGATAGATGACAATGAGATGTCTGCCCATATGTAGTTGTATCTATGCATCAATTAATTAATTTTTTACTTAACTATTATTAATCAAATGACGAGATATAATAATTTAATAATTACAAATGCTACTTTATAGTACAACAAATTGTGGTGGATTGGTATTACAAGTAGATCTTGACATGTCTACCAAGATATCATTTTCAGCAGTGAAAGTCTGCCAACATACGAATGCCCCTCCATATATATTGCCGTTGGATGGTTGTGAATTCCACATATTATCCTAACCATCCAGTCATCATCTGTCTTCAATTTAATCCCCTTAAGTGTAAATGGACAGCCACATCGCTTTGATCCAGTAACTTTTGTAGGCTTTCTTTTTGGTACGTAGTGACCACTATGCTCACATTGTAAAATTAATTTGTGTCGCTTTCCAAATCCTCCAATTTCCGACCTTATAATAATTACAAATCCAAGATTACGTCCAAGAGTTTGAACCCATTCGATTAGTGATTCTCGAGAATTAAATATCTGTAAATCAAACAAAATAGGTATTTATGCCCATATCAATTATAAAGAACACGAAAATTGAACTTGAGTAGAAAAAATTACAATTCATATAAAATTACCATATCAGTGGAAAATTCTTCAGTAATATCAATCTGAAATTCACCTTCATCTTTTGCTACAATTTCATGTTGTGCCTCAAAATCTAAGTCGAGTCTTTCCTCTCTCCCTGTATGTATTGTTGGTATTTCATTTTGGAGAAAATCCTCCTACATACAAATAAAATTAGTTTATATAAATGAAAATAAATATATTACATATAAAATTATCTACCTCACTCGATATGGATTTACTGGACAATCTTATACTTTCTGCCCAAAACTGAAGATTATCCATTATTTAGTTAATGAGCTTCTGTATCTGCAAATGGAAATTGAGTTTTCAAAAACTTGGAAGTTCTATACGCATATTGCATATAGAAGATCTTATATAGAAGAAGATCATCCTACTCGGTTGCATATGCTCGATTTTAGTAAGGAAAAATTCATGAAAGTAAACAAAAAAGTCGGGAATAAAAATCATTTCAACTGAGAAAAATTACAGACATTATTGGAAAAGACAAAATCTTATGCATAAAAAAAAGTTCCTATCAAGTCAATCACGTGAGGGTACCGAGCATGATACAATATTTATTTAATGTAAAAGGTACAATTTTGTAAAAGAATATATTAAAGCACTGATTTTTATGTAAAATAAATATTAAGAAATTCAAAGGGGATAAGGTTACCAATTTGTGGGGTCAAAATACCGCCACTCAAAGGAGAAAAAGAAAGAGATGCAATCAGTACAGCTGTATTGAGATATCGTAGCTACTGTTATACCGTTGAAAAAGGTAACTGACCTCTAGTCAAGCTTCTTTCTTTGTTTGTTTTTTGGGTATTGCTATACAAACCCACTCTAGCCTATACCTATGATGGATAGTTTGTGTTTGTCACTTCATAAACTCACTCACATGGGACCCATGTCGACACAGATCAATGACAATTATGTCAAAAATTAACCATAACAGTAGCTGTCCATCTGAACCTTTTTATGTGGCCAAGGATCGTACACGTGTTCCTCCCTTTAGAAAAGAAAATCAATGTCTTCTATATCTTGCACCCAAACATCTTTACAATATTGACTCACAAGTCACGCGCTTTCTTCAACCATAAACGAATACTCCATACATAGCTTCTCAATAGATTCTGGAGACCCATTAGTCTTTTAATTGGATTAGGGTTTCCAAAACATAAGCCTTTGGGCCTTGTTTCGAATGAATTATTGAATTTTATAAAAAATCTTTGGTTTTTACCTAGCCTAGTGATAAGCATACTCATATCTTGTCTTGTCCTGTGTCATCTGTCTGAAGATAATATATTCTCCACTAAAGTGTGTTACTCTTTAGTTGCAGAGAATATATTCTCTGTAAAAGGGTGTAACTCTTTAGTTGCAGAGAATATATTATCTATTAAAGTGTATAACTCTTTAGTTGCAGAGAATATATTCTCCGTAAAAGGGTGTAACTCTTTCCATCAACAACTTCAACTTTAACACCATTAATCTATATATACATAGATATGGTTGTTCTTGGCAATATACATACCAGCAGAAAATATGAATTTGGATCAATTGAGGATTTGGGCCAATGATCTGCGATTGTCAAGTGGTTCAAGTGATCAGGTAAATATACAACTTTTTAATTGTTTTAGGAATTTTTTTTCATTAATTGCAGATGCTCAAGTGAATGTCTATTTCAGGCTAATATTCTCAGACACAAAATAAAACAAAGGATGAAAATGTGGGCGAAAATGTTGATGAAAATGTGGATGAATTTTTCACCGACATGGTATGATATTTAACTCAATTAATATAAGTTTTCTTATGTCAATTTGTAATAAAAAATTGTTAATTTCTAACAGAATTAATACATTTTTAGGTATTCAATTTGCGCCAATCTCTTATTGATTGGATTCAAAATACTGGATGCAGTTTAGGATATGTCATTGTCATTAAAAGGTTAGGGACTAGTCTAATCAGGAAGAGTCCTAGATTGTTGTTCCAATGTAATCGTGGTGGCACGTACAGAAGTAAGAAAACCTCCACGAAGGTTACAGGCACAAAAAAAAAGTTAATTGTCCTTTCAGATTGAAAGGGGTGAAAATGAGAATAGGTGATGACTGGATGGTAAGGGTGGTATGTGGAACACATAATCAGGCCCCTGTAACATATATGGAGGGACAATCATACCCTGGTCGGCTCTCTGAATTCGAAATCCAGTTGATGGTACATCTGTCTACGAAAAATATGAAGCCACGAGATATCTTGACATCGTTGAAGAAGCAGAATTCGGACAACGTATCTACCATTAAGACCGCATATAATGCACAATCGAAATTTCAAACTGCAGAGAAAGCCGGTAAAACCCATATGCAAGTTGTCATGTCATTCCTATAATGTGAAGGATACATTTTCGAGAGTCGAACAAATATTGTAACCAATGAGCTTGAAGATTTATTCTTCGCACATCTAGGATCATTAGAGCGATTGCTTGGATTCCCGCACATGTTATTGATGGACGCAACATATAAAACAAATGGATACATGATGCCTCTCCTTGAGATTGTTGGCGTGACTGCAACTAATATGACATTTTACATAGCATTCGTGTTCCTACACTAAAAAAAAGTGTTCAATTATACTTGGATTTTAAGGTGTCTGCAGTCAACAATGGATGGATGCACTGGTTCACGGGTTGTTGTCACCGACAGAGAGTTGGCCTTGATGAATGCATCTGCCCAGGTATTTCCCGATGCTAAGAAATTACTTTGTAGATGGCACATCTATAGGAGTATTTTGAGCAAGTGCAGGTCATCAATAACAGACAACAAAACTTGGAATGCATTCTACAAAATGTGGACTACGTTGCTGGAATCCGAAACTGAGAATGCGTATGTGTGCAATTTGGCGGATCTTGAGGTAGTGTTACAAAACTTTCCAGGTATTATTAATTATCTTAAGGATGTATGGTTGACACCGTATAAGGAGATGTTTGTATCCGCATGGATCGAAAAATATCTGTATTTCGGAAACCAAACAACTAATAGAGTCGAGAGCCAGCATGCCAAGTTGAAACGATACTTGGAGTCATCACAGTCAGATTTGGTGATATCACTGTCATTTATTCACCAAGTCATCCAATCACAGGTCATAGGTATCAAAGCTAGTATTGAGCAGAGCAAAACTATCGTCCAACATCGATTCAATATACCGCACTTTCAGGAATTATGTGGTTTCGTTTCAATCCACGCATTGCATCTGATTTTGAAGGAATTTGAGCGATCTAAGTATGTCATAGAAGTTTCCTACAAATGCGGATGTCAACTTCGTACTAGCTATGGACTGCCATGTGGGCATGAGCAAGCAATATATTTGAACGATGATCATCCCATACCAATTGATTCCATAGATAATTTTTCGAGGAAACTTGATTTATCACTGTGCGTGTCTCTTCAAGACGATGACATCGATTGTGACGTCGATCTGCAAGTATTCACAGAACAGTTTAAGTAGCAACCAAGGCATGGTAAATTCAGTCTTTTAAGGAAGTTGAGGGAGATAATCACACCATCAACAACTTTAATTCGTGGACCTGTTGTTAAGATGAACACTCGTGGACGCCCCTCCTCGAAGAAAAAAGTTGCATCAAATACTCGTGCGAATCCGTCTGCATTAGTGTTCATTGAGTCTGATTCCCCTCATTCTCGGGAACCAAGTAGACACAGTTATTCGTTTGGAGGCCCTGACTAGAAGAGCGGGAAGACATATCCACTCGTGCTAACACGACCACATTTGAGTTTGTTCAGCCATATATTTTCCAGTTTCAGGAACCAGCGAGACACAGTTGCTCCTCTACTTACAACTACTCTATACATGCCTATGTTCGTCAATTTCCACCTATACTTCATCTTTACATTATTCATGTACAAGATGTAAAACCTGATGGAAATTGCAGCTTTCGGGCGATAGCTGTCTGTCTTGGTCTTCATGAAGATGCATGGGCAACTATCCGATATAACTTAATAGAAGAGTTGCACATATTCAGGACACAGTATGTTGCAATATTTGGCAGTGATAACCAGTGGACCGTGTTTACAACTCATTGAACTTCTTTGCATTAGATAGAGGAGCACCAATTGAGCATTGGATGACTATGCCAGACATGGGTATCTTGATTGCTTCAAAGTTCAGTGTGATATCACACATTTTAAGTGCTGCACAGAGCTTCACATATTTTCCACTTCGATCTACTCCACCACCGTCGTATCAACATGTTGCTATCGCTATCGGGTATGTAAATAATAATTAATCACTACTTCTAAGTTGCATTGACAGAGGGTTACCCGATGTCTCCCATTATGCCTCAATGGGTTCACTTCAGGCATGATTGTGCAACTGCTTGGGCTACCCCGTATGCAGAGCGAATTCATGCGTACATGCAATATATGCATCTTAGGTTTCCTTCTGAAACCATTGTGTTGGAAGATTAAAAATGTAACATGTGTTAATATGTTTGAATAAATTTGTTTTAAATATCCAAGACTTTTGTGTTATTCTTTTTATGTATTCCCACCACAAACGCGTGTAATCTACTCCTCTATCGTAGAAAGCACAAGAGATTGGAGAGTTGGTGCGTTTTATTGACAAGGTGAGTGAAGATAGGGTTTTGGATTACATTGGTGAGCTTTTAATATTGATAATCATCACAACCGTTTTGATGTGAGTCAAAAGCATGAGAGAAGATTGTCTCTCTCACTCTCTTATGAAAAGTGGCTACGTAAGTTCGTGATCTTATAGATCAATATGGACAGAGAGAGATAGGACAGAATAGGGAGGGTTTATATAGTAAATAAGGTGGATGTTTTTAGAAAACCGAACACAAAGGGAAAAGAAAGAAAAGGGGTTGGGGCTGTATTAACACCTTGGAGATGTATAGAGTTTACATTGTATAATGTTTCATGGTCAAGGTCCTCATCAATGCTTAGAAAATTTTTGGTAGTTTGGCTTGGTTTCTGGGTGAGAAACTTATTACCGTTTGTAACAATTCTTTCATTCTATAGTACAAGATTAGGTGTCTTCTGTACAAGTCCCTTCTGTTTTCGTGTTTCCACTTTCAACGACCGGATCATGAACGCCATTTACAGCGGAGCCTCGCTCTTTGGGCCATGCTGTAGCCAGTTTGATAGGGATCAAAGTTTGTGTTGTCTGTAATCTAGATTCAAATGATGATTCATTAGACCTAAACTTACAGCCAAAGAACCATGAAAGTCGTGTGGAACTGAGCAAGAAAAATGACACTGATATTGGTTGAGTTTACCTTCTGTGGTAAGACGGGCCATGTGGAGACGTGGAAGTTGTGTTTAATAAATGTTATTTGTTGATAGAACAGGCCTCAAAATGTTCAGTTCTTCTACTCTACTGTCCGTTCTGTAGGTTAAGACAACAACTTAAAAAAGTTGACGCCAAGTAGCTCTCGTAGCTCAGTTGGTTAGAGCACCCGTTTTGTAAGCGGGAGGTCTTGAGTTCGACTCTCAACGAGAGCAAAAATTAATAAACATTTTAGTTAATTTTGTGTTATTTGGGCGAGGGCTCCAATTCCTAGTTTAGTTTGTTGTTTTGGTGCTCATAATATTATAATATAAAAGATTTTGGGAAAAAAAATTTAAAATTCTAAACACTGCAAATTAAGCTATAAATCCTAAACTCTAAAGTCTAATATGTAATTTAAAAAAAATCATGATTTAACGTGATTTTTGAAAGAGAATTAGAATACGAAATTGGAGCCCCTCCCATCCTAGCAAGTACGACGTATCAAGCATGGTTAGGAGGCACCATAACTAGAATCTTTAAGTAATGTGTTCATGACCCAACAAAGCTTCAATTTTTGATAGGGAGAAGTTTTCAAATGGTCTCTATACTTTGATGAAATGATCATTTTCGTCTCTAAACTTCATTTAGGGTCAATTTAACCTCTCAAGTTTTAATAATGTACTCCGTTAGCCCCTGAGCCCATTTTTCATCAATTTTTGCTTATGTGGCCCATTTTTGCCGTTATTTTACTAACATGTGAATTTTCAGACGGCTAACATGGATTATAGGTGTGATGTGGACCAATAAAAATATGACATGTGTCAAAAATTGTATCTTAATTTTTTTGGAAAGTTCCATCAATGGCGACCAAAATCCTCTCCACCTCTGGGTTCACTTCCATGATTCTGACGCTAAAATTCGGTTCCGATAACTGGATTCTACAGACGCCTTCACTCACAAATTTCTATCCCACTGACACTGCCTAAGTACGATTTGGTCAGCCTCCCCTTGCTCTCCTCCACTTCCACTTCTTTCCCGTCCTCCTCCATCTAAGGACATCGCAGAGATCACCATTTTTGCTCCTAGTGATAAAGTGATGGCGGCCTTTACTGGTAATTTTAGTAATGACTGATAAAATGGATTTTTAGGGTTAGGGGCAAAGGGGAGAAGAAGATAAGATGTTAGGGTTTCATCTCAATCAAATCAAGCATTTCTCTTTTCCATGTCATTTTCGGATAAATTATTTCCATTTGTCATGTCATAAAAAGGAGCCACATAAGTAAAAATTGACGGAAAATGAACTTAGGGGCTAACAAAGTACATTATTGAAAGTTGAGGGGCTAAATTTCTACATGAAATTCAGGGGCAAAATTGATCATTTCATCAATGTAGGGACCATTTGAAAACTTATCCTTTTTTGAAATAATTTTGTGTGTCAACAACAAAGCTTCAATTTTTGATATAAATTTTGTGTGGGAAAGCACTATTCAAACCCCCAACTTTCAACCCCCCTACCTTAGATCTTTAATGAATTTTGTCAAAAGATTTATTGTCTTTCTAGTCTTTCATTTCAACAATGCTAGGCGGTGCCGGTTGCCCACCAAAACACAAAAAAAAAATGATGACAGAAAAAGAAAAACGAAAGAGAGAGAAAGAGAAAGTAGACAAAAGTCACAGAACAGTCCATTAACTTCACACTAGTCTTAATTTGACACCAATTTAAATTTTTGGTTTATTTATTTATTTATTTATTACCTATGTTAATCTAAGCCCTTCAATTGATCCAACGGCTTGAGTCGAAAGCCCGCATAGTTTGCCAATTACGGGTCTGCGCATAGGAGACCCGCTGTGTATATATATATATATATAACTTTTCAATTATATCTATCTATCAATTGTATATGGGTATCCATTGTATATTCTCTGTCCTAATATATTCTCTGTATAGGATAGAGAATATATTCTCTGTATAGGACAGAGAATATATTCTCTGTCTGTTCATGTGTACACATATATGTCTGTATGTACACACCAATCACTATTAAAACCCCCTACTTTAACCCCCATCTTAGACCCCCCCTTTTGTCATGTCATGCTAACATATATATATATATATATATATATATATATGTGGACCAAAAGTGTGGACCAAGTTTGTGGACCAAAATCCAATGGTTGAAATCAATCACAACATAAGTGGGGGCCACACATTTATTATGGGACCCATCACATCTATGGTTGAAAAACAAGTCCACAAACTTGGTCCATATTTTTGGTCCACATAGGAGAATTTCTGTATATATATATACATATATATAACTTTTCAATTATATCTATCTATCAATTGTATATGGGTATCCATTGTATATTCTCTGTCCTAATATATTCTCTGTCTGTACATGTGTACACATATATGTCTATAAATTGAGAAGAGTTTGCAGAGTATTTGAAGAAGCTGTAAGAGATAGCAGTAGTGTGTGAGAGAAAAACGAGAGAGAGTCTTAAAGTAGTCTGTTTTTGAGATAAAAAGAGAGTGAACCTATTGTGGATATGGGTTACTTTAGTGATATTTTCGACTACCACTTGTCAAGTTGTTCAAGTGAACAGGTAAATACATATACTGATGTAAATTATATTGTTGTTTTTTTGTAAATACTCAGTGTAAATTATATTGTTCGTAGGGTGATTTTATCTCAGCCGAAATAAAGAAGAAGACGAACATGTGGACGAGATGATCGATAATATCAAAGTTAACGATAGATGTGAATTTGAAACTGATCAGGTGTTCAAATCGCGACAATCGATGATCGAGTGGGTTCAACAAACTGGACACAAATTGGGATAGATCATTATCATTTATAGATCAGATATTGGTGGGTTCGGCAAAAAACACAGATTACAATTCAAATGTGATCGCGGTGGCAATTACCAGAGCAATAAACCATCAACGAAACAGACTGGCACCAAAAAAATAGAATGTCCGTTCAAATTGAGAGGGAGGAAAATGAAGCTAGACGATGATTGGATGTTGGAGGTGGTGTGTGCGGAGCATAATCATGATCCTGCATTATATATGGAGGGACATCCATACCTTGGTCGGCTTTCTGAATCTAAAATTCAAATTATGGTTGACATGTTTGCACAAAATGCCAAGTCATGGGACATATTGGCGGAGTTGAAAAACCGAGATTCGAACAACGTGAGCACTATCAGAACCATATATAATGCACGCAAGAAGCACATGACCTTTGAGAGATCGGGTCAATCACAAATGCAAGTTGTGTTCTCATTCCTCAACGATCAAGAATATTTTTTCGATTATCGAGCAAACCATGCAACCAATGAGCTCGCAGATTTGTTCTTCGCACATCCTGGCTCGCTAGATCGATTGCGTGCATTCCCACACGTATTGTTGATGGATGCGACATATCAGACCAACAGGCATGGGTTGCCTCTCCTTGAAATTGTTGGTGTTACCTCAACTAGTTAGACTTTTCGCATAGCGTTCGCATATTTACACTCAGAAAAAGAGCCCAATTATACTTGGGCTTTGGAATGTTTGCGATCTGCAATGCATGGATGCACTAGCCCACGAGTTATCGTTACGGATAGAGAGTTGGGGCTGATGAAAGCCTGTGCTCAGGTATTTCCAGAGGCTTCGAAACTACTCTATAGATGGCATATCTATCAAAGTATTTTAACCAAATGCAAGCCATCAATACAAGACAATAGAGTTTGGAATGCATTTTACCGCATGTGGACTACGGTGATCGAGTCTGAAAATGAAAACGCGTACATGAGTAATATGGCACGCCTTCAAGTAGTCTTACAGAAGTTCCCGGCAGTGATGAAATATCTGAAAGATGTGTGGCTGACACCGTATAAAGAGATGTTTGTATCTGCCTGGACAGACAGATATATGCATTTCGGGAACCACACAACTAATAGGGTCGAGAGTCAGCATGCCAAGCTGAAAAGATATTTGTGCTCGTCACAGTCAGACTTGGAGAGATCCATGTCATGGATTCATCAGGTTATCTTGTCTCAGGACATAGCTATCAAAGCCAGCATTGAGAGAAGTCGAACCATCATCCAACACCGATTCAATATACCGCACCTTCGGGATTTATGTGGTTTTGTTTCAATCGAGGCGTTGAATTTGATGTTGATTGAGTTTGAGCGATCAAAAGATGTTAGACAGATTGCTTACAAATGCGGATGTCACTTTCGTAGGAGCTATGGACTACCGTGTGCTCACGAACAAGCCATGTACGTGAGCGAAGGTCATACTGTACCGCTTGATGCCATTGATAAATTTTGGAGAAAGCTTGATCTAATGCAATGTCAGTCGATTGAAGAGGATGACATTGACTGTAATGCTGATGTACAAATGTTCACAGAACATTTCAAGCAGCAGCCAAGACATGTAAAAGTCAGTTGGCTAAGGAAATTGAGGGAAATATTCAGACCTTCATCAACTTCTCTTCGTGAACCGGCTGTGAAGACCAACACTAGAGGGCATCCATCCACAAAGAAAAAGGTAGCCACCAACACTCATAACAATCCAACAGCATATGTCATTGATGGGAGTGATTTTATTCAGCCTCAGGAGCCTCACAGACACAGTTCCTCATCCGGACGCCCCGAATCGATGATTTTTTAGTACTATTTTTTCCAATCTTATGAACCAGAGAGACACAGTTGCTCCTCAATTTACAATACTCAGTCTCTCTCTACACAGGAAAGTTCGATGTTAAGAAAGGGAAACTACTCTTTACGATCCTATATTGATCAGTTTTCAGCTACACTGCATCCTTACATTAGGGACGTACAAGATGTAAAAACTGATGGAAATTACGGCTTTCGATCGATAGCTGTGTGTCTTGGTCATGGGGAAGATGAATGGCCCACTGTTCTGTATAACCTGATGGCAGAGTTGGACGCATTTTGGAAACAATATGTTGAAATACTTGGCGGTGAAGAGAGGGCATACAGTGTCAAACACTCACTGAACTTTTTTCAAGATGATGTTGCAGCACCATTTGAGCACTGGATGACAATGCCAAACATGGGTCTATTGATTGCTTCTGCATACAATGTGATATTGCATGTTCTTCATCATGCAGAGAGTTGGACATATCTACCACTACGTACAGCTCCTCCATCACCCTATCTACGCGTTGCCATCGCTATAGGGCACGTAAATGGTAATCACTACGTCAAAGTTGGTTTGACAAGGAATTATCCAATGCCTTCCATCACACCCGAATGGGTTCACTGTATGCATACTTATGCAACTGCATGGGCGACTCCGTATGCGGAACGATTAGATGCGTACATGCACTCATATGGATTCATCAAATCTTCATCCGAAACTTTTATTCATGTACTTGAATAAATTATTGTCTATGTCTTACAAAATTATGAAATTAATATCAAAAAAATATAATTTCTCTTTTCTTTATACAAAAATTAAAAAGAAAAATAATAATTAAAAAAAAAACCAAACAGAAAATCTTAATCAAAGCATTTAAATTAATAAATGTATATATATATTCTCTCACCTATATGTATATGTATATATACACGTAATATATATATATATATATATCAGAAATTCTCCTATGTGGACCAAGTTTGTGGACCAAAATTCAATGGTTGTAATCAATCACAACACAAGTGGGGGCCACACATTTATTATGGGACCCATCACATCTATGGTTGAAAAACAAGTCCACAAACTTGGTCCACACTTTTGGTCCACATAGGAGAATTTCTGATATATATATATATATATATGTATGTATGTATGTATATATCTATATATGTGTGTGTATGTATGTGAGATGAGACATGACATATACTAAAAAAAAATAAATAAATAAAAGAGAAGACATGACATGATAAGTAGTGACAACCTAGGGGAGGGGGTTTAAAATAGGGGGTTTATTTATCAATTTCCTATATATATATATATATATATATATAGATGGAGTTTGTGAGGCTCTACTTTTGATGGAATCACTCGAATAGAGCTCGACGGTTGGGACATGGGTCAATTCCATTTCTCTTTCTCAGGCTCCCTCTTCTTCTGAGACAATAAATATTGCTCATTAGACAATTGAAGATGGAAGGATGGTGGTTTTTGTGGTCATTGGTTCAAGGTTTAGGGGTTTTTTTTATTTGTTTTTTCGGACAAATTCCAAACCCTCTTGTGGTCTGTCCACAGCACAGACAACGAGATGGTTCGCCTTTAGAGCCCTCCATCTCTTGTCCACTATAATAATAAGATGATCAAAATATCATTATCCTTGCCTTGTGGTTATATAGGGAGAAACTTTGCACCATTTAAGGCCACTCCCCCATTAGGGTTTTTGTTCTTTTACTTGTCGATTTTTCTCATTAGATTTTTTGTTCTTTCTGCTGTTGAACATGTGAAGCAGAGCAATTCTTTTATGATTAAAACACAAATGGGAATACAGGGACTCCCCCAAAGCAAACATGCATTCATATAAAAAGATAAATCTTTTCTTATATGTAAAATAAATTTCACACTAAGAATATTTTACTAGTCGATAAAAAAAATACCCTGAGTGGCGGGCCCTAGGCCTGAGCATGGATTTGCCTTAAAAGATCACACGGGCGAGTACAAGTTTATTTGGACATCCCGCAAGTACGAACGAAGCACACAACCTTGCTGGGTCCACGTGGCAAACGCCCATCTACAAAATTTGGCGGGCGTGGTGTAACCCTAAAAAACAGAGAGAGAGGATCATTTAAGGCTCTAGGGTTTTGTGCATATCCTCCACCACCTTCTAGCGCATACTCTGTGCCTGTTTGGTGCAGCCGATCCGGGAGCGGATCCGCTGCACCAACCGCTGTCAACTTCCGTTGCACCAAACGGTGCAGCGGATCCGCTAGATAGGGCTGGGACTGGGTCGGGTCGGTTGATTATCGGCCAATTATCGGCCCGACCCGACCAACCGACTTTGCATAAATATGAAAACCATTATCGGCCCGACCTTTGTGGGTCGGGTAATGGTTGACAACCGACAAAGTCGGTTGCTCAATGGGTCGGTTGATGGTAACAACCGACTTTCAGCTCATCATATATAAATAATTAAATATGTAATTATCTATTAAGTATTAATTGTATCAAATATAAATTAATAAAATGAGGAAAAAACTAAAAGCATAATTTTATTAATTTAACTAATAATATGGTAATATATATTAATTTAACTAATAATATAGTTAATATTCATACTTTTATATTAATTTTTTAAAATAGTCGGTTGGCCGATAATTATCGACCAACCGACTTTAAGGTATTTTAAAAACCATCAACCGACCCATCTATACATGGGTCGGGTGATATTATCGGCCCGACTTTGTGGGTCGGTTGATGGTTAATTATCGTTTGGCCGATAATGGGTCGGTTGACCGGTAATGACCGATAAAACCGACTCAGTCCCAGCCTTACCGCTAGAGGAAAATGGAGCTTCTTTCACAGCAGGAGGCGTTTAGCCTCCTGCTTCTTTTTTGTTGTTTTTTTAATGATGTGGACTCCACACATCATTACGGTTTATTATTTTTTAATATTGTGGGTCCTACAAATAATATTTATAACATTAATTTCTTTTAATATTTAAAACATTAATTTCTTTTTTCATATAAAAACAAATTATAACTAATTTTAATAATAAATTATATTTATTAGCTTAAATATAATTTTAATACTTAAAATTATTTTTAACAGTTTTAATACTATAAAAATTAACAATATTTATTAATTAATACTTAAAATTAATATTAATAAGAATTATATTTATTAGATTAATTTTAATAAAAAAATAAAAATAATATAATAATACTTTATTTCAACAGTTTTTTCCTTAGCGTCAATTTTTAGTGCACTAAACACCCCACAACATATTTCACAGTTTTATAAGTTCACTATATTTTTCACAACATTTCTACTAACATTGAAAATCAAGATTTCTGCTATGCCAAACAGAGCCTCTGTCTGTCTGTCTCTCTCTCACATTTGTATTCTCTCTCTGCTCAGTCTCTGTTTCGCCATTTTCGTGCTTTGCAGGATCAGGGTGGTGCTTTGTTTCTGATTTCTTTACTTCTTTTTTTTTTTGTCTTACACAATAGTGGGTCACTCTGTTTTTTTAAAGCGAATGATTTTGATCGTACAAAGTTACTACACCTTCAAAAGAGACCCACTTTGTGACCTGATGATTTTCTCTCCCTTTCTCTTCCTCTCTTTCCGTCTCTGATTTTTTTTCTTGGAGAATTTGTTTGGTGGATGCGAATGTGATGGATCATCTGAAGGAAAAGGTGGGTGGTCTTTAACGATTATGAGCTTTTGCTTTCCTTTGCCCTTTTCATTTAGCCTTTTGTTGCTAATCATCATTGTTTTTCTTCTTGTTCTTTTTTTTTTTCTTTAGAAAGCATCGGTTGGTGAAGAGAATGTGAGTGAGACGAAGAGCCAGAAATTTTGTACTGATTGTAAGACCACCAAGACCCCCTTGTGGAGGGGTGGCCCTTCTGGACCCAAGGTCTGAAATCCGAAAACCCTTTTTGTTCAAACCTCTTTTTTAAAATTCCTCTCTCTGACTCTCTTTTCTCTATTTTCCAGTGGGTTTTGGGGGGTCTGGTTCTCTAGCTCTTGTTAAGTTGTGATTGTCTCGTTATTTTATATATTCCTTTTAAATTTGATTCACTTACTTGGTGAGTCTCTCACTGAATGGGTATATAATATAGGTTATTTTTTGCTTGGAATTGATATATATTTATGATGATTTTTGTATTTATCTCGGTTTGTTATACGGTGTCTTCATTTTAAAAAAAAAAAACTCAAGTGTAAATTTTTGTTGATTTGTTGATCAAGGTTATGATTCTGATAATTGTAAGCTTGGATTTGCAGTCACTATGTAATGCATGTGGGATCAGACACAGGAAGCAGAGAAGAGCCTTAATGGGTTTGAACAGGGGAGAAAGGAAAAAGAAAAGACTACGTACTCAAACCTTTACCGTCGCCGCTGCAGGGAAGCATAATGGAGACGGCTGGAATGTGCCTTGGAAGATGAAGTTGATGGCTTTAGGGAAGGAAGTGCTGTTGCAGAGTAGAGTGGTGAAGAAACAGAGGTGCCAGAGGAGACGTAAATTAGGGGAGGAGGAAAAACAAGCGGCTTTTTCACTAATGGCACTCTATTGTGGTTCTGTATTTGATTAAAAGAGGAAAAGAAAACTATACCCTTTGTTTTTGTTTCTCTGTTTGTTTCTCATTCCAATGAAATGCAAAGCAATGGCTATGTCGAAAATGTTTTCTGTTATCAATTTTTCTTTCAAGACACAGAATTGAAAGTTTGAAAATGCAAAGGAAAGTAGAGTCACCATTGTTTGTTTTTAAGTTTACGGACAAATTATTGCTGATGAAATCAGAAACCAAGTACTGTCGGGTGATGTAGGGCTAATGCTACTCTAGAAATTGATGATGAAGGGATATTGTCTGTTTGACATTTGCATACCCTGTTGAGTCAGATTTGTGTGCGTGGGGTCTTCGATTGGTTGGACAGAATCAAAGCTAAGGTTAGGCCTCCTAAAACCAGTACCCAACCCAGCCCAACCAGACCCAAACCGTGGTAAATCCGACCCTGACCGACAAACTACAATTCAGATATAGGTTGAAATAGGTGACCCGTTTAAATAACGGATCGGATATAGATTTACTTTAACCCGAACCATGTTAACCCGACGCTACCCTATTCACATGAAACAACGTTGTTATATATATATATATATATATGAAACATACACAACACAAATACGTCGTCTTTTTGTCATTTGTGTGTAAGTTATAAACCCAGTACTACTGTAGCCTCTCTCATCTCACGTCTCACTCTGAATATTTGAATATTTTGTTTGATTAGTTTTGGGCTTATTTCATAATTTGGGCCATATGTGCATGTCCAGGATTCCAGGCCATGCCCGTTCCAAACTAAGCCAAAACTGTTATAAACCCGACCCCAACCCCAACCCTTATATACCCAACCCGAAACCCGCATGAAACCAAACCGACCCAACCCGCCACAACCACAGGTTAGTTAAGGGTTGGATGAAGCATAATCCAAACTTGTACGGATCGGATGAGGTATTATCCCAAAATCGACCCATGTGTAGGCTTAGCTAAGGTAGGAGGAGAGAAGAAGATGGTTTGATCTCTCTGCTCACACCGGTATACTTAGGTAATTACTAGCGGCGTCACAAGTAATCACACCATTAGCACCGACTTAACAATGATGTGATTACCACTGACATGATTGAATCACACCATTGAATCACGATATTGACACTGATGTAATTGTAAAAACACTACACTAATCACATCAATTCTAATGATGTGAAGAGCTATTTTGGTAATAAATTTGAAGTCAGTGTTATACTAATATTTAATTATACTAAGAGAAAAAAACTCCATCCACCTCGGAATCTTAACACTCACAATCTCACTGTCTTTGCAACCAACATATTCATCTGACGATCACACATAAGCTTCAGGTGTAATAGATAGGATCATAGAACCACCACCTACAATTTTTTGGCCCACTGGTAGCGTTGCAGAGGTACAACAGAGGTTACAAATTAATTATTCAATTAATTGGAAACAATCTCCCCACATAATGTAAAGTTTACATACAACCTGTCTATCTCCAACCCGACACATTGCATGGGAGTTGTTTGTCTTTTTTAACTAAACTTCTAGAGAGGCTTAAAGTAGCGGCAACACAACTTCTAACTCGAATGATGCTGATGATGGCAAAGCAAACATGTCAAACTTGACAAAAAGGAGAGTGCGTAGATGTTAAAAGATAGGAGCAAAGGCAAAACCAAAAAGATTGGCAATAACAAAAAGAGTCTTATACCGTTTGGCACTTTTGCATTATCAGAACCAGTACATATTGCAGGCTACAGACTCAAAAAAGACTTGAGAAAACAAGAAATCATGACAATACAACTTACCCTATAAAGAAAAAATTTATCACAATTAATAATAAGAATTAATATAAATAAGCATTTTGGGAGTGCCAAAATCACCCCACGACAAAAGACGGTGCATACAAAGACACAACTATGACAACTAGGACAACTGAGACGCAAGAAAATAAAGACTCAGCATCATCTTCACAAGAGGAGGCCAACCTCCACGGAGAGCCACTTGATGAGAAGAGAGAACTCCCATCACTCAGCTTATTGCGGAAATGGGCCAATGCTCATATACACCCGCCTGTCCCCATCCACCAAAATAATCTATTCACGTGGTAAATCGAAGACTCTCAAGAAACCCTCACGACCATACAAGGACACTGGACCACAACGGACCAAGACATGATGACAAGACCCCTGACCTTAACTCCAACAATGTCCGATTGTACTCAATTCCAAACATTCTCCATCATAAGACCTGATAGATAGAAACCAGCTACAATTTCTGCGATTAAAAAACTACACATGAATTTCTGAACTCCAAGGACATATACACATATGGTAGCTAGCCAATGCAGTGTTCAATAAAACAAATTATCTCAAGGGAGGAGAGTGGAAGAGCCAAGAAATCAATCTAGAGATCACGCAGTCCAATTATTGCATAATACATACCTTTAGCTGAAGTTGAATCCACCAGAAGGTACTGTCGGAACTTCACTACCTCCAAACTGAAACCCTTGAGGACCATCACCCGGTGGCATTGTTTCATCCTCCTCTTCCAACCAATATGTCTCAAGAATCTTCACTGCCTTCTCATATATCTCAGTATTATCGTGAGACTGAAGGTTCTCAATCTTCTCTAAGCCCTCAGCATCATCAATCAGTTGAGCATATAGATTAACACCTCCGGTAGTACCCAAATTCTTGTCAGCTTCTCCTGCCTTCAAGATGTTCTCAAGACCTTCTAAACAGACGGTAACAATCCTTGGATCAGGGCAGATGAGAAGGTCACACAAGGGCTTTATGCAACCTTGGCTTACAAGGTACCTGATATATAAGTATACAGATGAGGACTGACAATGAAGTGCATATCTTAGTCTGCTAATAAATAACAAAAAAGGAAATTTTAAAATGTGACATTATTCATACTTGATCTGGTCAGGTGTACCCCCAGATGTTGCATTCGAGATTGCCCATGCAGCCTCTTTCTTGATGTCAAACTCAGCATTTTGAAGCAGATGAACAAGTGGGCCAATAATAAGAGCCTCAATTACAGACTGTAAAATTTGTGAATAACTTATAAAGAAATGTGATTTGAACCAAGTTGTACCTCCATTCTTCATATACATGAGAACAAAAAATTATGATAAACTTGTATATATTACCTGAATTTGCTCTTTGTTGCCAGCTGTGATATTTGAGATAGTCCAACAAGCTTCCTTTTTTATGCTCTTTTTGTAGTTATTGGTCAAAAGTGCCAGAAGGCAAGGCAATGCTTGATGGTTGATAATACACTGTGTGACATCAAAACTTTAACTTCTTAGAAAGAAACTAGCAATGTTTAGCTTAGATGATCACTTCATCATATAAACAGTTAGATGATCACTTATTCATACGAAGATTAAAATTAAAGGATCTCTGCCAAAGATCCATCTAGCTATTTACATGCAACACATCCAACACAAACGGCTTGTTCAAAATTATAATCCTTCATATGCATGATCACACACATAACAAAAATTAATTATAGCCAATGAGATCCCCTATGTTATCCACATTTATGGCTTGTAATTATCTAGTTTCCATCTATAGATGGCCAATTGAAAGGAACACAGTACCACTCTGTATGTAATATGCCATTGAAAGGAAGAAGAATAAGACCTCAAAATGACCAATACCTGAGTCTGCATATCATCACCAGTGACAATGTTTCCAACAGTGCGAAGGGCAGGCACAAGCACAGAAGGAGATGGGTGCCTAAGGAAATTGAATAAAATTTCACAAATCAACTCATAACACTAAAACAGAATTCATAAGCACTGATTGCCAAATCTTAGAGGGGGGGGGGGGGGGGGGGGGGGTGGGGGAAGCACTCACGTTAAAAGCTCAACAAGCCTGGGGCACACCCCTGCCTCAATAACAGCTTGAATTTTGTCATTTGTACCATCAGATAGATAAGAAAGTGCCCAACATGCATCTGTCAAGACTTCTTCATCATTTGAATGAATAAGACGTGCTAGAGCTGGAAGTGCAGGCTTAACCTGTACAGTAATTTGAAAGAGAATGAAAAACAAATTAACAAAAAGAACCCAATATGGAAAAGATATTTAAAACCACGAGTATCTACTGCTAAAATATGAGAGTTTACACAGTGAGTTACATAAAGGAGGCTTTATGAAACTCTAGGAATGTTTAAGCTTACAGAGACTATAGAAGTACAAATAAACAAAATAGAGCCTAGATAATCATGTCCACAAATAAAACATAATCATCATTAAAGAGAATAAATGACAGTTAAGGAACAAACAAATGGCATCAAAAGTACTACTCAATAAATAAAATACTAAATACACCAGCTAAAATCAGCAGTTCCACAACAAATCAAAAGATATCCAACCTGATCAAAGGGTGGCTGAGGTTTGCCACGACAAAAGTTTGACAAAGTCCAGGTAGCATTTCTCAGCATGGAAAGTTTGGCATGCTCATTAAGCTGTGACAATAAAGGAAGCAAAGCTCCATGTCCAAGGACTAAATCACGGCATCTCGAAGAATCACCAGCAACATTTCCCAGTGCCCACACAGCCTGCATGTTCCAAACAGAAAGAAACAAAACAAATGCATCAAACAAAATCCAAGATTGCATCGCCAGTTCGCCACAAAAGACAAACCAAAAGTAAATCACATAAACACTCGCGTGTTGAGCCCTCATTAAACTAATCATGTGAGCAATCAAAACATAACATATACGATAAACAAAAACTTTTTATTTTTCACTAGTTACCTGCTCACGAACATCATCACTAGGAGAAGCAAGAAGTTTCACAAAGATTGGGATGGCACCATGGTCAATAACAACCTTGGTGTTCTCTGATGTCCCAGAGGCAATATTTGTAAGAGCCCAGGCAGCCTCAAACTGCAAAATAAAGTCAATACAAATTTTAAGAAATAATAATAAATTCTCCATCAATAAATATAGGTGACAATCACTTATAGGAAAAAGAAAAATAATTTAAGAAATAAACAAACCTGAAGCTGTGGGTAGTCCTCCCTCATAAGAAACTCAACAAACCGTGGAACAACACCAGCTTGAATAACTTCCTCAATTGGAGGGCTGCGTTCTGGCCAAATGAAATCAAAGTTATTATTTTATTGGATAACTAAAACACTTAAAAGGGCCAATTGCTCACCAATCGATAGCAATTTTCTGAACTGGGTAGTGGCCTCAAGCTGTAGGTTCTTATCATCTGACCAAACTCCAGCAACCATGGCTGGTAGATTTTCCAACTGCATTCAAACAGTTCTAAAATGATAAGAAAAAAAATCAATAGATCATCAACAGCATATGAAAGAGTCACAATGCGTGATTCCAGAATATTGGTCTTTTCAGGGTTCCGGGAGGGAGTGCCCATAAGCTTAACTCCAATAACTCTATTTACGTCTCTCACTCATGGTTGAGGCAGGTGTAGGTGTGAACAGCTTACCCATAAGTTGAATTAATAATACACTTTAGAAGCGAACCCTAATCTCAGATGCATCACAATAAGTAACTTTTCAACAGTAGAATCTGGCAGCAGCTGAGCACTTCTTATAGTATGTTTATCATAATACGCCTCAAAAACTCACAATCCAAAACCAAAGAACCCGATGAACAAAAAAAAATCAACTCCTAGTTCTTAAAAAATGACCAAGTGATTAGCCAATTGACGTTGGTAAAGCAGCCAATTCGAGTAGGCAAGTACTGTGGGAAGAAGTAAACCATTGAGAAATAACATTTCGCAGCTGTTGGGTAGTTATTTGATCATCAGAACGCGAAGAAAAAAACTCCACAATCAGAAGCCAAAGGGAAAAAATAAAAGACATCATAAACAATATAGTGAATGAAACCCTTATCTGATCCAGTTTCAAATAAATCGAACCCTAGTTACGAATGACAAAATTCCAAAAGCTAAATCACCCAAAATTGCATCAAACCCCGCCAAACCTACAGAAAGACAGCCGAATCCAACACAACTTGAAGAGTTACCTTCTTCTCGACAGCTGATGAGTGGATGGAGGCAGGCATCTGCTGCGGTTGGAGCCCCTCACGTCGCTTCTTTTGCAAACTCTCCTCCCGTCGATTCTTGCGGATCTCAACCATGGTGTCCTCGCGCCTCCTCCTGCCCTCTTCCGCATCCACCGCCACCTTGTACCGATTCCGCCTGACCTCGGTCCTAGCGTTCGGCCTCAGCGACATGTTTACTGGTCAACCAAAAGGAGAGAAATCGTGACTGGGGAAAGCTGATTGCTCGAATGATTTGATTTGATGAATTCGAAACCCTAACTAAAGAGGGGTTTTAGAGACGATTTCAATTTAATTTTAATTTTAACTTTTTCCGGAGAGACTACGAAGAAGAGAAAAAGGAGGGGAACAAACAAACAAGTGGAAACTCGAAAGGTGTCTGAAAGCATCATAGCGATAAAACTTATGGACACACTTCAAATCTTCCTAAATTATATTTTCTCTTCTTTTCTCTTAGGTGACACAATTTAATTGGGTGATTGAGTCCACAACCTATACTATTCATTAACATTCCATATATTTCAATACTCTATACTCATTTTCTTTATTTTCTCTCTTCCTTTTCATCATCTCTTTTACTTTTCATCAGATCTCTCTTCCTTTTTCATCATCTCTCTTTACTATTCATCAATTACCATAAACTTCAAAGATCAAGCATGGACTAATTTTTCAAGTGCCATTTTTATCACACTTTTCATCACATCTCTCTTCCTTTTTCATCATCTCTCTTCACTATGCATCAATTACCACAAACTTCAAAGATCAAGCATAAACTAATTTTTCAAGTGTCATTTTTATCACAAGTGTGTATAGAGTGCTTAACTTATCAAGAAAGTACCATCTCAAGTACCCATTGTGAACATCTAACACTTAATTTATCAAGAAAGTATCATCTCAAGTACTCTAAAATCATCTCGTTGTGGATGCTCTGAGAAATACAATTAAACAATGATCCTGGTTAATTTACGGGATACTCCACTTGAGCTTTGTGCTTGGATAAGGATCAACTCAACTACCAAGTGCCAACACGGTAGGTATTTGCGAAACGTGCCTGACATTCGTCGTTTCACAATTAAAATGAAATAAAAATCTTTTTAGTGAGAATGAATATTCTACGTGAAGAAAATAAATTTTTTTGATCCAGTATTCTGGTAATTACAGTGGATGAAAACTCGTAGGGATTTTTGGGTTTTGTTTCTCATCTCTTTGTGGTTCTTTTGGGACCAACAACGTCACAAACAGTGCCTAAATGATAATTAAACAGTGCCCAGATGACAAACATGTCGTATGGGTAGTGGTGAACTTGAGCTAGAAGAGAGAAAGATGATGAAAGAACCTTACCTTAAAACAAAAGTTGGAGAGAGAAAAAAAAAGTACATTTCCAAAAGATAGGAGAGAGAGGCGGGAAACCATTCTTATTTTTTAGGGTTTCACTAAAAGTAACTATATGGCATGTCAGATAGATTATGAACATTATGAAACTTAATTTTTATGGACCTATATCATTTTTTTTTTCATATGCACATATATATATATATACATATATATATATATAATTATGACCCCACAAATATTTTCATTTTGACCTCACTTGTTTTTTTTTATGTTTTTTTAATATTTACATTAATTGACCGTAAGAAATCCAAAACTAAAGAATCCAATCCAAATAAAATAGATATTACCTAGTTACCCACTCCATTTACCTTTTCTTATCTTTATCTCTTCACCTTAGGCGTTAGCCCGCTAGTGATAGTGAGTTAGCAATAGGAAATGAGGAGTATATGGTAATTAGATCAAATATTATGTCAATTTATCAATTTTCATATCTAATTTGTTTAATTTGAACTTACTGTTTATTTGTCTAAATTTGTGGCTCTTTTTTATGTTTATAGTTCTTGTCATGGTCATTTCGCCAATAATTAGTGACTTAGTCTTCCTTTGGTAGACAATATTGACAGTAGTAGATATGCTAGCTATAAGTTAATAGCATAAATGATGGATAATAATGGTAGAAGATATGCTATTTGAATGATTGGTAGTGTTCGTTTTAACTTTTGCTAATAACATATATAATGTGCAATATTCTGTGACAAATTACATGTCCGTTTGGCGCACAATTTTACACCAACATTAATGCTAGTGATACACCAAGTAGCAATTTGGTGGCTCAAATTCCCAAACAATTTTAACACCCAAAAATTGATGTTTTACAATTGTTCAAGATTCAACAATTTTGGGGCAATTTTGCGGAAAAATTGTATGAAATTTCCATTTATAACCTTGCTTTAAATGTGAAATTTCCTTCATAGTACCCCTACACGTAAGTTGGCACAACAATTTCAACATCACAAATGCTATCAGCATTTCAGACACCATATCTGCAATTATTTTTTACTAGCATTTAAGGAGTAAATAGCCAATTTGGTCACCGAAAGATGAGACTCGTTTCAACTCAGTCATCAAGTTTTTAAATTTCTAAACTCGATCATTGATTGTTGATTTCCTTTCTCACGGCAGGTCACTCAACGACCAAAAAATTACACGTGGTCGGTGGACCCTCATCGAAGTGTCACGTGGCAGTTGTTCCCAGTCAACATTGACATGGCAATTTTTTAAAAAAAGAAAAAAAAACATGGAACATCTTACTGGACTTATTCGAACCCTAGATTAAAATCATCTCAAACTCATTCTCACAAAAAATACCTCTCTCAGTCGTTTCTCTTCAACATGTTCTCCCAACCATGACAGCAAGGGAGATAGCCCAGTTGAGCGTTTATTGTGACGAACAATCTCAACAAAAAATCTCAGATCTCTCTTTGAACCTGTACCAGTTGAGTGATTTGTCGAACCAATAATCCATTAATGTTCAAAAATTCACTATAATGTCAGACAGGCAGAAGGTAATATACAATACTTATCATTGTCAATATATTTTATACTTGGAAACTATATCATATATCACATACTTGTTTGCAGGGACTTGTTCCTGCCATCAAAACTTTGTTGCCAGATGTAGAGCATAGATTATGTGTTAGGCATATATACTGCTATTTCAATCAAAAGTTCAAAGGAGAACAATACAAGGTACTGCTTTATAATTGTGCCCAAGCCATAACCATGGTTGAATTTGAAGAAGAGATGAACAAAATGAAGGAATTCAACCTGAAAGCATGGGATTACCTTAACAAGATACTCCCTAGACAATGGTCTAGGGTTGCATTCTAGACTCATTCAAAGAATCTTGCCCTTCTAAATAATATGTGTGAGAGTTATAACTCAAAAATTCTTCAATACAGAGACAAGCCTATTCTCTCATTGCTTGAGGGACTAAGAACTGATAGTATGAACTAGGTTGTTAGGATGAGAATGAAGATGTTTAGAAGACATGGTGTATTGATGCAAAACTCGAAACTGTTACACTAGTGCCTTGAAGGGTAAGACAGAAGACTTATAGAAATTACAACAACTGGAATCTTCGATCGACCAAGCCACACCAGTCGACCAAGATCCGTCGAACATGGAGGAGTTGCATGACATACAGATCCACAAGGTGCAAATAGGCACACGGCTGGATTATGATATACGCTCCAGGTTGATCGAATTCCTCATGCAAAATCATGACTATTTCGCATGGTCGCACGTCGATATGATTGGAATAGATCCAGAAGTTGTGGTCCATCGACTCCAGGTCGATCCAAGCCATGAACCCGTCAAACAGAAGAGGAGAAAGTTTGCACTAGAATGGAACCGCATCATCAACGATGAAGTCCAAAAGCTAATTGATATAGGCTCCGTCCGTGAGGTTCAATATCCAGATTGGTTGGCGAATGTCATTATTGTGAAAAAGAAAAATGGCAAGTGGAGGGTTTGCATGAACTTCATTGACTTGAACAAGGCTTGTCCGAAGTAACCTTTTCCACTCTCACACATTGACATGCTGGTCGACTCAACTGTTGGCCATGAACTCCTTAGTTTCATGAATGTCTTCTCCTGCTATAATCAAATCCTCATGCATCCAGACAACCAGGAGAAAACTTCGTTCATCACCGAAAGAGGTATCCTTTGTACAAAGCCATGCCTTTTTGTTTGAAAAATACAGGGTCCCTACATAAGAGGTAAAACATTGTTGTTTATTAATGAGTTTGTTTTCTTCACAACAACATATTAAACTTGTTATGCAGGCTGGTGGTGTCAACCAAGGTGCTGAGAGTGCTATTTTTGTAATTGAGAGTTTTGGTTTTGTAACTGGAGTTATACAGGTGTCACACGAAGTAATATTACTGGTGTGGATAATATTACTGGTGTGGATAATAGGTAAACTGAAAAGGGAAAAGAGAAAGTTTATACAAGGTGAAAGGAAGTGTCAAATGAGGCTCTGATGATTGGTGGACCTGCCAAGAAAACGAGGTATTTATCAATGGTGCATCAAAATCAAGAGTCCAACAACAATGGAGGACCTAGTCGAGCTTGAAGAAGGAAGACATGCCATGGTATATAACGCCTATGATAGTATTGTTCATAACTGTAGTGATGTGTAGGCTTATCTTGTTTAGTATTAGTATTATGTCATGGTTGATTTTGGGCATATTTTATTGGCTATGCTCTAGCTCTTTTTGGACATATTTTATTAGGCTATTTAGTGGATGATTTTGTATATAATGTCTCATATTAGGATATTTTTGGGATGTTTAGAGAGAACTATAATATGGATGAATTAGATCATATTGTGTTGAATAGATTTTGGACAAAAAGAATGGTTTTGGATATATTTGAATAGATTCGACACTATAATTTGTGTATATAATGTCTAAGATTTTCCACCTTTTCCTTCTTTTTTCTAAAAAATGTCATGTCAGTGCTGACTGGACAAAAACTGTTACGCGACACTCCATCGAGGATCTGGCGACCACATGTAATTTTTCGGTCGGTGAGTGACATGCCGTGAGAAAGAAATCAACAATAAATGACCAAGTTGAGAAATTTGAAAATTTGGTGATTGAGTTGAAACAAGTCACATCTTTCGATGACCAAATTGGCTATTTACTCAACATTTAAGCTATTAAAATTAATGCTAGCATTAAAGCTATAGTCAAAATTTTCCATTAAACAGACCCTATGTGTGGGGTATTAAGCATTTAACATGAAACATATGCAAATCAATGCAAAAATAGATAAGAATTAATTTCTAAAATAATTATAACTAATTACAATAAACACAAACATATTTTTTGTGGGGATTTTGGAAGGTCACATGTCTCTCCCCACCCCACCTCTTCTTTTGCTTTCATCCAAAACTTCTTTCTAATTTTTTTTTTGTTTCATTTTCTTTTTTCGGGTCTCTCTCTCACTCTATGCCTCCTTCACATTGGCTCGGTAGTTTGTGGGGGGGATTTTTGGTGCCTCTTATTTCAATTTTCAATACAAAGACTCTCCACTTTCTCTTCTCCTCTCCCCTCTCCCTCCTATTTCTTTCTTGCTCTTCCTCCATTCAATGCATCTTTACTTTCCTCTTCATTGGCGTCTTTGCCCCTTCGGTTCTGGTTCTTTCTTCGATCTTAAAGCAAAGTGGTGGCAATGGGTATGGCAGCAGCAGAATCACAGTTTCATGTATTAGTTGCTGTCACGAATTCGTGATTTTTGGGACCTTAGAAATTTTTTATGGGTATTATGGGGATAACAGTAGAATAATGAGGACAATATGGGAAGTAACTGGAAAATACTAGGAAAATTGTCAAAGAATTGAGCATTCCAAATTGGATTGAGGGGAGAACCGGTTCAATAGTGAACAGGTTAATAACCTGTTCACTTTGTGAACCGTTAGATGTTTCTTTCTAGATCTAACAGTTCCCCCTAAGACCACCTGTTTGTACACTCTCTCTCCAAATCAAAAACAACATTGATCCTAAGTATTTTTAGGTTTCTCAATTTCTCTCTTCTGGTTGTACTCTCTCTCTCCAAAAAAAATAAAACACAGAGATCACTGAAGCTTTTGATTTTGAGTATTTTTAAATTTCTGTCTTTTGGTTGTACTCTCTCTCTCCAAAATCAAACACATAGATCACTGAAGCTTTTGATTTTTGAGTATTTTTAGGTTTCTATCTTCTGGTTGTACTCTCTCTCTCCAAAATCAAACACATAGATGTTGAAGAGCTTCAAACACAAAGATGTTGAAGAGCTTTTATCGATTTCTCCTCAACACCCCCTAACCAAACAAAAACCAAAAAGAGAGAGGGAATAATTGGTTTTCCCAACAATGAATCACGTCTCAACGAGTTCTTTCTTTAATTGAAGAAGACTCCCTTGTATTATTAGCCAATATCTGTGTAAAATAAGCAAAGAAATCTCTGATTCAATAGCTGATTATTCTTTCTTCTCTAGATACAAGGTCAAGATCTAGTTGTTAGAGAGAGAATACAACCGAAGAGAGAGAAGTGAGAAATTGAAGATGATTGAGATAAGAATGAATTTTTTATTAAACAAAGTTATAATCGTGAGATATAAATCTTTTAATCTGAAGGTGGAGAAACTGAACAGGTTAATAACCGGTGCACTACTGCACTGGTTCCCCCCTCAATCCTTCCAAATTAACAATAATATTGTTATGGAATTGTGTATTTGTGTTGGAATTGCAGCCGCAAAATACTTGTTTGGCTTCCTCATAGCATATATGCTACAGCCCCATCATATGTTGCAGCTAATATTGCTTGCCAAACAGGGTCTTAGTGTTGTTTTCCATACTTTAAAATATATAATTAATAAATAATTCACAAAAATTATGGGGACACTACCTCTGGATCCCACAAGGACTTTTCCCACCCTAAATACTTTTAAATATTTTTTATTATATAATTTTTTTCTAAATTTGACCTCACATGCTTAAGAGGCTGGGTCTACCCCTGGTGATAATGTAACCTAGTCTATACTTCTATATCTATATCTATCTATCTATACTTATATATAAAGAAAAAGCTCTAAGGAAGTATTCTCTCTATGTGACACCTAAATTTCAAAGTATTTTGTTAAGAGTTCATGTGAACTCTTAGAATTTATTTATTCCTTTTGTAAGTCTATTGCTATCGATTTCTTAAAACTAAAACCATTCATTTAGTTTATACTAAAAGTACTTATCAACTATTCATATTTACTTGTTACTTGAATTAAATATGTAACTATATATATGGTTAAGGTTCTATGAATGAAAGTGGATGTACTGTGTCTTAAGAAAAATTTACAAACTAGAAAATGACCACATAAGAGCAATTTATTGAATGAAACTATTCGGCTCCCTGCATGAAGACCTGATCATGGACCCGTTTGGGGCTCCGTTTTGCACCAAAAAATGGAGTTTAGTCCAATTGCAATTGTCCGTTTCACAGTTCGCTGTTTGGCAGACAGTTTCATTGCAACTGAAATCGCAAGATTCGCGATTTCATTGGAAGCTCTCGAGAGCTACTTCGACTAAGACCGAGTTTTTCGCAAAAAAATAATTTTCTCTTAAAAAAACACAGAGCTGCCTTTCGCCATCAAAATATCATGAATCTCTTGACACATTTGCCCTCGACAAATCTGGTTATTACATGCCTCAACCCTCTGTGCATTTTAACCTAAATCGCAACAAATCATTTCAGGCGCAACTCTCTTGTTCTCTCCATTTGCTTCTTCCTTCTTCTACTATGACCGCTTTCGTCTTGAGCATCACTGCAGGTATTGTCTCCTTTGATTTTTCAAGTGCGATTGTTCTCTTCTGATTAAGCTTCATCGTGCGGTAACCATGTCTGATTTATATGGGTCTTGGGTTTGTCTTTTAATTTTGTTCGTTCGTTTGAGTTATTTGTGTCTTTTATTTTGTATTTCTTTGTTTGTTCGTTTGATTTATATGGGTTATGGGTGCTAAAACTATCGTATACTTGGCATACAAGGGGGAATGCCAAGGCTATTACATTTTATAATAAAAATTTGACAAATTACATTATCTCACCTCAATGCAGTTTTGTTCATTCAAACACTAAATTGTACATCAACTCACCTCACCATAGTTTTTGTGACCCGCCAAACATTTTTTGTTAGTAGAACTCACATCACAACACCACAACTTTTTACCTAACAGATTTTCTCTTATAAGTACACATAATAACTACACACTTAACAACCATTGGATCATACCAAGGGACCATATCTGATCTCAAAATTTTATGCCAAATAATCACTCTCGCTCGCGTTTGGTCTTCTCTCCTCTCTCTATGATTTCCCTAAACCAGCTTATTCATTCTCCATCTCTCTTTCACTTGCTTTTCTCACTCAAAGACCCAGCCGTAGAGAAACCTCTCTTGCTCGAACTGACGAAAATGTCAATAGGGAACAATAGCCTCACATTGTCTCATCTTCAATTTGTCTAAAGGTATTCAAGAATCCTTTGCCTTTTATTAATTTGTATATCTGATATGAATCTTAGAAAAATAAATGGATTTTGGGCAGGATTGGCGTCAAATGTGTACAGAGATTTGATAAAACCTTGAACAATTTTTCAAACTTTAGATAGAACATTTGGATCTTTTAGTGCCTCCAAATCTCCAAATCAGGATGAATCCCGACTCTGGCAAAGAAATCGAGAAAATAAATTTGGGCAAAAATCTATTTACATGACTAATACGCAATGGTTTCAAAAGCACTACTAGTGGCGACAGTGGTGGTGGTCATCTCATGACTCCAAATCTCTAAATAGGGTCAAAATCTCGACTCCAAATCGTGTTTCTCCAAATGATCAGTTGGGTGAGATAAGAGATGAGAATGGATGCTGGGTTGGTGATTTTTGGTCTTTGGGTTTATGGAGAGGAGAAGGTTGTTGGGGAAAAAACAAATGAGAGAGGGATGGCTGGTCGTGAAAGAGAGAGATGGCGAATGGAGAACAAGGCTTCAGGAAATCAGAGAGAGAGAGAGGGAGAAGGAGAGGAAGTCGCGTGTGGGAGTGATTATTTGGGATCAGATTTTGAGATCAAATTTGGTCTCTTGGTATGATCCAATAGTTGTTAAATGTGTACTTATAAGAGCATCTCCAACAAGGTTTATAAAAGAAGATGTAAAACCCCAACTATTGATTTACAACCCAGAAGTACAATAAAAATAACTCTAACAGAGTTTGTACCAGAGTACGTAAATTTATATATCCGAAATTGGTTCCCAAATTTACGACTCACCAAAGGAAAGAAAAGAAGTACGTAAAAAAAAGAGGGAGTTGGTAGTTGGTGTTCATAGTCGTTGCCCAACAACTACTTTCTCTGTTCTTGACCGACCGTTGAGCTTTCTAAGTACATTTCCCCAACTTCAAACCTGAAAACTACACACACTTTCAAGAAAATACATCACAGATCTTGATCATGAACCACTGCATCTCCATCTCCAGCTACGCATCTCCATTATCGGCTCTGGTGATCAACCATTGTCCACGACAAAGTCTCAAACCCATTTTGGCTGTGTTTGGTGAAGCGGTACCGCTAACAGTCCCACTTTACGGGACCACTTCACCAAACACATGAAATTTGAGGCCACTCTAATACCGCTCTCAAATTACAAGCTCCAAATTGGAGCTTGTGAGGGCGTTAACCGCCCTCACTTTTTTTTAAAATTTTTTTTATGCGGGCCCCACATATGTTAAAGTCAAACTTTTATTTTTTAAATAAAAAAAACATGATGGGACCCACTTGAATAATAATATTACTAATAAACCCCAACTAAGATATATTTAGACTTAATAAATTAGATTTATAATTATAAATATATATATTAATAATTATAATAATATATATTTTTAATTTGACATTTTCTTTCATTTATATATGCAGTATATATTATATTACAAATTTATTTAAATATTAAACTAAAGTAATTGTTAAAGTATATTTATAAATTAATAATCATTATTTATTTATCAAATTTATAATTAATTTTTTATTGAAATAAAAAAATTAGAATGAAAAAATACAAACAAAATATATTTACCCAACCTAACCGCTAACAACAGTTAACAGCTCTACCAAACACCTCACAACTTATTTCACAGCTTTAAGCTCAGATTTTTTTCCACACCTTAACCTCTAGCGTTGAAAATCAACACAACCGCTCTACCAAACGTACACTTTATCTCTCAACTCTGAAACTAATTTGCTCTCTGTACGACTACCCGGGTGGCTGTCTTGTAAGTTTAATATGTAAGATTCATTGTATTTTGTGGGTTGTGTTTAATCATTGTGGGTTGGGTTAATGGGCATTAATGGGCCACAATCTTGAGTAGAAGTTTGGCTTATTTATGTTAAAACGTGATATGATATACATTATATTAAGTTGGATCCCATGGATAATTTTGTATTAATGTGTATTACTTAATTTTTTATTAATACTCATTGTTTAATTGTAGATATGGATCTCATGTATAAGTCTTACACTTCGTTACTATTGAATGAGGAATTAGAAGGCAATCAAAATGTTAACACCGATTTCGACTCTCAAATTCCAAATGAAATTGCTCCTTCAATAATAAATCATCGAAGGGGTGGGAATTTCTCAATTGACGAGGATAAACTCCTCGTGTTTGCTTGGCTCAATACTAGCAAAGATTCATGTCTAGGGAATGTTAAAAATTCTAACAAATATTGGCAACAAATTATGAATTTTTTCAACACCAATAGTGGTTCTTGTGCCCAAGCATCTCTTAAACAACGATGGTATGACATTAACAAAAAATTTCCAAAATTTTCTACATATTTGAGTCAGATTGAAGGAAGAAACCAAAGCGGGCAGACTGAACATAGGAGGTAATGATTACTACTTATTATTGATCAATAATTTATAATAATTATGATTTTAAGAATCTGACATTTCCTTATGTAGATTGGTGATGTCAAAGCCATGTATACCGATTTAGAAAATAAACCATTTTTGCTTGAGCATTGTTGGATTTTATTGAGGGAGGAAGTTAAAAGGCAACAAACTCTCTCTACTAAGAGGCAAAAGATTGCTTCATTGTATGAATCCCATGATTATGTAAACTTAGAAGATAATGATGAAGCATCCATCAACCAAAACAGACCAATAGGCACCAAGGCGGCTAAGAAAGCTGCTGCAAGTGGATCAAAGAGTTCAATATCTGATGAAATAATGCAAGAGAGGATTGCGATTGAATGTGCAAAAATGGAGCAACGAGATAGAGCTTTAATTGAGCAGCAAAGAGAGAAAGCTGAAAGAAAAAGAGATGGAGATGGAGATGAATTCGGAGGTTGAAGCAATGACCAAAGACTTCTGTAAGCAAGGATCCTCATCGTGGCGGTTATCTTCTGAAGAGGAGAAAGACCAAGCATTCCATATGCATTTCGTCTCTATACAAAATATTGGTCATTAGCTACCACACAATTTACACTATGGAGAAAAAGATTTATACTCATTCGAAACCTTCTCCTAAGAAGACCTTATGGTAAACCGGATCAGGCTTAAAATAGTCATTCCAAAACCTGGAGTGGCCATTAAAATGATTATGATGAATTATTCTATGACCAATGACGGAACCACAATTACCAGGACGTCGCCTTCCCCTATTTGATTCGATTTCCACCTCTCTAACATCAAATAATATATTTAACTC
Source organism: Tripterygium wilfordii (assembly GCF_013401445.1). Lineage (NCBI taxonomy): Eukaryota > Viridiplantae > Streptophyta > Magnoliopsida > Celastrales > Celastraceae > Tripterygium > Tripterygium wilfordii. Next base: position 8,379,776 of record NC_052237.1, on the reverse strand, counting down.
ATCTTCAGAATTAGAATCGAAGTTTAGGAATTCTCTCAAAATTTCAAAGCTAGAACTTGGACGATCCATCATGAAGATAGAATTGTCTCAGGTTTTTTGGGTAGGATGAAGAAACGTTGGGTGATATCAAAATCTCAAAGGAACTCATCATATTTATAACCCAAATTGAATTTTGAATTTTTCATTAAAATGTTCAAATTTTAAATTTTGGAATCTTCAAAATTTTAGACTTTTAAACTTTCAAATTTTTAAAATTTGAAAATTTCCCCCATCTTTTAGATTTTTCTAAAATTTAAAATTTTTACTATTCATAATCGAATTACAATAATGGGCTACGGGTTAAAATATTGGGTCGTGTTAAAATATTCATAGTCCATTGTTTAAAATATATGGAGAAATTATATAGAAACTTCTTTTATACCTTGTTGTTGGCGTGAGTTTTTATCAAAGTAGCAGATATGCTAGCAAAAATGGTGGTAGCAGAAATGCTGGACAATTTTAGTAGTAGATATACTGCATGAATGCTTAGTAGTGTTTGGTTGAACTTTTGCTGATAACATTTATGTTGTGTAGCATATTGTGGCAAATTACGTACAGGGCTATTATGCATTTTTTGTTGCAACATAGACATATAAATTGTATTTATACATAAAATTAATTTATAAAGTAAAGGTAATTAATTAAAATAAAGGAAAGAAAAAAAATAGAGATAAAAAATAATTTATCAATTAATTTATTAAAAATAAAGATAATTAATTAATTTATAAAATAAAGATAATTAATTAATTAATAAGATAAAAACTATTAATTAATTTATAAAATAAAAATAATTAATTAATTAATGGGGTGAGGGATAGAATGAGAATGACAATGAAATACTAATGATATAAAAGGGATAGAAATGGAAATGCTAGTAAAATTGTTCAAATTGGTAACATTTTGAAACTAGCATAATATGATGGTAAAATTGTCTCGGACGTACCCGGATATGCTCATTTGGTTGGCCAAAAGTAGTTATACTAGTTACAAGCATAAATGTTTTAACAACCGCAGCCTAGAACCCCTTGTTGGTGATGCTCTAAGAAAAAACTTGTATATATATACACGCTGCATGAGTGTGCTTTGTTTCAAAAAGATGAAGAAAATCAATATAATAATTTGAAATTGGGACCCACACAAAAAGAGGAAAAAGGACTCCAAATGTAGAGTATAGTGTGTATTTAGAGTCACTGATGTGGGTGCTCTTAGTCGCATTTTACAGTCTGCTAGAATCTTAAAACTTGGTATGGCAACTCTGAATTAAATAATTAATCAGAATCTCTATCATTGTTGTTTGATGGTTTCGTCTTATGTAACCTAAAGATTATAGTTTTCAGTTTGATATGAAGCAACTGGCTCATTCATATGGAGAATTGAAGTGTTTCAAGCAGTATGAAATGCTCGACATTCAGAATGTATTCAGAGAACCTCGGAGTGGTTTATCTGGGCTTGCCGAGGTATATGAAATGCGGAGGACTGCCCTTCCTACCTGACCATATCTCATACAAAATCTAGACTGTTTTTTCCTTTAACATTTGCAGGGTATTCTGTGAAATCCTGTTTGTAAATTTTTGAATCAGAAAAGCTTGGGAGCCTCTTTGAACAAGACAAGGCGAAACAACAACCGAGAGCAACGGCCTCTGAGCCAAAATCAAGTAAATCCATTTTTTTTGTTGGTTTAGTAGATCTTTTTTCTGTTTTCTAAGCTGTGCAATGCCTGAAATGTTGTTCGGCTAGAATATGCTACGCTGGATGCGGCTGTTGTTGTTCGCATATTCGCTTACATTTGCAATCATTCCCATCCTTCTAATGTTTTTCCAGAGGGGCATGACAAAATTGAATGGAAATCCCACATTGTAAGTTGAGTTATCTTCTGCAGCGTTATATCCATTTATTTCTTCTCTTTTTTCTCCTGTTTTGGGATCGTTTTACAAGTTTGCCTCAGGGATTAACCCAATAAGTCAAAAAAGGAATTAAATGACGAAGAGTTTGAACCAGCGACCTGCAACTAAAGGAAATAATCAGAGTACTGCTCCTAAATCTGAGTACTACTATGATGTTAATTAAGTAAATGCATGCTCTATTTGCTATGATGTTACGCAAATGCATGCTCTATTTGTTGTCTGATGTTACAACATTGTACAAGACTCTACTGGTCAGATTTTTATTAATGTCTCTCTCATGAAAAAATACAAGATTCTCTCTAGGCTTTCTATATTCGAACTTTGTAGATAGATATGGTGGTAAAGTTGCTTCATTGCAAGCTGTGTCGCGGGTTCAAACGATGGAAATAATCTTCTCATCCTGATCTATTCAGTTGTGGTTTTTGAACTATTAATAGAAACTACTTCACCTTTCCTGCTTTCCACCTCTCCTTGCCATGAATAAAGGACTGTGAGTCTGTGATCACCAAACTCTGCGTCTCTTCTCTCAATCAAAGCAGAGGTGGTGATAAGATAGGGCGATGACTGAGTTCCAGTTGGCTTATGATGCGTATGCAGCCACGACCACCGTGCCTCCTGGAGATGATCTCCACATGATAAGGACTCAACATCCGAAATCACCACCAAGATTTGAGCTTTCTCCATACAAAGAACGTAGCATCAAAACATACAAGGACACCAAGTCATGGCGGAATGATTCGGAGATGAAGAGGAAGAAAAGGGTTGTGAACTATAAATTCTATGCTGTTGAAGGGACGATTAAGTCTTCCATTAAAACTGGGTACTGTTGTTTGAAGAAGAAATGTTCTAAGATGGTTCATGGCTTCTGAGGAACAAAGGAAAGAGAGGTCTTGAACTCTTGAAGGGAAATTTGGTTTTTTGGATTCATAAAAGGGAATGTACTGATGCTTTCTTAGAGAAATTCGATCTTTTACTTAAGTGTAGGATATTTGTTCGATCCTACCGGTGTGGTAATCTCTCCTTTTTCTTAAGTCTGTTTCCTACTGAGTCTTATACTCACTCCTGTGTTGTGTAATCTCTCCAGGTCAGGATGATGATGAGATGGGGCCACCGGAGATTTGAGGAGGTGTAGCAGTCCATGGCTGCTTAATAGATTACGAGGGACCATAAAACCTTATTTGAATTTGAGTAATTTGTTTTTCTTAAATAACTATGCTGCTACTGTTCACTCTAGGTCTGTAATGATTTATTTGTGTCGAACCAAATGTTAACAATGGATTTCATGTACATATACTGTTGCTGTGACAAGTAAATAACCATGGACACGAATTGTTTAGAGAAGTTTTAGTGTTACATGTTCTGTTTTTACACCCACCCTGTGCGAGTCATGACAACCTATTATTTCAACATTACCATTTCATATATACACCTTTTATGTAACTTTTAATTAAATATAAAAAAATTTGAGTTTGAGGCCACCCATGAATAATAATGTTGAAACCTATTACATAGGTCTTAACTTAGCAAATGTGGAGACACGTGTGTTCTCAAACTCTAATTTTTTGATATTTAATTAAAAGTTACATAAAAATGTGAGGTTTGTATGGTATTTTGACTATTTTCAATTGATAATTTATTGATAAGTTAATAACAATATTTTCTCACATTTAATGATTTATTAAAACGGTGTCGTTTCTATCCCCAACCTAATTCCTTTCTTTTTTATACCTCAGCGCCCCTTTTCTTTTCCTTGTGAATTTGAAGGTATTTCAGCGCGGGAAATTGCAGCGCCACCCAGTGATTCTCTTCATCAGTCGATTCACTGGAGAAATGAAAGGTCACGATCTCGAGTTGGAGAAATCCCGATTGCTTAGCTTGGCGCTCGATGGCGGATTCGATGAAGATTCGGCCAACAAATGCTTAGAGCGTTTCATCTCTCTTTACGGTACTCATTTCCATCTCCAACGCCCCATAAATCACCAAAAACCTCTTCTTTGTTTCCAATGATAAACTTGTATATGCATATTTCGCATGAATTTTTTAATTTAAGGAAAAATGAGTTGTTGTGTCGATTGAAGGTATGGGGCTCCGGAAATGCTGCAGAAAGGGTATTCATGAAATGGGTTTGTTAAATCTTATTTGGGTTGAGCATAGCGTGTTCAAGATGAAAACTTGCAACATATGCTTGGTTATTTAAGTTCAAATGCCGCTGTATCTGAGATTGATAAATTCACATCAAATGAAATTAGAAGAAAAGGTTGAGTGGTGATAGAAAAAGTGAAACAATTCCAGTGCACAAGACTCCTGCAGTGGGAAGGTCGGAGACTGGCAAGATATACGTAGATCTTACCCCACATAAAATATGTAGAGACTTTTTTTCTAGAAATTGAACAGGTGACCTCTAAGTTGCATCTTGCAACTCTACGCCCTGCCACCGAGCCACATATTCACCTGTAAAATGGTGAGTGGTGATATTGTTTGAAAATAAAAATTGTTTTGGGATTTTGTGTAAATAGAGCTGTAGTGAGGGTTATTTGCTCGTTGCTTGGGGCTGCATTTGATGATGAGAATGTGCAGGAGAATGTGACTATACATTAAGCCTTGAGGGCTCTAATTTGTTGCCTATTTTGTGCTGAAAAGCATTCCACAGACATGGTATAGTGAAAATACTTCTATCTTTCAATCATGCTGGATTGCAAGGAACATTTATATTTGTCTTGAACTGTACTCATCCAGGTTATAAATTTGATTGGGAGAGAATTTAAATCTCAAAGTGTTTTGGTTAGTTTGGAACTAGTAGAAAGGCTTAATAACGGACTGCTAATCTATATGATTAATGGCTTCTGATGATTATGACCAATCAAGATTGTTCTTTAGTAACTTCTCATTGATTTTATTCCTATTTTTTCTTATCATTTTTTCCCAAAGGTGATGATGGCCAAGATTTCATCAGTGTGGAGTACTGCGGTGATGATTTTCTTGCTGTATTAGCAGAATCCATGCAAGACATTGAGGAATGGGATGATTTACAGGCTGTAGAGTCAGAAGCATGTGGAGCTCTCAATAAAATGTTTGAAAGTGATATTCTCTGCAATAATGAAGCACACAACAAGGAGAATAAAAGAGAATACATCAATGTCTTAGAAGATTCACCTGAACCCAAGAAACAGCCAAATGTGGTGGAGGTAGATTCTTCTAGTGACAGTGAATACTTCATTCAAAGTTCGCGTATCAGTTCTTCCATTTCTCAGGAAAAGGTATTTCTCACAAACATTTTTGGTCTCAATATCATCACCTCTACATTGCACTTTCACTATCTGTTGGGCATCTGGAGTTAATAAGCAGTTATCTTTTGCATTCATAGCCTATATGTGGTGACAAAATCATTAATTTATTGCTGCTAATATATCCTGTATACTTTTGTACTTGATGGGGGTAGCATTCTTATGTATGGATGTATCTTTTATTTCATGCTCCACTAATCCTTTTTTTTATTTACCTCGAAGGATTGTAGGAGCAGTGTCACTCAAGCGTCCGTTACATCAAATTACAATAAAAGGAGATCCTCCCGAATATCAAACAATGAAAATTTTACTCTCAGTTATGAAGAATTGCAGGAATTGGATGATTTTAAATTGGCAAATGTTGTAATATTTGGCAACCCAACATTTCGACCATTGCAGCATCAGGCCTGTAAAGCATTTGTGGCAAAACAAGATTGCTTTATTCTTATGCCCACCGGAGGTGGTAAAAGTTTATGTTATCAGGTAGTCTTTCTTCACATATCATAACATCTGTCCGTTTATTTTGTCATCGATAATCAGCAATTTGCATTTTTAGCGAATCTCTTTTGCAGTTTTGGTCTTGTTAATGGGTATTGTAATCTTGGGTTTCATGTTGCACAGAGTGTGGCAGTCATTGGATTTTGCATTAAGTTGCTGAAAGTGAGAAATCTCTCTTTGTACTGTAACTATATAATATTTATCTCCATGTTTTATACAGCTTCCGGCAACCATGAAACCAGGTGTAACTGTGGTTGTATCTCCCCTGCTATCCCTCATTCAGGATCAGATAATTACACTGAACCTCAAGTTTGGAGTACCAGCAACCTTTCTGAATTCTCAACAAACTGCTTCACAATCACTGGCCATCCTGCAAGAGCTAAGGCAAGGTCTACTTCTATGTACTGGGATATATTGAGGGTCGGTATTTTCTTATTTGGTCTGCATCAAGTTTTTCTTTGTTATTCCCGTGCTGGATTTAAGATTCCATTGTTGACTTCATTACCACTCTCATCAATTTTCTCAATTCTCATTGTGGCTCATATAGTTATTCCCCTCTATGGATATAAGATTTTTCTCACTGCATTGTAACTGCATCAATTGGCTTTCATATTTATGCTTTTCTGTCACTCCCAGGAAGGACAAGCCATCATGTAAGCTCTTATATGTAACTCCAGAGAGGGTTGCTGGAAACCTGTCATTTCTTGAGACATTGAAATGCCTGCATCGGAGGGTAAAGCTTTCTTCATGATTCTGACTGAACGGATAAAACCTTGTAGACTAGGATAAGTTTTTGAAAGTTTTAATAGTTTTTTTCATCTGGTACTTTTCATGTAATTGCAGGGACAGCTGGCTGGTTTTGTTGTTGATGAAGCACATTGTGTGAGGTATGTCTAGCCTTTTTCAGCATGCTTTGTGCTTTTATTCTGATGGCCATGAGGCCCATGACGATTTTATGGATTTAGATGTGTATAGGAAGGGCATGCCTGATGTCCATCATGACTGTATAACCAACTGAAGCAACACAAGCACCTTCAGAATTATAATCTTTCTATACTTAACTTCTTGGTTAACGAATTATGTTCAACATCAAGTGTAAGGATGGGCACTCTACTGATAGAATCGCACCATTGTATTAGATAGGAATATAGGATATATGGGAAGATACTGAAATCTGGGAACAAAAGTATGAATCATGGTGCACTGACTAGTAGTCAGCAGAATACTAGGACTGTGTTCTAATTACTAGTATGAAGCTTGTTAGGTAGAGAAGAAGCTATAACAAATTTGAGGAAGCTGTGAGCAGCAAAATGCTATCTGCGTGCAGAAGCAACACAAATTTGATTAACAAAAACAATTAGCAGAGATTTTGTTTTCGATACCTGGTACCAATTTCAACCTTCTCTAATAATATTTTCCAGTCAGTGGGGCCATGATTTTCGTCCAGACTACAGAGGATTAGGATGCCTTAAGCAGAATTTCTCAGATGTTCCTCTCATGGCATTGACTGCAACGGCAACCCAGTCAGTCCGTGAGGTAATTGATTGCAGAATAGAACTGCTCTTTTTGTTTCTTTTGAAATAAATGAGCATCTTGCTATATAAGTAATTCTTCTGTAGGACATCTTAAAAGTTCTGAGAATTCCACGTGCCCTCATTCTCGAGACAAGCTTTGATAGACCGAATCTGAAGTATGAAGTGATTGGCAAGACTAAGGAATCACTAAAGCAGCTTGGGGAGCTTCTAAAAAGTCGTTTCAAAAACCAATGTGGAATTGTATACTGCCTCTCAAAAAGTGAATGTGTCGAGGTTTCAACTTTTTTGAATGATAAAAGTAAGATCAAGACAGTATATTATCACGCTGGTTTGACAGCTCGTCAAAGAATTGCTGCACAAAAGAAGTGGCATACTGGAGAAGTCAACATTGTATGTGCTACTATTGCATTTGGGATGGGAATAGACAAACCAGATGTTGTAAGTCTAGTTCTATTCTTCAGTTTCTCTTCAATTATTCCACGTTATTTTTAGTTGTTTAATCATTCCATTTTTGGTCCAACAAAGTCAAGAGGATATGTAGGTCCATCAATACTATAACTGATTCAGCGTACTCTTTTTTTTTTAAATTTTTATAGTCAACTGTGATTTTTGCCCTATCTCTGTAAAACTCATTGAGTTCCATGTTTCATTTGTTCAGCGCTTTGTTATTCACAATACTCTGTCAAAATCAATTGAAAGCTATTATCAGGAATCTGGAAGGGCTGGAAGAGATAATCTTCGTTCTGCATGCATTGTTCTATACCAAAAGAAGGATTTCAGTCGGGTTGTATGTATGTTACGGAGTGGACAAGGAAATAAGAAGGAAAGCTTCAAGACGGCAATGGGTCAAGCTCAGAAAATGAAGCAGTACTGTGAACTTAAGGTATTGACCACATTCTGTTTGTAGTGATTGTTATTCATTAAGTTTATTGAAAATTCCATGTTCAAAAATCTTTTTCCTCTTTTTGGTGAATATTTAGGCCGAATGTCGAAGGCAAACACTACTCGAACATTTTGGTGAGTCTTTTGACCGAAAAGCTTGCAAATATGGTTCTAATCCTTGTGACAACTGTCTGAACACTTCCTTATGAGTGTGGAGATATGGTTTCATTTCATGCGACAACTGCCTCAAGCCTTCCCTGTTGCTGCTGCTATGTGTTGCTTTTGGCTCCATCAATCTTAGATTCTGGGCGAATGAGAATACCTTAAATGTCCTTGAAGGATAAAGAAGTAAACAGCTGTGCTTCATCTTGGTCGACTTTTTATGATAAATAAACCAACCATTATCGCAGGTAAGAGATGTTATGTATTCAAGTCAATTTTGGTTACATTTTGGGGTTCATGATTCGTCACTGGTCGATTTGTTTGTATGTTTACTCTGAATCAACTAACACCATGTTGAGTATAATTTTGTTGATTCTGTGAGGATAATCGACGGATTAAATGGGTATGTGAGCCTTGAAGTATACAAGTGTTCATTCCCAGTTTTCTTTGCACCGAATTAGGACTGCAGTTCTTTTAGTCTAAAGTAGATGATGAGCTGCAACAAGAATAGGATTTTGCTACTTTTTCCTGGAAAAAAAAAGTTAGACATGGCCAAGACAGGAAGCTGTAAATATTGAAGTATCTATGGATGATATATCAAAAATGCCGATGAGAATCCCACTAACCAAACCCATGACAAAGTATCAGCTGATGTGATCTCTTTTTTCTGGGGCAACTGAGAACGACTCATTAAGTGTACTCTTTGGACAGTCCACTAAACCTAAACTCAGGTTGGGTTAACCATTTGAGAATAGTGGTGCTAGTTTAAAATCGAACTTCTGATCTCGGATGAGATTCTTTACATCCTAAACTGGAGAGATAATTAGTAGATGATGTAGTGTCATTCAGGGGTTAAGCAATGTATCATCAGAAAGCAAATATGACATCTCCAATGTGGGACAATATGTTTAGATTAATTTGTGCTTCTTGACTTTATTAGAGTAGAAAAACTAAATTAGGGTTGATTGTATCAGATTGGGAGGTTGATAGGCCCATGAAGGACTTACAAAAGAAGAAGCCCAGCTGAAAGGAGAAGCCCAGCTGCACAAGGAAAGACTATTCCAGAAGGACCATGTGGTTGAGTAAGAGTGAAACACTTGTCAGCATCTTATTAGTATAATGATATTATAATATTTGCTTGTTTTGTTATAAGTATGGCAGTAGGCTTGTAGTGTGACAGTCTTTTTGGTGGTGGTTTTGGGAGGACTTGGTTCCTTGAAAATTAGGGGTTGTGGCATTGTTTTCTCTCAGTTGTCTATTAATATTTGTATTCTCATACTGATATTTTCGTTAGTAATACATATCTAGATCTGGTATTATCCTTATGGTTGTGTATTTCTTGCTATTCTATGAATCTCTTGAGTTTGACCCTATCCATTAGTATCGGAGTGACTATGTTCCTGGTATGGTCCTCCCAAAAATGAAGCACGAATAGAAGTTTTGGAAAAGGATGTATCTAGTTTAAAGTCTAGTGTTGCAGTCTTGCAGGAAGACATGGATGAGGTGAAAACTTGTATGTTCCAACTGCGCGATTTATTGCAAAACAAAGGGTTGAACAACATAAGGAAAGAGAAAGATGATGGAGGCTCTTCTCAGGTCCAAGATACAAGTCTGGAGCGCCACCCACCCATAGAGTTGGACTCAGGCAGGAGGAGGCTTGAGCTGCCTGTTTTTAGGTGATGACCCACTGGGTTGGTTGTTTGGAGTTGAACGATACTTTTCAATTAATCATCTCAGTAACGACGAGAAACTTCGGCAATAGTCGTTTGCCTCAAAGGCAGTGCTCGACATTGGTATCAATGGGTAGAGATTCGTAAGTGAGGAGATGTTAGCTGGCATTTTTATTAATGGGCTGAAGGAAACTATCAGGGCTAAGTTAAGTATGAGGCCACCAAGTACTCTATTGGGGATTATGGAGATTCCCCACCGTATAGAAGAAAGAAACAATTCTCTGGCACATTCTTGTCACCCCAAATCACAGCAACCGTCCTCTGTCAGTCTCAATTGTGGTAGTGGTGGTACAAGTAGCTATGTTCCTCCATCTGAGTCTTTCCGGCCGTCTATTATCACCAAACCCCTCGTGACAGCAAGACCAGTGAAGTGTCATTTTGGTGGTAGTTTTGGGAGGTCCCGGTTCCTCGAAAATCAGGGTTTGTGGTGTTGTTTTCTCTCAGTTGTCTATCAATATTTGTATTTTCAGACTGATATTTTCATTAACAATACATATCTAGATATGTTATTATCCTTGTAATTGTGTATTTCTTGCTATTATGTGAATCTCTTGTCTATCAAAGGTCCTCAGCTAGACCTAAATACACCCTTAATTGGGTGCTCTTCCTCTCCCTTTGATTATTGAAAATTTCCTCACAAAGTCACCACTTAAACCCACATTGACTAATTCTGATGATCATTTTTGGGCAACTATTTGTTTGTGAAAATGAAGGCCTATTAGTCAACAACAAATTAAATCTAAGATCTAAGATCTACATGGGCATGAATATTTTTTTTTCTATAAAGAGCACATGCAACAACCATGCAATAATTGTGATTATCACTTGTAGTTTTATTTAGGAAGGAAAATATATGATTCATGTAGACTATGACATGTCAACAAATCCAATTGATATATTTGCATGAAACAGAATAAAGCTATGGATCTTTGTTTTATCCAAATCTTGCTCAATCATCTATGATATTTAAAGTGCCTTCCCTTTTGCCTGAAAATCCAGGAAAAAGGTTCCAAAGCCTTCATATTCCATATAATTTTGCAGACAAAGAAAGTAAATAAATAAAAATAAACTACTATTATTTAACTTCCACAATTTGAGTGACACTATTATTATTATTTTTCATTTAATTGTAAAATCAATCCCACTATTTGAGGGTGATTGTGATGGTATGTGCTTCCTGAATCCCGATTGTTAGGGACATGGGTCCTGGACATGGTGGTTAAAAAAGCAAATTATATAATTGACGCCATAGAATCTTAAAAAAGAAGAATTTTGCTCAAAATTTATGTATTATATTCATACTTTTGTCTTTAGAAACAAAAACTTTCTTATAATAGGATAGTACCGGTGAATTTTTCAGGGGTTAAATGGTATGAATTTGAAAATTCTAGGATTTTCACCGAAAGCAAATTATTCTCAATTATAAAAAAAAAAGAAAGTAAAAACCATTTGATTAGTATAGTTTGAATTTTTTTATGTAAGAAATTAAATCAATTTCCCTTTTTTATAAAGAAGAGAAATTAAATGAATTAGTAAATTACATTAATGCCACCTCATTGACTAAAATTATAAAAATAAAAAATAAAAACATCTCCGCCAATCTTCAGCTTCAACGCCCTTTTTTTTTGGTAAATTACTAGATGGTGGGCCATAGAATTACTGCTGAATCCACGTGTCAAGAAGAGAGGATATGGTACGTGAGAGAAGTGGACCCCACCATTATTAAATTTTCACAGATGAAGAGAGCCTGAGGGCGTTTGCTGTCTCTTTTGACTCTCTTGCGCTTCGCCAAGATCTGTTCTTTAATCAAAGCTCTCCGTCCACAAAACCCAAACATCTCTCCCCAGTGCCCCTCCCTGGCATACAAACACCATTACTACTGTTATTACTCTTTTAACCTCTCTATTTCTTCACTGCTCTTTTCAACTGTAGTATTACCAATATCTTTTCTCAATCTTGTAACCGCAAATGTCGTCAGTTTTAGCTTCTTGTGGGGTGTACTTTTTTGTCCAAGTTTCAGTTCATAAACCCTAACATTTTTGCTCTGAGTAGTTACTTCTTGTCCTCCATTTCTTTTACAAGTTGAGAGAATACGCCCCCTGAAATCAAATCAGGAGTACAGAAGAAAGGAAGTTGCTTGAAGTTTTGCGATTGGGTTCTATGGATAAAGAGTAAATGGTGGGATTGACTGATATGGTTCAGAGTGTGTGCCGTTTGCACATCTTGAATAAATATCCGTTTGGGCTGAGTCGTCTTTGCTCATCTCTATTATGGGAAATGGGTGATTTGCTGTCCGTGGAAAGGAAAAGGAATTGCAGATTGTAAAGATTTCCAGGTGAGTAGTGATGTAGATTGGTTTTTCTTTTTCTTTTTCTTTGTTTTTTCCTCCCCCTTTTAAAGATGCATTTTTTAAGATACCCATTTGAATGCCATTATTTATTTACTTTTATTCCTCCAGTGTGCCGTGTAATCTTGAATTTTGTGGATAGGATGATCTGATTTACATGTTGATTTATCATCTGTATATGAGGTTTTGTTAGCGTCTTCCAGTTGAAGGCATGGTAGGTCACGCTAGGTTTTGAGTTTGTGTAAAAGTCTCCTCTTGCGGCTAACACTTTTATCACAATCAAATGGTTGAATTTTCCTGTATTTGTATTTCATCTAGTGTTGAGAAACTAATGTGGATTAGCTAGTGGGTTTTGATTCATTATTCTTTGTTTATAGCTTTTTGCATTGTGAATGTTGATATACTTGTTGTTTGCAGAGGATATAAATGGAGGTAGAAAAGAAACGCCAAAAGGGGGGCTTGCTCCACTTGTTTGATTGGAATGGAAAGTCGCGGAAGAAGCTTTTCTCTAATAATCCTGCATTGCCTGGTACTTTACTTTTATGATATATATGAATAGCATATCTCACTCCTGTGTTGTGTTCCTAGAGTGTCTGGTCTCATGATTGTTGTTGTCTTCATTCAACTACTTCTATGTCTCGTTTGGTTAATTTGAATTTCTTCGGCCTATCTATTCCAGAAGGAACAAAGCAAGGGACTGGAATACCTGGAAATATGGTGAAATTGCAGTCTAATACAGTGAGATCTGATCTGTCCATTACATACTATTATCTTATGCATGCTTGATTTAAGGTGAAACTAATAGTTTGTAACTGCTGCCAATATTGCTGTCTTTCCAGATTGGGGCAGATGACAATCGAGCAAGTTCAAGTAACAAAGGAAGTAGTGATTTTAGTTGTGCTTCATCAGTCACTAGTGATGAGGGACATGGAACAAGAGGCCCTGGGATAGTTGCTAGACTTATGGGTTTGGATTCAATGCCAAATTCAAATGCTTGTGAGCCATGCGCTACACCAGTTTTTGACTCTCACATGCTTAGATCATCTCAATATGACAAGAGTTCATCTGGTTTGCGAAGAGAATATCATTCCACAGACTATTTCAACATTCCAAATAATAAGCTGGAAATATTTCAGTGGAATCATCAAGAATCAAGGCCACACAAGTCACTGAAACGGCCAACTGAGAGGTTCCGGACTGAAATGCTACCCTCAAAGTCAGCTAAATCCATCCCAATAACCCACCATAAACTCTTGTCTCCCATCAGGAGTCCTGGGTTCATTTCCACAAAGAACGAGGCTTACATAGTGCAGGCAGCAGCAAAGATGATTGAGTCAAGTCCCAGGGCAGCTGGCAAGGAAAAATTGTCATCAATTGGACCTTCTTCAGTTCCCCTTAGAATTCGAGTTTTGAAGCAGAAGATGGAAGCTGCACATACAGCATGTAAGCGTGAAAGATCGAATGAGCCAAATGGTGTGAAGTGTATGAATGGGCAGGGTAGAGGTAAATCCCATGGAGAACCTAGAATCTCCACTGCACGTAAGGTTTCAGAACATTGTACTTCTGACAACGTGATGAATAAGGTGAAATCTGTTTCCCTTGCAGTCCAGGCAAAGGTCAATATACAGAAAAGGGATGGATCAAATTGGAGTAGTAATATGAAGCCTATGAACCAGAAAGAAGGGAATGGGGACAGACCAAAGCAACCATTATGGAGCCAGTCAGGTAGGCAAAGGACTCTCCACAATAATACTTCTGAAAGTAGGACTATAAGTGTGCTCCGACATAATAATCAGAAGCAGAATCGTGTATCAAATAGAGATAGTTCAAGATCAAAGTCTTCAGTCTCCAATCAGCGAGGCAAAAGAACTCATTCCATGGACAATTCAAATAGGATGGTAAATAAGGTGGTTTTAGATCCTGAAAATAGGTTGAGAGAGATGAACTGTGCGGTAACTGATTCCACAAAAGAGCTTTCATCATCTAAACCAAAGAATGCAACTCGGAAGAAATGTCCTGTAAATGCAGATGATCATATTGATAACAGTGTTTCTAATAATGTTTTGATCACCAAAGATGAAAGGTATGTAAAATGTAATGTTGCAATTGATGGGTGCTTGAATGAGGGTGCAGACAATATGAAACAAGGGATGGATGTTGTTTCATTTACGTTCACATCTCCCTTATCAAAATCCAGGCCTGATCCCCAGTCTTCCAGTTCAGTGTCAGGAAACACCAACAGGTGTGGTCTTGGTCCTCTCAGTAATGATGATCAGTCTCCCTTCCAAGATTCGATATTTTCCTCTTCTGGCCTAAATATAATTGGCGGCGATGTTTTAAGTGTCCTTCTGGAACAGAAGCTCAGGGAATTATCGTACAGGGTTGAGGAGTCTTCTGGTTCTGCTTTACGAAATCCAGTGCCCATGCTTAATGTAGTGCGCACCACACGAGAAGAGCAAAACAGGTTGCTTCAACTCAGTTTTGAAAAAGATAAACCAGGAATTCGAGATGACTCGGGTTGTTATACAATTGATGACTTGAAGCTTAGTGTGAATCCGAAATGGCAGGTTTGTCTCCTATTCTCGTACTATTCTGTAATAAGTTGCAAACTACTGCTTTTTCTCTGTGATACAATGGCAAAGAAAATTCTGGTGTCTCCTCAGATTCTAAACTCTTAAGTGCCAGGCTAAGGGTTTAAGTACAACAGTAACTGTCAATCAAAATCCTCCATTTATGGGTGTTGCTGGAATAAGTGCCTTTACAGCTAGCTAATGAAGTGAAGCTGGTTGTTGGTCAAGAAGAAACCAAGTTAAGCTGAACGGTTTCGGTCTTGAGATTGCATACTAGGAATCTCATGGGTTCAGTATAACTGTGGCAGAAGCCTTTCACCAGTACATCTGGTCACTTTTGCACAGTTTGGGTTTTTAAATTTGTAATTGGCCAGTGTAAACGCAAGGCTTTATTTGCTGAGTTTTGCAAAATCAGGGCTTCCGCCCATTATGCTGGAGTGAAGAACTCTGGTGTGTTTTCAATTCTGAATGCCTCTTTTATTATTGAATTAAATTAAGAGGATGAGATTCCAGTCACCTACATGTAGTGGATGAGATATAATTCCGATGAGCTCGAAAAGAATTCCAGTTTTCTGCCTTGTCTTCCAACTTCCAAGAATAGTTATATTTGTATCCCGAGTCTTGTGTAATAATTGTTTGTTGACATTAAACTCAGCACACTTTTAATTTTCTCTTTGGCTGTTTCAGCAGTTGGAGGAGAGCGAAGACCACAACAACTGTGCCAATAGCAGTGAGGATGGACAAGAACTTGACTGTCTGCTCCAGAGCCCAGGTCAAAGTTACTCTGAGGATACAAACACTGCCAGTGGTAGGACACTTCTTTTTCCCCTATGAGATGAACTTTTCTGGTTTTGCATGCAATCCGTAAGCTCTGTGATAACTTCTAGGTTCAAAGATATTTCTGCTACTCGTGAAGTTACAATTACTGAACCACAAATAGTATGAACATGTCAGAACCCTAGTCACAATGAGAAACTTGTCCAAGAATCTTAGGACTGCTCACAGGGCAAAAAGACTACTGGCTTGATAAAATTCAGCTAGGCCGTGGACAACAAAAGCTTCATTAGAAAGCATTGATGCTATATTGCTGACTCGACATACTACTAAGTACTAATCTTTCATCCCTCTGGAAAATCAATTTTCCAAAAAAAATGAAATATTGGAGACTACATTATGTTGTCAATAAACTAGTATCCAAAGGTAATTCAAATAGTTTGTGGAACCAGACTATTTATGATCGCTTCTTTATAATTGAGATATTTGGAATTCAGTACAATGTTTTGTTATGGGATTCCATATGCATGTCTATTAATCTTCTTCTAGAAAGCAGAAATGATCTAAAAAGTGCTTGTGAATTTTGTTAACGGAAAGGCTGTTTTCAAGTAAAATATTGAGTCAAATATACTCCTTTTGCAGGAAGCAAGTATTCTTCATTTTCTCAAGCTCAAGAAGCATTTGACTGGCTCTCAGTGGAAGATTCTCGACAAGAGGAAGGTAACGCAGAGTTATCTGACTCAGCCTCTTCCAAACCTAGGGCCCATGCTTCCGGATTTTATAAAGTTGGAGCATTCATGCCAGTAGTATTTAAGGAAGCAAATGAATGGGAACTAGATTATGTGAGATATGTACTTGGCAGCACCGAGCTCTCATTGAAAGATTTTGCA
Organism: Tripterygium wilfordii; assembly: GCF_013401445.1. Taxonomy (NCBI): domain Eukaryota; kingdom Viridiplantae; phylum Streptophyta; class Magnoliopsida; order Celastrales; family Celastraceae; genus Tripterygium; species Tripterygium wilfordii. Next base: position 8,363,161 of record NC_052237.1, on the reverse strand, counting down.
TTAGGCAAGAACCCTAAGGTCATAGACCCGGATCATTTTAATCAGTTGGAGAATCAAGAAATCGAACCTGACGAAAATGAGGAAGAGCAATCCAAGCTTTGTCGAAAGCTTTTGTTTGATTGTGTGAGCGAATGCCTCGACTTAAGATGTAGCAAAGTCAATGTTGGGAGCTGCAAAGCATGGATTAAATTGTCTACATCATTTCAAAAGAAGAAATGGTTGATAGAGGAAGTGTGTAAAGAGATTTCAAGTTGGAAAAGCATGGAAGACCTCATGATTGAAGAGCTTGTCGACCAGGACATGAGTTCTTACTATGGAAGATGGCTTGACTTTGACATAGAAGCATTTGAAGAAGGTGTAGAGATTGAGAAGGGTATATTTACTTCTTTGCTTGATGAAGTGTTTGGTGAGTTACTGCATTTTTAGGAAAACTTGTGATCTTGTATAATTTTCATATTGGTTAGCAAGAAAAATATGTTGATAACAGGGATTTACCATCAAGTGAAATGTGAAGATTTTCCACTCAAGTTCATGTCTGTCAATTTTATTTTTTCACTGAAAATGTTTCTTGAGAAACCAATGGCTTTAAAGATTGAATGCTATGGGATTCTATACTATATTAATTGACTTGGTGAATTCTCTTTCTTTGGGGTTCATCTAGCATTCATTCTGTATGGTTCTGTGGATGGTGGAGCACAACTGCACAAGGTGTGCATGTTCAAATATCTTCATTTTGTCAACGCATCTCACATGTTTTTCTGTGGGAAACAAATCTATAAAGCAGATCATATGGTTACCATTACTTTATACTCCTTAGAGGGCCCAAAATACAAACTTTATGGGCCTTTTTATGATGAATATTTTTTGGGTAACTAAGAATAATTTAGTAGGCGTGTACTTTTGAACAATCCACTAACCCAAATTCGGATCAGTCCGCCGATAAGTTAGTTGGGTCGAGACCCAATACAAACCACTTGAAAATACTTGCGTTAACTTATAATCGAACTTCCGACCTTAAATGAGATTCTTTATACCCTAAATCCAGAGAAATAATAAGCTATTATGATGGATACACATACATTGCACATTCTTTAATTAATTGCCTAGTCCATTGCTAGTACCCTAGTATAGTTAAAGATAATTAATCGTATATTAAACTAATTAAAAATTATGCTAATAAAAGCTAAAAGCAAGTAGTGGTTTAGAAGTTAGAGGCCACTTGCTAAACAAGACGAAAAGAATGTTTAAAATTAGTACAAAGACTAATCTAACTATACTTTATTGATGAGAGAATTTATTTTCTTTGGTAATGTGTTGGTACTTGGTAGGCTGGTGTATTTATTTTTCTCTATAGGAAAGCAAAGTGTTGCTGCCAAATATTCTTTGTTTCTTGGATAGAGGATCAACTGACAAAGGCACTCTATAGTTTATACACTACAAATCTATACAGTTTAATATACAAATTGCTGTTTTAATAATACTTATTCAAATTGTTTGATTAGGATATTAATTGTTTAATTGTAACAATGATTAACTATTAATTAGCTGCTTGACCAACAGTTAGTATCCTAAGAACCCCTTGTAAAATCTATACTAAATTTAATTTAGGTGATTCACTAATCATTCAACTCTCAATAATAATTGTGTTCTATATAATTAACAACTTATCTCGTCGTTAGGTGAAAATTTTATGTGTGCAAAAGCCTGATGTCTGAGTTAATAAACTTGTGTGGTGTGGTTATTCGTTAAAAAAAACCAGCTGTGAGTTAAGCTTATCAAGATTCAAGGGTAGAGATCATGACACGTGGACGCAAAGTGGACCTCCACATGAATAATGGTGTTGTGGCAATCACATGATAACACAAGTACTGAAATAATGTGTCTTACCCAAAGAATTTCTTTGATCCCTCCCTACTCTCCCCTCAATGCATCAACTTTTTTTTAGTTCTTTTCATGCCATTGCCACTATGTGTGCATATAAATGTATGATAAGATTTGGTTAGACCTTTTAAGTTGTTTTAAATTACAAGTTGAAGTGGTGAGATTTTCATACATGTTTGGCACATATTTGACCTTGATATATTAGAGGAAATTAATGAAATAAAGTATACTGACTGACATCATTCACATACAGAGAAAGTGATTGGATGATTGTCAAAATTTGACGCCATTTGTATATATATGGTATGAGAGGATTAGATTCTTGGTCTGATTCAAAAAGATATTACAGAGTTATCAGTTTGGATGTCACAGAACAAGATGTATGTAAATCTAAAAAGCTCTTCAGTCTTCAACTTGTTTTATTTTTTAATACAAATAAAAATACAATATACGACACACCATCAGATCAAGTCTATGAAAATACAGGTGTCAACAGGCCCCACACAGGAGGCACAAATCAAGCCCACGAGGGGCAGACTAAGCCCACACACCTCCTTATAAATATTCGGAGGAGGTGAGACTAGAACCCATGACCTCAGTCAGGAACATGCAAAGTCATTGCCACTCAACCAATGGCTCATTTGCTCTTCAGTCTTCAACTTGGCATATATACATTTGGCACAAATTAAATAAATGGAAGTGATAACAGGAAGTGATAACAAGTCTTTTAGATGAACTTTGGGTCACTTATATCATCGAAAGATAGGACTTTTTATGAATTAGTCACAAAAAGAAATTTTATTACAAAGTCGTCATCCAATATTTCAAAATGAGACAATTTAATGACTCGAGCAGATTTCAAACAATACTGCTCAGGAATAATGCTTATGTGACATTCAGTCAACAAATACTTTGATGAAAATTTGATAGGTGAACTCGCAAATTCCATCTAAATTTTCTGGGAAAAAAAACTTCGATGGTAGAATTAGTTCCATGAACTTCACAGATTTCGACAAGGAGAGAAGTTGCTACCACTTTCTCCAGAATTGAAGCCGGTCGATCTACTCTCTGCATCAAAGACACACTCTGATGATATATGGGCATGACCTCAACTTCCCTCGGTCCCTCCAACTTCCTAATGACAAAGCAGAAGAAGAAATCAACGAAGACTGTATTTTAACAAGGATTGTATATTTCAATTTTGTTGATTTTGACGTCGGCGTTGGGTTTCCAGGTGAGGGGAGAGGTAGAGTTGCAGAGGGAGATGAGAGGAAGAGTTGTAGAGAAATTTTTTTAATTACGTGTCATTTTTTGATTATTTTATTTTCAGAAACCTAGCTGGATATTTCAAAGTCAATTTTGTTGCCACATAAGCATATGTTGACCAATATCTGTTTACTGGTTGCCACTTCAGTGGAAATCCTGATTGAAAATGGGTGAAATCTTTATGGGTCACTAAATGTCTGAATTGTCTCGTTTTGAAACATTAGATGACGATTTTGCAATAATTTTTTTCCCAGTGACTAAATTATAATAAACCCTATCTTTCGGGTGCTATAAAGTATAATTAACCCAATGAACTTTCTTACTCCAATATTTCACTTTAGGGTTTGGGTTAATTATACTTTACAGTACCAAAAAATATGGATTGTTACACTTCAATCACCCAAAGAAATTTTATTACAAAGTCATCATCCAATGTTTCAAAATGAGACAATTGAGTGACTTGAGCAAATTTCACCCAATTTTGGTAAGGCTTTTGGCTGATGTGACAAAATCTATAAATTTTGGTCAAAAATGCTTATGTGGAAATAATATAAAAACTGAGGTGGTAGCCATTTCCCTCACCTCCGGTGCTCAATGTTCACCAATTTAGCAACGCTGCCACAATGTCATTGCATTCTCTCTATCCCCCATTGTAACCCAGTAATCGACAAAATCACCACTGCATTCTCGTCAAACTCATTCAGTACCATAGCCCTCGTCCATTATGTGCCGCAAATACAGCATCGCCCCCGCACTCTTCGCCGCTGCTCCTACTGTCACCTTCCCCATCACCACCACCACCACCACCAATAAGAGTTTACTAACTGTCCAGACACCTAGTAGCCATCCAGACAATTTGAGAGGAAACCTTGACAAGGAATCTGGTGGAGCTCATCTGTCCGGACACCTTCTATTTGGACACCAGTACCGACTGTCCGAACACCAAGCAACAAAAACATAGGCAGAACTCCAGTTGAAGACATCCATCCGAACATCTGCAGGAGTCGACTGTGATGGATCGTACTTAACACAAGAGGGGGGTGAATTGTTTCCCCAAATTCCGATAGGAATATCTTTTTATAATTTAAAAGGAAATCAATGTCAATTAACAATTAGCACACAAATTTGAACTCTAATGATTATCCTAATCAATATTCATTTCAATGCAAGATGTGATACAATATGGTGAATGATCAATTATCAAATAATCAAGGAATTGCAAAAACAGATTTTTTTAAACAACACACTGCGCACAGATTTTACAACTCAAATTTCACCTAGCAAATCAAGTCAGAATTCAATGAAATTTGGTATGCAGTATCACAACACCCTAATGAATACTATATAAAAAATTCAGATTAAAATTCAAAGTTTAGCTATGTGAACAGTGCACGGACAGACTAGTGGTTCAGAAAATTCTGCAATCAAAACACTTAATCAATCAACAAGCAAGCAATGCAATCAAGAAAGTCCACACAACAATTTATAGTAGTTCGGAGACTCTTCTCCTACATCTACTACCTAGGTTCACCAACCTAGGATTTTCCAACCTCCACTAAGAATGTGGTTTTCTCAAGAGCTCCATAAAACTCACAAGGGTTTTTAGGTCACCCTTAAAACTGAAGATTTCAAGACAATCTTCAAACTTTACAACCAAGGGTTTCAAGCACTCCCTTAAACTCAACCTCAACAAGGTTTTTGCCCAATGAAGGGACTTTTACAAGTGTTCGGTATAAATGGTTCACTCAAGGTTTGCACTGAGCAAATGGGGTTGAGGAACACTCAAGAATCACAATATCACCTCACGGGTTGGATAGAAAATGAAGAATAATGAGGATTTTCGAATATGAAAATAAGAAGCCAAATGAGAAGCACTCCCTCTTTGCAAAAGCAAAATAGTGAGGAAGCCTTTAGAGTGGCTTGGGTAGAAGCTTGGATTCAATGGCACAAACTAGCTTGGAAGCTTTGAGAACAAGAATTTCTTCAATGTAATTTTGGCTTCTCCAAGTTGGAATGAGGAAGAACCCCTCTTTATAATTTACCAAGCTCTTGTGATTTCCACCATTGGATCTTTTTCTATCTTCAAATCTCGACCTTCAATTACATGTGCAAATCTTGGCCATTGAATGAATAGATCATTAAATCTCAACCTTGCAATATTTAGCCGTTGCACTTGCATCATTTTCCAAGTCTAGCTTTCCAAGATTTGAGTTGTCATGTGCACTTGCAGCCATCTTTGACCATTTGATCAAACTTACACCAAATCTTGGCCTTGGTATCTCCAATGATTTCCTACAAAATGTGTAGCAACTTGCAACCATCTTTGACTCCAAAAATCAAGTAAGATCTTCTTTTAAGTCAAAAATTGCAAGCAAGAATATGGTCTTATGCACAACCATTAGATTCACCTTTTAAATGGTCATCTTAACCCTTCAAGTCTTGTTGTAATCTGATCCATTCATAATTCAAAACAATTCAATCTCAGCCATAGATTAGTGTACCATTGGAGCTTGTAGTCTTCAAGAATATCTTCATAATCTAAGTCTTGTCTAGTTGCAAAATATACTTTCTCATCTCTTACAAATTTCAACCATTGCATTTGTCCTTTAGCTTCATCAATTGTCTTCTCACAAAAATCTGATCATTGACCTCAATAAAGGAAGCATGTGCAAGATCTTGTTTGATGAAGATAAGAGATCCTTCACGTGACCAAACATGTCCCTCCAATCTTGACTTCAAACTCTGAATTTGGCAGCACCAATATATCCATATTATACAGCCCTAAGGCTAGTTTCAATCATCAATCAAAATGCCTTAGTGGAAGGTTGATGAACATAGGTTTTTCTTGGTTTTCTAGAGATCCAAGCTCATACTTGAAAACCGGACTTCAATTCACTTGAGCAAACTGAATTCTGAGTGATATAACATCCTCATGATGATTAACCTACAAAGAAATAGGAGGTAGAACTCCCCAATTGCATGTAAGCTCAAAGAGCTTCATATAGAGCGCATAGGTTAATTACATTAGAAAAACAACCCAGAAAATTCATATTACTGCATGATAAATCATTTTATATATATTAGAATGTCCATAAAAAATTTCATAACAATCGGAAATCGTTTGGTCACTCAACTAAGCAAATAAGTCACTAATAGTGAAACCGATGAATTCTACGTGTAAATTCAAAGTCATTTTGCAAACTCAGTGTAAATGACCTTTTCTCTTGAACTTTACTAAATCAAATATGTTCATAGTGATGAAACTAAGATGCACACGAAATTTCATTTAAATCGGAGTTCATTTGGTTCACCACGTTCACAAAGAACACATATGCACAAAATTAGGTAAAACCTAGTTTTGGCGGAATTTAAGCATATGACCAAATATATATGTGATGCACTTAATTTATCATGATTATAGTCCTAGAACATATATTAGACCTTCATGTGCATGTGGTTCAAGTTTCAAGTCATTTGGACCTAAGTAAGATAAATTATGATCATTAGAAGATTAATGCCCTAACTTAGTCCATGTATGTTTGTTTCCAAAACTTAATTTCCAGCACTATCCCAAAAATATATAGATACCAAATTCACATAGAGATATACACAAGCCTTCATTTGTATATGCACAATTAAGATATTAAACAATTAACCAAATAACCATTTAAGCATGTTTTCTAGCATTTTAGGATATGTTCAAGTCAAGCATGCTCACACACATTTTAGTATACAATCATACACAATCATCAAAAACACAATGTTTACCTAGACACTAAGTTTTGGTCCAACACTTCCTTCATATTCCATTCGTATAAATATTCAAAAGTAAGAATCAGCATAAATCAATATCTTCCTCAAGAAATCTTCAAGGATGGATACTCCTAACTCTCCACCTGCAAAAAGGTCTAGAACTGATGAAGGTTCTACTTCTAAAGAAGAAGAAGGTGGAAATGATCCCAGATTCAACCTCTCCCCTATAAGGGAAGACGTATACGAGGATGATCCCCAGAAAACCATCGAATCTTACAAGAAGCTTTGAGGGAAACCAAAAGGAGACTTAAAAAAGCAACCGACAAAGTTCAAGACTACAAAAGGCAACTTATGGTTTCAAAGTATGCCATACAAGGTGTTCGATATATGTCATGGGGCAGACAAGCAAGTACTCATGACCCAGATAAATTGCACGAAGCAATCACTGAGATCACAGTACAACTTGGATCTGTTGCAGATGGAATAGATAGTGTTCTTTATACCCTAGAATAAAATTCCTGTCCAACAGACTGGACACTAGTCCCCACAGTCCGGACACCAATGAGCAGAAATGGAACCAAAAAACTTGATGAAGACCAACTTTCCAAACATCTGCATGAGCCATCCAGACAGTTGTCGCGGATCTATAATTCCAGCACAGTTTTTAAGTTGGGTTTTGAGTATTTATCAAATGTAACCAATGGGGGAGGATTTTCTAATGGTAGTTAGGTATTTTTAGGTGTAAAAAGAGAGACTAAAATTCTAAATTGAGGGTTTTGTCTCATATCTTTCATATCATCATCCTGCCTATCTTCTAGTTTTATGTTTTCTCTCTCTAGAATCCTTTGTGTAGTCTTTTGATTTCGGTGTAAACTCTAGTTTTAATCAATAAAATTAGATGTTTCTCATCAAGATTAAGAGTGGCTAGTTCCATTTTTTAGTCTCTAATTCGGAAGGGTGAATGCGATTATCAATTGCTCAAGGTATGTTTATAAAATCGTAGTTTCGATTTTTCTCTTATAATTTTGTGATAGTTATGTGTTAGCTGCATATGAATGGACATGTTTTTATTGTGTTTTCTTGATTCGGAGTATTAATCGGCTTTTAAAACTAGGCTATGTCCCAAGGGGGAATATTAGTACATAAAAATTGATATGTTTGTGTGCTATGTGTTCATCGTATAATCTAGGAACTCAATTTAGTACACTTAAATCGAAGTACTTAATGCCTAATGCATGATTTTTCCCAATTGATTGAGTCAAATTGCATAGCCATTGATTGTGTGTATTGAGAGCATCCACATCAGCTCCTCTTCTCTAAAATACAGTAAAATGTGTCATTTTACAATTTCACAGAATTACAATTCAATAGCACTTCACATCAGCTCCTCTAAACCATTATTTATAACTTAAAATATTCATTTCTCCAATCACTTTAATATATTTTCTATTTAATGTTTACCGACTATATTTTAAACGAAGAAATATATTTTTGACAACATTATATTTAATATGTGAAAAAAATAATGTAAATATACTTAATATGTGTGTTTCTAATATGTGATAAAATATTGTAAATATACTTAATAATTATCATTGAATTTTAATTATGTCTATCAAAAAAATATGAATTTTAATTATGAAGAATGTTAGGCTATTAAAATTAAAGTAAAAAAAATAAAACCAAAAACACCCGCTTACGAGGCCAACCGATTGGAACTGGAAGACTGAAATTGAGGCGGTGAAGAGGGTGAAGAGAAGGAGAGAGGAAAATAGGAGAGAGGAAAAAAACTAAATAATAAAAAGATTACAAAAATAGAAAATTCATATTTTATTAATAAAATAAGAACAACCATGCTACATATCCTAGTAATAAGTGCCCCAGCCATCCCAGTGCTGAGGTGGTATGCTGACATGGAAAAAGAAATGGGTAGCACTTCAACTCTCATCTCTCATAACTCAACCATAGTTTCACACTCTCTTAACTAGGTTAGCGCTCCCACAATACTCTCGTCTCACTCCCAACGAACTCCTCTTAACCTAGCTTTCCAAAATACTCTCGTCTCTCACAGGACGAACTCCTCAAGCATTCCATTAAACTCAAATCCCAATTTAGCCTTGTAGCAATTAAAGACACAATGTCCATTAATCGCCTAGATTTCCATATCATATGCCATGGCCCTTGAACAACAAATCTTGACTTGATGAAGTGTAAATTGAAGGCAAACAAATAGTCAAATCCATAACAATGTGTGGTTCAAATATTGCGCTTAACCCGGAGCACAAAAAACTCCACAAGTAATGGTTCATGCTCTTATATCTATCCGCACCACTAGTATAAATCAAATACTTCCCACGACCAAACCATTTCTCTGAAGTTGCATCCATTTCCTCACCTTACGATTGAAGTCATCAAGCTTTTCGTTCCAGACTAGACAAAAGCCATCGCGAATTAAATAAATCGACAACAAAGCCAAGTACACCAGAGGGAGAGACCTATATGCATCGTTGAGCCCTCCGACATCCATTTCCTCACCTTACAATTGAGGTCGTCAAGCTTTCTGTTCCGAACTCAATCTCCTGCGGCATGGAGGTTGAGAGGGAGAGATAAAGTGGATCTATCGCTAACCTAGGTTAATTTAAGGGGAAACTATGGTTGAGTTGTGACATATGAGAGTAGGAGTGGGACCCTCTTCTTTTCCTATGTTAGCATGCCACCTCAGCACTGGGATAGCTGGGACACTTGTTACTGGGATCTATAGTATTTTTGAAATAAGAATACTGGAGCTACAGTGATCCACTAAAATTTTCCTACAAAATACAAGAGTTGAGGTGGTTTGTCCTTTTAGTTTTTTTTGGGTTTCATCCGTCAAAAATAAAGTGGACGACATGTTTACAAGAGCTGAAATGGATGCTCTAATGATTGGATTTTCATGGACTGAGCATGGTAGAGCTATGATCAATTGGTCTTTGAGTGTAAAATTAGGGTACTAGCAAAGCTGAACCCCTAAAGGGTAACATTAATCCATAACATTAGGTCCCTATCCTTTTGCGTTCATCGTAAACCAAGAGGATGATGACCTCCATATTTGAATGGAAGTTTTCACACCCAATTTCCATTGCATATGCATAATTAATGCTATCACACAATTTCATTGTGCATGGTTATGCATGTTTGCAATAGTACCTTGAGCATAAGAAATGAGCTTCCACCGGGACGGATTAGAAGCACTCCAAATTTGCATTAAGCTTCCTTGTGGTTCGACTCCGGACTCCCGAATTTTATTACTTGTCGACTACCCTATACTTGAGGTAAGTACACACATACACTATTTGGTGTTGGTCACCACACACCTACCAACCAAAAGAGAAAACACAAGAAATGTGCATAGTTTAGTTATCTCGAGTTAGTTTGCATTACTTTCAGGAAATGGATTTGGAGGCTCCGCAATTACTTAGAGTCTACAATTCAAATCTAATGATGAAGAAAAAGTCAGATAAGTTTTAAAAATAAAAAAATAATAATGTTATGTGATCTGGCACACCTCCCAAACCATTAGATTCAAATTGTAGACCCTACAATCAATTTATATATAAAAAGCTAAGGATCCACAAGGCTTCTCCTCAATTCATGGTGCCACGTGGACGCCTTTACAAAAAAGCCTATATAAACAAAATAAAATTTAAAAATATATTAGAAAACTTTAAGACCCACAACCACACACATAAATGTATTGCAAAACTTTAATACCCACAACCACACTCATACACTTTAAGACCCACAACCACACTCATACAATTAATCAATCAATTTATATATGTATAACTGAGGATCCACAAGGCTTCTCCTTAATTCTTGGTGCCACATGGACGCCTCTACAAAAAAGCTTACACATTCTAATTAAACTTGATAAAAAGGAATGATTGACAACTTGAGTGATGAGAATTAATTTAAAAAAAAAATGTAAAGGACAAAAGAAAAAATTAAAATATATTGAAAAACTTTAAGACCCATAATGGGGATTTAATGTTTCATGGAAGTGGTTTGATGTTGTTTGAGCTTCACTAAGATCATGTATTATTAATTATGAGAGTCTTTTGATATTACTCAATTAATGAAATTCCTTTGTAGTATTTAGTTTGAAAACATTTTGTATGTTTTTGGCATTAATTATCATCATTTTGTGGGAATTTTTTGTGTTTTTATCATTATTTTTGTGTGTTTTTATCATTTTATGTGTTTTTGATGTATTTTGTGTGTTTTTGTAGTATTTAATTGATGTATTGTGCATGTTTAGAGTTTGGTCAGGTTTAGTAGTCTGTTTGGATTGCAATATACACAACATGAGAGGTTTTTCTCACGCTATATTGTTCTAATGTGTAAGTAAATTCAGCCTATTTGGTATTGGAACATGTAAGTGGTGACAGGAAAGCATGATAGAATTCAGTGAGTTATTGAAGGTCAAAGTGATTATAGGCATAAATCTACCAGTCATACATAACATTTCAAAAATATAAATTCAAAAATCTTATTCTAAAAATATTAAGAATCTTATTCTAAAAATATAATTTCAAAAATATTACTTATGCTACATTGTATTTCTCGATATTGAATGCCACTTTATAGAGAATGTTGTACCAACCATACAATATTGTCTCATAAACATGCTTTGTGACCTATAACACTTTGTAGATACTAACAACACAAATAAAAATTGATAACTATTAACATACTTATTTCTTATGAATCAAATTTCTTACACCCTATTAGAAATTTTTTTTCTTAGTAAACTAAAAAAAAGGTATTGTACATATTTTATCTTCATCTTCATCTCACAAGCATCTCTATTTTCTACAATTAACACTCTACTCTACTGCTCTTCATGTTAACAAAGTATTGAAAATTTCTTACACATCTCTATTTTCCTATCAAAATATGTACCGCGCGAAGCGCGGGCATGCAACTAGTTTTAAATGAATTGCGGAGCCTCCATATCTATAGGAAATAGACTCATCATTTAGGATGTATTATACAACATATTCCAAGAGGGAAGTGCAATTAAAATTAAGCATAAGTTCTTAGCATGGTGCATAGAACTCAACCAACACATGTACATCTTATATTTCATCCAGAACAACTCTATGAAAAGTATCTGAGTTAGCACCACCACTCTGGATGGTATTGCAACTATCTTCAAGTTCGTCCCTGCGTGTTAAAAAATAGTGAAAAAATCTCTGCAATTCCATAGATGTATGCACAATTGATCGAACATTTTCTTTATAGTTTTTTTGAGTTCTTTATAATTTTCCGTTCTCAACAAATCTCATATTCTAGATTCAAATCCTAATTTCGGATAAATTGCCATTTAGGGAAAAAGACAAAAATAATTATAAAAATAAACCGTTGTTAACTCAATCGTGTTTTTTCATATTTTATATCGATGTCGTTTGTTATAAACATATAACTTCCTTAACATTCAACACTTTCATGTGGATTGAGGGTAAAATAATAATCATTATTAAAGGAGCTTCAAATTAGTTTCAAATATAATAGAAGGACCGTTATTAATTTATCCTTAACTTTCACCTTTTTTTTATCAGAATATAACTCATATTAGAAGTATTCAAATGACTGGCGGTTCGATTTTTGTAAAACCAAAAATTTTCTTTTTGAGAAAAATAAAAACCAAATCTAATCGTTTTACAATTAAAATCAGACTAAACTGTTGAGGATTGGTTCCATTTTGGTTTTGATTTTACGGGTTGAAATCGAAAACATACAAATTACTTTATTTTATGATTTTTATAAATCAATAAACAATCATTTTCGGCTTCATTAACTCCAACACTAACACATAAAAAAATAATATTAATATATAATATATAATTTATCAAGGTTTGAATCTGAACTACATTTTAAAAACCAAATCAAAATAAAAAACGGAAACAAAACCAAGAACCAAACCTGAATTAAAATTTTCGGTTTGATTCACCAATTCTGGTCGGAACGGAATGATGTACGCCGATGGAGAGAGGAATTCCTGTGTTTAGTTGTACAATATACAAGGGAATTGAATGTTATATTCCGACTAACTTGGGAATTTAGCTTTCCCCTTAGATTTAGAGGAAGCACCAATTCCAAACAAGTAAGAATTGTGTTTTAATGGTGAAAAGACAAAAAATACCCTTGTATTTAATAATTTAAATATAAATGAAGGATTGTTTAGTTATTTAATCGTTATTCCTATTTTCATTCCATATTGAATAATTACATCCAAACCTAGAAAAATCATATTCCTTGGTGAATTTTTTGACTAACCAAACATAAGAATATAAGCAATTTTTATTTCCGTTCCCCTTCTCATTCCCATTCCCATTCTCATTCGGATTCCTATTTCCATGTTGAACTAAACATAATATAAGTGAGTCTTAACTCTTACATATGTTTATGATTACGATGAATGATTGTTTGACATGTCACATAAGTTTATTCAAAGGTAAAGTAGAGGTAAATTTGGGATAAAAGAAATAGGTTGATATTTTGGGTCAAATAGCATTACTCAACTGATATATTCGGCTGTTCCCCTTGTTCCTTTAATTCGGTTTTGGAACTCAAAATTAGGTTTTATTAAGGGCACTGAAATCCCTGCGGAATTCTGATAACTAGTAAACCTTTTTCTTTGTTCGGAGCAGTCCAACATGAGTAACAATGTAAGTCCTAATTTCTTATTCGGGAGCTTCTGCGACAAATTACTGATATTTGTTTTTCTTTTGAACTTTAGGTTTCCTTTCAGCTGGGTTTTGATTTGTCTTTTTTGATTCTATTTTACTAAAATTTTTACAGGCTGTTGGGGTTGATAACACCTTCAGAAGGAAATTCGATCGGGAAGAATATCTTGAACGTGCTCGTGAGCGCGAAAGACAGGTTCTTCAGGCCTTCGATTCTCCAAACTCTCAAGGGTCCTAATTGTTCTTGCATTTTCTATTTCTCGATCTTTTTGCTGAAATTGATTTTTTTATTATTTAACATTTTTATGTTTAGGAGGATGATGGGAAGGTTAAATCTAAATGTAAGTTTACTACTTTTGGTTGATTATGGGCTTTGTGTGATTGGTTTGGTAGATTTATACTGGGTTTTTAGACTTATGGATTTGTGTGTGATTGGTTTGGTATAATTATACTGGGATTTTAGAAAGAGGGATTTAGTGGAATTAAGTTCGAAAACAATGTTGTTCATGTGCAGCAAAAGCTCCTCCCGTGCAAAGGAAGCCTTTGAAGCATAGGGATTATGACGTGGATCTGGAATCTAGATTGGGGAAAACTCAGGTTAGTTTCTATAACATTATTTCGCTAAACCTAAGTAAGTTCTTTGACAATTAAAAAGAGAAAGGGGAGAAAAATCAAAAGCAAAGTGAAAATCAGTACACATTGCTTTATTTGATATATTTGAGATTTGGGACTTTGCTACCTGTAAAACCAGTTCAAATCATGCACTCATCTTGTTTTTACTTTATAATTTATGCAGGTTGTTACTCCAATAGCGCCATTGAGCCAGCAGGTACTATGTTGTTATCCTTTGTTTCAGCTGCCCTAACTGATTCATAGTTTATATTACTGGTTGGTGGTGAGTGACATATTTGTTTTGCTTGACTTGTGCTGTGAATCTCCAGTCTTGAGTCAACAAGTTAAAGTGTTAAACTATCAACATCGTCTTTTAAATTGTCCATTAACTGCCTTGCACATGTACTGGTGATATTTTTAGCGAGGTTTGAATATATATATATATATATATATAAGAAATAACATATACAAATATTTTTCTACTCTCACTTTCACTTGATTTTTGAATCCTAACAAGTAACAACTATTTAAGGTAGTGCAACTCTTTTTCATTTGATTCAGATAACAGCACTTTGAATTGTAAAAAAGTGTTTTGAATAAAAATCATTTATGGGTTCTCTTTAAGATAACAAAAGCATGTAATGGATTACAACTACTAACTCTGTATGATATTGAAATTAGTGTCTTAAAATTAAATCTAAGTATGTTAGTATAGTATAATTTCTGTATACTTCCATTTGAGGGTGGTGTTGATAAGGAAGATTCCATACTTGTGATTCAAACCTTACAAACTCTGTGTAACTTGTATATTGTCTATTGCCGTGTCCGGGAAGTGTCCAAGCCATGTCCATCTTCAAAAAAATTAAGAAAAAACAGGACACAGCTTGGACACGTGTCGGAGGAGTGTCGGTGTCCGACACGAACACGTCACCATTTTAGGAGTGTCTGTGCTTCCTAGGAATTATGTTGTGAGTTTGCTTATCAAAACTCAAAAGGTTTATCATCTTAATAGTCTCTTAAATAGATTTAATGGTATTGTTGTATACTGAGTTTGACTGCCAGTGATATTGACAAGTAACTATAGTCTTCAAGCTGATTCATGTTGAGCTTGCCTTAGTTAGGTTATTCGTGAATCAAGTATGGCTCTCCATTATCTAATCTGATAGGTGTTATTAGCTCGATGTCATTCCATTGTATCGTTCATCCTGTGTAGCTTTTGCTTTTTGATGGAAGACAATTAAAATAGTAATGCAGTAAAGGAATGGCAGTACAAAGTTACATGTGCTTCTCTGTAAGGATGTGGTGAACCAGGAGTGTTTAATCTGCAGCCTCACAGTTCTCTGGTTGCACATTGGCAGCAAATCTTATATCTCATAAACTTTTGTTTGGGCCTATGTATTCAGAAAGGATGGGGGTTTCCTCACTAGTATGTGGTGGCTTATATGTATTAAGGATTATTGTTTGTCATATAATCATCAAATTAGTTTTTTCTCGCAGGCTGGATACTTCTGTTCTGTTTGTGAGTGTGTGGTAAAGGATTCTGCTAACTACTTGGATCATATCAATGGAAAGAAACGTAGGTGGTCACTGGTGGACATTTTTCTTTTTTGTTCTCCTTATCTTTTCCTTGGTCCGCTTTCAATTATTTTAATGTAATCTTCTACTCTGTATCTTTCTACTCATTTAATTTCATAGATCAAAGAGCTTTGGGCATGTCCATGCGTGTGGAACGAGCATCTCTTGAGCAGGTACTGCATATATATTATCATTTTTACCAATAGTAGGATAATAGAGAGACTAACAGGGAACTCGTTCTCCTTAAAGATGAAAGGATTATTAATATCAATTAAATTGAAATAGATCTAAAGCCATAATTTCTTCGGTGGAATGCAGGTGCAACAGAGGTTTGAAGTTCTCAAGAAGCGGAAACCTCCTGGAAGCTTTACAGAACAAGGTAATGATTAGAAGGATGTGAAGTACTTGAATTTTTTTGGGGTCATATTTTATCAGAGGTGCAATTGTTTAGCCAAGTTGACCTTTAATGCTAAACTAATGGAAAATTGACCTCTCTCTCTCTTTTCTTTTCTTTTTTTTTTTTAAATTTTTTAAATTTTTTATCAGACCTTGATGAGCGGATATTAAGACAACAGCAAGAAGATGAGGAACAAAAGCGCCAACGACGAGAAAAGAAGAAAGAGAAGAAGGTTGGTACAATTCCCAAACTTAATAAAAATATTTGATGCACACCCCTCCATGTTTCTTGCAGAGGTTCACAATTATTTACAAAACTGCTTTGTGATGGCTTTTGAGTTTTCTTCCTTTCCAGAAAGAGAAGGCTGCAGTAGAAGAGGAAACTGAATTAGATCCTGAAGTTGCTGCCATGATGGGATTTGGTGGTTTTGGTTCGTCAAAAAAGTGAATGGTTTGATGACTCCATACACTCTGGGGGATTTGAGTTATGCTATGCTTCTTTGTTCAAACTCTTGTTTTCCGACTGTACAGAGAACAGCTTCGGGATCTCAATTTCCAGAATATGCATTGTTGTAACAAGTGAAATATCTTGTTATGGATCAGCTTCTAGAAAATGCATTGCATGGATCATTCCGTGTAGCTGTATATTTCATTTCGACTAAAGACGGTTTAAATAGCAATGCGGTAAAAAAAATTTGCGAGTGCAAAATTATGGAAGGGACAAGCGATGAGACACATGGAGCAATACATTTTGTTCGAATCTCATGATCGTCATGATATATCAGATGTAATTTATGATGAGGATGACTGAAATGCTTATGAATTTCTTGTTCAAGTAATTTGCTCTCTTCTACATCAGTTTCTTCCATGTCACATCCATGGTAGTGTGCTAGATTGACACACTAAACTATTGGTTTCACAAGCCAAACAGAAAGGGTATCCAATGTTTCACTCCCCTCTTACTGGCTTACTAGAGTGAGTGAAGTTTGAACTAAGGATAAACATGGAACTAAACAGACTTTTCTTCAAAAGGTAAGGTCACAGTAGTTCCAGTGAATTCTGTAGCTGCACTGAGGCTCTGAGCATTCCAATGATAATTCCTTACAGTATTTATGGCGTACAAGATAGGAGTAGTTCCTAGTTCTTTTCACAAATGTGAGGGTGAGAGTGGTAATCAGTGGATATGCATCTTGCAAGTTCAGTCTCTTGGCAGAAGGAACTAACGGTTTAATATCTACAAAATGCAGAATGGAATACAAAAGCTAGGAGAACAATTCTGGTGGTGATTGATAGCTTAAGAGAGACAGAGGACTCAAAGAAGAGATTCGGCGATTCAGTCGAGGTGCTGTGATTTTAGTTTTCTCGTCGCTTTCAAGATGGCATCCTGAATGATACCCTTGTCGGAAGCACAGGGTTATCGACATTATAAATCTTCCGGGATCCATCGAGCTCGATTACAGAGCCTACACAATCTGGCCAATGAAGGCTAAATTTGCATTCTAATTCTCCACATTCAAGTGACAATTTTCCGCACTTGCTATTGCAAGAGCTGCACTGAAGGTGGTTGCGATTTCTTCTGACAAAAGTAAGAGGGTGCTGATGAGCATCGCACGTATAACTGCTTCCTAACTTGATGAAAGGAAAGTCGCTGAGAGCGCATGAAGGATGAGCAGCATAGTCACATTTAGCACAATAGTAGTACCAGTACTCGGGAGATCTTTGCTCTTCACAAATGTCACAATAGTACTCATCGGAACCATCATCGGTATTGTGATACGTGAGCCTAAGAGGATGTTCTTCAAGCCAGTACTTGGCAGTTAGTGGTCATGTAGCACATCTGTAATCCAAAATGAAGGGACGGTCTCTGCATTTGAAAATGCAGATTCCATTGGAACCGCAAGCTGTGCAAATGTACTTATCGCTTATGGTAAGATTTATAAGGTGGTCGTGCCCATCGTGTTTGAATCTGTATGGAATTGAAGCACATCGGAGATCGATTTTGAAGTCGCAGTATTCACAGCAATAGCTGAAGCCATGGCACCATTCATGACAAGCACTACATCTGAAAATTCCATTCACAACAGAACCCGTTGGAAGGAGGGTATCGGGATATTTCTCAAGCAGGGGGCGAAAAATGGGATCAAGTGATGATGCCTTTGGAAGTAGTGCCAAGTTGTGTTGGTGAAGCCGGTGTTTAATCTGTCGAGGCAATTCGATGCAGCTCTTATGGAGTGTAAAGTCACACTCTTCACACTTGTACAATGGAGATGATGAGATGAGTAGGATGCATCCGTCGCAACGTTTATCATCAGCAGTCTCATTGACTAAGATTAAGTTATGGTGATGGATGAACTGCAGATTCTCAATCTGTAACTCATTTTGATCTACAGCAGCAATCTTCTTGAGTGCAGAGAGAATTGGATCTAGATCATCTTCATCTACTTGCCGATTGTATGGTTCGTCGCTTGAAGTATCATTGTCCATTCCACAATTTACATGGACAACAAATTTGCAATCTTGGCAATAGTAACTCCCGTAAGTTGTGTTCACTTTCTCTTGACAAATTCCGCAATCCCAATTGAAAGAATGGTTTTCTTCTTTTTCTTCTTCTTCTTGAATGAAGTAAGTATAAATCATGGTGTGATCATGGTGCAATATAGCAATTGTCTGTGGTAGTGACATGCATTTCTCATGTACCAGAATATGACAAATGGTACATTGGACAGGATGTGATTCCTCCTCAAGGCCGCAAGCGTTGCAAGTGAATGAGTTTGAACTAATCAAGCGAGTGAACTCGTGATTGTAACTTTCAGGTTCAATTATGCAGCGTGGAAGCAAAGCACAGGCCGCGTGAAGGTTGAAGAAGCAATAAGAACAATGGTATACGAAGTTAGGAAGAGTATACTGACAGAAATCACAGTTGTAGCTGCTGTAATATTTTGAGTAGTGTGGGTGAGAAGAAAAATGAGGATAAAGAATAAGAGGGTGTCGTCGATGCAAAGGGTGCTTAACCTGTTGAGGTACGTAGCTCTGCGCAATACTTGTGGAGGAAGAAACTGCAATCTCTGCAACTGTAAACTGGACCTGTTATTGGTTCCCCACATCCGTAGCAAATGGTTTCTTCCCCATCATCTGCATGCTCTTCATTGAACAATGTCAATTTGTGCTCAACGTGACTGAAATGATCGATCTCCATTTCACTCTCTTCCTTCCTCCCTGCAGACAACAAAGTAATCTGATCAACAAAGTAATCTGATCTATTTTCTTTGTCTTGGAATGAGCTAATGGATGTTGATGACGTGAGGTGATGTGGCCCCGGCCGCCATCAAACAAACGTGCCTCCGCATCTCGAACCCTTGACCTCGATGGTGTGGGGGGAGACACTACCACTACACTAGCCCGGGGCCACATCACCTCACGTCATCAACAAAAAGGCGCATTCCATGGTAATTAGTCCTCTTCATAATATCTTCTTTTTCTTTTGCTTTCTTATGAAGATCATATTTTATGAATTGTTTGGTTATGCAGGAATTGTGATGCAGCGCGACGTGGTGGAAGGAATGGGTACTTGGACCTGTTGATTCGACACACAAATACCAGGAATAAGTCTACTTAAATTTGTTGATTCGACACACGAATACCAGATTTAAGGCTTCAAAACTTTGTTTATTCTAACGAATACCAAAGAATTGGAAAAGACTAGCTGTCTCTTAATTTTATTCAATCAAAAACTCAAAACTCCCTTCCTCAATGAGTGTTACAACCTTAAATAGCAAACTAAACGAAATCCTAATCAAACCCTAAACAATTCTAACAGGAAACAAATACTTAAAAAGATACTAGACTCCTAAAAAATAATACTAATTGATTTCCTAAAATACCAAAATAAAATATTTATCAGAAATATTTCCATCTGCATCAAATTGGAAGCATACACAAAACAAGTGAATGATCTAAAAGAAGATGTGAAGAAGGATATGCTAACTACATTTTCAAGCAATGATAATATGTTGGAGAAAATTTATTTGGTTGATTCAATTTGCAAACTTGGGGTTTCTTATCACTTTGAGGGCGAGATCGAGAATGTATTGTGTCAAATGTTTCATATCCAAGATCATCACCTCCTTTCTTATGATGACAATGCCTACGACCTTTACGCTGTTGCACTTATTTTCCGAGTGTTTAGACAACATGGCTAAAAAGTTTCTTCTGGTATGTATGTCTCGCTCGTTATTATACTTTGTTATTAATCTTCGAAATCATTAACTATCTTGTGATATATATATATGAATTCCAGATGTGTCTAACAAATTCAAGGGCAATGATGGTAAGCAAAAGGCAACTCTTGCTAATGTTGCAAATGCCATGTTAAGTTTGTATGAAGCTTCTCATCTAAGCTTTCATGGAGAAGATATTCTAGACGAAGCCCTTTCTTTCTCCAAATCTTGGTTGGAGTCATTGGTCAAAAGCCAGACAATTAGTCCTCATCTTCGACAGCATATCATGAATGCCTTGGAGCAAACATATCATAGGGGTATCCCAAGAATAGAGGCCAGGAATTACATATCTTTCTATCAACACCAAGATTGTCACAATGAAAAGCTTCTCAAGTTTGCAAAATTAGACTTTAACCGAGTACAGTTACTGCATCAACAAGAACTAAAATTTCTCTCTAGGTATATATATATATTATGTTTAGTTCAATTGAAAAAATTACCACGTAAAATATATAAAATGTCATTTTATTTGGGGTTGCAGCTGGTAGAAGGAGTCCAATCTTGCATCAAATTATTTCTATGCAAGAGATAGAATTGTGGAGTTGTACTCTTGGGCAGTATCAATGCTGTATGGGCCTCACTATGCACAAGCTAGAAGGACTTTTACTCAAATGATGATGATGTGTGTGATTGTTGATGATACGTACGACGCATACGGGACATATGAAGAACTTCAACAATTTTCCAAAGCAATTGAGAGGTTTGGTATCTTTATATGTATATATAGCTTGTAGTTGTCCATGCATGTCTGAGGATCTTATAAATATTAATAATGTCTTGCTTAATTTGTAGGTGGAATATTGATGCGCTTGATTTACTGCCGGATTATTTGAAAATTTTCTATCAAGCTCTATTAGATCTATTTGATGAATTTGATGAGGAAATGACAAAGGAAGGAAGATCCTTCAGTGTATCTTATGCCAAGGATTTAGTAAGTCGGTCTTTTCCTCTGT
This sequence comes from Tripterygium wilfordii, assembly GCF_013401445.1. Taxonomy (NCBI): domain Eukaryota; kingdom Viridiplantae; phylum Streptophyta; class Magnoliopsida; order Celastrales; family Celastraceae; genus Tripterygium; species Tripterygium wilfordii. The sequence goes on along the minus strand of NC_052237.1, from coordinate 8,341,720 downwards.
TTCTTGCAAAAGTAACCTTCATTTCTTGTTTTCAGGAATTACATAGTTTTGTTGATTACAGATAATAGAAGTGTCCAATTCCTACTTTGTTGAGGCTGGGTGGTTTGATAAAGGGTACGTGCCACCATTGGAAGAGTATATGAGCAACGCAATAATCTCTGTCAATGGTCAAGCTCTAGCAGGATCATGCTTTGTGGGGATGGGAGAAGTTGCAGGAGTCGAAGCATTCGAATGGTTGAAAACTAAGCCCAAACTGCTTACATCAGTGAGTATACTTGGGCGTCTCATAGATGACATTATGTCGTGTAAGGTATGTGAATTTAATGTGTTCTTAAGTTGTTGTTAGAAATCTCAGTCCACTTACATCAACAATATTGTCCGTTTTGAGTTATCCGGTTCATGTGGATACATCGGACTCGCACGACTTTGTTCTTCCTAGGCCGTCTCACTTAATGGTATTTAGGCCCAAGGAAAAGGCTTTGTTGATGGAGAGGGGATGGGACTTTCGCTATAAATCTCATTGCTTGAGTTTGCCCAAACAATATGGGACATTTTAATAAGTCTTGACAGTCGTAAAATTCTGATATTGTTAGTCTGAATGTGTGCCAAAATTGAATGTAGGGTGAGCAAGCAAGAGGACATGTTGCATCTGCAGTTGAATGTTGTATGAAACAATATGGTGTTTCGGAGAAGGAGGTGATTGGGGATTTGAAAAAGAGAGTTGCAAATGAATGGAAGACTGTCAATGAGGAATGCTTGAGGCCATTTCCTGTGTCAATGCATCTTCTTCAGCGGGTGGTTAACATAGCTCGCATTGTTGATACAATGTACAAGTATGGGGATGCATTTACAGAACCAGAATATATCACCACAAGAAATAAGGTCTATAGCGACGGATTTATAGCGGCGGTTTTATATATGTGTCGTTAAGTTTTATTTAGCGGCGATTTAATCCGACGGTTCTAGTAACCGCCGCTAAATTAGGGGCGGTTTTGTCCAACAAATTTAAGAAACGCCATTCCATTAGGGTTAATTAAGTATTACACGACGCGTTTCACTTTTCTCCTTTTTCTCTTATCCTGAGAGACAAAATTCCAGATTACCCACGCAGTCCTTCTCTCTCAGCCTCGACTTCGCACTTCTCTCCGACTCTCCCGCAGCAGTACTCCTCTCTCTCTCTTGCTCACTCGTTTCAGCCAGAGTTGTTCTCTTTCATTTCATGCCAGAGCTGTTATATTCGCAAATCTATTAGTGTACTCAGGTAATTTTATCTATCTTTTTTGTTTGATAAATATGGGATTTCATCTATATTTTTTGTTTTCCTGTATTTTTTGGCAATTAGATTAAGAGTGTGGAAGGGAATTTGCCTCTTTTAGGAATTTTATTTTAAGATTTACCTTCGGAATTAGTTTCTGGAAATTTCGAGTCATCATATTCGCCTTTGTCTAGCAATTTGATTCTTAGGTTGTGATAGATTCGTTTAGATAGGTATGGTTTCAAGCAAAGGAAGATCCACTATTACATTGAATTTTCTTAATTTATGTTATGCTCTAGAAAGTGTAAACCCACTATTACGTTGAATTTTCTTTTGATATTGATTGTGCGAGACGGGCATGTAGTTGATATGTGGCTTTAGTTTCACTTTCAATAGTTATATATCCCTTTATATTCATTTTTAGCTGTGAGCCCCCTTTTTTAATCTCTTCAACCATGTGTGTTTCTTGCTGTTTGTTTTCCTCATCTCTGCCTTATTGTCTAAGTATCTCATACAAATAGTTGTTTATTTTCCAATTTTTGCTCAAAATATATTAAAGATATCCAATTTCAATATTCTTTGCATTTGCTTACCGAAATCTAGGCAGGAGTTTGGTGAGGTGAACATAGAAATTTATAATGCTTGTTCTTTATTTTTTTAATGTATACAGGCCCCTTTCAAGAAGCCAGTAATCTGAGTACTTCAAAAACTTATCTATTCCATTTGGTGCTGCTTGATAGGTTATTTCCTAACCATTTATTACTATATAATTTTCATAATAAAAATAGTTGCATATTCTAGAATATTGTGTGTTGGCTTCTGTGCGTGGTTTAAATGTCAAATTCGTACAATCCAAAAGCAAATTACTTTAGAGTTCAAAGCACTTGACATTCAATTTTACTTTGCAGCTTGCCTTTTGTGATGGCTTCGTTGATCATATGGACTTGCCTCCGAATCCTTTGATTGAGAGGGGAGCACCAATATCCAGTTTTTGCATCAACCGACCACCAGTCTAGAAGATCTTTTTCAAGTTATTATATGGAAAGATGAATAATTTTACATTTTGTTGCTATGTTGTAGTGAGGATTCTAGAGTATTTTTGCTACGTATCATACGAGGTAGAAACCGGCCATGGGAGCATTGTGTGAGTACGCACTTAAATTATACAAAATATACTATGACCATTAAAGCTTTATTACAATGAAACATCTAACGGTGTTTTGTAGATATATGAAGATTCTTATGCAGCTCCTGTGTCATTATTCTAACTTCTCAAATTCGAATGTTTATGATTTGGCTTGCGCATGGTACAGGAAGATCAGTGCAAAAAGAAACGCCGTTGCGGTAGAGTCTTCTTTGTCCATGCTTGCAGCAGACTCTGTGTCGGAATATCACTAACATTGACTATGCTGGTATTGTGGGCTGCTATTTAACTCCATCGGTGAAATTTTTCTCAAAAAGAAATGCTTTTGACTAGTATTTTGTATAATACTTGTATGATTCTCCATGTTTGTGAATTAGGTGTCATTGGGCTTGTGAGGATCCATATGTTCTCACATTGGTATGTTATAACTACCATGGTTTGGTAGTGATGTTTATATATTTTACTGTTTAATTTGCTCTTTATAAGCGAGATTTGTGGTTATAATATCAAGAAAAAAAATCACAGTGTAGTTTGGCCATGCTTATCATTACAATAACCGTCCATGTATAAAACTAAGGAAAATGTTCCTTCTTCTAAATTGACAGTCGCCATCCATGAAGTGTAAGAAAGATACCACGATAGTGTTTCTTTACTCAATATGAAATTCAATCTGAAAAATTAAATAACGTGCATGACAATGAAGATTTATGATGTAGAATATGGATGTCAAACTTTTAAGTCAATCGGATGTCATTGAAATATAAACAATTTATCTGCACCTAATTATGATATACGAAACCTAATACTTGTCAAAGTTGCTTAATTAATAAATAATATTATTTAAACGTCAAATACAATCATGTTGCACTATTAGTCAAATAGCACAAATTATGTTTAATCATCAAATTCAAAAATGTGGGAACTATGGTCCAACAGACTCTTCGACAGAACGTTATTAGATTAGATAAACAAAATTATGGGCATTAAACATGATGTGTAATCCGTGCTTTTATGGAGTTGCCTAGCAGATGCCACATATTTGAGCATCAAAACGATTTAATCAACGCCAAACACCATACAAGAACCTCCTTTAAACAAAAGAGTTCTTGCAAATATTGAAAACTAACTATCTTTGCGAGAACATGATATATCGCGTTATTATGCACTAATGCCGTTACTTTTTCTATATATCCATATTTGTTATTTTATTTATTGAATATGCACTCCATAAGAAATCGGCTGCAGACTAAGCTCATGAGTTAATTTACTTTCTCAACCCTCGTTAAACACATGTTAGAATTTGGGGGTGGGATCGGAATCCACCTATTTGGCACATTTTCATCTATGGAGAACTAAATTGAAACATTTTGACCTTCAATGTGCAAATTGGAACAATGAATATCTTTTGGCGACCAAATGTGATATTAACCCACACCACATAATCACATTCTACCTCAACTCGCCCGGCCCCCTCTACATACTTATGCAAGAAATTCCATGAGGTAGGAGGTTTTGAAGAACAGAGATTTAGGATTAGAGAAAAGATTTTCCTCTCACGGAGTGATTGCCCTTCTCATCACTTATACGGTAAGTGAATCTGCATTGTGTAGGTGCCAAAAATGGTATGGCCCCACATGGTCACATAACGACAAGACAAGCTGGACTGTCTAGGTCCACAGGTTAACTATCATAGTTAGGCCCAAACCTAAAAGCCTATCTTTGGGTCCATATACAATCTTTACATCATTGCTAAGTGATATAAACAGTATTCTGACACCAAAACTGTCATATTTTCTGACACTTATCTACAGGATCTTTATAGCTTTACAGACTGGTCACTTTATTATGATCCTTCCTTAGCATGATGGAACTAGGTGTCAAGACATCCGCAGGTATTGGCGACTGGGTACAGTCGCCAGAACAGAGTAATGGCGACGCCACATATGAGCGCCATTACTCGGACTACCTCACTCATAAAGCAGTCCTTATCAGTCTAATCTACAGCCGATATTTATAGGTGTGACTGGCTCACATCCTTAGGTATGACTTTCTTTCATATACGTATCTATTCATTAAATACCGCCTACAATTCTTCCATACTTTCATCGACACCTGTCTTAATTATGACACATTGTTGCTTTATCGCTTACCCTGACACAACCGGGATAGTAGACTTTTTATACACCTCTTTCATACAAGTTGGTCCAATGGTATAACTGGAATGTACACACAATTCCCGAGGTCGATCATTGTTCTCTATAAATACCCCCCTCTTTTCATATGCGGGGGATCGATCATTTTTGGACAAAACAAACTAGACAATACAAAAAAACACTTTCGACCAACTCTACATAATACCCATTCAGACAAAAACACTTAAGAGATAGCTGGTCTTCCATCTCCGACAAGTACTAACTTGATCGTCGGAGCCTCCACGACCGACAGCCCCCAAGCCAGTTAAGGAGCTTTCACGGTTTGCCTTGTTGTGAAACTTGCAGGATCCAAAGCTGCAAACGGACCCCACAGGAAGAAAAGTTGACCTTTCAACGATTGTAGAAATCCGCTCCTACACATTGCTTAGTTTTCTTTACTTGTTCTATATGTTATTTTGATTGGCAAAGTATTTATTTTGGCTCAATATGAGGGTGATTGTACTTGGTTGCGTTTGTTTTGTGGGTTGAACATATTATGTGGAGATAGTAGTGTAAGCAGCTTGTTTTGTTGTTATGGGCTATTGCCGTATGTTAAGTTTACATTGGGTGTAGTTTGGCGTGCATTTGAGAAGAACCTATGCATCTGATCTTGTTAGATATTAAGCATACCAAGTATTTGATTAAAAGCCTCACACAGTTGCATGGTAACCCACATCGTCAATCAGTTGAGAATAATCTATTGATCTGACTTTCTAGGCTTAACTTTGAAAGTTACTGCTTATCAGAGAACTGGCGAACAAAGTTTATCAACGCAGGAACATGTGAACTAAGAAGGATAGGGATACAGTTATTGCTCTCGTAAGTAAAAAGGTACTTTGATGCCCTTCAAGGCTTAGAAAACAGGGAAGAGTGATAGGGGATGGGGATTAAGTACAAGTCATCTCTTCTGCTAACCGATGCACCAAATTCCTCGGTCATGTCAAGATCATCGGGCTTCATTTCATTGGGAAGTTTCCAATCAAAATAATACAACAACTGTGAAAGATGAAGTTCCACGGTGGCAAGACCAAAAGTTATGCCGGGACAAATCCTCCTTCCAGCACCAAAAGGGATATATTCAAAATCAGTTCCTTTGAACTCTATTGAGCTATCTAGAAACCTCTCTGGATAGAATTTTTCAGGTTCAGTCCAATACTTGGGATCTCTTGCAATAGCCCATGCATTCACAATTACTTTGGTTTTGATAGGTATCTCGTAGTTATTGATCTCACATCTCTCCGAATTTTCTCTTGGAAGTAATAAGGGAGCAGCGGGGTGTAACCTCAGAGTTTCTTTAACAACCAACATCAAATATTTTAGTTCAGAAATGCCTGTTTCATCAATACTTGCTCTGCTACCAAACACTTGTCTCACCTCAGCTTGTGCCTTTTCCATTACCTTTGGGTTTTTCATCATTTCCGCCATAGCCCAATCAACTGTCGTGGATGATGTTTCACTTCCAGCAGCTAACATATCCTGAAGAAGTTATAGAAAGTCAGATTAAACAAGTAAAAAATTTGATTGGTGTAATGTAGAATTATTTACCAGAATCACTGCTTTGACATTGTCCATAGTTAACGAAAATTCATGGTTGCCCTGCTCATGAAGTTTCAAAAGAACGTCAACCAAATCTTCATCCTTTTCAACCTTTGATGTCGCCCTGCGCTGTAAGTGTTCATTGATAATGTGTCCCAGCATTCTGTCACTTTGTTCATGCATCTTCTTTAGTTTAGAGCGCACCCCACTAATCCAATGGAGCAATTTGATGGAAGGGAACACATCTGCTATGTTGAATCCTGCTCCTAGCTTTGTGGATTCCTCGGTAATTGATATGAATTCTTTCTCGTATCCGAATTCCCTACCAAGGGTCACCCTAGATGATAAGGTGTATGTTGAAGAGAATATCTTTTGTGTCAGGTTGATTGCTGATCCCGCTTGTGAGAAGATCCATTCGATGACTTCTGACATTACTTCTTCTCTAATTGGACGGAATGACTGAACTCGTTTCGTACTCAAGAGCTCTATTGTACAAATTTTTCGTAGTTGCCTCCAGTACTCACCATGAGGTGAAAACAATATATTGGTGGAATTATAAGACATGATCTCTGAAGCAAGTATTCTAGGCCTTGAAGCAAAGACAAGGTCATGAGTTTTCATTACCTCTTTTGCATATTCTGCAGAAGAAACAACTAGAGTAGGAACTTCACTGAGTTGTAGGTACATCAATGGTCCATGCTTTTTGGCTAAGTCCTGAAGCACATGGTGGGGTTGAGAGCCAACCAGCTGGTGCAGGTTTCCTATGAAGGGTAGCTTCCATGGTCCTGGTGGTAGATTTGAAGTTGATTTCTTCCCTATTTTCCGCACCATCAGCATAAAGAAAACAAAACAGAGAATGATCGGAAAGGATAATAATTGGAGGTCCATGATGAGGAAGTTGCAGAAGAAATTGGGGAACGATACGAGTGGACTAATCTGCAACTTTGCATTTCATTATTTATTTTGCAAATTGTGTTTCAGTAACAAGAGTTTTGTCCTCTAGTTTATGTTTATGGTATCTTGGCATTCGTCATTTTCTTATCATAGCTGGCATATACTTGTGAACCCTTGCTTCGTTATTGTCTTATAAAGGATGATTAGTGTAAGCATCTTATATATATTATATCTTAGTCCCTTAGTATATCTGAAAATTCATTGTTTAAGAGCTGACAACCAAATAAGTAAATTATGCCTGGAAAGGGAAGGCCATGTTTGACAATTTTTGTTTTGTTTTGTTTTGTGTTTTGGTGAATAGTTTGCTCCTGCAATAGCTTTCATGGACTCCACAACGTCCATCCAGTTAGCCAGTAAGACTGCTCTTTCGGTAGGCCTAAATTCGTGCTCCCAGAGGACAAAAGACCTAATCTATTACAGGAACCCGTTCTGGACTGTGTTCCCATTATTGATATGAATCAGGAGCCATCCTCGCTTGTTCGAGGATTATGCATGGTTTCTTTTAGATCATCAACCATGTCCCATGAATTACGAGATAGAATGTTAGAATTATTTGAATTGCCTCCAGAAGAAAAGGCACAATTATTCAGCACAGATATTAACACACTAAGCAGGTAAGACTTTACAATGACTACCTCAAGGTTGATGCTAAGAGGTTGGAGATATCATAAAAGGAAGGAAGCAAAACAAAGCACACTTTTCGCAAAATCAAGGGATTGCTTTGGTTAAAACTTAGGTGGGAGAAGGCAAGCAAGCAGGCAAGTGTGGGTCTACTCCAATGTTTGGCTAATGTGAATGTCCACAACCGATCCGCAACCGGGAAACCAATCCGTAACTATGGTTATTTGATTTTCGGATATGATTTTTTGGTTATGGTTTTGGATATGGTTATGATTTTAGTAAATGTTTGAATATTTTTACGGTTATGATTTTTTCGATTATGGTTATGGTTATAACCGAAAACACCAAATAATATTAATATATATTATATATATATAAGTTACATAGTTGAATACGAGACTATGAGAGATAAAGTAGTATTTGTAAAACTCTGATTATATCTTCATAACAAATTATAAATTTAGATACCAATTAACCTAATCATTATACAAATTATAAATTAACATTGATTAGTTGAAACTCATGGTGGCTTTATCATTTTAAAATTCATATAAATTAAAATTGATTATTGCTAAAGCGAAAGTGTAGATACATCTTCATGTATGTTTTCTTTTTTTTTTTCTTGATCATATTATTTATTTTAGTCGTGTAAATTTATTTTTCTTTAATTGTGATGAGATAATATATTTATTATCATTATCCTGAATTTTTATCAAACTTTGTTAGATTGTTAGATGGAGTTGGAGTCGGAGTCGATCATGGGCTATTTTCTCACTCTATTTGAGATTTATTCATACCTTTCCATTTCTTCAAAAACCGAAAACCAATCCGATCCGATCCGAAAAATATGGTTATTTCGATTTGGTTATCCGAACATATATGGTTCGGTTATGGATTCTAAAATATCATATACGAATCGATTAGGACATTTCAGTTATGATTAAAACCTAATTGAAAACCTAATGGGCACTCCTACTCCAATATAGGAAGATTAGAAATCCATAAAATCTTTAGTCCAGTATCTCCATCCATTTTGGTGCAGCCAACTGACTTCTTTTTTAAGTTACTGCTCCGAAAATGAAAACAAGGCATGTGCACAAAAACAACCTCCTCCTCTGGAGAATGGAGGTATATGTGATTTAACACGTCAATTTCATTCTATACAAAACGCAAAGCCCAAATCCACAACCACAATTCATATTCCAAAAACAAGCTCAAGAGGTAGGTCCTACAAATGTCTTTTATTAATTGTTTTGAGTATATATGAAGAGGACACACTAATCATTATGATTGACAGAATGTCAAGTGCCCTATCTGCCTTGATGGTGAAGAGGCCTAAATCATATGCTGCGGGCATACTAGGATAACTCTGATAGTTTCATTTTTCTTTCCCTGAAATATTTTTTGTATATAGCTTCTCATTTCTTCTATATTAGTATGATTACTACATTGAAGCCAGACCATAAAAAGAGTAAAAACAGCCGGATGGATTCTGATGTTAAGTCGGGCAAAACTTATGCACATGAAAAATTAAACACTACTTATTCACTATCTTTGGCATTAGATCTGGACATTTTGACAAAAAAGAATTAAAGAAAAACGTCTCTGGACAATTTCGATTCAATCCAAACTTACTGCTCAGCAGTCTCCTTTAATAAAACACGGTACGATGCAACTTTGACAGATTTACCACAAGCATATATAAGCACTCCACTGGCCACTGAATGAAACGCAAATAAGTTACTCTCTCCCCAACTTTTGCTTTTGCCAGAGAAAATAAAACAGGAGCACTGCGGACTAGAAAGCAAACATCAAGAAGCATTCTAGGCACAATAGCCAATTAAAAAAGAAATTTGGCACCGCATGCCGCCTCAATGTTCCAACTTATCCTTATAAATGTTGATTATGAAAAACGATTGTGTTCTCTGATCTAAAGGCTCAAGTCGCAATCAGAATTTAAAGCAATCAGCCACTGTTTTTGCAGGCATCCATACATTCCCCTAACCAAACTACTACAGCTAAAAAAAAACAATTTTAAATATATCAAGTGCCCAAATGCACTCTCACCGGCCCAAGTTGGTCATCTTTCTTTGCAGTGGTGTCCACCCTACAGCTCATCCTGCAAACAAGAACAGAAGCAAAAATAATTTCGCAATGAAAAGCAAACAAATTAAAATTGATTTTAGTAAGAATGACCAGATAAAAACTTACATGTACATCTTCATCCTCTTTGGTGTCAGCAACATCTTCAGATTTGTCATCAGCATCAGAATCCTCTCCTTCGCCATCATCAGCATCAGCATCATCCTCGTCCTCAGCCTATAACACAGATTGAACATACTAAGGACCAGTAGGATTAGAGTCATCAAATCAGAATCTGAAGTTAGATGTCTATACTTACATCCGAATCAATTGGATCGTCCTTCTTTTCCTGATAAAAACAAACTTCATGTGTTAGCACACAAATGAAACAAAAATTCTATGCACAACAAATCAATGCAGACCTGCACGTTACTCACTGGCACAAACACAAGCATGCACCACACACCAGTAGGCTACTGTGTAAAAAATGATGCTAACGAGTGTCCAAAATCATTGCATCATACACTAGTAACATGGGAGAAGCCTATTGTACCGTGGGTATGCTATACTATGGTTAAGTTAATCAAACAAGCCTAATCTTTTTCCGGCCAGCTCATGCATTCAACTACTTTTTCCTCGAACCCAAATCTAAACAACTATTGAGTCTGACAACAGAAACAAGTAAAAGCAGTACCTCTTCCTCTCTCTTTTTCTCTGCCTCTTCAAATGCTGCCTTCTCAGCCTGCAGGATCAAATAATCTCAATTATGTTACGCCAAAGATATTCTGTGAAGATCCTACTTAAAAAGGGTGAAAAGTAACATACATCCTTATTCTTGCCCCATGTTTCTTCAGCAACCTTCTTAGCATATTCAGGGTCATCAGTGATTAACACATTGTCAAACATGGTCCCAGATTTCACCTGACCCGCCGTACAAATTGTATGTAAGAATTAAGCCAAAAAGATAACAGTATTGAAATTTTTAAAAAAAATTCAAAGATTACCTGCCACAATTCAATACCAACATACTTCAAGTTGGGGAACACATAAAGATCTGGGTCATCCTTGAAATCTGCATTGTTAAAATTTCAACTATAAGCAACTACATTATGGGTTACATACAAGGAATGAAGTAAACGCACGAACTGTTATGGAAAAGGGGAACGCACCTGGGTTGTCAATCATTGGTGCCTTCCACTTGCCCTTGTAGTTAGGGTTCTTAATTTTCTGTATGGTAGTGAGCATAACAATAAAATTAAATATCCATATTGATTCCTGCGCTGCAACTTAATCAGGAGATTTACAAACCTTTGGCTTCCATGGGCCCTTGTACTCAGGGTTGGGAATGGTTGGAATTGTCCACTCACCATCTTCCTCATCATCCCAATCTTCAGGCTGAAAGGGCAGACCATCTTAATCAGCAACTATTTTTCAAATGGATGTTAAGTTTAGTGAAACACCAGTAGTTCAGTAACTACCTTCTTGGCATCAGGGTCAGGGATCTCCTTTTGAATGTCATCATACCCCTATATAAGATTAGAAAATAGGCAGTTTAGAGACGAGCATAAAAAATATCAACCTGAAGTGTGACATGAGAGAGCAAGGTGCGGTAGGAGATAGTTAGTTACCTCAGGCTTCTGATCTTCAGGATCAGGAATGTATTCTTTGTCATCCCAATCCTCAGGCTGGCATGTGAAAGGAGTTTAGTTATAAATTTATAATCTATCAGAGAAGCCAACACCACTACATAAAGAGACTGCTAACAGGGGCCTTGTATATAAATATTTACCTTCTTGGCCTCTGGATCCTTTATCTGCTTTGCAGGTAGAAGGCTCCAATCAGAGTATAAACTTCCAGTCTGCTTCTCTTCATTGTCAATAAGAATGCTGTAAGTAGCATCAGGGCGGATAATGAAGGTGTAAAGATGAGTGAGTTGATCAGTCTCACAAGGAACATCCTTCTTGATCAAGTGGTTTGTATCATTGTAGGTAAGAATAGCATGCACTTTCTTGGTGCTGTAGCCGCAAATATCTGGTCCAAACATTATGCTGCATACAAATGGATAAATCAAATCAACATTTTGATTAAAGCAATCAATTATGAGCAGACAACAGACACAACAGTGCATGTGGAAATATTACTAACCTGTATGGGGTGTCACCACCAAATTTCTTTTGGTCAACTTCACCACTTAGCAACTTCATGTAGCCGCCTCCACAGTCAAGCTTCTGTTCATGCTTAACAGAAAACTGGAAGACTAGGGTCTTCTCTTTGTTGCTAAATTCAGGAAACTCAGATGAAATAGCATAGAATCTGTAGTCTTCACTTGTCTGGATACCTGGCCCAAAATTTTAAAGTCAACAACATTCTTCCGGATATACGTTACAACAACTTGCATCATCATTTACTAAAAAGCTAAAATAAAAAAAGAAAGACACATCTTCCATTTCCCAATATATGCATCAAATTGAAGTGGATTGAAGCATACCTTTGTCATTGGGATCTCCATTCCATTTTCCAGATGTAAAATTCCACTCCCCAGCCATGTTCTCATCTTTCTTCCAATCAGATTTAACCCACCGGTTTTCCCATCCATCTATAGTTTTCACAAAGACAAAAAACACCCAAAAACAAAGTTAAGAGATGGATATTCTAATGTTATACTATGCAAGATTAGCAATATCAGTTGAAGTGAAAAATAGGGTCTAAAGCATAAATGTCAAAGAAAAAAGTAAAAACAAGAACTCAAAATAAAAGACACTGCATCGAAGTTTCATTTCATTAATTGAATGCACAAGGACACAACATTGCGAGGGCCAAATGGATGTTACATTTGAAATAATAAATTCTTCAGTACTTTTCTCAGCTACACCATACTTAAAGGACTAGAACAGACTCCAAAGAAAAACTGCAAGTTCAAAACACAAAGGCAATTCTGACGAAGTAGCTATATATGAACACTCACTCTGCATTGTACTTCTATTATGTGTGCACATAAAAAAAAAATACATTACTATGCTTGCACGAATAATTAGTGACTCTGCATATGCAAGTGCTTACAGTATCTTGCTAATAGTTCACTAGAACATAATTTTGAAGTCTGCACAATCTATAACATCAACGATCATCAACCACCCCATACCCTAAACAAAAATATCAACGCTATTGCTCGACTAAACTATCGAAATTGAGCTAACACAGTAACACCTCCGAAAGGACAAAATCGATATTTAACCATCAACATCACCAGATCTCAAAAATCAGCTATAATAACAGATAATCTACAGATCCATTCAATACAATCGCATTTTTATTCGCGACTTAGTTTGAAGACCGGATCCACGAATTAAAACACACACACGCGAGAAAAAAAATTTCGATCCTCCACAGGCCAAACGATCTCATCATTAAAAAACTTCAAATACGCTTATCTCTAAAAATGCGAACCAATTCAGTAATCCAGTGAACGATCTACCCTAAAATGATAACAGACAAACTACACAAACATCGTTTAGGGAGAGGTGTAAGAATGTAAATACCATCGAAACGTTCTTCGAAGTAAACCGTTGCAGAGGCGATTGCGAGGACTGAGAGAAGAAGCGGAAAGAGAAGTCTAGGGTTAGCCATGGCTAAAGAGAGAAATGGAGCTGCACGACCGAGCTACTGTGAAGAAGAGGGTGAATATATAGGGGTGCCTTTCATTGGATCTAACACAGTGTTAACTCTACGTCTTGCCGTGCGTGAATATCCTACGTGGATTAAAAGTGCGGACATTAACCTATAAGGGATTGCCCCGTCAGCCTTGCTTGTCATTAGATGCTACGTGGAGGGTTATTATTCGTAGTTACACGAATTGTAACTGTTATAAGGAAATCAACACGTGCACGGAGTTTAGTCGTGCTTCATTAATCACCTAGTATGTGTTTAATTTCTTTGTATAAGCTTGACAGATGGCAATATTCTATTGGTTTCTAGATGGATAAATGGCCCCCACTTGGTTAGGTTTTAATTATGGGATTTTTAGAATTAATTGGGATTTAATTATTAGGATATGTGTGCTATAGAGTCTAGAAACATCTAATCCAACTTAGGAGATAACAATGCCTATTCCTTTAAAGAGAAAAACCAACCAAAGGAAACCTTTGGAAATAACTCAGTAATTGAAGGTTTTAGCCGTTTAGGTCATGTTTAATTCACGTAAAATTCTTCTAAAAAAAAAAAATTCACGTAAAATTATGCTAACAATAATTTATAATGAGTTAATAGCATATTTGGTCACCAAAAGATCTCGTGTTCCAATTTGCACATCGAAAGTTATTTTGTGTCAATTTGGTAATTCAAAATTAAAATTTTTTTCAAATTGCACACTCAGGCATATTTGGTCAGTTTAGGACAATCAACCGCAATATGCAATTTGGAACAAATTTTAACTTTGTATTACCAAACTGTCACAAAATAACTTTCAGTGTGCAAATCAAAACACAAACCATCTTTCGATGATCAGATGTGTTCCCAATTTATAATATTTTTATCATATGGGTGTCCAAACTCTCGCATAATTATTTTTATAACGAACCACACTTGTAATAAAAATGATTTAGCTAAAAAAAAATTAAAACAAAAATCATGATGAGTTCATTCGTATATTTTTTATTCTAAACAAAAATCAAATTCATAACAAGAGATATGAAATGTTTTGGGTTTATGCTCAATTGGTCCATAATTTTTTTGTTCAATTTTATTTTTGTTTGGTACAAAAAAAATATCATTGGACTTGAAAACTCAATCAAAACACATTCATAAATTCTTTAAAAAAAAATTGTAATGGCATTCTTATCAATTATCATATTATGCATGCTTATAAGATAGATTATAGGCCCCGTTTGGAGGAGTATTTTTTGTAGCATTTATACTGCCTTACCAAACAGGTTTTTTTGGCACGTAATCCGAGACATTTTTACTCAGCATTTTATGCTACTTTTGACATGCTACTTGTATGAAGCATTTTAGTAGCATTTCACCGTTAAAAGTCAATATTATCCCCATTAATTTTTTTATTCCATTTATACCCTCACTTCATGTGTTATTATAAATTAATTAATAAATAAATAAATTTATTGATATTATAAAATATTTATCATTTAATATATACTACTCAGCAAAAATATTACCAGCAAAAATCAACCAAACACCACACAACATTCGAGCAGCATTTCTGCTACTAAAATTCTCTAACATTTCTGCTACCACCATTTCTACTAGTATATCTGCTATTTTCAAAATGCCTTACCAAACTAGGCCTATGACTCATACATGAAATTATTAGTGGCATATAGTCCAGCAAGTAAGATGAGCTTTGTAGGCCATTTTGACCTTTGAGAATATCCAAACTACACTTGTTTGTGGAGGCCGGCTCTCTTTTTTATCTGCCCAGATGCATTTGTATGCTTAGATTAGAAGCCACTCAAAAGCTCATTATACTAGATTTGGTTTTCTTTTTTCTGAAATTCATGGATAGTTGTAATCATAATCAACTTGTCTGATATGTTTGCTTCAAAATCAATGCTATGAAAATAATATATTTCAACTGTACATAATCTCAATAGCATCTACAGACTGGTTTTTGCTTCATATTTTTTCAATGCACTAGAATTAGCATGATGGCTTGCTTGATGGATCGAAATTACAGCAATTTGAACAGCAAGCCTCCATGAGTGGCAAAAAATGGAGCAAACACCAGAGACTCCACTGCCATATCCTTGAGTGGATCTCCAACGTTGTCATCAATGACAGCAGCCTTGTGAGCATCAGAGCCCTTAGGACCCAGTGCCTGTAGCATGCTCATATGCACCAGCCTGCAAAATGATATATCACAATCAGGAATTCCCCTTCTCAGTTTCCAATGGATGGTCAACTTGTAAAACTAAAATATAAGGTTGTCACCTCTGTATGTATTTCTTGGCATTATCCCATGCCTCTCCTGTGTTAGAAGCTGAGATGGCAACCTGACAAGCAACAACACAACAACATTGAATGAAATAAATGTTGTGGATGAGCATTATATGAAGTCCTGGATGGGGTGATAATGGCCAAGCACAAGAAATCCAGCTGATGTCCTGACAACCTATGTGAAGTTATCAAAGTAGGTGAGGTAGGTAACAATAAGATCCCCTTGCCGTTTCTTCGAATTCGCCCACCAGACTGCAGTCACAAAAGGCTTTTGCAACTTAGGCGTCATAATGGTTCAAACCATGCAAATGCATACCTGGACACCAGAAACGAGTGAACCAGCAAGAACACCAGCGAGATTTTCTTCGCCAAAAAAGTGTTTGGAGGCTCCGTGATGCTGAGGTTGATGAACGGGAAGCGTGAAATGCTCATACGGTGGCAAAATATTGTGCACAATGCAGGTCATTTCACATTTGTTTTTCTAAATCATGATGGATGTTGAACTATTCAACTTACAAATTAGACTATTATTATGTTAAATAAGGTCGAGTAGACCTTATTTCAGTTGGCAAACACTTCTCTATAACAAAAAACAAAGGCAACGAGACAAATTTGATAAAGTCTAACCCAGCAAATCATTTTACTTGACCAACTTTCCTTGTAGTTTATTTCACCAGGAGAACCTGGCAAAAGTTTCCATCTTGTTCAATTTTAAAGCCAGAAAATCATTCTTTCCTACTAAAATTCCAAGTCAAAGCCTGCAGAAAACTAGTCGAGAATGGTAGAATTCTTAGTGTTGCATCTAAGATTTCGTCTTTTTATTTCAACTTCGCTACTATAAAGTTGTTCAACTATAACTCGAATGAGAAATTGCTCAACAGCAGCGAAGGGACAACTGCCATGATGTCCCAATCTCCCCCTAAATCTCCTAAGCCTGAATCATTTTTCATATCCATGATAATCAACAATATGCTGCCAGCTAGTCATTCATAGCAAACTAACTGCTCAACATTTAGTGTTGTACGTAAGCCAAAACTAGGGAAGTATTTGTCTTTGTTACATGGACAATTCTAAGAAGGAAAAAGAGCAAAGATGTAAAATGTGTAGAGATAAGCGAAAACAATAATAGGACTTAACAATCCCTCAACAACTCATAACTATAAACTTTTGTGTATTCCAGGGTTGTTTCCTGATACAAACAAACAATATGTGAATTCCTGCATAAAGACGTACCCAAATGTCGTGAATATATTCCATTAAGTAGTAGAACCCATCATTTCAAGTAATGCCATGTTCATCAGTCCCCTACTCAAATTAGCTTGATGCGGCAAAACCTGAATTTTCTTTTTAAAACAATTATAGGACTTAACAATCCCTCAACAACTCATAACTATAAACTTTTGTGTATTCCAGGGTTGTTTCCTGATACAAACAAACAATATGTGAATTCCTGCATAAAGACGTACCCAAATGTCGTGAATATATTCCATTAAGTAGTAGAACCCATCATTTCAAGTAATGCCATGTTCATCAGTCCCCTACTCAAATTAGCTTGATGCGGCAAAACCTCAATTTTCTTTTTGGCCTCTTCCCACTCTATGCATACATGTGAGAGAGAATTTTCTTTCCCCTCAACGAAGGATTATACGGTACATATGGTCTCAAAGCATTGTCTGTTTCAGTTATCTGAGCAGCTTCGCCAGAATTTCTGAAATGTTCGAGTGAAGAGGGGCGTTTTGACTTACGATGGCTGCAATGCCTGCATTGCCCACAAAGGTAGAGGTGCCTGGAACATGACAGGAAGACCAGTAATTGGATGCTCAAAAGACAAACTCTCTGCATGGAGTTCATGGCCATCATATATTCTCCCTCTCCATTCATAGACACCCTCGTATTTTACATCACCTCTTATAGAATTTCCAAGATACTGGCAATGCAAGCGGATTTGATGTGTTCTTCCACTCCGAGGAAATGCTCTTACCAAAATCTCATCCTTCTTTGCATCACCGTCAATCACGGCTTTTCTTTCAACAAGAAT
Organism: Tripterygium wilfordii; assembly: GCF_013401445.1. NCBI lineage: Eukaryota > Viridiplantae > Streptophyta > Magnoliopsida > Celastrales > Celastraceae > Tripterygium > Tripterygium wilfordii. The sequence continues at coordinate 8,323,949 of NC_052237.1, read as the reverse complement.
AACATTCTCTTCATCTTTTGTGAACTCCATAATCTCTTTATACCTCCCTTGCCCATTCACTGATAAAACTTCAAATGAAGTTTCCATGTCCCTGACAATGGACCCACCTGGTAGGGTCTGACCCACATCTGATGCAGCGTACACCCGCCAAGCTCCAAATTTTGACCTTCCATGACCTGATTGGATGGTGATCTTTTCCCACTTTGGAGCTGAACCAACACAAAGAGCAATATATGTTTTCCTATTCTTATGTTCAGTAAATGCTTTCACAAGCTTAGAAGCTACTTTGTGGGACTTGGTAATAACCATTACGCCAGTTGTGTCACGATCAAGTCTGTTGGCAAGATGGAGCTCCGGTCGGGTGGAAGTCCCTAGAGGTGAAATATTTAAACTTTAGTTCAATAATCGACTGAACTATGTCTTAAACTCAATTAAAAGACAAATGAGGAGCACGTATCCTATCATTTCAATTAATGATACCAGTTCTTATGAAATTAACAGCTTATAAGTCAAGTAGTTGAGATTCGGTGTAAGAAGTAATTTCTCTTTAGCAGCAAAGAATAACATCAATGATCTCTCAAGCGTATCCACATTTCATTATCCCACGTATTGTCTCTCATTTTATGTTTTTCTCCAAGTAATTCCATAAAAGTGAGGCAAAAATATATGTTGACTGAACCAGATTAAATTGTTCCAGAATCCAGGTCAAGTCAGAGGCCCAAAATCCAAATCTTCAAGATTCCAGCAAAACCCACCGCAAGAGAAAGTAAACCCAGAAAATGAAAGGGCAAGAAATGAATAAAACAGACCTTCATGTCCTTCGCCGAGTCCGCCCGACTTGTCACCAAGAAGCTGAGGGACCGAGTCCAACACGCTCTCACAGTAAACCCCTTGAGGCTTATTAACGACAATAAGCCACCCATCTTCATATAAAACATCGCTCCTCGATAGAGTGTAAAGGCTTGATCTGGATGATGCGGTCATGGCCCTTGCTAGCTCTACGTCCTTGGAGATGAGTGGCAACGGAGGGGAGAGGGGTGTTGGGTAACTTTGAGCGGCTTTGAGAGTGTCTTGGGAATTTGACATTGTGATTATCGAGAGAGGATAGTGCTGTCGGAGAGTGAAGAAGAGTTTGGGGAATCCAGTAACTAGCAGGCGGCGGCGGCACGGGAGGGAGAAATGGAAGGACATTCCAGTCAGTTTGACAGCTAAAAGAAAAGAATGGTCATTTACTTTCTTACCCATATGTTTTCTATAATTCAAAGCTTCAATAATATCAACGAGCCCTAAAAACCTAAAACCCCCTAAACCTCAGACTTCGACTTCGTTGCAAAGATTCACAGAAAGAAAAATGTCTCTCCTACTCAGAAATTCGCGTAACAAATCTTCGATTTTCCATCGCATAACAAATCCCTTTCTACCACTATCTTCTTTGTGTACTAACTACAATCTCTCAGATTGTGGGATTGTACTTCTTGAGTATTCTAATCCATCTGGGTGTGATTGTAGTTTATCCCATTCAAACTTTTTCGGATCACAATTGAAGCAATTGTCGACCTTAAATGCAAAAGAGACAACTTTGGCTTCTGTGCATGGCGATTTGAGGAAATTTTCTGGGTTTTCATCATTTTTAGTTCCGAGCATCCGAAATTCATATGCTTCTGTGAATGGTATGGTTGCTTCGATTAGGTTGAGATTGTTTGGGACTCAGGCTGCAAGGGAGCCATCCACCTCCGATGGGCTTACTGTGGATGGGATTATTGTTAATCAATGGACAATTCTCGACGAGAGTGAGAATGATTGGAAGAGCCATGCCGCTGCAATTGCTCAATCCATTCAAGTAATCAAGAAGCGCTTGCAGGTACAACCTAAAGCCCATAGCTATGCTTTTTTGAATTAGTTCAAGCATAAGTATCATACTTTTCTGTTCATCTTGAAGTATGGTCACATGACAATAGGTGCTTTTGTTTTTTTGTTTGATCTGTTTAGTCCAACGTGTAATCTGATTTTGTTGTCTGTGGCAGTGGAAACAATTGCTGGTTAGGCTGGATCTGCTATCTGCTGCTTTGAATAAACCTGATCTTTGGGACGATCCTGTGCATGCGGGGAAGATAAGTCGTGAGCATGGTTCACTCATGAATAGAATGAAAGAGGTGATGGCCTTTGAGCAAGAATTTCTGGAGCATATTGACATGATAAAGCTTGCTCGTGAGGAAAGAGACTCTGAAATGGAATCGGTGGGCTCTCCTTCTTGTTCTAGGCATGTATTGGTTCTGCTAACATTAATTCCTTCATGTATCTTTTAGCCTATCGTGACAGTATGTTGTTTACCTTTGGCAATTTTTAAATATGAAATGCAAAGGCATAAATACTGTTACATGAAATGCTTGGATTTTCAGTGTTTTTCTTATCTTGAGTGCTAGGTTAGATGTAGGTTTCAGTTTGCACTTCAGTAATCTAAGCAATTGCCATTTCAATTCAGTGTGCCAAACAGTGCTTTTTATTGGTGATAATGCTAAGCCTTTCTGTTGTGAATTACCAGTTTATGACATGGTGCAGTGAATATTTATACGAAGTAACGTGGCCTTCAATTATTGCCCATGAAAGGAGAGTTGCTTGCATTAGATGTAATGCTACTGTTTGAACAATATTCAAGAGAAAATGACTATATTACTGAAAATATTTTTGGTAACTTGCATTCTATCTTTGCACCTACCATGTTCTCTGCAAATCTGAAGAAGAAACTGTCTCTCATCTCTTGTTGCATTGTTCTTGGGTGGCGAAGGTTTGGGGTACAATTTGGAATTTGATGAGCGTCAACTGGGTTCCTTTTAGATACTTGATCTCTGAAGTGGAGGCTTGGAAGTTATCTTTGTCTTATGATAAATCTAGGCAAAAGCTTTTTGTTTTGATCCTTCAGGCTACTTGTTGGCTAATTTGGAAAGAACGTAATTCTAGGATTTTCGAAGAGGAGGAATGTTTGATTCTAATCTTTTTGAATGGTTAGCTTGCTGAGCTGCTGTGCTTAAGCATTGGTCAAGTGGAATTTGTTCCAATTTTTTTGATAGTCTGAATTTATCTGCATTGTATTCCTAGTTTGGGTTGCACCCTCTTGGTGCCGGTTATATAAAAAATTTCTATTAAAAAAAGAAAAAAAAAAACCTACATGTGCTTCTTTTAGGAAATCTCTCCTTGTGGACATCTTGTTATCCTATTGTATGCCATCTTTATTTATTTTGAATTACCTGCTTTTCTCTCCAGGAATCATTGAAAGCTTTGCTTCAGATGAGAAGAAACACCAAAGAGAAAGAGCTTGAAGCTTTATTAGCAGGGGAGCAAGATTCCTGCTCTTGCTACATTGAGGTAACTTTCATGTGCAGCTGTTACAATTCCGCAAGCAACAATCTTTCCCTATGACATTAATGTGACTTTGCATGCTCTCGAGTCTCCAAAAGGCTCAGACATGTCTTTTTCCCTGTAGTTTAGGGCAGTTCTTCTAACCTATTCATTATGCTACAAAAGATGAGCTATTTCTGTTTTACTGTTTTACCAATTTAATCCTTAATGTTTCCCATGCAAATATTTAGGTCCAGGCAGGAGCTGGTGGTACTGAGAGCATGGACTGGGCATCGATGGTGATGCAAATGTATAAATCGTGGGCTCAGCGACGTGGATACAGAGTGACTGTAGTGGATGAGATGCCTGGTGAGCTTGCAGGAATCAAGGTTTATCTTCTTACATTAATCCTCCAAATCCTTCAATTGATGGAATCACATGAACATTGTGTGGGTAAGATTAGGATAAAGGAAGAAACAATCATGCAGTCCTACATCCCTTATGGGAGCTATATATAGTTCTAGCTGACAAGAAGCATCACCACCTTCCTAACTGTATCTGTCTGTTCTTTCAGCGGGCAACAATTAAAGTGGATGGTGAATATGCATTTGGATATGCCAAGGCAGAAATAGGGGTGCACAGGTTGGTCCGGATTTCACCTTTTGACAGCAGCAAGCGAAGGCATACTTCATTTGCTGCTGTTGCAGTGATTCCAATCTTGGGTGATGGATCTACCCATGTACAAATTAATGAATCTGACCTTCGCATTGAACGATATCGTTCTGGGGGACCTGGGGGTCAGCATGCTAACACAACCGAGAGTGCAGTGAGAATAACCCACATACCTACAGGAATCATCGCCACATGTCAAAATGAAAGGTATAAAATCTGTTTAATATAATGATGGAATCATAATTTTTTTTCATTTGCGTTGGTTTCATCTTCTTCTTTTTTTGGGGGGTTTTTTTAGATCACAACATTCAAATAAAGCTTCAGCAATGGCAGTTCTTCAGTCTCGAGTAGACCAGCTTGAGATGGCTCGCCAAGCCCAGATGAATTCGCAGCATACACAATCTCTCACTGACATAAGCTGGGGCAATCAGATCCGTACTTACGTGCTACATGTATACCCTCTCACCTCTCAAGATACATTTGTGATTTGTGTTTTTGAACTGCAAAAGGGTTGTTTATTTGAAAGAGCTCCGAGGGTTTCCTTCCAAATACAAACAAAAGAGGACTGTTTACATGATGTTGAACCACCATTTAAGGTTCATATAAAAAGGAAATCGCTCGCTGCTGTCTTACATTTCTTTCTTTGTTTCTTTTTGTTGCAGCCTTACCGCATGGTTAAGGATCTGCGAACCAACTATGAGGTCTCTGACCCTGATTCTGTGCTCGAGGGGGATCTCGATGCATTCATCTTGAACTATTTATCAGCTTCAATGGATAAAGAAGAGGAATACTAATAAGATACAATGATTTTTTAGTTGTAAGCTTTGCTGGTCACAATGTGCTGCATCCTTGATGGAGATCAACCAACTTGCCTTTCTGATAAGACTTTGGCGGCAGCTCATCCAATTTTATTGATCGAGTTCTGTGACACTAATATACAACACATGATTGAGATCAGGGAGCAAATGGCATGTGTACATGGAGTAGAAGGAGAACACCAAATCCTTCACTAAACTATCAATATGTTTTGTGAGAACCCTGCATCTTTTAGCAATATTAGATCAGTAATTGCTATTTGCTAGCTACTGTAATAAAATATCAATAATAATGTATCATGTTTTGGATGATTTTGCATACCTTTATTCAATTTTCCCTGGCGTGGAGTCCAGCTTTGTTAAGGCCCAGGCCCCATTCTAGACCAAAAGAATAGTCTATTAGTGAGGTGTACTCTTAGGACATTTATAAATAGCCCACTGCCATCCTAAGCAAAGCAATGTAGGATTGTAGATCCCACCACGCTTCCAAGCCAACGCCCGCGATGGATTTCACTGTTATAAACATGCGCTTGGAGGAACCTGCCTCTGATACCATTTAAGGCCCGGGTCCATTCTACGCCAAAAGACTAGCCTAGCCTATAGAGCATCCCAGCAGCTCTTGTAAACTGATACTTCAGATGACGAAAATCAAAAGAAAGTTGGAAAAAATCACCCAGCAACTCCTGTGAAGTTCCGGTAAAATGAAGTTGTGCTACAGTGCTCCTCTAAGTTTGGCGAAGCACTGTAACTCTGCTAACTCACATTTTGTTATTAAAATATCAAGCATATATACTGTAGCGGATCACTGGCAATCTCCCCATGGTCGGTGTTGCCACATACCTTGCTATGTCTCCAGTTCCAACATGACATCGGCTTGCACTCCACCACCACCTTTCTGGTAGTGAATCGATTTGCCATGCCTTGCACCTCTGTATTGCCTTGCATCTTGAAATGAACATATTTGTTATTGTATAATATAATTGATAAAAATTAAACATGAATAGATTTTAAAAGGGATTAGAGAAATAAATATTGTAAATTATAGAGGATGGTCTAGAAGAGCTGATGTGGAGTATTGTTTAATTATGATTCTGTAAAACTATAAAATGACTCATTCTATTATATTTTAAAGAATATGTTATGACGAGTTGTTGCAGCTGCTTTTAGTGAAGGGGTACTCAAGATACTAGCCCAATACCATCCGACCTAAGTGATGTGACAAATACAGCTTCATTTATTTGAGCTTTAAAAGTTTCAAGTAATTATGAGTTTTCATTAATTTAATATTATGATTAAATTTGGTTTAAGTTTACGGCAAGCAGAAGGAGATGGTCGAGTGTGTTTGGTTTATTTTTTTATTTTTTGGTTCCCATTTCTTTATTTTCTATTTATATTTCTTAAGAAATAAAACATGTTTGGTTTGAAGTTACTAAATAATGTTTTTTATTTTATGAATAATTAGTGTTTGTGAATTGTGATAATGATCTGGAAGTGACAAAGCCACCCCAGCCTTCCAGGTATTGTATTTAATTGTTCAAGATCATCCACATCATCAAGAACAATAATGATTTTTGGCCAACATAGAGAATTCCTTTGCTCCCAATTTCAATGAAATATGTACATAATGTTTTCTGGATAAGATATGAACACAAGGGCAGACTTAATAATTTATGGGGATGCCAAAATTTAGCGGGGCTACCCCCAAAATTTTTTTAAGGTTATTTAGTGAAAAGTGACGAGTAATAAAAAGATATTTATATAGTCTTTAAATTACACATCATAAATTAACAATCATTCAAATTGTACGATACCAACTTTCATTGAGTATATATCATTTATTATCATGTATAAGTGTGTATCAAACTATCAATCACTAATTATAAAGATGTATAGTGTATATATAAATATCGTATTATAATATTATATATGTAATGAAGAAATTAAAAACATATTTAGAAGAGCCAAATATAGGTATTTTATAGAATTATATTGTTTATATCACATTTAAAAATTTCTCAAAAATCTGGGGGGTTGTGGCCCCATAGCCCCAAGTCCCCAACATGGCTCCGCGATTGTATGAATGAATTATAGCTAAACCAAGATGATGGCATGGAAAAACAACCACTTGATCATCTTTTATTGGCAGGATGTGCAGTGTAATACTACATTTCAGGGTCAACTTTTTCTCCACAAATACATACGAAGGCATTCTTATCATGACTACAGAGGCAGTCTTTGGCTTCAACCTAGAGAAAACAACAAATATTTCTCACAGGCATTCTATGAAGAATATTAGAATAGTGTCAACGCCTCTACTCCAAATAATACGGCTTTCTGACCTGGATTGCCAATTAGAGTAATATACAACCCTCTATATATATAGATATATACACACACACACTACCATCTCCCACCCACAACAAAACATTCATTTCAATTTTAAGGAACGAAAAGCCCAGCTTGTATCCTCCATTGACCTTCCCCCTACAGTGAACAATGGAACCCAACAGGCTATAGATAATGACAAAGACAACCCCTAAAATAAAATTGAAGGATGATTAGAACCCACTAAAGCAGGAGGGGCAATGAAACAATACTTGGAAGCAAATCAATGGCCAAAATGCACAACTGTTCAAAGACTTTCTTGAATGGAGATTTCAAAAGGCAAAGCTCTTTTGAAAGAAAGCTCTTTTGAAAGTCAATAAGTCCAAAATTGGCATCACGCTGTAGAATTTGACCTCAAGGTGCCTTTCCTTTATGAAGAAAAGGAAGATATGGAAGAATAAGTGTTTTTGTATTCTTAACATTTATGGAATTACAACCCTAGTATATATAGTAACAAGATCATATGCATCTCCGCACTTCTAGCTATGTTACTGACTAATGATATGTGAACACAATTAATGACTAATGAACACATTCAAAGTTGGCAGCCATCAAGGTTGAAGGTTGGCAGCCATCAAAGTTGACTAATGACATCCAATACTCTCCCTCAAGCTGGAGCAAGGATATTGATTGATCCAAGCTTGGAAAGTAACCAATGAAATTGAGCTGAAGAAAGAGCCTTAGTGAACATGTCCGCAAGTTGGTCTTGACTTCGAGTGTATTTGGTGGAAATTAACTGAGACTGAACTTTTTCGTGGACGTAATGACAATCGACTTCAATATGTTTGGTTCTCTCATGAAATACTGGATTGGAGGCAATATGCATGGCGGCTTGATTATCGCAGCAGAGAGTCATTGGTTGAGGATGAAGAAAACCAAGATCGACCAACAATGCCTTTAGCCAGATAAGTTCAGAAGCAGTGGAAGCCATTGCACGATATTCGGCTTCAGCGCTAGAACGAGCAACCACGAGCTGTTTTTTACTCTTCCACGAAACAAGATTGCCACCAACAAATATACAATAGCCAGTAGTGGATTTACGATCAAGAGAGTTGCCGGCCCAATCAGCGTCGGTGTAGCCGATTATTTGTGTATGACCATTGTTCTTCATAAGTAGACCACGACCAATAGACCCCTTCAAATATCTAAGAATTCGTTTAACAATTCCCATATGAACAATGGTTGGAGAGTGCATAAATTGACTCACAATACTGACTGCATGACTAATATCGGGTCGAGTAATGATGAGGTAAATAAGCTTACCTACCAACCTTTGATAAATTTGAGGCGACCGAAGAGATTCACCATCTACAGCCAGGTTTAGTTTACTGTCCAACGGTGTATTTGCGGCTTGCAATCGAGCATGTCAACTTCACACAACAAATCTAACACATACTTTCTTTGATTCAAAACAAGACCTCTGTGAGATGTAGCCATTTCGATTCCCAAAAAATATTTAAGGACCCCAAGATCTTTAATGGCAAACTTTTGATGAAGAACTTTTTTAATATTGGAGATGGCTGCAATATTATCACCAGTAATAATAAAGTCATCGACATAAATTAAAACTACTAATCGTACCCCATTCTTGATGAGAACAAACAAAGAGTGATCAGCGTTACTCCTTTTGAACTCAAGTTCCTCAAGTACCATACTCAACTTGGCATACCAGGCACGGGGTGACTGTTTCAATCCATAGATGGATTTATAAAGCTTACAAACCAATTGTGGATTACTGCTTTGAGGGTGACCCGGCGTAGTTTCATATAAACTTCCTCGAGGAGATTGCCATGTAAGAATGCGTTTTTCACGTCCATTTGAGATAAAGACCAGCCATGATTTATAGCAATCGATAGCAAAGTACGAACAGTTGTCATTTTTGCCACCGGCGCAAAAGTCTCCGTGTAGTTGACTCCATAAGTTTGAGTAAAGCCTTGTGCAACCAATCTTGCCTTATGCCTTTCAATAGAACCATCGGATTTGAATTTGGTTTTGTATACCCAACGACTGCCGACAGCTTTCTTATCCTTTGGAAGTTGAACAACACTCCAAGTATGATTATCAGCTAGAGCCTGAAGCTCCTCTTGCATAGCCTTTTGCCAAACCTCTTTTTGATTAGCTTCAGAAAAACTTTGAGGTTCAGTTTTGTCAAGAATGTTGCTAAGATAGGCTGCATGAGAAGAGGACAGTTTATGATAGCCAAGAACATTAGTGACTGGGTGTCTTACCGAGTATGACACATAGTCCTGAAGCTTTGATGGTGGTCGTCGGTCACGAGTAGGATTACGTCGAATAGACAGATCAGAATTTTGCATATCAGTTTCCACATTAGTCTCTAGAACCGACTCAGTGGGAGTTACTACGACTGGTGTTGGAGTGGATATTTGTTCACTGTCAGATGTTGCATGTGGATCAACAAAATCCACCCGTGGAACAATAGATAACCAATCATGAGACATATCCAGAGTTGGTAGTGGAATTAAAGTTGACTCCCCCTGACTTGAACTGCCACGAGACTGAGAATAATATGGAGTGTTTTCGTCGAACCTAACATCCCTTGTTACAATGAGCTTTTTAGAGATGGGATCATAACACTTGTATCCCTTCTTTGTAGATGAATATCCCAAGAAAACACACTTGGCTGCCCTTGGATCTAACTTGTCACGGTGAATTGCTTGAATATGCACATAACAAGTACACCCAAAGATTTTAAGATGAGATAAATTCGGCTGCTTTCCTGTCAACAACTCAGATGGAGAAGTGAAATTCAAAATTCTACTAGGCAAGCGATTTATGAGATAAGTAGCAGTGAGTACACCTTGGGACCAAAATTGTTTGGGAACATTCATTTGAAACATTAGAGATCTTGTTTTCTCAAGCAAGTCGCGATTTTTTCTTTCAGCAATACCATTTTGTTGTGGAGTACCAACACAGCTAGTTTGATGAATGATGCCATGCATGCTCAAGTATTGTGTCATGATATGAGACATATATTCTGTGCCATTATCTGATCGAAGAATCTTAATTTTAGAAGAGAATTGAGTGTTGATCAGACTATGAAAATCTTGAAAAACACTAGCAACCTCACTTTTTGATCTCAAGAGATACAACCAGGTGAATCTAGAAAAGTCATCAACAAAGGTGACAAAATATTTGTAACCATCAAAGGACTCAAGAACAGGACCCCAGACATCCGAATGTACCAATTCAAATAATTTATTTGAACGAGAATTAGAAGAAGAAAATGATAATCGTGTAGATTTTGACAAGTGACAAATGTCACAATCAACTGAATTTTTATTAATATTTGGAAAAATCTTTGCCAAAATTGACTCAGAGGGATGTGCTAGACGTTGATGCCATAATTTGTGCTTGGAAGCTAAACAGGCATTTACATGAAATCCCTTGTGAAAATCTTTGAGAAGATAATATAAGCCTTGAAAGAAAAATCCCTCACCAATCGTCTTCTTGGTGACCAAATCCTGGAATACAACATTGTGAGGAGAGAAAATAGCACAACAATTTAGTTGAGTTACGAGTTTGCCAACCGAAAGAAGTTGAAAAGGAAAAGAAGGAACACACAAAGCTGGTGATGCAATGTGCTTAGAAAGTAAGTTTACCTTTCCCTGTCCAACAACAGATACAGTATTACCATTAGCAATACATATTTGGGAAGGTGGAGATAAGAACTTAAACTCAAACAGATTTGTAGGATTATTTGTGATGTGATCAGTGGCACCTGAATCTATGACCCAAAAATCATGCACATTACTTAAATTCAGCGCAGTTGAGAAAGCTTTCAAAATACCTGATGTGTCATCAGTTGCACCATTTTTATCTTCAGATAGAAATCCAGCAAATTGACCAAGTAAGGCAGCTGACTTCCCATTGTTATCAGATTCACCTTGCTTTGCTTGAAGATAAGAAGGAAACTCATTAATAAGAGTTATTGGACTTGAGGAGAACCTTGACAATCCATCTCCAGCCATGGTTGTAACATGATTAGCCTTATATCCCGAAGGTTGAGTCCGTTTCTGAGGCATATTCTCTCTCGGAAACTTAGGCTTCAATTCAGGATGAAGTACCCAACATCGGTCCATTGTATGACCAAGATTATGACAATGATTGCACTTCAACTCAGGTCTCTTTCCCTTGTAACTTCTTTCTTTAGATCGTTTATGATTGAACATATATGCTCGGGCTTCAGATACCTCAGTTTTGAGGTTACAATTCATGACCTTTCTTCGGACTTCTTCCCGTTGAATAGTAGCACAAACACTCCCTAGAGAAGGAAGCTCAGAATTCATAAGTATATGACTACGGAGATCTTCGTAATCAGGAGCAAGATTAGCCAAAAGCTGAAATATTTTATCCTCTTCAGCCCGTTTTAGCAAGACAGCAGAATCAGTAGTATGTGGATGATAAACAGACAACTCATTCCACATACTTTTCATGCTACCAAGAAATTGAATAAATGGTTTACCTTCCTGTTGAAGACATGCAATGTCTCTTTTGAGTTGAAAAACTCGTGCCGCGTTATTTTGATTTCCATACATCTCTTTAACAACATCCCATAAATCTACAGAAGATTCATAATACCTGAAAATGTCAGCAACATGTAATTCCATAGAATTAAGTAGCCATGTCTGCACCATCTTATCTTGGGTAATCCAAGATTTATACTGAGAAGAATTGACATCAGGAACAATAGTACTTTTGTCAATAAACTCAAGCTTTGATCTTCCACCAAGAGCTAACTGCACAGATCTTGACCAAGGAAGATAATTGAACTCATTCAACAAAACCGAACATAATCGTTGGTTTGTATGAACATCAAAAGTATTTGAAGGTAGAGAGGCCGAGGGACTGCCTGAGTCGGACATGATTGGAGTGATTTCGGCCATTTAGAAAACAAAATGAAGAATAAAAAAGACCTCCTCTGATACCATGAAGAAAAGGAAGATATGGAAGAATAAGTGTTTTTGTATTCTTAACATTTATGGAATTACAACCCTAGTATATATAGTAACAAGATCATATGCATCTCCGCACTTCTAGCTGTGTTACTGACTAATGATATGTGAACACAATTAATGACTAATGAACACATTCAAAGTTGGCAGCCATCAAGGTTGAAGGTTGGCAGCCATCAAGGTTGAAGGTTGGCAGCCATCAAAGTTGACTAATGACATCCAATACTTTCAGAAGTGGAAGGGGGGATATGGAGAAATATGACGAGATGGGTGAAGGGGAATATGGAGAAATTTGACGAGATGGCTGAAAGGGGAGGAGAGAGGAACAAGATTTTTCTATTTCTCTATTTTCTAAAATGATCATTCAAACGTGTTTTCAAGCGTATTTTCTATGATTCTCATTCAGAATGTAATATCTATCCATCTATACTTACTTATATATAAAGAGGAAGCTCGAAGGAGGTGTTCTCTATGTAAGGCCTAGAGTCCAAAGTATTTTTTCTAAAATTTCTTTATTTCTTTTGCAAGTCTTAAAGTATTTTGAAAGCAATTAATTCAAAACATTTAAATAATTAATAACAAAATAAAGAAGTAACAGTTGTAACAATTATTATATTTATACAATAGCTATGGAATTTGAAAAGTAATCATTGTTTGTTAAATAAAAATATATTTCATTCATTATATTTATTCAATGGTTATGGAATTTGATAATTCAACAATTAAATAATTTAATAATAATTTAAACACATTTTCGAATATTACATAGGCATCAATTAACTAATTTATTGGGTGAATTAATATAATCAGCTCTATAATCTTTTTTTAAAAAAGTCTGGGTATGGATTTCTTAAAAATAAAACTATTCATTCATTTTATCCCCAAATTTTTTTCATCATTTCTATTGATGTCATTATTCATATTTATTTGTTACTTAAATTAAATACATAACTATCTTTATTTTATTTTATTTTTGTTTGAAAGGCTTATAGGCCAAACATACACTAAGGGTTAAGATTCTATGAATGTAAATAGATATATCATGTCTTAAGAAACAATTTACAAATTGAAAATGACCACAAAAGAGCAATTTATCGAAGGAAACTATTCGACTCCTTATGTGAAGACGTGATCATATGTATTATGATTAGTGTTATTAGGAGTGATTGCAGTCTGCAAATCGTTCTTCTAAATGATAGATTTATTTTATGAAATGAACCCATGCATTGAGTGGGATCGCCACTTGTTAATTTAAAACAGAAGGTGGGCCAGGACCAGTCTTGTTTGCTTCGGGTTCGGGCTATGCTGTTCTTCAAAATGAGGCGAAACAGTCCATAGATACGACAATGGTGATTCGTTTAGTTCCTTTAATCGCTACCTGTCTCTGACAAAACCTTGTTTCGGAGGTACCTTAAGAGCTCTGTCTTCATAGTCGGGCTGAGAATACCCGTTTGAGCTGATTTGGATTAAGGAGAAAGAGAAAAAGTCAAAATTTTTTTCTTGCTTAGTTTCTTGTTATTTACAGGTATTTCCCGGTAAACAAACATAGTTTAGTTTTCCCTTTGATGGGTTCGTTTTCTATATATTTGTATTGGATGAAATAGGTACTCCTGAACACCATACAGACTACTTTTTGCTGATTGTCTTTTAGGGTTTGTTTGAGTAGTGAAGAAGAATTGAAGCGAAATAGAGATGGAGACGGCAGCCTCTTCATCTTCAGTGATAACACCGGAGGATGTTTTGGAGTCTTTAATGAATGATGGTACCATAGACGCTCTCAGATTGAAGATCATGAATCAGCTCAAAGCCAATGTAACTCTCCTTTCTATTTATATTTTTTGTACACATAAATGTAAGCTGGTATGCAAGTATGTTATTTGGAGTCTTTGATGAATGGTGATTAAGTTTTTTGTTCGAATTTCTAGCTTTCTAAAGAATTTTGCATCTGGGGTATGTTTGTTTTAAATGGAACATAGTTCTTGAGTCGATTTTCCCAAGAAAACAAGTGCATTTTTGCGAGAAATTATTTACTTTGCTTTTAGCTTCTAATTTGTCAATGAGAGATTTTTTAATTTATGCGAATGAAGAAAAAGATAGCGGATATATTTAGGTTAGGGTGAGTGAACCAGTTGTACTATGCTTTTTGTTATACACTGGCATTTCTTTGTGTTATATGGGTTTAAGCCAACTTTTGTGTTTATGTCTTCCTGATGATGTTATTTGATTTGATCAAAGATAGTGTTTTGTTATTCACTATCCAATTAGAGATTTTAATGCTTCGGCAAGTTAGGAACTTTGAAACAAAAATCCAAAGCCAACAGGAGTAAAACTTCAGTTTTTGTCTCAGGAAGAGCTTAAAAGTACCACCATTACGATGGCTGAACAGAGTAAGGTTTTGAATACCCCTGGGGCAGAGAAGCAGACCAAAAGAGAGCTATTTGACGCGCTTCGCCAGGAGCTTGAGTGAGTATTGGCTTTGTTTATTTCTTTCTAAGCTGTTTATAAATACTTTTTCAAGGTAGGAACTTGAGTCAAATTGCAAATGTATAGTGCTTTTGAAGAAATTGTTTTAGCTTTTTGTGGATATATGCCTGAGGATTGAACATACTAAATTCTATATCAAAGGTAAATTTTCCAAAAATTAAAAGATGATGTCTATGCACAATAGTTGCTTTGACCGAGATCAAATTACTACTATGGTGAAAATTCATGTGTAAAAACCATGAGCAGGCTAGTCTTTACCTGAAACTTTTAGCTGAAATGCTGAATTACTACTATGTATCAGTACCCTAGTTGTCCAACTATTAGGTTATGCTGAGCTCCCAGATACCTGCTTGCATCTTCCTCAAATATATATTTCAAAAATGACCTTTGTTGAACTCTTTTCCTGCTTTTACAGTCTTAAGCTTTCTCTTTTCTCTATGAATCAGTATAGTCAGCACTCATCATCCTTCCTTCTTGTTATTTAGAATGACAATCTAATTGCAATCAGTTTTCTACTTTTCTTACACTCTTTGATGTTGGTGTGATGCAGAGCTCCTGTGCTTGAGAAAGTGTCTAAATCAGTGTGGGATTTAATTCTGGACAGCAATGGGCTTGGGAAGGAAATTAGTGAAACTGTTGAGAGAGTATTTTGTCGGTTAAATGGTCAGGAACCTCCACTGTTTCCTTTACCAAATGGGGAAGCCCTGCCAATTACAGAGATGGAGAGCAAGGCAGGAGAAGAAAAAGATGAGGAAATCAGAGCTGAAAAGGTAAAATCAGATTCTAAATCAAAGAAAAGGAGCTTCAATGAGATAAAGGAAGGAGGTCTAAATGAAGTTGCAAGCCATCGGCCAAATGAAGTTTCAGGGGATCCTTCTGCTGTGCCAGAAGGCTCCAGTAAATCACCTCCACCAACCCTAAACCCGTGCATTACATGGGTCGATACGCGCAACGCCTAGTATCCATCGTTTATGGCTACGACTACTGGGATATCTAATCCCATTCGCTCCCCCAACTTTTGTCTCTTGGGATATGATGTGGGGTTTAGTACCCGCTAAAAGTATAGCGATTATAAACCCAAATTATACTCGCAAGTGCACGAATCAATTGTAGTATAGAAGTGGCAAATACGAGTGTCGTACCCACAGGGACTGAATATTAAATATCTGCAATTCCAACTCTTGTAATTATCAATGGAAACAAAATAAATAAGGATTAACACAAATAAACAAACACTAGGGATCCGATTTCACCAACTCTATTGTATTTAAATTATTTAGCCGACAATTATCATTTCATTCATGCATGTCAAAGATCAAGTCCCCTAATTTATGTAATAGTCATGGGCATCTGACTTACCACGTCTATTCTCAATTGCAACCATCCATGGGCATTTGGATTGGCTAGGACAATCAAGAATGCATTAGGATTTATGGTAACTTATGTAGCGATCACAAAGATCCTAGCATATGGCATTTATGTCTAGGTAACTCCGGTATTAATTGCAAGAAGCTTATCTCAAATTGGACATGGGCATTTGTCTCAATTTGCATCATGGTAATCGAACCTAGATGGTAGCTAAGCATCAAGATTTAATTATGAATAAAGAATAGCTAATTAACACTTGACATAGCATAAATAAACTAATAATCAAACCAAATTTATTTACATACAATAGAGTGGATCCATCATCACCCTAGTAAGAGGATTAGTTCCTCATACTAGGTTTACACCACCAACAATTGATCTCACAAAATTCTAGAAAGAATATGTGAGCAAATTGCTGTAAAAGAGAAAATAAAACTCAAGAACTCACTCCTTGATTTCTTTCTCCTCTTCCTCCTTGATTTCTTCTCTGGTTTTGTGATGTCTTTCTTCAATGTTTTCCGTCTCTATTTATAGAAGGAAAAAAACGACGAAGAAATAATATAATTACTATTCATCATGCGACTTTACATATATTACTGTTCATGAATAGTAAATATTACTATACATTCTGCGACTTTTATGTATTACTATTCATGAATAGTAATGTTACTATGCACTTTACGACTTATATATATAACAGAATACAAAGTCAAACAAAACTAAGATTGTTTATGGAATAAAGCCTGACCTGAAATATGAGTTATATGTTTTTGGGCCTAAAAATATAGAAATAAATATAAAGTGATTAAAAAAATGACATTTGTACTTTTAATTGTGTAATAATCACTTTACGCCCAAATTATATGACAAATGTTCATGATAATTTATCATTTAAAGTGTATATTTGAACATTTATCACAACCCCCAACCAGCTTATTGCTAGTCCCTAGTAATTGAAGCGCTCAAACAATTCATGTCATATATGTAAAATAATCCAATTATCCCATGAGTATGAATATATGCAAGAATCTACCAACCACCATCACTAGAAGCAATCATTCTGACTAAATCTCATACCACCCATCTATCTTAGCGTGATGTGTAGTGCGTAGCGAATTTAACATAAATACGTGGCTTTAATTTAATCTTAACACAAATATTGCAATATCACAAGAATCATCAGACTCAATGAATAATTAATATCAAGGGATTTTATTTATTGACTTTTCATTTTTTTTTTATATATATATAATATTATGTGACTTGTGCAATGCTCAGTCTCATTAAGCTTTCTAAATGACCCTTGTAACAAGCGTTCAACCAATGACTCCCAATCCAGTTGGCTCAGGGCATTAGGTGTAAAGACACCCCAACGGGTTTAATAACTCGAGTCAAAAAGGCTACAAAACTTCGCTTGTCACATGGGTTGATGTCTTGATTTTTCTACCTTTTTACGCGAACACTCACTGCTTACTGAGGCAAGAGGCCCGGTTACTCAGCAGAAAAACTTACAAACACTCCCATTTATTCATAATGTACTCTTTTTTTTTTTTTCTTTTTAATATAAATATGAATATATACATGTATCCCAAGATATTAATATTCAAAGAATTCTAATTCAACTCAAGAAAATCACAGTATTCATAATTAATCTTAAATATCATACCTCACAAATATGTAATTCTGTGCAATTGATCCAATTATTAAATAGAATAGGTGAGACAAAACTAAAGTCAGAAAAAAAAAATCCACAAGTGATTATGGGTATTCAACTCAAATTGTTATCCACACTTCAGAGATATTCAGACCAATTTAGAAATATGATAAGAACATGACTTCCAAATCACAATTATTTATTTTTTTTAGCAATCATTAAACAGAATAGATATTTAACAAACAAACGGTTCTAAGACTCAATATTCCCAAAGCACCGTAAACAAACGGAATTTGTCTCAACACCAGGATCCTTGAGACTGGATGCTAGGTTACTATCAACCTAACTAAAGAGATGTACCCCGTAGCAAGGGCAAAAGGCTAACAAGGCCTTACAATAGGTTGTCATTCTCTAAGAGTTTCTGGTCGGCTCAATAGAACCCAAGCCAAGGTCAACAATCCTTTGTATCTCCACTTTGGGGCTTTACAATTATGGACATTTCGTCCAGTCCATGCTTAGGACTCCCAAATACCTTATCGGTGGTTGTTTCCTGGACAAACTACTAATTACTTAGCTGGTTGAGTTGGCATCCCTCTAAGAGATCAACTACAAGTGTTTCAAGCTTGCACCTAAGGTAGCACAGCACTTGCCTCCTCTAGCTACCATTTTTTTTTTTTTTTTTTTAAATATCAAACCAATTCCTCCCCCTCTTAAAATCTGGCATTGTCCTCAATGGGAAAAGAAAAATAAAAATAAAAAAATAAAATAAAAAAAAAAAGAAAATTTGAAAAGTACATATGCAAAGCTATGGTTCAGAAAAATACAACCTGACACAAAAACAATTCTGACCGCTGGATGGCTATGTTTTCACTTTCGTATCATATCCATGAGTGCGGCCATCATGTGCTCCAGTCTGTGTTGTCCATCCTCTAGTGTTTGTAGCCCCATCTCTAGCCGGGCTATTGCTGCACTCATGTGATCTGATTGTGGAGACACTGCAACTCCTGATGAGGAATCTCCAGGTGGTGATGTTGAGGGAGCTTCTTTGGTCTGCTTCTGTCTAGCAGAAGTTGTTTTCAAATGGCTGATGCTCTGACGCCATGTCCATTTTTCCAGCATGGTGACCTGATAACCCAAAGATGCTTGAGGCCGAGGAGGTCGAATGCTTTTGAACAAAAGCAACCTTGTGATAAGCCGTGGGAAAAATAACTTCCCCACCTTTTTTGGCTTATTCTCAACAACATATTTGGCTTTGCAGATCATGGCCAGATAGATCTTTCCAATATCAAACCAACACCCTTTATACATATAGTATAAAACAGACAGGAATTTTCCCCGTCGTTCTTGCTCATGGCCTATAGGACAAAGATTTTTCCTAATAGCATCATCCAACAACCACATCTTTGATGGCAAATAGGCGCGGCGTGCAGCGTTATTGTGTTTATTCATCTTTCCACCGCACATATCATCAATCATTTCTTGCTTTGATGCATAGATTGGTTGTCGAGATCCAGTGGGCTCATCATCTATTGGTGGATACCCTAAGCAGCAACACAGATCTGCTGTTGTGAATTGAACTTTCACACCAGCAATGATAACCTGATAAACCAGTTGATCCCTAGTCCGCTCGCTTCGTGGTAACTCGATGAGAGTGTGATAGAAAGAGCGAATGATCTGAGGATACACCAGTAAGTTATTTTCTGGATCTGGATCTACGAGAAACAACAAAGAATGCTCCCTCAAGTAGTTCATCGCCCATCTGTTGATGGCTTCTCGTTGTATCGTTTTGTCAATTTGACACTCCGGAATTATTTCAGCTTTATTGAACAACGCAAGCCTGGACTGCAATTGTGATACGATGGTGCGTGGTTGCCTCGGCATGGTTTCTGATCTCTGTTAGAGAGAAAACACACTCTTGCCAGAAAATGAGTGAGATGAAGATGAAAACTGATCGAGACAATAAAGAAAGAAATTCGTGGTGCTTGTCACATCAGTACTTACTTTACTGTCACACTTTGCGGCTCATTATCACACTCGAGGATGACTTTTTTTTTTTTTTTTTTTCTCTTTTGTTTTTTTTTTTTAAATCAGATAATATATAAAAAATAAAAATAAAATAAAATAAAATAAAGAAAGAAAAAAAAAATAGATGAAAAAGAAATATGGGTTGCCTCCCATAAGCGCTGTATTTATTGTCTGGGCAAGACGGAGTGTTCCCAACACTCAATTACCTGGATCTTGGAGAGTAATGTCTGGGCAAGACAAAGTGTTCTCACCAGCTGCATTGTAATGAAAATTCAACTTTTTTATTACCCAGAATGCTTTATGCTCGAGCTCCATAAGAAGATGGCTACCCTTGCTAAAAATCAAACGATATGGAGACATGCCAATTGGAGTTTTGTATGCAGTGCGATATGCCCAAAGAGCATCATTCAATTTTATACTCCAGTCAGTTCTTTTGATATTCACAGTCTTCTCCAAAATTCGTTTAATTTCACCATGAGGAATATCAACTGGGCAGATTGTCGAGTCAACCATTAGAGAATGATGGTGGAAAGGCCAAAATGAAATTTTTTTTTTTTTTTTTAATTTTAAAATTTTTTTTAATTTTTAATTTTTATTTTTTATGCAAGGTGAACTTGTAGTTTTTTTTTTTTTTCAACAAAATTAAAAGAGTTAATATACACAAAATAAAAAAAATTAATATAAAAGACAGTAAAATGGGGCATAAAGGCCAACCATAAGTATTAACAGAAATAAAAAGTTATAGTAGGCGGCTTAGCCGACCATATAAGTATATATGTACAGGTGGGGCAGTGTAAAGCCAACCACAAATATAAATAATACTGTATAAATAAATAAATGAATAAATGAATAAATGTTAGTAAGTTAGTAAATGTTTGTGACAGTTATTATAAACAGATATAGGCGGTAGCAGTAGAACCAGCCAATAATATATAGTTAGATGGGGCGGTAAAGCCATCCACAAAAAAATAAAAATAAATAAATAAATAAAATGAAATGAAAAATGAAAAACCTTCCATTAAGGAGGTGTAGTATACTAATATTAATATATACATATATACATATATACAAGAGTTAGATAACAATATATTAAATCAGTCCCCGGCAACGGCGCCAAAAACTTGATGTGGGGTTTAGTACCCGCTAAAAGTATAGCGATTATAAACCCAAATTATACTCGCAAGTGCACGAATCAATTGTAGTATAGAAGTGGCAAATACGAGTGTCGTACCCACAGGGACTGAATATTAAATATCTGCAATTCCAACTCTTGTAATTATCAATGGAAACAAAATAAATAAGGATTAACACAAATAAACAAACACTAGGGATCCGATTTCACCAACTCTATTGTATTTAAATTATTTAGCCGACAATTATCATTTCATTCATGCATGTCAAAGATCAAGTCCCCTAATTTATGTAATAGTCATGGGCATCTGACTTACCACGTCTATTCTCAATTGCAACCATCCATGGGCATTTGGATTGGCTAGGACAATCAAGAATGCATTAGGATTTATGGTAACTTATGTAGCGATCACAAAGATCCTAGCATATGGCATTTATGTCTAGGTAACTCCGGTATTAATTGCAAGAAGCTTATCTCAAATTGGACATGGGCATTTGTCTCAATTTGCATCATGGTAATCGAACCTAGATGGTAGCTAAGCATCAAGATTTAATTATGAATAAAGAATAGCTAATTAACACTTGACATAGCATAAATAAACTAATAATCAAACCAAATTTATTTACATACAATAGAGTGGATCCATCATCACCCTAGTAAGAGGATTAGTTCCTCATACTAGGTTTACACCACCAACAATTGATCTCACAAAATTCTAGAAAGAATATGTGAGCAAATTGCTGTAAAAGAGAAAATAAAACTCAAGAACTCACTCCTTGATTTCTTTCTCCTCTTCCTCCTTGATTTCTTCTCTGGTTTTGTGATGTCTTTCTTCAATGTTTTCCGTCTCTATTTATAGAAGGAAAAAAACGACGAAGAAATAATATAATTACTATTCATCATGCGACTTTACATATATTACTGTTCATGAATAGTAAATATTACTATACATTCTGCGACTTTTATGTATTACTATTCATGAATAGTAATGTTACTATGCACTTTACGACTTATATATATAACAGAATACAAAGTCAAACAAAACTAAGATTGTTTATGGAATAAAGCCTGACCTGAAATATGAGTTATATGTTTTTGGGCCTAAAAATATAGAAATAAATATAAAGTGATTAAAAAAATGACATTTGTACTTTTAATTGTGTAATAATCACTTTACGCCCAAATTATATGACAAATGTTCATGATAATTTATCATTTAAAGTGTATATTTGAACATTTATCAGGATACTTAAGGCATTAGCTACAACATTGTACGGGTCGATAAGCGCAACGCCTAGCATCCATCGTTTATGGCTAGGACTACTGGAGTATCTAATCTCATTTGCTCCCCCAGCTTTCGTCTTTGATTCTTGAAGAATCCACATCACTTTGATTCTCATACGCACAATATATTTTGTGCTAAGAGTTCAGTTGGCAGTTTGTTTGCAGGAGTGTTGTAGTATTGGATCTATCATGGCTCCAATTTGTGTATGTTGCTGTAATTTTCTGCACTATCCATGATTACTGGTGGATCTTTGTATAAACTAACTGAATCATTTCTTATATCTTGATATGTTGAAACAGAAAATACAGTCAGAACTTTATGTGGTCGTCTCTTCCATTTGAATAATGAACTGTAAGTTAGCTACATTGTGTGTGTAATTACCATCCCATACAATGCGAGCCATATGAGCAACTTCGGTTCAATCTCAGGCAATATCTTTCCACCACTGTGAATTGTTTTTGTGGTCCAAAAACCTAACAAGAATAGATAGAGTGGAAGGAGAGCACAACAAATTCCTGCTCTCAAGATTTCTTTAAATGCCTGTCCAGAAAGACATATTCTTGTTCAACATTTCCTGTTTTCTCAACCTTGAAACTTTTGATCACCATGTCTGACCTCCACTGTCACCTCTGGTTAGAAAAGAAATGGTGAAACCAGCCAAATAGACGGGAGGCGAGCAGGGGAGGAAAAGTAGAGAGTAGAAGATAAAGCTAAATCAAAGTAAGGGTCTCAATAAAGTTGGTGTGAATATTCTAAGTGACCTTTAGCTCAAAATGTACACAACTGATATTCTTTGTTCTCAAAAGTTTAACGCTATTGTAGATACAGGAACTAACAATGACTATCCATGAATGATTAAGGAGATAGTCATGTCTTTCTCATCAGCACTACGATTATTTCTTCCTTAAGAGAGAAAATCTCACTGCGTATTCGGATCAGGAAACTGCGATGGTGGATGTTGATGTGTTGCCTTGTTACTTTCCAAACCATGCTGATTCTCGTCAGAAATCTGAGACGGGCCACGGCCTTCTTCTTCTTGACCAGTCTCATTTGATCGCAAGGGACGATTAGAAAAACTCGTGTCAAAACCAGAAATGTCAGGTTGTGCAGAAACCATATTTTTGTTGCTTGTTTTCGTCTCTTACTTTAAGGGATTGATGGTTGCATCCAATGAAAAATCTGTTTGTGGAGTCGAATACATGTCATTGTCGTCCACTAAATAAACCTCGACATCTGATTCTGAAGTGTAGGATGCTGCATTGTAGTTCTGGTCATTGTTGGCAGGATCCATGCTTGCTTGGTTTGCATCTGATGGTGGATATGCTTCTGAAATCACATCTGTTTCGTGAAGATGAATAAAAGGCCAATTCGACTCCGTTGTGCATGCGCAAGAAAACAGCGAACCAGTGTCTCTCTGTTTGTTACTTGTATCAGAAGAAACAACCGCGCTTGATGAATTTGAGCCAAAATCCGGATATCTCGAACGTCGGGAAGGTTTTCTCTTATGTTTAGGCTTAGTATTGCGAAGCTCTTCTTCTTCTTCTTCTTCTTCTTCAGGATGTGATAGGCTTCTCCTTTTCAAGCCAAGAGAGCCAGAGATATATTTCGAACTCGGATTGGTACCAACCAATTCCGTCTGAAAGACCAAAAGAAAATATTATAGTTGGTTATGGTATTGTCGGACGTTGAAGAGCAAAGGATACAGCAAATTCACTAAAGCTGGCATATCTAATTCATAAAAAATGCAAAAATCTTGAAAAATCACTCAAATGCTGTGGTGTTCTTGAAAGAATCCTCAAGAAAATGAAAACAAAGAATCATGTCAAAAAGACCCAGAGAAAGATTAAACTTGAAGAGGCGAAGGCCTCTCATTACAGTTTCATTCTTGAACGAAAACAATTTACTGCATGAACTATACACCAGAGAAAGAAAAAGAGAATTAAATCAAAAGAGACACAAGAACAAAGAAAGAAATGGAAGAATTGAACCTTGTAAAAAGATGAAACTGGTTTTGATCGTAGAACTCTATCAGTCTTCACAGGTCCTAAACCACCACCTCCATCATCACCATTGTTGCGCCTTGTCGATTCAGATGAAACTGGTTTTGATCGTGGAAATTTCAGAGGTCGTAAAGTGTCATCACCATCACCATTGTTGCGCCTAGTCCATTTAGATGAAACTGGTTTTGATCGTACAACTTTATCAGCCTTCGATGGTCCTAAACCATCATCATCTGATCCATTATTGTGCCTTGGGGATTCACCACCCTCCATACCTTGTTCCTTGAGTTTTTCTTTATCAATCTTTCTTCTTGAATCCTTTTTATCCATAACCCACTTTCTATCTCTCAGTATTAAATTCCTTGTTTCTCTCAATGTTACATACAAAATAAGTAAGCACACTGGTTGAGTTCTTGAAAAACAGAGGACGCAAAGAAAAGAAAACAAAGAGAGAATTTGTTTGAGCAGAGAGTGAAGCCGATGATGAAGGTTATATGGGATTTATAGGGAAATGGTTTACAAGAAGATTCACATTTCCAAAATTGTGGCAAATTAAATAAAAAGAACATTATGCAATTTTGAAATATGACTGACAATGATGGTTATTTCGGATATTTGGAGGTCAAAAATCTCAAATGCCACTCTGAGAAACAATTTTGAAAAATAGTGGTTTGGTTGGTTATTGAAGTAACATTCCCAAACGGAGCCTAGGACTTCTCTGCACTGTATATCTGTTATATTTCTTGTTGTTTCCCATTGCCAGGAAAAAAAAAACACAAGATTTTATGAAGGCAAAGCATATTTTCATATAGTAAAGTAGTGGGTTTAGACCCTAAAGTAGTAACTTGTGATACAACAAAAATGTTTGAGATCCCAGTAAAAAGCATCTCAGTAATCCCAATAGTGGATCTTGTCCCTTGATTGGTGTAAATATAGGGGCCCACAAAACCTTGTGATTGAATCAGAGAGTGATACATCCATTACTGGGATGACTAATATATTTTTTGCTGAGATCCATATCACTTCTGATGATACAATATTATGCAAACTTGAATGTCATGGTATGGGTTGTCATAAGGCGTACCTAGCTTGTTACCATTGGGGGCCTTAGGAAAAAATGTATCAGGCCCTCAACATTTCATTTTAAGGCCCCTACCTCCAACAATTGCTCAACGACCCAGCCAATCTTGCATCTCAAATCACCTCTATAAGACTTAAATACAGCATTGATTTATTATTAATTTATAGCCCAACCCACATTTACAAAGTTACAAACGGTCAATCAAGGCTAACAGTTGCTGAATTCAAGGCCAACAATTTCTAAGCCACCTTTGCCTGCTTAACAACGATATCTTTTTGACCTATCAACAATTATTGTTCGTTTGGCAAATAAGGTACAAACGGGTGGTTATTTTAAAAAAGGACCAAAAAAAAAAAAAAGAGTATGCTAATCAGGTCCACCCACATGAGGAAGAGGAACAAATCTCCATCTCTATTGTTCTCAGGCAATTGTGAAAGAAAAATCTAATCGGAAATAATACAAAAAATGGGCACAAAGAATACTCTTCTATTATTGCCAGACAAATGGAGCAATACTGTGAATTGGCTTTCTTCTCTCTTCTATGTCTCAGTTTTCTCTCCATGATTAAAGGCCAAATCAAATATCTGGCTGTAGTCATCTACGAAGTGTACATCCAGGCCTTCTTTCACATTAGGCGAAAGCTCGTCAAAATCTCTCCGATTTGCAGAAGGGAATATGATGGTCTTCACATCGCTCCTTCTTGCGGCTATAGTTTTCTCCTTAAGCTGATTATGTCAAAAGAACGGAAATGAGCTTGAGAATCATATGAGATCACTACTCACAGAAAGGGCAAAATGGTGAAACAGATACTTCATTTTTTTGTAAAAATCTTACCCCACCAATGGGAAGAATTTTCCCTGTTAGTGTTACTTCCCCAGTCATTGCTAGATCCTTTCTGACAGGCTTCTTTGTGGCAAGAGACAGCAAGGACGTGATCATGGTGCAACCCGCACTAGGCCCATCCTTTGGGGTGGCTCCGGCAGGAACATGGAGATGAACTTTGGAATTGGCAAAGAAGGGGTTATCCGGTGCTTTCTCAAGCAATATTGCTCTGCAAACCGTGTGCGCAATCTGGGCACTCTCTTTCATAACATCTCCAAGTTGACCGGTGAGATGGAGGGCTCCTTTTCCCTCTCCTTGCTCAACCAGAGTGGTCTCTATGTACAAGGTGGAACCACCCATAGCAGTCCAAGCAAGACCCATAACTACTCCAGCTGGAGTCTGATCATAAAAGCACTCTGCATGGAAGACAGGTTTGCCAACAAAATCAGATAGGTTGGACGTGTCAACCAAAACCTTATCAAATACCTTGGCTGCTTCGTTTTCCTGGATTTTCTCAGTTTTTGTTGAATCCTGTAAAAGTTTGGAACAGTTTCGCTAGCTTAGAGGGCATTGGTGTTTTTGGGGTCAAGCAATGCATAATTAAAATCACCATCTAGCTATAATGGATACCATTGAATTACTAACTTTTGTTCTATTTTCAATTTGTAAAAATTGTTTAGAGCTTAAAAATAGAATAAAACCTTGTCGACTTCGCGGCATGGAAGCAATTATTGGTAGGGTAACAAGTTTGACTTGTCATACGTGTTTGGCAGAGCTTATTTTGGAGCTTATAAGCTTCAAAAAACACCTCAAATAAGTTAGTTTAGAAGCTCTAATAAGTTACAAAAAAATAAGCTTCAAATTGAGACTTATTTTGAGCTTATATTTGTTTGTTTTTTTCTTTATTTCTTCTTTTCTTTTATTAAGATAATATTGTATATAAAATATTATAAATTTTTTAAATATTAATATTATTCTTATTTATAAAAAAAATATCTTATAACTTATAAAGACTAAATTTTAAAAAATTACCAAAAAATCATAAATCATAAAATAACAAACTACAATAATGATTTATAGGGTTCTCATTTTTTTGTGTGGTTTTTTAAACTAAATTTAAATAGACTTTTTCACAGCGTATAAGATAGCATCAGCTATAAGCTACACTAAACACCTAACAACTTATTTTACAGCTTATAAGTTAGCTTATTTTTCATAGCTTATAAACTAGTTTATTTTGACAGCAAATAAACTACACCAAATAGAAGCATCATCGTTGACACATATTTCTTCAATTATTAATAGTGACTAGTGAGTAACATACCTTTGAATCTGTAGGTTGGTCCGGTTGAAGAGTAGTCTGCACTATCTCAGCTTTGGCGGAGATTTCAGAAGCAAGTTTGTCTCTACTACCTTCTCCTAGTTCAGCTCCAACATTAGTCTCGCTGCCAACAGTTTCTTTACTTGGCTCATGTATGGATTCTGCCTTTTCTTCAACGGGTTTCACATCCTGAACTGCAGTAGCAGATTCATTTAATTCCCCTTGTCGCACAAGTTGCAAAGCAATCTGTCAGGTTGCAAAAGAATCATCTAGTGTAAGGCAAACAAGTACCTTATTTTCATCACTAAATAGGTTTTACATTTTAGAAATATAATATCATGAATTACATACAGTTACCACCTATGTAATGTGTACAGGAGGTTTCGCATAAAGGAAACACAAACCTACAATGCCTCATTTATTCGCTATTATTCTGTTTCCAGTCATAAACGACAAAAGGATAATTCGACCAACCTTTCGGTAGACCTTTTCTATGTGCTTTTGAAGATTCCGGACCCCTGCTTCTCTGCAGTAATTGTCTATCAGGGCAAGCAAAGCAGAATCAGTCACCTCAACCTGGAAAGAAATACAGAGAAGAATAGACTATGTCAGAATTTGCAATAACAATAGAAATAATATGAACGGTCGCAACTTCCAGCAACAGCTGCTTGAAGAAGTTGGTTTAATCTTTCAAATCAAATATCCGCATGATATTCACGAGTTTTATGGTGCTTATCTTAAATTTAAAAATAAATGTTAGTTTAAAAGACAGTTCTCTGTATGCATACTTTTTTTTTCCTTTTTACTCAATAAATGAGCAGTGTCCTTTTCCTTTTCAAGTTTTATATAATAGGTTAAGTTTGCTGCCGTCCTTCAAATTTCAAATCTCTGAACCTATTATAGGAAACTAAACTCTCAAATGAAGAAAATGTTACTGGAAGACAGATGCTATCCTCCAAATTTGAAAAACTTGGGTGCTCATCAATGTGACCTTGTTGGGTAGTGCACTACCACGTGAAAGAAAGGTATTTCTAAGCGAGAGGGAGGTGTTTGAGAGAGAGAGAGAGAGAGATACCTACTCAGGCTTAATGCCACATGTTTCATGTGTAGTCTTCTCTAAATAATCTCTCGCAATATGCATCTTCTCATCAGTAATGTACCCAGCAATAGCAATAACCTCCATTCTGTCCAAGAGGGGATTAGGTATCATATCGACAACATTTGCAGTGCACACAAACAACACCTGCAATGTAACATTCACAAGATTATATTGAGAATAATTTACAGAAGTGCAAAGACAGATACAAAAAGAAAACACTAATGCACTATTTTTTACAAACTCTATGTGGTATGACCACAAATAAACTCAAACTACATTAAGTCTTCTCTCACAGTTCTGCGAAATTGCTGTAACTAATCATTTCTGGCTCAATAAAAGATCAATTATTTTAAGCCAGTTGATCAGGTGGATTAGTTCAAGCAATCAAATGTCCCTTTTTTTACAGTTTGCATATTCTGTTAAAAACTTAAAAGCCACTTGATAAAAAGTCTTTCTTCCCACAAAACATAACTGTCATTACAATTTATCAGAAGAAATCCGCTATCATATAACAAAGTGGCAGAGACAACCTCATATCTAGTCAAAATCTTGAAAGCGACTAACCTTTGATAGGCCAATTGGAACGCCAAGATAGTGGTCCAGGAAATTAGCATTTTGCTCTGGATCAAGCAACTCCAACAAAGCACTCGCTGGATCACCAGCATGTCCCCTCCCCAACTGTCATAGAAGGAAGCAGGGTTGAAGAATTAAAATCCTTCATTCCAAACCAATGCCAATCAGTTCATCATCATTATCCTCAGTCAAACGCTTAATCCCAAATAATTTAGGGTCAGCTACATGAATTAATGAACACATAAAAATTTAAAAGCCGGAATCCACTTCGTATATGACATATTCATTAATCTCTATAACATTTTTAAAATGTGGTCAATAGCGTACGTCATCCATGTCTCCATAAAAAACAACACCAAGCCGTACAATACCTTGTCAATCTCATCAATTAGAACCAGAGGATTAGTAGTCCCCACATTTTTCAGGCACTGCGCCATCTTTCCAGGCATTGCACCAATATAGGTTCGACGATGACCCTGCAAAGAGCTTCGTTGTTAGTGATGAAAGGTCTACAATGACTACCTCGATAGTTAGCCACAAAAAAGGGATATTCGACTACCTTGATTTCTGCAACATCATCTAACCCTCCTACGGAAAACTGAAAGAACTTACGGTTCAAGGCACGTGCAATTGAACGACCAATGCTCGTTTTGCCCACTCCCGGCGGGCCAGAAAGACGGATGATTTTTCCTGCAATGAATTTATCATACAATAGGAATCATACATGCTGAACTATTAACTATTTAACTATCACAAATGTACATAAATGATAGCAACAAATATTAAAACAACCCTGTCTTCTTTATTGTACCGAATAAGGATGAGACTTTACCTTGCGATATTCCTCTGAGCTTTCCAACGGCTATAAACTCCAATATTCTTCCCTTCACATCAGATAATCCATAGTGATCCTCATCAAGAATCTTTTGCGCCTGAAGGACACCAAAATTCTCATCACTGGATTTTACAGGACAAAAACGGAAGACATTTCAACAGAGATATAAGTTTTTTGTCTCATGATTTTAAAATCCAGAACTAAAAGTCTAAAGAAGCACATCATCTCATATAAATGTTGAATCATTGCAGGGTTGGAGGGTGGGGGGAGGGAATGAACTAAAATTGCATCAGCTGTGAGAATTTTGGAAGTTAAGGGTATCACCTTCACGTGTTATATCCATCAAAATATAATGCTACTACCAAATAAGCATTTTCTTACGATATTTTCCATTATTTGCTTTTATGTTTGGGGGTTCTATCAATTATGCAAACCCGTTTGTGGACGAAGCTCGAAATAGTCACGTGATGTCCAAATGGAAAGCACCTGTTAAATACTATTAGAATAAGAATATACATCAATGATGTATGGCTCCAGTGATGGCTGTGCCTCATGCCACCCTAAGTTTTCTAGAAACTCCTGAAATTGAACACATGACCTCTAGGTTCGGTACCCATTCACCATTACTATAACCTCCAATATATGACAACAAAACCTAAAGATATTTTTATAATTAAAGTACCAAGAAACAACCTGCTATACCTTCACAAAGATGGGCATGTCGAAACCTGGAAAAAGTGGTCTATGTGGCAATGGTAATGCTAAAACCTGCAAAAAAAGAAGATACAGAAGGTCAAATGAAATTAGCTTAAATAAACATCACGCAGCTATGATAGTTACTTGCAAGAAACTGATCCGCAATTAAAAGCAACCCAGCCATCCATAATGGCTCAACATTGTGTTCCAAGATAAACAAATTTACTGACTTGGTTACCAAAAGACACAGACAAGATGAAATCACATTGTTGAGCGCATTCTTTCACCCTAATTTATATAATTTGACAGAAAATGTTAAAAAAATGGAACTAGCTTTTAAGTTCTTTTCACAATCAACTAGCACTAAAACACGAAATGAAACAACCATAATGACTTCACAACCAATCCGATCATTTTCTTCACAAAGGTCACAAATTTACTAACTTGAAGCACCAAAGAACATTCAAAATGAATTTGAATCGTTAATTTCTTTCATTTACCCTGTTTTATTAACAGAAATGTTGACCTGAAACTAAGTTTTGAACTCTGACCAAGTTTAAGTTTTCAATTAGTTTGTCATTATTGATTATACACTAAAGCTAATTGACAACTTAACCTTCACAAAAGTCAACCATAATGACTCAACCCTAGATCTCAACTAGATTATCCCATTCATAGTTAACAAATTTACCCAGCTGAGGCAGCAAAGCACAAATTCAAGATGAAATCACAATGCCAAGTTCGTTTGCGATTACCCACTGGAATAAAATTGGACCAAAAATTTCGACATGAAAGCAAGTTCTACTTTTCCATTTTATAGCTCTCTACAAAGTACAAACAATTAATTAACTAAAATTAACTCCTTTTCTCTCTGCCTCTCTCTGTCTCTGTTTAAGTAAAATAACAGAGAACTTATAGAACCGATATTTTAATTCTTTGCAAAATTCGTATTACATATCAAACTGAAACTATCTTGCAAGTCTCCATTTTAATTCTTTCATCCTCCAGCATTTTCCAGTAGCCAAACGTATTCAAAATCTTAAAACAAACCGTCAGATAATCCTCGGGCCTCGGATTAGTTGGAACAATAGCATATGAGCTCCTTCCACCGGAACCTTCGCCCTCAGTTTCAGGCGCCTTCACCTCCACCTCCACCACCGGCTCGCCGCTGCCACCATCACTGGAATCCGAACAGAATAACGCTCTCCGATCCAAATTAGAACTTCTCCTAGAAAACCCAGTAATTGAACTCAGAACCTTGAGCCACGGACTCGCTCCAACCGACGAGTCACTCGCGACTCGGAGGGCCGTCGCCGGTTGCCCAAGGCAATGAGCCCGGGATTGTAGGGCACAGGAAGAGGAGAGAAGCGTTAGCATTGAAGAAGAATTAGCGTGTTTATAGGGACAAAACTGATAATTGAAAGATTGCTTGAAGGCTAATTTGGGATGCCTGAAAGGAGTGCCATTGAAGTAGAGAGTTTGAGAGGGAGGAGCAGACTTAAAGCCCTTCATAAACCCTCGTACAAAGGTGATATTGGGGTTTTTTATTTTGAGTGGGTGTGTTTTGTCCTTTGCTCTAGGGCTGTTACTGGTATGGTAAATTATCCATTGGTATACCGTTACCGACGAATTGGTTACCGAAAATAGCAGAAGATTGGTATACCGTTACCAATTGTTCGGAACGGTAAATTTACCGATGATTTCGGTAACGGTAACGGTAAGCAAAGTTCAAAACTGGTAAATTTCCCGATTACCGACATATATATTAAATATATATTAATATTATTTTTAGTTTTAGTTTTATTTAATTATGACCATTAGATTGATCTAATTTAATCTAGACCATTGATTATTTTTAGGGTTATCATTTATATATCACTCGTAACAATTTCATTAACTTTAAAGCAGTGTTTGTTACATAACAAAATGCTTTGTTGGTATTGATTACATGTTTTTCTTCTCCCTTTCCATTATGTTCTTTTATCTTTATTTATCTTATTTCTTCTAGCTTTCCTACTGAGGAGTTTAAAACACTTCGGATACTAAAAATATTAGAAATTAATGAAATGAAAGATTTTCCGTTATAGATTGTTGGAATAATGTTATGTGAATTCTCCTTTCTTTTTTTCTCCGATTGATAGGTCTTTTCTCTTATTTACATGTAGCACAATGATCCTTCTCACTAATCTATAATTTTTATTATTGGTATTGTATGCAAGATGAAAATGTTATAGTCTCATACAATGACTATATACAATGACTATTAAGCACAATGCTACTTGATGCATTTTTTTCTTATCTTTTTTAAATAGGTTTTAAGAATTGGTAAATTTACCAATTACCGACTTACCATTACCGATCGATCGGTATATCGACCATCGGTATACCGACTCTTTCGGTAACGGTAACGGTAACATTTTTTGAGTTACCGAAAGAATTGGTATGGTAACGGTTTTCCGTGTTTGGTAACGGTAACCGTACCAATAACAGCCCTACTTTGCTCTTGCATGTATTTGCAACTATGTCCAAAACAGAAGAAATAAAAAAATATGTAATTTTTACCTCCATATTCTTTTTACTGTATTGTTTTTTTAAAATATTTAGTCTTTGATAAATGTACAAATTTTGGTTTAACTTCGGAAAACAAATTTGATGGAGAACCGTACCTACTCTCCATATTTTTTTTTTTTTTAAATTGTCTCACTAGTGAATGTGTACCTTAGATCAGTCTTGGCATTTGTTTTTATAGAGTTCATGATGTAATCATTGGGATTGTCATACCTACAAGATTTTTCAATTGTTGAGACTGTTGGGATCATTGTTGTTGTGTCTGTTGGAAACTTTTACGTGTTTGAATTCCTACGAATTCTCTGTCATTTTCTTTTTTTAGAGATGAAGTTTAATTCACTAAACTTCCCCTAGCTTATGAGATCTTCTCTCTGCGAGGTCTTCTCTCGTACAATCTGTCATGCTCACTAGACATAACGATTTTTTTCATCACAAGTCACAACAACTAACAACAATACGGACAATATTGTAATATTCATATGGTTTCTATTTCAGAATTCATAAGTTCCAGAATGATACGAATATGAATTATCTTCTCTTCTCCTCTCTTCTACAACATTGTGTCTTTTTCTTTTTATTCAAGAAAACATAAAATATAGAGGCCAATGGAAAAGACATGTATATAAGCTTGCTCAAGTCCCTACCACACATAAGAGACATTTTCCCTAGTTAAGTGAGTTGGGCCTTGGCCCACTTGCTAGCTAGGGAGAAACAAAGTCTTGCGGGCCCGATGTATCCACGGGAATCGGACAACCCAAAGCGGACATATCTATGATGTGAGTGGAGGCTTGGGATTTTTAATATGGTATCTGAGCAATTCGGTCCAAACATGACCTCTACTCAACTTGTTAGGTCTGGTATAATCCAGCCCAAAAGTGCGAGGGAGTGTTGTCCCACATCGGTAAGATGTGGGACTAATTTCTTATTTATAAGGACAAACACACTCCCTAACCACTAACAATTCCTTTTCCTAGACTTGAGTGAGTTGGGCCTAGCCACTTGCTTGGGCCTAAGAAGAAACAAAGCCGTGCAGACCTGATGTATCCACGAAAACCGGACAACTCAAAGCGGACAATATTATTGGAATGTATGGGGGTTTGGATTTACAACATCGTATCGAAGCATGTCTCGGTCCCATTAAAAATGGGTCTAACCTTTATCTGTCCACTTGTTAAGTCTGGCATACCACCGACCCACAAATGTGGGGGAGTGTAAGAATACCACATCAGTTGGATGATGTCCAACCATGTGGTATGTAAGCTTGCCCAAGTCCCCACCACACATAAGAGACATTTTCCCTAGCTAAGTGAGTTGGGCATTAATCCACTTGCTAGCTAGGGAGAAACAAAGTCGTGTGGGCCCGATGTATCCACGAGAACCGGATAACCCAAAGCGGACAATATCTATGATGTGAGTGGGGGCTTGGAATTTTTAACATGGTATCGGAGCAATTCAGTTCAGTTGGACATGACCTCTACTCCACTTGTTGGTTCTGGCATAACCTAGCCCACAAGTGTTGGGAAGTGTTGTCCCACATCGGTAAGATGTGGGACTAATGCCTTATTTATAAGGACAAGCCCACTCCCTAACCACTAATAAGACATTTTCCTAGGCTTGAGTGAGTTGGGCCTAGCCCACTTGCTTGGGCCTAAAGAGAAACAAAGTCGTGCAGACCCGATGTATCCACGAGAACCAGACAACCCAAAGCAGAAAATATTGTTGGTGTGTATGGGGGTGTGGATTTACAACATGGTATCAGAGCATGTCTCGACCCAGTTAAAAACGGGTCTGACCTCTACCTGTCCACTTGTTGGGTCAGGCATAATCCAGCCCACAAGTGCGGGTAAGTGTAAGAATACCACATTGATCGGGTGATGTCCAACCATGTGATATATAAGCTTGCCCAAGTTCCTACCACACATAAGAGGCCTTTTCCCTAGCTAAGTGAGTTGGGCCGTGACCCACTTGCTAGCTAGGGAGAAACAAAGTCGTGCAGGTCCGATGTATTCACAAGAACCGGACAACTCAAAGCGGACAATATCTATGATATAAGTGGGGGCTTGGGATTTTCAACAACATGCACATATGTTTCTTCTGGAGGTAAAGGTATCCTAATCGGCCCACTGAACTAGGCCGAAATTATAGTGGACATGGGCCAAACTTTAGGTATTCAATTTAGTGTTTTTTTTGGGTATTCAATTTTGATCATCTCCACGTTGTAGTAATATTGATCATGTGCTCTATGATATTTCTCTAATTTTATTCTGTTATTTCTCGAAAAAAAACTAAACTATTCAAAGGATGATAATACAGCATTGTGCACGGACTCTTGAATAAAAAAAAGACTAAAGTGAGGACGTGGGGTTGATATTTAATTTTGGGGAGCAAGTTATGGTTGAGTTCCTTCGATGAAATGCCTTCATACATGGACTTGGATAGCTTATGTAATACTTTTTACATGTTGATAAGAAAGTTTATGTTGGATTTTGATTGGAGTTCCATTTTTTTATACAATGTCAAATATTTTTGGGAACTATGGATTTTAGTGGGGCTGTTATTGGTACGGTTACTGTTACCAAACCCTGAATCCCATTACCATACCGATCCCCTTCGATAACTAAAAAATGA
Source organism: Tripterygium wilfordii (assembly GCF_013401445.1). Taxonomy (NCBI): domain Eukaryota; kingdom Viridiplantae; phylum Streptophyta; class Magnoliopsida; order Celastrales; family Celastraceae; genus Tripterygium; species Tripterygium wilfordii. Next base: position 8,288,197 of record NC_052237.1, on the reverse strand, counting down.
TACCGTTACCGTTATCGAAAGTGTCGGTATACCGACCATCGATATACCGATCAATCGGTAACGGTTAACCGATAATTGGTAAATTTACTGAGAATAGACTTATTTTTGTACAAAAAGTAACAGTAACAATGATGTTGACCATTCACATGTAATATAAATATTAATGAATAAACAATATTATTTGGATATTCAAAATGGCTCGTTTAAGAGCAGCATCCAAAAGTCACTAACTTTGACTGAACTGACTTGGTAAATTCAACCTAACCAAGTAACCATAGTCAAGAAAAGAAGCCAAATGTGTGTTACACCCAAATCACAACAGATCTAGGGCTGAGAAGAACAACCTAGAAGACGATGATCCCCTAGAAGAAATAAATCCAAATTCCCCCACAAGAAATAAACCCAAATCCATCTCATATATGATACATGTTAACAAGCTTATACTACCACATGAATCATATCATCTCCCAGAAGAAAACCCAAATCCAACTCAAAAAATCAGAGAAAAAACCTCAGAATGGATGGTGCTTGGCTGCAGATGCCTGATGGTACCATGAGTAGGGCCTTGAGAGGGTCGTGAGATGGCCACAATTTTAGGCGGGATTCCTATTTGGGATGACAGAGAGGATGAGAGGCCCGTGAGCAGTAGCCACAACACTGGGCGTTTGACCCACTGAGGAGACTACAAAAGGATGAAACTTGAGACTTTGGGAGTGAGAGAGTAGGATATCAACTGAGGAGGAGAGCATGAGAGTGATCAGTGTGACCAAATAAACCCTAAAAATGTATGGTCTGATCTATTTTCCAAGAGATCCAAGGGTCCTAATTAAATAAAATTAAAACTAAAAATAATATTAATATATATTTAATATATATGTCGGTAATCGGGAAATTTATCGATTTTGAACTTTGCCTACCGTTACCGATACCGAATTCAACGGTAAATTTATCATACCGAAGTATTGGTAACGGTATATCGATATTTTATCATTTTCGGTAATCAATGTATCGGTAATGGTATACCAATGGATAATTTACCGCTACCGTAACAGCCCTAGATTTTAGTGGAACTCCAATTGTTATCATAAGTAAAAAAAAAGGTTAATTAGCAATTGGTCTCTCAAATCAAACTTTTATTATAATACACTCTAATTTTTTTCAACGCACAAGGTTTATAAGTGGATAAGATTTATTCACAAATTATTTAAAATATAATTTTTATTACAAATACTACCCTCAACTCGTAAATGCCATTGGTGCTGTTAAAGTTTGTTTTCTCTTATCGAGAGCTTCTCACACTAGAACTATCGATCATTGTAATCTTGCCACGCATGCGATTGCTTGGCTGGAGCTTAGGTGACATCTCGACAACGATGTGATCGTCTCATTATCTCCTATCCAATGGTGTATGGAAGGGGTCAATCGCTGGTGCTATTGATTGTGGCTACTGTTTCCTTGTGTTGGTATGAATGAGATATTTTTCGCATATCTATTGACATCTCCACCCACTTCCTTTCCCACCCACACCAGCTTCTCTTTTTGTGTGTTTTAGTTGAATATGTGTTACATTTGGTTTACACTTTTGATCTTTTTGTATTTTGCTAATTACCATAAGGTCACGCATATGGATGTGGTACAAGAGAATGTGTTGGAACACTTGGTTGTTCTTTTCTTGAAGATGTTCAGAAACATTGGAATGTTTTATGTTTCTTTATTTATGGAAAGCCTCAGAGTGTGGAAACAATAGCCACATATGAATGTTTTAATATAGTGCAGATAAATTGAATTTATATGCAGTGCAGATAAATTCATATGCGGTGCAGATAAATTCAATTTATATACAGTGCAGACAAATTCGTATGTGGTGTCGATAAATTAAATTAATTTATATGCAGTGCAAATAAATTCATATACGATGCAAATAAATAAAATTTATATATAGTGCATATATTACATATAGTGTGGATAAATTCATATGCAGTGTAGACAAATTCATTGAAGTGTAGATAAATTACATGCGGTGTAGATAAATAGTTTATAAACATCATATTATAGCTTCCTCATTTCACCAATTTCATTCCCTAATAAAAACTAATCATTTTAAGGGAATTTGTCCATTGAGTAAATTTATTAGAATAAAAAAATAATTCTGATAAATTTATCTGCATTAGAGCAATTGCAACAATATACTTTTGTTGGCCCATGGATCATAGATTTTAGCAATTTATTGGCTCATAGACAAACTTTACTCTCCAACAATACACTTATATTGGCTTAAATTTGATAGGCCAAGCATGGGGGAAGGGTGTTTGGATTGCCCCCATGCTGGCTTGCTTTTACTGAAACCTGGCCCACACCAACGACTTCTCCTCCAGAGTAAAGTTAAAACGCGAAAGTGAAATAGCGTTCGACGCCACCGCTATCCATGTACGACTAATCTGGCATCACCGATCGAACGACTGTCGTCCACCGTTTCGGTCACTCAATACACGGACTCGCCTAATAAGGTTTTTATATATTTTCTGGATCTTCAACCACAACACACAGCGTTTCCATTCTGTGGATTTTGTTGTCTTACTTCTTTCATCAGGTTTCTTCCTTGTCTTTTTGTCTCTACGTGTTGTACATATGTTTGAATCTAGTCATCAGGCTTCATTCATTAGGCTTGATTCGTGCGATTTTGATTCACGATCTATGATTTGATTTATTGAATTTCGAATTCATTGATGTTTGATCGTGAATCTAGATAGGATGATATTGGATCATCGTTCTAGCAATGTCAATTGTGTATTTGTGTGTGATTGTATGCAACCTTTGCGACTTATCTTTGTATGTGGTGAAAATGCTAGATCTGTTGATAATTTGGCTTCGAATATTGTGGGTATGTGATCTTCTTAGCATTTTTAGATATAACTGAATAAGGAAGAAGTGAAGATACATCTGTATCATTTTAGTTCAAATCAAAGAGATCATGCTTAAATCCATAACCATCTTTTGTTCATCTCATAAGAAGATTCTGTGAATTTCGAGTTCCTTTGTAAACAAATTGTTTTCTTTTATTAAATTTTGAAATCATTTAATTTATCTAGTATTTTTTTACTATTTATATATTTGTCTATTATCAGGTTATATTATAAAAGCAAAGTGGTGAAGATCTGTTACATTGGAGCTAGATAAGTGGAGCTTTTTATTTTTGTGACTGTAATCAACTCTACCATTTTCGTTGCCTTGCCAAGTAAGCTCATCACCCTTTTATGTTCATTTTCTGTAACTCTCCATCAAATTAGGTTTCATTTTATTTCATTTTTGTCTCACCCCAGATCTTCAGGTATTCTTATCTTAATTTAAGATGAACAACAATAACGATTCCAACTCTCAAACTCCTCCAAATGGTACAATCGGGCATAGACCCAAGGGTTTTTGGTAGCAATCCAGTAATGGTACAAACCTTGCTACCCAATCAACAACATTATCTAAATCCCCCGATTGTGGCACTATCCTCACCAACACCTACCCCAATTAGTACTCAATGTCAGCCCACCACATTCCCTTCTCAAGTCCAATCCACACCTTCAGTGCAAACCGTATCAGGGCCATCGAAATGCATAAAAAAGTAGGACTCAGAATGATGAAAGAACTCCACGACCTCCTAACTGGAAGATGAAGGAGGATATTGATTTGTGCAAATCTCGGGTCAAGATTAGTACTAATCCAACTGTTGGGACAAGTCAAGACAAGGTTTCATTCTGGTTGAGAGTTTGGGAGAATTTTGTGAGCAGAAGAGATTGGGATAGGTCCAGAAATGAGCAGGCTTGTGAAAGTGGATATTGTGCAGATCTTTCATTTTTTTTTCTATTTTTTCATAATTGTGTATCGTAAGAACTTCGACAAGTGGATACGATCGAGCCTGTGAGTCCTTCGCGTGTTGTTGGTGGGCATGGAAAGTGAGCTGCTACATTAGATGTTGCACGAAGGAGGTACATAGTTTGCAAACATGATGTTACAAATCTGCTAGGATCTTGTTAAATATTACGCACAAGCTTTATTAAAAAAATTTTCTTGTAGGTTCAACGATGAAGATTGGTTGGATGAATCAAGTGGCTAATTCGGTAATGCTAGCTGATCAAGTGGATGGGTACTTCACTGTTGAAGTTGGGTTTTTGTACGTGATGTTTGCTAATATTGTTGTTAGGTGGACTTCATAATTGTTATGTTTGGGATTTCTTATCAATGTTGTATTTCTGTTTATTTTATTTAAAATATTACAGTTTCATTTGGATTGATTTAGAGGTAATGCATGGGACATGAGACATGTTTAAGATTGCAGTGTACCACTATGTTCTTACATTGGATTCATTTTTCCTCCATGCCACATACATGAAAAAGCTATCCAGTTGACTACAATGAACTTTCTCTATTTAAACACCTTTGGAGTGATGACAGTTTAAACACATTTGCACCTAATTTCTAATAGTGGTGAGGTATATTACAAGAAACTGCGATTCAAAGTGGACAACCTTAAAGAAAGTTATATCATAATCCTCTTATGTAGGATTCACCAATTGATGGGTGGTCATTCTACGTCAATGCTACCATACATTTGTCATATGTGAGCCATTAAATCTTTTCTCAACTCTGCATTACTTTGTTTGTCGCATATTTGTTCCATGCACATATGAATGTAGTGTGAGAGAACAGTAGGGGATGTGATCCGATCGATTGGAGACACTTCATCATCGGGGGAGGTACCCATGGATCAATGTCAATGTGCCTCTCGTCCTCAATGATCATATTATGAAGAATAATGCATGTCATCATAATTCTTCTGAGATCTACTGTGTCGTAGAAAGTAACTGGTCCTCGGGTGAAGCCCCACCTTGCCTGTAAGACACCAAAAGCACGTTCGACATCCGTACAAACACTTTCTTGTGCTCTCGCGAAGACTTTATCCTGTGCAGTATGTGGGTGCGAAATAGATTGCATCAGTGTCGCATATTGTGGGTATTTTCCATCAATTAGATAGTACGATGTATGATGAACATGGCTGTTGACTATGAATTGCATGTTGGGCGTATGACCTCTAATGAATTGATTAAAAATATGTGAATGACACAGAATAGTTAGATCGTTATGTGATCCAGCCATACCAAAAAAAGCATGCCAAATCCATAAGTCATAAGATGTCACAGCTTCTAAAATCAACGTAGGTGTACCCACGTTTCCTGTGAATTGCCCTTGTCATCCCACCGTGCCATTCCCAGTGCATGCAATCGAAGGAGCCCAGCATTCCCAGAAAACCACGTTGTGCATTTTCGTTCATAAGTTGTTGAGTGTCATACATATTTGGTGATCTTAGATACTGCTCCGTGTAAAGTTGTATAACGTTCTTGCAAAATTTTAACAATGTTTCTTTTTCAGTGGAGTCTCGAATCTTTATGAATTCATCCACTTTATCCATTGGACCACCTTATGCCAATAACCGAAGGGTAGCTATCATTTTTTGTATGGCTGAAAAACCAAGCCGTCCCATGCAATCAGGTCAATGTTGAAAATATGTATCATTTTTGGCTAGATCAGCTTCGATTATGAGAAATAACTCACGGCACATACGAAATCTCCGCCTAAAGAAATGTGGTGGATAAGTTCAATCAGGTGCAAAGTAATCATGCACAAGATCTTCGTGAGATGTTTCTCAGTTTCTGTGGATTGCGATGCGTGACCTTGGTTGAATTGATGTAGCAGTCACAAGTACGAGAAGCATCTCGCTAATATGTTGATGATTTTGAAGCGCATATGCATGCAAGACTGTCAATCCTTCATCAATTTCATCGGCATCCTGACTCCTGCGTCTTCGCTGGGCTAGCCTCCATCATCTCTTAGAGGAGTTGTCCGCCATTTCTTGGGTAAATGAAGGGAAGTTAATAGGATATTTTTGTGTGTAAAACAAATTGGGCAGATGATGAACATAAGTGTATATGTGTATACATATATATATATATAAGGGTGTATGCATGTACTTGAATCCCATGAAGCGTCCACCTTTCCTTGTAGATTTGCATAGGTTTGGATGTTGTTTGTCTTGCATAAATAATTAAACAATTCAACTGTGCACATGTGTTTCATTTCTTATATTTATATAGCATGTATAGATATAAACTGTAAAACTGTGCACATGTGAACAAAGTCGATCAGAAGAACTATGATAGCAACCTACAGGAACAGGAGGGGCAGCATGAATTCAACAAGTATTTTGGCAGTGATTCGACTTTGTCCAACACCTTCTTGCGACAGAGAGAGGAAGAACATGAAAAAAAATCAAGTAAGTAGTATTACCTTTGGCAGTGATCCGACTTTGTCCAACATTTTCTTGTGACAGAAAGAGCAATCACATGCAAAAAAATCAAGTAAATAGTATTACTTTTGTTCAAGACTGCCTCAGTATTTTATTGTTGGTTTGTGTTGTTTTCAATAGATTTTGACAGTATATTTATACTTTTCCCTCCAAGAAATGGCATAAGTGAAGCCATTAGACTTTAAACCATTGTAGAGAAAACTTATTCATGCCTTGCCACATCACATATGCATATGTCCCAATGTGTTTTGTTGTCTCAAGCAATGGTAAACCATTGCAATTGCTCTTATCTATTGTGATTTTGTTATGGTTAGAATATATTGAAATTCGTCTGCACTAAATTTACATTGTAGATATATTATATATGCTGCAGATAAATTATATGCACTGTAGATAAATAATTTTTATGCATAGGGTACCCAATGGTAAACCGATTTGGGAAGGTTCCGATTTTGGTAGTTGTAATGGGGTTTTAAACGGTTATAGAGCGATTAAACGAACACGGTTTTGGTATTTCCAAAATGGAAGGATGCTCGATTTGTTGTCATCCCTATACAAGAGAGGATGTCATTGCGGGATCGTCTTCGTGTTGCTCTAATCTGACCTGGGGTTCGAATACCCAGCACGCTCATTAAAGCACCCGTGGACGCACCCGTGGACAATGATGTTATCATTCGTCCACCACATGTAGTGAGTTTTCCATTTCCCAACATAAAGTTTACATTGGGAAACTTTAGGTTGGGAAGGAAGTTTACCGCTAATCCCAATCCAGTGATGGTGGATAATCCCATGACTCTGGAGATTAGGCTCATATACCGCTACACATCCTCTATAAACCAGACGCTTGATGATTTATTTAAATATTTCACTACAATTAGACCTCAAAGATGCTAGTGCTGATTTTAAACTCTTTCAAGGAAGAGACAAAAAAAAGAGAGGCAGTATGGCGAAGGACAATCATGATTCTAAGATTGGTAGGGGTTTTATGTAGGGAGGCACGTAGGATTGCAACTGGGGTTTAAAAAGCCCTAGTTGACAAGTAAGGGGATGGGCTTGGCAAGAAAGTCTTGCAAGTGTTTGCTGAGAAGGATCAAGCATGTCTATGCTGCTCCGGTTACATAACATTATTTTGTAATAATACATTTCTTGTATTAAAAATGAAATTGTCACACTTATGACTAATTGCAGTAACACTGACATTTTCCAATAGCATCAACAGTTTCATAGTCAAAATGAGATGTAACAACATAAATTGTTGTAAAATTAATATCAATGCGAGTAACAAAATGATGAGCAAGGATGACCAACATAGAAAATCTCCTTAGACGTGACCATATGAGTTTACGTTGTATAACGTTCAGTTTGAGTAATAACTTGTACTCATATGTGATGCGTAAAGTTCTTTCAATCCTAGACGAAATGTGAGCAAGCCTTACATTTCATGAGTTTTGAACCTTGAACCACATATCTGTGAGGGTCTAATATATATGTTCTAGGACAAGATTGATGAGAAATTAAGTGCATCACATATCTATCCGGTCATATGCTTAAATTCTGCCAAAACTACATTTAACCTAAGCTTTGTGTATATGTGTTTCTTTGTGAACAAGGTGAACCAAATGAACTCCGATTTATATGAAATTTTGTGTGCATCCTAGTTTCATCATTATGAACATATTTGGCTAAGTGTGGTTTAAGAGAAAACTGAAAAAGGATGGTTTGTCTATAAGTCAGCCTGCGCACGGTTAAGTCAAAATGGCATAACTCAGTCATATGAAGTCTGATTGATGTGTTTCTTAAACTGAAATGTAGTTAAGACATAAATGAACATATCATTTTCAAAGTAATTTATAAAATTTCATCTTTTTACTATTAAATTGTATGCATGAAGCTGTTGCATATGTCCAAAGCTCAAACTGTGATAGTTGCGCTTTCAATTCTAAGATGAATGACTATATGAAGAAATTTTGATGTGAAACTTGACGTGGACATTCTAATATGCTTATTGTGATTTATCATATATAAATTTGAATTTATTTAATCGTATGTCTATGTGATTGACCTAAGGCAAGGCATGAAACTTTCACAAGTTTACAAGCCAAATGAGATGTATATACACCAAATTCTTTGTAGGTAAAATCTTGCAAAGGTTTAAATATGTTCAGAATTCAGAATTGAGGAAGAATTGATATCCGTTTTGAAGAATGAGCTTGGAGCTCTAGGAAACCAAGAAAAACCTAAGTTCGACAACTTTCCACTAAGGATACATTGAGAGATGATTAGAACAAGTCTTAGGGCTATATATTCCGGAGATTATGAGCTGCAAATTCAGATTCATATTGTGAAGAATTCAGGTTAAACATGTCTTTGCAACATTGGACCTAATTGAGACTAGTTGTGCAATATTGGTCTAACTTGCTTGATTTAATCATTGGACCAAGTATTATATATAGTATGTGCTGGAAATGAATCAAGATTGTTTCTAGAAGACTTATCAAAACTTGGAGGGATGTCTCTACAAGTTTGAAATCAAGAGACAAAGTATGAAGTCAAAATATTAGGAGGAGAGTGAGCCACGTCACTTTTACTTTAAATGGACCAACATATGGTACAATTGTGGACAAGACTTTGTACTTCTTTCCAAAATTGGTTAATTCTTTGTTTGGGTGCATTTGTAAAAGAGTGTGAATTACATTGAAGACCTATTCTCTACAACCAAACATGACCTCTCTAAAGGAGATTTTCTTGAGATGGTTGGAGCCAAAACAAAATGCCAAGATTGGATAGTACAAAGCATCCAATGGACAAGATTGAAAGACAACTTTGAAAGCCAAGATTTGAAGAGAACTTCTGATCTAATGATGGAGGATTGGACAACACATCAAAATGCAAAGTTCTCACCTTTCTCAATATGTCCAACTGCTCAATACTGTAAGGTGGAGATTCATTTGTTCAAATTAATCAAGAGCCAAGATTTAAAGGAGATGGAAGGCCAAGATTGAAAGATTGAAGTTAATCCAATGGTGGAGATTGGGTAGAGACAAATCAAATTAGGGTTCTCCCACTCTTGGAGAACTTGGAGAAGCTATTGCAAAGATTAAAAGAAAATATACTCTCTACTATCTACAAGCATTTAAGCCAATTTGTTCATTGATTCAAGCTTCTACCCTTGCCCCTACAAAGGCTTCCTCACTATCTTCTTGTTGTAAGGAGGGGCTTGTTATTGCAAGGAGGGAGTGCTTCTCACCCCCCTCTTGTGTTAAGCACGATCCATCAGTTATTAGATGATTCAATTCAACTGCTTCTTTCGAGTGATATAAATGATGTGCACAATAATGTCAGATTGGTAGTAAGTTTTCCTAAAGGGGAAAAAACTGCAAAATCCGATGCAATTTATCACCATTCCCTCACAGCACGACGTTGCTATAGGTCGCCTTTTGGAGTATTTAGCCTTGCATGAAGTAAGCGGCATGGTGTAATCCTTGAAGGGGGGTATACATAAGAGAGTGACGCTCACAATTACATCAGTCTTGTTGCAAGTAATTGCTCTTGGACGCAGGGTAAATTGTGTCTTTGCTTGAAGGGAGCAGGGGAGGGAAAGACTAAGAAAGAGAGTGACGCTCACAATATCTACTTCTTGCTGTCAAATCCCAGAATTTCGTTACAAGCTGCTCTCAACTCTTTAGAGCAAAATGATATCATGTTGGCAGAGAACCCCAAAAAGATCATATATAACCATTTTAGGCTAACAAGCTCTTACTGGAACTTTAACGTTTCAAAATGACATTGTGTTCTCTCATCATCAGCAACTTTTTCAATTACCAGAACAAAAGCTATTGGTGGCCAGGAGAGGATATCCCTCATATACATGAGAAGAAGGCTGTGGAGTATCTCAAAAAATCGTATGGATAATTTACAACGACCATAAAACAGGATGCGAAAGCAAGATTAGGTAAAAACAATTCCAACAGTACACTTATAGTTGATTGAAACAATATTTTGATCGTAGGCTATCAAGAATCTCTGCGTACTCCATAGGAGTTGCCTCGTTACAGAACACTTGATCCCATAACTTGTAGAGATCTGTTAAGAAGGGAATGGAATTCAGTCAGTATAAAATTCGTAACTGCTCTTCCATGTCTGACGTAAGAGTAGAAGACAATGCCATGATTATCATAAACTGGGAAAAAATGCTATATTCATACATCCGATGCCAGCCTAACATCTGAAGAAGTTAACTCGTGGAAACATACCAGCCTTGTCTACAGATGAAAGACACATGATAAGAATGCTAAATCTCGGGACCTTAGTCAAATTTTCCAGATATTTGACAGCCAAATCCATGTCCTCACTGAAAATAAAAATAAACAAGATACTGAATTCCTTTAAATAATCTTAACCGGATTCATACACCCAAAACACAAGACAGGAGAACTCCACTTACATGAAAAACGTCGCAACGCATTTAATGATGTCGATCAGCAAAGAAGCAGACAACGCATTTTTGAAAATCTGTGGTAATGCCTTTGGAGATGTAACCTTATGATACAAAAGATGGGAGGAAAAATCAATTTTTGAAAAAAAAAAACTCAGGGAAAAAGATGGGAGGATAAAATATGCTACAATTCCTTATGCTTTTGAAGAGCATAAACAAAGAAAAAAAAAATTGAAAACATAGATGCAGGGAGGTGTGCGTGGGTGCCTGCTAGTGCAAAGTTGTTGGTCAACCACACATGTTTATATTCAATCATGCACAACATTCTTTGCGAGTCCATTCTACCTTACCAGATAACAAACCAAACATAACGTAATTCAGAGCTAAGCCACAGTAACAAACCTTCAAGAGACGAGCCTGTAATGCACGATCACCACAAAAGCCCTGCCAACAAACCTCAAACTGGAAAGCTGAATTTGGGGGCGTGAAGCTTTTTGCAGCTTCAGTCATTGCTCGAGTAGCAGCTCTACAAGAAAGCTCTTGTACTGATGACTTCAACTCTTGCTTTCCATTTCTACAATTTCTCTGTGAAAAATTAGTTGTTAATCATATCAAAGATAGAGAAAGGATGCATGTTTAAATATTGAAAAACTGAAGTAAGATCAGGCAAGACAGAAATTTGAAATAATGCAGGACGTGAGTTTGCCACAAGGAAAATTGGACAGATCTACGATAAACTTGATGAATTTTCATTGTTTCTTTATCTTTCATCTTCCTAATAACAATTACAGTATGCTCGCACTAAATAGAAGTAGCGACTGGCAAACCATAACAGATCTAGCTGTAGAATACAAATTTAAGTAATTATACATTTCCCAAGCATGACTGAGAAAACATTATTTATAGCACTAATCAATGTGTAAGTGCCTAAAATATTCCCATATAGCAGAAACACAAACACGAGAGAACCTAAGAAATTTTAATGAATCAATACTTAAGTTTACAGCATGCCACGAAAGCAAATTAATCTGGCATCTTCACACCATTTTTTAGAACGTAGAATGTCCCCAAGGTAGGTCCACCATTGGACCCGCCCTTGATAAAACCTTATTAGAATAGTTATAAAAAAAAACTTGCGACTTGTTCAAACAATAAATGATGCAACCAATCAATTCTAAGGATTTTGTGTTAGACCTTAAGATTTTCTGAGTGAGATCTTTGGCCAGTAACATCATGAGAACCATTCACTTCTTGACCTTCACTTCTGCTTACAGCATCCATGATTCTGTTTTCTATTTCCTCAATGGGAACAGACATCTCCATGGGAATCTGCTCATCATTCTCCTGTGTTTTAGCACAAGACATCATGTTATAAATTTCATATTACAAGATTTCATCTTTTACTTTTTTCCCCTCATTTGTTTTTTGCTCATTTAGTTTTGTGGAACAAAAAACACGGGATACAAAAGTCTCTGAAGTCATAGTATGAAGAAAACAAGTAATGTGTGCAAGAGTTCATGTCTCGCATTTATATATGGGCGCGCGCGTGTGAGAGAGAGCTATTCAAATTCCAGAATGAATAGTACGCTACATGTCAATCCGGTTTCTGTCCCTCGTACTCCTCATAAATATGTTATAGAAAGCAGGTAAAAAAAAGCCTACTGTTGATACCTTAGAGCTATCTTCTTCAACGGCAGATACTCCAGACCTTTGAGTACCACTTGAGATAGAATGAACCCTATCAACTTTTGCCTCTGACTTCCCTACTTTCTGCACTCCTTGAACAGAGCTTCTCAGTGATCCAGATGCCTTTTTAAGAATCTCCTGAAAAGATTCTACACCAGTGAGTTTCAGAGGATCAAACCAAAACAGTGAAGACAACTATCATACTTATGCAGTCCAAGTAAAAAGTAACAGCACTGTAGTATTCTTGTAGCAGAAGTATGTAATATAAAAGTAGGTGAAAACCAAAGTATAAATGTATAATGCAAGTATCCACTGATTTGGATAAACAAATAAAAGAAAAGCCACACCATCAGCTCCACACCAATGCGGGAGTAGAACGATCATCTCATCCCACTACACACGTTAAGATTCAGACATAAAACAACACAAATACTTTACAAAAGGAAAAACAGCATCCAGATCCATGAAGGAACAATATTTGTTCCACCAATTTGTTCAATTTCTGTTCTATCCAAACAATATGGTATAGCTAAAATTTTTCAGACTGGTTAATGTAAATAGGATCATCATGTTGCACAATGTGAGCATTTATCCGACAGAAACATATTTTCTCGTCTTCTGAAAAGCATTTTGAATTCATGTCCACGACTTATTGATATATGAAGAATGAAATATCAATCCAATTACATGTCTCAACTGAACCAGATTTCTAGACTACCTAGGTCAGTAGGTCTGACAGAAGTGACCCAAAATTGGAAAGAGTTCTATCCAATCCAATGTAAATTGCATATAACCGAGTCTCAACTAAAGGAGAGAAGGAACGAAATAGGCTCATTGAGCAACTTATCAGAAAGCAGTTACCATAAGTGAAAAGAACTAAACATATCAACTCATATCAAGACCAACATCAAGGGGACTGTCAGGATGAAATTAATCATAATGTTGAAATCATAAACCCACTCTAGCTTGAGTTTGATTAATGCGTTAAACAAATTAAACTGCAAAATTAAGTTTTACTTTTGTTTGCAGAATAAGCGACGAATCCTTGAAGGCAAGCTGTTGTAGTTCAATTGGAAAATAGATTCGTAAACTCTCAAAACGAAATCAACACTCTCAAGTTTATGACTGCATACATACAGCACTCTCATAACCAATAGGATATAAGATCTACATGTAATTTGGCGTTCTTAAAATCATCACACAAAAGCCACAACTAATAGCAAGAGCACAGACAAGTGGTGGAATGCTTACCTTCTCATACAAGGACTTGACTTCAGCATACTGTTTCTTGACTTCCTGGTTGTTAGGCTCCAATCTCTGGGCAAACTCAGCGTCTGTATTGAGCTATATTAAATATATCAGGCATACCAAGGAGCCCAAAGAAAAAAAGAAAACAATCCATGAAAATGATCTGAACAACCACGAAAAGTTTAGAGATAATATACCCTCAATAGATCCTTTCAATTTCCCCAATTCCTTTCTAGCTGTTGCTCGGCGAGAGTATGCCTTTATATAGCGGTCATCTAGATTTAAGGCCTCTGTGCAGTCATCCTCAGCCTCTTGAAATCTAAAGAGCCAAAAAAAGGGAATAAATAAATAGAAGGAAAATTATTATTATTATTATTAATAGAAAGACTACAACCATAAGAACCTTTCGTAGGTAATTGAATGCTTAGTATCAGCACAAGAATCATCTGTCCAAGGGATTATTTAAGCATGCATACGTCTATTATAAGAACTACAGAACTTGCCTTTTAATCTTAAGGTAGGCCATTGCCCTATTTGCATAAGCTACAGCTGTTGGTGAGAAGGCAATGCTCCTTGAATAGCAATCAATAGCTTCCTTGAACTTTTTTTGCTTAAAATACTCGTTGCCCTGTAAGTCAAAATAGATTGTTAAACTCTTCTCATCAACAATTATCAGTTACTTCCAAATTACACCAGTCAGTGGAGTAAACAGGATAATTCCTACCAGTTCTTTTTCAGACACAGCATCTGGGGAGCTCTCTTCAGCCAATAAATTACTTGATATATGATCAATCACATCAAACTTTGAAAAACCATGCTCTCTGGAGTTGCTTCTTGAAGAATCAAGTGCGGCAGTTCTTCCTGTTGGCTTTCTATCACCACCACTCATCTGCACAAATAAATTGAAAATGCCTTCAAAGAACAGTACATTGTTTATTTGCCTTATGCACAAGCAGACAGAAGCAAGAGAGCAGTCATTCAACTTCGACGATAACAAATGCAAAAAAATGTTGAAATACAAGAATCTATTGCATCACGGTACGTGACCACTACAGTTGAAAAATGTAGGCCCCACATGAGATCTACATGCAAGATTCAATTTAGTAGGCAACACATCTAATGTCGAGGGGGAAGTGTCGGAAATTTGGATTGCAGGATCAAATTCATTCTCATAGATGAAAACTCAAAAGTTATTGGATCTAGCTGTGAAGCAAATTATGGGTTCGCCATAAACACAAGTTTTGCATGCAAATTGGTCCACATGATTATTTTCCATCATTAACCAGCCAATTTATACTAGATCTACTAAGCCATTCACAACATGAGTGGACAAGGAAAAAAACCATAAACTCAATTAATGAAATTCATTAAAGAGAATCGAATAGAGGAAACAAAAACAGAGTGACAAAACATTGAGCAAAACAGAACATACTGCATTGATCATATCTTCAAATCAAAAGAGTCTCCACTTATTTCAACAATTAGCTGGGAAGATGAAAAACACTATCTCAGATTAAAAATCCAAATCTTTACCTTTGCAGAGGTTTGTGACTTCATCTTTTTGTCATTATCCTTGAGTGAAAGCTCCCAATCCTGCAAGTCATTCAAAAATCCATGGAAATCCTGCAACCGGCGTGAACAAGAACAGTAGATTCAAATAAGCATCCTCATGCAACTCCAGTTGCCAACATGAACGTTAAAAGAAAAGTATTTTAATCCGAAGCCTTGGTTACGCTTTCGACTTCTCATTAGTATCAATCAATTTGAAACCTCACAACTAATTCCTGTCAATCACTATTATCGAATTCCATTCCAAACCAATTAAAAGCTCGCACGAAGAGGCTCTTCAAAAGTCCATTACCAAGTCTGAGTTTGTAATTAGAAATACACATTACCAAAAGCTAACGAAAAAACACATAACGCAAAGACAGAAGCAGTATTAAACCGGATTTTCTAACGAAATTCTCAGAAAAAAGTGCAACGCTATGAACTTTTCTCCGTAACCAAACAGAGCTTAAAGTAGTAATTAAAGTAGGAAAGAAGAAATATGACGACATATACATACCAAAGCTTGATCACGACCGTGCTTTCCGGGAGCCCTAGCCATAGCTGAGGAAGAAGGAGAGGGAGAAGAAGAGGGAGTGGGAGAGAGGTTTCTGGAAGGAGTAGAGACTTCGACGAGGTTGGGAAACCGAGAGATAACAAATGTCTTTTGGGCCGCTCTACTTTGACTGTGTAACTGGGCCCTATAAGGCCCAACTTTGTGTAATTAATATGTTGTCTTAGCACTTTAGCATCTGTATCCTCCATTGAGCCACAAGGCCCATAACCCCCACCCAATCCATCGAGTTGTTCGTGGTCATGAATTTTTATCCAACCTTTTGTCTTATCTCCAGTTCTCCGCCATTAAAAAGGATACCGGGGGGGGGGGGGGGTGTGGCCGGCCTCTAAGATTTAGAGGGGGGGGGGGTGGCCGGCCTCTAAGATTTAGAGAAAATTCTAGTGTCTAAAATAACTTGATAATCTGATTGAACTGCAGGTAAAGAAACTATAGAATCAAGAGATAAGAAGATAGCATGAAGAATAAAAAGAAGAGGAGGAGAGAGTTAACAACTGAACACGTGATGTTATTCAATCGTCTGTGGTTACAAACGACAACCACAAGACACATATATACAGGTTACAATAATCAAACACTAACTTGATGGGACATCAATACAGATCATATTTGAATTATATGTAATAAACTAAACCCATAACATGCCTAACTAAACACAACTAAAAAGACTTATATATGGTAACAAGATGGATCATCTGTGAAGAAGCCCGATTTTGATTTGGGATCGGGCCAGCCCAAAGTTGACCCGAGGGGGGGGGGGTGTGGCCGGCCTCTAAGATTTAGAGAAAATTCTAGTGTCTAAAATAACTTGATAATCTGATTGAACTGCAGGTAAAGAAACTATAGAATCAAGAGATAAGAAGATAGCATGAAGAATAAAAAGAAGAGGAGGAGAGAGTTAACAACTGAACACGTGATGTTATTCAATCGTCTGTGGTTACAAACGACAACCACAAGACACATATATACAGGTTACAATAATCAAACACTAACTTGATGGGACATCAATACAGATCATATTTGAATTATATGTAATAAACTAAACCCATAACATGCCTAACTAAACACAACTAAAAAGACTTATATATGGTAACAAGATGGGTCATCTGTGAAGAAGCCCGATTTTGATTTGGGATCGGGCCAGCCCAAAGTTGACCTGAGGTGTCGGGTTTTGGCTGAATCAGTCCTAGAAATGGAGTTCAGAATTCAAATCGGTGTCAAAACAGAATCGATATACGAATAACTTCGGAATTAGAATCACAAACAGGTAGAGTCATATCAAATAATAATGACTGACTCAAAACTTGTCCCATAAAATATACGAACGAAGGATCGCGAAAATGACAGGCTGATATCAAATCAAAAAGTAAATGTAGGGTCATAGGCATGCTTACAATACATTGGATAAGTCCCTATTCACTCACCTTACTTTGATTTTTTTATGGACTCCTAGATCCCTTGGCTTGTCCTAATCCTTCTCGGACTCCCTTGTCATTTGCTAGCTTATATTAAGACAGAGGCGCGGCTCCCTAATCCTTCTCTTCAGCTTTCGATTATAGGATAGGATAGAAGGAGAAAGAAACACCAGTTCAAGCTCTCCTTGTTCCAAATCTTTTCCTCCTATCTCCCTCTTATGCCTTCCCGTGAATGCCAACCCTTCTATCCCCCAATTCAGCTTCTTCTTTTTTTCATTTTTTCTATATCTTATCTGGTGAAAGGATGGTGACCAGATATTTGAATGTAATTCTTTTATTACCAAATCGCCCCAGCTTTCCTTAAAACTTTATTCTTTACCCCATCTCACCTTTAAATTTTTTAATAGAACAAGTAATTATCAATTATATCATGCTTTTTTTTTTTATTGCGTACCAATTGACTAGCCCTCAATTTATTTTAACATTTTTAATATGGGTAAATTACTCTTTTGCACACTGAAAGATGATGTTTGTTTCAATTTGCACACTGAAGGTCAAATTGTTTCAATTTCGTAACCGAAAGATGAAATTGTGTCAAATAAGTCACTCGGTCAGGTTTTACAACATTTGGACAGTCAAATTACATACGTGGCTGTTTGATCGTTAAATGCATTTTTTTATGTGAAAAACAAAATTGCATGTGGAAATTACATGTCACATACAAATGAGCTAGTGACAAGTGGCAATTTAAATTAATATTCAACCTAAAAATATCCACCTTCATCTCTCTCCCTCTCTCGCCTCTCTCACCTCTCTGCAACTGGATTCCTAGCAACCAGTCTCATGCTTTAGACCCTCTTTGCAAAAACACAAGATGGATCACATGTTCACTACTACTTTCCTTGTTAACAACAATATATGAGATTGAAGATGACCTGGTTAGCTTTTTTGCTCCTTTTGGGTCAACCCCAAAATGACCATTCATCTTCCTCGCCTTCCATGTTCGATTCTTGAAATTTGTGAGGACATTGGCTTGCAGACATATCTGTGCAAGAGATCTGGATAAATTGGACATTTGCTTGGACAAATGGTGAGAGGCACTTGTTTTGATTCCTCAGCTTGTGCCCTTGACAGAAAAAAAGGGAGATTCCACAAAATACAAAGAGAGGAACAAAGCAAAGGCATGGGTCTTTCTCATGAAGATGCGAAACCATAGGTAGAGGCATGGATTTTCATCACGATTTCTGCATAAGCGCAGGTAGGGGGACCTTGAGTTGGGCTTCCATGGCGGCCTCCTCTTTGGCTTAGGGTTAGAGAGCAAGAGGGTCATCACGTATTTTCCATCGTTAACACTATTTATCACGGCGTTAAACATGTCATCACGTATTTAACGGTCAAACTGCCACGTATGCAATTTGACTACCCAAATGTTGTAAAACCTGACCGAGTGACTTATTTGACACAATTTCATCTTTCGGTTACGAAATTGAAACAATTTGACCTTCAGTGTGCAAATTGAAACAAACGTCATCTTTCAGTGTTCAAAAGTACAATTTACCCTTTTTAATATTCTTAAATCCTCAGGCCTAATTTCCAGTACACCATGATAATGATACATTGAATAAAAATGTGTGAAATCAATTTAATCTAATTTCATATATTTTCTTGGTCGGATATTACACTTTCAATCTTGGCCTTCCATCTTCCTTTTAAAACTTGGCCTTTGATGATTTGAACAAAACAAATCTCGACCATTGAAAATAGAACCGTTGGAGCATGTAGTGAAAGGTGATATCTTTGCAGCTTTTCATATCAACCATTTGATTAATGTGTACTTCAAAATCTTGGCCCTTCATGTATCTTTAATTTTGAGCTATTGATGCACTTGTACTAGCTTGATCTTAACCCTTCAATTAGGCTCCAAGACTCAAAATGAAAACCCCAAGTAAGAGCCTTGTTTGGTTACACCAAATTCATCTTCAATGAAGCTCAAGTCTTCAACTTATGTAACCAAACAAAGAACTAACCAATTCTGAAAAGAAATACAAAGGCATGTCAACAATAGTGCCCATGTTGGTCCATATGTAGTAATACCCTTGAAACGCAAAGCTACAACCAATATCACTCCCCTCTTGCCAACTTGAACTTGTAGCTTTGAGCTTGGTATTGGAGCTTATGCTTGCCGAGGTCAGTACCACCGGACTTACAATGAACGGTAAGATCAATTCCAGACCCTAAATTATCAACGATGAGTTTCTATTGGATTTTGAGTAAAACATGTATCACATAAACTCATCATCATCAACACAAATTGTAGGAATAGCACTACATGTGAATTCATGTTTGTTTAATTTCTTTGACTTGCAGGTTAATCAAGTAGCTGGCTAATTTTATAGGCAAAAATATTCTAAATCAATATGGAAGCAAATTATATGATTTAGATATGCTAATAAATTCATTAAATATGAGATATTAATTTCTAACATTTTTTTGCTTAAAATGGTATATGAACTTTGGATGTTTGTTGACATTGTTTTCTTGAAATGGTATGAAAATCACCTTATCTCCACCCGAATCTTATAAATAATCATATTAGTCAACATTCAATAATCTAATAAATTCATAAATAATATATATAATAAATTCATTAATCATTCTAAAAACAAGAAATATATGATATTAATTTCTGATACTGTTTGCTTAAAATGGTATATATAAAATACATCTCTTCTATTATGGTATCATATTAACTAACATTAAATGACGAGCTTAAAGTGCATTCAACAATTTAGCCATTTTTGGAAAAGTGTGTATATTGTTTTCAAGATATGGGGGTTACAACTCTTTTAGACAAAATTGACTTATTCCCTCTAATTGTGTTAAATCATGATTTTTTTTAAAGATTTAGCAGTTAGGATTCAATACTTAGAGTTCAGGATTTAAGGAATCACTTGGTGATAGCTTAGCTGGTTATCTCGTCCGAGGTTTGGAGTTCGATTGTATGCTGACATCAATGCACCACTATTTTCAAGTGAGTTGCATTGGGCCTTAACTCAATTAACTTGTCGGGCGAGTTTGCGCGACCCTAATTTGGCTTAGTGGGCTGTCCAAAGGGCATGTCTACCGAGTTATTGTTCTTCAATGGCATCATCATCATCACCACCAAACTTTGCAATACTTAAACAAAATGAAAATAAACTATTAATAGTTAAACAATATGTAATATCATATATACAAATATTAAATAAAGGTAAAACAAGATAAGAATTTAATACCATGATAATGAAAGTTGTGGGATCAATCAATTGATATATGTTGGTTTCTATAATCATCTCATATCTTTCGAGCAATTTCATCACACTTACGAGCTATGGTACGAAGTTGAGATGAGGTTGTGTCATATTCTTGAGTTTCAACTTCAGCTCTATGATCAAACACCATGGTACCCATCTCAAACTCATTAAACAAATCATCTCGACAAACTTTCATTTTAATAAAATTATATATCACACAATAAGTAATCTCAAAGTATTTATGCTCTTTCATATCATAACTAGGCATATGTCTAAGTATGAGAATCTTACAATTAGAGTACACCATGGTACAATCTTACAATTAGAATGTAGTAAAAAAAAAATTAATAATTCAAAGATCACATAGAAGAACAGATATTTTAGAGAGGACACCTTCAATTCAAAGTAGATAAATTGATCATATGCTATAGAACCACAAATACAAGCAAAACAATTCTTTTCAGGGTAGATTGCCACCAAAACCAAGCTTTTTCACCAAATTCAATGAATCAAACATCAAGAACCCATGAACTCCACATATTAGATATGAGGAAATTCGAATCCCCAGATACAAACACCCAAATCCACATAATTAACTCAGAAAAAAGACAATCATCCAGTCCGTTCTAAAGACATTATCAAATATCAAGCAAAATTGAATCTGCTTCATAAATAAACACGCCACAATCGAGTTGAAGAAAGAAGTCCTAAAAAAACAGAATAGAATTGATAGGATTCTGTTTGTATGTTGCAAGTGGCTTAGTAGAGTTTGTTAAGGAGTCTTTTTTTTTAAATACCATTGAGAAGTTTGCTTCTTATTGGAATCGAACATTGCGTACACATATGCATAACCTAGTCGATTGTCAATCGAGCTACCGCTCGTTGGTGTTTTTTAAGGAGTTTGTTAGTGGCTTTTGGTCCATATGGGGTCCATGTGATTAGTTTGTTAAACTGCCAAGCTGACTTTGTATTGTTAGAGATAGTTACTAGATTAGGTAGCCTTAACTCTGTAGTAATACATGTTGAATATGAAATACAAATACAGTTTCTATTTTATCTTCTTTCTCTAGAATTCTCTCAAGAATTCCCCATTTCCATTCTTGTACAAGGTCAAGGTAGAGTGAGTCTACCAATTGGTATCGAAGATATCGTTTGATTGCTATCCTCCCTTCCTGCTGTGCCATAAAGAATGAGATCGTCAACCATGGATAGTCGGATGTCAAATTTGAAAACTGGTTTGAAAATTTATCGGTTGCTTTTACAAAGTAGATGACGGCGATTACAAATTCTTTGGAGAATCAAGTGGCGAATATGGAGTTGATACATAAGGATTTCTCACGTCAAAAAGAACCAAAGGTAGATACAACACAAGGTGAAAATCGATCTGACCTAGGGTTTCGAAATGTCAGAAGATTTGAAGGACAAGAACAAAGAGGTTCACAACAACAATTCTATGGGCTAAGGGTGGATTTTCCAAGATTTGTGGATGGAGATGATCCTCTTATGTGGATCCACAAAGTTGAGCAGTATTTTGCATATCATGGGACCTCAGATCATCAGAAGGTTGTCTTGGTTTCTTTCAATTTGGATTTTGAAGCCCTGCAATGGTTTAGATGGATGGATTGCCCTCAATCTACACCCAGATGGGAAGATTTCTCAATGGTATTTTGCAAAGAATTCGGTCCAACAGAGTTTGAAGATAGTGCAGAGGCTTTGTTCAAACTCAAGCAAACGGGTACTCTCAAAGATTATGTCAATGTATTTCGTAGATTGTCAAACAAAATTGTGAGGCTTAGCCCATCTATGTTAAAAAATTGTTTCTTGGGAGGGCTTAAACCAGAATTGAGATATGATGTGAAACTTCCGAAACCAGATAATACTCAAAAAGCTATAGCAATTGCTTTCCAAATAGATGCTAAGTTGAATCACATGAAAGCTAGTGTACCCAGAGTAGTTCCTAAATCTGTTATACCTTTCTCAGCCAATGTTCAAACACATAAACCAAATTATTTTTTGGTTAAACTTGCTGCACTTCCTGAATATCCTACTAAGAGGGTAACACCAGAAGAGGTACAAGAAAGAAGACAGAAAGGTTTGTGCTTTTATTGTGATGAAAATTTTGTTAAAGGTCATAAGTATACAAAGAAACGGATATTGCTTCTGGATGTTTGTTTTGATGATGAATGGAAGATAATGTAGTATTAGAGAAAGCTAAATGTCAGAATTTGGAGTTAAGTACATGTGCATTCTTTGGTATTGATTCTGCTCAATCTACTAAGACAATGAAGATTAAAAGATTGATGAGGCAATATCCAGTTCTTATATTGTTGGATTCTGGTAGTACAAATAATTTTGTAGATTCCAGGTTGTTGAAACATTTGGGTTGGCAATATGATAGAACTAAGGAGTTTGATGTCATGGTGGGTGATGGTGGTAAAGTGAGAGGGTTAAGTTGTTGTAAATCAGTTCCTTTGTCTTTAGGAAATTACAATTGTATGTCAAATTTGCTTGTGTTTCCATCAGGAGACTGTGACATAGTGTTTGGAATCCAATGACTGAAAACCATTAGTCTAGTTATGTGGGATTTTCAAGCTATGATAATGAAGTTCACTGTTAAGAATCAGACTTATAAACTGAGGAGTAAGATGCAACCTACCATTTCAATGGAAGAAGTATCTTTATATCAGTTTAACAAGGATTTGAGTAGCACTAGTTTTGAGTTGGTCCTTTATTCACATGAACTTATGGAAACTCAAAATCATTTGGAGAAGGAAGAATTGACTATTCAGCAATTAGAAGAGTTGCAAGCTTTACTACATTCTTATGACTTCATTTTTGATCTGCCAAAAATATTACCTCCTACAAGATTGTATGATCATAAAATTTCTTTAATCTCTAGAGAAAAACCACCTAGCAAAAGGCCCTACCATTATGACCCTTTCTAGAAAAATGAGATAGAAAAGGCAATAAAAGAGTTATTAGAAGCTGGTTTTATTAGAAACAACTATTGTCCTTTTTCCTCTCTAATTTTATTGGTGAAGAAGAAAGAGAGGATTGGAAGAATGTGTATGGACTATAGAGAGCTCAATAAGTTGACTGTAAAGGACAAATACCCAATCCCTCTAATTGATGATTTGCTTGATGAATTGCATGGAGCTTTATACTTTTCCAAATTAGACTTAAGTTCTCGTTATCATCAGATTATAATGAATAAATGAGAAATTGAAAAAACTGCGTTTAGAACTCATGAGGGTCACTATGAATTTTTAGTAATGTCCTTTGGTCTTACTAATGCACTTGCCACTTTCCAAAGCCTTATGAATGACATATTCAAACATTTATTAAGGAAGTGTATCCTGGTTTTCTTTGATGACATATTAGTATATAGTCCAAGTTGGGAAAGGCATTTAGTAGATTTGAAGTCAGTTTTTGATGTTTTAAGTCAACATATTTACTAGTAAACAGTAAGAAATGTGATTTTGGGCAGAAAACTATTGAATACTTAGGGCATGTGGTGTTTGGTAAAGGTGTGTCTGCAGAAACATCCAAATTAAAGGCAATAGTGGAGTGGCCAATTCCTACTAATGTGAAGGAGTTAAGGGGTTTTTACGCCTCACTGGATACTATAGAAAATTTGTACCTAAATATGAAAACATTTGCCAACCATTGTATGGTCTAACAAAAAATGAAGGATTTCTATGGACTTTAGTGGCAACTCAAGCATTTGAAGAGTTAAAACAGATAATGATTTCACCACAGGTATTAGCTTTACCTAATTTCTCATTGCCTTTTGAGATAGAATGTGATGCTTCAGGGTTAGAAATTGGAGCAGTTTTGCAACAAAATGGAAAACTAGTTTCTTTTTATAGTTAGACTTTGGGGCATAGGAATTAAGCTTTATCCACTTATGAAAAAGAGATGATTGCTATTTTCTCAACAATTAAGAAATGGCTGTCTTACTAATAGGATAGGCCTTTTATTATAAGAACTGATCTTCAAAGTTTGAAGTACTTCCTTGATCAGAAAGCAAATATTATGTTTCAATAGAAATGGGTTGCTAAATTGCTTGGTTTTGATTATGAGATTCATTACAAAAATGGGAAAGATAATATAGTAGTATATGCATTATCTAGAGTCTCGGGTTCATCTCAACTTTCTGAATTGCCATTGCAACAGTATTCTGTTGTATCATTTCCTTATTATGGGTGGATGGATTAATTGAGGAGACACTTAGAAAAAGATAAGTGGATTCAGAATAAGTTGAGGGAAGATAATCTGGAGAATAATACAGTGAGTGCTCATCAAGCTCATTATTCTCTTGATAATGGTTTTCTTAAGTATATGTCAAGGATAGTTACGAGTCCTAATTCTTGTGCCTCCTCTTTTGTTGGTCACCCAGGGGTGCTAAAAACCTACCATAGGTTGAAAAGGAATTACTATTGGCAAGGCATGAAGAAGGAAATCAAGAAACTGGTAACTGAGTGTCAAGTTTGTCAACAAAATAAATATGAGACTATAGCTCCTCCAGGTCTATTACAACCTCTGTCAATCCCTCAATAGGCTTGGACAGACATAAGTATGGATTTTATAGTTTCATTACCAATGTGTGAAGGGAAAACAGTGATAATGGTGGTAGTGGACAGACTGACCAAGTACAGTCATTTTGTAGCACTAGCACATCCTTATACTGTAGCTAGTGTAGCTCAAGCTTTCATGGAAAATATTTTCAGATTGCATGGAATGCCAGCCACTATAGTAAGTGACAGAGATCCCATTTTATCAGTGCTTTTTGGAGGGATTTTTTTAAATTGCAAGGATCCAAATTTTTCATGTCCTCAGGGTACCATCCTCAATCAAATAGCCAAACAAAAGTGGTTAACAGATGCCTTGAGACATACCTCAGACGCTTTTCTTGTTTAAAACCAAAGCACTGGTTAAAATGGCTTCCTTGGGCTGAGTGGAGTTATAATATTACTTACCACTCAACTGCCAAGGCTACTCCATTCAAACTTGTATATGGATATGCTCTTTCCTTAGATCATCTCTTATGAAGAAGGTATTGCAAAGTTGGAAATGGTTGATAATTCATTAGAAGAAAGAGATCATTTAATGGAGATATTGAGACAGAATCTAAAGATGGCACAAGTCAGAATGTAGCAGCAAACTAACAAGCATAGGACTAAAAGAGAATTTCAAGTTGGGGATTTGGTATATCTCAGTTTGATGCCTTATCAATTTCCTTCTTTAACAGCTCATTCTTTCACCAAATTACATCCTCAATTCTATGGTCCTTACAATGTATTGGAGAGAATTGGTGACCAGCTTATAAAATTCTTTTGCCACCAGAATCCAAGATTCATCTTCATGTCAGTTGCCTTAAAAAGCATATTGGAGTCTTTATTGAGCCTTGTTTCAAGCTACCATAAATTACTGACGCTGGCTTTGTCCAACCTAGGATGCTTCGGCCAACCTAAGCCGCTTTGGCCCACCAAGGCCACTTCGTCTAACCTAGGACGCCTCGGCCAACTGTTGGGTCTAAATTAACCTTACTAGCAAGTGTACTAGTCGGCGACTACAGCACAATGATAAGCAAGGGTCGAATCCACAGGGACGGTGTTATGTCTAATCCAAATGTATATTTGTATGTATGTATGGACAATGCAATCAAAAGTAAAGTTCAACTCAAGATTGTTTGGTTTGGTAATTAAACTAAAACAAGCAAATAGCAAAGTGTTTTTGGTATTTTCTTAGAATAAGGATGCAACTAATGCAAATGAGATGAGTTAGCGAATATGAGATGAACACCAAGGCTTCGGAATCCCCCTTGGGAAATGACTTGCAATGACATAAATTCACACACATATTTGCTAATTCGGGCATAACGAATCCGTACCTAAGTCGGTTTTAGCGCACTTAAGCCAAATCTCCCTAAAATCGATTACTAGCCATCTTATTGGTCTAGGTCAGATATTCCTAAATACATTCTAGCCATCTTATTGGTCTAAACATGCATAGGAATTCATGAAGTTCTATGGAGATTAGGATTCATACAAATTGTCACTTAATTAAAGGGAGACACATTCATAATCAAGTGTTTCAAGAAGCATAATCTACTTGACATATTATTGTCTAAGCAAATTCTCCAAACAATTTCATCCAAAAACCTAAAGTGTTGGCCAAACACCACAAGCATGAAGAAATTGCAATCAAACATAGAAACACAAGATTTATACCTAAATCAACTCATATATATGTGAATCAAGTCATAAACAAAATCATCAAACCCAAGGCTTCAACCTAGCCTTGGCAAAAGAGGTTTAGTTACACATAATGAGAGAAAAACACAAGAGGAGAGATGAGAAAATCATGAATAAACCCAATTAGTTGAGTAAATCCAAGTTGAGCTGAAGAATCTCTCCTCCTAGCTCCAAGAATCGCCTTCCCCTTCTGGTTTCGCTCTCCAGAAATCTGCCTTTTGCGCCTAGGCGTGTTGAATTCACGCCTAGGCGTGGTATATATTTTCAATCATCTTAACATCAAATGCTCTCTGGACTGGGCGTGCATAAATGATCCTGGGCGAGCACAATGGTGGGCCTAGGCGTGTTACGCCTAGTCCCACAATGCAAATGACCATAACTTCTCAATATGACCTCCGATTTGCCTGATTTTAGCTTCTACGGAAAGCTTGAGATGTCTAATTTCCAATGCCTTTTATTTCACGCGATTCCAATAACATGACAGAAAGTTATGACTATTTGAACACACGAAGGTCGGTGGACATTTCCTTCAATTCAGCCCATTTTCCGTCACTTTTCATCTAAACCGCAATCAACCTATCAAAATACAAATCAACACATAAATACACTCATTAGTTATCAAAAGGAAGCTTAAGAGGGGGAGATTTCTACCAAAAACAATAGGTATTATCATACCTATCACCAACCTAGGACACTTTGGCCCATCTAGGCCGCTTCTGCCAACCTAAGCCGTTTCGGCCAACCTAGACCGCTTCGGCCCAAAGGGTCACTTTGGCCAAAATGACTTAGAAAATTTCTAAGTCCCAAAAAGGACTAAAGAGGTCCCACTTAAGCCGCTTTATCCAACCTAGGCCGCTTCGTCCCACCAATCTAGGTCACTTCGACCCACCAAGGCCGCTTTGTCCAAGCTAGGACGCTTCGACCAACCTAGGCCTCTTCAGCCCAGCTAGACCGTTTCGGCCAACCTAGGCTACTTCAGCCAAAAGGGTCATTTCAGCCCAAATGACTTAGAAAAATTCTAAGTCCCAAAAAGGACCAAAGAGGTCTGACCTAGGCCGCTTTGGCCAACCTAGGATGCTTCGACCAACCTAGGCAGCTTCAGCCAACCTAGGCCGCTTCGACCTACCTAGGTTGCTTTGGCCAACCTAAGTCCCTTCGGCCAACCTAGGTCGCTTCGGCCCAAATGGTCACTTAGGCCAAAATGGCTTAGAAAAATTATAAGTCCCAAAAAGAACCAAAGAGGTCCGACCTAGGCCGCTTTGGCCAACCTAGGCAGCTTCGGCCGACCTAGGTCGCTTCGGCTAACCTTGTAATACCCCGACCCGGAACACGTTATTTTTAATATCATCTTAATCAAGCTCCTAATTAATTCAATCATTAAGTCACCGAAAATTTTGACAACACCTACCTTATTAAGGAGGATGCCAACCTGGAGTCAATACGCTACAAATATCACAATTACATTCCCAATCCTAGGCATGGCCTCAGGTCATCTAACAATTCATATCACAAATAAATTCTCAAATCTAAGCAGGGCCTCAGGCCACCTAACAAATCATATCATCAATAAATTCTCAAATCTAAGCAGGGCTTTAGGTCACCTAACAATCACATATAAATTTCCACACACACTAACATGTATAATCAAACAACCAATGTAAAGAGCAATCATGCATGCATAATCAATTATCAAGACACGAAGTCCACAAACGTGGTTTGAGAGTCCCGATCACACGGAGCACCCTTCCAACCGTCCATTCAATCATCGACTTGAGGTATCACACAACATGTCTCAAACAAGAAAAACAAGTATGACAAAATACTAGTAACATAATCAAATTCTAGAACCATCTAGTCCTATTACTCTCCAGGGGCCTATCCATGTCACGCACGCTCCTCTTGATCCGCAACCCTAGTACCGGAACTAGACTCACCTACGAGGAGGGAATAAGGAAAAGGAAAAGGAAAAGGGTGAGCGAAAGGCCCAGTAGGGAATAATAAAGAGTAAGTGAATAATATAAGGTTGAAATAATAAAGAAAGACACAAATGCAACAATATGATAACTAAGATCATGTACACCAACACAAGTAGATAACCACACCATACGAGAACCTAACTTGGCCCACTGGTATCTCTATACATATCAGGAACCTGAACAGCCCAACGACATCATCGCATGGTGCTTCGAGCATATATGGAATTCTGACTCGGCCCATCGGCATTCCCGTACTCATAGGAACCCTGAACGGCCCACCGACATTCCACATTTCACATCACTTAAACATAGGAGATATATGGGTCCATACCCGACATCTACCATGCAACTACAATGCGTGCCCAACATGACGATGCAATAGGATATACATACAACCGACATATATATATACTACATGATGCATGTTCAAGAATAATTCATGCTCAATGGAAGATTGAACAAGTAGGGTATGCAGTATAACTCAAATCATACAACGAAGAAATCACAAAGTGGGGTTGCTCTTCTTTAGGTGCAATAAAGGCGAGAACGAATCATAATGAACAATGAGAAAAAATAACGTTCGTAATAAGAGACATATTAAAAGAGAATAGCAAAGAGTGGAATTTCCCTACCTCAAAGTGAATTTCAAGTTCTTACCACAACCACAATGTATACTCCACGTAAATTCACTAACCTATTCAATAAAATAAGCTTCATTAAATTTCTATATTCCTCAACCCATTCAACTCTCACTTTCCATATTCTACAATCCAACCCATTTCTAAATATTCACATTCTACCTTAATTTTTCAAGGTTAAACCATTAAAATTCCATCACAATATTATTTTCATCGTAACACAATTTTAGTTAGAACAATTTGAGTCAAGAAATCTTACCTTGAAACTTGTTAGTTTCACCAAATCAAAAAAGCAAAGTCTCCACTTGAATTGGTTCAAGAACCACACTTGAACCTAATAATATAGGAAGATTAGAGCCTAATTTCAAGTTATTGAACAAAGAAAACTCCCTTTGAATCAAAATCCCCAAAACCCATTTAACTCCTAACCCTAGAACCAAGAATTTACCTTAATCCTTCTCTTTTCTTGAACCAAATGGAGTGTGGGTGTAGGTTTCAAGCTTAGAGCGCCCTTACCGGCAGGAGCTTCGCCGGAAAGACGTCGAAAGTGGAGCTGTCGTGGTGTGGTTTGAGAAGTAGCAAAGCAACCTCTCTGTTTTTAATTGAATGTTACTCGAGTGAAGGCATCTACGCCTTCACCCGTTTTACTTTTTTTATATATTTTTTTTGGTTTTGTTTTGTTTATTTATGTTATTATTATTATTTTTTTCCATTACTTTTTTTTTTTTACTTATTTGACCCTAACTTTAATTCAACTATTCTTTAAACCCTTATAACATTCTAACTTCATCCCACAACTTTTATTATTTTCCACAACTAAGTCTCATTTATTCATTTTATTTTTATTATTCTATATTATTCTTTCTTTTTTTTATTAGGACGGGGTATTACAAACCTAGGTCGCTTTGGCCAAACTAAGCCACTTCAGCCAACCTAGATCGCTTCGGCCCAAAGGGTTTCTTAGGCCAAAATGGCTTAGAAAAATTCTAAGTCTCAAAAAGGACTAAAGAGGTTCCACGTAGGCCACTTCAGCCCACCAAGGCTGCTTGGTCCAACCTAGGACGCTTTGGCCAATTAGGTCGCTTCGACAAACCTAAGCTGCTTCGGCCAACCTAGGCCGCTTCGTCTAACCAAGACGCTTCGGCCAACCTAGGCCACTTCGGCCCATCTAGGCCGCTTCGAGCAACCTAGACCACTTTGGCCCACTTAGGCCACTTCGGCCCAACTAGGCCGCTTCGGCCCAAATGGCTTAGAAAAATTCTAAGTCCCAAAATAGGACCAAAGTGTCCCACCTAGGATAGTTCAACCCGGTAAGGTCGGTCTGCCTACAAAACTTGTAAAAATTTTCAAGTCCAAAATATGACCGAAGTGTCCTACCTAGGGTAGTTCGGCCCAGTAAGGTCGGTCTGCCTAAAAGACTTGTAAAAATTTTCAAGTCCAAAAGATGACCAAAGTGTTCTACCTAGGGTAGTTCAGCCCGGTAAGGCCGGTCTGCCCAAAAGACTTGTAAAAATTTTTCAAGTCCAAAATAAGACCAAAGTGTCCCACTTAGGCCAGCTCGGCCAATTAGGTCGGTCGGTCAGCCCAAAAGATTTGTAAAAATTACAAGTCCAACTCAGAGGACCGAGTGGTCCCACTAGGTCGGTTCGGCCAACTAGGTTATTCAGCCAACTAGGTTAGCTCGACCAACTAGGCCATTTCAGCCCAAACTCTCGAGAAAAATTTGCAAGTCCAAATCAAATGACCAAAGAGGTCCTATTAGGCCAGTATGGCCCTCCAAGTTAGTTCGGTCTTCCATGTGCTCATAACAGAGAAAGTATGAAGGAAGGGAAAAGACCGAGCCAGAGAAGCTTTTCCCCCTCATAAAGTCTCATTAGAGCAAATGACTTGGTTAAAATACACAAATCTCAAAAGAATGGCCAAGGAGACATGCAGAGGAAAGTAACCAAGCAAGGTCATCCCAGTTGAAGGCACTTCGCCACTTAGATGAAAAATAATAAAAAATAGCACGGAAAGGCTCTTAAAAATAGAGAGTGAAAGGTTGTGAATCTCAAACTACATTGAGGTAAATACAGGCTATAATTATCCTACCATCAATTAGCCAAAAGACGTCTCGATGAGAGTGCAGGGGGCATATGATAATACCAAAATTACCCCACCAATAAAAGTTGAACATGTGGCACATAAGTGACAACTATGCCAAGACCACTCAGCAGCCGAAGTTCGTACTTCGGCATGACCAAAGTAGCTACTTCGGTATGACCAAGAAGAGGCCGAACTACAGGATTGAAGGCACTACTTTGGTAGTTCATCGTAGTAAGATGTCTGGACCGCATAGTAGGAAGGTCATGACCGACCTTCCTAGTACACTCATTCCAACCAAAGTGGTTCGTCCCATCCGACTTAGGTAGTAAGGTTCAACCATACCTTACTAAGGTCAAATCTACCAATGAAAAGTCCGAACAGGACACTAACTCCCAAGCAGAGTCCTATTCCCCTTCAGAGAGGGATATGGAGGGAATTTACCCTCCAAAAAACCCTCTAGCAAGCCAATAAAAGAGAGTCTAACTCCTACTACAACTCAAACTGCTCAGGCACGTATAAAAAGGGGACCTCCACCTTAGGTAAGGATTCTAACTCCTGCACTCAAATTTACTTACTGAGCAAGAGGCAAAGCTCCGAACATCGAGTCATCCTCCCAAGTATAGTATCGTACTGCTTATTGTGCAAGAAGGAAGGCAGCCGATCAGGAAGGAAGGACTTGGTCTGACTAACTGATTCGTCCAGTAGGGTCCGACCTATTTTTTGACGTCATTAGGAGTACTTTTATATATTTACTTTTAGGTATTTGTTTCCCTTTAGAAGTGTTTAGGGTTTGACTAGGGTTTCGTTTAGTTTACTATTTAAGGTTGTAACCTTCATTGAGGAATTGCATTTTTGAGTTGAATAAAAATTAAGAGACGATAGTCTTTTTCCAATTCTTTGGTATTCATTTGAATCAATAAAGTATTGAAGTCTTAAATCTGGTATTCATGTGTCGAATCAACATATTTAAGTAGACTTGTTCCTGGTATTCGTGTGTCGAATCAAGAGGTCCAAGTAGGTGTTCTTTCCACCACGTCGTGTTGCATCAGTTGGTATCGGAGCTTTGCTTGGTTCCTTCAATATGCTGCCAAGACGGTGTGCCATCAGGGAGGTACTTGTGGATGATGTTTATTATCGAGGTGAGATGGTTCGAATGCAACAACAGTTGGACGCGTTGACACAACAGATGGCAACAATAACGATCCTTCTTGAGCAGCAGAACCTTGGAGGCGATCAAGGAGCATGTCTGCAACCCACGGTTGGCGAACAAGATAAAGAATTATTACAGCCAATTTTTGATATTTATCAAGATGATGAATATCTTTTGATCCAAGAAGAGATTCTGAAACTTAAGGAGATGTTTGAAATTCCACCAATCTATGATTTTAATGTAGATCAACCAATCTCTGATTTTTATGCAGGTGAGCTAATTTTTTATGATTATCCAGATGAAATAGATTTTTTGGTGCAAAAAGAGATCAAAGAAGAATTAATGAAGGATAACTCTTACATCATTCAAGTATCAAATCACGACAATCTTTTGGTGTATGTTGAATTTGTTGATTTTTTTATTTCAGAATGGTTTAACAAAATAGAGATTTTTCCAATCTCATTGATAATTAAAGTTGAGAGTTCAATGGGGTATTGGTTAAAAACTTGTTCCTTTATTGTGATGATGGTGATCAAGAAGTCAAGACTTTTCCTATTGCAATTCTTCAAAACTCGAGGTCGAGTTTTCTCCAATAAGGGGAGAATGATGCAGATTGAAATTGAGATATTTCAGTTAAATAATTTATTTTGGTATTTTAAGAAATCAATTGTTTGTAAATCAATTAGTTTTATTTTTCTAGGAGTCTATTATCTTTTTTATTAGGAGTACTTTTATATATTTATTTTTAGGTATTTGTTTGCCTTTAGAAGTGTTTAGGGTTTGACTAGGGTTTCGTTTAGTTTACTATTTAAGATTGTAACCCTTATTGAGGAATTGCAGTTTTGAGTTGAATAAAAATTAAGAGACGATATTCTTTTTCCAATTCTTTGGTATTCATTCGAATCAACAAAGTATTGAAGCCTTAAATATGATATTCGTGTGTCGAATCAACATATTTAAGTAAACTTATTCCTGGTATTCGTGTGTTGAATCAACAAGTCCAAGTAAGTGTTCTTTCCATCACGCCGTGTTGCATCAAAATCTAATGAAAGGAACAACGAATCTGGGTTTACGGGTATGCGTCGAATTTTCCCAGGATTATGCAAATCGACAAAGAGGGGAGGTGGGTCATTGTTGAAATTTGGGTTCAGGTTTGAGGGTCGAGGGCTGTGTTTATTAGATTGATTATCCATACAAAACAAAAACTACTAATTCTATTAATATAATTATTATTTTGAGCATACTCGTCTCTAATTGAGAAAATTTTTCATATATGGCAAACTTAAACCCTACAACAAACTGCCAATTCTAGACATAATTTCTTCATATACGGCTGTTTAGCATGGATAAATCTCTCATTTGTTCTGTGGTCGGGGCAGCATGGATTGCTGAATCCAACAGCCAAACAAAGAAGTCTCTTCTCTTTGGATCGTAGTAAGTGTCGATCTCTACTCTACATATGTTAGTAGAGTAGCTAAAAACCCTATTTTATGCATTTTATTTTTCTCTACATGTTACAAGTATATACACACATGTTTATATTCTCGGAAACTGTCAACACTCAACCCATTAAATCTAGTTGGTTTTGTCATTGGATAATTGCAAATTAAAAGCGGAAAATTTTAAGGGAAATTTTCGTCCATGCGTCAAAGGTTTAAGTTGAAGGAAAACTGCTTCTGCTCCCCTCTCTATGAATATTATCGACTCTCTTGCAAGACCTTCAAACTAAACTCTAGATTCTTGAAGCTTTTTCTCTCAAGCTATCTCAACATAATATTTTTAATTGTCGTGACCATAAATTGTTTGCCCTATTTCATGTGGGCTTCATAGCCACTTTTTTTTTTACAATTCTCGGCTACGACCTCTTGACCCACCTCGACATTAACCTACACATCACCTTGACGACGACATCTTTGTAACCTCGATGTCAACCTCTCTATAGCCTTGACCTCAACTCTCGGTCTCTTATCACTTCGACACTAGATCTTACTATCATAATAACCCAACATTCACACATCCCTGAAAGCAACATTGATACTGATCAAGCTAATCATGCTCCTGACAGTAAAAACCCTCACTCCAGACATTTCTACTCAAACCCACTATATCGGTGCCCAAGGTCCCTTATCAAAGGCATATCTATAATGGAATGACTGAGGGGTTGTTCCCCCTGTGAAATATTGAATTTTTTTATTTTGAGATCAACCCAAACAAAAATGAATTAGGCCCCCACTAAAAATTATTTAGGCCTATTCTATATAAATATTTGTTTTGTCCTTGCACAGAACGTTCATCCTCTTTCGATTTCTTTGCTCATTGGTGATTAGGGCAAAATTTTGTCAGTTCGAATGACCGAATTTGTCCAACCTGAATTAAACCAAGTTTGGACATAAATTAAATGTCTGAAATCTGGGTCCAAAAATAAAATTTTTGTCTGGGTTCAAACATAAAAATCTTATCCGGTTTACTTGTCCAAACCCCAACCCATATTAGATTATTATCCGATTCACTTGTCCAAATTTAAACCAATCCGGGTTTAATCAATTAAGTGCGTCAGAAATCCAATTTGAGTTAGAGTTTGGACATGTAAATATTTCGTAAACACATGATCTTGTCCGACTTAAAACCGAGCTGGAACCGATTTTTTGTCACCCCTACCCCCGAACCCCACTACTTAATTGTGCGACTTTGAATCGTGGATCTACCACTATCCCTGATTATCAACGTTTGTTGGTTTGGTAGATTATTGTAGCTCCTTGCTTTGGTCGTAGATTGGAACTAATAAAAACGAATCTTCCACATATTTATCATACATGACATGACAGAATAAAATAGATATTGAGATTAGCCCAAAAATAAAAGCAAAAACAGGACTTGATTGAATAATAGGTGAAAGTAACATATTTGTGCCGTTCAATGTATATATATAGGATAATATTAATATAGAACAATGAAATGAACCACTCAACTGCACGTACCCGTCACGCTGAGTCTTCACACATCTCAAATAATCATCAGTCAATTTGTTTGTTTAAAAACAATTACTACTCCTACTAGTTAATTAACAAAATATTTTCACTAGAAAAGAAAAGAAAAGGAAACATCAAACGAGGTGGTATTATCCTGGAAACGATGGATGTCTTTTCCTTTCTTTTTTTATTTTCTTTTCTCGGGAAAAAAACACTTCACTCCAAGTTACAATGACAGTCTCGTGAATCAAGGCAAACACTACTTTACCGTCATTTTTATTATTTTTGTTTTTCAGCTACAAAATCTCCCGTGTTTGTCGCGTGCGTTGTTACTTGTCTTTCTTTTACTCTGTTTTAACTGTCAGTCACAGACATTTACACTGTTTCTTGGGCCTCAGCATCTCGTAAGATCGTCACACATTGTGCAACTCCTGTGATGAGAAATTGAGTTATGATCAACATAATTACCTTTCTGCTTCACCATTTCTTGATGTACAACAAGAATCGTCTCTTTTGTTTGTTTGGTGTCTCATGATTTGAGCATTATATGGTTTAAGTTGTTTATCCGAGTGCTAAGAATTACCCAACATTTTGTTTATGTCCAACGTCTAATTAACACTTAACCACTCCGCGATATCCTAATTGGTTATCTCTCCAGATTTAAAATGTACATCGTCTGAAGTCGAGAGTTTGGACGATGTACAATCATCCGTCATTTATTATACAACAAGATATTAACACTCAACCATCATTTCTACTGGCATATTTGTTACATTGAAAAAGTTTTACCAAACTGGGCCTATTTCTCCAGATTTAGAATGTACATTATCCGAAGTCGAGAGTTCAAACCAAACAACTAGATATTTTCTTGTGGAATTCTGATTTCGTGGGTTTGTCCTACTTTCGAGCTCCTAACCACATGAGTTTCGACCCAGTTTTACTTGTCACAAACGTGGTGTCAGTTGTTTTGGTACCCGAAGTTTACGCCCACTCTACCATACAAAGGGCATATTAAACTGGGTGGTTACTCCACTAACTCGGTAACCTACCCTCATTAACCATTATCTAATGAAAAATGAGAGTTAGGATTTAACCCAAATGGGTAAATTTGAAAATTAAAACCGTTTGGTGATTAATTAGGCAATCAAAGTTGTATGATTAAGTTTGGTACACAAAATGAAAGAGTAGATTAGATCCTGTCATGTCAACCATCACCTACAATACAAAAGCCTTCCATTCCATGTGCATGACCTAACAGAAATGTCATACCACATTAAAATCACAAGTCCTATTTGCTCTCTTCTATTTTCAATTCTCCTGAGGAGGAAAGATAAAGAATTCCAGGCCCTCTCAGGGAAAACAAAGAACACCACCCATTTCCTGAAAACTAAAAAAGAATTTGCATAACAAACACACACACAAGCACATCTCCCAAAGACAACCTTGAGAAGACACATTTCTAGTTTCACATCAATAGCCACCTTGAAAATTGGGTTTGAGAGACACTTCCCTTCCCATCAATCCCAATATCTTTATCACAAATAAAAAGAAATAAAAAAAAAAACCCTTGTGAGCTTAGAATAGGGAAACACAAATTCATCTTCTGTAGTCTTTACTCTCAAAAATCCCTAAAATAAAAAATCACCAATGCCCTACTGCCACACTTCATCATAGTCAGCTGGACAAGTTTGAAAAAGCAAACAAAGGCTATAAGCAATACACTCAGTGTCATGATTTTACATCACTAGTAATGGGTGTTTTTTTACCCACTATAATATGTAATAAAGCTCTCTCTAGAAGATTAAAATGAAAAAAAAAAATGCTACTTTTTTACCATAAACTGCTGTTCATGTTGGTTGCCACAGTAATCTAGACTTGAAAGCGCCCATCTTTTCATGTCTATTTTTTTGACACTGATAGTTGATACATCAATTGGCTTGTTAATGTCCTCTTTTGACTCCTCTCTCTCTCTCTCTCCCCCTCTCTCTATTCTCTTCCTCCACTACTTCTGTTTTCTTTATCATTATCAAGCACTGTATTGAAGTAGACTCGAATCTGAACTTGGGAAGAAACTCAGAAAGTGAAAGAAAGAGATAGAAAAAAGAGGAAAAAAATGGGGTCTCTGGGATTTGAAACTCCGAAGAAGAAGGCAATGTGGCTCTATCCAAAGGTTTTGGGATTTAATCCTTCTGAGAGATGGGGACACTCAGCTTGCTCTTCTCAGGGCCTTGTTTATGTCTTTGGGGTATGTGTATATTTTAGATTTTTTTGCCTTCATTTTAACAGTATCTGTTGCTTCTGCAGAATTTTTTTTTTTTGTGCGTTAAAGATCACCAACACATGTATGTTTCTATTATGTAGTTTGATTATAAAGAAACATGCACTTTCTTTCTTGGTCTTAGCTCTTTCCTTCTTTGTGTGTTCTTATGTTGTTATTGGAATGTTGTATTTTAGTCTTAAGTTTCTTTAATCAGTAGAACAGTTATTACTATCATCTCCTTCTTTCTTGCTATAGAAATGCATGTTTTTCCTCCTCCCTCCTCCTTTTTTTTTCCTTCTCACCTCTCTGTTTTTTCCCATATCTCATATTCCAAAAATTTATTTTATTCATAATTAACCATATTTAAATTAAATTCTTTGCTTCCATCTCCTCTTTGGGTCATGAAGGTAATTTTTTTTCATTGTGCTTTGATGATGGTAGATGTTCTGCATATATCTCTTTGCAGTTAATCTATGCCAATGAGTTGCCATGCAATTGCTTGTTTGAGTTTATGATATCAGATTAAGTATGTGGTCTTAGCTGCTTTAATTTCCTGTTTGTTAGATAATCTCAGAAGATTAGAAGAAAGAAAATGAACCCAATTGGGTTTCTTTGTCACTTATTTGATTTCACTGGAAGGAAAGCCGTGAAATGATTATGTAGGAGCAGATTTTCAATTTTCATCACTTGTACTGCCTTTTAAATCTTTTCTGATCATTTTCTGTGTCTTCCCATTTCAGGGATGTTGTGGGGGTCTCCATTTCAGCGACGTTCTTACGCTGAATCTTGATACAATGGCTTGGAGCACTCTGACAACCATCGGTCAAGGGCCTGGCCTGAGGGATAGTCACAGTGCTGTCCTTTTAGGGCAGAAGATGATAGTGTTTGGTGGAACCAATGGTTCAAAGAAGATCAATGATCTTCATATCCTGGACCTTATGACTAAAGAATGGTCTCGACCTGAATGTAAAGGGACTCCGCCTTCTCCTCGTGAAAGTCACACTGCCACGCTTATTGGTAACAGCAAAATAGTGATTTTTGGGGGCAGTGGAGAAGGTGAAGCCAATTACTTGAATGACTTGCATGTATTAGACTTCAAAACAATGGCATGGACTTCACCAGAAATGAAAGGAGATATTCCTGTTCCGAGAGATAGTCATAGTGCTGTTGCAATTGGCAACAAGCTCTTTGTGTATGGTGGAGACCGTGGTGATCGCTATAATGGCGATGTTGATATGCTTGATATGGACACGCTTACATGGTCAAGGGTATGACCTCTGCATTTTCTCTGTCCTACAATTTCCAATATTTCAATGGGTACATTTTGTATTGTTTCCAACAGGTTGCCGTTCAAGGGTTTTCACCGCGAGCTAGAGCAGGTCATGCTGCTGTGAATAGTGGAACAAAGGCAAGCCAATTTACTGAAACAGTACAAAAACCAATTTACTGGAACAGTGCAAAAATTAGTCTTACTATCTTTATCTGCATTGAAACGGTAAGAGAATTTCAAAGAGCTCTTAATGGTTTTCAGGTTTATATTATTGGAGGGGTTGGAGATAAACATTACAACAACGATGTTTGGGTCCTTGATGTTAGTTCTTGCTCATGGACTCAGCTCGATGTGTGTGGCCAGAAACCTCAAGGGCGGTTTTCACATACTGCTGTTGCCACAGGCTCGGATATTACAATCTATGGAGGGTTTGTTCCTCATACATCCCATCCTTAGTCCTCGAGTTTCATTCATTGAATCTGTTCTCAGTCTGTTGATTTATATTTTCAGGTGCGGGGAAGATGAGCGCCCTCTTAATGAGTTGTTGATCTTGCAACTTGGAGCAGAACATCCTAATGGTCGTTACAACATTTCTATGTGCAAGATTATCGGTAAACATTGGAATCAAGAACGAAGAAGATTCGCTGGAGGAACTGAAAATAATTTGGTAATGGGATTTGCATGAGAAGATATATGACCTTGTTAAGTAATATTTTATTTTCGAGATAACTTGAACTTATTGTTTTCATTATGAAACAGAGAAGTAAGTTTTATGGAAAGAATGAAGTTTTACAAAAAGGAGCTCATCAAGTGGAATCTGAATCGATTCAATCTTATCGGCTGATTTCAGGTGGATTTAGAGTAATCAGACTCATTGTTTCAAGAGTACATAGTGATGTTAGACAGACATAACTGAATTGTCTCGTTTATTATTTTGTAGATTCTTCACATCCAAAGAGGAAAAGAATCTCCAATTCAAAGGTGTGGGAGGCTGAGTCCGAGCAAGAAGAGCATTCTCTCTCACTTTCCCAGCATTCTTCTCCCTCTCAATCGGACCAAGAACAGACCACAGTGCGGAAAACCGCAGATTCTATTAGAGGCATGCAAGGGCTTCATTTGCTCAAGCAGTTCAATCAAAACCCCACCAGGTGCCAGCCCAACCATGCTGCAAGCAACCAGAAAGAAGATAGAAATACACTCCAAATAACTCCACAGGATCTCCAATTTCTTAGAGAACATCAAAAACACGCATTGCATGTACAATGTCCTCTTGTTGGTCAAGCAAGTCGACAAGGGATGCAATTTCTGAAACCCTTAGAGGCTGGGCCGATTCATAGCCTGGTAAGCTACAGAACTTATCAAGACCTCGCGAAACTATCATTCTGGTGCATTTTGATCATTCTTTTTCTTCTAATTAGGTTGGTGCTGATGTGAGAGGAAAAGTTGATGGAGCCTTTGATTCGGGTTTGTTGATGACGGCTACTGTTGACGGGAAGATCTTTAGAGGGGTCTTGTTTGCTCCAGTAAGATTGTGCATTCAATTTAGTACTAATTTCTCTCATGTGGATGTAGCTTGTGCAATTGCTCACTGCTTCTATACATATTTTGTTTTGCTATGAACTTGATAATGAATTGACACTAACATGTACTTGTCTACATCAATCAGGGAGCGGGATCTATATCGAAAGGAGGTCAAACTTCAACGCAAAACGCTGTTGCTCTGCCATTGTCAAACACGGCTCGTCTTGAATCCTTAAGGCCTATGCAGCAGTCATTCACAACTTCCATGCCTGAGTCTGGTCAAAACAATCTGCAAACTCAAGTTAGTAGACCATATCATCAACCAGTGATTCGAGCCAACCAGTCTTTAGGGAAAGATCCGAAGTCGAGAAGTGATCTTCAAGGTCTTGTTCTAACGTTGGGAGGACCTGGACGTGGACTTTGATTGATGAAACACAGACAAACAAAATGCTTTAGACTATGCTATATATAGACCCCATCCCCCAGCTTGTGTAAATTTCAGGCAGAGCATTTTCTCCCTTTTAGGTTCAGAAAGTTATGAGTTATGAAATCAGCCTAATATGTAGTTTAGCTTTTATGTATGTCGCACTACTTTTTTTTGTTACTAATTACACAAATAAAAAACTTTGACACCCGTAATTATACTTCAACAATTAATTATACTCCAACAATAAAGGAGTTGGAGTAACTGTGGGAAATATTGGGTTGCATCCGTGTTTGGGAGAAAAAAAAAAGAGTAATTATACTTCAAATGGAGCGATCGTACTCTTGAAACTATAATTAGAAATTATGTTTAAATGGAATTCGTTAGGATGATGTTAAGGTTTTCCCTCAATTGTTTCCTTGTTTCCGTGGACCGGTCAATTTCAGAGGAAGGATTAGGAGTGTTATTTCTCTTGCATGAGTTTTTGTCCAATCTTGCATATCATCAACGAGATGAATCCTTCCGGTTGGGGTTGGAAGTTCAACTGTTCATATTAATACCTTGTGACTGATCAGGTATTAAAAGAAAATGGAGAAATCCAAATATGGAGGATTGACATGCCTATAGTTAAGAAAATAGAATTAGTGGAAATAATTTGGCAGGAAATAATATGTTGACACGTGGCTAACAAATCCTGATGATAATAATGGAAGGAAGATTTAGTGAAGTGGGGCCGGGTGGTGATAGAGGGAGAGAGCAAGACGCCCGCGTCTCCCGCGCGATATTGTCGTGTTGAGGGGAAAGGAGGGTGAAATGGGTCAATATCAAGCGTCCGATCATGTCTCCCACATCATTCACCGAATGGGGTTTGGTTTGATTGATTGATGATTGGGGAGTAGTCTGTCTGTCAGTCTGTCTAACGTCACTTGTCTTTTCACTTTTAGTTTTTTTTTTTAACATCGATATGACTTGTTTTCTTGACGTTGTTTGCATCACCCACCGGTGGAAGATAAAAAAAAGATTCCTAAATTACCGCACTTTCTTTCTTTGGTGGGTCCCAATCAAAATCATCGGCCCACGCCCTGCCCTGCCCTGCTTGGGCTTAACTTTGAGACATTAAAGCTGAAGCCCAGTCTCATCACTTGTGCTCAATTAGGACAAAAACTAGGCCCAAACAATCAGGCCCCAGGCTGGGCTAACCCAGCCAAAATCATCCAGATTTATTACATTATATTGTAGAAGTAGAACCCATCTTTAGCAAACCCTAAATCACACACCAACCCACATTAATTTAATTGTTCAACTAAATTAAGCATTCAAACGCGTTTGTTACACCAAAACTCATGCTTCAACTGCTAAGAATTGATGATTTTTGTGTGTGTGTGTTCTTGGTGACATTGTTTTATTCCAATCTCGGTGGTTTTTGTAGGAACACAAGACTTGTGTGAAACAAATTAAATAGATGGCTT
Organism: Tripterygium wilfordii; assembly: GCF_013401445.1. NCBI lineage: Eukaryota > Viridiplantae > Streptophyta > Magnoliopsida > Celastrales > Celastraceae > Tripterygium > Tripterygium wilfordii. Next base: position 8,245,630 of record NC_052237.1, on the reverse strand, counting down.
CCAAGTTTGGATTGAGTGATGATCAAAAGATGAGATTAGACCGTTTACAAGTCAACCATTACACAAAAAAACCCTACATTTGATGAAACAAAAAAAGAGATGCCTTTCCTTGTCAAAGCAAAAAACTAATATTTACTATTAGAGAATGACAAGACAAGAATGTCTATTATTTAATTCAAAACCCCTCACACATCCATCCTGAACTAACAAACAGTTGTTTGTCCTATATATATGTAAGTACAAGAGGTTTTGTTGGGGGGTTTCTTTCAACATTAATTAATTTATAGAAACCTTATTGGTTTCTCCATAAGAAGCAGTCAAGACGTGAGAGAATGGATAAGTGGGAATATATATTATATATATATAGGAGAATTGAATGTGTCACTAATTGGTGAATCAGAGAGGACAAATTAAATTGCTCACTAATTAGAGGCTTTGGACCATGTGATCTGCTAGCTAGCTATTATAATACTCTACTCATTAGTAGTCAATCATATATTTTGTCTTTCTGAATGAGATAAAACTTGAAATCTGCAGTACTACTGGTGACAATAATTTATTCTTTGCATTCCAAACACAATAATCAAACAAATCCAGAGAACAAATCTGTATGACAGGACCAATTTGGTTCATCTAATATTTTACTGCAAATGCGAAGACTTTTGATGTGTATACCTTCAATTGGAATCCACCAACATGAACCAAATTTTCACCTTGAACTCTTCACCGGTAACACTCACGATTGTTAATGTTGGTAACACTTAATCTACCTCTCTCTGACTTAATACATTTTATCACTCATCACTTGATTATCAGGAGGAAGCAGAGATACATACAAAGCTCTTATGCAGATATATCAAAATTGATTGTCACTTGCTTCGATAATTTTTTCCACATCATCCTTGTGTTCTTTTTATACATGATCTGTCTAAAGAGATATGAATTGAAAAACCAATCTTCACAACTAGAGATAAAAACCATTCAGCAGATTTATAGTATATCACCTATCACGATATAGAGAATTTTATATGAGATAACAATAAATTAACACAAGAAGTTTAATCCTCATACAACCGTTGCGACCTACACGATTCTTGTCTCATTTAATCCACAGGATATTTAAGACAACAATTAACTGATAAAAGCAACTCACTATCGTTAGTTAAATAACCAGGTACCATAATCTGCTACTTTTGAAATAACATGTTTCAAAGTTACATTGATGTATTCAGTGCAAATAATGTGAAAATTGTTCAAGAGTAATCTAGTTCAAGGTTACATTGCTACGGGCAGAACAAAAATAAAATAACATAGAGATCATGTACTTCTCATTCAAACATTAGGATTTAAATTTTTACAGATGTAGATGAAGAAAAAGAAGACCATGAATTAAGTTCAATTAATGCACTGAACGGTTGATCCAAGAAAGATTTCAAGGATAGGATATATAAAAGAGGTGTAATGTAACATCAAATCAACATTTAATGTTGTCATGGCAAACTTATCTATCTTTTGTCACTATTATTTTCTCCTCCTAATAAATATTTTCTTACTCATGGGATTAAACATATTTGTAAAGTAGAAACATTCATGGTCAGGATAATGAGGTTCAAGATTCTATTCTCATCAGGGATTGAGATTTGAGTAGTTTTCATCCATTGTGGTGACATTCATACCCTTTGAACATAGCTTAGCGTGTGCGTTGTCTATGAGTCTTTCAAAAAAAAAAGTTGAAGCATTCAAGCATGACTACAAATAGATTGTGTAGCAAAGTAAATAACATTAATGATAAATAGCTAGGGATCAAAGATTGTGGAGCAAATCTGTCCACAACCCTTCAAGTTAAAAAATGGAAGGGGAGGTCCACACAAAAAGGCGGAGTCAGGAGTTAATGTTGAAAGGATTGTTAAAAGTTCACAAGGATCCCGATATAGCGTTCTCGGAATTTTTTTTTAGGACTATTTAAAAGGAGACAACCCTTGTTTTTCTTATCCAATAACCAATTTCATAAAAATTAGCAAAAAAATATATAAAATAAAAAATGGGGGAAAAGCAAACACAAAAGAATTGATCGATAAGAATCAAATTATTATAATGTAGGTACAGGGCTTGCAATACAAGATAAGGAGACAGATACTGTTACATGTTTGTTTGTGCTTGGTTATAATTAAACAACGTGTACATGCCACCACTATATATATTTTATATTTAAATCTTTTAAGTTTGACAAAGCTACCTTGTTCACTAATTCATGACAATTGTATATTTTTTCAATATTTAGTTGGGCAATTTTTCTACCTCCATGTGTTTGGTAGAAAAGGTAAACATCCTACAAGTAATTTTTAAAACTGGCACATTTAAAATGATCCTATATATGTGTGTCAACTAGCTAGCTAGGTAAGAAAAAGTATGCGTAAAATAAACACATGATCATCAACAAAATAACTTTAAAAGTCTCTTCACAAATTATTACATTTGCACTAGAGAGCGAGAGATGTGATGGATTCTTGATGATATTCTCATAAATTCATGTAACCAACCTCATATTTTAAGGATAAAATGAAAATGTGATGTCTTCGGGTGTAAGCAAGTTGACATGATTGAAGCTACACTCCACCTGAAGCATCTTATATTCCTTTATGTGACACTTAACATAAGTGTAATTAAAGGGTTGATTTGATTCTACACCTTAAAGGCTTTTGCTTACATAACTAATCTGTTCATCTTTCAACTCTGTTGGACGTTGCTTCAAGAGGTAATCTTGTTGTTTTTCCTGATTAATTATCCTCACAACTTTAGATCTTTTTTTTTTCCCCTTAATTTCAAAATAATTTAATTAAGAGAAATCTAATTTTATAAATCAGCTTAATTATTTCATAAATCTCTCTCCACAAAACTTGCCTCTCACGTGCAAAAGAAAGGAATCAAAGTTGGAAAATGACAATAATTGAACTAGACAATACAATTATAAATTCCCAAGTTGGCCATTCTCTTAACCAATCAAGAATCAAGATGGTTGGTGCCCTCATGCATGATGCAATCACCATCTTCACCCCTAACCAAACACAGGATCTTCAAACTAGTTAAATTCATACACACACACACACCCACCCAATTGTGCTATATATATATATATCCAATTTCAACTAAACAAAATCATCATCATCACAAACACAGAATTCATGGGGATCAGGTTTAAATGAATTATATATGTGTTAGAGCATAAAAATGTCTCATTCCTTGGAGAGTTTCAAATGATGTGTTATATAAGATGGACTCAATATCTTAACACTTGAGATGCTTTTTAAAGGGAAAAAAAAATCATGTTGATTTTAGGCCTAAAACGAACAATACTCAAATGGATTGGGAGTAACCTTTTTCTCACCTCATCTTCTACTTCTTCTGCTTCTCGCCTCCTTGATCAAATTATAACATTATGAACATAAAAGAAAATTAATGGTAAAACTAGGCTTCCATTGTTCATCCATCACAACACAGCAGGTGAAACACATGATAGTTCAGATCCACATGTCAGCCTTTTTCTTTTTCTTCTTTTTAACATTTAAGTGAAAACAAAAAAAGAAATACTAAAAATAACTGAATATCAATAAAATTGTAAATTAAATTTAGAAAATAAGAAATGAAGTACCCAGCCCAATAAATGTGAATAAAGAAAGGACGCGTGGTCTCCCGTGAATTGCTTTTAAAAGTCTTCAACCTCCCTCTCCGTCTCTCTTCACATCTTATAAGTTATAACCACCATCCCACTTACACCACCACCACCATTTTAAACCCTAAACACTCTCTCTTTCCTCCAATCACCGCCGCCACAGCCACCGCATATTGTATCAATTCCAACGCACAACGGTACAATATCCTATTTTTGGTGCTTAATCAAATTCGCAAGGTATATATGAACCTATACTTGTCTAACAAATCATTATCTCATCATTCTCATTCTTCAGATTCTCATTCTAATTTGGCTTTTCTATTTGTGCAGATTGTTCAATATATTCCAGAGACGTAATCAAGTTATGGAATCGATGATCGCAGACCTGGAATCGAATCATCAGCGGAAGAAGCGGAGAAAAATCGAAGACGATCACAACAACGACGGGAACCAGCAGTTGAAGAGAAGATGGAGGACGAGAAGAGAGCAGCAGATCTACTCCCAGAAGCTTCTGGAGGCTTTAAGGAGAACTCGGCGGGGGACATTGAGAGGCCGAGAGATAAAGGAAACGGCCGACCGAGTCCTGGCCACTTCCGCTAAGGGCACGACTCGGTGGAGTCGGGCGATTCTGACGAGTCGAATCGGTAGGTTGAGGCTAAAGAAACGAAGGCGCACGAGAGTGACGGGCCAGCGCCGGTTGAAGAGGAAGGAGGAGTTTGCCGGAGTGAAGAGGAAGTTGCCGGGTGCGGAGAGGAAAGTGAAGGTTCTTGGGCGGTTGGTTCCTGGTTGCCGGAAATTGTCGTTTACGAGTCTTCTAGATGAAGCCAGCGATTATATTGCAGCTCTGGAGATGCAGGTGCGAGCCATGACTACTCTCACTCAGATTCTCTCTGGCGCGCCGACGAGCCCCCTTCTCCAAGCTGATGGTGAAGCCACGACTCGTTATGAAAGATGTTAATTATTTTATTTTTGATTCTCTATTAACTTGGTTTGTTTTTTTTTTTTCTTCTTTATTTTTGAGTTGATGTACATTACTATTCTATTGCTTATTTCTCTTTGTGCTTCAATTTTTACACTTTTTTCGTCAGGTGGTTAAAATTTATGTATTAATTGAATTGGACTTGGCAACTAATTATCATGTTAAATCGGTAAGTTTAGAGCACATACATTTTAAAAAAAAAAAAAAAATTTATATACAATTATATGGATAATCTATCTAATAAAAATGTGCATAAGATTAAATATCATATTCTCTATTTAATCCCCTAAATGGCACGAAATAAAGAAGTAGAGTTAATATTTTTGAGGTATAAATTGGATATTAGTTGGGCAAAATTGCTTTAAAAGTTATGTCGTGTCCCGTATCCGTGTCAGTGTCGGTGCTTCTTGCCTTCTTGGGTGGATATGTTGGCAAGTAGGATCATCTAATAAGGAGATATGAGAGGTGGATATGTAGGATCATCTAATAAGGAGATATGAGAGGTGGATATGTTGGTAAGTAGGAGATATGAGAGGTAGAGAATATAAAAGTGGGGGGAGGGAGATCCATCCATGTAGTCATCTGGGCAAAAGCTCTAACGTTTCATGTGGGTGGATGGGGCTGTCTCATAACATGTGCCTCGAGGGGCCTACAAGTTTTGAATAGCACAGCATTAGCACCCACCAACCCCTGTACCCATATTGGATTGCATGTGATCGATCATGTGAGCATGAACTCTGAATCCTCCTGAAAATATTAAGATTCACATGCCCGCCGTTCACAAATGAATCAATCATCAATGTTTCTAGCTGCTTGGCTAGCCTAAGCCTAGCATTTAAATATCTTCTTAGATTTAAATAAAAAAAAAAAAAAACATAGGATTAGGAAGGACTGGAGGAGCAGCTTAAGACAAAACTTGAACCAACCCCACTATTTTGGAATATCATATTTAAGGTTTTCTTCTCTGTTTTTGGTTTAATTTTCTGCAAACCATTTTGTATTTTATGAAAATTTAGTTGCGATAAGGACTACTCAATTGCCACATATATATATATCTATTAGGAATTATCCCTTTATTACAAATGGAATTTAGAAAATTTGAACTAGTAGTAATAAGGAAGAAACAACCAAATGAAAGCCACAACTTTTGAGCCGTCAGAATCCGAGCATGATATTCTCTTAGTGCGCCCGAGGAACTGGGTCAACCTTACCTTGGCCCAAAATAAGAGAAAGAGGACAAAAAAATGTGGGTTTTGCTCACATGTGCCGTGCAATAAATGAAACCTATATTTATTTATTTATGATCCCTTGACTTGGACAAACAAACATCTTCAATGTAAAGCTGGTCTCAGTATTTGGTGAAGCGTTCCTACACTCTTTTAAACACCTCAATCATTAGCTTCTGATGATCATGTGCGCTGGGGACTTCAATGAAATCCTCTATGACTTTGAAAAGCAAAGTGGGAATCCTAGACAGGGCAGTTAAATGCAACAGTTCATGATTCTTTGACAGTCTGTAATCTGGATTCGTTGGAGTCCAGTGGCCCTCTTTTCACTTGGTCCATTGGTAGAAAGGCTCCTCATAATATCAGCGTACGGCTAGATAGAGCCGTGGCTAATGTGGAGTGGCGACAGAGTTTTTCTCAGACCATAATCTTGTGGTGATTATTCTATCGGAAGTGTCTCAATCTGCTGCTTATAGGTTTCGAAAGAAGGAGGTTTAGATTTGAAGAACCCTGGACCCGTTCTCCAGATTGTAAGGAAGTAGTCCGCAATGCTTGGGGGTCTAGTCATTCCAGCTTCCTATCTAAGGTGTGAAGTACATGTGCCCAATTATCTTCCTGGAGCAGGGCTACATTTTGGGAAAGGCAACGTAAAATGAAGGCCTTAAACTCAGAGCTGTTAAAGATTCAAGATGCTGCTAACCATGCTGAGTTGTGCGCTAAAGAGAGGGAGCTTAAAAGAGAAATCAATGAGCTTAGCCTTCGAGATGAGATGATTTGGAGACAGCGGTCTCGGGTTGACTGGCCTATATTGGGGGATAAAAAAAAACCTCATTTTCAGGACCTCTTCTCTCGATCAGATAATCTGAATCCGAGTTATGTTACAGATTTTGTTACCCCGGCCATCTCTTAGGCTATAAATGCCGATCTGATCAAGCGCTTCACTGCGGTTGAGATTGAAAAAAGTTTCTTCCAGATGCACCCTTTAAAGGCCCTGGGCCTGATGGCCTTAATGCCTTATTCTATCCAAAACACTGGGATATTGTGAGGCAAGATGTCACAGATTTTTGTTTGGATGTTCTGAATAATAGCAGGCCGATTGACAGACATCAACTTTACCAATATTGTTCTTATTCCGAAGATGGCCAACCCTGAAGACATGACCAGATCATTTAGACCAATAAGCTTGTGTAATGTCATCAGATTATTGCTAAAGCCCTCACGAACCGTTTGAGACGATTCATCCTTCAATTATTTCAAAGTCTCAAAGTGCCTTTGTTCCTAATCGCCTCATCTTGGATAATATTTTGGTGGCGTATGAGCTTTTGCGCCTTAAAGCTTGATATGAGCAAGCGTTATGATAGAGTTGAGTGGAGCTTCATTGAGACAATGATGACCAAGCTTGGGTTTCATCCTTCATGGGTTTCGACTGTTATGAACTGTATCTCATTAGTCCGGTTATCGATGTTGATTAACGGGAGCACTAGATATCCCAACAAAATATATCCTAAATGCATCATAATCTATGTAGCATTGACACATCACTATGTGACATGGAAAATAGGTGTTTTGTCATTTTTTGGGACAAAAATACCAATTTTTTGGTGTAATTTCTTTTTCTTACAAATACTAACATCACATGACGTGCCATTGATTTTTTACTTTCTATTTTTTGAAACAAAAATTCAAAACTATTTATCTATCAAAATACATGTTACATATAAAAAAAAAAATTACATATTTGGAATCAACATTTAATCATCTTTAAAACAAGATCCATTGCCAATATATTTTATCGGATTGTTCTTAATTACATTGTTTTTGAAATAAATGTAATCACTATTTTTCACTATCGGATTGTAATTACATTGTTTTTGAATTACACATACTAGTATTACATAGTTTTCCATTATCACATACTCATCTCAAATAATGTAATTATACTATTTTTCATTATTAGACTGTAATTATACTATTCTTCGAGTTATCCATACAATTATTAAAAAAATAATGAAATTAATATCTGTACTACCAAAAACAATGTAATTACTGTCTAAAATACATAAAATAATGTAATTACATCCAAACTCACTCGAATAATCATAAATACACATTCACATTTTTTTAATAAAAAGACAAGGCCTTTATATTGTTGAACACTTGATGCACTATTGTCCAGATCAATGGTACCCAAAGCATTCACATTTTCTTTTCAAGAAAAAATAAATTCATTTTATGTGAAAAAACAACGATTACGCAACCATAAAATGAGAAAGAAAAACAACAAATTTTTGACATGATGACTTGTCAACAAATAAATCACATCACATAATCTTTACCAGTTTTTACCACGTGAAAGAAGACTTTGGAGGACCAAAAATGCTACTAGTCCTAACAAAATTCATCCCAGCAATCACAATGCCTATGTGACCGCTGACATGGATGAAATATGTGGGTCCCATTTTAACTCAAATTAAGCCCATCCCTCAACCATGGTTTTGTTTAACCTAGCTATCGATTTTATCCCCTTCTTCTTCTTCTTCTTCTGTAGCCACATTGCTCTCAACCTAGGCGCTCTCTCTCAATCCCGACGTTGACGTTGACCACCCCACCAGGTTACAACCCGATGCACTTCTCCTTCCCAATACGAGGTAAGTCCCGACCGAAAAGTGCTTCACATTCTATTCTTCTTCTTTTGTTGGTGTAGCTTCTAAATGAGATAGTCGTTCATTTTCTTGTAGGTAGACGCTCATTTTCTTTCAATTTGAACAATAGTGCTGCTGCTATATGAATTTTTCAATAGAGGTTAGTGTTGCTGGATTTATAAATTATCGAGTTCTTACTCATTCTTCATATGGTTGTGTTCTGGATGAGTAAAATTTGTTGATTAGCCCATGGAAAATTATTTAGGTGGATGCAAAATTATCTGTCAAGTACGAGATGGTGGTCTTCTATCTTTATTTAGAAATGTATTAGAGGTAAATTTTCTTAAAAAGCTCATTTTAGTGGTATGAATTCTCTTGAATGTGAGCAATTTTGCTTACTATCTGATTGTTTATTTTTTAGGTTGGTGAAACTTCAGGGAGTGGAGGGTATCAGTCACTTGGGGATGGAATTGATGAAGATATGTAGCTTGTTTATTAGCTACCTTTGTGATTTTTTGAGGTGCAACTTGTTTATCAGCTACCTTGATGAAGACATGTGACTTTTTTGAGTCGTATTTTTTTTAGTTCAATAGGGGTGAAAATAGAGTTATATTGAATATGATTGAATTTGCAAAGTGACTTGCTAAGTTGATGTATAGCAAATGCCTTATCTAGGAAGGATTGGAATGAATTTTGTTTGTTTATTTGCTCTTCCACCAGCACAAAAAATAAAAGAAGACAATATACAGAACAAAGGGAGCAAATTGGCTCATTCAAAAGAAATTACACTCATTAAATGCATTGTTCTTCAAGTAGGAACAATACACAAAACATAGGGAGCAAATTGGCCCATTCAAAAAAAATTATACTCATTGAATGTCATTCTCCATGTAGAAACAACATGCTATACTACACAACCTGCAATTGCATAACCTGCTATACTGTACACCTTGCTTGCTTCACATACAACACCTTTCATCTACTCAAATGACATTAATTAGTTGAACCAACACAGAACATGTAATTTTACCCTCCATTCTATTGGCTTGCACCAACACCACAAGATTATGAAACTTTGGCTTTTGGTTGAATCTTATTTATATCGCACCAAAACTACGATCGCGTCTTTAATGTTAGCCACAACATTTAATCGCACGTTTTGTGTAAAGCAAAAATTCTGGGTTGAGAGAGATAAGGAGATCGGCGTCTGGGTTGAGAGAGATGAGGAGGCGAGGAGATCACCCTTATCGACATTGGGAGAGAGGAGAAGGGGCTAGGTTAATCTGTGAATGAAAACCATTGCAGCTTGTTGAGGGGGCTGGTCGACGTCGGCGTCAACATCGGGGTTAAGAGAGAGCATCTGGGTTGAGAGCAGATGTGGCTACAGAAGAAGGGGCTAGGTTAAACAAAACCATGGTTGAGGGATGGGGTTAGTTTGAGTTAAAATGGGACCTATATATTTTATCCATTTCAGTTGTCAGGACCAGTAGCTTTTTTGTCGGAAGACTATGCTCTTGGTATCCGAAAAAATAGGTCGTATACTTCATACAGCTATTATGACTGGCGAAGGGCTGGGCTATGTGCTCCTCACCGCGGGGAGTCCAACGTCAATGACGACGTGCAGAGAAGACACTGAAGATGGCTGGATTTGCTGTTTGAAGTAACGGAGGGCCACGATTTTGTAGGCTTTGCGCGATGAAATCCTTCGCCGTTGCTGTTAGTGGAGGGCCAGGGTAGCTTCCCTCTGACTTGGCTCTTTGTTTGGCACGAGCCATGGCCGAACGGTGAAGAAGCCATAGTTGGTTGTGAGGTGAGGTGAGGCGTGAGGGAGGAGGGAGGAGGAATGAGAGAAATAAAGCAAGGGCATGTGGGTAAATTTGGGGAAACATAAAATTTTCTTTTAAATTAATGCCATGCTGACATGCACAGTTAATATGCCATATAGACTAGTACAATGCTGGGATGCAAATTTGCTGGGATATAATATGTTTGAAATTACACAAAAACGTGAAAAGCTCGTTTATGGAGAGAGTTGAGTAGTTCCAAAATATTAAAGTGGATCGTTATACTCTATTTAGTGTTCTTAGAATTCTAACTTGCTAATGGAAATGTTCAGGGGTTGTTTAGTCCAGGTAGAGGGCTACGTCAGGGGACCCTTTATCTCCTTTTCTCTTCCTTATTTTTGCTGAAGGTCTATCGACTCTTCTTGTCGATGCGGAAAGGAAGCATCTTATTAGTGGTGTATCTGCCAGTCGTAATGGGCCTAGAGTTTCCCACCTGTTATTTGTGGATGATAGCTTGCTGTTTTGTAAAGCCAATATTTGAGAATGCTCAAGCTTTCGGTTGCTTTGAATAAATTTTGGTGGAGGAGCAATGAGGACAAAGGTTTTTGCTGGTCTAAGTGGAAGGATTTATGTAAGCCAAAGGCTCTGGGTGGTATGGGCTTTCGTAGCCTAGATTCTTTAAACCTAGCCATGCTAGCAAAGCAAGGCTGGTGGCTGCTGCAAAATAAGAACTCTCTATGCTTTAAAGTTATAAAAGCGAAATACTTCCTTGGATGCGATTTTATAAGAGCTCATGTCTGGTCAAACCTATCTTGGTCTTGGAGAAGCTTATGTGCTAGACGTGAAGTGCTAGATAAATGGCTCATTTGGCGGATTGGTAAGGGTTGTGACATTTCAATGTGGTATGACAAATGGGTGCCCAGGCCTTGGAATTTTAATCTTGTAACTCCAATTAATCCTAGTAATGAATGTTGGAATGAACCCCTTTTGCGGAAGATTTTGTTACCAATTGGTGTCGAGGCCATTTTGGAGATACCGTAGGGTGATGTTAAAGCAGTTAATATTCGAAGATGGAACTTCGATCCCAAAGGCCTCTATTATGTTAAATGTGGTTATAAGGTCTATGAGCAATGACTTAATTTATCTCGTGAGGCCTCTGGCTCTAGTTCTTTATGGGCTTTGTGTGTCAGCACGTGTGTGTGACTCCTAAGAGGGGTACAACGTGTGGTACAAGAGGCATGTCCACTATCCCCATCGGACAATGCTTGAGGGGAATTGCATAATATAATAGGCCAAACTCTAAAACTAGTAACAATTATTTTTTCTTAGAGTGGTGGCACCAAATCCCATAAAAACACCGTAGTTAAATGTGCTTTCGCGTGAGCAATATTGGGATGAGTGACCTCCTGAGAAGACAAAGTCGCGAGGGCCAGTTGGGCCTAAAGTGGACAAAGTATTATTGGACTTAAAGGGGCGGGTTGTTACATTCCTTGTCCGATAAAGATATGTGGTCCTTAATGTGGGCAAGTGAAGTGCCCCCCAAAGTAAAGGCTTTTACTTGGAGGGTGTGCAACAATTTCATTCCCACCTTTGCCAACCTTCAACGGCGAAACATAGAGGTTCATTGTCAATGTTTGTTATCTGAAAATGGTCCTGAATCGTGGAATCACTTGTTGGCTGATTGTCGTTGGATTCGACATGCATTTCTACTGGCAGTGCTTGATTCACTACCTTAGTTCTCTGAGAGAGAGTTCTATATTCAGTGGTTTAGTGAATTATCTCATTCAGTTAGCTCAGTGGTCCTAACTCACATTATGATGTGTGTGTGGCAAGCTTGGGTAATGAGAAACCAAATTCTAAATCATAATGTGATAAGGAGTAAGCCAAAAGAATTGGGCATTCGAGCTGAGCAATTATGGAGTGATTATAAGGAGGCTCAGATAACTCAACCCTGTGGTTATAGGAGGACGACACTATCTCTTAATCCAAAACGATGGTGCCCCCCACCTCCTGTTTTAAAAATCAATTTTGATACGGCTTTGAAGAAGTCTATGCTGGGCATTGGGATGATTGTGGTAGGTATATTACCTTCAAGTTGTGTGTGTAAGTGGCCCTCCTAATCCTCTCTTTGCTGAATGTCTTACTACAAAGGAAGCCCTAGTTCTTGCTAAGGATCTTAACTATCATTCTTTCATCCTGGAAGGCAATTCTCCCTTGGTTATTAAGGCATTAAAGAATAAAAACAGTAACCTTTCTGAAGCTGGGTTATGTCTTGAGAGTGCTAAGGCTTTGTTTCCTCTTTTTGACAATGTTAGTTGTTGTCATGTTAAAAGAGATGCAAACAAAGTAGCTGATACTCTTGCTAAGTGGGGACTCTACTGTTTGGGGACTCGAAATTGGGTGAATATATGCCCTGATTTTCTTGTCCATGTAATTACTGTTGATTGTATCCTTTCTTCTGGTTATTGAGGTCTTCTTTCAGAATGGTCATGCAAAAAAAAGGAATTTTGATGATGAGCGACCAAGAGGGCTTCGTCGAACCTATGGATGATGATGACCCCACGAATAAAGTGAAACAACGAGATCCAGAGATGCAAGAGAAGGTGAATGAGGTGGAGAACCAACATTTAAGTTATCAAGATCTATTACAGAAATGCATGAATGGGGAGGGCAAATTGCTATGGGAGTCATGAAGCAGTCTAGAAAGGAGATATCCAGGTCTGTGCATACGAAGATAAATAAGTTCTCGTGTTATCTAATGGTTTTAAGGAACAATTAAATAAACAATGGGAATAATCTGTTATGGTTAAGCTTTTAGGATGATCCTTGGGCTATAGGATGTTGTGCAACAAAATCAAGATGCTATGGAATCTATTGAACCCGTATCGTGTGATCGACATGGAGAATGGGTTTTATCTAATACAATTTAATTCTATGGCAGATTATAATCATGTTTTGACGGAGGGACCATGGATAATTATGGGCAGTGTACTTTCAGTGCAATCTTGGATGCCTAATTCCCATGCAAACGCGGCCTGTATGACGAAGGCTGTGGCATGGATTAGATTCCCGAATCTCCCAATGCACTTCTATCATCCGTATTTGATTAAGGTCATGGGAGATCTAGTGGGACGTATGATTAAAATTGATAGTATCACAAAGACTGGTGAAAGATGGAAATTTACACAGGTAGCAGTTGAATTTGCTTTGAGCAAACAATTGTGGAGCGTGATTATGGTGAATGAGAATGTTCAGAGGGTGGAGTATGAGGGTATCCCTACCATTGGTTTTGCTTATGGGAGGGTAGGCTAGTCAAATCATGTTTGCCCATATGCTTGTATGTAGGAGGATGTTGATGGTGGTACTGGAGGAAAAACCAGTCATAGTCACGCAACAATGTTAAGCCCTGGTGGGGAGGATGCTAGTTTGTTGTCGGAGAAGGGAGCGCTTGGCCCATGGATGCATGCCCAGACCTGGATTCGAAGACACCCAAATTTTGGTAAGGCAATACCAAAAATTAAGGAGTCTGTTTCGAAATCTAAAGAGAATATGGGTACAAGAAATCGTTTTGATATTTTGGGAGATATGGAAATTGGGGAGATGATCGAGATAATAGCACATTTAAATCCCATTTATCAATAAGAAGGTGTTTTGCATGATGTATCAAACAATCTGAAGCAAGGCTTTAGTCATAGAACACGGCCCACTACTGGGCTCTCTATGGCCCATAAAAAAGATGTTGTGATGAATTTCTCGGGTGGCCCTAGTGAGCCCAAGGAATCTTCAACACAGTATGCATATGGGCATACAGGTAGGCTAGGAAAGGATAACAAAGGGGAAAGGCAAAGTTGTGCCTGCTAAGAGGATTTCTTTGGCTCATATGGCGATAGAAGTTGGTGATAATGATGATTTAATGAGTGAGCCTGTGGATGATGTTTCTAGCCTCAAAGAATTTGTGCCTCACTCACAGGATTGAGGGGAAGAAGGGATCCATGGTTCTGTAACACCTATTGATCATTCATTTGAGCCCCCTGATGGTAATCACCTACTACAACAAAGTGCAAAGTGCCTAAAAAGCCTCTAATCATCCCGATTTTCAATGGTTTACAGAAGGCATCATTACCAGTCAAGAAAAAAGGCTTACTTCAAAATAGCTTCTTCAAAAGATAGTCGTTGAGGATGGGGAAGGTCGTGATGAAGCAGTCAAGGACTCTGTTATGGCCTCTATTTGAAAGGGGAAGAAGATTAATTTTTTGCCTCTGTTTGAAGTTCTAGAGATCTCATAGAGTGGAATGGCATGGTTTTTCTTAGGGAATTTGGATCCTTTGGGATGTTCAAACGTTCAAATGGATATTCTTCAAAATCATAATTAATTTATTCATACAAGAGTGTTGTGTGATGGATGCTTATTTTTATTCACAACAGTCTATGGAAGTCCTAATGCGAGAAATATAGAGCGTCTTTGGAAACATTTGAGGAGACTTAGTCAGCAAAATTCTTTACCTTAGTTATTGGCGGGCGATTTTAATTCTATCATTAGTGTGGATGAAAAGAGAGGAGGAGCCCCTTGTTGGTTGAGAAATAGGTATAGCTTTCAGAGTTGTGTTTTGGATTGTGAGCTGATGGATTTGATTTTTTCTGGCCCAAAATTTACTTGGGTTAGTGGAGGAGTGTGGGAGAGATTGGATAGAGCTTTATGTAATCAAGACTGGCGAATTGCTTTTTCTGAAGCTATGGTATTGCCGCAACCCTTTGAAAAATTGGATCATAGACCTCTGCTTATCAAACTTCATTCGTCTACTACTCCTATACGACCTGTTTTCGTTTCCAACAGACTTGGGTAACAGATGAGTGTTTTGACCCTTTTGTTGCTCAATCTTCGAATCGGGACTTGCCTTTTGGAGATGCCATAAATCAGTTTATGAAACAAGCCAAGATTTGGAATCAGAAGATTTTTAGTAATATCTTTAAACATAAGCGAATATTGTCGGAGAGGCTTGCTGGAGTGCAGCGAGCGATGGATTCGAATGGGGCTGCGAATTTATTTGCTCTTGAGGTGAATTTATAGTCTGAGTTGGAATGCATTCTTTTACAGGAGGAGACTTTTTGGTTTCAAAAATTGCGGTGTGTTGTGAAATTATTCGCAAGCGGACAAATCGCACAAGTAATAAAGGATGAGTAGAGTATCGTTCCCACGAGGATATTTTGGCAAATTCAAATTCAAAGTCAATTCAAACAACTATTACACTAATTGGCAATGCGAATTGTTGATTATAGTTTATGTAATGCTAACAAGTACTTAGAAGATGACTAAGTAAGTAACAATTTTAACAATTAACCAACCACAAATAACAATTTAATTTCCAAGAAGGTTAAGCACTAGGGTTCCTAATTTCACCACCTCTCATCCAATTGAACTCCATTGATTCATTAACTCTCAATTCTCAAATTAGTTGTTGACAATCAATTTCCCACTCTATTCAATGTTCTATTCCTAGATACATCGAATGTGTTTTCAACATAAATCCGGGTTATTCCTAACACTCGGATTAGTACATTGTAAACCCATTAAGATCAATGGAAATCACTTAACAATTGCATAAGTCATAAACCTATATTTCTATGGTTCATTCAACTTATGTTTTCTATGGATTCTTGCAACCTTAGGCCTATCCTTCCGGTCTCAACCCAAGCTAAAAATCATTCAAATGGTGATCAAGCATTTGAAAGCAATAAGTGTATCCATAGAAAATCAACAACAATAAGAGAGATTAAAGACTAACAATCAAGTTCATTCAACATTCATGGAGGGGTTCCATTAGGACCCCTAGTTAGAGGATTAGTTCCTCATAATCATGAAATACAACTTGAAATCCATACTAGCAGTCATTTAATACAAGAAATGAGAAGAATTTAGATGAAACCCCTGAATTTCGAGCTTGAGCTTCCAAGGGCTGCCGTCCAAGCTTGAGAGAATTCTCCAAGGTTCCAACCCCCCAAAACCTACAGGTTTTATGCTTTTATACTCCCAATTAACCCCAGAGTCGTTTATCTCACGCTTCTCTGTCGTTTTGAGTTGGTGTTTTTTGACTTTAGGTTAATTTCGGACAATTAAAGGCCCCAAAATTCACGAGGTTACTTTGGCCGATCGATCGGAAGAAATCCCGATCGATCGGATTTTTTCTCTGACTCATTTCTGATTCAGCAGGGTCCGATCGATCGGGCCTTCTTCTGATCGATCGGATTTCTTCAGTGTCCCTTCTTTCTGGTTATTTCTCCCCAATTTGCTCATTTTCTTCCATGATTGCCCTTACACCTGAATTACAAAATTAAACACTCTTTAGGCAGAATTAATCCAAGACAACTCTAAAACAATGCAAGATTTCATGTAAAATGATGCACAATTATATGAATATAATTGGCATATCACGGTGTCAATGGAACATGCTTGGTGATCGTAATACCAAATTCTTCCATACATGCTTCGACCATTATGAATCGCAAGAAGAATGTTGTGACTTGTATTAAAGATAACAATGTTAATTGGGTCACAGATCAATATGCTCTTATTCAACAAGTTTTGAATTTTTTCTCAAATCTATATTTGGATACTGATGCTATTAATGATACTCAACCATGTGGCATGAACTATCCCTTGATTGATGAAGACTTGATAAAAACTCTTGTTGATACGGTTTCTTTTGATGAGGTGAAAGATGCTCTTTTTGATATGAGTCCTCTAAAGGCTCCTGGTCCTGATGGTCTTCCAATTTTTTTTCTAGGATCAGTGGGGACATGTGGCTGGTTCTTTATATTTGTTTGCCAAAAAGGCTTTTGATATGGAGGAATGGGATGAGAAGATGAATCAGATTGTGTTCGTCCTAATTCCAAAGGTGGATTGTCCTATACGAATGAACCAGTTTAGGCCTATCAGTTTGCGTAATGTGGGGTATAAAGTGCTTACTAAATTAATTGTTAACCGTATTAAGGGTCTGCTTCCAAAATTAGTGGCTCCAACTCAATGCAGCTTTGTTCCGGGCAGGCATATTATAGACAACATAATCATTGCTCAAGAAGTGGTACATACGATGAGGCGCAAGAGACATGGTAAGGGTTTTTGTGCTATTAAAGTGGATTTGGAGAAAGCCTATGATCGCTTACGTTGGAGCTTTATTCATGAGTCTCTTTTGGGGGTCGGGTTCCCTACTAGCCTGGTAGCTGTTATCATGCAGTGCCTATCTACAATCTCAATGCAAGCATGTTGGAATGGAAATCTCTCAGCTAGTTTCAAGCCTGAACGAGGTGTTCGATAAGTGATCCTCTTTCTCCTTATCTTTTTGTTTCATGCTTGGAGCGTCTCGTCTCACATTATTGATGATTTAAAGCTTGTAATGTAGGGTAAAGGCTAGATGAGAAGGGCAAAGGGTATAGAATTTTGAATTAGTGGAGGATCACTATACAAAGAAATGTCATTCAAATTTTTCTCCATACGTCACTAACTTTCCATTCTTCCATCATTCCCTTTCCTTCACAATCAATTCACAAATATAGAGTCACATGCAATTGCAATTGGTTTTTTTTTTTTTTTTTTTTTTTTTTTTACAATAAAATTGCATGCTCCTGTTTCTTCTTTTCTATCAGTCAATACCCCCCCCACACTTCTTCCAAAAGAAACTACAACATCCATCCACACTCCCTTGATGACCAAAATAAATTCAGCATATATCATCCCAATTTTTCATTTAACATAAATAATTCTTTCTCCACAATAAGAAGCAGGGAAATTGGTTATGAATAAAAGGTCAGTGTTTGGCTTCAAAAAGGGTGCAATGGATAGCATGTATAAAATATGATGAAAGGAAAAAAAAAAGTATTTATAGATCCAAAAATGGCCTTACTCTCATCTTTCAAGAACACTATTGAATTTCCCACATGAAAGTGATTTGGATGTAATGTTATGTAATGAGTACTTAGCAAGCAACCGAGATGAAGAATAATGAGATCAAGCAAATATTATAGTGAGCGGAATAAAAACAATAGAGTTGATTTATATCACTCATTGAGAAACGAATGGCTCAAAAACTCACATTGGTTCAAGTCTCCACAATTTGCTAAATAATGGATGTGCACTACCAAAAAGTTTTCAATTTGATCCTTTGGCCACAAGTTTTTGAAAAGCAACAATATCAACTTTCTAAGCCACAATTCATCAATTCATCTCCAATGCAATGAACACATCAATAGTAAGCATCATAGAGGGGAAAAACAACACTAAAAGTTTCCAAAGAAAAAGTTACACTACCATAAAATTCAAAGGTTCTAAAAGAGAAGAAAAACACAATAAAAGGACTAACATAATCTAATAAAAGTTTTCCCTTCCCACCCCCACACTGGATGTGAACACTGTCCTCGGTGTTTCAAACTATGACTACACAGTAGGGAAGAGAGGAACAAAACAACCTGGGCGATCTCAGAAGGAACGACGCCTGGATGGAAAAGAAACAGTGGATGGCCCAGCAGAAGCAGGTGCAGGAGCAGCTGGCGCGGAAGAAGACTGCATGGACAGCTGGCGTAAAAGAGCAACCATCTCCGACTGCTGAGCACGAATAGCAGCCAGCTGGTCACGTGTCTCTATCTGAAACATCTCAATGGCCTCTAACCGCTCCTCAGTAGAGCGAACATGTGATGGATCAGCCGGACTGGACGGGGGACTGGAATCAGCCGGCTCAGCAGCCGGATCAACAGCTGGAGGGAGATGACCATAAATTTTTCTTCATCATATTGTCAATAACCCATAGGTGGGAGGGGATGGAGCCTCTCGTGGCAGCATGCCTATTTCGCTGACGTACCGCCGGATCGGGAGCTAAAGTGTGGAACATGGTAGTGTGATCCACCTCTACCGGAGGGCCGACTGGAAGATCCTCTGAATAAGAAGCAGGATAGCCAAGAGCAACACAAATATCAGCAGTAGTGAACGTATAAGAAACCGCTCCTCTGTCTATCTTGGGTATTCTCACAGTGTAATGCTCGGGGCCGTCGTCGCCCTCGCGGGAATCAACCGTGCGCAAAGTATGGTAAAATGCCCGGATCAAGGTGGGATAAACAACAATCGCGGTCGGAGCATAGTCCCATAAGAAATCTAACCGGGCGCGATGTAAATAATTCCTGGCCCACAAGTTCAGCTGCTGCATCATGATAGCAATATCAATCCTCCAATCTGGCTCAATACGGGCAGAAGCAAAGTTATCCTCCGATGGCCGCGGACGCGGAGGTGCCAAAGTTTTCTTCTTAGTGCCCCGCACCCTCTTGGGGGAGGGTGGTGGTGTGGTGGAACCGGACGCCTCAGCTGCCTTGCGTCGTCCCATTCTGCAAAAGACGAAAACAAATGAGAGCACAATGCAAAAATATGGAAAACACAAGGACAACAAGGTCGGATACATCTAACAAGCTCAAGTTCCCACAGGCATCCATTTCAAAATAGTAATATCATTCAAACAAACCCCGCACTTCAAATGTGGAAGACCTAATCTCACCCAATACCACTCGCATTAGAAACTTTGCGCAAAAATCAATAATGGGCAAATAAACACCAGAATTCCTCAATGCACGACCCAACATGATATATATGTATATAATGGAACACTGGACGTGAGCAGACAAAGAAACGTGTATGAATTTGCAATTTCAAACAAAGAAAAGTTGGTGAGACATTTTACTAAACACGTCATGCATGAAAATGAGAACTTGAGCGCGGGCATATTGCAATAGTGAAGAACAGTTCAAATTGGCAAGAAAACACTCATACAGGTCGCTAGAGCATATCAAAAGTGGAACGTGATAATTGCAAGCACTCAAACATGGTTGAGACATTTCATCGAACACGTTGTGTGCATAATGAATACAAGTCAAGAACAAAGTGCAAAATAGTCATGGCTTCCCTTGTATTCTAGAAAGAATGATTGAATAAGAGCAAACAAAACATGCAGACACTTCGAATCCATGCTCAATCAACCCCCACAGCCAACCTCCAACAACTCTCCAATTAATAAGAAAAATCAATATTTGGCAGCACATAATCTCAAAAGTACAATGCGAGGGAAGAGTAAAGGAATCATACCTGAGATGTAGATTAACCCAAGTGAGGAGAGATGACTGAATGCAAAGAGAATTGAAAGAAAAGTGATGGAAAAAAATAAAATAAAAAAATGGGTGAGGGAACCGGGCTCGGGTGAGAGAACAAGAGAGAAAAAATGAAAGGGGAAGGGGCGCGGCGCGGGCTGGGGTCTTTAAAAACCCTGGCCAGCTCGTCCGATCGATCGGACTGAAAATCCGATCGATCGGATTTTCCCACGGTGCATTTTTTACTTACCCGCTCCGATCGATCGGATTTTGCTACTGTCCATATTTTCACAATTCTGCATATCCTGCACCAAAACACTTCCAATCCAACCCAGGCAGTTTTCAAAACAAGCAAAACAAATATGTACATGAAAATAAAGCAATGCAAAAGAAATTAGGGAACGAAAGTACCCCGGTTGGGTTGCCTCCCAACAAGCGCCTAGTTTATAGTCGATGGCCCGACTATGGCTTGCTCATTGTTGTGGATTTTGGAGAGGAAGAGTGACCTTCCCTCCAGAAAATTCAGCTTCATAATAAGGCTTCAATCTCTGCCCATTCACCTTGAATGAAGTTCCCATTGTTTCATGCTTTATCTCAACGGCGCCATGAGGAAACACCGCGGTAACTAGAAAAGGTCCGGACCATCTCGATTTGAGCTTGCCCGGAAATAGACGGAGTCTTGAATTGAATAACAGCACTTGTTGCCCCACCTTGAACTCCTTCCGAACAATATGACTATCATGCCATTTCTTGGTCCGCTCCTTATAGATTTTTGCATTCTCATAAGCATCAAGGCGAATTTCATCAAGCTCATTCAATTGCAATAACCGTTGTTCTCCCGCACTAGCCATGTCAAAATTCAGAAATTTAATAGCCCAAAAGGCTTTGTGCTCCAATTCAACCGGGAGATGACAAGCTTTCCCAAATACCAAGCGGAAGGGAGACATGCCAATAGGAGTTTTGAAAGCCGTACGGTAAGCCCACAAAGCATCATCTAGCTTTAAAGACCAATCCTTCCTTGAGGCATTGACCGTTTTTTCAAGAATTTTCTTCAACTCTCTATTAGAAATCTCCACTTGGCCACTTGTTTGAGGGTGGTAGGGAGTAGCTACCTTGTGAGTAACGCCATATTTGGCAAGCAAGGAATTGAATTGCCGGTTGCAAAAGTGGGTACCCCCATCACTAATAATCGCCCTCGGGGTACCAAATCTTGTAAAAATGTTCTTCTTCAAAAACTTCAACACCCCTTTTGAATCATTGGTGGGTAACGCCATGACCTCCACCCATTTAGAAACATAGTCAACCGCCACAAGGATGTAGTAATTTCCCAAAGAATTAGGGAATGGCCCCATAAAATCTATACCCCACACATCAAAAAGCTCCACCTCAAGAATATTGGTTAAAGGCATTTGATTTCGATTTGAAATATTCCCGGTACGTTGACATTCATCACAAGCAAGAACAAATGAATGGGCATCTCTAAACAAAGTAGGCCAATAAAAACCGGATTGCAAGACTTTAGCCGCCGTTTTGTTACCGCCAAAATGACCACACATTGCTTCCATAAGAAAGGCTCCTCCCAATAATAAAACTGAACGAGATAATGGAATCTCTTCCTTTGTGAGTGAGATAAATCCGGAGGAAGGATCTCCTTGGCCAAATAATTTCCAAAATCAGCATACCAAGGAGTTGTAGAGGAGTGAATAGCAAACAATTGTTCATCCGGAAATGTTTCTTTGATAGGAATGGTGGCTTCTTCCCGACCCTCTAATAATCTAGACAAGTGATCCGCCACAACATTTTCGGATCCCTTTTTATCTCGAATTTCCAAGTCAAATTCTTGTAATAGAAGAATCCATCGAATCAACCTCGGCTTGGCTTCCTTCTTCATCAATAAATAGCGCAAGGCTGCATGATCAGTGTATACAATGACTTTAGAACCAATCAAGTATGATCGGAACTTGTCAAGAGCAAAGACAACCGCTAAAAGTTCTTTCTCCGTTGTTGTGTAATTGAGTTGAGCATCATTTAGAGTACGGCTAGCATAGTGAATAACATACAGAATTTTATTCTTCCTTTGACCGAGAACGGCTCCCATAGCGTAGTCACTAGCATCACACATGAGCTCAAATGGAATGTTCCAATCCGGAGAAGTGATAATAGGGGCTGTAGTAAGCCTTTCCTTGAGAGTGGTATAGGCTTCCAAGCACTCCTTTGTAAAATGAAACTTAACATCTTTCAACAATAATTCACACAAAGGCTTTGTGATTTTTGAAAAATCCTTGATGAAACGCCTATAGAAGCCCGCATGCCCCAAGAAACTTCTCACCTCTTTGACCGAAGTTGGTGGAGGGAGTTTCTCAATAAGTTCAATCTTAGCTCTATCCACTTCAATGCCCTTTTGAGAAATTCGATGCCCTAATACTATCCCTTCTTGCACCATGAAATGGCATTTCTCCCAATTGAGCACTAAATTAGTCTCTTCACATCTTTGGAGCACCATAGATAAATTTTTCAAACAAGAGTCAAATGATGAGCCAAAAACAGAAAAATCATCCATGAATACCTCAATTGTGTGCTCCACCATATCACTGAAAATACTCATCATACACCGTTGAAAGGTGGCCGGCGCATTGCATAAGCCGAAGGGCATCCTTTTATAAGCAAAAGTGCCAAAAGGACAAGTGAAAGTAGTCTTTTCTTGGTCTTCCGGAGCAATGGGGATTTGATTGTACCCTGAATAACCATCCAAGAAGCAATAATAAGAATATCCCGCAAGCCTCTCTAGCATTTGATCAATAAAGGGCAAAGGAAAGTGATCTTTCCTAGTGGCATTGTTGAGCTTCCTGTAATCAATGCAAACTCGCCAACCGGTAGTAGTCCGGGTGGGAATCAATTCATTCTTCTCATTCTTCACGACCGTGATTCCACCTTTTTTGGGGACTACTTGCACCGGACTTACCCAAGAGCTATCCGAAATAGGGTAAATAATTCCTGCATCAAGAAGTTTTAAAATTTCAGCTTTTACCACATCTTTCATATTGGGATTCAATCGGCGTTGATGTTCCACTGAAGACTTGTAATCCTCCTCCATTAGAATGCGATGCATACACATAGTGGGGCTGATTCCCCGAATATCCGCTATTGTCCACCCCAAAGCCATTTTGTGCTCCCTCAATACTCTTAAAAGTTTGTCCTCTTCTTCCGTATTCAAATTCGAAGAGATAATAACCGGCAAGGTAGTAGAATTTCCCAAGTAAGCATACCGAAGATGAGATGGAAGAGGTTTCAAAGTGAGTGTTGGAGCTTCTACAATACTTGGTTGTGGTCTTGAAGGCAAGACACCAAGCGGTTCAAATCTCTGGAATCTTCTTGGTTTAGCCTCTTGCATCGATTCTAACCAATTCATAAACTCCACCATTTCATGATCGCCATATTCGAGAGCATCTCTATTCACCAAACAAGACTCAAGAGGGTCCTGGCAAGAATTTATGGAATAGGTGTGAGCCAAGATATGATCCACCGAGTCTATGCAAAGACAAGATTCCTCGTCGTCCGGGTACTTGGTAGTGTCAAACACTTTGAACGTGACTTCTTCATCCGTAATTCTCAATACCAAAGTACCTTTTTCCACATCAATAAGAGTCCTCCCCGTACGCAAGAAAGGTCTCCCCAAAATAATTGGAGTATTAGAATCCTCCTCCATATCAAGAATTACAAAATCCACCGGAAAAACCAATTTGTCTACTTTGACAAGAACATCCTCAATGATACCACTAGGATGTTTAATAGATCGATCCGCCATGATAAGAGACATTGTAGTGGGGCTGATTTCATGCAAGCCAATGAGCTTGGCTATCGATAGTGGCATTAAATTGATACTAGCTCCCAAATCACATAGTGCCCTTTCAATCACTGTACTGCCAATAGTGCAAGGAATGGTGAAACTTCCTGGATCTTTCTTCTTAATTGGAAGCTTTTGCTGCACTATTGCACTACACTCCTCCGTCAACTGGACACTCTCATAATCCCTCAACCTCCGCTTCTTAGAAAGAATCTCCTTCATAAACTTGGCATAGCTGGGCATCTGCTCCAAAGCCTCTGCAAAAGGTATGTTTATCTGTAATTTCTTGAACACATCAAGGAATTTTGAGAATTGAGAATCCTTCTTGGTGTTTTTCAACCTTTGTGGGAAGGGAATTGGAGGTACATATGCTTTAACTGGAGGTGCTGGCAATGAACTATCAGGCCAATCCAGTTCGACTGCATACCGGGATTGCACATCCTTGCTTTTCTGCATTTTTTCAACACTTTCATTTTGGTCTGCAGTGGTCCGATCGATCGGAATTGTGGCCGATCGATCGGAATTGTGTCCTGTCTCATTTTCAACATTAGCTCGAATAGAGCTCCGATCGATCGGGTATGAGGTCCGATCGATCGGATTTGAACTCTGTTCTTCCTCAACTGCATTTTTCTGCAATTCTGCATCTTTCAATTTTTCCGCTTTTTCAGCATCTAGATCAGCAGCAGTTTTCACTAGATTCCCATTCCGTAAGGTAATAGCGTAACAATGATCTTTACCTTTCGGATTCACTTCCGTTTGGCTAGGGAGTCCCCCTTTTTCTCTTGATGATAAAGCATTAGCTAGTTGCCCCACTTGTATCTCAAGATTTCTAATGGATGCCCCTTGATTCTGAATCAGTGATGCTTGAGTTTGTAGTGCAGAATCAGTTTTGCTAATGAAATTGTTGGTGTTGTTGGCTAATGCCTCCATACTTCCGGCCATTTTAGCAAACATTTCATCGATGTCCCTCTTTTTCTCTTGTGGCTGAATTTGTTGAGGGGGAGGGTTTTGCACATTTTGATTGTTGCTCCAAGAGAAGTTTGGATGATTCCGAAACCCCGGATTATAGAAATTTGAGTATGGATCATTTCTTGGCCGATTGTAATATCCACCTCCAATAGCATTAGCTTGCTCACTTTGAGACGAAGATGCATTAGTAATCAAGCATTCTCCGGTTTGATGGTTAGCACCACAATACTCACAAGATACAAATGGCATTCCTTGAACTGCATGAACTCCTTGGCGTGAATTCACTGCTAAAGCATCAATCTTTTTAGCCATAGTGGCCAAAGCGGTCATCACATCAGCATCTCTCAAATTTCCTTGCCTTTGTGGTAGCCTCTCCGTAGGCCAAGAAGTATTTGTCCTGGCAACTTTCTCCAGCAAATCTCGAGCCTCGTCCTGAGATTTAGTCATAAAAGAACCACCTACAGCTGCATCTAATATTTGCCTCATTGACATGCTTAATCCAGAATAAAAAGCTTGATAAACAATCCACTCCGCAAGTCCATGATTAGGACAACTCCTCAAGATAGCTTTGAACCTCTCCCAAGCTTCATGGAAAGATTCAAGATCAAATTGGGAAAAGGTCATGATATCATTCCGATTTTGAACCGCTTTCGCTGGAGGGAAAATTTTTGATAAGAATTGCTCCGAAAGCTCATCCCATGTAGTAATGGAATTGGGGGGAAGGGACATCAACCATGCCTTAGCTTTATCCCTCAATGAAAATGGGAATAATCTCAAAAGAATTGCATCACGAGAAACACCTTGAATATCAAATGTAGCACAAATATGCAAGAATGAAGCCATATGCACATTTGGCTCTTCATGAGGAAAACCATGGAACACGACGGAATTGGAGATCATGGTGATAATAGCCGGTTTGATCTCAAAGTGAGTGGAGTTGATAGGTGGATACTGGATACTAGAGGGAGTGGTATCCCAAGTTGGTCGAGCACATTCCTCCAAAGAACGAGGATCAATTTGTCTTTGAGGTCCATCCGCCTCATTGACTCCGTTTCCACCATTGGCTCCCACACCATTCCTTCCTTCTAAATTGTCTCCCATGCCTTCAACTTGATTATTATATTGCTCCCGTATACGCCTACGAAACGTTCTCTCAATCTCCGGATCCAAACCAATCACACTCGAGCGAAGAGCACGTCTTCCTAAGCTCATACAAGAGAAAGAATTTCTCTGCAGAAAATTAAAAACCAAATTAGCACAAAAATTACTTAAATTGACACAAAAATGAAAATTTTTCCTCAATCCCCGGCAACGGCGCCAAAAACTTGTTGTGAAATTATTCGCAAGCGGACAAATCGCACAAGTAATAAAGGATGAGTAGAGTATCGTTCCCACGAGGATATTTTGGTAAATTCAAATTCAAAGTCAATTCAAACAACTATTACACTAATTGGCAATGCGAATTGTTGATTATAGTTTATGTAATGCTAACAAGTACTTAAAAGATGACTAAGTAAGTAACAATTTTAACAATTAACCAACCACAAATAACAATTTAATTTCCAAGAAGGTTAAGCACTAGGGTTCCTAATTTCACCACCTCTCATCCAATTGAACTCCATTGATTCATTAACTCTCAATTCTCAAATTAGTTGTTGACAATCAATTTCCCACTCTATTCAATGTTCTATTCCTAGATACATCGAATGTGTTTTCAACATAAATCCGGGTTATTCCTAACACTCGGATTAGTACATTGTAAACCCATTAAGATCAATGGAAATCACTTAACAATTGCATAAGTCATAAACCTATATTTCTATGGTTCATTCAACTTATGTTTTCTATGGATTCTTGCAACCTTAGGCCTATCCTTCCGGTCTCAACCCAAGCTAAAAATCATTCAAATGGTGATCAAGCATTTGAAAGCAATAAGTGTATCCATAGAAAATCAACAACAATAAGAGAGATTAAAGACTAACAATCAAGTTCATTCAACATTCATGGAGGGGTTCCATTAGGACCCCTAGTTAGAGGATTAGTTCCTCATAATCACGAAATACAACTTGAAATCCATACTAGCAGTCATTTAATACAAGAAATGAGAAGAATTTAGATGAAACCCCTGAATTTCGAGCTTGAGCTTCCAAGGGCTGCCGTCCAAGCTTGAGAGAATTCTCCAAGGTTCCAACCCCCCAAAACCTACAGATTTTATGCTTTTATACTCCCAATTAACCCCAGAGTCGTTTATCTCACGCTTCTCTGTCGTTTTGAGTTGGTCTTTTTTGACTTTAGGTTAATTTCGGACAATTAAAGGCCCCAAAATTAGCGAGGTTACTCTGGCCGATCGATCGGAAGAAATCCCGATCGATCGGATTTTTTCTCTGACTCATTTATGATTCAGCAGGGTCCGATCGATCGGGCCTTCTTATGATCGATCGGATTTCTTCAGTGTCCCTTCTTCCTGGTTCTTTCTCCCCAATTTGCTCATTTTCTTCCATGATTGCCCTTACACCTGAATTACAAAATTAAACACTCTTTAGGCAGAATTAATCCAAGACAACTCTAAAACAATGCAAGATTTCATGTAAAATGATGCACAATTATATGAATATAATTGGCATATCACGGTGTCAATGGAACATGCTTGGTGATCGTAATACCAAATTCTTCCATACATGCTTCGACCATTATGAATCGCAAGAAGAATGTTGTGACTTGTATTAAAGATAACAATGTTAATTGGGTCACAGATCAATATGCTCTTATTCAACAAGTTTTGAATTTTTTCTCAAATCTATATTTGGATACTGATGCTATTAATGATACTCAACCATGTGGCATGAACTATCCCTTGATTGATGAAGACTTGATAAAAACTCTTGTTGATACGGTTTCTTTTGATGAGGTGAAAGATGCTCTTTTTGATATGAGTCCTCTAAAGGCTCCTGGTCCTGATGGTCTTCCAATTTTTTTTCTAGGATCAGTGGGGACATGTGGCTGGTTCTTTATATTTGTTTGCCAAAAAGGCTTTTGATATGGAGGAATGGGATGAGAAGATGAATCAGATTGTGTTCGTCCTAATTCCAAAGGTGGATTGTCCTATACGAATGAACCAGTTTAGGCCTATCAGTTTGCGTAATGTGGGGTATAAAGTGCTTACTAAATTAATTGTTAACCGTATTAAGGGTCTGCTTCCAAAATTAGTGGCTCCAACTCAATGCAGCTTTGTTCCGGGCAGGCATATTATAGACAACATAATCATTGCTCAAGAAGTGGTACATACGATGAGGCGCAAGAGACATGGTAAGGGTTTTTATGCTATTAAAGTGGATTTGGAGAAAGCCTATGATCGCTTACGTTGGAGCTTTATTCATGAGTCTCTTTTGGGGGTCGGGTTCCCTACTAGCCTGGTAGCTGTTATCATGCAGTGCCTATCTACAATCTCAATGCAAGCATGTTGGAATGGAAATCTCTCAACTAGTTTCAAGCCTGAACGAGGTGTTCGATAAGTGATCCTCTTTCTCCTTATCTTTTTGTTTCATGCTTGGAGCGTCTCGTCTCACATTATTGATGATTTGATTGCTTCGGGGGCTTGGAAGCCCATTCATTTCTCTCGAAAAGGACCTCCAATTTCCCATTTATTTTTTATTGATGATCTTTTCTTATTTATGGAAGCTAGTTTGGACCGAGTTGCAGTTGTTAATTCTTGCCTTAATAGCTTTTGTGCGGCTTCTAGGCAGAAAGTCAATCAAGAGAAAATGGTCATGTATTGCTCTCGTAGTGTCTCAGATTGCAAGGCCAGAGAACTAAGTCGGGCTTTTGGCTTTAAGTTGACAGACAATTTAGGGAGGTATCTTGGAGTTCCCCTTTTTCATGAAAAAATTGGATCTCATCCTTTTCAATATATGGTAGATAAAAGTTAAAGGGCAACTAAGCAATTGGAAAGCTTTTAGTGTATCTTTAGCGGGAAGGACTACTCTTGCCCAAAGTGTGCTAGCTGCTATGCCAATTTATACAGTGTAAACAGTCAAGCTTCCGATTGCTGTTTGCAAGAGTCTGGAGCAATGTCGCCGCCAATTCATTTGGGCTTCCCATGGAGATACAAAGAGGCCTCATTTAATTAAATGGGATATGGTTTGTAGCGACCGTAAGGTGGGTGGGCTCGGTATTAAGAGGTTAATTGACCAAAATGATGCTTTGTTGTTAAAGCATGGTTGGGCGTTGCTAACTAATGTGGATTCGCTTTGGGTCCAGATTGTTCGACATAAATATGGTATGGGGAACGAGAGGCTTCCCAAGGTGCTTCTCGGATATGCTGGTTCTAATCTTTAGAGAGGGCTTCAGCGTGCTTGGCCTCGATTGATAGTAGGTATTCAATGGGCCAGGGAATTGGGGATGGAAGGCTTGTGAAGTTTTGGGAGGATAAGTGGATTGATGATGATGTGGTCTTAGCAAATTTTGTAACCAGTCCATTGTCGGAAAGTGATTCTCAGAAAGTTGTTGCTAATTTTGTTAATAATGACGGTATGTGGAACTGGCCGGTGATGATTGCTAGAATCTCTAATGATTTGTGTGCAAGGATTGCGGCTATTCTCCTCCTTGTGATAGTGTTGGTCCGGATTATTTTTTTTTTAGTGGTGATACTTCTGGTAAGTATACGTGTAAGTCTGGGTATAGGATGTTAACCCAGATTAATACCGACACTTATGAGCGTGTTTGGGATAAGATTTGGGAGTGGGAAGGCCCTCAGAGGATTCGTAGTTTCCTTTGGTTGTTAACCCATGAGAGATTTTTCACTAACAGCGAGAGACAAAGGCGAAGTATGGACACTGATGGTGCTTGTTTTAGATGTTTGAAACCTGTTTACATGTTGTCCGGGACTGTGTTTGGGCTATGTCTGTTTGGAACAGTTTTGGGGGGCATGGGATTGATGATTTCTTTGGTATTAGCAACTTGAAGGACTGAATTTATAAGAACCTTTCTTCTCCCCTTATTACCCCTTCAGGTGTCTCTTGGACAATGGTTTTTGGGGTGACTTGTTGGATAATGTGGAGTTGGAGGAATCGGTGCCTTTTTGAGGAAGGGTTTATTGTCCCTCCCAACCCTTTGCATGTTATTGTGCAGAAAATTGACCATTTCATGTGTACTGCTGATGTTGTTGGTAGATTGGTAGGTCAAAGAAGGATTAAGTTTGAGAAATTGGTTCGGTGGATTCCTCCGGAGGTTGGGTGGATTAAAGTGAATACGGAGGGAGTTGTTCGGGCCACAATGAAATGAGCTACAGTTGGAGGCATTATTAGAGATAGCTCTGGAAGGTGGTTGGCAAGTTCTGCTATAAACATAGGTTTATGTTCTGTACCTTGCGCTGAGATGTGGGGAGTTCTTATTGGTTTGAAGCAAGCTTGGGATTTGGGCTACAGAAAAGTAGCAGTGGAGGTGGACTCTAAATTGGTTGCAGATATTCTTACTAGTTCTTTTTCTCCTGCTAATGCTCTGATGCATCTTGTGAACGGTATTCAAGGGTTTCTAAGCAAGCCGGAGTGGCAGGTAGTGATGGGTCATGTTTATCGGGAGGTTAATCAACATGCTGATAATCTTGTGTCTCATGCTTTTAGCTTACCTATGGGCATTCATCATCTTACAACTCTCCCTTCTTCTTATTGTAATGATCTCATTCGGGTTGATATTGTAGGGATTGCCTATCCTAGAATGTTCTGAATAAAGTTGATCGTACTTTCCATTAAAAAAAATGAATTCTTCTTTCTTCTCAAAAAAAAAAAAACACACCTCAAATCAATAATACTTTACATACTTGTTGCCTTATTATTAAGAATCAAGATAGGAGAGAATTCTAAGGGTAGCAACTAGCAAGTGTGGTATAGGTGATGTCTGTGCATGTTCTGTTGCTAGAAGAAGCAAGCTCCTGGAAATACCTTTGATCAATGGACTATTTTCGCTTAATTACTTAATTATAATATCTTATGTAGGATTTGGGATTGGAATCTTATGAGATAGGTAACATATATATTCACTTTTACAGATGTAGCTGGTTTGTGCTTACTTCTTTCCTTATCAACCATTAATGCTGTCAAATTTTCTTCTATAACAATCATAGCAAGGAGCTGGACTGTTATTATATGATACTAAGTTAAACACTGTCGAAGAAGTAAAATTAACTTGCAATATGAGTAATAACTTAAGGTTTATCTAATCACATTCTCATAAAATTCCACATGTTATTTGAGATAATTAACACAACAATGTGCACAGCTACAATACTAAACTAACCGGTTTGCTTGGCTAAACTTATCACAAACTGCATTAACTCTGACCTAAAGTACTCAAATGCTATACTTCTAAACAGAAATCTCCATCGGTGACACTATCAGACTTGGTCTCGGTGCTCTAAGCACAAGCTGCTCAAACTTTTCACGCTTTCACCGGTTCAGCTCTAGGCCTCCATAGTCCCAGTCTATATTTGTGGGTGTATTTCAACATCAGCTTTCTCTGCAATAACAAAATCAGGGATTATATATTCTAAAAGAATTAAGGCCATGGAGAGAACTTAATATAGTCATTATGGATCACACTTGATAACAGAACTTAACTTATAATTCTTAAATTCAATAGCAAGTTTTGAAAAGTATGGATATGCCCTGTGGTACGTTGAACTACATCAATGGGTTCAAAACTTCAAATACTTGACAGTAGTGGCAGTAAAGCAGTAAAATCATATCCCATCCAGTACAAACTAATATCACAAAGAAGTAACCATAAACTCATAGATATGCAAAATTCCAAGTGATTTTTACATTGATATTTTCGAAGAAAGAGGATTACAACACAAGCCTTGCAAACCTAAATCATGGGGGATCATTTTTGGGGGGGGATCAGCAAAATCCATATATTATTAACCAGAGCTAAGATACGAGAGAGAGACCAAAATTTTAGCAGAATTATACATTCAAACAGGAAAATGCTCAAATGAAAACACATGAAGCCAGAAGAGACTAGAAGAATGAAATATTACATGCTTGCAGGGGATGCCAAGTTTCTTGAGTTTAAGTGTACGAGTAACAAGCAGCTTCTGAAGGTCTCCAATCTCAGATTCAAGCTTGGCCACATGGGCTTCAACCCCTCCCCCTATTCCATTCAGAAATTCTGGTATTCCAACTTTGACTGCATATACAAAAATGTTAGGCTCTAAAAACCAGTATATTCCAAAACTGCAGGCATAACAATGACAACAAGAATCATCGAAACAAAAATAACGGTGACAACTCGCAAACAATTACTACAAATAAATGGCTGACTTTAGGTGGTTCTTGTTCTTCAATTTTTGCAAATCTAACTATCTAAGCAGCAGTGAGAACAAGATTGAAACCCCTATCATCCTCTTTTCCTTGCTTCAATTCAACAGCAACCCAACAAGTATTAATACTCTATTAGCTCGCTAAAAAAATTAGCATACATAAGAAAATCCAAGCCTGAAAAGTGAAAACCATATGATTCATTATCTACAATAGCAAAAATGCAGGAAGTTTCCTGCTTAAATTAACCCCAAACACCCATGTTAGATTGATAATGAGATATGTCATTGCTTAAATCATAAGATGCAAAAATTCAGTTTCTCATAGCTAAATGTACACAACATATTAACTAATGTGAGCAAACGTTTCCCATTACTTCCTACTAAATTATTTTTCAGGAAATCAAACACACAGCCAAAGTTTAGTCATTCGGTATGTTTCATTCAACTCACGCCTATTCAACTATTCACATCTCTTTCATCGAGTATAGTTTCTCATCCTGGAAATTAGTATTATCTCCAAATCGCATTACTTGTTCAATTATAATTCAGGAAACCAAAAAGAGAGCCAAAATCAACTCATGAAAATATTCAGTTGAACTCAACGCTTTACAGTTATTTGCATATCATAATCTTAGCTACTGTCATTGTCTAATCCCGTATCACAAGGTAAACAGAATCCCCAAAACTTTTCCTTTAGTTTACGTTCCCAAAAACCCGATTCGGAGCCAAAGATTGAATAAAACAAAAAACCCTAAAAGAAATGCAATGGCGACGTTTACCTATATACGGAGTTGTGGACTTGGAGAAGAATCTAAGAAACCCAGGAGTCGATTGTGGCGATTGTGGAAGGATTGGAAATGGTCTTGCTTTGCAGATTATTTGCCTCCATGCCATCTCCAAGCTTGCTTACACTCGCAGCCTCTCTCTGTTTCAGGGTGTCCGAGGGGCTTTGTGGGGGCACCTTCAGAGTTTTGTTGATACGGAGTCGTTTGCTTGGGTTCACAAGCAGCTATTCACCTGCCTGCCAAATAAACGGTCTGGATTTACTTATCTTGTCCAAGTAATTGGGGAGTTTAGGGTTGTCCTAGTAATTACGGAGTTGTTACAGACTTACAGTTTGTTAATATATTTTTTTTTTGAATGACCCACAAGTCACACACATGCTAAGCCATGCCCGAAAGGCATAAATGTCACCACAGCGGATGAAAAACTACCCAAATCTCAAACCCCCGTTAAGCCATGCCTGAGGAGCATAAAGGCCACCATAGCGGATGGAAAACTACCCAAATCTCAAACCCCCTGATGAGAATAGAACCCTGGACCTCAAAGTCCTGGATAGACAACCTAACCAACCAGACTATTTACCATTCTCACAGTTTGTTAATATCTAGGTGTACACCCACGTGTTGCGCAGTCCGTGTTAAGAACTTTACTATTGAGATGGTCCATGTTAAAACTTTACATTCTCACATAAATCAACATAAGGAACATATAAGCACTGTTTAAAAAGTAACAGGCTATAAAAAGGATAATAGTATTTTATTAACAGCACCAATTAACAAATAATACCAAGGCTCAAGCCCTCACATAAGAAACTGTTTTCGGATCCTAGAATTGGTTAACCAAATTACCAGTAAGACAAATGTTAAATTTAATATTGTGGAAAAGTTTATTTTACGCTACTTCAATAGAGTTGGGACATCACGTTGTTAAAACTGTGATTAAGAACTCCGTTTTCATAGTGGCTGCACATTTTACCAGGCTGTTCCGGGAAGCTCAAGTCACTCCAATTAGATGGGAAGGGTTACCATTCAAGTCTTTATCTTATGAGATGTCTAATAGTCTCGAAACCCCTGTCCTAAAGGAGGAGATCAAAGAAGCAATATGGAACTGCGAAGGCTCAAAAGCCCCTGGACCAGATGGCTTTAATTTCAATTTTCTAAAGAAAAGCTGGAGTATTATAGAGAATGATGTCTGCAGTATGGTTCATCTTTTCTATACTACTGGGAAACTCCCTGCAGGTGTAAATTCCTCTTTCATCACTCTGATTCCAAAAATCAAAGGATCGTGCAAGTTAAAAGACTACAGGCCTATAAGCCTGGTAAGCAGCTTGTATAAAATAGTTTCGAAGGTATTAGCAACAAGGCTAAAAAAGGTGCTTTCGTTGGTTATAAGTGAGACTCAATCAGCCTTCTGCAAAGGAAGGCAAATCATGGATAGCATTTTAGTTGCAAATGAGATAGTCCATCGAATGAAGAAAAGAAGAAAAAAGGGCTTATTGCTGAAGCTGGATATGGAGAAAGCTTTTGACTCAGTCAATTGGAACTATCTAGACAAAGTTATGCTGGAAATGGGCTTTGGTGCAAGGTGGAGGAACTGGATAAGAGAATGTATTTCATCTGCAAAGGTATCAGTGCTGGTAAATGGGTCACCAACCAAAGAATTCTCCATGGAAAAAGGAATAAGACAAGGGGACCCCCTCTCTCCATTTCTGTTCAATTTAGCAGCTGAAGGACTACATCAGTTGCTGGAAAAAGCAGAAATGTCTGGCTTGATAAAAGGGATTGCTGTGAGGAAGAATGGGCTCAGAATTTCACATCTACAATATGCTGATGATACCCTCATCTTTCTTCAGGCGAAAGAGAAATATATTCAGGTGGCAAAGAGAATTTTAAGATGCTATGAAGTAATGTCAGGTTTGAAGATAAACTTTCATAAAAGCTCTCTAGTGGGTATTGGCGTGAATAAGGTATGGGCAGAATCACTAGCAGTCAGATATTACTGCAAGTATGAATCCTTACCTGTTAAATGTCTTGGAATGCCACTGGGTGCAAACTTTAATTTAGCAAAGACTTGGAAACCAGTATTAGAGAAATTTCAGGACAGACTAGCAAGCTGGAAAGGTAGGCAACTTTCAGTTGGGGGAAGACTCACGCTCATCAAATCTGCTTTGTCAAACTTACCCATATACTTCATGTCCCTCTTCAGAATGCCTTCATCGATTGCCAGGAAAATTGAACAGATGCAAAGGAATTTTTTGTGGGGTGATTCTGATGAAAAAAGGAAAATTCACAATGTAAGCTGGCAGCAGGTAATCAAAGCCAAAAAATTGGGAGGTCTTGGAATTGGTGATATCCTAATAAAAAATCAAGCACTATTATGCAAATGGTTGTGGAGGTTTTTAACTGAGGAAAATGCTCTATGGAAGAAAGTCATTCAGGAAAAATACCATCACAGAGATCATGGACTAATACCTTTCC
The DNA here is from genome assembly GCF_013401445.1 of Tripterygium wilfordii. Classification (NCBI taxonomy): domain Eukaryota; kingdom Viridiplantae; phylum Streptophyta; class Magnoliopsida; order Celastrales; family Celastraceae; genus Tripterygium; species Tripterygium wilfordii. The sequence continues at coordinate 8,209,822 of NC_052237.1, read as the reverse complement.
CAATCTCAGCCTCATCCCCTCTGTGGAGGAATGTTCATAAATGCATGTCAGATACCGAGTCACAGATGGGTAGAATTGTGAATGCAGGGCTTAAGTTTTCCTTAGGAAATGGCAGGAAAATAAGATTTTGGCTCGATAAATGGGTAGGTGATGTAACCTTAAAAGAGAAATATCCGAGGTTGTTTAACTTATCCTTACAACAATCTGAAACAGTATGGACAATGGGATATTTAGAAAACTAAACATGGTTTTGGTCCTTTCAATGGAGAAGAAGATTGTTCATTTGGGAGGAGACACTAGTAACAGAGTTGAGATCACAACTTGCTCCTTGCATCTTATGTCCCAGAAAAGCGGATAGGGTAATCTGGAGTTATGACTCAAGAGGAATCTTCTCAGTTAAATCACTCTATTATAAATTGCAAGAAGATGCCTTTCCCACAGATGGTTCAGTGTGCTATCAAGATATATGGAATGGTTACTGCCCACCAAAAGTAGAATTCTTTGTCTGGACATTGCTACAAAAGAAGATAAATACAAGAGACAAACTGACTCACTTGAGAATCATCCAACCAGCTGATAATATTTGCCCTTTCTGTTCTACAGAACCAGAATCAGTAAATCATGTATTCCTTCAGTGTGTTGTGCCAAAGTCAATGTGGTATCAGTTTGTGTCTTGGTGGGGACTAGATTGGTGCCCCAATGGTGATATCAGTGCATTCTTCCAACAATGGAAAGGGCTGGTAAGGGGAGGCCTCCAGGAGAAATTATGGACAATATTGTTCTTTGTCATTGTTTGGTCGATATGGAGGGAAAGAAATGAAACTATCTTCAGGGGCAAATCAGTGGAGTGGAATAATGTGTATTTGATTATCTTTGTTAGATTGCACCATTGGTTAACAATTTTGGTGCCAAAATTTCCTTACACAAGTTCACAAATGTTACAATGCGCATCTACCTTAAAATCATGTTTTGATGCCCTAAAGAGGAACCGCAGGGAAGAACTACATTGGCTGCCTCCCTTAAGTGGTCATTTGAAATGGAATGTGGATGGTTCTGCATTAGGAAAGCCTGGTCCTGCTGGAATAGGTGGAGTTCTTAGATCAAATGATGGCACAATAATATGCCTTTTCTCCTGTCCTATTGGCATTTGTGAATCAAATGAGGCTGAAATAAAAGCAATCAAAAAGGCACTAGAGATCACAATATCCTCAGGAAATTTGTCACAGATTTGCATTACATTGGAAACAGATTCAGCAAATGGTTTCAAGTGGATTGTGGATAGTGGTATGATGCCCTGGAGACTAGAGCAAATTGGTAACGCAATACAAAATGCCAAAGAGCAAATCCCCAATCTGTCTGTGAAGCAAATTGTGAGGGAACAAAATGGTATGGCTGATATCTTGGCAAAGGAAGCTGTAAGAAGGAACTATGATTTTATATCGTGGTTCTGAAGTATTGGGTGAAACGATCAATATCAATGTGGACTATGGTGTGTTTATCTGTGCGGGGGCAAAAGTGCGTTTTTTTTTTTTTTTTTTTTTTTTTTTTAGTAAGTGTGGGCAAACACTGGTGTGTGTGTGTGTTTTCAGGGGGTTGGGGGAAGTGATGTGAAGTGGTATTTGTGCGGCGATTATCTTGAGTGAGTATATACTGGGTGTGTGTGTAAACACTATTGGGGTGGGGTATTTAGGTCCTATGAGAGATTTGGGTGTTGTGTGCCCTCTAACTAGTTTTGTGGGTTTGGGGCAACTTTATAAGTGTACTTTGGGTGTGTCTTAATCACTGGGTGTGTTATGTTATTGGGTGTGTTTTGGCTCTTTGGGTGTGTGCGCTTCGGTTGCTCTCACGGTTAGTGGTTTTTCTCCCTCCTCTCTTTGTTTCTTTTGGCCTTCTCCTCTTTGTGGGTGTTTTCTATCTAGTGGTTAAAAGTCTATTGTGAGCAGCCGAGTACTGGGGTGTTGACCTTCTGTCTTCTCCCCCTAGGGTCTGTGAGTCTTCTTCTTTTTTTCTGAGTGCTTTTTGGGCTGAAGGCTTTATGTTTTCTCCCCTCGGGTGTGTGAGTTTTTCTCCTCCTTGGTGTGTTCTCTTGTTGTGGTTAAAAGTCCCATGTGAGCTGCTGGGTTTTTGGGCTGAAGCCCTTATGTTTCTCCCCCCTTGGGTGTGTGTGCTTTCTTCTTCTGTGTGTGTATTTTTGTTGTGGTTAAAAGTCTCCTGTGAGCAATTGGGATTGGGGTTGAAGTCCTTATGTCTTCTTCCCCTTGTGTGTGCGTGTTTTCTTCTTTTGTGAGTACACTATCTTGTTGAGGTTAAAGTCTGGGTTTTGGGTTGAAGACCTTCTGTTTTCGCCCTCTTGGGTGGGTGTGTCTTTTCTTCTGTGTGGGTGTGTTTTTGTTTGTGGTTTTAAAAGTCTCTTGTGAGCAGCGGGGTTTGGGGCTGAAGACCTATGTTTTCTTCCCTTTGGGTGTGTGTGTTTTTCTTCTTCTGTGTGTGTGCTCTCTTGATGTGGTTAAAGTCTCCTGTGAGCTGCTGGTGTGTGTTTTCTTCTGTCTGTGTGTGTGCCTCTATGGGACAAAGGATGAAATTGATGGGATTAACAGCACTCTTGGAAAGTGGAGATTGTGTCTCAGGAGGTTTTGAAATCTCATGGACCGAGATATACGTATGAAGAAGATATCTCAAAGGATAGTGACCAGCTGTGCTGGTCATCATTCATCATTTGCAGACTTTTATATCTCATATGCAAAAAAGGAGGGCAAACTAATAAGTCTATATGTATACTCATGTACCGAGTCATCTTCACCTTTTTTTTTTTTTTTTGGTCATATTTTTATCTTTTATCTTGTATTTTGGATTCTGGATTTGGGGACTGTCCCTTTTCCTCTGTTTAGGCCATCACCTGAGATGTCCTTTTGTTTTCTCTTTATTTTGTTTTAATATATCGTGGTTTATCAAAAAAAAAAAAAAAGAACTCCGTTTTCATGTTGGATACTTGGTTTGTAGTAAGTAAGGCATCACAATCGTATCAATATCCCAAGGTGGGACGATCAGAGAATTGCACCAAAAATGCAAGAATCAATGAACCTGCAAGTTTCACTTTCATTTTTTTGAAGCCAGGCTTTACCCCATTGCACTCCCAAAAGTGCTTAGCCGTCCAACACTGAGCACTCTAGGCCATGAATCCGTTAATCAAACAGTTCCTATTATTCCTCCCTGAAGAATCATAAATACCCCCGTTGTTCAAAGAATGCCTCGCAAGCAGGTTGTTATATATGTATATGAGACTCAATCAGGTAATCTATGCAACTCCTCACGGACAAAAAGTCAATATGATAAGCCAATGGTTGATAACAAATATATTTATATAATAAATGATGCAGGAAAGATACTTGATGTTAAACCAATACTATAAAAAGCCCAGCCCCATAACAAAATAGCTCTCTGAACCTGACTTACCAAAAAAACACTTGTAAAACGGATCCCAAGTAGTTGTTGGAAGTGGCATAACAAAAAGTGGAAAACAGCAAACAAAACAAAACTTGCTTAATTTTATCACTGTGTTCTTTTTCTTTATTTGTATCCTATCATTGTATGGCATAGCAAATACGAGAAATTATCAGTTTCATTATGGTCATAAGTGATCAAGTTAACTTGTATTTTAACTGGCTTAAGCATCCGTCAAAAAAAAGGAAAGTCAAACAAAGGGAAAGTCTATTATGCAGAAAAAACCAAGATGAAATGCAGTATTTAAAAATCAACTCAAAAAAAACAATAGGTGAAACGAATGGGATGGAAAATTTTGATTGCCCTCGTGAAGAATCCCAATAAGAAGAGTTTCAGTGGCACAACACCTTGAGATGCCATTGCTGTACTCTCGAAGCATTCACAAACTCATTAATTGATGCAGGGAATAACAACCGAAAATCCTAATATGAGATATAATCCCACTACACCAAGATAGATGGCCTTGCCGACAACTCTATCTGCTCCAACATCGTCGTTAGAGCCAAATGCTGTTCGAAAGCGGAACTGACACACGAACACTAATAACATATCCGATCCCGACGACGTTCAGTTCGCCATAGCTCGTACCGTGATTGGAAATTTAAAATACAGAGGGACATAAGAGAGGAGGTATTGTAGTCCCCAGAATCAAAAACTCAGAAGATGATCTGGCCTAGTTTTCAATCCACTAACCCCTTAAATATTGATTGAAGATGAACCTAGACTAATCTTGAATCATCATGTCCTTCCCAAACAAAAAGAATGTAATGACTGTATGCGTGAATCAAAGAAGACTAACCTAAATGGATGTGAATCTCTATTAAAATCGATACATGCACAGTAGCAACAGTGGCAGATCTACCGTTGGGTTAAGGTGGGTTTGAGCCCGTGTGAAAAAAATCAAAAAAATTTAGCAAATATACTTAAACCCACTAACTTGCCACTAAGGTGGGCTGGCTCAAGAGAGGTTGATTTGGTTCCCAATTCCCATTCACCACACCTTCATCATCATCTCAACTGATCTCATCGAGATTCGCGACGACGAGAAGAATTTCTTCGTTTCTTCGACTCTGTGTCTAGGACCAGCCATCCAGCGTTTGTGAATCATTGATTCTCCAGGGCCAAGCTCCAGTCGTCCAGCTTCTGTGATTCTCTAGAGTCTAGGCTCCAGCCGTCCAGATCTCCGATTTTGTCTCTAGGACCAGGTACTGCCCTCATCGCAGCCCCTCACTGATTTGAGTGATTTTGAAATACTGACATACTCTGCAACTCGTTTCGCCTGGCTTGAAAGTTGAATATGATAATTAGGTCTTTATTTCACAGAATCACAATGGTTGTTTCAAGATCATTCTCAATTTCTCTTCAAATGCAATCCTTGGGCAGTCTTTGAGTTTTTTTTAATTCACAAAATCACAATGGTTGTTTACTTGTTTCTTGTTACTTTCTATTTTATTAGGATGGAAAATCGAGGACGGAAAAAGGGAAAACTATTATCTCCTTCTTCAACAAGAAACGTGGAGAAGAAACATCAACAATTGGAACATCAACAATTGTCGATATTCCTATGATTACTACAGAATCTCAACCTCAAGCCAAGGTTCCTATGATTACTACGTATTCCAATATGGATTCATCCGGTTTATAATAAAGATGAAGTTAGACGTGCTTATATCAAATGGGGATCAAATCAACCTGTCTTGGCAAAGTATCCAAGGACTAAAAGCGGAGGTCAAAACCGACGATTTCAACAAAGTTGGTTCATAAAATTTCCATGGTTAGAGTACTCTATTTCAAAGGATGCATCATTTTGCTTTCCATGCTTTGTTTTTCAAGATCGTGAACCTCTACATCCTGCTTTTACTGTTAATGGTTTCACTAGTTGGAAGAGAGTGAACAATGGGGCCAGATGTGTATTCTTAGCACATATGGGAGGTCCTACTTCCCCCACACAATAATGCAGTGAGAAATGTTGAGGCGTTGAAGAATATATCTCGGCATATCGATAAAGTCATGAATGTTCGAAGTTTGGAAAATGTTGAGAAAAATTGGTTGTGTCTTAAGACTACCATTGATAGTGTTCGGTGGCTTACTTTACAAGGATGCGCTTTGAGAGGTCATGATGAATCTTTAACGTCAAAGAACCGTGATATCTAGTTGAGTTGATTAGTTTGATGGGAAAGTTGAATGTTGAGATTGATGATGTTGTCTTACTTTAGAGATTCTAACGTGAATGCTCAAATCCTCATGTTACATGTTACGCATAAAAAATAAAAAAAATAAAACAAGTCCATCAAATGAATCATTACATAAAGTCAAACGACATGAGATCGTAGAAAGGATGCTCGGGAATGAGATGACAAATGAGGTCCAGTGCTTTTGTGAAGAATGTGTTGTTAGCAAACAACATTGAGATGTTGTTCCAAAAAGGATATCATGGAGGGCTAAGAAGATGCTGGAACTAGTGCATTCTAACTTGTGTGGGCCAATTACACCAACTTCAAATGGAGGCAAACGATATTTTATATCGTTTATTGATGATTTTAGTAGGAAAACCCCGGTTTATTTTTTACAGAAAAAGGTCAGAGGCTTTCTCTGCCTTTCAAAGGTTTTAAAGCATTGGTTGAAAAAGAAATCGACAACCCAATGAAATTTTGTACACCGACCGTGATGGATGTTGACGTGATGTTAAATTAGAAGAGATTAAATCTTTAATAATTTAGTAACCAAATATTTATTTATTACCATACTTAAAGTATTTATTACTTTATTTAAACTTAACTATTAAAACTTATGTAACTCATGAAGACATTAACTACTAACCCACCTATATAAACCTTTCTACCCCGAGTTTCATAACACACACAACTCAAAAAGCTCTCTTCTCTCTTAAAAAAGTTGTCATCTCTAATGTTCTCTGGGCAGAGAAAAAGGGTGTTCTTGTTGGGGCTTCGAGCTAACCAATTGAGTGCAGGTCCGAATTAGTTACACGACCGAGTCAGGCTGTTGTATCCTAGAGAGGTCCAGCCAAGACAATTCTAATGCATCGATTCTGACGAAAAAAAGAATTGTAGAGGGCTCGAATCTCCTTGGAGAGAGCGAGATACCCGTGTCTCAATCCGCTACGATTGATTTTCATTTTTTCTGTAATTTTATATTATTTTTTGAACTACCAACAGTGGAGAATACAACTCACAAGAATTTAAACATTTTTTGATAAGAGTGGAATTAAAAGGCAGCTGACTACATCTTATACACCTTAACAAAATGGTGTGTGTGAGAGGAAAAATCGTACTATTCTTAATATGCTACGAAGCCTTCTACGAAGAAGTGAATGTCCTAAAAGTTTATGGGTTGAAGCTGTACGTTGAAGTGTTTATATTTTGAATAGATGTCCCACACTTGTGGTTCCAAATGTAACTCCCGAAGAAGCATGGAGTGGGCATAGGCCAACTGTGGATCATTTTTGAGTGTTTGCGTGTATAGCATACGCCCATGTTCCAGATGAAAAAGAAGAAAGTAAGACTCACTTTGTGTGCTTGGTGTAGTGCTTAATTTGTGAAATTGATATAAGGGGATTCCTATTCGGAAATTGTGACCCCCCTCTTGTGAAACCTAGGTCCAACAGCCTTCTCATGTGAGAAGAAGAATAAGATGTATCAAAGATTTAACAATCTAGAAGACAAAAAAGCACATCTGGATAAGTCTTTATGTTGCGATCTGTAGCTGTTTCGTCGTCATCAAAGAAGTAGCCACTAGTCACTCTGTCAACAATAGAAGTTGAGTTTGTTGTTTGTTGTTTTTTTTTTTTGCAGCAGCTTCTTGTGCTTGTAAACGCTTTCAATTCGCTGAGGAGAATTCTTGAAGAACTTCAGTTCAAGCAACTAGACTCTACTCAAATTTTTTGTCATAACAATTAATCTCTTAAAAAATCATGTTTTTCATGGAAGTTGCAAGCAATATAGAAAAGAGGTATCATTTCTTGCGTGATCTCATATAAGGATGAAGTTACTGATCTTGTTTATTGCACAAGTGAAGATTAAGTTGCTGATAATTAAAAGAAAGACTGCAAAAATAACTAAGAAACACATGAGAAATTAAGGAATCAACGAAGAAAATTAAAAGAACGCAAATGAGCAATAATTATTTTTTCTTGGAAGAAAAGAGAAAACACCTAGACAACTTTCCGATGCTGGAGAAACCTCGTCAAGAGATAATCGAACAAAATACGGAACCCAAAGTATAGAAGGCCCATATCGCACCACTGGAACCGTTTGTAGATCCGCTGCACCAAACACACTGGATTATATAGATTTAGCTTCTTTCTTCCTTCATTCTTTGCCGAATTGTTTTTTGTTGCATCCAATGGTCCCTGTAATTGCAAATAATCCCTCACTGTTTACTTGGGCTATAAGGTAAGATTCATCCATATAGGATTTGTATATAGCAAGATGTTAATAATTATTTCAGTAATGCTAGGTAGCTCATCAGAGTCCAAGTCTCTTAAACAAAATTTTAAAATGCTTTAAATCTCAAAATACATGTTAGATTTAAAAAAAAATTATATATTCAAAATCAACGCATAAAGCTCTTTCTAACAAGATCCGTTGTCAGATAAGTTTTATCAGGTAAATCTCAATTCCATTGTTTTTTCAAAAACAATGAATTTAGAACTAAAACAATGAATTCTAAATTGTGTTTTAAAAACAATGGAGTCTATATTAAAACAATAAATTTTAGACAATGCATTCTAGGATAAAAGAACTGAATAAAGCTATTCACCTGTTGGGCTACCAAACTGATGAATGGGTTACATGTCATTTTCGTAATTGTTTTATTAATTAAAGAGATTTGGATTAGTTTTGGCCCCATCTGAAGTGACAAAGGTTTCACGACATGTGCAAATTTGTCTGTCTTAGATTGATAGATGAACTATAACAATTAATTTATGCCATCCTGGATTGCATAATTATCATTTAGATCAAGTAAAGTTCTAGTGAAGGTTCCATAATACTATAATAGGCCTAAACTAAAAACAAAAGGAAATTCACTAGTCTGTGTCAATGATCATTCATTGCATCCTACATCAATAAGGGGTTAAAATATTATATATGTCCTTAAACTATCACATTTTTCTAGATTATGTCTTTAAACTATTTTTTTTCTTTGTTCTATCCTTGAACTATTGTTTTCCACATGGTTTCTATCCTGAATCAACTTTCCAGTGTTGACTCCGACGAAAATGCTAACGTGTCATCTAAACTCCGACGAGATTGACATGTGGATTTATTTTTTAATTGATTTAACTCCACATGTGATCTTAAATTTAAAAAAAATAAAAAGAAAACGAACCAAAATGAAAATGAAAATTGAAATCAAAGGGTTTAGAAAGAAAATTGAAATCAAAACAACCCAATCAATCTTCACTACCAGAAGCCACCAATCTCAATATAGTCACCCTCTCACTCCACTGTCAGGATGATGAATCATCACTACTTTTGCGACTTTGCCGCAATCTCGTCGGTTATAGTCTCCGCAATCTCGTCGGTTATAGTCTCCAACCCAGGTGTAGTCGAAAACGCCGCACAGGTCGCATCAGTCACCACCACCAGTGCCCTTCTCTACAGCTCATCCCTTTCTCCATCTTTCTCTGCAACCAGATCTATGTTTACAAGCACTTCTTCCAGATCTATGTTCATATTGGGCATCGACAGTGGATCTCAACAATGTCCCTGCTGTTGAGCCGGAGTCTGCTGTTGAGCAAGAAATGGGTTTGTTTAAAATCCTCCACTCCACTGCCTCACACCCTCACGTTGATCCCAAGCAGGAGATGGGTTTGTTTCAAGGTTTTGTGCAGGTCATTTTCCACTTTGTCGGCAAGCACTGAAGTAGAAAGGTCTTCGTCTTTCCAAGATAAATCTTGTTTTAAACAGATCTTGTTCTAACAGATCTTCATAGATAATTTGGAACTTCTTTTTTGTTTTTTTTTTTTAACTTTCATGGGTGGAAAGAGAAACGAATTAAAAAATTACACTAAAGCAGGTTTTAATTTTATTTTTAATTAATTATACACGTGTTAAACGAAAATTAGTTTTTATTTTTATTTTATAATCACGTGAATGCCACATCAGCATTTTCTTCGGAGTCAACACCGGAAAGCTGACTCAGGATTCAAACCTTGTGGAAAACAATAGTTTGAGGATAGAATGAAGAAAAAAAATAATTTAAGGACATAATCGAGAAAGATGATACTCTAAGGACATATATAATATTTTAGCCCATCAACAAGGTGTGGAGTGTGGGACTAAATTTCAAGGTCAAATTCTAATTGATTCTTTTTTCTTTTTTCTTTTTTTGATAAAACCATAGCCTTCATTGAAAATCAAGGAACAGGGATACTGTCATGAATAACAGCAGACAAGATGAAATCGGGACATTCCCCTATCCACCGCATAGGGCAATCAAAGTTGATAGAATTCCTAGCAAGCTTATGTGCCACTCTATTACATAAACGACGAGTATAACGCAAAGAAACACTCCCTATACATGAAATAAGGGATCGTATATCATCCAAAATGTGCCCAAAAGGAGCTAATTCATACGCTTCAGACCTAATAGCATTCACCAGGACATGAGAATCCGATTCAATAATCAAGTTCGACACACCCATATGGATGGCTAATTGGGTACCCTTCATTAAAGCATAAGCCTTTACGACTTGGGGACCAAAAGCACCAGCCATACATTCTGATAAAGCTGCACATACTTGACCATTATGGTCCCGAATAACAGCCCCAACTCCTATAGCATGTGCCTCATTGAAAACAGCCCTATCAACACTAAGTTTGATCGTCCCCGAGCTCGGAGGAGCCCACTTGACTGCCTCTTGCACACTCTGCTCCGGCCTTGGCAGGTTCCTTGAAGCCCGGGCTTGGTCATATTCCGCCATGTAATACTCAACAAAGTTGATAGTGCTCGTGGCTGACCGCCACTTCCCTTCAAAAATAAAAGAGTTCTTGTTGGTCCAAACGGCCCAAGCATAATACATCACTCTCTTCGCAACCTCTCCCTCACCCCCAAGGAGGACTTGAGATAACCAGTCTTCAAAAGAAAGGTCCCTCTCTTTACTCTGATAAGCCACACACCCAGCCTCTTGCCAGACCACAGATGCCCATTTACACTCCAAAAGGGCATGAGATACATTCTCCATACATCTCCCACACAAAGAACAAGTCCCTTCCTGGATAATTTACCTCTTCATTAATACATAATTACAAGGGAGGATGTTGTGAATAGCTCTCCAAACAAAGTGAATAATCTTACTAGGCATATTCAGCTTCCACAATCTGTTCCAAGGGAACGCATTCACGGAAGAAGAAGAGTTACCTATCATGCGCTCTTCGGATCGAAGATGACAAGCGATATGATACGCACTCCGCACCGAGAAATTACCACAAGCCTCCCAATGCCAAGTTAGACGATCCACAGAGGAACCCTTGCTAATGGGAATGTCCAGAATAAAATCACAATCACAAGGGAGAAAGATTGACCGATTTTTAGCTTCGTCCCACGATCTAGAGTTCTGGTCAATTAAATATGAAACTTTCGTAAACTTTTGACCCTTGGTAAGGCAAGAAATAGGCTTGAAATAAAGGGGTCTTGGCAACCATGGATCAAGACCAATATAAACCTTCTGCCCATTACCAATCCTCCACTTGGCCCCTCTCGCTACTACTGTTTTGGCCATAAGGATACTTCGCCATGCATAAGAAGGGGAAGAGCCAAGGCTAGCAGATAAAAAATCAGAATGAGGAAAATAACGTGCCTTGTAAACCTTTGCAAACAGAGAACCAGGATTAGACATCAACCTCCAGCCCTGCTTAGCAAGGAGAGCCAAGTTGAAGGCATGTAGATCGCGAAACCCCACACCGCCTTGGTTCTTCAGAAAACAAAGGTGGTCCCAAGACCACCAATGAATGCCCCGCTTATCAACAGAGTTAGTCCACCAAAACCTGGCTATAGACTGTGTGATCTCATTGCACAAAGAAGTAGGAAGCTTGAAGCAAGACATAGCATACGTGGGAGCTGCTTGAGCAACTGCTTTAATTAGGACTTCCTTGCCCCCTTTAGAGAGACATCTCTCCTTCCACCCTTTCAGCTTAGACTCAATCTTGTTCTTGATGGTGTAAAAGATGTTCTTCTTAGAGCGCCCAATCAAGGAAGGGAGACCCAAATATTTATCATGGGGAGCGGAGATAGGAATGGCCAGAATATTAGATAACCTCCCCCTGGTAGCTCTCGGGATAGAAGGGCTAAAAAATATATGTGACTTCCCCAAATTTACCTTCTGACCCGAGGCCTGTTTGTACACTGAGAGGATGCGGGCTACAGTCGAACATTCATTTGCATCAGCCCTACAGAATAAGAGGCTGTCATCGGCAAAGAAGAGATGTGAGATAGGAGGACACCCTCTCGCCAGATTACAACCCATGATAGACCCGCAGCTATTAGCTTTGGACAGCAAAGCAGACAAACCCTCTGCACACAATAGAAAGAGGTATGGGGAGAGCGGATCACCCTGGCGAAGACCGCGGGAAGGAAGAAGCTTGCCTCTGGGAACCCCATTAACTACCACATAATAAGAGACAGATTGAACACAAGCCATAATAAGGTCCACCCATCGAGCATCAAACCCCATTTTAAGCATGATTTCCTGAAGGAAAGACCACTCCACCCTATCATAAACCTTACTCATATCAAGTTTGATTGCCATTGATCCCAAATTGCCTCTTTGCCTTGAATGAATGTGGTGCATAGCTTCAAAAGCAACAAGAACATTATCAGAAATTAAGCGCCCAGGGATAAAAGCACTTTGATTTTCGGAGATAATGGTAGGGAGAAATTTCTTAAGACGATTTGCTAGAACTTTGGAAATGATTTTGTAACTGACATTGCATAGACTAATAGGCCAAAAATCAGACACCCTTTTAGGAGTAGCAACCTTCGGTATTAGCACTATATTTGTATGATTTATCTGATCTGGCAATGACTTAGTGGCAAAGAAATCCTTCACCATAGAAACCACATCAATACTCACAGTGCAGAAATGTTGGTAAAAGAGGGCAGGCATACCATCAGGGCCTGGAGCCTTAGTGGGGGCCATATTACCAACCGCTGCAAAAATCTCCTCCTTTCGAGGCTCACCCAGCAGAATACGATTCATATCATCAGTCACACGACACTCTACCGGATCAATAACATTCGCAATAGAATTAGGATGCGAAGAAGAAAAGATAGAGTTAAAATAATCCAAACAACACCTCTCAATCAAAGGCAAATCACTCAGCCACGCCCCATGATCATCCTCTATACCCAAGATATGATTTTTCCTTTTACGGTGAGAGGATTGACGATGGAAAAAGGAAGTGTTGCGATCCCCCGCTTGGAGCCACGAGACTCTAGAGCGTTGCCTCCACATAGTTTCCTCTCTCTCTAAAAGCTCATTAACCTCCAACCTAAGCTTTCGGATAGTTTGGCTTGTCTCCTCAGTTTTCACCCTCCCTTCGGCAACCTGTAGCTCCAACATTTTCTTTTTTAAGGTCTGCTGGACATGGCCAAAAGTGGTTTTATTCCACAACCTTAGCGCCATCTGGCAGTGATTTAATTTCGAGGAGATTGGGGATAATCTCGGATTGTGAAACCAAGCTTCCTTCACCACATCAGAACACTGCTCATGTCTAATCCACATAGCCTCGAAGCGAAAGCACTTCTTTGGATGCCTAGCAAAATGGACAAGTTCAATTGTGCTCAGCGCAATAGGGACATGGTCGGACACAGAGGAAACCAAATGAGAGACACTAGCATTAGGAAACAAACGCATCCAATCCAAAGAGGCCACAGCTCGGTCCAACCGTTCCTGAATAAGAAGATCCCCCTGGCGATGATTAGACCAAGTGAATTTGTTTCCTCTATAGCCCAGATCATGTAAACCACAAGAGGAAAGGGCATCCCGAAACTTCTCTATCGGAGAGTTAAGCCGGGGTCGACCCCCCTTTTTCTTCCCACCACCCAAAATCTCATTGAAATCCCCCATAACCACCTAGGGCAAAGCCGATCTTCGGTTCAAAGCACACAACAAATCCCAGGACTCCTTCCGGCGGTGGGTTTCAGGACGCCCATAGAACCTGGTAAAACGCCAATCAGCACCACAAGAGTCATTATCAGCCCCAACGACAACATCAATATGCGAGGAAGAAAAACATTGAAGCCTCACATCTAGATTGTCCTGCCAGAGCAAAGCAATACCACCCCCATAATAATCATTCTGGACATCAATACAACAGTAGGAACCCAAACGATTTGCTAAATTCTTCATACGCTTACTTGAAAGTCTTGTCTCCATGAGAAACAACACCTGGGGAACTTTACACTTGACCAAGTAGATCAGTGCTTGAACTGCCTGATGGTTCCCAAGCCCTCGACAGTTCCAAGCTAAGCATTTCATTGCTCCCGGCAGTGCTGCCTAGCAGCCACCGTCGATATTATATCTTGAGAAATTAGAGCATCATCAAGAGGAGATTGAATCTTAGCTTTCTTATTGTCCACAGTTTCTACTACAGCAGGATTTGAGGTTTCCACAAGAGATTTCCTTTTATGGGGCATTTGGGCTAGAGTACCCCCATCCGAAGTGTCTCCCATGGTAAGATGAATCTCACGGGCCAGACGTTTCCAGTGAGGATGAGGAATAGGGGAACTGTTGATAAGGGTGTCCTCATCCATAGCATTTGGACGGGGGTAGGCCATACCTCCTGGGTCACTAGAAAGATCCTTAGAGGAGCAATTGTCACTAGAAATTTTCTGTTTGTCCCTCTTTGGAACCGCCTCTTTAGCTACCCTCTCTTTTGGGTCCCTACCGATTGGTACCACTGTAGTTTCCACTCCTTCGAACATGACTTTCGGAGCTTCAGAAATTGCATCCCGTCCGACCCCCTCCGTTGGAGCCTCCGAGGAGGAAACCAGAGAAACCTTTAGTGTGTTATCATCAGATTTGTTATGCCCAGACGAGCTCTCTCCACTACGCCTAGGCTCGCTAGATCTAGGCACCTGAGCTCTCAGGAAAGCTCCATATTCGGACTTCGCTATGCCCCCATTCCTCCTCTGTTGGATAGCAGTATTACAGTCAGACTCGCCATGCCCCAGGCAACCACAACAAAAGCAAAAATCAGCCAATTTCTCATAGCGAAAAGGTATCCATAAATCATCCCGACCCCCAATCGAGACAATCTTCCCTCTCAAGAGAGACTTCCCAATATCCACTAACACCCTGACACGCAGAAACATCCCACTTCCTGATCTTTCTGTTCTGGCATCTACCTCCATCACCTTCCCCATGAAGCCCCCAATCAGATGCCCAATCTTTTCAGTAATAGCATTGAGGGGTAGATCATGGAGTTGCACCCAAAAAGAGGATTTCGTCATCTCTACCTTTGAAAGTTGTTCATCCCCTCGTATTTCTTTGAGGAGAACTAACTGTCTATCAAAATTCCACGGGCTATTCCACATAACCCTGTCTCTGGTGTTTCGTGACCCAAACTGGAATAGAAAGAGGTTTTCCCCCAGATCTTGGACAGAGAACCCGTCCCCAGGGTTCCAAACCCTCTTCATTGTGGTTTTGAAAGCTTCCTTATTGTACGATCTGGATGTAATAAGCTTACCCAGAAGACAGGTATTATTCCCACGAGGCGGTGACGCGAGATCGTCCGAATCCAAGGGTAACCTTGTTGCCTCCTCCTCCGTCAAAGTTAACTTGGTGCATAAATCAGACAAATCCTCTACCATAGCAGACACGAGGAGGATCCGAGGTTGTTCACCGTCAGCAAAATAACTATGAACTAGGGCAGGGATATCGTAGAGAATAACAAGGAAGACCCTCCTAGGAAACCTAGAGGGGGAAAACTCGTACAAAACCAGGGAGAAAGCACCTACAGAGCGATGCTCAGAGGAGAGATTTTTTTTTGTTAATTGATTCTTGAAAGCTTGATCTAATGGTCGAAGCATATTACATATGAGGTTGAGTTTGGTATTGTTTATACTTTTATTGTTACCCTTTTTTTGCAGGGGTACAATTTAGAGGTTAAGTTTCGACTTTTGAAAACAATCTTTTGACATATTTTGTTAGGATAAAATCTGCATATATTTTGCCTGTCTCAAATCTTGTCCACGGAAACTTTATTATACACGGGAGTTGTTTACATTTGGGATAAGTATCGTAAAAGTCATTTTACTTATCAAAAAAGGTCAATTGAGCCCTTATACTTTCTTTTTTTTCATGTCAAACCAACCCTTCAACTTCAAGAAATGGATCACGTTGCTCTTCACACTCTTTTCTTTACGGCAAAATGATACTTTTCATCCCTCAACTATTGGTCGGATTTCATTTTCGTCCCTTAGCTTTTTTCTCCCTTTTTCATCCCCAACTACGGGAAAATAGTAAAGTACCCCGTTTGTCCCTCAACTAAATCCGTAAATGGAAAAATCTAACGTGACATCCTATTTATCTAAAATCCCTAATTATAGTCAAAATGGAGAAACTATTTTTTTTCCAAATTATGATCGAAACTTTCAAATACATTCTTACAGAGACAAATCTTGCATATACACATGGATAAATTTGATAAATTTCGGAAAATCGAATTTGGCCTTGTTCTTCAAACCCCATTCCATAGCGATGGTGTATGTGGATTCGACATCCACCAGCGATTTCTCCAAGAATCACCGAAATCAGTGCACGTACATGTATGATATGAACGCAAGTGTGTTCCGTTAATTGTTGCTTAGTTGGCTAACGTCTGTTAGTTAGTTGTTAGCTTAAGTTGGTGTAACAAAATATTAATAAAAAAAGTAACGTATTTTCAGGTGGAATATTAATTAAACAAAAAAATTACATGTCATCAGTTGACGGCCACGTCATCTCTATTATGACAGAAAAGTGGTTGAAAGGTTTTTTTGAACCATTGCTTAAAGTTGAGGGGCTGATTTGCTCCGGAAAAAAATTCAACAAAACAAGAAGTAATGGATCAGTGATAAAGGGTTTTTAATGTTGTTATGGACAGCAAAGCCAGGTGAACTAATTGATGCAAGCCATATTACCACCCGTTGAAGACATACGCTGTCTGTGTCAAATAAAAAGAAAATCCAACCACTTTTTAATTGCAGACGACAGACGTTGTGAAGTCATATGTTGAGTAGTTTCCAGTTTTGTGCAAATCAAGTCGCATGCGTCTGTGGAACTCTTGCCTCTTTTTCCCTTGTAACTCTTCAACACAACAAGAGAAATAAAAAAAAAGAAAAGAAGAGGATACAAGTCAGATACAATGTTTTTATGGCATCTTTGCACCTAACTTGGTTAATGCTATGCTCATGAACGTATTAATCAAGTCCTTATTGAGCTGTAATCTTCCAATCTTTTCCACAAAAATGTGTGAATTCATAATAAATGGGTTGCTCCTTGCCCCAACTAAATCATTATTTTTTTTTTGGTAGACTGTGATCTGCCACCCCCCAACCCACTGCAACCCCTTTTAATTAAATTCTGCCATAAATGTTTTCAACTGCATTATGAATGTTTTCCCATGTTTTACTTTTACGGCTCCAGCAGAAGCTAGATGTGCCCATTTTTGTGTCATATTTATACAAGAGGAAATTACGCAATAACACTGATCACTTTTTTAAAACCTAAAAGTAACTTTTAATACACCTCACAAACCCTCGAAATTGAGGGTTATAAAATTTTGAGTTGAAGAGTTCAGTGAGAGGGAATTTCCTCCCTCTTTCGTCCCACTTAACTCTCTCTCCAAGCATCCAAACAATGTGAAGTTTCTCCTTAACCCTCCTCACTTAACTCTATAAAACACCAATCCAAACAAACCCCCTAAAAGTAACTTCTAATACGCATTCTACTGGCATTTAACAAGATGGTTGGAAAAACAGGGGCAAATACCACTGCTATTATAGCAGGCCACATTTCACAAGTATAGCGACAGAAATCACACAATGATGTAGCTTAACTAACACCGACCCCTTTCTATAACTGCAATATTAATGTGGTGGTCATTCTGTAGATTTTACCAAAAAGAGAGGCAAATGGATATAGAAACAACTATATCAACACCATCCTAGTTCCATGATCTTCCAAACACTCAAATCAATCATCATACATTGCTAAACAAGAAAGTAACAAAGAAAAAGGCAGAGCCAGTTGAAGAAAATGTCTCTAGTCACAGAGGAGATCAAGGCCAAGGCTGAGTATTACTCTGGAGATGAAATCTGCCAACTGAAATCAAAGGAATTGCTGATTGAGATAGGGATGCCAAATGGGTTGCTACCTTTGAGGGATATTGAAGAGTGTGGGTATGTGAGGGAGACAGGATTTGTATGGCTCAAGCAAAAGAATAGCATAACCCACAAATTTGAGAAGATTGGGAGGTACACCACCTATGGAACAGAGGTCACAGCAACTGTTGAGCAGCACAAGATCAAGAAGCTGACTGGTGTGAAGAGCAAGGAGCTCTTGATTTGGCTCACTATTGGTGACATCTATATTGATGATCCAGCCAGTGGTAAGATCACTTTCAAGACTCCTGCAGGTCTCAGCAGGACTTTTCCAGTGTCTGCCTTTCAGGTTGAAGAGGAAGTTAAGGATGGAAAGGAAGCCAATGAAGTGAAGGAAGTGAATGCAGCTGTTGAGGTGAAGGATGCCTAAGTTTAGATTTCATCTTTTACTAGTAGCACTAAAACTGCTTGTCTGTGCTTTCTTTGTATGTGCTGGATCTACTGGCCTTGAAACTTCTATTACCTGCAATAAAAAAAATAGACTCACTTTTCCTTAACAGCTTCGTTGTTCAATCTTTTTTTGGGGATATTTTTTATTGCTAAAGAAAATTGGAACTTATTAGATAGGAAAATAAAAGAAAGTTTTTGTTGTAAATTCGATATGTGATCTTCATCTAGGATCATTTAGCCACCAAAGATTAATAATGAAATGTATACATATGTATATCTGGATTTCAAAATGGCAGTAAGAGGAAGCCAACGATGGTACATGTTTAAGGATACAAGGTTACAGGTTATAGTTCAAGAGCGGATTCATGTGACAAACTGGAAAAAAAAAAGGTGGAAAAGCAAGCAACAACTTAACTATACTACGAAAGAAATTTCAGTGGGCCATCCAAACAATTATGTGAGTTCATGTGCTCCTATCATCGTTGATGATAGGAGCACATGAACTCACATAATATATCATCAATGAGGATAGGAGCATATGAACTATAAAATAATTCCAGGCCACCAGCGGGTAGGGCCTACCAATCAAAGCCTATTTTCAGTCAGTCACTGACCTCTGCCTAATTCATTACATTAGCTTTAATCAAACAGGTAAAGCCTTTTGTAGAGTTCAGTTGGACTTCCCTCTTTCAGTATCTCACTTAAGTCCCTAATCTCAAGCCTCAATGGATCTGAGTCACAAATTCAGATAAAAGACTGCATTTGACGTTTCATCTCAATAATTGCCATCCAACTCCTCAAAATAAACAATACAAAACTGTGGAGTGTATTGGGTGTAATTTTGTTTGAATGGTTAGAAACTCAACAGAATTCAGAACCCCTGAAATGAGCAGGGTAAAACTTTGGCTCACAAGAGCAACCTGATAACATTAGAGCTTTAAGAGCCATAGGGGCGCATTAGAATAACCAAGAATCATACCGTGGATGCCATAGCTCATTTGCTATCAATTCATTCCTGGTGTAGCCTTAACTCAGAGTCTCCAAACTCCATCTCCTCAGTAGTGGTCTTGAAGTAAACAACGTATTTGTTGCATTAATTTCTAGCAATCACATTTACACCTACCCACCAACCATTATCATAGAGAGCATCAGCCTCATTGAGCAACTTGAAACGATAAACCATTTTAATTTCTAGCGGAGAAGGCCTAATGTGCAGAATATCAACCTCCTCTCCTAGAAAGGCTTTGCCATCTTCAGTTTTCAAAGTCTGGTACTCGATAAGGAACTTGTCCTTTCCCAATGGTTCAATAACAGTTGCAGCAAACCAAGCACCTTCAAAACCTTTTTCATCACTCCTAACTTCAACATGTGTTCCTTTGCTACTATACATATGCTCTTTTGCTGCTTCACTAGGTTTGGCATTCTCCAAAAGTGGCAAATTCTGCAATTCAAGATAAAAAAAGGAAACAAATAAGCCAGATAAGAATATTAAGATGCTATACAGCTACAGGAAAGACAAATCACTTTCCAAAACAAATAAACCTTAAAACAAATTCAGTTCTAGTGTTCTACAGCCCTCATGTTCTAAGGACTTTGTGGCCAAAAGCCCATTGCCATATACTGTAAAAGCAACATTCCTTTCAAGAAATCCATGTACTATTATCATCAGGGCAATGTGTCTACAAGGTATAAACTTCCCTTTCTTTACCCCAAGTTCTCCCAAATCGAAAGCAGCCATAACAGAACCTATTCCCTCATTCTCGTTGACTCTTCTCACACCTCTCTATCTCACAAAAGAATCAATCAAAACACAAAATATTTTCTTTCTTATTCCTTCCCTCTTCTTCCCTTTTGTACTTGCCAACCATCAAAAGAACCCTAATAAAACCCAGTTACAAAATCCCATTGCCATTCCCAGCAACTTCTTTCCCTCTTGCTTTCAGTTTTAGGTAAAACAAGAAAAATAAAGAAAAGAAGAATGACACTTCAACAAAGTCCGTTAGTAACAAAACAATGCAAATATTTCCGGACCAAATGAACCATATAAATTAAATAGCAAAAATTTAACAAATGGGAAAATTTAATTCAAAAAAGAATAAGAAAATCCCACCTCCACCTTCTCTTGGTTCAGCTTCACGTTCTCCTCCTCAAAAGGAGGTTTCCAAGCCCCATTTGCCCACTCTCTATGCAGCCTCAACCGTTCCTTCCCGAACTCCATCTCCTCCCTTGATCTCCTGAAATACACCGTAAACCTCCCCTCCCCTCCCCTTTCTCCTTCGTTGTCACGCCCTCCCACCACCCGTACGAATGGAAAGCATCCACTTACTCGCTGAACTTGAACTCGCGCTCCTTCTCCGGTGGAGGCACGGGCCTTAACATCACCACATCCACAATCTCCCTCACAGGGGCGATCCCCTCTTCATCCACGAAAAGGGATGTGTACTCCACTTGCTGTCTTTATTAATTTAAACTTAATTCCGTTAATTAAAAAAGCATGTATTTTTTTACTTAAAAATTAAACTTAATCAAATAAAACACATCCTTTTTTAGTTTTACCGGGAACAGGTCCGTCTAGTGGATCCCTTAAATGGAGAACTTCGCGAAACTTGTCCGTCTCTCCACACCCCCTTTCAATCTGAAACCCAGCTTCAAACCAACCATAACTCTCGCAATCTTAGAGACCCACTTGCGCCAATGCCAAAGTTTCAAGGTTTTCCATCAGATTCTCTCTCAGATGATCCTTACTGGCTTCATCAAAGACACTTACGCCGCAAGCAGAGTCCTCAAGTTCTCCACCGGCTCTCCTTTCATTTCCATCGACCACTCTCTCCAAATCTTTACTCATATCGCGAACCCAAATGGTTTCATCTATAACACCCTCGCCAGAGCGTATATACGGAGAAACTCTCCTCAAGAAGCTATGTACTTGTATAAATTGATGATGAAGAATAATGTGGGTCCTGATAACCATACATACCCAATTCTAGTTCAAGCTTGTGCTCTTCGGTTTGTCGAGTTTGAAGGAAAATTGATACATGGTCATGTTTTGCAAATTGGTTTTGAATCGGATGTTTATGTACAGAACACATTGATTAACATGTATAGTGTTTGTGGGAATGTGATTGATGCTCATAAATTGTTTGATGAAAGTCCCGTGCTGGACTTGGTTTCATGGAATTCCATATTGGCTGGGTATGTTCGTGTTGGAGATGTGGATGAGGCGAAGTATATATATGACCGGATGCCTGAAAGAAATGTTATTGCTTCTAATTCGATGATTGTTTTGTTTGGTAGCAAGGGTTGTGTTACCGAGGCTTGCAGGTTGTTCGAGAATATGCCTAAGAAAGATTTGGTGTCGTGGAGTGCTATGATTTCTTGTTTTGAGCAAAATGAAAAATATGATGCAGCATTGGTTAAGTTTATTGAAATGATTGGTTATGGAATTGCAGCAGATGAGGTGGTGGTGGTCAGTGTTCTTTCAGCATGTGCACATTTGGAGGCTGCTGAGGCAGGGAAGTTGATCCATGGATTAGTTGTGAAAGTTGGGGTTGATTCATATGTTAATCTTCAAAATGCTTTAATTCATATGTATTCAAGGTGTGGGGAAATAATGGCTGCTGAATGTCTGTTTAACGGAGGTTACCTTTTGGACCAAATATCTTGGAATTCTATGATCTCTGGGTACATGAAATGCGGGTCATTAGAGAAAGCCAAGGCATTATTTGATTCAATGCCTGAAAAAGACATTGTGTCTTGGAGTGCAATTATATCTGGTTACTCTCAACATGATCGATTTTTAGAGACTTTGTCTTTGTTCCAAGAGATGCAACTCAGCCGAATTAGTCCTGACGAAACAACTTTGGTCAGTGTGATATCAGCTTGTACCCACTTGGCTGCTCTTGATCAAGGTAAATGGATACATGTTTATTTAAGGAAATATGGCCTAAAGATTAATGTCATACTGGGTACAACTCTCATAGACATGTATATGAAATGTGGGTGTGTGGAAAATGCATTGGGTGTTTTTGATGGGATGGAGGAAAAGGGGATTTCTACTTGGAATGCTCTTATTCGTGGCTTGGCAATGAATGGATTGGTATACAAGTCACTCCACTTGTTTTCCGAGATGAAGAAGCATGCCATAGTGCCTAATGAGATAACCTTCATGGCGGTGCTCGATGCTTGTCGACAAATGGGATTAGTTGACGAGGGGCGTCGTCATTTTAAGTCCATGATTGAAGAGTTGAGGATGAAACCTAACGTTAAGCACTATGGATGCATGGTTGATCTACTAGGACGTGCAGGCTTGCTAAAGGAAGCAGAGGAACTCATTGAGAGTATGCCTATGTTGCCAGATGTGGCAACTTGGGGTGCACTACTTGGGGCTTGTAGAAAACATGGTGATAATGAGATGGGGGAGAGGGTTGGAAGAAAGCTCGTGGAGCTTCAGCCTGATCACGATGGCTTCCATGTTTTATTGTCCAACATATGTGCTTCAAAAGGTAATTGGAATGATGTACTCGAGATTAGGGGCATGATGATGCAAAATAGGGTGGTGAAGACACCAGGTTGTAGTATGATTGAAGCGAATGGAACAATTCATGAGTTCTTGGCTGGAGATAAGGCTCATCCTCAGATAAAGGAAATGGAGCATATGTTGGATGAGATTGCTAGCAGATTGAAAATGGAAGGTTATGCTCCAGACACACATGCAGTTCCCCTCGACATTGATGAAGAAGAGAAAGAAACTACCCTCTTTAGACATAGTGAAAAGCTTGCCATTGTGTTTGGGCTTATCACTCTTGCACCGCCTACCCCAATAAGGATAATGAAGAATCTGCGAATCTGTAATGATTGTCATACAGTGGCGAAATTCATTTCTAGGGTTTATAATCGTGACATTGTGGTGAGAGATCGACATCTCTTTCACCACTTCAAGCAGGGTTATTGTTCATGCAGGGATTACTGGTAGCAGACTATACAAACAGGCAAACGCAGTTGGGAGGGCAAATTAATATACTTCTGCAGCCACTAAGTAATGCAGCTGTGGCTCTAATTGTTAGCTGCAATTTCAATGGGGGCTATAAATAGTTGAATGTTTTATTTGCTGCTGTTGATGTATGTCTTTTGCACCGTATAACGCTTTGATGCAAAATGCCACCTTACTTGTATGCAAGAATCAAATTATTTTACGGAGATCTTTGATATCTTTATATCAGCTCATAAAAAGCTTTATTCTAAGTCATATCTTCTAGATCATACATGTGTAGCATAGAATTCATGATAGCTAGGGAGATTGGATTCAAACCCATATGTTTCATTACGTCTGCATGTATTTGCTTGCCAACAGTATAACCATACGAGCCAATTTAGGTGCAATTTCTGACTGCAATTCGAGCCAATTGAGGTACAAGCTCTGATAAAGCAGGTTTCTAAGTGAAAATCATGCTATCCCATGTTCAAATGTTAAGAAACACTTTATTATGACTTGAGGTTCAGACATGGGCACAAATATGTACAACCATATTACTGTTTCGCCAGAAACAGAGGATCCAAAAAGATGTATGTTCTTTCATTCAGCCAAAAACATACATATAAATAAAAATATCCTGATTTAATCATATGGCATCACAATCTCTGCCCAATACAACAACAAAAAAATGAATTAGGGCCAAACCCCAATTAAGGTACATATAGGTAACCGGGAGTGTAGCCTTAGTAAAAGCATTAAGACCGATCAATACTAAACGATTAACTCTTGTTAATCGGAAGAGCAGCCTATGTTTATTTTACAGTTATGAGAAAGAATGTTGTGTGTTACATTTTCTGAGGTATCAAACTCTTTATTTACCTACCCTAAACTTGAAGCTGTACAGTAGAGAGGCATTTTGGTCTTCTAAAGAGCGGCGAGTCTTCAAACAAGAATCTGAGACTTAGCAGCAACACGGGAACATTTCTTCCGGCCACTCTTGCTAAGTGCACAAACACATATCTCAAGAAGGTCATAATCCTCCTCCCAGAATAACAAGGCTGCCTTCTCTGGATTCTCCAACAGCAATCTGGATGTCAGGAATCCAGCAATGGTCCATGTTTGGAACAAACGAGATTGCTTCCCAATGAACCTCCCACTTCGGGTGTCATAATACTCAGGCCAGCGGTCAGCAGATAGCCTCTTCTCTGCTAAAGCAACTGCCTTTTCGGCTAGTTCCAATCTACCCAGCTTAATACATGCCAGTGTGAACTGAAAAGAAATAAATATACAAAAGAGTATTTTGAGGGCAAAGTTAAACTTATACAGCTCAAGGTATACCCAAGGCACGTATACCATGAAGATTCACAATCATAGTAAAAATTATAAAATAATTTCACAAACAAACTATAAAATAACAATATTCAGGGTGTAAGTCTTTACTTTTCAAATTTTCTTTCCCTATCAGTTTTAAAATATTTCGTAAAAAAAGTGAGCATAGCAAATAAGCTTGAAATGGCTACTTTCACCGTCCCATTTCCAGGTTCTTTCAAGCAATGGGGAGATAAACATTTTTGGCCAATTTAAAGAGCTGCATCCACATTATCTAGAGAAATGTCAGATCAATCTTGTCTGTTCCAATTCAAAATTTGTAGGTTGGATAGTTTTGGAGTCACTAATAATTAATAAACCAGTCCAACGGTTGTATCAAGAAATGAATCTTGACATGATTCCATAAAGATCCTCAATCATTAAGCATTCCAAAATTGTAAAGATGTACAATGAATCTAAGCTTTACCTGCCACAGAAGTGTTGGCCATGATCCTCCATTGTGATATGACCAGGGCCTGTAACAGTCAATCAATGAAATAAGTCAATGGAGACAAATACCTCACCCAATCAACAACAAATCTAGTTGTGGCTATATACCATAAAAATTCACATGATAGAAGGATAACATTAGAACAACTTAACAAACGAGTGCACAAGAGCCTGTAGAAACTGTAACAGTGTAGAAAGGGAAAATAAAGCGAGCTTACGTATTCTTTGGGTCACTGCCTGTGATGATACGCCACTCTTCATACTCTAAAGCAGGGTAACATATCTTAAGAGGCATGTGTCCCACAAGTTCATCCCATTTGGCATCAATCAGATTTAAAATAGCAGTATTTTGTTTCGGTGTACCCAGAGATGAAACAACAGACCAAAGATTTCCAAGTGTGAAGAACCTAAAATCCATATTTGCTGGCTGAAGATTGCCAATCATGTAGCCACCTTCTTCTGGAATCCAATCCATAAGCCATGCAGGAATCTGTTCAGGGTAAATATTAAATTTGTTTGTGGCATCCATGGAATACTCTTCTGTTTTATACCGGTAAATCTCATTGATCTTTTTCATGTCCACCCAATAATATTCACGAATGTGGAATGACAGTGCACTAAGTCTATTATTTATAGCCGCCACCAAATTTTTAGAACCATCATTTACGGCAAGCATCTCACGGGAGCACCGTAATGCTGAGTAAAACAATGCCTGCAAAATCGAAGTTACGATAAGTAACATGATCCAAAAGGTAAGGTAGCATGTAGAAAATAAACTAACAATTAAGAAAGAAAAGAAGCACATAAAACTTGCAAAATGCTAGCAAAAAACGCAAACTCAAATACATTGACAAGATAAAGTCACTCACTGTCCATGTCAAAAAAAACACCTAATACACAATAAAAACACAATTCAAAGCAACTTGAAAACTATTGATATTGAACTCACTTGGATCTCCAAGGGGTGACCATGAATACCCATTCGCCGGTCTATCATGCAAGAGCCATCAGTGACTAGCAGAGAAGGGAACATATCAAAACCATCAGTTAAGCACAAGTTTAGTATCAGTTTAATGCCTGTCTGAACGTCAACCCTTTCCTGTAATCCATAGTCACCGGTGATCTTTCCATATGCCCTTAAAAGAATAATCCACCACAGCCCTATAAAATATAGTCAAAGTGCCAAGAACTCAGTCATTTAGTGCTATTACAAGAGACGGAGAGAGTTTCTTTTGAAGATATGATTCTTGATAACGTATAAAAATACTAACCAGAATCTACAGGTGCAACACGGCCAATAGCTGATTCTCCAAAATCAGGATCAAGTACTTCTTCAAATTTATCGTTATCAAGCGGCACATGTCTCACTTTAAAACTTGCAGGCATCAATCCCTGCCCTGGACTATAGCAGTCCACTGTTTTCTCCCAACTCTAAGTTAAAAGATAAGAAACCAACCATGAAAATTGAAAAAATAATGGCTACACATGAAAATTGACAAAATAATGGCTACACTTTACAAGTATTAAAAGCAACGAACATCTCGCAAATAAATGGAATTGGACTATTGGATTTTAAAACAACAAAAAGGATAAAAGGAATGTGAATCATTACCTGCAATTGCAGTGTATGGAGTAGGAAATTCCTCACAATCTCTCCTTCTCCCCTAAGCAAGAATGCAAGGGCTGAAGGCACAAAATCACGAATAAAGACCTGATCATAATTCAATGGCTGCTTATCCGCGGGATCATTTGCAGCCATCGTTCCCACAGGACTCCCACAATACCTAACAACTGCATCATTCAACAATCTCCAACCCTCCTTCTCAAGTTCAGTCTCCTCCCTCTTAAGACTACCGATCTCGGCTTTCACACCCTCTAAACTCTCTCCATTCAGCTTTTCTCCACCAGTACCAACTTCTATCCTGGACTCCTCTCCCACAACATTTTCATCTTTATCAATCCTCTCAACCACGAGTTGCTTAACACCAATCCCATTATGCACGTAGATTCTCTCAAAGTTGTTCTCATTCACCCTCGTCTCAACAGAAGTTGAATAATCACGAACCTTGGACACAGCACTCACAACGACAGGAATACCCCTATTGATCGTATTATTATCAAAGGGCCTTGAAACAACTCTCCACAGGCCAAAACTTGAATTTGGTTTGCAAAAACACTTCTGGGTATTGTGGATTACGCGTTGAAAGCCCGAAATTCGCGAAGGGTTTGAGGAAAAATCCCTTCTTGTGTCAAAATGGAATCCAGATTTAAATACTCCGTCACGTAAGCCATGTTGGTCGGGGTGGCATTTTGAAGATGAGAAACCCAGAAAGGCATGGTTTCGACGACATATGAGGAATCTAAAAGAGGGTTTCATGGTGGAATTACCAAGGAATATAATCGTATTCATTACAACAAAAGATGGGAGGAAACGGCAAAACTAAACAAAAGAACATCAAAATCTTTGTGGCTTTAATAATCAAAAAAAAAAAAGGACAATCGATCAAATAAAGTTATCAATATATGAACAAATAAGAAAAGGGAATTTAGGATATCGGTTGATCTTACAAAAATGGAGAGATCTAAGATGCGAAGTGATTTGCTTTGATGAAAAACAAAATTGGTGTCTGAAACAAATGATGTCCCGTAAAGAAAGGAGAGGCCTTTTCTAATGTAGGCGGCGAACTGGCGAAAGCAGCCTCATTCATTCATTGTTTGCTATACACACCGTTTTGCTTCTTTCTTTTTTTCTTTGGTGTTTTTCTTCTCAACTTCCTTTCTTCTATATTCAAAATTTTTAATTTGCTAAACTTTATAGTTTATTGTATATTTTTTTGGTAATCTAATTCTGTTACCATAATTAAATATCCAAACCCAAAAAAAAAAAAAAAAACCAATACCAATATACCGTTTTCAGTAAAGTTGTTGCTTGCTTGAAGGTTAGGAAATAGAAAATGTGTTCCTCTTATTAAGATATGCGTGTAATTGTAGACTAAAAAGTAAATATTTTATAAGATTTTCCGCATATATTATTATTGCACGTCTCTTATTGGTAGTTTTTTGTGTGGATGCCCCATTATGAAAATATTGCACGCGGAAGGCATGTGACCATGGATGGTGCGGAGAGAGATAAGACTTGATGATGTGTACCTGAAGATGTCCTTTGGGATCTTCATTTCTCTTCCACAAGAAGAGGACTTTTCTCACTTTTGGGATATTCATGCCACGTCCGAGAAGTGTTGAAGAGAATTGCAAACCAATCGTGTAATGACTTCTTATCTACAACCACAAATGAGTTGGCTTGTTATAAGTCAACGAAACCCTAGTAATTTGTGATGCAATTATGATAGGGATCTCATAAGTTAATATCTCAGTTATCTCAATGATATTATCAAAATATTCTCGCTAATAGAAAAATGCCACGTGGCATGTAAGTGCCAGCTGAACTTGAAGTAGCGAATTACTTACTCTATGTATACCGACGTGTTTACTTTGGTCCCATGCAAACCCATACCAAAGTCCGACCTTGGTAATGTCTCTACATAACCAAAGTAGGTATAGACCAGGTCTAATAAGGAAGAGTCTCAATAGGACACCAACTCTCAATAGAGTCCAACTCCCCTTTGAAGAGGGATACGGATGGAATTTATCCTCCGAGAAACCCTCTAGAAGACCAATCAGAGAGAGTCTGACTCCTACTACAACTCAAACACTTCAAACTCATATAAAAGGGGAACCTTTGCCCTCAGATAAATATTCTAACTCCTGCACTTTGAATTACTTACTGAGCAAGAGGCAATGCTTGAAGCAACGAGCCATCCTCCCAAGTTTAGTATTGTATTGACTTGAGCATCGGAGAGATCCCCCGATAGACCCTCGGGACTCTACTAAAGCTTACGTTCACTTCTTGTGCAGGAAGGAAGGAAGTAAGCACGTACCTACAAGGAAGAGATCTACTGTTCTAGCTCAGTCTGACTTGGCTGATTCGTCTGATAAGGCAGACCTGTTTTAGACCTCATCACCCAACAACTGAGTTGTATTCACAAGATTTTATGTGCATAATGTGGGACATGTGGGGTCCACAAATTTACTTGAATCATATGTGCATCCAATTCAACAATTGAGATACCCTTCAAACTCTTCACATGTGCGTCTAATTCAGCAACTGAGATACCCTTCACATGTGGAGCCCTCATCTGAAATGATGGCGGTAAGGTCAACGGTTGAAGGAGGAACATCCTCATTTTCGGGATACCCTTCAAACTCTGCTTCGGAGTCCTCCTCCTCCTCGTCCTCCTCAGCATCCTGTCTCTTTTTTCTCTTTAGCTTGGGCAAGTTCAACATATATTTCCTTCTTCGACTCCTCAAAACTGTCCTTCCCAATCAGGATAGGGCAAAGCTTGTCAAGAACACTGGGATCTAGTCCAGCATCGATCATGGCCCTTCTAGACATCTTGAAGGTACCTTGGCCATTGAAGTAACCTTCTTGACGTAGGTCCAGCTTGAACTCCTCTGAAGCCTTGAAGGTTTCCACTCCAATAACCTTGCCTTCAGCATGAGCTTTAACCCTCTCGACCTCAGCAGCTTGAGAAAGCCTAGCGACCTCACCCTCCAACATTGATTTTTCTTTGCGATACTTCAGCTTCTTAACATTTGCTGAAGCTAGGGCTTCAGTCTTCTCAGCCAGCTCAATTCGAAGTGTCTCTAGTTTAGCTTCGGCCTTCTAAAGCCTCAGTCTCATTGTGTGCTAAGTTCGCAATGTCACCAGGAAGCGTGGCAAGGACCAAAGCAACCTACACAAGAAGAAGGATGCACATTACCATACTAGAAAAATTTTCAAAACAAAAAATTCTCGAAGTAATGAAAATCGAACCGAAGTGGTGTAACAACCGAAGTCAATCAGATTGGCTGAAGTGAAGTGAAGCTTCACGTACCTTCATTGCAGCAACGTTAAGTTTGAAAACTTTGTTTGATAAAGATAGCGCTTCATAGCGACTGAAGTTTGTAAGAGTAGGTGCATTCAACACCATTCGACCAGCAACAATCGGATTATTGGCCGAGTCACTAACCAAGACCTCCCAATTCGACTAATGAACAGTAAGGTCTTCAATGACCATCCTTCGTGAAGGTTGTGTCACTGAGAGATGCACATTAGTGTACTCCAAAGTCCGAGATAGATTTGAACTCAGCTAGGTCATCCAGACTGAACTAGTGACAACAGTAGAAGCATTAAGAATGGTCGCCACGGTCGAAATCTCCCCAGAGTTACTCTTCTTGGACCGCTTCTATTGGGCTTCCTTCGATTCCCCTTATCGATGCCATGCTTCTTGCCCTTGGCAGTACCAGCACTGAACATGTTCACGTAATCTTTCATGGTCGCCATGTTTGCAAAGGAAGATACCGAACTTATCAGTAAGGAAATAACAAATAGAAAAGTTAAAATTTTTCTAAGTATAAAAGTCCGATCGAAGCACACCTTTCTGAAGAATAAACGAAGGGTACGCATAAGTGGAGTCAACTTTATTGAAGGTTAAGGAGACCGAAGGGTTGGGGGAAGGAAAGACTTTAATCTATCTAACAAGACTTTATCCGCTTAAAGCTTAAGTTTGAGAGGATTATTGAAGAAAGAAACGAAAGGAATTCTAAAGTTAGTTCGGAAAAGAAGTTGCTTCTGATAGGTATGTAAATACCTATCATTTTGGTAGTTAATCATCTCTCTTAAGCCTCTATTTATAATAAATTTAGTATGTTTATGGATGTTATGCTTTTTGTAGGGAAAATTCGGGTTGGCTAAAAAGCGGCGAAAAAGGGGCTGAATTGGAGAAAATGTCCACCGACCTTCGTGTGTTCAAATGGTCATAACTTTCTGTAAAGTTACTGGAATCGAGCAAAATAAAAGGCATTGGAAACTAGACATCTCAATCTTTCCGTAGTCTCTAGAAACACTCAAAATCGGAGGTTATATGAAGAAGTTATGGTTGTTTGAAGTTTCTCAGGGCAGATCCAAAGATTTTGGTGAAGAAGTGTGCTTAGGCTCACACCTAGGCGCAACATTTAGGCATGCCCAAAATAATTTCATCAGCCCAGTCCAGAGAGCATCAACTTGAAAATAACCAAAAATATGAGCTTGCACCTAGGCAGGATTACAACACACCTAGGCGCGTCGTGTAGTTTTCTGGGCCAGCTTTTATAAGTGATTTGCCTTAGCCGCACGACACTTTGGACAGAGACGAACAGACTTTGTGGAGAGTGAAAACAGAGGGGAAAGGTGATTCTTGGAGCTAGGAGGAGAGATTCTTCAGCCCAATTTGGATCTTCTCAACTCATTGGGTTTATTCATGCTTTTCTCATCTCTCTTCTTGTGTTTTTCTCTCCCTATGTGTAACTAAACTACTTTTGCCAAGGCTAGGTGAAGCCTTGGGTTCGATGACTTTGTGTATGACTTGATTTACATATATATGAGTTGATTTGGATATAAATCTTGTGTTTCTATGTTTGATTGCAATTTCTTCATGTTTGTTGTGTTAGAACAACACTTTAGGTTTTTGGATGAAATTGTTTGAAGAATTTGCTTAGACGGTAATATGTCATGTAGATTATGCCTCTTGAAATTCTTGATTATGAATGTGTCTCCCTTTAATTAGGTGACAATTTGTATGAATCCTAATCTCCATGGAACTTCATGAATTCTGATGCATGTTTAGACCAATAAGATGGCTAGAATGTATTTAGGAACATCCAACCTAGACCAATAAGATGGCTAGTAATCGATTTTAGGGAGATTTGGCTTAAGTGCGCTAAAACCGACTTAGGTACGGATTCGTTATGCCCGAATTAACAAATATGTGTGTGAATTTGTCTCTTTGCAAGTCAATTCCCAAGGGGGATTCCAAGGCCTTGGTGTTCATCTCATATTCATTAACTCATCTCATTCATATTAGTTGCATTAGTGATAGTTTACATTAGCGTAATTTGCATCCTTATTCCAAAAAAATACCATGAACACTTTACTATTTCCTTGTCTTTAGTTCAGTTGCTAAACCAAACAAACTTGAGTGGAACTTTACCCTTTTGCATTGTCCATACATACATACGAGTATACATTTGGATTAGACATAACTCCATCCCTGTGGATTCGACCCTTGTTTATCATTGTGCTGTAATCGCCAACTAGTACACTTGCTAGTAAGGTTAATTTAGACCCAACAGCTTCCCAAGCCAAAGGGGGTCTTCACAAAGAAGTAACCCTTCTTCCAATCCTTAATGGAAGGTTGATACCGAGGAGCTTCAATTGGAGGCTGAAATTGGAAGTAGTGCAGTCCAGCCTCCCTACCGTGGCGGCTCAATCTAAGAACATGTTGGACAACAAATGAATTGAATGGTATTTTGTACTTAGCACAATGATTGACAACAGTGTTAAGGAAAAGCCCAGAAGTTTAGGGTAAGAAGGGTCGGACAAATGCTGAAGATACGGAAGAAGGTGGTCAATGTAGGTGGATAAGGAATCCTAGCACCATACTTCAAGGAATATAAATATACAGCGAGCTCTCCTTCCTTGGGATGAAGGGGGTGTTCGTCCGGAAGGATGCAACGACATGGCCAAGGGATACCGTACTCCCTTTTGATATTGGCCACCCCATGATAATCCAATCTCGAACCAGACAGACAGGTCGAGATTTTAAATACCTGGAGTGTCAATCTGGAAAAAACAGGAAAAACAGAAGACTAATCACCAGAATGAAAAGAGCTCCTATTGGAATGAAATGAAAAACAACGCATTGCTGGAATGCATTAGGATCTTCAATGAAAAGGGATGCATCCTGGGATGTAAGCATGCTTTACAAGCTTAAACTAAAATATAACCACGGGAGCTTTTGCAAATGTAAATCTAAGTACTAGTTGGCATGGAGCCATGCTAAATAAAAAGATAAGTGACCAGAGCCATGCTTAAGAAAGCAATAAAGGATTGAGGACGCTAGGTCTATGTTTGACGCAGGGTGGTTTGTTGTTTCTTCTTCTTTTATAGTACTAAGAGATGAGCACTTCTTCTATTTTTCTTCAAGGATATGTCGTGGGACATCATGAAAATCGTGGTAAAGACCACTCTCTTACTACTTGCTGGAGTAACTGGGTTAGTAGGCTTTGTAACCGCAACCTTCTCCTGAATATGAGAATGATAACAACATCTCTCTAGTCATACTTCTTCTTTATGGAGGAAATGAATTCTCCTGGATGTCATGATAGTCTTTGCTTCACGAGTCTTCAGGCTTTATGGTCGAAAATATGGGAACATGGTTCATATCGATCATTTCGTTGCTGCTTTTGCATGAAAGATCGTGTAAAAATATGAACTTCTGAGTTGTGCAGGACGAATGTGGTTTGAGCCTCGTGGAATCGTGCTTCAGCTAGAAACATGTTTGAGAGAAAACTGGGTTGTTCAGCTAACATAATTTCGTTTCTCTAGGACTCTATTTGATGTAATTTTGCTAAAATCTCGGTAGTTATCCAACAAACCACATTTGAGAAGAATCTATCTGTTAATACCAAGACTCCCTGAATTGTAGCCTTTTGGACAGCAAATCTTGGACAGTCTTGATTTCTAGGAACTAATCCCTGGATTTCAAGCCAGCAACCAATTAGAAACCTATAAAATGAACACCGGTTAGTAAATAATTCTCATTGCCTCCACCACGTGTCACTAGGAGATTGACCACTTTTTATGCATTGTGGGTCCCGCCTTGTCACGTGTCAGCTAACTTGTAGGATTTGTTTTTGGTACAAACAACAACACAACCAATTTTGTAGAATTTTTTGGACAATAATGAATAATGTCACTTTACAAAATGACTAAAAAGCATATAAATTTTAATATAAAAAAGTATTTGATGTTGTTAAATTCAATCCTAAAGAGTTCCACTACCACCAATGAAGAGTCCCGTCTCCATTGAAATTCTATATTGCATGCCGTTGTTGTATGTTCGTCTAGCAAATGCCATAATGGCAATGAATTTAAGCCACCTTCCCTGATGTATTAACTTCAGTACCACGAAATACAGCCTCGGCTTCTCTACGTATCTATCCTCTCCCCATCGCCATGTCAAAGAAGCATACCCGAGTACCATTCAAGAAAAAATTTCCCATATGGTGTACTCCAATATCCATCTTAATTTACTACTAAAAAATTCAGTTTTGCATCTTCTGGCACTGATAGGACCCCCCATGTTCCCATTCAAGCATCCAAATAGCCGGAGCACTAGCATTAATGGATGCTAGCATATACTGTTGAAGAGTCATAAGAAACAAAATAAGATAAATTTGGAGACTAATAGGAGGACATCTCTTCTAAGCACGAATGATCCATCTATAAACATTATATATATACGAAAGCCAATGTTGTATTTAACAAAAATGGTTATGTATGTGTGGGTGTGTTTTAATCCAAATACTTAAGGGTATAATAATAAATTTGGGGTAGTGTATTTATAAAAACATATATATTTTAAATTGAAGTTACGGTATATTATTTAACAAAAATATCGGTGTATTTAACCATGCCCTTTTGTTAATCATGTAAACATCCATCTTTACCAGTTGAAACAATTTTCTCTAACTGTCATGCTTTCCCAAGAATAATATTTGGAGTAATTTTCCTTGAGACACAAACTTAGCATAAGATATTACAGACTGAAAGTTCCAGACAAAATAACAAATCCCTGTTTCGATCATATTTCTCATGCAAATGCAACAACCAGAAGACCTTAATAGTCCAAACCAACTTCACTAACATCAACTTCTTTATTCTTTTAGTAATGATGAAATAGACCAATGGATTAAGCACGAGTTTTCTTCTCTCTTAAACACTGTCGGTCTACCATATACAATAACTTAAAACAAATATATTTGACCAATTGATTCATGAAGCCTGGGCCTTAACCCATCCTGACCCCATCCACTTTTAGTAAAGGCCCATTCACAGAAAAGAAAAGTAGAGGCCCATTCAAAGGTTAGGCCTTGTTGGGCTTGTCATTTTGGGTATAATTGAATTGAAGAGAAGAGTCCAAAGAGCTGAGCAGGGAAGGAGAGTAATTCCCGATTATGAGAATGAAGAAGCTGTGGATGTAAGTACCCAAGTGGAGGGTCATTGTCTTATCCAAATTGTTAGAGCATGGAGAAAGTAGAAATCCTTTCAAATTTCTGTTTTAACCAGCAACCATCTTTATCAAAAAAAAAAAAACCAGCAACCAAATTTCTGATGTGACATTGTTGGATTGATTGAAAATCCCATGATCTTGCCGAGGCTTTTGTTCAGGTTCTTGGTAATGAAAAAACCAGCAAGCAAGTGTTTTAACATCTCCGATGAAAAGTATGTGACTTTCAATGGATTGGCAAGAGCATGCACATTGGTAACTCTGAGCTGCACATTGCTGTATGAAATATTGTTTTGTGTATGAAGAAATTGAAGTCTTCAGACTCGTAATTTTCTCGTTTGCATTTCGCTCTTAAGGCTGCAGAATTTTCCAAGCCTGAGATCTTTCACTATAATCCCAAAGAGTTTGCATTTCGCTCTCGTTTGCATTTTCCGTTGACAAAGCAAAGCACCTCTGCTCGGATGGAAACCAGAATTCGACCTGGTGGAAGGTCTTGCCGACTCCTATAACCTGGATTTTGGAAGGGGTACATACAGGAAAGAAGCTGATTTCTCTACAGATGACATGATTCTTGGAAAAAGCCTTGTTCTTCAGGCATAAAAGCTTTTGTTTAAAAGCTTCTGTTCTCCTCGTTTTGTATTACTGTCCCTCAAGTTTGGTATCTATACGGATTTCAGGTCTTGTGGTTGTTAAAATAACAACAGAAAGTATCATTTCCTTGTGACATTGTGATCCCGAGGGGGGGGGGTTACCAAGAAGCAGCCTCTCTGCAAACATAAAGAAAGTTACATAACTTCGACACTAACTGATGGCAGTAGTCTTTTATTTGACTAATCAACAGTGGGAAGAATTCAAAAAACATGTGGAGCATGGTCGAGGCCCAGGACAGAAGTGCAATTATCTGGCCCACTAGTACTTGGAGTCTCTCTGGGCCTCGACTAGCCCAAACCCATATCCATGGCAATATTATATTTGATATGTGGCTCTAGAGTTTAGATTAATCAAATGTACAGCTCCGCTTTGCTACCAAAATAAATTAGCTTATAAGCTGTGAAAAATAAACTAACTTATAAGCTGTGAGATAAGATGTCAGGTGTTTGGCAAAATTTATAGCATAAGTTAACTTATAAATTTTAAAAAAGTCTATTTAAATTTAATTTAAAACGTAAAATACAAAATTATATTATATTATATATAATGTTATTTTAATAAAAAAAGAAGAACCAAAAAAATGAAAAAAAAAAAACATAAGCTCTAAAATAAGCTTTCAATTTGAATCTTTTTTTTGGAGCTTATAAGTTAGCTTATATGGGTTGTTTGACAAAGCTTATTTTGAAGCTCATAAGCTAGCTTATAAACTCCAAAATATGCTCTACCAAACAGGCTATAATAATTGGGATCTTAATCCGATTAATCAATAATAATCCTGCCATTCGAGATCCTTTTAAAAAGAGGGTATTAATGAAAGATGAATCAATGGCCAAATTAAGGTAAGAGAAAGAGAGACGCAATTTGATGTGGAGCAGGCAGCAGTTCTTTTCATGGAGAAGTTTGAGCGCATGAATATATGATTCTGTTTCAGTTACTCTGTTTGTGTTTGCTTTCATCTGTAGTTTGTTTTGTCCTAGCCTTATATTGGGCTTTGTTGTTAGTTGTTGTCTACCCGTTTGGGCTTTTGTGTTCGTTGGGCTGGTTGTTGTTTGTAAGCCCATGACTTTAGGGTTTTCCTATGTTGTTGCTCAGGGAAGATCAGATATTGCAGAAGTAAATTTGAGAAGCTTTTCTCGCCGTTTCCCTAATCCTTGGCATTCTATGTGAATCAACAAGGCTTAGAACTGTATTCACTGCACTAATTCCTGGCATTCATTGTGAATCAACGTGTTTTAGGGTTGTGTTTACATTAGTTGGTATCAGAGGTTCTTGGATCTGCCGACGTTGGAGGTCAGCTACTTGGAAAGCATGCCGCCAAGAAAACGTAATAGTAAGGAGGAAGACAAAGGTGACAGTAGTAATGTGACCCGGTTGACAGAGCAGGTGGCTGCCATAACTCAACAAGTTGTCTGCATTACAGCGGCATTACACGACATGCGAGTGGACCAACCCATTCCAGACTTGGAGGAGACGTTGACCGAAGGATATGATGAGGATCTTAACAATCCGTTCGCTACAGATAGGGTTGAAGTTCCGCAGCGAGGTTCACATAGACCTGCGAATACAAGCCGATGGGAGTCAGGTATTCGTGTTGATGTACCAGAATTTGCTGGCGGGTTATGCGCGGAGGAGTTCATTGATTGGTTGTACACAGTAGATGAAGTTCTTGCGTTTAAGGAAGTGCCACTCAACAAACGTGTGCCACTAGTTGAAACCAGGTTGCGGGGTCACGCGGCTGCGTGGTGGCAACAACACAAACTAGGTCGTATGAGGCAAGGAAAGAAGAAAGTGGATTCTTGGGAAAAGATGAAGAAATATATGCGAGCCTCCTTCTTACCCCATAATTATGTTCGCACATTAATCAGAGATTGCAAAATTTACGAATGAGTACTCGTAGTGTGGATGAGTATACCACCGAATTTTACCAACTTGTAGCAAGAAATGACTTGCAAAAACAGATGATCAGCTTGTTTCTCGGTATATTGGAGGGATGCGTGCTCAGTATCAAGATGTGTTGAATATGTTCGATTTGTTCACAGTAGCAGAGGCTTATCAGAGGGCCAAACAATTGGAAACTAGGTGGAATAAAAAGGGGTTCGAACCTGTGTGGGGGAGTAACAGCTCAGGGCGCGGTGATGGGGGAGATCCTAGTAACAAACCAGGAGGCAGTCACTCCTTACCTCCTGTATCCAGCATTCCACCGAATAGGCCAACTTCCACTAATTTTAAGTGTTTCAAATGTGGAGAACCCTGACATGGAGCAGCTGAGTGTCGTAAGAGTGGTTAGTGGAGAAGGGTCATATCCGGGAGAGCCTTAGTCCTTGTGCGGTTCCCGCATTGCTAACGCCAAAGAAGGATGGCTCTTGGCGTATGTGTATTGATAGTCGGGCAATCAATAAGATTACAACTAAGTACCGATTCCCCATTCCTAGATTGGACGACTTATTAGATCAACTCACAGGAGCTGCGGTCTTTAGCAAATTGGATTTAAAAAGTGGATATCATCAAATCCGCATTCGTTCGGGGGATGAATGGAAGACCGCCTTCAAAACTCGAGAGGGCCTATATGAGTGGTTAGTGATGCCGTTTGGCTTGTCGAACACCCCGAGCACATTCATGAGATTTATGAACCAAATACTTCGGCCTTTTATTGGGAAGTTCGTCGTCGTTTATTTCGACGACATTTTAATCTATAGTGCGGATCGTACCTTACATCTTCAACACCTCCGGGAGGTCTTACTTATCTTATGAAAGGAGAGGTTGTTTGGGGGTCTTCAGAATTGCTCATTCATGGAGGATCAGATCCTGTTTTTGGGTTATCTTATCTCGGCTAATGGTATTGAAGTAGATGACACTAAAGTAGCTGCAATTCGAGACTGGCCTATACCCACCACACTGTCTGCAGTGCGTAGCTTTCATGGGTTAGCTTCCTTTTATCGACGATTTATTGCCAACTTCAGCTCGATTATGACCCCCATTACTGATTGTATGAAGGGTACCAAATTCATGTGGATAGCAGCAGCTACTACAGCCTTTACTGCCATCAAATGTGCGCTCACACAGGCCCCTATTTTAGCACTTCCAAACTTCACCCAACCATTTGCTTTGCATTGTGATGCTTCCAAAATTGGCATAGGTGCTGTTTTGAGTCAACATGGTAGACCGGTGGCCTTCTTTAGTGAGAAACTTTCTGACACGAAGTTGAACTATAGTGTTTATGACGTGGAATTTTATGCTATTATTCAAGCATTACGTCATTGGTATTGATATCTTATACATGAAGATTTTGTGCTCTATTCTGATCATGAAGCCTTGAAGCATATTAACAATGAAGCCAAGTTGTCATTTCGTCATGCAAACTGGGTTAACTTTTTACAGCGCTTCACTTTTACCGTTACCCACACTGCTGGTTCCATGAATAGGGTGGCTGATGCATTGAGTCGTCGAGCTTCTTTTTAGACACTTGTATCCGCTGGATTCGTATTTCAGTGCTATTTTAGACACTTTAACATCTCGGGAACCTTCTGAGTTTC
Source organism: Tripterygium wilfordii (assembly GCF_013401445.1). Lineage (NCBI taxonomy): Eukaryota > Viridiplantae > Streptophyta > Magnoliopsida > Celastrales > Celastraceae > Tripterygium > Tripterygium wilfordii. Next base: position 8,170,421 of record NC_052237.1, on the reverse strand, counting down.
ACTTGCAGGAGGGTTTTATATTCCGTGGGAACTAGCTTTGCATCCCAACTAGCTGCATGCGTCTCCAGATTGTTAAAGAAACACATAATGGCTATCATATGGGTCAGGCTAAGTCCTTTGATGTCGTGGCTGCTTCCTATTTCTGGCCTGCAATGAGGCATGATATTTATCATTTTGTTGATGGGTGCCGCATTTGCCAGGTCTCCAAGGGCACGGCCACCAATGCTAGTTTATACATGCCTATTCCTATTCCCTCTCAACCATGGACTGATGTGAGTATGGATTTCGTCATGGGTCTCCCGCGCACCCAACGCGACCATGATGCTATTTATGTGGTGGTTGATAGGTTCTCTAAAATGGCACATTTCTTACTTTGCAAGAAGACCACGAATGCTAGCCATGTTGCTGAGTTATATTTTTGGGATGTCTACCGATTGCATGGTTTACCTCTCTCTATTGTTTCAAATCGTGATACTCTTTTCTTATCCCATTTCTGGAGGAGTTTGTGGAAACTTACTCATACGGAGCTGAAGTTCAGTAGCTCCTACCATCCACAAACTGACGGGCAAATGGAGGTCATTAATCATACGTTGGGTAATCTATTGCTGAGTTTGGATGGGGATCATCTCAAATGTTGGGATCACCGTTTGTGCCAAGCTGAGTTTGCACTTAATCATACGGTTAATCGTAGCACAGGGTTCAGCCCTTTCTATATTGTCTATGGGCACACTCTCCGCACTCCTTTGGATTTTATCTCTCCCCCAGACCTGACTCGTCTTCATGGTAAAGCTCAGGATTTCATACAGCAGCTGCAGCAGGTCCATCAAGCCACCCACCAGTAGCTCCTTGAATCCACCGCCAAATACAAGCACTCTGCGGATAAGAAACGTCGGCCTCTTGAATTTGATGTGGGCTATTTTGTGTGGGCCATTCTAACCAAAGATCGTTTTTCTCCAGGTGCAAATAATAAACTTGTGTCCAGAAAAGTTGGTCCTTTGGAAATCATTGCTAAGATAAACTCCAATGCCTATCGCCTTAAACTTCCTAGCCATATGCGCACTAGCGATGTGTTCAATGTTAAACATCTCATTCCTTTTGTGGGCGACTTGTCGGATGATGACAACTGTAATTCGAGGGTGAATTTTTCCTCACCCCGCGAGGATGATGTGGAGCAGGCAGCAGTTCTTTTCATGGAGAAGTTTGAGCGCATGAATATATGATTCTGTTTCAGTTACTCTGTTTGTGTTTGCTTTCATCTGTAGTTTATTTTGTCCTAGCCTTATATTGGGCTTTGTTGTTAGTTGTTGTCTACCCGTTTGGGATTTTGTGTTCGTTGGGCTGATTGTTGTTTGTAAGCCCATGACTTTAGGGTTTTCCTGTGTTGTTGCTTAGGGAAGATCAGATATTGCATAAGTAAATTTGAGAAGCTTTTCTCGTCGTTTCCCTAATCCTTGGCATTCTGTGTGAATCAACAAGGCTTAGAACTGTATTCACTTCACTAATTCCTGGCATTCATTGTGAATCAACGTGTTTTAGGGTTGTGTTTACATCACAATTGATCTAAGAAATCTTGAGAAATCACTAGTCTTAATTTCACTATAATTTAGTAATTAAAGATTATCTCATAACTTGGTTTAAGGACATTTTGGAAAGTAGGTATGAATTAGTGGCCACAATTAAGTTTTAAGAAAAGACTTGAAAAGTAATCTAAGAAATCATGACTCATTGATTATTAGTGTTGAGAATCCAGTATTTAATGATAATTATATATATAATACAGAAGGACAAAAAAGGAAATCAAGAGTAGTATAGACTATTCTCCAGATTGAAATTTAACTAGATTGCCCGAAAGTCGAAACTTTATCTTATAAATTAGTTAAAAGTCCAAGAAAGTTATCCTAAAAATACACAAAGTCGGTCCATTGAAGAATGTCCACCCAATTACCCTATTATAATTTATAATCTTTAAATTAATCAATGGGGCCCAATTTGAACCAACTAACATAACTAATTTACGGTTGGTGCCGGGAACATGGGTCATGCCCACGTGTCCCGTCATATTACCCCGAGAAGTAGTAAGCTACCCGCGCAAAAGCCACGTAATGGATAAAAAATTCAAGGCCCCACAAGACTTGATTGTAGAATTCTTCCAAAGCAACCACGTAATCACCTTAGTCGCAAGGTGGCTAGATAATGTGGGATCCACTTGACCGTGTAAAAGAGACAGACGTAAACAAGGGGACTTTCGTGTGTGGTGGTTAACTACCACTCGGTCCTAGTCGCCGGTCGGCCAAAGCATGGCGGTAGTGGCTAAACCAGTTTGATATATGGTTCTTTCACCTACTTTACCCTTTATTTTATTTTTTTAATATTTTTTTCCCTTTCAGTTTATGACCCAATACAAGAATCCTGAGAATATTGGCTTTCCTGTCTTTGAAATCTTTTTATTATTATTTTTTCTATAAAACCTTTTAATATCAAAGGAATTAAGGACGATTAGATTATTTGCAAGTAGGAATTACGTACATATCAAAGGAATTAAGGATGATTAGATTATTTGCAAGTAGGAATTACGTACAGATGATTAGCTAGGTTATTTGAAAGTAGTTTCTTCTTATTATTTTTTGAACACAGGGGAGGCTCGAGTCGAGATGAGATCTTTATAAGATATCACACACATAAGTGTCATCTGAGCTACTCGAAAGTATATCCATTTGTTTAATTGAATTGATATTAATGTCATTTCCGTTATAGTTATAATCATATAATTAGTGTTCCTTAATTTTCGATTTAACTGTCGAGACATTATAAAATCTCTCGTCAAAAATAAATCAGCGGGAAAAGGGGGTGCTTTTCCACATTCTAAACCGATGAATAAAGGAAAATTAATTACCGAGCATATTCTGGTATATTCTCCCAAGCGACACTTAATTCACTTATCCATCACCGTCCAATTGCAGGATTTTCTCTCCACCGTCGGATCAAATCTTAACAGCAGGGAACGATCAAGATGTCCTTGTGATTCTTTTCTCAAGTAACGTATGCAAGTCAAACAGAAAACAGACCGACGTCGTTTCAAGGAAATGAGAAAGATCGTTTCTCTCGTTGATTTTCGTCATTACTTTATTTTTCCCATTTTAAATTAAAGAATGATTCTTTCACCACCAGTTCTTGTATATATACCCCCATTGTCTCCATAATCTCCTCATTCAAAACCTCTAACTTTCTTGCTTACAAATTCAGCTTTTCTTTCAAAACAGACATAACTTTTTCACTACCCATTTGAAACCCAGAAGACCAAACCATCTTTAAACACAAAAAGACTCGAGCTTTATTGCAAAAAATGGCTCCTGATATTATTACCACTACCACAACTACCTTAACCAAGAGGGCTAGCATATCTAGCTGTGCATATGTGACTTTCTTGGCAGGGGATGGTGACTATGTGAAGGGAGTGGTTGGGCTGGCCAAGGGCTTGAGGAAGGCGAAGAGCAAGTACCCACTCGTGGTGGCCATCTTGCCTGATGTCCCAGAGGAGCACAGGAAGATACTGGTAGATCAGGGCTGCACAGTCAGGGAGATCGAGCCTGTTTACCCTCCCCAGAACCAGACCCAGTTCGCTATGGCTTACTATGTCATCAACTACTCCAAGCTTCGTATTTGGGAGGTAATTTCCTTTTTGCTTGCTTTTTCTCCTATTATTTTTGTTTTGATTTCATGGGTTATTGACTTGTAGTTTAACTGTGGGGGTTATTTTCGTCATCTTCTATAAAGGAGCTAGTTTTTGCCTTTTTGGCTTCTTTTTTTTTTTAATAAAAAATGCATTATTTGTTTTTTTGGGAAACACATCCTGGTTTATGAGTTTATCAGTATCAAAATCTGAACTTCCCTTTCAAAAAGTTTTTTTTTATTATACATATTGACTGTTGGATGGTTTTCGCAGTTTGTGGAGTATAGTAAGATGATATATTTGGACGGAGACATCCAAGTGTTTGAGAACATAGACCATCTGTTTGACATGCAAGACGGCTACTTTTATGCTGTGATGGACTGCTTCTGTGAAAAAACATGGAGCCACACTCCCCAATACAAGATTGGGTACTGCCAACAGTGCCCAAACAAGGTCCAATGGCATCAACAGTTGGGCCCTAAGCCCCCTCTTTATTTCAATGCTGGCATGTTTGTGTATGAGCCAAGCCTGTCCGTCTATGTTGACCTCTTGGAAACCCTCAAAGTCAGCTCTCCCACTCCCTTTGCCGAGCAGGTAATTTTGCTTTACTTTTACCAACAATTGATTTGAAACTTCCGGACTTCTTGAAATAAACAAATTAAACTAAAAAAAATGTTGGGTATGGCAGGACTTCTTGAACATGTACTTCAGGGAGATATACAGGCCAATCCCACCAATTTACAATCTTGTTCTTGCCATGTTATGGCGCCACCCTGACAACATTCAACTTGACAAAGTCAAAGTGGTGCACTACTGTGCTGCTGTGAGTATCCAATTCATTAACTACCTTTAATTAATTTTGATCATCTATGACTATACATATCTGAGTCCTTTATGATCGATATATAATTGAAGGTTTCAACTGTGGTATTAATTAACTGAGATTTAACTATATATTATAGGGGTCTAAGCCATGGAGGTACACAGGGAAAGAAGAGAACATGGAGAGGGAAGACATAAAGATGGTGGTGAAGAAATGGTGGGACATATACAAAGATGAGACCCTGGACTATAAGAACGTAGTGGGTCATGATGCAGTTGAACCAGCTGAGTCGGACCAGGTTAGTCTGCAGCCATTCTTGGCTGCGCTGTCTGAGGCTGGTGTTGTCCACCACATAAGCGCCCCATCGGCCGCATAGTTCTCTGCTCTCTTTCAAAGCTTGATCTACATGCATCGTAATATGGATCGGAGGACTTCATATAATAGGGGTGGTTCAGGTCTCTGTATAGGAGTTTGTTTTTTTATTTTATTTTATTTTATTATTTAGTCTCCTATTAATAATGCGAAAGATGGGAAATGTTTTATTTTATTTTATTTTTCATATATGGATTTATTATTGGGCATATGGAATTATTATTTAGGTCGTATTGAGGATGTATTTTAAGTCCTCCTGGTTTTGTACATGCTGAATTAATATATATTACTAACTAATCTAGCAACTATAAATGAAAAGGCCACATCTTGTTTGCATGCATATACAATCAAAAATGGGTTTATCTCATGGTGTTATCCATCCCTCTTTTCCTTGTATTTTGATAAACCATGTCTCAAGTGACCAAAGATCGATCGGATTAATGATAAGTTTGTAAAGCAAACAGAGGATTGTGGGTTTTGCGACAGGGTATTTAATTGGGTTGGTCTGACCCAGATCACAATCGATCAAGTTATACTAATTCTGTTATCCTCAAAAGCACAGCACATCAAGTGCATATCTGACTAGTGTTGCGATCTTTTGATGAATACCCACACCGGCTCATAAGGCCTAAAGTAGAACTACAACCCAGAAAACCAACTTACCAGGTGAGGGTGCCTTGGATCCTTATAAACTAGAGTTGGTAGTCCTATTTTTTCCATGTGGGATACTCATCATCTTTCAAGCACATGTCAACTGCATATATGCGTGAAGAGCTTTAACAACCCAACAAGTCCCCCCAAAACCTCTTTTACAGAGAGAGGAACAACCAAAAAGGGATTCTCCTTGGAATTTGATTAAACTATTTCTAAAAAAGAATAAGTATCCCTTAAGAGAAGTTGCAGTTGTTTTTGCCCTAATAATCAGTAAGTTGCACTTGTTTGTTACAAAAAGGGGTAAAATTTTGCGGAGCTAGGATGGTAATATACAGAGTCCCACATATATATATTGTTTAAAGTGGGCTTATAATATGATATAAATTATACATCTTTCTAAAAAATACATGCGTTTCACTTCACAACCCCTTGGATTTTTGGAAATTTTTCTTACACTATATACAATGTATATATAATATAAACTAGTTATATTTTTTTCTAAAAATGATATAATATGTATGGTTAACATAAATAATCAAACATGAAAAATTGTCTAGCACAAATTAAGTGATTGTTTTTTGTTATTTTAAACATTTTATGCTTTAATTTATGATTTGTAATTTAATGATTATATATATATTTACTTATTCCCGATCACTTTTCAATAAATACTCTCAAAAAATTTTAAGACTGCTGCACCATAACCCCCGTGAACCTTTACCCCCATAGGAGCGGAGAGGATCTGGCCGAAAAGCTTTAGCGGGGGTTCGGAGGTAGCTCTTCTGGATTTTTTTTAGAACTATTTACAATAACACAATTATTTGAAATCATATTGTCGATGAACATATATGTTGTTTATTATATTTGTTAAAGTGAACAATTATTTCAAAAAATTCATAACCTAGTGAATTCATTAATGTCAGTTGCCTAAAATTATAAAATATTTTTATGTGGACCTGTCCTATTATATTTGTCATTTCCATCTACAATTCACAAAATCCATTGGTCAGCCCCATAAAAGTTGTGGACCTGTAGGGTTGAAATGGAATCAAGAATTGAATCAAAAATTATAAAGGAAGCATTCAATTAAAGTGCAATGGCGGAATCGTAAATTGACGAAACTTGAGAATAAAATAATCTTTTGACAAGGTTTTTTTTAAAAAAAAGGATAAATCATGTGTGGCTTCCAAGTATGAATGGCAATTTGTCCCCGATTAGCGCATATTTTTCTTGATCCGAGACTTATGCGAGGCAGGGACGAGGCAAAAAATCTCTACCCGCATGTGGAGCGGGGTGGGGACGAGTCTGCCTCCCAACCCAAACAATTGGACAACAAAAAAATCAAACTCTAAGGACTACACCAGCAACTGTGGAAGAAAATAATTATGCATATATATATATATATAAATTCTCCTATGTGGAAAATAATTATGCATATATATATATATATATATAAATTCTCCTATGTGAATCAACTTTGTGAACCTACTTTTCAACCATAGATATGACGGGTCCCACAAAAAACATCACATATATTGTTCATTATTTTTGCGAGACACTAACACTTATGACCTTTTGATCCACGTACATTCACACATACAGTACTTGTTCCTTCACATAGACACACACCCACACAACGGAGTAACGTTAAGGTTTACAAAACACACATTAGATACACCCAACTAGTAGTACAACATTAGCTAGTTAATGAATCACACCTATGACCTAACCTAGCTAGCACATTAATTGTTGTTTACAATATCCCTTGAGCGCTCAAACCTGTCCAAGACACTATCATCCACGTCTCCCATGCCACTTCCTTGCTGTTGGTAATCTTCTTCCTCTTCTCCTTCATTCAAATCACTGAAAACTCCTTCGAAATCATTATCCACGAATTCGCTTTGATCATCCGATTCAAGTAGCATCCTTGGTCGATTTGGATACGACGTCGTCCAAACTTTCTCAAAGCAACAATAAGTGCATTTATGTCTCCCACAGGTAATCTGAGTGCAGAACTAACCATGTCAAGAAGATCATTAGCCCTGTCAAGCTCTCTCCACAATCCATAATCCTGCTTTGTAATATTATCATTATAGGCAGAGGCATAGGAGGACCAGTTATTATTGTCCCCACTGTTGTCGAGTGTCCAGCCTCTAATTTGACAAACCTCCTCAATGGGTTTCAAGTCCCAGTGGCACCCAAAAGAGACTAAATCCCTATTGAAATGATATCAATTGATAGAGATTAGATGAACATCGTTGTAGGCATAGATTTGATACCTGGAATGATTGATGCAACCACGGCGAATGGCAAAGCGAGCGTACCTATCACCAGTCCTCCCACATAGACACATTTTTATTACCCAGTCACCCTTACCCCTATCATTTTGTTGTTAACCAAGGTAGCAGCTCCTTTATAGCAAAACAAAACAGGCTTGTTAGTGTAATATATATTATTATTACTGATAGAAAATTAATATAAAATTATCTTCATTCATACATAGCCTGTTTTTTGTAGGCATCAATTGTTAATTGTTTTCCTTTCTCTCCTGAACATCTATATTCTGATAAATTAGTAAGAGTTTCAATATGGTGATTTCTTGTTGGGGCATGGGTAATGTATGGAGATTTGTATTTTGTTGATGTGATTATATTGGGGGATGTGTTTTGTTGACTACTGATCAAAGGCAAATTATAGTGTCATCACTGTAAAAGGTTTGGACACATTCAAAAGAATTACAGACTAAAGTCTGGAGTAAAGCTAACTTTGATGAGTTTACCTCTGACCAAGAAGAAAAATTGTTTTATGCAACACAGTCTGGTACTTCTCACAACACAAATGTGTGCTATCTAGACAGTGGTTGTAGTAATCATATGTTTGGCAATAAAGATTTTTTTTATTTTATTCAATTTGGTGTTTCCTCAAACATACGTCTGGGGAATGGTGAAGTGGTTGAGTCAAAAGGCAAAGGAAGAGTGAAGATTATCACTGATGGAGGCATGAAATTTATAAACAATGTATTGTTTGTTCCTTCACTTAGACACAACTTGCTAAGTGTAGGACATATGATAGAAAATGGATACAAACTTGTGTTTAAAGGTAGTGGCTATTTGATCTATGAGCGGGAATGTGATGAAAATGAGTTGATGTTTATACAAATAAAGAATCATATGAATTTCATGGTGGATTTTAAGAGTGAGGAATTAATGGCTCTAAAGAATGATTTTGTGAAAGATGGAGATGCACAGTTATGGCATAGGAGGTTCTGTCATTTGAACTGTGTAGATCTGAAACAACTACAACAAAAAGAGATGATAGTTAGCCTTCCACCAATTACAGACTCAGTTGGTGTGTGTGAAGAATGCATCAAGGGAAAATAGCATAAGACTCTTTTTCCTAGGCAAGCCACATAGAGAGCATGAACAATTTTAGAACTCATTTATTCTGACCTGTGTGGACCCATAAAGGTTCAATCCTTAAATCACTACAATTTTTTTAACTTTCATAGATGATTTTTCAAGGAATATATGGGTATATTTTTTGAAAAAGAATTCTGACACCTTTTTTACATTCTAATGGTTCAAAAATTTTGTTGAAAAGGAAAGTGGGAGGCAGATAAAGAAGCTTATGAGTGATGATAGAGGTGGAGAATATACCTCTAATAAATTTGTGTATTTTTGCCTGGATGAGAGAATCACTATATAACTCACTATAGGATTTAGTCCCCAACAAAATGGGGTGGAATAAAAAACAAATAGAACAATTATGGAGATGGCAAGGGCAATACTGACAGAGAAAAATTTACCTAAGGTTTATTGGTTTGAGGCAATGAATACTGCTATGTACATCCTGAATCTCTATCCTACCAAAATTGTGAAAGATATGACACCTTTAGAGGCTTGGTAAGTGGTGAAAGTTTCTATTGAACATTTCAGAATATTTGACAGTTTATGCTACGTGCATATTCTTATAGAAAAAAGAACTAAGCTGGATAACAAAAACAAGAAATAGTTTTTAGTTGGGTACAATACTCAGTCCAAGGCTTATAGAGTAATTGATGTGGAGACAAACAAGCTAATAATAAGTAGGGATGTGATTTTTGATGAAGACTCATCATTGAAGCTTTGAAGATTTTACAATTAAGAATCAATCTCAGATAAGTTCTGTGACAGAAGGGGAGAGTTGCTTGGGTTACCAAATGGTCTACAAACTCTACCACAGTTCCTATTCCAACTCAACATGACGTTAATGATGTTGCTATAACTCATACTGAGGTTACTGGTGTTATTGCTCATATTGATGCTTTTAGTAGTGATGAAGATGATGAATAAGATTCTCCACCATTGAAGATGAGAAATTTGACTAAATTATATGAAGTGTGCGACTTGGTTGTGAAAGAACTAGAGAAATTCAATGAGGCTAATGAAGATCCTCTATAGTCTAAAGCTATGCAATAGGAAATCAACATGATAGTGACGAATGACACATGGGAATTGGTGCCTAGACCTACTGATAGAGACATTGTGGGGGTAAAATGGGTGTACAAGATCAAATTAAATCCGTATGATAGTGTACAAAAATATAAGGCAATGCTTGTTGCAAGTAGATTTACTAAGAAACCAAGCATGGATTTTCAAGAAATTTTTGCTTATGGGGAAATTGAAGGAGGAAGTTTATGTAGCACAACTTGAGGGGTTTTTGGTGGCTGGGGGAGAAGATAAAGTGTACAAGCTTAAAAAGACCCCATATGGGCTGAAGTAGTCTCCAAGAGCACGGTATTCAAAGGTGGAAAGATTTTTTCAAAACAAAGGTCTCCAAAGAGCATGAGTGAAAAGTTGATTCAAAACTTTAAGAAGAGCATGATGGAAACATATGAGATGAATGATCTAGGGTATTTGAGGTATTTTATGGGAATTGAAGTTGATCAATGCAAAAAAAACATATTCATTTCTCAAAGTGGATATGCAAAGTTTCAGCTTGAGAAGAATAATATGTTGGGATATAATTCAGTTGTGATTCCCTTAATAGTAAATGAAAAATTACACAAAGAAGAAGGTTCAAAGAAAGTGGATGATGTAGCTTATAGAAGCCTTGTTGGAAGCTTATTGTATTTGACCACTACCAGACTAGATTTGATGTATGTTATCAGTCTATTATTCAAGTTCATACAGGATCCTAGCCAGATACATCTTGGTACTGCTAAGAGGGTTCTTAGGTATGTGCAAGGGACTATAGATTATGGTATCTGGTATGGTGCTGAAAATAAAGTGAAACTCAGAGATTTTGTGACCATGATTAAGCTGGGAGCCTAGATGATTTGAGAAGTACTTCAAGTTGTCTTTTTAGCTTGGGCTCAAGAGTTTGTACATAGGACTCCAGGAAAGAGAAGTCAGTGGAATTGTCTTCAATAGAGGCTAAATATGTTGCTGCATCAAAGACAACAGCTCAAGCAATCTGGATCAAAAAAGTACAATATGATATTGGAGTTGTGGAGGAGGATCCTATTGAAATTCTATGCGATAGAAAATCTACAATTGTTATTGCAAATAATCCAGTAGATCAAAAACTAACCAAACATATTGCTATCATATATCAATTTGTCAGAGACAACATTGATGCAGGAGTGAGGAGTGAGGAGTAGTGGCCAAGAAACTAGTTCTGCTACCTGAGGGCTCTTCTTGGGGTTGTTCCAAAAATGCAAGTCAGGGAGAGTGTTAGTTGATTTGCATTTGTGGTTAATTTAGTTAACTTATGTTTTTTATGCTATTACTGTTTTTTCCTTGGGTCTAGGGACATTTTAGCCTTTCTATTTTGTTGTATAAGATTAGGTTTTATACTATTTTGATGTAGGGTAGCCTTATTTTTATTATTATTGATGAATTATTGAAAGTTTGAATGAAAAACCCTAGATCTGCTATGCTAGATTGATAGGGCAAAATCTATTGTGTGTATTGAGATTTTGGTTTATTGTTGCTATTCTTAAACCCTACATACTTGTCTGAAGCCATGGTATTGGTATAGATGTTTCAATATACATTGTGTTATGACTCAAAGTTCCACATCGGTTAGGACTCTACCAACCAAGTGGTTTATGTGGGTAAATCTCACCCCTAACGTGAAGCAATGTCTTTTCTTAGCCCAAGTGAATTGGACTTTGACCCATAGTAGGTAGCTGGGCATTAATCTAGTGAGTTGGACTAGTATGTATTTAAAGTGTGAACGAAAAAGATATATCCATGTGTTTGTAATAAAACAAATGACCCAGCAAAATTGTTCTATGCCATTGAGCAAGCCCCCATAAAGTTGAATTCTTTTCTCTTTACTTTCAATGTATTGAACATCACTTATGTAGTATGAAACTACAAAGTTGAGAATTTTCATTTTTTTCTTGCTTCCCCACTATTTCCTAGTAATGAAAGAGTCCATCTAGCAAAGTTTACTGCTTTAAAAAAAAGGCAGAGTAGTTTACTACTCACAGGATAGCTATAGCAGACAGATAATGAACAACAGTGGAAGACGAGGTTTCTGGCGTATTGATTGAAGAATCCGTAAAAGATATTGAATTACGTGAAAAAGAAAGTGACACCATCTATCATGATTAATTTTTTGCAAATTATTAATCACGTCAAAAGTTGGTTGCAATATGTGGTGATAGGTAATGTTGTCTTTCTCTGGCGAGAACGAGGCGTCCACGGGGCAATCGCCTGAGATAGGTAGTATGATGACTTGACTAGTTTTTTGAACTCTGAAAGCATAATCAATGTTGCTTCTAAAATGAAAGGACGTGCAGAAGTGCGGTTACGTAACCAAACAAATAACAATGTTGTGTTCATAGCGAATCTCAGTCAAACAATATGACAACAACAAATAATTAAAAAAAAGCACGGTAATATCAAAAACGACAAATGTTAGGCATATGTGTGCCTAATGTTCGATTTCAATAAAAAACCTATGTCTCAATAGTATTTCAAAAAAGAAAACAACAAATGTTTGGGTAAACAAATACAACAACAACGACAAAATGTAGTCCGAATGATGTGCTCTCCAATAGTAAATACTCTTGCAGAGCACATCATTTCAGACTACATTTGTAGATACAATGTAATCGGTCTATCTTATCTACGTCCATGATTAACATTGTCAACATACAAAAAGTCCATAATTAACACGTGCAATGCAAATATATACACAAGGCATCATAGTTAGTATTTTTATGCATTGATGATTAGATGAGTATTATTGCAAAGCCCACCGCGAGCGATGAGTCAGTGAATGAATAAAACAGATATGTAGCAACAAATAATGCTCCGTAGATGTATGTGCATGTATGGTAGTTTTGTCATTTGTGTTGGCTGGATCAGATGTGTGACCCCTCCACTACGATTTTCATTTTTATATTAAGTTTTTCTATTTTCTTTACATATTCATTATTCTCATCCCATCCTCTCTCCATCTTAATCTGGCGGACTCTTAATCAGTTTAGAGCTAAATCAACTTTAGACAGATAAGACTGGTGCCTGAGTCGTCTCTCCTCTCGCTCTCTCTCTCTCTCTAGGAGATTACTGGTAAGAATACAAAAGCAGGGAGATGTCCAGTTGTTGTTTTTTTCCCTCCTTTTTTCTTGTTTCTCTACGTTAATTTTTATGAGTTATTGGAAATTTGAAGACTCTGTTACTCTGAGGTAGATTTTCTCGGATTTTCCTTTCTGGTTTATTGGATACTTGCATTATCTGGCTGTTTGATCGCTTTGATGTTTTGGGTTCCGGTGATTTAAATCTAATTCTCTCATTAAAGGGGACGTTTTAAAAGACTATAGTTTGTCATCAGATGGGTTGTGCGATCTGATTGTTTGATTTGTCTAATTTTTGTCCTCGCACTGAATGTTACTAAAAGAAGAAGAAGAAATTAAAAGTCTATTTCTTTTAGTGTTTTTACATTACGTCCAAGCAAATATTGAGAAAAAGTTGGGGGCTTTCGGATGCATTGGTGTTGTATTTGTGGTGGATTGTTGTTTTGTTGTTTGTTGTGGTACAGCAACCATCATTAAGTACTTGATAGTCTATATTAGTCCTGGAGAGTACCATAACATTTGGTATAATTTTGAATAGTAGGTTCACCAATTTCAGGAACTGTGAAAAGAACCACATAGAGCTTTCAAGTTAGTTGCTCCAGATCCTTGATATTTTTTGTTTCTAAACATATCAATTAGCTGATGCTTAAATAACAGATGGACGGAAACTTCTTATTACTCTATGCAGGTGTTGAAATTTTATTCAAAATTTGATGCTATAACCGCTGACGATTTAATCTCGATAACATTCTAGTCATGGGGTCTGAAGGGCCTCCAGCAATAACAATCCATGTGACAGGGTTTAAGAAGTTTCATGGAGTTTCAGAGAATCCAACTGAGATCATTGTCCGCAACCTTAAAGAGTACATGACTAAGAAGGGTTTGCCAAAAGGCGTAATTCTTGGGAGTTGCTGCATCCTTGAGACTGCTGGCCAAGGAGCCCTTGTTCCCTTATATCAGACATTGCAATCTTCTATAAGTTCGAAAGAATCAGAATCTTTGAGTCCTGGAAGAGTTATTTGGGTTAGTTGCTCGTGTGTCTGTCTTGTTTCTATGTGATGCATAATGCTCTTTTGCCCTTGGTAAAGTGGTAGGGGTGCAACTTAGAGGTTACATGTTCAATTCCTAGAAACGGCCTCTCCACATATTTTGTAGGCTCAAGGTCGTGTACATCCTACATATCTCCAACCCTACCCACTGCGGGGCCTTGTGCATGGAAGTTGTTTATCTTTTTTATTGAAGCTCACTTTACCTTTTCCTATTGCGGTGTCTTTGAAATGAAAGAATTAAGCTTGTGAATAGTCCTGCCATGTTTTTGTTAAACTTGCATGTCCCATTATCAACTTAGGTGGGAAATGCTGAGAAAGTGTAGTGGCATATCAAAACTCTGGCTCTTTCTGCACTGCACTTCTCGTCGTTCGTGATATTGGATACTTTAAAATATGTACTTTATTGAAAGTCGACTGAAATTGTTTCTATTATTCACTGCATGCACACAAACATACCGAATGTTCTGGCATTATATAATTGCAATCTTTATGAAGTGTATTGCAGTTCAAACTTGACCTCTTTATTTTTCTTTTTAGTTTTGGCTTTTCAACTATGTGAATAAATGGGGACACAGATTTTCTCTTTTGGCGCTCTGATCACTTAGTGTGAGAATGGGATTCATAATTGGTCCATTTACTGGTACTACTATGGTTTCACAGGAATTCATAAAACTCTAGATAAGCGGTTGAACTTGCAGTGTTCATTCAAGATCCTAAGCGAATGCAGTCCTATAAACATGTTTGTAGTGCACTTTGCAGTTAATAGTCACGCAAGAAGATTTGCTGAACCCTAAGCATAGTTTTCCTTATGCATCATATTTCTTTCTTCCTCTGATAAACTTCTCTTCAGGTGCACTTTGGAGTTAATAGTGGCGCAACAAGATTTGCTATTGAGCATCAAGCTGTTAATGAAGCTACTTTCCGTTGTCCTGATGAGATGGGATGGAAACCTCAGGTTTGATATATCCCAAAAGTCTTTTCTGTGGTGCATGTTAAATAATCATCATATTCATCTTTCATAATTGTTGGAGTTTTATTGTAGCTATTTTATATTTTGCAGAAGGTACCAATTATTCCTGCAGAGGGAGTTTCACGAATAAGAGAGGTAAAATGGGTCTCATATTCTTGTATCATAATTTTCTTTGGTTTTGAGCAAGTTTACCTCCTTTTTATGGTGTTTTTGTGATCTCGAAATGCTTTTTGAACTCATCATATGTGATAGTTGTGGCATACCTGGTCTGAATTATTGGCTATCATTTGCGTGCTGGTTGTTCAGTTTCAAGGTTCTAAATGTATTTGAAGGCATGTTATTTTATTCCTAGAGGTAGAGGAGTTACTTCCATGCTTTTGATTACGGTAGGTTGAGCGTTGTTCGGCTTGATAATTGATGAGGATCCCATTGCCTGCTTTCCCTACGGTTTTCTGACAGTTTTTAATATATATATATATATTTTTTTTTTGCTCACTAAGGCTTTTGATAGGAACTTTTTTTGGTCCCGTCCATCATTCCTACCTATGCCTTGTACTATAGGTTTGTCTATATGAATCCTTAGTTTCAATTTCATCATGCTCAAAATTAACCAAACTCATCTGTCAAATTTCTTAGTCTGCTAAATTCTGGAATTCAAAGATTCACTGGTCATATAAGTAAGGCACCCTTTATATGCGCTCACATAGTCATGATGCTATTATTTGATTTTCGTCCTCCAATTCATGGCCATGACAACAATTTCTTGTTCTTTTTTTTTCCTAACTTCATACAGACTTCTCTTCCTGTTGAGGATATCACCAAGGCCTTGGCAAAGCAGGGTTACGCAGTGATGACCTCTGATGATGCTGGCCGTTTTGTATGCAATTATGTTTACTACCATTCCCTTCGCTTCGCTTCGCAGAGTGGAACCAAATCACTCTTTGTACATGTACCTCTCTTCATGACCATAGACAAAGAAACCCAAATGGGATTTGTTGCTTCCTTGCTGGAGGTGATTGCTTCTTTACAGTAGCTATCTACACCTCGTCTGCTGACATATCATGTCCAGAAGCTTAATGCAGTACTGCTGTTTACCGTGTTTGAGTTGGCGGGTGAGTTATTGAAATTGAAATGCTTTAGTAAACGGATGAGTGTATGTCAATGGAAAATTGTATTTTGTGGCACATTCTTGTCATCTATTTTGATGTTTCTGGAATGGTTTCCGCCACTTCTTGAAAGGTCTTGAAATCGTCCTTGTTAATATATGAATAATGCTCCAGTTTCTTTTGTCTCAAACGACATTGCTCCTTCATTTCGGTTTTTTTTTTAAACTCGTTAGCATTGTGAACTTTTAGAATTTCTGCTCAAGTTTTTTTCTTTGATCGATTGAAGTACTAAATGAGAGTTAAGGTAGAAGATTTGGTTACTTTACTTGAAAGAAAAGTTTTAAGTGTTGATGAGTGATGATACCCCCCAATCATTCACTGTTCTTTGCAGTTTAAAGTAGCTTAGCCCACTATGCCATATTGCCATCAGCAGTCTCACTGTCACATCGTCGAAAAAACTCTTATTGCCTGTGTACTCTCATGTATTCTCATTTTGGAGCTGCGTCTCTGTTCAATCATTGTCTGTTCGTCTAGAATATGAGTAACATGTTTTTACAGCCACCATTGGTGTAGAAGTTGTTTGCTGGTCTACTTCTTGTGGTATCTGGCATGCCAAAAGTGCAATTGATGCCTTAACTGTGGGGAGTTATGAGCATATTGGAACTTTTGGTATAGCAGTAGAAGTTTCATTAACTCTATGTTCCCTGTATCATGGGGAAGTACCTACTGTTTAAATAGTATTTAGGGTGAAAATTTCCAACCCAACAAAATCAGGCTTCATATTAACTTGCTGAGTTGAAAGCAACAGTAGCATTAATCACTTTGATTTAGTTTCATAGAACTGAAGCCTCTTAAGTCTTATCTTATGTGATAGACAGTTAAAGCTTTTCCTAATTGTAGTTACATAGAAATTGGGGTGTCAACACTGATTAACATCGGTCTGGTCTACCAGTTGAGGATTTCCCCACAAGAAGCAATCAACTGGTGGAATGGTGAGTGTCTGAATAGTTCCATAAGCATTCCAGCAAAATGGGTTTGCGACAATTTGACCTTGAGCTGGAAGCAGCTCTATATCGGACAATACAAGGTTATTGCATGGAACTGAATCACTGCAGGCTATATGCATAGGTGGGCTCCTCACATCATATGTTCCCTTTATGTTCGTGTAAGAAATATCAGAAATGAGAACTGCACTGGTTTGGTTACTGCACTTCTTGGTGAGGCAGTAATATTGGTCTATCATAATTGGGTTACGAACTGTGTCAACATGGATGTTGTCAAATGTGATCCTGGACACCATGCCTGATCCTCCTTGCCATGTTTTGATTCGAACACCGTTATCCGAGTGCTTGATGACCGAGTCTGTCACCGTGATGTTGGACACACAAGCTCGAGAGTTATGAATCCCAAGGCTACCAATACTGCAACATAGAAAAAGAAAGCTTTATAACATTCATAGATAGATAGATATTAATGTATAGAGGGCATTCATAGCACTAGCAGAGTTAGTAAACTTAAAAAGAGTTTAGGGAATAGGCAACTTTTTAGAGTTGCCTAACTCCATTACCACCTGCTCTTCTGAAAAATGAAGATCATATGAGTGAATGAATGAGTTTTATTTACCTTATTCCGTGACTTGGACCGCATGTTATGTTCCTTATATCCACATTATAACTGCCTGCTCCAATTGATACACAGTCATCCCCTGAAGATCAAACACCATAATCCATCAACTTGATGAAAAAGAATGAGTGAAGAATGGGTTTCTGTTGCAATTACCATTGGAGATGAGTGAATTATAGATCTGCACATTGTTTGTGTTCTCTATGTGAATTCCGTCAGTATTGGGACTCTCAGCAGGGGATTTTATGCTGAGCGATTCTACATGAACATTTTGACAGTTATCGAATCGAAAATGGAATTGAGGGCTGTTCTTGATTTTGAGTCCTTTGACTGTTAAATTCGAGCTCATGAAAAACCTTATGGCCTGCATTGCATTTAAGGTTGAATTAGTATATGGAAATGGATATTAGAAAATTTACTTGTGCTTTTGACTTACAACAGGGCTATCACAAGGACTGGATGGTGTGCTTCCTTTTCCTCCCTATTTAATTGGCATAGAAAATGTTAGTTAAAGCTATCACAAAACTTTAAACCAAGTAGAATTTGGAAGTGGCTTTACTTTGTGAGGCTTGCAGGGTAGGTTCCACCATTTCTCCCCTCTACCATCCACAACACCTCCTCCTTGCATTGACATTTCACTGATCCTATAGAAAACAAGCCATTGTCGCTTGCTGCTATTTCGCGGCCATGAATCAGGTCCTTCTGGTGCCATTACTGTTCCATCAATCTTCTTGTTACCAAGTCAGGATAACCAACAAAAAGAAAACCATCAGTCCTTTCAACCCCAAAACAGAAGGAAAAAAAAAGGGGGAAATATTGTGTACTTGTTGTTTTACCTGTAACACAAGGCCACTTTTACATGGTCCAGTAAATATGGTAGGTTGTACAATGAAGGAATGACCGCCAGGAACAAGGAGAACGGCTAAGTCAGCTTGGCAAGCAGTGTCCCAAGCCATCTTGAACGCTTTAGTATCGTCCGAAACACCATCACCAGCAGCACCAAATGATACTACATTGAAAACCCTGGTGGTGTAAGGATTTATTACATTATAACTAGGACTAGAAGCCTCTGGTGCAGGGGAAGGTGGCAATGAAATTTGAGAAATTGAGTCCAACAAATGCCTTTGGTTTGTAATTGTGTGACCATGAATGGGGGTAGACAAGCAGAATAAGGAGATAAAGAAGAGCAGATGAAAAGGAAAAACTTGAGAGAATGTCATGGTGAGTTGACGGATTTCAGTGCTTGGAACAGGACAGAATATTGGAAGAATAAAGAATATCAGGATACTTATAGAACAAAGAGTCTATGACTGACTGTACATAATCCTATACTGGGCCTTTTTTTTTACTAGGTGTAGCCACCACTTCTACTCCCACTCCCCATTTGAAGTTGAAGGCCATTACCATTTTTGACGGCTAGAAATGGGACGGAAAGAAAGAACCCACAAAGACTTAAAACCAGTTTTTATGTGACCACTTGAGCACTAGAAGGAGAACAATTAACAAACAACTTGCAAGAGAAACTCAAGTAGATAAAGTCATTTTTCTTCTTTTACACTACTAGGAAACTAATCCTTTGTGGAAGGCTACTTTTGGTATTATTTATTATGTAATGGCATGAGACTGACCAGTTGCAATGTAGGGGGCTTAGAGTGGGTCTCTGCATATGGACATCCATATTCTTCCCATTAGTTTCAGTTCCATTTTTGTGCACAGCCCTGCTTGTTTTAGAATTTGGTGGCTTACGCTTCAGTTTTCTTTTCAACATGATTACACATCCACTTCAGACTGCTGCAGGAGGCTCAGTAGCTAAAATAAAGTGCACAAGGTCCTAGTGATTTTGACTTCATAGAGCTTTCCCAATTTCATGAAAAATATATTCCTCCTTTTCTTTTGGAGTGGTTAGTTTTGATAGGAGGAGGAGGAGAAGGGTGGTTACAAGTTAAAATCAGACTCTGATTTGGTTTTAAGCTGACAACTCGCTTGGGACATTCAGTTTGGACAACCCTTCCCTTTGAAGCAATACAATCCTACAACTACAAGAGTGTGTAGTGGGCCAGTTTCTGTGGTAGGGGAAATATTTTGGGCCTGTGCCAGCCCATTAGCATAAGCTCGGAGTAACGCAACCACAGAATGTATACAATGATATACTTCTTCAAAGAAATAATGGCCTACAATACGACAAGGAATCAATGGGAATTTGTTAAAATCTTATGAATGCATGCATGCATCTGGTACAGTGAAGGAAAAGATGATCGATCTTATAACAGGTTTCAGCAATATCACAGGGCGTGCTACACCTCAGAAAATGATTTTACTACATTAAGTGGTTCATGAAAAACTAAAGCCAATCTCCTCGGCCTCAATGCCTGGCAGGAAGGTTCCTCCAATGGCTAACAATACAAGTCACAACAATGCACAAGTACAAGTAAAAAAGGGCTAACCACACCAGGCAGAAAGACCTGGACTTCACTTCCAATGGCCGAGTTAAGCCAGCCAGATAGAAGACATTCACAGCCAAGAAAACCAATATTCATTCCATCTATAATCATAAACAGGACCATATCCCTCTTTCTCAAATACCAATACAGATGAGACATTTTGATAAATGTATCTTTGCCTGCTATGAGAAGTTATAATCTTTGATTACACATAGGAACAACACGACAACAATACCCGTAGAGGCAAAGCCAATCATTCAGTAGTAGCATGTCTGTATAATTCTACTTACACAAGACATGGCAATACAACGGATACATATAACAGGAAGACAAACATTTTTTTTTTTTTTTTTTTGCATAAATAGAGTGGACAAACGTTGATTCCATATCAGAACAACAATAGCTGGTTTGTTACATCATTTTCACATCATATTCATGAACCAAGAAAGGGACACTGTTTTCTTGCATGCTCCGGTATTAATTTCACCAAAATCTCCACCGGCACTCCCTTCGATTCTGTATCAACAGCAGTAGAGGCAAACAACATTGTGTGAAAAGGCATGGGGGCCATAAACCTTGCTAACAACTAGTGCTTTTAAAATGATTCTCACCATGGGATTTAAAGTTAAAAAGTGGTGGAAGGAAACGACCATTCGGCAGGCGGGTGTTCGGGTCACGTAGCTCATCAAAGAAAGGATGGGTCAAAGCATCTAACTGCATCAAAATCAACATATAAAGTTAATTCGAAATCGAGTCAACAAGGAGAAGCCTCAGCTACGGGTCCCATCGAAATTGTTTGCCTTATAACTTTCACGTAGTGGCTCCAAAGACAATAAGGAGAAGCATTAAACTCAATTAAGAAGCACCAAATTTTTTAGCCAGTACCTCAAAATCAGCTACAAGGCAAAACACATCAATGGTACTAGTAGCTAATATGCAACAATGAAAAACATCCAGCAATAAGATGGGTACAACTGATATTAAGTTGAAACAAATCAGACAAACAAACTTCTCTTGAAAATTCACGAAATATATGTTCACAAAATCATGAAGCCATCTGAACTAAGTGATAGACAACCAGAAGTGCAGTGAAAGGATATAGCAAATTATAGTCCTTAAGTCGTTAAAAAAACTCCCATGCCATAAAGGCACTAGGAGAAAGGAAAGTCTCCAGAAAATGACAACATTCATCAACACCGCATATACCTATTCCCTTGAGGACCAGAACATACTCAGTATTTTTTTGAAGGAAATACTCGGGTATAATTAATTGTGCACAATGTCAGAAGATGAGGGTATTCCCTCTCTCACCAGTGAGTGGCGAGGTTCAGGTTCTTCAAATAACACTGATATTCATAGTACACCCCAAATGTGAGCCCACAATATACTAAAAAAATAAGATCAAGAATGCATTAAATCAGAAGATGACGGCATTCCCTCTTCCACCAATGAGTGGGGAGGTTCCTGTCCTTAAAATACCACTTATATTCAGAATGAATCCCACCAGCAAGGAAATGCTATACAAGAAGAAAACAAAGGCTAGCAGCAATAATGAGTTATAGATGCTGATACTCACAGCAGTGCACCGTAGGTTAGGGGAGTACTGCAGCAGTCTTGAAACAAGATCAACAGCTTCAGGAGGCATGCGCTTGTGGAATATCTAATAATACAAAACAAATATATGTCAGTGAATGATAACTTAGTCAAATAAAACAAAAGGATCCTGCTTTTATTCATAATACCTTGTGCCATGGGTGAGCTTTAATCTGAGGGAATTTAAACTCGGTATAATTTGGGTTCATGCACTTAATTTCCTCCCTTGTTGGAGTACCCAGAACCTGTAAAACAACCACATTTTATTAGTTATAAATAGGAATTTTCCAAGATTCAAACTAAAGAAAAGCTTCCACTCAATTATGATGATAACATTTTTTAAGCGAAACACATTTCAGTATCTACAAATACCTTGATTATCTCAACAACCTGGTCTACTCCACTCTCTCCAGGAAACAAGGGCTGACCAACAAATGATAGGCATTATTAGTTAGCTTGTTGTAATGAAAAGAAACTGGAAATGCGAACAATATCTTGAACATATCAACTATCCTACCTGCCCAAGTAGTAGTTCAGCAAGAACACAGCCAGCAGACCAGATATCAATAGCTGAAGTATACTCAGTAGCCCCAAAAATAAGTTCCGGTGCTCTGTAGTACCTTGAGCATATGTACGATATATTTGGCTCTCCTTTCACCTTATTCGTCAAACATCCATCAGTATCAGACAATAGACAATAGACAATAGACAATAGACGATTTTGATTATTAAAACAGAAGAAAATCTGAAACATACCAAAACTTTTGCACTTCCAAAATCACATAATTTAACCTGGTGAGTATGTGGATTAACCTGGATAGAAAAACACATTAATTACGAACTTTTAATTCACATGCTATTTCAAAAGATAACGTCCAACAGGATTAAGTATTATGTCTCTATATCACCACAAAGATTTGATAAGTAAAGTAGTTTTAGACCAAGTCAACTTTACTAGTGATTAGTTAGGCCCCTTCTTGTGGCTGGGCCTGGGTTGGGTTTTGGGTTTTCCCATGCCATGTGCTGGGCCCATTTGTGCGGGCCTGTGTCGGTCTGTTGACTCCCCTTGGGCTTGTGCAGTTACGCTGCATCAGTTTGGTATCGGAGCCCAGGTTCGCGTGAGGGTCTGTGTGACCATGGCACAGTGCCTGTGGTCAGGCTGGGTTGTGCGCGTGAACGCGCTTGTTCTAAGTGGGAGGGATTGATACGGAAAGAATCCCACATCGGTTGTGGATGGACTCCCCCGCCTAGTTTATAAGCGTGGACAAACCTAACATTGACAAGCCGGTTTTCCAGTGATTAGTTAGGCCCATTCTTGTGGTTGGGCCTAGGTTGGGTTTTCCAATGCCATGTGTCGGGCCCGTGTCGGTCCAACAGTTACGCTGCATCAACTAGCCCAACAAATATAGCTAAAAAGAGTTTTGGCATACCAAGAGATTTTGAGGTTTAATGTCTCGGTGGCACACTCCAATGGCACGGTGAATGTACGACAATGCCCGGAAGATCTGTAAGGTATTAGAAAAATAATTTGTCAATATCACATAAATTAAATTCAGACAGTCAAGACGATACAATTCCCTAAGTTACGGGGAAACTATCTTATATTCCCTAACTTACAATGAAACTATTTTTATAAGAAATGTAAAGCTTCATGCACAAGGCTTCCACAGTGAGGCAAGGTCGTGAAAGGGAAAGATTAGGTGCCTTGAGGCTCTTTCCAAGATTTGAACATTGGACCCTAAGGTCAGGGCAACGCAACTTACCACTAGGCCACATGCTCGCCTTTATCATTAGCTTTACACAGCCAACAAAATTGATGAAAGAAAGTGGAACAACCACCTTACTCATAAGAGACGAAGAAATAACTTCACACTCCAAGCTTATAAGCAATCTTCCACAATTTGCACAGTGAAAATTGACCAAAAATCAATGAGAGGACACTTAAATCGGCAATTATTTTCCTTCTTAGGCAAATATTACACCAAAACTTTGTATAGAGTTCTGCATTTTTATTTCATGAGGACATCAAAAAAATGATGCAGTTTCATTTAAGTTCATCAAAAGGTTCAAATGAATAGACCTGTATAAAACTTATACTACGCAAATACTACACAAAAGCAAGTGGCTCGGCCAGAGCTTGCAGAAACACGTGAACCGGAATAAAGAAAAAACTTCTTCAAGTGCATCTGTACATACCTGGTAAGTATAAAGTTTCACATATATCAGTGGCATCCTCTGGTTCAACTTGTTGTAGTGCTTGATCACACGATGAACAGTTTCAGGAACATACTCAAGCACCAGATTAAGATAAAGTTCATCCTTCTCGGTCGTTGAGAAGAAGCAGTGCTTCAATGCAACAACATTTGGGTGGTCAAAAAGACGCATAGTTTGAAGCTCCCGGTTCTTGTACCTTTTATCTTGAAGAACCTTCTTAATAGCCACAGTTTCACCGGTCTCTAAGCACTTTGCCTAAAATTTTGAACCAAAAGAGCGAATTGGAAAGTGATTTACCAGCGCAGGAGTAAAATATAACAAATGAAACCTAAGATCATTCTCAACCTAGCAAAATTTCATACCTGGAATACAACTCCAAATGATCCATGACCAACAACACGCTCAGCCATGTAGCTTATAGTCTGTAATTTACGTATATAGAAATTCCTTAGAAGAATGTAGAACACATAAAAATTCAAAGAAATAAATAGAATTCTTGGCATATTAACTATTAATTCTTTGAAAACTTTATATTTATTGCATGCCCAACATATCTGGAGGGGCTTCATCAGTTGTCAGGAGAATGACGGGACAAGGTTCCCCCCGGTTGGTACCCATTGACTGGATAGTGCTACCAAGCACTTTCCGACCCTTTGGCCAGACCAAAATGATATTGGACAAAGAGCACAACGACAGGTAGAACTTCACCAGGACAGGAGATGAGCCTCCTCGTTCCGCACCTTTCACTTTTGACCGTGGCACAAAGGGAAGGAGGGTGTAACAGTAAACTTCCCCAATCCTTGAATCAAATTGATCCTTTAAAAACTTTACAGCTGTGAACGAGTAAAACAGTAACTACTATGAATTGGCAAAGACACAGCTATACCTGCTTTGGCTGGCCATTTCTACCACCAATAGTTGTCACTATTATGTGGCCTGTCTCAGTACCATTACCATCAATTACTGTTGCTTCCATTTCCTGCACATTTAACGAAACTATGAACATCTGGACTATGGTAGCATGTATCTGAAAATACTAATGCCAAGAAAAAGCTAGAAAAATGATAAAAAGAAAGGTGGTAGTGCTAAACAAGAGCCTACGTACTTTGTCATCCCGAATTTTCATGTCATTCATCTCCTCAGGTAACCTATCAACACCAGCTGTAGATTCTCGCAAACCAGAAGTAGGCGCCACGCCTACTGAAGCCATTTGATAGAGAGAAGTCCTGTTCTCACTAGTTTTCAACCTCAACAATTCCAATCATTTGCCTGGAATAATTCAAAACACTTATAAACATAAATTAGTGGTCACAGGCAGCATCAAAATCTACATGTGAATTGTTAACTAAAAGGTAAAAAGAAAAAAAGTTAAAAAGGTGAAACAAACGTAAATTAAACTCAAAAACTGGCTAGTGTATCATCTAAAACATCAAATAAAATGTTCTGCCCCTATGGCTATGTAGGTACGAACCGGTGAGGCAAAATACCATATATATCAATGCTCAAACTGAAGCTCCAAGAACAAATTATGTGTCTTTTAAAGTTTTAGCCAATGAAAAGTCAACATCCATTAAAATATACTTACCCTCCCAAATAAACCAAACATTGGGGCAATTACAAGCCATATTCTGATACTCAATACAAATAGAATCAATAAAACTCCTCAGTCCTCCATCAAACTACATCGCATGTTACTGTAGAGAACCCAATATATGATCACTATGTGTCATGATTTAGCACACCCACATCAAACAAGGTAAACGTAAGTTATCAGAAGATGCCCATCTCACAAAAATCACCAACAACCATGCATTCTTTGTGTGCAAGCAAAAGAACTAACCACATTTACCCAAAAGGAAAATGCTTTTTTTTTTAACCCAACAGCACAATTAACAAAGCAAAACCAAGTACTAGCATTCCATACACAACTTGCTCTAGCGTTCAACAATAAAATTTACTTTCACATAAAACACACAAGTTAAAGGGGACTCTAGGCACATTAATAAACTAGCTTCATCGGAAACTGCATCACAGCTTAAACACGGATAGAGCCAGTCCATTAAAGGCGTGCAAGCAAAAAGAGCTAACATATGCAAAATATCCAACAAGGAACTTAATTTTTTTAGGGAAAATGTTAAAATTACAAAAGCAATCGAACAATTGAACCCGAATCCCTAGAAAAGCGAAATTTGACATCAACGTCGAAGCTTCAAAATAATTGAAAAGCCAAAAAAGCCAAACAAAAAAACAGAAAACTGCGGAAACGACAAAACGGGAAGACCAAGAGATCCCGAGCAGCTACCCTGTTAAATTCAACCCGATCCAGATCCCAAAATGAAACCTTCCAACAAAATCCATGTATGAACCCCAAAAAAAATGGATGCTTTCTCTACACTACTAAACTGGAGATCAGAAGGTTACGAGTGTACCGTTGGGAACAGAAAACCTACAACGACGAAACAAGTAAAGCCGTGGTCGACGTCCGGGAGTTCAGAAGGCGGAGAGCATGGAGGAGGACGACGACAGATCCATTTTATGCAGTTTCTTCGTTTTTATTTTTGTATTTTTGCGGCCTTTTTTGTTTGCGTCGGGTGCTATAATGCGCTGGAGACAGTCAAAGTAGAAGTACGAACACTAAAATAATTATTTTAATATTCATTTTAAAATTAAAATGAATTTTACTGGTTTGACCATTAAAATTTAAAACCAATACCCTTATAGAATGGTCTACTTTTTGTTGAAAGCATGTGTATAACCACCTTTCGCGCGTCATGTATGAATATTAAGATGATAATTCACATATGGTTAAATGGAAGTAAAAATAGTTTTACATAATTAATGTAATACCTAACTAGAGAGAGCCCCAACTTATGCGTAGGGAGCTTCTATTATTGTGTAGGGAGCTTAATGAGATCAGTACAAACAATTCTAATCCTTGGATCACGTAGATGGAACTTTCACATCTTGTTCGCATATGTAAGGGCATAATACATGCTTAAGGATTTTACAAAACCTATATGATCTTAATCATACATGCTTATATAAAAGGAAAATGACAAAGAGCAAAAACTTGGTAGCTCAAAGAGCCTAAATCTAGGTTACTCCTATGTGACAGTGTCATGTCACTTGTCAAGCTGTAAAGTTTTTAAATTTCAAAATTTTCGTTAAGTTTTTGAGGTTCTCGTGCAGCTCGTCCCATGATTGCTGTGGCAGCATTTTTACGTTTTCATATTAGGTTTCCAATTGTTGGTAGCCCAGCTCCTCTCTATAGCAACTTCGCACTTCAACTAGGAACGAAACAAGAGAAAGTATCCACATATCGTCATTGTTAATCACATAGAAGATCTTCGACTAGTTTGTTGTAATTAGTTTCGAACCAGAGGCAGATAATGGAGAGGTTAGGTTATGACATTGTCTTTCGTACGTTGTGTTTGGTTTTAGGATGGGTAAATAGATTTTGTTGTGGTGTATTTTTTTAATATACATTCTTGTTCAATGGTGTTAGTTTGAGGACGAAAAACTCAGGGAAAAAGCATGGAATCAATGAAATAATGGAATGTAATAGTTATTACATTGATTGTGCTAGTTATTTTGTTATGTCATTGATTGTTCTGGCCATTATATTGATCACGAAGATATAAATAGTGTAATATGGTGTTTAAATAGTTGAATCATGAGTTCCATTGATTTAAATCAATGGAGTTTATCATTTCATTGAATATGTTTCAGGTACAAGAATTTGGATAATGAGCAAAACAGTAATTTCAGAGATAAGGAAGTTATTGATATCAACTACCAGAGCCTTGATGTTGTTGGTACTCATTAGGGTAGTGTGGAAGAATACTTTAAAGACACTATGCCTGTGCATGTAATGTTATTTGAAGGTGAGGAGGAAATGTTTGATTTCTACAAGAGATTTGGGGAGGTAAATGGATTTTCTGTGAAGCGTAGAACATCAAATAAGGACAAAGTTGGCATGTGCAAATATTTGATATTTGTTTGTGGTAGAGTAGGTGTGTTTTAAATAAATAGAATATGTAAATTATTTTGGATGGTTGAATGTATTAGTTTCTCACTGATATGATATTGTACTTTTACATGTGGATGATAAGGTAGGTTAATTAGTCGGACCAAGAATGTCATAAATCATCATTCAACCCAAAAAGATGGATGCAAGGCTCGGTTAAAAGCTCAATTATCTTGTGAAGGTAAATGGGAGATTACTTCGTTCAAGGATCATCACAATCATGTATTAAGTCCCAGGCAGTCAAGATATTTTCTATGCAATCGGAAAATTAACCCACATGTTCAAAGACAGTTAGAGATTAACGACATTGTTGGGATTATGCCAAACAAGAGTAACAATGCACAAGTCATTGGAGTGGGGGCCATTAAAATTTGACGTTCTTGCAAAGGATATGTTGAGTGTGGAGCGAATTTTTGCTATTTTGGTCACGCCCCATCCTAGGAACATGATTTAAATAGTTGAATCATGAGTTCCATTGATTTAAATCAATGGAGTTTATCATTTCATTGAATATGTTTCAGGCACGAGAATTTGGATAATGAGCAAAACAGTAATTTCAGAGATAAGGAAGTTATTGATATCAACTACCAGAGCCTTGATATTGTTGGTACTCATTAGGGTAGTGTGGAAGAATACTTTAAAGATACTATGCCTGTGCGTGGAATGTTATTTGAAGGTGAGGAGGAAATGTTTGATTTCTACAAGAGATTTAGGGAGGTGAATGGATTTTCTGTGAAGCGTAGAACATCAAATAAGGACAAAGATGGCATGTGCAAATATTTGATATTTATTTGTTGTAGAGCAGGTGTGTTTTAAATAAATAGAATATGTAAATTATTTTCGATGGTTGAATTTATTAGTTATTTCACTGATATGATATTGTACTTTTACTTGTAGATGATAAGGTAGGTTAATTAGTCAGGCCAAGAATGTCATAAATCATCATTCGACCCAAAAAGATGGATGCAAGGCTCGGTTAAAAGCTCGATTATCTTGTGAAGGTAAATGGGAGATTACTTCGTTCAAGGATCATCACAATCATGTATTGAGTCCCAGGCAGTCAAGATATTTTCTATGCAATCGGAAAATTAACCCACATGTTCAAAGACAGTTAGAGATTAACGACATTGTTGGGATTATGCCAAACAAGACTCACATTGCACAAGTCATTGGAGTGGGGGGCCATGAAAATTTGACGTTCTTGCAAAAGGATATGTTGAGTGTGGAGCAAATTTTTGCTATTTTGGTCACGCCCCGTCCCAATAACGTGATTTATTGACAACACTTGTGTACACCCACGTACTGCCACCTATATAAGAATTCAAAACTAAATCAACTCACAATTTAAACACAATAAAATTTAAACTAAAATCTGACAGCATCTCCCCATATTTCGGAGAATGCTTCATGAATCAAATATATCAAACTAAACAAATTCCCACCATGACATTCAATCTCAAACACATCATAAAACACCAAATAATGGTAACTCCGATCCAACAATTCAGTCAACCAGGGACTCAGGCCATAACCATCCAGATCCGTCAAATAACATATATTTAACATTCTTTTAACACATAACATATCCAAAACACTAAAATATCCAATACTTCTCCATAAAACATTAAACAAGTACCACATATCACACCAACTAATAAAAACACCACTCTAGACCACAAATCCAAACCAACCACATCATGCGTCACCTCGCTGATCCGTAGTCGGGGCACCGAAACTGGTACCTATCTCACCAGGGAGGGAAAAATAAAACAGTGAACTGGAGGCCCAGTAGGGATAACAAAAGAAAGCATGAATGAAGGGATAATGGCTGGATAAGAATAAAAGTATAACAATGCATCAAAATGCCATGATGAATCAAATAATGCACTCGGTCAGTCTCACCATACCTCCCACCTCCCAATGAATTCTCAAGCATCATCACAATGTTACCATACCAATCTCATAATGCCACACTAGCACCGCTACGTAGTTTTCTAGTATCTGACAATCACATAAAGCCCCACTAGAGCCGCCACGTAGTTCTCTAGTACCGAGCAATCACATAAGACCCCACTAGAGCCGCCGCACAGTTCTCTAGTTACGAGTCATTTCCCCATATCTCCAACACCATGCAATTAATACATATCATGCAACTAATGCATATCATGTCACATACAAACTATGCAAAACATAAATCTCGCGCAATTTCATTCAAAATACATGTCAAGATTACTGACCACTCGATAGAAGATTGAGCGCCAAAATGGTTAAATGCATCAAACACAAGCACCCAACAATAATTGTATTTCATACACAATAACATACATACAAAGGGTTTGTTCCCCCTTGAACAATAAGGTGAAAACGAATGAATCTAAACATGATTCGGGTAGCTAATAGTGTTTTGAAATTGAGGATTAAGAAAATCCCTACCTCGTTTGAGCAAGTCACCCAAATCCTTGTTATCACGTCTCCAAATTCAACCAACCTAAACCATACACATGTACCACTCATTCCCTTCCCACAATATCAATTACAACACATAACTTCACAATAAAGCACTTACCTTAACCAATTTGTCAAATCCTTACTCAATCACTTCTTGGCCAACTCCCAATCTCGAACCAAGCTCAAATCTAGAATCAATATACATAATCTATGGTTAATCATCAAGCATTTACCCCCAAAACCCCAATTTCACGAAATCAAACCAAACCCATAAACCTTAGTTTGAAACCCATGGAAATCTTACCTCAATCTTGAAGAAATCTTGGAATTCAAGCCTATGGAAGTTCCAAACTCTTGATTCAATCTTCTTTCTCCTTTATCTCCTTCAAAAATCACATTCTCTCTTCACAAACTCCCTTTCTCTCTCATGGTTCCTCACTCTCTCACGAACTTCTTCTTCTTTTTTTTCTTTGTTTTATTTTTTTTTTCTTTTGTCTCTAGGGTTGCCGACAACATTTCTTAGTCTTATTTTATTTATTATTTTATATTTTTTTTAACTCCTCAATTATTTCTTCTTTTGTATTTTTGACCACAAGATTTCTATTGATATTCAATTCAGTCCTTGAGATACTTATTTCTTACCCTACAATTTTATTATGTTTCATATAAAATCCCTATATTATTTTTCTTTTCTTATTTTATTTATCAACTCAATTGTTTTTCTGAACGGGGTATTACAATTTTGGCCTCAAAATAGTGCAAGTCTGGCGTTGCCGTCCATACAGATGCTTGAGGTGTCCGGATGGCTAAGGTGCTTAAATAAAGTACGCAGTTTTACAGATTGCCCTCATTGGATCCCCTTACTAGAGAGTCTTCCTCGAGGAAGCCTTTGGTGGAGAATGGACATATTGCCCTTACTAGATGTAATACCCTATCCAGAAAAGTAAACCTGAATCAAAATAAAAGTAATTAAGAATGTAAAAAAAAAATCTATAAATAGATTGAGGAATTTGATTGTGGAAGTGTCGGTTTAAAAATGGTGTGAATCGGATTTAAATCGGACCCGAAATCTAATCTTAAACGTATTAGAAAAACTAATTAAAAGTCAAATAGCATAATCGTAAATACATTGCTGGTAATTTTGCAAATGAAACAGGCGATGGGGGTATTTTCGAAACTTCATAATTGAGTGGCAACTGTGAAATTAAAGCTTGGTTATTTTGATATATGTTTAAATAGGTGGGGGCAATGATGGTATTTTCTCGTATTTGTAAAAATTAATAAAAGACAAGAAGAATGAAAAATTACAAAAGGAACCCAAGCTCTTTCTTCTTCCTTTCACGTGCAAACCACTGGCGAACCACCAAACTTTGCTGTCCGATCACCGTTTCAGACGGCCGACCTACCAAAGAGCTTCTCCCGACCCTCACGAGCATAACCCAACTAACCTTGCCTCAAACCGTCGCTCGTAGCCACTGGAATCATGCTTGGAACCTCGCGGCCACTGTGAAGAGAAAAGCTCCGATCCGACCAACTCCGGCCATGGTTCAGCATGCCGTTACGGCCATTCACGTCACCGAGCTAAGGAGCACCTAGCCCAACCAACTTTCGGCCAAACAACCCCGGATGCTGGATATCTGACTTTGACCTGAATTGGGTCTTTTTGACCCGACTGAAACTAAACTTTCTGACGACTCCAAAGCTCTATTCCGAGTTGTTCGCTGCTCTGAACGCGTTGGTGATGATTTCGGATCCATACCAACATCTTTGGAGCATCCTGAGAGATACATCACATATACGCATATACGTACAATATACGTGGGGGTATAATACGAAACCAAAATATAGTTTTCATTAATTGGAGAATATTATATTAATTGAATGAATATTTTATATAAATTATGGTAATACAGAGAGATCATAGTTGGTTTATAAAAATGTATTGTTATTTAAATAAGTTTAGTAAAGTTACAATGGTTGATCGAGAGTGCATGGAAACTTTGACTCATCGTACCAATTCGTACAGTCGATGTTGGACCACGTCGATGTTGGACCACTAAATCACCACCATAATAATCACGGCTACGATATGATCACAATTGTATCACGATGATGCCATTAGTTGCTGACGTATGAATAGTATGAATATTGACCAAGTTGGTGATCGGGTTGCATGCATGCAACTCAATGAAATAAGCGAGTGGTATTTTTTGATAATTTTAATCAAGGTTAATGTGGTAATATTGATAAAAGGGTAAAATGGTAATTGCACTTCCAATGGTAAAATGATAATATGGACTAGTATCATTTTAAACATATATATTCAACATATATATGATCAAGCATGCATTTGTAATCACTTAAACGTATATATTCAACATAGTTGTAGACTGTCCAGGCCGTGGGTCTGTTGGGCTCGACTCAAGACTCTCATGAGTCTTGCTAAGCTTGACTAAAGCTCTTGTGAGCCTAATTATCAATGGAACTTAGGCCGTGGGCCCTGTTGAGTATGTTTGTAGACGAAATTTTAGCCCATAAAAGTGGTAGTGAGTGCCGGAAGGAAATGAATAGAGTTCATCTCCATCCACGGTAGACAAATCAAAACTTAATTATAACAAAGAATTAAACCACAAACTCGTACTCAACAAAAGCAACAAACAAGTAGAAAAAACAGAGCAGGTTTGAAAGAAATTAAGAGAAATAGAAAGCTTCCAACCAACCAAATGTGACAACATTCACAACATTGAAATCCTCTCCACCGGTAAGATCAATAGTCGCAAATTTTTTTTTATTTGAACACAATCATCATTACACATTTTAAACCAGGTTTGCCTCGGAATATAATGATGCATGTGTGAGCTGTACCTAGCCAGCACATTTTAAACAACTCAACTCCTTGAAAATTTCTTCTTAAACCACAAATTCATCATTAATTGCACTTGCAGCTTTCAAAATTAGATCCCCATGGCATCAAGTCTGCCGCCTGCTAACACTAATGCTAACAATTGAGGGAATGGCTACTTCTTCTGAAAGGATGATCACAGCTTTATCAAATAAAGACATGGATGATCAACCAGGAAAACGGGTTATGGAGGTTACAAAACTTGGAGCTTTCGAAAGTGGTGATACTTTCCTACAGAATTGTATCGAGTATATTGACGAGGATAGTCTTGAATTGCCGCAGAATATTCGAAAAAGAAGAGAAAAGTAAGCAGAATTTTCCACAACTCCATCCACTAAATCATATAGTATTGTATGCAGAATTCTACTACTTCTGAGTGAGAAATATATATAGGCAATGCTCACCATTCTGTCCAACGATAAATTGCTGCTATTTGTCATTTTTTCATTCATTCATTCATAGATGCATTGATTTGATGTTCTTTTCCCTAGGGTTGGTGTGAAATTTCCATCGGTAGAGGTGAGGTATAAGAACCTGAATGTGGAGGCAGAGTGTACGGTTGTTCATGGCAAGCCCATTCCTACGCTGTGGAATTCTGCTAAAAGCGCACTTTCTGTAAGTGTTAATTCTAAAAGCAAGAGTGAACTTAAGAAACATTTTATTTTATACAATCAGATATGATGAGATTATCTATTTCCATATATTCATTTTCTTTTTATATTGAAGATCTTCGCTAAGATATGGGATTCCAGGTCAAGGATGGCCAAGATTAGGATTCTTAAAGATGTTAGTGGTATCATAAAGCCAGGAAGGTAGGCTAGCTGTGGAATCATGTTTTCGGGACAAGTTTTGATATGTAATATAAACCAATTGGATTGTTCATCATTTTAAAGTCAAAATTGAGCCAGAAATGCAGACTACTAATCATTCTTGCAGGATGACTCTATTGCTTGGTCCCCCAGGATGTGGTAAGACCACCCTTTTGAGAGCACTCTCCAGAAATCTAAACCAATCTCTCAAGGTATTACCGCTTTCTATATTTGAGAGAGAGGAAGAAAATGGGAAGACAGATGAACATGTGACTCAATGCTAAAGTTGCATAGAGGTCACAAGTTCAATTACTGGAAACAAACTCACAATGAGAAGTCTAAATGGAAAATTTTTCATTGAAAATAGAAATGTAGAGGAACTTCCATCTAATTTTGTTTTGGCATGGCCACTTCTTCAATCAGGTCACAGGGGAAATTTCTTACAATGGACACAAGCCAGAAGAGTGTGTCCCCCAGAAAACATCTGTTTATATAAGCCAGGATGACATACACATCCCCGAGATGACTGTGAGGGAAACCCTTGCTTTTTCCGCACGTTGCCAGGGTGTTGGAAGCCTAGCAGGTAGGTTTTGGACCAATCACTCTTAACAGTTATCATGTGGGCAACCATATCAACCAAAGATATATTTCTTTTTCTGCCTTTTGAAGAGATTCTTTTGGAGGTCAGTAGGAGAGAGAATGAGGCAGAAATTTTTCCAGGCGTCCATACTTTCAAGAAGGTATATATACCTAACATTGAAGCTGTGTGTTTAAGGGATGTCTTGAGTGGCAGAAGATAATCCAATTGAACAAACATTTCTAGGAATATATGAGTAAATATATAGCACTGATCTAGAAAGTCGAGCCTTTTTACTTTTTTTTTGCCACGGTGTTCTTCTTTAATAGGCAATTTCTGCAAACAAATTGGAGAGAACCCTTCAAACGGACTGCATCTTAAGAGTTATTTTCCTAATCCTAACCTCATTGAAAATCATTCTTCTTTGTATTCATATCTCTAGAAATCCTTAATCAGGCACATTTGATTTCTTGTCTTCCTCAGATTCTTGGACTTGATACTTGTGCAGACACAATGGTTGGCAGTGCCAACAGAAGAGGAATATCTGGTGGTCAGAAGAAGAGACTAACAACAGGTAATGATGCACAGCAATAACTATTGCTAATTATACTTGGCAAAAGTAATGATTAAATTTCTCCTCAAATTTTTCAGGAGAGATGCTTGTAGGTTCAACAAATACTTTGTTTATGGATGAAATAACAAATGGCCTAGACAGTTCCACTGCATTTCAGATTGTTTCTTGCATTCAGCAGCTAGCACATATCTCAAATGTCACAGTGCTGGTTTCACTTCTTCAGCCAGCACCTGAAGCTTTCGATCTCTTCGACGACATTATTTTGATGGCTGAAGGTAAGATCATCTATCATGGACCGCGAGAAAATGTTCCAGCTTTTTTGGAGAATTGTGGCTTTAAGTGCCCTGAGAGGAAAGCATTTGCAGAGTTTCTTCATGAGGTACGTTTAGCATTTTCATATTGATGCTTTTAGTTCTTCATATTGAACTACTTTACCGGTTTACCCTTGCAGGTTATCTCAAAGAAAGATCAAGAGCAGTACTGGTACCATACTGAACTCCCTTACAGTTATTTCACGGCTGATATGTTTTCTAGACAATTCAAGGAAACAAGATTAGCAAAGAAGCTGGATAAGGAGCTCGCAGAACCATATTACAAATCTGAAACCCACCAGAGCGCTGTTTCCTACAATGTGAACTCTGTTTCTAAATGGGAACTCTTTAAAGCATGCATGTCAAGAGAATTTCTTCTGATGAAGAGGAATTCTTTTATTCATGTATTCAAAACTATTCAGGTTGTGACTTGTACTTAATGCCTTCGTTAAATTGAAATGTCCAAGCCCTAAGAAGTTAGAACTTTCTAAAGCTTTGGTCTATTCTGCAGCTCATAGTCGTTGCAATTGTCACAATGACAACATTTTTGAGGACTCAGATGGATATTGATGTTCTTCATGGAAACTACTACATGGGTGCTTCCTTTTTTGCACTCTCTGCTCTCTTTTTCAATGCAATACCAGAGTTGTCAATGACTGTTGCAAGACTTCCAGTGTTCTACAAACAGAAAGAGTTGCATTTCTATCCGTCTTGGATTTACGTGATTGTGTCTGCTATTCTGAAGATTCCTCTTTCCTTAATGACATCTCTTATCTGGACATCTCTCACTTATTATGCCATTGGATACAGCCCTGAGATCTCAAGGTATAAAGAAAACTATATTAAGTACCAATTACACCCAAAAGACACATAAATTGTTTCATGTCTTGGCTTAAATTTTGTGCTGTGATTTTAGGTTCTTTTGCCAGTGCATTCTATTTTTTTCCTTTCACTTCATGTCATTATCATTGTTCCGTCTCGTGGCCTCAATCTTCCCAACCCCAGTTGCTTCTTCGGCTGTTGGTAATAGTGCAGTATTTTTGCTCTTATTGTTCAGTGGTTTCATTATTGTAAAACGTAAGGCTATCTACACCACGTCCCTTTCATCTTAAGTTAATCAATATGATTCCAAAATCTAAGCCTCGGTGATTCCTATGGTAGCTTCAATGCCATCTTGGTTGAAGTGGGGTTTCTGGGCTTCTCCTGTGTCATACGGAGAAATAGCATTGTCTGTGAATGAATTTCACGCTCCTCGATGGCAGAAGGTGAGTCTTTTAACCTAGAAGTTTCTTTATTTTCCATCCTTCCAACGCTTATATCCATTTTGCATTGATTTACTTAGATGATCACGCAGCATTAAGGCTATCCGTTCACTTGTATTTGCAGCTGTTAGACACAAACAAGAGTATAGGGCAAGAAATATTGGAAAGCCATGGACTAAACTTTGAGGAACATTATTTCTGGATAGCCATTGGTGCCTTATTTGGATTTGCTTTAATTTTCAACCTTGGTTATGCCCTCGCCTTGACTTTCTTAAAGTGTGAGGCTCCCCTTAATTTCTTGCAATTTGTATGCTAAAGTAGGATAAAACTAAGTGGTACAAATATATTCACCTCTATCTAATGTACATTCAGGTCCAGGATCACGTCATGCTATTATTTCCAAGGACAAGCTTTCCCGAAAACATCAAAACGAAGATGCCTCTGATCAGTCAAATGTAGAAGAAAAGTCTAGGAGATCTACTTCCAAGTCCAACAGTAATAAGGGATTCAAGAAAGGTTAATCTATTTCGTAAATAATTATCATTATCCTTTGGGTGTTTTCCTTTTGAAAACTTGTTCTTTATGCAGTCAGTTTTCATTCCTTCTAAATAGTTATCATTGATTCATATTCTTAACAGAGGCAATGGACTTACCTTTTGAACCCTTCACCTTAACATTTGAGAATGTGCAGTACTATGTCGAATCCCCATTGGTAATAATATATTTGTTGCAGATGTGTTCATTCCACGCCTATGTATTATTCAACATCAACTCTTTCTCCTCTGATTTGTTTTCAGAAAATGAGAGAAGGGAAGTTTGCTTCAAAGAAAGTGCAACTTCTATCTGGTGTTACAGGGGTATTCATGCCTGGTGTGCTTACAGCATTGATGGGTGTAAGCGGAGCCGGAAAAACAACCCTTTTGGATGTTCTTGCAGGAAGGAAAACCTCCGGCTATATCGAGGGGAACATTAAAATCAACGGATACCCTAAAGCTCAAGAAACGTTTGCTAGGATTTCAGGTTACTGTGAACAAACTGACATACACTCACCACAAATCACAGTCGAAGAATCTCTTATGTTCTCTGCCTGGCTACGTCTAGATCCTCAAATTAACTCAAAAACCAAAGTTGTAAGACCTGAAACTTACTATAGACCTTAGAATCAATCCTTCTACAGCTATAAATGTATTCTAATGCCGTCCAAATGTGTTTCTGACAGGAATTTGTGAATAAAGTAATTGAGACCATTGAGCTTGAGGGAATTAAGGACACATTAGTTGGCACACCTGGCGTTAATGGCCTTTCGACAGAACAACGTAGGCGACTTACTATAGCTGTGGAGCTGGTAGCCAATCCCTCCATTATGTTCATGGATGAGCCTACAACCAGTTTGAATGCAAGAGCAGCTGCAATTGTCATGAGAGCTATAAAGAATATAGCTGATATCGGAAGGACAATTGCATGCACCATCCACCAACCAAGTATTGACATTTTCGAATCATTTGATGAGGTATAACATTCTTTTTTGAACTAATCTAAGATGGAACTGGCCAGATGATGAACTGGGTGTTTGAGTACTATGGAAACTCTTATGCTAGGAGGGAACACTTCTGATTAAGATAATATAGAACCAGCTAACGAAATTACTGTTGAGAAAAACAATAAGATCTTAAAGAAGTCTCTTCAGTTTTCAAATTCTTTGTTTCTTCCAATTGCTTAGAAGCTCCACTTATGTGTAACTAACAGGAATCTTATACAGTGGTTTGCAAAGTTAAGTTCCTAAATCTTGAATATAAAATATGAAGTTACTGATCTACTTTTTTAAATTACATTCAGCTTATTCTCATTAAACCTGGAGGGAATGTAATCTACTCCGGACCATTGGGACAACGTTCAAGAACAGTCATAGAATATTTTGAGGTTTGTTTGCATCAGAGTTACCATAAAATTTATAATATCAATTGCTTGTAGCCAACAATTTTTTATTAATTTTACTTTCACTTGCAGGGTATCTCTGGAGTGCCAAAAATTCAAAATAATTGTAATCCAGCAACATGGATGTTAGTAGTTACCTCAGAATCTTCAGAGGCTGAACTAGGAGTGGATTTCGCCAAAATATACAGAAACTCTCCTTTATACCGGTAAGATCAGCTATAGCATTCAATGTTGTGTTTGTTTTACAAACTTCCTGATGTCTCCTCTGCATCATTTTTTTTTCCTAAAGGGATAACATGGAGCTTATGCAAAAGTTGAGTAATCCACATCCTCTGTCGAGCGATCTGCATTTTCCAAGCCGATTTTCACAAAATGGGTGGAGACAGTTCAAATATTGCCTATGGAAACAGCACTTATCTTATTGGAGAAGCCCTTCGTACAACTTGGTCCGAATTGGGTGCACATTTCTGGCATCTTTGCTATTTGGTTTACTGTATTGGAGGCAAGGAAAGAAAATGTAAGTTCTCTATTGAACTTTGTTATAAATCTACCTTCTCTCTTCAATGAAGCAGAGAGAAAATATGCCAAGAAGGAGATTCCTAGAAAAACTACATTTGGGATGCATAAATCACTTCATTTCAACTAGGTGGCTTTGAAAATAATCTTCATGACAACTAAAACAATGCCAAAAATCTCCAAAAGAACAAATTTGACCGTTGGGATTTTTTTTGAATACGTCTTTAATAGTTCTTAAGAATCAACGATGACCGTCAAATCGACTATTATAATAACCGGTCATCTCTTGATCCCACTTCCACCTTATATTTGCAAGAAATGGTATACTTTATAAAATTTGTAATGGCAATTCTGCAGATTTTAATTCTTTTTCTTTGATCTACCTGCCAGTGATAACCAGCAAGATTTATTCAATATATTGGGCTCAATGTATGCTTCTATTTTCTTTATGGGCACAATAAACTGCAACTTAGTGCTGCCGTATGTTGCGACAGAGAGAAGTGTAATGTACCGGGAAAAGTTGGCAGGGATGTACTCTCCATGGGCCTATTCACTTGCACAGGTGAAGTTTGCTGGTGCTAAGCAAATACTAGCAACAAACATGCATGCTCCTTCTGCCATATAATATAATATAATGCTTCATAAATTAACTTGAGATGAAAATTTTCATACTTGTGTTTTGCAGGCGACAATCGAGATTCCTTACTCATTTATTCAAGCTGTAGTATTTGTGCTGATTGTGTATCCAATGACTGGATATTACCTATCAGCATACAAGATTTTGTGGTACTTGCACTCAATATTCTCTTCACTTCTGTTTTTCAACTATATGGGAATGCTTCTTGTGTCGCTGACACCAAATGTCACATTAGCAGTAACTCTGTCCTCAGTCTTCTTCACCACGTTCAATCTTTTTTCAGGGTTTTTGATTCCACAACCGGTAAGAGCAAGCCACTACTCTTTCTCTACGAAAGAAATTAAAAGCCTATATACTATACATACTGTGAAAAGTAAACCCTTTTTCTTGTTCAGAGATTGAATTAACGAACATGTACATTGTTCCTCTTTGACTGACAGCACATTACAAAATGGTGGATCTGGTTGTATTATCTAACTCCCACGTCTTGGGCACTAAATGGTTTGATTGCATCACAATATGGAGATATAGAGAAATATATCTCAGTGTTTGAAGAAACCAAAACAGTAGCAGTTTTCTTAAAAGATTACTATGGATTTCACTACCACCAGTTGCCTATCACTGCAATTGTTCTTATTGCATTTCCACTCGCTTATGCTCATCTTTTCGCATTTTTCATAGCAAAGTTGAACTTCCATACAAGATAAAAAAAAAAAAAAAAATATCTCTTCGTAATATGCTGTGTGACTATTCATAAAATGTAACCAAATCACAGATTCAATGACGACTGGGAATTAGTAGAAACAAAATGCGTTTCAACAAGGAAGCCAAGCAGTTGTCATGTTTCAATAATTGGAGCGCAAAGCCAGACGTATATTGCAAAACCAAACAACAAGTCTTATCATAAATGATTCAAAGGTAGCACCTCAAAAATACAAATTAGATAAGTAAAGAAAAGGGAAGGAAA
This sequence comes from Tripterygium wilfordii, assembly GCF_013401445.1. Classification (NCBI taxonomy): domain Eukaryota; kingdom Viridiplantae; phylum Streptophyta; class Magnoliopsida; order Celastrales; family Celastraceae; genus Tripterygium; species Tripterygium wilfordii. Next base: position 8,129,371 of record NC_052237.1, on the reverse strand, counting down.
AGGGGTACAAGTGGCCTCGCGTTTATAGTTTCTTTCTTTTCATTGAATTGATTGACTGCACAAAGGCTAGCTCTAAATTTGTATTGATCATCAGCGTGATGAAAACATTATGTAGTAATGCTAGTATGCACTTATACAAGGAGAGATTTCTCCTTTGGAAGTTCAACTTTCCAATACAAAATGCAAAAAGAAATGCATAAGCTAGTGGGAAGGCCATGAGTGTGACAGTAGTAATAGCTAAATGCTCATGATGAAAGCCATGGTAATCTTTCAAGAAAGCAGTAACTGTTTTGAACACCATTTCTATATTTTTAAAAAGGAAAATGGAAAATGCTCAAACCAAACAACCTCTTATTGTCGTAGGAAGTTCAACCTTCCTATAAAACATGCAAAAAGAGTGGCAAAAACTAGTGGAAAGGCAATGAGAACAACCCCCGTAATCGCTAAGCGATCGTGATGAAACCCATAGTAATCTTTCAAGAATTCAGCCACTGCTTTAGTTTCCCCAAATACTACAAGCTCTTTCTCTATATCTCCATATTGTGAAGTGAACAAACCATTAAGCGTCCAAGATGTTGGGACTAGATAATACAACCAGATCCACCACTTCGGAATTCTCTGCAAAAAAAAAAAGAAAAGAAAAGAAAAGAATTTACAAGCAATGTGAATTTCTGAATTATGAACTGCTAAGTTATTTCCTTTATGGAGCTAGAGAGTAGTAGTAGTAGCAGCTTACTGGTTGAGGAATCAAGAAACCAGAAAAAAGATTGAAAAATGTGTAGAAGACTGAGGATAGAATTCCAGCCACCATGAAATTTGGCGTCAGCGACACGAGCATCATTCCCAAGTAGTTGAAGTACAGCAACGTACAAAACATTGCATAGAAGTACCAAAAAACCTTATATGCTGACCCATAATACCCCATCATAGGATAGGTGATGATCACAAATATAACAGTTTCCACAAACAGATAGGGAACCTCCACAATCACCTACAATATACCAGTAAGCAACTTGCATGAGAAGTTAAAAAAAAAAAAACCCGATAAGAATAAACTAATTGAAGTTCCAAAAAGGAAAACAAAAGCTGTACCTGAGCCAGTGAATAAGCCCATGAAGAGTACATCCCTGCAAATCTTTCTCGATACATAACAGTACGCTCAGTGGCAACATAAGGTAAAACTGATCCACAGTTGTTTATGCCCAAGAATATCACAGCAGAATACATTGCTCCAAGAATATTGAATAAATTCTGCTGGTTATCACTGACAGGGTAAGGAAAAAGAAATATTGAAGTTAGAAATCCATCAATTCCTAATAGCATAGACAGAGAATAATGCAAATGAATTACATTTTCTTTCCTTGATTCCAGAACAGTAAACCAAATATCAAAGACGATGCAATTGTGTGCACAATTCGCATCAAGTTGTAGGAAGGACTTCTCCAATATGATAAGTGTTGTTTCCATAAGCAGGATTTGAACTGTCCCCAGCTATTCTGTGAAAATAGGGTTGGAAACTTAAGATCTCTTGAACCAGGTGTCGGAGTACTCAACTGCCTTACCAGCTCCATGTTCTTCCTGCAGATTTAAGTCACTTATTTGATGGATTGAAGTCCAAGGTTTCTAAGTACCATAAAAAGAGTATCTCATTTTTGCCTCTTACATTGATGTTGATTTAGACCATGAAAGTTAAAAAGTCTTTTGGCAGAGACTACTCTTCTGTGAGAAAACTTACTCATATAAAGAAGAATCCTTGTATATTTGGGCAAAATCTACACCAAGTTCAGCTTCTGCAGATCCTGAAGTGACCTCTAGCATCCATGTTGCTGGGTTATAATTGTTTCTTATCTTTGGCACTCCAGTGGTTGCCTGTCAGTAAAAACGGATCAGGTTAATCAACAAAAATGCACCATAAAATTTAGGTGGAGATCTAATATTTGCAAATAGTTCCAAGAACACTAACCTCAAAGTACTCTCTTACTGTATTTGAGTGATGACCCAATTCTCCAGAGTAGATCATACGTCCACCAGTTTTCAATAGGATCAGCTGCAATGAAATAAAGGGTAGTGAGGTCAAGCATATAAACGAATTAATTTTCAGCAATTATATGTTTTCATATATAGATACCAGTAGATGATAGTGAATCAATCAATGTAATAATTGTAAGAGTAAGACGACTCCTAACAATCAAACTATTATTCAACTCACAGATTAAGTACCATTTTATTTTTTAAGTTCATTTTACATTGGCACGAGAAAAAATGCTTTACCTCATCAAATGATTCGAATATGTCAATACTGGGTTGATGGATGGTGCAGACAATTGTTCTTCCAGTGTCAACTACATTCTTTACAGCTCGCATTACAATTGCAGCTGCCCTTGCATCCAGACCAGTTGTTGGTTCATCCATGAATATAATGGAGGGATTGGCAACAAGCTCCACAGCTATAGTAAGACGTTTACGTTGCTCCGTTGATAGACCGCTAACACCAGGAGCGCCAACCAGTTCATCCTTGATTCCATCAAGCTCAATGGTTTCAAGGACTTCGTTCACAAACTCCTGTTAGAAAACACTTTAATGAGCATCGATGTCATGAATCTAACATCTATAGATATAGGACTTACAGCTTTAGTTTTTGACTCAATCTGGGGAGCTAGTCGCAGCCAAGCAGAAAACATCACAGATTCCTCTACAGTTATCTGTGGAGAATGTACGTCGGATTGCTCACAATAACCCGAGATTCTAGCAAAAGTTTCCTGAACCTTTGGATACCCGCCAATTGTAATCTCCCCTTCAACATAGCCACTAGTTTTTCTTCCTGCGAGAACATCCAGAAGAGTTGTTTTTCCAGCTCCACTGACACCCATCAATGCTGTCAGAACACCAGGTCGGAAAGCGCCAGAGATTCCTGATAGAAGTTGAAGTTTTCTCTGTGTGAAGCCATGCTCTCTCATTTCCTAGAGCAAAAGAGGGGAACAAAAGTAGTCCTAATCAATATCAACATCTATTTATATATACTGAAACAACCTGCACTTTAATTTAATGGAAAGGCTGATATGATTACCAAGGGTGTGTCGACATAGTATTGCACATCCTGAAATGCCACTGTGAAGGGTTCAAAAGGTAAGACCATCCTGCCTGTTGTCGACAAGCCAACTGTTAATATATTGAAAATATAGGGAGTCAAATACGATATCCGAAGAACAACTACAGGAGAGAGAAAGTAACTTAACCTTTGTTGGATTCTTTGGTAGTATTCAGAGAAGGAAATTTAGACTTTTTCTCTGCAAGTGCATCAGAACTAGAATCTTCACTACCACGCATCTGGGAGAGCTTTTCATATGAAATAATGGCACGAGAAAATCCTGGAGCTGAATGTTAGCAAATGGGTAAGAAGTTAGAATAAATTTTTGTAGCTTCAAGTCTATTTATTCTAGGACAAGTGACAATTGATAAAAGTAGGGAGGGTAGATTACACTTCAAGAAACTTAAGGCTAATGTGTAACCAACGTTGAATAATAGAGCAAAGCCAAATAAGGCACCAAGCGATATCCAGTACATATATCCATCGAAGTTCAGTCCTCGGCTTTCAAGTGTTTGTCGTCCTATTGTAGTATTTGCAGACAGTAACTGCAAAGAAGATTAAAAAGCATAAACTAAATTGGAGTTAGGGATTGAAATAAAGCCGATAAATGAGCCTTAGGAGAGTCACCTTTTGCCACCTTGGAGCAAGAAATTCATTTACAGAAAGTCCTATCTCTCCATATGTAATAGGCGAAACCCAAAATCCCCATCTCAACCAATATGGCATGGAGGCTGCAGAAGACAATATGTCTTAGTTGTATATCCTTCATTCAAATCGAAGAGACAAGTAGATGGTCTTACCTTTAGTGATTACAAAGCCGCCAAATAACAAGAGCAACAAGATTGCAAAGCTACCAGCAGTCATAGCGACAACACTAGTCTGGAAAATTGCAGCCAGGAAACGGAACATGGATATTGATGTAAAGTGAACTGCGAAAAGCAGAATGAACTGGCGAAGGAACCTAACAGTACAACGGGATATCAAATTTTACGGCATAACCTGAAGAAACTGACATTGGTTCATGTGCAAAAGCTGTAATTCTAAGTCCTTTCAGGGGAACTTACCTTGTGAACTCAGGGGTATATCCGATGACATAATATGTAAGAGACGTCCAAGCAAGAGATTCCACGAATGAAATAGGAATTTTCAAAATGGCTGCCGGAATGGCATAAGCCCAAGCTGGGTAGAAATAAAGATCTTTCTGTTTGTAGAAAACTTCCAGTCTTGCAACAGTCATAGCCAGCTCCGGAATTCCATCAACAAGAAGTATGATGAGTGCAAAAAATAAGGCACCCATGAAGTAGTTTGCATGAGAGATGTCAATAATCATCCTAGTTCGCAAAAATACAGTCATTGTGACGGATGCAGTGATAATCAGCTGCAGGTAAAATAAATCTTCATGATTTTCAATCGTATGAAGGCATTATAAATGGCATATTAATGACTGACAATATTTACAGTATCTTTTTTTTCGAGAACAGATACTCATAGTTAGTGAAAAGGCTTCACCTGAGTTGTTTTGAATACATAGACAAAAGAATTCCTCCTCATAAGAAGAAACTCCCTTGACATGCAAGCTCTAAAAAGTTCCCAATTCGGAAGAGAATACACTCTGAAAGAAAGAGCATTCCTATGGCTTTGGGATTTTTCATATGGATTAGAGAGCTCCTCATCCAGCTTCTTCCCTAGAGGAGATGCCTTGAACAATCTAGAGAATGTATCAACAGAAAAGTAACTATAATGTACTTCAGCGTTGTTCCAGTACTGAGCCTGATCATTCTGGGAGATAACCTGCATTACAGGAAGCGAAGTACTTGAGATTCTATGACAATATATGGAAAATAGAAATGATGAGCATTACCTCCTGGAGGAAATCAGCAACTCCTTTCCTATCAGGACACTTGAATCCACAATCCTCAAAGAAGTCAAGAACACAGCTGCGTGGCCCGTGATACACAATTTTCCCTTCTGCCATCAGAATAATGTCATCAAATAGTTCAAAAGTTTCTGGCGCTGGCTGAAGAAGGGAAGCCAGTACAGTAGCATCTGTGATATGCACCAACTGCTGAAGACAAGCGACAACTTGAAATGCTGTGGAACTGTCTAAGCCATTCGTTATCTCATCCATGAACAAAGCCTTTGTTGGACCCACAATCATCTCTCCTGCATAAGTTAATTTCACTCCCTTGAATTAAGATATAATCTAAGAAATAAAATTCCTTTTATATACACTACATACCTGTTGTCAACCTTTTCTTCTGGCCTCCAGAGATACCTCTCCTCATGGCATCTCCGAAACATGTGTCAGCACAAATATCAAGTCCAAGGATCTGTGGAGCAACATTAGCGGTAGAATTCATTATCTGATTAAGCTTTGACACAAAGATGGTTTACAAAAGATTTCTGTTGTAATAAAGAGAACTTACTTCAAGAATGTAGTCTGTTTGAAGGGTTCTTTTTAGTCCCTTTACAGAAATTGCCTGTTCAAAGTTGAAACCAACAATACATGTATGAGAAGGCAAGTGCAATGGAATATAAGGCCTGAGATGATCCTGCTACCTTCATGTAGGTATCTATATCAGGATCCGGAACAATCCCTCTATCTTTTTCCCTTCTTGTGACCTCCATCATGATCTCTTTAAAAGAAGCAAACACATAGAACCCATGTCATCATCTCTGATAGGATATGGCAACTGTGTTTATCTTGAGCATAGGATTACCTACCTGCCCGACTCCCAACACCCTGACAACGAGCTGAAAAATCAATGGTTTCTCTCACAGTCATCTCCGGAATGTGCACATCATATTGGCCGATATAAGCAGAACTCTTTTGGGGGACTAGTTCTTCTAAGTCAAACCCGTTGTAAGAAACTTCCCCTGTAAGCTAGAGGAGAAAAAAAGACGAAAAAAAAATTAAGGGCAGATTGTAAAACATAGCTCTGACCGAAGGAGATCAAATGCTTGCACTAAAGCATTTGGATGGAATGGATACACTCAGTTTGTATTCAGAAAACAACATCTCAGAATCAGAAAAGATTAAACTGTAATGAAACATTTCAAAGCTCAACATAACACAATCATGTGCAGCCTTAAACGATGGAGATGAGGTTCACAAAATACAATGTCTACAAGAAGATTCTATTCCAGAGATTCTAGTAGTTCGTGGTGGAAGCTAGAATTCAAGTCCGCAATGACTTTGTGTATTGTAAAAGACAAAGTATGAAAAGAAAGTGAGAAACCTTGAGAGATTGGTATAGATTGCCTGAGAGTGCCTTTAAGAGTGTGGTCTTCCCACATCCTGGGGGACCAAGTAGTAGAGTCATCCTGCAACAACTGTAAGCCTACATAAATGCGTACAGGTAAGTAAATTTAACCTAATTTATCCAACATTTGGATACCTTCCAGGTTTTATGACACCACTGACATCATTAATAATTTCTATCTTGGCCTCTCTTGACTTCGAACCTGTCAGCCTTGCAATATTCTGTACAACAGAGTTCACCTATTGAAGCTCACGAAGATAATGAAAATCCAAAAGCTGTAGAACTTCTCTAGAGACGAAAATGTACTCACAGAAAGCAAGCTTTTAAGAGAATTCCATAGAGTTGGAAGGGGCTTTCCATGAACCACCTCACACTTGGCTTCAACACAGAGATTTTTGTATCGAACTTCCACTGTCGGTAATTTTACATCAACTCTGCAAAACCCAGTTGAAATGATGTTTATACCATCACGGGATGTGAAAAAAAAAATTGAACACACAAAAGTCTTCATATTTTTGTATGTAGGAAGACTTACTTGTCGATTCTACTTCGTATTTTCTGCAACAATTGAAGGTTGTCTTTCTCGATGTGCTTGATGAGTTTCTTGATGAACATATGCCGTTCTAGAGCTCCGAGCTTGGTAACATCAATGACCCGCTTTCCTTTATCCTTGGCAGGTTTAGTATCATCTTCTTCATCAAACAAAGATGACTTCAGCCGTTCAAATGTAGGCAGTCTCTCAATTGCAGCCCATTGAAAAGCATATTCATCTCCAACATCATCCTTCCTTGAGCTCAATCCCAAACTATTTCGAAAACTTGAAGAATCATGTCCAAATGATGATCTAATGCTACTTCCTCCTATCTCTGCAAGCTCAACTTTCATAGACTCTGCCTCATCTACACCAACTATCTGAGCCATATTTGGATACTATAGAGAGGATCAAACACTAAAAGCAGTAGTTATATATAGATTTTTGCCCGCTTGTGGTCACGTTTAAAATATGAAGATTGATGAAGTAAGGCAATACATCATTCTCATACGTAACACCCAGGGAAGAAGTTGAAATATAATCTGTTTAAAATAAACAAGTAATACTTTCAACACATTATAGTACTGCAACTTGAAAGGGTGAAACTTTGCTTGCAGAAGCACAACTTCAATAACAAATAAATTGTATATAGAAGTAAGTCAACTCACGCTTACAAGTCTGTATTTTAGTCCTTGGCAGGAGGGTTACTAGTAAGTAAACTTTAATTTGCTTGCAGAAGCACAAACTTCTAAGTCAAATCCCTTGCAATAGTAGCCCTGTAATCTTGTTGAGCAGAGCATATTCAAAGTTAGAATTCTGAATTATTATACCCAGCATGACAAAATACCACTTATAAAATTGAGTAACTTGATCATCAAGTTAAGGTATGCATGACTAAGCTTAGTCTCATTTCATGTACACACATGGTTGAACTTGAACCACTTGCACGGGTTTTCCGAATCCTTAGTTAATAAATTAATAATAATAGTTAATGCTTAATTAGATAAGCCGGCCGTTTATCAAAGTCAATAATACTAATTTATTTCAGAAAAGCATTAGAGCATTCACATTGGTATCTCTTAACATATTCTCTATTTTATCTACAAAATACCACTTTTTGATAGTTTACAGATTCTCTATTTAACAAACACTGCATCAGTATATCTATTATAAATCTCTATAGTATTAAAATATTAGTTTTATCTTATTTTATTATTTCTTATGTGTATTATATGATTTCAAGTAAGGATTAAAATGTTTATGAAATTTAATCTAGTTTATATATTAATTTTAGACAAAATAATTAATATTAATTAAAAATAAAAATATATTAGTAAAAAAAATTTATTTCAAGTTTATCTTATTATTTAAAAATTAAATAATTCGGTTTCATGAATAATTCTAAAAATATATAAATGACAAAATATAATTATATCAAAAAAAAATTTTAAAAAAATCGGTAACATGTGAGTATGTGAGTCATGTGGCTGTGTCATGTGTGAATGCGGGGGTCAAAATATCTTCAGTGTTCATCATCAAATATTGGCTTTTAAAGGAATCAATATTTTATAATATTTTATTCCTTACAGACTCGGTACAGAGTCCACAACTCTAGCGACGCGATAAGAATGTCGAGATTTTACCGCACGTTTACAGATACCATTGCAGGGGGTATTTTATACACATCTCCATGTTTGGTTATCTATTTTATCTATAATATACACACTTTAGAGACACCATTGCAAGTGCTCTTAGTCTACAAGGAGCATGCAATCAACCCAAAGCCACAGACCAACTGACTAAACTTCACAATCGTTGAAACTGTGAAGGTCAAAAAATGTGTTAGCTGAGAGCATTCCAAGTTCAACACTCAGCAAATTTTATTCAGGTAAATATATTATAGCCAAAATATATACTTATACTTTGTTATTGGGATTGGCAATAGCCATTTCAAAGAGAACAGTACCAGCCAGCAGTCATAAAAACCACTTTTCATCAAAACATTCTTAAAGAGCTACTCAACTCTATACAACACCTCCCAAATGATTTGGGTTCTTCGGAAGTATCAGTTTCTCAAACAAATCATCTCTCCATCTAGAAACCAAAATGTAAGAATAACAAAAATACAAGAAAAAATAGTAATGAAAACATCATCTTCCTCCCCTCCCCTCCCCTCTCCTAAAAGATCCAAAACACCTACATATTGTCATATTGACAGACTTATACTTAGAAGCGAACCCAAGACAATTAATGCTTTTTTTTAAAAAAAAAATCGTTAAGAATTACCCCTTCCCATCTGAAAATGGACACCCAACTCGTAAATTCTTTAGATTATCCAAATGAATCGATTGTTTTGTTATGCTAGTCTGCTCTCTTGATCTATACCCTGGATTATCACTCTTATCAGTGTCAGAATTTTCCTTCTGTGATGCAATCTCTGTGCTACCTCCATGTGTTCTTTGTTGCCGGCGATCCTGAAAGTTACAAGTTTCACCTCAGAATTAAATGAAAAGTGTATCCCTTGAAACATATTATTCAGAATGATGACAAGTAACAAATCCAGATCAATTGCAAGAACTTTAAGCTGGCAAGTTATTAGTATCAAGCTCAATAACCCAGTAACATCAGACCATATAAAGTAGTTCTCAAACTATATAAAAGATGATTGAAAAAGTGGACATGCAACACAAAAAAAGAAAGATACTCGAGTAATTAGTTTCACTCAGATGAAGTACGATTGCACGTGTTTGATATTAACCATTTAATTTCAGCTCAACTGTTTAGGAAAGCTTTTATAAAAGCAAAGCAAGGAACACAAAGAGAAGAAATATACGAATGCCCCCATGATGAGATAAAGATATGATATCAATCCAGAGAAGTACCAAAACTGTGGTATATTGCTTTTGCAGTGCAAACAAATTTAGACCCATAAAATACTATTGTAATCATCATCAAAACCTTAACCAATAGCTGTGCAACTAGTAAATAATCCGAGCTTGCCCAAGAAAGGAGGATTCCTTTTCATTCTAATCATTTAGATTCAAGCATAAATTTTAACCAGAGCCTATAAGAAATACTTTTGTACTGTTCAAGTCAAGTCAGACACTATCCTCTCTATAGGATATCCCTCGGACTCAAGCATACGAAAAACTTGGCCCATCTTAGGTCTTTATTCAGAATCCGGATCAACACACCTCAGGCAGTCAAAAGGGCTCGCTTTAGAGCTCTTGTTGATGGCCTTGCCTTAATATTTGGGTCAACCACTTCTTCAGATCGCCTGCTACCAACCATCATTTTCTGCCAATCAACAAGGTTTACCTGTAAAAAAAATGACTTCTTGTCAATGTAATACCCAGAACAGGTAACATGCAATACCAGATAAAGTGAATTGTTATGATAGAGCTACTCAGGGTTGATTCAAGTCCTTAAAAATTTTCAGAGTATAATTGACACTGCCAACAATTATAATGCAGTAGCAAAGTTCTAGTTTCATCAATGACTGTTAGTAGCTTTACTACATTAACGCCTTGTCAGCCAATTAACAAACCATATGTAATAGTTATTGCATACGTCATGGGCAGGACGGCCATAGTTCGCAGAATCTCTTCCGTAGGCTTCCAAAAGAACAACACCAAAGCTATAAACATCGCTCTTTTCATTAAGGCCGATATTAGCATATTCAGGAGCCACATATCCGAAAAAAGACACGAAATTGCGAGATGGGAAAGAGAGATATTTAAGGAATATTATAGGTATGCAATGCAATTGAGAAAATACTTACTCAAATTTTCCCATAACTCGAGTTGTGACATGGCTCTTTCCAGCACCCAACAACTTGGCTAGGCCAAAGTCAGAAACTTTTGCATTGAATGTATCATCAACTAATATATTGCTTGATTTAATATCTCGATGCACCACCTATGGCTCAATTGCTTCATGCCAGTAAGCAACACTGCAAGGAATAGATTATGAAAAATGAGAACTAGATCACGACAGAGGAAGGAGCAAAAGAATCAACTTACGCCTTAGCTGTGCCAAGAAGAACCTTCATACGGGCCTCCCAAGTAAGATAAACATGCTGACGCATAGCACCATGAAGCCATTATTCTGAATTTCCCTTGTTGACATACTCATAGACCAACATCCTGTGATAAATATTACTAATCATATGAGACCATATACTTGTCTTATCACCAAACCCCAGACTAGGTGCAATTGGGCCACAACTCATATTTCCTTTTGAAGATGTGTTACCCCTAGTTCAAAATAATTTATTTAAGTGACCAAATCAAACATCAAAAGCTTCCTGAACAGTATATAAATCACACCTACGTGTTCCTTCAATGCAGTATCCCAGAAGACGAACCAAATTCTTGTGGCCTACATGCCCAATAGCTTCAACCTCCACTCTAAACTCTTTCTCTGCTTGGCCCCTGGGAAAAATAAAAAATTAAGAGCTGAACAAAATTAAAACTTCAACAACTAAAACAATGAAGTAATCAATGACAACTACATTTTACTAAGTTAATAATACAGGCAGATCAATAAAAGAAAAGAAGATCGTAAATCAAACCAACGTTTGATAAAAAGACGCACTGGAATCCACCAGAATTTGAGAGAAACTCTCTAGGGTTTTCATATATTTGGTAGAATAAAAGATAATGACCTCTAGGGCCGGCTACATCCTAATATGAAGCAAAACACCAAATATAAAAAGTTACAAAAACACCCCTAAAAACAGAAATCACTTAATTTGAGGCCCTAAACGATTGAATTTGGCAAAACTAGGGTGGGGCCAGGGGCCAAAGGCCCCTGGTTCGGTTCAGAACGCCGTTTCGCTTCAGCCGGTCAAATTTCATCGAAAACGGACAACGTTTGCAAATTTTCCAGTTCTGCAGCCACACCCTCAAAATGATTTCTACTAGCTGATAAAATTTGTAATTAACTCCAACTTTCTGTTTGTCACAAAACAGCTCCAAATCAACTCAAATCAACTTCAAAACAACTCAAAATCAGCTCCTATATCAGTCCCTTCCACCTCAAAAGAGCTCGACCCGAGCGAACTTCAAAGCAAAGCTCCCTCGTCGGAATGAAATGCATACAAATCAGCCACATTGAAAGTGTTGGACATCCCCATATGAGCTGGAAGATCCACCACATAAGCTTTGTCATTAATCTTCTTCAAAACCTTGAAAGGACCATATTTCTTCGGTTTCAACTTGTTGTAGGTTCCAACCGGGAAACGTTCCTTACGCAAGAAAACCATAACCAGATCACCCTCCTTAAAAAACTTCACACGCCTATGCTTATCCGCAGCAGCTTTGTATTTTGCATTAGTAGCCTCAAGCTTTTTCTTGACTTCAGCTTGGATCGACTGAGATTCTTCAGCAAAATTGCCTGCAGCAGCACTAACCCCAGGGGTAATCAGTAGCCTCACCAAGTCCACTGCATGCCTAGGAACCTGCGTGTAAACTAGTGCAAAAGGAGACTTACCAGTAGCACTATGGACAGCGCTATTGTAAGCAAACTCGACCTGAGCAAGTGCATGGTCCCACTGCTTTGGTCTGTCACCACAAATACTACGAATCAGATTGCCAAGTGACCGATTCACCACCTCAGTTTGTCCATCAGTCTGAGGATGCGCCGTGCTACTGAAGTTTAAAGATGTATCAAACCGTTTCCACAAAGTGAGCCAAAAATGGCTAAGGAATTTTGAGTCACGATCGGATGTAATAGTCAAAGGAACTCCATGTAGGCGCACAATCTCCCTAAAAAACAACCGTGCGATATGGGATGCATCGGAAGTCTTCCGACATGGCAGAAAATGGACCATCTTTGAAAACCTGTCAACCACTACAAAAACAGAATCAACACCACGCTGAGTTCGTGGTAATCCAAGTACAAAATCCATAGAAAGATCCTCCCAAATGCCATTCGGAACAGGCAGCGGCATGTACAAGCCAGTATTCTGAGATTGCCCTTTGGTAGTCTGACAAATAAAACACTTCTGCACAAAATTCCTCACATCGCGTCTTAACTGTGGCCAATAATACCTCTCCTCCACACTAGCCATGGTCTTATCTCTACCCAAATGCCCACTAAGACCACCGCCATGCAAGTCTTTGATTAACTTCTCACGCAAAGAAGTACGGGGAACACAAAGTCTATTGACAAAGAACAGGTAACCATCATGAATGTAAAAATCCCCCATGGAATTTTGCCGCAATTGACATCTCTCCCAAATCCCCTTAAAATCATTGTCATCCGCATATAACTCCTTCTGCAGCTCAAACCCAACACTTCATGGCTAACTGAAACCAACAATGCTGCTCGTCGACTTAATGCATCAGCTACACGGTTAAGAACTCCAGATTTATGCTTGATGACAAATGGAAATTTCTGTAAAAACGCAGTCCATCTTGCATGTCTACTCTCCACCTGCTTTTGACTATTAATGAACTTCAAAGCTTGATGGTCCGTATACAAAACAAACTCAGCCTGCATCAAATATGGCTCCCAATGCTTCAATGCCCGCACCACAGAATAGAACTCCTGGTCATAGGTGCTTCATTTCATCCTGCCTTCACTCAACTTCTCACTAAAGAAAGCAATTGGTCTACCACTTTGAGAAAGAACAGCTCCAACTCCTGTACCGCTAGCATCACACTCCACCTCAAATGGCTTCTCAAAGTTAGGCAAGGCTAACACTGGTGCAGTACACAATTTCTCCTTGATCAAGGCAAAAGCCTTTTCAGCCTCAGTTCCCCAATTAAACTTGCCCTTCTTCAAGCACTCCGTAAGAGGGCTAGTAATGGTGCTGAAATTTCTGATAAACCTCCTATAAAATGTGGCAAGTCCATGAAAACTGCGGACCTCGCTAACATTTTTAGGAACTGACCACTCTCTAATTGCTTTGACCTTGTCTTCATCCACATGAACACCTTCTGAACTGATCACAAATCCCAGGAAGATCAACTTATCTGTCATAAAACTACACTTCTTCAAGTTCACAAACAGTTTGTTCTCCTGCAATACAGCCAAGACAGCCCGCAAATGTAGCAAGTGCTCCTCCTCTGTCTTGCTATAAATCAGTATATCATCAAAGTAAACAACCACAAACTTAGTCACAAAAGGTCTCAATACCTGATTCATAACACGCATGAACGTGCTAGGAGCATTGGAGAGACCAAATGGCATAACCATCCACTCGTACAAACCATCCCGAGTTTTGAAAGCTGTTTTCCACTCATCTCCCTTACGAATGCGAATCTGGTGATAACCACTATGAAGATCAATTTTCGAAAACACCTTTGAACCCCATAATTGATCAAGCATATCATCCAACCGTGGAATAGGAAAACGGTACTTAACCGTGATCCGATTAATGGCACGACTATCCACACACATCCTCCAACTTCCATCTTTCTTAGGCACCAATAACGCTGGAACGGCACAAGGACTCATACTCTCCCTTATAAATCCTTTCCGTAGCAAATCCTCAACCTTCTCTCTTAGAATGTCATTCTCCTTTGGACTCAATCTGTAGTGAGGCAGATTAGGCAGATTAGCCCCAGGAATGAAATCAATCTGGTGTTGAATGTCCCTCATGGATGGAAGGCGATCTGGTAAATCATTCGAAAACAGAACACCAAACTCAGCTAACAGTGGTTGTATTGCCTCTGGACACCCTATATACTCCTCTTCATTCTCCGACTGACTCACCACCAATGCCTTCACCACTAATGCATGCATTTCTCCCACACTCTTGTACTCTGTAGCAATGTCATGTTCAGAACAAGCAATAGTAAGAAAGGAACTCCCTTCCACCTTAACAGCCTTAGGTAATGGAATAGAACGCTCCTTGGAAGGAATTATCGCCACCTTGTGATCACCCCATTTAAATAGGCAAATATTGTCCCTTCCCTTATAAGTCATATCCACATCAAACTGCCAAGGCCTACCTAAAAGCACATGACTAGCATCCATGTCTATAACATCACATCACACAAAACCTCATCACGATACTGTTTGTCAATAGAAAGAGGGATATGACACACCTCTTCGACCTTCACTGTAGGACCCTTCTGAATCCACCCAATAGCATAAGGGTGGGGATGCTTCCTTGTAGGCAATTTCAGATGCTCCACTAGCTTCCTGGACACAAAATTCTCACAACTGCCACTATCAATAATAAGATCACACACCTTCTGGTTAATAGTGCAATACGATCTGAAAATACTATAACGCTGTGAGGTATCCTCCTGCTTGGGAGATAACAGAATCCTCTGCACCACACAATTTACTCGCTCACCTTCCTCCTCAGCAAACTCAGCACCCTCATACTCTTCATCCTCACCAGCCCCTTGCTCATCCTCCTCTTCTTCATACTCTGCTACATTAACTGGCCTTCTATCAGGACACTCATTGGACTTATGCCCTGGTTTGTTACATCGATAGCACTTAATTGGGGCTGCCTTCGCATAGGGGTTTGGATTAGGATTGGTATTTCTCGCTCCACCTTGAACCCTGCTACTTCCTCCTTCTCCACTCCGGGTTCTCTGTGTTGGAGGCATTGTATTACGTTCAGGCACCCGCGTTGGACTAGTCGCTGGTGCCTGTGAGCTTCGTCCCTTGTAGGAAGAATAAGAGGATTCTGCAATACTGCGCCTCTGGTTCATATTCCTCATGGTTTTCTCCATCAACTCAGCCTTCAAGGCTAGATTGAAAGCCTCATCAACAGTCCATATAACTTGCAGCCCAATCTTCTCCCTCAAAGATGGTCTTAACCCATTTAAATACCTAGCCACCCTCTGCATCTCAGATTCAGCCAAGTTGTTGCGCGTAGACAATCTATTAAATTCAACATTATATTCAAAAACAGGTCTGTTACCTTGATAACAATTCTGGTAGAGTTGAAACAAGTATTGTTCATAATCTGGTGGTAAGAACCTGGCCATCATCAGCTGCTTCATCTTCCTCCAAACCCTAACAATAGCCTTTCCTTGCCTCCTCCTATTAATCTGCAATTGATCCCACCAAACAGCTGCACTTCCCTTCAATCGGAACGCTACTAATTTCACCATTCGTTCCTCAGGAACCTCCATCGTATCAAAGAATCTCTCCACTTCAAAGATCCAATCCAGAAACTCCTCAATCTGTAGATTTCCGTTGAAAGTAGGAATATCTGCCTTAAGCCTATATTCCTCAAAAGGCCTCTGTTGCCTAGCAGCTTGGTAACCAGCATAACCCCCAAAATCTTCACCATCTTCCGAATCTGAATCATCTGGTAAGGGTTGTTGGTACTGTTGAACAGGAACACGACCACCACGACCCTTACCACCGCGTCCTCTACCACCACGGATAGGTCTAGCCACTGGTTCTACTACCGGCTCCTCCTCAGCAGGGACATCACGGTCATCATGTCCAGGTCGCACAGGTTGTGCGGGTTGGACCTAAATCATGAATCTGTGAAGCATATCGCGCAACTCCTCCATCTGTTTCCGTTGAGCCTCAATCGCCGCCCAAACGGCATCGATCCCGCGCTCTCTAACAATTTGGTTCTGACCTCTTCCTTCATTGTTAGCCATTGATCCAAGGCAAACTCCTCAGCTCCGATACCAACTAATACAGGCAGATCAATAAAGGAAAAGAAGATCGTAAATCAAACCAACGTTTGATAAAAAGACACACTGGAATCCACCAGAATTTGAGAGAAACTCTCTAGGGTTTTCATATATTTGGTAGAATAAAAGATAATGACCTCTAGGGCCGGCTACATCCTAATATGAAGCAAAACACCAAATATAAAAAGTTGCAAAAACACCCCTAAAAATAGAAATCACTTAATTTGAGGCCCTAAACGATTGAATTTGGCAAAACTAGGGTGGGGCCAAGGACCAACCCTGGTTCGGTTCAGAACGACGTTTCGCTTCAGTCGGTCAAATTTCATCGAAAACAGACAACGTTTGCAAATTTTCCAGTTCTGCAGCCACACCCTCAAAATGATTTCTACTAGCTGGTAAAATTGGTAATTAACTCCAACTTTCTGTTTGTCACAAAACAGCTCCAAATCAACTCAAATCAACTTCAAAACAACTCAAAATCAGCTTCTATATCAGTATGATGCGGAATCCCACATCGGGTAAGAATAGGTTCAAACCGCAGTATATAGTAAGGAGCAATCCTTACTCTAGTAGCCAAGGTTTTCAGGGGGATTTCCCCTCTGGGCCTTGGTTACAGCCGGCCCATGCTCGCATGGGTGTCGGTTGGGCTTTGACAGCTGTTGTTTGGGCTGGGCTGGTTTGCCAGTTCCCTCTGGTGTGGGCCTGCTCAGACTTTGTGGATTGCCACCCTTCGCTTGGGCTCGTGGCGTGCGTGTGTCGTGCTGCATCAGTTGGTATCGAAGCCTAGGTTCGTCCCGTGGACTCGGGAGGCCTCCATCCGTCGACTCGGGTGGGTTGTTGGCAGTACGGTCGCACGTGGATGCTTGAGTTCTAAGTGGGGGAGTATGATGCGGAATCCCACATTGGGTAAGAATAGGTTCAAACCGCAGTATATAATAAGGAGCAATCCTTACTCTAGTAGCCAAGGTTTTCAGGGGGATTTGCCCTCTGGGCCTTGGTTACAGCCGGCCCATGCTCCCATGGGTGTCGGTTGGGCTTTGACGGCTGTTGTTTGGACTGGGCTGGTTTGCCAGTTCCCTCTGGTGTGGGCCTGCTCAGACTTTGTGGATTGCCACCCTTCGCTTGGGCTCGTGGCGTGCGTGTGTTGTACTACATCAGTTAATAGATTCCCGTAAGGAAAATTTTCAACTCACAGGATATTGAGGATCTTCTTAACTGCCACTGGAGTTCCATTGATCATATGTCCCTGATAAACAACTCCATATCCACCCTCGCCAAGTACATTTTCCTTAGAAAACCAGTTTGTTGCAAGTTCAAGATCCCTCATTGTAAACCAGTGATCACCCAAGTGAGAGAACTCGGACAGCCCGGAAAGAGGAGAAGGAGAAGAAGAAAGCTTGTATGCAGTTACTTTGCCGGAACTTCCTTCTTCACCTGACTGGGATCCATCGTCTTTTTCTAAGTGATGAAATGAACCTGATTGACTGCTATTATCTCCATTCTTCAATTTGCCCATACTCAGATGAACCATCACCTTAGAGAATCTTTATCACTAGACTTGTTATGAATTGTTAGAATAATCCCATCCCGAGGAACAAAATCACTTGTTGGCACTTGCTCCACCCAGACTTCCTTGATTTCCTTCGAAACAGTAGAGATTTGGCTAATGGGAGAACCTTGTTTCTGGAAACTCTAGATTTCTTCCTCGAACTTAAACAGAACGACAACACAGCAAGAATGAGTAGGACAAATAATGCAACAACAATCCCAATTACTTCCTAGACCCTGAGGCCAAAGATGGGAGTATTTTTGGATAACTCTGCATTAAGATCAGTGGCCATGTTTTGTTCTACTTTGAAATGACAAAGACCTAAATTAATGGCTCAAGAGATTCAAGAATATGAAATATTGTTGACGCAAAATTGGCATGAAGAATAATATCCCCACATATAAACATGGTCATATATATTTCACTAATCCTACGCATTTTCAACTTTCACGTCAATTTATCAAAACACATTAGAACATACATACTGCAATAGAATCAATCATTAAAACCAGAACTAGAAGATAGAAGGCGAAGAAGAAGCAGAAAAGCAAGACGAGAAGTCAAAAATCACTTAAAATGAGCAAATAAGGAGATCCGAAAACGCAGGGAACTGGGATTAAAAAAAAAGAAAAGAAAAAGCAGATACCAAATTTCCATTCATCAAACAAAATTTGTTCATTAACAAGACAAAAATTTCCATTCATCTTCGTCTATCTTGATTGTCTACTGTAATGGATTTACAGATTCTTGCGATGATCTCCCCTAACAAATTAAATTTGTGTTTGTTTAACTGAACCTTATTTCCTCCTCTCTTTTGGTAGGTGAAGAGGGTTTTCCTTCACATTCACGAATGGAATTTGATGTGCTAATTAATTACTTAATAGAAGTTCCAGAAATATGTTGTGGTATGGGTGGGGTCTGAGTGCATGCATTTGTGAATCTACGTAAGGAAGTTGTTAATCGGAGACTTGATAGCCTACTATGTGATATCTTAACAAAGTGATATGATATTCTGTGTGCATTCAATTTTTAAAACTACCTGTTATGCAAAGCAAAGAATATCATTGTGATCGTATGTTACGTGATAAACCTGCTTTTACAATTGTTACTTATTAACAGCATTGAATCAAATTGTTACTTATTATTCATAGCAGTGCACAAATTATTACGCAGGTTTTCTCTTTTGTTGTTAAAAGACACCAGCCGTATCTAAATATGATTGTCTTTTCGGTTTGCAATTAGCTTCCTCGGTTTATTATATAAGGTTCTTCGATTTACCATCAAATCTACAAAATATGTCTTGCCATGGTAAGTATCTTATTATTGGATGGGTTCTGGGCATTCTGTCTATTTTTAGTCCCATTTGAGATCATTGAATTTGGCCTTTTTTATTTACGCTTCATAGTGTGCTTGGGTCAGTATTGAGTGTATTCATGATTTACAGTTTTAATATATAAAAAGTTTCGGTTCCAATCAATTCCATTGGTGAGTTTTCTTCCTAATTTTTAGTGCTATATTTTTTTTCATATATGATTTTGGTAAAGATGGATCTCTTCATGGTTAATTGTTCGCATAGAAGCTAATCATATGTTCCAAGTAATCCCTCTATTGTTACTAGGTTTGGTAGGGTTTAAGTGGTCAATTTTGGCTTTTATGATGGGTTGTTTGATAGGAGTTTTTCTTTATTTGTTTTTGTTTTTTCTGCAATTTATTTTGGCTCTGCTATATTTGAGTCTTTGGTGAATGTAATTTCTCAATTAGATGGTCTAAATTGTGCTTACAAAGTCTATTGATTGAAGTAATTTTCGTTGGCGTTTACCAGTAGGAAGAGTCACTAATGATTAAATTGGTCATCCTTTTACTTAGATTACCTATGTCTACTTCATATATGTGGATGCTTAATATGTATGTGTGTATTTTGTTTTGTCTGATTATGTTAAGCATTCATGAAGTATTTCAATGCCTTATTTTGTATGCTTTGTATCTATGAAAGTGGGCGCTTTGATGGTGAAAGTGAGCAGTTTCTCTTGCATTGGTAATACTTTTATGGTCTAAGAGCATCCACAATAACTCTTGTATATCTACTGTTTCCGCTATTTTACAGGATCAAGCTCAAAAAAACTAAAAAATACTGCTCCCAACAGCTCTGCTTAGCTGGCAAATTTTTTTAGCGGAGCTACAGTGGTCCACTTGATGTAACAGACCACTGTAGCTCCGCTACAACTTTTTTATTAATAAAACGTTTGAATCGGCCCACAACCGTTTAGCACTACCAATCAGCTCAATACTTCAATACATTTTTTTTTCGTTTCTTTATTTGTGTTATCTCTTGTTATTGTTATTTCTTTAAATTTTGTAATCTTCTGTTATTTCTGTATTTGTTTCCAATTATTGCTAAATATTTAATTTTCTTTTATTTATATTTTATCTTAAAATAGCCAAAAATTTTGATAATTAAAATAACAACATAAACTATATTTTTATTGAATAAACTTAAAACTACATTAAAATTACATAAGAAGATAATTAAAAAGTACAAATAGTACAAATTATGATTTACTATAAATATTCCATAAATGCTCAATAAGATAACTTTGGAGCTAAGAATGAACTTGTCTATGTCTGATTTGAAAGTGTTGATCTATGAAATCCTGAAGTTCATACGCATGTTCTTCTGGCACTTCTATTGGTGGAGGACTTTCATCGATTTGATCATATATGAAGGACATATTTGGTTGAAGGTGTAGAAGTCACTCATCTTCAACGATCATGTTATGCAATATAGTACATGCAACATAATCTCTTTAAGTGTTTCAGTCTCAAAATAACGAGCAAGTCCTCATACAATCGCGAATCGAGATTGTAGCACTCCAAATGCACGTTCCACATCTTTTCTGACACCTTCTTGACACCTTACAAAATGTTTGGTCTTCATAGTTTGTGGCAGTGGGATTGATTTCACGAAAGTAGTCCATGAAAGATATGTACCATCGGCTAGGTAGTATCCCATTGATTGAATAATTAACTATAGGGGCACGCCCTTGAGTTAGTTCAGAAAAAACTTGGGATCGTTCTAACACATTGATGCCGTTATAAGACCCTGGTAGTCCAAAAAATGAATGTCATATCCATAGATCATATGATGCAACAACTTCTAAAATAATTGTTGGTTGATGACAACATCCAGTGTACATACCTTTCCATGCAGTTGGACAATTCTTCCACTTCCAATGCATACATCAATACTTCCTAGCATCCCAGAAAATCCACGAGTTTTGTTTAATGCTAACAGTATTTCAACGTCGTTGCTATTGGGAGACCTCAAATACTCAAGACCAAAGATAGAAATAACTGTTGTGGAGTTCTTGGATTTTAAAAGTGATTGGAGAAATGAATATTTTAAGTTATAGAAGATGGTTTAGAGGAGTTGTTGTGGAGTGCTGTTGAATTGTGATTCTTTAAAATGACTCATTTTATCGTATTTTAGAGAATCTGTTAAGAAGAGCTAATGTGGATGCTCTAAGTCCGCTTATAATATGAAATTTATTTGGCTTGAATGCTAATAACCTATTCGGTGAGACTAACCATAATTTCTTTGCTTGAAAAGTTTATGTTTTAAACTCATAAGTTGAATCATTTTTGGCATTTGGTAAGTTTTTCTTTCTTATTTTCTCCAGAGACAAAAAAGTTTGTAGGTTTATTTAAGCAATAATAATCAAAATCTTCATACCTGCCTACCATCAAAAATTTTGCTTATTTATAATCGTACCCTTTACAAAATCTAACCTAAATCGCGAACTAAAGCTGCGTCTCTCTCATCTGCGCCTTTTCAACTAGAGCTTTATGTCTCAAGTTTGATCTTTTCTTCACCAAATCTCTCTTATTTTGTCAAATGCTTATCTTGTTCACCATATCTGCTCAATTTGTAAGGATGCATGTCATTGCGATTTGCTACATAGGTGTGTGCAGGTTCAATCGGTAGTCACTCGGATCTTCTACTGAAATTTGAGGTAATTTAGACACCTCATTTGTGTTAATAATTGTAGTAGTAATCTATGCTTTAATTTGAGGTAATTTAGACACCTCATTTGTGTTAATAATTGTAGTAGTAATCTATGCTTTGTAGTCGTTCTCATTGAATCAATTGCACGCTCTGAAGACATTTCTACCTAGTTCAGTGTTAGGCTTTTAGGTTACAAACAAAATATGTAAAATATTTATGATGATGTCAAAAATAGGACTGACCCTACTGGACGAATCAGTTAGTCAGACCAATTCCTTCATTCCTGATTGATTGCATTCCTTCCTACACAAGGAGCAAAATAAGCTACGGTAAGGCGCCGAGGGTGTGCTCAGGGACCTCTCCGAATCTCAAGTCAGTGTTGAACTTAATTAGGGAGGATGTGTTAGAACTATACTTCGGTCGGTTCCGAGATACTTCCCCATTCTTGCCTAACTAGCTTACGGGTGCCACATGGCTTATAATTAGTGGGAATTTTGATATTATCAATTTATATGAATTGTTACTTTTATACATATGCTTGGTGATGTAAATGTTGTAGAATGAGTCAACAAAGTACTCCAATTGTTGCAAAATCATCTCAAGCAGACAAGACACAATATGATGCTCCACTGACAAAAGATTTTGTTGACATCTATGTCTATCACTAAAAGGCAGGCAATAGGCCTAACACACACTTCAGCTGAGAGGGTTGGAAGAAGATAATTACTTCATTTAAAGAAAAAATGAGTACATCATATGATCAAACCCAATTAAAAGACAAATGAGATAATATGAGGAAAGACTGACATTTGTGGCAGAAGTTGGTGATTGGAGAGTCGGGGCTTGGATGAGATCCTATCCTCAGACGATGCTTGCAGAAAACAAATGGTGGGAAAGAAAAATAAAAAATCTAATATTCGTGTGTCGAATCAACAGATTTAAGTAGACTTGTTCCTGGTATTCGTGTGTCGAATCAACAAGTCCAAGTAGATATTCTTTCCACCACGTCGCGCTACATCAGTTGGTATCGGAGGGAGGTCTTCCTTCGCAATCATGGTACACGACGGTATAGCTGATGGAGTCTGTGAAGGTCATGGAAGTAGGCGGGTTCCGAAAGAGGAGGCCTATGAACATGAAAATCGTGGTAGTAGGCGGGTTCCGAAAGAGGAGGCCTATGAACATAAAAATCATGGTGGTGGACGGGTTCCGAGCGAGGAGGTCTACGATCATACGAGAGATGTTCTTGATATTTTCGATTCAAAGATAGTTCTTGTAGAAGAACTTATCTTCGATCCAGTTGGAGATCCTATCTTCAATGATTACAACGATGTTGACGACCCGGAGGTAGATCGGAAGTCAGAGTCGTACTTGGCTGAATCAGTGTTTGATTATTATCCGGAAGATCTAGAGTAGTTTCTATTAGAACAAGTTGTTGGTGTGGAAAAACCTACAAAATTTGTAGCTAAAGAAAGATTTCATCAAGGACTTCTTGTAGAGATACAACATGTGGAGTTTATTATTCCAGAATGGCTTGACAACCCACGTGGAAAAGGCTTTTTATTAATATTGTTTCTGAATTTAATCAAAAGTTTAAAGTGCCATGAGTTGGAGGCTTGTTCTTTTGTTGCAATGACAATGATCGAGAAATCCAGAGTTTTCTTACATTCTTTAAAACTCGAGGTCGAGTTTTCTCCAACAAGAGGAGAATGATGCAGATTGAGATTGAGATATTTCAATTAAATATTTTATTTTGGTGTTTTAGGAAATCAATTGTTTGTAAATCAATTAGTATTATTTTCTAGGAGTCTAGTATATTTTTTATTAGGAGTACTTTTATATATTTTCTTTTAGGTATTTGTTTCCTATTAAAAGGGTCAAGGGTTTTATTTAGTTTACTATTTAAGGTTGTAACCCTCATTGAGGAATTTAAGTTTTTGATTGAATAAAATTAAGAGACGGCTAGTATTTTCCAATTCTTTGGTATTCGTTAGAATAAACAAAGTTTTGAAGCCTTAAATCTGATATTCGTGTGTCGAATCAACAGATTTAAGTAGACTTGTTTCTGGTATTCGTGTGTCGAATCAACAGGTCCAAGTAGGTAATCTTTCCACCACGCCGCGCTACATCACTTGGGCATATAAGTGAGAGCAACCTTCTTCGAGGCTGGAGCTAGGAGAGAAAGTTTGGCTAAAGGTCGAATCTCAAAAACTTGGGATACAATAGACTCCAGAGCCGAGGCAGAAGCTCCAGGTCAGTCAGCAGCAACATTCTTATCACCTTCACAACCTCTCTTGTTCGGTCCAACATTGGTAGCATTGGACTTCCTCTTCGGCCCCCGAGGTGAGGAACTTGCATCTTCATATACTATCGAAAGTTCACCATATATGCTAATGAAAACAAGTTAGAAATCCAGAAAAAGTAAGAAAAATACACACTTCTCTATTCACCTTTAGATGCTCTCTCGGATCGAAAAGTTATGGTGCAGTCTTCATGCGAACAAACATGAGGGGGAGTAGTAGGAGGGTAGAAATGTTTATTAAGATTATAATAATAATCCACTCCCTTTCGTCTAGCTCAAGCAGCTGAGAAAATTTGGATAGCTTAGGGAGGCTCTAGTTGGACCGAAAAGAGAGGAACTCATAAGTATTAAGGGGGACTTGAACGAAAATAAAACTCGTCTTCTAGTCATGATTGGAAAACGCATATTTTGGAGCCACATGTTTTGGCTTGAACTTCAAATAACACAGTTCTTGGAACTTGGAAACATGGCATAGAGAAAAGAGATAAGGAATAACATTAGACGATGAAGGAATATTGTATATATCACAGATATACAAAATAGTGCCAAGAAATATCCAAGAATTAGGAGCTCAAATGGCTGGAAAAATTGATAGAATAATTGGTTGAGACATAAGGAAAGGGTATTTGAACACCATACTGTAGTGCAGGAATCGAGATGGCAAACTCCCCTTGACGAGGATCAAATGGGGAAACATCCTTAGGCACTCGCCTGCAAGTTAAAGGGATCTTATACTACCTTCTAAACTCCTGAACCTCTTCATCAGATAACCTACAACCCAAACCACTTGGTTTCTCATGCCATCCTTTTTATATCCTTTGCGTAAGTTGTTGTTAGCTTTGCAAATTTCTAAGTTCGGCATATCATCAGACAAGGAGGAACTCTCCTCGTCGGACGAAAAAGCTCCTAAAGACAAATAAGATTCATTAGACTCAAGGAATGGGGCATCCTCTAAGATGTTATCATAAAGATTAGAATCAGAAGCGGAATATATTTTTAACGTACCTTGGGAAAATGGAAGAAATGCTCGGGAATAAGAAAACCTAGCTCGAAACGAATAATGCTCAGTGCTCAAAATATTATTCAGTCTCAAGCTCACGAAAGGTAGTGTAATACCTGAATTTTGTCTGGGTAGATTTTTCAATAAATATTCTTTTTCTTTACATATAGATATACTATTTGATTTGTGTTGGGTCAAATTGTATTTTCAATTTTTTGTCTTAGTGAAATTCAAAATCAACAAAAAAAAAAAGAAGTCTAAGCCTATTTAATTTTAGGGAGGCCCAATTCCCTTTTTCTTTTAAACAAGCCCAATTCTCATATCAATTTATCCAAATCCGAAGCCCAATGATTTTTGAAGAAATCGAAACAAAACACTCAAAAGCCCAACTTATTTTGTCCTATCTAAAAGTCCCAATTAATCCAAGTATCCAACGCTACCCAAAAGCCCAACAATTCTAACTCAAGACCCCCCATTAATTCAATTCAACCTAAAAGCCCAATGTCCAAATAGACCCAAGCCCATAACCCTAAAAGTGGTCTTGACTAAAGGAAATAAAAGGGGAGAGGGACCCTTTTGAAGAGGGAGGACAACAACTACAAAACAAAAGTGGGGGAGAGGCAGCTGAGCAGAAAAGAACGAGAGAAAAAAAAAAGAGATGAAAAGGGGGAGAGATGAAAATGAAGAAGGTAGAGAGAACTTTTTACTTGCTTGGTTCATTCTACTTTCTCAGTCCTCATTTTGAAAAGTTTTCCCCCATTTCATTTTTTATTCTTGCTAGATAGTGTTCATCCAAGGTAGATGATCCTCAGAACTGGCTCCTCCCCTCTTCGAGAGATTCTGTCTCCATGCAGAGGGGAGAGTCTAGGCTGATCTTGTGAACTCTATCGTTGGATCCATTGAACTCCATCTCATGCACCTTGTCACTTCCATTCATTTTTTGTTTTATTCTTCATTGATTTTGTTATGAATAGTTTTTGATTGGTTTTCTCCTCTTTATGTCCACATCTTGTTTACATTGACAAATTTCTCTTCCCTTTTTCTTGGTCTTTATCTGGTGGTGCTCCTCCAAGATGGAGAAGGTCCCAGAAACAGGCTCAGCCCTACTCTTATCTGGTGAACTCTATCTTCAAAACTGAAATCCAAGAATCTATCGTGCCTCTCGGTTTGTTAGCCCAAAATGGATAGGTTTCATACCAGTTTTGAGCCATTTAGCCTTTGTTTTGGGCTGGATTTCAAACCAGATTTGGGCACATTTTAGCCTCTGTTTTAGGCTGGGTTTTAGACCAGTTTTGGGCCCACTTTGGCCTCGATTTTGGGCTGGATTCAAACATGTTTTAGGCCCATTTTCATCACCGTTTCGGTTGTTTTTCGTCTCTTTTTGGGATGTTTTCTAGGCTGCCATTTTTATTTTTTTTTGAAGAGAAATTCTATTAAAAAGCGCCAGGGAAGCACTCAAGCAAATACAAAGAGGTGATGGATACAGGGACTTCCTCTTGGAAAATACATGAATTATAAGAAAAAGACAGTCTTCCCATCAGAGCAAGAGCATTCGCTACTCTGTTTTGACTTCGAGAGGTGTGGATAATGTGGTGATCCACCAAGGCTATTAAAGCTTTAGTATCCTCAATCACAAAACCAATGGATGAGAGAGGCAAATCGTTCCCACGAAGGTCATTCACCACCTGAAGGGCATCGCCTTCCAGACAAAAAGGAAACAGGAGGTGTTCCATAGCCATTTGAGCCCCAAAAAGGAAAGCAAGCGACTCAATCATCACCGGACCCCCAGCCAGCGAGACTCTTTTGTAACCCGAAAGATGGACGCATCCACAAGCATCCCTAATAATGAATCCAACCCCAGCTGAACTCTCTCCTTGTTTCCAAGAACCATCCACATTGACTTTGTACCACCCATTGGTTGGAGGGGTCCACCGGGAGGGGGTGGAAGCAGAGATAGTAGACCCAATTGGGCTTACATGACTACAACATTCAATAAAATCCTCAATCAGCTTGGATGCTTGACACACAACTTCAAGAGGCTTCCAAGACTCATCCCTGAATGCAATCCCATTCCAAGACACACAACTTCTAGGCTGCCATTTGGACTTTATTTTATCTCTGTTTTGGGCCAACATTCATTTTATTATGTAATTACTTTTAAAATCGGGATAGCTATCGCCCCGAGATAAAAACGGTTGTAACCACCCACTCGTGAAAAATGACTTTAACTCTTAAAATGGTTATCGTTAAATTCAAAAGTTGGATATTTAATTCATTTATTAAAATTAAATTATTCCTTTGTAAATATTATTCTTGATTCTCCTCTCAAAAAAATGATGATTCTTTTTTTCAATAAAATTACGTAAGCTCTCGTACTCTTGTTCGAAGGATTTTGTCCCCGTGTAGAAGGAGTTGTTTCTAAAAAATCACTCATTTTCAAAAAATCAAAAATATCTTGTCGCAAGCTTGCATACTCCTTATTCGAGGGATTATGCCCTTGTGTAGACGGAATTCTTTCAAAAAATCTCTTTTGTTTTTGAAATTCTCAATATTTTCATTAGCCCTTCGATCAAGTGTTGGTAACCGTGCAAATGGGTGTCGTAGGGTGCTAACAATTTTCCTATACTCAATCGACCTCCGGACTCAATTTTCAAAATGGCATATCGGTATTTTAAAAGGTGGCCAATTGCACCTCCAAATCAATTGGTGATAACTTCATTGTTTTTTGTAAGTTTACTTGCGTCGCGATTTCAATTGCAATAGATAGCAATAGTGAAAATGACAATCCCACCACTATTTATAGTGGGGCATTGAGTGGGCCTACAACATTAGGTGACTCTTCATATCCTCTAATCTGAGCTCCAGATCCCAATAGCCGACATTTCATAGTTAATGACAAGTAATGATTACAAACCTTTGAACCAGCTCAATAAGATGACTCGACGCAAGCCTGGGGGATATGATGATGCTAGTTTGAAAAAACTAGAAACTAACATGTGACACAATTGAGATGAGCAAAACATCACCTCATACAAGCGAACCTTGGAGGAGCTCACCTCACCCCAACTTTACAAAACAAAGTTAAAATCTATCTCAATCCCGAGAAGTATATCTTGGGACCGAGAAGTCCATCTCGGTTAAAGGCAATTCTCCAGAATAATATAGGACTTCTACAAGGAAAGACTTCTAATCCAACTCAAAGAGACAAAGTCCAACATCTCCTAAATCAAATAGAAGACAAATACTCCAACTCCACTATGTATTAGAGTTAGCCCATCACTATATAAAGGTACTCCGGTACATGTAAATAGATTCATTAACAACTTTCTGTATTTTCTTCCTAAGAGCTATGTCTCCTCAAGTTCTTAGTTTTCCTTTTTCCTGCTTTTTTTAGTTAAGCATCGGAGTGTCTTTCCCAATAGAAAACACCTTGGGTTAGGTTTTGTAACTTACGTTTTATCATCCGTATAGTTTCGAAAATGTCACCAACAACATTGTAACCTATCTGGTTTGGATCAACATGAGGTGTTTGTAAGGCAAGATTTGCAAGTTATCACAACATATGTTCAATATATAATTTGGTCAGTCAGATTGGTTTACGAATCAGATAATGAAGAAATGCTACGACACATAAGTGCATTGACTGATCGAAAATCACAAAATCTGTTTGAGTTATGAAACAATTTTACTCTTCCGGTTACTAAGTTACATTATTTATACTTTTAGTGACTGAAATAAATTTTTTCGATCTTTCAGTAACGAAAAGTTGTATTAACCCAAATTGCTAATGAGTGGTTAATTAATGTTTAGCCTGCTAATGAGTGGTTAATTAATGTTCAGCCTAAAAACATAAAATATCAATTATCCTTAGATTTTTGATGATTTTCCTTCTTTTGTTTTTTGAATTGTTGCACTTCTTTCTTTTCTTTTTATAAGGTGTTGGACTTCATCTTTTCATGCACAAAATGCAATTAACTTCATGGAAGAAATATTGATTATATAGCAAAGGAGCATTCTGTAGGCCCCATTTTGATTGATTCAGACAAGACTAAGCTTAGCACTCCAGTAACAACATTTATTTTCAACCCAATTCATGTCCATACGTATTGATGTATGATAATGCTGCAAATAATAAAAATACTTCTTTTGTTTGTGCAATGACATTAAGATTAAAGCCGGTCCAAATTGCATGAAAGAGGATTCCCTCTAGCAGTGTTGCAAGATCTTTCACGCTAAAAAATATAATTAATTACTAGTTTACTAGACCATTATATCCTCCACTATATACCTCTATAATGTCTCATTTTGAACACATATGACTTGACACTTTTTTGCAGGGTTATTAGAATCAGCCCGGTCCGACCCATCAATTGAATCGGTTCAACCGATATTTTTCAACAAAGTCAGGCCAGTTATGATGTTGAACCGAACAAACAATTAACTCACACTGAGCTATTGAAACCCACAGTTAAATTATAAACCATCCGGGTTAAAGATTTAGGGGTTAAAATGTTTAAGAAAAATAAATGAAAATACTTTGATAGAAAACACTTTGTTCGCAAGTTAAAGCACGATTAAGCATTGTTAAAACATTGTTTTTTTTGTAGTCTAGTGTGACAAGTGTGTCTTACATTTTTAACCGAGAATGATATCATACAAATTTGTTATTTGAAAATTCAATATGAGTCTAAACTCAATCGTCATGCCCACGAGAACATAAATTTTTCACCTGATAATGGAATAAGATGGGTCAAAGCCCAACTTGCACACTTGCACCAGGAAGAAGACAAAGTGCTTTGTCTCGAGTAAGATAGCGATTGTTGATTAGGGCAAGCAGAGGAATCGCACAAGAGGACTACTACCTGTTTGGCAAGGCGGCTCTGCCCATGCCAAACAGGCAAAAATCGCCAGCGGATCCGCTAGCGCAAAAGAAGCTCCCTTAGGTAACGGTTTTCACTGCTACAGCTTTTTGGCATGGGTTCCACGCCAAACAGTTGCTGCTTTTATTTTTTAAAAGTTTTTAATGTGTGCGCCCCACACTTTTTACATATTTAATGATTTAAATATAATTATATTTTAATAAAAATTATAAATTAATTATATTTATGCATTTATAATTATTATAACAGTAAATTTAATATTGAAATAAAATAATTAAAATTTAAAAATGCAAATAAAATATACTTTTAAATTAATAATTATACTTCTAAATTAGTAATTATAATACAGATAAATATCTTAATTTTTATATAAAAATATTTAATAATGTATACCTAAAAATAATATAAATAAAGAATATATTTATTTCATTAAATTTAATATTAAATTTACTAACAAATTTCATATATAATTTATAAATCTAATATTATAATACTTTAATTCAACAGCTTTTCTGCTAGCGTCAATTTTTAATTCACCAAACACCTCACAGCATATCAGCATATTTCATAGCTTTAAGCTCAGTTTTTTTTTTCTACAACATTTCCACTAGCATTGAAAATCAATCTTTCCGCTCTACCAAACAGAGCCCTAGTGAAAGGTTTAGCCGTTAGGGCCTTAGGCATATGAGTATTTGATACAGTGGAGTCTCATGCAAGTTTGAAGTCCAATGACGTGGAGGATGGTCAACCAAGCATTGTTGTAGCTGACTTGGATCAAGTCACGTGACTCTTAAAGAGTCTTCTTTTTGTCCGTTGTTCTCTTAGAGATTTACTGCTCCTTTTCTCTTTGACTGAAGTTTGTAGCCGTTGTCTCTAGTTTGATTTGGTATTTAAAGTGTTCTCGTTGTAGCCGTTGGGCAGATCAGAATTTGGAAACAAAGTCTCTTACGAGATTACTGTAGTAGTGTAGTTTGTGCTTGTTATCTTCTAAGGAATATTGTGCTCTTTGTCTTATACATCTTGTTTTGTTACCGAGAGCGTGAAGCTTTGAGATTGCGTGTTATTCTTGACTCCAGATCTGTGTCTTTCGCTGTTGCTGGACCAGTTCCCAAGGGAGCTGCATCAAAGTGGTATCAGAGGCAGCACACCGTGCATAAAGGCTCTTCTATGTGCACTCGTAGTGGTCGCACTTACTCCGCTATGACTAATTCCACACAGGAAGATGCTATCCTGGCACTTACCCAACAGATCCAAGCGTTGGGCGGTCATGTTCAAGACATCTCACAGCGTCTTGATCTAGTTTGTCAACAGGTACTTCCGTCGGGCTCGACTTCCGAACCCCTCGCTGAGCCAGATCTGGCAGCCTCCACCGGCAGCGGTCGCTTGACGTCTCTTGCGGAGAGGACTCCACCTCCATACCGAAGTGGCACTCGCACCACGGGTAACCCAGAACCCAACTACCCGGCCCGTCGTACTGACCCTGTCGATGATGTCAAACGGCTTGTCCGTACTGATGTTCCTGAGTTCTGGGGAGATCTCAATCCCACAACCTTCCATGACTGGTTGATCTCCGTTGAGGATTATTTTCGGTGGTATAAAATGCCAGTTGAGTGCAAGGTGGATTATGCCATAATGAAACTGAAAGGCAGCGCTCGAATGTGGTGGCTCAGTATTGAGGAGCAGGCCCATCGATTGGGAAGACCTCCACTCTCGGATTGGGTGGAGATGAAGTTTCGTCTTAAGGAGAAGTACATGCCTACTGATTATGTCGATGCTCTACTTCGCGAGCTATGGGGTTTTAAGCAAGGGACTACCTCGGTGACCTCGTACACGGCCCGCTAGCAAGAACTAACCATCCGCAGTCAGATTGTCGAACCAGAGCGCCAAGCCATCGCCCGCTATGTCGCTGGATTACGTGAAGAAATTCAGCATGAGCTTTTGTCTATATCGTTGACCTCTGTTGATGCTGCCTACCAAGCGGCCCTTCGCATGGAAGCGCATCTTTCTCACCAGAAGCGGCCGTGGCTGACATCTGCCTCAATTCCTACTGTTTCGTCCCGAGGTACCAGTGTCAATTCCAATTTGTCCACTAATAATTCAGCTTCTTTTACAGGATCTTCTGCACCCTTTCGTGCGTCAACAACTCCAACATTCAATGACAACCGTCGACGAGGAGGAGATAGCACGACGGGCAGCTGTTTCACTTGCGGGGGCAAGGGTCATTTTGCTATAGTTTGCCCCAGCAAATCCACCAAGTTGGGTCTAGTCTGCGAGGGCGATCATGACTCCTCCAATTGTCAATCGGAACATTCTATAGAACATGAAACCCCAGATACAACCGAAGAGATCTTGGAGGCATCCCAATTGCCTAGTTGTGTCATCCAACCCATTCTTGTGGGAGAGTCCTCCTCCATAGACAAGGACTCGTGGCTTCGCACTTCCATCTTCCACACCCGGTTTGAAATTGGCGGCAAAGCCATAGACACGGTCATTGATAATGGCAGCGGCATGAATGCTATCGCCAGTGGAGTGGTCGACAAGTTGTCCCTCACCAAAGAGCCCCACCCTCGTCCTTATCATATTAGTTGGGTGGATTCCACTTCCAAGCCCGTTGAGGCTAGATGTCGTGTTCGATTTGCATTGGGCCCGAACTACAGTGACGAAGTTTGGTGTGACATTGTGCCCATGACAGTGTGCCAACTCTTGCTAGGTCGACCCTGGCTCTTTGATAGGAAAGCCCTGTATGATGGATTCCAAAATTCCTACTCGTTCTTCTTTAAAGGAAAGCACATCAAGCTCAATCCCTTGAGATCACCTCCTCGTCCTTCTCCTAAATTGGCAAATAACACAGAAGTACTGACTCTATCTCGTCTCTCGGAGGTGCCACAAGATGCTCCAATGTTATTTCTTCTCCTTAGCAAAACAACTTCGATCTCACCGGAGTTAGCAACCGTTTCGGCTCCAGAACCTGTCCAGGGACTGCTGTCTGAATTCGCTGACCTTATGCCCTGCCAGATAGTCTTCCTCTTTTGCGTGCTGTGCAGCATGCCATTGACCTGGTTCCGGGTTCTTCTTTGCCTAATCTGCCAACTTATCGCTTCACACCAGGCGAACATGTTGAGATGCAACAACAGATTACGAAATTACTTTCCAAGGGCTTTATTAGGGAAAGTTTGTCCCCTTGTGCCGTTCCGACTCTGCTCATTCCTAAGCGGGATGGATCATGGCGTCTATGCGTTGATAGCAGGGCTATCAATCGGATCACAGTAAAATACAGATTTCCAATTCCTCATTTAGATGATCTGCTGGATCAACTCTCAGGGGCTTCAATATTCTCAAAAATGGATTTACGAAGTGGGTATCACCAAATACGAATTAAGCCCGGAGATGAGTGGAAGACGGCTTTCCGTACTAAAGATGGGTTGTTCGAATGGATGGTTATGCCCTTTGGCTTGACCAACGCGCCCAGCACTTTCATGCGAGTGATGACGCAAACTTTCAAACCTTTCTTGGGCAAATTCCTTGTGGTGTATTTTGATGACCTGTTAATCTACAGTCACTCCCAGGAAGAACATCTCCAGCACCTGCGTTTGGTGTTCAAAACTCTGAGAACTCATTCTTTTTTTGTTCACAAAAAAAAGTGCTCTTTTTTACAATCAAAAATTGATTTTTTGGGGTTTATTATTTCGCAGGATGGTCTCGAGGTGGATCCTGAAAAGACGAAAGCAATCTCGTCTTGGCCGACCCCCACCAATTTCACGGAAGCTCGTAGCTTTCACGGTCTGGCCTCGTTCTACCGTCGATTCATCCGTAACTTCAGTGCAATTACCGCTCCCATTACTGATTGTCTCAAGGGCAAGAATTTCGCCTGGACTCCAGCGGCTGCCAAAGCCTTTATCTACCTCAAAACTAAGCTCACCTCAGCTCCTGTTCTTAGGTTGCCTGACTTTCACAAAGTCTTTGAGGTGGCATGTGACGCTTCTATTGCAGGTATAGGAGGAGTCCTAAGTCAAGAAGGCCACCCTATTGCCTTTTATAGCGAAAAGTTGACAGACACTAGGAGACGCTACTCCACATATGAACTGGAATTCTACGCTCTGGTCCAAACACTTAGGCATTGGCGGCCTTACTTACTTCACAAGGAGTTCATATTATTCACCGATCATGATTCGTTGAAGTACATTCCTACTCAAAAGACCTTAAGTCCCAAGCAAGCCCGCTGGGTGGACTTCCTGCAACAATTTACATTTGTTCTGAAGCACAAGTCGGGTATTGAGAACAAGGTCGCAGATGCGCTCAGCCGTCGCCTACACTTACTGACTACTTTCTCGTTAGCAGCTACCGGGTTTGAATTAATTCGAGACCTTTATGCAACTGATTCTGATTTTTCTTCTATTTGGGCAGAACTGTCTAATGTGGTGTCCAAGGACACTGTTGTTTCTCCTTTTGTTTTGCAGGAGGGATACCTATTTAAGAACAATCGTCTATGCCTTCCGCAAGGCTCCATCCGCGAATTTGCTATCACAGAATTACATGCTGGGGGGCTTGCAGGCCACCTTGGCCGTGACAAAACTTTCGCCTTGGTTGCCGACCGATTCTTTTGGCCTCACCTCCGACGGGATGTTTTTCGCATTGTCCAGCGTTGTCGCATTTGTCAGTTACAAAAGGGCTCTAAAACTAATAGTGGTCTGTACACTCCGTTGCCCATTCCGCTACAACCGTGGGATGACATTTGCATGGATTTTATTTTGGGCTTGCCGCGTACTGTTCGCCACCATGATTCAATACTTGTGGTTGTGGATCGCTTCTCTAAGATGGCTCATTTCCTTCCATGTGCGCGGACTTTTGATGCGTCACATGTTGCCACCATTTTCTTCAGAGAAGTAGTTCGCCTTCATGGCCTTCCTAAGTCTATCACCACGGACCGCGACGTTAAGTTTATGTCTTACTTTTGGAAGACTTTGTGGATGAAATTGGGCACAAAACTGCAATACTCCAGCGCCTTCCATCCTCAAACGGATGGCCAAACCGAGGTGACGAATCGGAGTGTTGGTAATCTCTTGCGGTGTTTAGTGATGGACCATGCGTCCTCATGGGACTTAATTCTTCCGCAAGCTGAATTTGTTTTTAACAATTCTGTTAACCGTTCCTCTGGCAGCTCCCCTTTTGAAGTTGTTGCAGGTATTAAGCCACGGACTCCAGTTGACTTGCTACCTCTTCCCTCCTTTCAACAACCCAGCGGAGAGGCCCTTGAGCTTGCGACCCACATTCACCAGGTTCATGCTGAAGTCAAACGACGTCTCTCTATCAGTAATGATTCCTACAGTTCGGCCGCGAATGCGCATCGCCGCCTTATCGAGTTTCAACCTGGCGATTTGGTGTTTATTCGCATCCACCCCGCTCGTTTCCCTCCGGGTACCATTCATAAACTTCATTCCCGAAGAGCAGGCCCCTTTGCAGTTCTCAAGCGACTTGGCGCGAATGCTTACTTGATTGACTTGCCATCCGAATTTCGGTTCAGCCCCATTTTTAATGTTGCTGACCTGACGGCATGCCATGAAGATTCCCCAATTCATCCTCCTCCTTCAGATGAAACTGGGAACCACACACCCCTGCCTACGGCCACTCTTCCCCATCCTGATTCGTCATTCCCTCCCGATGATACCCCTTATGTGATCTTACAACGTGAATTTGTCACTACGCGTCGAGGCGGATATTGGCGTTACTTAGTGTTGCTTCGTAACAGGCCTGTTGCGGATGGGATTTGGCTCTCTGAGTCACATCTTCGTCATTTTTATCTTGATCTTCTCCAACAGTACCTTCAATTGTACTCGACAGAGTCGAGTTCTTTGCCGGGAGAGATAGTTGATGCAGTGGAGTCTCATGCAAGTTTGAAGTCCAATGACGTGGAGGATGGTCAACCAAGCATTGTTGTAGCTGACTTGGATCAAGTCACGTGACTCTTAAAGAGTGTTCTTTTTGTCCGTTGTTCTCTTAGAGATTTACTGCTCCTTTTCTCTTTGACTGAAGTTTGTAGCCGTTGTCTCTAGTTTGATTTGGTATTTAAAGTGTTCTCGTTGTAGCCGTTGGGCAGATCAGAATTTGGAAACAAAGTCTCTTACGAGATTACTGTAGTAGTGTAGTTTGTGCTTGTTATCTTCTAAGGAATATTGTGCTCTTTGTCTTATACATCTTGTTTTGTTACCGAGAGCGTGAAGCTTTGAGATTGCGTGTTATTCTTGACTCCAGATCTGTGTCTTTCGCTGTTGCTGGACCAGTTCCCACGGGAGCTGCATCAGTATGAATCTGACTATATGGTTCGGTTATGTCATATAGGCTCGAGTTGGACATCCAATTGCTTTGATTTGAATTATCAGGACGATGCCTTGTATCTATTCTATCAAAAAGATGGGCAATCAAACCTATTTCTCGATTCAATAGAAGCCCAAAGAAGTGAATAGAATAGGATCACAAATAACGAGATATATATGTAAAAATATAAAAAGCAGGTCCAATTACCATATTGAATAGGGGCCTGTATAACCATAATGTAAATAACGAGATATATATGAATAGGGGTCTGTATAACCATATGGTGTATAAGTGTATTTTTTTTAAACCTATAATGTACTACAGCTCAGTGCAGTCCCCTAATCCCCTTCTTATGCCTTGGGTCGAATAATGGTTATACAAGCCCCTATTCATATATATCTCGTTGACCGAGTTGATTGATGTATCTCGATTTAATTATACATTTTCTCTTTCCACCCAACATGGAGGCCAACAACATTCCAGTCCTCCATATTATCCACAACAAAACTACACCAAAACACAAAATACCAAATCCACATCAACAAAACACTTCTCTCAATACAACTACATAAACAAAACATGTTTCACAAAATAGTCACATTAACAAAAGAAAACATTTTTGTTGATCCAATAACAAATTATCATTACAGGTGTCCTTAGAAGAATTCGTTGACCGAGTTAATTGACGTATCTCGATTTAATTATATTCTGTTTCATTAAAGAAGTTTGAGGAAAGTTTATTTTAGTACAACTTTTATTATAATTATGCTCTGGTAGGTCCAATGTGAACGCAGAGTGCACATGTGAAGAATTCTCAGAGATAGAGATTTGAGATTCTGATTCTTTTCATATTTTTTTATTACAAAAAAGTTGACCAGATAATTAATGATGCCTCCACTCCTCTACCCTTTTTCTACTCTACTTTGTTTCTTTCTTAGTGGGAATTAGAGACGGAGATGGTCTGATATGACCCCCCATCCCCTACCATCTCGATGAGACATTTTACTCTTACCATATGTAATGATTTCAAAGGTAAATTAGGTAATAATGATAGGGTACATCTAAATGTACACAAAATTTACTAAATGCACACAGCGTTGATTCCAAGACTGTCTTTTCACTCTTCACATACACCATCACGGTACCTTTTTATTCTCTCTTTCTTTTTTACATATAATCATTATATTATACGAGTGGGGTCCACGATAGCCTTTTCATTTTTGTTTTCCTCTTTTTTACTTTTTACCCCTCGTCGACTTCTTTACTATTCTTTTCTTGATCAACATTTTGACTATACTTTTTTTTGTCTCTTTTTTTTTATTTTGTATTTTTAAAAGAATTTTTCGATCAGTCAAAGAGTCAAAGACTATTAAGTGTTAAGGGCAAATGCAATGGTTGGTAGGTAATGAGGATAGTAAACTGTATTGGAAAAAGTGTTTTGTTGATGTGGATAGGAATGGAAATGTATTGTCTCTTGCCATTGTACAATGGTGTTAAATAGATATTGGTTTAGTTAGTTAATTTTGATGGCAAATGTTTGAATAACATACAACAATATATATACTATTCAAAATGATTTTCTATAAAATTACATTAACCATAAATAATTATTTTAATTAATAAAATTTTACAGCAAATAAATACAATATTTAAAAAAAAATAGTAAATGATGGAAGAAAAATTTTAAATTTCATCCTGTCCATTTTGTGTGTATATATATATATATATATACACACACATGTATATATACATGGGTTTGGGTCTTTTAAAAAAACTAAAGAGAGAGATGGGTCTTTTAATCAAAACAGTATCTCATACGAAACAGTATCACATACGAAACAGTATCTCATACGAAACAGTATCTCATACGAAACAGTATCACATACAAAACAGTATCTCATACAAAACAATATCACATACAAAACAGTATCTCTTACAAAACAATATCACATACAAAACAGTATCTCTTACAAAACAGTATCACAGGAGAGAAAATATATTTGCAGTTAATGTTTGTGTGGGCCCACACCAGTCCAGCAATTAGAAGCCCCAATAGAAGTCTTTGTTCCCAAAATTGGTCCAGCAACTTTGATTGCCAAAAAGCCCATCATTGTATGGATTTAACCTCTCCATTTCCCATTAAAGATCCATTTAACCCATCCATTCTTGCCCTAAAGCCCACCATTGCATTTGCCCTAATATTTTTTTTGGTACACTAATTCAAGCCATTTTTTCATGCTAAAAAAATTCTTTAATTTACAACTTAACATATAGAGGCTAATTAATTTCCATGTTTTCATTAAGGTGACTAGGTTTAATTTATTTATTATTTTGGTATTATACACCCTGAATGTTGGTTGGCATGGGTTGTGTGGGGTTAATTAAGAAATGTCGTCCTTTATGTACTATATTTCAATTTTCTCAATCGTTTGATGAAAATGGCATGGCCAACACTGACATGGAACACGTGAAAGAATATTCTATCAACCATGATTTAAGTTCTATGAATAAAACTTCTGCCACGTGTAATCACCCCTAAAATGCCGCTACTTGTCCGCCACTTAAAGAAATGACAGGTGCATTGACCTACTCATATCACCGACTGGTTCATGCAATCAAATGGTTAGGAACAGTGAAATAAGCTTAATAAATGAGAGATAGTGTGTCGGCCTCAAGTCCATGCCCACCTGGAATAAGCATCTGCAATTTCTTTATTTTCATTCTCATCGCCATTCCCCGGCGACGAAGCCCTCTCCTCCCTCTTCTTGATCTCCATTTCAACTTCTTTGACAACCCATTTTTATTATTAGTAGCCATTCACAACAAGATCTCTCTCACGCTCTTGATAGACTTATAAATAAAAAAGAAGTACTGACAGATGATGAAGAATTGAAGAGATACTAGCAAATGGGCTATAAATTAATGATATGATGCAAAGGGACAAGCCCATGCGAGTCGAGCCATCTACGTACGTTTGTTTTTTTTTATTTATTATTTTATATCTTTTGATCCCGGGGAAAACATTTCTGTTGAGGCAACTTCACCTGGTCAGTAGAACATGGTCTCGGCTGGACCTACATTCCCAATGTTATGGTTTTTGACGTTGCCCACGAAATTAATATGGCACACTAGACAGGCAACTTCTATTTTTTCATTCTATGCAAAATATATTTAAGTCTTCATTGTTCAATAGCAGTGGATTCTCAAGCACTGCTTTGTTCGGAAGGACAAACAGAGTGCACAATCCCTAGCTTGCTCGGTTTAAAAAATAACGAAAAAAATATTTAGTTAGCTTTCGATTAAGTTTGGTAACCATTTTTAAATGGGTGTTGTAGGGTGGTAACATCTTCCATACACTAAACCCAACCAACCTCCATACTCAAATTCTATTCTTGCGGATATGGACCATTTGGAAGAAATGAGAGCTTGGGCTGAAGATCTACGATTGTCAAGTAGTAGTTCTAGTGATCAGGTAAATATAGATACTAAAGACATTTCTTATTTGTTTCACGAAATATTTGGATTACTTACAGATATTCAAGTGAAATTTATTGTTAACAGGATTATACTATCAGAAACGATATGAAAAAAGAAGAAGAACTTGCGGATGATTGTGAAGAGAAAATTGAAGTTGACGTTACAAATCCATTTTTAACAGAGGAGGTATAACAATTAGGAAAATAATATGTCTTCTATTTTGAACATTTTCAGCAAACCTGTTTCAAGTTATAACATTTAGAAATTATTTTCAGGTGTTCGATTCACGTCAATCGTTGATTGATTGGGTGCAAGAAATAGGGCTTAATTTGGGATTCATCATCGTTACAAGGAGCTCATCGAGCTCATCATTATTGTTGCAATGCGATCGCGGTGGCACGTACAGAAGGAAGAAAACATCCACGAAGCTCACAGGCACGAAAAAGATTGATTGTCCTTTCAGACTTAAAGGGATGAAACTACGTGAAGCTGATTATTGGATGGTAAAAGTGCTATGTGGAATGCACAACCATGCCCCTGCATCATATATGGAGGGGCATCCATACGCCGGACGCCTTTCTGAATCTGAAGTTGAGATAATGGTAGATATGTCTAGCAATTATGTCAAGCCACGAGACATCTTGGCTTCGTTGAAGAAACGAGATCTGAACAATGCGTCCACTATTAAAACAATATACAATGCACGACAGAAGTTTCGAACTTCTGAAAAAGCTGGTAAATCCCACATCCAGTCTCTAATGTCTTTCCTACATGAGCACAGGTACATTTTCTATCATCGAACCAATGATGTAACCAACGAGCTCCAGGATTTATTCTTTGCTCATCCAGGCTCATTAGAACTACTACGTGCATTCCCACATGTTTTATTAATGGACGCAACATACAAGACAAACAGGTTCAGGATGCTTCTTCTTGAGATTGTCGGGGTGACTCCAACAAATATGACGTATTGCATAGCATTTGTGCTCTTGAATTCCGAGAAGGATGATAATTATACATGGGCTTTAAGGTGTTTGCAGTCAATAATTGAGGAAAGCATTGCCCCAAAAGTTATTGTCACCGATAGAGAGTTGGCTGTGATGAAATCATGTCGCCTGGTATTTCCTGATGCAAAGAAACTACTTTGTCGATGGCACATATATAGGAGTGTTTTGGCGAACTGTAAAAGATCATTTCAAGACAAAGAATCATGGGATGCATTCTACTCCTCCTGGAATACGTTGGTGGAATCTGAAAATGAGATTGCCTACGTGTACAATTTGTCGCACCTAGAGGTAATCCTACAAAACTATGCAGTTGTGTTTAGTTACATTAAAGATGTATGGTTGACACCGTATAAGGAGATGTTTGTCTCTGCTTGGACAAATACGTATTTGCATTTCGGGAACTTGACCACTAATAGGGTCGAGAGTCAGCATGCAAAGTTAAAGAAATACCTTGGATCATCACAGTTAGACGTTGAGTCTGTAGTATCTTTAATTCATCAGCTCGTCCAAGCTCAGTTCACATCAATCAAGGCTAGTTTGGAGAAAAGTAGACATATCGTCCAGCATCGGTTCAACACAGTTCAGTTCAGGGAACTACGTGGTTTTGTTTCGATTGATGCGTTGGATCTGATTTTCCAAGAATCTGATCAATCTAAATTCATCGGAGAAGATTCGTACGCCTGTGGATGTAAACTTCGTACAATCTACGGATTACCGTGTGCGCACGAACTTTCAATATACATTAACGATGGTCAACCGATACCACTTGCTTCCATCGATGCATTCTAGAAGAAACTTGACCTATCGCCATTTGCTTCTCTTAGAGACGATGATATCGATTGTACTGTTGAGTTACAAATGTTTGCAGAACAATTTAAGCGTCATTCACGACCAGGAAAGTTCAGTCTACTGTGAAAGATCAGGGAGATAATTAAACCCTCAACTACTACAGTACAAGATCCGGCTGTTATAAAAAGCACACGTGGACGCCCTTCTTCAAAGAAAAAAGCAGACATGCATACTCGTTGTAATCTTATCGCACCCGACTCTGTAGAACAAGATTTTCTTCAGTCCTACCAATAAAGTAGACATAGTATTTCAATGGGACGCCTATCATCGAAGAAAAAGGCAAGTGGAGTAACTCATACAGATTCACATCATGAATTTCATCATTCCCAGCAACCAGGGAGACACAGTTGCTCATCCCTCTACAGTACTCCACCACTCCCTACACAAAGGAGTTCCAAATCGAGTAACGTTACGCATGAACATATTTATGTTCGTCAGTTTCCGTCAATATTGCATCCTTACATTGGGTCTATACAAGATGTAATACCTGATGGAAATTGCGGCTTTCGGGCGATTGCTGTTTGTCTTGGTTTAGGCGAACATGCATGGGATACTGTCCGTCGTGATTTGATAGGTGAGTTGGGCGCATTCTGGCATGAATATGTTGCAATGTTTGGTAGTGAAGAGCATGCATTGGGTGTTCACAACTCACTGAACTTCTTTGAATCAGATAGAGCAGCACCAGTTCAGCACTGGATGACAATGCCAGACATGAGTCTCTTGATTGCTTCGAGGTACAATGTCATATTACATGTTCTTAGTTTTTCACAGAGCTTCACATATTTACCACTGCGATCAACTCCTCCACCACAGTATCAACATGTCGCGATAGCTATCGGACACGTTAATAATAATCACTATGTCCAGGTTTCCTTAGCTGGGGGTTACCCGATGCCTACCATTATG
The DNA here is from genome assembly GCF_013401445.1 of Tripterygium wilfordii. NCBI lineage: Eukaryota > Viridiplantae > Streptophyta > Magnoliopsida > Celastrales > Celastraceae > Tripterygium > Tripterygium wilfordii. Next base: position 8,086,583 of record NC_052237.1, on the reverse strand, counting down.
CCTCAGTGGAATTACTTTAGGTATGAGTGCGCAACTGCATGGGTTTTACCATATATGAAACAACTTGATGCATACATGCAGCATACTCGTTCTAGGTTTCCACCTGAAACCATTGTGGTGGAAGATTAATAATGTAATATGTGTTATTGTGTTTTAATAAAATTGAAGTCACTTTATTGAGAAATGTGTTCAAGCATATCCATTGTTTTTGCTAAATAATATTTTTATGAACTAAACTTATATATTTATAAAAAAAATGTTAATTAGTAGTATTTTAGTTTACAACTTAACATATAGAAATAGTTTTAATTAGGTGCTCCTAAGTTGAACAAACTATATAAACTCAAATAATAAATACATTAATATTCTAAAAATAATTCATTTAAGATATATGTTGAAGTTCATAGCTTTCAAAGAAACAAAAAAGAATAAATAAGGTAATTAATTAATTACTGTAATTGTTGGAATTTGAATAAATGGAAAAAGTAAATTTGTTTTGTCCTAGATGGTCATTTCCCTTTAAACTTAAAAACAAATGTTAGAAGACAAAAGAAAAAAAAAACGACGGTTCCTCCTTTACACATAAAAAGTAACGCCGTTATATCATAGATACACATACGTCAAGTCAATTGTCAATTCATATAATACACAAAAAAACATGTTTGTGTGCATTTAGCAAAACTCATGTGCATTTAGCAATTACCATAATGATATAGTGTTGACATGTGTGAATTTGATTGTTAAGTTGACTATTTTGGAGTGACTTTTAAGGTAAGAAACATAGTTGGATAACAAATTAATCACCTGCCTCAACTAAGTTTTGTCTCCACAAATGGATAGATATAGTAATAAATTAGTTTTATCAGCCCCATCCCCATCTAAGTTAAGAGAGTTGAATCGATCGACCCAATTGAAAGTTATTGTGAGACAATATATTTAATTTAATTTAATGTGTTTATTTTTATATTAGAAATGAGGAAAGTTGCTCTGTATTAATATATATATATATATATATATATATATGTGAGTGAATTTAGACAATTCAACATCAACAAACAGTTTTCGGGGGTGGTGGGACACACGTCATTGGTGAGGTCAAGAGCCCAAAGCCCTTACGAGTACGCGTTCAAACCTACAAGCCACATCCACACCAACACAACATCCCTGCGTTTTCTCTGCTCCTGCATCTTCAGGTTCTCATTCATAAAAAAAAAACAAATCTTCTATGTTAACTTCCTTTTAACGTTAGTTGTCCTCATCGTTTACTTCGTTTACTTTTCAATTTCAATTTTTTTTCTTTTATATATTGAGCTCAACCCATGATTACCTACTGATTATTAATTAAATAAGAAGTTGAAATATAAAACCCAAGGAAGAAGAAGAAAGCCACCTTTGCCGCAGTCTATGGGTAACTGCCTTGGTTCTTCTGCTAAAGTAGATAGCAGCCAAAGGTCACACACTCCTTCAGGTAACTTTGGATTGCCTTATTTCTCTTGGGTTTTCAAGAGCTTTGTTGTCTTTTTTGTGTGTTCCAAGTTGGTTTTCACTCGTAAGTTCTGAGTTGGGTTATCACAGATTTGGATTGGTCTTTTTTTTTTCTTCTTTTTTTAAGCCAACTTTGATGTTCTTATTCATTTAATTATTTTGTGGGACTGTTGAAAACCTCTCTTTTCATTTGGTTCTGCTTCAATTTTCTGAACTAACGGTTGTATGATGAAATTCCTTTTGTAATTGTCCTTGATTCTTGTTTTTGGGAATCAGTATTCTGGTCCATGAAGGTTAATTATTTGGATTCTCTGAAGGACAAGCTATTAGTCTCAATAATGTTAGCTTTTCTCTAAAGTGCCTGATTACTTAATAATTCATACCCAAAGTGAAGTTTTGTGTTTGAGCTTTCGAGTTCTTGTTCAAGGACCTATTTTCTGGTTAAGGTGCGAGAAATGGTGTTGTGATTCGTGAAATTTCAGTTTGATATCAGTTTCTGGGTACATGGATTTTATGTGTTATTCAATGTATTTGATCTGGAAAAACAATCTTTTGATCTGGTTGTAAAAAAAAAAAGTAAACAACTACCTTCCACAAGGCTCCCACAGTAGGCAATGTCAGGCACAAGCGGGATGTAGGCAAACTTTAACCATATAATATGTGGAGAGGCACTTTCATTTTAGAACTTGATGCCTTTGCTTAAAGAAATGGTTAGTTTGACTTGGCTACTGAATATTTTTCCATGTTTGCTTTCACTAGTGGATTCTAATTAAGAAATTCGATTTCTATCTACATTTACCACCAGTGGCTAGAACCTACTTTTTGAAAAGTCAGATATACTATTATCTATATAACTATATGCAGCCCCTACAAGAAAATAAAGAAAGAATGCAGATTTCATTTGGAAAGCAATCTGTGACAAACAAATGATGGCCAAAGGGGAATGAAAAGTACCCATGTGTAATTTTCCATCAATTTCACACTCTGACCAAAGTGTTTTAGATCAGTGAATTTCAAAGTTACCTTTAATTGAATGAAATTTCTTGTCTTGCCATGTGAGCTTGTGCCTTTTTTCTAAGATAGTTTAATAACTAGAGTCTGATATGCTTTGCACCTGCTATCGGTAAAAGGGCAGGAGTGTCTTCAGCTTTGCTTTTTTTTTTTTTGGTACTAATAAAAGGATAGAGAAAGAAATTTGAATTTAATGACTAGAGTCTGATATGCTTTGCACCCGTTTTGGATGGAGGTAGTAAAAGGGCAGGAGTTTCTTCGGCTTTGCTTTTTTTTTTTTGGTACTAATACAAGGATAGAGAAAGAAAATTGAATTTAATAACTGGAGTCTGATATGCTATGCTTTGCACCTGTTGTCGATGCAGGCAGTAAAAGGGCAGGATTATGTCAGCTTTGCTTCTTTTTTTTTTTGTACTAATACAATAAAGAAAGAAAATTGAGCTTAATAACTAGAGTCTGATTTGCTTTGCACCTCTTGTCAATGGAGGCAGTATAAGGGCACACTTTTGTTCAGGTTTGCTTTTTTGTACTAATACAAGGATTGTGAAAAAAAATTGACTGACACTGAGATGTAGCTTTAGGTTAATGCTAGTATGCTACTTTTTTGTTCTGTGAAATTCCTTCCATTTGTTATTTATGATGTATTTGAACTGTGACTATTCTCTTACCAGCATCTGGATCCTCAAGAATTTCCAGCAAAACGAGCCGTTCTTCAGCTCCATCCAGCCTGAATATCCCATCATATAGTGAAAAAAGCAATTCTGAATCTCTTCCTACCCCGAGGACTGAAAGTGAAATATTGTTATCTCCATATCTAAAAGCCTTTACGTTAAATGAGCTAAAAAATTGCACTCGGAACTTTCGCTCGGATAGTCTTCTTGGTGAAGGCGGATTTGGTTATGTTTTCAAAGGATGGATTGATGTACACACTTTGGCTCCAGCGAGGCCTGGGTCAGGAATGGTTGTTGCTGTTAAAAAGCTTAAACCTGAAGGTTTCCAAGGCCACAAGGAATGGTTGGTACGTTTATCTCCTTTAAGACCTGCTATGTTTAACATTTTGAGCTTGGCCTGTTGCCTAATATCTAATTTGTTTCAGACAGAAGTAAATTATCTTGGTCAACTTCATCATCCGAATCTAGTAAAACTAATTGGGTACTGCTTGGAGGGTGAGAACCGGCTTTTGGTATATGAGTTCATGCCTAAAGGGAGCCTAGAGAATCATCTATTTAGAAGTAAGTAATGCATTTTGACATTTTTCATTGAAATGGTCAAATTGAGTCTGTTACATATTGCAGTAGTGTCATTCTCATTATTTACATGGCAATGAAAGAAAAAGATAAGTAGCCCACCTTTCTTTCCCTTTGCCTTTGTCTCATCTCCATTGTCCACTTTATGCTTTCCTGTTGGGTTTCATTCAATTAATACCGCTGTCAGTCACTCTTATTATTATTTCATTTGTAGCTTTCATCCACTTACTTCCTAAAATTGAGAGCCAGTTACAGCTAGGATAAAAGTTATTTTGTTAACTCAGCGAATAAGAAAATGCAAGGATCCTATTTTATGTACTTTTGCTGTAGGTTGCATTGAGATGATCTTTTCAGCTTCAAGTGAATTTTTTTTGGCAAATTGGGGAGTCAAACCTCTGACTTTTACCCGGGTGGTTGCGGCCTCTGCCAGCTCTACCAGGGTAGTGACACTAAAATAAATTTCTTCTCTCTTTGAGTTTTCCACAAGATTTCACCCTCTTTCTTTCCATCATAAATTTATAATACATATATGAAAAATATTTTTTTAGGGTACAGTTGAACATGGGGATGAATCTCCACATGATGAAATTAAGTATATCACAATTGCTGAGAACACCTGTATTTTTTGTATATCACTTCATTCGGGAAAAAGTTGCTCGTGGAAAATCTTAATTTTCCATTCTTTTTGGTCATGTTACAAAAGAACTTAAACTTAATTTTTTTAAAAGTATTGTCTTAATTCTCATCTCGAGGTTATGATGAATATTTTTCCTAAGTCTAGAATACAAATTGGCAGGTTCTAGTAATGGTTTTTGATATTGATTCTTTTTGTGTGCACGAAAAGAATATTGGTGATGTAAAACAGTAAAAGTTATGTCATATTTTTGAGATATTTGGTGATCTTATCTGATACTGTTTTGCTTCCCAGAAGGGCCACAGCCACTTTCATGGGCAATAAGGATCAAAGTGGCCATAGGTGCTGCTAGAGGGCTCTCTTTCCTCCATGACGCAAAATCACAAGTCATATACCGTGATTTTAAGGCTTCTAATATTTTACTGGATGGGGTAAGCTTGTTAAATAGGAGACGGCATTTTTTACTCTGATAGCTTGTTTAAACTTTAAACTATCTCCTGTGAGGATAGTTATATCATTTACTTGCGTTAGTAATACCTTGCTTATGCAGGAATTCAATGCAAAGCTTTCTGACTTTGGTTTGGCGAAGGCAGGACCTACTGGTGATAGGACTCATGTATCAACTCAGGTCATGGGTACTCAAGGGTATGCAGCACCAGAATATGTTGCTACAGGTTGGCTGCAATTTATAAGTTAATAGTCAATTTGCATACTTTTATAGTGCTGTAACTGCGAAAATTAACTTAATTATAGGACTGAGAACATTCTACTAATTGTTTTTCATTAGCTGAAAAAAAAAAAAAAAAAAAAAAAACCTTGCATTAAGATTCAGGCCAAGTGACGCGCAGCTGGCACAAGCATAAGATTTTTGCTTTGATCATATGAACTCCCATTGGGTCTTTTGATATTAGAACCTCTAAAATGTCGTTCTAAAACTCAAATTTTCTACATAGTCTAATTAGTTGTTGTGGTGGTGATAAAAAAAGTTTGGTAACTAGGTTTTTTGTAGTGTTTGTTTGGAAAGTAGGAAATATAACTTGATCATTTCAACCTGGTGCTGCCAAGTTCCATCAACCATGGACTTACTTTACTTGTGTTTGAAATTTGCCATATAATGACGCTTTGAATTGTTGGACAGGTCGCCTGACGGCCAAAAGTGATGTGTACAGCTTTGGGGTTGTGTTGCTGGAGCTGTTGTCTGGACGAGGTGCTGTTGATAAGTCAAAAGTAGGTATAGAGCAGAAACTGGTTGATTGGGCAAAGCCATATTTGGGTGATAAACGAAGATTATTCAGAATAATGGACACCAAGTTAGGAGGCCAGTATCCCCAGAAGAGTGCCTACATGGCTGCTAACCTCGCCTTACAGTGCTTAGGCACTGATGCTAAACTGAGGCCTAAAATGTCGGAGGTATTAGCAACGCTGGAGCAGATTGAATCTCCTAAAAGTGCTTCAAAGCACTATCCGTTCGAACAGCAAACGCGGGCAGTTCACCCAGGCAAGTCCCCCATGAGACAGCAATATTCTCCACTGAATCTAACCCCACGAGCTTCGCCATTGCCATCACACCGTCAATCATCGCGAGTTCGATGACTTCTCCATAAATTTCTTATTTGCTTCCATATTTTAGAGTGGGTGTAGTTTTGAATCCAAGCATTTGCCATGATGCAATTTTATACTATGGGGAATGGATGACCATATTTTCTTATTCGGGAGCTATATGGTTTGATTTCATTGTTGGTAATCTGTTCATTCTGTTTATCATGTAATTAAAATTCGTGCATCAATACCCGCTCTATGCGTTGCTTGTTTTTTGATTACTCATATTAGAAGGAAATGTTTTAAATACTTACCGGGGAAGACTTTTAGTGTAATACCTCGTCCTAATGAAAGGAAAAAAAAAATAGAATAATAAAAAAAAAATGAATAAATGGGATTTAGTTGTGAAAATAATAAAAATTGTGGAATGAAAGTAGAATGTCATAAGAGTTTAAAGAATATTAGAGTTAAAGTTAGGGTCAAATGAGTAAAAGAACAAAAAATAATAATTTAAAAATGTATATATATCTATCTATATCTATACTATACTCTAAAATTCGAAGATTTCGCACGATTTGAAGGCGAGTTGACAATTTTTGTTGTGGTTTTATCCTACTCACGAGAAATAATAACAAACCGGCCGCAACGCAAAACCCAGAAAAACCATGCCCACCGCAAAGCGCGGGTCAGACACGTGTGTGTATATATATATATATATATATATATAACCCATCGGAATAGTGACTACCGTGTGTCGTTTGAGGAGAAAACGAAGCAAGATTCTTTTTTTTATTTACTTTTGCTCGGGTGAAGGCATTTGCACCTTCACCCTTTTTTTTAAACAAATCCTTAACTTCTGCATTTATTTACTTATATATATATATATATATATATATACTTATATATATATATATATATATATATATAAGTAAATAAATGCAGAAGTTAAGGATTTGTTTAAAAAAAAGGGTGAAGGTGCAAATGCCTTCACCCGAGCAAAAGTAAATAAAAAAAAGAATCTTGCTTCGTTTTCTCCTCAAACGACACATGGTAGTCACTATTCCGATGGGTTTTTGGCGAAGCTCCGGATGTAATACCCCAAACTTCTTTTTCTTTTAGAAAATAAGTAGAATCATCATGTGTTGAGTATAGAGATATGTATAAAATCATTAGAAATTAATACCGAGTGATTTTGGGGGTGTACGAGGGGTTTAAAACTGAAATTTTTTTGATTACAGTGGTAACCGTCCGAACAGTTTTAAAAACCGTCCGGACAGATACAAAAGAAAACTGAACAGAGGGGTTTTTAGGCATAAGTGTCCGGATACCTATAGAGGTGTCCGGACACTTCCTAAAATCTGCAACCCGAGATTGTTTAAAAACACTCATTTTCGCGATTTCTTTCAAAATACACGACCTAAACAAACTCTAAACCCCATTTTCTCTCAAATTTCCTCCCTCCCATCAATCTAAGATCATCAATCAAGGTAAGATTACTCTCTTTCAAGTTGTTTCAAGTTGGATTCCTAACTTCTCTCTCTAGCTTACACATTCTTAAATTTCTCTCTTTGTTCTAATCTTTCAAGGTTTGAACCCAAACTCAAACCCATGGGTTCCTACATCATTTGAGGCCTAAAGGAAGCTTAAATCCCTTCTCTCTACTTGTTTCTACAACCTTGATAAGTTTCTTAAACCTAAAGGTTAGTATCTAAAGATTGGGGGATTTGGGATTCTAGGGTTTATGGGTTTTGTGGATTTGGGGGAAATTCTCTAAACTAGATGAAATTAGTGATATAATAGGTTGATTTAGACTTGTTTATGGTTGTATTGCTAGATCCTATTGTCGATTGGAGTAGTAAGCTTGAGTAGGTGAAGTTCAAGAATTTGGGAAGTTTTGGGTAAGAGAAGGTAAGGAGTTCTTGATTTATTGAATTAATTTGTATTGGATATGTGCAATTGAAGTTGTTTTTATATTGATTGGAGGATGGGTTTACCGAATAATAGGTTGGTTGAGGCCGGGAAAAGTCAAGGTTGAGTATTGATTTACATAGCTAATTTTTGGAGTGCGAGGTAGGGAAATTCCATCCTTTGTTATTCTCTTTGAATATGTATTCCTATTGGGAACATTTATTTTTCTCCATTGCTCATTATGATGCATTCTCGCCTTAATTGTGCCTAAGGGAGAATAACCCCACTTTGTGATTTATTTATTATATGATTTGAATTATAATGCATACCCCGCTTGTTCAATCTTCCATTGAGCATGAATTACTCTTGAACATGCATCATGTAGTAGTATATGTATATATATAGGTTGTAGGTTACCTATTGCATAACCATGTTGGACATGCATTGTAATTGCATGGAAGATGTCGGGTATGGACCCGTATATCTCCTAGTTGTGATTGATGTGAAATGTGGAATGCCGTTGGGCCGTTCAGGGTTCCCATGACTACGGGAATGCCGGTAGGCCGGATCAGGATTTCATATGTGCTTGAACACCATGTGATGATGCCGTTGGGCTGTTCAGGGTCCCAATATGTGTAGGATGCCGGTGGGCCAAGTTAGGATCTCATATGGTGTAGTTATCTACTTGTGTTTGATGTACAGGATGTTAGCTATTATATTGTTGCATTTGTGCCTTTATTTAATATTTCAGCCTTATTTATTCAATTACTCCTTATTATTCCCTACTGGGCCTTTCGCTCACCCTTTTCTTTCTCCTATTCCCTCCTCTCAGGTGAGTCTAGTGTCGGTACCAGGGTCGCGGATCAGGAGGAGGGTGCGTGACATGGATGGACCCCTGGAGGGTGATAAGACTAAATAGTTCTAAACTTGATATATGTTATTATTTTGTCGTAATTATGTTACCTTGTCGAGACATTGTGTGATGTCCCTGTTCGATGACGGGATGGACGGTAGGGAGGGTACTCCGTGTGATCGGGACTCCCGAACCGGATTTGTGGACTTCGAGTCCTGACGATTCTTATGTTTTCAGAATTGCTATTTGTGCTGGATATTGACTATATATGTTGTTGTGTGGAGAAATTATGTGTGACTGTTAGGTGGCCTGAGGCCCTGCTTAGATGTGAGAATTTTCTTGATGCTATGATTGCTAGGTGGCCTGAGGCCCTGCTTAGAATTGAGAATTTAAATTTTGATGTTCTTGTTAGATGGCCGGAGGCCCTGCCTAGGTTGTGAATATGTTTGTGAAATTGTTGCGTGTTACTCCAGGTTGGCATCCTCTGTATTATGGGGAGGTGCGGTTGAATTGTTTTTTGGTGGTTTGATGATTGAATTTATTGTAGTTCAATTTATAGAGTTCCAAAAGTAGCGCATTCCGGGTCGGGGCGTTACACCGGCCGTCAAGGGTTTTTCTTAGGGAGTCTACACACATGCTTTAATTTCTTACAAGAAAAGAGAAGGATTAAGGTAAATCTTTGAACCTAGGGTTGTGGGTTAAATGGGTTTTGGAGATTTAGATTCAATGAGAGTTTTCTTTGTTCAATAACTCAAAATTAGGTTATACTATTCTTATATTACTAGGTTCAAGTGTGGTTCTTGAACCAATTCAAGAGACTTTATTTTCTTGATTTGGTGGAACTAACAAGTTTCAAGGTAAGGTTTCTTGACTCAAATTGTTCTAATTAAGGTTGGGTTGGGATGAAAATAATGTTGTGATAGAATTTTAATTGTTTAACCTTGAAAAATTAAGGTAGAATGTGAATATTTAGGAAATGGGTTAGATTGTGAAGTATGGAATCTTAATTGTTTAACCTTGAATGGGTTGGTGAATATGAAAACTTAATGAAGCTTATTTTAATGAATAGGTTAGTGAATTGGCGTGGAGTGTACGTTGCTTTCTTGGTGAGGATTGCAAGTTCACTTCGAGGTAGGGATTTCTTACTCTTTTTATTTCGAAACACTTTCAAGCCACCGAATTGCTTGAATATGGTAAGTTTTGGTTTCCATCTCGATCCTTTCCGAGGGTAAACAAGCCTTGAAGGCTTACCATTCTTTCTTTGTAATATTGTCAATGACAATGTTATTGGTGATTTAATACGGTGAATATATAACCCTTGAAATGCTTGGTCATAAAATCGGGTATTGTGTGATTCTTCATGCATCATAATGAATGGGTGTTTTTATATATGTATATTGCACGAATGACATGTTTTTATAGAATTTACATTAGATGCATGGTGGGACCCAAGGATGGACCCGGGCTCACGTTAGGTGTTGGATGTTATTTGGGCACGTGCGTGGATGATGGATAGGAGCCTTGTGATGGTCCTAGTCCATAGGATTCCTATAGCGGTATTTATTACTGCAGTTGGCTAGTATCCGACGCTAGCGGCAGGTTGAGATATCACTGTGGGGCCAATAACGAGTGGTTGCGACCACATACATGCCGACCTTCTTTCTAGCGGTTTAAGATTGACATTGATAGATGATTGGTGCTCGTTTCTTGGTATTGGCTGGATGCTAGAGAGAGAGGTAGCGTGAGTGGATTCTCGTTCATTTATCGACGTAGGGCGGGAATATGATCCACTGGCTTGGGTGTCATTGGAGGCGGATATGAAAGTTGGGTTGGATTGATCAGGTGCATTTGTTATATTACATTGCATTTTGTTGCATCGATTATACGTTGTTTCACCTTCAGCCGTACTATTCTTTACTTGTGCTATTCTGTTTTGTCCCTACTGAGCCTTCTGCTCACCCTATCTACTTTCCCTCCTCATAGATGAGACAGGATCTAGTGCACGACTACGGATCAACAGGAGGGCGTGTGACGGTGAAGGCCTGGACTTTTGTTTATTCTTTTGTGTTTATGTGATACATGTGTGTGGTTATACATATATGGATGTATATGCATGACTTGTTGTTTGCGTGCCACAATTGTGGGAGTAGGTTGTTGTACTTGGAGTAATGTTTATGTTTTGGACGTGGATCATATTTGGTTGACCGGGAGTGGTGTCCCATGACTACTATGTGTCTGATGTCGATGATGGGATGTGTATGACTATGGACCCTGAGTGTCGGTTGACTTTTGGAAGTGTTAGACACTATTTGGTTTATTGTATGTTTGTTTACAGGTTAGGTTCCTCAATTTATGAGGAGATGCTGCCGAAAGTTTTAGTGAAATAAAAATGGTTTGTAATGTAACATGTGAGGTGCACGCTCGTGTTGTTGTCATTTAGAATATGTTGTTATATTATTGTTAGAATATGTTATTACTTATTACATATTGTTATTATATTATTTTTAAGTTTTTCAAATTTTTATTACATTATTTTTTATTGTTACAGATTATTATTACAATGTTTTCAAAAACAATGTAATAAACTACCACCATGTCAAAAACACTATAATTAAGAACAACCAGGTAAAACATATCGACAATTGATTTTGTTGGAAAGAGTTTTACATGCTGATTTCGAATATGAATTTTTTTTTCAAAATCTAACATGTATTTTGAGAGATAAAGCGTTTTAAAATTTCATTTAAGAAAAAAAAAGTAAACAACCTGTGATGTTATCAACTTCTAAATGTCACATGCTCAATTTTACAATGTCTGAGTAAGCATGCCACCTAAACTTGAGGAGAATTGAGATGAAAAAAAGTTTGAGATATTTAAAGGGACTAATCTATTTACGCCTCAATTTTTATGTTCAAGCAAGATGTTTGATGTGGAAAGGAAAAAGCTAACGGAAAAAGTCAGCAAAAAAAAAAAAATTAGGGTTAGTATGATATTGCGTAGGGAGAAGGGTTAAGAGTTTTGAATTATTCTTTGAATTATTTTTTTTCAAAACAACATGTATGTGCCACATCATTAAAAATACCTCCAATAACATGTCATCGATTTTCGAAAAGAAATTGATTGGAATTGAAACGGAGTGGCCCAATATCTTAAATTTGGAACATTCAATGATCTAATTTGAAACAATTTTTTTTCGATGACCCAATTGCAAATAGTCCTATCTTTGAATGGCCTATTTGAACTTAACACCTTACAAACATTAGTGTTATCAATAATAACCTCAAAATGGTGTTACTAATTAAACCGGCCATGTTATATTTGTCTTTGTGCTTGTTTTAGCCATCAATGGCTTCCAAAAAGATAGGACCCCCTTCAAAACAGCTATAAAATTAATTTTCTTTGTGCATTTGTCCATCGAACAGTGATTATGCTCACACATATTTTATTCCACGTCCCTTTAATTAGTTCAAGTAAATATCTCTATGTGTTCTCTCTCTCTGTTAGAAATTAGTTATCAAGCATCATGCTTGGGAGTGAGAAAATAAAAATAAAAATTTTGGATTATTTTGCTACATTAGGATATGAATTAACATAATATGGATTTCTAGCAACATAAACGATTACATGGCCAGACAATCTAAGCAAATGGCTCTTAACTCTAAAGTAAGTCCCGTTTGAATGTATGTTTTTTTTTGAAATACCGCTGAGAAATATGTTTCTCATTGGAATCGAACATTAGATACACATATGCCTAACCCAATCGATTGTCAACCGAATCACCTCTCGTTGGATCGTTTGAATGTATGTTGACAAAAGTTACAAGTCCACCTTTTATTTCAACTATCTTCTGGCTTATTTTCTATGGTAGTAGAAAAATAATTATAAAACATGAAGTTAATTTTTTTATTATTTTCAAAAAATAATATATAATAATTACATCAAATATGTTTACCATTCTTTACTGTTTCTGGTAGACTTAACATGGGAAGGTGGCTTAATCTTTAAAGTGCATGATGAAATCAGTTTGATCTCTAGTTGTCGTGCAATTGTTGAAGATGTGTATGTGAAAAATTAGGAACGTATATGCTACAAACTTCGAAATCTACAGAGCATCTTCCGCGCTTATCCACCTAAAATCTCAATCTTCAACTAACAAACTATTTTAAAATTGAATACAACAATTTTAACAATAAATCCCTTGATTTTAGTCTTTCGAACACAACTCTTCAGACAATCATGATTTCCAACAACTAATTCTTGGATTTCAACTCAAATTCTTTGCAAAATGAACAAATAATTAATGTAAATTCACGTTGTCCTTGTCATGTATATACTAATAATCTATATCTATATTATTAAGTAACACAAAACTATGATATTCTCTGAGAGTTTCCACGTCAGTTTTAAGAGAAGTAATAATTGTCACACGTGACTAATTTTAGGGTTTTAGTTTATTCCTTTTGTATTGAGTCTTGCTCCTTGCGAGCCGTATTCAAGACGGCATCACTGTTCCCGAATATCTACGATTTTGTTCTCCACGACTCTCATTGATTATGGCCGTTCTCCCTTCGTGCGGCTCTCTTTATCCCTGGGTTCGTGTATCTCAATTTTTCGTTGTTTGAGAATAATGTCTACTGGGCTTCGAATTTATAACAAGTCTGAATCATTTTTCTTCATAATTCCTATGTATCTAAATTTTTCTAAGCACTCGATTGGAATTAAAGTCGCTCATTTGAGTGATGAATGGATTATATTTTGTGTGTGTATTTAGGGAGATTGGATTCATCGATTTATGATGTTTGTCACATTTTGGGATTGATGGCCATGAATGTCTTCCTTCTGGGATGTTGTATGTGCATTGCATCTTCAGAGATATTAATTGCTTAAAGGCCTTATAAATAAAGCCCAAGATTTGATTGTTCTCCAACGCCTGACACCTTCATCTTCGTTATGAGTTCTCTTACAAAGAAGAAACATCCTTCGAGGATGCTATGTTTTGATGAAGTTGATACTACAACATACAACTGGGTTGTTCTTGCCCGTGTATACGGATGTGGGAGTTAATCAATTTGAAAATCGACGATCTGATGAGCGTTAATATGATCCTCTTGGACATAAGGGTCAGTGCCCATCATGTTTTGTTATTTTATTTTTGTCGATAGTTTAATTATTTCTTCTTTTATTGCTTTTAAGTATGGTATTATTAACGCTATCCAGAATATGAAAAGAATGCAGGGTACGTTGATACACGCCATCGTTCACAAGTTCCAGGTAGACCATGTGCGCCCCCAATACGCGAGGGAAATGTTTACAAGATTATAAATTTTAGAGTTGAAGATGCGAACGGAGATTATAGGCCAGTGAGATGGGAAATATAGAATTGTTTTCCTTCCTACTATGCTGGTCGCATTACAGCTCGAGAAAACACCCAATCTATGAAACCTCATCTGAAAGCTACGCATGCTTACACATTGGCAATTCTAAATACCAATAACGAATGATAACTTCACAAATCATTTGAAAGTTTCTTGACTCAATGGCTCATGCCTCGGAGTGATGACCTCTTAAGTATTATTAGACATAACTACCTTGGTTATGTATAGTGGCCGATTATGCGTTTATGATTGATAATTCTGACTATATACATTTTGGAATGATTTGATCACCTGAATCAAAAAAAAAATTATGCCCTCATTCTTCCAAAAAAATTCTTCAACTCAGGCACCTCCGACAATAGATACTATGTTGGAAAAGCATTGATCATGTGTGACCATTAGAAGTCAGGGAAAGAAAACCACAGACTCCTAGACTTTATTCAACAGTAGATCATATTATAAAATTCAAGTTTCTCATCTGGGTGGCAATACCAAAAGTAATTCCATTTATCAACTTGAAAGTATGCTCATTGTTGATATCAAGTGGCTCTTGACAATCCTCTAATGGTCATAAATAAGGGTAACAAAGCCCCTAAAGATTGAAACGGTAAGTTCTTTAGACATTGTTGCACAAGAAGCATTGCCTTAATTTACAAAAAAAAAAATTATTGCGACACTTCAAGACTTTAATATGCACGGAATTAATTTAACTCTAAAAATGTGTCAAATTCTCATGATTCAATTTAAAAAATTTTTGAAGCTATCAAGTTATGACAATTTACAATACACACATGCTACTTATTGCATCTAAAATTATTGTTGATGTTGATTTCAATAAAAATACAATCCGAACAAAGACAAGTTCCTTTGTTCCCAAAAATTTTTCATAAAGTTGTTGATACAAGATTCATTATCGGACATAATCAGCAGTTTATGATTGTCCATGAATTTTGTTCCCTCTTCAAGATCGGAATACATTATGCCTAGTAATGGACATTTGTTAAAAGCTACAAGTAAAAGTTCAATAATTTGTAGATTATTACGTTATTTTTTTTAGGAACCAAGTTATAGGGGGTGATGTACGTTTGGTATGATGCAAATTTGTAGATTGGTATACGTATATTGTTGGGACTATGCAATGTGTGGTTTGGAAATAGATTCAATATATTACGTATTTCAGATAACATAGAAGGATGGGTTAAGTTCATGTTCTTGTTAAAAGCATTGATTGATGTCATATCTAAACTTCTCTATGACTTTTTTCAATTGACAGTTCAATAATTAAAGTTAATTTGGTGAGTGTATATGCATATTTACAGGTTTCAAAATGATATAGGAGGTTTGGTTCAATGTATATTCATTTATAAAACTTTGTTTGTTATCAACATTACACTTCTTTTTGACAATTGTCAATTTACAGTTCATTGATTGAAATCAATTTGGCCATTGTATGTAGACGTTTACAATGAGTATTTAGAAGGGCCTTTGGTATATCTATTTGTTGACCCTTTCCATATAAAAGGGATTATATTCATGACATACAAGCATTCTAACGGAATTGATAATGACGAAGTTTGATTAAAGGTCATTCACATTTTAAATTTCTCTTTTAAAACTCAGTCCCGACAAAGTAAAAGTGTGTGCATCCTTTTCGATCGCATCATTATTCCTTGAGACACAAAGGCAACGGAGCACTGTTGTTCATGGTATTAGAAATGCAGTTTTTGGAAACGGGATTGCCGCACTCTTGTGCCTTAAGGGAGCTCTGTAGACAAGCAAGAAAGATTAGGAAAAACAAACTTAGTGCAAGGCGATGTATGGCTACTCCTACTGGTTTGTCACATGCACTTTCATCCAACTATAATGTTGATAATATTTGTGAAATAGGTATGCCAATTTTTGGCTTTTTAAAAAAAACTATTTCAAACTTTACATGCTTAAAACTATTTAAAGAAAACATAATGCCTGTCATTCAAACAGGTGTTATGATTAAGAATACCAACTACAAAAATGCCAGGAGGAACTGAAAACATGTGTTCACTCAAAACTGCATTGAAAGTTTAACTACAGCATTGACTGAAGCAATGTCATGCTAAGTATTTTTAAAAGGTTCATGCGGTGAATAAAACGATGCAAATATGCTACTATATTTACTATTAATTTTTTTCCCAATTTCAACCGAGACCAGTTATAGAAAATCGAAAGTTAAGTAGTTGAACCCTAATATTGCACGCAAAATGGCGAATAGTATATGAAATTTCATATCATGTCATCACTATTAGGTAGGCAGTGATGAACGCAATATGTTAAGGATGCATATTCTATTTTTTTTTAAAAAATAGGCTGTCCAATCTCCTCATATGAATGATGAATACCAAGCCCTCCTTCGAAACAAAACCTGGTCCCTTGTCCCTCTTACATCCACACAAAATATTGTCAGTTGTAAGTGGGTCTATCACAATAAGAAGAACTGTGATGGAACCAATGCACACTACAAGGCTTGCCTTGTTGCCAAATGTTTCCATCAACACACAGGTATAGATTATACTGAGACTTTTAGTCCATTTATTAAACCTACCACTATACATCTCATTCTCAGTCTAACTGTGTCTAATGGGTGGATTATGAAACATTTGGATATCAATAATGCTTTTTTATAGAGAACTCTCACTAACACCTTTTACATACAGTAATCTCTAAGATTTATTAGCACACGGTTCCCTCACCATGTTTTGTCAACTGCATCGAGCAATCTATGGGTTAAAACAAGCTCCTCGTGCCTGGTATACTAAACTCTGAAATTTTTTTCTAGCTCAAGGCTTTACAAACTCCAAAATGTGATGCTTCTCTCTTTGTCTTACGTGGCCATGATCATGAACTATATCTACTAGTCTATGTAGATGACATGATTCTCACTGACAGCAATGAAGCACTCATTTAAAATATTATGATGAAGCTCTCTACGAGGTTTTCTCTAAAAATTCTTGGAGATCTCAATTATTTTTTGGGTGTGGAAGTCATCCGAAATTCTACTAGGCCGTTTCTCTCTCAAAAGAAATATATCATGGATATTATTCGAAAAACCAACATGCACCAAGAAAAAGAGGTGTCCACTCCCATGTCCTTCACAAATTCTTTATGTTTGGATGATAGCTTTCCCCCTCAAGACTCGAAGGAGTACAGGAGTGTCCTTGGCTCTCTACAGTATCTCTAACTCACCAAGCATGATCTCTTTTTTTGCAGGCAACAAATTGACACAATACATGCACAAGCCTACTACCATTCATTGGCAAGTAGTCAAGCGGATGTTGCGCTACTTAAGAGGCACCTCTCACATTGGAATTTCTCTCTCTTGGAAGATCAATTTTCACCTCCAGGCCTTTGTTGATGCAGACTGGGCTGATAACATAGACTCTCAGGCTTCTACGTCTTCATATGTTGTGTTCCTTGGCACTCATTTTTATTAGGTAGAATTCAAAAAAAAATCTATTGTTGCTCACTTCTCTTCCAAGGCAGAATACCAATCTATCGCTAGTGTCACTGCTGAATTGAACTGGTTAAACTATCTCCTCTCCGAGATTGGCTTCACCTTACCATCTTCTCCGATTGACCATTGTAACATTGTCGGTGCAACATACCTCTATTCTAACCTAGTGTTTCATTCTCGTATGAAACACATTGCCATTAATTTTCACTTTGTCCGTGACCAAGTGGGCAAGCAACTCTTGAAGGTAATTCATGTTTACATTGTTGATCAACTTGTAGATTCTCTAACTAAGCCTCTAGCTCATCCACAGTTCTGTGCTCACTGCTCTGAGCTTAGCATCCTGCCTGGATCCTTGCGCTTGCAGAGGCATGATAGAGATAATCCCTAGCCGAATTCCTTGGCAATCAAGATCAGTCCTACGCCTTAATCATAGCATATGTTAATTTCCTTAGTTATAGGACTGATTGTAATCCTTGTATTCATTACCTGTAATTACTTGTAATTATTCTGATTTAGTTTCCAATTTAGACTAGGAAACCTAGATATGTATATTGATATATAATGCAAAAGCTAGGTCAATGTAAAGCACAATAGTTTTACACAATCTCTTGCGCGCTCTTGTTTACACAACTCGTATTGATGAACTTATTTCTACTGAGTTTCCTGACAAAATTTTTGATCCAGTTGGACATTTGGCTGTTCAAAATTATATGATACATGGTCCATGTGGCGGGGTAAATCCAGGTGCACAATGCATGCAAGAACAGAGATGTACAAAGCAATTTCCTAAGATGTACTATAATGAAACGACCATTGATGGCGATGGTTTCCCAATTTATAGGAGGAGGCAGTGTTCACATTATGTTACGAAGAAGAATGTCTTGATAACCAATTTGTTGTGCCACATAAGATGGATTTACTTTTGAAGTTTCAAGCTTATTTGAACATCAAAGCATGCAACCAATCACGTTCTATTAAATATCTTTTTAAATATATGACCAAGGACGAAGGCAATTGGGGGCTGCACTAGATTGCAACCCCCCCCCCCAAATTTTTTATATAAAAAAATGCACTTCACATATATGCTTCACACACACACACATATATACTAACTAGGATACAAATACGCGCTACTCATTTTCAATTGGTATGAGTAATATTGTATAGATTTACCATTATATTACATAGCTATTATATGGTGTACGAATAATCAATTTAAACATGATTTTACATTAGCAATTTTGATGAGAGAATCGCCTTCTCTTCTCTTCATTCCTAGTATAGTAGTGTTGTTTGAATTTTGCTTCAAAATATATTATTCTTGTCTACGCCTTATCTTTGGAGGGTGGGTTTTTATAGTATCTTTCGTATGAAAGTGTAATCACAAAGAGCATCAGTAAGGTGACGAAACTACAGATGGGTTAAAACAGTCGAATCGATGATTATGTTTCCCCTTCACGTACATCTTATTGTTTTGCGGAGTAGAAAGCTAACCTGGACTCTTTAATCATGTTAACAGTTTGAATGGTAAGCTACAACTTACTCTTGATCTCTTGAAAAACTATATGCACAATAGCTAGACAATGTTTTTTAACAATATAGGATGTATCCAAATTCGGATGATGGATCTTCTGGTACTGGTGCAAGATATTTATTTCTTATAAAGCTGTAGTATTGAAAGGGTAAAAATTGTTTGTTAAACAAATTAAATTATTTGTTACTACTTTTTTGTATTTCTTGTTCATTGTTATTCGAATGTGTTTTATATACGTACTAACGATACCGGCATAAGAGTTTAATTTCTTCATAGCAGCTTTTGCATTGTACAACATGCACATATCTACATCAATTTGTAGTTATACATCCATTTTCTCCACCAAAGAAGGTATCTCCTTAGGAAGCCTAATTGTTGTAAGTACACATATAACATTTGTAATTTTTTTCCCATTTAAAAAGATTCAGCTTGTTAAATAGATTACTCTGTAATACATTGAAAAATATGTAAGCGAAATCATGTAACAAAACCTTCGTGCAGTATTTTCTGAATTTTATGATTTGGAGAAGTTCATATTGCAACTTTCAAATTGTACAACTCCAATAAATTTTCTAGTATTCCTATATCAATATTTTTTACTTGTCGAACCACCTATTGGTTATTGCTTAATCTATGGACTTGCTAATCTGGCCCTGAAATTAGAAGCCAGTATCAACAATAAGGTAAAATATTATTAAATCAATTATTTTAACAAATATTTAAGAATGCAATTATATTTTCTGACTGACTATTGTATGCAAATGAATTACATCGATAGTTAGACCAAACCTAAACCTAGTAAAAGCATGGAAATTGGAAGGCAAAAAACCTTAAACATACTATTCTGAAACACAGTGCAAAAGACGCTATTTAAAATATGTGCAAGGGGTTACCTCAATTAATTACTTGGTGGTGCGACATTCATTCCAAGAGAAACCAAAATACATATTAAAACAAAATAACAAATACAGAGATTCCATTTTTGTAATTACAGAAGTGACAGATTCACCAAAGTCTTTATTGTTTTCTCATCAAAGTTGTACAACCTTAGCCCTTAGCCAACAATATGAGATCCTTGCTCATTCAATTGCCTTTGTAGGCCATTGTGATGTAAACAATTCAACAAACAAATATCACTCATTTATTGATCTAGGCTTTTTGAGCCAAAAGACACGCTAGAAAAACATATTTAATCAAGCTTGAAGAAATTATAAAAAAATATTCCAGCTTATAGATTTTTCATATCGTGAATGAAACCAATTTTCATGATACAACCTTTGTTTGTATGGTCTTTGAAAACTACCCTTGTATGAGGCCCAACATGAATTCAAGTCTTTAAGGTACCTACCATAAAATCCTTGGTCACGGTGGAAATTTTCATCAAATAGACAACCTGAAACAGATAAAACCCATCAAAATCTAACATCAAATACTGAACGTCAAAAGACAAAAATATTTGCTCTATAGATTAACATCATCATGGGCAAAAGATAAAGGAAACAATGAGAAGGCGATAAATAGAATCTAACCAAATCAGTGGTGAATCTTGAAATGGAAATTAAGAAAATTTGATCGAAATACCACACTTGGCATTAATTTTACTCTAGTGTGAGTATCAGAGACATAGTCCCTATCGGAGTGGCAATGAACATGATGAATGCGCCTATTGGAATCTGGGATTGGGCAGCATCAATTCGATTGTATAAGATTTCTCATATCCTAAAACAGAGGAAACTCATCTAAACCTAATATCAAACCCTAAAATGCTTAAAGGCCAAAACATTTGCACATCAGATGAGCATCACCATAGGTAAAAGATAAAGGAAACAATTGGAAGACGACAAACAAAGTGGATGAAACTGTTGGACTGAATAGCACCAGAAGTAACGAGGGGAAGTTCAGTCCAAATAGGGCTAATCGCAAGAATCAGAAAAGAATGAGGGGAAAGCTCACTCACCACCTTCACAGATATGTGCATGTATTAATCATCTTCGTATTTATGGTTATGCGGCTATTTGTTCTCCAAAAGATCTATGGTATGCAGCGAGAAAGTATGAACCCAGTTCTCTTTGTTTAAAGTAGATGCAAGCATGTATTAATCGCCTCCGTATTTATGGTCATGCGATTGTTTATTTTCTAAAAAAATCTCTGGTATGCAGTTGTTTGTTGCCCAATAAACCCTAATAGGTGCATGAACCATCCAGAAATTGGAGTAAGGAGGTGCATGATAGGTGGCAACTTCAGGTGTTTACAAAGGCTAACATGGCCTTCTAAAACTTGTCAAAATGTTCTCTAAGCTTTCGTGGTATAATATTGTATAAATAAGGATACTAAACCCCAAGACTTCAACATGCTCCAGCCCAAAAATACAAGCCCAAATTGATGTAATGACTAATAAGATCCATTAATCTTAACGTATCTCGATCACTAGTCATATGTCACAGTACAACCTATACACATACATTAGTGATGAAGTGTTCCTCCCAAGAATTGTTATGTCTTCCTCAGATACAAGAGTACTATTTACATTGAAGATGCGTCAATTTCCAATTACAATGTGTTGTGCTATTACTATTAACAAAAGCCAAGGACAAACACTTAATAATGTTGGCACCTTTCTCTCAAGGCAAGTGTTTTCTCATGGACAATTGTATGTGGCTGTATCGAGGGTTACGAATAGAGGAGGACTCAAGATATTGCAAAATGACAAAGATTGTGAGCATAGTAACAAGGCTAAGAATATTGTATATCAAGAAATTTGCAATTAGAAAAGCTCATTTTCGTTGCAATGTGTAGTGTCAATAATGAATTGAATTATTGGTTATCAATGTTTGTTGGTAGTCATTAAAATTTTGTTGAAATAAAGATCAGGCTGCCTGGATAAGAGTTTTTCCAAAACAAAAAACAAGAAATAACTATTCTTCATCTTTTGTCAAAGATGCGCACGAATATTTTTTTTAACTGGAAATCTTTCAAAATATATACTTAGTCGTGCACTTAATAGACTATTTAGCAACACCATTTACTATGACTAAATATTTTGTGCTGCGTTTTGGTAACTTGATGCTTCCAAAATCTTTTTTCATGCCAGTTAATGGTTTAATAGTTCAAGTTTTAAAACTCAATGTTGTGGAAGGAGTAAATTGATGTTGTCTTTAAATGTTGACTTCTATTTTTTATTATTTAATTAATTCATTTATCATAAATCAAGTAGGAAGTGTATTGAAAAAATATTAGAAAACCGGTTGAGATTTACAAAAGAGAAATGGCAGAGTACAAGGAATGGAAGGAGCAAGCTTACTTTATCTTTAGTATGATCAGGTAAATGAAGTTCCATTTTATAGACTTTTGAAATTGAAAAATAAAGAATAGATACACTGAATGTTTGTTTTACCAAAAAAGAAAAAGAATAATCAAAACATCATTAATGTGTTAATCATTTATGCATGATGACTAAGTTTAACTCAGTGGTTAATCAATGATTCTAGATGCTTGGTAATCCTGTTCAATGCATAGTTATCAGTAGACAAAGAGGCACCTCAGATATAGTGTCTAATATCCATGTGTCCTCATATTGATAATCCATCCAGCATTTAATATGGATGCGTAAAAAAATAAGTGAACACAGTTAGTGCATGAATCAAATACTATATAAAGACCTATAGAGAAGCCTTGGATATCACTGTTAGATCACCAAGATACAATATGAGCGAATTATCTGATGATGAGATCAATCATTTTGAGAGGCTTCTTGTTGATATTGTAAGCAACATAATTGCAAGGGTTGCTAAGGAACCTGAGACATTCTCAAATATCCATCAATGGTAACGTTTTCTCATGCTTACATCTGTCAAAAATATTCAAAACTAACATTTTGATATGCCGTGTGCATCTTTCAAATATTCACATATGCTTTTGACCATAATCTGTTCTATCGAATGTTTGTGATTGTCAATTGCAAAGATTTTCACAAGATTGTCAACAAGCCAATGGGTGCAAGGCAAGTAAATATTTGGAAGATGCGGAACATGGTTCCTTTCATCAAGGGTAGGGGTGAAGATTTCCTAAATTTCATGATGTTGGCAAAGCATAAGGATGCAAAGCTTATCCAAGGAGTCAATCACATATTCAACAAGGACATGTCGTTTATTAGGATGAAATTACTGAAGGCCGCAGTTGCAAATTATGATAGGAATTTTTGTGACTATCCCCTTGGGTCGTGCCGAGATTAAGAGGTGTGAACCGTATTTTTCCAAGATCGCTGAAAACAATAAGATGTTTAGGAAGCACAGGGCTAACCTAATAAAAATGTTCAAGCCACATGCTTTTACCAAAATGTATGTTACAAACCGGACCATTGAGAAAGAGATTGGATTTCAATTATTGGTGAAAAGGGAAAGAATGTTTAAATGTCCAAAGTGTATGATGGACATAGAGACATTCAAGATACATTTCCATCTCATCTGATAATTTGTAGCACACATTTCTTTGATCTGTCATGCAAATAAATATCTCGCATGATTTGACCATTTTCGAGTAGTTTATGACATCTAAGTATACCATTTCATGAATTTGACAGCGATGCATCCTTTTCCAATTTAACAATGGTACCAGATCATATTTTGACATATAATGTCACATCCAATATAAAAGAAGCTCAACATCAAACATTAAGAGACACACATCAATTTCCTATTAAACCCGTCAAATCACAATTTCTCAAAAAATTTGATGGCTCAATAGAGCATTCACCATTGTAGTTGCACAATGGTGTAAAATTCTTGTCTTTGATTTTGCCTATCTTTTGTAGTGGGGCCCAATGAACTATAGAGCAAACCTAATTTTCTTTGTTTTGTTTGGTGTAGTGGGATCCATTTAAAGCAAACATATGGGCAAGTCAAAAACCATTCTCTCATGCTTGCGCCATCAAAAACAAAGCCAACAAAGTGGCTTCATTGTAGCACAAATTTTCCATGACCCCACATAAGAGACATTAAAACATATCCATGCCCCAATATATTGTCACTATTGTGGCTGCTCTCAACATGAACAAACGTATGATAAGTGAGAAGCAAACCTTGAGTACTACATGGTTCTGTAAACCCTCAACTTCATGAGCCTCATGTAAATTTCATTTCACGAAATGTGCTCCATTATTGTAATCAAGTTAACTATTCCCAAGCGCCGAAACCACCATATATGATATATTTTATAATGCAATACAAATTATTCTTTAGTAAAATAAAGGGGATGTACTATGTTATTTTGAAAATTCACTAAGCAATACTGTTAGGGAAATGCTTATTTAATGAATCCTCGACTCAATTTAAATATAAAAAATGTGTTTGCTATGTGGTGGTCATATTGTTCCTCTTATCTTGTATGATTTTTTTTTTGAATTTATTGATTTAAATAAATTGAAATATTCGGCTTAAAGTCCCTTTAAAAAGTATTGATGGTTCTTTTAGATGGCCAGGTTATTCCAAAGTATGAGAATTTCGATCTCAAATTTCAAAAGGGCAATTTGTCTCGGTGCGGTCAGACTCTGTATACTAAGGCTTTGCTTGGATGGTAAAATGAAGAGTAGAGTAGAGTTAATGGAGGGAGAGTTAAGTAAGGGGGGTCATGGGAGGGGGATTACCTTAACTAACCCTTATTTGGATAGGAGGTAGAGTTAAAGGAGAGTTAAGTTGAAATGAATGAAAAAAATTTATGCATGATTTTGAAAATTATAAACAAAATTTTTCTCTCACATCACAAACCCCCAAATTGAGTGGTTACAAAATGTAGAGTTGAAGAGTTAAGTGAGGGAGAAAGTTCACCCCACTTAGCTCTTCCTCTTACAATCCAAGAAAGGTGGGAGTTACTTCACCCTTCTTAACCCTCCTCACTTAACTCTCTATAACATCAATCCAAGCAAGCCCCGAAAATGCAATGAGGCTGAATGTTAGTATTCCTAAGGCTATAAGCTTATACTATTTTGGAAACGCTGAAGTGGCATTGATGAGTGATTTATATGAGGAAGCAAATTTACTAATACGACCGCGCGAAGCACGCGCACTCACCTAGTTCAATGAGAATCGTCCAAGATAGTTAGTCCCACGCTGTCACGTGTGTTATTGGGGATAACTTTTGTACAAACACTTAAGGTTTTAAAAACCGAACTAGTCCTACCAATGACCAGCACTTGTCCGGTCCTGAAAGTGCAGTGAGGCTAAATGTTAGTATTTCTAAGGCTATAAGCTTATACTATTTTGAAAATGCTGAAGTAGCTTTGATGAGTGATTTATATGAAGGATGAAATTTATTAATATGACCGCGCGAAGCACACGTAGTCTCCTAGTTCGATGAGAATGGTCCAAGGTAGTTAGTTCCACACTGTCACGTGTGTTACTGGAGATAACTTTTGTACAAACACTCAATGTTTTGAAAATCGGACCAATCCGACCAATGACCAGCACTTGTTTGGCCTGGTTGATATGTCAAAACCGAATATTTTAGGGCAAAAGAGTATTTTTCATCCCTCAATTATTGATCGGGTTTTATTTTCGTCCCTTAGCTTTTTTTCTTCCCTTTTTCGTCCCCCAACTATGAGAAAATACCATGTTTATCCCTCGAATAAATCCGGCCATTGAAAAATCCTACGTGGCATTATATTGTTCTTCAGATCAGGTTTTTCCCAACCTCAATCTCACTTGAAAAGACGAAAATGATACTTTTCAATAGGTGAGGGATGCAAATGGGAGAAAAAAAAGCTTAGGGACAAAAATGAAACTCGCCCAATAGTTGAGGGACGAAAAGTATCTTTTTGCCAATATTTTAGGAACCAAATTTTTTCAATTGAACCGTCTGGTTCTTTGGTTGATCCAATCAAAATCGACCGGTTTTGAATCAGTTTGGTTAATTTTTTTAAGTTTAGAAAATATTTTTAAATTTTGTTCTTGATAGAGTTTGTACTAGATAACTTTTGTACAAACACTAAAGGTTTTGAAAATCGAACCGGTCCAATCAATGACCAGCATTTGTTTGGTCCGGTTTATATGTCAAAACCGATAATTTTAGGAATGAAATTTTTTTAATTGAATCATCTGGTCTTTGGTTGAACTTATCAAAACCGATCGATTTTGAACTGGCTCGGTTCATTTGTTTTAGTTTAGAAAATATTTTTAAATTTTGCTATTAATAGGGTTTGACAGTTTGTACTCATGACCTCTTATTTATTAAAAAAGTATCCTAATCAGTAGGTTATGAGACTTTCTTTTAGAGCACTTTCTTTATTTAAAGTGACACTTTATTTGAATATATGATATTTTATAAAAATTTATATGTATATAATATATATATATATATATATATATATATATGTGTGTGTGTGTAATAGCTCACTGATCGAGCGCTCCTGCGCCGAAGATGAACGGGGCTAAGCGATCTGCCGAAGCTGTGGGATGTAAAAACGCATCGGTAGGGGAGCGTTCCGCCTTAGAGGAAAGCACCCGCGCGAGCAGGGGTGGACGAAGCGGAAGCGAGAATGTCGGCTTGAGTAACGCAAACATTGGTGAGAATCCAATGCCCCGAAAACCTAAGGGTTCCTCCACGGAGGGTGAGTCAGGACCTAAGATTAGGCCAAAAGGCAGAGTCGATGGACAACAGATGAATATTCCTATAGTACCCTTGTTGGTCTCGAGGGACGGAGGAGGCTAGGTTAGCCAAAAGATGGTTATCGGTTTAAAGACACAAGATGTCCCTGATTTTTCGGGGTAAGAAGGGGTGGAGAAAATGTCTCGAGCCAATGTTTGAGTACCAGACGCTACGGAACTGAAGTAACCCATGTCATACTCTCAGGAAAAGCTCGATTGAACCCCCATTGAACCTTTGAACTGTGAACCAAAGATTTTTCTAGGTTAGATGACCGATCCGATTTTCAAAACCTTAGGAAACACTTACAAAACAAAAATAAAACACGAAATCACTCAAATCGGCCGGTCGGTTTCGGTGAAGTAACCCATGAATGAAGAAGATAATGACCAAACTGACGACGCTTCTCTAATCCTTGTGATCATATGAAGCGAGACATATTGAAACTAGTCACCGATGGATTCTACAGAGAAGCCCTCTCTTTATACTCTCAACACCACTCTGCCTCACTGCGTCCTCACATATTCACCTTCCCTCCTCTTCTCAAAGCCTGCGCCAAGCTCAGCTCTCCTCTCCAGGGCCAAATCCTGCATTCGCATCTCATAAGGACTGGCTTCAATTTGAATACTTACTCTTCTACAGCCCTTACCGATATGTACATGAAGGTTAATTTTCTACACGATGCGCTGAAGGTGTTTGATGAAATGTCCGACCGAAACTTGGCTTCGTTTAATGCTTTGATTACCGGACTTTCATGTAACGAATATTATTTAGAGAGTTTCAAGGTATTTGGTCAGCTGGGTGTCGAAGGGTTTAGACCCAATTCAGTAACTGTCGCGAGCATGTTGTCTGGGTGTGATAATGTGGAGGGCGGTAAGCAGATGCATTGCTTGGCATTCAAGTTGGGTGTGGCAATGGATTTATATGTTGGGACGTCGCTAGTGACGATGTATTCAAATTGTGTGGAGTTGGTTTCGACCATGAAGGTTTTTGAAGATATGCCCTGTAGGAATGTTGTAACCTATAATGCTGTCTTATCAGGCCTGTTGCACAATGAGGTCCCATTGACAGTTTTGGACGTGTTTAAGGATATGAGGGCATCCTCAGATGGAGTACCCAATTCAGTTACCTTGGTATGTGCTATCTCCGCCATTGCCAGTCTTTTGTTTCTCTACCTTGGAGGGCAAATTCATGGGTTGGGTGTGAAAATTGGCTTGGAATGTGATACAATGGTTGGAACTGCACTTGTAGACATGTATTCCAAGTGTGGTTGTTGGCGTTGGGCCTATAATGTGTTCACAGAGCTGAATCACAATAGGACCTTGATATCTTGGAATTCGATTATTTCTGGAATGATGTTGAATAAGCAGAGTGAGAATGCTGTCAAGTTGTTCGAACAGTTGAAGTTTGATGGACTGGAACCAGATTCAGCTACTTGGAATTTAATGATAAGTGGATTTGCTCAATTGGAAGAGGGGGTTGAAGCTTTTAAGTTTTTCAAGAAAATGCAGTTATCTGGGGTGTCTCCAAGTTTAAAGTGTATTACAAGTCTATTACCTGTGTGTTCAACTTTGTCTGCTTTGTTGTGTGGCAAAGAGATTCATGGACATGCCATCAGAACTGATACTTCTTCTGAAGAATTTATTGCTACTGCACTTATTGATATGTACATGAAATGTGGATGCTCTTTCTGGGCCCGAAGGATTTTTGATCAGTTTAAGGTAAAGCCTGCTTACCCCGTGTTCTGGAATGCAATGATATCAGGCTATGGACGAAATGGAGATTGTGAGTCGGCATTTGAAATTTTTGATCAAATGCAGCTAGAGAAGGTAAAACCAAATTCAGTAACCTTTGTAAATGTTCTGTCACTGTGTAGTCACACTGGCCAGGTCACTAGAGGATGGGAAGCTTTTAGAATGATGAATGAAGAGTATGGCTTGGACCCAACTTCAGAGCATTTTGGTTGTATGGTTGACCTTTTGGGTCGATCAGGCGAGCTGAATAAGGCTCGAGAATTAATACAGGAAATGCCAGAGCCATCAAACTCTGTTTATGCTTCTTTACTTGGTGCTTGTAGGTCTCACTTGAATTTTGAGCTCGGTGAAGAGATGGCTTTGAAGTTATCAGAGCTAGAACCTGGAAACCCAACTCCCTTTGTAATTCTTTCTAATATATATGGTGAGCTAGCAAGGTGGACAGATGTAGAAAGGATTAGACAGAGGATAAATGAGAGAGGATTGACAAAACTATCTAGACTCAGTACAGTTGGAGTTACATAAAAATAAATTTCAAATGCATTTTATTTCTTAGAACAGCTTACCCATTGACTGCTCACTAGCCAGATCCGGCGCATCTCAGTATGCCATTTTCACTCATTCATAATTTCCTTCACAGAAAGGCCAAAGTAGTTATCAAAATGGAGGGGAGGCTCGAAGAAAAAACAAGAGATCACGTCTCTCAGTGTAATGACACCGATAACCTCATCTTCCTCGTCATCTACTGCGTAGATCCTGTGAACTGAGTTGGTTGCAAGACTGTGGATTACACTGCTGAGATTTAACTCTGCCTTGCATTGCATGTAATTGGTGGTTTGACTTTACCACTTTCTTGGGTTTTCAAGATGACAGTATTCATGAAATCCGTCACAGTAATTTGTCTGCCAGGATGAAGAGAAATGTAAGAATGATATTGATAAATCTGCATAAGCTCAAAGGATATGGATCAGGTAATGATGACTTAAAAGACCCATTCTTTGCTTCTCAAATAATTGAGTATTTATGTTTATGACTTTCAATTGGTTTCCATACTTACTCTATTCATTGTGTTTTTCTGTGCAGTGCTTTCTTTCAACCTGGTCCTCGGGTTAATTGTGTTTGTTGCATGTTTTTGCATTGGGATGCTTTGTTTTCCTTTTATCTTTCAGTTGTCTTCCTTTTTGGTAATTTTGGTCTTTTGAGTCTGATTGTCGTGAATGTGGTGCTAATGGGGAATGAGGCTTGAATTCGCTGTCGAGGTCACAAAATTTTAAAATTTTCTTTTAAGTCGCAAATTAGAATTACATTTGTGTTGTTTAGCTTATTGGTGGATATTAGTATACTCCACAAGATATTTTTTATATTAATCGGATTTCTGAGCAGTGTTTTTGTATAGGTTTCCTCTTCTATTTTCTGCTAATTTCTTAGTTTTTTTTTTTTTTTTTTTTATGTTTGGTTATATCAGGCTTGAGTTGATAAGGTGTGTGCTTTTGTGCTCATTGCGTATGTGTGAGGCTGTGAGCTTAATTTCAAAATAGTTTTTTAGTTTTTTTTTTTGGTTACTTTGAATGAACTGTTCAATGATGGTGAGTATGTCTTTTGGTGTACATTTTTTGTTATTTATACATAGCTGAGGTATAAAGAAGTTGAACATTGAATCAATAAGGAAATACATATTAGCATAGATCCTCACAAAAATGGTTAGTAACACGTGGTTAACATAGATCCTGGTTTGCTCTGCAACGCCCCTCTGAATTTCTCTGGCCACATATGTGAATTTGATTTTATGACATTCCTTTATATCTGATGGTGTTTTTGGAGTCTCTGATTTTTTCCAAAGACACAAGTGAGGACCTATGTAGCACGGACACGGACACGCGACACGACACGACACGACACGGACATGTGATTTTTCAAAAAACTAGGATACGGACACGTTGAATAATTTCTTTTATATTATATATATATATACATATATTTCATTTCAATCAATATAGTCCAAAACAACAATACATTAAAACATAATATAATTCAATTAAGATAGTTCAAAACAACAATACATTAAATGAAGATAGTCTTAAACAAAGCTTGAATATAATATAAGCAATCAACACAAACAACAGCTCAACACCTGCACCTGCACTGTAAACATTCATATTTAGACCACTGGAAAGTCTTAGTGCTAAAAAAACTATATAAAGCAGAGGTTTAATATAAACTGTTGCTAGAACCTAGAAACATGAAATTGAAAATCAACAGAACTGTGCAGAACTGTGCAGGTTTTCTCTGGTTTAATCCAAAAAGATGCTAGTATGCTACAGTACAAACATGAAGTCTCCATTCAAATCGAAAATAGGTGCAGGTGTTCACTAGATCACTGTAAATCAGATTGAAAACCTAACAAGTGCAGGTGTATCAAATCAAAAACCTAACGTTTGAGTGTAGAACAACGGCCTCAGTCGTCGATGATTTCTGTCTCTATTTGATCGTCAATCTCTGTCAACAGTCGTGGTGGTATAGTTTTTCTTCTATTATCTTCTTCGGCAGTTGTCGAAATAGGGCAGTCGTCGATAAAATAGGGTAAGGGTATAAGACGATAAAAGATAGGTTGTCGTTTTATGTTATGAGACTAATAAAAGTATTAAAAAATAAAAAATCCTTTAGTAAATTAAAAATAAAAGACAAAAACATGTCAAAAACGTGTCCAATATTCAAATAAAAAATAAAAAAATCGGATACTCAATTTCACGTGTCCCAGACGTATTTTGAGCGTGTTGGAACGTGTACGTGTCGGACACCGACACTCTGACCAAAACAGAGTGTCCGTGCTACATAGGTGAGGACCATTGTGTCCACTGGATTTAGGTGCTTTAGGTGCTTCTTGCGTGTTTGATTTCGTAAGACCTAAGACCATACTCAGTGATATAAAAGAGGAATTTGAATTTCCTAAATTAGGTGGCTGACTACAATTTTTTTTTCTTTTCGAAATGCAGCTGGGAGATTTCTTTTCGAAATGCAGCTGAAAATTAGCTCAGCTGAAACGCTACCACACTTTTAGTTACTTGTGCATTATATCTCTATTGCCGTTTCTTTTTTGCCGTTATTTTTACAGTCGTTTGAATTCCGAGGCTATATTTTTTGTTCGACAGGAGAGTTGGACTTTAACCAACCTTTTATCCGCAATCTTGCAACTAACTGATGATGATATTCTCGTTCAAGGATGCTGAACTAGAGTTCAGATCAGCAGATGCAGCATCTAGACGTGAGACAACATGCTGCTGGGAGGAATCCACTTCTGCTGTTGTTCCATGGTAGCTTTTGGTTTGTGGTTCTTAATTTTCGATAGATTTCTCATGCGCATAGCAATAGATTTAGACACAATTCCAGAGAGCTGTTGTACCATAACTCAAGAGGTTGCTAATACCATCTCTCATGAGAGTTTTTCTTTAATCTTTTTGTTCTACTTTTTGCGTTTTTATTTGTTAGTTGGAGGTTTCTAATTCTTACTCTCATGAGAGTGAATAACATTACTTTAATCTTTTTGTTCTAATTTTTGCGTTTTTATTTGTTGATCGGAGTTTTTATTTTTGCAACTTTTATTTGTTGAGTTTTCTTTCTATGACTTGGAAGACAGAGGAGTAGAATCAGCATCAAATAAATGGAGTCTTCTGCTTTCTATTGGGTGCTTCTATTATGGAGTGCTGTACTCTGGCAGGTTCTCTATTCCTCTCTCAGGTTTTTTACTTTCTTTGAATTTTAATTTGTACTTTTCATTAATGTTAAGAGTCCCTCTGAGAATACAAACATAGTTTACTCCATATAAAATGGAGGGAAAAGGCTTGGTATGTCTCTTCTTCCGTTTCTTTTCTCGGAGAGCTATCATAGAATGATGTATCTCATTTATTGATTAAGATACTATGTTTTCGTAATTTCTTGGAGGAAATAAGAAATCTAATGCTTACCTAACTGTAACAAGTTATTGGAGATCGAATAATATTTTTTTTATCTGTTTGAATGTTCTTATATTTTGTTTGGAATTTGTTCATGTCATTGTGATTGGTTGATCAATGTGAATTTACAAGCATGCTTTTCTAATTTTTGTTATTGCTTGGCTTAATAACAGATGCGTATCGTTGTAAAAGGCATTGTGATTCATCCATCGAGAGGAGAAAGATGTCAAGGCGATCAGGGGCTTGCTTGAGGTGTTTTGTGATATTTGCAGTGATATCAGCTCTGGCCGTGTGTGGCCCTCCTCTCTAATGGAATAAAAGATATTGAAATAATCATATATCAAGATTTCATCCATGAAGACACCAATTTGTCATTATTCCTTTTACCCCTCCTCAAATCGGAGAAAAGTTCAAGCTTCAACAGCAAATTTCGGATCTCTTTGTTAAATTCCCAACGATCCTCAGTTCATCGTTCTGGATGCTGATTAACTGGTAAAGGAGAAAAAGAACATGTTTGAAAATCTTGATGTTGGTGGGCCAGAAAATACGTGCTAGCAGTATTCAACGAATTCAACCTCATTAGAGGACATGAAAGGAAGTCCTTGTTCAGATATCGGACTTGAAACGATGCAGTCAAACCAATCCCTTCCGTTGCATTCTTCGAGCCCCTGAACAACTGCTGATTGTGTCAGAAAGTTCTTCATTTTTGGCATCCCTGATTCTATGACTGGTACGTTTCTCAGCCTATATTTTGAGAGAAATAGTAGGACGCTCAACCTAGAACTCTGATGCAACAGGGAGGAAAGGAGCCCAGCGATGGGATGGTATTGACGTTACCTGCAAAGCTGCAACGAAGCATTTATAGGTACACATAAAAGATGAAAGCGGAGATAGGGAGTTCCCCATTTTAATATCATTGTTCTACTTTAGAGTACGCCAGAATACAAATGCCTGGTACTTGCCATTTTTTACTGAAAAGAAAACGAATACATTCGGACAAAACATGTTCAAATATTTATCAGAAAGGATAAGCATTTCAGTCTACAGAATTTGAACTTGGCGTTTCCCTTGTATGTACTTATTGTGGTTGATTTAAAAGGGTTCTTCTTGAAGGATGACTCGGTAAAAATCCTTGCCAGCAGATGTGGGAGCATCTTTTCCAACCATTTTATCCACAGACATACCCCTACCACAGATGCCCTAACTTTTGTTGTCAAATGCGCAAAGCGTGCTTAGAAGCGCAAAGATTTTGTTTTGCTTCAAAGTGCACGCTTCAAAGAGTCAAAGCGCAAAATTCATGAATTATGTGATAAATTCATAATTGGGTACACGGTTTTGGGTTTTGGTGATAGGGTGGAGGGACGGAGAAGGGCATCACTCTTGAAGCGCAAAATTAATGAATTATGTAATAAATTCATAATTAGGCACAAGGTTCTGGGTTTTGGTGATAGGATAGGGGGACGGAGAAGGGCATCACTCTTGAAGCGCAAAATTCATGAATTATGTAATAAATTCATAATTGGACACAAGGTTCTGGGTTTTGGTGATGGGGTGGGGGGATGGAGAAGGACATCACTCTTGAAGTGCAAAATTCATGAATTATGTAATAAATTCATAATTGGGCACAAGGTTCTGGGTTTTGGTGATAGGGAGGGGGGACGGAGAAGGGCATCACTCTTGCATTTACCTATGTGTAACTTGATTTTCTGTAAACCTTACTTGATCTATTATGTTTAGTATTTGAATTTAAGGTATCTTGAATATCTAATTAATTTATTACCTAACTGAGGGCCAGCTTTTTATGATATTAGTTATGTTTGTTGCTAAATTAAGCAATCATCATACGAGTTTCACAAGAATCCGATTGTCATGTCATAGCTGCTGCTGCTTCTTCTTCTTCTTCATTTAATTGTATTAATCTACTTGAAGTTTCAGCTTTATGATATTCTGTTTACAGTGAGTATTTGGGGATCCATTGTGTCTTATGCTTGTTCAATGAAAACTGAAAGACAATGCGATATGAAGAAATTGTTGTATGATGAGTATAAAATTAGTTATGTTTGTTGCTTGCGAGAAAAAAAAGGGGGATTTTTGTAAGTCGATACACTAAATTGTACTTAATTGTAAAAATGTACAACCACTAAAACATCCTTTTAAAATAGTACACTGGGATCAGCTTATACCAAAATAACCTCAAATTTGATTTTCTTTCTCCACGAACTGCGATACAATAGTGATACTTTTAAACAGAAAGTCCAATATAGTGTTCAGTTTATATATTTTCCTCATAAAACGATGATACAAATGTTGGAATGTAAATTTGATTGCATTACATGTCTTTCTGGTTCAATTATATCATTTTAGTGGATTTTTGGTGTTAGTGATACTATAGTGATACATCTCTACAGATGTAAATGTTTTTTCAGAACAAGCAAGAGGTACAAACCAAGAAAAGAAAATCAAGAAAGGAAAAATAATTAGGAAGAGGAAGTATGCATACTGGTTCAATTGTATCTTTTAAGTGGATTTTTGGTGTTGGTGATACTATAGTGATACATCTCTACAGCTGTACAGTATCAATTTCCCTAAATTTTCTTCTGCTTATTATACGAGAAGAATAAAAGACAAAAAATATAAAATAAGACCAAACAAGAGCCATTCTGATCAATTTGATGAGGATCACCTCATCAGTTCTTACTCTCTGTATTTTATAGTGCTGAGAAAATTTCCTATGAATCATATCATAATATTTATTGACATGCTCCTCATACTTACTGTACAAAGCAGGAATTGTGATGGATAAGATGGTTTCTGTGACAGTATCAATGACAAAGATTCATAAAAAGTCAAATGGAATTTGAGAGGAGAGAAGAAGAAGAGAGGAGAGAAGAAGAAGAAGAGAGGAGAGAAGAGAGGAGAAGAGAAGAAGAGTATTATAGGTATAAATCAAAAAATATTTTAAGCGAGATGACAAAATTACCCTTAAATTGCACTTTTTTTACAATTTTAAAAGGCTCATAACTTTTTTACAATTAATTTGTTGAAATTGCTCTTAGTGGCAATTGTCGGAAAAAAAAAAGAAATTTCAGACATGGATTAATATAGGATATTTGATTGGATATGAAGCACATTCAAAAATGAAATGATAAAGTGATAAACAGATTTAAATCCAAGCAGTACTTCTTACAACTTACAACTTGCAACTTACAACTTGCTTTGGCTCTTTTCCAACTCGAAACGAATAAAAAAATTTTTGTGTCTATATTTTTACACAAAAAATGATCAAGTTTTACTCCAATTGTAAGTGAACTCTGTACTTAAACAGGAACAAGGAGACAGATATCTTTAGAGCCCATGAGCCTCCAATGAATATTGTTAAAACCATATATTCTACATCGGTGAATTAGGTAAAACCCACCCCTTACAACTAATAAGACATTTTCCTAAGCTAGTAAGTTGGGTTTTGACCTATAATACATGGGCTTTACTCAGTGAGTTAGGCTTTAGTCTGTAGTAGTTGGGCTAAAGAGGAACAAAGTCATGCGAACCCAATGTATCTATGAGAATCGGATAACCCAACACGAATAATATTATTGGTATATATGGGGTGTGGATTTCTGATAAATATTCAATTGCATATTCGATGGGCACAAACTACTAAATGGGCCTGTGGATGAATAAAAAAATGTCATGCTTAGTCAGCATGATAGATGACATAAAGAGGAAAGAACTTCCTAAAGATGATACAAAGAGGAGTCAAACTAGGAAGTCAACTAAGGAATGGGGAACGTTAGAATCCCCACAATCACGTAATCCCAACCTAACAACCATGCATAACTTGAGGAAGCCGGTACCTAGACTCAATCGAATGAGGAAAGATTTCACAGAGATTCTCCTTGAGTCAACCCAGGGGGAGTGAATCCAAGGATTAGGTCACAATGGACCTACAAATCGACAACAATATCCATATATCAAAAATAACTCGCAGCCTTCTCTGCGGGTGTTAGACAATGAACTGTCTCTTTGAGGCGTCCGAGACGAGGCAAACTACTCGACCTTCTCGGAGATGAGGCGAACCTCTCTGCTAGTCGCGATTCGCTACCCAAACCCAAAGAATAGCTGAAACCAGAGATTAAGAAGATGATACGGAAGAGGGAAACCATAGATGAAGAAAATCGGGTTAGCTTATCTAATGAGGAAGAAGCAAATTGGGTTATCTGATGAGGAATAAGCAAATTAGAGAAGATGCTAAATTGTGTGGAAGAAGATGTGAGATCGTGGGACTTAATCGGGTTAGGGTAGAAAATGGGTTAAATTTTGGGAACCAAAATTTTTTTAATCTCAGTCGTCCAATAGATCTGACGGTTTAGATAGAAGTGCGCAAGTTATTTTAACTTACGAGTGTCTACATAAGAGAATCCTTTTATATATATATATATATATAGGCTATTGGAATTGTATACTCCAATACCTAAGTTAAGGCTCCAGATGTCCTGTTAGGTATACTTATAACCTAGTTAAGCAATAACTGGTGATCGATTTTCGATGAATGATCGGTAGAGGATCATGGAAGGACTAAAGAATGATTGATAGTTGAGGTTATTATTGTTATGATTATTATTATCCTTGGTGACTATGGTTGGGATGTACTTATTTTATCTAAGTAATTACATTGGATTAGAGTATGCATTTGATGAGATATCATATCATTGTGTTGCACGGGCATCGTTTGTGGATTGTCATATTCGATTTATTCCTATTGTCTTCGAAGTATACTTTTAATTCTCTTTCGACACAGGTCATTAGCTTTCTATTTCCTACTGAGCATTTGACTCACCCTATTCTCTTTCCTTGTTCTTGTTTACCTTTGTTTTTAGGTAAGGAGGTTGATGATCTCAGCTGTCAGATGCGTGAACTGGGTGTAATCCATTTTGTCCTATTTTACTCTATTTGCACTCTAGATTTCCAGCTGAACTGCCCTGTTGACTAGGATGTTTGTTATATCCGCTATTAAATGTATTATAATGTTTGACATGGTAATTCTGGACATGTCTTGGATTATGTTTTTTTTTTTATTATTATTTGAGTGTTTAGCCACCGGATTGGATATTTCCATATTTGGATGTATGGATGCATGATATGTATGAATTATACAAGTTACATGGTTTGCATTTTTATTGATGCTTTTGAGAAAAATCTTGAGGG
This sequence comes from Tripterygium wilfordii, assembly GCF_013401445.1. Taxonomy (NCBI): domain Eukaryota; kingdom Viridiplantae; phylum Streptophyta; class Magnoliopsida; order Celastrales; family Celastraceae; genus Tripterygium; species Tripterygium wilfordii. The sequence continues at coordinate 8,048,966 of NC_052237.1, read as the reverse complement.
TCACCTTTTGGCATTTTCCATGTGAGAGATTGGTTTGATAGGTTAATGTCATTGTCATTGTTATGCAATATTGCGTCACATTCGTCGTTTGTTCCCGAATCCCAACGTATTTTCATCATGTCCTTGCATCCCCTTCCCTATGAAAATCGGGGCGTGACAGCGGCGGCCCAAGTTGCCCCATCTAAGGATGTTTTATGTCATTCATGAAGTAAAATTATTTTTTAATTATTAATCAAATAAACTTTTGAACTAGTGAATTATTTCTGACTCAAATTAAGTATAAGTATAAAATTGTGGGTGGAGCCCAGCGACTTTTAACAAGAACCACGTGAGGAAGGCACTTGTCTCGTTTATAACCACACGTACACACAAAACACACTCCAAAGAATAGGGTGCCACTGACGGAATTCCTAATCCGAACTCATCTCCACGAGCTCTCATCTCGCAAATATTTGTTACTTTTGTCACAAAAACAAATGTTTAGCGTTGGTTCGTGTCTTCGAGCTCCGGCACTCCAATGGCGGCACAGGAACACACGATTCTTGATATTTTTCCATTCCAAGAGAAATCCCAGCTTCATTCCTCGCTTCGTATCGTCCTCTTCGACAAACGATGATTTCAAGTCGAATTCAATGCATAAGAAGAAGAACCAGGCAACGTCTCTCTCTCGAGTTAATTATGTCATTACTATCTTTGTAGCTTCTTGATATCTTAGCATTTTTTTTTTCAATTTCTGAAACACAGTTCAATTATGATACTTCGGAGGAGTTATTGGGTCTCGAGGTTGATCTAAAGCCAAGGTTTGAGCTGCTTTGATCCAGTTCTTTTGCTTCTTTTTTCCTTGTGTAGTTGGCGAATTTAATTTTATTATGGTTAGTGGACGAAATATGCCATGATGTTCTTGCAAGTGCAATTAAATCATTCTAAAGTGTGTTTGGATCTAGCGATTTGGGGGAGGGAAAAGAAGGAAAAGAGTATTTCCTTCCAATTTCTTTGTTTGGATAGTTTATAAAAAATGAAAGGGAGAAATTTAGACAGAATTGAGGGAAATATTTCATTAAAACTTTTGTCAAAATACTTCCTCTAAGAAATAGATAGGGTCATTTGTAGGGAATGGAGAGCTAATTAAGTTATTTATGGGTTAAAAACCTATTTTACCCTTGTACATAATAATTTAACATAAAAAGTAAGGATGAATTAATAAATTATAACAATTTTATTTCCTTTCTTTTTTGCCTATCCAAACATGAGATGGAAGAATTGAGAGAGGGAAGTGTGAAGATAATGAACTAACTTCCTTTAACCATTTTTCTTTTTTGTTTCGTTTTTTTTAATTACTTACAAGGATATATAGGACTGGATCAAGAAATAAAGAGGATGCTTATTTCCTATTCATGCCAAAAGCTCGAGCTTCCCATTTTCCAATAGTTTTCGTTAAATCCAAAGTCTTGGTTTGAGTCCTGAGCGTCAATTTTTATGGGAGCCAAAGAACATTTGATGCTAATGTTGTTGATAGGAAAGGTGATTGGACTTTCACTGTTCGCAATTCCCACGTAATAAAGACTTACTTTCAAATCATTCCTCTTCCCTTAGTTTCATCACTAAATGAATCAACATGATACGTGAATCAATGGTATTTGTGCTATTATTTCAAGCAGCTCCTGCATTTTGCAAAGCATGTAAGTTATAGTGTTTTTCAATGCATCTTTTTTTGTAGCGAGTATCTAGCTTTCATACATAATGAGATTATTTTCACTTCACACCAAGTATGTGTCAGTGTCAAGGAGAGGGTTGTCTAGTTGATAGTATGATCGTTTATTTTGCCATTTTAAACACTTGTTTGGCTTCTGTAAGAGAGATGTTTGTTGATATGTATTGATGCAGGAGCATATTTGTGCTCCCTTTTTGTTTATTTATCCCTGTTGGTGGGCTTGTACCTGTTTGGGCTTGGTCTTTTCTTTCTATGTTGTTTTGTTTCTTTGGGCTTAGTCCTTTGTAAGCCCAGTAGTTGGTGTTTAGTTCGGGGGGTCATTCTAGGGTTGGGCGGTTGTTGATTTTGGAAAGAAACTGGTTTTCACACTGAACCCTCTTACAAGAGGCAGCGTTTAGTCTCATATCAATCTGAACGAGTTCGTGATTCCTTGACTGTCACTGTTTGTGATTAAAAGGGCAGTTTGATCGCATCATGTATTAATCTTAATTCTTCTTTCACAAACTGCTTTAATCAATTAGCTCCGTCTGGTAGAGCAGTTTTGTTGATTTTCAACGCTAACTGTTAAGCTGTGAAAAAAAAGCTGAGCTTAAAGCTGTAAAATAAGCCGTGAGGTGTTTGGTAGAGCTTTTAACTATTGTTAGCGGTTAAGTTGTCTAAAATATATTTTGTTTGTAATTTTTTAATTTTAATTATTTTATTTCAATATAATATAAATTATTATAATTACTAATATGAATATTAAATTTATATGGCATTTTTAAATTTATTATTAATTATTTTATTTCATTAGTTTATAAATTATAATACTAGAAGTCTAGAACTGATATTATAATTAATACAAAAATGACTTAAAAGTAAAATAAAATTGATAAAAAATAAAAATTCGAAGGTTGGCCCATCTCATTTTTTTAAAAAATAAAAAATACCATATATTAATAAGCCACAAAAGTGGATCCCACCATATTTTTTATAAAAAAATTAAAGAACTCATAAATTTTGTAATAATCAAAACGTGGGACCCATTATTTTTCTTAAAAAAATAAAATAAGCTTTGAACCGCTCAGCAAAAAGCTCCTTCCTAGAGCTTTTTTTCCAGAGCGGTAAAGCTGGCGGTAATACAACGATACCGCTAGCTTATTCGATCTGTTTGGTAAAGCTTGTATCGTTAGCGGTATCACTAGCTTTTAGGCTTGCATACAAGCCTTGCCAAACACACACAAATATGATCTTGGTTGCCAGAATAGTTCCTTTGGTTTCACAATCAAACATGTGGCCTAGTTTCAGAGCTGCATGATCAATTCCTGACAATTGAGATTTTTGGAGATGACAGATGTCTCTTGGGTTTTTATGGAGATGACAGATAAATCCCATACATACAATTGAAAGTCTGAAATTGTTCTTCTGCCTCATCCCATACGTATTTTGCTGCATCCCTGCCGTGTCCAGTGTGGGTGTGACGGCATTTTTGATGTGTTAGTGCTGCCTAGATTCCTTGAAACAGTCTCTCCACATATTATGTGGGGGTAATGTCTATATCTTGCCTATCCCCGACCCCCAATGTGGGAGCTTTGCTTTTTGCACGGGAGTTATTTTCTTTTACAATCTGCTTTAATCAGTATGATCTTGGCTAGTTTGGAAGGAGAGGAACAACACAATCGTTGAAGGCAAAGAAATTTCTTTTGATTACTTTATGGATAGTAAGCTTAGCACTCTAAAACTTTGGAGGAATGTTTGTGGTAGGAATTTCTTTGATAGCATTAGCTTATCTTTCTGTCACTTGCTTGGTTTGAAACACCTAGATGCTCTTTATTAATAATATCATATTTGCATTAACAATAATATATCATAGGTCCTTACACAATCTACTAAATTCAAATTCAGGAAAGCTATCCCTTCTGCAACAGAACCAAGGTCGTGGTTTGGTCCAAATGGTCAGTATATCAGAGAGCTTCCTTGCCCAAGTTGCAGGGGTAGAGGTTATACCCCATGTACAGAGTGTGGGTTAGAGAGATCTAGATCAGATTGTTCTCTCTGCAGTGGAAAGGTACATTCCTTTGAAGCCATGCTTAATAATTCCGAGAAAAGCAAATTATATTAAGTAGAAAATTGTTTCTGCTCCAACGGTTGCATTCATTTTCATCCAATTATGCAGGGAGTGCATTATAATTTATACCTAAATTCCTATACTTTTTTCAGAGTAAATACGTTCAAAATATTATTTAATTTATTTCTTATCAGATAAGGGAGCAGACAGGAAATTATCCTTTTTTTATATAAATTATAAAATGGTTGACAGCTGCAAGAGTGTTGTTTTATTGAAGTTTGTGATATGTTTGAAATATTGCCTTTCCTTTGCTTACAACATCTCTATAAATATTCCACATTTTCCCTTCGCCTTGTCACTCAACACTCAGATGCTTGCACATGCACATTCTCCCTCTTCTTATCTTGATGTAGTTTTTAAAACTACAGATGCAAAATTTGTGTAGGATTGAGCAATCAAATCCTGATTTTAGAATCGTATACGGTATACCCTGAATCTCTCAAGTAGGATCGGATAGTCTCACCTCCCCTCTCCATCTCTCACCGAGCTTGTAAAGGAATCTCTCCTATTGCAAATTATTGTATAAAATTTCAGACTACTCATTACTTAAGGAAAACAAGCCTTTAAATAGAAGTTACAATGAAATACTTGTAATGTTAGAAAACCTAGAAGCACATAGGCTTCATGGGCAAAGGTGGACAACCAGCCCTTATTTATCAAAGGTAAAAAAAAAAAGAAAAGCAATCCTTTTCTAAAAGAATTCCTGACCAGCAATTTAAACAAGGAATCCTAGAAAACCTAATTTAAAGGAAATTCTACTCTAATAATTCCTGACCCCGCATCATATATACTCCTACTGCTCTCCTTCAAATTAGGTTGACAATTCCTTGAATGGTTGGCAATCTCCTGCATTGTCCTTAAAAACAAAGAATCCAGCAATTTACAAGGCTATGCCACGAAGGGTGAGGGAGGTTCAGTTACATACAGGCCTACCATGGCAACGTAGAGAGGTTGATTCCTAGTTTGAACCCTTGATGCTAATGTTGCATTTAAGAATCATAACTACATCAAGGCTCGCTGTAAAGTTAATCATCATTTTGTGACATTTTGAAAATGGATGGCAGCGGGTTTATTATTAATTTTAGAAGTTTTAGATTTTAATATCATATGTTGGGTTATGCCAAATTTGACTTACGTTTTAGAATACCAGTAATACTGTAACATTTGGAATCAAGTTGATGCTTGCTTGCTAGACTGTAAAGCCATTTGAACTTGAGGGATTGGTCTGGATGAGCATTATGGGCCATGCTCAAACCATTTCGCATCTGAAGATAAGTATTTGATTGCCAATGAACATATTTAGTTTCACTTCTGATAGAAGATTAAGTTGCTAAAATTATCGTTATGAGATCCCGGAGAGTGTATAACCATATTTTAACTCACTAAAATTCTGACCTCTCTCATTTTCTGTTTCAAGTTCAGTAGGGGTAAAATGTTCATGCAAACTAGTGGAATACAAGATTACGTGTCCTCAAAAATAGGCTGATAGAAGGAATCACATTTCTTGAATGAAATGCATTTCTAAACTTGAATCAACCTTGGGGGCATTAATATATTGATGAGTAGTAAGGGAAGCAGATGTGAAACTACACCTTTTACTAATGCTTTCAGTTACTATACTAGTGCCTCGTCTGTCGTTCTTTTTGGACTAATGTTCTAATGCATATTGCAAAGAAATCTCGAGGGGTTGATGATTTCTTTTTAGTCAGATTTACTTATAATTGGTGGGTTCTGTTCGCTTACTAAATTGCATATTTCTGGCTCTTTGATGCATTCTTTCCAGTTATTCCCTTCAATTATGATGCATAAAGAGATTGAATTTTCGAGCAACTGGGAATTTCTCTACAATTTCCACTTATTCTTTGGTTCTTTTTGTAACAGGGTATAATAACTTGTCATCAGTGCTCAGGAGATTGTGTCATATGGGAAGAGTCAATAGATGAGCAACCATGGGAGAAAGCTCGCTCAATGTTAACTTATTAATGTCTTGCTTTTAAAGAAAATATACTTATGTTTGATACATCTTGTTATTACAGTTTACTGCTACCTGTTGCCAATGCCTATAGTTTTATCTTTTCCACCATTGTTCTCTCTTTTTCACATTTCTCGCTTTTACACATCCATGATAGCGAGAAACAAATACCTATGCATTAAGAGATCATTTTATAGTAATTATATTTTGACTCAAGTCATCATACGCTTAAAAAAATGTGACATAGATTTACTTACATATTAGATATATGAAGTGTTTTGAATCCCTTTCTCATGCATATACATTAAAGTTTGTATATTGTTCGTCTACAGATGCTTTTTTTTGTCTGAGGTAAGAAGTCTGTTATTAATAAACAAGGTTACAAGAAATATAAAAACACAAACCCACAAACTTGCATCGCCCCCATTGCAGCTGCTACTTTTACATTTAAAGAAATGATCTTTACCAAGTAAAAACCACTGTGTTTTCTCTAGAACCATCATAATATGAAAGCTTAGCCTTTTGTTGCTGCTCTGTATCAAAAATTTCCATTTTATACTGTAATATTTGTGCTTAAAGGCATGTGAACCATATGCATGTTGCTTGATGTGCCATGTAATTTTTAAGTTTCATCTATGACATGTATGGATTCTGAATTCTAATCAATTTCTATACTTTCTTTCATTCAGTTCGCCTGTCAAAGTGAAGGAAGATGATGAAGTAGACAATTTAGACATGAAGGTGGATTTGAAGAAGAAATCGAAGCGGGTGTATCAGTCAACTTCTCCTGAAGTTGGAATGAAGATTAGCCGATCATTAAAAGTTAGTTGGCTGTTTCAGTTTTCTCTGTCTTAGTGTCTGTACAGGAAACATGATGTGCATATTTTGTGTTGAATATTAAACGGATTATGAAATTATACATCATTACATGCATTGTGCAGCGGCAGCCAAATCATTTTCTTGGTTTTTTTTTCTTTTGCCATTTTCAAGTTGACCCCGTAGTCATGACACAACAGAAGCATATACTCTATATTTGAAAGATTCATCTCCAGTAGTCAGCATCTAGAGGTTATGAAGTTAATTTTGTTTGTACAATAGTTGAATATAACCTGGGAGGCATAGTGATTTGAGAATTTACCCTCTCCAATAAATGTAGGGCCTGTACTCTCTTTGCCAACTTTATATATAAATCCTTCGTCATTATAATTGGTTTAGAGGTTAATTTTTGTTTTTTGGAGTATTTATGGGTCCAGTAAGTAATTATCCTTGTTTAGTTGGATGGATGCAGAGTCTGAATGATAAAACGGGACTATTTAGTAAGAGAATGAAGATTATCCATCGCGATCCTAAGCTTCATGCGCAAAGGGTGGAAGCAATAAAGGTTAGCTACTTTTATATTTATAACCTCTTTGGCCTTCACATTTATATACAAATGTGCATTTTGGTATCTTAAGATGTGACTTCTTGTTTATAAACGGGGGGCATGCTCAAGTTGGTTTACAATGAATACTGTTTAATCTTAAGCAACAATCCAGGAAGCTACGTTTGGTTTTATAGTGCCTGATATCTAACATTGGTTGGTTGTAATTGAGGATGATAACTATGAAAAATATGAACTATAAAATAACATACCAAAAGAGGCGAGGTTGGAGTGTATATGTTGTAAACCTGTGCACCTTCTATTTCAATCTGATATGGATTTTTAAAGTACTACATTGAGCTGCATACAGGCTGATATCTAACATTGGTTGGTTGTAATTGAGGATGATAACTACGAAAAATATGAACTATAAAATAACATACCAAAAGAGGCGAGGTTGGAGCGTATATGTTGTAAACCTGTGCACCTTCTATTTCAATCTAATATGGATTTTTAAAGTACTACATTGAGCTGCATACGGGTCAATAAAATACATTTGTCTATATATCAGTTTGAAGAAATCAAACCTATACTGACTGACTTCATCTGGAGCACCTACTCCTGGACCCCTAATTTGACATGACCAGCTTTAATTTGACCTTTTATCTTCTTTTTTTTGGATGGTAAATTGTATAAATTGGAGTTTATTTAAATTATGAAGATGTGGGGAATTTTGTTTGCGTACTATGTTTTTGTCAAAGGAAGAGGCTTGAACTATTTTTTCTTCAATTTAATATGGACACCTCTTAAATGAAATACAGAAAGCAAAAGGAACTGCTGCATCTAGGAAGCGCGCTTCTGAGGCTTTAAAAGCTTTCTTTAGTGATCCAGAAAATCGCCGTATGAGGAGCATTGCAATGAAAGGTTAGTTCACTTGTTCCATGAAGAGTTACTGCTCAAGCTCTTGGTCAGGTTTTGGTTTCCTGGGCATAGCATTTAACCAATTGACAGTCACTGTAGCAATCCATGTATTTGATCTCTACAGTACTGAAAACCCTTGTCTTACTCCCGGACCCAAACTCCTTTATTGTGCCAGCTGTGACTGGAGAGAGAGATCAAGTTATTTCATAGTTTGGGCTTTCGAAATGGGGAAACATAATGAATTCGAACTTCAAAGTAGAAAGCCACTTGAGTTGACTTTTCTACCAAAAAAGCCAGCTTTGGAAGAAAAGATAATCAAAATGAGATTCTTGTCACATTAGATTGAAGGACGAGAGATTATAGCCTTCAAGGACTTCTCATTAGATTACATAGCCACTCCCTAGCTCTGCAAAATATTCACCCACAACAAAACCCAGACCTTTCTCTTGTAAAGCAAGCAGTAGCAAATACCTTCCTGACATGGCTTTCCAACCTGATCACACACTATATCTAAGGTTGCCTATGTTTTAGCATTTTTGAAACTGTATTAAATACCATGGTGAGAATGTTTTACTCCTGAATCCAGTTTAAAAGATGTAATATGTATTAGTAAGCAGGGAATGAGTTATTAATCATCTTCTCTTATTTGGTTTATTGTTAGAAGGATTTTTGCTGGGGTACTCTACTGTCACTCATCACACATTTATGACTCCTTAAAAACGTACAATATTTTTGTGCGGGAATACGAATGCCTACATATACTGTTCCCAGACCACAACTCTACTGTGAGGGACTTGTGCGCAGCCTTTTTTTTTTTTTTCTTTTTCTTTTTCTTTTTAATTATCTGCTTTTCTAAAATGGTCAATTACATTTCTTCTTGAATGACGAGGACACCACTTTACATGAATCCTCACCTAGCAATACTACTTTACATGACTTACAGGTTCTTTTATCATCTTGCCAGCAACTTCTTTCTGTTTATGATGCAGGGGTGAAGTTTTACTGCGGAAACTGTGGACGTGAAGGCCATAGGAGATTCTATTGTCCAGAAATCAAGGGTAGTTCAATAGATAGGCGGTTTAGGTGTCGGTTATGTGGAGAAAGAGGCCATAACAGAAGAACTTGCCCAAAGTCGCAGTTGAACAACCAGAAAAACACAGTTGCGAGGCATCACCGCTGCAAAATTTGTCGCCAAAGTGGACATAATTGCAGGACATGCCCCCAAGTCACTGGATTAAAATTGGTCGATAGTGCCGTGAATCAAAATTTCGTGACTTCAGAAATAGAATCTACTTTTGCTGATCCTGTAGACGAAAAGGGCACAATATGACTTACACGACTAATAAGCAGAGCCTTCAAGTCACTTGTAAAGAATCAACCTTTGAATTAGAATCATAGTTGTGTGTTTATTATTAATTGAATGTTTGTGATAGGATTACTAAGTGAAATCATTGCCGTAGTGTGATATCTCATAAATCTAAATTTTAATTCCTTTGTTAGTTTAGATTACATCATACATATTCTCATTCATCACCACTTCTCATTCATACATCAAGTTAAGTACAATAATTGAATTAGCTAGTCTGTATGGGATCAACCTTGTGCTTGCATACAGTGTGTTATATATAGACTCTTGTGCACTTGCGAGAATTATTACGTCAATAACTTATGTCCAAATTTGGTTTAATTCGGGTATAACAAATTTGGTCATCCAGACCAAACAGAGTTTTCCACCCCTGCATGATCCATAACTAGATTCCCAAATGTATAAACTCAGGTGAAAGTAGCTAGCGTTAAACCAAATCCATAGTAAATGGAAATAGAGAGGGAGATTTAGAGGATTTCTTTTCTGTGAATAGCGGGGAAGGGAAAGTAAAATAGGCTTAGCTGTGAAATTTTTCTTTTGCCATGTTAAGGTTTATCCAGCTGCCTTAGGGATCTCTATTAAGCTTACTAACCATAGCGGAAATATATTTTAAATGAAAATGACATGTAGTCCATCAGTTTAATAGCCCATAGGAGCTCAGTAGGTTTATTCCATTGATTTAATATATGAAATAGCTTTATTCCACTCTTTTATCCCAGAATTCATTTTTCAAAATTTATTGTTTTAATATTGATTCAATTGTTTTTTAAAACACGATCTAGAATTCATTGTTTTAGTTTTGAATTCATTGTTTTTTGAAATCTCATTGAAAAAAATAATGGAGTTTGAAATTCCATCAAAAAAAAAAACAATAGAATTAAGATTTTACCGATAAAACTCATTGACAATGGATATTGTTATAAAGAGCTTTATGCACTTATTATGAATATGTAATTTTGTTTTAAATCTAACATTTATTTTGAGAGTTCAAACGTTTTAAAATTTCGTTTAAGAGATTTGCGCTACCACTATATAGGCTACCTAGCACTACTGTATTTTAAACCTATTATGTTTCCCTCTAGTTGTCTTTTGAGTGCCCATCACTTTACTAGAGTATAAAATGGAGGTGAAGAGCCATCATGTTTTAATCTTTGAAGTTATTATCATACTCATAACAGTCATGAACACATGCTGAAGAGGGGGAGTCCATAATGTCTTAATAAGTGATTGTCTCATGTTCAAGAGAGAAATATATTTAGGTTCAATATTATTCATTAAAAAAAAAGTATTTAGACAACTTGTGGAACGATGGCAGAAAAACCAGGGGTTAGCTGACAACATTATTACCATCTCAATACAGAGAAGAAAAAGAAAAAGGAAGGAAAGAGAAGTCCTGATTAGGATTTCTAGTTTTAATAACAGCAGTGGCAATCTTAGTCGGCGGATAGAAGCAGCAGCAGCAGTGCTCAAAACAAATTCCACATGGACTGCACTGTTCTGCCGTGAAATGGCGATCTACACTCTTCCTTTGACTCTAAACCAGGAAACAAATCCCTGCTACTACTTTGGAAAGGAGTGAGCCCAATTTGATCATAAAACACCTCCCTAACCCCGTTATCATGGCTACCGTTGCCTATCTGTGGTGGTGGTTTTGTGTAATTCTCTTCAGTTTCTTCTTGTGTGGCATTTGAGTTCTTCTCAACCAACTCCTTAAATATTGAAGATCTTAGGAGCAGGCTAAGTGCAGTTGGAGAAGACGATCTCGCACAGGGGCTAACAGCACTACTTCCCCGGAACATGTCTTGTCTTGTAGGAGCTGCATCTAAGACGTCTAGTCTAGTAGGATTAGAGTGGAAAAATGGCAGCTCGGTTAGTTCCTTCCTCGGAGTTTGATTAGCGGGTGGCGAGGAGGTTGCCATTTGCAGAGTCTCTGAGTTTGGTTTTTGTTCTTGTTGAGAAAGAGGACTTGATCCTGGTCTCAACCATTTGATGTATGTGCTCAATTCAAAGTTGGTTACTGCATTGATCCCTCTGTATTCAATTGCAGCAACATCGTACGCCTGAGCCGCCTCCTCCTGAGTATCTGAAACGACAATACACATGTTTCTTATGCTACTTGAACTTTTCATTGTAAAGATGAACACTCTAGATTATAGAACTTACTGTAAGTTCCAAGGTACAGATATTTGTTTCCGAAAACTCTTCCTATCCTTGCTTCCCATCTTCCATTGTGATGGTGCCTGCAGATAAATTCACAATGCAATAATCTTGGTGAATTTGAGTTTCTTAGAGAAAATCGATAATTTCCTGGCTGAAGACTGTTGTTTACCTTGCAACTCCTCTAAATCTGGATACTCCTCTTGAGAAACCACTGCTTCTCCTACAAACAGAGAAAGATAACACATACTCTCTTATTTTCTGCTTTGGAGATATGAGAAAGTTGGTCATAATCTTTAATACAAAATACCTTCTTAAAGTGGCCAAGTATTCTTCTTTTGTCATAGTTATCATCATCTCAATTTCCTTCTCATACTCAGATACCTGCATCAATGATCATGTCGAGATTCCAAAAACCATTAGATTTCTGTCCTACCTCCATAATTAACAGAACATTCAGTTTATATTTGATCTAAACAGTACCGGAAAATTGGTAAAAGTAGAAGGTCCCCAATACTTGAGAGCAGCCAAATCATATGCTCTTGCAGCAGATTCCTCTTCATCATAAGCTCCTATTCAATCGAAAATTTGGAAGAAGAAAAAAAAGAGGTCAGTGTCCCTTTGTTTTCAGCTTTCGAAAGCTAAAAATGGTAGTGTCAGAGTGAAACTGAATTCTTACCAAGATAAACTGCTCCGTGCCAAACAATACATCGTTCCGAACATGTATCACACAAAACAGCAAAAGAATTAATTAATTACTGAGCATAACATCAGTAATATATAATAACAGATTCAACAAGCTTTGAGTTTCTAAATATACCTTGTTTCCCCTTCTTCCTTTGCGTTGGATTCCATGACCCTTTATCCCATAAATGAGCTTCATATCGCCCAGTCCAGCGATGTCTATGTTGTAATCACATATAAACAGATATTAAGCTTCAAAATTTCACTTAAAAAGGGAGATTTATAAGAGTATCTTGTACGTAACCAATACAGAAAACCATGTCTGACCTGCTGACTCCCCGGAATCTAGAACTTCTCTTAACAGTTGTGGTACTAGCAGTAGTCTGGTCAGCCGGCGACTGCTGCTGCTGCTGTGATTCAACTTGTTGAGTATTGCTGCTTGATGCAGCTGCAAAAGGGTTTTTTCGCCTCCTCTTAACATGCTTAGTCTCCACAGCGTCGCCTTCTTTTGGGGACAACGAGTGCCTTTTGGGGCTTATTTCAAATTTTGCAGTTGTCATCTCCATTGCAGAATTCTCTTGATTTCTCAGTGAATATCAGAGAAAAAAACACAAGAGACGTTTTTGGTTTGATGACTTGATGTCGGTCATTAAAACAAATATTTATACAAGCATAATAAGGCTTGTTTTCCACATTGATTTGTCTTCTAATTGTTCCGGCAGCTTCATCAGGACAGGACAACGACTATCCATCGATGTTCACTATACTGTATGAGACAAAGTTCAATCTGTCCTAATTCCATATAAGCCAAAGCAGGTTCTCATTGCTATAGGTTTCACCACACAAGCTCTCAGCAAGCCAAATTTGCCGCGTACACGAATTTTAATTTCCCCAGTTGGCTCCACTAGCCTTTCGGTATCACTAGCTTTTCAGCATCATCAAAGCTTTGATTGATACCTTGATGAATTTGTCATTTTAAGTTGTACGCGGTATAGTTTTGATTGATACCTTGAAGGAATTTGTCATTTTAAGTTCTACGCGGTACAGAGAATATTAAAAGTTTGCACAAAAAACTTGTCATTAGCATCAAAGATTCAACATTTACGTAATCTTACCAACAAAGACAAGCTAAACATTGCAGTGCTGATATGATTTGGTCATATAGTGAATGTTAGATCTCAATGAATTCTTATCCTACTTTCGCAAATAGCCAAAATGGGAAGGATAGATAACTTGCCTGGACTGTTTTTTTTCCCCGAGAACAGAAGGAGACAAACACATGCTTTATACTATTGTGCTGATGTATCCCTGAATTTGTTTGCTTGTGCAAATTACAAGACAAAAATGTCATATGTCATCCGTTTCTGTTTGCCTTTAGATTCTTCCTAGAATTCTTCGCCCGGTTAAAGAGTTTATGCCTGAAAGTTCTTAACTTATATGTCCGATTCCTCTAATTTGGCTACTATATTGTAAGATCGATTGTGTTGGTTTTGATCATGGACGGCAGTTCCCAAGAATGAAAGCATACCAATCCAAATTATGTTTTAATGTGTATTCAGAGTTAGGGTTCATAATCACTCTGGTCTCTGGTATATCACATAGAACATGTATATAGGTATGCCTTTATTTATATTGATCAGCTAGTCTCCCTGTTGAACATCCCATATATGAAAAAAGAAGACGATGAAATTATTTCTCAAAGTGATCAAAAGTAACAGAATGATCAACCAACGGACCAAGAAGTATTTCTTGCCCTTTCCCTTCACTCAAGAGTCGAGAATCCCAAAAAGATTAAAAAAATAAAAATAAAAACCCAAGAAAATATGAACAAATAACAAAGAAAAAAACACCAAACAATCTGATCTTTTTGTTGTGTCAGCTCAGAATGTGCTGTCTATGGGGAGGCTGCTGCATATGTTAGCAGTATACTAGTAGTTCACTGTTTGTATAAATTGGTTTGTCTTGTAAACTTTGACCATGTTGATTATTATAGTGTGACTAATTTGCGTGGTGGGGAAGTATCTTCGAGACGCTTCCAAAAGGCTATACAGCCTTATGTTCTACTTATGTGTAAAATTATGGTGTACCGAGAACTTTTATAGTGACAATTTATCTCGTATCCTTCTTCATGACGTGCAAATCTATTCTGATCTACTGGACACCTCAGATGGATCAAACCAGACAGAGCGCGACCGATTTGGCTGAACTTTGAGGTTGAGAAAATGAATAAACATAAGCTAAGAATGTCATACCCAAGATGTTTTCCTTGGGAAAGACCGTCCGATGCTTAAGTTAGAAAGCAGGAGAGCAAAGACTAAGAACTTGAGGATTCAGAACTCTTAGCTAAAAAGTATGCAAAATATGCAGTGTTGTAAAAGTACCCTTTTTATAGTGTTGTACAAGTACCAATCTTTATTGGAGTCGAATACTCATCTTCTATGCTTTTGGAGACGTCTTACCTCTAATCTTTGAGTTGTAATAGGAGTCTCCTTGTACAATTCCCAGTTTGTTTTAGATAGGGCTCTTTTGGCTTAGCCAAGATCATCATCTCGGTTTGAGAACTGTTCCCTGATGACGAGTTGATTCTCGGTTCATACCTGAACTGGGTAACATAATCTAGTTAGTTTCTAAGTATGAACATCTTTAATTAGTTTGCTCGTGCCACGTGTTGCGTTCGGATTGGTAGCGTAAATATGTTATCATCATATGGCCCGTAGACTTGTGCCGAGCCGAATTTGTTTGGCCAGTTTGGAGGTTTGTAATCATTATTTGTCATTAAATGCAAGTAACTTTTCGACTGCTAGGATCTACAACTCAAATTAGGGGATATGAGGAGCCTTTAGATCTCATCCATTGGCCCCACTATAAATAGTGGTGGGGTTGCCATTTTGTGCACTTTTGTGTTTTGAGAAGTTGAGAGCGAGCAACGATAGTTACACCTTGAGGAATATTCCATCCGAGCAAACTCTCTTTAGAATGCTCGGGCTTACGAGTCCAATGAATCTAGTGAGGGCTCCTCGTCAGATGAGAAGAGCTCTTCGTCGTCTGATGTAGGGCCCGACATAGAAGTGTGTACTTCTCATCCCAACCTTCATAAATCTTTTGTGAGGAGTGATCATAATAGGCCTAGTGGTTTGTCTTATAGATATACTTTGAAGAGGTGCAAGAATTCAAAAGACAATATGAGATTCCCTTTGCTTGTCGGCCTGTTTCTCATAGTGATTCTCCATTTGAACTTCTAATGATGGCAAATTTGCCATCTCAGTACAGGCACTACAATATGATGCTCAGATACCTTTCCCTCTTGTATTGACTAGTCTTTTTCACAATTATGACATTAATTCAGCTATTCTAGAGTCATTCCTCATCTTCTCTCCCTCTATCATATTCCAAAGCTGAGAGAGTTGTGCTATTTTGAAATTTAAACCTAAATATGTCGCTCTGAAGTATGCATCTTCCAATCATGATTGGAAGACGAGAATGAATATCTTCCATTTTGGTCCAATTGGGCTTTGCCAAAAATGAATAAGTGGTCTCAGCTAGTTGAGCTAGATGAGGTAGAGATTGACTATTATTATGAACTTAAGGGACATTTTTTTGGTTTTGCGACTCCTCCTGTTTGGCAGCATGAAGATTCTACTCAGGCTGCTCGGTCTGAGAGAGTATCCAAAGGTGAATGGAGTAGACTACTCACTTATTGCATTTTAATTTCTCGAAATTCTAACTTTGTTTCTTCTTGGCAGATATGGCCAACTTTCGGGATTACATGAATATGCAAGTGCCCAAGCCTCCAACATCGAAGAGGAAACCTGAGAATGCTGCTACTGGGGTGAGCAATAGGAGCAGAGGTGGGACAAAAAAAATTTCTGACCGAGCTGGTGCTTCCCCGATTCCTGATTCTGGAACTTCTCCTGCTTTTGAGCTTCAAATCTTAGCTAAGGTACTCCTCCAACTCTTGCTCCCAAGAAAGTCGCCCCTACTCGGATGGCGGACCTCCATGTTCCCAACTAGGGAGTTCTCGTCTCTGACTTTGCTTGCAATCCTCGGATTGCAGTTAGTATGGTGAATAATCTATCTACTCATACTAATGCCTACTGAGCTTCTCGGAGGTATGAAGAGGGTCTAATTGTTGGACTTGAAGACTTCAAGAAGTCATATGACTTCAGGTATATGCTCCGACAAGAAGGCTTTTTTGGCATTCAAGCTGGTCTAAAGTCGGTCAGTAGAGCTCTTGTTGATGCCAAGCTTGATCCCAAGATATTGACTCTTTTTTGTCCAGCTTTGACTAGGAAAGATGACGAAGAAGATTTGAACAAGGATGAAGTTTATGAAACTTATCGGGTTGCTGAGGAAGCTCGAAATGCTCGGGAGGAGGGTGGTGACGAAGATGTGGATATTGACACTTATGTTGATGATGAAAACCCACCTATCGAGGTTCACGAGTTGTCAGATGATGCACTCATTATTCCAAGTGCTCAAGCTTATCCATTCTTTTAACCAAGCAAGCTTTTGTCTCGGCAATAGATCAACCTTCTAAGAATGATCCTCTTACTTCAGTTTAACAATTCCCTTTTTTAGTCGTTTGTGACCATATTTTAAAAAAAGTTTTGTCGTATGTGGTCGATTACTATTTTGTAATAACTCTGGTTTTTATTTCATATTTTTCTTCTTGTTCATTATGGTTTCAAGAATGTCTCGATTTTCTTGATTTGCTAGAGGGTTATGCACACCGAGCACTAATTTTGCTCAATGGTAACTATTTGGATCGCCTGTTTGGCGAGAATAACCCAACGCTTAGTGTTTGAGGTTGAGAAGAAGAACAAACTATTAAGAGGTCAAACTCAAGTTGTTTTCCTTGGGAAAGACTGACCGATGCTTAAGTTAGAAAGTAGGAGAGTAAAGACTAAGAACTTGAGGATTCAGAGCTCTTAGCCAGAAAGTATGCAAAATTATGAATGAATGAATTACCTTGTAAAAGTACCCTATTTATAGTGTTGTACAAGTACCAATCTTTGTTGGAGTTGGATACTCGTCTTCTACTTGCTTTTGGAGACGCCTTACCTCTGATCTTTGAGTTAGAATAGGAGTCTCCTTGTAGAATACCCAGTCTGCTTTAGATAGGGCTCTTTTGGCTTAGCTGAGATCATCATCTCAGTTCGAGAACTGTTCCTCGATGACGAGATGATTCTCGGCTCAGACCTGAACTGGGTAATATAGTCTAGTTAGTTTTATGAACGTCTTTAATTAGTTTGCTCGTGCCACGCACTACGTTTGGATTGGTAGCATAAATATGTTATCATCACTTCTTCTTCTTAGAGTGTTTTTGATGTTTTAACCAGTGTTATCAGAACCGACTCAGCCCATCGGTTGGACCGGTTCAATCCCTACTTTTGAGTTTAGCTAGCTCGGTTCGTATATTGAATCATATAGGCAAATAGTTTGTTGAAAACCAACTAAACCCACAGGTTTGCGACTACCCTTTACCTGCGGTCCAATGTTCATACAATAAAATTTTCTCTGGAAAATAAAGGCTTGCTTTCAGTCTTTAATAAAGAACTTGCCATGACAATGCGCCACTTTTAATCGATGTGAGATTCAAGAATTAAGATACAAAGAAGAAGAAATATAAATGGGGAGAGGAAAACTAACCGAGACTAGAAATGATGCAAGAGAGAGAAAAAGGATGGGCTTCCATCACTTTGTGATTTATGTGGGTCCCACATTCAAATTTCTCCTTCTATTTTACGTCTTCTGCTTCTTTTTTTTCTCAATTTCTTGCTAATTAAATCTTTAAATTATTCTCTTATAACTATTTTTATGAGCTTTTCATAACTAATTTCATATTTTCATGTCAAGATTACTATTATATTATGAGATATATTATTAGAGTTTTTCTTTTTTCTTAAATTAATTAATTTTGTTGATCTATTTGTTATTTGGTATAAAAGTCAGACAACCATATATATGATTAAGTCAAGATTTTTATTTATTATACTACTATTATTATTTATAAATAAATTAAATTACATAATAAAATATGAAGAGAACCATCAAAGTTTTCATATAGTAATTCGAACAGTTCTCAATTTTTTTTAAGATCCCACCACCTCACAATTCACTTACACTTTTCAATTTTTTAAGCTCAACAACGTACATTAACAAAAATATAAAGGGTAGGTTAGAAAGGTAAACAACCGAATCAAAGAATGCCTACTTTCATCTCTCAAAATGATCGTCGTAAGAAAAGTTCACAAAGACATATTCTTGACAAGTGATCAAAACAAGGAATATGAGATATATTTCAAGAAAGTTTTAAGGACGAAAAAATAATGGAGTAAAAAACAAATCCCTCAGAGTAAAACTATTGGCTCAAAACTCATCGGGTACAAGTCTTCACAAATACATATGTGATGAATGACACCATGCAATTTTTTGAGTTCACATGCAACCTAATAATTCATGACAAATTTAATCTCCAAATCGAAAAATGCAAGCGAACTATCTACAGAGTAATTAGTCGGCATAAATTATTTTCATCATTGTGATAGAGCTGAGAACCACCCAAAACACAAGAAACAAAAACACTAATCTAACGTATCTAAGCCCACTTCTATACGGATTAATAACAATGGTATTTAGCACATACCACAAGCCTTTAAACCCATAGGGGTCTCTAGTGGATGAGTTATAATCTCGTGAGGGCTTACTAGGACGATTCCCACAAACATCACAATAATTTTGAAAATTATTTTTTCTAACAAAACACAATAATATACTAATGCAATAGATCTGAGTACATGTCCAAAAGAAATCAAAATATCAAAATACATGTCTCATGTCCCTTCCCCCACACTCAAATACAGTAGTGTCTCCAATGAGACAAAAGATAAAATAATAAGAAATCAACAAAAGATGGGGTAACACAACCTGATAATAAATCAAGACTGAGATGGCGCGTTCGGAGGTGGACATCCCAAGAATGCTATAAGTGACTCCATACCAACTCAACTCGCCTACTCATTAGTGATAGCACGAAATTGTGTCTCCATACACTCGAAACGATCGGGCATAGTAGGTGCATTGGAGCTCCCTTGAGACGCAGAACCTGGGGCTTCTCCTCTAGCAGGAGTCTTGTCTAGATGAGCCCTACTCAGATTCCAAGAAGTCATGGAGAAAGTGGCCATAGGGAAATCGAGGTTCGGTCGTTCTCTCAAAATGATAGTTATGATGTTGCAATAAGCAGGTAATGAGCCAAGGAAAATGAAGTGATTGATTCATTTGCTGACTCTCGAAATTGTTTGTAATCTTCATCATCTATTGCATGATTGCCTCACCTATATCGAACCACTGATTACTATGCATGGCGTAAAGCACCTCTAAGAAAGGACCACGTCACTTCTATTCAAAGCCTACAGAAATAGAATTCTCCTTGATCAACATATCAAGAAGTCTCATGGAACGAGGAAGTGTAGCACGACGAAAAAAACTTGTCCTATAAACACATTAGTCGAGAGGGCCATCACCTTCTCAGAAGGATATGTTGAATCTAGCTGGTTCCTCAAACCCTATGTTGGGAACAAAAGCCCGAGGATATCCCAGAATTTCATAGATGTCAGTCGTGGAAAACTGAAATCGGTCCTCGGGATTCGGTTCCAGCAGATAATTGAGAGAGTGATTGGTAAGGAAGGGCACTACATCCGCGTGCTCACGCAATGCATTGACAACTGTGATAATTCAAGCCTAGGAATCTATGGGTGCCTACTCAAATATATCTAGGGACGCAGCAACAATGTTAAATCATTCTCAGATAAAAAAAGAGCACGAATGCAAATATTCACATAAAGAAATAACAAAGTAAAGTGTCTATCACAAGTGCTCCAAATCATATGAAACTTCCCAGCATTCTCAAAAGAACTAGCTTGCACTAGACAAAACATCTCGTACCTAGTAGTTGTAACCAATTCCCAAAATCTATATAGTCTCATGTATCTATGATAAAGAAAAGATAAGCAGAGACATATAAGACATTATGAGAGAGTAAATCAAAATTTTCAGTGTCTTCTCTTCTCTGTGGCATTTTCTCAGATATGTGATATGCAGGCAACACGCAAATCATCCAAGAGACAAGACAGGAAGATAGAGACCGACTAATAGACGAATCATTCCCTTACACCATGTAATCAACTCAACACAGTACTCAAAATCAGAACGAGTAGGCAGGTAGCAAATCCCTCAAAATTACGCACACAGACACGATTACGGTTTCATTTGTAGATAGAGAATTTCAAAATTGTGGAAACCATGATTAATAGATCCTCCTAAGGGGGCAAACCAAGTAGTGAAATTAAAAGAAAAATACCTAATTCATGTCAAAAGTTGGAAATCCAAGCGTTGGATTTCGGTATCATGCGTGCTTGGTCGTCCGAGTGTGAGAAGGGAAATTCGACTGTGTGCATGAGGGAGTGAAAGCAGACCCAAACCCAAACCCAAACCCAAACCTGTGAGTGAGATGGGTCTATAGGCTGAGAGTTGAGCTTAGGCCCGTGTAGGTGGCTTAGGCCCGTGCAGAAACATGGGCTCCGCTTGGTAGAGCGGAAAGTTTGATTTTCAATGCTAACGAAAATGCTGTAGAAAAAAAGCTGAGCTTAAAGCTGTGAAATATGCTGTGAGGTGTTTGGTGAATTAAAAGCTGACGCTAACGAAAAAGTTGTGGAATAAAAGTATTATAATATTATATTTTTTGATTTTTATATTAAAATTTGTTATTAAATTTAATATTAGATGAATGTAATAAATATAATTTCATTAAAATTAATTTTAAGCATAATCAATTTATTAAAATTTATATTTTAAAATAATGTTGTTAATAATTTAATCTTAAATTTAATTTAATAAATATGATTTATTACTTAAGTTTTATAAATAAGTATAATTTCTGGAAAATTTACTGCTTGTGATTCGGAGTTCTCTAAAAAAAAAATTATTACAATGTGAATACTAGCTGCTCAGTTCAGAAAATCAATAATTACAGGTTCATACTAAACAATATTGATGTGAGACATTTAGAAGTCCATGGACGAATCTTAACATTTGGAGGAGACGACTAGAGCTTTAATTCATGTTTTAATTCATGGATGAATCACTCTTTAATTCATGTTTTAATTCGTTTTAGTGGTCGTAAACAATGCGAAATCTGCTATTATCGTCCATCTTTAGTTAGTTTTGATGTTGAAGTGTATAATGACTCTGTGTGAGTTTTGATGTTGAAGTGTATAATGACTCTGATCCACACACTTGCCAAACATGTAGTTTGATTGTTCTCGTCTCTTTCCATCCAGGGCAAAGTCAAAAAATCTCTCTTCAATTTATGTGAAACAAAAGTATGTCGTACACAAGACTACTATAGTGGGCGGGGTCAAAGACAGACACAATGTACACAGACCTTACCCCACATAATATGTAAGATGTTTTCAGAAATTCAAACAATGACGCAGACCTTACCACACATATATTTTCACTGTTCATGTACCAAGGAATATAGAAAAAGGGCAGAAAGAAAAAAAAAGACTCTCAGTAGACATCAAGGAAAGGAATATAGAAAAAGCAGAAAATACAGAGACGATCAGTACAGAGCTGCATAGGCATGGTTCTGTTAAGTGTTCCATTCAAATAATGATAATTCTTATTATTCCATTCGTGCATCAACACAAATGAATCGATTACAATAGATCGCCTGCATGTCTTCATCCATGTTCACAAAAGCTTACAAGGTAAATATGTTTTTACAGCATCTCTTCTGAAAATGTTTCAGAAATTACGTGGTAAATACATTTAATACTGATCCCTGTCTAGAACCATTTTTTGCGTCATATTAGCAATGGCCAAATAACTTGTGCTACTTACCGTACCAAGCACCATCTACCATAAGCACACTATCCTATTCTGGTGCTTAATTGGCTTTTACATACGTATTGAAACTTCACGTCCAAGTCTTATCTTCTCTAATAATTCTTCTATTTACCTGAAAAGTACGTATCACATCAATTTGGATATATTAAGATGCTTCCCAGACCTTGTAATCTTGTCCCTCAATCGCTAAAGACCATCTTTCAGGGGCACTTGGGGGTTCAAAATGCCCTGGTCCTATCTTCATTGCAACTTTCTCGTCAATGATTGCTGCATATACATCCCTTTCTGCCTTGATAATTTTAACCTTATGTAGCACAAAAAAAAAATGATGTTCAGGACTAGTATTTTGATCAGGCACTCTTTCTTATCACTATAGCATACCAACATGGGCATCAGAGAACTCTAACAGACATCTGGAAGTCTTACCTGAAATATAAACTAATAGCTCTCCACTAAGTACCAAAGGGGTAAAAGCAAAAAGTAAAAAGTGATACAGAACTGTAAGATATTGACCATGCAACATAATCATATTAAAATCACTTCAGAAGAGGTTTACTATAACTAAAATATCAGTCAAGTTGCATCCTTTGATCTTTTTTCTTTCTCATCTGATGTTTTAAGCTAATATTACTTTCAAAGCATCTTATGCTTGTTATGTGCCATAATGAAATTGTACCTTCCTATTCTCTTTCCAAAAATTTCTCTCTTAACATACGTCTAAGCACTAAAAATAGAAAACCCTTGTTTTGATACTTACCGTACTACGACAGTGTACGTTGTTGCGGTTTCTGACAGAGATAAGAGCTGCAATTTCAGATTGATAATGAGAAAAAATATGGTCATAGAACAAAGCTGGTGTTCCTGGGTGTGTCAGGATATAGGCATAGCCTTGCATTTCTTTCCCCCGTGGAAATCTCCAATGACCCTTTAGGAACAAAGAATAGATGAAGTAAATATACAAGTTAGAAACAAAATCAAATGTGGGAAACATTATCAAAGGAAGGTCAAGTTTTTGTGGGTATCACAATTATAGATAACTCCCATACTAAAAATCCCACCATTTGATACGAGAATCACCATAAACATAGCATATCTCAGCATTCACCAAAAATTTTGTTTTACTGTTGCATCTATCTCATCAATTGTCAACATCCATATGATTCTGTCTCTCCTTGTGGTTGTAGTCCATAAAATGGCAAGTTAAAATGAAAAATCCATTTGAAAAATGTCATACCTGAGTAGAACCAGTGTCATGATTCTCGATAAAGGTAACAGCACGAGATGGCCACCATCCAACAACCCCAGGGGGCTTTCCCTTCTCATCTGACAATCGCCAATATTCACATCTTTCCAACGCCTAAAACATAACAAATACAAAATATCTAAATACAACATCCTTCCCCCAACTGTAACAGAAAATAAATATTAAACTTTCATATTTTTAAAGTTTCCTAATCTTCCAGTGTTGCAAGTGCCAGAAAATTCTTAAATAATGCATCATAAGCTAATGTACTTGATATAAGAGATATCAGCAGAAAGTTCTTGATAATCCAAGGAATTAAATATATTCTTAGAAACGCCCTAGCAGTTCTTCATTCCAACATGGAGGGATAAAAATAAAAATGGACGTTCATAATGCCTTGTGTTTTCTATAAGTAATAACATAGTACAATAATTTTATAATCATTTTACTTCCATATAAACAAAACTGAAAACTTGAGAAATTCCTACAAGCCCTTGTTATCAACAATTTACATATGTATGCAGTTTGGAAAGAATGACTGAAATGAGATAAGACAAAAATATATGCAGAAGCATGAGGCAATAACGCAGTAAACATTTGATGTAAAGGGATTGGTAAAATTCATCAGTTGATCAAACTTCTAGGAGTTCTAAAGAAAGAATCGTCTAGATGAATGCTTACTGAATGAAGAATCCCTTTCGTGGTAACGTCAAAAGCGCCAGCAGTTCCATTTGCAGCATTTATCCAGTCAACAATTCTCTGTCGATGTGCATCTTGATTATGATCCATTTCACCATACGTATAACTGAGGGAGTCCCAATACTCGCCTACAGCAAAATAAGGTTCACTTGAATCCATGTAGTCCTTGACATAGCCACCCCAAAATCCTCTAACAAAATCAAGTCTCCATCCATCATATCCAATTTCTTCTCTGTAAAGCAGATATTACAAGAAAATGGTAAACTTAACGTTATCTGATATTATTCAAAAGATCCGAACTGAAGCACAGACCAGAGAGAAATACACTTAGTAAGATCTAAGGTGCAATGGCTGAACTTCTTGGACTTCATGACGAAAAAAGTAAACTTGAAAAAATTAATGGGATAAAAAATACAACCATTTGGAGCTAAATAACTCAGGCCACATTTTTGCAACAAACTGATTAACTGGCAAGGAAAACATTTTGTTGCTAACCCTACTCAGATGACAATTTTCAAGAAGAATTAGAAGACCAGCTAAAAATGATATGAATCATGCACATATCATCCCTTCATGAAGGATGTTTACTAGGAATAGATCATATTGACAGATTAACTAAGGACCAAGTTGACATAAATTCTCAAGAAGAGACCCCTCCACAATTTTTTTTGAGGATTTAGATAATAGAGTTAAGAACTTGACATCTTTGAGAATTCTTATCATTGTCGTCGTCGTCCAAGCCTTTATCCTAAAAGTTTAGGGTCAGTTACATGAGTTTATGAGAAAATCAACGGGAATACACTACTTGTTATTGTCCACCAAGCAAACCCTAATCTTATTAACTACATCTTCACTAATGTCTCCACCATCTTGAAAATCCAAGCCATGATATTTAAAAATTTTACTTTTGTTTCTTCTTTCACATCTATTTCGGTCGTTTGTTCGTTCCCTTGTATTGTTTTACTTAATTTAAATCACTTAAACTCTGAGACTTGCCTTCATATCTCGAGTTTTGAGTTAACTCCCAATATTGTCTCATCCACTAGAACCCAATATTGTCTCATCCACTAGAACTATAGCATCAGCAAACAACATGCTCCAAGATACTTCACTTTGGATATGTCGTGTGAGTTCATCCATCACCATAACAAATAGGAACAAGCTTAGTGCCGACCCATGGTGCAAACCAATTGTCATGGAAACTCCTTTATAACTCCATCATTAGCCCTAACACTAGCTACGGCTCATTCATACATATCCTTGATCATAGCAATATAACTAATCGGGACTTCTCTTCTCTAAAATCCACTACATTACTTCCCTAGGTACCCTTCATATGCCTTCTCGAAGATTATATATATTAAATGAAGATCTTTTTTCTTTTGTCTATATTTTTTACAAGTCCCCTTAATAAAAATATCGCCTCCATTGTGGATCGTCCCAACATAAAACCAAATTGATTTTCGGATATCGTAGATACCGATCTCAATCTCTGTTCCATAACTCTTTCTTCAAGTTTCAATGTGTGGCTCATAGGCTTGATGCCTTTATAATTGTTACAAAACTTTGGATATCACAGTTGTTCTTGTATGTAGGTATTATAGTGCTTTTCCATTCGTCAAGCATCCTACGAGTCTTAATAATTTGATTAAATAGCTTAATTAGGCATACTATATGATAAGGACCCCTCCATACCAGTGTTTCATGGGCTCTGGAGAGTCCAGACCCAAACCCCACCCTAACAGTCCAATAGGCCCAGCCCACATCCATGGATGCACGCACTCATGGACCGGCTGTAGTCCAATAGGCCTCCACAATACCAATGTTTCATGGGCTCTTGTGAAAACCTATTGGATATTTTAAGGAGTGTCTTTGCCTTCCTTTTAAACAGCACTTAACTCCCCTATCTTTCCGATGTGGGAGTTTCTATCAATACCCTCCGCTTTACTGAGCCAACGCCCACATTGGCACACTCTGCGGCCACCAGACCTCCACGGGCTTTACAGACTCTCCCTACCCTACCCGGATCTGCAGGTAGCCCCTCCCGTGGCACGTCCAACCCAGTGCAGGGATTACCCGGACAAAGGGAGATAGGCCCGCCCACACACGAAGGACCAAACAACTCCGATACCATTGATAAGGACCCCTCCATACCAATGTTTCATGGGCTTTGGAGAGTCCAGGCTCAAACCCCACCCTAACAGTCCAATAAGCCCAGCCCGCATCCATGGATGCACTCACCCATGGACCGACTGTAGTCCAATGGGCCTCCACAATACCAATGTTTCATGGGCTCTTGTGAAAACCTATTGGACATGTTAAGGAGTGTCTTTGCGCTCCTTATAAACAGCACTTAACTCCCCTATCTTTCCGATGTGGGAGTTCCTATCAATGGGTAATGATACAAACGCGCAGGCCCAAGAGGCCCAAACAAAGCAGTTGAAGGTCTTTGTAAGGAAATCCAAAGGGTAGTTTCATGATTTGTAAGAGGGTGTTTTGGGTAGTTTGCTTTTGTGATCTGTGTAGAAAAAGGTAAGAGTTGGTTTAGGGCGGCATCTGGTTATTGAGATTAAAGTGGTTAGGGTTTGGGAAAGGGCTTACTCTTGGAGTGCAGCCTTAGCTATGTGGTCGGAGGTCTGGGTTGTAACACTATACCTACATCTCCTACGCATTTCCACACTTCAATTGCCATTCCATCATGTCCCATGACTTTATCCACTTTCATTCTACTTAAGGCTTCCTCCACTACTTTCACCATAATATATCTCTTACATACCAAGGATCCCTATTCTCAGAAGAAATATGAAGATCTTCAATATTCCCTCTGTTCATCATTAAGCAGGTTGTTGAAGTAAATTCTTCACCTCTCATTAATTTCTGTTTCCTTCGCCAAAACTCTACCATCTCTTTCCTTGATGCATTTTACATGATTTAGGTCCTAATTTTCCTCTCTTGTAGTATAGCTAGCTTGAAAATATATTTTCCTACATCTCTTGTATCTAACTTGTTATATAACTCGGTATATGATTTACGATATGTCTCTCCTATAATCTTCTTAGTTTCTTTTTTTAAATACTTTGTACATTTCATAACTACCCTCGTCCCTACCATTATATGGCTTCCTATAACATTTTCTCTTAGTCCTAATTGCTTTTTTAACATTCTCATTCTAGGGCCTTTCCACCCACCATGTACCTCTTTTGCTACTTGTTTGATAGAAGCCGGTCATCTCTCCCACATTGAGTTTGTTTCCCCAACTAAACTCCACTTTGCATTCTTAAGTAATTTTTCCTAAAAGCTATATATTTATCTTCTTTTAGATTCCACTACCTAATTTTATATTCTTGTGCTACTCTACTTCTATATTTCGCTTAAAAATGAAATCTATTAGACTAGAGTTATGCCCACTCCTAAAGGTAATTAAATATGATTCTTCCTCTTTATACCAAGTATATACTAGATACAAGTCACACAACACGAAAAACTCTTGTTTTTCCAGCCTTATTTGTATTCTAAAACTCATACCTGCATGTACACTATCAAAAAGTTTCCACTCTCTCTCCCCACATGTTCATTTAAGTCCTCCTAAAAATATTTTATCCCTACTTGGAATGTCTTGAACAATCTCATCGAGATCCTCCCAAAATTGTTTATTGGTACTAGGGAATGAGATAATTAATAACTAGTGTACCATAATTTATAACCAGTCTTTTTCAATCTCTAGATTTTTCACCACCCTGTTAGTTTCTTGTAGACACATTATGTTAACCCTACGTCTAATCATGGTATCAACTAGTTCAGTGAATCTGCTTGTAAGTGACCCTATGTTCCAAGTGTCTATCCTTATCCTATAATCATGAACTAGCTTCTTTACCTCCACCTATCCAAAACAGAGGAACCATTGTCTATGTCTCATTGCATCCGGATGACTATGCAAGGCGTTTCTTGTGGGGGACGTCCTAGCATGCCCTTAGTCATTTATGATTACACCCGAGGTCCGATGCAACGCTCACTATCAAGGTATGCCCGTGCAAGCCCTCGATCATTTATCTCCACACCCGGGTTCCGATGCAATGCATCACACATAGTTAACGCCCCAACAAATTTCTCATGTTCATACATTTGAAAAGTTTTATACTGGTTGCCAACTACCACAACCCTCCTCTTTTATCCGTGGTTGGGACCGGCTGCAATAGAGACAAGCTTGCGTGCATATTTGTTCTATCATATTGTGCAAGACATTGTACCATACCGTGATTAGGCGATGTTAATGAAATACCAAGAGGAATCTATGAATTTTGTACAAGTTTGAAATCGATAAGTTCCGTTGAGATGGTTAAAAAGGTATCTTCTAAAGTTTAAGCTGATCAATGACTACTGTAGTCAAGATTAATGCCAAATTTTCGAAAAGTTTGAAAATTCAGACTTATGTTCTTTTTTTAGTTTCTAGTGAAATAAAACACGAATATGGAGGTAAATGGCTAAATGCTTTGGAGTGCATTCTGGTCAGAGGAGGAAACACCGGAGAATGCTTCTTGATCTATTGACTTCTGAGATATATATTACAATTACAATTACACATACACCAACCATACAATCAGAGTGCGAAGTAAATAAAACAATCAAGGAAACTCTCAGAAACAAGATAAAAAAAAGTCCAGCCTACTAACCTCAGCCAGTATAACCATTCTTTGATATCTTCCCTCACAAAATCTTGAGAATGATCAATGTTTGGAGCTGCATGGAAGTTATCCCCACTACTCTTGTTGCCCCTACCCTTTATGAAAAAATGAGGTAATCTTACACATCCAAAGACACAAAATTCACTAATAACAAGTGTTGCTTCAGAAATAGAAGAAACTCCTGAAAGCTGCAGGTTTTCCTTTCCCTCCCCTAAAATTAATCAATTCAATTCCAAACCTAATAAGAAGAAACAAATAGCAAAACATGGAGATCAAGACTTCAACTAATAATACCAAAACAATACCACAAGATCTATGCATGCTAGTTTTATGCTATGGTTTATTAATTAGCTACAACATTTATTGCATTCCTTAGTTCAGAAACTTGCATTACATGCAACAACCTTAGGTCCCATGAGATATACATAGATGTTAAGTGGTAATTTGTGATTTGATTAGAATCTTAAGAAGTTAGTTGGCAGGTGTTAAAATGGAGCAAGATGTCTAGAAGTTTGAACAGAAATCTTGTGCGCTTGTTTATATATATGATTTGGTATTGCATCAGCAAACTAAGACAATCATATTGTTTGGTAGGAGTGTAAGCTGATATTGCATGGGCAAATCAGTCATGTATTAGAAGTTTGTTTTGATGATGTAATAGGATGAGAAGTTGAAGTCTCTAGCAGACTTCTTAGATGGTTGGTGTTGTCTACTATATAAGGACCTAGTTGGTCTTCTTTTGTACGAGCTGGAAATTCTACAGTAATAAAGCAGCAACTTGTAGCCTTTATTCTCTATCAGTTATCAGGTCTAAAACCAAGACACGTGATCTATTTCAAACAATAGTGAATTAATGGATATATAAAGATATTTCATTTATTATATAGTTGATGTTGCTTCTGTTGTTTTCTGATTGATTATTATTCTCAGTACATTGTACTGAACTAAAAAATACATTCCCACCTCTTCTTACGTGGAGAGGTGCTACTATAACTACTAGTAAATGTCAGCTTTTCTGCCATAATTACTCCTACAATTGTTAGCACTACTGCACAGTTACATCTACAACTAAAAATGCTAATACTACGGCTGTGATACTACCATTGCCGCTATTGGAAAAAGGATTTAACTATCAACAATAAATCAAGCAGATCTTTATGGCTGATTGTTTTACTTCCATGAATGTTTTGCCATGGTAATTCTTAACAACAAACTCATAAGATTTTTGTATTCTTCTTCTTCTGGGAGGATAACTAAAGAAAAAAGTTCACATAGGGCATACAATCATAGGCGCAGTGACAAAGGGTGATTTCTAGTAGTCATAACCACTTTTTTTAAAACTAAATTGAACAATGCCATAAAGACCGATATTTCAGCTATCAAAATAATGAGCAGGCGTCAAAGGACATTATTTATGGCATATTGGCATACAATCTTGATGGAAAGAGGTGAGTTGAAGCAGCATGAGTAAACTAGAAGTGATTTGATAACATGAACCATGCAAGTTCTATACCTGCATTGGATTCACAGATATAAGATTTTATTCTTTAAAAAATGAGCACAACCACATCCAGATCATTATATGGGTAGTGGAAGGACAAGAACCTGTCTCTTGCAACATTTAATGGTCGCATACTTCTGAAACTGCATAGTTTGTCATGTAATTCTAGCTAATTGAGGCAGAGAATCTATTTAGTGGATTGAAACCAAAATTCTTTAATAGAGTTACTTTTCCAATCCCCAAAATTTTGGAAATAGAACTTTGAGATGATGATGATGACGTAAAAATGATGAGATGGAAACAACGAGCAAATCATAGAAGAGCTTGAGAATTATTAATATAAAGTTCATGATGCTTTGCATTTACCTGTATGCCTATTTGGCCATAATCTATGGTACACATACGTCTTTTAAATTTATAATTTGGATGCACAAAAGTGCAAAAATACAAAATCTGCAAACTATTACACTAGAATAGGCTGGTTTCAAAAAATATTAAGGGCATGTTTGGAAAGTGCTTTCTTTTTATGTTTCTCCATACAAATTCAGGTTTACAAAGGATACTAGACACTAAACGAGATTCCAAAATTCTAGCAAGAAATTCACTGAATGCAATCACCCTAAATGGCACAAAGCTAAAAGTACAGTACGTTTTTATAGTCTATCATATTATACAGTGTAATAAAAACCGGACAGGAGGCTAGTGTGATCGGTTGAACCAAGAAGCGGCACATGATCCAATTCGGATACTCATAAAAGCCAGAATTTCCAGTTGAATTGAGTTAGACCGTTTTGAACCAGTCAACCTGGGTTGACTTATCTATCACTGCATAGTTGGCTAGACAGTGAAAGTCCTATCAAGAGTACGTATCACTTTGATATGGAGTATTCTATACAGTACTATAAAATTAAGCGTGTGTTTGGCAGAGCGTTCAAGGAAGCTTAAGAGCTAGTGGTATCGCCAGCGGTACAAGCTCTACCAAACAGACTGAATAAGCTAGTAGTATCGCCCTACCAACGCCAGCTTTACCGCTCCCAAAAGAAAGCTCTAAAACAAAGTTTTTTCTCAAGCGTTTATCTTATATCTATGCTTCGTTTGTTTCGTTCTGTTACAAGAGAGCCTGAAGAGTGTTTCCCAGAGTAGATCTCTCATCACCCACCACCACACCAGCGAGGTACGGCGTTGATCTGGCTTTACCCTCCATCAATTCTTTTGTTCGATTTTTGTTTTTCCCTTTTGCTGATAGTTGTTATTTTACACGATGATGTTGCGTCTCCGTCGTCGCTGGAGGCAGGGAGATCACAAAGGCTTTTGATTTGCTGGTAAGAATCCATATCTTCCCTACTCGTTCGAATTTGAGCAAATCGATGGATGTTTAATTTCATTATGGGACTTGGTGGGAAAAAAGTGTAAGATCTGGTGAAGAGATGCAGTCATGGATGTTCTAAAAGAATTTGAAACTCTTATTATTTCTTTGAAATCATTAATTAGTATGCTCATATGATTAGGCGTTTTAGGCTATGCTCTTGGAACGGGGCTACTATTAGCATTATTTTTTATGGGTTTCGTCCATTTGTTTTGCTTGATTTTAGGCCTGATAGTGTTCTATCTAAGAACGGGGTAGTTCTCTTTTATGGCCATTTCTTCTTGTTTTATCCTCTTGTGAGAGGTATCATTTATCTCAGTTCGGTCATGGTCGCCGCGCAACAGGTCCTCGTGAGGTGTTCAACCACGCACACTCATCTCTCCGAAGTGTAATTGAGAGAATTTTTGGGGTGACCAAAAATAGGTTTCCTATATTGAGAAAGATGTCATCTTACCCCTTTGAAACCCAGATTCATATTGTAATTGCGTGTATGGCACTTCACAACTTCATTCGATTGAGGGTGATGTATGATGAAGAATTTACAGCAACAGATGAAGGGTCAAGTAGTTCAGTTCAGGAACCACCTACTGAAGATGTTGGGATGATGAATTGTGTGATGGCAGAACCATGTCCTCTGTACGGGATAAGATTGCAGATAAACTTTTGCGTAGAAGGCAGAGGCAGTGAGTGTTTGAGTGGTATTAAAAACTCATATGGTTTGTGACATCAAGATAATTAGCAATACTTGAACATTTAATAATATTAATGTGTAATATTAAATTTAAATGTGGACATTTACAATTATTTGTATTAAAAAAATCCCCAATTTATTTTGATCTGGTCTTTTAAAAAGATAACTCGTTTATTTGTCAATTAACCAAACAATGCACAATTCAGTACCGCTTATAAGCTTTAAACAACTTTTGGTTTCACCAAACACCTCAAAGCTTATTTCATAACTTTAAGCTCAGCTTATTTTTCACAGCTTAACCGCTAGTGTTGAAAATCAATACAACCGCTCTACCAAACGGAGCCTAAGATAATCTCTCGAGTGACCATATCTTACATATGAGAATAATCAATATAGCAACTTGAATTTCAGTGTGCATTGTATGACAAGAATGACGTATCTTTACAACTAGATAACTTGATTTGAACTCGACAAAGCCTTTATCTCACACCAATTATAGGGTAAATTAGTCTCCTTCCCTTCAAAGGACTAATTCCAAGTATTTTCATTCTAGAAAGACATTAGTTTTAAGCGAATCTAAAATCACATTCTAACAAGTAACAACAACAAATGCATCCAATATCGAATAGAACTCAAGTCAAATACCTGAAAATGTGGATCATCTGCAACAACCGCACGATCATCCCAATTTAAACGGCCACCAAAAATATTCCACACACCATTTGGATTTTGATAGGTTGCACAGCGGTGATTCAAGACAACATCCCCCAAAACTTTGATACCAACTTCATGGAGTGTCTTTACAAGATCCTTTAGCTCATCAATACTTCCATATCTAACAATAAAGAATAGAAGTCTTGATCAATATTTGGTATTATGTTAGCTCCTACTCTTCCAATCAATATATACACACATGAACATGTGTGAAAACAACAATACAATTGATTATCCACGAGATATTTTCAAATATTTCCACGAGATGCATCTTAACTCATTGTAATGATCTACCATCATTCTAGCAAGTGGAAAAAAAAAAAAAAAAAAAAAAAAAAAAAACACTACAATTGATTATCCAGAATATTATAAGCTTAGATCATTTGACCAAGTACAGGATTTTGTTTCTCCTCCTTCATGGTTTGTGACAAATGTATGCACATACAGAATTACAAATCTAAAAGGATAAGTTACAGAAAAGCATCAGCTTCTATTATTTTCCTCCCTGGAGATGAAAAAAAAATCACCTGGAGTTCAAGTTATATAAATCCTTTGGCATGTACCCCTCAGGTGACACAGACTCTGTTGGTGGTGGCAACCAAATGACAGTGAATCCCATGGAAGATATTTCAGTAGCTTTTTGTTTCAGGTCCATGTACCATCTTCCAGATCTATGAGATTCCCAATTAAAACCTTGGCATAATATTTCAAACCCTGATCCTGTCCCAGAGCATATTCTAACTGATGGTTTCTGGACCTTAGATTCAGAAATGGTTTCCTCTGAGAAGGTAGGGATGGAACTTCTGAAGATGCTGTACGCTTCAGCTGCCAGTTTTTCAATTTCCTGAAGAATGCTTTCCTGTGCTTCTTTTGTTTTTGTCTTCCGACTCTTCTCAGATGAAATGTCACTCACTAAGTTTCTTATTTCATTAATTATTCCTTCAGTATAGGCAACTGGAGAAATTTCTTCATTTGTATCTGTTGCTCTCTCAGCTTTAAGTACATCAAATTGACCCTGTCCAGGTTGAGAATGCAAGCCACCTGAACCAGAAAGAGGGATATGGAAATCATTTCCCAACCATTTCAACCAAGTGCTTTCATTTAGCTTGAGAACAAAAAGAAATCCTTCATGTTCTTCATCCAGAGTAAATAATCCGGAACATCCATTTCCACCCTCTTTTGGCTGCATAACAGATAACCATGTAAATTTGAAGAAGAAAAAAAGTATGATAATAGCCATTCAATCTCAAATTAATTGACAACAGTATGCAAGTTGTAGTGAAGACACTCAATATCAAAGCTTCCAACAAAGACGAGTAGCAGAAGGTAGTATGAAGAATATAACAATGCTTTAAACCAGGCATAATTAGTACATGCAGCGTGTGATCCCATGCTGATACACCCCCATTTTGGCAGACAAATTCAAACTTGTAACAAACAAAATTTGTCTACGAGAAAATTGATTCTAAAATATCTACAGCAGTAGAGAGAACATATGCAGACTCTAATGTATACAGCAAACAATTGAATTTAATCCACTAATCCTGGATGACGTTAACTTCAACAGTTATACCATGCAATTATAATATGACAATTGTTAGAAATGCTCCTGAAAAGAAAAAAAAAAAAAAAAAAGCGCCCCATGATATGGTTTAGGGAGAGGAAAGCATGTATTACACTACTGGATTTATCCTCCAAAGCAAGAATAACTTCGTACAGGATACTGGGTTCTCGTTAAATGGAAGTATATGCTTGCTACCTGCAATAGAGTGCGCAAAGCCTTGTTCTTGAATACAGTTGTCTCTGGTGGATATGGAGCTTTTGGAATTTCCCAATATTTGGCATCATCTCTACAAACTCCCCAGTGAACAATTACGTCACCAGGTAAATCAGTCTCCATATACAGAAGATTCTTAGCCGTCTCTGGAGATTTCTGAACCGAAACAGTCATTGAGTTTTCAAAAGAAATTTCCTTTGTGATAGGTTGCTCCTCATAGAATCCTTCTAGGAAGATTTTTTCTTGCTTGGTATCTTCCAATTCACTGCTACTACCTTGAAGTTTAGAAGCAGATGATTCTTTTTTCAGAATTATGTTCGAGAGTGATCCCAGGGCTCCTGGGATTAAGGATGACAGTCAAACTATCAGCACATCATGAAAATTGAGGGTAGAGGAGAAAATCAAAAACCACAACTCATAGCCCAGCACCCGTCTCTAACTAATAATGTTAAGTATGGATGAGTACTGTGACTGTTAAATAAGTAATCCACTTGATTCGAATTTCCACGCTGATCTGTGACAGGACCAAGTTATGAGAAGGTATTAAACAAAAGTTTCAGTTTCAATCACACACTATAGAACCATAAATAACAAAGTCCGAATGAGGTCACACAACATACAAAAAGGAGCACAAACAACGAATAGAAATCAAGAAACTAGTAGCCTCTCACTGCTGTTTAAGTATTTTACAGTATCCAGAAATGAAAACACATATGGACAGTTAAACCAATTTTATTCCTCTCCGCTTAACTCATAGTTCCAGTAAGTCATGCTTGCTAAGAACCTGCTCTAAATTGAGAGAACTTCTTGGGAACAAATAATATTATTAACCTTGATCAGGACGGTCTTCCCTGACTTTGTTACCCCCAGTCGAGTATAGATATGTTCTGGGATTAGAGATCCACAGTATTAAACAAGAATATATTATGCGATAACGACAGCATATAATGGCTAATAGTACCTTTCCAGAGACCCAGGTCCCTTTTTGCACCAATCATGTTTCCATCATCTTGAAGGTAGTCCACAAGAGGCACTTTAAAATCTCTCCCTCTATGTTGATACCATGCTCCAGTTTCTTCATCCTGAGCCACCAAAATACCCAAAAATACAGGGGAAAAAATGGTTTAACTTAGAGAACTAGCATAAACAACTAGCACGCTCAACTACAACTGTTGAAAATTCAAACCTTCAGCACAAAATTTATTCCTGCAATTTCACCATTGGGAATGACGTTAATCTTCACTTCATAAAATATATCTTGCTCTGACGATTCCTTCAAAGGTGTCTCTATTGCATAGTCCTGGGCAAAAGATCAATATGGATAAGGCAGAAACAAGTTATCTTCAAGATCAGTAATTGGCTAGTAAAAGCCAAGGCATACCTTGATTGGAATTGAACCGGGAGGTCTCATACTTTTAGGAGGTTGATCCCATTCACTACAAAATTTGGAAAAAGATTTGTCACTCAATAATCATTTCAATATTCTCATCAATTATTGACGATCAACTTTGAAGCAAAATAAGAGAAACAGAAAACACAATAAGAGAAACGAGAAGCTAAACCTGCCATTGTCTTCAATGAGAGAAACTCCCCAGTGAAGAATCCACTTCCCCGGAATGTTACAGCCTATAGTAAGCTCCCAAGCGGCCTCATCGTTCCCTTGATCTAGTCTGATGAAAATCTTCCCCTCCACCTACCAATCCATATGAAATCAAAATCAAATTGCACATATAATAAGACATAAATGAAACAATAATAACTGACGAAAATCTTCTCAGAAATCCTAAATTTCCCCAGCAACCAAACACATCAAGTAACACCAATACACAACAAATAACATTTTATTGCAAGAGAAGAGAAAGCTCAAACCCTTTGAGTTCTTATGAGGGAAAAGGTCTCCTTGAAGAATACATCCGCGGATTGAAAGGTATCGAGGACAGCAGCATCAGCTGAGCTAGCTCTGACGGGTTGGACCCTGTGACGGGGCTTGAAGTTGCAGAAACTTGCGCCATTAGAGAGTAACTCGACGGTCTTGGAGCGAAAATTCAACGAAGCAGGATTCAACAAACGCGAATTTCGAGGTCGGAGTCTTGGGTGCCTCTGTGTACGCGAATAACGGAGCAGAGGCTCTGTCGTAACGGTCGACATGTGTTTTGTTTTGTGTTATGATAAACACACGAAGGATCCCAAAAATGTGAACAACAACAGAAACGATGAAACAGAAGGGAAGGGAGAGGAGAGGAGAGGAGAAGAGATATCAGAAGTTCAGTGATTGATATTTTTAATCAGAGTAAAAATTAAATTGGTGTTCTCTCTCGTGCGTTTTGTTTTGTAGAGATCCAAGCTCTCTCCTCCGTGCATTACCCCCTCTAAAGTCTAAATCCACCGTCACTCTGCCAGAGCCACAAAGGCATAAAGTAAAAAAATATTTTTTTCATACACACCGACAACACAACTTTTGAGATTTCAAATTTCCATATTAAAATTTAAAATCTTCTTGTATTTGTGGTTTGATAGAAAGGAAGTGGGTGAAAAATCTTAGTTACTTTTGAGTTTTGAGAGTTGTTAAATAATTAACTAATGGACCATTTTATGAAACAGATGCTGCCAACAAAATGTAAATTGAGGAATAGAAATTTTTTTTGTGGCAGCTAATCGAGGTTTGAGATATTTTTGTAGTTTTCACCTTTATAAAATATATATATATGTATGTATGTATATGTCTGTGTGTCACACACACTAATAAAATAAGATTATTTATAGCCGCCATTGTGTCTCTTTCTGCATTGAAGATCCTTTTAAGTATCTATTGACAGCAAGCAAGGTGTGGTTCAACTTCAAAGATGTGATGAGAATCTCACATTAAAATATGATAGATTTAAAGTATAGCTTATAAGGGAGGATAAATTTTTTTTTATCGACCTATGTTTTCAATAGAGAGTTATGTCCAAACTTGTGATGTTAGACTTGGGTTCATATCCCGTGTGGTGGGTATCCATATTGGTACTTGCATTGAGAGTGCACTTGCCTGTGTGCAAGCCCTGGGCTGATACTATTATAGATGGGCCTATCCCAGAGCCCATATCTTGTCGAGTTGGGTTAGCAGACTGTGGACCAAATTTATTGTGGGCGGGTTGGAAAAGAGAAAAAGTCATTCAACTAACTGGGAAAGCCTAATCCATTCGATTGGCAAGGTTATGTGATCCTGTCTCACAGAGGTCCGATATGTGATCCTGTCTCACAGCGATATGTGATCCTGTCTCACAGGTCCGAGGTGATAAGTGAGTCGATGGTCGAAATGGTCCAGCCCTAGCCATGCACGAGGACGTGCGTACTCCCAGGGGAGGATTGATGAGAATCTCACATATCAGAAGATGGTGGATTTAGAGTCTAACATATAAGGGAGGACAAACCTTCTATTGTCTACTTGAGTTTTCAATAAAGAGTTAGACCTAAACTTGTGATGCTAAACTTGAGCCTCATCCAGTGTGGCGGGTATTCACCAATGTGTGAGCACTCTTTACTATTTTTTGAGAAAAAGAAAATCGTGTGCACTCTTTTCTTCAGTCTTTTTCAATTACAAGCACCGACAACGGATTCGATGGAATGTCTAGCGAGTTCAAGAATCGATTCAGGCGGCTTTTGGCATATGGTGGTAGTACTTTAGCCGGTTAACACATTGGAATGTCTAGCATCATCTTCGCAAAGTTGACAGCAAGTTCCAGGCACGTTTTGGTGGAGTCTTGTAGCCGTTGGCATTCATCTTGGCTGGGACGGGGTTTTGGTGACCGACCGATTCCTTGGGCAGCACCGGATGGAAATATTTAACTTCAGGTGTGGGGCGGCAAGGGGAGAGAGATACATAGGGCAGAGAGTAGAAAATCTAGGTTTTCTTCTGCACTTCACGAATCCCAAAACTAGTTATTATAGGTTTAATTCAGCCTTTTTTCCTTTATTTCAATTTTTAACCCTCAAAGATTTTTCCTTTTCCATTTAAACCCCATGTTCATAAGAAATTTTCAATTAGCCCCCTAAACAAAAGTTTGAGGTTTTACAACCATAACTAAATTGCCTATATCCTAATGTATTTATCCATTAGAAAGCCCCTTTGAGCCTAAATAAGCCTTTTTATTCCTGAAACTTATCTACTTGACCTTTTAACCCGA
The DNA here is from genome assembly GCF_013401445.1 of Tripterygium wilfordii. Classification (NCBI taxonomy): domain Eukaryota; kingdom Viridiplantae; phylum Streptophyta; class Magnoliopsida; order Celastrales; family Celastraceae; genus Tripterygium; species Tripterygium wilfordii. The sequence continues at coordinate 8,009,940 of NC_052237.1, read as the reverse complement.
AAAACAATTATTTACCTAATTCTAAGGGATTAGTGGAGCATGGTACGAGATTTTTCAAGTGTTGATGGTATTCAAGTATGTTGAGTTTGTTGATGAAAGAATTAAGTGTGGGGGAGTTCTTGTTTGTTTTGGGATGTTATTTGGTAGAGAATAAGTGTGATATCAAACACACGTGCATTAATGTGTCGAAAAAGAAAAGGAAAAAAAAAGTGAAAAAAAAAGACAAAAATATTTAGTATGATTCGACATTGTTTTGAATTGAAAAAAAAAAGAAAAAAGAAAAAAAGGAGTTTATGTGCATAATGCAAGAATCTTGAAGTTGTGAAGAATCGGTGGAGTATTGAATGTTGAGAATGAAGATTGGGCAGACAAGAATATATATGCCCTAATTTTTGTGCTATACTAGTTCTTTAAAATTTTTGTGATTTCCTATACCACTTTTTCTTTTTATCTTCACCCTTGGCGCCATTACAACCTTGAATAAAGACATCTTGATTCATGAAGTTACATGTTTTTAATAGTATAGAATGGATGGACAAGCAAGCATATGGTAGGACTGTTTTCATGAGATTAATTGAGTACAAACACTTTACTACCACTAAATTGAGTGAATCTTGAGAGTATTCCCTGTGAGAAGTTGAAATTGAGTTTGAATATGCACTATTTTGATTGAGATATGTTGTGTTGATGTTGGCCGAATTCAAATCATATATATTCGAGCATGATTCTTTGTGAAATTCTTTAGCTAATAACTAGTTTATAAGACATGTTTAGTATTTAAGCGTGATTGGAATGACTAGTTTAAATGTTTGTGGGTATCATTTTGGTAAACCCTCATGAGACTATAACTCGTCTACTAGGGATACCTAGGGGTTTAAAGGCTTGTGTCACATGCTGAGTACCACCATGATTTCTGTGAAAGTGAGTTAGGTTTCTTATTTTTTATTTTTCTTCTTTTGTTTTACTCGAGGACGAGCAAAAAATAAATGTGGGGTATTTGATTGTATTATATTTTAAATATTTTTATACCTCACTTTACACTTATTTTTGTCTCTTTTAATGGAATTAATCATGGATATTACAAGAATACTTTTGTTTTGATTTTCAGGTCTATGTAGGTGAAATATTGTGAAAAAAAAGTCTTATTTGGTACCAAGACTTGGAGATACAAGAATCAAGCCTATGATGTCAACGAGGCGTACAAGAGGACTTCTCTTTAATCTAGAAGGCAGCTTGTCACTTAAGCCCATTTGAGAAAGTGTGTGGATCCATGATTGAAGCCCATTAACTTTGATTTGTAGGAGTTCAATTAGAGTGATAATATTAAAAGGGCTGCAGATGAAAATTAAGAACAAAAAAAAATAATAATAAAAGAAGACTTTGAGAGAATAAAACTCAAAAGGCACGTGAGGAGTTTGCCAAAGTCAGAGACAAAGACTATTAAGTGAAGGAAACCGAGAGAGATGGAAATAAAATAAGAAATCCGACTTTGAATAAAGGAAGGAAATCAGATAATGAATGGGAATTGGTTTGCAATGGAAGGAAGTTCCCGTGCAATATAAATAGGAAATTCACGGCAGCTTTTAGGGGGAATTGGAGAGCCACATTCTCTAGCTTTTGTTCTTGTTCTTGTCTCTAGCTTTTCTCTTTGTTCTTGTTCTTGGTTCATGACTTTATCATATTTAGTTTCATTGTGTTCTTATAACATAAGTAGCTAAACCTCTTTGCTAGGGCTTGATGTAGCATAGTATGATTGTTGCAAGTATTTCAATTAATTGAATGTATAATTTTGGTTCATGATTCTTGTCTTTAATTTCCAACTTATAATCTATTGCTTGTTTAATTGATTGACCACCAATTGAATGCTCAGTTAGATTCATCTAGTTAGACTAAAGAACAAACCGAATTCACATGTTCTAGCGGAACTGGAATTAAGAAAATCAATTGTCGATTGCCATGAACAATGTTCAGGGAGTTGATTGGTTGTTATAGTTCTTTAGATAGTAATGAGTTGTTAGCCTTGGGTTAAAAACTACGAACCGAACATGATTAATCCATTGTTAATAATATTTGTTGGCACCGCGAACAAACGAACCAGCATATTTAAGAAAGAATACAACCCTTGTGTGTTTGTTAATTAAATGCTTGTGATAGGATTACTAGGTGAAATCATTGCCCTAGTGTTCTTCTCATATTGATACTCCAAAAAAATCTAAATTTTCATTCATTGTTAGTTAGTCTCTAATTGCATCATTCACATTCTCATTCTTCATAAATTCTCATGCATACAATAAGTTAGGTACAATAATTGAATTAACTAGTCTCTGTGGAATCGACCTCGTTACTTGCATATATTGTGCTATTTGTACTCTTGTGCACTTGTGAGAAATATTACATAAGCTATCCAGAAGATCAATGAGTATCTAGCACGACCTCTTACAATTCACACAGCTCGTTTGGTGACATATCAGATTTGGTGTAATCCTATATCAAAATCTTTTCAATGACAACAAGTCCTAGCACACCTAAACAAACACATCATTAGCTGCCCAAACATCCCTATTCCCAAGTATCGTAATCTGCAAATCTCCTGTCCTATGTAGAACATAGCAAACATGAGTAGGTCTAATGGTGTACCATAAAGACCTGCCCGCAATTTTTCAATATGAGACATTCGGTCTCTAACACTCCTTAGCATTTATGGGCTGGGTTATGTCAGACTCAACAAGTAGACTGTATGGATTAGGGTTATTTATGGATGGTATGTCCATTGGACATCCAAAATGACCTACAAGTATCGCTCACTTGTGTGTGGTCCATCTATAAGGACGTTCGAGAGGCTCACAGGTAACCCAAATGGGTGGAAGTTTGAAACCTCGCTCTGATACTATCTTATAGTTTGGTCCAACTCAATCCACGAGAGGTATTGTCTGCTTTTGATTATTCGGTTCTCGAGGATACATCATAGCCGCACAGTTTTGTCCTTTTATTAGAAAAGGCACCTCTTGGTGGGAAGGTGATGGGTCTATACTTATAAGTTAGACTGTTTACCCATAATATTCCAATGTGGGACTTTTGGTCTCTAACATCCAATAAAAATATATGAAAAAAAATCTATGTAATTTTAAGGTCACTATATTAGATTTTATGAACATAAAGATATATAGTAATACTAAAATGATTATAATTCTATTATTAATATATATATATATATATATATATATATATTGAAATTGAAATTGAAAGTTATAATTTTATTTTCTAGCCATTTTACGTGCTCCTGTTCAGTTTCCAATAAAATCCCTCATAAGAACTCAAAATATAAACTAGAGGTTAGGGGTGCATATGGGTTGGGTTGGGTCGGGTTTTGGGAGACCTCATCTGACCCGCATAAGTTCGGGTGAGACTTTCATCAACCCTCAACCGACCTCATTTGAGACACGGTTGGGTCAGGTTCATATTAGACAGGTAGGATTGGGTCGAGTTGGGAGCCTTTATCATAATTCCATTATTCAAATAATTCAAACAACCTACAAATACAAATAAGTAATGGTATAAATTTCTAAATAGATTTCTAAATGTACTATAGTGCGGGTTAGGTTGCAACGCAAGACTAGTGGACTAAGACTAAATGGAGTAGTATAAAACGAGGTCGTTTATGTTATGTGGGGTTGGGTTGGGTTTCACCATAACTCATATCTGACCTTTATAAAGCTGGCTTGCATATTACATAACCCTTATCCAACCCTCATTTAAGTGGGTAAGGGTCGGTTTAGGTGGGTTGGATCGAGTCACATGCAGGTTATGTGCACCCCTACTAGAGGTGTACATCAGACTGGGTCGAGCCTGACCCAGTATTTTTTAAGAGCTTAGCCACTCGATCAATAACCCTATTAAGGGTTACCAAGTTTCGGGCCACTGGTTACCGACCCAGTTCCAGGTAATCGGGCAATACTTAACAAGGTTGGAGGGCCCAATCCATAAATACGTTTTAAATTGTACTAACTACCAATACAACACTACTACATAGTATATACAGAATTCATGTTGAAAAAAATAATTATAGAGAGATTTACATGGAGGCTTTTTGACTTCTACCAAGTATGGCATGACCTAAATCCATGAGATTAAGGCTGCAATAGAGCACTCAACAGTCAACACTACATCAAAACCTACTCTCTATCACAAACAAATATAGCCAAATCCAATCATTCGTGTCAAAAGAAGATTTGCACGACAAATGATGCCCTATCAAATTAGTTTAATGACATGTATTACTTAACTAAAGAGTAAAGACTTACGAGAGAATCTAACATGACAACATAATCTTATACCTACAACTAGTCTTACCAAATAATATTCAACAATGTTTAGCCTACAAACCAATGGTCCAAGAAAATCAATGCATTAACATATGACTTGAGAACAATAAAAGTAGAAATGAAACTATATTAGCCAAATAACTTGAGGACAATGAAAAGTATAAATGAACTTGGTCAATGGTCGCTTAACACTCCAAAATGAGCCTCTATTCTATTCGGTTAGGACTTCCTTGGATATTCGCTGGTCTAACTTTGGAAACGATAAAGGTCAGTGAGCCTGACGATCGTGGTTTGGATGCAGACACTCTCACGCTCAAGTTAGTGTCAAGATTATCACCAGCCAAATGATCACAAAACAATGCTTAAAAATGCCCTTACGTACCTCTATCTCTTTTATAGTGAATGAATTAAATGTAATTCCCTCTTAATCAGGCCAATCTCACGGGAATTGCTATGTCAAATCTCTCATTTAGCGGTCACTCACTCTGGGGATTATGGATATTCTGGTTTGGGTCGGTCAACGCACACTTTTTGCCAATAATGGGTTGACATCTATCATGAGTAAAATAACTGCCCTCATTTAACCCTAGGCTTCGTGATATGTGAGTAAAGAGGTCTTCAAAATGTGAGCATTTAATTGCATCTCTCCTTTTACTTTTTAGCTTAAATTGTAGTTTTGATTGGCTCCACTAATACATGTCATGCATCCACCTCATATGTGATATGTCATGTCACCCCATGTCCATATCAATCGTTGATGTTGACTAAAAAGTCAACTTTTCTTCAATCGGCTCCATTTAAGTTAATCGTGTTTGACCATGATTAAGAGTCCATTAGAGTTCAGTCAATGGCACCATATCGATACTTGATCAATTCGATCATCCTACACACAATTAAACTCAAGACATAAAATGTAAGCCTTGTTAGGGCTTCTTGCATTGTTAGTCCTTATTAGTTTATTAATTAAATATCAATTTAAATATAATTGAACTTCCAAATTACAAGTCTTGAATTCCAAGCAATTCGGATAGACACAGTTAAGCATCAATTTAAGCTCAAAGTTTTGTGCATTGGAGTTGTGTTTTTTACATCAGTGTGTTTGGACACTAATAACTCATTCGTTTGAGATCTGATTGAGATGATTTTTACGAATTTCTAAAGAAGACTTGTAAACCCATAGAATTATATCTAATACATTTTTGTAGATTCGATCATTTTAAATGTCAAATCAAGGCTCAAAATTTTCGTATTGGAGTTACGTTTTTGACATTAGTGTATTCAATGTCAATGTGTTCGGATAGCCATAACTCACTTGTTTGAGCTCCGATTGAGATGATTTTTATGACATTTGAAAGAATACTCTAAAACTCACATAACTATGTCTAAACATATTTGTATATTTGAACATTTTAGAGGTCAAATTGAGGGCTCAAAGTTTGCACATTGGAGCTATGTTTCTGAGGTCAGTGTGTTTGATGTATATGTGTTCGGATAGCTGTAACTTACTCATTTGAGCTCCAATTGAGACCATTATTAAGGCGTTCTAAAAAAACTCGAAGACCTAATGTTTTGTGTCTAATAAAATTTTGAAGATTCGAACATTTTAGATGTCAAATCAAGGCTCAAAGTTTGCATATCAAAATATTGATCGTATAGACACAAATGTATCTGAACCAAAATTATCTACATTATCTGTTGTGTTTTGTTATGATTAGTACATATTGAAATTTATTTGCAGTATATGTTGTAATTTTGTTATGGTTAGTATATATTGTTTACCCTACAGATAAATTTTATGCTCTGCAGATAAATAGTTTTTATGCACTACAGATAAATTATATGATATGCAAATAATTATATGTTCTGCAGATAAACGCAGTGCAAATAAATTATATCCTATGTCGATAAGTAGTTTTTATGCACTGCAAATAAATTATATATTGTACGTTTTGCATATAAATAATTTTTATACAAGGTAGATAAATTATATATATTACAAATAAATGATTTTTTATTGTGCTTATTGAACATCTCTTTCCAATTATATTCTCATTGATACTTGCCCCTTATATTTATGCATTAATATTGATTAATCTCTTTTGTGTTGGACATGAGAACAACTGCTTCTGAAAGTTGGAGATAATAGTGTTTGGGTTATTGATGATGATGTGTTTAGATCTGCCATGACTTGTTGATTTTGATATGGAGTTGCACCAAATCTGACCTGTCACCAAACAAGTTGTGCATAGTCTAAGAACACAAAATTACTGGTTCGAGGTTGCCTTCTGAGAAAAAACTTAAAATTTAATTAGTGTGAAGTGAGAAAAGCATGAGATATGAGACTAACACCAGAATGAAAGAACTATTGAAATGAGATGAAAAACAACACATTGTTGGAATGTATCAAGAATTTCATTAATTGTGAATACATCACGGAATTTATTGGGCATGCTTTACAAACTAAAATAGAAGGTGGGGACTATTTACACTCCCCATTTTCTCATTCACACCCCCTTTCCCCCAACCACCAAAAACGCCCTTACCCCAACATCGACTGTTCATCTCTTTGCTTCATGTTTCCATCTTCCTCTCTTTGCTTCCTCTTCGACATCTTCAGTGCCTCCTTCTGGATTAACAACTTCCAGACCTTCATAATTTACTAAACTGTCAAATGAAATACTCCAAATAAGTCACTGAATCAGATTGTTTTGTTCAAGATTATCATACACAAGTTTCAACATTTGATAATTACACAAATTGGAACTGCGAATTTTAAGAAGAACACGGATCATATTTGAATTACCCGTTCACAGATTTGGTAAAGCTCAAAAAGGTAGAAGCGAGAGATGAACAGTCGATGTTGGGGTAAGGGCGTGTTTGGTGGTTGGGGGAATGGGGTGTGAATGGGAAAATGGGGAGTGCAAATAGTCCCCACCAAAATAAAAACATAGTCGCGAAAGCTACAACCATGGAGACTTGAAAAGTAAAAAAGCTATCTAGGAACTAGTTGGCCTGAACCATGCTAATTGTAAAGATAATTGACTTAAGTCATTGCTTAAGAAAGCAATAAAAGTTTCTAGACACAGAGTCTGTATTTGACTTGGGGTGAGTGTAAATCTCTCTTCTTCTTCCTTTTATAGTCTTCATGGTGATTATGGTGATCTTCTACTCCTGTTCCCTTGACACGATCTGCATATGTTTTGTCATGGGAGATCATGGGAGACAATCTTCTTACTTGTTGCCTGAATTGTTAGGTCAAAACTTTTCATAACTGCAACTCCTTCATGGTTATGGGTATCATGGCGGGAATCCATGGTCGTGCTTATTCCTTAAGATGGATGTGGGAGTACTGGGGGATGCACCCTGCTTCACTCTCTTGGATTGTAGGTATTGTGTAGTTGTGTTTGTGATTGAGAGAAAATAGCTAACATTCGCCATATTGATAGTGTTTATGTATACTAGAACGTGAAAAGGTTTCCTCTTCTTGAAAGTGTAGGATGAATGTGGCTCTGGTCTCTAGTTGTCGTGCAGCTACTGAAAACATTTTTCGAGACATTTTAGGAACGTACAAGCAACAAACTCCGAATCACATAGACTTCCTATGTGCTTATCCAACTAAAATCTCGATTTTCATCTAACAAAATATTTTAGAATTGAACAAAATAGTTATGACAAAAAAATCCTTACTTATAACTTTTCGAACATCATTGTTTAGACAATCCTGATTTCCACCAACTGCCTTATGGATTTCAGCTCACTTAACACCAAAATTTTTGTTAAAATTCCTCCCAAAATGGAGTCATTTGGAGGAAAGGGATAACTAATTAAGTTATTTATAAGTTAAAAACATATTTTACCCTTGTTCATAGTACTTAGACAAAAAAAGTTAAGATAAATTAATGAGTAAATAGCCAAGTTGGTCATTGAAAGATAAGACTCGTTTCAACTCAGTCATCAAGTTTTTAAATTTCTCAACTCGGTCACTCACTGTTCTATTTTTTCTCAAGGCAGGTCACCCAGTAACCGGAAAGTGACGCGTGACAGCCGGAGTGCCACATGGCATCACCGGAGTGATGCGTGGCAATTTTTATCTAGTCACATGCTAACGTGACAAAAAATAATTTAAAAATTTAAAAATAAATCAAAAAATTACATCTGACATATGAAAAAATTATAAAATAAAGAAACAAAAATAAAATTCACATTAGATTCTTTGAAAACCTGATCAATAATTCGACGCAAGACCAGAAACAATTCTTTCATCAAGAATAGCAGGATGGCACATGGAAGGAGAAAGAACAACAAAAGGAGAGAGTGGAGGAGAAGACGACACCTCTTATCGAAGGTTTGATTTCTCACTCTCTATGCTTGATTTATTGTCTCGATTTCCCTATTTATTGTGATTCTCTAATTAAACCCTCTTTTCAACACCTTTGCTCCTTGGAGTCCTACTCGCTGTCCCCATCTCAAGTCGGTTCTTTTATTTTCGATCACTGTTTTGGGCGAAAATGGGTGGAGGTGTTGTTAAACACCTTTCAAACCTAAACCTAGCAAGATATGGAAATGGAGAAGAAGAAGGGGAGGAAATAGAGAGAAACACAAGTGAAGACAACTCTTCATTTCATTATCATTTCACCACTCAATTACAAAGCAACTACTACAACTTATATATCAGAAGCAATATCGACTTAAGCTAACTAAAATTCAGCCACGTGAGCACAAGGGTTCCTATCAGGTGCGCCCTGGTCTGTGAGTTGTTTTGGTGGTGATGGCGGCCGTCAATGACAGTCCAGGTGGCCAGATTGGCCGGATCTTCACGTAGAGGTGCCACTCCATTCAAGGCCATTTTCGGTCGTTCTAGAGGTGGAAGAATGTCGAAGAAGCTTGGGTTATGGTCGGGGTGGTCCAATGGAGAATTTTAGTGGGTCAGCGATGGCTAACGGTGACCGGACATCAACTTTGAAATGTCGGCGGCAAAGTGACTTGTGAGAGAAGGAGATTTTATCGAAATTTCTTCTTTTATTAGATATGGGTGTTTGGATGAACTTTGTATTTTTGTTTAATTTTTTTTTGTGATTATTGGTGATTTTTTATGGGATTTCATTGTTGCTGGTTTCTTCTAGGAATTTTTTTCTCTTTGATTGTTTATTCTCTTAGTTTCATTTTTGTTTATTGTTTATTTTTATCTTTTGTTTTTTAGAAATGCCAGATGTGTTTTTTATTTTAAATTATTTTTTGCCACATCAGTAAATTGGGTAAGAATTGCCATGTGTTACTCCGACGATGTCACGTGACACTCTGACTGTCACGTGTCACTTTCCAGTGACCAGGTGACTCATCGTGAGAAAAAAAAAACAGTGAATGACCGAGTTGAGAAATTTGAAAACTTGGTGACTAAATTAGAACCAACCATATCTTTTGATAACCAACTTGACTATTTACTCATAAATTAATAAATTAAACTACTATTCTTTGGTCTTTTTTATCTATTTGAAAAAATGTATTATCATTTCCTTCTCTTCCTTTTCCTTATCTTCCATTTCCTCCAACTCCAACTCCAAATCCAAATCCAAATCCAAATCCAAATTCAAATGCCTCCATCTAAACACACTATTAGAGTAAAGAATCTCCGTTCGCCGACAATTCAGTATCCGCCTGCGCCATATCTGCCTCCAGTTCTAGAAATGAGTTGATGAATCCGGCGTAAGGGCTAGATGCCCAAATTGGTAATGTCCAAAATGCGCCAAATGCCCAAAATTTGCCAAATGTTCAAGCTGAGCATGCTTTGGAAAATGCACCTCAACCACTTCAATAAGACAATGCGGTGCAATTTGCCCCACAAAATGTCTACCAACCTCCCAATATGTCTCCTGCGTATCATATGCCTCCCCCATATAATTATGTGCATCCAATGTATTACAACATGCCTCAAATGCCACAAGTACCACAATATGCTCACTTTGGGCAAAACGTTCATGCACCTCCTCCTATGGAGTACATTCATGCCCAAGCTCAAGAGCATCGCACTTTGAGGGAGCTTACGCATCCCGCAAGGCAAACCCAACCTTCTTGCATCATTATGCCACCGAACCAACAAAATGTGAGCCTTAAATCGTCAATGTTCCAAATGATTCTCGAATTCCATGAAATGGAATCGGAACGACCATATTCACATGTGCGTGATTTTGAATCGGTGTGTGCTACTTTTGGTGATGTCACATGCAGACAATAAATTTTGAGACTCAAAGTTTTTTCATTTTCTTTGAAGGATCATGCAAAACAATGGTTTGAGAACTTACGCCCCCAATCCATTGCGACTTGGGCGGCAATCAAGAAGAATTTCTCAATAAATATTTTCCTTCCCACCGTACCATTTCTTATCAAACACAAATCATGAATTTTCATTGCAAAGAACATGAAACTTTCTTCCAAGCTTGGGAAAGGTTTAAAGATTTGTTTATGTGTCCTCACCATGGATTTCAAAAATTTCAAATTGTGAATTTCTTCCACAAATCTTTGACTCCATCTTTGAAGAAATTGGTTTCCATTATGACTCAAGGTGACTTTTTGATAGGGATGCCAATGAAACATTTACTTTCTTTGATGGGTTGGCGGAGGAATCCCAATCTTGGGAAGCTCCTACCCTACCAATAACCAAGACAACTATTCTTACAATGAGAATTACCCTCGGATGAATCACCGAACTTTGGGTGGAGGAATGATGGGAATGTTCAATCCCAATCACTCCCCAATCCACCCCAACAACAATTACCTCCTCCAAGTGTTGCACAACCAACTCAACAACCTTACATTCCACCTCCTAAGAGGTCTCTTGAAGATACTCTTAACATTTTCATGCAAGCTCAGATAGGGGAGAATCAAAAGGCCAACAAATTTCAAGAACAAACCAATATAGCCATTGAGGATATTAAGAGTCAAATCACTAAGGTCACCCAAGCTTTCACCACATATGAGAAGGGTAAATTCCTAGCTCAACCGTACCCCAATCTATCCAAACAAGCTAATGTGGTAGAATCTACTAGTGGGGGGGTGAGTGGATATGAGCAAATGCAATCTATCCTTACTTTAAGAAATGGAAAAGTTGTGGATAGACCTATACCCTTTGAGAATAGTGATGAAAATGATGTGGTACAAGACTTTGGTGATGGTGTGAAAAAGAGAGATGAAGAGAAAAGTGAAAAGGATAAAATTTTACTTGATGAAAAGAGAGTTAAGAAGCAAAGAGCACAAGTAGAAGAAAATGAGAGACAACCAAAAGAGGATAAGATAGAGCCTATCAAGGAGAGCAAGTACATCCCCAAGCTACCTTTTCCCCAAAGGCTAAGAAAGAGCACCAATGAGGCATCGCATAAGGAGATGTTTGAGCTATTTAGACAAGTTAAGATCAATATACATCTCCTAGATGCCATTAAGCAAATACCCTCTTATGCCATGTTTCTTACGGATTTGTGTACGGTGAAGAGGAAATTAAATGTCAAGGAGAAAGCTTTCCTAGCGGAGCAAGCAAGCTCCATTATTCAAACCAACACTCTTCCTAAGTACAAATATCCCGATTGCCCTACTATCTCTTGTGTCATAGGGAACCATAGGGTAGAGCAAGCATTGTTAGACTTGGGAGCAAGTGTGAATCTCCTTCTGTACATAATCTATCAAAAATTAGGGTTAGGTGAATTGAAACCCACTAGGATTACCCTACAATTAGCCGATCGATCAGTTAGGGTTCCTAGGGGTATTGTTGAAGATTTCTTAGTGCAAGTGGACAATTTTTACTATCCCTAAGATTTCATTGTGTTAGATACTCAACCTCCCACTATCTTTAGCACTTCCATTTTGGTCATTTTAGATCGCCCATTCCTAGCAACTTCCAATGTCTTAATCAATTGTAGGCATGGGCGGATGGACTTGAATTGCACTGGGGGCCCAGGCCCCTAGTGGATTTAAGATTTCAAGCTGGGTTATAGCACATATTTTTACTAGGCCCCCAGTAAATTTTTTGTAGGCCCCCAGTGGCCAGTGTCAATTAAAAATACAAGTCCAATAGGTGACCCCACTGCCAATTAAAAATAATAATCCAATTGTCCACAATCGTATAAAAAAAATAGTAGCCCAATGGCCAAGACAGCCCAATCTTTGTCGCCAAATCTTTTAATCCAATTTCTTTTAAGGTTTTTTTTCTTCTCCTTATCTTTGTTGTGCAACGTGATATAGGGACGACAGTACTCTTCCGACTTCGTCTTTTGTGTGATTGTGTCACAAGTCATAGCATAATTATCTATTCACTTACCAAAGAGTTTAGTAAAAGATGTACTATTTGTTTATTTTCTTAAATTCTAGCTAGCTTATTTTTAATTGGTTATTTTGTAGTGATTCAATGCTTCTATGTGTGCCGTGGTGGTGAATAGTGATTTATGATGAGTTTGTGTTTAAATAGTTATGTCTTTTACAATGATAATGCTGTTAAAATAGTTGTCTTTTATGTAATATTAGTTTATTATTGATACCCCAATTTTCATTCTCAACAGTAAACTGTATTTTATGGAGAGATTTTTCAAAAGAAAACGTAGTGAAGAATCCTCTTCTTCAATGCCAAGGGAGGTTGATTTGAACAACCTTCCTTTGGATCCTGTAGAAAGGAGAAAAATTTTAGAGTATCACCCCAATCAAAGAGATGAAATAAGACGTGCATATATGCTTAAAGGACCTTGTCAACCTTGTGGCCATGATTTTCTTTTAAAAGTGATCGGCAATAAGGAACGTCGATTCAATCCAGAGTGGTTTGATCAATATGAGAATTGGATAGAGTATAGCATAAAAGAAGACAAAGCATATTGTTTATGTTGCTACTTATTTAGAGATTAGTTTGGAAAACAAGGTGGGAGTGAGGCATTTGTTACAGAAGGGTTCTCATCTTGGAACAAAACTGAAAGACTAGCTTCTCATGTTGGTCATGTTAATAGTGCACATAATCAAGCAGTTCAGAAATGTAAAAATCTATTGAGGCAAAAGCAATCCATTGAGGTTGTTTTTCATAAGCGGTCAGAAAGCATGAAGAATGAATGTAGGATTCGCTTAAATGCTTCGATTGATGTTTCTAGATTTTTATTGCACCAAGGATTACCTTTTCAATTTGCAATTGATGCTAACTATATTGGGAATCACAAATGAGTTGTCATTGGCCTTGCAGAAGAAAGATGAAGATATTTTGAATGCTATTGCACTTGTCAAAGTGACTAAGGGGGGATTAGAAAATGTAAGGAATGATGGATGGGAATCTCTCATAGGTAAGATTATCACTTTTTGTAATGAGCACAAAATTGACGTTTTGAATATGGAGGAAGCGTATGTTGATCCATATCATCCCCGACGTAAAAGCAACACTCTTAATGAATTTCATTATCGTGTGGAATGTTTTTATATGATTGTGGATATGCAACTTTTGAAACTTAATGATCGGTTCAATGAGGTAAATTCTGAGTTGCTTCTTTGTGTTGGTTGCTTGAATCCAAGTGATGGTTTTGGTGATTTTAATTCATCAAAGTTGATAAAGTTGGCTCAATTTTATCCTGATGACTTCTCTCACATTGAATGTATGATTCTTAAGCATCAACTAGAGACATACATTGCAAATGTACGAACAGATGATAGATTTAGTCAGTTGAAAGGGCTTGGTGATCTTTCTAGATTGCTAGTGCAAACAAAGAAGCATCTCTCTTTTCCTTTGGTCTATCGGCTCTTGAAGTTAGCATTGGTTTTGCCTATAGCAACGACAAGTGTTAAAAGATGTTTTTCAGGAATGAATATTATCAAGACGGATTTGCGGAATCGGATGAGTGATCAATTTTTAAATGATTGTCTTGTATGTTTCATTGAAAAAGAGTTGCTTGGAACTATTACTAATGATGTTGTAATAGAGCGTTTTCAGAAAATGAAAACACGTAGAGAACAATTGTGATAAATAAAGATTTAATATTTTATTACTTCAAATTGTTGCTAGTAATTTTCTTCATGCTATATAATAATCCAAAAAAAATTTTGGGCGCGCTGCCTTCGGACCCCGCCACTTATTTGTGACCCTAGTGATTTCAAATCGTGGATCCGCCACTGATTGTAGGAGTGGGGTGCTACAACTTTCTTTTGAGGATATGACCATGGAGATGAATATCTTTAGTGTGACTAAGTTGTGGGTGAGTGTGAGGATATAAGGGATGTAGATTTTATTCATACTCATGTTGAGGATAATTTGGTGTTAGCCCTTGCAAAGGATCCTGTTGAAGGTGTGCTAATATTGGGTGCGAAAGTTAGTCAACCTTTGTGTGAGAAAGATGACATTGAGGAATTAGAGCCTCCTACACTTAGAGTTGAATCATCCCAATTGCATCCATCAAGATCGGAAAGAAAACTTTTAGTAAGTGGAGTGAAAAAAGTCACCTAAACGTCACTTTGTGCAAAAAATTATTGGAAAAGTTAAGAAAGTGTGGCTGCCCAAATCTCAGGTATAATTTTTTCTCGGAGATTTGAGGACCAACATGGAAGTAGTGATTTTGAGGACACTAGTGGAGGAAAGTGTTTAAGGTAAATGACCAATGCTTGATACCATTCATGGAGAACTTTGATGCTTTGGTTGTTTCCCGGGATATAAAGGATCTCACCCCCACCTAGTTTGTGGGAGATTCCACCCTTGTACCATAGTATGGCTGTGATTAGTTTTGCTTTGATTTTAATTTTTGTGTGTGATTTGTATGCTCACAATCCATTTCACAATTTTCGCTCCTTGTGCACCCATTCAAGTTTGGGGTGAGAATTGTGAAATGAATGTGTATTATGTTGCGATTTCCTTACCCTTAATTTGGCGTGTTTTTGTATGTTTACAATGCATCTCACAATTTGTTCTTGCCTTATTTTCCATTCTTGACATTAGGGATAATGTCTCATTTAAGTTGGGGGGTGAGGAAATTGTGAATTCATTGTGAACCTAGTGTGTTTTTGTGAATTTGAAAAAAATTTGAAAAAAAAAAATTGTTGTGTCATACTTGGATTGTGTGGTGGGTATTAACTTTTTCAGGATATACTTTATTTCTCATGATTTCGACCACTTTTGAAGAGTATGGTATGACTTCCTACCCTCAATCCTATTGTCTTGTGTTTTGTTGTTCTTACATGCTAAATGGACTTTAGGAGGGGACGGGTAGATGCTTTTGGGGATTCACTACCAATTTGAACGTTAATTTCTTATTATTGTTCAAATGTGCAAGCGTAGAGTAGGTTCCTTAATTCCTTTTGTGAAACCGATACATGCAATTGAGTGGGATAATTGTAATCAATCTTTCTTGGGATGATTGAGACCTAGTTTGATATCAAAATTGTGGTCGAGCAGGCATCTTGGCATTGAAGCATTTGTATGATTGCGTTTTTGGATTCTTTTGTCTAAAAATTACTTTTTTACCCTTCTCATTGTTTTGAGCCACACTTTATCGATGTACATTGGGTTTTGGGTGATTCTATTCATTGTTATTCATTTGACATCCTATGAGCTTGTTCTTCAATATCTTTGCAAGCATTACATTTGATTACTGAGAAGTGTGATTTTTGTATTTGCCACTTGCTTGTGAACTTAGGATTGATTGATTCATTAGGTTGAGAGATTTGAGCCTAGCCTATTCATTTGTGAGTGATTATAAGCCATAAATTTCTTTAAGCCTTTTCATTTCACTTACAAGCGTTGTGTGAGCCATTTTCCCAAATATTTCCCACCTTTGGTTGCAAGGTTGAGTAGGAGCTTGAAAAATAAGTCGGTAGTGATGTTACCCCTCCTTATTCTGAGAAAAAATTTGAGGGTTGTTGTATAAATGATGTTATATTCAAAAAAAAAAAACAAAAGAAAAGAAAGAAAAAAAATGCATAGAAAAGAGAAGAAAAACATCAAAAAGAGAAGTATGCAATAAAGCTATCCCTAATGTGTTTAAAGGAGAAGTAGTTGAATTTGTGGTATTTATGAAGAGGTGAGGTGACAAAATGAGAGTGTAGCTCCCATATTTGAACTTAACCTTGCAACTTGTTACCTAGTTCCAAATTCTTCCTACCTTGCCCCTTTGCCACATTACAACCCGATAAAACCTAGTGATGAATTTGATCCAAGGTAAGCAAGTGAGTTTGTGGTTGCATTAGTTGCTCTTGTAGGTGATTTCTTTCTCAAAGCTATGCCCATCCAAATTGTCTTTCATAAACACATACATGCAATTCAATTGTGCAAGTCATTTACTTAGCACAATACTTTTATGTTTTTGTGTACATTTGGGATTAGGGATGTATGAACACCAAAAGGGTCCATAACAAGGTTTTACTTGTGTGAATTTGTTGAGTTGCTTTGTTTGATTGCACGTATACTTTCCATAGTATAAAAAGTTCTTGGTCATCTTTGAGAGGTTGAGATTGATTTTCCAAAGATTTTGCATGTCTTCAACTAGCGGGAGAATTGGGTGATTAGCTCTACTTCTTGCACGTGAGAACTTAAGAATCATTTATGGTGCTTTCAAAGTAATGATGGATCCCCTGGCAAGAGTTTGTGGGTATCGCTCTGATAAGCCCTCACGAGACTACAACTCGTCCACTAGGGTGACCCAAGGGTTTAAAGGCTTGTTGCATGCGCTAAATGCAACCGTGATGCCTACGTCAGTGAGTTAGGATTTTATTTAGTAGATTTTAGTTTTAGGTAGTGGTTGCATTGCTAGGGACTAGCAATGTCTATGTTTTGGGGTGTGATTGGACCTTTATTTTGAGGTTTCAATGTCCATTAATTAGGATGTTCTAGCACATAGCTAATGTATTTTATTGTATTTTAGCTTAGTTTTACACTTACAAATGTTTCCCCTTGGTTTTGTAGGAATCAGACTTTGTTCGCACAAGTTGGAGCACTTTTTGGGCATTTTTTGCTGTGAGGTGTCGGGACATCTCCCAAGGTGTCCGGACACTTACTGTCCGGACACCCACGTTAGGTGTCTGGACACTTCCTTTGAAAAATGAAACAGAGCCTATGACGAAGACTTGATGAAGCCCAGGTGTCCGGACAGCTTCCAAAGCCTTCCAGACACCTTGTCACGAACCAGCAACTGCAACATAGATTTTTGAAGGGTTTTTCGGGTATTTCTTAATTATAACCAATAGGGGACGATATTGTAAGGGTAATTAGGTATTTTTCATTGTAAAAAGAGGGGAAAACCCTAGGATTTGGGTTTCTACCTCATTCATTCACTCTTGAACATTTGAGCCTCCATAGTTCTTCTCTCCCTTTCTCTCTATAGGGTTTTGCTTGGTTCTTGTGATTTTGTTTGTAAACATTGATTTTCATCTATAAAATTGATGTTTATATCGATTATGATGAGTGACTAAGTTTCCTTTCTAGTTTCTAGTCCCGAATAGTGGGTGCAAGGTTTCGATTACTCAAGGTATGCTCAAAGAATCGTAGCTTCGATTTCTCTTTTTTAATTTCGTGATAGTTGTTTGATTGGATATATGAGAATGACATATTTGATTGTATTATTGGATTGTCTAGTCTAAGAATTGCATCTAATGTGTTCGATTGAGAATGGTTAAACCTATTGCATGATTCCTTAATTAATTGAATTTTCCATTGCATAGCTATTAATTATGTGTATTGATGATGGAGTTTTGGGTTGATTTAGGAATGTGCATGGGAGAGTTATGGTTAATTGATCTTTGAGTGTGAAACTAGGGTGTTAGCCAAGCCGAGCCCTAAGGGGGAACATTAATCCATAATATTATGTGCTTATCCCTTTGCGTTCATCGTAGATTAAGAGATCTGATAGCCTACATGTATGAATTGAAGTCTTATTTCCCAATTCTCGTTGCATATGCATGATTGATAGTATCACACAATGCATTGTGTATGATTGTGTGTGTTTGCAATGATACCTTAAGTATGAGAACCGAGTAGTTACCAGGACGGATTAGGGACTAGATTTTTAATTAATTGTTTTAAATCCGAGTCGTGCTTACTTTGATTACAAAATCGCTCATGCTACCGAGTCATTCGGCCAATTTCATTTACTTGCTTTTATTAGATATTCATTGCGTTTATTAGTGTTAGCTAGTCAATTGCATGTCATTCACCTTCAAATTTGCATTGCTTCCTCGTGGATGGATACCGGACTCACCAGTTTATTACTTGCCAATACCCTACACTTGGGGTAAGTACACACACTTTGGTGTCGGTCAGCAACTGTTTTACCATCTTTCTTGGTATTCATGAGAGTAGATAACAGGGTAAGCATGCGGGTGTTTGACCTGTTTGTAAAAGTGGTTTCTAGTTTGGTCCAGTCTGCAGCAGAAGTGGTAAAATTGTTGATTGTAGGACCAATAGTGTTGTGGACTGTGGCTTGAATGGCCAACAACACTAATCAGTCTTGACGAGGCCAATAAAGTCCTTCGGGCGTGGTTTTGTCAGGACATGGGTAAGAACCATCTACATAACCGAGGAGATCATGTGCAAATAGTAGGTTGCTCATCTGAGACTTCCAAGATGTGTAGTTGCCGCCACGTTTTGCAAGTTTGAATGGTATTTGGGAGATGGCATTTAAGGAGATGAGATTGCCACTAGAGGAGAAAGATGGGCCGTGTATTTGAGGAGGAGTAGTTACGGTGATGGTGTTTCTAGTGGAGTGTCCACCTTGAATAAGAGAGGTAATTGGTTCTTCTTTATTGGTTGTGGATTTGGCAGGTGTAGTAGACATGGTGATGGACCAGATTGAATTAAGAGAAGTAAAGAAAATAGTGAGTGAAAGAAGTAGGATGGTTGTCCGTGAGAGGGTGATTGAGGAAAAGAAGAAGAGAAAGGTGGCTGGCCGTGGAAAACAGAGTAATAGGGTTAGGTCAAAGATCGATTCTGTTTGTGACAGAGAAGCTCCGATACCATAAAGAATTCGTATGAATCTTGTATTATTTTACAATGATGATATGAAGTACAATATATAGTGATACAATTGCCTGTACAATTGGAAACTAAATCACCCTAATGAGGGAACTAAATCAAGAGAATCACGGTAGTCACAATTATGAAAATATAGTTGACTATCCCTTGATTGGTTCTCTATCATATTCCACATGACTTGTTTACTTCCTTGTCCTCCTTAGCTGCTATGGAGTCAAAATATTTGGGATTTGGTTTCTTGTCATTTCGTGGTTGAGGTCTATCAGAGGTGTTATTTTGACAAGAGTCTCTAGGTGATGGTTTTGGAACTGTTAATGACCCATAGTTGTCACTGACTGCTCTTGAATGTGTGACCTTTGAAGTCCTTGATGTTATGCAACTGCGTCTTGTATGGGAACACCCCTGCAGTAGACTAGTAAAACAGCAAGCAAGTTCAACTAATTCAATATGCGTTAGTTTGATATTAAGACCTAATTTAAGAAGCCCCTGTGGCCAAGTCTTAAAATCTTAGTTGAAGTTGTCTATCTGTAATATAAAGTGCTTAGCTTTCTTGTTAAGGTTATGTGCAGGGGTGAATTTTAGTGAATCACTTTGTAAAGAGCTGCATTGATAATTATCACATGTTTGATACAACATATATATATATGCACTTTATAATATTACTTTCATTTAATATAAAGATGATATTACTCATATTAAAAGATCCATTTTATTTTAAATATAGGGGAAATGTTTTCCTAGCTTTTCTTGTAATGCTCCTTATTTTAATCTTCCTTTTCTAGTAAAAGCACAAAAATGGAGCTCTTAACCTCTAAACTTCTTCACTTTGAACTTTGAACTGCTTCTTAATTGTATCCAAAGACATAAAAAGGTGCTTATCATGATGAAAAAACTGTAGTACCAAGCAGGGCCTAAGTCTAATTTCTTGCATGTTTTGTTATTTTGTCACAAGAATTTCCACAAATTCCACTTTTTTGATGTCAAACGCTCATGACTATTGATTCTGTTTGTTGGTAATATCGGACTCGAAAATGGTTTTTTCAAGAAATAATACGGGAGTACATCAAAATATCTGGTAGCAGTGACAAACATGCAGCCCTAGCTAGCGGTTTGGGATCTTTAACATGGGAGAAGCCCTTGTATTCTGAGTTCCAACAATTGGCAAGGTAATTAGTTATCTTTTTGCCTCTATTTAGGGGCTTTCGTTTTCCTTTTAAAGTACGTATTGGTTGTTATGCTCTGAGGGTTCATAGTCTTATTGCTGCTTAGGTTAAGTTTTTGGAATTAATCAACTTAATTTATGATAAAAGAGCATAAAAATATATTGTTAAAAAAATCTATTAATGGTTTGTTGATTCCTAGGTAGAGTGAATATGCTGCATGGACCCTTGTTAATGGGTATGTGGTGAACCATGTCACCATATCTACACATAGGCTGAAGTCCCACTTGAGAAATATAAAAAATCTCAATCAATTTATTGAAGAAAAGGGACTCCGATTGAATTCTGAAGGTGGTGTGCTTAAAGGTTTGTATCTAATTTTTCCAATGAGCCTTTTGCAAGCATTTACTGGGTATTCGTTTTTGGCTTGGTTGCTGCTGAGCATGCAATCCCTTACTGGCTACACACAACAAATAGTTCATCACAAATTATGCCTTTTGAGTTGCTTTAATTATTTTTTCATTCACTTTTGCCTTCATCAATCATTGTAATACCATGAAATTGCATGTGAGTCGCTATTATTTCATAGAAATATAAGATGTCAACTACCTTCAAGAAAGTTCGTGCTAATTGGACCGTGCTTTTCCTCTCCCAGTGTTTTCTTCCAATTTCCCCTAGAAATAGAGCCCGATGCCTCTATCTGGAAATATATTTATGAAATTTGTAGTTTTTAGATCCCGTATCTTGAATTGGTAGGTGTATGGGTGTAATAACCCGAACTTCTTTTCTTATAGAAATTAGGTAGAAGCAACATGTGCTGAGTATATAGATATATTTAAAACCATTAGAAATAAAAAAAAAAAAAAAACCAAGTGAATTGGGAGTATACAAGTGGTTTAAAAACAGAAAATTTGGGTTATAAGTGTAACCGTCCGGACAGCTTTTAAAAGTTGTCCGGACAGCTTTAATAAAATGGCACAGATCTGCCAAATGGGCAGAGGTGTCTGAATAGCCTTCTAGGGTGTCCAGACACCTCTTTAAAAAAACCAGTCCGAGAATGGTTTTAAACACCCATTTCGCGAATTCTCTTAACATACCCGACCTAAACAAGCCCTAAACCCCATTTTATCTCAAATTTCCTCCCTCCCATCAATCTAAGATCATCAACCAAGGAAAGATTGTCCTCTTTCAAGTTGGATTCATGACTTCTCTCTCTAGCTTACATATTCTTAAATTCCCCTCTTTGTTATAATCTTTCAAGGTTTGAACCCAAACTCAAATCCATGAGTTCCTACATCATGTGAGGCCCAAAGGAAGCTTGAATCTCTTCCTTCTACTTGTTTCTACAACCTTGGTAAGTTTTCTTAAACCTAAAAGGTAGTACTTAGAGATTGAGTGATTTGGGATTCTAGGGTTTTATGGGTTTTGTAGATTTTGGAGAAAATCTCTAAATTAGATGAAATTAGTGATTTAATAGGTTGATTTAGACTTGTTTATGGTTGTATTGCTAGATTCTATTGTTCGTTTGAGTAGCAAGCTCGAATAGGTGAAGTTCAAGAACTTGGAAAGTTTTGGGTAAGAGAAGGTAATGGTTTTCTTGATTTATTGGGTTAATTTGTGTTAGATATGTGAAATTGAAGTTGTTTATATATTGATTGGAGGACGGGCTTATCGAATAATAGGTTAATTGAGGCCGGAGAATTCAAGGTTGAATATTGGTTTACATAACTAGTTTTTAAAGTGCTAGGTAGGGAAATTCCACCATTTGTTATTCTCTTTTAATATGTCTTCCTATTGAGAACATTTATCCTTCCCCATTGTTCATTATGATGCGTTCTCGCCTTAATTGCGCATAAGGGAGAACAACCACACTTTGTGTTTTCTTCGTTGTATGATTTGAGTTATATTGCATACCCTACTTGTTCAATCTTCCATTGAGCATGAATTATTCTTGAACATGCATCATGTAGTGTATATATATATGTAGGTTGTATGTATACTCTATTGCATAACCATGTTAGACATGCATTGTAATCGCATAGTAGATGTCGGGTATGGACCCGTATATCTCCTAGTTGTGTTAAATGTGAAATGTGAAATGTCGTTGGGCCGTTCAGGGTTCCTATGAGTATAGGAATGCCGGTGGGCCGAGTCAAGATTCCATATGGGTTTAAAACACCATATGATGATGTCGTTGGGTTGTTCAGGGTCTCGACATGTATAGGGATGCCGGTGGGCCAAGTTAGGATCTCGTACGGTGTGATTATTTACTTGTGCTTAGTGTACATGATGTTAGCTATCATATTGTTGCATTTGTGTCTTTCTTCAATATTTCAGCTTTATGTTATTCACTTACTCTTTATTATTCCCTACTGGGCCTTTCGCTCACCCTTTCTTTCTCCTACTTCCTCCTCGCAGGTGAGTCTAGTTCCGGTACCAGGGTAGCGGATCAGGAGGAGGGTGCGTGACATGGATGGACCCCTGGAGAGTGATAGGACTAGATAGTTCTAAACTTTGATTATGTTATTACTATTTTATCGTACATATATTTCCTAGTTGAGACATTGTGTGATATCCCTATACGATGGTGGGATGGACGGTTGAGAGGGTACTCCGTGTGATCGGGACTCCCGAACCGGGTTTGTGGACTTTGTGTCCTGACGATTTTTTATGTTTGCTAGATTGCTATTTGCGTTGGATGTTGATTATATATGTTGTTGTATGGAGAAATTTTGTGTGACTGTTAGATGGTCTGAGACCCTGCTTAAATTTGAGAATTGATTGATTGTATGATTTGTTAGGTGGCCTGATGCTCTACTTAGACTTGAGAATTTAACGGTGTTATGAATTGTTAGATGGCCGGAGGCCCTGCCTAGGTTGTGAATATATTTGTGATTTTACTGCGTGTTTACTCCAGGTTGACATCCTCCGTATTATGGGGAGGTGCTGTCGAAATTTTTGGTGATGTGATGATTGAATTTATTATGGTTTGATTTAAACAATACCAAAAGTAACGCATTCCGGGTCGGGGCGTTACAATGAGTCCATAAATATATGAGAAATCAATGTTAAAAGTGCTAATGGTCCATCCATATCTGGATTTGAATTCAGGATGGTCTGAGGAAATCAAAGCTTAAGAAGGGATCTTGGTGTGGAGATTTACTCAGACAATGTTAAGTCCTTCCAAATTAGCTTTTGTCATGATGAGATCCGAAACTTGGCCAAATGGACTAAAACTGTAAACGGGATATGTTTGTGCACTAAAACTTTCAATCAAACTCTAGCGGCTTTGCCATTATCTCAGTGATAAAGGATGAGTTTGGGTTAGATCCTATATCAAATCTTAAATCCTTAACCTCTTCCTCCATGCAAAAGAGAAGGGAAATAAAAATGGGACAGTGAAAGGAGCAGGAGAGAGGGAAAAAAAAATTCTACAACCCTCACTTAGCTAATTGTGTAGCATGAGAGGTTATTTCTGACAAGTGACAACTGTGATGAAAAAGATACCTGGGAGTGATTAATCCTGGACGTATGATTGAGGGGACAGTGATTCTGAGAAATTTACTCAGCAAGTTTGAAGATACTGGATTTTGCAATCTGAATTGTTGATTCTCATGAGTCATGAATCTCAAAGAAATTGGTGATTGGACTCTAATTTCTGATCATAACCTACATCCTAGGGAGTGACTATATACATGTAAATATAGTCTATTTATATTGATTAAGCCATCTTCCAAAACAAAACGTTAAAAGTACAGCCTATTGAAGGAGTGCTTGAACTGTGAACCACATAGGAGAGGCATTTGTTGCAATTAATGTATGGCTTCCATGAACTGCTTAAAAGTGGTGAATGGTCTATTATTGTAACTATGATGTTAACAATTTCATCTGCTTGTCAATGTGCACCAACACTAAGGCAATAACACTGTGAAATTTATATTGACAAGGTTTAGAAATAATAACTGCGCCACACCACCCATCTCTGAAGGACTATAAACCAACCAAAAATCGTTCTTCTAGCTTCTACTGCTTGCAGCATTTGAGCTGTAAATTTCTTGCGCATTACCATAGGATATAGTAAAACTGATATGTTGCAGCTAGTAACTTTACACATCTGCCCCTTCTTCCTTTCCTTTTTTTTCCCCCCCCTCCTTTTAGTATTTTTTTTAGTTATTGTTTCTATGTGACACAATACCAATAACTAATAACTTGACCCTTTTGTTTTGATAAATTCATTTTCTTTGCTGACAGTTAGCCCCGATGGATTCCTGCTGCAAACTTCAACCATTGCAGATTCCATTTCCTTCCAGTTTTCTGATGGTGTCACTGAATCAGTCCCCTGTTCATACATCGAGTTCGCTGAACGGCTTGTGCTGCCTCAGTATAAGAATTTACCTGAGAGAGAGGTAAGTCACCTCCTTTTGTTTTACTTAGCAACTATTGTATCTATAGGTAAAGCTTTTGATACTGGGATGAATGAACAACAAGAAAGAGGATATTTTAGGATTGTTATACGCAGCCAACTGATGAATTATTT
Source organism: Tripterygium wilfordii (assembly GCF_013401445.1). Lineage (NCBI taxonomy): Eukaryota > Viridiplantae > Streptophyta > Magnoliopsida > Celastrales > Celastraceae > Tripterygium > Tripterygium wilfordii. Next base: position 7,984,956 of record NC_052237.1, on the reverse strand, counting down.
CAACATAGTGTGTATGATTTTGAAAATTTAAACCCAAGAATGAATCAGTCTGGACAATTTTTTTCTAATCCTGAAGTGATCTCTTTGTTACTCTAGTCATGTTTTTTTAAGAAGTCGTTTTTTTTTTTTTTTTTTCTATGGCTTATGAACTAAAGAAATAATTATGTAACCGCATAGGTTAAGGAGTTCCACAGACGTGATGGATTTGAAGTCGGCAATGCTGATAAGATCTTTGAGAGCACATCCAAAGAGCAATTGACAAGGAAAGCTGCATGAGATACAGAAAGTTCATCGAAAGAAATTGCTTTGCAAGCATTACTCTTGAAAGGATAACAAGGGTCTTGCTGATGCATGTGATTATGATAGTCAAAGGCACTTGGAGCATGTAAATAAATATTGCTTATAAATATAAAAGAGAGAGAGCTTTAACATGAATTGAGCAAGTTTCTCTGTATGAAAATTTTCTTATTCCCTACTCTCTTGGTCTTCGAAGACTGATTTTACAGAGCACTTGCTGCCTTTCAGCTGAGAATAAAAACATTGTTTTATCTAGGATCTCACTAATCACAGTAATTATAACAACAATAAGATTTTCTCCAAAGAAAATTTGTTTAATGACAGTAAATACAGGCATCTTTGATAGTCTAGGCATCTTTGGTGGGTCACAGCATAAATAAGCTATGTTCTTTCACTGCCAGTAATACTTTCACCAGCATCGATCTACAATTTTTTTTTTTAAATACAAAAGGAGTAAAATTTAAATGAAAAGGCAAGAACAGGTGGTGTGATTCTTGATGTCTCCAAACTGAATGTAGTAGCAATCGCTAACATAGGAATTGGAGTAACACTTCACCTGTCCTAACATTTCAGCTGTTCGAGAACAAATGCTTTCCGGAAAATACATCTATGGTGAGGGGGAAAAAGGACAAAGTGAAACGAATTAGAAAGGATGGAAAAATAAGTAGAAAATCAGCGAACCAATGCTTGGGGTTTGCCATTGGGTTTTGGTGATTGATGTGGAGAAGCATGGGCGTCGTTGGGTATAGAAAGGCTCCTCAGTTGCTGACCATTCCTCGACATAGACCCTGCTTGTGTTAGAATGCCATTTCTAGCATTTGGACTGGACACGATTCGGTCAGCCTGCAAGGTCTGAAAATAGTAAGATGAGCTTGCCATGTCCTTGAGGTTGGGCAGAGGCTTCAAAGCTTCAACAACTTCACTCATAAGAGGCCTAACTTTGGGATCACGGCTAAGACAATGAGTGACAAGCTGTGCAGCTTTCTGGGCACCTTTTATTGAAAAATGGCCTTCCAGACGAGGGTCAATCAATCTGTAGAATCTTCTTCGTTCTCCCAGGTGGGGACGAGCCCATTCAACAAGGTTATGCTCCCCATTAGGACGGTTCTTGTCCATAGATCTCCTACCAGTCAACATTTCAAGTAGAACTACACCGAAACTGTAGACATCACTCTTTGATGTAAGATGTCCTGAGACAAACAGTGAAAATCTTTTGAGACTGACATAACCATTGAAAACAGTCCAGCTTTACATTATATTTGCGATGGCGACTCATAATTGCATATCCCAGCCGATAATTAGAGAAATCCAGACAAGGTGGAAATTTACAACATCAATAATTCACATAACTATGCACAAAAAAAAAAAAAGACATGCACCAGCTGCAGAGCTAGATTTCATAACAGACATCTTCATAAGGCACCAACAACAAAATGTACCTACAAGACCACATGGTATTAACAGTTGATAATATTCATTACCAAACAATCACCAGAGGCTGCGAAGATGAGACATTTCGATCATCCCCTTAAAACATAAAAGCTTTAAAGCCTCCTTTAGTCATCTTACAGCAAAAAAAAATGAATAGCCCTTTAAACAATAGAATAAAGGCGAATCTATCACATTGTATTAAGAACAAAATTTCGGGAGAAGAAAAAGATGGTCTGTACTCTCTACATAAATTGCCCAGAGGTTCAAGAATTTGAGCTCTTAAAATAAGACATCTCAGAAGTGTCTACCGTCATATACCGAAGAAATTTTCAAGGAGAAGAGGAAGAAAAGTCTCATTATTTAAAGAAAAAGGAGTGAACTGAATGAATATTGTTCAAGTTATAGCAACTACTTCGCTTTCGTGATGATGATTGAGAGATCACATACAAAGACACATAGAGCTGACTGCAGTCAACCCTGGATGAAAGGGTAAGAGTAGAATTAATTTGATGGAAATTCATACCTAAAACAGGAAATAGATCACAATGTACATAAAAAAATGTTTGATGAATACGGCAATGTCTATGATGGAAAAGTAAGGAAAAAAAGGAAAGAAACTTGGAAAAAAAAGGGAAAACAGAAAATGTTGCTGCCCATAAATTTCTATCAACTATCTGCCTTCCAGGGGTGAAGTTGAAAGGAAAGGGCAGAAGGAGAAACAAATCACTGTTACAACAAAGTATAAAATTGCATTTACCAGCACATACCAGTCATCACATATTCTGGCGCAGCATAACCATATGTTCCCATTACACGGGTTGAGACATGGGTTTTATCCCCCTCAGGGCCGTCTTTGGCAAGTCCAAAATCAGAAAGCTTGGCATTGTAGTCCTGAAATAGCATACTTTTAGAAAGACAAACCATATTACCAAATATACAATATTTTGACACATTCCTCATCACCTACTGCATCTAATAGGATGTTTGAGGTTTTAAAATCACGATATATCACCGGTCTTTCTGCTTCTTCATGAAGAAAGGCAAGACCCTTTGCTGCACCTAGGGCAATTTTCATCCTTATGGACCATGGAAGAGGCAGCGATCCTGCATATAACGTGATTTTAAGTACGAAGATTAAACACTAACAATACACCAGCAGCAAACCATTACAAAAATTCACAAATTAGCACTTCAGAAACTAAGATCTGAAACTAAGATCAGAAACTAAGATCTGATAAACTGAGAATTCCATTTATTTTACAGATCAAGTATTCAGTGTAGTAGATATTATTGTCAGTTTCCGAAATGCTAGCAGTAAATACAGGCTGCGGCAGAGTGAACTTTCCTCTCCAGAAACATATGCACAACACACAAAGCAGATAAATGACAGTGTAATTCAGTTTGATCTTCACAAACCTCTGTGAAACTGCACCAAAGGAACTGTGCACTCCTATCTTTATATCATAGAGGCTAAGCAAAAGTCGAATTGCTGAAATATTACTAAGTTTGGTAACAGCTGATGAAGGATTCTTCCATCTAGTCCTATTGAAAAATTATGATAAGCAAACTGAGGCTAGATAGTTTGCTTCAACAAAGCACTTCCATTGGTTAGAATGGACTACTTACAGCAGATACAGCATGATTACTATTTACCATGTAAAGAATTGATGATTAGTATCTATTAAAAAAGAAATTCTCGAATCAATCTCATCAATATCAAGTAATAAACGCTATTAATTTGGAGGAACCACATCGAAACCGCACACATAAATATTACTCCATTTCTTCATTTTGCACTATTTTACTCCATTTCTTGCATTGACACCTACAATATGTAAATATAGCTTTCTTAGGCAATATCAACTCCTAATCAACTCAAAATGGGATGAACTTATGTGTAAAGGATGCACAAATGTATATATCTATTTGGCACATCAATAATTAATATAAATATATTGATATTATCATATTATATGTAAAAAAAAGAAATAAATATAATGAAGTTACAAAAGAATTCAATGTTCTGTAGTCATTTTAACTCTAAAAAATAACTTCTCCGGTTCATGTAAAATCGGCCGAGTCACCGGGTTTCCCATCCGACCACCTGATTTTCATCGGGTCACATGCACAAACTGTAATATTGACAGAACTATGTCGGCTTGGTGGCCAGATCACCAGTTTTCTTGTCCGACTGGACGGGTTGGTCTGATTCTCACAATACTTATTTTAAGAGGCCATTTATGACTTTTGTTGATTTGTTTAATGGGACCCTAAAAATAGTAGCTCCAATAGTGCAATTTTATTGTCCCAAATTTAATGGGACAAACATGAGCCAATTGAGTTTGTCATGCCCCATGTTTGCTTGTCATGAGCCAATTGAATTTGCTATGTCCCCATGTTTGCTTATTTGTCGGGCCCACAAAAAACATACTCACATCTACACTAAAATAAATAGTGGGTCTCACATCTATTATACCAAAAATTAAGTCAACAAATTTACACCATTGTACCAATACATTTTGTTCGTCCAACCACGTCAGCAAAATGCATCGTCCAATATATTTTGTTGGCCCCAACAAATTTATACCATTGTGGTTGCTCTAAGAGATATAGAGAGAGCTGGGGGACCACGTAGAAGGTGACGTGTCTGACTTGGTGGCTCAAGTGCCCAATGCTAACGCGCGAGTCAAATTGAATTTTCCGACTCTTCACTCATTGGTGTTGTGCAATCACTCTCTCCTATCCGGGGGAGCATTAGAATTCTAATGGTAAATATGTAGTATTTAGATTGAGAAATTGTTTAAATGACCTCTAGTCATCTGGTGACACCTGACAATGAGGGATCCACAATTTGCCATGATAAACCAATCTCATGTCGACACGTGGCGAGGACATGAGAATTTTGGATTAATGTTTGTTCATTTTGCAGGTAAATCCGATATTACCTAGCCTCAAATTAACCATGATGCAGTTGGTGGAAATAAGGCATGTTTGAAGATTGATGTCCAAAAGCCACGAGCAAGAGATATGTTGTCTTAATTGTTTTAATCTTAATTTAAAAAAAATTTGTTCAACAGAATTCGAGTTGTTCTTAGTATTCCTACATCCACCATGAAGAATGAGCACGACCAAGGATGTTTACCATGATGTCCACTACCAAGAGTTTGTTGCGGTTATAAAGCACTTTGACCCAGCAACCTTAGCAGCAAGTAAGATAGCAATTCCCCATGATTCGACATGTCAGCACATGTCTAGAACGTGCGAAGGGAACATGAGTTGAAGGTTACCATTGTCATCATGAAAAGTATAAAAGGAACATGAAGAGAAGTCTACAATTACCCCGTGTCAAAAAATAGACTATGCATCTTCAAATCTTTACTGCTTACTTAAACAATGATTCCAGTCACTTATCTTTTCAATTAGCATGAGTTTGGCCAACTAATTTCTAGCTTAGCCTTTACTTTTCAAGCCTCTACGGTTATGTTTCTGATTTAGCTTATACAGCACGCCAAATACATTCCAGGATGTACTCCCTTTCAATGAAATTATTGATGCATTCTGGCAATATGTTGTTTTTCATTTCATTTCATTAGGAGTCCTATCATTTCGATGGTAGCCTCCTGTCTCCTACTTTTTTTGCTTGAAACTTTTTGCATTTAAGTCCTTTCCAGGACGGCAACCTTGAACCAGCAGTATTGTGTTCTCAATCTACACACATCTCGTTTGGTGAACATGTCAAATTTGGTGCAACCTTTATCAAAAAAAATCTTTGGACTAACAACAAGTCACGACACACCTGAATACACAAATTATACATAACCTAAACAATTGCCGAAAATGCGACATTACTTGCCCAACGTAGAAGACATCAAACATATTTTTGGAACACATGGTGGGATGTCTCGTGTCAAGCACTTGCAGTCATGACAACGAGAATAGGAAAAGCAGCGAAGGGTGAACCAGCTGGAGATCTGTCTCCACTTCTTTCACCAAGGGAATCACATAACATTACAGCATACTCGTTCCAACGAAGGAGAAGGAAATGTAAGTCCCGTCCTTGTCAAACTTTGAAGTTGAAAAATCTCTTTGACAAATAATAGTTTGATGCAGACTATGGAGGAAATAGCAAACAATATGCACCAAGCATGTTAGTAGACTCTCCTACAGAATCATGAAGCTCTTCAATGTAATTCCTAGGAATACTGGCAAGTTTTTTATGCGATGCAAGGCTCACATCAAGGTGTGCATTCAACTCCAGCTCCATAGCAGTCTGTCCAAACCATTCACCAACCAGCTCTACTTCAACCTTCGCAATAATTTCTAAAGAAGCTAGTTACCATGTTAAAGGTCAACCAATCGGCATAAGATCCCAATTGTAGCAATGGCCACTCCGTTGCGAACAATTCAATCCCAATTCCTGCGGTCATTCCTTTAGCTCTTATGCAAACGGTTCAGAATCCTAGATCTCACGAAAGAGGTTTTTAGGTAACGTCTTTTGGCTTTACTTCTTTAACTCCACTAAATATTGTGCTATCATTGGAAACACGATTGTTCCTCTTGGAACAAGACCGAATGAGTAGAGGGAAAAGAACGACGTCAACCAGAGGTTTCTTCAGGTTTTCCCTCTTATAGAACCATGGAGACAACCTTATATCCAACCACGATAGCAGCATTACTTGCCTTATCCTCAAACTGGGCTCGAGAGCAGGGTTAGTATGGCTATCAGCAACATTACCGTCCCCCACAGGTGATCCAACATCAATCTTAGCAAGTGGTGAATAGGGATCAAGTCGTGAACATTGCTCAAGACATGTTAGACCTTAGGCGCTTGGGGAGACCCATGTATCGTAGGCCTTTCTAATCGTATCATATTTTACATATTTTTATACCTCACTTTACACTTATTTTATCTCAATTAAATTGGATATTACATGAAATTGTGGATTTTGATTCTCAGGCTATTTATGAGAAAAGTGGTGTAAAAGGCCCAATCCAATGAAGCCCATGAGTTCAAGGTTTATTTTTCATATTCAAATAAGGAGTTTCACTATGAGGAAAGCCAAGGAATGAAAGGTTCTACATGTGAGGGAAGTCTTTGTGGCGCTAACTTGGCAATAAAGGACGGCCGGCTATGCAAGCAACTGAAGGAAGTTTGCTTTGGAATTGAATAAGGAAATCATAATGCCATTAGAAGTGGGACATGAAGGAAGCTTGTATCTAGTATATAAGAGAGGCCACGGCAAGCTTAAGAAGGAGAGTTGGAGAGCCACAATTCATTCACTCTAGATTTTCTTGTGTTCTAGTTTAGTTTTATGGATTCTTATTATTTAGTTTTCTTGTGTTCTTATAGCATGAGTAGCTAAACTCTTTTGCCAGAGCTCCAATGTAGCCTAGCCATGAATACTCTATGATTTTGGTTATGCTAATTCTTAATTATTATTCCATGTTTGAGTATCTATTTGTGTGCTTAATACTTTCAAATACCTGATCAATATTTGAATGATTTGATGTTCTGAACTGAGACCGGAAGGAGATGTTTAGATTTATGCTTCTAACAATAGATATCATAGGTTGCATGAACCATAGGAATATAAGGGCATGACCTATTATATTAGTGATTTTGCTGCGTGTTTATTCCAGGTTGGCATCCTCCATATTATGGGGAGGTGCTGTTGAAATTTCCGGTGGTGTGATGATTGAATTTATTATGGTTTGATTTAGATGGTACCAAAAATAACGCATTCCGGGTCGGGGCGTTACAAGAATGATCAAAGCTCTTAACCAAAAAGTACGAAAAGTTGTGAATGAATCAATATATCTGAACGAAAAGTTGTGAATGAATCAATATATCTGACCGGAGTGCCTTTATATTGTGATGTACGAATGCTAACATATAATGGAGTTGGATACCTGTCTTCTATTTGTTTCAGGAGACGTTCAATTCTTAATATCCAAGTTGGAGTAGGAGTCTTCTTGTAGAAATTTTGTTTTGTTCTGGAGGATTTAACTGGCCATGTCAAGATAGGCATCTCGATTCTGAGATGGACTTCTCGGGGCCAAGATAGTCCTTTGTTTTCGGACTTATCCGCACAATGAGGGAAGTCTATACGAGGATATACTTATGCACGCTGACACCTTGCTCATCTCGTCCACACCATGTGTACTTCTCAGATTGATAGTCCAAATACAGTATCATCAACTTACAAATGTGCGATGGCAAGGTTCACAATGCTTGGAACAAGACATGTCCCAGTAGGAGTGGTTAAGTAGCCATGTTAGTGATATTATTGAAAGAAGTACACCAAGGGGGACAATGCAAGCATTCCAAACAAAAACATCTGATAGCAAGGTTGTGGCCTCAATGCAAGAAGAATATGTTGGACCAATGCAAGGAGGATTAGTGGTATCAATATAGCGACAATCTAGTAGGCCTAGATATGCGAGCCCTTTTCGCAAGGAATGTAGGCCTAAAACCAAGCCAAAAAAGAGGACATTATTATCTGGTCTTCGACTGTACACTAATCCTGAAAACAATCATTCAATCCTAAATGTAAGTGTACTACATTGTATGATGTTGCATCTGGTGTGTCGTGTGTTTTTTTTGTAGCTTGGAACTTCCATGTCAAGGGTAATTGATCTTAGAAGTGAGAAGACAAGGAAGAAAAAACCCTCACAGGAAGAAGCATCTGATGGACCAAATTGATGTTTCTGTACTTTGTCTTATGTTTGTCTTATGTTTATGTTATTTTGTTTAAACAATTTGTTCTTGGTATGTTGAATTTATAAAGCTATGTTGAAGCTGCCAGAGGATATTTGATGTGTCCATGTTGTGTATTTGATGTTTTTGAAATTGTTTTGACTTATTTTAATGTTGATGTTTGAATACATTTTAGTGTGGATGAAGAGTATTAGGTTTTTTATGTTATGTATTTGGTTTTTCAGGAGTTTTATTTGTCAATGTTAGTTAAAGGGTTAATTTGACCCATTTATTAGAACTAGAAGAGGTTAAATAATCCATTGCTTGAAGTACAAGGGCTTGGTTGGCCTTGAAAGGATAAGTTTCAAGAAATTCCACGACATGTAAAAATGATATACAAAATTTGGACATGTGTTGTCGTTTCATTGGCTAACACACGTGTCCACCAAGTTAGCAAATGGAAAATTAACATAAAATTGAGCTCACCTTTTTAACAGCCAATTTAACTCCGTTATAACGAAAGTTAGCATGAGAGGCTTGTTTAGCCCATTTGTTCAAAGTACAAGAGCTTCTTTAGCTCGGGAAAAAAAAAAAGTATAGGAGCTCAATTGATCTTTTTTGCAAAGTACACAGGTCATTTTGGGATTTAATTGAAATAACACATAGAACCTTAAAATAAAGTAAAATAAAAAAAATTGTCATATAATTTCAAATACAAAACAAGTTAATAATAACACAACATTCAAGTTGAGAAGAAAAGAAAATTACAAAAAGTCACTAACATCAGATAATCCCAAGCTCCAAACCAGTTTGTCTCGTACAATCACCATATCCATAAATAAATCTCTATATGATTTGAATTATGAGAAGATATATTAGTCATATGTCTGAAATTCAGGTTCTTGTTTAAATCAGACAAGATTTTTGTGTTTGGATCTGAATTTCAAACATATAATTAATGTTCAAACTTGGTTTTAGTCTGAATCAAAAAAAATCAATCATCTGGAGAGGAGAGAATTTTGCCACTCGTATTGACACATATCACAAAATGAACTAAAAACAGTAAATGAATGAATTGATAGTTTGTGTTATATAATAAATTCCTTACCCAACACCTTACGACACAAGCTAACGACAGTCATGCACCACCTGTGTCCGCGTTGCCGAAGGCACCCCCTTCTTTCAAGAGGATTCGCGACATGTCAAGCCCTGGCAAGGTTCTTCGCTTTGCATCGAATTAAACCACATGCTCCACAGTTTGTGCGAGCCCCCGTCAATTCCTTTGAGTTTCATTCTTACGAACTTACTCCTCAGGCGAGATACTTAAGGCGTTAGCTACAACACTACATGGGTCGAAGAATGAACCACTTGGCCGGATTGTATTATCATTTATAAAGACATCCATCATATCATTAATCCTTAGTTTTAAAGACATCCAGAGTTTTGTGTGAATCTCGACTAATTATACTGCCTCACGACTCACCCATGCTTGACTTGTCACACATTAATACTCAGCAATTGGTGTTTAGGGTTGGATCAAATAAACAAAAAGACGTCCTTCAAAATTGATGAAATAAAGTTTGGCGAATTAGGCAAACGGGAATTCTACACAGTTCCTTTCCTTGACAGCACTTGGAAATTTGGTATAAAGCTCCTTACTTCCCCCTACGTGAGAAAAATACTCAAACTACACAAACTTACCGTGAAGAAAAGATGATGACATTCTAAACAGACCAACAGTAAGCCTAGGACTCAACATTTATGAAAAATGTACAGCCTCAAATGTAAGAAATTCGTATTACTCTATCATACAATAAACAAACCGAACTTGATATTTTTTTCTTAAAAAAATGAAAAGAAAGAAGGAGACATCACAAATCCACTACCGTCCCATATTTTAGAGTGGACCTGACCCCCCCATGGGGTTTGATTTCTCTGTAGTTCATGAGTATCAACTAACTATAATTCACCCAGATACATGGATCCGTGAAAAGCAGAGTTCCACCACTACTGCACAACATAAGAAATGCCAATCTGCACAACATGGCTGATACATGATTCAACACTATTTCGAAAACAAATCAATGTGATAATTCTAGCACCACGACAGGGTTCGTCAACCACATTGGCTAAATGATGATAATTCAGTTCTCCATGGTCGATATAAATGTTGAAAATGTGGCAAGTTTAACATGTCCATCCTATACAATTCCTGTGGAAATGCTGGAAGTAGCATTTATCTTTAGAGAATGCTCTGGAATATAGGTCAGACCTGTAAAAGACCCAGAGAGAGGTGTCATTTGTAAGAATTTCAGCTTCTTTATACCCCTTTGGGATTAGCATAAAAGATGAGCGTCAGAAAACAATAATATTTTGAGACAAGTAAAAGATGAATAAGAGAACATGATCCCTTATGGGTCGATGGGGTATATTGTTCTGAGCTAATACATGTAAGATACTGTTTTACAACAGATTTTACAACCTAGACTAGGACAACACCAAAAATGTATGACCATTACCAATTACATTTGGGGTTGTTCAGTGCAGTTCTGGTTTGTTGGATTACATGTTAATGGACTGGGACTATATGGACCGATTGGATCTTTTACCTTAATTGCCAGTGAAAAAAAGATGCCTGAATTTCGATACACATGGGACGTAAAGGCTGACAAGACATGGATCCATAAGCTGACCACTCATAAGTTGTACCCATATGATTTACCACAAAACCACGTCTACAAGAAGAGATTTACAGGGGATGTTGCCACCCGACATATCTGTACCCGTGTCACTTACCCATGTGGTTGCCAAGTGTACAAGAATATATTTACAGAGTATATAGCTTTCTATACTCATCATTTTACATTTGTACCCATAGGGTGCACCACATGTCATTGCCAAATGCAAAATATGACATTTACAGGGTACATAGAGGTGATCCCACTAGCTCTACTCACCATCCACATCCCCTCAAGATCATGTGAATGAGGTGAACCCACCCAGGTACATAGTGATAATCACCCCTCACCTACATCGTAGTTGTTACAACAATAAACGACACGATCCAATTTGGTGGGAAGGACTACGATGGAGGTTTCAGTTCACGGATAGTTGGGTAAGAGACAAACTTCTTATAACTTTTTTTTTTCACCAATGAATCAGGCAATACCAGTTGAGAAGGAGGATCAAATATTGGAATGGACTTGTTTATTATTCACGGCACTAGTTCAGTAACTGAGCTCTCGAATTTCCCTTAAATGTGATATTAAACAACTACCTAGGAGCTAAGTAGAAAAGGATATGAGGAAAAGGTGTGTTTGCCAAAAGCATTCTTTGGTCCATGACCAAAGATGTGAGCACTCGACCATAGTTGAGCAAGAAAGAAACCCATGAATTGCTTGTAGCCTTAGTATGTGCAATCTAACATATGCCTAACCATGAATGAAACATCAGATATCAAATATGATGCAAGAAATTAATCATGGACCCATAGAAATGCAAACATAATCCAACTCTTCTAAAAATTGACAACATTGGTGAGAAGATATGACACAAAAAATAAAATCTGTACCTTTCTCCTTAACTTCAATCTGCAAAGTGTCGAGTGTAATTATTCCATCTGTTAATGGAAGCAGCTCAAGTTTGATGGTAGCAGTAGATTTAGAAGGAACACACCTGACCAAAGGAAATTAAAACAGTGAGCCCCCTGCATTTGTCTAATCACAGTCTGACTGTAGCAAATTGGAAAGAGAGAAAAAGAACAAAGTATTACCCCAATGGAATTCTACTCTGTAGCCACAAATGCGTGCAACCCAAACCACTATTGATGACATCAGATACAGGAGTAGACTGCTCAACAAAAGAAGCAGATCGAACATCATTATCACCAGCTTGTCTCTCACTCTCTATTGCTGGGGGGGCAGAATTCAGCCTCTGCATTGCCGTGCCATATCTGTCACCAGTTACTTGTCCAGGGAACTCTGAAACATTAATGAACGGACTCAATGGCGATGATGGTGAAGAACTCAATGACCCCACTGTGGGAGGTGAAGTAAATGATGCTGGAGCAAGAACTGTCAAAGTTAGGTCATCCGACGTCAAATTTGAAGCCTGAAGAGTTAACACCTGATATATTGAAGACGTCAGCTAATAATTGATAGTAAAATCAAAAATAAAAGAAAAAGAAAAAGAATAAAAGATAGGAAGAAACCTGAACTGGAAGTTGAGAGACTCTTCCATTGGATCCAGACGATTCTCCTGACATTTCAGATGCAACAGAGATCATAATATCCCTTGAAATACGTGGTCGCCAACTAGTTGGCTGCTTGAAAAATAATCTTGACTCTAAATTCAACACAAAGTAAATGCATCAAAAGAGAGGGTAAAATCAGATTAACTATTTTAGATGATCTACTATGAGCCAAATAAATACCAGTGTAGTTGCACCGACAAGATACCATAATTGCATATCGATCCTCACTTGAAGCAATCCTCCTTCCTTCAACAGTACTGGAGGGAAGGTGCAAGTTTTTCAACCAAGAACCTTTTTCACCATTAACCTTGAGAGTTTTCCACATACAAGGTGCTGGTTTAAGAATAAAAGAATGCTCTTCACCTTTCCTGCCACCAGAAAACTCCAAATAAGTTTATATGAACACTTCCAAATTCAAAACTCAGCAAAGATATTTTCAGTTCGAAACATACTGTTTTATGATGCACCAAAGAATTAGAAGATTATTTGGAGCCTTTGGCTAGGCTTATCTCAATTGTAATTGGCTCTCAAGGCACTCTTTCTTTTGATTTGCTTAGGCTAGAATAGAACCATTATATGTGCTCTATACTAGATTCATTCGGCTCTTTGGGGGGTATTCTTGCTCCAATTGGCTTGGGCTACTGTAGATTCATCTTGTGCTTTCTATAGTAGAGATTGTATTAGGTTCAATTCTGTGGATTCTATCAATCAAACCTATCTTTTATTTTGTTCTTCGGTGCTTTCAGTTGGATTTGATTTGTTTGTTGTGGGATTCTTAACCAGGTCCTCAACAAAAACATAACTAGTATCATGAGCATTTATTAGTGGATGGGGGTGAAACAAATTTCTCTTTCTGGAGGCCCGTGCATGTAGAAATTAGAGATGAAAATCATCTTAATAACATAACTAACCCAAATAAAACATGGATTGGCAGCAATTCCATCTGAGCATACCAACTTAGCAATCAATAAAGAACCAGATTCCTCTTATGAAAAAGAAAAGAAAATAAAACAACAAGATTCCATCTATTACCTAGATGGTTAAAGCTAAACAATGAGACAAGACAACTTTAAATCTGAACTTAATTCCAAAAATCAAACAGCAAAGGCTGACAAATATCAAATGCAATTATTTCTTACGCAACAAGCATCATCACCTGTAAATACAAATTATATGCATTAAACAAGTGGTAAAGTTAACCTTACCCCAGGAATTCAATTGCTTCCAGACTATCTAAAGCTAGAATCACAAATATTTGAAAACCAAGCAGGTATGGAAAAACTGAAAGTAAGTTGAAAGTGAACCATAAATACTGAAAACTAGCTAAATACCTAGGGTGAAAAACAACCTGAGAGCTAAATTTGGCAGAGAGTGCTCGTTTCCAGCTTCAATACATGCTATTGGTAATGATGATGGTGCTCCACCTTTTGCAGCCTCCTCAAAGACAATTGATATGGCATCTATATAAACTACAATATCTGGTGCATGTGCAGGAGAAATGTTCTGCAAGACAACTTGATGTACTTAGTCCTTCGAAGGGAAGGAGACTACTCAAGAATTTCAATTTCATTTATCTCGTAATTTTGATATTGACTAAATATAAACGAAAGAATTAAGAAAAGAAAATCTAAATAAAATGGAAAAGAAAAAAGAATGAATAAATGAAATCTTACCTGGTCTTTAATTATAAATTTAATTGAAACAGGCAAAAGGAAAAAGTACGACCCTAATCAGAATGTTCACATTGACTAAAATATCAGCGGAAGTGAAAGAACATATATTATCATTTGACTTAGAGAGTTTAACAATCAAACCTTTATACGAACACAAATAAGGTCCTCTGCATTGCAGTCAGCAGCAAAAGAATGAATTTCTACTGGTTGAATTATTTCAATTTTCCTCCTCCATCTTCTTCCTGGAATATAGATGCCTTCCAACCCACAACGAACAGAAAATCTTTCTCGTTCCAGTGACACACCTCGAAAAGATAAAAGTCCTTCACTCCCAGTTCTTTGATTCTTCAGAAACTTCTGAGATAAATAGTGATCCCAATCTTCGAGATCAAAGCTTGGTTTAGAGCTTTGGGCTTTCACAGGTGTGGCGGATGGAGGAGTATTTTGAGGCAGTGATGACATGGAGTAACTTCTAAAATGGCCAAAAGAAAAGAGCTGAGATCCAGAAGAGGCAGATAAAGTAGGCTTTTGAGATGCACCACTAATCACTGTGCTGGAACTTAAAGGCGGTGGGGATAAAGAACGAGCTGGAGGAGGAAGAGTATTATCTAAAGGAAGCAACCACTTCAACAAATCTCTGCATGGATCATCATTTGCTCTGACTAAATTTTCCTGGTTCTCAGAAGACATATTTCTCTCCACAAATTTCTCAAATTGTAAAATCTCAATGATGGGTTCACTCAAATAATTAACACCAATATTCACTTGTAAAAGCACCTGCATCCTTGCAAACAAAAAAATGGAATGAGAATCAGCAGCCTGAGCAAGAGTTTGATCCAGCCATGAATGACAGGAAGATAATCACTTAGGAGTTTAAATTTAAGATATACATAGAGAAAAAGGCTGATGTATTGCACATATATGCCTTGGCAATTAATTAACCACCAATTTATGCTATGAACATTCTGTAAAAAAAGTATTTCGTTGAGCCTTTCCACAGGTCAAATGCAGTTTTCACGCATTAAAAATTCCAGTAGATGAAGGTGGTCCATCACCTTCATTAGTCTTATTATTTATAGCTGAGGTCTAGTAGGCACCCAACTGCAACATAAATTGGATTTGGGAGCTCTGCAATTCCCTAGAATCTACAATTCGCATCTAATGGTGGAGAAAAAGTCTTACAAGTTTTAAAAATGAAAAAACAAAAATGTTATGTGATGTGGCACACCTGCCAAACCATTGGATTCAAATTGTAGACTATCATTTTAAACGAATTGCAGAGCCCCCATATCCCATAAATTAGCCAAAAAAATCTTCTAAAAGTTCTCAAATGAAGTAGAGGGGCAGAGACATACAAAATATACGCCATTGGGGTGTGGATGAGTTGGAAATAAGGAAACACATCCAACCAGAAGTCCCTGGTTCAAGTCTCAATAGCAAGAAAAAACTCATGATTTACTGATGCTTTTGGGGCGAGGGCCACTTCAAGGGTATGTTATTTTTCCAGTGTTACAAAGGAGGTTCCCTCGTTACAAAGAGGAAAAAAAAATATACAGAATATGGATTAGCAACACACTTGTTTCCTAGATCAGTTCAAAAATCAGCAAACTTGAAATCTGTTGACCAACTACGTGCCCAGCAACAGGAAAAATATAAAGAATACATATGGCCAATATTCTAACTGCCACCTAGCATGCTATAAACACAGCAGAAGCCATGAGTCCCTACATTGTCAGAATAACATCAATGCAAAAGCTGTCTGAAAACAGAGAAGGTTAGATTTTGAACGCAAAAAAAATGACGCGTACCACTATATCTCCACTAGAGAGAGAGTAACACTGGATAGTATTTCTAGCCACTCCACCAGAGACATTAGCATCAAATTTTCCTGTGTCAATAATTGCATTAATTCCATTTCCTGCAGACCTCTGACCACTAATTCCAAGAGATTCTGGAGACCCTTTAGAAGCATCTTTTTTTGACCAAAGAAGCTCACCAGACTCAGCAATTCTAACAAAGAAATGGGAGTCCTTAAATCTTTGCAGCAACATTTCCGTTTGTCTTCTGTGATCTTCCATTCGAAGAATAGATTCACTAGCAGAAATATCCTTCAGTGGATCTGTCTTCAATTTTGGTGGATTTTCACAATTCTCATCAGCGACTTGACCATCTGGACTCGCCCTCTTCTCTCCCGACACTGAGTTCCACCCATTTTTAACTTCTCCGTTTTGTTTCTCAGGGCTTTGTCCACTACTATTTTTGCTCATCATAGCAGCAACTTTAAATGGAGTAATAATTTCTGTATCCTGCTTATATGCTGACAAGCATGCCAGGATATGTACTTGTTCACCTGTAATAGAAATATGGTCCAGGATTTATACAATAAACATTACATTTGTAAATGAGAAGAATTAATACCCCTAAAAACTGGCAGATGTAACAGACAGATGAAATGACAAAACAAATTATACCAGCGAAAACAAAGGGGCGGTCTAGTGAACGCAATGAATGTATATCCGGTGCATTGTTCCAATCATCTGGAAGTTCATCTACAAAACAAATCAAGCATTAAACAGAGTATTAATTATACAGAAAACTTCTCAACATATCACGAAGACACTTCAATATAAATAACAAAATAAAGTACAACAAATTGACAGTCAAGTTAAAGAAACAATTTCCCTTCCATTTGGAATTTCAAACAATCAAGTCAAAACTAATCTGTAGAATTTTTTGAATTCAAGGGACCTTTAATAAGGGGCAATAAGCAAGTGCGACTCAAAGAAGTACACCAGAGAGAACAGCAAAGGAAAAAAAGGAACTTGGGGTGTTACATCAACACTAAGCATTTCAAAGAGATTGCTGCCCTATCTTCTCATCTGTAAAGTTTTAGAAATCCACTGAATACAAATCCATAACATTACTACTTCTTAAAGTATTCTGCAAGCACTAAACATCTACAGAAATTATCTTGTTTTCTAAAAAGTATCTTTATAAAGAGAGAAAAAAAAAATAAAGGGAGAGAATGCTACAATATGGATCCTCATTAGTAACCGCACATGAACTTACACAAATATCATTAGCAACTAAACTTGAGTAACTTTTTGTTCATCGGTATTTTAGGAAGATTTATGCGCTATTGCTTCTCCAAAATCATCCACTGAAATTGTCATTTCAACAGAATCATGCAAGTAGAAACATCTAATAATAACATTTACAAACTAAAAAAGAATAAATAGTTGGCACAGGCAACAAATATAATGCGCTGAAATGAATACCCACATCAATTCAGGTTCCCAACAACCCAAGAAGCAAACTTAATATCCACTGAACTTGATAAGCTTCTTCCTGTACCATATTCAGAAGACGAATGATGTATTTTTGATTCACCAGATATTGTATCTGGGAAATTCCCTAAGTTTAACGAATTGCTACCTCGCAATGAGTTAGATCCATTAAAATAAAAAGTTTTGAAACATTTGGATGGCATGGCCAGGTTAACCATCAAGCATGAAAATTCCAATCTACGAATTCTTTTTTACTTTAATCCCACAGGTTCAATCTAAGAAATGATGGGTGCCAAAAATGTGAGCATAAAGTTAAGTCTCCATAGATCATGGTTCTTAACTTCATACAGTAGTTTTCCGCAAGAAACAAATCTTTGCCGAACCGCACCAAATGAAGGGGAAGGTGACATCTGGAGAGTAAGAAAAAAGGATAGCTATTCTTAAGGCAGTAACGCAGCGGAAATCAATAAGAGTGACTTCTGAGACTTTCATAGAGAAAACATGGCTAAGACAAACAGATCAATTCCATTCTTACTCTCATGTGTCATTCCACCATATTCAAATAAGATAAGACTCTTTTGCCTAACAGTCCCAATGGTTAATCTCAAAGAAGACAATTTTGTTACTCTTTTTAGATATCTGATAAGGCAACAAAATAGTGGTAAGATAAAAGCCAATAAAGAGACACCACGCCCAAACCAGTAAGGATGGCAAGCCACCAAGAAGCATCAACAACACCCTTGAATGCAAACGCTCAAGAACAAAATCCTACCGAAGACCATCAAAACTAAACCCCTATTTTAAAGTATTCAACTAAATCGCAAACATGACAATCACAGATTCACAATTTAAAAATCCATGAAGCGAAGGAATAGAGCGATGCTCAATCCACAGGAAGCCAAACTCCCATAAGAAAAATTAATTCAGTCAGACGAGAAGAATAACTCCATCACTTAAATAATGACAGGTCATCAAACTCAAGTATATTCTGGTAATCAAGCTCCACCAGCTTGCAGAAACCACCAAATACCACAAGAAAAATGGATATAAGCAAGCTACGAGCACCAGAAAGCAAAGTATCAATATCAGAGACGATGCATCTGAAGTGCATGTCATACAGCACTCTGTTACAGAATTTATCGAGTAGTTACAAGACAATGTTAAAGTTTCACATAAGGATTTCAAGTATGCAAGAAGATGAGCTAATGAATGGATAAGCTATTATTGAAATTCCTAGAGCATAAGAAGTTCCACTAATCAAGTCTTCATCAGGATAGCCTAGAAAGGCAGACTAATGCACCATAGTAACTCAAGACAAAAGGAGAGAAGGTAAAGACTTGCTCGAACTTTTATTGAATTTGAAAAAAAAAAAATGTTCTAAATTGATCCTGTATTTTAACTTCTCAAACAAAAGATATACGTGTCAAATACTAATGCATCCACTTTGGGATCAGTTCTACAAATTGGAAAAAGAAATTTCATGAGGTGGCCACCTTAAAACCCAACCTAATTTCTGGCAGTTGGTGCTTAAACTCAATAAACACCAGGAATGGAAATTCTAACCTCCAAAAGCTCCATAACTACTTACTGGAAGGACCATATTCGTGCTGTGCTTTGCCATATCACACTTACCCTGGTTCAGAGAACAGTCTCCAATAGAAAATGATGTCATTCCTCCCACAACAAATAAAAAAATAAAAAATAAAAAAAAAACAAAGGAAAGAAATGTCGGAGCAAGCGACAAAAGCTTCTTTGCTTCACGCCACACTATCTATTGTAAACCATGCAGCAGAATCCAAACAGTTCAACTGTAAAAATGTATCTCTGATTGTGCAGTCTATCTATTGTCGAAATAAATAAGCAAAAAGAATGGAAAAAAGAAAAGAAAAGAGTCATATTTGCTATCAATTTCAAGTCTCTAACTGAAGCAGACCCATTTGTATAAAACCTTCAGTATTTAACATTTCTCTTTGAGATGTCTCGCTCTGCTTATGTGCCAGCCCAGGCTTATATCTAAGGAATGGAAAAATAATTAAAATTGCTTTAGGTTTTGATCGTGGCAAAGAGACACAATGGAGCTACGTGGTAGGTTAAAAATATAGATTTAATGAACAGCAATACCAATATAAGTATCAATTCACAGATTTGTTCTGTTTTGTTTTGAATGACATAGTTTAAATAATTTATAATACTGCGACATCAATGAAGCAAAACTAAATTTGGATGAACAACTTTGACAACAAATATAGCCAATCAAGTAATTGTGCATGCATAAATTCTGATAAATCAACAAGGCATGGAAGCTCAAGAAGAGAGGAAGTACTCTTTGGAATAGTAATCCATCCATCTTCTTCCAAAACATCTGAGTGGTTATCTACGGCAACAGAGTCATTCTTAGAAGAAGAACCTGCAGAGCTTCCATTTTCACCCCCAACTCCATGGGTCTCTCCATTACGTTCTTCGGGGATAGAATACTGTGGGAATGGATATTCGGCTATGAGACCCTCCAGAGTGGTACTAGGTCTTGACACATATTGTCTGTCCACCAAAGGTTCCTTAACAGAAGGAACCTGTTCTACTGGTGCCTGATGGCCAGACCGCATCAAGAAATTCATTCTCCAAACCAAGAATGTACCTGCAAAGTCATACTTACGGTCTCATAAATCACTCAACGATGCAAATGCAAAACCAGTGACCATCAAATTGTACAGGAAAAAAAAAATCTGGGATCAGCGATGGACTGAAGTAATCAATTCGCAACATCAACTTGGAATTTAATCAAATAGTGAACAAAAAGTCAAATCAGAATCAAAGGAAACGAAAAGGCAGACAATCCTGAAATTAGAAATCGGTGAAATCGCGCATTTCAAGCTTGCAAAGCATCAATTAGTTTCATTGACACAGGAGATCCATGAGCGAGGATCCACCATCTTTGATTTGAGTACACTACCTGATCGGGGACCAAGCCAGGGAGATCCAGTTCGCAGTGCAGAGTTGGACAGTAGGTGCAGAGGTTACGGAGTTTCTTACTTTCTTTGAATCCCCGGTTTTTCCACTCTTCAAGGAAATTACTTTCTTTATGGCGTCTATTAGTAAATCACCCGAACCCATTTTGATAACCCTCTAGAAAGTGGGTTCAGAATCCACCCAACACGTCAAGGGTATTTTTTAAAAATCCGGGTTATAAAAATCGAAGGATTGATGCATTAATTTGAAGATAAATTTCAAAACTTTTACGGGTTGGTCTGAAGGGTCAAAGGTTGAATCGAATATTTTTTAAATTATTTGTTCATTATATATTTTTTAAATTTTATTTTTTTATGTATTGGGTTTTATTTGAATACATTATAAGTAATTTTTTCTGTCAAGCATTTGATTGATACCTGTCATCCCTCCAAAATTCGAATTTTAAAAAAACTAATTGTATGGCTCCATTTGGTAGGGTGATTGTATCGATTTTCAACGCTAGTGTTTAAGCTGTGAATAATAAACAGAGCTTAAAGCTGTTAAATAAATCTTGAGGTGTTTGGTGAAACCAAAAACTATATAAAGCTTATAAGCTGCTACCGTATTATACATTGTTTGGTTAATTAACAAATAAACGAGTTATCATTTTTAGAAGATCATATCAAAACAAATTGAGATATTTTTTTGATACAAATAACCATAAATGTCCACATTTATGTTTAATATTACACATTAAACTAATTAAATGTTCGGGTTTTGCTAATTATATTTATGTCACAAACCATATGAATTTCTAATACCACTCTACACACTCATTGCCTTTGCCTCTGCCTCCTACGTACAAGTTTATCTGCAATCTTATCCCGAATAGAGGACATGGTTCTGTCATCGCGCAAATCATCATCCCCAACAACAGTAGCTTCAGTAGGTGATTCCTGAGATGAACTATTAGACCCTTCATCTGTTTCTGTAAATTCTTCGTCATTCGTCACCCTCAACCGAATGAAGTTATGCACGCAATTACAATTTGAACCTGCATATCAAAGGGGTAAGATGGCATCTTTCTCAATATTGGAAACCTATTTTTGGTCACCCCAAAAATTCTTTCAATTACACTTCGGAGTGACGAGTGTGCGTGATTGAACACCTCACGAAGACCTATTGCGCAGCGACCATTATCAAACTGAGAGAAATGATATCTCTCACCTCTATAGGGTGCAAGAAAACCGATCCTTTTAGAATACTTCGCATCAACTAGATAATACTTTCTTGTGGCAATTACAAATAAAAATAATTTATATATACAATAAATTATGTTTTTAGAAAACAATAATAACTCCATAAAGTAAGACTTACCTTGAGGTGGCATTGGAAAATTTAATTTCGGTCTCGATATTGCATCCTGTAATACACGTGCATAATGTGTTGATCCCTCCCAGCCAGCCAACACAAAAATGTACAACATATCAAAGTCACACACTGCCATCACATTTTGTGTCATGGTGCCTTTTCTCCTAATGAATCGACCTCTATCAGCTTTAGGAATCACAATTGGAATATGTGTTCCATCGATGGCACCAACACAATTTTTAAAAGGGATATATCCCCTAATCGTAACTGGGACTTCTTCAAACTGGTTCTCCCTCGGTTTAATGACGTCCAATGACAACAAGTACACACTCTGCAATACCTCATAGAACATCCAGCTAAATGTTTCTCCAGAATGCTGAAAACATTCCTGCAACCAACCATTTTCAGTATTTGAATGTAGTTACTTGTTCGTAACATGTACTTATCCCTCAATTGAAAACATAGATCTCGAAAAATTTCTTTCTTTATCCTAAAAGTCTGGTAGCATCTATTTGGGTGTCCCCATAAGATTTTGGCTACCCATTCAACACCCTGTAAAGTAGATGTCCTGCACGATAGCTTATCAAAATAGGCCGCACGTCTTCTTTGAGTATAAAGTGCAACTGCAATTATAGACAGTATGAGTATAAAGTCATCATTCTTTTACGGTTCATTTCTCATTCACATCATACTCATCAGCATCCATATCATCATACTTATCATCATCCATATTAATTCTGTCGTTGCCTAAAGTAAAAGAAAATCCATGAGTTTTGCTCAAAATATTATAAACAACACCTGTTATAAAATAAGAACATTGCTCCTTCACATATCTAACAAACATAGCATCCATTTAATAAGTACAATCCCATACAAGTGACTTACATAATACATAAGAACATGCTTACTGTCAAGTTTGACGCCTGTGAATTGGTGACAAGGCTCAGACTCGTATGATGTATTTCCTCTTACGAGGAGAGCAATGATATACGTTCTTTATCTGAGGATAAGAAAAGAGAAGCTCCACCATAACATGTATTTCATATTACATGTGCAAGCGACCATTCAAGAAGTAAAGAATGGATCCCTACTTCTTTACTGTGTGAGTCATAGAGATCTTAAATAGATCTCAAGTTTTTTTATTACCCTTTGCAACTTTTGACTATGTCATGATGTGATGAATTAATATTTGCTACTTTAAGAGTGTCACCTATGATCATGCAATGATTCGACATAAAGGAACACTCCTAGGAAAACATGTTGATTCAGATCTGAGTGATATGAGGGTGAAAAGAAAAGTATTTGTTGGCTTTACACCTGTTATTGGTATTCACCGGTCGGAATCATCTCATTCAAAAGAGTTTGATTTGATTTATAATACTTGTAATTGTAAGGATGGATTGAGTATAGAATTCGTGAGAGATTGGATAATACTCAATCATGTGTAGCTGAAAATACTTGGGGTATATATGTACATATTCAGGAGTAATAATTTCTCAAAGAGGTTGATGTCTCCTATATGACCTATGGAAGGTTTCTATATTGAAGCTCCCATTGTTCGTGTACTTCAGGTCGCACGGTTCGTTCACTTGTATGAATTTGTTAGTACAAATTTGAAATTTACATTAAAAGAAGCTCAACCCTACATGGACGAGTGGGAGATGTTGGAAATTGGGTCTTGGATATGGGCCGCCCATGAGGGCTTGACCCAACTCAACCCATTGTCTCATAGGTGGATTATTGAGCAGTTGTCTAGTAACTTCCTTACATCAGTTACAAAATTGTAATTGACGTCTTCTTCTCTTTAAAAAGAGAGAACACAATACAGAGAAATTGCTCTGTTGATTCCATACCTTCTGATTTTGGAGAATCAAAGTTTACAAACAAAAAAAAAAAAGTTCGTACAGTGGAATTGTACTTGGTTCTAGTAATCAAGTCGAAAACCAATCCCGTATATTCGTACCGATCAGGAAATCAGTAAGTTTTCGATTTCCGCTTAGAACCACTACAACATGCTTACTTAATGTGACTACTTGTTGAAGTACGATGTAGCACCCAATTCATCTATATGTGTATACATATTTTAATTGTGGGCTGTTGGTGATGACCTGTATTTGTACCGCAAAGCCCAGAAGAGATAGTGCAAGAAATTCAATACACTGAGCACACACATGAGCCAGTAGAATCTTTCGAGGTGATACTGATTCAAGTTAGTACCAGAGAGCCATGGTTTGTGCCTTGAATTACCAGAAATGTCGTTAATAATCGACACAATCACCGAGCTAAGGTAGTACCCCATCGCCAACGATGCGAACGAAAGAGATGTCGCTAATGATCTCATGCTTGCTGGTGCCTCTGTAAAGAAAAATTCCAACAATCCAGCTAAGCTGAACAAATCAGCTGATCCCAAGAACGAGTACTGAAATGCTACCCAAAAGAATGTAATTGGTAGTGGATTGGTTTCATCAAGTTGTCCTCGATTTGTCGCCACTCTTTTTCGCTTAATCTCAACAAGAGCTGCCACTGCCATTGCTATTATTGACAGGACTAGACCAATCCCAATTCTTTGCAGATGAGAGATTCCCATTTCGGATTTGGTAACTCTCCGAGCAAAAGGGATGATGAGATGGTCGTAAATTGGGGCTAAGATCATGATGAAGAGTACAGGAAATACAGGGAGTGAAGCCGGTGGGACTTTCAAGGAACCGAGGTTAGTGTCCATGGTAGCAGCCTGTTGGACTGAAAATGTGGAGAGTTGAGCAAGGCAGCAATTGAGCATGATTGTGCAAGCAAAGATTGGGAGGATTTTTAGTACAATCTTCACCTCTTCGACTTGCTGTGCTGTACATGCTAGTGAGGGATGGAGTGGTTTGCTTGCTACAGCTTTGTTGAGAAACTTGAGACTCTTTGATGGAAGCTCGGTTGTCTCAATTGCTTTTGCTGGCTCTTCTATTGTTGTTTGGCTTCTTTGAGATGGAGAAGAGGGGCTTATGGACATGTTTGCAATGGCATATGTATTCACTGAAGCAGCCACCAAAACCTGCTCAATAAAGATTAAATGTTAAGAGAATCAATTGATGCATCAAATTTAGGATTCAAAAGCTATTCAGTAGTTACCTTGAAGATGGTTGTAAGTGGACTTCCAGAAGGTAATTTTATCTTGTAAGAGGTAGAGCCAGCAAGGAAGATTGGGATAGACAAGAAAATTACAAGAGTGGAGATACCAAAACCCCACTCCCAACCCTTATTGTCTTCAATCCACACCACCAATGTCACTGCGATTAGGGCTCCGAACGACAAACAGAAGACAAAGTAATTGAAGAATGTTGACCTCTGCGTCCTCCCTTGAAGAGTACTCCCATCAAACTGCTCGGCTCCGTGCGGTGGCAACGAACCTTTTATCCCCCCGACGCCCAGTGCCACCAGATAGAGACCCAAGAATAGCATTGCAGCTTTTTCACCATGAACCTCTTGGCATGGAATACTTGAGCTTCCTGGGCTACATTTCGGCGGCTTCAGAGATGGTTCTCGAGCTTGCACAGTGAGTATAACCAGGCCCTGTTTCATTATCAGACTTGGTCAAGGCCATATACACTATGTTGTTTATGACTTATGACTTCATGATTGGATTACACTATCAGGGACACTTTCGGTATTTAGCAAGTTATGTTGTTTTGTGGCATGCTTCACGAGGTAGGTAGTCCTATATCTTTGGTCTCTAGTGCCCTATTTAATTTTTCCTTGTAGGGAATCTAATCATTTTTGGCCTCTAATACCCGACTTTTTTCATAGTATAATTTATGGTATATTATGTTTCCATGTATTTGTTGCTCGTAAATTCCTTACTGCTATCATTTGTTGCCTCTTTTTAGTAGACGTGCTCTACTCTTTCTTGGCCTTTCGTTGCATTTTGTAGCTTTGCTCACTTGGTTATCTCTCCCATAGATATTCAAGCTCTTGTCAGATGTTTATCCCTACTAAACTTTTGACCCATCCCTTCTTTAATTTTCACTTTCACGTGAGATAGATGAGGGCGACTAGCACCCTACAGCGTGAGGGCGATTAGCGTGGATACTTGGGGCATGGGGTTATGAGTAGTGTACATTAGGCTTTGATTTGAATTTCAGCATCCCATTCCTTTTAAGGATTTATGTTTTATTTGTTTAAATGTTGATCTATGTTTTTTGTTGGGTATTTATTGGTAATCACTATATTGTTGAACTTTTGTATGAATATTATATGACTTGAGGATAGTTTAGGTATTTTGAGGAACATGGTCAATTTGACCAATAATAAAAATTCAATCAGTCCAAGGTGGTTGGGCACCACATAGTGGGGACTCCTAAAGCCAGATATGGATGCATGGCAGAAGTTGGGGACTTTCTATATTTGTGTCTCTTAATTTATGGAAATGCTTATGATGGAGAAGAGAAACCATACACGTACTTGATGAATAATATGGTTCCACTTGCACTCTCGCTAAAAGAAATGATTTTTTTTGGTCATTTATAAGATCTGAAAAGAAAGTGACTTCTTCTTCTAGCAAATTTAGCAAAAACACACAAAATCTTAGAGACAAACACATATCAGGTACTGATACAACACGTGGCAGCGTATAAGAGTGCCATGTTGTAGTGCAGACACTGGCATGCTCAGTATCTGGAAATGCGAGAAGTCGAGATTTGGAGCACAGAAAAAGACAAGATAGAGAAAAGGCCAGAGAGAGAGCGCGAGCTGAGTAATGATGGGGGGTCCTTAAGAACTCAATGCGATTGGCTACGTTGCATGAATAATTTGTGTGGGGCCCAGCCCCAATTTATTTGTCCTCCTTCACTTTCTTTAATGTATTACTCATAAGAAAAAGTATTCCAACATCTTCTTCATCCTCATATTTCAGGCAATACTGAATAATTAACCATACGTAGCAAACATGTGTATACCTAAGGTTTAAGTATTTATTTTGAAATCCCAATTTTTTTAGGAGAAATTTGACTCTTTTTTTTTAATGGAAAAATGTTAGGGATCCTAGTCATCTCAGTAATTCACGTAACCCTTGATTGATGTAAGTATAGGAGGACACAAAATTTGATGATTGAACTAGCGAATGACACGTCAACCAACGGGATGATTGTGATCTCATTTAATCACTTCTGTTTTTCAAGTATGTATCCTACAGTCAATGATTACGCTAATCACTAGAGACAAATCTTTACCTATATGTGAACACAGATCCCAGATTTAAGGGGTAGCCTAGCTAATCACTTGAGACAAAAGTTAATTTATCTATTCAAGGAACACGTTGTAAAGAAATTAAGAACAAGATTTGATGCAGAGGGACTGAAATTAAGCAATAGAAGTAATTGAATTACCAGGAATTGGACAAGTGCACTGATCAGGTAGATGTGATAAGTGGTGAAGAAAGCATCAGAGAAGAAGCCACCAACAAGTGCCAAAAGGAACGATGTCCCCATGAAATTGGTGACATCATTTGCAGACTTTGAGGGAGAAAAGTGCATGTAATCCGATAAGTATATCACCAAGTTGCTTCCATTTGCTAGAAACGCCAGATTCTCCAATACCTCCACAACTACATGATTACATATACACCCACCAAAAAAATAATTAAGAAAAAGTAAATTAATGAATTCAGAATTTTAAAAAAAAAAACAAAATTAAATTAAATTAAATTTGGTGATCATGACACAAACCCAGAACAAAGGAAGCAGCAAGCATGCCACCATGAGTGCCTCTGATTGCAGGTCTGTTTCTCCAATCCACATACCCATCCCATCTGGTTCGATGAACTTGTTCTAATTCCTGTGTAAATAAAAAAGAAAGCACTCGTGAGTCTGTGAAAGAGAGACAAACCAATAAAAAGAAGAACATAGAAAGAAAGCAAGAGGAACCCACCATTCTCTCTCTCTCTCTCTCTCTTCTCTTTCAGCTTTGGCGAGAGAAGAGGAGAGGTGTTTGATTAGAAATTAAAGAAAATCCGTGCGTGTGTGTGTGTGTGGAGATTGGTGGAGGATTTAAAAAGATTTATCACATTTCAGAATATATAGTTTTTGAATTTCTGAAATTTGGTAATGTTTGTTTGATACACTCAAAATCTCAAATATGGACATGGAGTAAACAAAGAGTAGGTTCTCTTCCAAGTCTTGCTGGTCAAAATAAATAAGTATTTCCCTAAAGAAGAAAATGTTAGATAGAACATGAGAAAAAGAGGGGATTCTATTTGCTTTGAACATAACTCCTTACGTAATATAAAAGGTAAGGTTAATAATGCAAGAGTGTTGACGGACGTTAAGACGGAGGATTTGGGATAGTTGGGAAGATGCATAGTTCATGAGTGTTGGTGAAGTAAGAGTTTGAGTCAATATGTCAAGATTAAAGGCCTGTATAGTGCACCATTTATTGTGTTCTAACAATAAATTGTTTTTGTTAACCAAACAACATTTTATTGTGTAAAAAATCGAGGTAATTTTTAGACAATATATTGTCCAAAATGAAATGGTACATGAATGAACAATTCTAAACAATTTTGCAACCATTTTCCACTCATACCCTTGATTATACGTGGACTGACAATATTACCCTTGAATGGACAAGGGTCTCAGCTCTATACGCAGGCCATGAATCAACAGCATCTCTCATTCCAGGCGGGGGAACGACACTCACTGGTCCCGCCCTACCTTCTCCATGTGTGCGTGTGTTTTTTTTTTCTTTGATTGTTAGTGGATGAAATCTGATGGAATTGTCCATTCGTTCATTGGATGTCTTTGGTTGACGATGGATTGGAAACTAAAGGACGGAAATCAATAAATGAATTTTGGCTAAAATAAATAAATAAATATAGTGGCTAAAATAAAATAATCTAACAAATAAGTAAAAAATTATTTTAATATCTAATGTATTTTATTTGAGGTAAAATGTATAATACCTCTACATGTAATTTACACAACAATTTTAACACCATATATATATGCTACCAACAAAAGTAAGACCAAACCCTACCAACATTTCAATCACCATATATGCCTCCATTTATTATCACCATTTATTAGTTACAATATATGCTATTGTCAAAATTGTCTACCAAACGGACCCTAAATGTGTTAGGAATCTCACATTGGAAAAATATGGGACTTCCATTCAACTTATAAGTGATGCACAACCCTCAAATACTTGAGGGCCCTTTTAAAGACAAAACCCACATGGACCTTTGATCCAATGTGAGACAATACCTTAAGTATTGATTGAGTCCAACCTTTCTCTTCTACCCATTCGTCAAATCATCACATGGTATCGGAGCGGTTGCTCGATCCTTAGGACCTCCACCCGATGGAGTTTGGGTCACCTGTGGGTCTTTCGGATATGAACCACCCACAAGGTGAGGGGTTCCACATAATGGGTCCTAACCCGTCTCGTCCTCTTGTTGGCTCTCACATGAGCTCACAAGTGCCCTCAAGTGCGGGGGGAGTGTTAGAATCCACATTGGAAAAATGTGGGACTTCCATTCAATTTATAAGTGGTGTCCAACCCTCAAACACTTGATGGCCCTTTAAAGACAAAATCCACATGGGTTTTTGGCCTAATGTGGGACAATACCTCAACTGTTGATTGTATCCAACCTTTCTCTTCTACCCATTCTTCAAATTATGACAAAATGGCACCACAATTTATTGACATAATCCAATCTAATGATGTATAAATAAAGTCATAGAACCTCTCACACTAGTTATGCATTTTCCCGAACACTTGTGAACACTCGCTAGCACTAAGCAAATAATAAAAGGGAATTGATACTATTTCTAATTATAGCATGTTTTAGCTTAACAAAGAGGCAAATGTTAAAACAAGCTCATCTTACTTTTGCTTACTGCGTTTTTTTTTTGTTATCACTAATGAACAAAATAATTTGATTCATTAATGTAATTCTTAGTGCACGCATAGCCAAATGATCCATAAAATTGGATAATATTGATGATAAGATGTAGGAGCAATTTGAGGGCGTTTGATTGAGAGATTTCAGAAATTATTATTGTTGTTGCACAAATGGGATGTCACAAGAGGAATCCTCCAACCAAGTTGCATGAAAAAGTGGTGCCTTAAGATCTTTTGTTAAGATCTTTAACATATTAGTCATAAAGTAAAGCGGGACTAAAAGTAGTCAAATAGCATTACCCACCATCATCCACTATATAAATATTTATTATCACTTGCCACTATTTGCGGACTCTATTAAAGCAAAATACCTAAGCGTTTACTTGTATAAATTTGGATGCAATTTTGATTTACTCAATAGCTTAACAGGTAGGTGCGCTTTCTTCTTCTTTTTTTTTTGGTACCTAGGTGTGCTTTCTTTGTGGTTTGATTTTGTAGTGTCTAGCTCGAGTGGACGGGGTCACAAGCTTCTACAGTATCAAGATTTGTGGTGCTGTGTGAGTTATCGAGTGATAAGAGGACTTAGTTCTCTAAATTCACCATCGCCCAAGTGAAGAAGTTAAGTGCAGAATATAACATGTCAAATTTTCTAAATAATAACAAACGATTTTACTGAACTTAAACTAGTATTCGTTGGTATTGGGCTAAGAAAGACAAATCCTACTGGCTCAAAAAGACAAAAAGTTATTAGTGAACATATTCCATTACTTGAATGTCATGTTACTTAATTAATTTTGTGATATGTTATTTTAATGTTTGATATGTTTACTAATGGGAATAACTAACACTCTAGGAAATTTTAGAAGAAAAACACTTCAAGCCCCTTTTACCCCCAACTATAGATCGATTTTAGGGTTTTGCAATTTTGTAGCGTCTGAAATTTTAATTGATAATTTGGAATATGTGTCACATCAGTCAAAAAAAATTTATTTCTCTCATTTTAAAATCTATCAAATTTATAACAAATCAACGATGTATTGTTAAATCCTTTATTGGGGCAATGTCTCATGCATCATGTCATGTCTGTTTCTTTCTTGTTTGCCAGCTAGGGCATGCAGACGATTCAACTGTTGGACACGTGAACCAAACTTTTTGTATCAATCATGGATTACGAACACTGCTTGACAAAGTCAAAACAGTAATTCAAACAAACACGTGGCTCGCAAATATAAAATCAGATTAAACCAATTAAAATGAAATATTTTACAGAAACAGAAGCTTCTGATTGCAAAACTTTGAAAACCAAATATTCAATTTGGACCAATCAGAAGATGCGACATATATATAATGTGAATGAAGGGCACTGTCTGGTGAAGACAAGCTAGCCCTATTCCTACATTTATCCACATAACTGCTCAACTAGCATTGTCACCATATTATATAAATATAGCCATTCGGGTGAGCAATTATAAGGCCAAAAGAAAAGAAAAAATATAAGCGATTGTAGGGCATTGTTCTTTTCTATCAAAAACAGGGCAATGTTCTTTTCTTTTTATCCACATTGCTGCTTAACTGCCATTCTGACCGTATATAAATATAACCTTTCAGGTGAGTAATTATAAGGCCAAAAGAAAAAAAAAATGTAATTATGGTGACTGTTAGAAGTCCTACAGGAGAAAAGATGTGGGACACTTCATTTTTTATAAAACAAACCAGCTTCCTAACATATCAACTAAGCATTTTTCCTAATTAAATGAGTTGGGTATTGGCCCACTTATTAGTTAGGGATACAAAAGGGCATCAAGTGAGATGGCCTAAAATAGGTACAATGAGGAAACAAAACTAGACACAATACATAATATAAAGGATGCAAACCATGGAAATAGACATGTCATGTCATCAAAGCCAAAGCTATAATGGATATGTCTTTGACTCGAGAGGCAACCAAACAGACAATATAGTTGATATGAATGGGGGTGTGAATTTTCAAGAGTGGCCAAACAAGGTTTGGTATGTGAATATTAGACATTATAATTAAAACGTGTACAAACAACAGAGCCCTATAGTCAATTTTGTGCCCAAAAAGATTTCATAAAAAATGATAAATGTGTAGAAACAAAAATCAAATATCATATTGTTATAAGTAGAATAATAAAGAATGTAATTACCATTGGCTAATCAAATTTGGTACTTGAGAATTACACATTAACATGTACTAAGCAGTTGTTATGTTGCATTCTAGTTTCGAGGAAAGTACACT
The DNA here is from genome assembly GCF_013401445.1 of Tripterygium wilfordii. Lineage (NCBI taxonomy): Eukaryota > Viridiplantae > Streptophyta > Magnoliopsida > Celastrales > Celastraceae > Tripterygium > Tripterygium wilfordii. The sequence continues at coordinate 7,952,858 of NC_052237.1, read as the reverse complement.
TTTGGTCACTGACAGATAGCCATAGTTACAACTCAGTTCCTCATGTTCTATTTGTTTCACTTTGCCCACTTATTTTACACTAGTGTTTCACAGGCAGATTTTTTGTAAATCCGGATAGTCAAACTGTTGACCTGTCACAAAAAATAGTCAAAGTAACCCTTTTTTAACCAACTTTTGCATAGGTGGATATTTTTTATAATTTTTTAAAATGAAAATCCAAATGGCACGTTAATAAATTGACATTTGGAATAGCAAGTAAAACTATTAGAACTTATCAACAATGTAACAAAAAAGTCCCTGACAAAATAAATTTGTATCATAATGGCAAAAAATAACTAGGGTAATCATACCAAAATTTCAGTACACATTCCATCAGTATTTCAATACACATAAATGGTTGGGAATGGTCAGCCTCTTGTCGAGGAGTTGATTGATGGTGGTGGTCAATGACGGGGGTGACTCATGTGGCCGAATTAGGCCTTTTTTAGATAAATGGCTGGGCTAGGTTGGGTTTTGATGGTGAAGATTCGGGGAAGCCTTTTGGTAGGTTGATCGTCTGAAATGGTGGCTGAACGACAAAGTTATCATAGGAGGCGGTGATGTTGCTCACGGGATAAGAAAAAAGAAAGAATAGAGGTTACATCCATGCATATTTTACAAAAATAAAATTTACACTATAATTCCACCAAAATATCAGTTAAAAAATAAAATTTTTGACTTTTTATGCCATATCAGCATGTTGATTGATCGGTTTCATAAAAATTTTGTCTGTGGAACATTGGTGTAACATGAATGGCCAAAGTGAAACAAATGAAACGTGGGGGATTGAGTTGTAACAGGGGTCATCTGTCAATGGCCAAAAGTGTATTTTACTCTTCTAGTTTCTCTCACCAAACTGAAGAAAAATGACAAAATTAAGGACACATAAGAAATAATTGAAGGATACGTGGCCCCCAGAAAATAAGTAAAAATAAATTAGATTAGATAATGAAAGATGCCTGAACGTGCATTTGCAACTCATTCAAAAGTCTAAGCTTCTAAAATTCTAATCTTGTTCCACAATGCAGACAGGATTGTACAAGTTGGGGATTGTAATGAAGGGATAATTGCAATGAATATTGTATAGAATAAGTCAAGAGATATTCATATCAGGGTGATAACTGCACCACCTTGTTTGTCTCTGTCAATAACGTGATTATCTCTATCATGTCCCCGCAAACGTAAGGGTGCAAAGAGGACTTGAACCAATAATCAAGAGATAGCTTGTGAGCAAGTGGCTTGGTGAGAGAATCTGCAAATTGATCCACATAATGCACATGCGAGACCCGAAGAGTGCGTTTGGCCGCTTGGTCTCGTACAAAATGGAAATCAAGTGCTATGTGCTTCGAATCATACGAGAGTGAAACACAAGATTGGAGCACAGATAAGTGTCGCCAACATTGTCACAGTAAACGGTAGGCGGCTTGGGTAGAGAGAATCCAAGTTCAATGAGCAGATGAGTGAGCTAGTTTATTTAAGCTGTTGCAGAGACTATTGCCCCATATTCAGTTTCCGTTGAGGACCAAGCAACAATAGTTTGTTTTTTTGAGCTCCAACTGATCGGGTGACCAATTTGGGTAGTATGATTTTAGATATCTACGTATATTTAGATTCAATTTTACAAGTATAAAGGTTAAAAAAAAAAATTGTTATTTAACAACAGCTCTAAAAGAAGTGCTTTATGTGCTCTCTCACTTTGGGTGATAGGGTGATAGATGTAAAGGGGTGCTAATTGTCGTGTTCCAATTTTTTTTCGTCACATAATACACATGTTAAAAGCATATTAAACATGTGATCTTATTTACAGGGGATTTTTGTTTTTCATCAATGACAGCAACCAAAATATTTGTCAACTTGGAGCAAGAGCAACATAACTCTTGCTGCAGACGTAATGCTCTTTTGGTCACTTTGATAAATAATTCGTGGATTAAACAAAAAAAAAAAAAGTAACACCCTGAAAATTTTTAATGCCTTTGTTTGCTTGCAGCGCTAAGACTGATTACTTATATCTGTGACGAAGTGGAAACAAAAAATTTCGACGAAGCATGAATAATGAAAATGCAAAAAAAAGAATTGGCGTTTACTCTCGTTATAGATCTCCTGCCCCTTTTGTGGTGGGGGAAAATGCCTTCCCCATGTCAAATCGAAAACTATTATTGGAAAAGATGGGATGGGCTTCGTTGGCAGAAGTAAACTGTGTAAACTATTTTCATCCCTGCGCGCATCATGCTTGAAAATAAACCCTCTCATAAAGATACGTCCATCAAAGATTAGAATGCCATAAGAAACCGGAAATTGGTGTAGATCACTTCTGCTAGCAATTTTGAAAGAAAAAATGTGAAGGTTTTATCTCATTTTCATGTCCACTTCTCCTAATGCAATGAAGTAACAACATCAGTGATTGGTTTTATTATGGGTGTTGAGGGGAATATAGGGTCTGAAATGATGATGAGGGTTACCTGGAACAGACGATACAAGATCAATTTTACCTAGATGCCTTTTTAGTGTAACAAACTAACAATAGAAAGAACAACTCCAAGCCGAATATGCTTGACTTTAGCACAAAGAACTCAGCGTCCTACGTCAAATCTACACCGAGCAACATGCAAGAACGATCATCCTTCGACATTCCAATGATACTATGCGCACAATTTTAGAATACTTCGTGAGTTGCTCAACGCCAACAAATATTCAAACTATGAATGTGATATAAATATAATTGAAGCCTAAAAAGCTGTGCAATTACAATTACATATGCTTCTATTCACAGTTCACATGCTACATTACATCAAAATCATAAGCGAAATCTGAGAACGTTCACTAAATTCGCGTGGGCATGCCACCTAGTTCATATAAATAACGGTAAATACATGCTATTAATCATAAAGCAATTATGAATCTTAGAATTATCATTAACTATAATCGTCTAAAGCCAGTTTTTACACAATATCAACATCACCATACCTAGGGTGAGAGTTATCCCCAACAAAGAACTCGTGAACTTCACCATCAACCTCTATTGCACTACAACCAGGCTCTTTCCTTACACCTCTAGACTTCATAATCCGTCGCACATAATTTGCCTTATCCCAGTTATTGGAATCAGCATATATATTTGACAAGAGAACATAAGCATGATGATTTTTGGCCTCTAATGCTATTAGCTTTCTTGAAGCAAGTTCGCCCAATTCCATGTTTTTATACATTCTGCACGCACTAAGCAAAGCTCCCCAAGCACCAGCATGCGGCTTAACTGCCATGTTATTGATGAAACTTACGGCTTCATTTAATCGCCCAGCTCGGCCATACAGATCAACCATACACCCATAATGTTCCAGCTTAGGCTCAATCCCGTATACTTTTTTAATTGATTCAAAATGCTCTTCACCTTCTTCAACCAGTCCAACTACACTACAAGCCCTTAAAATTGACACAAATGTGACTTCATTGGGCTGCACCCCATCTTTTTTCATAAGGGAAAAGAGCTCAAGGCACTTATGCCCATCCCCATTCATGGCTAACGCGTTAATTGCAGTGCTCCATGTGTATACATTCTTTTCTTTCATCCCCCAAAAAATTCCCATTGATTTATTAACATTCCCACATTTAGCATACATATCAATCAGTGCTGTTCCTAATGTAGCGGTGATTGGAAGCTTGTTGCTCTCTATATAAGCATGTGCCCATCTCCCCTGATCTAGTGCACCTAAGTGGGAGCATGCAGATAACACTGAAACCATAGAAACCTCACTTACTTTGACGCCTTGTGTTTGCATCGCGCAAAACAAATTTAAAGCCTCCTTCGATTTACCACATTGCACATACCCCGCAATCATTGCATTCCATGTGATATGGTCCCTTTCAGACATCACATCGAACAACTCTCTTGCAAAAGACACATCCCCGCATCTCGCACAAGCGCTCACCATTGTAGTCTGGCACACCAAATCTGGCTCAGGAATTTCATCGAACACTTGGTGACAATCACGCAGACAACCCAATTCAGCGTACATGTAAATCAACGCACTTTGAACATGCGGATCATTTTCAAATCCATGTTTAAGCACTGCACCATGGACTGTCAATCCAATCGTTCTCGCTGAAAGCTGCGCACACGCGTGGACCAAGAAATTGAAAGTGTAGTTATCAGGTGAAAGGTTATTAGCAGACCAGAGGATTCTGTTATAGAAATGGAAGCTCTTTGGAGGAGTTGAGCCTTTAGAATGGGCTCTGATCAGGGAATTTAAAGTGAAGAGAGTTGGGTTTTCGCAATGGTTAACGATTTGCTCGGAATAGTCAAGATTCTTTTGATTGTGGAGGGCAATAGTGGCTATGAATTCGCCTAGAATGCGAGGGTCGTGTAAAGTGCCAGTAGATAACAAGTGAGAGTGGATTTGCTTAAGCTCTCTGAGAGTGGTGGACGCTTTTACTAGAGAAATGATTGGATGCTTTGCGATTGTGCATCGTGAGGAACGCATTACCAGAAATCAGAGGTGGCAAACTTTAGGTTTGCACCATTTGCTCCAAAGCCTTCCATCTAGACCCAAAAACTCTAATAGGCAATTGTAGGGGTCAAGTGCAACCCCACTCGATTATATGGGTTAAGTTAAACCCAATCCAAATATTAATGGGTCAGACCAAAACATAAGTCCACAGACACAAGTTCAACAAAGCTCAACATATTTGAGACCAAAACATATAGTCCAAAAGGACTTGGTCAAACAAGGCAATACAAAGCCGATACAAATATGAAAGGCCGATCAGACCACCGAAGGACGAAGCCGAAGATAAGGCAGTTCCACACCAATGGTTATGTTTGAAATTGACAGGAAATTTCGTCAACTGCTATCAACTTCTCCAACCGTTGCAAACTACTGATAACTGCGCAAGACAAGTATAAAAAGAAGCCATGAGCAACGGAGAAGGGGGGAAGAATCAGATTTACTACTCTATATTGGATTCATGTACTTTTTGTAACCAGAACAATATATAAAGAACATCCGATAGTTCTGTATCATGGACCTAGGCACAACGCCAAACCATGTAAACCTTTCTGTCATGTTTTACTTTCTCCAAACTATTCACAAACAATTCGGTTGTCGAATTATTGCATCAACAATTTGGTGCGCCAGATAGGGGGCGAGATAATCAATTCGAAATGACGAGTCCAGAAAGTTCACAAAATGATGCTATGAATGAAAGGATGAAAGCTTTGATCCAACGCTTCGATCCAACGCTTCGAGGAGAACGAGAAAGAATTCAACGCTTTCAAAGATGCTCAAGCAATAAAAATCCAACAATTGGAACAAGAGAATTCAAATGTTCGTGCAAAGAATCAGTTGCTGCTGGAGTGTGTGGATCAACTGTCGAATTCTCATGTTACTAGTGCTATACCAAGTACAACTATTCAGAATGAAAGGTAAACAACACGAATTCCTGGTGCAAGTTCTTTTTTGCCAGGATTCGTACCACAAACTGGGACTTCATTGGCGTCGTCTTCGATGCAATTTTTGAGGCCAACAATGCAATCAATGGCACCTTTATTTTTTGTGTTGACTTCATCAACTATTCCTACAATTGATGGACAATCGAATATAGCCACTATACTGCCAGGGATAACTCAACAAAGTGTGGATAAAAGATTGGAGGAAATGGAATCTGCATTTTTCAGAATCCCAGGCATGCCACCTCCCTTGAAGAAAAATCACACTTTCCTCAAATCTCCATTCGTTTATGCTATTGCTATGGAAGAGGTACCAAAGAAGTTCGTTATCCCACACCTCAAACCGTATGATAGGACCACTGATCCAAAAGACCATGTGGATCAATATAATCAACGATTAACTTTGGTATCATATCCTTTCAACAAACATGAAGCGTGTATGTGTCGTGGATTTAGTTCAACTTTGGTTGGGCCACCATTAAAGTGGTACCTTGGGCTTCCCGAAGGACAAATTGCTTCATTCACGTAGTTAGCCGATGCCTTTGTAGAGCAATTTGCAAGCAGTAGGAAAATAATCCCAACTTCAGATGATTTATATCGATTACGACAAAAGACAGGAGAACCTCTACGAACATTCTTGGCAAGGTTCAATAAGGAAAAGCTCGAAATTCCAGGCTGCTTAGATGAGATTGTTGTTAATGCATTTCGCATGACATTTCTTCCTTGAGGTAAACTATATGGAAAGCTTACTTGATATCCGTGTAAGACTTTTCAGGAGGTCCAAGCAAGAGCAAGTGTTCAAATCAAATGGAAAGAAGATAGAGGAAGGCTCCCAGATCGGCCCTTAGAACAGTCAAAGAAGGCCGAAACAAAACCACCAACTTCAGATTCTTTCTGATATGTACGCTCAGATTCTTCATGATATAATCGAAAGGATCCTAAACCTATGGATCCAACATCAAAGAAGCCACGTTCACCATAATATAATTTGGTGATACCTCCTGGAGAAGTTTGTCCAATTCTAAAGAAAATCAGGGATGTTGTATGATCGCCCGACAAAATCTGCAAGCCGATCGATCAAAGGGACGCTACCAAGTGGTGTGAATTCCATAATGATTATGGGCTCACAGCTAAGGATTTTCTTACACTCAAGAAAGAGGTAAGTCAGTTATTGAAGAAAGGTTATCTTCGGGACTTATTGTCTGAAAAGGGGAAAGCAACGATGGCACAAGCAGAGAAGCGACAAAAAGAGCATGGACCGGCCGTTCCAGAGAAGACAATCCATGTAATAATTGGGGGGTTTGAAATTAGTGGCATCACACATTCATCTGCGAAGAAACATACAAAACAGACTGTTAATTCTGGTGTTTGGTAGGAAAAGCCAATGGTTCAAATTACGAGACAAGTCATCAGCTTTACAAATGATGAAATGACTACGCTATTTAATCCGCATGATGATGCACTCGTAATCACTTTGCAAATTGCCAATTGCGAACTCAAAAGAATCATGATCGACGATGGTAGTTCGGCGAATTTGCTATTCATGTCCACCCTCCAAGCTATGGGTTTAACGGAAGCCGATATAATCAAAGGCCGCATTCCTCTCATCGGCTTTAGTGGAGAACAACAGTATATGATCGGTTCAATTCCATTACAAGTGTATGCAAAGGGAATAAATCTTCAGATAGGATTCAATGTTTTGGATTGCCAATCCTCATACAATGCCATACTTAGACGACCTTAGATTCACGCAATGCGAGCGGTACCATCCATGTACCATCAAGTGATCCGATTCCCAACCAAAGATGGAATCCAGGAGATTTATGGTGATCAACGTCAAGCTAGGAATTGCTTTAAGCAAGCCCTTAAAAAGAAATCTAAATCCTTATAGTAATTACAGCAACAACTAATCCTAAGAAACCAAGAGGAGCCGGCTAAAAAAGAAATAGAAGAAGTCATTGTTAATTTTGACTATCCAGAGCAGAAAATTCAAATTGGAGTATATTTGGATCCTCAACTCTGCGAGAAATTAGTTTCAATTTTTGAAAGATCATAAACATACCTTCGCCTGGACGCATGCAGATATGGTCGGGATCAATCCGAAGATCATTACACACCAACTACAAGTTGATCCATATTATCCACCAGTAAGGCAAAAAAGACGAAGGTTCGCTCCCAAAAGAAACAAAGTCATTAATGATGAGGTGCAAAAGTTGATAGATATTGGTTTTGTATGAGAAGTTCAATATCCTAATTGGTTGGCGAACGTGGTAGTGGTAAAAAAGAAAAAAGGAAAGTGGCGAGTTTGTATCAATTTCACCGATTTGAATAAAGCTTACCCCAAAGATTCATTTCGACTCACACACATCGATATACTAGTAGATGCAACGGCTGTCATGAATTACTTAGCTTTATGGACGCTTTCTCAGGGTATAATCAAATATTGATGCACCCAGAAGATTAGGAGAAAACGACATAAACGACATTCATAACTAAGCGAGGAACTTACTGTTACAAAGTAATGCCATTTGGATTAAAGAATGCAGGAGCAACTTACCAGTGTCTTGTAAATCGTATGCTTGTGAATTTGCTTGGAAAGATGATGGAGGTATATATAGACGATATGTTGGTCAAGACATTAAAAGTAGATGAGCATATCGATCATCTCAAACAAGCATTTGACATCTTGGACACACACCAGATGAAGTTAAATCCACTTAAATGCGTTTTTGGAGTCGCAGGTAAATTCTTGGGATTCATCGTCACACAAAGAGAAGTTGAAGCTAATCCAGACTAGATTTAGGCAATTGTAAATATTCTTTCTCTTACCAACATACGAGACGTACAACGATTGGCTAGAAAAATCATAGCTTTAAAATGATTCATCTCCAAATCTTCAGAAAGGTGTCATCATTTGTTTTCGGCTTTGAAGAAATCAACCAATTTTCAATGGACAGAAGAATGTGAAATAGCATTAAAGAAGTTGAAGGAGTACCTCACCAGTCCTCTAATACTTGCAAAGCCAAAGTTCGGTGAGATTCTTTTCCTTTACCTAGCAGTTTCTGAATTTGCAATAAGTGCAGTACTGCTAAGAGAAGAAGAAGGCCGACAGTACACAATATATTACGTCAACAGAAGTTTATTGGATGCGGAAACAAGGTATCCTCTTATGGAGAAACTAGAGCTGACACTCATCACGGCAGCAAGGAAGCTTCGTTCTTGTTTTCATAGTCACTCAATCACAGTTATAACGAGCTTCTCGATCAAAACAGTTCTACACAAACCTAAATTATCTGGACGTTTGACAAAGTGGGCAATTGAACTAACAGAGCACGACATTATATTTCAACTACGGATTGCAATTAAAGCTCAAGTTTTGACAGATTTTGTCGCCGAGTTTAGCCAAGGAATGATAGACGACGCTCAAAATAATCTCAAAGACTCGACAAAGACGATGATGCAATTTGGAAATTATTTGTCGATGGATCTAGCAATATAAAGGGCGGTGGGCTAGGCATCGTATTAACATCACCACAAGGACATAATTTCCGACAAGCTGTGCATTGTGGATTTCATGCTCAAACAATGAAACAGAATATGAAGCATTAATTGAAGGGTTGAAATTTGCATAACGAACAGGTGTCAATCGGCTTCATGTCGTTTCAGATTCTCAGTTGATTGTTAATCAACTTAATAGAAATTATCAAACAAACGGGAAACGAATGACTGCTTACTTGGAATTAGTGCAACATATGAAGCTTGTTTTTTTAGAATTTCATATTAACCAAGTCCCGCGCGAGGAAAATCAAGAAGCTGATGCCTTGGCAAATTTAGGTTCCACGATTTCAACATAGGTAAATCAAAACATTCCATTGGTTTATTTGGAAGCACCAACTAGCAACGAAGATGTTATTTCGGAGCATTCGTTCGCTATAACAATGGATGATGATGATTGGAGGATTCCATTCATTCAATATCTATAAGATGCAAAATTACCCTCAGAAAAAAGTGAAGCTAGAGCCTTACAACGAAAAGCACCTCGTTACATAATGCTCAATGGAAGTCTATAGAAAAGATCGTACTCAGGAGTCCTACTACGGTTTGTCATCATCTTCGGGCAACGGGATTCTTAAGGTTTCCAAAGGCGCTTTGATGATTTTGAAAGGGAAGCGGATTGAGAACAATTTGTACAAATTGATTGGGAGTACAATTGTAGGTGATGCTTCTACAGTCTCTTCAGATGAATCAGGTACATATACCTCTACTTATGGAATATGCGGCTAGGTCATATTAGTGAGTAAGTATGAGGGAACTCCACAAGAGGAAGCTGCTGGATGGAGTGAAACAGTGCAAGTTAGATTTTTGTGAATTTTGTGCATACGGGAATCAGAATAAAGTTCAATTCAAGCTATCCGCACATAGGAGCAATGATATTCTAGAGTATATTCATTTAGATGTTTGGGGTCCAGCACAGGTACCGGCGAAAGGTGGAGCTAGATACTTGTGGCATTTATTGATGATTTATCCCAAAAAGTCTGGGTATTTTTCATGAAGGAAAATAAGAGGTATTCTCAAGGTTCAAGAAGTGGAAAGTCAAGGTTGAAAAATGGACAGGGAATCAGGTGAAGTGCTTGAGATATGATAATGGTGGCAAGTACACATCAGGTGAGTTTGATGATTGCTACAAAAAAGAAGGAATTGAAAGGAATTTTTCAATTCTTAAGACGCCTCAACAGAATGGGGTTGCAGAAAGGATGAACTGTACACTCATGGAGAGGGCTAGATCGATAAGGATACAAGCTGATTTACCCAAGCAGTTTTGGGCAGAAGCAGTCAATGTAGCCTGCTACATCGTCAACAGATCACCTTAACTCGGTTAGAGGGGAAGACTGTAGAGGAAGTTTGGACAGGTAATGATGTTGATTATTCAGGCCTTATAATTTTTGGTTGTCCAGCTTATGCACACAATCCTAGTGATGAAAGATCGAAGTTGGATCCAAAGTCTAGAAAATGCATCTTTGTTAGCTATGGAAAGGGGGTAAAATGATATAGACTATGGGATCCAAAGGCGCCAAAGATGATAGTTAGCAGGGATGTAGTCTTTGATGAAAAGGCTATGTTAAAGAACAAGGGATCACATCAGAAGGATGCATCTGATAGTTCGAAGGTTGAAATTGAGCTAGACTGTCCCCCCAAAATAGCTCAATCTTTAACAAGACCATAAAATAATGATGATGATTCAGAGTTAGATGGAGTTCAACAGTAGCAACAGCTTGGGCACAGCTTGGGCACAGCACTTTCAAGGAAGCCATTTCGAGTTCAGAAAAGGAAAAATGGATGGAGGCCATGGTGGAAGAGGTGGAGTCTCTACATAAAAATCAAACTTGGGAGTTAGTGAAACCTCCAAAGGGAAAGAAGCGGATTGGGTGTAAATGGGTCTACAAAAAGAAAGAAGGGGCAACAAAAAAGATGGCTGCAGATTTAAAGCCAAATTAGTAGCAAAAGGGTACTCACAGAAGGAAGGAATTGACTACAATGAAGTATTCTCTCCAGTAGTCAGGCATACTTCTATCAGGGTGTTGTTGAGCTTGACTGCTCAACTAGATTGGGAGCTTGAGCAGTTGGATATTAAAACTACATTTCTGCATGGAGAATTGGATGAAGAAATATTCATGGAACAGCCAGAGGGGTTTAGAGAGGTTGGAAAAGAACGTCATGTTTGCAAACTCAAGAAATCTCTCTACAGGTTGAAACAGTCCCCAAGGCAATGGTACAAACGTTTCAATTTGTACATAATGGATATTGGCTTCACTCGGTGTGAGTTCGATTACTGCGTGTATTTCAAGGTACTTCAAAATGGTCCTTATATCTTTCTATTGATTTATGTTGATGATATGCTGATTGCTGCAAAAGATATGAAAGATGTATGTGATCTTAAGTCTCTATTAGCAAAAGAATTTGATATGAAGGATCGAGGAGCTGCAAAGAAGATCCTTGGTATGGAAATTAATAGAGACAGGTTAAAGAAAAAGTTATGGCTCTCACAGAAGACCTATGTTGAGAAAGTATTGGAAAGGTTTAGCATGGATAAAACTAAACCAGTTTCTACTCCTTTAGCTAATCACTTCAGGCTGTGGTTGATTATGAGATTTGTTTTGGTACAACTGATGAGCATACTTCTGTTACTGGGTATGTAGACGCGGACTATGTAGGTGATTTGGATGGTAGAAAGTCTACTTCGGGATATGTATTTACACTAGCTGGTGATCCTATCAGTGGGAGGTCTACTTTGTAGAGTGTGGTTGCCTTGTCTACAATAGAGGCAAAATACATGGCATTGACAGAGGGTGCAAAGGAAGAATTATGGTTGAAAGGGCTGTTGGCAGAAATTGGTTTTGTGGGTCAGTCTCCTTCTATATTTTGTGACAGTCAGGGTGCTATTGACTTATCAGAGAATCATGTGTACCATGCCTGTACAAAGCAATAGCAGTGAGGTATCACAAGATCATAGAGTTAGTATCTTCAAGTGAGATTTTTGTTGAAAAAGGTGCATACATCGGAGAATGTAGCGGATATGTTGACAAAGATGCTACCATTGGAGAAGTTCAAACATGGTTTGGACTTACTCCAACTTTTACAGTGTTGATCATAGGGAGGTTGGAGCTTTAGGTGGAGGTGCTTCAAGGGTGAGCAAGTCTTCGAAAGGAGAGAATATTCGCCAAGGTGACGATTGTTAAATAATGGCTCATATTAGAAGTTTTATTTTACCTAAACGCTTTGAGGAAGTGGTCACTAGTTGTTTGCGACTATCAGCATGGTTGGGGGTGTTTGGTACGGTATGGTATTATTGATATGGGTGGGTTGGTTAGTTTTATATGGGGATAAAATTATATTTTCGGGTACCTAGATAGCTGATATATAAGGGTTAAAAACCTTAACCGAATGTACTAAGTAATTTCCTATATTGAAAAGCAACCACAAAACCCCGAGGATGTAGGTACATTATCGAACCTCGTAAATCCTGTATTCTTCTTCTCTCTTACATTTTTTGAGTGCTTCTTTCATTTTTTGAGTGCTTCTTTATATTACTCTATAATCTGTCATCGTTTGTGAGGGAACTTGTTTTACAACACTTTGTGGATACGATACCGAACTCACGGATTCTGTTAGTTGCACACACATTTTGATGTCAATCGATGACCTCATGGTTTTTTGCGACATACGGTTTTTTGCGACATATTTGGCTTATTTTCCAGATTCAAATTGGCTCTTATTAATCATTTCTTTTCACATATATTTAACGAAATTAAAATTATGATGAGATTTTCTAGAACAATATTGACATTTGACGCACTCGTTCATTCAGAGTAAAAAAACAATAATTAAAACAAATTGGGCATTATTTTATGGAACCCAGATAGTGGAGAATCGTTTTGATTGATTAAAACTCTTAAAAGAATAGAGTTGTGGGGCCTACAGGGATAGTGAGTATCATCTCTCTGTTAATACAAGTTACAACCGCTCCCCACCATTTGATAATGACTGATTGAACAGGCTGCTTTTGTTTTTGTTTTTTTTTTTTCTCTCTATATGTGCCTCGTTGTCACCTAAGTTTTATCTCTCTTTGTTTTTTACGACTTTACCCCTGACTTTTCCTAAGTGGGCATTATTATTTGATGGGCTTACTTGTGCAATTTACATTGTTTTATTATTTTTTGAGTCAAAATTGACCATTTGACCTTTTGAAAGCCTATTAAGTGAGAGACTTATCTCTAATTTTCTCAAAAAAAAAATTTATTTTCTTATTTGATGCAATAAATGTTGTAAAATGGAACCTACCATAAAAACAAAATTCATGAACTTGGTTGAAGAATTTTTGTTTTTCTTTTATTAAGGTTATCTTTAAAATTTCTTATCTTTTAAAAATTTTCCATGATAAATTAGCTGGAGGAATTCTCCTATAAATACTTAAAATAAGGACTTAAAATAAGTACAGCTTTTTGACTATTGATTTAAAACATGTGAGATGCAAAATAGTGGGTCCTACTAGTCATTTCACTTAATCAATGGTAAAAAAACTGTACTTATTTTAAGTCATTACTTTAAGTACTTATAGGAGAATTCCTAAAATTAGCTGTAAAAAGATATTTTTCGTCCTTCAATCATTGGTCAGATTTCATTATTGTCCCTTAACTCTCTTTTTTCCTCTTGTCATCCTCCAATTATGGGAAAGTACCCCTTGCGTTCTTCAAGTGAGATTGAGGTCGAAAAATCTGATATGGTGCAAATAATATTCATCTTATTATCATATAAAGGAATTCTTTTATAATTATATGATGTAAGAGGGTATTCTTGTATATGCACATCATCTCAGTCTACCCTCCAAGAAGAAAAGCTAATCACCCTGGTCCCATGACAGAACTTTGTTTATAAGCCTTAGGATAAATGCAATGGGAATGAATTTACTGGGCCAACATTTTTGTTGGCCCGGTCCCACCTCTATTACACAAAAAGTCAAGTCAAACATGTATTCTAATACAGCCACATCAGCAAAACACAAATTTCTATACACTTTTTCTTCCCACACACTTTCTCTTTCCATCCAACCCAACAACATTCCATTCCTCCATATTATCCACAACAAAACTACACCAAAACATCAAATATCAATACATCCACATCAGCAAAACACTTATCCCAATACAGCCACATAAGCAAAACCCATTTTACAATACAGCCACATCAGCAAAAAACAACATCTTTGTTGGCCCAATACCACTTCACCATTCAACTTATAATTATGAGTTCCTCTGTCACTGTGGCAGAGAAGAATCTCTCACAATCTCTCTGAAGCTTTCAACTTCCAATCCTCCTATCTCGCATACGCTTACAGAGTTCACTCAAGCTCATCTCTGCTGCTCAAAAAGCAGACTTTTCTTTCTTGTTTTTCTCAAACTCCCAAACACAAAGGCTCTCCTCTTCATCTTTTCTTTTCTTTTGCCTTTTTGTTGTGAGTAATGGAGGTTTTGTGCTTTCAATTTCATCACTCGCAAACTTTCCACATTGTAACGATCCTTGTCACCATTTTACTTTCGTCACAAACTTTGAAAGGCATGACTTGTTTATAAGCCAGAACAGAGGAACTTGAACTTGAGAGATTGTGTATGTTTGTATGGCAAGTGATACTGTCTCAGCTGGTTCTAACTTCACTGTTTTGCTTCAAAACGACAGAATTTCTGCTTCTTCTTCTTCTGAGGTTCTCGACTCCCTTTGGATCCCCGCTCGTTCCACTCTTGACGGTAATGAACTGAACTCTTCGTCTCTTTTAAGGTTAAACAGGGTGAGCATTTTAAGGTTATTGTCCGGAAGAAAAAAAAAAAAAAAAAAAAACTACAAGGGTTGACAATTTTGCACATAAATTCTTATCTAATATGTTCGCTGTTATCAGCTTCATTGACATTTTAGTGGGTAATGATGCTCATTTTTGTTGTTTCAATTGGTTTAGGTCCATCATCAATGATTCATTTTGATAATGTTGGAGGATCAGGTACCATGGATAATCCGGATGAGGATCTTGATGTGCAGTTTAATCAACCACCAGGGAAGAAAAGGCGACTCTCGGCAACACAAGTTGAGTTTCTTGAGAGGAATTTTGAGGTAGAAAATAAGCTTGAACCAGAGAAGAAAGTCCAACTTGCTAAGGGACTAGGATTGCAGCCTCGCCAAATCACCATATGGTTCCAAAATCGAAGAGCTCGGTACAAGAACAAAAGGCTCGAAAAGGATTTCGATTCCTTGATATCTTCCTACGATAAGCTCAAGATCGATTACGATTGTCTTTCCAAGGAGAAACAAATCTTGAAACAAGAGGTAGCTTGGTTGTGGCCTGCTCCTTATAACTTTCGATTCCTCGTTGCTGATGACTAATGATTCCATCTTTTCCTTTCAGGTTTTTGCACTGAAAGAAACATTGCTCAATAGAGAGAAGGGAAAAGAACATTTGGAACCACAAGATGCAATTGAAAAACCAGTAGTCCCAAATTCAGCGTTAGAATCTATGTCCAATGTCGTGCCAATGGAAGTCTGCAAACAAGAAGATGCAAGAAGTGATGTTTTTGACTCGGACAGTCCTCATTACACTGATGGGAACAATTCTTCATTGTTAGAACCAGAACAGTCGGATTTCTCGCAAGAAGAAGAGCATCATAATCTTGGAAGGAGCTTCTTGCAAGTCCTACCGTGCTTTCCAAAACTTGCAGATGGATGTTATGGTTACCCATCTGTTAATTCCTTTAGTTTTGAGTTTCCAGTAGAAGATCAGCCATTCTGGACCTGGTCTTATTAAGCTCTATGTATACCATACCATGTGTTAGCAATGTAAAATAAGATCTCTCATAAATCAAAATATATATCTAAAATGGTTGCTTTGCAAGGTAAATAAAAAAGTAAATTTTGCTTCATGTCTTTGTCCTAGAAAGGTGTTCTAGACAGATTCGAGGGCTTCGTAATTCGTTTAAGATCAAGCGCGATTGCTATAATATATACTTCCTTGACCACTTTAAGACAGATCGATCTTAAGAAGATCATTGCTTACTCCTCAGTAGCCCATATGAATCTGGTGACTATTGGTATGTTTAGTCGGGCGGCGGCCGTTAGGTCACCTATTTTGAGTTATGGACACACAAGGCCAAAACATGTGTGCCGGGCGTGATAGAGTTTATAATTTAAATTAAATGATTTTAGAGGTGTGTCACATTACATTTTTATTTTTTTCATTTTTAAAATATTTCTGATTTTTTCTCCACCATTCGATTATAATTGTAGATTCTAGGGAATTGTAGAACCCTTAAATCCATTATAGACATCTAAAATGTGTAACCTCTAAACGGGCGACCACATCGAGAAGAGTATGTCTGTGTTTTGTGTGCTCCTTAGGAATGTAAAATGATCAGTATGTGAATTATTGATTCTCCTAATAGTTCAACCTAATAGAAGTATTGGATCTTTCTTTCTACTAGAATGACATCTTTCAGTCAACACAATCTCTCGCCGGTGGATTCTATATAGCAATATTGATCGACGCTTTTAACATCTAAATAGCAGCTGGGTCATGAGCAAGAACAAGAGCCATCGGTCTCCATTCGAGGGAAGAACTGATAATAGACATAAAACCATCTATTCTAATCATAAACAAATTTCTAGAATTTTGCGAGCTTCCCATGGGTTATTGTCCCAATGAATAAAAGATTTTTTTTTCGAAATGGTAAGATCTTTGGCGTAAGAAAAACGGATTCATCGGTATATATTGATTTGGTAGACATGTAAAAAAACACAGAGGAAGAAAAGAGTAATGGTATGTGCAGTTGTACGACTTTAATAAGAAGATATATTTTCTCAATCTAGGGCTTGGAGGGTACTCAAGTGGCATATCGATTCGCCTCCCGCCCTTCATGTATTATCTTATGTTAGAAAATGCTTAATGTTAAAAATTTCAAACTTGTAATCTCATATAGAGTAAAATTTAGGCTAATCCAATGGCAAGAACAAACACTTTAGAGAAAAAAGAACCTTCAAGTCTTCCGACCCTAATTTGGGTGCTTCCGAGCGTATTAAAAAATCAGAAATGTTTGCTAACAAAAGAACACTGCACTAACATAAAGCTTGAGAGGGTAAACTTTACATATATTTGAAGTTACTATTTTTGAATGATTAAAAATGGAAAAAGTTTTGGAGAAAAAATTGAATGGATGCACCTAGAAATCAAAATTATGGTAGGGTTCATCTGCTTGTTGCTCAATCGTCAATGACTTGCAGGCTTGAAGCACTAATTAATTAATTAATTAATGACCCTTAATTTCAAAGATGTTGACAACTCCAATCAAATCTTGTTTTTGGTTAGTTAATCAAGATTGTGTCTCTTAAACAATATCTTGGTGATGAAATGGGGGTCTGCTGCTTATAAGAAGTGTGTCCTTCTCTTTGACATTTTTATTATGCTAATTATTATTTTAATATTTTGTTAGAATGTGCATTTCATTTCCTCAAAAAAAAAAAAGAAAAAAAAGAATGTGCATTTCATCATCTATATGTAGACGTTTGACATTTTGGTATGAAATAATTAGTTATGTGACTGCTTCCACGCGATTCATGTTAAGGCATTTGACACACATATTTTCTATGTTGAACTTGACATATTTATTTTGCCATATTGAAAGGGAGTACTGTTGAAAATTCATGTAAGAACTCGCTCGCAAAAACCTTGAACTGCACCTAAAAGGGACAATGAAACTATCCTAAGTGTAGGGTGGTCGCCAAGTAATGGATTGAGAAAGTTGGAATCGAATTACAAGGGAACAATGTCAAATTAAATAGATGTAATGTAAAAATTAGTAGTAGAGCGAATAAAAAAGAATAAAAAATTTTGTGCAGAAATTTAAAACCAACCGATAAATCAATAACATGCGAAATTGAATCAAAACTAAGATTGAAGAAAACTACATGTAAAAACAACCTAGTCCCTAATCCATCCCGATAGATACGTAATTTTTATTTTCAAGGCAATAATCATGCAATCACACAAGTTCAATTGAAAAAGTGGTTTTCAACGACTTCAATACAAACATGGCAAAAAATTGGGTTCACTAATTTGCAATGAAAGCTTAAGAGTGCGTAGCTCACTTAATTTTAACTCAAAAGACTTAGCCTAGCCAGCATCCTATTTCTACACTCAAAAATCATGTTAACTCAAAAGACTTAGTTGTCAAACTAGTTTCACATTCTGAATCTCTGAATCATAATATTAATATGCTCGTCTATAACTACCTAATAAGAACCATCAATCAATCACACAAAAACATCAAAAGATTTACAACAACAAACGTTACCTTGAACAATCAAACTTTGCACCATCGTTATGAGATTAGAGACTAGATAAAGAAATTAGCCACTCATGATTTTGTGATAAACAATAATTTTATTGATTAAAATCAGTGTTTACACAAGAATCAACGAAAAGAAACTAGAAAAATCTATGAAAACTTGACAGAAAACTGTTTTATGAACGCAGGGCTAACTATGAAAATAATGAAGCAAGTATCAAAAGTGTAGAGAATATAACCCTTGGACTAGGGTTCTAAACTCTCTCCTAACTCCAAAAAGTCCTATCTACCCTTACAAAAAAGAGCCCCCAAGGTTACATATTTTATTTCCCAAATTTCCTTTTAGAACACTATTCATGGGTCTCCTGTTCGCGGCACCCTGTCTAGGCTGAACTTTGCAAGTGTCTGGATGAGCCTTCTAAAATCTGACATCTAAATTTGCTGTATTGTCCGAACGAGTATAATGGGCATTCGCACAGGCTGTGCACCATCATTGATTCTAGCATTGGAAGATCTGCAATTTAGCTGGACTTGTCTGGACTTGACATTTGAGGGTCTGGACATGAGTCTTTCCCAACCCAGTTTACTTGCATTTGAACGTTTGATCTGTGTACATGTCTTTGTCAGAACCTGTTCGGACGGCCAATAAAAGGTGCCTGGATAGATATTTTGTTGTCTCACTTGTCAGTGACAATATTCGCTCCAAAACTGTCCGTTTTGTCTCGTTTTCTACAAAACCAAAGAAAATCTCTTGTAAGAGTAAAATTATACTAAAATGAATACAAGTATATTAACTAAATACTACAATACCCTCTAATTAAAGGTAATTGGAACCTCAATTTAGAGGTCCAATAAGCCATCTTCAAAGTTATTTTTTTTCCCTAGACCATCTTGAAAGTTACTTAATATTTAAAAAGAACGGATGCATCATATTTGGACCTGGGGAGGAACAATGCACTTAGCAATGGTCCTCCAACTGATACATCATTTGGTACAAAAAAAATTTTGGAAAAATTATAAATGCATGCTATTTAGTATTACAAATCCAACGATGTTTTTTTCGAAACAAAAGTAAAATTCAACATGAGAAAGGCATGAAAATTCTAGATAGCATTCGATTTTCAATCGCGATAAATTTGATTTTTGTTTCAAACAAAAAATATACCATTAAATTCGTCATACTAAATAACATACATTTATTCAAGATTTTTTAAAAGTTTTATGGTCCACCGGTTATGATAAGTGCAAAGTGCATCGTTTCGGTGGTCCTACTCCAACCCATCATATTCTTCTATTTACGCAAAACTTAATGATTAGACAATCCAATTGCCAATTTGTATTAAAAATTGTTATCTCTGGGTCAACAAAGTCATGCTATTTATTTTGCTAATTCAATTATTTTTCAAAGGAGAGGGAAAAGCAGACTAGCAGTTCAAAGATTCAATGTCAAAAATGTTTTTGAGTCCGAATTTTGCGATGGCCAGAGTGTTGTTAACATGAAGCACAAGTTATTTTAACAGAGGCGCTATATCAGAATTCATTCATTCTCGGGCATAGCTGTTCACGAAACGCGGACTAATGAATAACCGCGCTCTTATCAAGCCTATTATCAAATACTACTACTGTAATGACAAAAAATCGTTATCTTACCTAACAGTGATTAGAACGCGACCCATAGGTATGAATACAATAAACGACGTCTTCTCTACCACGCTTGTCGACGACACCTAGATGTTGACAAAAGGATTCGTAGACAATCAGAGATAAAATAATGCCATTTATCCTTGGAGGGAACTTGAGGCATATACTTCTAACATAAACTTACCAATCATATGTTTCCTTATCATATCAAAGGAATCGTAGGAAAGTGGGACCATGCTTATCTAGACAACGTACACCTTTCACAACCAAAATTTCTCCCTAAATCGCACGGTGTCAGACATTACATCTGACATACAGAACATGCCTCCATATTGTCATATTCACCAGCCAAAAGTAGCTCACTCTCTCTAATGAAAACCTGAGCCAAGTATCCTCCATTGTTCTACAAACATGCGTCCCTCAAAAACACTATATAAAGAACCAAGGTCTCTCTAGAAAGACTATATATGCATTTATAGTTTCTCTCTATTTACGTTCCATTCTCTTATTATCTTCCTGATTGATTTTTACTAACTTGATCGTTGGAGGACTTTTGGATGGTACCCCACCGATGTCCCAATCCTTTAATAGTCATTTTGTGCTTGTTTTGCATATCACTTGTGGTCCTCTGAAGATAATATTTAATTGTATAATTAGTCCCTATAATTTAACACCCACCATGGGGCCCTAGTGATTATTTGAAGAAACATACTCAGACAAAATGACAAAAGGAGTCAAAAAATCCCACAGATTGGGTAGTTAAGTTTGTAACCATGCAGGAGCAACTATAGGAATCGAGAAATACGAAGAAAAGGAGAGAGGCGGGACACGCACCAATCTGAGAAGAAAACATGAAAATTAGAGCACAAAACGTGGCACTCCAAGCCAAGGTCGAATCGTTGTCCACACTAACGATCCCACCAACCGTATATTCCAATTTGTACTCTAGGATTTCTATCAACCCCATATAGTCGTACGTTCAGTGCACCCCAGAGAGATCTCGTGTTGAACAACTTCATCCTATAGCATTTGCATCCACGGCTATATAATCTCATTTGCAATAGTCGGTGGATTATTTCCTCCAACAATGCTCTAGTAGTAGAAGATTGAGGAAGTGCACGGATGACTTGTACCGAGTCCGACAACGTCGTGATGTATCACTCTAAGATTTTTTCA
Organism: Tripterygium wilfordii; assembly: GCF_013401445.1. Lineage (NCBI taxonomy): Eukaryota > Viridiplantae > Streptophyta > Magnoliopsida > Celastrales > Celastraceae > Tripterygium > Tripterygium wilfordii. Next base: position 7,931,681 of record NC_052237.1, on the reverse strand, counting down.
GCCGCTTCAATCAAGAGAAAATAGCTATTTCGTATGGTAACGAGGAAACACTGATAACAACCTTCTGAAAGCCTATGCTCCCTAATGGTGCGAGTTCCCACCAATATGGTGGACACATGACTGAAGATTGTCATGTGCTTTGATACAAGATAATTGAGCTGCTTAAACGAGACCATCTCAAAGACCTTCTAATGGAGAAGGGAAAAAAGATTCTCATAGGGAGGGAAAGTGTCACACCCCAAAACCTTCACTAGGGGTAATTACACGGAACAGTAACTATTTACACATTCCTAGTTACCCGGGTCAATATAGATAGCGTACCGTAAACCTTCATTATCGGAATACCATTATTTATCTTCAATACATCAAAGTGTCTTATATTACAAACATATTCCATAATTTTAACATAGTCCAATACACACTTCAGTTCTTGATACAAGATTCCTTGCATATATCTATATAGCTCTAGATCTATTATACTACTTCGATCTTTATTTAGCCTGGTTCTTCCTCAACTTAGTCCCTATTAATCTACATGTATGGAAGACATGTAGGAGGGTTAGCCAAGCTAAATGTAACCAATCAGAGGCAATTTCAAACATTTATCAAAAATCATTTGAGCAATCGTTTTCAAATATAAAAAAAAATGTATAGAAAATAGATAAGATCACAACACAGAGTTCAAAATTTTTTTTGAAGGTATTCATAGAACTCATATTTCAACACGAATCATCCATGTCTAACAGTCCAAAATATAAATCCATTCAATGGATTTTAGCATCCCCACTTTACGATTTTCCCCAGATTCGTCAATCCAATTAGTATGTGAGGTACCCACCGGTATGTTTCCCGTCAGAAAGATCGTGGAGTTATTCAATTACATTGTGTGGGAGTAAAATTGCTCCTACCGCACACTTTAGTCGCACCTTGAGACTAGCTAGTAGAAACCACAACTGGGCCAAGGTTGGGGCGGCCATGTGCACAGACAAACAATATAATCATATTCTTCCATTTTCATAAACTCAAGGAATTCAATACTCAATAAATTGATTTTTAGGATGCAATTGGACACCCGTTCTGGTCTATGAAAAAAAAAATGGATAAGGGGGTCGATTGAGTATGGGGAAGGTATTAGGCACCCCACAAAGCCCAAAAATGATTGCCTTAAAGATGTTTTCCTATTTGGCTCTAATTTGTTTTAAGAAAATGATTGTATGTCCCAATTATTTTAATGAGCTTCTATATTTGCTAGAAGTCAATGTTTCAATTGAGTGGGACTTGGACCATTAATGGTGTGACAATTAGATTTTGAAAAAGTAGTGGTGCACGTGATCATTGAGGCGAGTGGGTTTTGATAATTAAAAAGGATGCATGGGGTCATTCCCGGTTAGTATGAGTTTTGATAATTAAAAAAGATACGCAGGATTATTGGGGTCATTCCCGGTTTAGCCAAAATGTTTAGGAATGGATGAAAGATCCCACTTGGTGTGGGTTTTGATAATTAAAAAAAGATGCGTGGGATCATTGGGGTCATTCCTGACTTGGCCAAAAATATTTAGGAATGGATGAAAAATCCCACTTGGAGTGGTTTTTGATAATTTTGAAAAAAAGATGCACGGGATCATTGGGGTCATTCTCGGCTTGGCCAAAAAAATGTTTAGAAATGGATAAAAAATCCCACTTGGAGTGGTTTTTGATAATTTTAAAAAAAGGGTATTAACGTGAAAGTTGGGGATTTTGTTGATGCACCAAAGGGATCCACAATCAATGAAGAAGTCTGTTTCAAGTCATACTTACAACCTTTGGATAAAAAATAACACAGCAATCGTTTTCAAAAGATAAGGAGTTACCTTTCTTAAGCATTCGTGGCACACTAAGTAAATTTTGCTTCAAGCTAGGAATAAATAGCACATCAGAAATATATTTGATATCTACCTCGGTGTTAAGTGCGACTGTACCCTTGACTTCTGCGTAAACAACTTCTCTATTTCCCATTGTCACTTTTGTTCTGACTGACTTGTCCAGTGTAGAGAATAAATTCACATCCCTAGCCATGTGACTAGTACAACCACTGTCTACAAGCCAAACATCATTGTTGGCAAATTGAGAGGACACCACAGCCATAAATAAGTGATATTCCTTTTGATGTTGTTGTTGTTTAGAAAACTTTGCTTGTTGCGGGGGCTGCTCTTGTGTCTTCCTTTGTTTTGCATAACAAAACTTCTCAATGTGGCCAAATTTCTTGCAAAATCTGCATTTGATTGAAGATTTTCCCTTGTGTCTATAGTCTTTCTTAGCATGATTAGCCAACTTGCAAATGCCACAAAGGTGTAAATTTTCCTGTTTTAGGTCAGTCACTTGAGTTTTCATATGACTTACCCTTGCCTCCTTTGTTAAATCCTAATTTCTTACCATCATTCTTGAATGAGTTTTGCTTCCCCTTGTGCCTTGCCTAGAAGGCACCTTCAATAGCATCATCTGACCTCATGGAGGTCTTTTGCTCTTGTGCCTGCAACTTACTGCACAATTCAAAAATTGTCAACTTCTTCAAGTCACAAGACTCCTCTATAGCTAATACTTTAGCTTCAAATTTTTCAGGCAAGCTAATCAGCATCTTCTCCACCACTTTGTGGTATGAAATTTCTTTACCATACAATCTCATCTTGTTTACTACACCAATAAGCTTGTCTGAATACTCTCTCACAGTTTCATCTTCTTTCATTCTCTGTATCTCAAATTCTCTCTTTAGAGTCAAGACCTTCACTGCCCTAACTCTCTCACTGCCTTGAAACTCTTCTTTAAGCTTGTCCCAAGCAGCCTTGGTTGTTTTCAAACCAACAATTCTAGAGAAAATTGTATCATCAATAGCTAAATGAAGGAATGTTAAGGCTTTAAAATTCCTTTGTTTCATGTCAGCGTGATCTTTAATCTACTGAATTGAAGGGTTCTCTGACAGAGATGATGAATCAAATCCAACTTCTATTAAATTCCAAAGACCATGAGTCATCAAGATGTAAGAAAAATTGTTTGTAAAAATAGAGTTTTAGGTTTCAAAAATTTTTGTTTATGCAATAGAAGCTTTCTAAAACTCCATACATGTTCATGATCCTTTTAGAACTACATTCAATCAATCCAAGTTTGCAGAATCCTAGTTATGTGATTTAGAAAAATACCTTTTGGATTTTCTGGATGAAGATCCACAAGGAGAGTTCAACATTCTATTGATTGTAACCCTTGAAAACTTGATTCCAAATTCGGTGTGTTGTAGATGAGATTCAGACTTCTATGACTTGCAAATCTTCCTCCTTATTCCCTAGAATTAATCCTTGATGTGGAGAGTGGTCTCTATAACAAAGATCGTTAGCACCAAACGAATGAACTAAAATGAGAGAATACCTTGGAAGAACTTTTCTCTTTTCTCTTGTATGTATTGTATCTTGTATGGCCAGCCAAGCATGGTATTTATAATACCCTTCCTAGAGTGGGCCGGTTATAAGCTTGTGCAATACAACAAGCCCAATTCTCTCTTATTTAGTTCATAACCTATTTGGTCTAACTCAATTCTTATTTGGGCTAAGCAGGGGACCTACAAGAGAAATAATATATGGGCTACACCATATTTAAAAGTCCAAACCCATCAAACAAGGTTTTACTTTTAAATATGAATATTAGTTATTTTCACCAAAAAACTAATATTGAATAACTCTCCATATTATCTCAAATTACAATTTGAGCCCCTCAAGTTATAATTGTGTAATTCGCCTCCTCACGTTAAGTACCAAATACCCATCAATTAAATACATGTCACTGACATCATATATTTAATCGATATATATAATCATTGAGCAATCTGTTTAACTCATTTGCTTGTGCCGGATTAATTAAAATCTGCTTGCAAGACTTAGACACAAATCCAAACACTATAAGCCACCTCAAGAGGGTATTTGCAATCCCAATAGGGACATGAATTCTATTGACTAACTACCTTCCATCATACATATAATGCGGTGACCCAACTTTCCTGAAATTATTTGCCTTTAATTTAGACCTCATCCTTTGGTAAAAATCAAAGTCCCATACACCATATGCACATGTAATGATAATCATCAATAAATTAAGAGCGTAAACAATTCAATAACAATATACAAATGTACAATTATTATCAAGATAAGCCGATTACAATATCGCACCACAACTATACCGATGGTGTGTCCAACTTCATGTAGGTTGTGACCTAATCTCAATTTAATAAGAACCTATGAATTTATCTTCTGTATGCACGCATATAGCTCTACATACCAATTCATATACTATATTAAATAATGACACATATGTCATTCATCATTCTCAATTGAAAATACAACTAAACATTTTATTCATAAAATCAAATAGTTAATGTATACATAAAATCCGGGCTTTTAGTATACACTCTCAATACAAGAAAGCCCCCATCTTGACTGCCCAAAAATCATAGTTTTCTCCTTTGAACACTGGAGGAGAAGGCAAAGAGGAAGCCGACATGTTTGGTAGAAATTTATGTTGCTAATAAATTAGAAATCAACAGCTTCAACAATGTCCAACAAGCTTAGTGAAGAAAAAATACTCCAAAAATCAGACCTGATTCACTAACTTAGAAATCAGACTAGGCCCATAAATTAAATCAAGAAAACGAATCAGAAATCGCCATAGGTCCTTCAAAGATATAAGCTCCGATACCACTATTAGAAATTGAAGGTTTAACCCACAAATCTGTAAAAAATCTCCAGAAATAATACCTCAAAAATCTGATGTTTCTTAACCAAAAAATCAGCCTCTTAAATATCAAAACAGAGAACAAAATAAATCTTAGGAAATAGTCTTGCAAAAATCATTTGAAATACAAGGCAAAAACTAGACTTATATAGGACTCACTAAGGGCCCGTTTGGTTAATTTGGTTAAGCATTTTGGCCAGCATTTATACTAGTTTCTAGCACAAATGCTTTGTGCAAGCCAAACAACCTTTTTCGGGTACAAATTCCGAGGCATTTTTTGGAGCATTTTATGCTCTTTTGAAAATGCTCCAATTTTAAACAATTTTGGTAGCATTTTGATTCATTTTCCTATCATATCCTCACTACTTTATTATAATCTCCATTTTACCCCTAAAAAGTCATCTTATTTATTCATTTGTTATTTATATTTATTTTTAATTATTGATTTTTAGTTTAAACAATGTTTGTTATTTAGTTTACTTACAACTAAAATGCGTATAATACCCTTATACGTAATTTGTAACAGAATTAATAAATTAAATAATTAACTAATTAATTAATAAATAAATAAATTAATTGTTATTAAAACTTTAACTAATTAATTAATTTATAATTTATTATTATCTTTAATTAATTTATAATTTATTATTATATTTAATTAATTTAAATTCATTATATTAATTTTATGAATTAATTTGTATGCTACCCTTGCACGTAATTTATCCAATATGCTACACAACACAAATGTTAACAGTAAAAGTTCAACCAAACACCTATCTAGCATTCAAGCAACATATCTGCTACTAAAAGTATTCAGCATTTCTGTTACCATCATTTTTGCTGGCATATCTGCTATTTTACAAATGCTTTACCAAATTAGCCCTAAAGCAGTTTTCTAATAGTATTAGAAGATCTTTTTCTAATATCACTAGAAGAACTAAGGACTTATTAGGCACACAATAAAATATAAAGTTACTTGACTACAAATACTAAAAGATTAAAATACTAGAATAAACTAAATATGAGAAGTCTCAACTTCAAAAGTTTCCTGCCCAGTTTGGTATTCTAGGTATAAGCTTTGTCATGTTTATAAGAACAGCTAGAACAATTTTCATTTGACATTACAGTAGTAATAAGTAATGTTCATAATACTGGTTAAACTGTGTCATGTTTACAAACTTTGTTACGTTTATAATTCTCAATTGATACAGCTTTGATTCCATAGAAAGAAAAACTACAATTTTGCAGCTTAATAGGATGAAAATGAAGGCTAGACAAATGAGACCATGAACTAAGTCAAATTCCAAATTGGTGAATGATGTTTGACAGTGCAGGTGATAATAATGAGAATTTCAGGATATTATTTGTAATGAGTCAACCAAAGGAGTCTAAGGTTGTTACTACCGATGGAGATTGTATTGATGATGAGAATGATGAGTTCCTGGATGCATACACGACATGTATGAAACAACATGATGCTACAAGAGATTATAGATAAGAAAGTGATGATGGCGAAGGCCATGATGATGGTGAAGACATTAATAATGGAGAAGGAAATGATTGATGATGGTGAAGAAATTGGTAGTGGAGAAGTCCTATGATGATGATCCACACTTCAAATAAATATACGAATATGATAATGTGGAAATGTTGTTTTATGAATCTGATAGTGATGATGATGTTAGGATGCATACGGTATAAATTTAACGTATTATCCCAAGGTTAGTGCAGAGGAGTTTATTTTTCAACTTGGGATGGAGGTCAAAACTCTTCAAGACTTTAAATATCTTGTTATAAGCTATATAGTTGATGGTGGGTACCAAATATGGATTTGGGGGCTTTAAAATTCGGAGTGAATTTGAGACTCTCAAATTATTCAATCCCAACCATTCATTTAATCAAATGACACAGAAGAAGCCACGTGTCCACCTAATTTCATCACTTCCCTCCCAAAAATTTGGCTACATAAGCCCTTCCCTCTAAAGCAGAAAAGCTTTTTGGGTACTCTTAGTTGTGAACATTTTCGCTTCACATCCCCTCCCAACATTGACGACGGACGGTTGGAGCAACCTGCAATTGATGATTATCTAATTTTTCCTTTTTGATTGTTATGGATTCATGATTATTTGGTGTATCCTTTGTAAAATCTTTGTTAACACTGGAGCAAGATACAAACCATGAGTTGTCTCAGAATGAGCAACCATCTCAGCCTGTAATAGGAAATGTTCAAGGGCTTAAGAAGCGAGTAGTAGGTCGCAAGGGTGGAAAATGACCTCTATCTTTCCTGAAGAGGCAATTAAAAGGAAAAGGAAAAAGAACCTTAAAAAATATTTCCAAGGTATATGTTTCTTGTGCATAACTTATTATTATTATTATTCATACATTTACACTAACTCTGAAAACTATTTTTGTAGGATGATGCGTATTGTTCTCAAACTCCAACTAGTAACATGGAAACACAACCACCAATACCTATGTCAATTCCAACTTTTGAATCTCCTTTAATTTGGTGCACAGGCCTACAACTAGTTTCTTAGAATTATTATCAGTGAGTTTTTTCTTATCACTGGAGCTAGATATACATATAATCCTTGTTATCAGTGGCTTTTCTCTTATCATGCTCTTTTTTTCTTGAATTTTTATAGGGACAAATCTTTAATAGCGCTACTCAATCCTCCCAATTACCACATGATGTGGATGGTACCTTTGACGTCATGGATTTGCAGTAGCTGAAATGGAGATTATTATGTGATAAATTTTTTGATATTTTGATTTGTCCTAAATTGTGTAAATTTGAAAATGTTCCTTGCATTGTTCATTGTTGTTCTCTGTTTTCATCTTGATCTTCTTCCCCCTATTGTGTACAACCTGGTTAATTTGATCCATATGGCTAAATACCTGTCCATACAACTGAATAGCAATATGTGTGATTGATGGTATCACACAATGCATTGTGTATGGTTGTACATATTTGCAATGATACCTTGAGTATGAGAACCGAGTAACCACCAGGATGGGTTAGGGACTAGGTTTTTAATTAATTGTTTTCAAATCAAATCTTGTTTAATATTGGTTACAAATTGCCTATGCTACCGAGTCATTCGACCATCTTTCTTACTCGTCTTTGTTTTGATATTCATTGCGTTTATTAGTGTTAGCTAGTTATTTGCATACCATTCACCACCAAATTTTCATTGCTTCCTTATGGATACGATACTGGACTCACCGGTTTTATTACTTGCCGATACCCTACACTTGGAGTAAGTACACACACTTTGGTGTCGGTCAAGTTTCTGCCACTATTGGTACTCCCCAAGCTCAAAGCCTCCAAAACAGAATTGAATCACAATGTTTCACAATTCACAAAGCATCCTATTGACTCATGTGCTAAATAAAGTTGAATCACAATCTTTCACAACCCCTATGATGTTCTCCTTAATAAAGTTGTTAGGCAGCTTGCTTTGCTTCAATGCCCAATCTATCTCTTTGATTTGTTCTGCTCCTAGTTCAACCTAGGGCTGGGAATGGGTGGGAATTATCAGCCATTATCGCTCAACCGACCCATTACCGGCCAACCGATATTCAATCGTCAACCGACCCACGGTAGTCCGGCCGATAATGGCAACCGACCATCATATGTGGGTCGGATGATGGTTCCTAAAATATCCAAATGTCGGTTGGCCGATAATATCGGCCAACCGACTATTAAATGATAATTGGGCCAAAAGCCCATAACTAACAACTGGCCAAGTAACATACTTCGTGGCTTGTGCATTTTTGCCAAAAAAAGTTGAGTAACATAAGTCTACTCACAGTCTTCCAAGTCCCACCCACCCACATTCGAGATTTAAGTGTTGTGTTCACTGTTCTTCAATCTTCACTTCTTCTTCTTCGAGACTTCGACTACGATTACGGACGGAGGACTTGTAACTTTGTTTGCTACATAACTCGATCTCGACCCATCTCAAGGGTTTGTCGACTCTTCCCTCTCAGATCTCTGAGTTCAAGGAGGCCTTCAGCCTCTTTGACAAAGACGATGATGGTCTTTCTGCCCTCTCAGATCTCTTTGCTTCTTTATTATGTTCATTTGACTGATTTTTGTATTTAGATCTTAATCATTAGATTCATATGAAGTTGTGGATCCTTAATTTCTTTGGATTTTTCTTTGTTTGTGCAATATCTTTCTTTTGGTTTGATTTGTGGTAGCTAGTACGGATGCCTGTGATATGTTCAGCTTAGATTCATTTGTTGATATGGTTTTTCTAGATGAATTGAAAGTTGGTTGTCAACAACAACCGACTCATTGAGCAACTGACTCCATTATCCGACCCACAAAGGTCGGGCCGATAATGGTTTTAGAATTACTGCAAAGTTGATCGGGTCGGGCCGATAATTGGCCATAACCAACCGACCCGACCCATTCCCAGCCCTAGTTCAACCATCACTTCTTTTTGGGTTAACGAGATTGATATCATAGGCTTTGTCATTTCCATAGTCTACCAATCTAATCCACAACCTAATAAAAAAAACACAAACCAGAAACATCAACTTATCTTGATACAGTTTATCTCAAATCAATTGAAAGAAGAAAAAATTACAGTGACAAAAATCCCAAAATTATCAACCACCACCTGGAAAGAAACGATATATCAGAGCAAAAATTCCAAAATTATCAATAACAACGTGAGATAATTTTCCCATGTAACTCTTTTTCATATCAACGATAAATTTATAAATAATAAACAGCTAGGACTTAAAAAATCCCAAATTTATAACTACTCTCAAACAATTTCATACTTATCTTCACAAATCTATAGTCGGAGTGTAGCAATTTTACTAAAAAAATCGATATCCATTGCACAAGAATGTTGTTGGGTGGACAGAGAAGGTAGTCGAGAAGTATAACTAGGAGAGGGACGGTCGCAAAATATGGTAGTCGAGAAACGTTAAGGGAGAATATGACGACGGCAAGAAATGTTGAGGAGGAATATGACGACGGCCATTCGCGGAGTAGAGAAGAGAGGAAGAGAAAAGGTCTTTTTTTCCTTTTGTACGAAAAAGATAAACAGTGATTTGAAATTTGAAATTGTAACAAGAAAAAACCATAATATTAGAATGGACACGTGGCTTCTTCTATGTTATTGGATTAAATGAATGGTCAGGATTGAATAATTTGAGTCTCAAATTCACTCCGAATTTAAGAGCCCCAAAATCCACCAAATATAGGTGGTAAGGAATGAAAAGTTAAGGTGTCATGCCAAATGTGATATTGGATGCCCTTGGATAATATGGTGCTCCAAAATCAATAGAGAGAATACTTTTCAAATCAAAACATATGTGAAGAGGCAATGGTGCAACTAAAGGTTACGAAACAAACAAGCCAATAGTACATGGCTTGCACTCAGGTTAGTGGACAAGATCTAGGGTAAATCAAAAGTGAGTTCTATATAATTGGTGACATATGTAAAAAAAATTCGTCATTGGCAATTATAATGACAGATGCTTATAGAGTCAAGAAAAATGCATTAGAAATCATTGATGGGAATCACAAACATATATAAGCCTGGGTCGAAGGCCCAAAGCTAGTGCCAGGAGAATGTCAAAGACTCAAACATACTTCCAATTAGGGTCTTGGGGGTGACAGTGTTGCTCCCTCAATTCCAGTTATGTAATTGTTCTTATTCAAAACAAATATGATATTTACAAGGGCTTGATTCTCAAATAAATCCGAGGGGTTTCATTTTTTCAAAGTGGCTTGCGGGTTTCCATGTAGTCTTTGCAGTCATGATTAATGAAAATAGGCTATTGACAGGGACGCAGCAAGGATTCAAGACTAGGGGCAGTGGGAGTTCGTAGGCAACGCCTACAAAATCTAGCTTGATTTTGCAAGAGAGCCATTCTAATTGGATTATTTATAATACTAAGAGAATTATATTTATAAACAAACAACTATCATAAAGGAGACTCCCAAACTTCAAATATATAACATCAAATATCCCAACTCCTGACCTACAATAAAGAAAATCTTACACCATGAAACTGTTGTGCAAACAACTAAAATTTCATACCAGAAAGAGCCACATCATAAAGGTTGAAATAGGAAAGAACCTCAATCATAAAGGCTGAAATGAAGCTAGTAAAATTAAACTAATTTTTCTAAAAGAATAATCACAATCGTAAACGACAATTTCGGGGTTAAAACTCTGAGACAATTTTCCGACCATAATATGACTATTATCAAATTGTCTCATTTTCAACAATATTGAGACCATTTTATAAGCTGATTACTGAATTACCCTCCATTTTTATGTGTTGACGCTTATACCACTCTAACGTAAAAGGCATCCGTTACACTATTGAACTCGCGAAGCACTCTCTCCACTTGGTTGCTTTTCATTCATCTCCATGAATCTATTCGTCTTTTCATTTTTGGTAATAAAATTCAACAGTAATTTTATTAATATTATAATTTTTTATTTGAAATTAAAAATAATATATGACGTTTATTTCATTAGTATCCAAACACTACCAGTACTTTAGAAACTTTTTCTGCTATCATTTTTTACCAAACGAAACCTAAAACTCTTTTATTGCACATTTTACTATGTCATAGTTTTTTTTTTTTAAAAAAAAGACAATTATTAAAAAAACAATTATTAAAAAACACAAAACTGTTGAAAACAACTAAAATTTCGTAGTAGAAAGAATCAACATCATAAAAGACTGAAACGAAGCCCGTAAAATTGAGACAAAATAATATTTTTTTAAAAGTAGCAACAATCATAAATGTTGTCATAAATGTTGAATTTGATTTTATGAAAGTGGTATGTTTTTTAGAATGTCCATTGAGAGCTATAAGGTATAAAGAATAGTCTATTGAAGTCGTTTTATTGCACTTTTACGGTGTCATCATTTTTTTTAAGAAAAAGATAGAAAATGTTAAAAAAACACAAAACGCAAGGCTAAAGTTTCAAACTTAGGGCTAGTCAAAACACATAAGGAGTTCTTACTAATAAGGAGACTCAGCCCACAAACACAACTAGTTCTACATAATAAATCAAAGGCCCATGTATAACTTTATCTATCAAAGCCCAGGAGGCTAAGCCCATTCTCTATCTTAGTTCATAGTCGTTGCTTCAACGGTCACTGAACCTAGCTCTGTTTATGTGTCAGTCTTAGCCTAGATTCAGTTGTTCTTATCTTATGTGTTGGTGTATATATTTGTACTCTGTAACTACAGTTATTCTCAATGAAAAGAATTTCTTCTCACTTTCCTACTTACCATCACACCAACAACTATCTTGTATTCTTGTGATACAAAAGTAGACTAATATGGATATATAGGTAAAATATTTTCAAAATTCAAGGGAGACACATACCCCACGGGGCCCTATGTGGTTCCATCCTTGGCTATTGAAAAATGTTTCTTTTTTCATTTACTTTGCTGTTAAACAAGCTGTGGCAAGAGGGTGCATCATTGCATGGCCAGTCTAGGATTCTGGGATTCAAACACTAATGGTATTCCTAATTTGAAAATCGGTTTATTTATTCATGGATAAAATACGAATAGGTCATTGAAGGATAGGGGTGCGCAATTAGATATTAAAGGGAAAATTACAAATTAGGTCACTTAATGTTCCAAATTTTAGCAAATAGGTCATTCATGTCCAATTCTGATCAATTTCATACCGAAAATTGCTGACATGACACAAAAATGATGTGTTATATCAACCAAAAAATTAAAAAAAAAAAGTGATTCAAAATTGATTTGGGATTTCAAACCCTAAATTTGAGACACCGCCACCGCATCACCATCGCCAACAACAAAAGCAGTTGTCTTAACCTTCCGTCCCGAATTGCTCTAGGTCATCTATTCAAGATGAGCACGAATTACATCTAAATGCCACATGGGCAAGGAGCATGGACCAACCCTGCAGAGTTGCACCTGACCATTTGATAAAGACCCATATACCTTCCGACAAGTTGGATTGGACTCTGGAAAGATTCGGTGTAGCCAAAACCCAACAATAATATGATATTGTTCGCTCTGAGCTGAAGCCCTCACGGATTTGTTCCTCTAGGCCTAACATCTTCGCTTAGGCCCAGAAAATCGATCATACTGTGTTAGGTTATGGGGACTCCATATCTACTAGCCTCTCCTTCCTTTTATTTACCAATGTGGAATCTTATCATTCACTACCCTTAAGGAGTCTGCACGTCCTCGAGCAATAGTTAGGTAGCCTTCATTTATAGCCTTGTCATTCTCCAACTACTAAGCTTCTGACCTTTTTAAGGCATGCCCAAGCCAAATAGTGGCCTATTATATACCTGCCAATGGCCCAACTAATAGCCCCACAATCTTTATAGAGTTATCTCAATGAAAGCACCAATGATGAAGATCATTATACCTTCTGATAAGTTGGGTTGGACTCTGGATAGATTCGGCATAGCCGACAACGTAACAACAATATGATATTGTCTGCTCTGGGCTGAAGCCCTCACGGATTTGATCATCTAGGCCCAACATCCTCGCTTAGGCCCAGAAAACCAGTCTTACTGTGTTAGGTTATAGGGACTCCTTATCTACTAGCCGCTCCTTCCTTTATTTATCAATGTGGGATCTCATCACCATTACCTAAGACTCTACGAGTTTACGCGCACCAGCATTATTACGGTGAGTCGAAGAATTTCTTCTCTTTTCTTCCTATCTTGGAGGTCAAAATCCTTTATAGACAATTGCGCACGAATAAGTTTGACAGCATACTAATTTCAGGTTAAAGTTAATTTTTGGCCATTGAAAGATACCCAGTATTCCATTTTAGTCATTAAAAGATAAAACGTTTCAAGTCCATCACCCAAAAAACATTTTTGATACCCTTTGGTCACTCGGATAGATTTTGAAGATTTAGGTAGTCAACTCGTTGATGTGTCACGTTGACCCTTAAAAACATTTGCATTTTGCATATGTGGCATGACAACTGTCAAAATTAAACAAATAAAAAATGTCACCTCATTTTCTAAAAAATAAATAAAAACCTAAATAGTGAGACCTCAAAATTTCCCCAAAAATTCAAATATAAACCCTAAATAAACAATTTTTTATCTTTCAAACGGCACCCTAAGACAAGCCTCCTCTAAATCATTCTATGACAAGCAATGATCTCTGGTGAGACGAATAGCAAAGAATCGAAGGTTTGTTTGTAATTGGCAAACAAACAAACAAAACCCTTAGAAATCCAATCCTTAACTACCTCAAAAGGTAAAATTTACAACCTACAATAGAGATGAAAATAGTCTTGGTCTTGGACAGAAATCTTTGGATCAGGGGTGGAGGGGGGCTCTCAACCTGGAACAGATAAGAGCAAGTTCAATTGCAATCGAAAACCTTTTCTTCCTGTCGAGGAGAATCCAAGGATGGAAATGACACAGGCAGAGTCGACCTCTAGCTCCCATATGATCTTCGCTAGCTACCATATGATCTTCGCATCTCCGTTGGCAACAACAATCGACTTCAGTTACAGAAGGCATCAATGAAGTCGATGGAGTTGGAATCAGTGTCTGTCATCCATTTTCGCCTATATCTAGCACTGCCCTGTTGCTCACCATTTTACCAAAATCAAGTGCAGGATATGTGATGCAGCGTTTGGGCACTTGGGCCACTTAGTCATGTGGGCCCACAAAGTTATTTTGAGCCACATCCTTTTTGTAGCCATTGTGGGTTGTTGGTCTTCGAAGGGTTATATAGATTCCTCTGTTGAGATTTTGAAGCCGTTGTGGGTTGCTGGTCTTCGAAGGGTTATATATATTCCTCTGTTGAGATTATAGGGAGCTTTTGAAGAATATATTTTGAGTCCTTGAGACTTCTTTAGTTTCTTAGGAAGAGTCCTCGAGTTCGTGCTTGAGATTAAACTTTGGTGTTTGCTTTCACTTGTTATAGAGTTTTAGTGTCTTTGAATTTCTTAGTATTTGGGAAGGTTTGGGTTGTTCTGTTGGTGTCTTCCGTTGTAGTATGTTACCCTAAAAAATTGGTTAGTTTATCTCTACTAAGTTATGCTATATTTGGATGATGAAAGGTTGTTTGATAAATGTTGTTTATTGTCTTGAAAACTTCGTTGATGTTGCTATGAGATTGTTGCCTCACATCTATAGTATTAGTGGTATTCTTATATGCACAACAGGTGTTTGACAAAATGTCCCACTGAGTCGGCATCAATATGAGTTTTGATTTAGGTGTTTTAATTTGGGGGTTTTGGTTTTTTTTTTTTATAGATTTTTAAGGTGTTCTAATCTGAACCATGTTACAGGATCTTCATATGTGATGCAAACTAATTCAAAGTATAACACTAGAATTAGCAACAACTTCAAATTCAAATTCTATCTCAGAAGATGAAGTTGATTGAAAAGGAAAAAGAAGCCAGGGATTTCGAAGTTCAAGGAGCCACGAATAGACAGGAGCTTCAAAGCGTCTCTATTAATGAGAAGCTCAAGACTCCTATTGATGATGAGAAAGCCGGTCAGGCTTGTTTAGAACTTCGAGAAAATAAAGCTTTTTTGAAAATAAATTTGATGAAGTTATTAGGGAGTATCAAGGTCATGGAGAGCTTCAAATAGTGTGTTGGGACCTTGGTAAAGAAGATGGAGATAAAGGAAGCATAAATTCTCCTCAATTGGTTGATGTAATTTACTCACCAAATGGCGACTCTGTTAAAGTCTTCTTGGATGATGAAAACAAGCGGAAAGATTATATCTTACCTGAACTTGAGGGGTTTGATAAAGGTTGTCATCTGAAACTATTTTTGAACAATTGTGAAGTTCAAAAGGGTATAGGCCAACCTACTTCTTTGTTCTTAAACAAGAAGAAAGTGGGCTTTGTCAAGAAGGAGAATTTATTAGCAGAGTTTAAGATCAACCTTTTTCATGCACCCTACTTGTCTTCCACTATAAGTTCTTTGAATAGAGCATATTTTGTGAAGTCCAAAAGGCTGTTATAGGCCCCTGATGGATTGAACTTTGGTCAATTCGAAGGAGTTGTGTGGGTCGGTGGGAATGATAGAATAGGATTCTACGAATATAGAAGAGCCAATTATGGCACACAATCCAGCAATGTGTTAGAAAGGATCCCATGAATACTGAAGATTTGATTATGGCACTGATAAGACTGAGAGAGGAGAAAAGAAATAAGAGATAGGAATTCTGGACAATATTAATTGAGTCCTTATTGAATTCAAACTGGCTATATTAATAGCCTTACAAGCAACAGAAATTGAAACACGTCTCCACTAACTGCTAGAGACTAGGTATTACATAAGACTAGGAAAATATGCCAAAAGAATAGGAACTGCAATAACTGAAATAAGACTTGTTCCACAGGAACTTATTAGTGCTGATCCACTTATCCTCCATGGAGTAACACGTGCAGTGGAACACGTGCGTGGGCATGGGATACGTAACAATCCCCCCCACTCAAACGGTCCTTGTCCTCAAGGACGAAAGTTCGGGTAGGTCTTGGAAAATCGCCATTCATTCTCCCAGGTGGCATCCTCAGCAGTCGTTCCTACCCACTTAACCAAAATTTCAGACCGAGGACGATATTTGCCTTTACGAACTTCTCGTCGGGCCAGGATAGACTCTGGTTGTGGAAGGATTGTAGAGTCATTTGACACAGGAGGTGGTTGGGATGAGATAGGCTTGTGGTTTCCCAAATACTTCCTTAAACGACTAACATGGAAAACATTATGAATTTGAGAACCAGGGGGAAGATCCAGCCGGTATGCCACACTTCCTACTCTCTCAATCACCTTAAATGGACCAAAGAATCGTGGGGAAAGCTTCAAAGATCTCCTGAATGCTACCGAATTTTGACGGTAAGGTTGCAGCTTCAAGTATACATAATCCCCAACTTCAAAAGAGACCTCCCTACGGTGTTGATCTGCATGACACTTCATTCTTTCCTGTGCGAGTTGGAGGTTATGGCGTAACTCTCGTAAGATGGCATCCCGGTCTTGTAGATATTCATCAACAGCTTGAACTCGAGCTGTGCCAGGAACATAGGCCAGCAAAGTTGGAGGCGGCATTCCATAGACAGCTTCAAATGGAGTCATTTTGGTTGAGGAATGCGTAGAGGTGTTGTAACTGAACTCAGCCCATGGTATCCACTCTAACCATTTTCGCGGCTGCTGTCCCGCGAAGCATCGTAGATACTGTTCGAGGGTGCGATTCACCACCTCGGACTGGCCGTCGGTTTGAGGGTGGTAGCTTGAGCTCATGCATAACTTAGTCCCTTGCATACGAAACAGGGTCTGCCAGAAAGAACTGATGAAGACCTTGTCTCGGTCACTAACAATTGAGGTGGGAACTCCATGCAGGCGAACCACATTAGAGATAAAAGCCTTGGCCACTGTAATGGCGGTAAATGGGTGCTTCAATGGAACAAAATGGCCATATTTTGTTAGTCGATCCACGACCACCATGATGATTGAGTAACCATTAGCAACGGGAAGCCCTTCGATAAATCCATCGATATATCCGTCCACATCCGAGTGGGAATTGGAAGTGGTTGTAATAATCCGGCGGGCTTCATGCAGTCCGTCTTGTGCTGTTGACAAATCTCACAATTTTGCAAAAATTCTTTAACGTGTTGGCGCATATTGGGCCAAGTAAAGCTTTGGGTGATCCGATGAAGAGTCTTGTGGAAACCAAAATGCCCTCCTACGGGGGATGAGTGACTATCTGCCAAGATTAATGGAATCATGACGGATGTAGGACTCAAGAACACTCGCCCGCTATGGAACCAGACCCCATCCTTTAGAGTCAGCTTGTGATAGATCGGTTTGTTCACCAAGTTGGCATAAAACGGATCTAGTTGTACTTCCTTTCGAAGATCTGACCACCAATTTGCGTGAGGGACTGAAATAGAGAGGAATTGTAGCTCCCCTTGGCGGGACAAGGAATCTGCAGCTTGATTTTCAGACCCTTTGTTGTATTCAATTGTGTAGTCATACCCAAGGAGTTTGGGTATCCAACGAGTCTGAGCTGGTGTAGTAATGCGCTGTTCCAGCAAGTACTTCAAGCTCTTGTGATCGGTACGGACTGTGAAAGGTTTACCGAGTAGGTATGGTCGCCACTTCCTAACAGCCTTGACAACTGCCAACATCTCTTTTTCATAGGTGGATAGAGCAAGTGCGGACCCTTTTAAAGCTTCACTGAAATATGCCACGGGCTGGTTGTGCTGGGTGAGGACCGCGCCAATGCCGACTCCGCTTGCGTCACACTCAATTACAAACCGCTGAGAAAAATCTGGTAAACAAAGGGTTGGTGGGGTAGTTAGAGCCTCTTTTAACCGGCTGAAAGCCGCCGCAGCTTCTCCACTCCAACAGAACTTTTCCTTGGTCAGTAGCTTGGTTAGTGGGGCTGCCATACTCCCGAAATTTCGTATGAATTTCCGGTAATATCCTGCTAAACCGAGAAATCCACGTACTCCTCTGGCAGTGGTGGGTGTGGGCCATGCGACTACGACCTCCACCTTGTCCGGATCGACTGACACTCCTGCTGAGGTGATGATATGGCCCAAGTACTTGACCTGTCGAACTCCAAACTGACATTTTGAGTCTTTGGCAAATAGTTGGTTAGTGGCTAAGATGTCAAAAACAATCTGTAAGTGCATGAGGTGGTCCTCCCATGATTTAGAGTATACCAGGATGTCATCAAAAAATACCAGGATAAACTTCCTTAGGTAAGGCCGAAAGATGTCATTCATGAGACTTTGGAATGTGGCAGGAGCGTTGGTGAGTCCGAAGGGCATGACGACAAACTCATAGTGTCCCTCGTGTGTCCGAAAAGCTGTCTTTGATATGTCCTCTTCCTGTACACGAATTTGATGATACCCCGATCGCAAATCCAGTTTGGAATAGAACTGTGCCCCATGAAGCTCATCCAGTAATTCTTCAATCACTGGTATGGGATACTTATCTTTGACCGACGCAAAATCGCCAAGTTCCATCTGTCTTTTTCACAAGTAAGACAGGTGATGAGAATGGGCTGTTGCTGGGCCTTATCAACCCTGATTGTAGGAGCTCCTTCACCATTCGTTCTATTTCTGACTTTTGATAATATGGATATTGATAGGGTCGTACACTCACAGGTCCTGTGTTGGCTTGCAATGGAATCCGGTGGTCATGTGGACGCCGTGGTGGAAGACTGGTTGGGGATTCAAATAGCCGAGTGTACCTGCCTAAAAGACTTCTGATTTCCGCAGGCTGAGGATCGGTTGGGGGCTTGGGTTCAGTTGAAATAATCTGGAAAAAAATCCCGTTCCCAACATACTAGAAATTTCTTGGTCATTTAGAATCTCTATGTTGGAAGCTTCGGCAGCCCTTCTCAACCCATGGAGGGTGTGACTAGTTTCACCTATACGGAAGGTCATAGTGAGATGCTTGTAGTCTGTCTCGATTGGTCCAAGAGTCTCCAACCATTGTACTCCCAAGACCACTTGACATGCTGCCACGGGCAGAACATAATAATCAGCAATGATGGGAACTCCTTGGATAGTGATTGTGAGCCCCTGACATTGTCCTGCACACTCAATTCTTTCTCTATTCGCAACCACCACTTGAAGTGTCTTGTTCCGCATGACCTGCAACCCAAACTTGGAGACCGTGGCCTGGTCGATGAAGTTGTGGGTGCTACCTCCATCGATCAACACCATCAGATTCTTATTCTTCAGCTTCCCCAGAACTCGGAGGGTTTGTGGATGTTCTGCTCCGGCAATAGCGTGGAAAGAAATCTCTGGTAATGCCTCTAAAAACTCCGTTTCTTGCTGGGCCTCTCCGGTTTTCTCCTCGTTCGCATGGAGCGAATCCTCGATCATGAACAACTGTGGTTGTTCGCAACGATGACCCAGAGAATATTTCTCATCACAGTAGTAGCATAGTCCCTTCTCCCGGCGTTCGCGTGCCTCCTGGCTGGTGATTCGACGAACCGGTGTGGATGGTGGGTTGGAGCCAATACTGGAGCGGTGATTAGGAGGAGGACCCAAGATTCCAGCTGAGGGATTGGTGGTTCCTTTCAGCCCCGTTGTTGCTGGCAAAATACGATTTTGGAGAGCTGGTCTCCTTTGAAGTAGGTTGCGTTCTTCGATCAATCTAGCCACCCCAATTGCATCTGCCAAGGTGCGGGGTTGTTTGATCTTGACATCCAAGCGAATGTCATCTCTCAATCCAGCAATAAAACACCCAATCAAAAAGGTTTCTGGTAGGCCATCAATTCGATGAGAGAGACGTTCGAAGGCCTCCTGATAGGCTGCAACAGTCGTCGTCTGCTTTAGGCGGGTCAAGGCTTCTGCGGGATCCTCGTAGTCAGTTGGGCCAAATCTATGCAAAATGGCTTTGGTTAATTCATCCCAGGTAAGAGGACCACGAAATTTCGTCAGCCATTGATGCCATTGAAGAGCAATACCTTCCAAATGAAAGGAGGCTAACTTAACTTGGTGATCTATGGCGACATTCTGGAATTGGAAGTACTGTTCCGCCTTGTAGATCCAGCCATTTGGGTCATCTCCATTGAACTTCGGAAAATACAGCTTGAGTTGCGATTTATGTGGTTGATCCGAGCCAGCGGAGGTCTGAGAGGTGTGTGGGTGATGGGACGATCCTTCCTGAGCAAAAGGGTTGATTTCAGGTTGAGCAGTGTTGGAAGTTCGACTAGTGCGTAGTGCTTGCAACTCCGTCAGGACAGCTTGTAGAGCCGCATGAACTTGATCAACACTTGTTTCGTGACGAGCTAATGCTTCACTGACCTCACTACGGAATTCAGCGTTTGATTTCCCACGGGTGTCCATGATTTGGACCGGCTCCGATACCAATTTGATAAGACTGAGAGAGGAGAAAAGAAATAAGAGATAGGAATTCTGGACAATATTAATTGAGTCCTTATTGAATTCAAACTGGCTATATTAATAGCCTTACAAGCAACAGAAATTGAAACACGTCTCCACTAACTGCTAGAGACTAGGTATTACATAAGACTAGGAAAATATGCCAAAAGAATAGGAACTGCAATAACTGAAATAAGACTTGTTCCACAGGAACTTATTAGTGCTGATCCACTTATCCTCCATGGAGTAACACGTGCAGTGGAACACGTGCGTGGGCATGGGATACGTAACAGGCACAAATCAAGCAAGGTGTTATGAGGCCCAACGAATCAAGCATGGAAGTCAAAGGAATGAATCAAAGGAATTAATGATGGCTTAATCCAACATCAGGAATAATAATAAGCTTGATCTTAGAGCTACAATAGAGGATACGTGATATTGTCATTCCTATTTAAGTCACATCCTACTATGTTATGATTATCCTGTTTTGTACTTGACAAAATTGTTATTTTGGAGTGATTCCTGAGTAAGAAAATCAAGAGAGTGATTCTCAAGGTTCTTGCCTTATTGTGTTGCTAATTCTAGTGTGATACTTTGAATTAGTTTGCATCAATACGCATCTGCATCAAGGCTTAAACCCTATACCAGTTCTTCAGAAAAGTAGCATCAAGCATAATTAGTACATGAATCAGCATAGGTGTACAAGCTTCGTTGGACACCCTTTGATTGTTGAAAAATCCATGCTTTTTGTCTTGGGAAAAACTGTAACTTGACAATCAACAATATCTGCCCCTTCATACAGACGGTTAGAACCTTCAGCAACCTCCCTATTGCAGTTATTCTCCAGCAAGCCTATTGGATTTAAAAAAGCTGGTGAAGAAATAACCGCTTTTGGACTAACTCCTCCTAAAGCAGCTTTACCTGCACCCTCCATGGTGGTAATCGGAGAAGTAAAACGCCCTTCCGGTGACATGTTCTGACTATGCATACAAAAGGGAAATCAGGTCGAAGAGGTGAATTCGCTCGTAGCCAAGGTGCATACCGTTCATGAATTCCAGTTTTGTGGAACTCATGAACAGTATGCCAATGTTTTTCTAACTTCTTCCATACTTGAACGTAGAAGTAAAAAACCAACCTCTCTGTTGAAAAAACAGAGAACGGAAAGAATAGACAAGAACATTGGCATACTATTTTCATGCCCACTAGAGTCTTTGCCAACTTTATACGGTAACGGGCTTTATGGGCCGCCCAGGATAATCTATGAGATTTGGAGGCCCAAAGAGGCCTTCCAGGTCAACTAGACCGACGTCTCTCACACTGACACTGCCAGACTTGGAAGGTCCGAGACCGAGAGAAGAGAAACCTCGCATAATGAATATGGAAGAAAACGAAGAATTGACGAAAGATGAAGTAGAGCAGCAAGTGTGGAGTTGGGGTGCAGGCACGGACGGTCAACTAGGCACAGGCAGGCTCGAGGATGAACATCTCCCTCAGCTCCTCCGCCTACCATCCCTCCCCTCCTGTGGCTGCGTCTCCATGCTCGCCTGCGGCGGCGCTCACGCCGTCGCCTTGACTTCGGGTATCACCCTCTATTAACTTTTTTTTTTCAATCTAATTACTAATCATGATTATCTGTGATTTAAATCGATCACTTTGTAGTGGGGAACGTTCTGTCATGGGGACGGGGCACATCTGGTCAATTAGGCCACGGAGAGATGGTTTCTTGGTTGCAGCCAAAGCCCATAACGTCTCTTGAGAGCCATAAAATCACTCATGTTTCTGCTGGATGGAGCCACTCTGGATTTGTTTCAGGTTTATTCTGCCAAGTTTTACTTTTGTCTCAGTGTTATAGGTCGACAAGCAGTCCTTAAGAACAACAATGTAAAATAAGCAATACCAAACTTTGTTATAGCCTGTTGATTGCTAGACTATCTGCCTTCATGTGATGAGCTCTAACTCCATTTGCTCACCTGTTGCCAGTTTGGTAATAATAAGATCCTGGACTGATAGAAAAACTGTGTCCTTATGTTCGATAGTATCAAATTCCAGACCTTATCGTATTTCGGTTCGACTATATTCAGATACTGGACTCCTTTTCACTTGTGGGGATGGATCTTTTGGTCAGCTTGGGCATGGCGATTACAGGTCACATTGCTCTCCCATTGAAGTCTCATTCTTTGTTAATATGCATGTCAACGAGATGGCATGTGGCATGCGTCATTCACTTGTCTTGCTGAAAGGTATATGAATAATAGGTTTGCTGTATTCCTTCCAGTCTTTGCGATTTCTGTATGTATAAACTGTTTCTGCCGGATTTATATTTCTCCCTTGTTGCTTCAAGTAACATTTAACGGGACAACAAATGAGAGATCTACTCATACAGAGAACACTTTTAGCTTGCTAGTAACAACTCTTTGATGTGCTCATAAAATTCATTTGTAATGGATACAAGTGGAAAAAAAAACACTATTGTTGCTTAAAATGGAATGCAACACTTTTGAGTTCAATTCACTTATTAAAGTGAGTGAATGGTTATTTCTCAAGGACACAGCTTAATTATAAAGTACTAGATAATTTTTATTTAGGATCTGCCGCAAGATTGTCCTAGCCAACATCCATTTCTGCTCTTAATTTTTGTCTTGGATCTGAAGCAAGATAACTTAGACACAGGTTCTTCTGGAAGTGAAGTTTATGCATTTGGATCTGGGAAACGTGGTCAACTGGGTCTCTCCAATGATAAAATCAGGACAGTTAGCTCCCCTCAAATTACCAGCGGACTTGAAGATCTAGAAGTAGTAAGTATTAGCGCAAATGGTGATCACAGTGCTGCATTATCTGGTGAGTCCACTGGAGTTCTTTTTTGCCATTTTGGTAAGGCAGATTATATACCATGTACCAAATGTTTTGGCCTAGAAATTATATTTTTGGACTTGACAGATACAGAGAGGCTGATGTTAAGAAAAATTTTCCCAACCCGTCATCAATTCTGTTGCACAATAGTCCTTAGTAATTCTTCTTCTATATTGTCTGTTTCATCAGTTGATGGGCATCTGTATACTTGGGGAAGAGGGTTTAGTGGCACTTCAGATACTTGTTTTCCTCAGCGTGTACCTTCTGCTTTTCCGTTTACTAAAGTCGCTGTTGGATGGAATCATGCTTTAGTGCTAACTGGTATACCACGAATCATTTTCTTGGTTTAATTTCTTCACCAGTCCCCTCCCTTTATCTCTTTATATATGAGGACAAAGCATAATCTCAATAGCCGTGCTTGGTATCTTAAATAGGTGGTCATGAGGTTTTTATGCTTGGTGGCAATCGACATGGAGTGCTTTCTGATTTTGAGAACACCAGTGCCGCAAAGCAATCGCCTGGTAATCAAATTAAACTATTTGAACAGCACAAGTATTTCTCTTTACTTTGTCCCTTCGTCACATTTGCCAGTCATAACTGCAATCTTGATTAATTCATATGTCATTAAAAATAAAGTTGGCGTAGAGAAAGATAAAATGGAATTGATTGTGTTTTTTTTTCCTGGTATGTTAGATAGTAAAGCAAATCCAGTATGATCGTTGCTATGATTTAAATTCAGTGGTCATGGCTCTCATGCATGTCTCTAATGGACAATGATTCAATCGTTGTCCTTGTGCTCTAATTATGCTCCAGTATAATTCATTTTTGCTATAACATGTTGCTCAGGAATTATTCTATATCTCTATTCCTCTGCACAATGCCATTTTCAGGAGAAGCTACCATGGAGAAAGTCCTTGGCCTTGAGGAAGTGAAGGTTGTGGAAATTGCAGCTGGAGCAGAGCACTCTGCTATAGTTACAGGCAGGATTGGTTTTCTTGTTAGACATTTATTGCCTACTTTTCACTTTCTGATATGTTTTTGCCCTCCGCTTGCAGAGAATGGAGTGATAAAGACATGGGGATGGGGTGAACATGGTCAACTTGGCTTAGAAAATACAAGTGATCAGACCAATCCTCAAGTGGTAAGTCTAGGTCACGACAATCTCAACAAGGATACAATGAAAGTCTATTGTGGCAGTGGATTTACCTTTGCCATGAGGACTCTTAGTCTCCATTCTCGAACCTGCTAAATGTTGCTTCTGGTAGCTGTTATCTGCCTATCTGCCTTGCCATGTGGAATGGGTATTGGAAGAAACAATATTTTCCTCAAAGGCTTGATCTCTGATTTCTCAATGGAAAAAATGACTTATGATACAGCTATAATCTGGGAGTTTCAGTTTGATGTGCCAGGTTAACCCTGATGCTACTGGGGGCATTGTGCCTGTGAAGTCAATATTTTTCTCAGTGGAAAAAATGACATGATACAGCTATAACCCTTGGAGTACTCGCCTCTGAAGTTTCAGTTGTCAAGTTAATTCTGCTACCAGGGCGTTCTGCCTTTGAAGTTAATAAAAATTTGCATATAATGTACAATGAAAGAATGGTGCCTCACCTCTGTATTATTGGTTGCACCCTCTTGAACAGTTGGCTAATATCATTGTGGAAAGGGGTCTGTTCTATCCGCCTAATTCTTTAGTTTACATATCAACTGTTGCATTTTTTTATTCTAATTGTCCTATGACGATACTACGCTTAAGTTTGTCTACGAAGAGAAGAGGCACAAACAGTCCCTTTTTTCTTACCAAGAAAATTAGAGAAACTGAGTTGCAATGCAGGCTGTGGCTTCTATTCACCTACATGTTCATTGTCATCGTTCTTTGTTCTATCTAGCTAATGCAGAATCCTACCATGTCGACTTAGGTTTATTTTCAGTCATCCTTAATGAATGATAAGTATGTTATTCTCGTAGCCATTGTTGTTAACAACAGGGCATAGGGATTAACGAGAGGTTGCTCGATTGACAATCGATTGGGTTAGGTATATGTGTGTCCAATATTCGATTCCAATGAAAAATATATATCTTAGTGATATTTTAAAAAAAAAATACAATAGAGCATAGGGGATCAATCCTCCACTCACCATCAACAATGAACTTTATCTGGATTATATAATAACAAGTATTCACGTGTTTACTAAAGAAAATGTAACAAAACCAAGTTTACAAAGAGAACATATACCTCATATTTGCCTGGAAGCAACTTCAAACACAAAGAAAAGATGCCTGGACTTGACTTCTCCATCTTCCTCTATACAACGAAATCACAATTACAAATGACATCGGACAAAGAAAAGATGCCAGCCTAATCCGCATTGGAAAATACATGAAGAGCGTTTGGAGAGTCACGGTACAGCAGTACACCCTCTTCTAAGGTACCACATAAATAGCGCAAGAGACGTTTGACAAGGGCACAATGCTCAAATGATGGTTGATGCATAAACTATGAGAACTTGTTAACCGCAAAGGAGATGTCTGGTCGTGTAAGGGACAAGTATTGTAGACTGCCAACAATAGTGCGGTATTCTGTAGGATCTTGAAGAGGTGTGCCTGAGTGTAAGCTGATGGTAGGACTGGCGGTAATGGAGTGAGGACATGTTTGGCGTTTGCTATATTAGTCCGGGTGAGGAGATTCACCATGTAGTGTCGCTGTGATAGTAAGATGCCATGACTGTGAGGAACTATTTCGACATCTTTATTGAGAACCGTTGGGCAAGGAGATCAATGAATTGATTGACATGGGCAGGGCTATCACATGTAACGATAATATCATCGACATATACATGGAGATATATAATATAAGTGTCGTTGTAGTATAGTTGTAGTATAGTGGTGAGTATTCCTGCCTATCACGTGGGTGACCGGGATCGATCCCCGACAACGTCGTCAAAAACTTGATATGAATTTAATTGCAAACGCACAAATTGTACAAAGTAATAAAATGATGAGTAAATTATCGAACTATGTAAATTGGGGAAATGATTTGTCATAAGTTTTGTTTTAAAATGATGAGTAAATTATCGAACTATGTAAATTGGGGAAAGGATTTTTCATAAGTTTTGTTTTTATCTAAACAAATGAAAGATCAAATTAGCAATTAAGAAATCACAAGTCCAAACACAAAAGTAATCAAAGATGGGAAGCACTAGGGTACATAATTTCACCTCACCTATCCAATTCAACTCCATTGGTCCTTTAATACATAATTCATCTCTCAATAATGATAATTGGTCTCCCTAACCTAGCCAATTGCTCTTTATTGTGTTTGACTTGGTCTTTGTCTGACCAAGAGTTATATTTTGTATTCTAAAGTTGACTGCCATGTCACTTGTTTTTACTATTTTTTTTATCCTGTGTAAGTTGTGTTGTAGGGTAAGCTACTAGGAATATATCTAGTTTGTCTTGTTCTAGTTGTTGTACTGAAAATCGTATAAACTAAGAAAAAGCTCTTTTTTCTCTAGTTTATTCTTCTAATGTCTTTGTCTGATGTATGAAGATTGAAACCCTATTGTGTTCGATCTGTGTTGTTGAAGGAGTAAAGCTGCTTGTGTACTGATTTGTGTTTGATTGCAGCTTCTCATTTCTTTGTCTCAAGATCATATCAAGACAAGTTCTGTGTTCTGTGTTGTGACAAGTATGGCCTGTAGGACTACTTTAATGACTATCTCTTTCTTGACTTGAGAAAGGTTGCGATGAGACCAACACATGACTTTCTTTCTCATTTTATCTAATATGTAAAGAAAAACTGACCTTCGAGACCGGCCAACAACTGTCGATTGCCCCAAATAATGATCATAGTTCTTTGCTTCTGTGGCACCAATCAACGAAATCATTTTTAATCTCTGGTGCGTAGACGTAAATCTGCCGAAGTATATACTAGCCTTGTTATAGTTAATCAACTGACCCAAAATTCTGCCATACTCAGTCAAAATACCAAAGATACATGCCCAGTCCCTTCTTTAACACGACAAAAAAGGAGACTATCATCAACGAAAAAGAGATGTGAGACACATAATCTACCTCTACCAAATGGAAACCCTCGAAATAAATTCGCATCATGTACAACCTTTAAGTTGTTGCTCAAAGCCTCTTTACATAAAACAAACAAAAGTGGGGAAAATGGATCACCTTGTCTGATACCTCTCGTCGATAAAGTGAGGAAAGTGGATCACCTGATATCTACCCCACTTCTCCAGCCAATCCACATATGCAACTGCTCGATCTAAACGCTCCTTTATAAAAGCATCGGGACTCTTCCTCTTATTGCTCCATGTGAACATATTTCCTTTGAACCCCAAATCATCCAAGTAATCTGTTAAAGCATTATTAAAATCATTTATCAAAGAACCACCCTATCAGTTCCACCAACTTTCTCTGCACAATTTGATATTGCGTTAAAATCTCCTACGCCCAGCCATGGTGATTGGATAGAACTTGAAAGATTTCGTAACACTTCCCATGAAAATTTCCTTTATGAAGCCTCTGGATGTCCATAAAAGAAGGTTAAATTCCAAGGTGATGAAACATGATCTTCTTTAATCAAAACATGAATGTCTTGAGGAATAAGACTGTACTGAAATATCCTTCTCCTCTGTCCACAATAACATCAAACCACTACTACAACCTACCGAATCCATTGCCAAACCATGTTTGAAATGCAGTTTATTTCTGACAAAATCAATCTTAGAAGAATGTAATTTTGTTTCAATTAAGAAACAAATATGTGGGAACTTTAATTTGACCAAATGACCAATTTCACGAATTGTAGATCAGTTCGCAAGCCCTCTACAATTCGATGCTTGGAGACTCATTGATCATGGCGGGGATGTAAACCAGACTCCGCCTAAAAAATTCTACTTTTCTTATTCACCGGCTCCTCTTCATCTGTCGGCCTCTTGTCCTTGCCTTTTATAATTACAACACTGTCTCCTTCCAACTCCATACTCTGTTTTGTATCTTCAACAACCGAACGTGCACGCCTCTTCCAACTACTGTTCTGGTATTTTTTTCACTGTATCTCGAGATTTCATAACCTACACCACTTTCACATTAGTCTCCGTGTACTTGTCCAGCTCATCCTTGGAGTTAGTATCGTGCTCCACCAGTTGAACCTCATTTGATTTCAAAATTGAACTTAGATCAAAATTTGAATTAATTGGTTTTTGATTTGTAGCATCAGTTTCCACAATTAATGGCAAATTTACAATGTTATGATTTGCTGATGATATCTCCTCAAATTCAGTTTCCTTTTTTTTTTGAATATCATGTTTGACTCCTAACAAGATTGTTGCTATGTTGTTTACCCTCTTCCGTCCGTCTCTTGTCGCCAGACATGAAGTTCAGTCAAAATTCATCAGAATTCATACCTGTTTGCCTTCTTATTAAATTGGTTGCTCTCATCCAGGTCTCATATTCAGATTGATTTTCATTTCCATGTAAGCGACATTTGATAACTGATCAACCACCTTTTTCGTGCAATATACGCCCACATTTGAAATAGAACTTTGGCAAAAATTCATATTTAAAACCCACAGTAATCTGGTAAATCGATCTTTTCCCCCCTTGGAAGAGGATTATATAGAGGAATCAATACCCTAATATGAAGATATGGGCCCCAACCAATACCATTCTTCTACGTATCGACCTCAATACAAACTCCAATCGAATTTCCAATGAGTCTCCCAACTTTCTTCGTCATTGTAGCCAATGACAGATCATGAAATTGTACCCAAAAAACTTCTGAATCAAAAGAGATTTCCAGCACTGGAACTGCACTTTGCTTCTCCTATAACACTAATAGATGTTGATCAAATAACCATGGCTTACCCTCCAAGATTATCAACTTATCCTTCTCATTATCAAATACAATTGCAAACAAATTTTCTCCAAGATCTTTGAATGTAGGGTGTTGTCTTAATTTCCAAATAATCTTAATCGTATTGCAAAGTACTTCATCGGTGATGCTTAAGATCTTCACAACAAACAAAACACATATTGTGTTGAAGGAGATTCAAGATCTTCTCTTCCCAAATTCAAACCTTGCTCTTCCACTCCTGCAAGGGTTATATGCTTCCACTTTGCGGTAAGATCATCCATGGGATGAAATACAGATTATCCTTTGTCGATGCAATAATTCAACAACTGAAAATGTTAACTATGTAATATCAAAGGGTTGAAATAAATGACAAGGAAATTGGCGTGGTTCGACTTTGAGCCTAGGTCCACAGTACAGAACTATAAGTTGTTTTATTGCTTTGAGGTGTTTACATAGATTACATGAAAAAGTAAAGTAGAACGAATGTGCCGCCCCATTTCATTGCTGATCATCCTCCTTTTATACTTGTCTTCTGAAGTTATGTCAGTTTGTAGCGGTTGAAGCAGTTTATAGCAGTTGAGGAGGTTCATAGCAGTTAGGGAAGTTTCTTGTCTCTTCCAGACATAACTGTTAACATGGAACTACCTTATCATCGGCTTCTTCTATCAGCTGTCTTTCATTTAACCTTGTGAATCGGCTTTTTGTCTGCCGGACGTTCAGCTTATTGTATGACGCTCGACCATGTCCTCTTGGACTTTTGTTTTGGCCTTTTGTGTTATATCAAGCTTTAGGACTTTGTCTCTTTTAGGCTTCCGTTTTGGTCTTACTCATTTATATTTGAATTGGGTCTAAACATTTGACCTCTATAGTTTACCCCCTATTTTTGAGCTAAATTTAACTCAAAAATATTTTGTTTGGGGACGTATCGTCTTTCGACTTACTGTATTTTTTAGCTTCTATCGTCTCATCTGCTCGTAAGAATTCATGATGCAATTTTCCTACAAATTCTCAATCAAAAAGCTGTATAATCAGTAGAAAAATGCTTATTTAAATACTTCATTAAGATAGAAGGGATAACATGAAGTTATTATTTAAAGTGACCAGTTATACAGAATACTATCTTTCCATCTACAATAGACCCAATTTGGACTGAGATTTCTGTGAGCGATTCTTTCAATCGGTGTGGGTCTTCACTGTATAGCCTTCCCCATAAGAGCATACTTTGCAACTGCGAGAGCCCTAGTGTACACTCTGTTGTGATCATACTCGTTCTGAAGATGTCTTTTTGTTTCATTCAGAATTTCTTCTAGCTCCTGGATGAGCTTTTGGGGATCTCTCTGATATTCTTTTTCTCTAGCTGTGAATATTTCAACTATGGGGTCTTTTGGTTCTATCTTCATTTTTAATGTTGAACCTTCTCTTTCGAGTTTTGCCTTCTTCGCTGGTAGTGAATCGAAGGAACTCATTGCAGAAAAATCTAATAGGTTTTTGAAAGGTTTCTTAACTTTTCTGTTTCTTTCTTCATCTATTTAAAGCCACCTTCCAGAATTAAATTCGAATCTAATGGTTTAGGTACTTCCTTTGAATAAACTGTTTATCCAACGGCCAGGATGAGTTTGTAATTAATGGGAGGAGTTTGATTACAGTTTTTGAGATAAATGTAATTATGTTTGTGGCTTCGTTTATTGAGCCTTCATAAATGCTTCATCTTTTATCAAGATGAATTTTCTTTGTAAGTTTGCTTTGTAAATTGAGATGAAGCTCATTCGTCTCTTTTTTCATGTTTTAATTCTTTCGAAACTTTTGTGAAAGATATTTCATAAGTTAATCATAGGAACATAGATAAATCTCTAGGACCATATACATAGAGTATCACTCATTCTATCTAAGATTTCCTTGACTAAGATAGAAAAGTTTAAAAGGGAATCTTGCAATTTTTGAGGATATTTTTTCATGGCTTTTATTTTTGCCATACCTTGCAATTGTGAAAGCGAGCTTCCAGTGGTTTGTAAAGCTTTTGTAAGCTGCAAGACTCGTTTCTCTGCATTATGGAGATCTTTATCTATGGCTATCAGAAGGTCCTGTAAATGAGAATTGTGTTCGCGAGGATCCTTCTCTATTACAGCAGTAGCATGAAGAGGTGCCTTCAATTCCTTGCCCTTGCTTGTTGGCTTCTCAGATGTTGGCTTCTCTTCCCTATGTCTTACGAGAGGTATTCCGGGTAAACGAAAAGAACTCATTGTCTATTAACTATTTAGGAAAGCTTTTGGTATGCTCTTCGATTCTTGTTTCATGGGTATTTATAGGTGAAGGGAAGACGTTGGAACTCTAAATATTTTCATCTTTTGAAGAGACGTATTAAATAACGCCGCCTATATAGCCATTTTCTAAGTAATAATGTAGATCGGATGGCTGGGATTGATTTGAGGTTAAGGAAACGATTATTGGGATAAGAGTGGTTTCGTTTTTCGAGTTTTTAAATTAACCATTTTATTCTTGAGGTTTAATGGGTTTGTTGTAAACTACCCACTAACCCTTGTTAGTTTTGCAAACATGACTCGATCTTTCGATTTTTCTGTCAGTTCCATATATTCAAGATGGATTTCTTATTGAGGAGGAATCGTCCGAAAAAGAGGATAGTCTTAGAGTAGGGATTTCATCGCCTGTTGGGCCTTCGAAGAATGCACGTTCGAAGGATAAGAAGGCTGAAGGAAAAGTAGAAGAAGGGGATGATGGAGAAGACCCCGTTTCTAAGATTACAATAGTCGAATTAGAGAGAATTAAGCGAAATTTTAAGATTCCATCAGAGATAGAAATACGGGTTCCCAACCCTAATGAATTAGCTTCTAGTGAAGTTTGTGGTTGGACCTTTGTATATCTTTTATCACTTAGGTCTGGATTTAAATTTCCTATTCCATCTTTAGTCAGATCTGCTTTAAGATTCTTTGGAGTTGCCCTCTGTCAATTAATGCCTAATAGTTGGTGTATCTTTCTTTCCTTAGAAGTTTTGAGTATAAAGTTTGAAATTCTTTTCGAATTAAATGAATTTCTAGCTGCGTACTCGTGGCAAGAAAATAAGAAAGACCGAGGAAGATATATGTTGACGAAGAGGGGTGAATTTCCTTTGATTATTGGGACTCCAACCAGTGATCATAATTGCCAAAAAAAGGTATTTTTGGTGAAAACTGAAGCTATTTTGGGAGATGATGATTCCATTCCTAGTTCTTGGCAGACGAAAGGTAAAAACAATTGACTTCTATTCTCCTTCTAGATCCTTCACATAGATAATCGTCTTTTCGTATTTCAGGCAAGTCACTAAGATTCATCATTACTAAAGAAGCGGAGAAGAATTGTCAACTTTTCCTAAGAAAGGTGCCAAAAGCTGAAAGGGATTAGAAGTCTGTTCTTTCTAAATATCTTTTTGGAAGTAAGTTATTCTAAGTCTTAGCATTTTCCCTTAACTTATTCCAAGAAATTTTCATTTGATGTTTGATAGAAGCTTATATGGTTCCGAAGAAGATTCTTCCATTGACCCTAAGCCAACTTATTGAAAAGATACAAAGTATGAAGAATTTGAAAGAAAGGAGGTCGAAGAGGAAACATGAATCGCGACCTGAAGTGCAAAATGAGCTTGGGATGATTGTTGAAGCTCCTGAAGAAAATCTAGGGGATGCAACCGATGAATCTCTTCCCCTGGAGAAGAGGATTAAACTTTCAGTTCCATCTTCAGAAGAAAAAGGGTTGGAAGGAAACAAGAAATGTAATATCCTGACCCGATTATACACTATATATGGTATTTTGACACGTTGATTGAGGTAGAGTGAACCTCGATGACCTTGAACCGGGCTTTGGGAATAATAAAAATTAAATTAAGGAAAAAATATGAAAATATTTTTCTTAAATGGAGGATTTTTAAAAGAAAACTTTTGGCGCAAGAATTACTCAAATCAGATTTAAATTGGATTTATTATGAATCTTCAAAGTTAAAATGGATTTTTAAGGAACAGATGTGGATAGGGGTGTTTTTGTAAAAGTTGTAGGGGCTACAGTGAAAAGTAAGAATTAATTAATTAAATACAATTTTTTTAAAAAAATTTCAAAAATACCCTCTTTTTACAGGTGGGTTTCTCTATTCTATGTCTCCCTCTTATACACGGGTTCACTAGGAATTTCTTATTTCCGACGACGGTGGTGGCCACGGGTGGTATAAAAAGAAGTGCATGGAGGAGACGAGTGTAACCCAAGTTGAATCACGTCGAACGGAGCCACCATTAAGGAGTAATCGGGGTTTGAAGTTTTGACTGCCGTGAACTTTCTTGGGTCGATCCAGCTAATTTCGATGGTGGTTTGACCCGATTCAGGTACGTATGAGTTTCTCTCTGTGAGCTTTTCAATTTGGTGTCTAGCTTGATCAGTTTTGGTGGTCAAATCACCGGTGGCACCATGGAGTTGAGTTCGGTCGAGCTCAACTGAGTCCTGGCGAGTTGACTCAGGTTTGAACTAGTTTGACCGGTTTAACACTGTTTGACCGGATTTGACCATTGACCATTGACTATAGTTGACCAGACGTATTTTAACTATATTTTCTTATATTGTGTTTTCGGTGTAGACGGTGATCCCAACTGAGATACGGAGCGGGTTGACTTTCAGAGTTAGAGGTTTGTCGGGGACGCGCGGTTGGTATTTACATTCTGATTTCTAGGTAGGGGTTATCCTACTTTCTTGTAAATGATTCGAGAGTTCCAGTCTCCTGGACTATTGTTATGTTATTGTTCTATCGGTTTCTAGGGTTGGAAATACGACTTGTTTGAACAGTTTTAACATTCCTTGTTGAATATCATTGCTTATATACTTCTTGTTGCTGATATCATTTCCTGGCTTATGCTCCTGACTAGTCACACCTTCATGGGCTTAGTCTTCTATGGGGTCACCTTTCGTGGTGGGTTCCACTTCATGTGAGATCCCTAAATTTGATGGAGATCGATATTTTTGATGGAGAGGAAGTCAAAAACCTAAATCCAATGCATGTCTGTTGTGTTTCTTTTATCTTTGTTGTTTTGTATATATTAGTAGGAGTGGGGTGATTTGGGGTGGTATATGTAGACTATGGGGCCCATATAGAACCCAATATATTGGATTTATGATGGATAATACAATAGACCGTGTACGTACCTATAAACCAACTGAGGTGAGGTGCATCACTGGGGACGCCCTCTGGTGTAGGCTATGCAATTGGGTTACCCGATCCTCATCTAGTTTCGGTATGAACCTGGACTGGGAGACACCCTATGGGGATTAGGGTGGGTCCAGGGGTGGATTATGGGTTATGGATTATGGTTTACTGATAATGGATTATGGTGTACAGATTATGGATTATTGGAGATTGGTGTTTGTGGTTATGGTGCTATATAGCCTTATCGGCTATCATGTTACTTGGTTGGAGTTTTGTTTGTTGTATTGTTATCATACTTCATATTCTTCATCGTAGTCCTTGATTTCTTTTCTTCTAGATACTGGTGCTCTCTTTTTATGCCCGTACTAAGCTTTGTGGCTCACGCTTTCCTTTATTCCCTTTCAGGTGAGTTAGACGCAGGTGATGGCGGTCAGTGGCAGGATGTGTGAGCTGATGTGTATCCTCTAGCTGACCCTTCTAGCAGGGCTTGGCATTTTGGTATTGTATTTTGTATATATTACTCGATTTGGCATCGGGTTGGTATGTTTTACTGTCCGCTATTGTATATGTACTCCGGTGGTTTCGGTGGTCGTATTTATGACATTTTGGATACAATACTATTTCCATGTCATATTATAAGAGTTATTATTATATATGTTTATTTGGTTTAATTGTTGGTTTGGGAATTGGTCCGGGGGATGGGGTGTCCCCTATTGATCACGTCCTTGTGGGTATAGGTACGCTTCGGTATACCTTAGGAGAGAAAGGCGTGACAAGAAAGCTAAGGATATTTCTCAATTAGAAGCAAATAGGGGAATTGAGGATATCGTTCATATTAATGATGATGAAAGAATGGAAGGTGATGAAAGAAGAATGAACTTGCTTCCTCCTCCAACCTCTCCTCTTGATGCTCTTCTAGTGAAAGAACTAACTTCTTTTTCTAGAGTTGAGGCATCATCTTCTAAGTTTACTATGAAGAATTTGGAGATCTCAATTCCTGAAGTCTCTATTTTTCTAAGCCTGGATAACGTTTCCCTAGTCTTGAAAAGTTAGCATATCCTTTGGGGTTCAAGGTTGTTCCAAAGCTAGACGATGAAGATTCTTCTCTTTATAATGTTTCACACACTTGCCCGGTATGTACGAAATTTATATTAGTTTTAACTTCCTAGTATTTGCAATGCACTTATGAACTTCATCTTATTTTTCAGTCTTTGCCGGTTCAATTATCTCTTCATAAGGAGATTAAACGATTCAAGGAAAAGATGAAAGACCTGCATTCCTTGAATGATCTTTCGAAAACCGAAGTTGTGAAGATTACTGAAAGTGGAGAGAAAGAGAAGAAGTTGAGGGTGAAAATTGAGATGAAGTTAGAGGCAATGAAAGATCATGCTGCCGAAACATTGAAGAAGGCAGAAGATAAATTTAATGATTTGGAAGAAAAGCATATTACTCTGAAAGCTGATTTTGTAGAACAAGGTAACCAATTATCTGGTCTTGAGTAACAGAAAAAGGAGACCGAAGATGAACTTCTGGCCTTTAAGACGAAGCTAAAAGATTACGAAGCCAGTCTCCAGGAGCATGAGTCCAAATTAAGGGATTGTGAAGTTGAACTTGGTGCCTCAGAAGAAAAAACAAAACAGCTATCTGATGAGGTTGCAGAAGCAAGAGAAGATGCTGAAGTTTATAAAGAGGAATGTTATGTTGTTGTAGGAAAAGAAAGGATTAAAGTCTTAGGAGAAGTAATGATGCAACAGAAGGCTGGCACCTTAAGTGAAGAAGAAATTGACTATATGATCAAAGAATATGAAGAATTGAAAGCTTCGATGATTCAAACTTCTGCTTGCGATTCTGATTCGGATTGTGCCGATGCCTTCTTCATAATTATGTAAATTTATGCACTTTCTATTTTAAATCAACGATTTTATATCGAAAGTTTTTTCTATATTCGGTCAAACATAGTTTCTAATACCCAAACAGAGTAATGAAGCTTAAAAGTAATTTGAAATTAAAAATAATCAACGTGTATATAGAACAGACAAAAGAAAAATACATGAGGGACTTAGTTGGACTTTTAAACAAACTCTCCTCATGCATCGTCTTGAAGTTTCGTTTTGCCCAACATACCCTCAAAGTTAAGCCGATAAAATTTGCTAAGAAAGAAGGAAATGATGGTATAATTTTATGCAAGCCGTTAGGCACTTATATATGCTTTGAAGGCATATATGCGTATTTACTTAACCATTATGGTAAATATATACACTTCAGTGATTCATCATCCAAACCCTTATATATATATATATATTTGTATATATGTCATTTTTTAGGAAAGATAGACCTGAGATGTTTTGCATTCCAATTGTTGTTGAGTATCTTCCCTTCTTTGATTTGAAGTCTGTGTGCGCCATGGCCGACGATGTCAATTAGCTTATATGGTCCTTCCCATGTGGCCCCCAGTTTTCCAATATTCAACTGTTGTGTATTTTGGAAATCTTTGTGTAGAACCCAATCTCCAATTTTGAACGTTCGTGGAAAAATGGTTTTGTTGTAGTATCGTGCAATTCGATGCTTATAAGTTGCAGTTCAAATTGCTGAATGATTTCGTTTCTCTTCAAGCAACTCTAGATCATCAGCCAAGGCTATATTATTTGCTTCATCCTTCATCTGTGAGAAGCGTGCTATTGGTAGTCCAATTTCAACAGGTAGGATTGCTTTTGTTCTGTAAACAAGCGAGTAGGGGGTCTCTCCTGTTGAAATTTGAGCCGTCGTATGATCGTTTATAAAGTTTACCTTTGAACATCGTGTAGTGTGATACTTTTCTTTATAAGGCTCTCGATTCACTCTTATTCAATGGCAGTATCCCGTCTTGTAGATATTTAACAAATGATATTCTCCAGTCATCAACGTTCATGCTGATCTCGAACAATTGTTCTACCACATTATCAAGATCAATGGCCGGTGTTTCCAAATATAGTAGTGGAATTGTTTGGTTCGTCTGGGTCGAAATTGTTGAACCCAAATTGGCCAGGGCATCAGCTTGTTGATTTTCTTCGTGAGGGATTTGAGTGATTTGAAATTCTAAAAAAGCCGATCTCAGTTGCTGAATTGCACCCAAATATGTTGTTATCCTTAGTCCCTTCTCTTAGTAATCTCCATTCAATTGATTTACTATCAATTGAGAATCCGAGGTCATATGGATCAATCGAACTCCCATTCCTCTTATAAGTTTCAGACCTTCAATCAATGCTTCATATTCCGCTTCATTATTGGTAGCATGGAATCCACAATGTATGGCCTGTCAGAATAAATCACCTTGGGGTGAAATCAAGACGATGCCTAATCCACTGTCTCTTATATTGCTTGATCCATCCATCGATAATTTCCAGATTATATCATCGTCCCCTTTGATATGTTGAAATTCTTTTTATGCATTTTTAATCATGGTTGGACCGAAATCAACAACAAAATCTGCCAGGACTTGGGCTTTGATTGCCATGCGAGATTGAAATATGACGTCATGCTCTGTTAATTTGATTGCCCATTTTGTCAATCGTCTGGACAATTCTGGCTTGTGAAGTATTGTTTTGATTGGGAAACTTGTCACAATGACTATAGAATGGCTTTGAAAGTATGGACGAAGCTTCCTTGATGTAGTAATAAGTGCTAATACGAGTTTTCCAACACAGGATATCTTGTTTTAGCATCCAATAGGCTTCGGCTGACGTAGAATATTGGGTGTTTTCAGCCTTTGTCTTCTCGTAATAAAACTACACAGACAGCAAATTTCGATACTACCAAATAAAGGAAAAGTATCTCTCCGTTCTTTGGTTTTACCAATACTAGAAGATTGATGAGATATTCCTTCAACTTCTTCAACGCTGCTTCACATTCTTCATTCCAATGGAAATTGGAAGTCTTCTTTAGTGCTAAAAATAAATGATGACATCTTTATGATGATTTAGAGATAACCCAATTTAAAGCTTCTATCTTCCTTACCAATCATTGAACGTCTCGAATATTTGTTGGGGAAGGGATGTTGAGAATCACTCGAATTTAGTCTGCATTAGCTTTAATTCCTCGTTGTGTGATGATGAATCCCATAAAATTTCCAGCTTTTACTTCGAAGACGCATTTGAATGGGTTCAATTTCATTTGATGTGCATCCAGGATATCAAATGCCTGCTTAAGATGTTCAATATGCTCTTCGGCCTTTAGTGTCTTCACCAACATATCGTCTATGTATACTACCATTGTCTTTTTGAGTAGATTTACGAACATGTCGTTGACAAGACGTTGATATGTTGCTCCTACATTCTTGAGTCCGAATGGCATTACCTTATAATAGTAAGACCCTCATTCAGTTATGAATGTTGTTTTTTCTTGATCCTCTAGGTGTATCAAGATTTGATTATATCCTGAAATTGCATCCATGAAGCTCAGTAATTCGTGCCTGGTTGTGGCATCAACCAGAACATCAATATGAGGGAGTGGGAATGAATCTTTGGGGCAAGCTTTATTCATGTCTGTAGTCAATGTAGACTCGTCATTTCCCGTTCTTCTTCTTCACCACTACCACGTTCGCCAACCAATCTGGGTATTGAACTTCCCATACAAAACCAATATCTATCAGCTTTTGTACTTCATTGTTGATGACTTTATTTCATTTTGGAGCAAATCTTCGTCTCTTTTGCCTTACTGGTGGGACGTCTGGATCCACTTGTAACTGAGACGTGATGATCTCCAGATTGATTCCAACCATGTCTGCATGTGACCAAGCGAAGGTATGCTTGTGATCTTTTAAGAATTGGATCAAGTTGTCATGAAGCTGCGAATCCAAATACGCTCCAATTTGAACCTTTTGCTCCGGGTAGTCAAGATGAATAATAACTTCTTCCAATTCCTTCTTAATTGGTTCTTCTTGGTTACTCATAACCGAATGTTGCTGTAATTGCTATAAAGACTTTGTTTTTCCTTTGAGGGCTTGCTCATAACATCTCCTTGCTTGATGTTGATCCCTATAGATTTCTTGAATTCCATCTTTAG
Organism: Tripterygium wilfordii; assembly: GCF_013401445.1. Classification (NCBI taxonomy): domain Eukaryota; kingdom Viridiplantae; phylum Streptophyta; class Magnoliopsida; order Celastrales; family Celastraceae; genus Tripterygium; species Tripterygium wilfordii. The sequence continues at coordinate 7,892,126 of NC_052237.1, read as the reverse complement.
TCGGGAAGCTTATGACTTGATAGTAAGTAGATGGTACTTCTCTCATTGCGTGGATCCAAGGTCTTTCGAGTATCGCATTGTATGATGATTTGCAATCCAACACGTTGAAGCGTACCTGAAGATTTACTCCATTTGCATAAACTTGTAAAGGGATCTAACCAATTATAAATTGTTGCTCTCCATTGAAGTCGATAAGAGGGATGGGGTCTCTAATTATGTCAGCTTCTATTAATCCTATTGCTTGGACGATGGACATAACAACAGATTTGCTGAACTCCCGTCATCGATCATAATCCGTTTATTTTCACAATTTGTGATTTGTAGAGTGATCACAAGTGCGTCATTGTGTGGATTAAGTAACTGGATTGATTCATCATCTGTAAAGCTAATGACTTGTCTTGTAAACTGTACCATCAACTTTTCTACCCAGACACCAGAATTAATCATTTTTTTGCGTATTTCTCTATAATCGAATGCGTAATTCCACTGATTTCTGATCCTCCAATAATTACATGGACTATTTTTCTCTGGCGGAGGCAGTCTACGTTCTTCCACACTTTTTTCAGCTTGTGCTATCGTCTCCTTTCCTTTCTCAGTTAGCAGATCACACAAATATACCTTCTTCAAAAGTTGGTTCACTTCTTTTTTGAGAACGAAATAATCTTCGGTTGTACGCCCGTGGTTATTATGGAAGTCACACCATTTGGATGCATCTCTTTCATCAGTCAGTTTGTGGTGTTTCTCTGGCCATCTAACTACCTCTCCCATTTTCTTCAACACCGAAAAAATTTCTCCAAGGGTTATCACCAAATTTTATTCTGGTGATTGTGGCTTCTTTGTTGGGTCTATTGGCTTTGGATCTTTGTGAGTGAACCGTGATGAATTTGAAGGAGTTGACTTTTGTTCAGTAGGTTTTTTTGATTGAGGTGGAACTGGGAGTCGTCCTTTGTCTTTCTCCCATTTTATCTGGACGCTTGCTGCACTTCTTGGAATGTTTTACATGGATATCTAGGAGCTTTCCATACAATTTACTCCCTGGAATAAGTGCCATGCGAAAAACATTGATGGTAATTTCGTCTAGACATCCAGGACTCTTGAGTTTCTCTTTATTAAATCATGCCAAGAATGCACATAGTGATTCTCCTGTCTTCTGTCGTAGCCGATATAAATCATCCGATGTTGGAATTATCTTTCTACTACTTGCAAATTGTTCGACAAATGCATTAGGCAATTGAGAAAATTATGCAATTTATCCTTCCAAGAGCCCAAGATACCATTTTAATAGTGGTCCAATGAGGGTTGAACTGAATCCTTGGCACATACATGCTTTATGCTTGGAAAAATGATATGACACCAAAGTAAGCCATTGGCTATACTGGTCAACGTGGTCTTCCGGATCTGTAGTCCCATCGTATGGTTTGAGATGAGGAATGATGAACTTCTTTGAAAATTCCTCCATTGCAATAGCATGGACAAATGGGGACTTGTGGTAAGTGCGATTTCTCTTCAAAGGTGGAGGCATACCTGGAATTATGAGGACTACTAACTCCATTTCCTCCAATCTTTTATCCATGTGTTGTTGGGTAACAAACCCTGGCAATGCGGAAGTTACATTTGTCCATCCATCAATTGAAGGAACAGTCGATGGGGTCACCACAGGAAACAATAGAGCCATGGATTGTGTTGTCGGCCACAGAAACTGAGTTGTGGCATAAAACCTGGTAAAGGAGAACTGCGACTGAGTGGCTGCCTTTCCTGTCCTTCGTGGGATTGAGCAAACGTACTTGGATTGATGTTAGTAACTTGAAAGTTTGATAATCGATCCAAACGTTCGAGTAGCATTTGATTCTTAGCACGAACATTGGAATTTTCTTGTTCTAATTGCTAGATTTTCGCTGCTTTTGCATCTTTGAAAGCATTGAACTCCAGTTGATTTTCATCAAATCTTTGGATCAAAGCCCTCAATCTCTCATTCATGGAATCATCTTGCGAATCTCCGAGACTTGCCATTTGAATTGTTTTCTTCCCCTATCTGGCACGCCAAATTGTTGATGCAATAATTCAACAACCGAAAATGTTAACTATGTAATATGAAAGGGTATAAATAAATGACAAGGAAATTTACGTGGTTCGGCTTTGAGCCTAGGTCTACGGTACAGAACTATTAGTTGTTTTATTCCTTTGAGGTGTTTACAGAGATTACATGAAAAAGTAAAGTAGAACGAATGTGCTCCCCCCCCCCGTTTCATCACTGATCATCCTCCTTTTATACTTTTCTTCTGCATTTATGTCTATTTGTAGCGGTTGAAGCAGTTTGTAACAGTTGAGGAGGTTCATAGCAGTTAGGGAAGTCTCTTGTCTCTTTTGGACATAACTGTTAACATAGAACTGCCTTATCATTGGCTTCTTCCATCAACTGTCTTTCATTTAACCCTGCGAATCGGCTTTTTGTCTGTCGGATGTTCAACTTATTGTATAACACTTGACCATGTCCTCTTGGACTTTTGTTTTGGCCTTTTGTGTTATATCAGTCTTTTGGACCTTGTCTCTTTTGGGCTTCCATTTTGGTCTTACCCATTTATATTTGAATTGGGTCTAAATATTTGACCCCTACATCATTGTTATAGAAAACAAACAAGAACTCAATTTCTCCTCGCTCAAAAAGAAAGGGAGAAACCTTTCAGTCGAGAGAGAAAATACTTCCCCTACAAGATAATCTTGAGTGATTCGATTAGTCATTAAAAGTTTAATTTCAATTTTTTTTTTATTTCAGTCACTCCAAATGAGTGATTTATTCATATTTATCCTAATATTTTTTTATAAGATATTAGAGAGTCACTAAGAAATTCTTTGCTTGTAGAAATCGTATTATTTTTATTTTTTCTTAATGTGATTTAATAAACACTTGTCATTTCACTTAAATGAACGGTCAAAAAGTTGTCATTATTTTATGTCGTTATAGAATAATTTATGTCTATATATTTGAGGTTAGAACACTTGCATAGTATCTCTAAACTGATACAAATAGCTAAAATAGATAACGAAAATGACATATTGTTGCAAAAATGCTAATGTATTAGTATCTCTAAAAAGTAGTTAAAATATATACTTCTAGATATCCACTTTGTATTCTATAAACATTAAATATTATATAATATTAGAATATTCTCGCTCTACTCTCTCCTCTCTCCTCTCTCCTCTCTCTTCTATACAAAATTGTGGGCACCCTATGTTAGAAATTTTAATGTAAACAAATAATATCTTAATGTTGTAGAGATTTGTGATAAAAATAATGATGAAGTTGTTGTTAAATAGAGATGTTATAAATTGTCAAAAAGTGATGTTTAAGTAAATAAAATGAAGATTCTTTTAAGAGACTTTGATGCGAGTGTTGAGTGATTCAGGTTGTCAAATATATTTTATCCACATCACAGGGACCGAACTTAATTAATGTTATTCACATAAGATTTTATGTAAATTTTAATTTTAAATTTTTTATGGACCTAAATTAGGTCACCTAATTGCATGTCTTTATTTTCTGTGAAATCTTGTGTATTTCGAATCTCAAGGGTTCTCTCGTCTTAAGATACTACAGCACTAGCAACAATACCATTTTGACGGCCCATGAATGGTCTTTTTCACAAATTTATTGGGCCATAGATACCATTTTGGCTACAACAATACCGTTTTATATAGCTCTCTCTTTTCTTTTCTTTTTTCTTTTGACCTTCTACGGTTTTCTTGGTACGTGGAATTAAAGTTTATTTTTATTCTTATTGATTTGTTTTCCAATTTTTGACTCCTAATTTCGTTGTTTTTCTATTCGTTTTGGGAATGTCGGTTTTTGTGGGATTCAATTCAAAGTATTATGTCGTTTTTTTTTTGTAATTTTCTTAGGGGTAATGTTACAAAATCCTCTATGGAAGTTTTACCAGTGGGGGCCTGTGAAGTAGCTATCCTGGTAATTGAGGCCTTATGCCAACCCCAGAAGCAGCTATCCTGGTAATTGATTTTGTTCATGGTGCCAATTTTTGTTCACTTCCATTCTTATTTGTTCACAATTTGAGCTAGCATGAATGTAGAATTTCTGTAGTCTGAAATAATGAAATGCCAATCATCTTTATCTCTTGCAGTTTACATGTATGGTTACCTTATAATGCATGCAAATGAAGTAATCAATGGAATAACCATAGACCTGGAACGAAATTCAGAGATGAAACCTCAATTCCCTTGTTTTATTCTAGAATCTATTGTTTTTTTTGTTGAAAAACCAGTCCAGAATCCATTGTTTTTAACACAAATTCTTTTATTTTTGAAAGGGGCAATGCAGAATCCGTTGTTTTTATTGCAGAATCCATTATTTTTGAAAACACAATCCATAATTCATTATTTCCATTCCAGAATCCATCTTTTTTTTGAAAGTAGAGTCTTAATCCAAATTCATTATTTTTTTAGTGCATAGTCCATATTCCATTGTTTTTCCAATTCCATACTTTTCAAAAACAATTGAACTAGGAACGACCCAATAAAAACTATCAGAAATCTTGTTGAAAATAGTTTTATGCGTTGATTTCAAATGTAATTTTTTTTCCTAAATCTAAAATGTATTTTAAGAGTTAAAACATTTTGAAATTTCGTATCAGAAAAAAAAAAAGGGTTAGAAAACATTGATGTCATCATGATAATTGATGTGGTAGCTTTAAAGAAATGATGGTATTTTTGTCTCAAAAAATCATATTTCAAATTTATCTTGTCACATGCTAATTCAACATTGCCACGTAGACTTGGGGTAGGTTGGACTCACTAACACTACACTTGAATGATTAAATTGTTTCACTACCACAAACTCATAGATAATCACTACAAGAAAACAGTTTTTTTGCGACGGAATTTTCCGTCGCAAAACATTAAAATTCCGTCACTAAAAAGCTTTGCGACGGAATTGGCGACGGAATTTGCGACGGAATTTGTTTCCGTTGCAAAAACACTCGTCGCAAAAATTGGTGACGGATAATTGCGACGGATTATTTACGACGGAAATTAGCGACGGACTAGCAACGGATTTTTAGCGACGGAATTATTTTGCAATGCCTTTTGCGACGGACGATTCCGTCGCTAATTGATGGAAACAAAAATAAAATTTTGAGTATTTGCAACGGAATATTCCGTCACTAATTTGCCACGTATTTTGCGACTGGATATTCCGTCGCAAATTTTTTTTTTTAAAATTTAAATTATTTGTCGAGCAAATTTGCCACGAATTTAGCTACGGGATTTCCGTCGCAAAATTTTATTTTATAAATTTTAATTTATTTATATTATTTTTCATTTTATGTTTTATAATAATGATTTTTAAATTCGATATTATTATAATTAAAATATAATTATCAATTTAATAATTTCATTAAAAATATATTATCAAAATGTGCAAGAAATAGCATATAATAAAAATTAATATTATACATAAGTCGTTTAGTATTTTTATGAAATACAAACTAATCTTCATCAGAAAGGTGTTCATGGGAAGCACGATCATCTTCAGGGTTGTTTCCGGAGGATCGCATATGCATCTGAGAAAATAATTGCTGCACCATCCGCTCCTGATCTTGCATCCGCTGTCGCAAGTCACCGACCTCATCCAATAACTCAGATTTCATCCGAGCGATGCGCTCATCTACCTCTTGCTCCAACTCCGCCTGAGTATACAATCTGGAATGTCCACTGGAGCAAAATGAAGAAGTAGGCAAAAAGCTTGCCTCAGATCCAAGCCCATAGATGCGATTTTTCTTATTCTTCCCACCAGCCGCCGTAAGGAATACAGGATCCTCGTCCAACGGCTCAAGAGGTGACTCACTGGTGGAGGAGACTGATCGTTGTGTCAGAATGTCCTCCTTGAGCTTGTTAAATTTTTCCTGCAAAAGAAGATACTAATGCTCATGAATACTGGTAAGACAAAAACAAGCAACAACACAATATATTGAAGAAAAAATAAAGAATAATAGGACATCTCAAATGTGTAAGCAAACACAAACATAAAAATATGCAATCAAATTAGCTAAAATAAATATATTCAAAATTTGTTCAACTAAGCTAAGACATCATTGCTTTCCAAATTTCAGGAAACATATAATTTAAATAGCAACACTGAAGATTAAAAACAAACAAATGGGGTTCATTGTAGCTTTGTAAAAGAGATGCCAACATCAAAGCTCTCTATTAGTACTATATATATATATATATATATAAATTTAAGTACTTACAATTGTAGTCGTTGCTCGTCCATCGACTAATTGTTGCGTACTCTTTTTTCGATGAGTGCGAACAAACACCTCTGCCTTGGTGGGATCCCGGCCAAGTTCCACCTTCTACAATTAAAATTACAAAAGGTATATGATATTTAAATTTTAAACTAGATAAAAACTGAAATTGTTAAATTTACTCAAAATTTACCATTCTCTTACGGTACTCCGTGTGAGGAATAGAGCCACCAGTGTGAGAACAACTATCCTCAGATGCTCGATTTTTCTTCCCCTGTTCCCTTTTCTTTTTGTACTCTGGTCCATCCCAAATACAACGAAGTTCAGAAAGAACTGTAGAAGGGATCCAAATAGCTTTGGCCGGGTTTTCTCGTGCCCTATGCATCATCCCCCGAAACAATTCTCCACTCTTCTTATTCCACAATTTCTTTATTGCAACATCATGAGCAAGGTCCCATGTAAATTTACTCTGCAATATATAGTATGTTACGAACATTGTGAAGCATTGATGAGAAAATATATGAAAGGAGGAACACTTTCAATTTATACTTTATACTTACCTTGAACTCCTTAAAGTAACTTTCTTTTTCCTCGGGAGTAAAATCACTCCATTGTGTCACTGCTCGTTCATACTTGGTCTTCATGATCTCACTTATCTTCCGAGTAACATCAAAAGGATCGAAACTATGAATTAAGGGGTAAGAACATATTAGTGGCATAAATATTTTTGTAACAATGTATACTAAAATAAGAGTTAGGAATAATGTACTTACAGAGCAGTCGAAACAGGTCGTATCAAGATACGGTTATTCTGAGGAGGCATAATCCCAGTATTCTGGGATGAAGAGCCACTGGCACCCTGTGTGTCCAGTGGTGGGCTCTGCGTGCTGGGTGCATGTGGAATATGGGGGCTAGGTGGAGGTGAAGCCTCTGTCAGCATATTAGCAGTGAAGTGATTGGGAGATGATAAAGTAGGATGGTATTGACTGGTTGGTTGAATAGAATTTACAGAGGAGGGGGAGGAGGATGTGGCATGAGAGTGCAAACATGCCGCATCCCCTATGATGGGTCTGCCGCGGCGAGAGACACGACCTCGACCGGATGTAGTACGGCCACGGTCGGTCGATTGATCACTAGCCATGTCCTAGTAATGAAAGCTAAACAATAGTTTAGTAATGCAAGCTACACAATAATTTAGTAAGATACCTGCTCCTTTTGTAGATTTTGTCACGATTTTCTTGTTAAGCAAAGGAGCTGCTATTTTTATCTATGAAACAAAAATTCTACAAGAATCTTACTGTATGAGGAAGTATCAATTTGCTCCAAATTGTGGCATTTATAGGAGTCTCCTGATAAAAGTAAACCCAATAGTTTAGTAATGCAAGCTACACAATAGGGTTAGAGAATAGTTTACAGGGCTGTGGCCAACTATGAAAACTCCACAATAAAAATAGATAGCATGGCAATGCAAGATGAAATGGACTGCATAGAAGCGACTCCAAGGAAAAACTAGCATGCAATTGAACATTACCTAATGAACATAATGAGGTATATATATAAATATTATGCAATAGAATAATTCTTACCAACTATGAAAGCAATCGAACATGTTGAAGAATCAAATAGTCATAGAAAATTCAAAAAAACCAGGAACTGAATTTCCAGAATTGAAAAATTAAGCAGATATTGATTTTCAAAGAACATATGGAGCATAAATTCTTGAAACAATACCTCACTAGAAAACAAATTTACCAAATTTTTATGCTCCACAATTTTGGTCTGATAAAACCCTCTCCGGATCACCTACTCATTACCAAGAATTCAACAAATGGAAATATAGATCAGGCAACTGCAGTAGAAAAGTGAACTGATAATTTAGAAGAAAAAAAGATGAAGAAGAAATATCATACATTGCCAGCTTTCTTTCGCCACATCAATCGCGGTGGCCAGCAATTCCGATATCGACTCTATAATCTTAACACTTTCTTATACGAAATCAATGCAAGAATAATGAAAATGAAAAGGAAAGATAAAAACTTAATAAGCCATAATTAAAACCAGAAGGAGAAAATAAGAGAAAAAATAGCTTATTTTGATCTCACCATTTTCTGCCATATCAAACTGCTATTTTTCTATAAGAGAAATCAATAAGTACAGGGGATTGTGTGTATAAGGATGCTTGAATTATATGAACTCAATAGTCAAGACAATTTTCAATGAGTGGCTAAGCAAGTTTCGAATTTCTTCACACCAACATCATTGACAAAACTAATCTTCTCCACCAGTGCTGATGGCAAGTTATTAGTTTCAAACCAAAATCAAGGATTTGGATTCCAGGGTCAGGGCTACTAAACTCCAATCCAATAAAGAAATTACTAAGAATTATCCAATTTGGCTCCCCTAGCTAAAGCCTGTGAAGTGTGTACATGTTCTCTACACATAATACGAAGAATTTCTACCACTGGTCCATACGAGTTGAATCTTTCAAAAATTAAACACCAAAGCCAATACAAAACTCAATCTCAGTAAAATAGAGAGAACGAATGTGAGTGAGACAACAACTATCGATGCGATGCTGTTTCGAATAATAGGCCCATATCAGTGATCTTTGGAAAGTTCCAAACTCGTGCCAATACTTCTTCCCCTGACAAACGTGGAGGAGTTTCTGATCTCTCAATTCGATTTTTGAAAAATGCATCCTTGTTCCGCCTAAAAGGATGTGTCGTATCCAAAAATTGTCTGTGACAATCAAACCATGAATTTTTTCTACCATTTTTCAAGGTAAACGCCTTTGAACGCTCCATGCAGTAAGGACATGCTAATTTCCCTTGAGTCATCCATCCAGACAGCATACCATAGGCAGGAAAGTCGTTGATAGTCCACATCAATGCAGCTTTCATAACAAAATTTTCTTTCATGTGCACATCGTAGGTTATCACACCTTCGCACCATAACTGATTGAGCTCATCTATTAGAGGTTGTAGATAAACATCGATTTTGCTCTTTGGATTTTGAGGACCCGGAATGATTATTGTCAGGAACATAAACTCCCTTTTCATGCACATCCCAGGTGGTAAATTATAAGGAGTCAAAATGACAGGCCAACATGAATAGTTCTTACCAGATTGTCCAAAAGGAGTGAATCCATCCGCACACAAACCTAATCTTATATTTCGCGGGTCTGAAGCAAAATCTTGATATGTTCGGTCAAAGTGTTTCCAAGCTTATCCATCTGATGGATGACACAGGTTGTTGGACTCGCTTCGATGCTCATAATGCCATCTCATCTCCTTTGCTGTAACTGTTGAACTATAAAGCCTCTGAAGTCTGGGAATCAGAGGCAGGTACCACATACGTTTAACTGGAATATCCTTGTAATTTCGTCGTCCAATTCTCCGAGGTTTATAACGGTCTGCCTCGCAAAATTTGCACTGCCTCTCATTCGCGTCATCCTTATAGTATATCATACAACCGTTTATACAGCAATCAATTCGTTGATACCCAAGTCCGAGTTTAGACACCGACTTCTTGGTTTGATAGAAGTCTGCAGGCATCCTATTATCTTCCGGCATAGTCTCTTTCATTAGATGAACAACGTCATCGAAACAACCTTGGGGCATATTATAGTCAGCTTTAATGCTTAATAACCTCATCGCAGCTGACAACTCTGAGTGTGACTCGCATCCGTCCCATAGTGGAGCTTGTGCAGCAGACAACATGTCAAAGAAAGCTTGTGCATCGGGATTAGGAGGTTCTGGCACAGCATATTGGTTGTTATCTTCTCCCTGTAAGAACTCATTCCCAATCGAAGGCCCAGCAGCGTCCATCACCATCTGCTCGTATGGATTGAAATTATCCCGATTATTGTCTTGCCAATAATAATTTACAGCATCTGCTTCCACATCGACAGTCACCATAGTGGGAATTTCAGGCATTTCTTCACCATGAGCTGTCCAGTAATGATATCCAGGCTGAAAACCTTTTCTGTATAAGTGCACCCTTATATCATCCAACCCCTGAAATCTTGTGCATTTACACCTCACGCATGGACACCTTATGGTTCCTGTGTCCATAAATCGTGGATTATTTCCACATGCATAAGAAATGAACTCTTCAACACCACTAAAAAACTCATCACTAGGTCCCGTTCGATTGGGACCGACCCTGTTGTACATCCATTTACGAGACTCAGGAACCTCCATTATCAAAGGAAAAAGATGAAGCAGGGAGGATGAAAGGGAAGAACAGAATGAACAAAGAGAGAAATGGGCAAAAAAGAGGCAGCAACGATATACTAAAATAATTTTATGACATAATAGCGACGGCATTTGCAACGGAATTGAGTCCGTCGCAAACTTTGTGACAGAAAAGTAATTCTTGTGTCAGAAGATAAGCTTTAGCGACGGAATTTGCAACGGATTAATTTCCGTCGCTAATTTGTGCCAGGAAAAGTAGATTCTTATGTCAGAAGATAAGGTTTAGCGACGGACTTTGCAACGGATTCATTTCCGTCACTAATTTGTGCCAGGAAAAGTAGATTATTGTGTCAGAAGATAAGGTTTAGCGACGGAATTTGCAACGGATTCATTTCCGTCGCTAATTTGTGCCAGAAAAAGTAGATTCTTGTGTCAGAAGATAAAAATTAGAGACGGAATTTGAGGCCGTTGCTAACTCCGTTGCTAAAATCCGTTGCTAAATCTGTTGCAAATGTTGACGGGAATTCGCGCCATAAATTGCAACGACTTTTGCGACGAATTTGTTTGCAACGGACAATTCCGTCGCAAATTCCGTCGCAAATTCCGTCACAACATTTTCTTAAATTTCAACAAACGTTAGCGACGGAAATTTCTAAATATTCCGTCGCAAAATCGCTAATTTGCAACGGAAAAATTTCCGTCGCAAATTTCCGTTGCTAAATAAATGTTTTCTTGTAGTGAATAAGTCGCCCTATATCGCATGTGAGCCGTTGGTTGAACTGCAATTATATTGTAGGTAAGCAATCACCCATCCAATAGGTCGTGAGCTCGAATTCTAGCCCTTCTCCAAATCCTAGTTTCAAAAAACAAAAAAAATGGACCTATATCCATTAAATTTTTCTTTTTTTTTTCAGCCACCCTAAAACGTTCACGTGTTTGTATTTAGTACATATCATGATATTTTGAGATTTTTTGAATATATGTTTCTGGCACAATATCTTAAGCATTTAATTTTTTGAGATTGTTTGTATTTAAATTTGGATTTGATGAAAAAAAAAAAGTATGTGTAAAAAAAAATCTCAAAATATTGATATGCAACGGCCAATTTCAATGTTGACATGTAACGTCCTATTTCAATATTTGACCAAGAGTTGGTTGGAAGGAAATGTCCTGATCTGCGACGTCACATATTTTCTCTCTTAAGTATTGAACACCACATGTATATCGTGTATCAAACCTATACTATATATATACACTTGTTGTTGACAGTTTTGATCAGTAGAACCCAAACAACCAAAAATGGAGTTGAGGAAGCCAAAATGTTTTTCCTGGTTAACGTTCAGTAGGATGAAGAATGATTCCGACGATTATATTTCATTGCCATACTCATGTCCACCATCAAAGGAGAAATTGATTGATGAAATCGCCAGAAAGCCTGCCGGATGGAAGGCGACGCGATACATTTTAGGTAGGTAGAGTTATTTTGATGCATATGATTTTATGTCTATTCTGAGGTTGGGTTTAATTTGTTTGTAAAATTGAGTGTGCAGCAAATACATGTTTTGAGAGATTAGCATCAAATGGTTTGGCTGCAAACTTTATGGTGTATTTTGGAAGAGAGTATCACATGGATCAAGTTCAGGCTGCAACTATCCTCAACACTTTCTTTGCTGCAATCAATTTTATGCCTATCATTGGTGCCTTTGTTTCCGATACGTTTATCGGCAAGTTTTGGACCATCACCTTTGGATCCTTTGCCTCTCTTCTGGTACATATATCTATATATATACACATCTTTGTATCTCACAGCCTAGCTATTGGGTCTGAATATATATATATATATATATATATATATATATAATATATGTATATATGTTAACAGTCTCATCAATGCTGACCTTTGATAGGGAATGCTGATTATGATGATGACGGCAATGTTACCGATGCTGCGTCCTCCACCTTGCACCCAAGAACAGCAACAGTTAAGCCAATGTGCAGTCTCCAACAACACTCAGATCGGTTTTCTCGTTTTGGGGTTAGTTTGGATAGCCATAGGTGCTGGTGGTATAAGGCCCTGCAGCATCCCCTTCAGTATGGATCAATTTGATTTAAGCACAGAAGAAGGAAGAAGAGGGACAAACGGCTTCTTCAGCATGTACTACACCACTCAAACTATTGTCATGTTGATTGCTACAACTCTTGTGGTTTATGTCCAAGAATCTGTTAGCTGGACTTTGGGATTTGCCATCCCCGCCTTTCTTATGGTTTGTGCCATCATCCTGTTCTTTGTAGGGAAGAAAATTTACGTCTTTGTAAAGCCAGAAGGATCCATGTTTTCCGGTATTCTGAGAGTATTTGTTGCAGCTTACAATAAACGACACTACATGCTATCACCTGATGGAAAGACAGATGTGACTCTCTATGATCCTCCGACATATGGGAATACACAATCCAAACTTTCCCTCACTAATCAGTTCAGGTGAGACTCTCTACGTGCTTTCGAGGATAATATGCAAGAAGATCCCTTGAAGTTTCCAAGGACTCCGGTTGCATATTACTCTATTTTCACTGTATCAGTCATATATATACTACACACATAAATGTATATATAGTACAACTAAATCTACAACTTGCCCTTCTTGTTTCTTCAGGTTATTGAACAAAGCTGCTATAGTTGAGGCATGTGATGTAAAACCTGATGGTTCTTGCTCGAATCAATGGAGGCTAAGCAGCATTCAGCAGGTCGAAGAAGTAAAATGTCTTGTAAAGGTTTTAACAATATGGATATTCACAAACATTGGCTTCATTACCGTCGCTCAACAATCAACCTTTACAGTGTCACAAGCCTTAAAAATGGACAGGCATATTGGTTCCAAATTCGAAATTCCGGCTGGTTCGGTGTGTATAATGTCACTGATCACAATTGGAACATGGTTACCATTTTATGATCGATTCATCATGCCGGCTCTTGAGAAAGTCACCAAGAATGAAGGCGGGATTACGCTTCTCCAGAAAATCGCATTGGGGCAGTTTTTTGCAGTTCTGACAATGATATTCTCCGGATTGATGGAGACCAAAAGAAGGGGTTTGGCTAATTTGGAAGGTGAACAGATTTCAGTGCTGTGGTTAGCTCCTCAACAAATCCTTGTAGGCTTATGTGAGATGTATCTGATGGTTGGCCTTGGAGAATTTTGTAACAAAGAATTTCCTGATAGTATGAGAAGCATTGGCAATTCTCTGCAATTCCTCACTAGCACCGTCGCGAGCTATTTGAGCAATGTGATCATCAACATTGTAAGTGACACCACCGGAAAGAATGGCCAGCCCCAATGGTTGACTGATGATGTTAATACAAGCAGATTGGATTATTTCTACTTCCTACTTGCAGGCCTGATAGCCTTGAATTTCGTTTTCTTCATGTTCTTCGCCAATCGATACCATTACAAGTCCAACGTCAAAAAATATTCTCCGTAGCAGATTTCTGGTTTTGTGTTGAGCTATATATCTTTCACAAGAACATTTAATTCATTTATGTTGTAAAGCTTACAGTTACAATACTTGTAATAAAAGCAGAAAAGAAAAGCTGCATGAATGCATCCCTACTATGTATAATTGCTTTCTTTCTAAGGACATCGGGAAGCACAAACCAGGTGATAGATGAAAGTCAAGAACCCATTCCAGCCAACAGGAATTAGAAATATTCTAATCTATCTTGATTAAGGTCATTTGTTAACCAATTGGGGTGGCAACGAGTTCCGGTGATTTTTAGTTGTTGGCGGTCCAACCCCATATGGGTTGTAGCCAACTCAAAAACCAATTTAATTTGAAATAAGTCATTGATGCATTAATTAAGCAAAATAAAAACAAACACATATACTGTACTAAAATAATAAAAACACGCGTTTGTGTTATATTGACAAAAATAAGCTGGTCAGCATGATTAAATTGGCTACATCTAATTACTCTATTTAGAAGTCTATGATGTAAGATATTCTTTATTCAAAAGATTTATATTTATCTATATATCCTAAGTGAGAGGAATTCTCCTATGTGGACCAAAATCCAATGGTTATAATAAAGCACAACATAAGTGGGGGTTACAAATTTATTATGGGACCCACTACATTTATGGTTGAAAAACAAGTTCACAAAGTTGGTCCACATAGGAGAATTTCTGTCCTAAATGATACTGCCAAGCCAAAAAAGACTGTTAAAAGAGAAATTTATGAACTCGACATAGGATGGTTGATTGGAGTTTGTACCTCTATTTTGAGGTCCTAATATTCTGTACTTAGGAGGTTCAGCACTTAATTAATGCATTTATGCTTATTTTAATTAGTTTTACTCTTTATGGACATTTCTCATTGGTTTATGGAATCGGTATGGTAGACTAATGATGATTTGGTCTTGAGTGTGGAACTAGAGTGTTGGCAAAGCCGAGCCTTGTTATGAACACTAATACATAAGATTAGGTGACTTTCCCTAAGCTTTCATCGTAAATCAATGAACCCGATGGCCTCCATATTTGCATTGAAGTCCTTATGCCCAATTTCCCTTGCATTTGTATGATTGTACACAATTTCATTGTGCATGGTTGTGTGCTTGCATATTAAATACCTTGAATATGAGAATTGAACGCCCACCAGGAAGGATTAGAGGTTAGAGCTTTTTATTAATTGCTTTCTTTATACTTGTTTTAATTTGGTTACGAAATGCTTATGCTACAAGATATTTGGCCCTCTTACTCTCCGCACTTTATTCATTATTCTTTGCGTTGAGCTCTTTAGTTAGTTATTTGCATTTATCTATCAAAATTGCATTTGTTTCCCTATGGATTCGATACTGGTCTCACCGGATTATTACTTGCCGACTACCTTGAACTTGAGGTAAGTTCACCCACATACTATTTGGTGTTGGCCAAGTTTTTGGCGCCGTTGCCAGGTAAGTTCACCCACTATAAAGATGCCTTCTGCTACTATACTTCTCAGATATGACAATCTTCCAAAGTGCATTTTCTTCCTTGATGAATCTCCATACCCACTTGACTAATAGAGCTTGATTTTTCAATCGGATGTTTCCAATTCCAAGTCCACCAGAACTTTTTGGTTTCACCACTAGATCCCACTTGACACTGTGGAACCTCTTCTTGTCATCAAAGTCACCCCAAAGAAAACCTCTCTGTAAATACTCCAGCTTTTTAGCTACTGCCACTGGAATTTTGAAGAGAGACATATAATAAATAGGCAAGTTAGCTAGGGCTGATTTTATAAGAATTAAGCGACCCCCAATTGAGAGTTGTTTCCCTTTCCAGCTTGCCAATTTCCTCCTGAAGTTTTCAACTACTGGCCTCCAAGTTTTTTCAGCAAATTGAGGGTTGTTATCAGAGGCATTTTGGTGATTAGAATTTTTGGGTAAGTCATCTCCTTTTCAAGATGGGGGGCCGTTGAAATTGTCTAAAGTTAATTAAATCTCATCGATCCATTTCATCTTATGGTTGAGATTTAATATCAACTCACTAACTTGGTTCTTTGAGACCTCTTCCCCCAAAATTGGTTCGGAGTAGCACAGGGAGGGATACAACAAAAGTGGAACAACGACATCGGCCACTCTCACCGACGACGACCATGACAACCTCTCTTTTTAATTTCTGTCATTAAAGAATAAGATCCACCGAACTGATCTTTTACCTCAATACCATTCGTTATTTTCACCATGTCAAAACCCATAAATCTACAACCACTTTTCTCTTCATCACACTCTCAGTACTGATCTTTCTGTCGCCATTGCCTTTTCCTTTCTCTTCCTATTATACTCTTCCTCATCCTCTTTTGATTTGGCATCGACGGCTCACAATAGATAAAATTGAGAATTCAAATACTATTGATGCTTAATTCTTTACGTCAAACACAAGTTGTGATATATAGAGGAACGTAAACTACTTAACACTATACATGATAACCAATCCTATTATAAGTTGTTGCATATGTATCCTTATATGATGAGACGTGATCTCCATTGAAGATAAGAAACAAACTCTATTGTTGAATGATCAGCACAGTTTGTTGAGGGCAGCTGAGAGCTTTTTATTGATTTGATAAGGATAAGTTGCGCTTGTGATTTGTTCATTGAACTATCTCTTGCCTTGAGTAAGTTGCACATGAGTCAAACTCATCATTCGGTATGCTCAATCCAGTTGTGGAAAATCATATGGGCAACAACCTTAGCTCTCCAAATAGTCTACCTTATCTCTCCATGTATTTACCTTATCTCTCCATAATACCTTATTTCTCCTTTGGTCCTCACACGTTTGTTGACCATCACCCCCTTGATTGTTATTTTCCTCCCGCAAACTAAGCCGAGGGACGAGGCAAAGTTTGGTTTGGAATAAAGATAGTAACGCTTTTGAACGCCATGCAATTTTAAAAATAGAGTGTCAAAGTGTATACCAGATGAGGGTAGTCTATTGATCATATAAATAGTTGTACTGACTGCTTCAACCCAAAGGGTAAGTGGCAAGCCACTATGAAATAGCATAGTTATACCGAGTTCTCTGATTACTTGATGTCTCTAATCAACCATCCCTGCTTGCTTAGGTGTATAAGGACAATATAAGTGTTGAACAATATCTTGTGACCAAAAATGTGGTCTCAATTTGTTATTAACAAATTCACCTCCTCCATTAGAGTGAAATTTTTGATTTTTTTTTTGTTAAACTAACGTGCAACATAGTGTTCAAAATAAAGATAGTTGTCAGCAAATTCATTTTTAGATCGGAGAGGAATAAACCATGTATATCAAGAATAATCATCTACAAAACAAGCATAATAACAAAATTTTCTTGAAGATAAAATTGGTGTAGGGGCCATAAATCACAAAAAAAAAAATCAAATATTGTAGTGCTTGAATATAGACTGAAAGGTAATTCGCGAAGTTTTCCTAGTTTACAACTATCACAGAAGAATTGTGACTTATTGAAACCTAGAACATTAATAGCTCTTTTAGTCGTCAGAGAAACTAAGTACCCATGTGGAGATGACCCAATCTTTGATGCCAAACTTTTGTAGTTCCTGACTTAAAATGGTTTGAAAAATGAGCTTCAGGTGGGTTATGGAAAATGTATAAGTCATCGTTGCGTGTTCATGTGATTAGTGGTTGACATATTTCTCATTCCTTTACACAAAATCCAACATTAGAAAATTCAAGATTCAAAGGGTACTGACTAGTCAATGACTTACGGAGAGTAAATTTTTCTTTAAGTCAGGAACATGCAATACTTACGGTAATTTTAGGGCAATTTGTTTTCCTTTTATGCTTGCTTCACCTATGCCTTTAATAGGCAAAAAAGATCCATCCCCTACCAAAACCGAATCAAATCCACAATAATGTTTTAAAATATGAAGTAAGTTAACATTACCTGTCATGTGATTTGATGCACCAGTGTCAATAGTCCATTCTATTTCAGTAACTATGTTATCTAGTCTGAGTATGGCAAGAGCATGGGGAAGTTCTTTAGTCAGATGTCGTTTTGCAAGTTGACTCCACCAGCAGATTTGGGAAACATAGCCAACTCTTTTGCAATGTGTACCAACCTCATGAATATATATTTCTCTCTCGGTAGGAGACATCCTCTTGTATCATGGTGATGGTGATTTACGAGACGCATTGTTGTACTGACTGTTATGTGCACCTCGTTGTTCATAGCCAGAGTTTTGAAACTAATTTTGTGAGCCTCCTTGTGCATGAAAGCCACGACAATCACTGAAAAATTGATTAGTGTTGTGTCATCCTCCTTTTGAATGTTTGGCACCATATGAGGCTTGAGCTCCATATGAATTACCCTGTTGTCTCTGTCCAACAAAGGCAAAAGAAGTGCCAGATCCATTTAGAGGTTTAAGTGAACTTACATTGCTTTCGAGAACTAACAAGTTCCATTGATCGTGGCATTGCAGCTGTGAAACAAGTTCCGAATAGGTTGAATGTGGTAGCCGCATCATGGTGGTGATGAATTGTCTATAGTTCGATTCGAGGCTTGAGAGAAGGTACAAGACTTTATCATTGTCGGGGACTGGTTTCCTAATTGCTGCTAGACTATCACAGACTGACTTAAAAATCTAATTGTGATCAATTGTTGATGTGGTATCACTTTTGCAGAGGAACAAAAGTCGATGCTGCAAAGAAAATTATCTTTCTTGTGAATCTTATGCATAGGCACTCTCGAGAGAGGACCACACAGATTGAGTGGTTTCTAGCCCCATCACCAAGCCAAGTGTTTCCATAATGAATGTTGAAATGAGCACTTCATAAACTGTTCGATCCGGCTTCCTCCATTTGATAATTATGGGTTCGGTTCTGTGCTTGTCATAGGTTCAGCTTCTTTCCCATCTTCACCAATTGTTTTTTTAATGACTATTATTGTTGATGGTGGTTAGGGGCCACCATTTGGCTTACTGGCCTAGTCCTGGCCTTAGCTCGTTGGCCAAAACCTGGCATGAACTCAAAATTACATCGACCCCTAATGGTGGCATCTTATGTAAGATGATCCACAAGATATTGGCCTCTACTTGAGCTAATGCTTGTTCTCTCCATGTAGAGTAATTGGAGGAGTCTATGTGTTGGGTGATGAATGCTAATGTTGAGGTTAGACAAATGCCATTTATGAATTTTGATGTCTGTGTATGTTTTGGGATTTTGAGGAAAAAAAGAGGAAATAAACGTGTGTGGTTTTGCGAGAGTCTGTTCATATGTAGATAGAAGAAGACAGGGAAATTTTGGAGAAAGCAAATGTCTGTGTTTGGTTAGCTTGTGTTCAACACAACCTCTGATACCAAGATAAAATTATGAATTCAAATATTATTGATGCTTAATTCTTTATGTCAAACACAAGCTATGATATAAAGTGGAACGTAAACTACTTAGCACTATACATGGTAACCAATCCTATCATAAGTTGTTGCATATGTGATCTCCACTAAAGATAAGAAACAAACTCTATTCTTGAAGGATTAGCACGGTTTGTTGAGGGAGGTTGAGAGCTGTTTATTGATTTGATAAGAATAAGCTGAGCTTGTGATTTGTTCATTGAACTGTCTCTTGCTTTGAGTAAGTTGCACTTGAGCCAAAGCATCATTCAGTATGTTCAATCCAATTGTGGACAATCACGTGGAGAACAACTTTATCTCTCCATGTAATTGCCTTATCTCTTCATAATACCTTATTTCTCCTTTGGTCCTCACATGTTTGTTGACCATCACCCACTTGATTGTTATTTACAATCAATTGCTCATATACACACCAAACTTAACAATCTGATTGTGATCTTGAATTCATACGATGGGTTTTGGTTCAGGTATGAATTCAATAGCATGCTGTAAAACTTCTAAAACTAAAATGTTGGAGTATTATTTCGGAAGGCCTAGCCAATAAGTATTATTTCTAACATGAACTTCTGCCAGCTAAGTATCTTGACATGCCTTTGGGTTCAAATTAGAGATTGGCCAAGACTTGGAGACATGTTATGGATAATCTCAAAATTAGGCTAGCTAGCTAGAAAGGGAGACAACTGTCAATTAGAGGCAGAATAACACTCATCAAATCTCTACCATGAAACAACTACAAAAACAATTCTTTTAGGGAGATACAATTGAGCAAAAGAAACTACATACTGTGATTTGGTAGCAGGTTATAAAGTCAATCTAGAAGACTACACATTGGGGACATAAACCATAAAAATCAGGCTTTGTTATTCAAATGGGTATGGAGATAGATGAATGAGAACAATACAGTGTGAAAAAGTATCATCGGTGAAAACTATAAAATCTCAAAGAAACCAAATCATCCCATCTCCAAATATAAACTCCTCCTCTGCTCTCTGGAAAAATATACACTATCTATTCGCAGACTATGGATCGCAAATAGGTGTTATAAAAAATGAAGGAATTGGCTTCTCTCTAGGAAATGGGAGACATAAACGATTTTGGCATGACAAGTGGGTAGGAGATGTAGCTCTATGTGTTGTATTCTAGTGGCTCTTCAGTGTTTCCTTACAACAATCAACATCAGTTCATCAAATGGGTGTGTGGGATAAGCTCAACTGGGATTGGAGATTCCAATGGAGGAGGATGTTTGATTGGAGGAGGTTCTGGTGGTGGTTCTAAAACATTATATCTCTCTGCTTACCTTTTAAGCCCCACTAGAAATGCTAAGGTAATAAGGAAATTTTCTCCTCAAGGAAAGTTCTTAGTTAAATCTCTATGTTTCAAGTTACAAGAAGCCTTACCCCAAGCATTACCCCAAGTAGCAGTAGCTATCTACAACAAAATATGGCAAGGTTCATTACCCCAAAAGTGGAATTCTTTGTCTGGACCTTGTTGCTCCAAAAGATCAATATTAGGAACAAGTTGGCACAAAAAGGAATCATACAGACTAGTGATAATATATGCCCTTTCTGTTCATCAAATTCAGAAACAATAAATCACATATTTTAACCAATGCGATGGGCCTAGATCGATTTGGTACTCCATTATAGATTGGTGGGGCATAGCATGGTGCCCTTCTGGAGATATATGTTCTGTTTGAGCAATGGACTAACCTTGTCAATGGTGCAATACAAAAAAAATGTGGAGTACGATATTCTATATAATAACTTGTTCAATTTGGAAAGAAAGGAATAGTGTGATATTCAGGGAAAAATTGGTTGACTAGAGCAATGTGTATGAACTCATATTTGTCAGGCTACATCATTGGATTACCCTTTTGGTGCCATAATTTTCATACTCAATTATCTCTGTCCTTTAGTAGTGTTAAATTGTGGTCCAACCACAACAAGACAAGAACCAGAGAAGATCTATAGTGGATCCCCTCATCTACTTGGTCAGCTAAAATGGAATGTGGATGGTTCATCATTAGGGAAACCTGATCCAGCTGGTATTGGTGTTGTTATGAGGAATGAAAGGGGACTTTTTCAATGCATATTTTCCAGCAGTGTAAGAATTTGTGAGTCCAATGGGGCGCAGCTACAAGCTATTAAGAAAGCCATGGAACTAACTGTGGTATCAGGAGAGTTGTCAAGGGTCCCTATCATCCTACAAACAGATTCGCTGAATGGCTATAATAAATGGGCATCAGAGGGGAATGCAATACCATGGAAGTTAGCTCAACTAAGAAATGCAATTAAGATTGCAAAATGTCTGCTGCCAAATATAGGAATGCAACATATAGTAAGAGAAATGAATTGTATAGCTAATGTGCTAGCCAAGGAAGGGACAAGAAGGTCATCCGACTTTGTTATGTGGTTCTAATTGAATCCTGCTCATATGGTTAGGTGGTTTACCTTTATTGTGTGCGAGAGAGTTCAAAAACTGGGTGTGTGAGTTCAAATACTGTGTTATGAGTTTTCATTCACTGGGTGTGTGAGTTTCAAACACTACGCGTGTGAGTTCAAACACTGTGTGTTGTGAGTTCATTCACTGGGTGTGTGAGTTCAAACACTACGTGTGTGAGTCTCAAACATAGTGTGTGTGAGTGCAATCACTGAGTGCATTGTAATCTTTGTCTTCCTCTTGTTTTTGTGGCCTGTGGTTTCTCTTTTGGGTCTGTGGTTTCTATTTTGGGTCTGTGGTTCAAACATGAGCGCGTGGTTTCTATCCATGTGTTTCTGTCTGTGTTGTTCTCTCTCTGGTTATTTTAGTGAGTGTGTCCTCTTTTGGCTGTTGTTTATGTTACTTCCTTTTCTTCTTCTCTTTTCAGTGCTTGCCTTTTCTTCTTTGGGCTTTACGAGTGTGCCTTTTTTTCCTACCATGGTTGGCCTCCTTCGTTTGTTTGGCTGGCCTCCTTTCCTCTTATTTCTTTTTTTGTGTGTGAATTTCTTCTTTTTAAGTGGCCTTTCTCTTTTTTTCCTTCCCTTTCCTTGAGGCGATTTTCTAATTTCTTTTTCCTTTAAGTGGGTCAGTTTATCATTCATTTGGAATTTTGTGACAAACATTTGGATGGATAAGATGTGCATAGGATATTTAGGCTTTATCTTCAAATATAGTTGTAGTCAATAATTGCTGTAAGGTCTGATTCTGAAGAGTCTGGTATGTTGTGTGAGGTTCTGATGAAGAGTCTGGTTTAGATGAGGTGAAGGATCTGCCCTGGGTGCAGGGAAACTATCTCTGAAAAGGTGAGGTTCAAGTGAGGTATTTTTACCTAGGATGCAAGGTAGGTTGGTGACGTGAGGTGATTATTGGGATTTATGGGTGTGGGGATAAACTTGAGTAAGTAATGAGAAAAATTATTTTGGAGACTTCTATCTACAACTATGATTAGTTGAGTTATAGGATAATTACAATTGGAGTAAGGATATGACATGCCTGATATCTTAGGTGTTTTCAATCACTGGATAGGGCAAATGGAGTATGGACACTCAAAGTTTATCCTGAGGCAATCCTACCAGGAGCAACTCAAGATTTCACAAACACAATGGGCAGGTAACACAAGCAAAGAACAGAGTAAAAAAGAGTAAGGAGATACAAATGAATTTGAATTGAGGTAATTTCATCAGAAAAGAGGAAGGACAATGTTTGCCAGAATTCCAACATTGACAGAGAGTATCATTGCCCCTCCACTATATCAACAGGTGTCTAATTTCAAGCATTCAATTCTAAATTTAAAGACATGGAAACCAATCTTTTTGCACAAAATCTGCTATTGTTTTCTTCTTTTGCTCGGTTTCTAGCTGTTATTCTTTACCTTAGTTAGCTTTCTTTGCTTTTTCTGTACTTTCCCAAGCCATCTTTGGATGCCCTTCTATCTTTTGTTCTCCTGTTCTTTCTACGATTTAATATTTATACATCATGATTTGTTTATCAAAAAAATATTCAAAGCTAAAGTGGTAATAAATGTTAACCCTTAGATGAAATAAAAAGTAATAAAGGGTTGAGGATAAAAAATTTTCAAAATACCAGCTAAAATGAATTCCAGCTTACCCTATCCCTATTTTTCTCTTCCTCACATCCATTTTTACTATCGTGTGAAGTGTTGTAATGGGATTTTCTTGATAAATTTACATGCTAGGGACCCAAAAAGTAGGATTAAACAAACGTGATCAGGAGAGAGAGGGATCGGCGGACTACTGTGTTTATTTGATTGAGGTGAGCCTTATCACTTTCCGAATGTTGCGTGCACGGGTGCCAAACCCATGGCACCCATGATTGTGTTTTGGTTGACCGAACATCACTAACGTGATGTCCGGTGTGGTCAGGAAACCAAATGAAAATTTATGGGCCAAAGGATGCCACCAGAGATAAGGTCCGGTTATGGTATAGGGATACACGACCCAATGGGTCTGACCATCTATGGATTTTGGGGGGACCTCAGACTGGGCGACCACTATGGTGGTGTTCGTCGGTCTGAGGTGTGGTGCGTCCCACCAGTGGCGACCTAAACTATCGCAACTGGTGGAGGAGCACTCCAACCGAGTCAATTGCAGTGGCTCAGTGAAAAAAAACAGAGTAATGAAATGAGACTCGGTTTGCAGGACAAGGGAGGCCTCTATGCGTTAACCCCATGTGATTGGTCCAATTAATAAGGAATGGGCCATGAATTTTTTTACATGGGTTGTAAATATTATGCATATGGCCCATGTAAGGTATAAATATTAGTCACAGGGGCCCGTGTAGGTGCAGGCCTTATGATCATTTTAGTGCACTTGGCCCATCTGTTTAGTAAAAAGGCTCCTTTTGACCAAATAAAGGGAAAATTTCAGGCCGGTACCAATTGTGAAACTTTTGGACACTTAAGTCCAATCTAAAAAACTTTATCCCTCTAAGGTACCAGTAGTATGCTAATTACTTTCTTACCCTTGTTTTATCCACCAATTTGTCTTTGATGGAAGTTGGCTTGGAAAGCATCAGAGGACGTAATCCTTGGTATCATCATCGTCGTCAAGGTCGGTAGTGGAGAGGATGATGCAAGAGCAACGCTGGAGAGATGCGATGAAGGCGGAAGCTACGTTCGTGCCCACCCAACTCGCAACCCGATCCAGCTTCTCGTAAGACATGAAGCTGCAATTGTTCTCCATCTCTATCTCAATTCACGAAAAGAGACCTACATATACTTTTTTTGTTTTTTGTTTGTTGGTGGGGAGAGGAGACGACAACAACAGAGTTGGTGAGGAAAGGAGACGACAACAACAAAATCTTTTTTTGTGGCTGTTGCTTTTGTTCATTAAAAAGGCAGGAAAGAGATTGGTTTTGGATAGATATTGTAGGTAATGATGATGGTGGGGTGGTTGTCAGGGTGGTGGTCGTGATGGTTGTGGGGGAAAGGTTGTCGACGAAGCAAGACTGATTTTCCTCTCTCACTAGCCTAGGGTCTCTTCCTCTCACTAGTCTAGGGTCTCTCATCTCTCTTCCTCAAATCCATCTCGCTAATGTTACTGTTTCAAAACAGTAATATTGGTTGGCCAGTGTTATTATTTAGAAAAAACTTCAGATCTGATCGATTTTGGTGGCGGTTCGTCATACCACCATCATAGTTGGACTCCCCTCATTGAAGCACACAATGCCCATCCAGGTGCGGCCCAAAATGGCCACCGGATATAGCCGTTTTAAAACAGTAACATTGGTCAATGTTACTATTTCAAATAGTAACATTGATCGCCCAATGTTACCAATGTTACTATTTCAAAACAGTAACATTGGTCGGCCAGTGTTACTATTTGGAAAAAACTTCAGATCCGGTCGATTTTAGCTGCGGTTCGCCATACCATCACTACCATTAGAATCCCCTCACCGAGACGCACAATGCCCAGTCAGATACGGCCCAAAATGGCCACCGGATATGCTCGTTTTAAAATAGTAACATTGGTCGGTCAATGTTACTATTGCAAAACAGTAACATTGGTTGGTAAGTGTTATAATTTGGAAAAAAACTTCAGATCCGTCCGATTTCGATGACATTTTACAATACCACCATCATCATTAGACTCCCCTCATAGAGACGCATAATATCCAGTCATATTTGGACCAAAACGACATCCATAAAAAGAGATGAGAGAGAGAGAGAGACGTAGTAAAGAGAGATGTAGTAGAGAGAGAGACAGAGATTCAGCAGGAGAGAGAAAGTTGTTGTGATGAGAGAGAGATGCAGTAGGAGAGAGAAAATTATTGTGATAAGAGAAAGATGCAGTAGAGAGAGAAGATGTAATGAGGTAAGAGAGATGTAGCATATAACAAGAGAGAAAATCATATTAGATCTAATCCTCTTTGAAAAAGGGCAAAAAAGGAATAAGATACCATCACCATCACCATTAGACTCCCCTCATAGAGACGCATAATACCCAGTCATATTTGGACCAAAACGACATCCATAAAAAGAGATGAGAGAGAGAGAGACGTAGTAAAGAGAGATGTAGTAGAGAGAGAGAGAGAGAGAGATTCAGCAGGAGAAAGAAAGTTGTTGTGATGAGAGAGATGCAGTAGGAGAGAGAAAATTATTGTGATAAGAGAGAGATGCAGTGGAGAGAGAAGATATAATGAGGTAAGATAGATGTAGCATATAACAAGAGAGAAAATCATATTAGATCTAATCCTCTTTGAAAAAGGGCAAAAAAGGAATAAGATAAAATTTAAATGATTTAAATATTATAAAAATAAAAATGGACTTATGAGGGATAAAGTTTTTTGGAGTGGACCTAGCTGTCCAACAGTTTTGAAAGTGGTATTAATATGTCATTTTCCAAATAAATAAAGGTTTGACTAGGCAATATTAAAGGAGAAACAATTAGGGGCCCAAGGGGCTTGAAGCCCAATTGATGAATTGACCCACCTTGATCAATTTATTTATGCTGATCAGATTTTAAGTTTCACCCGGTTGACCAGTTTGACAAGCATGTTTGACCAAATAAATAAAAGGGTCTACGAACCAGTTGGTTGGGCCAAGTAGATTAGTATATGCTAGAAAATAGTTAAAATATTGAGAAAATTATTTTCAGCAATCAAATAAATTATTTTAGACATTGTAATAACCCGCTATGCTCCTGTATATTTTTAGGAGATCAAGTAGACGCGATAGATGCTTAGCTTCGTTTTCTAATTTTTGATCCTTTCATGATTTAAT
This sequence comes from Tripterygium wilfordii, assembly GCF_013401445.1. NCBI lineage: Eukaryota > Viridiplantae > Streptophyta > Magnoliopsida > Celastrales > Celastraceae > Tripterygium > Tripterygium wilfordii. Next base: position 7,865,575 of record NC_052237.1, on the reverse strand, counting down.
GCCCGAAACTTTGTGTTATGAAAATTTTGTGACATATTTTCTTGTGTGTTAAATACCCACTTCATTGAATCATTGTATATTGCCCATTCATTGATTCGTAGGTTTTCGAACTTGATTATATATTCCTTCTTTTGGCATGTAGTTAGGCATGCACTATTTAGATATTGGGATAAAAATGTTTGACTTGATTAGAACTCTTCGTAGAGCTTCGTATTTTATTCTTAGAAAATAAAATATTTTCTAAACTAGTTTTGGAATTGGTTTCGGGTGTATGAGAAACTTATTGAAATACATGCATCATGATATTTGTTGACTGTGTGTTTAGGTTGATTGGATTGTGGATTTGTGGCATTGAGTTGTTATGATGGCCATGTTGTTGTTTTCTAGCCAAATGTGATTTGAGAGTTGTATGGGTGGTTGTGATAGCCTTGTTGTTGTTGTGCAGCTTTGGTTTTTGTGTAGCGGTTGTGATTCGCGACGCACCATCATAAGAGGTGATGGGATTTATCCCCTTATCTATTACCCACTTAATTTTATGGGGTATTTGAGTGCCACACCTCCAAGGGGGAATCCATACTACAGTGTGTTATTAATTGGATATGAATGATTTGTGGCGATAGGCGCATGATATAAAGGCTGTTATTGGTACGGTTACCATTACCAAACACTGAATACCGTTACCATATCGATCCTTTCAGTAACTAAAAAAATGCTACCATTACCGTTACCAGAAGTGTCGGTACACCGACTGTCGGTATACCGATAGTCGGTAACGGTAAGATGGTAATTGGTAAATTTACCAATGAATATAACCTGTTTTAGGGAAAATGTGCCAATTCTAAAAACAACAAAACATGTTTACCCATTCTACCAAATCCACATCCACTTAATTCCACATATATAATTATATATGATAAATCCACATCCACATTACATATAATCCACGTTCCACTTTCAGATAAATATGAGTAAAACATCACAATAAATAAATTGTTATAATGGATCTCAAAGTCTACATAATGCAAAAGAAACTCAACAAAAGAAAGTAATCGGCAATGCAGCACCATAAGTCCAAACCACCACCAAATCCTGCCTTGAAAATCTTCCAGTGAAGATTCTTCTTCTTTTGACTGCTTAAAGAGAAACAGAGAAGGCTTCTGCAGTGTCCGCAACTCACTGTAGCCACAATTGATAAGTCATAAGTTGCTGCATGGGACACTTACTTGCATATAATATTAGTGTATTAAATTAGATGTTAAATTAAATCTATAAACTATCATGGTTGTAGAAAAGGTTTAGTTTGCAATGGCCAGTGATCATTAGTTGTAAATTTCTTCCCACTAAGTTAACAAGTGAACAATGCAAATAAATATTAACAATTCACATAACTATTACATATTAACAATTCAACTAAAATAAAAGTGCAAGAGTTGCTTACTTTTTTCAAATTCTTCAAGTTCCTTGTACAAAGAAATTTCCTCATCCATTGGCTCTTTATAGAAATTAAATTCATTCGCTGTAAGTCAATCACTAGTACACACCAATGCCTCTACCATCTTTGGGGTTAATGAAGCTCTAAAAAGATCCACAATTCTCCTACCCAAGCTAAAAGCATTTTCACTAGTCACGGTCGAACTTGGGATTGAGAATATATCCTTGGCAACCTTTGAAAGAATAGGATACCATGATTGATTCAACTTCCACCAAGTCAAGCGATCGAAAGAGTCACCATCAAGCTTTTCACAAGGATCTGAAATGTATTTATCCACTTCATTTGCAATCTCTACAACTTCCATTTGCTCTCTTTTTCTTTTTAGTTTCATCTCAACATGAGAAAGCCCACTTGATTGGGAACTTAAATTTGTATCGACTCGAGTGATGGTGCCCGTAGTGGTGGAAGATTGATCTTGACCACTAGCCCCTTTGTATACATCATATAATTGTAGCAAGCACTTTCTGATGTCATCAACACTCTTTTTTATTGTAGCAACATCCTTCCCCATATCTTCAAAGGAAATTTGTATTAATTCAAGCTTATATCTAGGATTTAGAACATGGGCTACATATATCATCTTGTTAACACTCTCAAAATTTCCCCAATACTTATTCAATTTTAGCTTCATTGACATCCCCACACTTTTCAACACCGGATCACTATCATCATCAATTTTCATATCAATATCAATCAACAAGTCCAACACTAGCACAAAGATTAAGTGAGAAGTGCAAGACTTAGTTGCACTAAGTGACAATGTAGCATCATAAAAATTCTTCAAAAAATGAACAAAGGCCTTTGCCTTCTCCCAATCCTCCTCACAAGGTGGCCCTACCCTCTTCAATCCATCCTTATCTTTCTCATTGAAATAACTCAAGAAAGGAGCATTTTCTTCCACCATCCTAGCAAACACCTTCTTGTACTTTAAGGCACTTTCAAGCATTTTATAGGTTGCATTCCACCTAGTCGGGACATCCATGGGTATATTTGACATATGGTCCATTTTGAACATGATGGCATATTCCCTAAACTTGTCTAACCTTGCCGAGGATGAATGAATGAATGTACTTTACACAATTCCTTATGCCTTCAATTGAGCTATAAAGCTCCTTCAAGCCATTCTTAACAATCAAATTAAGGATGTGACAAGCACACCTCATATGCAAGTACTCACCTTTGAGCAAAAGAGTGTTCATCTCACCAAGTCTTTTTTTCATATACTCAATAGCCCCATCATTAGCGGAAGCATTATCAACCGTAATACTAAAGACTTTTTCAATCCCCCAACTTCTCAAACACCCCTCAAAACACCTCCCTATGTCATCACCCGTATGACTAGTGATCTTTGTAAAATTGATTATTCTTTCTTGTAAATTCTAATCACTATCCATAAAATGAGCGATGACAACCATATAATTTATGTTTTGGATGGACGTCCAAGTGTCAATTGTGCGCGATAGGCGCATGATGATGATATTTGAATGCCACGACCTCCGAGGGAGAATTTGAATTGCCATGTGCTTTTGATTAGATATGGATGATTTGTGGCACTATACGTATTGGGAGAAATATATATTTGCATGCTTATATATATTGGATGATGATTGTGGCATGATTCATTTTCATATTGTCTATGGCTTTCATTGCATCACTTCAAATTGTTGCCATGTCCGTAGACTTGTTCTACTTTCTTTCTCATATTGTATATGACTATTTTGTCGTTGGTTAACTCGGATATCCGTTTCATGGGTAAACGAGTTCTTATCGGATATTATACCCCTACTGGGTTATTTAGTTCATCCTCTATTTTTTATTCCTTTAAGCTGAGGACACAGATGGTAGCCAACATCCTGAGGCGTGAGCGATCTACCATGGATACGATTATAGGTTTATGAGTAGAGTAAGTTTTGCTTATTTTGAACTTCCACTTGCTTTTATCCTATTTATCATATTAAAGGATATGTTGGGATTTATTTTGAATTAAAATAAATACTTTGGATGATTTTAAATCGAATTTTTGTGTGTGGGGATAATTTGGTAATATTGCAAATCTTTTTCCAGCGTGGGTAGTTACAGCCATACTGATCCTGCCTCCTGAGTGTTGAGTTCATTATGAGGATAAGGCTAGTAATGTTGCTGTTGTGATTGGATATCGAGATCTCTCCATTGTTCTGCAGGAGACACAACCTGATGAAGCCTCAGTATACATCATTCACTTCCCTTTGCTCATTTGGTCTTGTTCCTAAAAGAGCAACTGTACTTCTAATGATAGGAGCAACAATTAGTGGAGGAAAAAAGGTAAAGGCAGAATACCTCAACTAAAAATCTCTTTCTTGTGCTTTAGAATTCTAAACGGTTTGTACAGGAGATAAAAAATGATTGTGGGAATTGAAATTGGAATGTTCACAACAAAGTGGTCATTGCTATTACTGGGATCCTATGTTAGTTGGCTGATGTTCAATACGGTGACTAGCTCCTTCAAAATTTTTTGCAAAGGTTGAGGTGGAGTTGGTTGTTGAATGGTTTGTGTAGATTTTTGTGGAGCTGAAGATGTATATACAACTTGTTGCGAGCCTTGCATTGATTTAAGGACTTGTCGAAATTCCTAGTAATTACTCATGGTAGTAGAAATGTTTGGGTCTGTGGTGTGATTATGTGTGTTTCAAGCGTGTCATGATTGTCTTTCAGTCTAAAGAATTCTGATATGGGATTTGAGCACCAATCTGACATGTCACCAAATGAGTTGTGTGGAGTTTGAGAACACAAAACTGCTGGTTCGAGTGTGCCTTCTAGAAAAGACTTAAAATTTATGTAGTGTCAATTAAAACAAGCAATAGATAGAAGATAAACATCGGAATGAGAGTGCTTCTATTAGACATAATGAAAATAACACATCGATGGAATGCATTAAGATTTTCGTTAGGAATACATCCTACAATATATGAAAGAAAGTGCTTTACAAGCTAAAATCAACATAATAGCCTCGGAGGTTATAGCCATAGAGACTTGAAAAAGGAAATACATTGGCTAAAAATAGTTTATCGAAGTCAAGCTAATGTAATGAATAAATTTTAGAGACGTGGATTTTGTGTTTAACGTGCGGGTATCTTGCTTCTTCTTCTCTTTATGGACTTCTTGGTCTTCATGGTGGTCATCATCTCCTGTTCCCTAGGCATGATCTTGGCAAGTTCTGCCGTGGTAGATCATGAAAAATTGTCTTCTTGTTTCTTGGGTTACTGGACCAAATTCTCCTATAACTGCCATATCTTCAAGTTGTGTGGATCATGGTGATGGATCCAGATTGTGGTCTTCCTTCATGGAGGTTGTTGGAGTATTGAGATCATGTAGCTCATCCCACTCCCTTGGAATGGAGGGTTCATGCTTATTATTGATGAAAAGAGGATAACAATTGTCATTTTTGACTCCTTTTGATTTCTGAACATGGGAATGGGGCTTGACCCTTAAAGTGAAAGAGGAAGTCAATTCTGAACTTTGATTATCGTGCAACTATTGAACATGTGTTACAGATAGTTTAAGAGCATGTGGACTTTAAACTCCATAATTTTATGAATTTCCTTGAGCTTATCTACTAAAATATCTCCACTTAATAACAAACTACTTCAAAATAGAAGAAACGACTTTGAATATGAATCCCTAAATTTTAGCTATTTCGAACAAGATCTTTTAGACAATCCTGATTTTCAGCAATTGATTCTTGGATTTCAACTCAAACAAATCAGATTCCTTGCAAAATGAACCAACGGTTAGTGCAAAACCTTCTTGCCCTCGTTACACATCCTCTAGTGATTGGATGAGAATGTCGATTGGTAGGGCTCATATGCCACGTGTCAATTGGTGACTTGAGGTTACTTATGGTACAAACAATTATATATACATTTTTTGTTTTCACATATATTTATTCCCCTTTTGTATATATATATATGAGTAATTTTGGAAATATCATATCACATTACAAATATATTTTATCTACCAAACAATTTAATAAGATTACATAGTATTTCAACTCTCATAATTTAATTACCTGTAACGGAAATCCTATAACCAACATAATACAACGAACCAAACGGGGCCTAAGTAATGATCCACTTGATTAAGACATTATTAATTGATTAATGGGTTAAGTAAACTTTTGGTAACTGAAAGATACCCAAGATTTCATTTTTGTCATTGAAAGATGAAATGTTCCAAGTTAGTCGTTAAAAAAATTTTTTTGTACACATTGGGCACTCGGGTAGATTTGGGGGATTAAGGGCAGTCAACTATCTGACATGTCACGTTGACCATCAATTACAACTGTTTTTTTGTTTATGTGGCTTGACAAAATCCAAATTGGAAAATAACTATTTTAATTTTTTTAATACAAATGACAAAATCAGACAAATAATTTCATCGAACAACTAAAATTATCTCCCTAACCTCAAAATCAACACTGATAAGGCTCGACTTTTCTCCTCCACCACTAGCCTCTATAGCCCTTCCCTCGATAAACAATCCAGATAAACCAACCAGTAGCTCAAACAACAACGAAACCAACAAGATTAAAGAAAGATAACAAAAATCTTTAAAGCAAACTGATGATATCTGAAATAGGTCCGCCATAATAAACAAATCACTTAAGTAAGACTGAGCTAGAATAACTGAATACCTTTCTTCCTGGTGAGTGCTTGCTTACATCCTTCCTGCACAGATAGTAAACGTAAGCTATGATATGGTCTCACGTGGGTGCTCGGGGGAACTCTCCGACGCTCAAGTCAGTATGATACTAAACTTGGGAGGATGGCTTGTTGTTCAGAGCTGTGCCTCTTGCTCAGTAAGTGAATTTGAGTGCAGGAGTTGGACTCTTTACCTTAAGGTGCAGGTCCCTTTTTTATATGCGTTTGAGTAGTTTGAGTTGTAATAGGAATTGGACTCTCTCTCATTGGTTGTTTAGAGGGTTTTTCGGAGGGTAAATTTCATCTAAAGGGGAGTAGGGCCTACTGAGAGTTGGTGTCCTATTGGGACTCTTCATTGTTGGATTTGACCATGGCATGGTTTGGTCAAACCTTACCATGGGATCGGATGGATCGGTCTACCTTGGTAAGATGAGGTGCACTAGGAAGGTCGGTCTTGACCTTCCTACCATGTGGTGTGGACTACCACTTCAGTGAGAGACGAAGTGGGACTTTGGTTGTACCTATAGTTCGTGTTGAGAGTGTATACTAAAAGCCCGAATTTTATGTATACATTAACTATTTGATTTTATGAATAAAATTTTTGGTTGTATTTTCAATTGAGAATGATGAATGACATATGTGTCTATTATTTAATATAGTATATGAATTGGTATGTAGAGTTGTATGTGTGCATACAGAAGACAAATTCATAGGTTCTTATAAAATATGAGATTAGGTCACAACCAAGATGGAGTTGGACATACCATCGGTATAGTTGTGGTGTGATATTGTAGTCGGCTTATCTTGGTGACAAAAAGCGGGAATTGCTTTACCTTATCATACTAGTACACTTTGTGTGTATTGACCGGACCAAATACAAATCAATTGTTCTAGCTGACTGTATGAATAATTGTGCATTTGGATATTTGTTATTGAATTTTTTACGCTCTTAATTTATTGATGATTATCATTACGTGTGCATATGGTGTATGAGACTTTGATTTTACCAAAGGATGAGGTCTAAATTAAAGGCCAATAATTCCAGGAAAGTTGGGTCACCACATTATATGTATGATGGAAGGTAGTTAGTCAATAGAATTCACGTTCCTATCGGGATTGCAAATACCCTCTTGAGGTGGGTTATAAAGTTTGGATTTGTGCCTAAGTCTTGTAAGCATATTTTAATTAATCCAGCGCAAACAAATGAGTTAAGCGGATTTGCTCAAGGATTATAGATATCGATTAAATATATGATGTCAGTGACATGTATTTAATTGATGGGTATTTGGTACTTAATGTGAGGAGGCGAATTAAACAATTATAACTTGAGGGACTCAAATTGTAATTTGAGATAATATGGAGAGTTATTCAATATTAGTTTTTTTGGTGAAAAATATAATATTCATATTTAAAAGTAAAACCTTGTATGATGGGTTTGGACTTTTAAATATGGTGTGACCCATATATTATTTCCTTTGTAGGTCCCCTACTTAGCCCAAATAAGAATTAAGTTGGACCAAACAGGTTATGAACTAAATAAGAGAGAATTGGGCTTGTTGTATTACGCAAGCTTATGGTCGGCCCACTCTAAGAAACCCTAGAGTGGGGGTCGGCCAAGGGTATTATAAATACCCAAGCTTGGCCGGCTATACAATCTACAACACATACAAGTGTGTGAAAAGTTCCTCCCAAGGTATTCTCTCGTTTTAGTTCATTAGTTTGGTGCTAACGATCTTCATTGGAGAGACCACTCTCCACATCAAGGATTGATTCTAGGGAATAAGGAGGAACATTTGTAAGTCATAGAAGTCCGAATCTCATCTCCTTATGGATCATCATTCGAAAAATCCAAAAGGTATTTTTCTAAATCACATAACTAGGATTCTGCAAACTTGGGTTGATTGAATATCGTTCTAAAAGGATCATGAACATGTATGGAGTTTTAGAAAGTTTCCGTTGCATAAACAAAAATGTTGAAACCTAAAACTCTATTTTACAAACGATTTTTCTTACAGTTCAACACTGCGATAACACCGAAGTAGGTACTTCACCTGCTGACTAGTATGGAAGTATGAAGGATCTTCTTTTGGGGACTTCAGACTCCATTTGTAGTATGGCCTCAACCTTCTCTAGATTCGCTTAAAGTTCCCTACTAGTGGCAAGGAAACCAAGGAACTTAATTCCCAGAGCTTATTCCAAATACGCATTTGTCAGGGTTCAACTTCATCTGGAATTTGGACAAGGTATCGGATACCTTCTGAAGGTTAGAAGGGTAATCTTCAGCCTTACCACTCTTTACAACCATGTAATCCATATAGGCTTCAACCGTCCTTCCTAGATGATCAGTAAAAATATAATTGATTAACCTCTAATAAGTGGCACCAACATTCTTCAGTCTGAAGGGCATAACTTTGTAGCAATATGTTCCTTCAGGAGTGATGAACGAAGTGCTCTCCTCATCATTGGAGTTCATCTTATTCTAATGGTAGCCTAAGTATGCATCTAGGAAACTAAGTAGTTCCTGGCCAGAAGTAGTGTCTACCAACTGATCAATATTAGGAATGGGATAAATGTCCTTTGGGTAGGCTTTGTTCAGATCTGTGAAATCAACACACATGCGCCACTTCCCATTCGACTTCTTGACCATAACTACATTGGCTAGTCATTATGGGTATTGAGCTTCCCGTATGAAGCCTGAGTCGAGTAATTTTTTTACTTATTCCTTGATGGCATTTTGTCTTTCCAGGGCAAAGTTACGCTTCTTCTGCTTGATTGGCTTAGTCCCTGATATGACATCCCTGCTAATCCTTGGCATTTCATCCGCACTTCATGTAAAATTTTCAATGTTAGTAAGGAGAAGCTTGGTTACCTCCTTATCTTCCTTCACCATGATGGGAAGAAGCGCTTCAGCTGGCTCTGGCTTCAATACTTTTTCTTCCACCCAAACATCCAAACTTCCAACTGAGATGGAAGTCTTTTTCTTATCCTTCAAGTCGGTGTAGTACATCATTCGAGCCAATTTCTGGTCCCCTTTTACTTCTCCTACCCGATAAGAAGTTGGGAACTTCATTTTGAGGTGGTAAGTAGAGACTACCGCCCAAATTTTGTGAAGGAATTGTCTTCCAATAATGGCATTATAGGGAGTCTTCAAATTTACCACTAGTAGGTCAATCATATGTATAATGGTCTGAGGCTAAGTTCTCAAAGTGATTGGTAGGGATATAACTGCCTTGGAAATTATTGACTCTCCTGCAAATCCATACAAAGGAGTAGAGAAAGTCTTCAATTTATCCTCTGAAATCTTCATCTCCTTAAAAGCATGGTAAAACAAGATGTCTGTTGCACTACTATGGTCCACCAAGACCTTCCTTGCTGTGAAGTTGGCAATAACTGTTTCTACTACAAGTGCGTTATCTTGGGCATCTTGGACGTCCTCAGCATCCTTCTCTGAGAAGGTTATTCTTTCTTCATCCCTTCTGGGCCTTTTATTTTTCACAACTACTTCATTGATTTGGGTATAAGCCCTTCCTGCTGGGGAGCTTTCCCCTCTTGCCACTAGTTCTCCAACAATTATTCCAATAGTTTCAGCAGTTCCTCTTTGGTGAAGAGGAGAACCATCCCTTCTTCTTTGTCTCCTTCGATCTTTATCCCTTTTGTCATCAGTTCTTCTTCTTTTCTCTTCTCTATCCGAAGTAAATTGCTTAAGATAACCCCTCCTAATGAGACTTTCAATTTCATCCTTCATATGCCTGCAATCGTCGATATCATGCCTATGGTCTGAAGTACACTTCCTAGCCTGGGCTCTCATTTTCTTAGGCCACTTCAAGATATCTCTTTTCCCTACTTCTAAGAGGATGTTATGCAATGTGTTATTAAAAGAAGTGTAGGAGCTATACCGTGGTGCTGGGCCTTGATCAGTCTTCCTATGGAATCATCCTTCCTCTTATCACTTCTTCCCTCCGACCTTCCTTGCTTCTCTCCTGGTGGTAGTAAGTCTTTCTCAGTTCTCCTCGAGGCGCTCGAGCCTTTTTTGTTAAGGGTCGAGGAGAAAGCGAACTGAGAAATTTTCATCATGTCTTCAAACTGCATGAACTTATCCCCCTGGCGTATAGTTCTCCCATGCTCTTTGGGCATTTCTTGGTCAATGAACGCACATATGCTTCGTCCTTGACCGTCCTTACTAGGGCTAAAATGACTACTTCTACCTGGACATGTGGGATCTCCAAGCATGCTTTGTTAAATCGACCGATGAATGACCTAAGGGATTCTCATGGTTCATGATCAAGATTAATCAGGTCAAGACTAGTCTTTGCCATCCTCATTGCAACGAAGAAGTGCAGTATAAGTTTCTAAGACATATCTCCAAAATTGGTCACACTATGTCTTGGCAATTGATTGAATCAAGTCCTTGCTGGTCCAAAAAGGGTCGATGGGAAGATCTTACACACTATCAGGTCATTTGTCCCCCGACACTCCATCATTGATTTCAAGCCGTGGATGTGATCACAGGGACCGGTCAGACCTTCATACTTCTCCAATTTTGGAACCACAAGGTGACAGGGCATTTCAGCTTCTAGAACTTCAGAAGCTAAGGGAGTTAGTTTACTGTCTCACACTTTCTCCATCGGTTACACCCCTTGTATGGCTACATTCTTCTTGTTCATTTCTTCCAAGTGCCGACCTACATCCTTATTGTAGGTGGTTCTGGTCCCCCTTCTAGTGCTTTCTCCAACAGTACGATCTGGGTTCCCCAAATGAAAAAATTAAACTTATACACTTGTTCGATCGAACGACTAAAATTATCTCCCTAACCTCAAAATCAACACTGATAAGGCTTGACTTTTCTCCTCCACCACTGGCCTCCATGGCCCTTCCCTCAGTCGCATCCTTGACAAACAAACCAAATAAACCAAACCAACTGCTCAAACAACAATGAAACCAACAAGATTAAAGAAATGTAACAAAAATCCTTAAAGCAAACTGATGATGTCTGAAATAGATTCGCCCTAACAGACAAATCAGTTAAGTTGGACCGAGCTAGAATAACTGAATTCCTTCCTTCTTGGTGAGTGTTTGCTTCCTTCCTTCCTACATAGATAGTAAACGTAAGCTACGATAGGGCCCCGAGGGTGTACTCGGGAGGACCTTTCTGACGCTAAAGTCAGTACAATACTAAACTTGGGAGGATGACTCGTTGTTCAGAGCTCTGCCTTTGCTTAGTAAGTGAATTTGAGTGTAGGAGTTGGACTCTTTTCCTGAAGGTGGAGTTGCCCTTTTTATATGCGTTTGAGCAGTTTGAGTTGTAGTAGGAGTCAAACTCTCTCTCACTGGTTTTTCAAAGAGTTTTTCCAATGGTAAATCTCATTCGTATCCCTCTCCAAAGGGGAGTAGGACTCTACTGAGAGTTGGTGTCCTCTTCGAACTCTTCATTGTTGGATCTGACCTTGGCATTGTTACGTCAAACCTTGCCATGGGGCTGGATGGATCGGTCTACCTTGGTAAGAGGAGGTGCACTAGGAAGGTCGGTCTTGACCTTCCTACCATGTGGTGTGGACTACCACTTCAGTGAGCGACCAAAGTAGGGACTTCGGTCATACCTATAGTTTGGCACTTAGATCATACCGAAGTGGTACTTCACTTGCTGACTAGTCTTGGCTTAGTTGTCACTTACGTGCCACGTGTTCCACTTCTATTGGTAGTGTCATTTTGGTAATATCATAAACAAAACCCCATACTCGAGGGATCTAAAATTTTAATCACACAGGAAAATAAAATCTAAAAATCCACTCTCTAGAAATCAAACCATAATCAGTGACAAACTCACAACCCCAAAACGCCACTCCTGTCGCAACAAACGGCATATCCAAGTTGTGTTACCACGACATATCTGAATTTTGTCGCAATTAAAAAGCTAAGCTTGAAAAGATTAGTGGCCCTAAAGTGGTTGCTCCTCAAGTACAGAAGACCAAGGTGTTCATCCGAACAAAAGTCCAAAGGATGGCAAGCAATCCCAAAACCGAAGGGACACTCTGCTTTGGATTGCACATGATGGGACAAAGTTGAAGATGATGAGGATCAAGTTGAAATCTTTGGTACAAAGTGAACAAGAAAGCGACGGCGAAGAGACGGAGACTACGAAGGTGAAGAGACGCCGACAATGACAGTGAAGAGACGCCCAGTCTCAATCAGTGACGACGAAGCCTGTTTTTACCGAAGAGAGGCTCAGGCAAATAGATGCTTAATTTTATATTAAAGAAACCTAGTATTTGATTTGTTGTCTTTTAGTTTTTTATTGAAGTTTTTCGGGTCACCAATGTTTAACGTCGTCATGCCAATGGGGCTATATTAAATGGTGTAATAACGGTTAACGTGACACGTCAGATGGTTGACTGCCCTAAATCCCCCAAATTTGTCCGAGTGGCCCAAGTGTAGCAACAGAAGTTTTTGAGTGACTGAGTTGGAATATTTGATCTTTCGGTGACCAAAATAAAATATTAGGTATCTTTCAGTGATCAAAAGTTTACTTATTACTTGTTATACATTTTTCAAGTTTGGTGGACATACCTTGGTTCACCCTTTTAGGTGTATATTTATCCTTATGTAATGAAAGTTTACAAATACAACGCTTAGCAAATACATAAAAGAAAATACATGGACATTACATTCCCTAACACACGATATCTTTTAAGTAAAGTGACATGATGCTTCCCTACGAACTTCATACTGTCAATGAGGCCAGCTCAACACGATCATCATCATTGGGTTTATCTTCCAATGGTACAGAAGCTTTGTTATCATCATTGGGTTTATCTTCCATTGGTACAAAAACTTTATAACGATATCCACGAGCACAAACCAGGTAATAGATGAAATTCAAGAACCCCATCCCAGCCAAAAGGAAGTAGAAATAGTCTAATCTACCTTGATTAAGATCATTTGCTAACCAATTGGGTTTGGTAGTTCGATGCACAATCGAGATCATGAAGCTGCTAAGGTAGCTTGCACCAGCCGCAGAGCAGAAAAAAACCGAGTTGCCAATGCTTCTCGTGTGCTCTGGGAACTCATTATTGTAAAATTCAAGTTGTCCAATAACATAGAACGCCTCGCAGAAGCCCAGAAGGATAAGTTGCGGAGACAACCAAAAGACTGACAATGGTGAAATCCCAAGGGGCTGAGGATGCGAATTCGCGGAAGCTCTTCGAGCCCTCTCAACCAATCCTGCAGCAACCATCGATAGAATTGAGAATATCAAGCCAATTCCCATCCTCGTCATAAGTGTGATTCCACCTTCTTGTTTGGTGCGTTTTCTAAGGAACGGAACAATGACTCGGTCGTAGAATGGGAGCCATAGCCCAAGTGCGATCATTGATATCACAATAATTGATCCTGCTGGGACTTGAAAATTGCGTCCGAGGTGTCTGTCCATCACTAAGGCTTGTGATATGGTAAATGTAGTTTGTTGTGCTATTGAGATGAGGCCAATAATACCTGTAGACCATATTGGGATTATTCTCACAAGGCATTTCACTTCTTCCACTTGTTGGATGCTGCATAGCCTCCATGGATTTGCGCAAGAACCATCCAGATTCAGGTCGTTTTCCTCTATTATGGCGGCCTTGCTTAAGAACCTAGGAAAACGAAATCAAAATCAACAATTAAGCTACTACAAAGAAGCTAGACTCGGATAAAAGGAGTCGAATAATAAAGCATTTTACATGGAATTATGGAAAGGACTTCTATTGTGATATATAGAAGAGTAGGTATATATACCTGAACTGGTTGGTAAGAGGGAGCTTGAACAATATAGTTTTCTTCAATGGAGGATCGAAAAAGGTCTCATCCGCCTTTCCATCTACCGAAACCCTAAGCCGGCGCTTACGATAAGCAGCAACGAGCACCTTAGCAATACTAGAAAATATAGTTCCCTCTGGTTGTTGGTGGACATAAATTCTTTTCCCAGCAAAGAAAATGATAATGGAGCAGAGCATTAGAATGGTAGGTAGTCCAAAGCCCAATACCCAACTAATGTTGGTCTGGATATAAACCACCAGAGTTAAGATAAATAGTTGTATCACAATTAATGTTGCATAATACCAGTTATAAAAACTGGCAATCCCTATTCTTCCTTGTTCAGTTGTTGGATCAAATTGATCAACACCAAATGGGATGCTACAAGGCCTGATTCCTCCGGATCCGATAGAAAGCAAGCCCAGGCCCATTAACAAGATACCCATATTAAGTTTGTTTGGGCGTTTGCATTGCCCAAGTAATTGCTGTTGTAGGTTGCATGATGGAGGATGCAGGTGCGATTCCCACGCCGTCAACGTCATCGTTATTTGTCCCTATATCGACCAAAAAAGATCATCATTATAAAATTTCAAGATTAGATCGATGTTTATATTATAATAATGATAATATATATGAAATCTTCATTACTGAAGTCTAGGGTACGTAAAATACTACTCCATTTTTACTCATTCTATTACTAAATAAATTAAGATTTAGTGACATTTTTTATTGGATAATCCTCAAAAGAATCAATACAGAAAACCAGGGTGCAAATATGGTGTGACCTAGTGTTGAAGAGTCTTGTGTTTCTTCTCATCAAGGTTCAAATTCTATTATAGGCAGCCTGCACAGATTTTTATCAGATTGCCCGGTCTGCGTGATTTGTATATATGCTATTGTGTAGACCCAATAATTTAACTAGTGCACGCCTAAAGTATAATGGTTGCAGGTTCCATCGTTACAAAAAAAATTCAATTCCGAAAAAGAAAATTCTTCTCCAAAAGCTTAAGTTAGTAATTATTTAACTATTGGGATAGGGGTCTCCTATTGATTAATTTTTTTTTTTTTAATTTTTTTATGGCATGGGAACCTCAGTTGTTGCACTTTGGGTGTACTGGGTAAATCTATGAATTCATTCAATGACCTACAAATCATGTGAGTCAGGTAAGCACATGATATTTTCATGTACGGGCACATAGGATCTAGTGCATCATATTGATTAAGTATGTGAATATTAAACCATTCAAAGTATCCGAATGGACTGACCTAAAACATAGAACCATCTTCATTATATCTATCTTCAAATCCATTAGTGGAAATGTCGTGAGGCGATCGACCAAATACCCAGCTTATGACCCAGAAGGACAAGTTATGCTTCTCCTATTGTTGTTGAACCTTTTAGTCAGATCTCTAGAAAAAGAGGGAAAGAAATAAGTAGGTGGCCGGCTATGCAAGGTTAGCTAGTTGGTCCTGCAGTCTAAGGTGCTAAAATCTCTCTAATTAGATTTTTATTATGTGTTTAAATGCCTAAGAAACAGGAGACCTTTTAATGTATTGTCTCTCACATTAGGCATATCTTTTCACTTGGTATCTATCATCTTCGTATTTTTAAGGCATCTATCATCTTCAAAAGGTCGAACTCTTAATTTAAATTATTTTCATCGGATGCATGGGCCCCCTACAATATTACAAGATAATCATTACAATATTAACATAATGCAAGTTTTATTCCTTAACATAAAAAAGGTGAGAGGACGTACAAGAAGTGCGGCGAAAGATGCAAAAGCGATGGTCTTGAATTTGCCTAGAAAAGCATCAGAAATGAGAGCTCCGAGTACAGGTGCAAAATTAGTAACGCCAGACCAGATGTTGATCAAATTTGCCGCGGAGGCTACATCCATGTGAAACACCTTTAGGAAGTACACCATTAAGTTTGCCAACATACCAAAAGTGGCCAGTCTTTCGCAGCTCTCGTTTCCTGTAATATAATCTATCCATCGTTACAAAACTGGACGATTGTCGATCCGAAAGCTAGAATGAAAGAAGAAAAGTCTGTGTGTGAGAGAGAGAGAGAGAGAGAGAGACGGAGAAGACCTAAAATGAACGGCATGGCTTTCCATCCTCCAGGCTTCTTGTGAGTTGTCAAATCTTGTGGTGGTTTTCTTCTTTCTTGTTTCTGGAAGAATTTTGGCCACCATGAGCTTATTCGCTTCTTGCTTTGTCCAACAACTTCCATTTTTTGTACTCACCCTAATTGCAAATTCATGTCATCTGAAGTGTTCATATATACAAATGCAAGACAGAGGCTCATATCATTGTAATTGCCACAAGTAAAAAACAAAAATCTACTTCATTTAAATAAGGAATAAGTTTTTTGCTTGGGTCAACTAAGGGGATGAGGGACCTGCAATATCAAGTTGTAATAAGAAATTTTATAAATAAACCTACAAATTTAAGCCAGATCTCTCACTAAGACACTGTGTGTGTATATATATATATATGGCTATTGTCAATAATTATTCTAGGACACAATATTTAAAGAATTACTTGTTGGAAAAAATTTACCGTACAAGTACCAAAATATGAAGAATCAACCTTGAGTCCCCCAGCTGGCTATAGCAATATTAATTTCAAGCCAAGTCAATCACCCTTAATCACATGCTATATACTTATGTTTATGAATTCAAAGACATTTACCCTCCTAAGCATGAGCTTTGACATGTTTTGAAGAACTTATATATTGATGCCCTTATAAATGTGTAAATATTGGAGTCTAGCAAAAAATATAATCTGCTGCAGGATATTGTGAGAACTTTAATATTTAGGCTCCGTTTGTTTTCGGAAAAAAATCAAATTCTAAGAAAAAAAATTCTTTAGATATTTTTCTTGACATATTTGAAAAAATATATATGTTGAAAAAATGAATATCTGTCATGCGAGGATTTGTGAGTTCTCCAAAAACTTGATTTTCCTTTAAAAAAAAGGAAGAAGAGAACTTTAATATTCATATATAAAAAGTTGTTATCACCATATAATTTGAGTACAAGACATCATGTGTGATTCCATACAGGGTCGGAGCCAGAGATCTGAAGAGACCAAATTAATATATAAATAAGTATATTTAAGATTAAATTTATCAATATAATATATTATTTTTCAAGGGCTGATTTGCATTATTTGTAAAAGAAAAAAAATTATAGGAGAGGAAAAGTATATTTTGAGTCGGACTAATTTTGTATGAAAAAAACATTTTAAGAAGGGCTTACTATAAAGTAAAACTTAAATTAAATTAAGTTAGAAGGGGTCATATTTTTATGGAATACTAAACCTATAAAATAGAATATAATTACTATTTTAAGTTGGTCATGGCCCCACTGTCAACCTACAGTCTGAATTGAAACTTGATGGATTTCTTATTAGTATTTTAAGTTGGGTAGGTAGGTTAGTAGGTGGTAATCACACGCTCCTGTTGAACGACGGATACATATCAGTTTCGGGCTCCATGGAGTAGCTGTTCACTTCGACAGTGTCACGTCCCATGCATGTCAAACCAGTAGATGATTAATTTGTTAAATTTTGAGTACAAAATCTAGACCATGCACGTCAAACTTGTTGTGGTACAAGTGGATCCCATGTGTTGGAGTCAACAAGGAGGAAACTAATTTTTCCTTCCCTCATGTCGTTCCCAATAAAATTGTTGTGTGTGCACACTTTTGTATTTATGCCCCATTAAAACTCCACTCATGCTCTTTTGTTAGGACATGGATGAGTATAAAGTGTGTTTTATTGGTCCAATATTGGAATGGATGTGTACAATGGTACAAATTTATTGTCCCCATGTTCAGCCAAGCAAGGAGACATGAGAAATTTTTGGCCCCCCTATTGGCTCCAACACATGGGTCCCACTTAACCGACACTAATAACTATACCAAAAATTAATATTGAGTCTCACCTCTATTACATCAAAAATCAAGCCAGCAAATTTACATCATTGTACTAATACATTTTGTTGGCCCTAGCAAATTTACACCAATGGGGTTGTTTAATTTTACATCTCTTTTTTGCCGTTGATATAAACAGGCACGTGCAGGGGCGAAACCAGGTCATCATATGAGGGTGTCGCAGGGCGGACAAATGATTTTATGTGGTGTTCTAGAGAACTAGGACCCCTTAAGATTGTAAATGAACTCTTAATTTAACGAGAGTTTACTCTTTAGCAATGCATGGATGAAGTGGTATTCACAACCTTCCTGTTCTACAATTTCATATTATCATAATGGTCGTGATCATTATTTTTGTGACCTTTGCTTGTGATTAAGACTACAAGGCCGGCATTTATAAAATAGTTGTAAGAGCACCTGCATCAGATTATCTCCACAAATTCCCTAAAATACAGACAAAATGTCACTTTTCCTTATTTTACAGTTTCTCTATCCAACCAACACTGCATCAGATTACCTATCATATTCTCTATTGTATTAAAATAATATTTATTTCTCTTTCCTTTATTTATTATATTCATATAAATTACTTCTATTTAAAATAATAAATTAATTACATTTAAAACAATATATTAATTAAAATAATAAATTAATGTTATTAAAAATTGGAGAAAAAAATTGAGGAGAGAGAAAGAAATGAGTGAGGAGAGAGAGAGAGAGAAAGGGGTTGAGGAGAGAGAGAGGAGTGAGGAGAGAGAAATAAATGAGTGAGCAGAGAGAGAAGAGAGATAAAGGAGTGAGGAGAGGAGAGAGAAAAAGATGAGTGAGGAGAGAGAAAGAAGAGAGAGAAAGAGGAGAGAGAAAGAGGAGAGAGAAAGAAAGGAGTGAGGAGAGAGGGAAAAAGTGAGGAGAGGAGAGAGAAAGAGATGAGTGAGGAGAGAGAAAGAAGAGAGAGAGAGAGGAGAGAGAAAGAAAGGAGTGAGGAGAGAGAGAGGGATTGAGGAGAGAGAGAGGAGAGAGAAAGAGAGGAGTGAGGAGAGAGAGGAGGGAAAAAATGAGGAGAGAGGAGAGAGTAAAGTAATAAAAAATATTATTTTATGTTTAGGGAAGTGAATAGTGGTTCTCTAGATGTAGGGAATCACTGTTCATTTTCTATAAAATAAGGAACCTCTAGGTAATCTGATGCAGAGCTCTATTTTGACAAATTCTCTATAATCTTTTCATATTTTACAGACAGATCCATGTATAGGTAATCTGATGTGGATGCTCTAATTAACACATCAAAGCCGGCCCCTTAACCTAAGGTGGTTAGACAAGTGCAGGCACCATCTTTTTTTTTCTCTATTTTTTTATGTAAGTTTTTTTTTCCCTCAGAGACCATACATCGAGAGGTAAATTGTGTTCACAAATTCCAAATAGGAATAATCTTTTACAAAATCGTCACATGAAACACAAATCACATAATGTTTGGTCTCTAACCGTGTACCCTAACTAGATTCAAACGAGAATTTATTCTAAGCATGTATCACAATAGATTCAAGTATACACACTATCACAAAGTATAAACAAGTATATAATTTACACACTTACAAAAGATAAATATACGAGTTTAGGTTTAGTCGTATAGTAACTAGAATAAGATGAATTTCAATATCCAAAGATAACATCAATAGATATCATGGCCATAATATATATTTGTATGAATAGTCACTAAAGATAATATCAATAGATGTCTGACCAAACATCAAATAAGTGTGTGGAGCGAAGTTATCCTTGTTGCATGATTGAACATCTTCCTTATTTGATGGTGTTTGTCTACTAGCTCACATCTACAAGCCACTCTCCAACTTGACATTTCGCTTTCCTGAAAACAGTACTAAAAACCTGACTGACACCAAATGAGTGTACAAACTTACCTCAAGTGCAAGGTAGTCAGTAAGTAATATATTCAGTGAGACCATATCGAATCCACAAGGAAACAAATGCAAATTTGGTGGATGAATAAAAACAACTAACTAAAGAGTACGCAAAGAATAATGAATAATATGAGGAAACGCAAAAGGACCGAATGTCTCGGTAGCATGGAAAGAGTTTGTAACCAACTAAAAAAAGTTCTATGAAAACAAGTATTTAAAAACTCGAGCCTCTAATTCTTTCTAGTGGATGATCAAAAAATCTCACATTCAATGTAAGCTTGCAAGCACACACAATCATGCACAATGAAATTGTGTGATATCACCAATCATGCAAGTGCAATGGGAAATTGGCCATAAAGACTCAATTCATATATGGAAGTCATTGGGCTTATTGATCTATGATGAAAGTTTAGAGGTAGTCACCTAATCTTATGTATTAATGTTCCTAGCACAGTTTGGCTTTGTTAACACCCTAGTTCCACACTCAAAGGCCAATTTAACATAACCTTACGATATTCATTCCATAAATTCTACAATAACCAATAATCAACTCACACAATCGATGACTATGCAATTAACTTAAGCAATTAGAAAAATGATGCATTTTCAAGATGAGCTCAAGCTTTTGAGTACGATGTGCTTTCGTCTATTGTCAAATAAACCTATATATTTGGCGTATGTAATGTGGACTCACCCCTAGTCTAAAATTCCGAACAAGTATGTGGATATCAACAAGAGAAGGAACAAGGATCAAACCATTGGACGAGACTGGGTTTGGTTTTTTTTTCTTTTGTCTTCACAATTTTTTGTGTTAGTTTATATATGATGGCCAGTTTATCTATTTAATATCCATGAATCAACCAATACATGCTTAATAATACCGAATACCATGGAACCTTTCTTTAGCTCACTTGAATTTTTAGTTCTTTGCCAAGAACTTCTTTGCAATATTGATTTTTTTGTTTCTTCTTCTCTGAGTTGGTGATTAAAATTTTAGAATATTGATATGTAGTTTGATGGGCATGTGTAAGCATCAATCAATGTTAATTGTTGGTTATACTTTTCGTGAACCTAACAATTAGGAAAAGCAGCAAAATATAGGTATACCATTTATGGAATCAACTCATGTTTCTTTGTTTTGAAAAAAGTTGGAGAGGTAGCATATAGGATAGCCTTTCATCCGTCTCTTTCGGGATTTCACAATGTGTTTCGCGTGTCTACAAATGAATGGTAGAATTGAAACAGTTCCAACTACAGACAAATTTATCATACGAGGAACAACCAAATAGGATCGTTGACCATGAGAAGCAAGTGTTAAGGAGTCTACTGTAGAGGGCAGAATCTACAATCAAAGGTTTACATCGTTGAGCCACCAGCAACCTGTATTCTGGACAGAGAAAACAGGATGAGAACGTTGCACCGGCGTGGTACCTACCAAAGACACTCCGACGCTTAAATTAGAATGATCCTCAAAAGCCCTTTGTGAACAATGCTCAAATATTAACGTAATGAATATATAAATAGGCTAGAATGTCATTTCGAGATGGGGATTCAGGTGGTATTCCAAGTAGAATATCCTCTAAGGAATGGTCGCTCTCCAGGAAATAAGGTTGAAACTTGGTCAGAATTTTGATCCCCCTTCTCTTGCTCCCCTCCTCTTCTTTATATCCCTCTGTTCTTGCCAGGTTACCATTTTTTTCCTCTACCCAACCTTCTCTCCCACTACTCTCTGACCCTTTTGACGCCACTCTATGATGGGACACGTCCCACGGAGTGACTCTAGGTGTCAGAAGCTAGACCTGTTGTGTCAATGGATAGGTAGAAGATATCTTCTTATGTCAAAGTCAAATCATTCAGATTGCTTCCTGCCATACTCCAAGTACACAAATGTGAGTTTATAAAGCATGAAGTGAGAGAATTAGAGAGTGAGACTACAATAACCTCGGGTCGAAAAGAAGGAGGCTCCTTTCTAGGTCTTGATATTCTTTCAGGTCTTCGACCGTCGAAGACACGTGTCTTCTACAGAGTTGTCGTGGTCGAACCCGAACTGGGCCTCTACCGTTGTTGGGTCTGTGCTATTTTTTGTCATTACATCTACTACACCATATGTGAAGTAGTAGTGGAGGAACTATATTGAAGGAGATGCAACATGAGAATTAAAGAAAGAGGTGAAAGGAAAACAAGCTTTTTGCTAGTCGCAAGGTTAGAGGACTAAACTTTTTTTAAGGGGAGATAACGAAAGGACCTAACCCTTGAAAGTATAGTAACTATAAGCCCATTGATCAATAGACCCACACATTTTAAAATTTAGGTCTTCACTATAAAAAACAAAAGAGAGGAGGCAAGAAGAGGGGCGACATAGGTAGTGTGTAGGTGCTCTTGGTGTGAGGGAATTGATCTTAGGTTTAATCTCGTCTTTGTTAAAGCAAAAGGGTAAATAGATGGGTCCCTTATTTTAAAAAATAAAGTTTTGGGCTTAACAAATACTACAAGGGATTCACTATTTACGTCGAAATAAACGGCGATCTTGTTTTGTCGCAATTAACACTACAATAGTGATGTCAATTATGGCGCTTGTGAATGAGAAATAAGTGCCGTTTATATGACTAACATTAAGTGGCAAATAAAAAATGTTGCGACAAATATATATACATTCAACGACGAGATTTCTTGTTGCCATAAATATATACAATATTATGTGGCGAGTATATATTTCTGAAAATGTCATTTAAGTACCTATTTGATAAATGTTGGATACATAGGCTCAACTAAAATTCTTTTTCCATATAAGTATCTATTTTCCACATAATCTCATATTTGCCTTTTTGCTTCAATAGGTATAGATCTAAGAAATACCCTAAATCTAAGACATCTCCCCTCCATCTCCACCATTGCCGTTGTCCATCTTTATCTCCACCACGACCACCATCACACCTCTACCATCATCTCCATCATATCTTCTTATTCTTCTTCTTCTTTGTTTTCATCTTCTTAGATCTAAGATGTAATATTAGATTTGAGATACTAATCTTAGTTCTGAGATTGTAAACTTAGATATGAAATTGTAATATGCAAGTTGAGCAATGCAATCGCAGTCATCTTTATCTATAATGACACTATAACACCAAAAAGTGTCTATGAGCTGTCAAAGTTATAATGTTACTATTTTTAACCTGTAATATTATACAATCACATATTTTAACTTATTTTGTTAATCTGCATATGTTATGTAACTATAATATTATACAATTATTAATAATCTGTAACATTATACAATCAAATATTTTAACTTATTTTGTTAATCTACATATGCTATGTAACTATAATATTATACAATTAAGATATTAGTATTTATATGACGTATGACTAGTGACATGGTATTTACAGAAAAACCAACTAGTAGGATTGCAAAATGTCACGTTGTTGGAATCACGCAAAATTTTATCGGGTGACTAGTTTCGACGTGGTGATTAAGGCCCCAACCAATTTTTACCAAATTCCACCATTTAGTGCCTTAGATGGGCTTTTAATGCTAATGTTACTTTTTCAAACAGTAACATCATCATGTTATTGTTTTGAAAAAAATTAATATTAGACTAATATTTACATACATTATAATGTTAATATATTGACATTGTATTTTTTAAGGTCATTTAATCAAATAAGAAATATGGCAAGGGTATTGTTTATTAATCAAAGTAAGGAAGAATAGAAACAACATATCTAAAGTTTTTTAAGCTTTAAATTGTGAAAAAAATGGATCTAAAGAGAGAGGAGAAGAAATCACTTGAGCAAATATTTTTCAGATCCAATAGAAACGAAAAAAAAGAAGGAAGAAGAAGAATAAGAAAGGAGGAGACGAAGAAGAAAGAAGGAGGAAGAAAGAAAGAAAGAAAGAGACGAAAGATATTGGAGGAAGAAGAAAGAGATTTGTGAGAGAAAGAATGTTAGGGGGTAGAAAAGTAATTGGACATTCAATGGGTATTTTTATGTCTATATGTTTTTTTGTTGGACCTAAATGTCCAAAAGTACTAAAGTGTGTACTGGCTTGGTATTGTCCCTATATATTTCAACGGTGAGACTTCTTATTGCCATAAATATATACGACATTATGTGACGAGAGTTGTCGCCATTCAAATCAGAAGTGCCTTCTCAAATCAAAGGTGTCGAAATTAGGGTTTCGAAACTCGAGTTCTCAAACATTTGATTTGGGATCGATTTAGGTGTTGGTGGGATCTCAGCCTCCATTCGGCAAGTAATTTTTTCGATGGCCTTCCCCTCTTTTGGATTGGAGTTTTTGTTTTTCCTTTTTAGGGTGATTGCATGCTAATGTTGAGTCTATATATATGTTAATGTTAATTATTCGATTATGGTGCAAAGACAGTGTATGAAGCACTAGCCCTAAGATAGTCTTTGCTTCATTCATCTTCACCTTATAGAGAAGAGACTGCTTGTCGATTGTTAAATGCTAGCAGCAAAAGGAGTGTTTATGCACATTTATCTTCACCACCGCAGAGGTGCCTCATGTGCCTCCATGATTTAGTTTCTCATTGTTTTTGGAGTTTTATTTGTTGGTTTTGTGGTTCTTTTATGCTTAGTAGAATTGTTAATTGTCTATGGTATCTGCTGTTGGAAATAACAACTAGCAGATTGCATGTATAAAAGTTGCAGTTACAATTATATATATGTATCAAGTAATCAACAGATGTAATAAACCGAGCACAATAACATATATATTATGAGCAGCTATATCAACATGCATGAACTCAGTAACATAAGTTGATCAACAACATCACATATGAGTACAAAACAACTGCTATAATTAAAAAACCAAACCGAAAAAATGAAGCAGTTGGACAGGAGATGAGGGAGCCAGGTACGCCTTAGCAAATCTCCTTAAAAAGAATTTGTCCCAGCCAATTGGTGCGTTTGCTTTCTGGACAGTCTCTTCCCAAGATACAACACTCCACACCACAAGTAAGCGGCATAACAATACCGGTGGACTTGATCGAACCGAATAAGAACAACACTCTCGGACAGAAAGAAGAACACAGACGCAAGGGAGAAAGAAGGATGATTTGTTTCTGGTGTCTTATAGACTTGCTGCCAAGTTTCTCCTTATATTGGAGAGCTCAACAACTACCAGCCCAAAAAAAAAAAGTGATCCACATTGATTTTTGGGTCTGATTCTCTCAACTGCCTTGACCAGGTAGTGGGGCACAGATATTGCGGGCCAGACTCAATAAATTTGAAAAGGTTATATGTCTACATTCAATGTATTTGGATTACTAATGGGCCAAAAAATTTAAAAAATTTTGTGCAAAAAGTTAGGACACATTGGGCCTACGAAAGCCCAAGTCCACGCATGAGCCCGCCTGCCTTGCCAGGCCTGACCGATCGGTTGGCCCGGCTTGGTGGGTGGGTGCATGCGTGTGTGTTTTCAATCCAAGCTCATAGTGGAGAGACTCTCCCTCCTACAAAAGCTTGGGTGCCCTTGGGCCCAATGCCTTCATACAAACATTAGGCTTATAAACACAACATCCACATTGTATTTCTCCAATGTGGATTCTCATACACACACTTATTGCACTTTGTTCTTCATGATTAACATGGTTATTTTGAAGTCAATTTCCATTCAACCAAAAAATGGTTTTGGACCATATTAAACTCCAAACTCTTCTCTTCATATTGAAGATTAAGACCCATCATTTATTATTCAATGACTCATTAATTAGTCATGAAATTTAGGTCAAACTATGATTGACCACCATTTTTCCAACATCTGCTTCATTCAGTTGCTTTCTTCTTTGCTATAGAATTAATGTTTTAGAAGCTATGGCTATAGTTTTGTTGTTGGTGTTTAAGTTGGCTAGGAAATTAGGTATGAGCACCACAACATTGTTTTTGTTTTTTTTTCTTCATATTATGAATTTCTTCTATTGTTGGAAATTATGGATATGATGCCTTGGATTGAAGAAATGCTCTTAAAGAAGATAGTCTCTATTATGATTTATTTTTGCATTTGTTGGACTCATGCATATACTAATACCTATGTCCTATATCTTGGGGCATGAATCCTATTATTATACATCGGTTCTCTTTCTTGATCATTTGTTATAGAATTTCACTTGAATTTTATTCAAACGACCTTTATGTTGGTAATTTTATTTGATTGTATCATATCAAGATGAATTCATGTATTTTTCACATGGAATCCTATATTATGATTTTTTGAGAGAACTATACATATGTAATTTTTATTTTTTGACTAGTGTTTGGTCTTGTAATACGGACGATATCCTTCATGAAACAATCATGTGGCAGTGTAGTGTCAATCAGACACAACCCACGCTAGATAGTGATAGTGTAATGGAACTAACCCCAAAAGAGGGTTTACACGTGTACTTGGTGAAATATCAGGTTTATGATTTCAGACCTAGAGGTTTTGTCAACACTATCAAAAAGGCTGCTCAAGAGAGTGTGGAACATCTGATCCAAGAAAATTGAGACATGACAAGAAGGATGAGTCAATTAGAGGAAATCTTTGACGCTCGTGTGGATGCACGTGTTCAATCAACAATGGAGGCATTTATGAAAAAATTTCAACAAGGTTCTCAAACCTCGACCTCTACGGTAGGAACATGATTATGTGAGGTTAATGTTTTTGGTATTTTAGTGAACATGATGTATGTAAGGTTTATGTTTTTAAACTGTGAGGAAGATACTTCTCATGTTGTATAAAGATATAACTTTACTAGCTATATGTTGATTATGCTTTATTTGACTTCTTCGTTATATGCTTGATTTGTGAAATTCTGATGACAATATTACAGGAGCAATGGAAAATACATATATAGTATTATATATTGAGC
The DNA here is from genome assembly GCF_013401445.1 of Tripterygium wilfordii. Taxonomy (NCBI): domain Eukaryota; kingdom Viridiplantae; phylum Streptophyta; class Magnoliopsida; order Celastrales; family Celastraceae; genus Tripterygium; species Tripterygium wilfordii. Next base: position 7,838,890 of record NC_052237.1, on the reverse strand, counting down.
AATAATGCAAAAAATATAATTACATTTGCGGCGACAAAGGTTGTCGTAAAATATTTAACATGTCGCCATATAAACTAAAAATATTACCATATTGGGCTAACATTTTACGGCTAAATGTTTACCGTATTGGGCTAACGTAAAAATGTATGGTGGCATATGTCGCCGTATATAACTAACCTATTACGGTGACTTAAATTGTCCTATATAACTGACCTATTATGACGACAATCATGTTTCTATGTATAAATATCATTTTTCATTCCAAAAACAGTAGTGCACGTTAGCCCAACTTTTAGGAGCCCAACTCAACCCAAGTCTAGAAATACATGTTAGCTTTAGAAAAAATTATATATTTGGAATCATCGTATAAAACTCTTTCCAACAAGATCCATTGTTGATAGATTTTACCTAGTCGTTCTTAATTCCATTGTTTTCAAAAACAATGTAATTAAAAATGACCAGTAATGGAATTTCAAAACAATGAATTTTGGACTAAAAATAATGGATTATGAATTGTGCTTTAAAAAACAATAAATTTTGAACCAAAAATAATGGATTTTGGATTGTGTTTTTAAAAAATAGTGCATTCTGGACTGTGTTTTTGAAAAACAATGAATTCTAAACTTTTTTTTTTTTTTTTTAAAATGAATTCTTGACTGTGCTATCAAAAAATAATGATATCTAGACTAAAAAAAAAGGATTTTGTATTGTGTTTTCAATAATAATGGATTCTGGATTAAAAATAGTGGATTCTAAGCTAAAAACAATGGATTATGGACTATTATTACATAAAAATAATGAATTATGGGATAAAACAATGGAATTGAAGTTTGAACTCTAAACTATTATGTTTTATGCATTCATGAATAAATTCAATTGTTTTTGAAAATAATGTAATAATAGTATAAAGTATGAAATTTGATTTTTCTCATATCAAATTTGATTGAAATGATATATTAGAACACATTTGTAATTGGTTAAAACAATGTGATTGAAGTTTCAACTCTGAACCAGAGTGTTTTATCCATTCATGAAGTAATTCAATTGTTTTTGAAAACAATGGAATACCAGTATAGACTATGGAATTGACCTTTATGAGATCCAATTTCATTGAAATGAGATATTAAAACATATTTGTAGCGGGTTAAAATAATTGAATTGAGGTTTAAACTTTGAACCAGAGTGCTCTATCCATTCATGAAGTAATTCAATTGTTTTCAAAAACAAAGGAATAGCAGTATAGGCAGTAGTATGTACCTGGTTCATTTCATCCCATGTTCTTAAATCGTCGGCCAATTTCAAATTAATGTACACCTAAATTTAAAATGTTCAAGTAAGTTATAGTTTTGATTTCATGAAAACAATCAAGTTGCAGAAGCGACCACACTTGTTGAGCTATATAACAGTTTAAGCGAAGAAATCAAACAAGCTACAATTAAACCACAAAAAACAAAGAAAGTTAAGTACCAAAGCAAACAAATATAGAATAAGCTGAAAAAACATTTCTAATTCTTGACACAAGGATGCCTAGAGTCATGACAATCATAAACGTATCTCTTCATTTGATCGAAAGATTTCCCAACTACGACTTAAGAGCATGCACATCAGATTACCTAAATATGGATTTGTCTGTAAAATAGGGAAAGACTGTAGAGAATTTGTCAAAATAGAGTTCTGCATCAGATTGCCTAGAAGTTCTCTATTTTACAGAACATGAACAGTGATTCCCTATATCTAGAGAATCATTATTCATTTCCCTAAATATAAAATAATATTTTTTATTACTTTACTATCTCTCCTCATTTTTTCCCTCATCTCTCTCCTCAATCCTCTCTCTTTCTCTCTCCTCAATCATCTTTCTCTCTCCTCACTTTTTCTCGCTTTCTCTCCTCCATCTCTCCTCACTCATCTCTTTCTCTGTCCTCTCTCTCTCCTCACTCCTCTCTTTCGCTATCCTCTCTCTCCCCTCACTCCTTAATTTTTTTCTCTCTCCTCACCTTTTTTCTCTCCTCATCTCTCTCCGGCTACATCTCTTCTTTCTAGATCATGAAATTAAACAAAAAAAAATAATTAAACTTCTCCAATTTTTAATAACATTAATTTATTATTTTAAATAACATTAATTGATTAATATTAAATATAATTAATCAATTGTTTTAAATGGAATTAATTTATTATTTTAAATATAAGTAATTTATATGAATAGAATAAACAAAGGAAAGAGAAATAAATATTATTTTAATGCAATAGAGAATATGATAGGTAATGTGATACAGTGTTGATTGGATAGAGAATCTATAAAATAGGGAAAAGTGACATTTCGTCTGTATTTTAAAGAATCTGTTAAGGAAAACTGATGCATGTGCTCTAATGCAACTCAGAAACTTCCATTTATTAACTAGAACATACTAACTCTAAATTTCAACTGAGAAAAACGAAGTTTGCCAAAAATTTCGAAAATCGCATATATTTATTTTCAATCAAAGCAAACCCTAGACTACTTCATTTGGTTACATCATAACCACAATTTCATAACAAAGAAGCCTAAAATTGAATAAGAAAATCCAATTATAGCGACTATTCATATTTTCCAATCAAATCAAAGCAAATCAGAGAGACTTGAGAGTGGTCGCATTTCATGAGGTCCAAGAAGATTTGGGTAGCGAGTCGAAGCTCCGAATCAGAGTATCAGACCACCAATTTGATGGCCCTAAGGAGGCAGGGGTCGACATCTTGGGCCGTGGTGTTGGTGTCCTTGTCAATCGAAGTCCTGACCTTCCCTCTCTCATCATCTTCCATTTCTAAATAGAACATGTCGAAACGCCATGGTAGCTCTCTCTTACCAAGAAGCACTTTAGTTGGGTGGGTCAGCGACTCTGATCATTGGTAAGATGTTCGACCTTGTGTTCCAGTAGTGGTGAAGAGCTGGGAAGAGAGAGGGAGGGGGAGGGTAAATATAAGGGGTCCGTTTGGTAGAGTGGTTGGATTGATTTTCAATGCTAATGGAAAAGCTGTGGAAAAAAAACTGAGCTAAAGGTGTGGAATATGTTGTGATGTGTTTGGAGAGTTAAAAGCTGACGCTAGCGGAAATGCTGTTGAATTAAATTATTATAATATTAGATTTTACGATCAATTTATTAAATTTAATATTAGATTTAATCTAATTTTATTAAAATTTATTTTAAGCATAATTAAGTTTATTAGTAAAATAATTAATTTTATTAAATATTAAATTTATGATTTTATAATAATTTTTGTCATTAGTTTAATCTTACATTTAATTTAATAAATATGATTTATTGCTAAAATTAATGTCAAGTATAAATTTTAAATATTGTAACTATTTTAATAATTAATTTTTATGTAAAATTAATTAAGATAATGTGTTAAGTTAATAATACTTAAAATAAAATAATTACATAAGTGGGCCCTCTCTCTCTCTTATGCGCCCTTAATTGCCCAGCACAAGTGGGGCCCTCTCTTTTGTCCTGTTGTTAAAGGCAACTCCTATCAGTGGCCCCAACATAAAATAAATTTGTTTAAAAACAAAGGAAGGGGGAGCTTATGAAATGCGGTCGGATCCTCTGACATATAGCCAGCGAATCTGCTGTCATCAGGGGTTGTTTGGTACAACGGCATCGAAAAACGGGTTCATTAGCGGAAGATAAGAATTAATTTTTAGGGTTTATGAGAGAGGATAGTGTGCGTTTTTTTATTATTGTCGTGTAGGATGATGATTCACCATGCTACATAAATTTGGGTGGTTGTTGGACTATCATAGGCTTGGGCTCCATGTCATTTTTCGTTTCAAAAATATTGTCATGATTCATTTTCTTTTATATTTTGCCGAATATGGTATTAATTTAGAAAACATAGTTATCCAAAAGTCGACGCTTTAGGGAGTAACATATACTCCATGCTACACGAAGGTAAGAAGTTCCATTTATTTAATTGCACTGGAGGAGGATCGCTTCCTAAAAACAAAAGAAAATTTGCACCAATACAATTCACTCGTCTTCATCACTTCATACAATATGTGAGTTCAAGCTTTGGCTGTGCTCTGCTCAACATCATGCTGAGGTTCATCTTCCACTTGTTTAATGGTTTTGTACCGATAACTCCGGGCACAGATTAGGTAATAGATGAAATTCACAGCACCCAACCCAGCGACAAGGAAGTAGAAACGGTCTAATCTGCCTGAATTTAGATCATTCGTTAACCAATTGGGGTGACTAGTTGTTCCGGTGGTATTATGCACGATCGTGATCATCAAGCTGCTGAGGTAATTAGCACCAGCAGCGGAGCATGAGAAAAGAGAGTTAGCAATACTCCTCATATGCTCAGGGAACTCTGTGTTGTACAATTCAATTTGTCCAATAAGATTGAATGCCTCAGATAAGCCTAGAAGGACAAGTTGTGGAGATAACCAAAATACTGACATTGGCGATCGAGGGTGCGAATTGGCAGAAGATCTTCTCGCCCTCTCCACCCATCCGGCGGCTACCATTGACAGAATCGATAATATCATCCCAATTCCTATCCTCTGGAGAAGTGTGATTCCGCCTTCGATTTTGGTGCGTTTTCTAAGGAATGGAACTACAATTCTATCGTAGAAAGGGAGCCAAACCACTATTGGGATCATTGATATGACGATGATTGATCCTGTCGGGACTTCAAAGTGGGGTCCGAGGTGTCTATCCATTATCAAAGCCTGTGATATGGTGAATGTGTTTTGTTGTGCCATGGAAATGAAGCTAATAATGCCTGCAGACCATATTGGTACTATTTTTAATATGCATTTGAGCTCTTCTACTTGTTGGATGCTACATTGTCTCCATGGATTTGCACAAGAACCATCTGGTTTCAGGTCGTTGTTCTCTATTAAGGCAGCCTTGTTCAAGAACCTAATAGAGCGTCAAAGAAACATGACCTCGTTAATAATTATTGTTGGGTGTTAGGAATTGAAGTCGATGCAGTAAAACATCAAGCAAGGTCTGCTGAACATTTATACCTGTACTGGTTGGTAAGACGGAGCTTCAAGAAAGTAGTTTTCTTCAATGGAGGATCATAGAAATTAGCATCAATCTCTCCGTCCATAGGAAGCAAAACTTGACGCTTATGATAGGCAGAAACCAACACTCTAGCAATGCCCGAGAACAGACTGCCTTCGGGCGGTCGATGGACATATATTCTCGTCCCAACAAACAATAGAACGATAGAGCATGCCATGAGAATGGTAGGTATACCAAAACCAAAGACCCAGCTAACGTTGTCCTGGATATAAACCACAAGAGTTAATGTAATTAAGGTTACCACCGTAGATGAGAGGTAGTACAAGTTAAAAAAGCTGGCAATCCCTTTCTTCCCTCGTTCTGTCGTTGGATCGAATTGATCAACACCAAATGGAATGCTACATGGTCTTATTCCTCCTGCTCCGATGGCCATGAAGCCGAGTGCGAGGATCAAGACACCAAATTGAAGATTGTTTGGGCCTTTGCAATGATGACCATGTGGTAGTTGTAGTACGTTGCATGCTGGAGGATGCAATTGCGGTAACCATGCCGTTAACGTCAACGTTATAAATCCCTAACATTGATGATTTCATTATTAACTCTGATGATTTCATTCTTGTAAGTTAATGATCGTTAGACATGAGCATGCTTTTAAGCTAAGTTTGAGAGGAGGGTTTGCGGTGGTTAGAAAATCAACTATTTGGTAGGGTTCGCTACATTTTTGTTGAAAACCGCGAACTCTTCCCTTCTTAGCAACCGCGAACCCTCTTCTCAAGGTTAGCCTTAAGAGCATAGTGATGTTGTTGTGCAATTAGGTACGTACCAAAAGAGATGCGAACGATGCAAAAGCAATGGTCTTGAATTTTCCGATTAAGGCATCGGAAATGAAAGCACCAAACAAAGGCGCGAAATTTGTGATACCAGTCCAGATGTTGATTAGGGTTGCTGCTGGTGCTTGATTCATGTGAAACACCGTTAACAAATACACCATGAAGTTTGCTAACATACCATAAGAGGCAAACCTTTCAAGTGTCTCATTTCCTGCATAGATAGTAAACTGATTAAACTGATGCAAGTATCCCAAGATTTATACAAATATAAAATAAAATAGAGAATGAGACCTAAGATGAAAGGCATGGCTTTCCATCCTCCAGGCTTTTTTGGAGTTGATAAATCTTTTGATGGGTCTGTTTTTTCTGACTTGCGATGAAAGAATTTTGTGGAGAAATATAACCACAATGAGCTCTGCTTCATCCCTTTTTCCCCAATTTCCATTGTTTGTAATATTTGAAGAGGTCTGTGGAAATTCTACTTAAGCTTCTACTCCAAATCTTGTTGGGTATGGCATATAGAGGTGTATAAATAGTGTTGGGTGGTGATGATTATTGGTAGGGAATAGAGACTCCAAAGATGAAATAAAGGTGTGGTTCGCAAAAGTGAAAAGGATGGTGTGCTAATAAAGTGGCACACAAATTAGACAGCATCTATTACATATTTCCTTTTCTGCTGAGGTCACTGTGGGGAAAACCCACTAATTAATTGTGCCCTTCACTATATTCTATATGTAATCATGTCATAGGAGAAGTGCACCCAGCTCTCCAACACTTCTTTGTATACATAAACATATCATATCGCATTATCTTAGGAAAAAATTGCTATAACCTACATATGTCTTGGGAATAGGTTGAGAATACAAAATTGCTGGTTAAAGAGTATCTTCCTAAGATTTTTTTAAGAAATTTATATATTATCGAGTGAGAAAAGCAGAAAATATAAGACAAACACCGAAATTAGAGTACTTCTATCGGACATAATGAAAATAGCACATCGTTAGCATGCATTATGGTTTGAAATTAGAAATACATCCTACAATGCATTATTTTAGCTTATAAAGCACGCCCCAATACAATTCAGGATGTATTCCTAGTTAATGAAATTTCTTATATATTCTAGAAATGTGTTCTTCTCTCTCCAAATTTTCTTGCTTGACCCTAATTAAATTCTATGTCTTTCCTGGAAGGCAACCTTAAACCAACAGTTTATGTTTTTTTAAAGATATTGTTATGTAAACTCCATATGGGGTGAATTTCTATAGTTATTCAACAAAATAGTATTATTGTATTTACATTAATATGAATTATCTCTCTACATGGATAATCATGAAAAATATCACATATCACGTTACTATTATATTTTATTGACCAAACAACTCAATAAGATTATCTATTAATTCGATCGATTCTCACAATTTGATTACTTATAATTGCCATCCTAGCTATTAGGCTATTACCATCGAATGCAACCAACCAACTCCTTTGATATTCAAGATGGGGCCAACACATTCTGCTGGAAGGACGAGGTCCATACGTATACATCAATGGCAGTTACCATTTGAGGATTTTCTTTGTTTTTTTAAGGATTTTCTTATTAATAAGACCTAAAATATGTGTTGGGTCGTACTGCTAGTTCTAAAGTGGATCATCTTTTGGGTGGGTTCTCTTTTATGAAATAATAATAATAATCATAAAAAACAATCACAACTAACATTTGAGGAAATTCTCAGTAATATTGGACGACTGTTAGGACATGCCGTTAGGCATACAGTCTCAGAATCAAATCTCATTTACAGATCAGACTCGTGATAAGTCTGAAATATGTCGGGTCGCATATCTAGAATGGATGGTCCCTTAATTGAGTGGATTATCGTTTGAAAAAATAATAATAGTCGTGGCCAACATTTGGTGCATGTTCGACGAGGCCATTAAGTTGGGCCATATTAAAGTTGACCATATATTGTGGAAGTGCAAAAAGAGGTGTGAGTGCTTGGTTGTGGAGCCCTCTTACCTAAAATGTAGTCATTGCTCGCAATCATACAAGGATTTTGATTGTTTGGTGAGTGTCCGTCAGTCCACTCCACTCCACCATTCTATATGGATATTGGTTAAGGCCACGTGGTTGACATCAATTTCAGTGGATACTTCCAAACTCGTTTCTAAATATTCTAGTACAGCTAATCACCGCAAGCATCCCTAAATGCGCCTGGCCAGTTGCCCAGGTCAGGATATGGTATTGACTTGTAGCTGCGACAAGAACGTCCCCGTCTAGTATTATTGACTTTGAGCTCAAACTCGTATCGTAGTTTCTGATTTTCTTTCTTCTTTTCCGCACTTTCTGGGTCAGATTCATCAGAAAGTGACATCACACATTTTCCTTAGAATGAACTGTTAGAATTTATTGAAACTATGCCGTTTCACTTTCTTCTTCATACGCTGTCGTTTACCTCTCCTGAACGACATCGTGTTCTCTGTGTTTATTACAGTTTCACATCACTTCATTTGTATTATTTTATTTTATATTCAAAGTCAGATGATCGTTAGTCATCTGACTTCTATTTGTATCTCTGTACTTCTTTTCTTTGTTAATTTTGATGAATACGAATTACAAGTATCTCTTCTTCTCCCAACCTCCTCCTTCTTCTTCTTCTGTTCCCTGCATTCTACTCGTCTCTTAAGAATATTTCATGGTATCGGAGCGCTCAATGGCTCTTAATCAAAATGGAGTTCTGGGCACCAGCCCAAACCCTGCTTCTTCAAAACAACCTGCTGGTTCAATACTGGGAAGCTTCCCAAATTTATTTTCAAATCCTTCATCCCAGTAGATAAATCAACCTCAAAACCCTTTCAGAAATCCATATTACTTGACTCATTCAGATTTCACATCAAATCTTATCAACCTCACTTTAACGGGAGGAAATTTCCACTTGTGGAACAATCAGTTAGAGAACGCCATCAAGGCTAGAAACAAGATGTGTTTCGTTGATGGCTCGCTGGCAACTCCAAAAGAAAATGATGTTTCATTCCAAGATTGGATGCAATGTGATAGTTTGGTAAAGACTTGGATCACCAATTGTTTGTCTGTAGATATCCAGATCAGTGTTTCTACTTCAAAGACTGCTTTTGAGTTATGGACAGATTTGAAGAATAGGTACTCCTCTGCCAACCCAACAAGGGATTTCGAATTGGTAAGAGCTATTGCCACTATCAAGCAGGAAAACTCTACTGTAACAGAATATTATGCAAGGATAAAGGCACTTTGGGATGAGCTGTATCAATACAAGCAAGTTCCAAACTACAAATGTGGAAAGTGTACTTGTGGCATGGACAAAATTTCTCTGGCAGAGCAGAGCAAGGATAGATTAATGCAGTTTCTTATAGGTCTAAATGGCTCATTTGAACATGTCACTAATCAAATTTTGCTGATGGATCCATTGCCTGATGTGAACAAGGCTTTTGCTCAGGTAGCCAGGTCGAGAAAAGACTCACAGTTAATCAAGATGGAAAGAAACAAAGCACAGATTCAAATGTACAAGAGTCCTTGACAATGGCTGTCCAAGGTTCCAGTAGGAGCTCTCAGAATTCAAATAGAGATTACAAGGGACCAAAGAGATCCCAAAATGAAAGAGAAAAGCTCTTCTGCAAATACTGCAAGAAGACGAATCACAATGTTGATAAATGTTTCAAGTTTGTTGGCTATCCTCTAGAATATGAAATTCAAAACAAAAGGCCCAAGCAAGGAGGAGCAAATTTTTCAGAAAGGAAAAACATTAACCAAGTGGAAGCTAATGTTCAGAACAACCAAGGAGCTGGATTCTAACTATCAGGGGATCAATGTCAGCAGCTTCTTGCACTTTTGAAGGCAAATATGCCAACAACAAACTCCACTAATCACACTACTTCTATCTCAATAGTGGGAGGTAACTTTGTTTTGAAACATAATTGGATCATAGATACAGGAGCATCTGGTCATGTGGTATGAATGCATGATTATTTTCATTCATATAAACGTTTGCATAACTCATATGTGACTCTGCCAAATGGAAAAAGACATGAGATTGATTACATAGGTGAAGTCAAGTTAAAGAATGGATTAACGTTAACAGATGTGCTACATGTTAAGGATTTCAACTTCAACATGATATCTGCTAGTAAATTAGTTAGGAATAAGCCTTATAAGCTGATTTTCAATGAAAACTCATGTCAATTGCAGGATACAATCACATTGAGGAACACTGGGATGGGAACAATGCATAATGATCTATACTACCTAGATGAAGGACTAAGACCTGAGAAGAGAAATTTTGCTATGGTTAGTGCAATCCAGAAGAAGAACCAGATTTGGCACAAGAGATTAGGTCACCCTTCAGCTAGGATTTCAAGATTGATAAGAGAAGATTTTGTAGAAAATTGTGAAGATTGTTCTATATGTATTATGGCCAAGATGAAAAGATCATCCTTTTCTCTTAGTCAAACTAAAACCCAGAATCCTTTTGATGTAATACATGTAGATATCTGGGGTCCCAATGGGACAATGTCTGTAGAAGGATTCAAATATTTTATAACAATAATAGATGATTTCTCAAGAGCTACTTGGGTCATTTTAATGAAGAATAAATCAGAAACAATGAATCACATTCAAAATTTTAACAATTATGTAAAGACTCAGTTTAACAGTAAGATTAGAATTCTTAGGTCTGATAATGGACTGGAATTCCACATGAATGAGTATTTTAAAATGGAAGGAATTATTCACAAAAAGACTTGCCCTTATACCCCCAACAAAATGGGGTAGTTGAAAGAAAACATCAACACATTCTTAATGTTAGTAGAGCTATTAAACTGCAGGCAGCACTTCCAAAAGAATATTGGAACTACTGTTTTAAGACTGCAGTGCACTTAATCAATAGGTTACCTTCTCGAGTCTTAGACAAGAGAAGTCCCCTTGAGATTTTATACAACCAGAAACCCAATTATGACTCTTTAAGAGTTTTTGGATGTCTTTGCCATGCAAAGATTTTGAAACCTCAGGATTCCAAATTTGATGGTAGAGCTAAGAAGTGCACATTCTTGGGTTATCCATCAAATCTGAAAGGGTACAAACTCCTAGACTTGGAAACTCTTGAAGTGTTCACATCTAGAGATGTGATATTTCATGAAGATCAATTTCCTTTTAAGGATAATGTCTTAAATACACAACTCAATGAAGATTCTGTTCAAAATAGAATTGCAAATAATGACACAGATAATGTTGTAATGGCTCAACCTAATATGGACATTCCTGAAACTTCTAAAAGGAAGAAGAAAATGCCTGCCTATTTACATGAGTATGATTGCAATGCTGTGTTACATAATGTTCCTCATTCATCTCATGTCATTGATAACTCTATTTCTGTCATTCATTCAAAATCCCTAAATATTTCACATGAACATTTCTTAGCTGCTATCTCCTTACACAAGGAACCTAAGAATTATGGTGAAGCCTCAAAATCCATTTATTGGAATGAGGCCATGAATGCAGAATTGTCTGCTTTAGATGAAAATAATACTTGGAGTATTGTTCCTTTGCCAAGATAAAATACAACCCAAATGTGTGTACAAGATAAAATACAACCCAAATGGTTCAATAGAAAGATATAAAGCTAGGCTTGTTGCCCAAGGTTTTAGCCAAACATTAGGATTTGATTACCAAGAAACTTTTGCTCCTGTCATTAAGATTATTACTGTTAGAATTTTTCTTGCCTTAGCTACTGCAAACAAATGGTTTATGCATCATCTAGATGTACATAATGCCTTCTTAAATGGGGACCTTCTTGAGGAAGTTTATATGAAGCTACCTCTGGGCTATGACAGTGACAAATCTAGCTTAGTGTGTAAACTTAACAAGTCTCTATATGGCCTTAAGCAAGCGTCTAGACAATGGACATCAAATGCAAGGAAGCATTACTTAAGTATGATTTCAAACAATCAAAATGTGACTATTCTCTTTTTATATACACCAAAAATGGTTCAAAGGTATTACTAATTTTATATGTTGATGACATGTACATTGGGAGTGATAACGTTAATCTGGTAGAAGAAGTTAAAACCTACATAGGAACATGTTTTAAAGTTGAGGATTTGGGAAATTTGAAATATTTTTTAGGATTAGAAGTGAACACTATTGCAACTGGAATGACTATATGCCAAAAGAAATATATTACAGATTTACTTTGTGATACTAATTTTGAAGATTGCAGTGTGGTTAACTCTCCCATGGACGCCAATGTCAAAATATCCAGCAACCAAGGTATCCCTTTGGATGATCCAATGATCTATAGTAGAATGGTAGGAAAATTAATGTATTTAACTATAACCAGACCTGACATCTGTTATACAGTGTAGACTTTAAGCAGATTTATAAAGACTCCCACTGATCAGCACCTCAAGGCTACTCATAGAGTGCTCAAATACTTGAAAGGCACCTCCAACCAAGTTATGTTCTATCCCTCTGTCAGCTCTACCAGAGTTATTGCCTACTGTGATGGTGACTGGGCTGCCTGTCTTGGTTCCAGGAGATCCACTACAGGGTATTCCATCTTGTTAGGGAATGCTTTGGTGGCATGGAAGTCCAAGAAGCAACAAACCATTTCAAGATCCTCTGCTGAAGCTGAGTATCATTCTCTAGCCTCTATCACCATTGAGCTTGTATGGATGAATACTTTGCTTCATGAAATGAGGCATAACATGATCAAGCCTGTTCCTCTCTTCTATGATAGCAATGCATCTATCCACATAGCCACTAATCCTGTTTTTCACGAAAGAACCAAGCACATTGAAATCGACTGTCACTTTGTCAGAGAAAAGGTTGAGAAAAGATTGATTCATCTTCATCATATTCAGACTGTTCATCAACCAGCAGACCTTTTAACCAAGCCAATGGCTATTGTACAACTTCAGCATCTCTTGTCCAAGCTCAACATCGTCCAAGACCATGTTCAGCTTGCAAAGGGGTGTTAGAATTTATTGAAACTATGCCATTTCACTTTCTTCTTCATACGCTGTCGTTTACCTCTCCTGAACGACATCGTCTTCTCTGTGTTTATTACCATTTCACACACTTCATTTGTTTTATTTTATTTTATATTCAAAATCAGATGATCATTAGTCATCTGACTTCTATTTGTATCTCTGTCCTTCTTTTCTTTATTAAGTTTGATGAATACGAATTACAAGTATCTCTTCTTCTCTCAACCTCTTCCTTCTTCTTCTTCTTCTTCTGTTCACTGCATTCTACTTGTCTCTTAAGAATATTTCATGAACAACCTTATTTGTAAGATACTGTTTGTACCATAAATGACCCTCACACATTTACTGACACTTGACATGTCGGGCCTCACGTTTTGCAAGGAGCAACCAACCTCCAGTTGACACGCGGCGAGAGCAGGACTTTTTATTTCTAAGGTTTGTTTATTTTACAGATTTTTTAGTATTTATTAGCCTGAAATCTAGGAATAAGTTGCTAGAGATCAAAAGTGTCTGAAAGTCAATGTCCAAAAGGCTACAAAAGGGGAAATTATTGTCTAAACAGTTTATCCTTTTTCAAATCAGTTTGTTAACGAAGGACCGACTTTGTAGTAGAATTATCTCAAAGGAAGTTCAAGAGAAGTCAAAGTTTATTAGCCCTACTTCCCTGAATTTTCTCAAACACGTTTTAAGCTGCTACACGACACTAAGAAGTTAAGATCAGATTCGTCTTGTACTCTGAAAAGGAAGACATTTTCTCATGACATTTCGTGTAGGAGTATCAATAGAATGACGATTGTTAGTCATTTTTCCACAATTTCAAGCACGAAGTCTGTAAACCAAGAAGGTAGAGCGTACCACAACCTCCTAGAATGTACACATCCACCCTGAAGAAGGAGTACGACTAGAGAGATGTTGTCATAATCCCTGTTTCCAGGAGATGGTTGCGGTTATTTAGAATTCTAACCTAGTAACTTCAGTAACAAGCAAGATGGCAGTTCCCCACGACTTCCCATGATTGCACATGTCAAGAACGTGCCTAGGAAAAAGGATTTGAAGATCACCATCGTCGCCATGAATAGAAACTTACAATTACCCTGTGTCAAACACAGACTCTACATCTACATATCTTTACTATTTTCTTAGGCAATAACTCCGATCACTTTTCTTTTCAATTAGCATGGCTCCAACCAACTAATTTCTAGTTTAGCCCTTTACATTTCAAAGCCTCCGCGGCTATGTTTCTTTTTAGCTTGTAAAGCATGCCAAATACATTCCAAGATATATTCCTTTTCAATCAAATTCCTGATCCATTCCAATAATGTGTCGATTTTCATTTATTTTCAATAGAAGTTCTTTCATTTTGGTGATAGTCTTTTATCTCCTATTTTTCTATCTTGGCCTGATATGGATGATAAGTCCTTTTCCTAGAAGGCAACCGTAAATCAAAAAAATCTTTGGACTGACAATAAGTCGTGGAACACTTGAACACACATCATTCATAACCCAAACAATCTTATTCCCAACAATCGGATTTAGCATATCTCCTATCTAGTACAGAAGACATCGAATGTAGTTTTGGCACGTGTGTTGTGTAAAGTAATTGAAGTCATGACAAAGAGATAGGAAAAGCAGCAATAGGTGAACCAACTCGAGATTCGTCTCCACCTCTTTCACCTCATGAATATTGTTCAAGACATGCTAGGCCTTAGGTGCCTAGGGAGACCCACATACCATGGGCCTTCTACAAAGAAAGTATATCGTATTCCACTCCCTAGAGGGTTTAGACCTCCAGATTTTTCTCTATTCTAAAAAGGATGCTCAGTCAACTATGGAGCACATAGCTCGTTTCACCATTCAGTATGGAGAAGTTGGCTAGAAAGATTACTGTAAGCTGAAGGTATTTGGAAATTCTCTCACTGGTATAGCTTTCTCTTGGTACATTAAGTTACCTGCTAATTCTATTGATACACGGATAGAGATAGAGGAAGCTTTCCATAAATAACTATATAAGGAAGAACCATAAATCACAGTGATAGACTTGTCAAGGATTGCTCAATTTCCAGAAGAGCCAATTGAGTTATTACTCACCAAGTTCAAAGAAGCCAGCCTTTGATAATATACTAAAATCCTAGAAGGCGAAGTGGTAGCGCTGGTGATGAAAGGCATGATCGTAACTCCTGTGTCTATCCACTAATCCTCTGTGTTTGACACCAAGGACACCTTTGAGATCACTACAATCAGCATCTTTTGATCATCGTGTTCAATCACGTTGGCTTGTTTAGCTGCTCCTTCGCTCTTGCCCAATTTCGGGTGATTCCTACAATCCTTTAACTCTATGGCCAGACTTATTGCACACATAAAAATTTCCCTAAAACCTATAGGACTGCCCTTATTTTCCTTTGTCTTGAAAATGCTTCTTCCTTTTTCATCAACCTTGTATTTGGAAGGCTCGGCCACATTGGCTTTAGAACCTTCTTTAGTAGGAATTGAGCTCTTCATACTGTCTTCTACAATACAAAGGTGAAGAATTAAATCTTCCAATCTCATCTCGTTTCTCTTGCGCTTCAAATAGTTCTTAAAGTCTGACCAACCTTGAGGCAGTTTCTCAATCACAATCGCCACCTGAAATATGTCATGCAAAATGACCTATAGCTATTGTATCTGAATCATATCATATTTAACATCAATCATCTTATAATCCATAAATTTGACTATAACAAATTTCTTTGAGCATGCATCCTCGGTTTTCTATTTATTGTCCAACTTATCCCACTATTGCTTAGAGGTCTTGACAATAAGCATTGTATAGAGAATTAACTAAACAGTTAAGAATATAGTTCTTTACATAGGGAGTGCCCATGCTTTTAGGTCTACAGTGCACAAAGAGTGGTGATATCTTTCTCTGCTAGTCCTAGGATCAGACACGTCTCAGACAGGTACTTCACCTGATTTATCATGGTCAGATAGAAGAACATCTTCTGTTGCCACTATTTGAAACCAACACCAGTCAACTTCTCTGGTTACTGGGTTGGAGTTACTGGGTGTGACACCACAATAGTATCCAACACCAAAATTGAAGGCTGTATGGCCTAGACTAATATGCTAACCAGTCTCGAGTCTATTAGCCGTATGGCTTGAACCCACACAACCAGAGATTGTCCCAACTAATTGGCGTAAAGCAGTCGCACCAATAGCTCCTACATCAATAAAGACATCATCACCATAAATTGAAGTTGTGGGGAAATCGTTGTTAGCAGCCATCTCTGACAACAGCACACGACAAAAATCAGTATCGCTTTTAGATTGTTGTCATAATACAGTATAAAGTAACTGTAGAAGATAATAGACGATGCAAAGAAGTATTTTATTGAACACAATATATAGATTCAGTACTAATTGGAAGAAATAAATAACATAAAATAGAAGCAGTATAGAAACATATCTTGTAATATAATTTTATAAGTTCAGGTATGGGGAACCCAGATCTCGTTAAGGCAATAGCTCCTGCCTATTGTAGTGCTTAGCAAGTTTCCGAGTTTCACCTCCCAAGATATAACACTTTTTAACCTGATCGACGTAGCACTACGTGGATACAAGCCTCGGTCGAAAACTCTTGAACTCATTAACACTCAGGAACAAAAACGGATGAAAAGAATTTTGAGAGGGAAAACTTATATGTTATTTATGAAAAGAATCTTTTATAGAAAAAAGCTTTTGTCATTCATAGAACTCGCCATTAGAATTTAAGAGTTTAGAACTCAATCACCTAATTAATTCTAATTGAGTTAGGATTTTAATCAAACTTTGACAAAAAAATATTATTATATATTTTTCTCAGACCCGGATCCATGCCCAAGGTCAAGCCCAGCCTGACTGACCAATAGGACGGTGATGACTTATGCGCGTGTGGTGGTTTGACCTAGTGCCCATGGTGTTGAGAGTCTCTACACCATAAAAGGTTTGGTACACATGGGTCCTAATGTATAGCCCAATACTGCCACTTATAAACTAACATATTACTAACTTTCCTAATGTGGTACTGTTGTGCTAATTAATATACATATAATTACACACCCTTTACATGGTATTTTATGGTTCTTAGAGTGAATTGAGGATTGATATTGCCTAAGAATTGCATATTTGAACATTGTTGGTGCCTAGGAGCATATCAGGCGGAAAGGAGTCATATCGGATCGAAGATTGAAGAAATTACAAAATAATTACAGAGTGCATTTCCAATCGATCGAACCCTTATTTCGATCGATCGGCCATCAATGTGTTAAAGATTAACAGTGAAGATTTCCGATCGATCGGCCAGATCAGATCGTGATTCTACAAATTTTTGAATGCCCAAAATTATCCCTTACTCATGTGGGTCCAGTTCAAAATGACACCAATGAGTATTCTAAATGACATATATGTAAAATGGGGTATAAAAGGGTAAATTTTAGGCTTTTAGGGACATTCTCTCCCATTTGGGAAGAATCCTTGGAGGCTAGGGTTTAGGAGACCAAGAGGAGACAGCTTTGGAGCTTGAAGAAGAAGAGGACTTCAGGGGGTTTCTTGATTTCTTTCTCTAATCTTTTAACAATGACTGCTATTCTTGATTATACGATATATTTGCACTCTATGAGGAACTAATCCTCTTGCTAGGGTTCTAATAAAGCCCAACCTTAAATATTGAATGAACTTGTTTGTGATTCTAGATTCCTTTTTCTTATTGATTGTTTATGGGTGTGCTTAATTTTTTGGGTGCTTGATCACCATCAAAATGATTTGTTGCCTAGATTGAAACAGAAAAGAGATTTCTAGGATTTGCCTCTTGCCATAGACGACATAGGGTGTATGAACCATAGAAATATAGGAATATGACCTATGTAATCGCTAAATGGTTAATCCACAAATCTTAATGGGTCTTCGTCTTTTGAATCCGATTGTTAGACATAACAGGGATTTGAGATAATAACACTTCCAGTGTGACCAGACATGGAGCATTGGAGAGGTTAGAGAAATCGATTGTCAATGATTGAATAGGGAATTAGGGATTAACGATTCAAGAGAATTCTATTGGATAGGTGGTGGTGACATTAGGTATCCTAGTACTTTGACTCCTCGATTTATTTATTAATTGCTTTTAATTACTTATCATAGTGTTCGTTTATAATCACACCCAATCTTCACTTTTCCACTTTAGCATAACTTAACCTTAATTGATATTAATTTGAATTGCCAACACATACTCGTGGAAACGATAATTTACTCATCATTTTATTACTTGTGCGATTTGTGCGCTTACAAATATTTCACATCAATTTTTTTTGCGCTGTTGTCGGGGATTGAGGCAATTTTATTTGATCTTGATTTAGGTTAATTTTGGTGCTAATTTGGATCTTTCTTTGTACATATTTTTTTTATTTGTTTGTTTGAGTGTTTTACTGGGCTAGTTATGCTGCTTTTGTGCAGGTGGCAAGATGCAGAAATTTGGAAATTGGGGTCAGAGGCCATTTTCGATCGATTGGAGCGTCTGCCCAATCAATCGATGGAGCAGGGTAAATTTTCTTTCTTATTTTTCAACCCCAGCAGCTCCCGCACCGCATGATCCAGCCCTCCATGATCGCCACTCAGGTCATTTTGTTCCTTACCTCCCTCTTTTATGCCTATTGTCCAGGAACCTCCCTCTTTTATGCCTATTGTCTGAAACACTGAGGACAGTGTTCATTTCAAGTGTGGGGGTGTGAATCTAGGAATGTGGGTTAGTTTAGGTTTAAAAAAAATATAAAAAAAATTTTGACTTCAAATGCCTTATGCCATGTCATTCTTGAATGTATTTGGATGAATTTTATGATCTTTGAAGCATTGATGGATCTTGCTATAGACATTCTTCCCAATTGAGTTTTTCTATCTTGAAAATTGTTTTGTCCATTATGCTTTCATGAATATGGAACACTTGTTTATAGGGTATGAAATATGACTTCACTTTGGCCATTTGTCGTTGTTTGAGATCAATTTGATTCCAAGTAGCACTACTTGAGCAATGAAAAGAAGAAAAGAATAGAAAAGAAAAAGAAAAGAAAAATTATTATTATGTCTATGAATAAATGGTTTCTTTCATAAGTTTTCTGCTGAGTAACCGGACCTCTTGTCTCTCAAGCAATGTGTTTCGCATAAAAAGGTAGGAAATGAATGTTAGAGTACCTTGGTGACTAGTTTAACGTCGTAGCCTTTTTTACTTGGGTAATTAGATCTGTTGGGGTATCTTAACACCTAGTGCTCTAAGCCAACTGGATTGGAAGTCATTGGTTGAAAGCTCGCTACATGGGTCATTTAGAAAGCTTAAGGGGGTTGAGCATTACGCAAGTCACCTTTGAAAAGAAATAGAAAAAAAATAATGTTAATAAGAATGAAGTTTAAATAAATGTTGATTGTATTTGCTTCTTGCTTCTTATTGCTCTTGGAAGACTACATGACCATTGTTTATGTTACTTTGAAGCCAAATAGCATGCGAAATCCATTATGTGCATCAATTCTTGATATGTTAAGCAAGGTGGATGAGATAAGATTCTTGAAGGACTGCTTTTATTGGCTTGAGTGCCCTAATGATTGGTTTGTTAGTGTGGATAAGGTTGTAATTGTGAGTTCATTTTATACTCTTGTTGATGACGTGAATTTTGGCATTGAAGTTGTTTAATGTTTGTGGGTATCATTCTGGTAAACCCTCAGGAGACACAACTCCTCCTATTAGGGGCACGAAGGGGTTTAAAGGCTTATGAAACATGCTAAGTGTCATCATGAGCCCTACGAAAGTGGCGTAGTTTAGTTTCTTATTTTTGCTTTAGTATTAGTTGTTTTGTTTTTCATTTGAGTTGAATTGAGAACTCCTGTCCTTTGATCCTTAGTTTGCTCGAGGATGAGCAAAGGTTAAGTGTATGGGTGTTTGTTGTGCTAATTATATACATATAATTACACACCCTTTACATAGTATTTTATGGTTCTTAGAGTGAATTGAGGATTGATATTGCCTAAGAATTGTATATTTGCACATTGTAGGTGCCTAGGAGCATATCGAACGGAAAGGAGTCATATCGGATCGAAGATTGAAGAAATTACACAATAATAGAAGAATGCATTTCCGATCGATCGAACCCTTGCTCTGATCGATCGGCCATCAATGTGTCAAAGATTAACAATGAAGATTTCTGATCGATCGGAGGTCAATCCCAATCGATAGACCAGATCGCACTTCTATAGATTTCTGAACGATCAAAAATATCCCAAACTTATGTGGGTTCAGTTCAAAATGACACCAATGGGTATTCTAAACGACATATATCTAAAATGGGGTATAAAAGGGTAAATTTTAGGATTTTAGGGACATTCTCTCCCATTTGGGAAGAATCCTTGGAGGCTAGGGCTTAGAAGACCAAGAGGAGATAGCTTTGGAGCTTGAAGAAGAAGAGGATTTCAAGGGGTTTCTTGATTTCTTTCTCTAATCTTTGTAACAATGACAACTATTCTTGATTATATGATATATTTCCACTCTTTTAGGAACTAGTCCTTCTGCTAAGGTTCTAATGGAGCCCAACCTCGAATATTGAATGAACTTGCTTTGTGATTCTAGATTCCTCTTTCTTATTGATTGTTTATGGGTGTGCTTAATGCTTTTGGGTGCTTGATCACCATCTAAATGATTTGTTGCCTAGATTGAAACCGAAAGGAAATTTCTAGGATTTACCTCTTGCCATAGACGACAAAGAGTGCATAAACCATAGAAATATAGGGACATGACCTATACGATCGCTAAATGGTTAATCCACAAATCTCAATGGGTCTTCGTCTTTTGAATCCTATTGTTAGACATAATAGGGATTTGAGATAAAGACACTTCCGGTGTGACCAGACATGGAGCATTGGAGAGGTTAGGAAAATCAATTGTCAATGATTGAATAGGGAATTAGGGATTAACGAATCAAGAGAATTCTATTGGATAGGTAGTGGTGACATTAGGTATCCTAGTACCTTGACTCCTTGATTTATTTATTAATTGCTTTTAATTACTTATCATAGTGTTAGTTTATAATCAAACCCAATCTTCACTTTTCCACTTTAGCATAACTTAACCTTAATTGATATTAATTTGAATTGCCAATACATCCTCATAAGAATGATAATTTACTCATCATTTTATTACTTGTGCAATTTGTACGCTTGCAAATATTTCACATCAGGTACTCTTTGCAACACACACAAAACACGCTTGTCTCTTTGTGTTATTGAGCAATTCACCCTTAATGGTTCCAACAGTCCAATTAGAGGTTGCTCTGTTAATGTTACTAGCGATCTTTTCATGCACCGTACATTAAAGGAGCTTGAAGGAAACTTGTTGGATGTGTAAATCAAGAGTTGGAGATCGAGATCGTGTAAAAAGTTGGTACTTTCTGAACAAGTAGCATCCATTAATGGATTCTACTACATGCATGATAAATTAACCGATCATGTTGGTTACATATGTGTAAAAAATTATAAATTTCCGCCGCATATTTATGGGCAACTTTTCACTATAATTTTGCATATCTCCATGTGATTAGAGTGTAGGGATGTTACTTCTAATTCGTTATTACTTACTTCACATGGTACACAACATTATAGATGAACAGTTTTGCGAGGTATGATATGTGAAAACAATTATCTCTTTAAAACTATGAAAATTATTAAACTTTGATTGTTAATTTAACTTTACTATAAAATGAGTATTATGTTTGACACAACGCTCTTTCGTCGCCATGCATTGTCACAATCAATTGTAAAAAAATTTTACTCTTGTAATAATTTGCCAACTTTGATTGTAGTTATGTTGTGAGTCCATTCATACTTATTGCTTAATACGTCCAACATAAAAATTGTATTATAATTTGTGAAAACAAGATTTATGAAAGTTTAATCATTAATAAATTATGTGGAATAGGGATTCTATGTTGGGTTGTAAGTTACACACCTTTCGATACTTACTAGAATCTTCTTCATCACAAGCTGAATTCTTGCCAAAGAAAATAGTTAGCAGACCTAGCGGTCACAGTGGTGACCGAGGATGTTCCGATGCTCAAGTCAGATTTCCTAGTTTTGAGTAAGTGTTTTAGTAAGCCAAAATTCATCCTTTATCTTGTGTTGCCTCTATCTTTTTATAGTCATCTTTTTCCCTTGAATTTAGCGATCTTTATGTCCCATTATCTCTAATTGTAGACTCAATCCCGCAGTTAGTGGGATTGGGTGGTTGGGTTGGTTGGCTCTCCTAGCCGATCGACTTGAAGAGTCTATTCAACCTTAGTCGTCGAACCCTAGTAATGATTATGGGTCCCATTAATCTGATCTTGTGCTTTATTTGCTTGGTGCTTGACACATGTCCTTATCTTGCTAAATGTATCTTTGACTTCTTGACCGTGAGTTTTATTCCTTTACAATTGCCTCCAGGACTGGGCTAAACTTTTTTGGCAAAACTTGATCTTTGACTATTTGGCCGATCTTTTTGGATGTGACTAGTCTTCTTGAGTTAATTACGTATATGCCCCTTATAAATGATCTTTATGTCTTTTCTTGGGACCCTACTACGTCATGTGAACAGACGATACTCCTTAGGCGGCCTTGTGTGGAGACAATTCCGCTTCTTCTACGCTTCAATTTTGCCTCGTATAAATAGGGTGGAATGGTTCTCCCCTTACTTTATCCTATTACTCTTGTTGTCGTCGACACCTCTGCAACAGCTTTTCCATTAGCTTCTCATGTAAGTCCCCATTCTTATTTGTCTTTCCTTCCTTTATGGAATTATTTTCAAAGATTGTCAAGGATATCGAGTCTCTTTGTGCGTGGGGGAACCAGTGTGGCTTTCCTTCCGAGTGTGAGCATGGTATTTAATACGATGGTGAATTTGAGGATGGCTGAGTGAAGTTTTTGATAATCGTCGTCATTGGAGGAGGTGTGTGTTTTCCTTTATTTGCATTTTTCAAGCGGGCACTCAGGGTTTTTCAACTCACACCACATCAATGCAACTCCAATCTCTTTAGGATTGTGAGTGGGATTGATCTAACAAATAGGACGTATGGGTTCAACCTTAAGCCACTTGATCTGGACCTTGCCTACTTCACAAACTGGGAAGCATCGGGACTAGGTACCATTATTTTCCCTTGAAAAAGTCTAGCCTCTTATTCATTTTTTACCCTCCTCATGGAAAAGGTGTAAGGATGAATTTTTCTTGATTCGTGGCCAAGGATGGGAGTTCAGTGAAAGTGAGAATGAGAACAATCCAAACCGACTCATCCGCGACCCAGGTGTTGCTTCAGGTCGGCCACCTCTCGACTTTTCATGTAGTCAACTCTGCTTATGGGTAATGGTCATTTCTTGCTCTTATCATGGGTTAATGTCTTTCAGGTCCAGGCTTTACTCCTAGGCAAAGAAAAGAAAGGGGGTTATGCCCGACTCTCAATAGATTTTATAAATACCTTGAGGATGGTGTTGTCATTCCATTCACTTGTCCTAGGTTACAAACCTGTTGGATTTTCATTCATCCTTCTTCCTCTGGGGTAGACAAGGCTCAAATGAATACATTTTTTGTGAGTTTGATCCCAACACCAGTCTTGTTCACACCCTTTTCTCTGGCAAGCTGAAGGGCTTGTGCCTCTATAAATTCCTTGTTTATCTGCTAGTGTGGAGAGCTGGATGGATGGCATCCACGGTGATGGTCCCGTTGATCTTCTGAATAATTAGAACATCCTCGAACTCGATGGATCTTGTTCATTATATTTCACTTTTCTATATGTGCACTAAGAATTATGTTGCCATTTTTCTTTATTGCCTTGCTTATTTGTTCGCCCCTTTTGCAGCTTTTTCGTCAACCTCGATGGCTCTTCCTTTGAAAGCTTTTGGCTCAGGTGTTGGTGGGCCTGGCTGAAATGGGTCTCCTGCTGCTCCCACTCAGAGGGGCAAGGACCTCCTCGACGAGTCCTCAAAAAGGAGAAAACAAGTTTAGCTACAGATCCTCGGTGGTGATTCCTCCAAGGGGGCTTACTCCCAATCTTCTAAATTTGATGGAATGAGCCTTTGACTTTTCATCCGAAAGTCTCTGGGAAGCCTGTACCAGTTTAACATCCATTCGCGATAAAGGGGTCGGGCATTCCCTACTAGCCTGCAAGACTTTGACGGTTGATTAAACTCGATGGGAGAAGACTCTTGGAGTCGAGGTCAGAGAGGTAGGGTCTAGGTATCTGATGTAGGTTCAATCTTTTTTGATTTTTTCCTTCCTCGCTTCACTTTTTTTTTCCTACCTGTTTTCCTCTCCTATTTTTTCTTTAGACTGCTCAAGTACTTTATGAACTCAATGGTCACTTAGCTCACCTCGAGTGTAAAAAAAGCCTAGTTGGCTAAGGCCCTTGGTGCGGCCAAAGCTCATCGAAGTAAGGATCTCTACTGACTTGGAAAAGTCCTCTAAGGTTCAGTTATAGAAGAAGAACGCCCAACTTGAATTTGTCCTAACGCTCATCTTTCGTCTGTTCTGAGCAAGAAAGAGGATGCGACGAAGAAATCGTATGACATATGTATGTTTCACCACATATTTCGTAGAGATTGCTAAGCAAAACAATATGGCCTACGTTCGGGGAAGGGGGATGTTCTCTTGGAGATGGGCATTTCCAAAGACTTGTCGGTTTGTGAGCAAGGCGAAATAATATGGCCTGAACCGAAAACCCCTCAAGAAGATATCCTTGAGCTCTACTTTCCTTCTAGTCTTCTAGCTGAATCTGAGCTTCCAGTTGTGGCAACCCCTACTATTCAAGAAGAATCTACATTGGATGGGCTGATGGCAGTACTGTTCTAGAAGGCGAGGTTGATCAGCCTGAAATTTGTTCTTTCGATGTCATTGATTTAGATGCTACCCCACCCGTTGTGCTTGCCGATCAAGACCAACCCAACCTTGCAACTTAGTTTATTGCATTTCCTTCATGTGTTCCTTTGATGTAGCTTTTCTTTTCACTAATGTAAAAGATATTTGAATCTTTTGGTATTGAACTTATTTTGGCATAGCTATAAAGGTATTGTGGTCGACCGGCCTCGTCTTCATACCTATTTTGATATTATCATAAACTCAAACTTTCCTGGGGAGCTTGTAAGACTCGTTCAGCTAGCCAAACTTCCCTAAGCTTTTTTGGAATTAAACCCAAGTTTCCTTGGGAAGTCCCTAGGACTTTTTTGCCTTAGGCTGTTCAACTAGCCAAACCTCGCAGGGAGGAACCTCTAAGGTTTTCGAGAATTAAACCCAAGTTTCTCGAACTTTTTTGGCTTAGGCCGTTCGACTAATCAAACCTCGCAAGGAGGAATCTCTAAGGTTTTTTGAGAATTAAACCCAAGTTTCATTGGGAAATCCCTCGAACTTTGTTGGCTTAGGCCGTTTGACTGGCCAAACCTTTCAAGGAGGTACCTCTAAGGCTGTTGAGAATTAAACCTAAATTTCCTTGGGAAGTCCCTCAGACTTTTTTGGCTTAGGCCGTTCGGCCAGCCAAACCTTGCGGGAGAAACTTCTAAGGTTTTTGAGAATTAAACTCAAGTTTCCTTTGGAAGTCCCCTAGAATTTTTTTGCTTAGGTCATTATGCCAGTCAAACCTCGCAGGGAGGAACCTCTCAGGTTTTTTTTAGAAATTTAATGTTGATGGGAAATTTAATTTCTTGCCTAGAAAGATCGTCTTTTTTATTTATTTGAAGTAATAGAAAACAGAAAACAACTTGACCACTTACCACATATGCTTGTAAATCGATGAGAATACGCTATATCGATAGAACTTTCTCAAATTCATTGCATTCCAGGGACTTGGTTGCTCCTTGCTCTAGGCATCCTTCAAGTGGTACGATCCTACTTTTGTCGTCACAACAGTTCAGACCTAGCTTTCCATCTAGTGGATTTTTCATACTCCTAAGGGCTTTTCTCAATACTAGATCTTCAGGTGAAAAATGCCCTGGGGTTGACTTTTTTGTTGTACCACCTTGAGAGTTCTTGCTGATATAAAGTCATCTTAATTGTTGCTAGTTCCCTCTTCTCATCTAATAGATCCAACTTGACAATTAAAGCATCATCATTCGTTCCTTGCTCATAGGCTAGAGTTTGTACAAACGGGATCCCTACCTCCAATGGCATCACAGTTTTGGCCTCCTCGGGGTAGTCCTATGAGTCTAGAGTACACAAGGAAGTTCATCACCCACCTAACCTTAGCCATCTCCAATCTCTTCTTCAGAACTTCAAATATCACTTCATTCATCTCCTCTACCTGCCCATTCCCTTGTGGATAAGACAAGGTTGAATAAAGGTTTTGATCCCATAGCCTATAAAGATGGGATGCCAAACCTCACGATGATTGATTCACATATGAACTTTATGGTTTATGTGTCCATTATCTTTGACAGAAACCTTGTCTTGGTCCATTTGGTAAAGTAATCAATGGCCATAAATAGGAATATCCTATCTCGGGTTGCTCTAGGCAGCGGATATTCACACCCCATTGGGCGAATGGCCAAGGACTCGTGATGGAGCTTGAGTCGGACGAAGGTTGTCTCAATAGATGAGAAAAATTTTGGCACTGTTCACATTTTCGTGCATATATTTCTACGTTGTCATGCATGATCGGCCATCAATAGCCCTGTGAAATGGCCTCCTAAGCCATGGATCTTCCGCATGTGTGTGCTCCACAATTCCCTTCATGAATTTCATAAAGCAAGTTAGTAAGTCGTTATAATTTATACAAGCAAAAGACTTTATAATATCAACCTTACACTACCCATAACCTCAACTATATCCATGGGGAAACCGCTCATTCCCCGAGAAGCTGGCCGCCATTTGCGTACTCACTTGAAAGATAAAGAAGAAAATAGAGATTAAGCTAAATAGCTCAATAGGGATATAATACCCGATAAGGATCCTAATATCCATGAGACGGATACCGAGAGAGAGAGAGAGAGCAAATCACAATGATGTGAAAAAAATAGTAGAATTAAACTACAAATACAACAACCAACTCGAAACAAGGCAAAAAGGGGCATAGACAAAACGAAAATGAATCATGTCACAATCACCACCTAGTATGCATATACATAACATGCAAAATATATATATGCAAAACACATATCCAACCTGTGCACATGGTACCACAAATCATCCACAATCGATCGACAGCACATAGCAATCCGGAGGCCATGGCGCTCAAATCCATCCACAAATATCAAGGCAGCACATGACAGTCCGGATTCCTCATCCGTGGTCGTGGCGCTCAAATACCCCATACTATCAAATGGGTAAATTGGTAAGGGATAAATCTCAGACAGTGATCACATCCCCCGATGGTGTGTCACGAGCACAACCATCGCACAAAACCAACCAAGCACGTCAAAACTATCACATACACAATACAACTCACAGTCACAATCCAGTCCATCCAATCACACAATCAGTCATATTTCATGATGCATGTATATGACGATTCAATGAATAGAAATCAAGTAATAATCCAATTAAGCGAGTATTTAACGCGCAAGGAACATAATATAGAATCAAAACTCACAACATCACAATCAAGCTCTAGACGAATCCAGACAGAGACAATGGAATGCTGATAATTCCCAATCTAAATGGCATTAAGAAATTTAATGAAGAAGCAAATATCCCATAATTTATAATAAAATGAAAGACCGGATATAATAGATCAAAGAGATCAGAACCCCTACATCGATAGCAGAGTACAAAAACTACGCATCTATAGCATCTACTTGGTCTCCTCGATCACCTATACAAAATCCCGCATTTTACTGATTAACACAAGTTTACCATAGTACTGGTCATCTACTTTATGGTCAACTGAACCTTACTAAAACTATAGGCTAAATTAAATGTACACTACAGCCATATACCTCTCTCGGTCAAACCCTGATCAATTTCCATTTCCGGTCAACAAAGATCAAATCCCAACATTTGATTAAGCATGTCAAAGAAGCATTGTCTAATACTTATAATGGATCTGGGCCAATTCTTCTCTCTGAAAAACAACTAGTTGGATTTTTTTTTCAAAAACAAACAGAGCAATTGGGTCCAACTAGATTAAATTGTTATTTCTCTTAATGCTTGGATTAAATAAATAACCAGCAAGAAGATAAAGAAAATTTGAAGCTATTCCATGTAAAAACCAGCTAAGAAATCCCTCTTTATTTTCCATCGAAATTCCCAGGACACAAACAAAGATACAGAAAGAAGGAAAATTGAACGGTGAAAGTGTAACAAATTAATAGGCTTGATCTAAAATAAAATTATTGATGAAAAAGAATATATAAAGATACAAGGGAATATATAATTTATTCCTGTACAAAAAAGAATATATAATTTTATTTTCATGAACTAATGTACCTCTATGAAATTGAGTAATTGACCAAATCCATAAATTAATTTGTTACATAATTAATTCTTTTTTTATCAATTAGTTTTGGAACAAAATTATATATCCAACGAGAAAACACATGAACCGCACAATCAAAATCCATCTATTGCCATCGGACGACACAAATTAATCAAATGCCACCAATGATCAAACGCGTGAGTACGAAATAAAAAAGGCAACTCGCCAAGAAATCATGCAAATTCTACCAATTTTAACTATAAATAATAGATAGATGGATCAGAATTAAAAGATGGAAAGAAACCATTATACACATTGTATCTATTAAACGAATTAAGATGCATTTCCGATATATTATTTTGACTTTTTTTTTGTTATTTGTAATTTTGACTTTGATGCATTGATTTGTTGTAAATTTAAATACTCTCATGATAATTTCTTTGATTCATTTAATTAATTACCACTTATAATACAATTGGGGTTACTATAGGAGACAACTATATAAACAAGTGTTACCCTCAATAAAACACAAGAGAATTAAAAGGGCAAAAGCAATGGCATCATCATCATCATCATCAACAAAGCTTCAATTGGCTACTTTTCTCATTCTCTCCCTTATTGCTCTTGCTCATTCTGCCAGTAACTTCTTACTCTCCTTTCAATTTAATATTTTCCTATATATAGGATTTAAGGATTATAGTCTAATTGTTTTTTGTTGGAGAGTGTCATACAAAGACAGATTGTTCATCACAGTGCAGCAAGGCTGGCTTATCTGCTGGTGCTGTCTGGTGTGTTCCAAACCCAAGTCATCCAAGTCAAGGAAGCACTTGCTGCTGCATCAACCTTAACTAATAAATTCACTATTTAGATCCACTATTTACTGGCCAAAAATAATGTTTCTGAGGTTACTGGTTATAATATGTTAATAATGTTTTTACGGAATAATAATGATGTTCTGAAAAAAAAAATGTAAAATGGTTATTATCAATTAAATATATTATAATTATCTAGCAAAGTTGTAATTATTTGTTTTGGGGATTTTTGGAGGCTGGTACATTAAATTGTACTTAATTGTAAAAATGTGCAACCACTAAAACATCCTTTTAAAAACGTACACTGAGGATCAGCTTTTATCAAAATAACCTCAAATTAAAGGATTTAGGGTTTAGAGTGTGAAGACTTTTTCTCTTTTTGCGCGAAAACAATTATTATAACCCTCACCAATGAAGAGCTTGATATTGTTGACTTTGCATGCAATTTATATATAATAGAATATGTGGTTCTATGTATTAATTATTATTAATATTTAAGTGGTCTAGTGTGATAGATAGTTAATGGAGAAAAGAAATTCAAGAAATGAAAAGTAATTAGGAAGAGAAAGTATGCATGCTGGTTCAATTATATCATTTTAGTGGATTTTTGGTGTTGGTAATACTATAATGATACATCTTTGCAACTGTAAATATTTTTCCACAAAGAGCAAGAGATGTACAAACCAGACAGAGCGAGGAAGGAGAGAAGAGAGAACGAAACACAACCCAGATTGAGCAACGAAGCATAGTCCAGATATGTCAAAAATGGAGACAAGAGCAACTCAACATTGTCCAGATCAAGCAATGAAGAAGGCGATAAAGAGAGGAGAAGCTCGGCCAAAAACGGAGAAGAAGCAACGAAAAACAATTCAAATCGAGAACCAGAAGAAGAAGAAGAAGAAGAAGAAGATAGCTTTTAGTAGAGAAGAAGGAGAAAAAGAGGGGATACACTGGAGTTGGATAATTGGAGGGAGAAGACGAAAAAGAAGAAGGGTATTGTAGGTATACACCAAAAAATGACTTAAGTCAGATGACCAAATTACCCTTAAATTGTACTTTTTTTACAATTTTAAAAAGGCTCATGACCTTTTTACAATTAAGTTGTCCAAAGTGCTCTTAGTGTCAATTGTCTGTTTATTTTTTCTCTTTATCGTATGGTTTTCCTTTGACTAATTAAAGCCCAAGCCCAAATTTGAAGTCCACCCACAAGTGGATACAGATTACAGAATGATAAGTAGCTCGTTTTTAGGTGTGCCAGGAGGCTCTCAGAAGAAACCCAAGCTAAAGGCCCGAAGCCCACATCCAAAGGCCCCCCAAAAGTGTGAGAAAACCTAAAAAATCCTTAAACCCCAATACATCCAAAAACCCAGAGATTCTTCTCTCGAAATCAGAATAATCGATGACCATGAAACCGGAACTCCATCACCAGAAGCAACAAAGTAACCAGAGAAGCAGAAGAAGAAGATATCTTAAACGACGATGGCAGTGATATTTGTGAGCAACTCATGGTTCGTTACGCAGCCTCGGTAGCACCACAACACCACCACCTCCTTGCGACTATTGCCGCCCTACGAACGATGCTTGACTCTGAAACCCTTCCTTTTACCCCCAATTCCTACTTTCTTTCTGCCGTCAACAACCTCTCCGACTTTGAATCCCTGGACGCAACGGCAGTTTCTGCTCTGCTATCGTTTTTGGGGATTGTGGTGGCTAGTGTGAAGGGTGTAGTGAAGTTGAAGAAAAAGGGAATGAAAAAGAAGGATTGAAGAAGAAGCATGATGGACGAAATATTTTCTGTATTCATAGCTCTGGCTTGATTACACGCCTATCATATATATCATTCTAGGTACACGATTATCTCCTTAATTATAGGAATTACACAATCATCTCTCTTTACAACTATTGACCCTATAATTGTGCCAATCAATATGTACTGTACTAACTATAGAAACAAACAGATTACATGGTGGGAACGTGATCAATGAGATCATTATATGAATCAGTCAATACTCCCCCTCAAGCTGGATCAAGAAGATTGATTGAGCCAAGCTTGGAAAGTATACAGTGAAACTGATCCGAAGACAAGGCCTTTGTAAAAATGTCCGCAAGTTGATCTTGACTAAGGGTGTAGTGAGTAGTAATGGAACTAGATTGAACATGTTGCCGAATATAATGACAATCAAATTCGATATGTTTAGTCCGTTCATGAAACACCGAATTAGATGCGATATGCATAGCAGCTTGATTGTCACAACAAAGTGTCATAGATTGTGGATGAGATATACCGAGATCAGCAAGAAGGGCTTTCAACCACATAAGCTCCGAAGTAGTGGAGGCTATGGCGCGATACTCTACTTCGGCACTGAAATGAGCAACAACCAGTTGTTTTTTACTTTTCCAAGGAACCAAATGACCACTAACAAAAATACAATACCCCATTGTTGACTTCTGATCAAGATTATTACCGGCCCAATCTACGTCTGTATAGCCGTGAATCTGAGAGTGACCATTATGTTTCATGAGAATGCCTCGACCAATAAAACCTTTTAAATATCGAAGGATTCGATTGATCGTATGCATATGAGCCACGGTAGGAGAATGCATGATTGGCTTACGATACTAATGGCGTGACTAATGTCGGGCCGTGTGATTGTAAGATAAATAAGCTTGCCTACCAAACGTTGATACTCCTGAATTGACTTAACAACTTCACCATGTATATCGAGCCGTAACTTGCTATCCAAAGGCGTCCTTGCTGGTTTACAATCTGACATATTTGCCTCACGAAACAAATCAATCACATATTTACGTTGGTTCAGAAAAAGTCCTTTTGAAGATGTAGCTATTTCAATGCCCAAGAAGTATTTGAGTGGGCCAAGATCTTTAATGGTAATTTTTTTATGGAGAATACTTTTGAGTATACTAATAGCTGCATCATTACTGCCCGTGATGATCAAATCGTCGACATATATAAGCACAACCAATCTTTCATCCGAGTTTATGCGCACAAACATGGAGTGATCTGCATGACTTCTCTTGAAACCAATTTCCTCAAGTACTGTACTTAGTTTAGCATGCCAGACACGTGGGGATTGTTTTAAACCATAAATAGACTTATGCAATCGACAAACAAGTTTAGGATCATCACCTTGGGGATGTCCCGGCGGTAGCTTTATGTAAACCTCTTCTTCGAGCTCACCATGCAAGAATGCATTTTTAACATCCATTTGTGAGAGTGACCATCCATAATTGGCAGCAACTGAAAGCAACGTGCGAACAGTAGTCATCTTTGCCACAGGAGCGAACTTCTCTTTGTAGTCGACTCCATATGTTTGAGTGAAGCCTTGTGCCACTAGACGTGCTTTATGTCTCTCAATTGAACCATCAAACTTGAACTTTGTCTTATACACCCTTCTACTACCAACTACCTTTTTATCTCGGGGTAATGGAACCACACTCCAAGTTTTGTTATCATCAAGAGCTTGGAGTTCTTCCCACATAGCATACTTCCAAGCTGTCTACTGGTTGGCTTCTTGGAAATTTTGAGGTTCGGTAACGAAAATCTTGTTAAGATAAGCAGCATGTGTAGGTGATACTCTATGATAACTGAGAGCAGTGTCCTAGGATAGCGTACAGAGTATGCTACATAGTCATGCAATCGGGTATAAGGACGTCGTTCCCGGGAGGATTACGACGATTATGAACCTCAGGTGTCAATGATGTATCCCCCGTGACTACTTGTGGAATAGCAGTCACAGGTTGTGGAACAACAGGCGCAAGTAGTGGAACAGCAGCCATAGGTATGTTTATTGTATCAGACGTGGTCGACAATGGATTATGGTCAACCTCAGTAGATACAGCAACTTCAATAGGTACAACAACCTCAGTAGGTGGCCCTTCCTCAACAATCTGTAGTGATTGATCTGTAGGAGTTGGTAATGGAAACAAGTCATACTCCCTCTGTCAAAATTCCTCATGAGAAGAATAAAAGTAAGGCTCATCTTCACGAAACCGCACATCTCGCGTGACCATCATCTTCTTCGACACTGGATTGTAACATTTATATCCTTTCTGTGTTGGAGAATATTTTAGAAAGTCACATTTGACTACCCTTGGGTCCAGCTTGTCACATTGGGAGGGCTGAATATGTACATAACATGTGCAGCCGAAAACCTTGAGATGAGAAAAACCTAGAGATTTTCCTGTCAACAGCTCAATAGGAGAATTAAATTGCAATATCCGACTAGGTAGTCGGTTAATAAGATAAGCTGTCGTAAATACTCCTTGTGGCCAAAAAATTTTTGGAACGTTCATTTGTATCATCAGTGCCCTAGTTTTTTCAAGTAGATCACGATTTTTTCTCTCTGCGATTCCATTTTGTTGGGGAGTACCAACACAGCTAGTTTGATGTATGATGCCATGCATGCTCAAGTATTATGCCATGATGTGGGTCATGTATTCGGTGCCGTTATCTTATCGTAAAATTTTGACTTTAGAAGAGAATTGAGTGATGACTAAGTTATGAAAATCTTGGAATACCTGAGCTACTTCACTTTTGGATTTTAATAGGTAGAGCCACATAAAATGAGAATAATCATCGACAAACATCACAAAATATTTGTACCCATCAAAAGATTCAAGAACCGGTCCCCTAACATCGGAATGTACCAATTCAAATATTTTATTTGTACAAGAATCAGAAGACGGAAATAATAAACGAGTAGATTTTGATAAAGGACATACATCACAATTCAAAGATTTTTTATTCAAATTGGGAAAAATTTTAGACAAAATCGGCTCTGAAGGATGAGCTAAACGTTGGTGCCACAAATGTTGATTGGATGAAAGACAGGCTTGGAGTCCCTTGGACAAATGAGCATCCATAGGAAGATAATAAAGTCCTTGGTAAGAGAATCCTTCACCAATCGTATTCTTGGTTACTAGGTCCTGAAACACAACCTTGTTAGGACTAAAATTTGCATGGCAATTTAAGGTGGTCATTAAAAGTCCAACAGAAAGTAACTTGAATGGAAAGGAAGGAACATAAAGTATAGATGAGGCAATAGAATTTGAGAGTAGCTTGCTCTTCCCGTGACCAACAACAGCCACTCCCTTACCATTGGCTATCATTATTGTGGCTGGTGGAGAAAACATTGTGAAGTCAGACAAATCACTCAAAGAATTAGTGACATGATCAGTAGCACCCGAATCGATAACCCAGCAATCATGTACATTACTTATATTAAGAGCAAAAGAAAAGGCATTCAGTATACCTGACATATCTTCGGTAGAAATACTCTTGTCCTCAGCAAGAAAACCAACAAATTTGCCAAGTAGGGCAGCAGAAGCAGAAGAATTTTCATTCTCATTTTTGTCAGCTGTACTTTGCTTAGCTTGAATATAAGACGCAAACTCATTTATAAGATCAATTGGGCTTGAAGTAAATCTTGATAGTTCATCTGCAGGTGATGAAAAAACATGATTGGCTTTATATCCAGACATGGAGAGGCGTTTCTGGCTTCCCTGACCTCCCTTTGTTTCCCTTGGAAACTTCGGTTTCAGTTCGGGATGGAGAATCCAACATCGATCAATTGTATGACCAATATTGCTACAATGATTGCATTTCAGTTAATTTTTTCTACCCTTATACCCTTTCTCATTCGGATGCCTTTGAGTAACCATGGAAGCTCTAGCTTCAGATACATCTGACTTAAGATTTACATTCATAACCTTTCTCCTTGTCTCCTCTCGTTGGATAGTTGCGCAAACACTTGTGAAAGAAGGCAGCTCAATGTTCATCAATATGCGGCTTCAAAGATCTTCGTATTCTCGAGCCAGGTTTGCCAATAATTGAAAAATCTTATCCTCTTCTGTCCGCTTCATCAAAATTGCAGAATCGGTGGTATGTGGTCTATAGATGGCTAACTCATTCCACTTATTTTTCAAACTACCAAGAAATTGCACAAAGGGCTTACCTTCTTGTTGTAAAGATGCAATATCCTTTTTGAGTTGGAAAACACGTGCAGCATTATTCTGATTACCATACATTTCCTTCACCGCATTCCATAAATCCACGATTGAATCCGAATAGCTGAAAATTTCAGCAATTTGTGGCTCCATGGTATTAAGAAGCCATGATTGGACCATTTGATCGTTAGTAGACCAAGTCTTGTACTTGGCAGACTTGTCATCTAAAACAACATTGCTTTCATCAAGAAATTCAATTCATGATCTTCCACCAAGAGCTAATGACACCGCTCTCGACCAAGAAAGATAATTAAACTCGTTCAATAAAACGGAACATAAACGAAGGTTTGAATGGACGTCGGATAAAGATGGAGGAACAGACGAAGTTTCCATTCCAGATGAGATAGTGACTTCGGCCATTTATGAAAAATAAAAACGGAATCGGTAGATGGAGACCTGCTCCGATACCATGAAGAAAAAGGGAATGAAAAAGAAGGAATGAAAAAGAAGAATGATGGACAAAATATTTTTTGTATTCATAGCTCTGGCTTGATTACACGCCTATCATATATATCATTCTAGGTACACGATTATCTCCTTAATTATAGGAATTACACAGTCATCTCTCTTTACAACTATTGACCCTATAATTTTGCCAACCAATATGTACTGTACTAACTATAGAAACAAACAGATTACATGGTGGGAACGTGATCAATGAGATCATTCTGTGAATCAATCAATATGGGAACGTGATCAATGAGATCATCATGTGAATCAGTCAATAGAAGTGTTTGGGGGCTTTGATGGTGGGGTTTTGCGATTTGGAGGATTGGGATTCCGTGGAGCATGGGTTTCAGACGCTGCTTAAATTCTCTATTGATAAGCGTCCCAAGGTCAGAAATCAAAATCTTCATGATTAAATGCATCTCAATGTGTATAGACACATACTACGCATGTGCATGTTTGTAGAGTGTTGATCGGACTTGATTGATGCAATGGGTAGTTGGCCGTTAGCATTGAGCTTATGTGCATGTTTGTAGAGTGTTGATCGGACTTGATTGATGCAATGGGTAGTTGGCCGTTAGCATTGAGCTTATGTGCATGTTTGTAGAGTGTTGATTGGCGGAGAAAGTTAGCATTGAGCTTATGAAAGCATAGCTATAAGTTTAGAGACATTTTTATTATACATAATATTACAAAATTAATATTTTTATATTCTTCATAAAAATCAATAATCTCGGCCCTAATAGTATTCTTACTAATACATTCAAAATACCGAATTAAGACACTCTTGAACAAATATTTTAAAAATTTTGTTCTCCCTAATAAATGAAAATCCAAATCCTCCATTGAAGAGTGTGTTTGGTTTGTTTTCTATTTCTATTTTCCAAAGTAACAGAAAACATGTTTGGTTTATAAATAAGAAAAATATTTTCTATTTTCTATTTCTTTAAATGCAACGTCATGCATACTCAGGGTTGAAGCATAACAAAAAATGGATTGACAACGTATATTGCATATACAAACACAAGTACACGTGAAATATGACAGAAGTTTCCCAAAATATGATACGCAAGTCACAGTAATTAACTTAATCTTGTCTTTAAAATGGATTAATTGTCTGCATTTCAATTAATCATTGTACCAAATACCACATTTATGCTACTTTACCACAATATTGTTTCTTGAGCAACCCCTGTTTCTACACATCCCACCTCTCAATCTATCAGTGCATAGGGGTCAGCATCGGTCCGGTCTGGGCTGGCCCAAAAATATTAGTCCCAACCTAACCTAAGCCCGGATTTACTATTCAGGTCAGACCCGGACCGAGCTTGAGACGAAAATGGAAGCCCAGGCTATAACTTCATTCGACTTTTGACTTTCTTGGTTACCAAGGCATTTTAGTCACTTCATGACTTTGTTATTTCTATTTGACTTTCCAATACATCTCAAAATATGCCAACCTCAGAGTGCTAGCATTGGAGGATGAGATACGAAGACGACTAAATAATTAATGTAAAAAATAAAAAACGTCTTTTTATTATTTTCTATTTTCTAAGAATTTTTCGTTTCTGATGTTTCTCAAATTGACCAACCAAACACATTTTTCATTTATTTTTTTATTTTCTAGAAAATAAAGACAAAAAACACATGGAAAACGTGTAAACCAAACGCACTCTTAGATGTATTAGCTAATTCACAACTAGTTTTTATAGAATTATAATTGAACGATGCAGGAATCACATCTGATATTCGTGAAAGAGTGTTTTATTTTAAATTAGTTCCTTATGTTTAACTACACATTTTTCCGCATCGGTTGGACAACTATTCTTTGTGTGCATAAATTGTACACGATCCTTGTTTCTACTACTCCACTAGTTCTTGATGCAACACAAGGTTTGCTTTATCTAACCTCCAGTTGGGAGGTATAGAAAGGTACTTGATATCCTAATGGATATTGTGAATCGGGTGGTAATGTATCTTCATCATCAATAGAATAAAATTTGAGAATATAGTCAGGAACACAATTAAATCAACAACACAACCATGTCTCTTAATTTGTTCACTAATCGTGTTTTACCAGCAAGGTTGTCGACTATCCAAATGAGGTGTATCATTAGCTTTTATAAATATGTTGTTGTGTGGATCTATTTGTCTAGTATTTCTTTAAAAAATTCTATCACAACTTAAAAGATTGAAAATAATACTGTTAACACCAAAAATATGTTGGGCTTAATGGGCTTAGAACATGTGCAAAGCCCATGGTGCAGTCTATTATGATTTGAAATATTACAGCCTATAAGCCCATATTGAAGAGGAAGAGAAGCCCAATTACTGAGAAGCATGACCCAAGAAGAAGTGTGTTGGAAATGGCCCGCATGTAGTGGAAGGGATTGCGGCAGTTATAACAAGGTGATTCACGTGACAGCTTATGAGAGAAATGAGGGAAGTTGTTGTGAGAAGGTGGTATTAACTTCCAACTGACAGAAAATTGAGCAAATCAAGGTTAACTGCAGTAAGATCATGGTTTCATGGAGATTTTCGTGCAAAGGAGAGAAAGCATAAAAGTTGGTAGATAGACAAAACAACAACACACACAAACAAACAGACAGACAAATAAAAAACTCAAACCCAAAGGCACTTTTAAGCTTCCGAGCATTCTAGCATTCTAATTACTTTCCAAATCCTTGTCAATTTCGAGCAAATATCATATTGTTCATTCTAAATTTCTTTGTATTTATTCCTTGTGAAGTTTCAATGTCAACCATTATTGTGTAAATTGTACTTGGTGTTTATTTATTCATCTTCATTCCAATCTCAACAAAGCGCACTACAGTGGAGTTGGGGAACCTAGAACTATTAAGGTTCCAAGATAGTTCGTTCAGTCGTCTAGATAGAAGTTTTATTTACATTCGGTGCATTTCATTCAAATTATGTAAGAAACTATAAGCATTGGCACACCTGTAACTCATTACCATCTTGGGCCATTTTTGGAGTCAACAAATACAAAAATACAACACTCGCAAATTTAAATATTAAGAATAGCACAAATAAAAGACAACAAAAGCAAAAAAAGAAATAGATGTAAAAAAATCTAGAATAGTTAATTTAGTTTACCATCCTACAAAGTTGGTGGTAATTTGAAATTGGTAAAGCGCTTGAATATCCCTAATAGAGAAGGACCACAAAATTTTTAAAAAAAATGCAACATCATCAAAATAAATTCATTGATAAATGTATTGACTAAATAAAATAAAAATTATCATAAGATAAAAATATAAGTTTAACTTACTAATCCATCAACTTTGAACACTTAATCTCGAAATATGGTGAATTGAGAGAATTAAAATAATTTGTAATTATTGAAACAATTAGAGAATATTGAGAGAATTGGAGCGTATTGAGAGTATTAGAGAGAAATGATAGTAATGAGAGATTGTGAAAAACTGTAGAGTGTGGTGTTGTATTTTTAAAGGTGGTAGGATATTAATTGTGTGGATTGAAATGTCCTAAAAAATAGTCATTTTTATATGTCAGTAGGGGTATTTAAGTCTTTTACATTATTTAAATTTTAATTAGTGTAGTTGACTAATATACCCCTTAAACTGGCCATTTTATAATCATTGAAAATGGTATTTTGGTCTTTTAATTGATGTTTTAACTTTAATTGTCAAAACTCAAAAGAACACAAATACCCCTCAGGTTAACCGTTTTAATTGTTGGGGAGCGTTTTCGTCCTTTAATTAATAAAATTAAAATCCTTTTAATCCTCGTGCCTAGTGTTGGACCGAATGTCACATTTTGTTTTGATGATCGTACCATGTCATGCTATTTGATTCAACGTATTATGTGATGAATTTGAGTGCAAAACATTTGTTTTTAAAACTTGCATGAAATCGATTTTCAATAAAGTGTTTTAAACCTGATTCAGAATTCAATGATCATTTTTGTATCAAATGAACTCTGATTAATCTAAAATTTGGCAAAGAGCTTAATTACATCATAATAAACATTTTCTATGTGGAAATCATTGAGAAATTCTTGCCCTAATTGTTGTCCGAATGTGCCTTGTTATGTTCTTAAGCTTATTATTTTATGTGGTTCATTCTATGACTACATGATATTTGTTTGAACTGAAATTTTACATGTATATTCATATATGGATAATGTTTGAGACCCCCAAAAAGTGATCCCCAAAAGACCCCCATTTAATGTGGAGTGTTGGATGTGAAGTGGGTCCTATATGTGTGTTTTTAATCATTGATTATTTTAATGACACATAGATTTGGGGGACTTTTAAGAGTCTCTAGCATTGTCCTGATCATATATATGTGATATTATGTTCCATGCTGAAAGTTTAATTATTTGAGCTTGACTAACCCATGTTTTCAGCATGAAGCTCAAATGAGCTTACAAACACTTTTTAGATCATTTCAGGTTCAACTTTTATATGTCTTTTCAGTAGTCCAAGAATGGTCTTGGAAGACCTAGGGCTTGCTAACAAACACCTAAACATCCTTGCAAAATTCACTACAAGAAGTTGTTCTAAAATTAAAAAGTTCAATTTATTTATGGGAAGTGCCAAGTTGGCAAGAATTGAATATGAGCTTTATTTACTAAAGAGTTGTTGATCAAGTTTAGACAAGAGTTCAATAAATTCAACAACCATTGAAGTGAAGCTTTTCTTATATGAGTGAAATATACTTTAAGGAGTAGTTCTAAAATCTTGTAACCCTATTTGAGGGATTATCTTATTGATGTGAAAAGTTTGAGGTGAACTTTAAAACTACATGTGTAAAATTTAGGGGGTCAACTTGTTGAAAACCTCCGAGTTGATTGTGAACTCCGAAAAACCATCATTTTTCTTAGTGGATTAAAAGTCTAAGCAAGGGTATTGGATGGATATGTGTTTGAAGTTTGACTTTCGAATATCAGTTTGTATATCTTTTATTATATATCTTGTTTCAAACATTTTAATAGCTTCATTATCTTCTCTCTTCTGTTTAGGACTCTTGTAAGTTATCTTCTTAGATAGTTTTGAATTCTCTTGTTGTAAAGCTGTACTATTTATACAATTGAAGAGGAATGAAAAGTGTGACATTGTTCAACACAAATTACCCAATCTATTATGGTATCGGAGCTTAAGTTTCTCTCATCAATTTTTTTTTTCCTCTTCTTCTATCTTTCTACTATTCGACACTCACCATGGCAACAACATCTGAAAATCCTACCTCTCCAATTTACTCAACAATCCTTAACACTAATGAGACTCATCTCATCGCCATCAATATCTCTGCCCAAGCCGCCCTTAAACTCAACTTCACAACTATATCTCGTAGAAGCTCTAATTTGAAACTCTATTCATCGGTTATGATCTCCTTGGATTCATTGACAGAAAAAAATCCTTGTCCCCCAAAGACTCTTACTACCAACAACTCCACACCAAATCCAGCTTCGGGTTCGACAAGATCAATTGATTCTTAATGCACTGATCAGTTCTCTGTCTCCTACAAGCATGGACCGTACTTGCCAATATGTATGCTAAACCATCTCATGGACGCATCAAACAAGCCAAGAATCATCTTAAAAATCCAACCAAAGGTACAACGATCGTCACTGATTTTCTTCAATCTATCAAATCTCATGTAGATGACTGACCCTACTAAGGCACCAATGGCAGATGAAGAACTTATAGAGAAAATCTTAGATTGACTGGGAGATGAATACGAGGAACTAGTGTGTGCTGTTCAAACTCGGGACACAACAATTACCTTCGATGAGCTTCATGAGAAACTCTTTTCTTTTGAAGCATCCATTCCTACAGATACAAAGATTGGTGCAAATATGTGAATATTGCTAATCCAACAAATCGCACAAACACCCTTTGGCGGTAGTAAAAAACCATCAACAATTGGCGAACATCTTCTCAATCCTCTCCTAATCAAACGGGTTGGAGCCAACAGCCCAACAGCTCCGGCCGAAACCCAAACATCAATTCAGGTTCTCAAACTCGCAACAGTCATTCTCCACCAATCATATCTAGGTTTCTTTTAGATATGTGGCATACAAGGGTACTCAGCTAAGCAATGTCCATCTTTTCAACTTGTCCTGACTCAGTCGTCCACCATAGGACTCTCTAACAGCTAGGCAATGCCATGGCAGCCACAAAC
The DNA here is from genome assembly GCF_013401445.1 of Tripterygium wilfordii. Lineage (NCBI taxonomy): Eukaryota > Viridiplantae > Streptophyta > Magnoliopsida > Celastrales > Celastraceae > Tripterygium > Tripterygium wilfordii. The sequence continues at coordinate 7,797,171 of NC_052237.1, read as the reverse complement.
TATTTATGTAAGCAATACTGCCTTCAATAATCCACCTTGGTTACTTGATAGTGGAGTGTCTCACCATGTCACAACATACTTGAGCAACCTATCTCTTCATGCACCATATATAGGCTCGAACAACGTTATGATTGGTGATGGCATTGGTCTCTTCATCACCCACACTGGTTCTATCTCTCTTCCTACTCCTACTAATATATTTAACCTACAAGATCTCCTTTGTGTACCAACAATGAAAAATATTTTTAATTTCAATTTCTCAATTTTGTTCTACTAACTCTGTATCTATTGAATTCTTACCGACTTCCTTTTATGTGAAGGATCTTCGAACTTGGGCAATTCTTGTGAAAGGCAGCACTAAGGATGGAGTTAATGAGTGGTCAGCTAATAAACCACAGTCTTTACCAGTTCTTGCTTTTTCTCATGTCAAAACAACAACAAATAACTCGCATTATAGCCTTGGTCATCCCGCTTTTCTGATTTTGCAACATATTCTTTCGAGTTATCATTTGGATTCTTCTTCTTCTATGTCAAGTGATTTTTCATGTAATGCATGTCTTTGTAATAAAAGTCATAAATTGTCATTTCATCTTTCTCACTCATCTCAACGCATCCACTTGAAATTGTATTTTCTGTTGTTTGGACTTCGCCTGTTATGTCACTAGACGGCTTTAAGTATTATGTAATTTTCGTGGATCACTACACCAAATGCATATGGTTTTATCCACTCAAACGCAAATCAAATGTTTAAGATGTTTTTCGGCGTTTCAAAACCATTGTAGAAAATTATTTCAAGTGCAAAATCATCTCACTCTACTCGGATAATGGGGAGGAACATATGGGCCTTAAAGATTATTTTTCTCTCAATGGCATCTCTCATTTCACTACTTTCCCTCATACGCCTGAACATAATGGGTACTCCGAACGACGACATCATCATATTGTCGAAACTAGCTTCACTCTCATGCTTCACTTCCAACTATTTTTTCAGCCCATGCCTTTGCTACTGTTGTCTACTTGATTAACAAGATGCCAACTACTTCACTCCAACTCTCATCTCCCTATCAATTAATTTTTTACAAAACTCTGAATTACTACATACTCAAAATTTCCGAATGTCTATATTATCCTTGGCTTCGTCCATATACATCTCAAAACTTGATGAACGGTCTAAACCATGTGTCTTTCTTGGATACTTATTGTCTCAAAATGCTACTTATGTTTTGACCTATCCACTCCAAAATGTTTGTGTCTCGCCCTGTTAGATTTGTTGAGTCAGTTTTCCATACCACACTCTCAACACTAATTTACCAAGACCCACATCCACTACCATCTCCCCATGGATACCACTCGTGCTTACAATCTCTTCTACTTCGTCCTCATAGTTGGCTACTGTTTCGTTATTTCCAGCAAGTGTACTAGCCGCAAAAGTAATAAAGTCTATGAGTAGAGTATCGTCCCACAAAGATTTTGACAAATTCAATTCAGTATCAATCAAAGCAATTATCACACTAAAATGGGAAAGCAAATTGTTTAGGTTTGATTTATCTAACACTAAAGTAAGTATTTAAAGATATTAACAACTAATTAATTAGCAATTTCGCAATTGCACTACAAGAAAGAGAGAAAATCATAATGAATTGGACTATAAAGATCTTTGGACAGAAATGGAGAGCTTTTAAGGCAGAGCTTAGAAATCATCATTTCATTCCTGATATTATGACTGAAAAAGAAATGGATGCATTGGTCCCTCAAAGAGTGAACAAAAATCAGTGGGTAACTATCATTGAACATTGGTCCTCTACGGATAGTCTGATACTTATGTTTCTTTCATTTGCCCAATAATTCATATTTGAATTGCTATGGTAGGATGAGTTAAATGAACTAATTTTATTGTGACAGTGCATGAGTGAAACAAATAAGGTCAATCGTGAGAAGCAGAGGATGATTCATACTACAGGGACCAAAAGCTTTGCAAGAGTGGTATAGCTGAGATGGTTAGTTTCTTGACATATATATATATATATATATATATATATATATATATATAATGGCATAGTATTTAATTTATTGATCTATGAGGACTATGGTGGCACATATGCAAGGATCTAGTCGTGGGAGCAGAGAGGTAATGAATTATGCTTTCTCCCTTTGTATATTACAGTTTCAATATAGGAATGATTGTATTTTAGAGAGGTTTGGCCTCGTCAATTAACTCGAAACCTCTCAAGCTGGGATTGTTAGCAGGATGGTCTCTTTCTACTTGATTTCCTGGTGTGGACTTTAGTAGCACAAAACCATGATAGTCCTGCTACACAAAATACGCCCGCAAAATTTAGCGAAAGATTATGTATAAAATAACCCATTGAAGTAGTATAATAAGACGAAGAAAATGGAGATATATATGTACTTACCCTGACAAAGCAGTCATGGAAATGCATCCTTATAAGGCAGCACTGATTCAATGTTGGACTTAAAGCTACTGTTTGAACTCATTTTGTGCAAAATAGAAGGCAAAAGAGAGAGAGTTTGAAATGTATAAAAGAGCTACAGATAGAAATGGTGGAGGAAGTAGGCAGTTCTCTGTTAATATTTATAGGTAGTAAAGAAGTTGGATTTGGTATTACTTGCTGAAAAACCAAAACATGTTTTTGTAAGCTGCAAGCATGGTTTAACTCCATTTTTTGTGCAAAAGTTTCAAGTTTTCCAGCTTTGAACACTTTTATACTGCTCTACATTCTCACTTGATTAGATTTTTTCCTGTAAACCATTGTTTTATGTTTTGACTTTGCACAAAAATATAATTCTTTGTAGGCAAGCTTTGCATACTCATAGCTAGTGATGTTGTTCCGTGTCCTAAAATTGTATACAAGTTTTTCATGTTCACTTGTCATATATATGCTTTATGGATTGTATAATTGGAGGTTCTTGTGCAGCCATTAGTGGAATGGTTTTGTACCTCCTATCAATAGCTTTTCCGAGTAAAAATATGCTAATTAGTTCTAGTAACTTCAATAGGTACATTCCTAAGCTAGTATTGATCATCATGTTTCAAACACCCCAGATCCTCATATACGATCTTTCACTTCAAGCCACGAGCCTACTATTTCTGAGGACAAACGTAAAAAATCAAATATGCATGTTTTCTTATATAATGCTAATTCATTACATATTTTTGTTTAAACTAAACAAAGTATTTTCATTTATGTAGGTCCATCTTGCTAAGGATGTGGAACGTGTAGTCAATACGGGGTTTAGGAGGATTTGATATGGTAATGTTAACGATGTAGAACATTTTATTGTCAAAATGGGGTTTTCGAGGATTTGATATGGTTTGATATTTTTTAGCTGAAAATCTTTTAGATATGATGATTTGATATATGTATGGTATTTGATTTTGGAGGGCTTGATATATGATGTGAGTTTGGATGATTTTATTTTTTGGAAGGTTAAATTTATGGTATTTGAGTTTGGAGCAATCAACAGGTTTATATGGTTTTTTATGCAAGCAATAAATCACCAAATCAAATTGTTATAAAAATGGGCAATACTATAGCTGAGGTAAAAATGGACAATACCTACGGTTCTATAACCTATTCCCACGGTTTTGCATAAGTAAATGCTCAGGTATACTTGCAGTTTCCCTGATTTATCCGTGCTTGAAAAGCGCAGGTAACATTATCTATGGTCTTCAAACCGCTGCAATAAGAATAATTTACCTACGATTTTCCTATATTATAGCCGCACTTTAAAACTGCAGGGAAAATATAGTTGTTGTTAACATACCGTAACTATAAACTCTCATACCCTCGTGCTTGTGTTTACTATACCCGAGGTTTAAATAACGTAGGTATAGACTTCTCGACGCTCACTAAACCCACGATTCCTTACCGCAGGCATAGTTTATACCCGTGGTTTTTTATACTTGTACCTGCGATTTTAGACATAGGTAAAAGCATATTCTATTGAAGTGTTGATTTAATCAACTAAGCAAACAAACACGAAAGAGAGTTTTCAAGAGAGTCAAACACTAGGGTTCCTAATTTCGTCTCCTCTTATCCAATTGAACTCCATTAATCCCCAATTCTCAATCCAAATGTCGACAATCGATCTCTCAACCTATTCAATATTCTATTCCTAGATACATCGAAAGTATTTTCAATACAAATCCCTGTTATTCCTAACAATCGGATTAAATTTATCAAAAACTCATTAAGAACGGTGAAAATCATTTTTGTGATTGCATACGTCATAAACCTGTATTCCTATGATTCATGCAACCTATGTTCTCTATGGATTCTTGCAACCCTAGGTATCTCCTTCCGGTCTCAACCTATGCATAATATCATCCAAATGGTGATCAAGCATTTGAAGGCAATAAACACATCCACAGAAAATCAAAAATAGAGAAAGAGATTCAAGAACAATAGATTAATTTCATTCAATCTTCAAAGAGGGGTTCCATTAGGACCCCTAGTAAGAGGATTAGTTCCTCATGGAGTCAAGATACATCATAATACAATGAAAGAAAACCATAGTTGCAAGGATAGAGTAGAAATAGAAGAAAACCCCTTGAAACCCCTCTTCTTCTCCAAGCCCCAAGCTCCAATGGCTACCCCCAATGTGTATCTCCAATCTCTAACCTCCAAGAATGAGATAAAACTCTATTCTCTACCCTTGTATACCCCCTAAAAACCTTGTGTCCATTTGAGAAGTCGTTGGGGTCATTTTGAGTCAAACCTACTTGAGTTGGGGCTTTTTTTACGAAATCTGAGCATGCTGTGAAGTGTTTTGACGGTTAAAATCGATCGAAAAAGTATCTGAAATAAAACTGCAACTTAATCAATTGTTTCCCAATCGATCGGAAATGTATCCCGATCGATCGAGAACGTCTCTAGAATGATAAATGTTCATTTTTGCCTCTTTTTGGATCCCTTCTTTCCGGTTCATGTCTTCACACTTGAAATGTGTAAATATTAAATACTTAGGCAATATCAATCATCAATTCACTCAAAAAGGTAAGAAAACGCAAGTAAAAAAGTACTTAATTGTATGTGTATAATAAGCCCAACAGCTACTCCATCTCATCCTGTTGTGCGACCAACGGTATTGTGGCCTCTCAAAGTTCCTTTACCCACCACTATCCCAGATGCCAATCCTCCAACCCCACTTCCACAACTACAACTCACCCCACCAACAACAACTCTCGACCTGGGAACTATTGGAGAGTGTGCACTAAAGTCAATCATATGATGATTCTTTAGCACATTATATTATCATGATATTTTATTAATAAAGTTATTTTTAGTTATTGCAATTATTTATATCTGTGTAGTATGAATTATTGTAATAATGTCCCTAGAATATAATGTATATTCTTAAATGTCCTTAGCCAAATATTATTGTTAACAGGGACGACAATAATATGTAGAGGCTAATATGTGCTTGATTAATATATGATATTAAGTCAACACGTAGGTACATAAATTGGAGAATTTATGTACTGGATCGACCCACCATGAAATCATTACATGGATCGTGTTATGGATGTCATAAATAATTTCATAGTGATGATGGTGTTTGGTAGTCCTTCGACCTGAGATCATCATTGTTCCCGACATAAGAAATTGTTCATTTTGACACTGTCAAACGTTGCCCTAATAAAGGTGGCTATAAAGGTGGTGATCAGGTGTATAATAAATTATGTAGAGGGATATGAGTGATCAAGATGGAATTTATCCTTCTCATAACACGAGATTGATATCTAAGGCCTCTTGATTGAATAGAGCTGATAAATGCATGGCCATGCTCAAATGAGTTGATATAATGATATCAATGTCATTTGTTTTTGATTAGCTTATTCGGGAATCAGGAAACATTGATTGAGCTATACGAGGGTGACATATCCATGTCTCGTGTTCAATCAAGATATCGAGGATAAAAGGAATTTACAACACGGTAACATTAGTCGCGGTAAAGGTTGAGTCAAAGCATTGACTTTCTCGTAATTTGGGTAGCAGTGATATGTTGCTAGACATCGCTCGCTGCTTGTAATTCTAAAATAGGATTTTATATTTACTTCCAACATTACGGGAACCTACAGGGTCGCACACTAAGAATGATAAGCAATACGGAACGTAAAATTCATGAGATGAATTTCATATTTAATGTGAGCATTTTTCGGTCCTAGTTGGACTAGGATATTTTGACTTTGGTATTAATAAATTTCTAGAAACCAAAAGAAGTATTTGAGTAGGACTCAAACATTTTTGGAATTCTATTTTATCTTATTTTCTTTATATATATAAAGAGATATGTATATATATATACACACACGTTATATATATAGATATATATATAAACACAAAAGGTTTGAATGTGTTATATATATATGTATATGTTTACAAATATATATAAAGATATATATAATACATATATATATAGTACGTTGTATATATATATATATAGAAAAAAACCACAAAAGTTTAGAACGTGTATATATATATATGTTTACAAAGAGATAGAATTCTAGGGTGAATTGTCATCCATTCTTAATTATTATTATATATAATAATTTTATTATTAAAAAGAATATACCTTTTGTGAAAACACGAAAAGTCATACGTGAGTTTTTTCTAAGAGTAAGGCTGAGAGTCTTTCGAAAGGTGTTCTCCTATTTTGCTCACTGTACTGATTCAAGGTGTTGAATCGGATTTGAAGACGGCGGGTTCGTTTCGGTCTAGCAACCGGAGGGCTTGTGAGTTTCGTTCGTGGACGTGAGACGTACAAGAAGATTGCATCGTTCGTGTGGATACCGTAGAGGCACGATCAGAAAGTTCGTGTTCGTTGTATGCTTCGACAGTACGAAAGGCGCGCTACAAGGGTAACTATTCTAAACCCATAATCGAATGTTGTTTTTAAACAGATCCTTGGATTAGGAATCGAAAATTTTTATTCTTCCGCTGCTTGATCGTTGTTCGATTCCTTTCCAAGTGGAACAACTACCCAGCCACCCACCCAAACAACAACCCAACACCGCATGACTATAAGGGCCAAAAATAATATCTGCAAGCCAATTCAAAAGCTCAACCTTCACACCCATCTATCATCACAAATAGTTTATTAATATTGAGTCCAACAAAAATAATTTGATCTGACTAGAGTCATTATAATTAAATTTTATATAAAATTTTATATTACTAAGAAACTAAACAAAATAATATATTTTACAATCTAGTTTTAATAATGGTGAGTCACCATTTCTCACCTAACATAGAATAATTAATTTAATCATCCATTAAATGATTAAGTGAATATCCAAGAGTTTCGAAATAATAAAAAGAAGACAATAATTATTAAAACAAATAGAATGCCAGAATGGAGATACTTTTGAAATAATTTTTAAAAAAAAGACAAAATGGTTATGAAGAAGGCACATATACTGCCCAAGAGTTCGAACTGAGGCTTTGAAAGGAACAAAATGTTCTATGAGAAAGATTATTCTCACACCCTAAAATGGATAATCTCACCCTCACTTTTTGATTTTGATTTTTTTTAATATTATTTATATATTATATTTCAAATCACATTTAAATCAAAAGAATCAAATATCAAATCATATATAAAATTAAAAAATACAATTCAATGATTTGGAAGTGGGATAACCAATTTGAAGGGTGTGAATATTATTCTCATGTTCTATTGCCGTTGGACCACTAGAAGATTTTCGTGCATGATGCAATAGATATATATAGTAAACAATATTTTGAAAATTCAGTGCCTCCCTAAGGTTCTTGGTAGCTCCGTCCCTAGGTCTACTGTAAAATTATTATAGCAACTCCCGTTGTAATAATATTTTGAGGTAGAATTTTTTCTTTTTTGAAATATCATATATTCGTATTATTCGGTTTAACGAATTCAACGATTTATTTTTGTTAAAAAAATCATAATTTTAGATTATCGGATATAAATTCAAAACATTTATATTTTGATTATGTTGAATTTTATTTTTGTTTCGAATAAAAAAATATATTATTCAATTCGTTACACTGAATATATGAATACTACATCTGTATAATTTTTTAGAAAATAACAATAAAAATAAAAAATTTTCCCTCAAATGTGTTACAGGGGTCTGCTGCTATGGTAAAAACTACAGTATTTACTACAGTGGATCCCGCCACCCATCGAAAAGAGAAGAGAAATTGTTTACTTTTAAGTACATGAATTGAAAGAAAGATTTAAGTGGGGCCCAGCAAATAAAATAAAAAAGAAAGTTGCTGTACGATTTTTCAAAAAGCCAAGTTTGATACCAACCCCCTCCGGAGTTCTCGGGGCCTGCTGTAGTAATAACTATAGCTGCCCCAGCTGTAGTCTTTTTTGGGTTTCAAAATATTTTTATTTTTATTTTAAAAAATTATATACGTGTAGTATTCGGAGAAACGATTCCAACTACATATTTTTTGTTTGAAACAAAAATCAAATTTAACATGAAAAATGCATAATAATTCTGAACCGTTGAATATAAACTCAGAACATTCGATGTTTCAATCGCGATGAATTTTATATCGTTGGAATCGTTAGATCGAATACTACACATATATAAATTTTTAAAAATAAATAAAAAATATTTTAAAGCCCAAAAGGGCTACAGCGGGGGTTGCTGTAGTTATTACTACAGCAGTCCCCGGGAACTCTCCACTCGGAGGCTTGACTTGTACGTGACGGAGAAAAGCACAAGCTTACGCAAATCAAGGTAAGGAAAAAACAAAAAGAGAAAAGAGAAAGTACCCAAAAGAAATTAAAAGAAGGGAAACAAAGTCAATAAAGGAAATGAAAGGAGCCGCCCTTCCCTATAATTTTGTGTTTTAGTTTTTTTTAATTCTATGTATTTCTTACTTTACTTTACTTTACTTATGTTCTAGTAATAAAAGGAATTAAATCTTTTTTGTTGTACTTGTACTAAAAAGGAAGAAAAATAATTATAATAACTATAATTGATACATCCCTTATTATCGCAAGAATCATGGAATTAAGAAGTCAAAGACATCAATGATGTGTTTGATATCGCAAGAATCATGGAATCAAAGGTATCGATAATATCTTGACATCACCAAGGCCTTTTCCTAACCTAAACGAGTTGGATTTGGATCCATAATAGTTGAGTTTTGACCAATAATAATTATGTTTTGACCCAAAAATAGTTAGGTTTTGACCCAATGAGTTGGGCTTTGATATGTAGTAGCTGCGTTAAGGAGGAAAAAAGTTGTACGGGTCTTATGTAATCATGGAAATCAGATAACCCAAAATGAATAATATTGTTGACGAGTATGGGAGTGTGGATTTTTTGTAATTACAAGAGAAAATTTTACCAATTCCACAGAGGAAATCTCTCTCAAACTCTCTTTATGTTTTTTTTTTCTCTCAAAACGACATCTCTCTCAATTTACAACTCAATTACTAAAACCTACAAATAAAAACTCATTTATAAGATCTGTCCCAAAAAAACACTATCTGCTTCTCTTGTCTTGACAGCTTGATAATCTGTTGGGATAGGTTTTGATATGACTTCTGAAAAACACATATGCAGTCTAGACAACTCCATATGAATGCAATTTGAGCCAAATCCACAAATCTCTACCTTGGCAAAAATAAGCGAGCCAACAACTATACTCACTTCAAACAAACTCCACCAAGCGAGAACAAATCAAACCGACCACACGAGACGCCAACAAGCAAGAATTACCTCCAATCGGCACCACAATGCCCAAGTCATGGCCAAATTCAAGTTGATTAAGTCCCTAGCATAGTGGACCTTTGATCCCAAGCACCACCAAAACAAACAAAACTGAATGGACATCAACAGCACAAACACGAGTGTGGTGAACTCTTCAACCAAATGACCAAATACTTAGTCCAAGTGTTCCACCGACTCACGGACTACAAGATTATGAACTACTACATCAAACTCAAAAGAAAGCAGGTGCGCTAGCAAAAGCGTATACTCCATCACTAATAGTAGACAAAAACTACACCAACAAATTTCACGAATCAAAACAAGAAGTCCAAAAATAAACACACAAATAAGTTAAACAAATGACTTCCAAACATTAACTTACCCTCCAAATTGGTACCATCATAGGTCCCCAAGTATCATTGTGCTCCAACGGTATAACCCTAAAGGCTTCAAAAATGGACTCTAGTCTTCTTCCCAAATACACAATGATCATCAAAATCAAGTTTGCGCACTACGATAATAATCATAACATAAGGCTCCACCACTCTTTGTGAGACCTTCCCATAAGCGTACCGAAAACTAGTATGTCCAGAATAGAAGTCACAATGACAATCTTCACCATTTTGGTTGATGATGAAAATGCTCCACTAATAATTATACTCTCTTTGAGGAAATAAAAACTATTTTTCCGACTACCTCTTATCAAGACGAGTGGCCCAGAAATCACCCTTTAAAGTGATTTTATATCCCTAGGCCTCCAAAGTACTCAACGAAATAAGAGCATTCTTCAAGACAGGGACATACCTGATACCTTGCAGCACTCAAGTGACTCCATCATGAAGTCTCAAACTAATACTCCCCATCCCTTCAATTTTGCAAGTAAGATTATTACCCATAAAAACAACGTCACCATCCCGTTTCTCAAATATGGAAAACCAATCCCTATCAGGGCACATACGATAGGTGCAACAAGAATCTAAAATTCACTCATCAATGTGGCTAACTCATGCTTAACCAATAAAAGTGTTAGAATATTCATCACTGTCATATGCAACATTGGCCTTGAATCTTTCTTGTCCTTGTTATTCAAATCAAGACAATCCTTCTTTTAATGCTCACTCTATCTACAGTAGGCACATTCATCTTTTCCAAGTCTCTTTTCTCGACTTGGATCGAGACTTATTACGCTTCCTAGACTTTTCACTATTCTCACTCTCTAGCTTTACTCTAACTGTCAATACCTCAATAGAAAAACCATTATGGATTTCCTTATCTTTCCTCCTATACTCATTGTTATTCAATGCATTGTAAATTTCTTCAAATTTAATCTCCTTCTTCCCATACAAAATATTAGTGACTAAATGATCATATGAATCAGACAATGAATTCAAGAGCAACAAAGCTTTATCTTCATCCTGAATTGTGACATCCAAGATATGCAAGTCAGTTAATATTTTGTTATACTCATTAAAATGATCCAACATCGAATTACCTACTAAATACTGGAAATGGAATAACTTCTTCTTTTAATAGAGCCTATTCTCAATGCTCTAAGTCATGAAGTTGTCCTTGAGCTTTTGCCATAGGTCTTGAGCCTTCGTCTCCTTCATAACATAGTACTTTAAATCTTTGGCCAAACAAAATGAATAACACCATAAAAAATATCACCTGGTTTATTACCCAAAGTAACATCCACATCCTGATGATACAACATGCCCATTATATCTCACACTGTCACATGCCAAAATTGCTCATACCATCAAACTTCTCTACCTCAAATCTAGTACTGGATATTGCCCCATAGGAAGACCCAATCTTAGAAGATGACCATGCACCTTGTATAGTCTTCTTTGAACTTTCTTCAATCATATTACTAAGAATTCAATATTTAGTCAATCACATGAACCAATACCTTGATATGAAATAAACCTATGCAGAAAACATAAACAAAAATCACATACCTAAGCTACGATGTCAATTTGTTGTGCAAAAATCAAACTCACAGACAATGCACACAAGGATTGATCACAATTGTAGATAACTAAATCAAAGCTATAAAAGACACAAAATTTGCGTTGCTTGGCAAAAGCCCCTACATCCACAGTCAGCAGAGATTGAATATTCACTATGTTGAAGAATATTACAAGAGAAAAACTCACCAATTACAAGGAGAAACTTTCTCTCAAGCTCTCTCTATATTTTTCTCTCTCCAAATGATGCATCTATCAATTTACAACTTAATTACTAAAATCCTACAAATAAAAACCTATTTATAAGGTCTATCTTGGAAAAACACTATCAGAATCTCCTATCCAGACAAACTGATGACTTGTTCAAACAATTCTTGATTTGGCCTCTGAAAAACACGTATGTTGTTTGGACCAGATGAATGCATGTTTGGACAGCTCCACTTGGATGCAATGTGGACCAAAACCACACTTTTGTTATAGCTCTAATGTAGCCTAGTCATGAATATACAATGATTGTGGTCATGCTAATATCATTTTTTTTAATTATTGAGCGTCTATTGGTGTGCTTAATGTTTTTGAATATCTAATTAATATTTGAATGATGTGATGCTAAACTAAACCAAAAAGAGATGTTTAAAGTTTTTGTTCTAGTAACATATTTCATAGAATGCATGAATCACACATTTGTGGTCACTACACGATTTTCCATAGAACTTAATGCGTTTTATTATTTGAATCCGAGTGTTATGAATAACAAGGATTAGTAGTAAAAATACTTTCGATATAATTAAGAATGAAGTATTGAATAGGTTAGAAAAAATCGACTATCAACATAGATAATAATTGGGATTAATATTTCAAAGTAATTGGGTAGAATTGATGATGATGAAACTAGATGTTCTTTAATTGATTAATTCTCTACGTTGTTTTGGGTTCTTACTTTCTTTTATTATTTTTATTACTTAGTTTCATTAACTCTATATTCAATATTTGAAAAAGGGTTTAGAAGTAAGCACAATTGGTAACTAGCAAATTTTACTCACTTTTTGTGGGATCGATATTCGACTAATCATTGTTTCTATTTATTCGATTCGTACATTACGGATTTGCAGCACAAAACTGTCGGATGAAATTAACACAATCCAACCGTCCCAGAAAGCACATGACGAAGGAACCGGTTCCTCCTTATTAATTCCCTAATGTAATCACAATTTACGATTTCATTCTCCACCTATGTGTGGAAAGAGTTATATTTTTTTTTTATTATTTTTGGAAATATAAATAAGAGAAAAAAAATCAAATTAGATATAAAAAAATAATTCGACTTCCTCTCGAGTAGTTATGAATTCTATCCTTTTGTGTCAAATGTGTATTCTACTGTTTGTGCAATTATAATGTCGCTAACGACTAGCTAGTTACTAGAAAAAAACAGAACTGAACATTAAATTCAAATTATGGTGTCCATGCGGTCAGGGTTCATCAATTAATTATCCGATAGATCATTAGGTGAGTTCTGCGTGACTAAAAAAGATTATTATAATGTAATTATGTCTCGGATGGAACTCTTACAATCAAGAAATTACAGGTCATATATATATATATAACATATGTATTCTCTCCAATCCTGTACAAAGACAAGCAATCTTAATAGAAACTGGCCTTTATTAATATTCAGTACGTAGAGAGCATACATAAAACACCTTTAAATAATCCTTCTTTCTTTCTTTTTTTTTTCTTTTTTTTTTTTCCCTTTTTTCCTGTTTGTGGACAAGCGTAACACTTAAATTTAACTAATAATTAATAGGCATCTTTAATTAATTAGTTCGTACTGACCATAATATTAATTTTTCAACGATCGATCTTGCCATTATCCGCAAGCTGCAGAAGGTCCTGGACGAACCGATGAAAGTCCTTGAAAGACGATCCTCCTTTGGCCCCCGCGATTTCGGATTTCTTCTTCCACTCCAAAGCCATCTCCCTCATCTTCTTCCCTTCCTCGCCTTCCATCATTTCTCTCACAAGCCCTTCAACTTGTTCGCTCTTAACATTACTGTCTATCTCCAACCCTACCCCCCAAGTGGTGCAAGCATACCTACAATTCACTTGTTGCTCTGCGAAAAATGGCCAACAAATCATTGGCACCCCTCCACATATCCCTTCAACCGTGGAGTTCCAACCGCTATGTGTCAGAAACGCTCCCACGGATGCGTGCGCCAGCACTTTGTCTTGAGGGCACCAGCTAACAATTAAACCTCTATCTTTAGTATTCTCGATAAACCCATCTGGTAAGATTGCTGATTTTCCCATCACAACATCGCCTCTTAGAATCCACAAGAACGGGTGACCGCTGTTCGCGAGCCCCCACGCGAATTCCTTCAAGTCCTGGGCAGTCATCACTGCAATGCTTCCAAAGTTGACGTAGATCACAGAATTAGGGTTTTGTTTGTCTAACCAAGTTAGACATTCAGTGTTCTCCTTCCAGAGGCTCGATCCTCTCGTCGTTACTTCTTCATCTTGGGGAAGGGTTTTGCAGAGCGTAAAGAGGGGGCCGACGCAGTAGATGTTAGGATAGAAAGAAGAGATTTCATCCAAGACTTGGTGTTCAAACTCATAAAACGTATTGAACAGAATACCATCAGCTTTCAAGTTGTCCTGTGCTTCCTCTAACCATCTGTTAAAGGCGATGTCATCTTTATCCGTGCTCCGGACAAAGTTTGGCATGTCCTTCATTCTCATCTGCTTCATTCCTGGTATCCACTCCAGAGGAGTATTCAGATACCCGTTGCTTATGTTTTTCTCATCTGCAAAAATAAACATATAATCTATTGATTCAATCATGTCGCAAAGTTAATTAATTTAGTTTCATGCATGAGCGATTTATATCCAAAATGAGTCATGCAAGAAAAAAGCTATTTCAATTGATACGATGAGTCTGCCAAGTTTGGGACCATATCATGTGTGCAAGTCATGTGATATTCAATCACTGGGAGATTCATGTGAATTTTGTTGCATGCAAATTTTGTTGAATTTTTGCTTCGCAAATTGTGTGCTTTGGATTCAAGTCATATGATATGGTCCCAATACGTGTAAAGTACATTACACGCCAGAAAAAGTTTGTCCTTTTACTAAAAACAAGAAAAGTCTTGGTCTTTCTTTGTTACTATTTAAACCAAGAAGTCTCAGATTCGAGTCCAATCTTACTCTATTAATAGTACTAATAAATCGCTTATCAAAACAAAAACAGTAGATTTAATTAAAGCTAACATTCTAATTTTTCAAAACGCTGTTTCTGTTCTCTAATGAACTCTAGCTCTTTTTCTTTTTCCCTTGTTTTTGGGTTATATATCATATATAGTATATGTACATATAGGTATATATACTGTTTCTTTTTCTCTAATGAAATCTAGTTTCTTTTTTTTTTTTTTTTTGTTTCTGGGTCATATATTATATAGTATATAGTATATGTGCATATACGTATGTATACCTTTGAGTGGGAAAATGTCTCTTTTGACCAGCTCGACAAATTGAAGATAAGCCAGGAATCCACAAGTGGAAGCAGTCCAGAACTGAGTCACAGGAAGCCCCAGCTCCCTAGCCACTTTGATAGCAAAGCACATGATTCCATCAGAAATTATGCAACTAACAGGAGGCACACCTTTCTCATGAGAAGTGGTGGAATTGAGCCTCAAAATAAGGTCTCTAAGTGGGACTACACTGTGTTTCTTAGTGTAATAAAGCAACTCAGTCACACTCTGTGTTGCATTAGGGTCCGACGGTGGCACCCCGTCCGGGATCGTCTCGAACCGGAAACGAGGCATATCCTTGACGGCATCGGATCCTTTGGACCGGATCAAGCGGTTCTGGTTGAACTCAGTGTTGACAAAGGTTATGTAAAAGCCTTTTGAGTGAAGAAGCTTGGCTAATTGCATGAATGGGTTCACATGACCTTGTGCAGGAAATGGGATGCAAACTACATGAGGCTTATCACCCACTATTGATCCCATTTTTTTTTTCTGAAGAGAATGAGAACTAAGACTGATTAGAATTCTAGGCTGGCTGGCTTGCTCCACTATTTCTCCCATTCGCTGTATTTATAGAGGTATGGTGGGTCCCACTCTTTCATTGTGACACCTATTGTACAATTTAATTGTGACGTAATTTATTATAAAGGAGACATCATTTTTTATCATTTTTAAAATATATATTCAGGAGTCAGCTCAACCTATTCATCTTAATATCTTAATATAGGGTGCATTTAGTAAAACATTTAATAAACACTTCTATTAACGTCATAAAAGTAGCAACTGAAAGTACGGAAATGACATGCAATCCAATGATAGTCCAATAGGTTTATTCCATTGATTATTATTTATTGTTCAAAATTTATTGTTTTAATATAGATTCCATTGTTTTTTAAAGTACAGTCTACAATTCATTATTTTAATTCTGAATCCGTTGTTTTTGAAATTTCACTGAAATAAACAATGGAATTAAGATCCATCCGAAAAAATTTATCGACAATGGATCTCGTTAGAAAGAGTTTTATACATTGATTCCGAATATATAATTTTTTTTTAATATCTAACATGTATTTTGAGAACTAAAACGTTTTAAAATTTTGTTTAAAAGACTTGCTTCCTTGAACTACCTAACACTACTGTTTGAAGTAATATAAAAATAGCATTTTAAGTGATATAAAAGTAACATTTTAAGTAAAGTAGCATTTCATATTTTTAACCCCAAAATACACTATAATTTCAGTCATATACCAAATACACCATATTATTTACAACTGTGCGAAGATACAAACATGACAATGTTTCGGGATTCAGTTGTCCAATAACTTTTTAATACAAGAAGAAAATAATTTGTTTAACTTTTTAAATATGTAATAAGTTAATTTTTTATATTTAGTGTCGAACGTGTCTCTAAATTTCTTAAAATGTAGGGAAAATTTCAAGTCGATGCCACTTGTGAAACTTTTGAACACTTAAGTTCAGTTCAAAAAACTTTATCCCTTTAAGGTATCATTAGTATACTAATTATTTTTTTATCCTTATCTTCTTCCTACCACAACAACTACACTTTTTTTCTCTCTCTTTACTATTGTCTGTTAGTATTCAACCTAAACTGAAACTCACATCACCAAGAACATACTCCGATCGACCTTCCACCACCACCACCAATGGCTGTCCATTTGACCTGAAAATGATCAAAAAGTCGAGACCACCGCAAGACAAAAGCCTTAGATCTGACCGATTCTAGTGACGGTTTGTCACACCACCACTACCGTTGGACTCTCCTCACTGAGACGCACAATACCCAGTCAGATATGACCCAAAACAGCCGCTGGATATGGCCGTTTTAAAAGAGTAACATTGATCAACCAATATTACTATTTCAAAACGGTAACATTGGTCGGTCAATGTTACTATTTCAAAACGGTATCATTGGTCGGTTAATGTTACTATTTGAAAAAAAAAAACTTCAGATCTAGTCAATTTCAGCAATGGTTCGCCATACCACCATCACCGTTGGACTCCCCTCATTGAAGCATATAATGCCAGCCATATATGATCCAAAACGGCCACCCGCTATGTCCATTTTAAAATAGTAACATTGGTCTGCTAACATTAATGTTTTGAAAAATCTTTAGATCCGGCCGATTCTGATGACAATTCGCAAAACCACCATCACCTTTGAACTTCCCTCATAGAGATGCATAATGCCCAGCCATGTTTGGACTAAAAGGATAGCTAGAAAAAAAAATGAGAGAGAGAGTGAAAGATGTAGTAATGAGAGAGATGTACTAAAGAAAGAGAGAGAGAGAAGCACTAGGAGAGAGAAAGTTGCTATGATGAGAGAGAGATGCAGTAAGAGAGAAAAGAGTTGCTATGATGAGAGAGAGATGTAGTAGAGAGAGAAGATGTAGTGAGATAAGAGAGAGATGTAGCATATAGAGAAAGTAATAAGAGAAAGGAAACCATATTAGATCTAATTCTCTTTGAAAAAATGACAAAAAAGGAATAAGATAAAATTTAAATGATTTAAATATTATAAAAAATAAAAATGGACTTATGAGGGATACAGTTTTTGGGAGTGGACCTAGATATTTAACAGTTTTGAAAGTGGTATTAATATATGATTTTCCATAAAATGTAAAACAATATTGTAGACAACATGTGTGATAACAAATAAAGTACTTAAAATATATAATCTGCTTATTTAAAGTTTATTATCATACATAGATAAAATTATACTATATAAAAATAATCCAATGGTACAAGCTTGATTAAGCTCAAATTCAATTCGTAAATTAAATTAACTTGAAAATAGACTTGAGCTCGACTTATTTACTAGAAGGGTATAATTCAAATTGAGCCCTTAAAGAACGAATGGTTGGCGACAGTTGTAATAAAATTACAACAAATCCCATCATTTTGGGCTCTAAAAATTTGTTTTAAAAAAAATTATAAATATCTAGTATTTAGTGTAACGATCCATTTTTATTCCAAATATTTTTCATGTTGAATTTTATTTTGTTTCAAAAAAATATATATGTAATTGAATTCGTAAAATCGCTCTAAATATATATTTAAAATTTTAAAATTTTGGATCCCACAAAAGTTAAAGCTTTTCTACAGAAAAACCCGTGAACGTACGTAACCACTGTATATATATTGAGATAAGTCGTCGGGCAGTGCATCTTAAAGATAATTATTAAGATATATTATTATTCGACCGGAGGTCATTATTGAGATATTTATCTAACCAAAGATAATTATTAAGATGTATTATTATATGTTTCCAAGGAAGTGACTGCAGGTGTCCAGATGAAAGGAAAGCACGATGATTTTTGTGCCATATAAATTGATTTTTAATATTTATTGATCCAAATTAAATTAACACTGCAAATTTTGGTGGGTCCCATTGCCAACTCTTGGGTCGAAAATCGAAATACCAATTAGTTTCCTTGAAACAAGCCAAAATACTCGGAATTCTCTCATTGGCTTGCAGTGGTGGTCGTACTCTCCTCTCAGTCTCTCTCCAATAACTCTTGCACAAATATATCTAGGCAAGATCTTCAAGAATCTCCACAGTTTCGTCATTCATTACAACGTAAAAAATAATTTAACTAAGAGAGAGAATAGAAGGTAAAAAAAAACAAAAAAAAAAAGGAAATCGTCTAAAGATTGAAACTATAGGGGTTCAAAGGATGACAAAAGAGAACCCATTCTCAACGATTTCCCTTCCACTTTTACCCCATTCTAGAATGTACTTTTTATTCTTCTCTCTTGTTTTCCTAAAATAATATGATTTTCCTTGGATTATCTCATTTCATTGACAAGATTGCCAAGATTGAAATTGTTTGGATGAAGTTTTGTCAGAGTCTCACTAATTGGTATTTACACCCCCACAAGCTTGCAACAGAACCCACCAAAATGGAAAGAATTTTGGGTGTAAACATTAATTTGTGGAGTGTTAATACCGTTCCCCTTAAATTAATTAAATTAGGGCGATCAATTTGTTCACTTCAAAAATTAAATTTTTTAAAAGTTTATTTCATTATAACTAGAACTAGAATTTTGTGTTTCAATTTCTTATGTTCATTCTTTCAGATGATTCTAATCCAATAATTCCCAAAAAAAAGTAACAATAAGTCATTTCTTATTTTATTTTTGCCCTAAATTTTTTTTCGATTGTAATTACTCATTATTTCCAATTTAAGAATAATCTGGGAGCATCTACCACTTGGTCCCAGGCGAATATACTGAATGAGATTCTTTCCCACGAGAGGTTAATGTGAACCATTAATTATTTTTATGAAAAAGAATATATGATCAACTGGGGGAAGACATGACATCAATATTAATAATTGTTCAGATGCCTATCAAAAAAAATAATGATGCTCAGATGTGACGCTATACCAATAATCTGGTAGGATCACATACAGACAGCTCATATATACATGACTCTTCGCCATCAAAGACTTGATATGTTGACTTACTATTCTGCCCCCCTTTGGTAAGCCATTTTGTTTACCAATACAGAGATGGTGTTGATTTTCAACGTTAATTGTTAAGTTATAAAAAAAAATGGGTTTAAAGTTATGAAATAAATTGTAAGGTGTTTGATAGAGCTGTTAACTGTGTTAAATGATTAAGTTATGTAAAATATATTTTGTTTTTTTAAAATTTTAAATATTTTTAAAATTAAATTTTATTTATTAAAAATTATTTTTGGTTTTTTAATTAATCATATTTATTTATAAATCTATAAATATGATTAATTAATTTAACTAACAATTTAATTATTTAGGTAATTCTGACCGTTGAATCTTAAATTCGTGGATGAATGTTGGTTTTGGTCCCATTGGCTTATTGTTCGTCTCTTCTATATCTCTTTCTCATGGTCTTTTTCTTCCTTTGGGTCCCTACTTTTACTAGTATTTGCTTAAAAAGGTTTAAAATAAGGTAAATTTGATTTTTCTACACTTCCACAACATTCGCACATACACATTCGATATTCACCAAAAACCAAACTATTAAAACATATTGTAGTCAATACTGATTGATATAATCAGTCATAATATTTATAATATAAATCAAATATTACATTATAAATTTCGATCATTGGATCTAAGGGATTTGGCTTGTACCATAACTCGATTCATTCTACTTATGAAAGTGGATTATAAGGACATATCAACACTAATGCAGTTAATGACCGTCAATTGTTATTATCAATCACCACCGCGGTGGTTGCCCATTAAATTAAGATCCCGATTGAGTGGTTATAAATTAAGAAAAGGAAATTCAAACTAGAAAAACTCCGATAAGTTCCTGTACTTGTAACACGTACATTGAAAAAATCAGTCTATGAACGTGATACTTCGTTTGTTTTCGTTTTTCCAAGAGTAGCATAAGCAGGGAAGCAACGGCCATGGAACGTGACCATAAACAGCTAATCACAGTACAGTAGAACTTGTGGTGTGGACTCATAACTCATAATCACAGCTGTGGCTTTTAGTTTGGCTGCCAAACAAGACATGAATTAAAATAATCATATTTATGATGCCGAGCATTCTCAACCGCTGTTGCTTTGATGAACATCTTGAGTTGTGGGACCATCGAAATAAAAATAAAACTAACAGACTGGCATGGTGGTTGGATTTGAGAGCGTCATAATTTCTTGAAATTTATAATTAATATCCAATAATGCAAAAAAAAATCATATAAATATAAAAAGAAAAAAATAATGTGATATGACATATTTTTTAAATTATTGTATTCAAATTATAGAGTGCATAATTTTAATCGTGTCCTCTGGTCCGAGTGGAATCCATAACGTGTCGACAATCCACAATTGTCGGACCATTTCTTTGGAAGAAGACTGACTAGAGCCTGTCTTAATGTCTCATCAGATGGCTAATATTTTCTTGGCCACCTGAATCCACTGAATTAAATTAAATTCAATCGGTTGAATTTTCAAGTATTTAACTATTTATTCCACATCGATTTTTGAAATATGGAAGAAAGCTGACATCAATTGAGCTAGGAATTTTGTTTTTTTTCTTCTTTTCGATTATTTTAATTAGATTTGACTACTTTTCTTTGCAAAAATATCCAGGCAACTTGGGTGAATTATTGAGTCTCCAATTCTATGTATTCAAACTGCCTTTATTTACTTTTCTAGAGATCGTTTGTCATACATCCTCTATAATTCCACACACGTGGAAGACACAAACAAAAACACCAATAATTCAAGTTAAAGTCCTGATCAATTGAGTTCTTTTCTCTTTTAATTTAAATAAGTTTACCCCTACATCGTAAAATAAGAATAATGTTTGAGACCTTCAAAATTTGACCTCCAAAAATCTTCTAAATTTATGTGACATTAAAATAATCATTGAGTGAAAATGTATATATAAGACGTACTTCACATCTAACATTCCATATTAAATGGGGGTCTTTTAGGAGTCACTTTTTGAGGGTCTCGAACATGATCCGTAAAATAATACCCCTACATGATAAATGATAGCCCTACATGGTTAAATAATTTTTGGGTTGCTATTATATTTTATAAATGAGGACAAAGATGATACAAAATATGAGAGACTGTAAACTCAATGAACGGGTGATAAGAATTTAAGCGGATGTTTTTTTTTGTTTTTTTTTTCTTTCTCTATAGACAAATTATTGGTAGTGGGGCTATCACCCAAATGGTTCGATAGTATTGACGTGCATGATTGCTCGAATATAGATTGAAATATAAATAAATTTGAGATAGATTTTTCTTGTCTTTTCTTTTTTTAAAATTACTTAAATAATTATTTTCTCTTTGACAAAATAAATATACTCAAGAGTAATAGGACAACATCGCATATCAGCTTTGAACCGACCTAAAAGGCTATGTTTCATTATTTAAATTGTATAGAATTATGTTTTCAAGGGATAATACACAAAAATAAACTCGATTATAATAGGAAAAGAGTGCAAAATTTGATAGCTTTAATTTTTTTAGTATAATTATATTTCTAAATGACACCGTTGAGAAGCTAAAACTAAAAAGAAAAAAGGAACCAGAGATTTTATGGATCAAAACAACAAGATATTTTTCTCAAAAGCAACAGCAAATCCACTCACTATCGTTGTCTCATAGATAATAATAATACGCTTGACACCTAACATAAATATGGTTTGAAGAAGTCATACATAATCAAAGAATATTAAAACAAAAATAAGAACTCCCTCATCATCATAGTCATCTTGAACTCCTCAACACTATTAAATTGGGCTTTGTCATCATCATATATGGAGAAAACAATCGTCAAATATATGCAAACTTGTGAGGGAGGTAAGACTTAAACAAGAGGGGGTGAATTGTGTGAAGTGATGGACCCAATACAGTAGTATTGGGGGCACGGCCCCCCAATCAATTTTCTTTTCACTGAGTACACTAAATACTTACGATAAATTCACTATTAGGCCCCCAATCATAAAAAAATGAAACCCTCAATCCACTAATTCTGACCCAGTCTATTAACTAACACTAATAAGCTGTTGAGCACAAGCCAACACTCATAAGTTGTTAAGCACACCTGTTAAAGCCCAAACGCTCTCCCTCAAATCACCTCATTCTCTCAACTCATCTCTCATCCTCTCCCAATAGTTAATAGAGAGAGATATTTGACTAGTCCCTCAAATTTGGATTGATATTTGATTATTCCCACTTTGGGATTTCGAGAAATTATTTATCAGTACAGCTTACACTCTATAGGTATGAATATTGGAGTGATATTTGACCATTCCCTCAATTATTTTTTTTGTCTTTTCTTCTCTTTAATCATGCCTGCCTCTCCCCAATTGTTTGGTCGACGTTAGTGCATTGATGGTTAATATGTTAGCGTGGCTATTACGTAATCATACCTGCCTCTCCTCAATGGTTTGGACTTTGGTCCATTGATGGTTAATTGGTTCGCATGACTATTATTAATGATATTGTAATATTGTGTTTTCAAAATATGAAAACTCATACAGAATAATTATGATAATTATAATATATTTTCTTTTTTTATAACTATTATTATTGTGTTTTTCTATTTACAGTATATATTCGTAAATCGATTACATAAATATCTCAAAAAAAATTTCCAAGGACAATACCCCTGCATCATTTTTGTACCCCCAGTGATTTCAATTCTTAGGTCCGTCATTGAGAAAAGATGAGGGTGACGAAATTAAATTAAATGTCTATAGGGGTAAAGGATGGTTTTGCATTTTATTTGTAGTTAATAATTGAAGTAAATTGTTTTAGTTTGTGCTGGGCTCATCTATTGACTGATATTTAAAAAAATATATCAGATTGTCTTGCTCTAGGGTGAAATGGAAATGGTCAAAGTGAGATAGGATTGGAAGCGGTTCCCTCCAAGTTGGAATGTGGAAGAGACCCCACTTTTATTCCAACCTTCTTTTTCCTATCAACCTTGGATTACCTCTAAAAACTAATCTTAACCGTCTATAGAAGCTAGCAGCCACGGCCCTTAGATGAAACTCAAATTTGATCCCAACCTTACATGTTTTAGGCGTTGTACTTGTCCTTTGCCTTCGAGATTATCTTTTTTCAATCACACGGTCAACTATTAGATTTAAACCGAACTTCAATCTGGACCCTTCAATTCTGTAGCAAACTTCAACCATCAGATCCACTAGCTTAATAAATCAAGACTCTTGATCAGCTAGCCGGTAGGATGGGGAACCCATTACTAAATATATTACAAATGATGATATGTGTGTTCCTTGTTTGGATCAGAAATCATTATCTTCAAGTAAGCTCATGTCTCTTCTTTAGTCAGCCAAACATGACCTATTCTATATTTAGTAAAGTTTGCAAAGACCGGCCACTCTTTGTGCCTCGATTTCAAGAAAAGACCTTGCGGGTCTAATGACAGCCATGTAAAATAATCCCCATACAAGGTAAAATAATCTCCCCTACATGGTAAAATAATTTTTGGGTTGCTATTATATTTAATAAATGAGGAAAAAGATGATACGAAATAAGAGAGATCGTTAACTCAATGAATGGGTGATAAAAATTTAAGGGGGAGTATTATTTTTTTTATAGGCAAATTATTGGCGGTCCGGCTATCACCCAAGTGGTTTAATACGATTGATTGACGTGCATGATTGCTCGAATGTAGATTGAAATATAAATAAATTTGAGATAGACTATTATTTTATTTTTAAAAAAGAAAAAATTAGTTCAATAGTTATTTTCTCTCTGATAATGTAAATATTCTCATGAGAGTTTTAGGACAACACCGCATATGAGAACTGAACTGAGCTAAAAGGCTATGTTTCATTATTTAAATTGTTTAGAATTATGTTTTGAAGGGATAATACACAAAAATAATCTCAATTATAATAGGAAAAAAAAGTCTTAAATTTTGATACATTTAATTTTTTTTTTACTATATTATATTTCTAAACGACACCGTTGAGAAGCTAAAATTAAAAAGAAAAAAAGGGACAAAATCTAGATTTTACAGCATATATGATTTTCAATTGGACGAAAAAAAAGTACAAGACAATAGGTGTTCCAAAGACAAAACAACAGTGTCACCATCATATAAGACAAATTTTCTCAAGGGACTTTTATCTCAAAGAAAATGGTGTTACCAAGACCAAAAACAGTGCTACCATCATATAAGACAAATTTTCTTAAGGATTTTATTTCAAAGCAAATGGTGTCACCAAGACCAAAAGGCATAGAGAAAGATACACGTGCAAAGAAATTTCAAATTTCTTTGATCATGATACAACACTAGAACACCAACAGAGGTAAGCTTGGATAGAGATCTATATATGTGTATCATTCATGCAAACGTGGTGGGCAAGAAAGAGAAGGAAAAGCAAAACACCTTCCACAAGACCAACTCACAAAGAATTGAGCAAGCAGGGACAGAGATAGCTTCACTGTTTTGACTAATTCAATCAACAACTGTCCCTCACGTTAGTCTTACTCTTACATGAGAGTTTTATACTCAAAAGGAAAACTTAATTTCACTACTACTAAACCACTACCAATAAAGAAATAATAAACTATTAAACATGCATGAATCTCAAAATATACAAAAACAAAAATAAGAACTCCTCATTGCATCATAGTCATCTAGAACTCCGCAACACTATTAACTTGCATTGGGCTCTGTTATCTTCATATATGGAACAAACAATCGCCAAGTACACGCAAACTTGTGAGGGAGCTACGCTTACACAAGAGGGGGTGAATTGTGTCCAGTGATGGACTTAATACTATAACATTGGGGCACGACCCTAGTCAATTTTATTTTTTTACACTAACTACACTAAATGCTTATGATAAATTGACAATTATGCTCCCAATCAAAAAAAATGAGGCCCCCAATCGACTAATTCTGATGTAACCCACTAACTAATACTCATAAGTTGTTAAGCCCACCTGTCAAAGCCCAAGCCTATCAAATCACCTCAATCTCTCAACACATCTCTCTCCCTCTCCCAATAGTTAACAGAGACAGAGCCCTAAGCCTGACCCGTAAATAACGCGATTTCAAGAAATCATGTATCGATTCGAGTCTTCGTCAATGATATTGGAGCGATATTTGACTATTCCCTCAAATTTGGAGTGATATTTGACGTTTCCCTTGTGCAATTTTGAGAAAAGTGTATCACTACAACCTACACTCTATAGGTCTGAATATTGGAGTGATATTTGACTATTTCCTCAAATTTTTTTGTTTTTCTTCTCTTTAATCATGCCTACCTCTCCCCAATGGTGCATTGATAGTTAATTTGTTAGTGTCGTTATTCCTAATGATGTTGTAATATCGTGTTTTCAAAATATAAAAAACTCGTAGAGAACATTTGTGATAATTACAATGTATTTTCTTATTGTTTTGAGCTATTATTATTGTGTTTTTCTATTTGTGGTATATATTCGTAAATCGATTACATAAAGATCCCCAAAAAAATTTTGCGAGGGCAGCTCCCCTGCATCACTTTTGTGCCCTTAGTGATTTCAATTCTTGGATCCATCACTGAGAGACGATGACGGGGAAGTAGTTAAACGTTTGTGGGGGTAAGGGAGGGATTTACATTTTATTTATAGTTAATAATTGAAGTAAATCGTTTTAGTTGGTGCTAGGCTTATCGGTTGGCTAATATTTAAAAAACACATATCGAATGGTCTTGCTCTAGGATGAAATGGAAATACGGTCAAAGTGAGATGATACTGGAAGCGGGTCCCCTCCAAGTTGGAATGGGGAAGAGACCCCTCTTTTATTCCGACACTCTCTTTTACCATCAACCCTTGGATTATCTCTAAAAACTGATCTTAACCGTCTATAGAAGTTAGCAATCATGGCCCTTAGATGAAGCTCAAATTTGATCCCAACCTTACATGTTTTAGCCGTTGCACTTGTCCTTTGTCTTCAAGATTATATTCATCAAATTGTGTTGTCACAAGGTCAACCATTAGATTTAAACTCCACTTCAATTCTGTAGCAAACTTCAACCATCAGATCCACAAGCTCAATAAATCAAGACTCTTGATCAGCTAGCCGTTAGGATGAGGAACCCATTACAAAATATCTTACAACTGATGAATGATGATATGTTTGTGCCTTGTTTGGATCAGCTATCAGTGTCTTCAAGTAAGCTCATGTCCCTTGTTAAGTCAGCCAAACATGACTTACTTTATATTTACTACAGCTTGCAAAGACCGGCACTTTGTGCCTCCACTTCAAGAAAAGACCTTGCTGGGCTAATGACAACCATGTATTCCAATTACTTTTTGTCCATAGAATTTTTTTTTTTTTTTGTCCATACAATTTCAAAGCTTGAAATTTGTTCCCTCCATTGCTCCTTTTGGCTCTAGCAGAGCTCCTAGAATAAATATATTGAGGCATTTCAGCTTATATACTTAGCCCATCTTCAAGACCAGCCCATTTCCATGCAATATATTCACATTCAGCCCATTTCCAAGTAAATGCATACACTGACCAGATCACGTGCCATGTTAGTTATCAAACACATATAATTGACCAATTCAGCTCCATGTCATCATGCATGTCCAGCTCACACGCCACTTGTCAACTTGGACTCCAAGCCCATTCTTGGATTGCTGTGACGAAAAGACACTCTCCAATTCAGTTTATAAACTTCGTATGATGATAAAGGGATATAACCAACAAAGAAATAGGAGGTGGAACTCCATAATTTTCATGTGAGCTCAAATCATGAGCTTCGTTGAGATGTACTTAGGTTAATCAAGATCAAAAACAATTCTATAAATTATAGATGATGCATGATAAATCTATTTAGGTCATGTATAATATTCGTCTATTTAGGTCATGTATGGTTACTTAATTTAGTAAGGAAATCTCATATATCACAGTTTCGTATCTGCACAGGTGCGGCAACTTCCTGCACAAAATTGATTAGGTATAAATTAGAATTAGTTTAAGCACTCTAAATATGAAATGTTCCTTCATATCTTAACTAAATTTTTGTTCAAGAATCAATAAGAATTCATATGAGTAAGATACACCATCTGGAACTAGGTGTGCGCAAACTGATTTCTAGACAGTTTTAGATACCCAAAATTGAATAAGTCCTGAATCACTTAATTCATTTTAAAAAATGTTTAATCATGATTGAAAATAAATATAATGATGTCCAAACTAATTTTCATGATCATCTAAGTCATTTCAATCACTTAACACAAGCAAATTCATCACATAATTAAATAGCATATGATAAACAATCATCAAAATCATACATTGATGTGCTAATTATATACACATATATATCCTTTCACATGCAATCTGGTATCGTTTAGAGTCAATTTGGGATTGATGCTGCCTAAGAAATGTATAGTTGCACATTACAAGTGCATAGGAGCATACAGGACGAAAATGAGTCAAATCAGATTGAAGAAATTGTAGAGGACAAAACTAATCAATCGAACCCCAGATCCGATCGATTGGCCAGGCTTATTTCAAACTTTAACAGAGAAGATTTTCGATCGATCGGACCTCAGCTCCGATCGATCAAACCAGACCCAGATCGAGATTTCAGAGTTTTCAACTTTCCGAAAACACCCTAAACTCATGTGGGCCGACTCAAAACGACACAAATGGATGTTATAAACAACATATGGGTTTAGGGGGGGTATAAATAGGTAGATTTCTAGGGTTTTAGTCATTCTAGAACTTTTGGGAAAAGAGGGAGAGCTTGGTGGCCACCATTGAAGCTTGGAGAAGAAGGGGGTTCACAAGGAGGTTTTCTCTCTCCTTTTTTATCTTGGTTTTTATGGTTGATTTCCATTGCTTGATGATGTATCTTGACTCCATGAGTGGCTAGATTCTCTTGCTAGGGTCTTAATATAGACAAACCTTGATGATTCAATAAATTTGGTTTCCTTATTACTTGATTTCTATCTCTTATTTTCTATCTCTTATTGATTGTCTATTGGGTGTGCTTTATGCTTTTGGATGCTTGATCATCATCGAAATGATTTGTTGCCTAGATTGAAACCGAAAGGAGATTTCTAGGATTTGCCTCAAGCCATAGACGACATAGGGCGCATGAACCATAGAAATATAGGGACATGACCTATGCAATCGCTAAATGGTTAATCCACAAATCTTAATGGGTCTTTGTCTTTTGAATCTGATTGTTAGACATAACAAGTATTAAAGATAGAGATACTTCCGGTGTGACCAGACATGGAGCATTGGATAGGTTAGGGAGACCGATTGTCAATTGAGAGATAGTATTTAGGGATTAAGGAACCAAGTGGGTTGAATCGGATAAGGTGCGGTGAAATTAAGTACCCTAATGTTTTCCATCCTTGATTACATTTGTGTTTGGACTTGTGCTTTCTTAATTTCTCTTTTACTACTTGATTTAGTTTAGTTAAAAAACAAAACCAACCACAAATCCTTTTCCCCAATTTGTATAGTTGTTGCTTGTTTTGACATTGATTTTAATTGCCAACATATTTTCGTGGGAACGACAATTTACTCGTCATTTATTACTTGTGCGATTTGTGCGCTTGCAATTAAATCCATATTACGTTTTTGGCACCATTGTCGGGAATTGAGGCAATTGGTTTGTGTCAAATTAGGTTTTCAATTGTGTTAATTAGTTTTTATTTTCTTGCAGCCATTCTTTCTCTTGCATGAGCTTGGGGAGACAGACACTCAATTCGGAATTGATTGATTTGGATTAGGAAATTGAGAGGACACTTCGCAATCTTCGGTGGGAGCATACTAATAATCTAGTAGAAGGCATGTGATACAATATAGCAAGGAGAAATGTTGGTGAGCCTGGTGGGGGCATGAATGTGAATGAAGACAATGGTAATGATGGAGGTGCTAATGGAAGAAACGATAGTGAAGAGGTTGAAAACCCTCCTAGGCAATTTGATCCTTGCTCTCTTGAGCATTGTGCTAGGCCTACGTAGGATACAAATTTTTCAAGCATCCGATATCCTCCTATCAATGCCAATAATTTTGGGATTAAGCCGGCTATCATCAACATTATCTCTAATTCTGTGGTTTTCTTTGTTCTTTCTAGTGAAGAGCCCAATGTTCATCTTCGCGCTTTCTTGCATTTGTGCACTACTGTTGGGATTAACGGAGCTACAAAGGATGCTATTTTGTTGAGGCTATTCCCATTCTCTTTGAGCGACAAGGCTAAGGCATGGTTGATGTCCTTGCCTCCCAATTCTATCACCACTTGGGATGAGATGGCGGAGCAATTCTTGACAAAATTCTTTCCCCCGGCCAAGACGGTGCAAATTAGGACGGATATCATGTCCTTTGCTCAAGAAGATCTTGAATCATTTTATGAAGTTTGGGAGCGCTTTAAATACATTATTAGAAGTTGCCCAAACCATGGACTTTCGGAATGGGTGGTGTATCAAGCCTTTTATAATGGTTTGAGTATGCATACCAATGAGACTATTGATGCAGCCGCGGGAGGTTCTTTTATGACCAAAAATCAAGATGAGGCTAGGGAATTACTTGAAAAAGTGGCCCAGACCACTAACTCTTGGTCCTCGGTGAGGGGGAACCCAAAGCAAGGAGGAAGCTTTAGAGATGATGAAGTCATGTCTACCTTGGCTATTATGGCTAAAAAGATTGATGCATTGACGCTAAATCAAACTCACGGAGTGCATGCTAGTAAAACACACCTTCCTACATGTCTTGCAATTATTGTAGTGGAAGCCATTCTGCGTGGGAGTGTCTTATTGCTTTTTCATCTAACTCTAGTGAGCAAGTGAATGTCATTGGTGGAGGCAACTTTAATCAACCCTACAATGATTCTTATTCCAACTTCTATAATCCGAGATATAGGAATCACCCCAACTTCTCTTGGAGCAACACTCAAAATGTGCAAAATTCTCAACATTTAGTGCAACTCCAAGAGAAGAAGAATCTTGATGAGATTCTTGCTAAACTAGTCGGTGGTCTTGAAGCTCTTACAACTCAAATTTCCCATTATATGAGACAGACGGATCTTACCTCGCAAAATCAAGCTACTATTTCTTAGAATCAAGGAGCCTCTATAAGGAATCTTGAGGTGCAAATGGAGCAACTTGCTAATGCCCTCTCATCTAGGGAGAATAGAGGTTTGCCTAGTCAACCGGAAGTAAATCCTAAAGGCAAGGAGCAATGTTTTGCTATTACTCTGAGGAGTGGACTGTGGTTAAAAATGTTGTTGATCTAGATGCCGAAAAGGTAAAAATTTTACAGGAGGAGGAGAAGTGCAAAAAAATAGGGGAAAACTATCCAGGGACTAATTCGATCGATTGGAGGGGACCCTATCCTGATCGATTGGCTAGAAGCAGTCAATGAGGAAAAGTCAACAAATGACCAGAATACGCAGACACGGTATGTTGTTGAGCTGGATTGGCCCGATAGTTCACGTCTAGCTCCTCAAGTGAAAGCTTATGTGCCTCCAATTCCATTTCCTCAAAGGTTAAAGAGCACCAAGAAAAATGATGAGCAATTCTCCATGTTCTTGGAATTGTTCAAAAAGCTTCAAGTGAACCTTCCTTTTGCTATGCCAAATTCATGAAGGAGATCCTATCTAAGAAGCAGAGGTTTAAGGAACATGAAAAGATACAATTGACTGAAGAATACAGTGTCATTGTGCAAAGAAAGCTCCCAATCAAGCAGGATGATTCGAGAAGTTTCACAATCCCGTGCACCATTGGACATACCTTGATTGAAAGATCGTTGTGTGATCTTGGAGCTAGCATAAATTTGATGTCGTTGTCGGTTGCCAAGCAAGTTGGGATGAAGAAGATTAGTCCAACCACTATATCTTTGCAAATGGCGGATAAATCAATCGAGTACCCTCTTGGCATAGTGGAGGATGTTTTAGTGAAAGTGGGTGAGCTCATGTTCACGGTTGAATTTCTCATCTTGGATATGGAGGCCAACCCTACTACTCCCATAATCTTGGGAAGACCATTCTTGAGCAACGGGAGAGCGTTATTGATGTAGAAAAAGGGAAGCTTACTTTGAGGAGTGCGGGAGGTGACCAAATCACTTTTAAAGTATTTAAAACTAGGAGGAAAGTAGAGATTTCTCAACAATGCCTCCAAGTGGATCATATTGACATGGTCATCCCCGATAAGATTGAGAAATAAGCTCCACATATTTCGGTGGAAGTTTTTTTATGCCAAAATTCCAAGGTTGAGCATGATGTTCCTAAGACAGCCTCCCAAGCTGAAATTGATGTATCAAAACCTCAAGTCGGAGAATCCAAGGAGAAGAAAAAGAAGAGCAAGAAAAAGAAGAATAGGAAGACCAAGAAAATGAAGAAAAATGCATTTCCTAAGGAAGAGGTGGTGATGAAGGATTGTGCTCCTTGCATGGCAGCTAACCAATCAAATTTCAATCTCAAGAAGCCATCAAGGGGAGTATACACCACAATTCTCAAGGATCCCGGTTGAATTCACAAAGGGAAGTCAGGCTGAAGACTTTAAACCAAGTGCTTATGGGAGGCAACCCAGGTTTTATTGTTCTATCTCTATCTCTTTATTTTTATTTCTATTTCAACCTATTCCATGCATTGAGGACATTACATATTTTAAGTGTGGGGGTGGGAATCTAGGTTTTTAGTTTTTGCTTAAAAAAATGACTTCAAATGCCTTATGCCATGTCATTCTTGAGTGTATTTGGATGAATTTTGTGATCTTTGAAGCATGGATGGATCTTGCTATGGACATTCTTTCCTATTGAGTTGTTCATATCTTGAAAATTATTTTTTCCATTGTGCTTTTGTGAATATGGAACACCTGTTTGTGGGGTATGAAATATGACTTGACTTTGGCCAATTGTGGTTGTTTGAGATCAATTTGATTCTAAGTAGCACTACTTGAGCAATGAAAAGAAAAATATATATATATATATTTATTTATTTATATAGAAAAAGAAAAAAATTGTGTTTATAAATAAATGGTTTCTTTTATAAGTTTTCTGCTGAGTAACCGGGCCTCTTGCCTAGCAAGCAATGAGTTTCGCATAAAAAGGTAGAAAATGAATGTTAGAGTACCTTGGGGACTAGTTTAACCTCCTAGCCTTTTTGACTCGAGTAATTAGATCGTTTGGGGTGTCTTAACACCTAGTGTCTAAGCCAACTGGATTGGGAGTCATTGGTCTAAAGCTCGTTACATGGGTCATTTAGAAAGTTAAGGAGGCTAAGCATTGCATAAGTCACCTTTGAGAAGAAAAAGAAAGAAAAAAATGTGAATAAGAGTGAAGTTTGAATAAATGCTCATTGTATTTGCTATTTGATTCTTATTGTTCTTGGAAGACTAAATGACCTTTGTTATTGTCACTTTGAATCCAAGTATCAAGTGAAATCCATTATGTGCATCAATTCTTGATATGTTAAGCAAGGTGGATGAGATAAGACTCTTGAAAGAATGTTTTTATTGGCTTGAATGCCCTAATGCTTGGTTTGTTAGTGTGGATAGGGTTGCAATTGTGAGTCCATTTTATACTGTTGTTGATGGCATGAATTTTAGCATTGAAGTTGTTTAATGTTTGTGGGTATCATTCTGGTAAATCCTCAGGAGACACAACTCCTCCTACTAGGGGCACCTAGGGGTTTAAAGGCTTGTGGCACATGCTAAGTGCCATCGTGAGTCCTACGAAAGTGGCATACATTAGTTTCATATTTTTGCTTTAGTATTATTGTTTTGTTTTCATTTGAGCTTTAATGAAAATCCTTTCGTCATTCTCAATTTGCTCGAGGACAAGCAAAGATTAAGTGTGGGGTGTTTGATGTGCTAATTATATACATATAATTATACATCCTTTACATGAAATCTTGTTTCGTTTAGAGTCAATTTGGGATTGATGCTGCTTAATAAATGTATATTTGTACATTACAGGTGCATAGGAGCATACAAGATGAAAAGGAGTCAAATCGGATTGACGAATTGAAGAAATTGTAGAGGACAAAACCGATTGATCGGACCCCAAATCCGATCGATCGGCCAGGCTTATTTCAGACTTTAACAGAGAAGATTTCCAATCGATCGGACCAAACCCAAATCATGATTTCAAAGTTTTCAACTTTTCGAAAATGCCCTAAACTCATGTGGGTCCGACTCAAAATGACACCAATGGATGTTACAAACAACATATGGGAAAAGAGGGAGAGCTTGGAGGGCACCATTGAAGCTTGGAGAAGAAGGGGGTTTACAAGGGGATTTTCTCTCTCCTCTTTTATCTTGGTTTTTATGATTGATTTCCATTGCTTGATAATGTATATTGACTCCATGAGTGGCTAGATTCTCTTGCTAGGGTCTTAATGTAGCCAAACCTTGATGATTCAATAAATTTGGTTTCCTTATTACTTGATTTCTATTTCTTATTGATTGTCTATTGGGTGTGCTTTATGCTTTTGGATGCTTGATCACCATCTAAATGATTTGTTGCCTAGATTGAAATCGAAAGGATATTTCTAGGATTTGCCTCAAGCCATAGACGACATAGGGTTCATGAACCATAGAAATATAGGGACATGACCTATGCAATCGTTCAATAGTTAATCCACAAATCTTAATGGGTCTTTGTCTTTTGAATCCGATTGTTAGACATAACAAGGATTAGAGATAGAGATACTTCCGGTGTGACCAGACATGGAGCATTGGATAGGTTAGGGATACCGGTTGTCAATTGAGAGATAATAATTAGGGATTAAGGAATGAAGTGAGTTGAATCGGATCAGGTGCGGTGAAATTAAGTACTCTAGTATCTTTTCTAGTAGGAGTACTTTTATATATTTACTTTTAGGTATTTGTTTCCCATTAGAAGTGTTTAGGGTTTGACTAGGGTTTCATTTAGTTTACTATTTAAGGTTGTATTCCTCATTGATAAATTTCAGTTTTGAGTTGAATAAAAAAAATTTAAGAGACGATAGCCTTTTTTCAATTCTTTGGTATTCATTCGAATCAACAAAGTATTGAAGCCTTAAATCTGGTATTCGTGTGTCGAATCAATAGATTTAAGTAGACTTGTTCCTGGTATTTGTGTGTCGAATCAACAGGTCCAAGTAGGTGTTCTTTCCAGCACGTTGCACTACATCACCTACTTTCCATCTCCACCATTGTCACGTTTGCCTCCATCTCCACCACTGTCACAGTTCACCTCCATCTCCACCACCACCACAGCCACCATCGCTCCTCCACCACCATCGCACCTCCATAATCATCTTATTCTTATTCTTATTTTTATTAGTGTTCTTATTCATCTTGTTAGATCTGAGATGTAATCTAAGATCTGAGACCGTAAACTGAGATCTGAGATCGTAATCTGAGTTCAGATCTGAGATCATACAGATCTAAGATCGTATGTTACCGTTTCAATGTTACTACAAATATGAGATCGTATGTTACTTTTTCAATGTTATTGTTTTACTATTTCAAACAGTAACATTATGCGAGCAACACGGGCCAACTTCGGGTCTTCCTTTTCGGTGGCCGCTTTGGACGAAATCTGGCTAGGCATTGAGCGTCTTAGTGAGGGGAGTCTATCGGTGGTGGTGATGTAGCAAACTGTGGTCGAAATCGTCTGGATTTGAGATTTTTATTTCAAACAGTAACAGGAACATGTCTGAATGATTTTACAGAACTTGATAGATTGATTATTTTAGATCCAACACTCACAAACTCAAGAAAATCCTGATTGAAAATCATGTACCTAACATCTACACCTAAATGAAAGAAAGGAAAAATATAAACAATATATCTAAAGCTTTTTAAGCTTTAAATTGTGAAAAATAGATCTAGAGAGAGATAGTGGGGAGAAGACAAAGAAAGTGAAAAAGAGAAGAAGAAGAAGAAGAAGAAGAAGAAAGAGACGAAGAAGAAAGAGAAAAAATAAGAAAGAGAGAGACGAAGAAGAAAGAGAGAGACGAAAGAGATTGGGGGTAGAAAAGTAAATGATCATTCTATCAATACTTTTATGTCCATGTGTTTTTATGTTGGGTCTTGATGTCCAAAAATATACTAATAGGTACCGGCTTGTCATTCTCCCTAAATTGTTTTGGCCCAAATTGTTTTTGGGTCCATTTTTACCAAACTTAAATATTGAGTATTGACCAGATTTGTAAAAGATGGACCAAATTATCAGTTCACCATATTTGACATGTTGGAAAACTTAAATGAGTGGACCGTAGGCCCAATTGGCCAGTCCAGGCCGAAAAATAATTTGAAGACCGGATAAATTTTATTTCTAACTAGTCTAGTAAATCATAAAATTCAATCAATAACTCGGGATATGCCAGTATATTTTGTAGGAGATCGGGAGATGATGTATATGCTTAGTTATTGGTTAATGCGACATTCCGAGTGAGTGCTAAATGAATAACTCCTAGGGATTGGCAATGTAGGAGCTTCCATTCATCATCTTTCATCACTTCAGATTTCTTCCCTAAGAGAGGTTGGTACATTTTCTTCTGGTAGAGATAATATTTGATTTGCATCTTCCAAAACCCGAAATTCATACCAGTGAACTTTTCAATTTTGATCTTCTCATCTTTTGCGGCCATTGCTCACCATAAACCTGAGCTTCGATACCCATTGTTTGGAATAGACCTTCTCAACTAACAGCGAATAGCAGAAAATTAAAAAAACAAAGACGAGAAATATAAGATTTTAACTTGTTTCACCAATATAAACTGCAGACATAAGAGTCATCGATATTTTCACTATTATCAATTAGAAGATATGAGTTTACAAGTATTTCAAAGTAATAGCACTTAAGACAATAGGGACATGTCACAATACTCCACGTTGCTCAGTTCCCCCAAAGAGTTGGCCCTCCGCTCCCCTGGTCTCATTTAGCCCATGATCAGACAACCTATTAGACCATCCATATCATTTTAATGAGAAAGCATAGTAAATTCTAATTCAGACCCACTTGCAACAACATATTATAATTCACACTGAAAAGATTGACTATTAGACATATTATGAGTACCATTTCATGTAGCAGGAGCATCTTTTCCATTCCCAGATGCTGCACTAGTGCACTCACATTCTTGATAAGACTTGATAAGCCAAATTCATATCTGTCAATTGCACTTTCGTTGCTTCCGGGGATTCACATTGCAATTCACATTTAGTAAGTAGTTTCCTGGTCTCTATTCTTATTTGTAATTATTGTGCACCTGTAAAGCAAAGCTGCCTGCATCATAGAAAAAGTAAAAGCAATTAAGAAGAGAACTCCAGACAAATATTGGATTTATTCCACTGCACAACCAGAAAAGAAAAAGGAGTTTAATACAACATTTCCAAAGCTCAGTAACTTTACCTCATATTATCATCTCTACTCAGTGTATGGGCTTTTAAACTATAATCTTATGTTAATTAACAAATTCTTACGCAACGTATTTTGATTATTTATCGAAATATAAGCATTAAGCCCTTAAAATAGAAACATGGGGTGGCTGTTTGGTACAACTTATAAATTAGCTATAAAATGTCTTATAACTTGGGTGCAGACGCTCTACCAAAAACCCAAATAAGTTAAATTATAAGCTCTAAAGAAAAGATTCAAATAGATGAGTTAGCTTATAAACTCTAATAAGCTCTAAAAAAAATAAACTTCAATTTGATTTTTTTTTGAAGTTTTAGGTCCGTCAAAACAAACTTTTATTCCAATAAATTCACTCTAATTCTTTTCAACCCATAAGGCACAAAAGTAGATAAGATTTATTCCATTAAAGACAATCTATTGAAAATGTCTTTTTTATTGACCAAAGTATACTCAATCCTTATTTTACTTTTAAATTTCAACAATCAAATATCTTTTATAACGTTAGTGTATTCAGGAAGTCATAATTCACTTGTTTAAACTCCAATGGAAACGATTTTTATGGAGTTCAAAAGAAGACTGGAAGACCCAGAGAATTGTATCCAATAAATTTTTGGAGATTCAAACATTTTAAAGATAAAATTGAGGCTCAAAGTTTGCGTACCAGAGCTGCGTTTCTGATATCAATGTGTTCGAATAGTCATAACTCACTCGTTTGAGCTCCAATTGAGACAATTTTTATGAAGTTTGAAAGAAGACTATAAGACTCACGGGAATTAGTGTAATACATATTTGGAGATTCGAAAATTTTAAAGGTCAAATCAAGGCTCAAATTTACACATTAGAGTTGTGTTTCTGATGTCGATGTGTTCGAAAAGCCATAACTCACTCATTTAAGTTTCGATTGAGATAATTTTTAAGGGGTTAGAAAGAAAGAAGACTCTAAGACTCATAGAATTGTGTCAAATATTTTGGGGATTCGAATGTTTTAGAGGTCAAATCAAGGCTCAAAATTTATGCATTGGAGCTGTGAATCGTATAAAGACAATTCTGCATTAATTTATCTGCATTATGTTTTATGATTTTATTATGGTTAGTATCTATTAAAATTTAACTTCACTAAATTTATTTATCTACATAATCTGTTGTGGTTTTGTTATACATAGTATATATTGAAACGAAAATGTTAAATGACCCAACTTTTTTTAACCCAAGTTGTCCCAAGTCTAGGTGGCATTGCCACATAGTCATGCTGACATGGAATATTTGCTGGCATAACCAATTTTTTCGAAAATCAAATTTCCCTCTTCTCTCTCCATTTTCTTTTGTTTAAAATTTGAAAATCAAAATTCCATCTTATATTTCACACTTTCTTTTCTCCCACACTTCCATCATTTCATCATATCTCATTTAACCACAAATAGATAAGTAAATCATTCATATTCACGAATTACATTGAAAAGAATTGTATTACATTGTTTTTTTTGCTATAAAGGAATGCAATTACATTGTTTTTTGGCATACAGACATGCAATTATATTTTTCTTGCATACAGACCTGTGATTACATTGTTTTCAAAACAATGTAATTTCCATAATAGACAAATATAAGCTGTAGGAAAAAATAGTTCACAAACCATAAGAATAATAAGGTAGATACATTGTTTTAAAAGCATAACCATTCAAATGATTGTAAACATAGTGTTGCATTATTTTCAAAACAGTGTAACCTCCAAATATTCAAAAAAATGAGAACAAAATTACATTATTGTTGGAGGTGGCTGGGAATGTTGCTAGAGGTTTGTATCGCCTGGAGTCCAAATAAGAGGTCGATTGTCGATGACGTCGCTGGAGGTGGCCGGATCGACACGATTTATGCCGTGGTGATGGTGGTGGTAGGGAGCTTCCGTTTAGTGGGTCGACAGCTCTGATCAGTGGCCAAACGGAAGAGCTACAGTGGTGGTGGTGTTGTTTCATGAGAGTGGGAGGGAGAAAAAAGAGAGAGAAAGAGAGGAAAGAGAAGAAAGAGAGAGAATGTGAGTGTTTATATACAGACAAAATAGTGAAGTGGCTGCTGATATCGAATGCCATGTAGGATTGGGATAAATTTTGTTGGGTCATTCAGCCCTATCGATATTGAAAATTTTCCGTACTAAATTTATATGCGTTAGTTTATCATCTGCATTATCTGTTGTGTTTTTGTTATGGTTGTTATATATTGAAATTTACCTACACTGAAGATAAGTGTATCTGTATTGCAGATAAATTACATGCACCGCATATAAATTTATCAGCATTAAATTTATATGCAAATTTTTTTCATCTCAGAATATATCGATGATAGATCTTATTTGAAAGAGTTTTTCATGTTGATTTAGAATATATAATTTTTTCAAAAATCCGGCATGTATTAAGAGAGAAATCATTTTCAAGTTTTGTTTAATAAAAGAAAAAAAGTCAAAACTGATGATATCATGTATGAAGCAAATGTGGAAGAACTAAAATGAAAACACGTCAATTCAAAAAACTTTGTAATTTTATTGAATTAAGAAGGGCACATAGATAATTTAATGAGTTGTATCCTTATTAATAAATTTTTTGTGGTCGTCCTTATTGGAACATGTTTTTCCAATTGCATCATTATTGGTAATTGTCCCTTGTTTTTTTTATGTTTCTTTTTCTTTTATTAAGATAATATTATAAATTTTTTTATTTTTGTACAAATATCTTGTAATTTAAAAGTTTAACCTTAAAATTTAATTTAATAAAAAGTATTTATAATAAAGTAATAAAATTTATAAAAAAAAAACAAACTATAATGACTTATACCATTCTCATTTTTTGTGTAGTTTTTATTCTATATCTTTTACACTAAACTTAAATAAACTTACATTTAGAGTACAATTTTATTAAGAGTGGTGATTTTAAGAGTACAATCATAATATTTTATTAATATGATTTTATTCATATGTTTTTTTTCCCACAACTTTAAGCTAACGTTGAAAATCAGTACTACCACTTTACTAAATGGAGCATAGGTATAAGTTTCACCAAACATATGATAGTTTATTTACAGCTTATAAACTATCTTATTTTTCACAATTTATAAATTAGTTTATTTTCACAGCAAATAAACAGTATTAAACGGAGCCAGAATGTCATGCATGACTAAAATGAAACAAAGACTGCTTGATTTTTACTATTATTGGGAACAATTCTTAATTCAATCAAATAAAATAAGCAATGAATAGTCTCCCTTTAACTTGGCAGGGCAAGTAATGGTCAATAACATATAAATTGGTGTCCGCATGCAATGCACTGGATAGTTAAAGGGCAAGTAATGGTCAAAAACATATAAATTGGTGTCCACATGCAAAGCACTGGGAATTCAATCTCCATAACAAGAAACATCTAGGTTACATACTTCACTGAACACTAAAACATAAAACTTTTTTTTTTGTTCTTAAACACTACAATTATGAATCTCAATGGACATACATGTATTTTTCCATGAAATCTAGCATTTATCATGTTGCCAACATTTTTAACATATCAAAATGTTAGGATAAAATCTTATGCATACTAGCTAATTTTCACTTGTATCAGGATAAAGATATCCAACTCCAAAGTTGCTCTCACTCCCTCCACTCCAAACTCCTACCTAGCATAAAAAGGCAGGGACAAACCCAATTGCACAAGATCCCTCAATATTTGTCTCCGTGAGAGTTAGAGTACTACGTAATTAGTAGTATAAGATATGGTTTCTCCCTTATACACTGACAATGTATATGATGAAAGCAAATATTAACTCATACATAAATCTATTACAAACCAAAGTCAGGAAGCTGAAACATAGGAGCTAGTTTAGCAGAAGTATCCCTGCAAATTAATCATTCACAGAAACAAACAAATCATCAATACACCAACCATATAAACATAAGAACATTTTGAATCAATTTCCTAGCGAGACATAATCCAATATGGAAGAGAGGTCACCAAAGTCAAGAAATCAGAACACAAAAACAAAGATTGCAAGATATCTCACGTGAAGAAGTTGTTCAAGTTGAAGAAGATTGAAACTGTTGGAATTTGGTCATAATTTGGATTGATATAAATAGAAAAAAACTAATTGTTTTACTCTTAAGAGAGTAAAAGAGGGAGTTGACAAAGAGAGCTAAAAGGGATAAGGGCAACCTTAGAGATTTGTGAGAGCTGTCACTTGTGCTATTCATTTTGTAAGCTCTCTGAAAATCATAGTAAACAGAAAACACCATTGCTGGATGTAGGATCTCATACTGAGTTTGAACCAGGGTAATTTTCTATATTTGTTTGGTTCTTGAGTTTCTTGGATATGCTAGGATGGATATTAATACAAATTGGTATCGGAGTTAGGTTAGCTAGGTAGTTATGGTTGATTTGGGAGGGTTTATCTGTGAATTGTTGAAGTCTTTACTAGCGCACTCTAGATTTTTCGTAGAAAAATATTGAGATGGTGAATCCTACTTCGAAAGTAGATATTGAGGAATTTGATAGGTTGAATGATTTTGGGTTATGGAAGATGAAGATGTTGGCTCAACTGGGAACCTTGGTCTTGATGAAGCACTAGGGATGAATCAAAATTATCCGCCACTATGGATGATGAGAAGAAGAAGGAGGTGCTCCAGCAGGCATACAATACATGATTCTCAATCTTATTGATAAGGTATTAAAGATGTGGCTAAGATAAAGTTGACAATTGAGATATGACTCAGACTTAAAACTCCTTACATGACGAAGAATCTGTCAAACCGGTTGTATCTCAAGTCGAAGTTCTTCATGTTTAAGATGATAGAGGGTAGAGACTTGTAGGATCATATTGATGAGTTCAACAAGCCTTGTTTAGACTTAGAGAACATTTATGTCGAGTGTGAGGTAAAGGCGTTGGTACTGTTACATTCATTGTCCAAGTCTTATGAGACGTTTGTAGACATCCTAAAACATGGTATAGAGACAATTAATCTAGAAGATGTTATAGATGCCCTAACCTCTAAAGAGCAATAACAGAAGAGTGAAATCCATGAGTAGAGTGGCAAAAATTTAACGATTAAAGGAAGGTCTAGCACAAAAGAATCGAAAGGAAAACAAAAAGGGAGCTCTAAGTTTAGAGGTGGTAAGAAAGTGAAGTGTTTCCATTGTCATGAGAAGAGCCTTAGACACTATCCCCAGAAAAAATAGAAAGGAAAGAAACCAGAAGATGATTGTGATGCGATTATAGTCGAACAAGAGGATTATGAAAGTTTCGATGTCCTGGTCTGTACAACGAATAACTCAGATAGGAAATGAATTTTGGACTCAATACATTCATTCCACATAACACCCTAATCAAGGTTGACTTGAAGGTTACAAGGAGAGATTGACAGAGGTTAAGTGTTACTTGAAAATAATAAATTTTATAAGATGGTCGGGATTGGCTAGAAAGGATCAAGACAGATGATGAGGTTGAGAGAATATTGTCAGAAGTTAGACATGTTCTCAAACTCAAAAGGAACCTAGTTTCGATTAGGATATTTGATCAATGTGGCTTTTGTTTCAAGGGTAAGAAGCGGACTTTAAAGGTTGTGAACGGGTCATTAGCTACGATAAAGGGGCTACGAGACAAAGGTCTCTATGTTCTTTAGGGGTGCATTGTGATACATGTGGTGGAAATAATGACTAAATTTAAATGTCCTCTGGTGAACCTATGGCACAAAAGGCTTGGTCATGTGAGTGAAAGGGGGTTGCAGAAACAGGGGCTGTTAGGTGAAGAAAATCTAGGAAGTTTTTTTTTAAAATCGTGTTTTGGGAAAGGTTATATGGGTGAATTTTAACAACTCGTCGAATGTCACCAAGAAGACATTAGGTTATATTCACTCGGATTAATGAGGGCTAGAACAACACAAGACTTTGGATAATGGGAGGTGCTTTATCGTTTTCATTGATGATTGCTCTAGGAAGGTTTGGGTATATATCTTGAAAAAAAGAGCGATGCTTTTGTGAATTTTAAAGACTAGAAGAAGATTGTAGAGGTTCAAACCGAGAAGAAAAAATTAAGAACCTAAAGACCGACAATGGGTTAAATTTTCTTTGTGAATAGTTCAATCAGTTATTCAAGAATGAAGGTGTTGTTAGACACATGTCTGTTCCACACACTCCACAACATAATAGTTTAGTGAGGATAATGAATCATAATCTTTTGGAGCAGGTGAGATGTATGTTGTTAAATGAGAATGTTTTAAAGAAATTTTAGGGAGAAGTTGTTAACATGATTGCATACTTGGTAAATAGGTGTCCTTTAGCAGCTATAAATTTCAAGACTCTGAAAGAGATGTTGACTGATCATCCATCAAGTAAAATTTGAAGATGTTTGGATGTGTTGCCTATATATGCACATCTCAAACAAGGGACGCTTGATGTGAAAGCCAAGAATTGTATGTTCGTAGGATACCTAGAAGGTGTCAAGGTTATAAGCTTTGATATGAGGTAGTAAATCATCCAAGTG
This sequence comes from Tripterygium wilfordii, assembly GCF_013401445.1. Lineage (NCBI taxonomy): Eukaryota > Viridiplantae > Streptophyta > Magnoliopsida > Celastrales > Celastraceae > Tripterygium > Tripterygium wilfordii. The sequence continues at coordinate 7,753,562 of NC_052237.1, read as the reverse complement.
CGTCGTCAGTCAAGATGTTGTCTTTAGACAAACCGAGTATTACATAGAAAAGGGTGATCAAGTAGAGTTCAGAGTTAATATGGTGGAAAGAAATGCTAGAGAGGATTGAATTTAAGGTAGAGTTTATTGCATCGAGTAGTATATAGATGGAGGATGTAGACATGGCTAGTGGGGAAAATCAATTGAAGGATGAGCAAGAGGATAATCAGGAAGATGATCTTGACTCATATCAGTTGGCATGACACAGAGCTAAGAGGACTTGGGTGGCACTAACGAGGTATGGATATGCAAACTTGGTATCTTTTGCATTGCTTACAGCGAAAGACTTCAATGATACCCAGCCTAAGGGTTATATAGAGGTAATAAAGGTAAAACATAGTAAATTATGGAAAAAAAACTATGAAGGAGTAGATGGATTCACTTGACAAGAATCACACTTGGACACTTGTTGTATGTCAAGTGGATTACATAAGGCTTGAGGATTTTTCCTTTGTTGTATGTTAATAATATGCTTATAGCATTAAAAGACATGAGGGAAATTCAGAAGATAAAGGCTTAGCTAGGTAGTGAATTTGAGATGAAAGATTTGGGGGCAGCTAAGAAGATTTTAGGATGGAAATTGTCGGGGATAGAAAGCATGGGAAGTTATTTGTTTCTCAGTGTAATTATCTCCGAAGGAGCATGGACAAGTCTGGCATGTCAAAGTCGAAAGTTGTTTGAACACTACAATAACTTTCAAATTTGCATAGTTATCTCTAAAGATCGATGAATAAAAGGAGAGTGTGAAGGATATACAGTATGTGAGTGTTGTGGGGAGTCTCATGTATTTCATGTGTTTGCATAATGCCAAATTTAGCCTATGAAGCTAGTCTTGTTAGTAGATTTATATCAAATTCAAGGAAGTAGCATTGAGAGGCTATGAATTAGATATTCATATATTTGAAGGAAACTTCAGCTATGACTTATTATATAGATGATGAGCCAAAAAAAACATATCACGCAATTGCTCGAATCAATGTGATAGTATGGCAATAAAATATGAGTCTTGTACCTACAAGGATTTGTAAAGTTATTTAATTAAATCTCATATTGCAATACCCTAAAGAAAAATAAAATACTTGAAGAAAAATTTAATTTTAGAAACAAGTAATTGATTTCACAGATATTAAAAAGAGATTTGAAGATTGATTTTATAACAAGTGATGAAAACACTAGGTATCCAACTTCACCATAATAATCCAACTCTATGTTATAAGTTAAATTCGTAAAAAGATTCAACTCAATTTTTAGGACATATTCCTTCGTTATTAATTCGTTAGGCGTCCTGTCTTAACCAAGTATCCTTAATTATCAATTTAACCATGGCATCTAGTCTAAGTCAAAAATCAAGAATCCATTAAGCACACGAGGAATATCAAGAACCCAAATGTGTCTTGACATGGCGTCTACATCAACAACAATTCATTCATTCAAGAGATCTATCTCAAGAATAAGCATATGGCATCTACTCTAACCTTCTCTCACACAACCAATAAATTTGTATCAAAGGTGGCCACTCAATAACACAAACATAAAGATTGAAATAAACACAATGTGATGATATCATATTTAGAGTATCAATCCGAGTAGTACAAGTGGCAATATTGGATTGTGAAGGAAAGATTATCATCTTATACACGTTGGAATCCTCTAGTTTGTAATTAAAGGTTCAACTCATCTCAATACACTCCATTAATGGTACCATAGAAGGACTTAAATTAAAATAAGGAGAACAAACAAAGACATCTCTTAAATAATAGGGGAAACAGGAATCCGACTCTTGTTTGAAGTAAGCCCACTACAACACTATATAAAGGTACTTTTACAAGGTAATTGGATATTCAAAATTTTCATATTTTCTTGGCAAGGACCTTTGATCATCGGAGTTCTTAGTCTTCACCTTCATGCTTTGCTGACTTAAGCATCGGAGGGTCTTTCCTAAGTATAAAATGTTAGGTTTGGCCTCTTAGCTTACATTTGTTCATCTTTTCAGTCTAAAAATATTACCAACATCGTCGCAATCAACCTAGTTAGAATCATCCTGAGACACATTTGTAAACCAAACAAAATTTACACGTCATCACAGTGAATGAAACTAAAAAAATATTGAATTGATAAAATAGTTAAATTATCCCAAACATAGAGTTTTCATGTTAAGTTATATTGGATTGCTAACAAAAAATGTAGCTCCTCATGGTACTAGAACATAAGCAAACTAGATAAATTAAATACATAGAAAAATGATAATGAAACACAAAAATTATTGAAGAAATCGTCACCACGATACCGGCCCCACTTCTCCCAAACTTGTATTGTGTGATGCCTTCTTTTATTTTGTAAAAAGCTTCCTTCAATTAGTGCCATGCAAAATATTTTTCTTTCCTTTATTCATATACATTGATTTTCTCTTTTTATTTCTTTTCTTGTTTGCCTTTTATTTCCTTTACTTGGACTTGGATTTCTTCCTATCTATTCGCTATCTTCTGCACTGGACAGAAGATATCCAAATTTTGGTTATTAGGGATATAAGTGTTTGAGTTATGGATGATGTATGTGTTCAGGTGTGTCAAGACTTGTTGTCAATCCAAAGATTCTAATAAGGAGTTTTGCACCAAACGAGTTGTGTGTAGTTTGAGAACACAACAATATTGGTTCAAGGTTGCCTTTTGAGAAAAGGACCTAAAATTTGATAAGTATCAAGCAGAAAAAGAAAGAGATAGAAGACTCCTACTTAAATGAAATGAAAAACAATGTATTGATGGAATGTATCAAAAATTTCATTAAATGAGAATACATCACGGAATATAGTAGGCATGCTTTACAAGCTAAAACATAAACATAGCCACGGAGGCTTCAACCATTGAGGCTTTAAATGTAAAGAGATAATCTAAGGAACTAGTTGGCTTGAAGCATACTAATTGTAAAGAGAAGTGATCATCGTCATTGCCTAAAAAAGCAGTAAAGTTTTGTAGATGCAAAGTCTATGTTTGACGCGGTGTGAGTGTAGACTTCTCTTCTTCTTGCTTTTATAGACTTCATTGTTGAACATCGCATCTACATTTTCTGTTCCCTTAGAACGTTTTGAACACGTGCAAATATGAAGGATCATAAGGAATAGTTCTCTTGCTTGTTGCTAGATTATTGGGTCAATATTCTTCATAACCGTAACATCCCTCTAGTAGTGGTCATCATGGTGAATATCCTGGGTTGTGCTCCTTCTTCAACGATTTGCCATTTTCCTTTAATCTCAAGCACGAGACCTACAATCCAGAAAGGTGGAGCAATAGGCATACTAGACGTGCTTCTGTGTAGTTGAACGTGGGAGAACTTCTTTTTCTTTAAAGTTCATGACAAATGTGCTTCGGGTATCTGGTTGTCGTGCAACTACTGGAAACGTATTTGAGATATTTTAAGAATGTAGAAGCAGCAACCTCTGGATTCTTCTGAACTTCTTTGTGCTTAGCCAACTACAAACTTAGTGTAACATTTCAAAAATTTGATGACCAATGGCAAAGCGTCATGTGTAAATATGTGGTGTCAAATGTATAACATTTTGACTTAATATCCATATTATATAATAATAAATTTTCAATAACAAATTTTCAATTTTTATGGGTAGAGAATATAATTATGTTTAGGATTGAAATTGGTAAAAAAAATTACGCTTCGTAGGATTAGGCTGTCGTTTTCAAAGTAGATGTTCGAACACCTATATTTGGTGTCCAGACAGGTGGTGTCCAGACACCTGTTCCCAGATTTTCAACTTTTACAATCTCATGGGGAAATGCGATCGATCGAGCTATAGCTATATTCGTATGTCGAATCAACAGATTTAAGTAGACTTGTTCCTGGTATTCATGTGTCAAATCAACAGGTCCAAGTACGCGTTCTTCCCACCACGTCGCGCTGCATTAGATGGCATCGAAGCTTTGCTCGGTTCCTTAAGTATGCCGCCAAGGAGGTGTGCCATCAGGGATGTCCCTGTGGATGACATTTATTATCGAGGTGAGATGGTTCGGATGCAACAACGGTTGAACGTGTTGATGCAGCAGATGGAGGCGAAAACGATCCTTCTTGAACATCAGAACTGTGGAGGCGATCAAGGAGCGGATCTGCCACCCGCGGTTGATGAACAAGATAAAGTATTATTGCAGCCAATTTTTTATATTTATCAAGATGATAAATATCTTTTGATCCAAGAAGAGATTCTGAAATTTAAGGAGATATTTGAAATTCCACCAATCGATGATTTCAATGTGGATAAACCAATCTCCGATTTTATGCAGAAATACTTGAAGAACCACATGGAGTGAACTTTTTGTTGATGTTGTTTCTAAACTTATTCAAGAATTCAAGGTGGTTTCGTATATTGGGAACAAGGGTGGTGATCAAGAAATCAGGAGCTGTCCTATTACAAGTCTTCAAAACTCGAGTTCGAGTTTTCTCCAACAAGGGGAGAATGATGCAAATTGAAATATGTGACTTTGGTATTTTAGGAAATCTATTGTCTGTGAATCAATTAACATTATTTTAAGTAGTCAAGTTTTTTTTATTAGGAGTAATTTTATTTATTTATTTTTAAGTATTTGTTTCCAATTAGGAGTGATTTAGGGTTTGATTTAGGTTTACTATTTAAGCTTGTAACCCTTCTTGAGATACTTGATTTTTTGGAGATAAATAAAAATTATTGAGGTGAGCCGCCTTGTATTTCCAATTCTTTGGTATTCGTTAGAATCAACAAAGTCTTGAAGCCTTAAATTTGGTATTCGTGTGTCGAATCAACATATCACGCCCCGTCCTAGGAACGTGACTTATTGGCAACACTTGTGTGCACCCACGTGCCACTGCCTAAAACAGGGACTAAAATCCATTAACTCACAATTTTTATCCAACAAATATATATATATATATATACCAAAAATCCGGCAACACCTCCCCGTATATCAAAGAATGCCCTCTGCAATAAATATATCAATAAAACCAACTAATCCCCATATGACAAAGCCAATCAATCAGGGCCTCAGGCCATATCCATCATCAAACCGATACGCAAGTATATACTAAGGCCTCCGGCCAAACCATCCAAAATCATCGTTCATCCATAACAATACGTACTCGTATGTATTCCAATACTTAACTAAGCCAAAGACTAATCAAACACCCCAACATAAACCCTACACAAAAATAATAAAAAAAAACCATCACACCAACACTAGTCCAGGCCATCCACATCACGCGCCTCTCTGCTGATCTGTAGTTGGAGCACTAGCGCTAGTACCTATATCACCTGAGGAGAGAAAAAATAAAACAGTGAGCAAGAGGCCCAGTAGGGATATTGAATAGGAGTCTAGAATAAGGAATAAGGCCGAAATATTATAAAGAAATAACGCAACGCAACAATATGCCATGTCGTCAAACAAATGCAGTCCGTACATCTAACCGAGCCATGTCGCTAGAGCCAATTATCTAGAACCACTAGCACATGCTCTCACAAATATTTCATACCATGCCACTAGAGCCAATTAATCGGAACCACTAGTGCATGTTCATACAAGTACCATCAAACGTGTCACTAGAGCCAAATAACCGGAACCACAAGTACACGTTGACGTACGTACCAAAATCCAATCCACCACTTCCACCATGCAACAAATGCAAAATCACACATTAATGTTATGCAACTAAATTTATTGCACGCAAATTCATTAAAACATATGATCAAGAGCATCGACTACTCAATAGATGATAGAGTGTCCAAGGGTAATGCATCCAACATCAAACACACCATATAATAAATTGAGTTCACAATAGCACACAAACCAAGGTTTGTTTCCCCTTGGACAAAGAGGCGGCAATGTATGAATTTAACACGATTTGGTAGCCAATAGTGTTTTGAGATTGAAGGTTAAGAAAATCCCTACTTCATTTGAGCAAAACCTCACCACAACTCTAGCAACCAATCCTCCGAGTTCAAATAACCTAATTTATAACATTTACAACTCATTTCCCTTCCAACAATATCAATTTCAACACACGAATTCACAATAAGACAAAGTGTAAAACTGTTCAAAAATTACTCGAGGTGTCCGGACAGCTCAAGAAGTGTCCGGACACTTTGTGAACAAACTGAGATAGATTGCACACAGCTGCTCTAAGTGTGTAAATCTGCTCGAGGTGTTCGGACACTTCAACCATTTTTTCCAGTTTTTTCAATTTTTTGAAGTATTCTCTTTATACAATCGGTTGGGTTTTCACAAACAGATTTAAGTAGACTTGTTCCTGATATTCGTGTGTCGAATCAAAAGGTCCAAGTGGGCGTTCTTTCCACCACGCCGCCCTGCATCACAAAGGAATATTTGTTTGGTATAAATTCAATTCATACAAAGTGATTTCTATTATGTGTTCCTCAAGGGTTAAAGTTGAGCACAAAAGAGGTGATAAGGGTTACATGGTGATTAGTACAATTTGCATTGGTTATGGTTGGTATTGATTAATGGCTTAGGGTTGTTTGTGATATATGTATATTATTTGATTAAATAGGGAAAGTGGATGAAGGTCCTGATTTGGTGTTCGATAAACGTAAAGGAAATGAGCCCACTTAAGAATTTAGTAGACGATAAAAGGTGAGGCGCCCCTGAGCTATAACATGTTAAAAAAATTTATTTGAGCTTTTATAAAATGTCTTATTAAAATATATGGAAACCTCTTTTGATTCTATGTTTACGAATTCAATTTTATGAAAGAAATGTCTACGAAAGAAAAATAATCGTTTGTGAAATATGTATCTATGGATTATTTTTGGTGGATTGAAAATGAGTAATGATAAGAAAATATCTTTACTTGTGAATAGTGATACTGAAATGTTATGATTTTGGTGAGACATGATTTAGGAAATGATTATGTTTATGAAGTATGAAAAGTGATTATTTTCAGTTGAAAAAGGAATATTGTATTGGTTTAATGTTGTTTTGAAAACTGTTCATGTATCTGTGTTGCTTTGTTGAGAACTTGAAGAATGGATACATGGAATGATTTAATTTAGCATGTGCATGTAGCCACCCCCAACCCTGGCCCGATTGTGGGGATGATTGAGTCAAATGGATGGTTTTTTAACAACTCAGGCAAAAGATTGAATTCGAGGCTAGTTGCGGCTAGACCTAGTATGAGTTTAGTCTATGACTAATCCATACTCTGAAATATGAATTGTGGCTAGTTATGACTAAGCCTAGTAAGGGATTAGTCTGTGACTAACCTTTACTCTATAAACTTGAATTCTTTTCAGTCATGAACAATAAGTTTTGAGATGTTTGAAAATTTACTTTCTTGAATTAAAAGTATATTTTGGAAATGTCATTTTTAATTTCTTAAACTGATAATATAGCTGCGCTAACCTCTCATGCTCATTTCAATCGTGTAGAAAAGTAATTGGGACTTTCGGAGGAGGAATAAAGGAGGACGTGGCCTTAGAGATGGAGGCGTTAGAATTTTATTTTTGTTAAGTTTGTTTAATCTTGAGATACTGTAAGAATAAGACTTATATTTAATATTTAAGGGTGTATTTATTTAATTTTGTTTGGTAAGGCTTACGGTGGATGGGTCAAAGATCACGACGTTGACTTTTGATCAATTTACTGTGCCATATGGCACCTTAAAAGTGGGGTGTTACACTTAGTTTTTGTTTAACAAATTGTTTTAAATTAGATTTAATACAACAATGACAACAAATCCTCATTTGTCGCTTTCGGACATCTCTATTTGGAATATCCTAATTTTTAGCAATTGCCTCTTGGATTTTAGATTAACTAGCACCGAATTTACATGCAAAATGAACAAAAATTAGCATAAAATCTCCTTGCCCTAGCCACGTGTTTGTTGAAGATTGGTTGATTATTGCCAATTGTAAGTCTCTAGCTGTTACGTGTCAACAGATGACTGGAGGTCATTTTTAAGAATACCACTTCATCAATTCCTTTTATTGAAATAAAAGGATTTGAATTTTGATTTTTTGAACCAATCATTAATCGTGCAACCTCCTGAATTTTTGAAATAATTTTCTGGCCAATCAGTGAAAAGACGTGCTGCCAATTGCTTTTTATTATAGACAATTCACCTCTACAAGAACTCTAACAGAGTTACACCATTTCATATCTCCTCTTGCCTCTTTATCTCCACTTTCTCTCAAACCCTTTCTCTCTTCCAAAGTTCTCCTCAATATCCTACCATCGTTTCTGTAATAACTAACCCTACCTCCAGCCATTGTGCCTCCAGTCCTAGAAACTAAGTCCAAGAAATCCTTGTAAAGGAAGGGATACCTATCATTGATCACCCCTTTTTCCAGGTACTAGTCCATGATTTCAGTTCTGAGCGCTTTGTCTTAACCCCTTCTTTTTCTAGCTCTTTCCTTGATTCTCTTAAGCTCTTTTATCCCCTCTGTGGCCAAACACCCTCACTCATGGAACACCTACTTCAAGACTTCCCCTATCCATCTTTGGCCCACCGAGAACCCACGTTATAGAGCCTAGTTGGGTTAGTTGTATCCTTATCAGGAAACATTGTGAAAGAAGTTAGGTATTCATGACTTTTTACTAATTAGTGAGAAAAAGTTTCATATAGATAAAGCCCTTCTTTGTGCCACTGCTCAATTTTGGGATGTAAGGACCAATTCATTCCACTTCAGAGCTGGATTCATGAGCCCTACACATTAGGATTTATCCTTAATCCTAGAAATACGCTTTGATGGTCTAGAGGCTAACAACGCTATCAAAGCTCTTGAAGAAGTTTCTTTTTCTTACCCCAAGGTTAGAGATATGTCTTATTCTTATTGGCTGTAGACCTACGTAGGGAACAAATAAACTTTCTCAAAGGAGAAGTATACCTGATTTTTGAACTCATAGTGATCATTTATCAAAGAATGACTCTGGTTATCAAATGATTGAACACTTTTGGCATAACAAGTTCGTATTCTCTGTAAGTTCTTCAAAGATCACTCAAGATTTCACCAGGCTTGCCCTGTGTTGGTCTTATGGCATTGTGCACTTCTTCGCTCCAATGATTATGGCCCTTGTGTATAGAGCTATGAGGTCCTTCTTTGAGTCAAGTTTTAAGAGCTGCCAGGTCCTTTCTAGACTATGCAACTCTGGTTGTGGGCATACTTCAAGATTTTTGTCTAGAGCGAAACCCCAAATCTTTTGATCTTGATTGTTCTTGCCTACAATACAAAGGAGTTACTCCCCTGAGTCATGAGTTCAGATTTTTTTTTCTTACTTCCACCAGGACTTCACCATTATGGATGATTTCTCCTTGTTTCCCCAGCCTGCAAACAAGCTCTTGATTGACTGAGTAATGATCTACGTGATCTTGAATTGGTTGAAGATGTTGAGAATGTTATACCATTGTGGATCAATTTTTTTGTTTTCAAGAGATCTGCCTTATTATTTCAGTTAATCCCCTCACTACTACAAGTGTGTGGTCGAGTACTACAATGCTTCCCAGCTGGCTTGGCAGTTTGGCCAAGTCCAAATGGTTCCCTTACCTCCATACCTTTTAGAAAATAAATCCTTATTAGGTAGGGGGTGTGGTTGGCTGAGGTGTTGAGTGGCATCTACTCTGTGTGTGCCTCCATCCCATCCTCTGCCAAGATTTCCTCCTTTACCGAATGTTACCAACCTACTCCAGATTTCACCCATTGGTGGATAGAGTATGTAAATCAAGAACTTGCACAAGACGTGGAAGTAGTACTAACTACTGTGTAAATATGCTAGTCCTTGATCATCTAGTGTAAATGTTGTCTGCTTCTTTTCTTTTATAAGATCATCCCATGATTTCTCCAAAGGAAATGAGAGTCACAATGTTGAAGTTGATTCTACCGTATCAGTGTGGACCCTTGCTACACTTGAAATTTTGGGAAGATTGTGGCCAGCAATCCTTTTGCCAAGAGAGCAGAGAATGGTGAACGTCTCCGATTGATGAAGGGAACTCTACCTGCTAGTGATCCCCCAAGGTCTACACCATTCCTGATTCTTCTAAGAAGGTAGCTTGATTACTTTAAATGAATCAATTCGTAAAGACTAACCTTGAAAGTAATTCTCGTTTTTTATGGCTTTTGCATATTGATTATGATTTTCGACCATCTCAACAACCACCCAAAAAGACAAAAACTACTCATTTTGCAACTCGAACCAAAATTGTTGATGTTTAGAGTTCCTTAGAAAAACTAGCCAACATAACTCCAATTTCTTCTGTGAAAACTCATATACAAGTTTCTCTAGTTCTTCCATTCCTGCATCATTTATTGAGGACAAGATTAAGGCTGCCAAGAGACTCTTAAAGACTCTCTCTGAAGAAGATCCCAAGTTCTACCTCTATCACAACTGCACTCCAATTTGAGAATAACCATTCATAATGTGCTACTAGCTCCTAATCTTTTTGAGACCACTTGAGGAAACCTTCGAGCGTTGTTGAAAGGTTTCCCAATTATGGTTAAGGAATTCAGTAGAAATCAAGCTCACCTTGTCGAACTAAATACTGAAGAAGACAAGAGAAATGAGCTAGATGCCAAATTACAGTAGCTTAGGGCCAAATTGGAGTCTTTCCTAACCGCTAAAACCGAAGACATAAAATCCATTGAAAAGTTGAACAATCATATTACAAATCTCCAGGCTGAGGTAAGGACTTGTGGGAAGTCTTTGACTAACATTCTACAGAGGAATGCTATCGCCCTAAAAATTTTGAAAATGTATACTTCAAAATTTCTAAGCTAGATGACCTGGCATAGCCCTTGCAGATGAAAAAATTTATATTAAGCTCAGTACAACAACTTCAATCGCCTCCTAGAACCAGTTGAAAAAGATTTGTGATAAGCTAGTGATCACTTCTGAAGAAGTCACTCCCTCCACTACAAGCGCGCCAACAAATCTTTCTTAGGCTGGTAATGAGACTATTGTGAAAAATCTTGCTGAAGGTGCAGCTCCCCCTGCTGACCCTTGATAATCTTGCTGAAGGTGAAAATCTTGCTGAAAGCGCATTTGGAATAGCACTTCATGATCTGGCGTAGGGTTGGGACTAGGTCGGGTCGGTTGGTTATTGACCAATTATCAACCCGACCCGACCAACCGACTTTGCTCTAATTCCAAACCATTACCAGCCCGACCTTTGTCGGTTGCTCAATGGGTCGGTTGTTGATAACAACCAACCTCATGGTTCTTATAAATTCTGATATCGAAAATTCTGAATAGTTATAAGCATTCTGCATAATTATAAAAAAAAAGTCTTTAAAACATCTAATGCAATGCAGAACCCATAAAAACGAATATTCATCATTAATAATTTAATAACAAAAGAAATTCAAAGCTAGGAAATTCTTGAAACAGAAACAATGGAGAAAGGCTACGGAAAGTGCCTTATTGCACGTGAGAGGAGAAGCCAAGAACTAGACGCACGCAATCGGTGTTTTACTTCCTGAGTTCTTCCTCACCCATTTCTCTTTCACTATACCTCGATTAATCAAATAGAAGAACAAGACTTGAAAGAACAGATGTCGATGAGATACCAATAGCAGTGGATCTGCTAAAATCAAAATGAATTCCTGAAAAATCTCCACCCATAGTGGATTTGCGCTTTCTCCTACTACGTCGGTGACAATTTTGGTGCCTGGTATGCCCGTGAGCTTGAGGGTTGAAGCCGGGACTATTCCAATTGGGTGATTTTTGATGATGAGAGTTCGGACTATGGCATGTAGAGTGTCGGCTTCCTTCCTTCTCTCAGTGAAGAATCGTGTAACTTCTAGAAGTCTTTTAGCATGCCCTAATGCAAGAGCCCTTTGGCTCTTGTTCATCTTAGTCTTAGACTTATATTGGCTTTCATTGTTGTATTACACTATTACTCTACCATGGTCCAAGTCCAGTTAACATCTTATTACTTAATACTAATTTTTTTAATAGTCGATTGGCCGATAATATCGGCCAACTGACATTTGGATATTTTAAGAACCATCAACTGAACCACATATGATGGGTTGGTTGTCATTATCGGCTCAACTCCCGTGGGTCAATTGATGGTAGAATACTGATTAGCCTATAATGGTCGATAATACCGACCTAGTCCAGCCCTATCTGGCGAGTCGAAGAACAACCCCTTTTCGTAATGAAAATACCTCTCGTAGAAAGAGTACCATACAAAAGGTCCAGAATATGCCCTCAACATCGAACCTGAAGAGGTAGGTGTCGTTATGAAGGACGTGGGAAAAAAATCAAGTAGCCAACAAGGGATGACCAGACACAAGCAACACTAACAAGTGGTGTGACATCCACAACAAGCATGGTCACACCACTATAGAATGTTTTGTCTTGAAGTATGAAGTCATAGAGTTGGTAAAGAGAAGCCACCTCAAGCACCTCTTAAGCAAAAAAAAAAAAAAACAATGATGGCTCAAAGGAAATAAAGTGACCAGGCGACTCCCGAGTCACCGGAACTTGAACATGATCATCAAAAGATCATAGATTAGCAGAGTTTCTCAGTTCACAGCTCGATAACATGTCCAGCAAGCAGTCAATCTCGAAATCTGAAAGGGAAGCTCTCCCTACACATTGATAGATAAAAGCATTACCTTTATCGACAACGAAGCTATGAGCCTGCTTAATCATAATCATGACGCAATAGTCATCACGCTCTAGACTGTCAACTATACTATAAAGCGTATATTGGTGCATAATGGGAGCTCTGCTAACATATTGTTCTTGAATGCCATGGAGGTACAGGGATCGGTAAGACGCAAATTATCAGACAGCCAACTATTCTCCTAGACTTCACTAGCGAACCAAATGTACTATTGGTGAAATAGCCCTACCAGTTTATGCTAGGGGAATCAACCTCCATACGAAGTTTCTTGTTATCGACTGTCTTTCAGTGTACAACGTGATCTTTGGACGACTATGGATCCATGAGTTCAAAGCTATTCCCTCTACATATCATCAAGTTCTCTGGTTCTCCACTAAATGAGGAATCAAGAAAATCAAAGGAGAACATCTTACTTCCCGTGATTGCTACAAGAACGCCATGAGAAAGAAAGCTTTGGCGTATGGAAATTACAGTAATCGACGCTTAACATCGAACCACATGAGCCCGAGATGGAGACATTGAATGAAGTCCAAATTCATCTAGATTTTCTAGATCACAAGGTTCAAATCGGAGAACACTTTGCTCCTCATTTGCGGGAGCGATTGGTGGAATTCTTGGCTAAGCAATGCCGATATGACTAGTGTTGACCTCGAAGTTTTCATGCACATACTACAAGTAAATCCTAGCTACTTACCAGTCAGGTAGAAAAGAAAGAAGTTTGACTCAAAACTTCATTAGGTCATGAACACAGAAGTTCATAAATTGCTTGACAATGGGTTCATCTGGGAAGTTAATTATCCAGACTGGCTAGCAAACGTTGTTGTACTAAAAAGAAGAATGGCAAATGGCACATATGTATAGACTTTACGAACCTCAACAAAGCTGTCTTGAAAGATTTTTTTCCTTTCCTACACATTAACATGATGGTCGATGCAATAGCAAGATATGAGCTCGTTAGATTTCTGACACGTTCTCTAAGTACAACTAGATCTTCATGCATCTAGACGATGATGAGAAGACAGTCTTTGTTACCGAACAAGGCATTTTCTATTACAAGGTAATACCTTTCAGTTTAAAAAAATACAGGAGCCACCTATGAGAAACGGGTTAACAAAATGTTCACCGAGCTACTGGGGGACACGATGGAAGTATACATTGACGACATGCTCATTACATCTCTGATCGCCGCGCAACATCTACAACATGGGTTTAACTTATTGATCAAGTACAACATGAAGTTGAATCCCACCAAATGTTCATTTGGCTTGGCCTCTACTAAATTCTTAGGCTATATGGTGACTAGCGAGGGATAGAAGACAATTGAGACCAAATACCGATATCCCTTCGCTGACCTGTATTAAAGACATCCAGCGACTTGCGAGATGAGTGGCAGATCTCAATCGATTTATCATATGATCATCCAACAACTGTCACATTTTCTTCAACACTTTGGGGAAGACAACCGAATTCAAGTGGACTCTTGAGTGTGAAGATGCCCTACAACAACTGAAATTTTACCTGACTTCACCCCTTTCCTTTTTAAACCTAAGGAACATGATACACTATTTGTTTATTTGGTGGTCTCTGAAACTATCGTAAGCGCATAATTGCTAAGAGAAAAGAAAGGAAAATAGCATCTCCCATATTACACGAGCAAGATCTCTCTTATTGCTGAAACACATTACAATCAGTAGGAGAAGTTGGCCCCTCGCTATAATAATAGTTGCTCAAAAATTGCGGTCGTATTTCCAAAGTCACTCCATAACAGTTATCGCCACCTTTCCAATAAACTATACGGCACAAACCTGAGCTCTCTAGTCGTCTTACTAAATGGGCAATCGAGCTCAGCGAACATGACATCTCTTACCAACCTCTCAATGCCATCAAATCCCAAATGCTAGTAGATTTCTTCTCTAACTTCACCCCTGCAACAATTGACGGAGTTGAAAAACGTTATTGTATATAAACAATCAAGTCTTTGCACCTTGGACTCACTCCATAGACGTCCCTAGCAACTCAAAAGATAGCAACCTTGGAGTGGTATTGATCTCTCCAGAAGGAAGCATCATCCAGTAGTCCATCATATGCAGCTTTTGGACGACAAACAATGAAGCTCTCATCGCTAGCTTAAATTTAGCTAAAGGGATAACAATCAAGCATTTGGCGGTCCGATCGGATTCACAGTTGGTAGTGAATCAGTTTAAGGTTCTTATCTTGTTTGAGACCCAAAATATTATATTATCTCACCTTGGTAAAAGATTTGCAAGTTTCGTTCTCAAAATTCTCTATCGTACAATACCAAGGGTTGAGAACTCATACAAAGATGCACTGGAAAGTCTCGAATCGTCAATAAAGACATATACTTTTGAGCCAATTCCAATGATTTACCTCAAATGACCTTCTGTTGGAAAGATAACGAAAAACCAGCTTCAACACTATCGATGTGCTGCCCACAGAAGCCAGCAATGAAGTTGGATAAAACACATGGTCAACTACATTCAAGACGGTGTCCTTCCAATATACAACAACGAGGCGCGATGACTGCACGCCAAGGCAGCAAAATACACTGTCCACGAAAGACAACTATAACAGTGGTCCTACTCAGAACCATTATTGCAATTTGTTACTCCTGAGCTAGTCTAGTACGTCCTCGCAAAGCTACAGGAGGGTGAGTGTGGCAATCATTGAGGCAGAAGAAGTTTGGCGCATCAAGCTCTTTCAGCAAGATACTATTGGCCAACTGTGTGAACCAATTGAATCGCCTATGTAAGGCGATGCGACAAGTGTCAATGGTTCACCCAGATTCCTCACAAGCCCCTAGAATAAATAACTCCAATCTCATCTTATTGTCCTCTTAGTGCTTGATGGTGGCCATCATATTCTATTTTATGGGCATGATCTAGATGTGACATAATGTTGTAAAATCATGAAAAACTACATGCTTACTTGCCGCATGGGTTATTGGCCCAGAATCCCATATAACCACAACATTTTCAAGTTGTGTGGATCATGGTGATGGATCTAGATCATGGTTATTTTTTTATCGAGGCTGTTGGAGCACTAAGAACATATAACTCGTCCCACTCTTCTAGAATGTAGGCTTCATGCGTGTTGCTGAAGGGAATAGGCTAATGGTCGTCATTATTCACTCTCAACGTTGATGAACATGGGAAGGTGACTTGACTCTCAAAGTACAAGAGGAAGTCAATTTTGGTTGCTAATCAACGTGCAATTGTTGAAAGTGTGTTTGAGATAAGTTAGGAGTATGTGGGCTTTAAATTTCATGATCTTTTGAACCTTTCTGAGCTTATCCAACTAAAATCTCGACCATTAGTTAACAAATTATTTTTAATTAGAATAAAATAGCTCCAACAATAAAATCCCTATATTTTAGCTTCCTTGAACAAAATTTCTCATTTTGAATTTCGGACAAGTTAGGATCAAAATCCCTAGAAAATGGACAACTAGTTAGTATAAAGCATCATTGTTTTAGCCACGTTGTCACGTGTCTTTTGGTGACTAGAGGTTACTTTTGGTACAAACACATTGACAATTCTTAACTCGCTCAATATAATTTTTTGTCCCTCAATTATACACTTGGTTTCATTTTCGTCCTTAAACTATTTTTACTCCCAATTTCGTCCTTCAACTATACTTCCTCCGTCCTATTTTGATTGTCCATCTTTCTATTTTGGGTGTCTCAAAACTAATATCATTTTTTCCATTAATTAACAATTTTGTTCTTGCATTCCAAAATTAATCTTGTTATTTTAATTACCCTTGTTTTAAGGAAAAAGTAGCGTCATAAATAAGGGTAAATTTTGAATAACATATTTATTTTTGTGTAGTTAAACTGCATTAAATTATGTCTTTCTAAGAAGTTGAATTTTCAAATGATAACAGACAAATTGGGACGGATGGAGTAATAAAGTATTTATTTCATCATTTAACTGAAGAAGTGGTTGGAAAAATCCTACGTGGCATATCGAAAAAAAATTATGTGATAAACTTTGACAATTTCAATATTATGTCCCTAAACTATGTAAGAGTAACATTTTTCTTCCCTCAACTATGTAGAAAGTAATTATTTTGTCCCTTAAATCACATTAA
This sequence comes from Tripterygium wilfordii, assembly GCF_013401445.1. NCBI lineage: Eukaryota > Viridiplantae > Streptophyta > Magnoliopsida > Celastrales > Celastraceae > Tripterygium > Tripterygium wilfordii. The sequence continues at coordinate 7,736,798 of NC_052237.1, read as the reverse complement.
GACATAAAGCCTAGAAATCAAAATAAAAACAGAGGCAATTATGTACTTAAAGTGAGGTCTCTTTTTATTATGTTTTCCTTTTGTTATTTATTCTAATTTAATCCCATAATTGAGGGGCGAAATTAGGAGAAAAAATAATTTAAGGATAAAAATGAAATGACGTGTAGAAAAATTATATTGAACCATTCCATTTTGTGGGTCTCAATTATATTTAACCATTCTTAACCATTTTGTGGGTCTAGAAGCTTCGAAAGAAGGCTTTACGGTCAGAGAGACAATCCTACCAGTATTTGAAGAACGAAGAACCTATCCAAACATACGAAGTACAAACCCGAAACCGTATGTCCATCGACCCAATCATCATATCATAAGAGTCCATAGTTCCAGTCTTTTAAGCATCTAGTCTCGCTCTTTCATTCTTTTTCTTTCAAAGCAGACCCTCCCAGCCGCTTCGTATCCCACTTGCAAATCCTCACCTCAGCTACCGCTACCGCTACAGCCACCGACTACAGGTGGTGATTCTCCGATCGATTATCAATCCCTAGCTCTGAGCCTATGGCTTCACCCACTGCAGCCTCTGACAACATTGACGGACCCGTTCTCAGCTTCGTCAACAAGCGCCTTCGCGCCCTCCGCAAGAAATACAACCGCATCATCCAGATGGAAGAGTCCGTCGCCCAAGGCAAGTTCCTCAACTCCGAACAGCAGGAAGTCCTCCGCTCCAAGACCGCTGTTTCCGCCCTCATCGACGAACTCGAGAAGCTTCGGTGCCCGCTCGCCGCGGCTGTCCAGGAGGAAATCAGCCTTGCCGTCAACCGTCACAGCCACCACCATGCCGCCTCCAATGATGATGCTATCGTTGTTGAGAATCGGGATAGGTCTGAAAATCAGGAGCGAGAGAAGAGTCATGACGATGATGCTGTGGTGGAGGATCTACTCCATCTTCTCTACTTTGGGTCTTTGTTTGATGTGAAGTCGCAGAGTGATTTCACGTCGACGATGTTGACTAGAACGCACGAGAGAGGGTGTTGCTTGACTTATGACTATGTTACAGATGACGCCACGGATCTGCTTGGGGAGAGGGATTTGGACTTGATTTCCATGGTTGGTAGCTTGATGATTTCTCGGCCGGTGGACTCGGGTCTCTCCCACAAGAATGCCTTGCAGCGGTGCATCCAGCACGCCAAGCTTTGGCTAGCAAATTCCCACAGCCCGATTGAGCCCATTGCTAACAACACTTGTAATTAATTTTTATACAAATTTGGTTTTTTCCCTATAGTTGTGGATTTATGTTCTTATTGTTTGACAATACTTTTGTTTGGTCTGATAGATTCAGGGTTGAGGGAAAAATTGAGGAAGATAATGGCCTCAGATTACTTCACTACTACACCTGAGATTAAAGCGCCAGTTGAAGTAGCTGCTGCTGCTGAGAATTATGCATCTTTCCATGCTCCTGTTCATGGGTCGGCTGCACCCATCTCTGCGCCATTCCAGGTGGAAGGATCGATTGCTCAAAGTCAACAAAAGGTATAACTATGCTATGTTTTATCATGTGACCAGAATTATGACGCTGATGATCGGTGCCACTTTTCTTATTTTTTATTATTGAGTTGCTTGTTGTGCCATTAATTATTTCTGTATTGGTGTGGCAATGGAATGTTTGTCTGAGGTGATCAAGTCCAATTTTACTGTGCTTAAGCATTTAGAGTCAAAAGAGGAGATAGGGGTGCCTTCCTAGCACAGTGTCAAATACCGAACATTAAATCAAGTACGTGAACAAGCATGTTTGCATTAACATCATAACCATCACCAGACCAGCAGCAAAATGTTATTAGTCCATCTGTGTTTTATAATGTCCAAAAGAGTTGCTGGAATGGAACAAACCTGATGAGTTTTTGCCCTTTAGCTTTTCCTTTGGACAAACTCAAGGCCCGTTTCTCTTCCACTAAATTAGCCATTGCCCAATTCATCCCGGTAATGTTAAGAGCTATTTTGCAATGATCTATGGCCCATTTGCTATAGAATGAGGTGCCTCACTTTTTTAAGGCTGGCTTGGCACTGAGCATCTATTATCTAAAGTGATTCCATGCTTTTGAAAATTGTCTACCTTATGATTCTTCCTAAAGCTGGTTCAAAATGGCAAATTTTGTTGCACCCTTGCATTTTCGAATTTGCTTCCCGGGTAATCGTTCTTACCACCACCTATAGAATATATAAGAGTGGAGTTAAAAAAACTACACTTGAAATCTGCCTCCTTTCCATTTCCATTTGATCTTTCAACCATTGTGAAGGCTAATTCGTTTAGAGTTTAGATAGTATCAAAATAGGAATTAATAGATCAAGCTCCCGGTCTGATATTCTAATGAAGTGACCATTCCTTGAAGTTTTGTTATTATTGTAGTATAAATTATCAAAGACTGAAGCTTTCTTCTTTTTCTTGCCGAAGTGTATAAATCTGGGAAGTGTCCTTGAGTGAAGATGTTCCAGGCCACACGTCACTCCAAAAAGTGAACGTATTTCCTTTACCAACCACAGAGGAAGCGTTGAGAACCCAATTCTCCGAACAATTTTTTTTTCATCTGGGCATCAACACTGAAGGAACCCCTTGATTTCTTGTAGTCTCTTTCGTACTGAAGCCAGAATAGTGAACATGGAGATGTAGTAAACTAGGAGATTGGAGAGGGTGCTCGTTGTTATGGTTCAGTATTCCTCCTTTTGAAAGAAGATTCTTTCTCCAACCAGCTAGCTTCCTTTCTTATCTTTCCATGATAATAGGAACCCAAAGTGTTTCTTTCATAAATTAGCAATGAGAGGATGGCCCAAATAAGCAATTGGAAAGTGGCTGATTTTGCAGCCTAGGAAGTGGCTGATTTTGCATGAAGTTTGTATCAACCCCTTGACCTGTTTGTATGAGCTCGCTTAGATTAATTTTGAGCCCCTGTGACTTCTTCCAAGTGACGGATGCATCAGAGGTGAAGGATTTGTTGTATTTCTGCTTCATAGAAAATAATGGTACAATCCACTTAAAGCAAGTGGGTAATTTCCAGGCTCCTCATCTCTCTCAATTGTGAAAGTGAAACCATGCTTTTCGACTTTGTTGAACCACTTTTAGTATCATTCTACTGAGAACTTCCATAATGAAGTTTAACAAGAAGGTGAAAAGTGGTTTGTCGTGTCTCGAGCAACATGTACTACTTTTATACACAGATAGATTACCAGAAAGGAGTTGTGATATTTCGTTATCCAAGTACAACATTTCCCACCAGAGCCCATTCTTTGTTAGAGGTAAGAGTACAAGGCTTCGATTGACATGGTTGAATGCCTTCTACATGATTTCCAAATTACAACCTCAGAGCCTTATTGGAAATAAAAGAGGCATCCATTATTTGCTAGCCATTGATGAAGGCATTTTGACGAAACCCCACAAGCCCAAAAGGAGATAATGTTTGTTTTACTCCAAGACAAACTTGAAGCTTGAATTGTTGCTCTGACCTTTTAGCATTCTTACGAATACCCTTAAATTTATTAATTATATAGCTGCTCAAGTGAATGCGGATCTCGTTCTTAATGATATTTATTCCACGAGTTAGTTCTCAAGTGTAACAGTTTTGGCTGCCAATTTTAGAAATTTTGTGGGACTTGGAGTGTCATATTGCTGTAGGTGAAGTGATCCACTTTTATGTCAGAGCTCATCTTATCGTATTTTGATATTCAGATCATTTTATACTTTTTGTCTGTTTCTGGTGTCTGACTTTGATTGCTTGTGATCTTATTCAAAATTCATTGACGCTTTTAACTTTGGGACCTTTTGTTGAGATTATCTTTTATTTGGAAGAAATTGTTACATCATACATTTGCATTTGCAATTTTAATTTTTTTTTTCTATTATCGGAACCTGATTACTTTTGACACGTTTGAAAGAGAAGTTGCTTTTGATACTTTCATAGAGTATTGTTCTAGCACCTTGAAATTTTGGTTCTCTAGCCTAAGACCTGGTGTCAATAACAATTGGCTATAAGCTGTTTTGTTGTAATTTTTTTATCTTGTAACAGTTGCACCCCCCCTTGGTGCCTCTTTCAATAAAAAATTCTCTCATTTTTCTATATTTAGCCTTTGGTGAGGAAGGCCTGGAGGTTACCTTTTAGCCCAAAATGATAAGTGTTGTCAAGTCTTCCTAGTCTTCTCTCTTTGTTTGGACCATTTTTTGGTTCTGAAAATTTTCATGAGAAATACAATTTTATGATTTTTTTAATGGCTAATACTCTTAGACTTGTGGTGTTTGTTTTTATATATTGTTGTTAGCTCCTTTCAAAAAAAAATCCTTTGAAAAAATATATTGTCGTTAGCTGCTGTTGGTCTTGCGGAAATTATGTGTGTTTAGTTTGAGGGCTTTAAGCTTCTTTTGGAGTTGGCACAAATATCAATTCCATAGAACTTGACATCTGATTTTGCATTGGGGAAGGGAGAAAATAAAGAAGAAGATAAAGTGTTCGTGAATCACCAATAATGGCTTGTTCTTAAAGAAATGGAAAGGGGTGGGGACAGGGAAAAGGCAACTTCCTAAAAGCTTTACCGCTTTTAAAGAAGACAGAGGCATGATGATATTAAACAAACTTTGAACTTGAGGGAACTAAAATATCCTTGCCAGGAACTATTATCATTATACCTCTGTCTTCTTTAAAGGCGGTAAATTGCCTATCGTCCTTTGCTTCTAGGAAGTTGGGCTTTTTTCTGGCGTGCCCTCATTGCTTATCCCGTGACTTCACAATCTGTGTTCATTAATTCCATTCATCATTTAAGTAATTTCACATTGCTAGTGACATTTCAACTTTGTTGTCATGATATTTTGGTCACTTCTTGTTGAGTTTTAGAGATTACTTGGAGTATGCAATTTCACTAGTTTCCTTTGGACACACACCACACATATTCTGGTGATTGGATTACTGGATGACAGTTTGTCCTTGTAAAATGTAAAGTAAATGCCTATCTGCTTGGATTGGGCATTTTTATTTACCCGTAACCTTCAGTTTGCTTTTTCTATATCATTTTGTCTGTAGATGCCATAAATTATGTACATTCCCTATAATGAGAATATTATGGAAGGAGGAGGCTTGTAAGGTTTAAAATTTTCAAATGTGTTCTTGCATTAATGTGTTTTCATATTTCTTATCATTTTCTTAGGATGAAGACCCTGCAAATTTCCATGGTCATGAAGTGGGTGATGATCAAACTAGTCCAGCAGAGGAATTTCAGAAGGTAGTTCCATTTGACATTAAGATAAGCCTTTGTCCTGGAGTAGTTTTTAAATGTTTGTTTGAGTTTATAAGGGTTCCGTTTCACAGGATGAGCAAGAGACAGAGAGTCTTAAAGAGGTTGCTTTTCAAGAAGACAGACCAGAAGAAGAACTGGAGCAAAGTCAAAGAGAACTAGAACCTAAGGAGCAGCAGTACAATCCCCGAAGGAACTATCAAAATCAAAGAGGTGGTCGTGTTGGTGGCCGCAGAGGTTATTCCAACGGCCGTGGAGGTCGTGGTGGCAGGGGAGGTGGAGGCTACCAGAATGGTCGACACCAGTTTTATGATCAGCTTGGAAACTATTATCCCAGAAACTACTATGACAATAGGGGAAGAAGCAGCGGCAGGGGCGGTGGGAACCCTTACAACAACGGCACTGCAGCTCATGTAGGTCACGACACTAATCACACTGATGTCGGAGTTGCTTCGTGACGTCATCTTTTGTTGGGGTTTCTTTTAGGGTGTCATGTTATTAGCTACGTTGGTGGGTGGTGTAGTTCCTTGCATTCCATGAACCATTTTGTTAAGTATCAATTGATGTCGGTGAATGCATCATCATTATTCAGGACACCCTCTTCCTCTTCTTTGTAGTTCAGACTCCGGATACCGGAGGTCTTTAATTAAAGCCTCGAAAAGGGGAAAAAGTAAAAAAGTTTAGATGCATTGTTGTGGTTAATTGCAGTTTTGTAGCAGGTTAGGTTAAGGTTTTTGTTTGCGTGCGTATCGGTTTTTGTTTGCGTGGCCTGATACGCAGACGTTTTAATAAGTCGTGGTGCTTTGACTCCCTTTTGTTAGTATGTCTTCTTACCATGAGATCTAGACAAACTAATGTTCTGCGAAAGATCTGCAGATGTAATTGGAAAGTCTATAAAGGATTTTATAATGTTCTCCATGATCAACAAGACGACAACATTGTCATAAAAAAAACTCACCCCACATAGATAAACCTATTGGGCCAAAACAACAATGAAGGAACCATTTGAAAAAATTCACCGGGCTTGTAGACTCATACTATACATATAGAAGAAAACAAATAGTAGAGAGTTTTCTTTTTGACCTTTCTAAAAGCATAAAGGGAAGGAACAATAGTATTGTTGCAGCTTTTTATTGGGCATCTAATGCTCAAGTTTAATTTTTTAGAAAAATAACACCATGATGTTATTCATAATCCGCTATTATGAATAACATCATGGTGTTTTTGGTGCGGCTGCTACAATTGCTTTCGTGTTGTGGTTGGATGCAGTTTTACCTTTCTTTTTATTAACTCAGTTAGTTGTGTTAACTTAGCTGCTTTGCGTCCCGACACCTCTAAATTATTGCAGCTTAAAGCAAGTCCACATCCTTTCCTTGACGAGCTATATAACATTCACAGTCATGACAGAACTCCTATTAACCACTCTCAACCTTGTACTTCCACTTAGTCTCGCTTCCGTTCAAATCACCACATGGCGATCATTCTACGGAAACATCACCGTCGACTACCCATTCACGCTCCAATTTGGGTGCCGGCACCTAAGCTTCCGGGACCTCATTCTTTGTATGTATGAATGATGCAATCATGTTCCACATCCATTCAGGTTCATACTGGGTCCTCCAAATCGATTACGCATACAAATTCCTAATTTTACACGACCCACACATGTAGAATTACAATAGTCTTGTCCTAGGCGAAAAGGGAAATGGCTTCGCCATCAAGGAATGGCGGATGTCGTACTTCACTTCGGCGGTTGATAACGCGTTTATGCTTATCGGTTGCTCCGTTCAGTTCCCTCTGTTTCAAGGAATCCCCGAAAAACACACCTAAACCTATACTATTATCTAAACCATGCATCTTTGTGTGCCGCTCATATGAGTCGACAGCCATGGTGAATTCGTGTAACTAATTATGTCGTTCCCAACTAATCGTGTTGATGTCTCCTTGGCCCTTGTCGTTTTTGGTTCATCACCATTGCTTCTAAGTCACCTGTTATATTGTCGCTATTTAGAATTGTGGCATTCACTAAAACAAAAGGTCGCCATTGTTATCAATATCGGCATGGTGCTATATCCCTAAAAAATAAAATCGAGCATTATATGCCCAATAAAAAGATACATGGTGCTATATACAGAAAAAGCTCGGAAGCAAGAGAAAAAATTCAAAGAGGGGTAAATTGGTCTTTTGCTTTTTTGGACATGTAAATTAAACCATCATTATTTTTCTGACATAGAACATTGCTTGTAGTAAATATGATCGTCAATCGTCAGTTGATAAGTGGTAGCATGGGGCTAACCATGGGACATTCTCAACCAATTACCAAATGACTCATCTAGAATCAAGGAGATACTATGACTAACCATTTGTTCATTTTATAGGGAATAAGATTTCTCTAGAAAGAGAAGTAAAATACTCAGTGCGGTCATAAACTACATCCCACATATTTGTAACCCGCGAGCCTAATGTAGATGATGACGAACTTTTATCAGTTCTTGCATATACTCGTGAAACACGTGATTGTCATTGAGGAGCTCCTGAAAATGAACAATATTCCTTTTACAAGTCTTGCAATAATTTTTTTGTCCCCTCAAACAATTCGCTACTAATTGCTCATCAAACGCTAGCTTCAAAAATTGTTTGAAAATTTCCAACTTACTTCTTGGATCAAGCACCAACGCAACATACACTAACATATTCACCTTTGAAAGGTTTCCAAAGTATTATTCATATTTCAACATTATCTCTCCCGCCAACTCAAAAATCACTTTATAGTTATCAATATTTGAGCATTTTTCAAGTGATCTCGAATTGTTTGGAACTGAAAAATGAGTTATTGATAGTGACATAATCACTCCCCGATAGTATTCTAGTGGCATCATAAAAAGGTTTCAAGAAAGAGATTATCAGACGAGCATTCATCCAATCATAAGTTTGGAGAACCAATAACATTATCACTTGGGAAAGAGTTTTGGTAACCCATATCTTCATCATATTAGCTGTCAAACACAAGCTCATACTCCATGGCAACCTCCAACATCAAATAAGTGGAGTTCCATCTTCTCGCCACATCAAGGTACAAAGATTTTGTACTCGTAACTCCAACTTGCTTAGTACACTCCAATAACTTGGAATCCCTCTTACGAGATGATCTCACATGTTTCATTACATTTCTAATTTTTTCAATCGAAATAATGCACTTTTGTAATCCAAATTTCACTATGATATTCAATATATGAGCGAAACATGTTACATGTACATAATTTCCACCCAACAAATGCGTACACTTATATTTTTTCACCCATTCCACCGCACCTTCATTCACAAAAGCATTATCAACAGTGATGCACATGATCTTCTCAATCCCCCACTTTTCAGTTACTTTTTTGAGTTGTTTCTCAATGCCTTCACCCCTGTGGTCCTTGATCATACCAAAGCTAATGATCATCTTGTGCAACTAGCAACTTTTGTCAATAAAGTGCGCTTGTTATGCACATGTAGCTTGAATTATTTAAAGAAGTTCACATATATGTGGTAAGACTTACTCGACCCCCGAAACCTTTCAAAGCCTCTTTCAACTTCTCCTTCTAAACATTATACATCTTGAAGATGTCTTTGGAAACTGTGATACGCGATGGTACCGCATATCGAGGCTTCATAACCTTAGAAAAGTATTTGAATTTCTCACTTTCAACAATTGTGAAAAGTAGCTCTTAACAGATAATCCACTCAATGAGAGTGTCCCGAATCATATTAGCATCAAATTTGTGAAACCTCATTTCATTGCTTGTATTATCACCATCATGAGATATAGTGTCGTTGTTCATTGGACATTTTTGGGACAGTAAAACTTTGCACTTCTTGACGTGCATCTTCAAATTCTTTATTCCATGTTTGTTTGGATCATCCATATCCTGCCCTTCAATGACTATTTTATCATAATGCTCTCATGCTTATGATCTTTCCTTTCTTTTTCTAGGATTCGTGGCTATTGTAGATGCACCACTGGTTTGGTGACTAGAAGGCATAAGCTTCTCTTCAAAAAAAAGTGAATTGTTTATTTCTTCTATTTGTTCCATAGGAGGAGGTACTAGTGTTGGTGGTGGAGGACCCATATTCCTTCTTTTAATTCTAACCATCTGCATTAACAATTTAACATCATAATTCAAAAAGACAAAAACAATCTAACAAAAACCCAAAAGGAGAAAAATTAGATTAGTGAATATGGATAATCCTTTTACCCATATTCCCTAATATTTCTGTTTGAGTTTTGCATATTCTCATAGGAAATTACACAGACCCATGTATTGAAGGGGATGAGAAAAGGACATCTAGAACAATTATGGTTCAGGTAACGAAGAACTATTAGTTTGTTACTTTTAAAATAGGTTTTGCTGATGGGAATATCAATACAATGTTAATGGATTTTATTTTCATTTTATTATTTTAATTACAAAATTTTGTTTTAATTGGATATCATGTTAACGGTGACCCGATAACATCAGAAGTTGCGTGGCCCCAGTAACTTCTGGGCCTGGGCTGTCAAATTTGTAGGCCCAAGCCTAGTTATCACTTAGCAAAGCAATTCGTCATATTCACAGGGATTCATTATTCATACAGCTAACGATTCACTTCCATGTCGCAACAGAGAACAATTTTGTAGCGAAGGTTGTCCGTTCCATCAAATCTCTGAAAAAAAAATACAAGTGTTTGCGACGATGATTCTAGCGATTAATCCAAATCCACCTCCTCGTGTTCTCCGTACGAGGAACAACAGTAGCAGCTACGGTGATTCTTTCAACCATCACGACCTTCTACTCTTACATTTGAATGAATGCAATGAAATATCTAAGCTTAAAGAAATACACGCTCAAACTCTGCGTTCCACACTGCCCAATGATCCCAATACTCTCTTTATCTACAGCAGGATTCTTCATTTCGCGTCCTCCAATGATCTTGACTATGCTTGTCGGGTTTTTGATGAAATTGAGAACCCAAATTGCTTTATGTGGAACACTCTCATCAGGGCATTTGCGAAAAGCAGTGATTGTAAAGAACGAGGGATTCTTCTTTATAAAAAGATGTTGGTGCAGGGAACATTCTTGCCTGATAAGTATACGTTTCCATTTCTCCTGAAGGCTTGCGCGTACTTGACTGCTCTGTTTGAAGGGAAGCAGGCGCATGCCCAGTTGTTGAAACTTGGGTTTGGATCTGATGCTTACATAAATAACAGTTTGATCCATTTCTACGCCTCTTGTGATTGTTTAGCCGTAGCTCGAAATGTGTTTGAGAAAATGCCTGAGAGAAGTGTGGTTTCGTGGAATGCGATGATTGATGCCTTTGTTCAGCTTGATGAATTTGAAACTGCAATGCAACTGTTCCGTGAGATGAAGAATTTATTTAAACCTGATAACTATACAATGCAGAGCATTGTCAGTGCATGTGCTGGTTTGGGGGCTTTCTCTTTAGGGGCATGGTCTCATGCTTATATATTGAGGAAGTGTGTTCCTGATGCATCAACGAATGTTCAGATTAACAATTCCTTGGTGGATATGTATTGCAAATGTGGGTCATTGGAGATGGCAAAGCAAGTCTTTGACAGAATGCCTTCTCGGGATGTAAACTCATGGAACTCGATGATTCTTGGATTTTCTAACCATGGGAAGGCGGAGGCAGCATTGGAATGTTTTGAGTGCATGCGTGGGGCGGGGACTACACCCAATTCGGTCACATTCGTTGGAGTTCTGAGTGCTTGCGACCACAAAGGTATGGTTAGCAAGGGGCGCAAGTACTTCGATATGATGATTACAGAGTACAAGATTGAACCCCGCTTAGAACATTATGGATGCCTTGTTGATATTTTGGCTCGTGGCAGTTTGATTAATGAAGCTTTGGATTTGGTGTCGAGCATGCCCATGAAGCCAGATGTGGTGATATGGAGAAGTCTTCTTGATGCTTGCTGCAAGAAAAATGCGGACGTCGAGCTAAGTGAAGAAATGGCCAGGCAGATCCTTGAATTGGGAGGGGGTGCTTATGGTGGTGTTTATGTGCTCTTATCTCGTGTATATGCATCAGCTAGTCGATGGGATGACGTTGGGCTGGTTAGAAAACTGATGACTGACAATGGTGTATCAAAGGAGCCAGGATGTAGCTGGATCGAAATTGATGGCACTAAACACGAATTTTTTGCCGGAGACACATCTCATTCACAAGCTGGAGAAATATATAGAGTATTGGATGTGATTGGAGATAGGCTGGAGTCCATAGGGTATGCACCTGACTATTCTCAAGCACCTATGGTTGATGAGGTCAATGATCGTAAAAAACAATCGCTTAGGGTGCATAGTGAGAGACTCGCCATTGCTTTGGGGCTATTACACTTGAAACCAGGCATGCCGATTCGCATTTTTAAGAACCTTCGGGTGTGCAATGACTGTCATCAGGTGACCAAACTAATATCTAAAATTTTCAATGTTGAGATTATTGTGAGAGATCGTATTCGATTTCATCATTTTAAAGATGGTTCATGCTCATGCATGGACTATTGGTGATATTTATTTTGAACTTGGCTGTATTTATGTAAAGTTAACTATCTTGAGATATGATAATTCCCGAGATTTCAAGTTGGCTTGTCATAATTTTATAACTCTTGTGGTTGGCATTGCTAACTATGTAACTATTCTATAACAACTCTTGTGACAGTCACTCGTGGAGTGTGGTCTTCTGGTCCAGCCAAGCCATGTTTAGGTTCTTTACGGTAGGGTTGTTCTTGGTACGGTTACCGTTACCAAATCCTGAATACGTTACCAAACCGATCCCTTCGGTAACTCAAAATTTGCTACCGTTACCGTTACCAATAGAGTCGGTATACCGATAGTCGGTATACCGATCAATCGATAATTGGTAAATTTACCAATTAAGATCAACCATAGAGTATCAACAAACTGGATCAGCTTGTAAACGTAAAAAAAATAAAAAATTATTACAAAATAGAGTTTACACCCATATGAATTGAACCAGCTTGTAACAAAAGCCCAAGATCAATGAACTAAAAGACTACAGCACAAGCATGAAGCGGACTTCATTGAGAGATGGTATCTTAAAAAAATCACCCTCTCAACCTCTTCGTTCTCTGGTTTACGAGCGATTTGGGGCTTCCTCTTCCGTCTCTTCCATTTATAGCGAACATCTATGAAAAGACAGATTTGAAAAGGCAAAATGAAATGAAGTAGAAATGGTACTGTAAAGGGGTTTTAGAAGGTAGAGTCTAGACCAGAGAGAGTGAGTCGATTGTCTCGGTGAGTCCGTCTTTATGAGAGGTTGAGAGTCTTGTGAGAGATTGAGATCTATGGCTGTGTGGAGATGAGAGTCGAAAACCATAGTGAGATTTGTGAGATGAGATTGTGAGAATAAGTGAATAACCCTAAAAATCATGAATGGTGTAGATTATAGTGGATGAATCTCATGGTCATAAATTAAATAAAATTAAAACTAAAAATAATATTAATATATATTTAATATATGTCGGTAATAGGGAAATTTACCGAGTTTGAACTTTGCTTACCGGTACCGTTACCAAATGCAGCGGTAAATTTACCATACCGAAGTATTGGTAACAGTATACCAATCTTCTGTCATTTTCGGTAACCAATATGTCGAAAACGGTATACCAATGGATAATTTACCGTACCAATAACAACCCTACTTTGCGGCATGGTACTTCTGGTTATGGGTAAGTACAATTTCCACGTTTGTGTTAACGGCTACAACTTCCTCGTTTGTTTTTACGGCTACAACTTCCGCTTTTGTATTACAGCAGGCCTTGCTGTAATACTTTTTTTGGGTAGTAAAAAATTTTATTTTTATTTTTAGAATAATAATTATGTAGTGTTCATCATAAAGAGTCCAATGATATAATTTTTGTTCAAAACAGGAAAAAAAAATTCAACATGAAAAAGACATGACAATTCTAGACCATCGGATATAAATTCAAAATATTCGATGTTTTGATCGCGAAGAATTTGATTTTTGTTTTAAACGAAAGATACATCGTTGGGATCGTTATGAATAATACTACATGTTTATGATTTTTTAAAAATAAAAATAAAAATTTGTGTTGCCCAAAAAAGATTACAGTAGGTCCCCGACACCCTCTGACATCTAACAAGGTTTTAGTTTTTTTTTTATTTTGTTGTAATAGAGTTACTATCCAGGCCCAACATCTCAACAATGTTCAAACTCCAGTATCTATCATAAAGCCCATTAGTGGTTTAGATTTATCTTTTGAGTTATCTTCAACGACTACTGTAAAAGACACTGTAAGTGTCAGACGACTCTCTGTACTAATGTTTATAGCCGTTGTTGCTGCAGTGTATATATCTGTCACTGTAATTCTTCATTCACTTAATGAAAATCAATCCTTCAAACCTTTTTATGGTATCGGAGCAGAGGGAAGACTCCGACGAGTTTAACTCTGACTCCACCATGTCTACACTACCTACTGGTTCTTTACCTTCTGGTTCTCAACTCATTACAACAACCACCATTGCTATTCCGAAATCTGGTTCCAGCATTACAGTTCATGCTATATCTCCTATATCCTTAAAGCTTACTGCTTCCACTTTTACTTCATGGCGCCTGCATATGTCTTCTTTATTGCGTGCATACAAACTAATGGGTTATGTTGATGGTACATACCCATGTCCAAAACTCTCTGATGAATCCTCATCTACCACCATTGATGATACTCTGTTTCAAACCTAGCAGAGCTAGGATGACTTTATTCTACATGCTATAGTAGCATCAATAGATGCTACAGTTCTCCCTTTGATAGGTGAGGTTCACACAAGCAAAGCTGCTTGGGATAAAATACATATGCTTTATGCTAATAGTTCTCGATCTAGTGTGATTCAACTTAAGTCCCAACTTTCCCGTTGTCAAAAGGGTGGAAAGAATATGACTGATTATTTGCAAGAGGTTAAATGCCTTGCAGATGAATTAACTTTGATTGATCATCCAATATCCTCGGATGATCTTACTCTTTATATCCTTGATGGATTAGGCCAAGAGTACACTGGTATTGTTGGGTCAATTAGAACCTGGGAAAAATCTTTCAGCTATGAGGAACTTAAGGATGTTCTTATTGCTCAAGAAGGCTTCATTAGTCGTACTCAGGCTACTTCTGACTTATCTCTTGCCTCTGCCAATTTTCATCATAGGCAGCAAGGTTCTAGTAACCATCAATCGTCTCATGGCAGAGGTTCTTCCCAGTCATGGACCAATTACAAAAATCAGAATCGTTGGTCTGGCTCACGACCATCCTCTCATGGTGGTAGAGGTCGAGGTCGTGGTCGTGGTCGTGGACCTCCAAAGGTGGTATGTCAGTTATGTGATAAACCTGGACATTCTGCTAACACTTGTAGGAAGTTCAAAATCTACTCCAACAACTCTGCCCATCCTCCTACTGCCTCAGCCAACTTTGCCTCAGCTGCACCAACTAACTTCTCACAACAACCATGGCTCTTGGATTCTGATGCCAGCCATAACATGGCTCAAGACTATACTAATCTTCAATATCATACAGAGTATGATGGCACGGATGAGGTCAAGCTAGGTGATGGTTCAGGTTTGGCTATTTCCCATATTGGTAAAACACATCTGCACACTAACACTTGTTTTCTTGCAGTTAATAATATCTTATGTGCTCCACTTCTTCAAAAGAATTTGTTATCAGTGCATGAATTAACTAAGCATAACAATGTATCCATTGAATTTTTTCCTTTCTCTTGTGTCATTAAGGATCAACCCTTTGGACAGATCATGGCACAAGGTCGATGCAGTGATGGACTTTATCTTTTTGAGCCCAAGCAGCTTTCCTATTTTGCTACCACTACTGCAACTCCAGGTCTTCGTACCACTCTAGATGGCTGGCATTGTCGCTTAGGCCACCCTTCAACTCGTTTGTTTACTCAAGTTCTTAAATCGGCTCAGCTGCCTTGTACTCAGACTTTGTCTCCTTTATCTATGCAGTGCACTTCTTTCAAGCTTCATAAATCTCACAAGTTACCTTTTGGCTCATCTAGTGTTCAAAGTACATCACCTTTACATGTTGTCTATAGTGATGTATGGGGCCCTGCTCCAGAGATGTCTATCGATGGTTTTCGATATTATGTGATCTTTGTAGACCACTTCACTTATTACACCTGGTTGTTTCCTCTTCACCAAAAATTAGATGTATTCTCCACATTTTTGCAATTTAAAAGACTTGTTGACAAACAGTTTCAATTTTCTATTCACACTCTCTATACTGATAATGGTGGTGACTACCAAAGTCTCAAATCTTATCTACTTCAAGAGGGAATTAGCTGGATGCAATCCCCCCCACACTCCTCAAATGTTGCTATGGCTGAAAGAAAACATAGACATCTTACAGAAACAGCTCGTACGCTTCTTCATACAGCCAACCTTCCTCCTACATTCTGGAGTTTTGCATTTCAAACAGCTACCTATCTTATTAATAGATTACCTATCCAAACCCATAAAACAACTACTCCTTACCAACTTCTATTTAATCAGCCCGTACATAACTTGAAATTACGTGTGTTTGGTTGTCAATGTTTTCCATGGCTTCGTCCCTATACTCACAACAAGCTTGAACCTCGCTCCAAAGAATGTCTTTTTGTTGGCTATTCAACATCTCAAAGCTCTTATAAGTGTTTCGACCCTCTTACCCATCGTATCTATCTATCCAGGCATGTTGAATTCAATGAAACTACTTTTCCTTCCTATGCTGTCTCTTCCCAACCTTCTTTGTCTTCAGTCCCTACTTTACCTACTCTGTCCTCTCACTATTCACCAGTTTCTACAGTTGTACTCTCTTCCATCCTACCTGCTCCTTGTTTACCAGCTCCTGTCTCCTCTAATAGTATATCAACTCCTAGTATACCAGCTACTCTGTCCTCTCCTACCATCCCCTTGTCTGAACCCATGGACCCACCTACTTTCCCTCTTCCCACTTCACCTGTAGCTGAAACCTCCACCTCCCTACCTCTCTCCACCTCGCTTCGGGAACATAAAATGACTACACGTTCTATGAACAATGTCTTCAAACCCAAGAAACTCAATCTCACCACACTTCATCCTCTCCCTGCTACTTCTGAACCTAGTTCTGTCTCTGCCGCCCTAGCTGATCCCTTATGGAAACAAGCCATGGATCAGGAATATCAAGCTCTTATCAAGCATCAAACTTGGCAACTTCTTCCACCTGTTGTTGATTGTCGTCCAATTGGTTCAAAATGGGTTTTTCGTGTCAAGTATAAACCCGATGGTTTCGTTGACCGTTACAAAGCCCGCCTAGTGGCGCAAGGCTTTGCCCAAAGACCTGGGTTAGATTATAACAATACTTTTAGCCCTGTTATTCGACCCACTACTATTCGTATTGTGCTTCATATTGCAGTATCCTTAGGTTGGGATTTGAAGCATCTTGACATCAACAATGCGTTCTTAAATGGCCAGCTTCAAGAAACTGTCTATATGAAGCAGCCTCGTGGCTTTGAAGATCCAACTTGTCCTCATCATCTCTGCAAATTGATGAAATCCATATATGGACTTAAACAGGCCCCCAGGGCTTGGTACTTGGTCCTGCGCACCAGCCTGCTCAAACTTGGTTTTCTAAACTCTTATGTTGATCCATCGTTGTTCATTCTTAGAGAGAATTCACACATAATGTATATTCTTGTTTATGTGGATGATTTAATATTAACTAGTTCTAATCCTCTTCTCTTACGCAGGATTACCACTGCACTAACCACTACGTTTTCTCTAAAGGATCTAGGCGACTTATCTTATGTTTTGGGTGTCGAAGTTACCTCCACTTCCACTGGCCTCTTCCTTTCCCAGCAAAAGTATATCAGGGATATATTGGATCATGTAGACATGGCTGGAGCGAAATCTGTCCACACTCCTTTACCAAGTCAATTCTCAATTTGCCTCTGTGATGGCATACCCATGGCTGAACCCACTCTTTATCGTCAAGTTATAGGCAGTCTTCAGTACTTGAATCTCACTCATCCAGATATCTCGTTTGCTGTTAATCGACTTGCACAATTTATGAGTAAACCAACAGACAAGCATTGGTCTCTGTTGAAACGTCTATTATGATACCTAAAGGGCACTTATAACGGCACTCTTCTGGTTCACAAGGTCTCCACCACTGATCAATTAGCTGATCTTCTTACTAAATCTCTATCGCGACCTCGTTTTATTACTTTGTGTGACAAGATTGGCTTGTCTTCAGCAGACCCTTCATCTTGAGGGAGAGTAATAGAGTTACTATCCAGGCCCAACATCTCAACAATGTTCAAAGTCCAGTATCTATCATAAAGCCCATTAGTGGTTTAGATTTATCTTTTGAGTTATCTTCAACGGCTACTGTAAAAGACACTGTAAGTGTCAGACGACTCTCTATACTAATGTTTATAGCCGTTGCTACTGCAGTGTATATATCTGTCACTGTAATTCTTCATTCACTTAATGAAAATCAATCCTTCAAACCTTTTTATGTTGTTCTTCCAATCACCCGGAATTGTTCAGAAAGATTTCAAAAAAACCCGATATGGGGACTTAGATCTAAGTCAGATAGATTGATTTTTTCGGAGCTGCATTCTGAGGATGCTTGTATTGACTTAGAGCTCGTATCTAAATCAATATTTTGAGGTATATTTGATGAAGGAATTTTAAGTTTCTAACCCTTGTATAATACCAGTTTATTGAGTAACCTATGACAAGTTTACCAAAAAAAACTATTTTATAACAATTATAACTTAGCAAACACTAATCAATATTGTAACTTAGTTGTCAATTTCTTATATGCATATAAAATTAAACTCTATTGACTAGGGCTATTATGATAGCGGTAAACTACCTATTATCGTGTCATTGCCGACACTTTGGTTATTGAAAATGACACTGCAGTGGTATATTGTTATCAATTCATCGGTATGGTATTTTTACCAATCATTTCAGTATCAGTGTTGGTAATCATAGTTCAAAATTGAGAAATTTATCGATTACGATATATATTAAATATATATTAATATTCTTTTATTTTTAATCTCCTTTAATTATAACCTCTGGATGGATGACTTGAAATGTGGAAAAAAAATCAGACCATTCATTTTTAAGGTTTATTTTTCTCATTCTCGATCCTGAGTTACTCACAGCCTCACTCCCTCTTGCCTCCGTGAGGGCCTCTGTTACAACAGTATTGTTTTACAATCTCTTGTTTGCCAAAACCAGGCCATCCCTGCTCACAAGGCCTCAAAGAAAATCCATCTGTCTAGAAAAGTGTCCCTTTTGCGCATTAGATAGTTTGATCAGTAAATTACCAATTAACAAGTTCTCTTTCAACATGTAGGTCATCGGACCTCTTGGTGTACAATGAACGCAAAGGGGTATGCACCTAATCTTATGGATTAATTTTTTCCCTTGAGACTCGGCTTTACTAGCACCCTAATTTCACATTCAAAGACCACTTGATCATAAATCTACCACGTTCATTCAATGAATTCCACAAAATCCAATCAACAATACACATAATCAATGGCTATACAATTTGACTCAATCAATTGGGGAAATCATGCATTGGGCATTAAGAACTTCGATTCAAGCATGTTAAATTGAGTTCCTAGATTTCACGATGAATACATAGCACACAACATACCAATTTTTATGAATTAATGTTCCCCCTGCCCTAGTCGTCGAACCTAATTCACACTTCGAATCAAGAAAACACAATATAAACATACCCATTCATATGCACCCAACACCTAACTATCACAAAATTGAAGAGAGAAATCGAAGCTACGATCCTATAAACATACCTTGAGCAATCAAAAATCATATCCATCCTTTGAAACTAGATACTAGATAATCGAACTAGCCACTCATTAGCCACTCATTAGGGTTTTAGTCTCTCTTTTCACACCTAAAAATACCTAACTACCCTTACAAAAACGTCGCCCATTAGTTACATTTGAGAAATAACCAAAAATCCAACTTAAAACTCTATTCTCGGAATGTAGATATCGAGCAGTTGCCCGGACAGCTCTTGTAGGGGTCTGGACAGATGTGCTTCACTAGATGTTCTGTCTCCATTTTTATTGGTTGGTATCCGAACAACCATGGACTGGTGTCCGGACAGAAGATGTTCGAACGACTTGCAGGTGTCCGAACAGTTGTACTTCATTAGGTGTTCTGTGAAGATTTCTGCACAAACTGTCCAGATGGATACAATAGGTGTCCGAACCCTTGTTGAGTTCTTCAAGTTTTGTGCTGCAGCTTCAGGATCTTTGACAATTTTGCCCCCCCAGGTAACTGCTCGAACAACCCGTGAAGGTGTTCGAACAGATGTTCATCTGTCAACATATTTCTTCAACTCCAAAAGTTTCAAACTCAGCTGAAGTAATCATGTTTTCTGCAAAACCAATGAGAAATGCCCGTAAGGATAAAACTAATTAAAATAATCATAAATACTTCAGTTAATTGCTAAAACATCCTAATTAAGTGACATTAGGATCTCAATTTAGAGGTCCAATCAATAGGCCAAATGGATTAAATATCGCTCGTTTGGTTCGCGATTTACAAATGGGAATTGAAAGAAGATGCCAGGAAAGTTATTTTCCTGTCATCCTCATTCATTATCGATGTTTGGATCTCATGTTTATATTACTTTTTCCACCATCATTGATTTCCTTGACCATGTTTGGTAAGAGTATAAATTATAATTATTTCACATTGTATGACATATTTATATTAAAAAATAACACTTTAATTTGAATATCCAAATTACAAATTGTAAAAAAAAAAGAAAATTATGTTATCAAATTTAATCAATGAGAAATAAAATAATATAAAAATGACATATTTAAAATGCATAATTATGAGTTATTGTCAAAATTATATATTTTTCAAAATGACATTATAAGTGTTTAATTAAAAATAAGTGATAAATCCAATGACTTTCTGGAATAAGACTTTTAAGAGTATTCTTTATTAGAATAAAACTTTCTAATGAGATACTTATCCTTAATTTTCCCTTAAAAATAAGTGATAAATCCAAGGATTTCTCTTTTTTGGGAGGAAAAGAGAATTCCTTATTGGGGGAAATCCAACTTTTTTTGAAATTTTAGATTTCATGGATTTCACCAACCAAAAATATAAATCATTTGCAAGAGAAAACTCTTAATCCTAAGAATCTAGATTCCGCGAACACGAAACGACACCTCAATGTGAATAATATATATACACTCGGCTAATTCAATTAATAATTGATCAATAATTTTTGAAATCTTGATCTGCTAACGTAGCCTAAACCCGTATGCTGTCAATTGTCATCACTTGATATTAACCTAATTTCTACCGAATTTCGATCTTATCATCTTAAATATTGCATTATCCACAAAATAAGATGTTCTTTTCTACATGCTCAATTTCACCACCAAACTCCATGGTGAAGAGGTACCCCAACATATCAGCAACATGTCCTCCACAGAAATAAAATGAACATCCATCCGAACAGAATCATACCCATATAGGGGTGTTTATGCAACAAGACAAAACTCCGGGGGTCCGGTTGTTTATTATACATAATTTTGTGATGGATCCCTGAAAAAAGGTCAGAAATCGAAAGCAGCCCCCCCAGTGCATCATAAAATACACATTTTTCAGTTTCACCAGCCAAAAAGGTAATGACGAGAAATTTACAACAAAATAAAACAATGAAGTCATGAATTATATATTTTGTCACGATTGATCTTTCAAGGACAAGAAACGGTGGAAACATCATGGATGGGGGCACGAGTAACCGAGATGGAGCAGTGACCATTATTCGCCATTGGTAAAATCACGAGAGTATCCATGCCATCGACTCTCTGAAGCTTTTTTCGGCTAGTCTGTGAAGATGTATAAACTGGACTGTGCAGAAAATGTAGATGCATCACTATGGGATCCCTTGCTTTCCAAAATCTCTTGCCGCTGTTAGACCAACATGAAAGAAGTAAAACATAATGCCAAAGATACAGAGGGAACCAAAATCCAGTATTAGAAAAGGAAAAAAACGTACAATGAAGCAAGGTTGACAAACGATAGATGCAAGAAAATTATACAATATACACACACCTACAAGCATCTTTTATTGCGCGTTGTAATGTCTCCCTACAATTGAAAAACAAGCAAGGTATGTCAATGCAGGCTACACCAGTATGCTTCCAAACATTCAAATTGATGCCCTAAATAAAACCTCTGTTGCGAGAATCCCAACTCTGTCCCATAACCTAGTGAGCAATATTAATTTTGGAGCTATATTATCATGTGCTCATTTGACAACCATTCAAACAAAGTAAGACCAAGGAAAACCACAACCCAAAGTGAAAGTGTCATCTAAATTTTAAGCCGTGATAGGTTCCTATAGTTAACCTAAAAATACACTATTTGTTTTTCACAATGATTCTTCTAGGGTCCAAAACTTGCACCAAATGACAACTCTTCCAATCGCTCACTCGCTCCAAAAGCCATCAGTTCCAACACAGAGACATCGAAACACAACAAAACTTCCTTCCAATTTATAACCAAATCAAACATTGTCCAAGGCTATGGTTGCTTCAACTTTTAACTCTATAAACCAGCCGATATGCATGTACAATTTGAAGTAGATATCAGAAAAGAGAAGATGTTTTCTGTTTTGGGGTATCAGAAAAAATCATCAAGGCACCTGTTCTTACTTCATCAATCTGATAAAATGTTTAAAAAGTCCCATTATGCATAAGTAAACCCCAAGAAGGCACCGGTAATTACGGCAACAACGATATACCAAGAATGTACTAGTTACATAACCATATAAAACATCATAAGCCATCTAGCCAACTATTCTTTAAAAAGAAATAATTGACCAATCTAATCAAAAACCTACAACTCAAATCAAAATTGCTTAAAGGCTTTTTTTTCCTGCAACAAACAATCATAGTTCAAATAATGTGTACATGAAAAGTAACTTGTCATGTGTTAATTACATTTCCAATATAACAACAACTGCATATCTAACAAACCTAAACGGATATACCTTTCGCAGACGACAGGACTATGATAACATTCATATCAGCATTGTTGGGAGGGAGCTGCAAGCGAAGAGGATAAAGCTTTCCATTCAATGGACTCCGACTACACACAACAATATCCTCCAGACCCGTCTCTTCCATCAATTTCTTGGTCAATTCCTCCACTCCATTCCCCTTGAAAGTGAAAGAGTAACCTTCCACAACGTCATCGTCAACCTCACCACTCTCATCTGCCACATGGTAGTATATAGTCCTCCCTTCAGATTTCAGGGGCGATCCACCCGAATAAGAATCACTCGACTACACATCACCAAAACACAACATAGCAGATATTCAATTATAGGAAATAATAATTACCCTTTAAAAAAATGAGGAAAGTGAAAAAATTACAGTACCTCCTGGCTTGAGAACTTCTCAGATTTGATCGATGCAGAGGAAGGGGAGCTGGACTCGGAATCGAGAGAGTCCGAATGGGTCACTGGAGAACCAGCGTGTTGGTGGTCACCCGGGGACTCAACCAGAATCTCCACAACATCAACATTCCAAAAAATCCAGTCCTGCGTAGCAGTCCTGTGGGGGATATCATGGGTGACAGAGTTCCGCCACGGTGGCAGACCCCCATTGGCCCTCAAGAAGTTACCGTAACGGGTCTTGAGCTTGACCTGAGACCCTTCTCTGATGGGTTCCCACTCGAGGGAAGAGTCAAGTCGTCCGGGGAGTGACTGAATCACTTTGCGACCAGTCATGCCTAGCAAGAAAGGCTTATTGGAGGCTGTGAGGTACTTGCCGTAACAGCTCTTGAGGCGGATGATGGATTCGGAACCTGGTACAAACTCGACAGCCCATCTGGCTTTCTTGGAGGATCCGTTACGGTCTTGGGTAACGGACTCCTCGTCTTCCTCTGCGTGGAGGTACTTGTCGTGGTGACCCCTCAAACGCACCGCTTTGGCTTTTCGGAAGAACTCCATTCCACTTCGCAATTGATTCGAGTATGTCTGAACAAAAACAACCAAAAGAAGAAATGTAGCGAGTTTTAGTAAGAGAGAGTACAAGAGTCGCAGTCAGTGCCAACAAAGGCGTTGAAACGCGGCGATTACGCGTGTGGATTTCCCTCTGTTTCGGACCAGATGATAAATGGCATGAAACTACGTCGTTGAAACGCTCAATGTTCACTCCTTTCCATTGGATGTCCTGTGGTTCGCCATGAATGAATATAGTAAAAAGACAATTTTACCCTCCATGAGTTTTTTTGGTTCTTAGTTTCTTGCAAGTAATCATACGTGTTTAGACTTTAGAGTGGCTGAGTGAACGTCTCAAATTGCTAATCTTTTGCTATAAAGGATCCACTCGGGCTAAATGCAAAAAGAAAGACTAAAAGGTTTGTGCTTTTAAAAGGTGATATAATTTTTTGTCACAATGAATCTTATAAGAAAGTAGTGCTGAAGGGTTGGTGAGGAGTGAGTACCTCTATCTGAAACAAAATATAGTGCAGATTCCATTATAATACTTGTGGTTGGGATGGGAAGGGAAGGGAACCCATTTCCATTTGTGTCCAATTTTGGTCAAATCGAAATCGGTTGACCTTACACGCTACTCCAATTAGTCTTACAAAATTAAAAGCAACTTAGCTAGGATTGCAGAGATTTTGCTAATTAAAATAGCTAATTTTAAACATGCTCTCTCTACTAAATTTGGTTGTAAAAAAAGTAAAGATGATGCAGTTAATTTTAAGCTACCTGTTTTGAGGACAATTTTGGAGACATGGAAGAAATCATGGTCAACCTGGGAGGAGTCTTGAGAGAAACAACCGAGACAGGAGATCCAGGCTCGGACCCAAATACCTGATCATCACCATCAAACGCTGCGGCCTCCAAAACATCTCCAGATACAGAAGAGAAACTCGACATAGACGACAAATACTGCACCAGAGAGTCAGTTTCCACAACCTCCACAGGCACCACGTCCCACAAAACCCAATTCTTCGTCGCACCACTATGAGGCTCATCGTGCGTGACCGAGTTCCTCCAGGGAGGTGTCCCGCCATTTGCACGCAAGTACTTGCCGCACCACGACTTGATTTTGACTTGGAACCCATCTCTAATCGGCTCCCACTCGGTGTTCCAATCCGACAACATCTTATACGGCACCGTCTGAAGAACTCTGTGACCGGTCATGCCTAGAAGAAAGGGCGTCTCGGAGGCTGTTAGGTATTTGCCGTGACAGCTTCGGAGGCGGATAACGTCTGTCTTGTTCTGAACCATCTCCACGAACCACGTGGCCTTGCGTGATGAGCCGTTACGGCTCTGATGGACGGTTTCTTTGTCGTCGTCGGCGACTAGATACCTGTCTAGGTGGCTTCGGAGCTTCACTGCCGTGGCTATGGCGAATAACTCCATCACCAGTACTTCAAAAACCCAATCAAATCAAACAGTAGTAGATGATATATATTAGGAGATGTTGTTGTGCGTGTAGGCGTGTAGCTTGCTGATGATGATGATGAAGTAATTTGTTTGATTATTTAAGTGGGATGAAAAGGTGAGTCATGGTATGGGCTTTGTTGTTAGTATTAAATCTTAATGGGCAAGAGAGAACCGTGAATGAGACGAAATTGTGGGTTTTGATGACTTTAAAATTGATAGAGTTGACGATGAAGTTTCGAGGATATGCAACACCTTGGGTTGAAAATGAACTGTGTAGAGTACGCGCTTTTGTGCATTATAATCAAAAGACTTCCAGAAAGTCATTTATGGATGGCTGAGAATTCTTTAAAGTTTAAACTAGTAATTTTAAAAGAACAAATTACGAAAATTGTTAATTTTTATTAAAGATGAGAAAGGTGAGACTAATATGATGTTGTTACTTACCGAAGTGTTTGGAGAGTGTAGTGATCTAAACACTAACAAAGCATTTGATTGGTGTTCTGAGTGTGGGATTAGTATATTTTTCACAAGCGAGAATGAGTTTTTTTGATGTGTAAAAAGATTATTTCACATTTGTTATAAAATATTATTTTATTTTTTAAAAATGAAAAAATGGTAATATGAAAATTCTACTATTAATATTCTCACAATCATACTCATTCTCTATTTTATACCAACCATGCTGACTTCATACTCATCTCATACGCACATTACATTCATCTTCTTCTCATCTCATGCTCACCTTATACAATTATGAACCAAATGCCCATTAAGACTTTGTATAAGTCAAAAACACCTTATTTTCTAGATAAAATAAACGATTAATGAGGGAACTAGATTGGATTATTCATTGTTATGTGGGAACCAGATAGGATTATTTATTGTTATAGTCACTTGCGGACTTAATTTAAGAGAAAAAAACATATACCACCCTTCACATTTGTAAAAGGACAAAGACCCCCTATTACTATATTTTTGCTATAACATAAAGATATTACTATATTAGAGCTGCATACAGTGGCAAAGCCTATATATGCTATATGTGCGAGGGGTCAACAGAAAGAATATTAACCCTTTATTTTACTTCGTAATTACATTTTGACCTCGTGAGATTATTTTTTTAACCCCCTCGGAAACCCATATAATATTAGATTCCTACTTAAAAAGCTAAAATTACTTGAACATTAATACTTTTTTTTGAAAGACCAAGAAAGGCTCCCTGGAATATCATTCAGTAGGACTGTAAGTCGAATTTGCACTTACACATGGTGAAGAACACCACACAGTACGCAGACCTCGTCTTCGACAACAGAAAGAAAAGAAAAAATAATATAACCATAAAGAACTACCGGAACAAAAACAGAGCTAGAACTCCTTATCTCTGATGATTAAATCCCTCAGGAACCTTTTCCAACCAAAGACTCTGATGCTCCAACTGCAACGCCACCCTGGCCAAACAATGGGCGACTTCATTGCCGAAACGACGAACATGAAGGATTTGCCAAGAATCAAAACCATGAAGACACCATTTTGTCTCCTTAATGCACCCACTCCAATCCGTTAACGACTCATCCTCCGCTAATAAATCATTTACAATGATTCGGGAGTCTCCTTCCAGAACTATGTTGCTCAGCCCTAACTCATGAGCAAAGGAAATAGCTAGTAGGGCACCCTCAGCTTCTGCCACTACAAGAAGCATAACAATCGGCCTAGTAAAGGTTTTAGCCGCTATAAACACTCCCTCGAATTCTCGAATGACTACCCCGAAACCTGATCTATGCAACTGATTATTAATACCCGCATCCCAATTAATCTTAAAAAAGCCCCTCACCTACGGATGCCAGATGACCTGACTGTTAAAGCTGATATTATTTCTCCTTATTTATTTATGTCTTAACCTGTCTTTATTAAAACGTTATGTGTACTGTCGTTTTATGTCCAAGTCTTTCTCTAGTAAAAGACCCTTTGTTAGGGTTTCAGTGTTGTAATGACTGTATGACTTTTGCTCTTAATATCTATGTTCTCTGGTTATGCGCCGTTTTAAGGTTCTTGGTTCATTGTTGATATTCTTTGATTAGCTTGTATTGATGACTTTGCAACTATCAAACATGGTATCGAAGCAACGATCGTCCGCTTGTTCTGTTTCTTCCTGACTCTGGCTCGTGTTTCTCTACTTCGCCTTGTCTTCGATATGTCGAATCCTGCAAACCCTGCAATCAGTAGTCTGCCCATCTTCACGGGTGAGAAGTACGACTACTGGTCTATACTTCTGCGTACTTACTTCAAGTCCAAGGGGCTCTGGGAGTTCATTGAGGTTGGGTGTCCTGTTTGTCTTACAGAGGCTGATGATGAATCTGATTCTGACGAAAAAGAGGGATCTTCTAAGACTGATGTGGCTGATGATAGCCAGGTAAAGAAAGCAATTGAAAGAGACAGCGTAGCTCTTCTTGTTATTCAAACTACGGTTGCAGAGGTTATTTTTCCTCGTATTGCAGGTGCTGTCTGTGCTAAACAAGCTTGGGAGACTCTAAGTACTGAGTATCAGGGACACTCCAAGGTACGTGTTGTTAAATTACACAGCCTTCGTAGAGAGTTGATGAATTTGATGATGAAAGATGGTGAGCTTATCAAAGATTACTATACTAGAGTTATGGATGTGGTTAATAGACTACGGAACTGTGGTGAAAAAATGCCTGATAGACGTGTTATAGAGAAAATTTTGATCAGTCTGACTCCCAAATACAATAATATTGTTACTACTCTAGAAGAGACTAAGGACCTTGATGATCTTACTGTGAGTGACTTGATTGGGTCTCTTGAGGCTCATGAGACTCGGGTTAAAATTGAAGGGATGTCTCTTGAAGCTACAGAGAGTGCTTACCAGATGAGATACAATTCAGATGCTCAGGGTAATACCAGTTCCGGCACTGGAGGGGGATGGCAGAAACAATCAGGTGCTAGATCCCTATGTACTTTCTGTAATCAAGAGGGACATACTGAGGAATCATGTTGGAGTAAAACTAAGCCCCTATGTAACTTGTGTAAAAAGGAGGGGCATGTGGAAGAACACTGCTGGAATAAGGGCAAACCCATATGCAGAAGTTGTGGGAAGTTTGGCCATCTTCAGAAGGAATGTAGGCTAAAGGACAAGAGCAAACAACAGGCAAAGTTTGTTCAAGAGACTAATGATGATGATGATGAGGAGGAGGAGGAAGAATTCTTGTTTATGGCCTGCTTACAGGAACCATCTAATGCTGCCTGGTTTCTTGACTCAGGAGCCAGTAACCACATGACTGCTGATGTCAAGCTCTTTAAGAATTTGGATAGGTCTTTCACAACTAATGTCATTCTGGGTAATGGTGAAAAGGTCAGAGTTGCAGGAAAGGGGACTGTGTCTGTCTCTAATTCCAAGGGAAGGCACCTTATTAGGGATGTTATGTATGTCCCAAAATTAGATGCAAATCTCCTGAGTGTGGGACAACTTATGGAAAAAGGCTTTGTTTTAGTCTTCCAGGGTACCAGTTGTAAGATCCTAGATGGCAATAAAAATAATCAATTGATATGCACTGTGAAAATGAAGGGCAGAAGAAGTTTTCAATTACAGTTTGATCTACCTGATTTCCCTCATAAACAGTCTGAGCTTGCTTTAAAAGTAACTACAGAGACAACCCAATTGTGCATCAAAGGTTAGGTCACCTCAGTTCTCAACACTTGAAGAAGCTTCAAGACTCTCACTTGATTACTGACCTACCTAAATTTGATGCAAAAACTGTGATGTGCAGCAGCTGCTTAGAAGGGAAACAGAAGAGGAAACCTTTTCGTCATGATTCTGTTTGGAGAGCTTCAACTTGTCTAGAACTTGTTCACACTGATGTGTGTGGCCCCATGCATACTGTCACTACAGAAGGTAATAAATATTTTCTGTTATTTGTTGATGATTTCACCAGGATGACCTGGGTCTATTTCATGAAAGAGAAATCTGAGGTGTTTAGTTTATTTAAGAAGTTCAAAGCTTTTGTAGAAAATCAATCTGGAAGAAAAATTCAAATTCTTAGAAGTGATAGAGGAGGTGAATTTACCTCTCAGGAGTTTGACAAATTTTGTACAGATTGTGGGATCCACCATCAACTCACTGTGGGGTATGCTCCAGAACAAAATGGAGTCTCTGAAAGGAAAAATCGATCAGTAATGGAGATGGCAAGAACCCTTTTAGCAGGCAAACAAATGCCTAAATGGCTGTGGGCTGAAGCTGTTAACACAGCTGTTTATCTTTTGAACAGATGCTATACCTCTGCCGTGAAGGACAAGACTCCTTGGGAGGCTTGGTCAGGTATAAAACCCTCTGCAAAACACCTAAAAGTTTTTGGAAGTGTCTGTTATATTCATATTCCAGATGCCAAAAGAAAGAAGCTTGATAAAAAATGTGAGACTGAAATTTTCCTAGGGTACAACAATCAATCTAAAGGCTTCAGAGTCTACAACTTGGAGAGTAAAAGATTGACAATTGCAAGGGATGTGGAAGTTGATGAAAAGGCTAGATGGGAATTGAGGTTCAACAAGATGAAGGTCATGTTTTTATTTGTCAACGGAAGTATGTAAAGGAGTTATTGACAAAGTTCAACATGGAGGATTCCAAAGCTGTCAGTACACCTTTTGTAGCTCATGAAAAGTTTTATAAAGAAGATAAATCTCCAAAGATTGATCCAAGAATCTACAGGAGTATGATTGGGAGCTTGTTGTACCTCTCATCTACTAGGCCTGAAATTCAGTTTGCTACTAATTTATTTGCTCGGTTCATGCAATCTCCAAGTGAAGTTCACTTGAGTGGTCTCAAGAGGATTTTTAGATATCTTCAAGGAACTCAGAGTTATGGGATTCATTATCATCATAAACCTGGAGGAAAATTACAAGGATACTCAGACAGTGATTGGGGTGGTTCTTCTGAAGACCTGAGAAGCACCTCTGGCTATGTTTTTTCTGTGGGATCTGGAGCTTTTACTTGGCTCTCAAGGAAGCAAAAGATAACAGCTCAGTCTACAGCTGAGGCTGAGTACATCTCGGCAGCTTTGGCAGCAAATCATACAGCCTGGTTGCGATATGTCTTAACTGATCTTGGAGAACTTGAGCAGGGCCCTACTAGCATTCTGTGTGACAGTAAGTCTGCCATTTGTATGTCCAAAAATTCTGTGTTTCATAGCCGTAGCAAGCATATTCTCATCAAGTATCATGTGTTGAGAGAGGTTGTTGTCAACAAGATTATTAAGCTGGATTTTTGTGCCAGTGAAGATCAATTAGCTGACTGTTTCACTAAAGGATTGCAGAAACTGAAGTTTGCTGAGATGAGAACCAGGCTTGGAGTGAAGGAGAAATAACATCAAGGGGGAATGTTAAAGCTGATATTATTTCTCCTTATTTATTTATGTCTTAACCTGTCTTTATTAAAACGTTATGTGTACTGTCGTTTTATGTCCAAGTCTTTCTCTAGTAAAAGACCCTTTGTTAGGGTTTCGGTGTTGTAATGACTGTATGACTTTTGCTCTTAATATCTATGTTCTCTGGTTATGCGCCGTCTTAAGGTTCTTGGTTCATTGTTGATATTCTTTGATTAGCTTGTATTGATGACTTTGCAACTATCAAACACTGACTAGGTGCTTGAACAGTGCCCATAGACATCAGATAAGAAGAATCTGAGATATCAGAAGAAACATAGGAACTAACCAGCTTAGCCAATCGGATAGGGTTCAAAAATTCATGCTCATGAATAAACTTGATCTGGCGATGTCAGATCAGACGAAAAGTAGAGGCAAGAATTGCCAGGTCTGTTGTTAGAGAGTTTGGCTATAGTAGTTGACCAGAGATGCTCGAAATCCAGGAACTGGGAATGTAATTTCTGGATAGCTTTTGGACCATGGGCAAAAAACCATCACAATAAATTTACAATGCCACAAAGAATGCAGAGTCGACTCTATCTCAGAATTGCACAACGGGCACATAGCATCCGAAATCACATGGCGCCTATACAAGTTAGCATAAGAGGGTAGCGCATTGTTAAGAGCGCTCCAGATAAAGACCCTTGTTGAGGCATGAGTGGGGAGTGACCATATTAAATTCCACCAACCTTGCCACACCCTCCTTGAAGAAGAAGAAGTCTCCAACTCTCTTACCAAAGATCTAGCACGATGGTACCCACCTCTTACCGAGTACATGCTATTTGATGTACCATTCCATCTAAGGACATCGAGCCCTTCTCGGGAGGAGGGGAGTCCTTAATATCTGAGAAGAATCTCCTCCTGAAAAATATATTTAATCAAGTTAACCTTCCACCAACCCGATTCCACGTCGATTAAATCACAGACTCTATCCTCCTCCCCCAATCCAAAGGAACGCATATTCTCATACCATTGTAAATCACTGCCCAACCAGCTGTCCTTCCAGATTCTCACCATCCTACCATCTCCAATTTTCCACTCCAATCCCGCCATCAAAAGAGCTCTGGAGGACATTATACTCTTCCATGCAAATGACACATTTGCCTTGGGAGGCATTGTCAATGTACAACGAAGAGTTGTGGAAGTACTTTCATCGCATAACCCGGTTAATACAACAAAGCCTATTTGCTTTGCAGTTATTTAGTTTTTCAATATATTGTCTACCCATATATCATAAATTCACACACTCAAGCAATCAATTATATTGTCCACTCTTGAGCTTCTGATTTCAATTGATACATCGAATTACCCTCACGGGTTTGTTTCTCCCAAGCCCAACTACACTTGTAGGCTAAGTTATCTCAGATCTAATAAGTGCAGTAGATGCTCCATTTAAGTAAAGGCTACATCTAATAGGACCGAATGCTCTGATACCATATCAGAAATTCACACCCAAACAATCAACTATATTGTCCGATTTGGGGTTCCGACTTCCGTGAATATATTGGATTATCCCTCACGGGTTTGTCCCTTCCAAGCCCACCAAGTGAGCTATGCCCAACTCACTAAGCTTTGGGAAAAGATCTAATTGTTTGTTAAGGGTGAGCTTTGCCCATATAAACTCACTGATAGACTTGTGTCTCACCAATGTGGGACTTTTATATACTTTAACACTATAATCTCTCTAGCTTGAATCATGTTTCATCTAATGACATTAGTTTTTAAAGTTTATTTACTCCACCATGGCTTTTGTGCCTTTGTTCACCTTTTAACATTATAACGTTGATATCTAACATTTTTTTGATACTTGGGAATACTGCGACAATCGAAAACCCCAATGTATTTATGTGGAGTTAGGCAGCTGGCTACCCAAAGGCACCAAAATTTATGTTGGTGACCAAACTTGTTTCTTGACCACTATTTGTTTAAGAATAGGAATAGCATGAAGCACATCTTCATCAAAAAAATAGCATGAAGCACGTCAGTAGCTTATAATATTGATGTGGTTTTGGAGATTCAGTCAATGGAGGCAATTCATTTGTCAAGAAAACAACATTGATAGGGATGCTTGGTTGCCTTATGGTTCGGGTAATCAAGTCTCGTCTCGTTTGAATAGTATGCAATGTGTCTCTGATGTGGAATCTATGTCAGAAAAACTACAACAAATTACCGTTGTGTCTACGTTTTTGAACCTGCGGTCAACAACTAGGGTCAAACACTTTTTGTGGGCGTGAAGAGTCAAAAAGTATTTTTGAATGCATTTGGTATAACGGTTTGATTAATTTTCAATGCCAACGAAAAAGTTGTGAAAAAAAAATATATGAGATTAAAGTTGTATAATATGTTGTGAGGTGTTTAGCGAACTAAAAACTGAAGTTAGCGGAAAAGTTGTTAACTTAAATTTTATAATATTTGATTTTATGATTTTTATAATAAATTTTGTTATTATAATATGATTTTTAATCTTGGATTTAATTTAATAAATATAATTTATTATTAAAATTAATTTAAGTATAAATTATAAATATTTTTATACCAAAATTAAAATAATTATCTTAAATTTAATAAAAAACATGTTAAAGTAAACTTATAATATTAGAAATATTTTATATTTATATATTATTACTGAATTAGTAATGATATAAAATGTTAAATGTAAACTTATTACATTTATTGTATATTATTAATTTATCATTAAAAGTAAACATTACGTATAAATTAAAAAGTATTAAAATAGAAATATTTTTTATATGTTAAATTAAAATTATTTTATAAAATTTAAAATATTAAAACCACGTGACAAGACAAAAGTGGGGCTCACATGGTAAACTTTAATTGTTACGTGGGCCCCATGTAAATTTTGTAAAAAAGTGATAAGTATCATAAAAACCCTTAAGCTTACAAAAAATTATCAATTAGACCCTCAAGCTTTTTCTCGTGCCAAATGACCCTTTTGACTTCAATAGATGGTTCACGTTTGCCCTTCCATCAATTAATCATTAAAAATCACTTACGTGGACACCATTTACTGACATGTCATTTAATTTGTTAAATATTAGTAATATGTGGAGTTATTGACATGGAATTTGATAAAAAAAAGAGTAAAATTGTATTATTACAAAACCCAAATCATATTAGGCTTGAAGAGAGCAAAGGCGATTCAGACTCTATCACCGCGCCATTCTCACGTGCAACACTTAGACTAGGGTTTCTTGCAGCTCGAAAACTCGATTCAGTATCAAACTGAGTCTCAATCCTTGCTTAGGTACGATTATTGCATTTGCTATTGGGTATTGGTGTAGGTTTCGCGTTGATAAGATGTTTTGATTTGGGGGGTTTTTTTATGTGGGTTTCATTTTGAGGTTTGTTTTGGTTTTTGTTTGGGATATCCCTTTATGTTCGATTTGGGTTTCCAAATCAGGTTTCGATCTACAATTTCTGTCAATGTGTAAGAGATGGATTCGATTTGACTTTGATTATGTCTAGTTCTATTTAGATATAATCTATCATATTTTGGGTGATCCAGTCACGATGAAAGAGCATAGCTAAGCAGATAATAAGGGTGAGAAGATATGTTATTGATTTTGGTTTCTGGTTTGGTATTATGTTCTGTTTAGTTATATTGTTTCTTGTTGTTATGAACCTATAGCTGTGTTTGGATGACGGTTGTTAGAGGCTGGTATTTAACCCAGAATTTGGATATATATTTGGGACTTAATATGTATGGATATGTCTCATTTTGTTGTTGAATTTGGATATCTACTGTTTTGTTGTTGAATTTGGGTATCTATTAACTTGAATGTTGTTATATGGATTGCAACTGTAAGGTTAGGTTTAGAAGTTATTATCTCGATAAAGGGGTCATTCGACCCTTTTTCCTAAAATGCAAGGGCTTAATTGACCCATCACTTATACTTTAAAAATTTCGTACAACCTTATATAATAAGTTAACAACTAATAAAAATGATTAAACGACTAAATATACATAAATTTATTTCTGACACATGACATCTTTTTATTGGACATTTTTAGACGTGAAATTTGATTTAAAAATAAAAAATTACATGTCAACAGTTAACTACCGTCAACCACGTTATGGCGGAATAGTGTTCCAAGGGTTTGTTTGAATCATTTGTTGAAGTCGAGGGGCTAATTTGGCATGAAAAAAGGAAGCTTGAGGGTTGAATTGATCCATTTTGTTAAGCTTAAGGCTTCTATGATACTTATCCCTAAAAAAATTTAAAAATACTATACCGTTGAAGCTCCAATTTGGAGCTTCTTTTTTTTTCAGCGGGTCCGTTGGTGGATCCATTGTGTTTGGAGGAGCGGAGTCGCCCCACAAAACACATGATTTGTGAAAAGTGAATAGGATTTAGGGTATATTTAAAATATGATTGAAAAAGATTAGTTATTCTAAGTATTTGGGGGTTAAAATCATGAAATGTTATCAAAAGATGGTATTTTGCAATGCTCCAAAAAAAACTACATATTTATACTAATTTAAATGAGATATTTGGATGCAAATATACTACTTAATTCAAATGTGTTTACCAAATAATTTTTTATTGAGTGTCTTTTAGTGTAATTCATTGATTAAAAAAGCATAATACCCTAAAGAAGTGAGTTGTGTATAGTCTACTATATATGCATCATATATAAATATCAATCTGTTTATACTAATTAATTAGGCTCAAGAAAGATGCAATCAAATAACCTTTTTTCCAAAAAAAATAAAATTAAATCAACAATATGAAGTAGCTAGACATACATGCATGTATATAGTAGACGTGAAGACTTTTCTAGAAGGAAAATGCTAAACGTGCATGGAATCTTCTTCCATAAGTACACATAATATAGGTGTCAAGACAAATAAGCATGCCATCTAAATATGTAGGGACCAAAAATTAATCCACATAAGTAAATGTAAATGAGGTTCCCACTTCTCTCTCCTAATGATTCCCAATTATCTTTCTTGATGATTCCCTCTTCTCTCTGTACACGGATAAGGTCTCTCCTATCTATTTTGTCAGGTGTAGTTGGAAAAGAAGTCCTAGGGCATTGCTTCAGTCACACGATTGCGTGAGGGTTCTGCTTCCTCAACGTTTTTCATCTTCCCCGAGACTGTTTTGAAGCTTCCTCAATGCAGTCTTTCAACTTTCCCAACGCAGTTTTTCTACTTCTGGATTATCCTTTTTATGCAATTTTTGTATACGCGAATTTTCAGTATTAATTTGAAGGTAGAGTTCATATATTTACAATGTAGAGCTCAAGTTATTCTATTAGGTGAGTTCATCCTTTTCGAAGTGATTTGTTGTTTAAACAACATACAAATCTTTCATTTGGGTTTTGAAGTGGTATTACATAGATAGATCGATGTTGTTATTTAGAGTTTTTGCATTGTCTATTTGTTTGATCAATAAGGTGTGCCAATTTTAGGTAGTTGTTCAATATAGGAACTTTATTACTTGAATAATGTGATAAGTACACTATGTTGGTATTATTTCACACTATTTTGACATAAAACTTGGTGATTGTTTGCAGTAAAATTATGGCGGTTGTTGATAAAATGGATGACAACAACTTCGCAGTTAATATCGACAATGCAAATAATTGTACAAAGGCTATTGCAACTAATGTGCATATGGTCGTAATGTCGTTCAATTCAACAAACGACATGTTTGAGTTTTACAAGGCATATGGACAAGTTAAGGTTTTTTTCTATTAAGAGAAGATCTATATCCAAGGACAACGATGAACAACACATATACTTGATTTTTATGTGTGGACGATATGACAAATGTATTAGCAAATCAAAGATATTGATTAATCATCATGCTTATTCTAAAAAATGAGTGCAAGGCGAGGATTACAGGCCATATATTTGTAGGGGTGTGCATCGGTCGGTCGGTTCGGTTATTGACATATTTTTAACCTAACCAAATTTTTTCAGTTAATTTCATCCATTTAACAGAACCAATATTTTTTTAGAGGGTTAACCATCGGTTCGGTTAACCTAAAATTTCGGTTTGGATTTCGATCGGTTCGGTTAATTCCAAATATTTTGGGCCAAAGTCACGTTACTAATTTAACATATAATATGATTTATAATGTTAGAGTTTTGGATTTATAATTTTAGGGTTTAAATTTATAACTATATTATAGTTAATAGGGTTTAGGGTTTACATTCATAAGGTTTTATAGGGTTTAGGGTTCCCATTTAAAAAAAAACAAAAGGTTTAAGGTTTTATAGTGTTAGAGTTTAGGGTTTAAATTATTAGAGTATAATTTTATAGGTTTAGTGTTTTATTGGTTAAGGTTTAAGTTTATAACATGACTATAGTTATATAGTTAATAGGGTTTACATTCATAAGGTTTTATAGGGTTTTGGGTTCCCATTTAAAAACAAACAAAAGGTTTAAGGTTTTATAGTGTTAGAGTTTAGGGTTTATATTATTAGAGTATAATTTTATAGGTTTAGTGTTTTATCGGTCATGATTATAGTTATACAGTTAATAGGGTTTACATTCATAAGGTTTTATAGGGTTTAGGGTTCCCATTTAAAAACAAACAAAAGGTTTAAGGTTTTATAGTGTTAGAGTTTATGGTTTATATTATTAGAGTATAATTTTATAGGTTTAGTGTTTTATCGGTTAGAGTTTAAGTTTATAACATGACTATAGTTATATAGTTAATAAGGTCTAGGGTTTACATTCACAAGGTTTTATATGGTTTAGGGTTCCCATTTTAAAAAAACAAAAGGTTTAATGTTTTATAGTGTTAGAGTTTAGGGTTTATATTATTAGAGTATAGTTTTATAGGTTTAGTGTTTTATTAGTTAGAGTTTAAGTTTATAATATGACTATAGTTATATAGTTAATAGGGTTTAGGGTTTACATTCATAAGGTTTTATAGGGTTTAGGGTTCCCATTCAAAAAAAACAAAAGGTTTAAGTTTTTATATTGTTGGGACCTTTAACCTTAGAATTTAGGGTTTAATGATTTTTATAGTTTTTTTGGTCATATTATTAATTTCATTATCATATTTAATCTTGATAAATATAAATATATAATATATTGAAGGTGTTACATTACATGGTAAGTTACTAAGTTGGTACTTGGTAACATGAATTAATACTTATTAATTGATGTATATTATATTTATT
Source organism: Tripterygium wilfordii (assembly GCF_013401445.1). Lineage (NCBI taxonomy): Eukaryota > Viridiplantae > Streptophyta > Magnoliopsida > Celastrales > Celastraceae > Tripterygium > Tripterygium wilfordii. Next base: position 7,699,411 of record NC_052237.1, on the reverse strand, counting down.
TTGAATTTTTTATACAAGTATTGATAGATTTTTTTAGAAGAATATAAGTATTAAATTATTAATATGTGGAAAATTAATAACATAGTTATATATATTATATATTTATATAATATGCTAAATTTTCGGTTTGGTTCGGTTAATTTGGTTAATTTTTTATGTTAACCGAACCATTAACCGAAAACTGAAATAATCGCAAACCTTTAACCGAACCGTCCGATTGATTAACATTAACCGATAAATTCGGTTAACGGTTGGTCGGTCCGGTTCGGTTAATCGGTTAAAACCGAATTGTGCACAACCCTATATATTTGTGGATGGAAAGTGAGAAATAACTAAGTTTGAAGACAAACACAACCACACTTTGAGCTCTAGCCAATCCAAATACTTTAGTTGCAATAGGGAAATTAACTCATAAGTAAAGAGACAACTGGAGATCATTGATATTGCAGGAATTAAACACAACAAAAGTTACAATTCATTTTTCATTGGTGTTGGTGGACATGATAACTTATCTTTTTTGGAGATTGACGCTCATAATCTTATTTCAAGGGTTAGACGCACGCGCCTTGGGATAGGTGATTCAGATGCGGTACAGAGTTACTTCTTGAAAATGCAAGCTAACAATCAGGAATTTTTTCATTGATTAACTGGGATGATAATGGCCATCTGGGGAATTTTTTTGGGTTGATCCACGTAGTAGAGAAGCATACGAAGAATTTGCGGATGTTGTTACTTTCAATACTACATATCTGACTAACAAATACGATATGTCATTTGATCCTTTTGTTAAGGTAAGTCACCATGGTCAGTCTATCTTGCTTGGGTATGGACTAATATTCAATGAAGGCACCAAAATATTTATATGGTTGTTTAAAACTTGGCTGGCTTGTGTAGGTGGTCTCCCTCCTCAAGGTATTATCACTGACCAAGACAGGGCCATGAAGAATACTATTCAAGTTGTCTTTTCAAACACAAGGCATCATATATAGGTTTTTGTTGTACTTTTTGATTGAGCACATTAGGTTGTCCGATATTGCCTTGGCCCAGTTGTAATTCTTCACATTGTCCAAGTCCACGATAATTTTGATGAAAGCTCATGGAATGTGGTCTGCTCTTGTTTGAGAAAAAGAGAGTCAAACATGTGGATAACATGAGTAATCGTGCAACATCAACAACTTCATCTAACTCTCCCTATAATGCTTCTTGAATGACATGCTTTATGTTGATAGACTTCATGTTATCAAAATCAGCAGGAAATCTTCGCATTAGAAAGTCTAATTCGACTGACTTCTTCTTTCTACCAATCTTCATGCATAGCCAGGAAATCTTTATGCATCTCACCGATTGTGAAACGATTGGAAAAAATATTTCCAACGAAATATTTTCCTTACCCACCAAAAAAATTCCAACGGAATGTAAAACGTTTGCAATGGAAATATCGGTTGCAAATTTGACCGACACCAAAGTGTGTGTGTGTACTTACCCCAAGTGTAGGGTATCGTCAAGTAATAAACCGGTGAGTCCGGTATCAATCCACGAGGAAGCAATGCAAATTTGAAGTGAATGATATGCAAATGACTAGCTAACACTAATAAACACAATGAATATCAAATAAAAGCAAGTAAAAGAAATGGGCCGAATGACTCGGTAGCATGAGCGATTTTGTAATCAAAGTAAGCACAAATTGGATTTAAAACAATTAATTAAAAACCTAGTCTCTAGTCCGTCCCGGTGGTTACTCGGTTCTCATACTCAAGGTATCATTGCAAACACACACAACCATACACAATGCATTGTGTGATACTATCAATCATGCATATGCAAAGAGAATTGAGATATAAGACTTCAATTCATACATGTAGGCCATCGGGTCTCTTAATCTACGATGAACGCAAAGGGATAAGCACCTAATATTATGGATTAATGTTCCCCCTTGGGGCTCGGCTTGGCTAACACCCTAGTTTCACACTCAAAGATCAATTAACCATAACTCTCCCATGCACATTCCTAAATTAACCCAAAACCCCATCATCAATACACATAATTAATAGCTATGCAATGGAAAACTCAATTAATTAAGGAAATCATGCAATGGGTTTAACAATTCTCAATCTAACACATTAGATGCAATCCCTAGACTAGACAATCCAAGAATACAATCAAATATGTCATTCTCATATATCCAATCACACAACTATCACGAAATTAAAAGAGAAGGATCGAAACTACGACCCTTTGAGCATACCTTGAGTAATCGAAACCGAGCACCCACCGTTTGGGACTAGAAACTAGAAAGAGAACTTAGCCACTCATCATAATGGACATAAACATCAATTTTATAGATGAAAATCAATGTCTACACACGAAATCACAAGAAACCAAGAAAAACTTAGAGAGAGAAATAGAGAGAAAAACAATGGAGGCAAGAAGTTGGAGGAGATGAATTGTGTGGAAGCCAACCAAATCTTGGGGTTTTCTTCTCTTTTTACAATAGAAAATACCTAACTACCCTTATAAAATCGTTTCCCATTGGTTACATACATGATTTACCCCAAATGCCCTTGAAATTTCGGTGCAGAAAATTGCAGATTCGCCGTAGGTGTCCGGACGGGTGTCCGGATGCTTCATGCCTCCAACTTTGTCCGAACAAGGTCTGATTCCAAGCTCTTGTGATTTCCACCATTGGATCTTTTTCCATCTTCAAATCTCGACCTTCAATTACATGTGCAAATCTTGGCATGTGCACTTGCAGCCATCTTTGACCATTTGATTAAACTTGCACCAAATCTTGACCTTGGTATCTCCAACAATTTTGTCATCTTTGACCATTTGATCAAACTTGCACCAAATCTTGGCATTGGTATCTCCAACAATTTCCTTTTAAATGTGTAGCAACTTGCAGCCATCTTTGACTCCAAAAATCAAGTAAGATCTTCTTTTAAGTCAAAAATTGCAAGCAAGAATGTTGTCTTATGCACAACCATTGGATTCACCTTTAAATGATCATCTTAACCCTTCAAGTCTTGTTGTAATCTAATCCATTCATAATTCAAAACAATTCAATCTCGGCCATAGATTAGTGTACCGTTGGAGCTTGTAGTCTTCAAGAATATCTTCATAATCTAAGTCCCGACACCTCACAGCAAAAAGTGCCCAAAAAGTGCTCCAACTTGCCCAATTCAGTCATTTAAGCCCGATTTCCTGCAGAACCAACGGGAAACATGTATAAGGGTAAAATTACTTTATTTAAACACAAATGAATTACTATAAGCACTAGAACCTCCTAATTAGATAGTATTAGGACCTCAAAATAGAGGTCCGGTCACACCCCCCAACTTAGACGTTGCTAGTCCCTAGCAATGCAAACACTTCTAAAAATAAAATCCTAACTCACTGACGTAGGCATCACGGTTGCATTTAGCATATGCAACAAGCCTTTAAACCCCTAGGTCACCCTAGTGGACGAGTTGTAGTCTCGTGAGGGCTTATCAGAGCGATACCCACAAACACTTGCCAAGGGATCCACTATTACTTTGAAAGCACCATAAATGATTCTTAAGTTCTCACATGCAAGAAATAGAGTTAATCCCCCAATTCCCCCGCTAGTCGAAAACATGCAAAATCTTTAGACAACCAATCTCAATCCCCTCAAAGATGACTAAGAACATTTTATAATATGTAAAATATATGTGCAATCAAGCAAGACAACTCAACACATTCACACAAGTAAAACCTTGTTACGGAACCTTTTGGTGTTCATAAATCCCCAATCCCAAATGTACACAAAAATATAAAAACATTGTGCTAAGTAAATGACTTACACAATTGGATTAAATGTATGTGTTTATAAAAGATAATTTGGATGGGCATAGCTTTGAGAAAGAAATCACCTACAAGAGCAATTAATGCATCCGCCAACTCACTTGCTTACCTTGAATCAAATTCATCAAAAGGTTAAATGGTTTGTAATGTGGCTAAGGGACAAGGTAGGAAGAATTTGGACTAGGTAACAAGTTGCAAGGTTAAGTTCAAACATGTGAGCTAAATTCTCATTTTGTCACCCCTTCCATTGCACCACAAATTCAAACACTTCTCATCCTTTACACACAAAGGATTAACTTTATTGCATACACTTCTTTTTGATTTTTTTCTATGCACTTTTTTTTTTTTTTTCTTCTCGAAAATGAACAACATTTGAACAACAACCCTCAATTTGTTTTCAACATAAGAAAGGGTAATATCACTACCAACTTATTTTTTTTTTCAAGCTCCTACTCAACCTTGCAACCAAAGGTGGGAAGTATTTAAGGAAGTGGTGCACACAAGGCTTGTAAGTGAAATAAAAAGGCTTAAAGAAATTTAGGCTTATAATCACTCACAAAGGAATAGGCTAAGCTCAAATCTCTCAACCTAATGAATCATTCAATCCTAAGTTCACAGGCAAGTGGCAGAATACAAAAATCACACTTCTCAGTAATCAAATGTAATGGATGCAAAGCTATTGAAGAACACGTACATAAGATGTCAAATGAATATCAATGAATAGCATCATCCAGAACCCAATGTATATCAAGGAAGAATGGCTCAAAAGATTGAGAAGGGATAAAAGGTAGTTTTCCAGACAAAATGATCCAAAAACGTAGTCATACATATGCTTCAATGCCAAGATGCCCACTTAATCACAGTTTTGATATCAAACTAGGTCCCAATCATCCCAAGAAAGATTGATCATAGTCATCCTACTCAATCACATGCTTCGACTTCACAAAAGAAATCAAGAAACCTACTCTAGACTTGCACGTTCGAACAAGAATAAGAAATTAACGTTGAAATTGGTAGTGAATCCCAAAAGCATCTACCATTCCCTTCCTAAAGTCTATCTAGCATGTATGAACAACAAAGCACAACACAATAGGATAGAGGGTAGGAAATCATACCATACTCTTCAAAAGTGATCGGAATCATGAGAAACGAAGCATATCCTGAAAAAGTTAATACCAACCACACTATCCAAGCATGACACAACAAGATTTTATTTTATTTTATTTTATTTTTTAATTTTAATTTTAATTTTTTTTTTTTAATATTCACAAAAGCACATCAAAATAAAGCAAGTTTACAATGAATTCACAATATTCCCTCACCCCCCAACTTAAATGAGACATTGTCCCCAATGTCAAGCATGATAAACAAGGCAAGAACAAATTGTAAAATGCATTGTGAACATACAAAAACACACCAAAAATGAATGAAAAATAATCTAACACTACATATTTACAAGAGAGCTCTTTTCATGCACACTAGGAAGGAGTGGGATCCACAAGGTCCCATTCTTCGGCCAATTCATTAAAATTTTCCAAGTATGGTTTCAAACGTTGGCCATTAACCTTAAAAGTTTTTCCACTCCTAGGATCATCAATGTCAATGCTTCCATATGGGGAAACCTTGCGGACAATAAAAGGTCCGGTCCATTTGGTACGTAACTTCCCGGGAAACAAGTGTAACCGGGAGTTGTATAAAAGAACCTTTTGTCCCTCATGAAAAACTTTCCTCACAATGTGCTTGTCATGGTATCTTTTCATTTTAAGCTTAGCAATTTTGGCATTTTCGAAAGCATCATTCCTCAACTCCTCAATCTCTTGGATTTGGAGTTTGCGATGCCCCCCAACTTGATCGGTGGAGTCATTCAAAGTGCGAATGGCCCAATAGGCCTTGTGCTCCAATTCCACCGGCAAGTGGCAAGCCTTGCCATAGACAAGTCTATAAGGAGACATTCCAAGGGCAGTCTTATATGCAGTACGGTAAGCCCACAAAGCATCAATCAATTTTGAAGACCAATCTTTTCTATTGGGACCAACCGTTTTTTCAAGAATACGTTTAATCTCCCTATTTGCCAATTCCGCTTGGCCACTTGTTTGTGGATGATATGGGGTGCCAACTTTGTGCAAAATGCCATATCGTTTCATCAAAGTTCTAACCGGGGCATTGCAAAAGTGAGACCCACCATCACTTATGATGGCTCGAGGCATCCCAAATCTTGAGAAAATGTTTTCTTTTAAAAATTTTATCACAACTTGGTGATCATTTGTTCGAGAAGGGATAGCCTCTACCCACTTTGACACATAATCCACACCAACCAAGATATACAAATAACCAAATGAATTAGGGAAAGGTCCCATGAAATCAATGGCCCAACAATCAAAAATTTCCAAGATGTTAATAGGTTGGAGGGGCATCATCTCACGTTTTCCTAAATTACCTAACCTTTGGCAATTGTCACAAGATAGGCAATAAGCATGGACATCTTTGTGCAAAGAAGGCCAATATAAGCCACTTTGAAGAATTTTGGCCGCGGTCTTTTTGGAGGAAAAATGGCCTCCACAAGCATATTTATGGCAAAAGGCCATGACACTTTCAAATTCATTATTGGGGATGCACCTCCTAATCACTTGATCGGAACAATACTTGAACAAATAGGGGTCATCCCAAAAGAAGTTTCGCACATTGCGAAGAAATTTGGATCTATCAATCTTGCTCCAATGAGATGGCATTTTTCCGGACACCAAAAAGTTGGCGATGTCCGCATACCATGGAGTCAATTTGGAAGAGATGGCATTGGTGAGGAAGAGTTGTTCATCCGGGAAATGTTCATTGATGGGTATGCCATGTGAAATCAAATTTTGTCCGGGAAGTCTAGATAAATGGTCGGCCACTACATTCTCCACTCCTTTCTTATCTTTAATTTCAAGGTCAAATTCTTGAAGTAAGAGAATCCATCTTAACAACCTAGGCTTGGCATTCGCTTTTGAAAGCAAATACTTCAAAGCCGCATGGTCGGTAAAGATGATGACTTTCGAGCCAACCAAATAAGATCTAAACTTGTCCAAAGCAAAGACTATAGCTAGTAATTCCTTTTCAGTGGTGGTATAATTCACTTGAGCATCATTCAAAGTCTTACTAGCATAGTATATAACATGAGCATTTTTTTCTTTTCTTTGTCCTAGGACCGCCCCAACCGCCACATCACTTGCATCACACATGAGTTCAAAGGGCATACTCCAATCGGGAGTTTGCATAATGGGTGCGGTGGTTAGGGCACCTTTCAAATCATCAAAGGCTTTTTGACATTGTGGTGTCCATTCAAAAGAGACATCTTGAGCAAGCAAGTTACTTAAAGGTTTGGCAATGGCACTAAAAGAATTAATGAACCTTCTATAGAAACCCGCATGACCCAAAAAAGATCTCACATCTTTAACACATGTAGGGGGAGGTAACTTTTGAATTAATTCAATTTTTGCCTTGTCAACCTCTATCCCTTTGGATGACACAATGTGTCCCAATACAATTCCATGTGTCACCATGAAATGACACTTTTCCCAATTGAGAACCAATTGGCTCTCCTTACATCTTTTTAACACACATGCCAAATTAGCAAGGCATTGGTCATAGGTATCTCCGTAAACCGAGAAATCGTCCATAAAGACCTCCACAATCTTCTCAACCATGTCACTAAAGATACTCATCATGCACCTTTGAAAGGTAGCCGGAGCATTGCATAACCCAAAAGGCATGCGTCTATAAGCAAAAGTTCCAAATGGACATGTGAATGTGGTTTTATCTTGGTCTTCTAAGGCAATCTCTATTTGATTATATCCGGAATACCCATCGAGGAAGCAATAATAGGCTCTACCCGCCACTCTCTCAAGGACTTGATCAAGGAAGGGTAAGGGGAAATGGTCTTTTCGAGTAACCATATTGAGTCTACGGTAGTCAATGCACATACGCCACCCGGTTTGAATTCGAGTGGGAACCAATTCGTTCTTGTCATTCTGAACTACCGTAACTCCGGACTTTTTGGGGACCACTTGGGTAGGAGATACCCATTTGGAATCCGCTATGGGATAAACTATCCCCGCGTCAAGCAATTTTAGCACCTCCCCCCTAACTACCTCCTTCATGTTCGGATTTAAACGTCTTTGCATTTGTCTAATGGGCTTAGCTTCCTCTTCCATGTAAATCCTATGAGTACAAACCAAAGGACTAATACCCTTCAAATCAGCAATTGTCCAACCTATTGCCCTTCTATACCTTTGCAACACTTGAACAAGTTTCTCTTCTTGGGAAGAAGTAAGTAGGGAAGATATCACAACAGGGTATGACTCATTCTCTCCCAAAAACACATATTTCAGCTCACTTGGTAAGGGTTTCCTTTCCGGTGTTGGTGGATGCTCTAAAGATGATTCAAGCTTAGTCTTGGAAGGTTCTAATTCCTCAATGGGTGGGTTGAATCGTCCTATGCTATGGATAGCTAAAGACTCCAAAACCTCATTAATTTCCTCTTCCTCAACTAAAAATTGACTACCTTTTTCACTCAAAGCTAGCACACCTTCCACCGAATCCCTAGCAAGAGTTTTCTCTAAGTTCTCCTCAACATATGAATGGATCCAATCTACTTCCCTAATGTCTTCAAACTCTCCCATTTGCTTAGACACATTAAAGATGTTCATCTCCGCTGTCATATTCCCAAAAGATAGCACCATGACACCATTCCTACAATTGATCAAAGCATTTGAAGTTGCTAGGAAGGGTCTACCTAGAAGGACCGAGATTGGTTTGCTAAAGCTAGGGAGGGGTTGAGTATCTAAAACCACAAAGTCAACCGGGAAATAGAATTCATCCACTTGAACTAGCACATCTTCAACTATTCCTCTAGGAATCTTGACGGATCTATCGGCTAGTTGCAAGGTAATTCTTGTAGGCTTAAGCTCACCTAACCCTAATTGTTGATAGACCGAGTATGGAAGGAGATTAACACTAGCACCTAAATCCAACAATGCTTGTTCAATCCTATGGTTCCCTATGACTATTGGAATGGTAGGGCAACCGGGATCCTTATATTTAGGTGGAGTGGTGGCTTGTAAGATGGAGCTTGCTTGCTCCGTAAGAAAAGCCTTCTCCTTCACATTCAATTTACGTTTCACGGTACACAAATCCTTGAGGAACTTTGCGTACGAGGGAACTTGTTTGATGGCATCTAAAAGAGGTATGTTCACTTTCACTTGTTTGAAAAGTTCAAACATCTCTTTGTGTAGAGCCTCATTGGTTTTCTTCCCTAAGCGGTGAGGAAATGGTGGCCTTGGGATACACTCTCTATCCTTAGATGTGTCTACCCTTGTCCTATGTGATTGCCCCTCACTCTCCTCTTCTCCTCTTGGTATTTTCTCACATTTTTCTGAATTTCTGGATGAAGTGTCCGGACAATCCAAAATAGGTGTCCGAACACTTGCACCTAGTGAATCATTTTCCTGCACAAATTTCTCCAAACTCTCTTCCTTTCCACTATTTCCTTTGTCCTTTTTCCCCACTCTATCACCAAAATTCTGCACATCATCACTTTGATCAACATTCTCATTTGGTATGGGTCTATCCACAATGCGTCCATTCCTCAAAGTGAGGATGGATTGGGCTTGTTCATGTCCACTCACCCCCCCACTAGTAGATTCTAGCAAATTGGCTTGTTTGGATGGATTGGGGTATGGTTGAGCTGGGAATTTACCCTTCTCATATGTGGTGAGAGCTTGGGTGACCTTAGTGATTTGACTCTTAATATCCTCAATGGCCCTATTGGTTTGTTCTTGGAATTTGGTGGCCTTTTGATTCTCCCCTATTTGAGCTTGCATGAAAATGTTAAGAGTGTCTTCAAGAGACCTCTTAGGAGGTGGAATGTAAGGTTGTGGAGGTGGTTGTGCAACACTTGGAGGAGGCAAATGTTGTTGGGGTGGATTGGGGAGTGATTGGGATTGAACATTCCCATCATTCCTCCACCCAAAGTTTGGATGATTCCTCCAAGGGTAATTCTCATTGTACGAATTGTTGCCTTGGTGATTGGTAGGGTAGGGCTTCCTAAAGTTCTGAGAATTGTTCCCATTGTAACCTTGCCCAAATAGGACTTCCTTACAAGCCGGTAAGGCATTACACTCATCCGTCCTATGATCCCTACTTTCACACAAAGTACAAGCAACTTGTTCATCAACACCAACTGCATTTATAGGGGCCTTTTGTGACTCTAAGGACTCCAATTTCTTGGACAACAAAGCAAGCTTAGCATGCACATCATCATTTTCATTCAACACAAACTTGCCACTAGAGCTTGGCACAACCTCATGTCGGGTTAGGGGAGGAGCTTCCCAAGATCGGGATTCCTCCGCCAACCCATCAAAGAAAGTAAATGCTTCATTGGCATCCCTATTCAAAAAGTCACCTTGAGTCATAGTGGAAACCAATTTCTTCAAAGATGGAGTCAAAGATTTGTGGAAGAAATTCACAATTTGAAATTTTTGAAATCCATGGTGAGGACACATAAACAACAAATCTTTAAACCTCTCCCAAGCTTGGAAGAAAGTTTCATGTTCTTTGCAATGAAAATTCATGATTTGTGTTTGATAAGAAATGGTACGGTGGGAAGGAAAATATTTGTTGAGAAATTCTTCTTGCATTGCCGCCCAAGTCGCAATGGATTGGGGGCGCAAGTTCTCAAACCATTGTTTTGCATGATCCTTCAAAGAGAATGGAAAAAGTTTGAGTCTCAAAATTTCTTGTGTGCATGTAACATCACCAAAAGTAGTACACACCGATTCAAAATCACGCACATGTGAATATGGTCGTTCCGATTCCATTCCATGGAATTTGGGAATCATTTGGAACATTGATGGTTTAAGGCTCACATTTTGTTGGTTCGGTGGCATGATGATGCAAGAAGGTTGAGTTTGCCTTGCGGGATGCGTGAGCTCCCTCAAAGTGCGATGCTCTTGGGCATGAATGTACTCCACAGGAGGAGGTGCATGTAAATTTTGCCCAAAAGGAGCATATTGTGGCACTTGTGGCATTGGGTAATACATAGGATGCACATAATTATATGGGGGAGGCATATGGTATGCGGGAGGCATATTGGGAGGCTGGTAGACATTTTGTGGGGCAATTTATGCCGCATTGTCTTGTTGAAGTGGTTGAGGTGCATTTTGCAAAGCATGCTCAACTTGAACATTTGGTAAATTCTGGGCATTTGGCACATTTTTGGCATCTTGCCCTTGCGCCGGATTCATCAATTCATCAATGTTCACACGTTGCAAAAGACGACGTAATACATCAAGATTGATATCACCCCCACGTACACTCCCCGCATCACTCGCATTTATGTCACCACCTCTCCCATCTCTATTAGACCCATGCCCACTAACGCTATCTCTAAGATGAGACATGATGGCAAACAAAGCTATCAAGTAACACGAAAGATGACCACCAACCAAGTCAAGTAACACCAGATTTTTTTTTTTTTTTATTTTTTATTTTTTTTTTCAATCAACAAACAACCAAGAGCAATATCAAGCAAGAACAAGAGCAAAGATAGGAATAGAATGACAATCAACCTCAGGAACAATTACACACCAAGATGTAGCAAGTAGTGATAGAAAGAAAAATGCGCAAAGCTCTCTCAAACAACGTATCACTACCAAGCAGCAAACAAGGTGGCATCCATCGCCCACAGGAATCTAAGTTAGCCCCATCCGCCAAGTTCTCCTCACAAATTTTTTTTTTTTTTCTCTTTTCAGCAACTACACTAATTCAACTACACTAGAAAGCAAGTAAAAGGGAGGAACGAAGTTACCCTTGAAGCGTGACCGTGCTCCTTCCTTATTTGATGACGTTTAATAGCATAAAGCTAGCATCTACAAGCCACCCAGCTCCGTCTTTGACACTCGCTTCCCCGGCAACGGCGCCAAAAACTTGACCGACACCAAAGTGTGTGTGTGTACTTACCCCAAGTGTAGGGTATCGTCAAGTAATAAACCGGTGAGTCCGGTATCGATCCACGAGGAAGCAATGCAAATTTGAAGTGAATGATATGCAAATGACTAGCTAACACTAATAAACACAATGAATATCAAATAAAAGCAAGTAAAAGAAATGGGCCGAATGACTCGGTAGCATGAGCGATTTTGTAATCAAAGTAAGCACAAATTGGATTTAAAACAATTAATTAAAAACCTAGTCTCTAGTCCGTCCCGGTGGTTACTCGGTTCTCATACTCAAGGTATCATTGCAAACACACACAACCATACACAATGCATTGTGTGATACTATCAATCATGCATATGCAAAGAGAATTGAGATATAAGACTTCAATTCATACATGTAGGCCATCGGGTCTCTTAATCTACGATGAACGCAAAGGGATAAGCACCTAATATTATGGATTAATGTTCCCCCTTGGGGCTCGGCTTGGCTAACACCCTAGTTTCACACTCAAAGATCAATTAACCATAACTCTCCCATGCACATTCCTAAATTAACCCAAAACCCCATCATCAATACACATAATTAATAGCTATGCAATGGAAAACTCAATTAATTAAGGAAATCATGCAATGGGTTTAACAATTCTCAATCTAACACATTAGATGCAATCCCTAGACTAGACAATCCAAGAATACAATCAAATATGTCATTCTCATATATCCAATCACACAACTATCACGAAATTAAAAGAGAAGGATCGAAACTACGACCCTTTGAGCATACCTTGAGTAATCGAAACCGAGCACCCACCGTTTGGGACTAGAAACTAGAAAGAGAACTTAGCCACTCATCATAATGGACATAAACATCAATTTTATAGATGAAAATCAATGTCTACACACGAAATCACAAGAAACCAAGAAAAACTTAGAGAGAGAAATAGAGAGAAAAACAATGGAGGCAAGAAGTTGGAGGAGATGAATTGTGTGGAAGCCAACCAAATCTTGGGGTTTTCTTCTCTTTTTACAATAGAAAATACCTAACTACCCTTATAAAATCGTTTCCCATTGGTTACATACATGATTTACCCCAAATGCCCTTGAAATTTCGGTGCAGAAAATTGCAGATTCGCCGTAGGTGTCCGGACGGGTGTCCGGATGCTTCATGCCTCCAACTTTGTCCGAACAAGGTCTGATTCCAAGCTCTTGTGATTTCCACCATTGGATCTTTTTCCATCTTCAAATCTCGACCTTCAATTACATGTGCAAATCTTGGCATGTGCACTTGCAGCCATCTTTGACCATTTGATTAAACTTGCACCAAATCTTGACCTTGGTATCTCCAACAATTTTGTCATCTTTGACCATTTGATCAAACTTGCACCAAATCTTGGCATTGGTATCTCCAACAATTTCCTTTTAAATGTGTAGCAACTTGCAGCCATCTTTGACTCCAAAAATCAAGTAAGATCTTCTTTTAAGTCAAAAATTGCAAGCAAGAATGTTGTCTTATGCACAACCATTGGATTCACCTTTAAATGATCATCTTAACCCTTCAAGTCTTGTTGTAATCTAATCCATTCATAATTCAAAACAATTCAATCTCGGCCATAGATTAGTGTACCGTTGGAGCTTGTAGTCTTCAAGAATATCTTCATAATCTAAGTCCCGACACCTCACAGCAAAAAGTGCCCAAAAAGTGCTCCAACTTGCCCAATTCAGTCATTTAAGCCCGATTTCCTGCAGAACCAACGGGAAACATGTATAAGGGTAAAATTACTTTATTTAAACACAAATGAATTACTATAAGCACTAGAACCTCCTAATTAGATAGTATTAGGACCTCAAAATAGAGGTCCGGTCAAAATTACCAACCGATTTAAGCAACGGTTGGAAAAAAGTTTCCAACGAGGTATTTACCAACCGATAAATATCGATTGGAAAATAAGATTTCCAAACGATTTTCCCCCGATTTCCGACTATGCAGCGGTTGAAAAGTGCTAATTTCTTGTAGTGAAACCACTTTGAATATCAACATAACATCATTTTCTGTCAGCTCAAAATTTTCCTTTCCTAGCATGAAGGCCCCATTGTTGTCATCATATGAACTAATGATAAATTGTTTACTCCTCTTTCCTTGTCTTCACATCGAGGTGATCATATTTGAAGAATTTTTTGAACATAAGCCAAAAAAGAGTCTTTTGAAGACACCTTTTAGCCTTATCAGATGATATAGCAAATTAGGGAGGTTATCACTAATAAATTTGATCTGAATTGTACTTTCTCAGCCTTAACTTGTTCATCTTTTGAGTCTGTCGCAGCCTCATCAGATGATATAACAACACTTTAAGTCTTTGTGCTCTTGGTTTTGTCATCTTGAAACAAAAAATATAGTATACATAACAGGGAAAAAGTAAATAACAATTTAGGGCAGAATAGTACAATGAACAATGTAATAAAATGCATTAGTAATGTTAATTAAATCTAAATTCAAGTTATTCGAGCCACTAGTTGGAATGGTAAATATGGTGTTTATCACCCTGATCAGGGTTCGAATCCCCCCTTCCCCGTTTGAAAATAAATCTAAATTCAAGTTCATTCGGTATTTACTGATATACATTGTTCACAAACACAATTGCATCATTAATAACACAGCTGAACATACTTAGTCATATAGAAATCACTAATGACATTGTTCAGACACACAAAAACCATATTGGAACTGTATAATTTTTCCTTTGAAGTAACATGTACATGTACAAACAAATCAAAGGAGAAAATTCACTTATCAAGAAAGCATTACACATGCTAAAACACGATGTTTCAGATTGCTCAATTCTCAAGATAAAATGTGATGAATGGGTCTTAGTAAAGACTTATGAGAATGTGAAGCACATAGTGATAGGCTGTCAGAAAAGAAGTTTTACTAAAAGAGAGAGTGAGAGAAAGAAACGACTATCGTGAACAGAATATCGAACTTTGTCTATAAAGTGATCGGGCGTATGAAGGGTTTCCCGTTTCTTCATTTTGTCTGAGAGAAAGAGAGAGTTACGGGATTGGTCGGTTGGGGTTTTAGGGTCTAGTGTACTATAAATACTTAGAGATGTTTGGCTATGTATAATAGGTACTACCATTTCTAGAATATGAGCCTATGGGCCAAAAACTGTATGCATAAGAATTTACACTCCAGGGCCCGCAAGAACCCAATTATACAAACACTAGACCCATGAGTCTAAGTCGAACAGGCTCAAGGCCCAAGATCTAGCCAATGCTAGATCCATGAGAGTCCAAGTCTGACAGGCCCAAGATCTAACCAATACAAGACCTACGAGAGTCTAAGTTGAGCTCGATAAGCCAAAGGCCCAAGATCTAACAAACACTAGATCCACGAGAATCTAAGTTGAGCTTGGTAGGCCCAATGCCCAAGTCAATTAGCGACTAGACCCATAAGAGTCTAAAATCTAATATACAATGGGTCATGAAAACCCACTCCGACGTACCCAAAGAGAGGTCTATTCATTATTCTACAAAGGCTTGAAGCTCACGCACCTAGGAAGCTCCCTCCAAAGGCCCTTGGGCCCAATCAAATCCCAAGACCCATTCATACGGTCGACATGTGTTAGTCACGTGATCAGAACTACTATAAATACAAGAGGTCCCAACCTCATTAAGGCTCTCAACTACTCAAGGTATATCTCTATCACTCTCTCTCTAAAAGTCTTTCACTTCTCTTATTATAAATTACTCCTATCGGTTACTAACTTGACCGTCGGAGTTTTCTCGGTTGGCATCATACCGGTGTCCAAGTTTCACAGTCTACATTTAGTGTGATCTTGCAAGATTATCAAAAGTCACGTTCAATATTTCATTGATTGCAGACTTTCAAATCTACCATGGGTTGTGCTCAACGTGATTAGGTTGGATTATTGGCTAAAGAGGAGCTGAAGTTTAAGTCATTGTTATTAGTGGGTCCATCTTACACAAATTAATCATAATAACTATTAGGGAGATTTATTGAGAGGTCATTGAGTTAAAGGCAATGCACCATTAAGTTTAAGACCAAACATATTACACCAATAGGTACTTGATTTTTTGTTTGACAAAAATGCTCTTATATATAAATTAATCCTAATACATTTTATATTATCTACTATCTCAAGCCTATCTCTTCCCTCTTCCTAAACTCACTTCTCTCTTCTGTCTACCTCACGCATCTTTCTATCTTTTCCTCTTCAAGATTACACTCTCTTTTTAATATCCATTTCATTTTAGAATCGCGAATCTCTCTCTTCATTTTTTTTGTTTTCTTTGAGGTTTTTAGTTAGATATGCACTTTTATACGAATCTGAATGTATTGTAAAAAATTTGAATGTGCTATTGATGTGTGGCAGGTCTTTATGGCAGAAATATTTTTACCAAAATCTCGGTTTTATGTCCGATTTGAAGGGGAATGAATCATTTTTTGGGTTAAAAATAGTGAGAAAGTTGCAGAAAAATAGCAACGAAAATTCATTGTTACGAGAACAATGAAATTTCTTGTTTGAGTGATTATATGTACTTCATTTCCTATAAAATTTCATAAGAATATTCATACATGCTTAACATGATTTATCATGAATAAATTTTTCAGTTATGATTTCTAGATGATTAACCAATGCGCAAAAGTATGAAGTCTCTTGTTTAAAGGATTTGGGGGAGAAGTAGTGCACCGATTATTAACTTATTTAGTATAATGATTGTCAAATCTTGACAAAACGATTCGACAGTTATTAACCTCTTCAATTTTTGATTAACAAATATAAAAAAGCAAAAATCAAATGCTACTTCTTCTACAGATAATCAACAATAAAAAATAACCCCATCCTATCCCCATCTCTATACCGATGTAGCGGAGAGAGAAATACTCAGATCTATGTATCTTCACTAACTGATCTTCCCTTTGATCTCGATCTTGTTTTTCGCTAGAGGGTTTATTTTTCATTTCTTTATGTTAAATCTAAACTCTTTCTGAAATAGACAAATTTTTGTGTATGCATCAAAAATTACTTGAGCCTATTGGTTCTTCTCATTTGTTTGAGAGATGTGTGCGTATAAATAGACAAGAGAGAAACAAATATAATTGGAATAAGATTAATGATCGTTGGATCATTCTCTCAAGATCTGACAATCATTAAACTCAACAAGTTCTCCCCCAATTCTTGTTTACATCAATGCTCTTTTAGACAAAATTTTATTTTGGTTCAAAAAGATATCGACAAATAGATTTTATTAGAAAGAGCTTTACGTGATAATTTTGGATGTATAATATTTTTAATCCGACATGTATTTTGAGATAATGTTTCCGATAACGCTAGATGTACATAAAGAAAGTGTACATAAGTGTACATAATATATGTGGCATGCCACATGTGCATATGATAGGGCAATTTCTAGTTCAATTAAAAACAAAAAAAGAATGAGCGTCCACCCTAAAAACCCCAAAAGTGGATACCCTACAAATTTCTAAAACTGGCGTTAAAATCGAGACAAAAATTCAAGAGCAACGAAAATGGTTTCTTAGAGACGATTCCTCCAACAACTAGGATCCTCGACCATAGTGGGTGATTCAAAAATATTAATTGTCGAATCAAACTACAGAGGGAAACCAGAAGAGATTACAAATCAATAAGTTGGATTTATATTGTTCGTTGAAGAAAAATAATTATAGATTCTGACGTTGTTCAAATTTGATTATATGACATGATGAGTTGTCATGCCACATAGATTATGTACAATTATGTACAAAAAAATCTACATATGAATATGATTTTCCATAACGTTTTGAAGTTTATTTAAATAAAACAAACAAAATTAGCATAACATCATCAAAGTAAAACAAATGAAACACACACCTTTACACAAGTAAGGGTACAATTGTCTTTTAGTTTAAATAAGTTTGTACTTAATTGAGTATTAATAGTTAACTTAAGGATTTATTGGTGTATTATTTTTAATGATGTTCGTAGTAGTCTACAAACCTTGCATTAGAGATTTATCGGTAATTATTTCTAAATATCATCATAAAATAATCATATTTAAAATATAATTTACCATTAAATCTACGGCTGAACCGGTTAAACCTTTTCTGGGTTGATTTTTATAACATAGTCTATATAGACTCGGAGACGGGGACCGTAATTCTATTTAAAATTTTAAGTTGTGTAAAGCAAAATAAAGTAAATTTGAAAAAAGAAATGAAGGGCTCGAGTTCCACTGCCACAACCTGGCCCTGGGTGGAGAGTCCTTTGGCAAAACGGCCCCACCCTTCTCGAATAAAATTTGTCTTCACATCACTTCACGTGCCCACGCACACAACTCCATTCCTCTTTCTCTGCACCTATCCCAATAACCTAGGCAGCAGGAACTCCATTCCTCTTTCTCTGCAACTACCCCAAGAACCTAGGCAGCAGCGAAGCAAAGCCAAGCCATGGCACAAATCTTTTTCTCAGATCTCTCTCGTCCTTGCTTCTTTTGATGACTCTAGCGTCAACAACATTATCAACAACTCTCCCCTCACTCAAAAAATCCTCCATGCCTCCACTACCACTTCTGGGTTTTATTTTTCTATTACTTTCTGATGCTGCTTCAGTATCTGCTCACTCCTGTCACTCTATATCTTCTTCTTCTTCTTCTTCATGCCCTCCATTCAAGTCCACTCCTCCTTTTCCTTTCTCTTCTTCACCAGGTTGTGGTCACCCTGCTTTCCACCTCAAATGCTCAACACCTTACTCCACTATCTCCATTGCCAACCTCTCTTTTACTCTTCGTAGCTACGACCCCAACTCCTCCACTCTCCTCCTCTCTCCCCAACCCTCACCGACAACCATTGGAGCTATCACATCTCTCGATAATTGTTCTTCTCTTCATTTCCTCTCCATTCCCAGTCGATCTATCAATTTCTCTGCCTCCCCATTTCGAGTCTCTGATTCTTCCTGCTCTCGAATCTCTGTTCTCCGCGCCTGTTCCCCTCTCAAGCTCCCTAATTGCAGTCATTGTCCTTGGGATTGCAAGCTAATAAAGGACCCTCTTCGCCTCATCCACGGCTGTGGAATCACTCACAGCCCTCTCTCGCCACAAGGATGCCAGAGCGATGTTGTTGGATACCTTGACGAGTACTTGAGACGCGGCATTGAAGTGGAGTTTGATGTGGCTCAAGACTCCTACTTCTCCAGCTGCAGAGATTGCCAGGTCAAGAATGGTGTTTGTGGATTCAATGATACTGACCCAAGTAAGCAATTTATTTGTTTCCCGTCCAAGTCCAGGTTTTCCCCTCCATGGATTCGCGAAGAGAATCCCAATCTAGTAGCGATTCTATGCACAATCTTTGCGTTGGCGTGTTTGTTGATTGCAGTTGCTGTGGGTGCTACAATTTTCCGATCCAGACGTGTAAATTCATTGGCGATAGAAGAGGATCCCACCACCGTCTTTCTGCGCCGTCACCGCTCTGCGAGTCTTCTACCTCCCGTATTCACCTACGAGGAGCTTGAAGCCTCCACCAATAAATTTGACCCGAAACGCAAATTGGGTGATGGCGGATTCGGGTCCGTTTACCTGGGTCAGCTCACAGACGGTCGAATTGTTGCAGTGAAGTACCTCCACACGAACAAGCATGCCGCCACCGCCAATGGCAGAGCCTTCTCCGCCAAGTCATTCTGCAACGAAATCTTGATTTTGTCTTCAATTAATCACCAGAATCTGGTTAGACTTCATGGGTATTGCAGCGACGCGAGAGGGCTGCTTCTGGTGTACGATTACGTCCCTAATGGCACACTCGCAGACCATCTCCACGGCCCAAAGAGCGTATACCGTAAAGGGTCTTTAACATGGCAAGTGAGGTTCGACATTGCTTTTCAAATTGCCTTAGCTGTAGAGTACTTGCATTTCGCCGTGAAACCACCGATAGTCCACAGAGACATTACGTCATCGAACATTTTTGTTGAGAAAGATATGAGAGTGAAGGTTGGGGATTTCGGGCTTTCAAGACTACTGGTTTTCCCCGAAACGTCTGGGTTCGTTTGGACCGGACCTCAGGGTACGCCCGGGTATTTGGATCCGGACTATCATAGTTCGTTCCGGTTGACGGAGAAGAGTGACGTGTACAGTTTCGGAGTCGTGTTGCTGGAGCTGATAACGGGACTCAAAGCAGTGGATCAGAATCGGGACAAGAGTAACATAGCCTTGGCGGATCTGGTGGTAACCAAGATCCAGATGGGTCTGCTCCATCAGGTCGTGGACCCAGTTTTGGAGGACTCCATAGAGGTAGTGGAAGCGGTGGCTGAATTGGCTTTCCGGTGCGTGGCGGCGGAGAAGGACGACCGGCCACACTCCAAGGAGGTGGTGGAGGAGCTTAGGCGGATCCGGGGCCGAACCCGAGGGTTGCGGGGGACGATTTCGAATTTGGGTGGTGACGTGGCAAATGTTTGATCATTGATGGGGTCGATGTGGGGCTCACGTGCACATGTGGGTTGACTTTGAGTCAGTAGTCTGTCAGTTGCCTTTGATAGAATGTAAATTAGATTTCTTTGCTTTGCACAATGTTTTACACTTTTACTGTTATTTTTTTTTTTTAACTTTTACTATCACGAGGAACTAAAAATGTAATAATATTATTGTACATATAGCCAATGTATCATCACCACATTATGTTCCATTACATGTGGATTTGTCTTTTTAAACCGATCATATTATCCACAAGACCTACTTGAAAGTTGAAACTTGGTCCTTTTGAGGAAAAAGTCACTCCAATCTTTCATGAAATCCCCCCATCTTTACAGTGATAGGAATCCAAACAATTGATATCTCAATTCTTGAATTATATGTATATGATTTTATGTGCATCAGTTCATAAAAAAAAAATGATTTCATGTGTATCATATAGGACATGTAGAGTTCACGAATTTTCTTGAATAATCCGTGTTCAACTTAGCAATTGGGATAAGAGTACCTCCAATGGGCTTTTGAAAATAAGTTTATCAAGCACTCAATACATTGCAACATCCTCCTCACTTTTTCTATCTCCTCCCTCAATGGACCCAACACCAACATTGGAAGAGAGTGAATGTGAAGGATTTGCAAGTGAGCAGTTGATTGAACGACAATTACATTGCGTATAAGGGATTACCCACCCATTAGGTCGTGGATTCGAATCCTACCCCCTTTCCAAATCCCTGTTTCAAAAAAAAATATGAACGATTTGTAGTGTTTGAGATTGTTTATCATTTTAGGTGAGCACTTAATATTATCAAAAAAACACACTAATTTTGAGAAATATGGAGTGTGGGCAAAAGAGCTCCCATTATAGATGTTCTAATTAAGATACCCACAATTGAGATGTTTATCATTTTCGCTCTCTCTATACTAACGAGAGGACATTTTTTGTTTTTGGTTTGGCAAGTGCACATACTCACAAGGACTTCACTCAATTTACCATCTACCAACACAAGTAGTGCATTCAACCTGGTTCTGATCCAAAAAAAGACCCTAGTTGGTCCTTTTGAGAAAAAAAAAGGCTTCCATCCATGATAGCTCGATTTTATTACTGACAGGGACGCGACTCGACTCTTAAAGTCTTTTGAGTCTCTCTCAGTCTCCATGTACCTGGTCCCTACATGTCGTGATAATTGTCTGGCGTGGAAGAAACTGTGAAGTCACAAAATGGTTTTGATGCAAGGAGCTCCTTTGTCTTGTCCCCAATCAACGGAAGCCTACTTGAAATATATAGATAACAACAGAACAAAAGAGAGATGAACAAAGGTCAAAATGCCCTCAAGAGTTTGAATCTTTTTGTCTCCTATGACAACCAAGATCACATAACCCGCTCCAGCAGAGTGTTATACACACCAGATATATATTGATACATATAAATACAAATCCATAACATATAAGAACATACAAAATGCATACAAGGAAATACATGGACTGACTGACTTAACCTGAGAAGGTTAGGAAATACGGGTTGAGTCTCAGGTTAGGAAATACGGGTTGAACGGAAATTCAACCTCTACTAATTGCATACCCGGTTGACGAGAAATTTATTGTGTCTAAGCCAGGGTTGTATAAGCCAACTAGAAATATGCAGCTTCTAGTGCTCTGGCCTTCTCACCAGCACTTGTAGCTTCCTGTTCCCTACTCGCCATATTGTAGCCTCTCTCCTGAACCAAAGAGGCAAAGAGGGATGCTCATTTAAATGTAAATATGAACAAAAACTCATGTGTAAATGAAAGAGCTGTACCATCAGTCGCCACAAGAAAGGGTTGCCTTCCCTCGTGGTGATATGCTTCTCAATAACTTCGATTGCTACGATTCAAACACATTGTTAGATAAAGAAGACACGCATATTGCGACAAAAGATGAGACTTTTTTTTCCCAATACCTTTGGTAGCCTGTCCAGTATTCAGTAATATACAGTAGAAGACTTCCTTGAATACATCAAGTTGTTCATCGGATACCCCAATTATCTAGCATAAAGAAGTTGCAGAGTTTTAGACTTGAAAATTCTGAATAGCAACACATAATACAGTCATATGAGTTCTTGATCCATTACCTTACAGCCATTGCATTCAAAATCTGGACCAAGCAATTCCAAAGCTTTTTCGTCATTACCACTCCCGTACTCAAATAACGCTTCTGCCAGCTAAGAACAGACCCAAACAAAGGAAGTAAAACAACAAACGTAAATAAAGAATTGCAAACATAACCCATCCTCAAATAATTTGATAGTAACATGAAAAGAATCTCGCGAGAAACAAGTTCCAACATAGTCAGTAGTTTATGTTTGAGCACAAACAACCTCACCAATAATGAAATGGGGCTAACGCGAAGGGTCAAACATGCTAACTCTAACCAGAATCGACAAGACACAATACCTTTAAGTTAATTTATCAAACCTTTTCTATGAAAGAAATTCGTAGAGAAGTTAATATCAATATTATAATTGATTCAGCTCCTATGAAAAAAGAGTTTGTTGAAGGTACTCTATGACAAGAGTAAAAGGGTAGCTTATAATCAAGGCAGTCAAAACGGGATTTCACCTAAAATCGGAAAAGGGTGTAAAATCGATATCGTAAAATCGTAAGATTTTATGTATTTTGTAAAATTAAGTATAATTATCACTAATATAATGAAAATACAATATACAAGTGCTACAAGAATAAAGCTTGTCACACGAATAAATGACTAAGACTGATTTATTGACTTCAACTTGGACACTTGTCACACAAATAAAGCTTCTTCGACCTTCTGGCTTCTGCACTAAAACAAAACTCTCAATACAGTTCGCAGAAGAAGAAGAACGAACATTAAGAGATGGCACAGAGGTGGAGAAGGCTTGATGGTGATGGAACATCTTGTCATTCTCCCTTTCCTTTCCTTTCATTTTCGTATTTTCTTTTTGTAGTCTACAGCTCCAAATTTCACGTTCATAGTTATGGACTATGAGAGAAGGGTTTTCTCCGGTGTTTTTTTTGGCTACAAGAAGCAGCCGAACCAAGCATCGGTGGAGTCGAAGGAGAGGAGGTGGAGCTTCACCAGATCTTCCAGTCACAAATGCCCATTTTTCAACATCGTAAAAATCGAGCAAAATGATTTTGTATGATTTTACTACCTGGTTTGCACGATTTCAACCCACTTACGATTTCAGCTCGATTTTCCTACTTTTAGTTACCTAAAATCGTAAAATCTTACGATTTTATGATTTAAATAGCTATTTTACTGCCATGCTTATAATGTGGCCATAGAGAAGAGAATGAACAAAGGAAGGGAGACTTCATTATAATTGAAGAGAGCAGCAATTAGAACAAACCAAGATTCCTTTTTGCATAACTTGTTGCTGCTTCTTGTTCATTGCAGAAAATCTACAAAAAAAGATAAAAAGGTTGCTATAAATCATTACTTGAATTGTTAAATGAATTTCAGTTTAACAATGTGTAAACAGGAGAGCAGAAGATGTACTAACTTCCTTTTCAAGCCCTTGAGTAATTCTTCTGCTTTTGAATGCTCTCCAGAAAAAGCTAAAGCCCACAATATCAACACATCAAGATGCCACTCTAAATACCAGTTAACCTAAACATTGCATTGCAAATATAAAGCTATTAGATAATGTTAGATCTAATAAGCAACAAAGATGCTAGATGGTACCTGCTAAGCATGCCAGACAAAAGAGAATTGCTGAATGAAGTGCCTACAATGCCTTAACATACTCGGTCACTAGTTGGGACATCCATTTTTTTCTTTTCCAACTTGCTTAAAGATTTTTGTAAGATATTAAATATGCAGAAATCGTGGTTCCATATTAATCAGAATATTTGGTAACTGAGAGGCAGTATTACATGTTAAAAAGGAAATGGAGTTTGCAGTAAAAGAGCTCCGTTTAGTAGTCTACAGTTCCGCATGATTATTGCAGAGTGACCTTTTTAATATCGGGTGACAAAGCAGTCTCAGTCCACAAATGTTGCCTATATGGAAATACATAAACCTTAACTTTACATCCCCCTTCCTCCCAACCCCACATATACGCACAGTCGCACACACGAATAAGAAACGGGAAAAAAATATTTCATATCTAATTGTATTTTTTACAGAACACAATGATCACAGTAATGAAGTTAAACACGATTTTAGAAAATGTTCCATATACCTCTAAATTGCACACCGCGAATAATTTCATTTCTAAAAGGAGATTAATCTAAGTGGTCACAAATATAAATCGTAAGGATGTATCGTTCACCTGATCCGACACACAATCTGATAGGACCTTCATACGGTTGCCAAAGATTCTAAGTTCACCACGAACATACACACGCAGCAACAAGCCCAGAGCATTCAAGTAAACCTGAACCCACCAAAAGTCTTAACACAATAACCAAATACAAAAATCAGGATCATGCAGAAGAGATTATCAAAACAGATACCTCAGGAGAAACAGCATCATATCTTTCTAACTCCTTCCATATACACTGGTCATAAACCTCGACAACTTTTTCTATTGGAGAATGGCCTTCCAAATAACATAGAGCTATATGCCACCAATTGTGCGTTTTCCTGAAGACTGAATTCAATTAGGAACCTATGGTAAAGTAAAATTCATATGAAATGTAATCAAAATTCTCACGCACATAAAAGATGAGCAGGAACCCCATGAAGACGAGCATTTTTCCATGAACTCTACTGCTTCTTTGAAATGACACTCATACTGAAGAACATGACATATCTGCATAAGACGCTACACACTATGAATATCAAACAGAGAATTGAACATAAGAAAAATCCTGCATTCTTAAAAGAATAATTTATATTGTAAAGAGATATATATAAAGCCCAGAGAAACGCTGTTTTTTGGTCCATCCACTCAGATCATGTACCTGTATTACTTATTTTCTATTGTGAACTGATCTGGACCATTCATGCATATTAAACCAATTCCACATGAATGGTTCAGACTCATGCCCAGCTTAATTAATTATCTGAAAACCTTTTCCCGTCATATAATCTGGTGTCACAATGCAGACAAAATGTATTTTGGAGAAACAAATATGTCTAAACGCTAATTAAAACAGAACAAAACGCATACAACTCACAGCATGCTGTGACCAGCAATCTTGCTTGTTGATGTTAAGTCCTTTCGTTGCAGCTTCTTTGGCATCTGCCATCTGACTCAGCTCTAGCAATGGAAAAGCAAGCATTCCATATATGTATTCTTCTTGTTCGTTATGGGGTATAACCTATCAAAACCAGAAAGGAATAGTTAAGGCAACTGATACCGTCACCAATATAAACATAAAGCCCACACAAGTTAATGAGAAAATAAAAAATGATAGGCCTACTCTGGGACATGTGACCCATATTCCAAACATGCTGACTTGTTCAATTTCACTTTCTGACGCCTGTCCCCAAGGTCATTACTGTAACCCTAGCGTACTTTCACTGGGTCAAGTGCTCCCAGGGCTCAAGTAAGAACAAGAGGTTCAACTAATGCCATTAAATTTTTTACACTTCTTTCCTCTGATTTTCTTGATTCATTGGTTCTTAAAACCATATCAAGGTTAAATTGCATCATGAGTTTGCCCTTGTAGCAAAATTCTTCAATCTGGCACTGTAATTGGCCCTTAGCCCATTGCAGAGAGGCTATCTCCGTGCTTTGAAACTTATGACACCTGGGTTGCGATGAAGCAACTCTAGTGCTAGGACTAGGTTAACTTTAACTCTTAAGCAATATATTTTAAGAATACTTAAATTACAACTAAGTTCTCCTAAGCTGGCATAAAAATGCACATAGGCAAAGAGTGTTCTTACTTTTTCCTTCAAAGATTGGCTTGATTACGCATTAAACGGGCCAAGGTGATGGCAAATTACTGCCTAGCAGAAGTAATTGTAGCCAGTGTCCAAGAAGTACCAAGCATAAGACAAACAAAATAATAATCATGAAGTCAAATTAAGCTGAGAAGCATTGTATGGCTAGAGAAGAACCTGCTGGACAAGATTGAGAGAAAGATCAGGCCTAGCCATGTAGAAACACAACACCTGTGCCCTCTTCACAGAAACAAGATCTCTTGGGAATTCTCTCAGGAGCTGCTCAATATATAGGCACTGGATAAGTTGAATGGCATATACACAAACTTGAAATACTTGAGGAAATCAAAGATGAAGATTACAACAACAGACTCGATCATTGTTCAATTGAATAGTTTTTTTCTATATGCATGCAAAAAAAATTTCTGTCGAGTTTGCACCACGAAGAGGAACATAATACTATGGAACCCTACAAAGAAATTCTCTGCAAAATGAATAGAATAAAACCCAATCCATGTTAGATATCCAAATCTAGTACCATCTTTTCTTCAAGCTTCCAATGAAAAAAATTGACACCCAACAGCATTACATAGATTATGTTCTACAATCAACATGATGACTTGCCAGGAGGGTTCAATTAAAGGCTAACTCACCTTAAAGTGTAACTCCAAAGCCACATCATCATCTCTATTATCGGACATACAATAACCGAGAACATCAAAAATAGCTTTCTCATACGAGGTGGCCTCTCTCTGTTTTACAGCAAAATCTCAGTTCAAGCAGGCACTATAATAACATCTTCTCAAGTTACATTACAGAATGAAAAGCTTACCAATCGAGACTTGGCAGCCTGGATATGAAGTGCAGATTGAGAAGGATCAGCTGAGCAGAGAAAATGAGCCGCCAAGATGTGGGCCAAAACACAATCCTTGTCATGTTTTGGTGCTTCCAAAATCACACTTCTCTTTCTCCCATAACTAAGCACCTAAGTAATCAACACGAAGCAATCAAACCCCAATCCATAATTGCACTTTCAATCGCAATCAATACAAGTAAAGAAGAAAAAGTAAACAACTTGAATTGAAATTGAAAGAAAGCAAAACCTGGTGATAATAGTCGTTGATGGCAGCGATGCATTCATCAGAACAGGTATTAACCTCATAACCCCATTTGTCTAATTTCACTCTTCCTTCCATTTCTCTTGACACTTCACACACCTTTCGAAACAAAAGTGGAAAAAAAAGAAAAGAAGCTTCTTTCAGGAAGATCAAGCGCTAGGACGAATAATAGAGCGGAATACAAGATTGGTGGGAATCTTTGTTATTCGGCTGACAACAAGAGGGGATCATTATCAAGGTTTCTATCAACCCCAACCCACTGATGAATAAATCGAGGTGAAAGCTATTTTGTTAGTCGTCTTCAGTCTTCTAATGCTCGTCATATCTTTGCGTCTTGGGGTTTCGATGTCATCAGCAAAGTCTGACTCATGGGATATGGCTTCCTTGTCACACTACTGCCGATGCAGAGATAATTTTTTTTTAATATAAAATGAAGAAAAGAAAGGGTTTTAACCGCATCCACCTTTACATCCACATCAGATTTTTTTTTTTCACCAGATCAAGCCTATGAAAGATCTGACCTATGAAAGTACAGATGTTAACAGGCCCCACGTAAGAGGCACAAGCACAAATCAAGCCCATGTAGGGGCAGACGAAGCTCACACACCTCCTTGTAAATATCTATGAAAGTACAGATGTTAACAGGCCCCACGTAAGGGGCAGACGAAGCTCACACACCTCCTTGTAAATATCTATGAAAGTACAGATGTTAACAGGCCCCACGTAAGAGGCACAAGCACAAATCAAGCCCATGTAGGGGCAGACGAAGCTCACACACCTCCTTGTAAATATTCGGAGGAGGTGAGACTAGAACCCATGACCTCAGTCAGGGACATGCAAAGTCATTGCCACTCAACCAATGGCTCATTTGCCATCCACATCAGATTAAATTACCTAATGAATCTGTTTATAAAATAGACAATCATTATAGAGAACTTATCAAAATTGAACTTATCAAAAATTCAAAATCGAGCTCGACATCAGATCAGATACCTAGAGGTTTCTATTTTACAGAACATAAACAATAATTCCCTATAGCTAAATACATCACTATTCACTTCCCTAAATATAAAATAATACATTATATTACTGTATTCTACCTTCTCTAGTCTCTCCTCACTATTCTCTATCTCCCCCCTTCTCTCTCCTATCTTTTTTCTCTCAATCCCCTTTCTCTCTCTTTCTCGCTCCTCACTTTTTCTCTCTCATCTCTCCTTACTCTTCTCTTGCCAAAAAAAATTTAATCTTCTTCAATTTTTAATAACTTTAATTTATTATTTTAAATAAAAATAATTAATTAATATCAAATATAATTAATAACTTTAATTAAAAATAATTATTATTATTTTAAAAAGAAGTCATTTATATTAATAGAATAAATAAAAGAAAGAGAATGAAATGTTATGCAGTGTTGATTGGATATGAAATCTGTAAAATAGGAAAAGTGACATTTTATCTGTATTTTAGGGAATCTATTAAGGTAATCTGTTGTAGGTGCTTTTAGGCTTTTAGCACAAAATATTTTTGAATAATTTTCTTTTTTTTTTTTTTTTTTTTGAGAATAAAGCAAACTTGTATTAAAATTTAAAATATCACACCACAATATATAGAGGAGGAAACTTCTCGAAAACATTACAAGATAAGAGCATTCACAATGGGCTCATGAAAATAGAAATATGAAGAAGCTAATATACCACTTTGTAGTGCTACTTCACCACAATGGGAGAAAACGGCTCTTGTGTTTAAGTTGAAACTTTTTATAGACTTGAGATATCCAACGCCTATACTGTATATTATTTGGACCCGCAATACCAATAAAAATGAGACACGTGTGCAACAAATTCTAAATAATTTTTTTTATCCTCTTCATACGTGCATTTCCATCCCTCTTCCTTTTTCACATTTTTTTGTTTCTTTCATCGCCATTTTCATCATCACTTCGTCAAGGTATGGACATAATACTTTTGTCTGATTTCCTTCATATACTTCTCACTTTATTAGATTTGAAACTACATGTGAGGGAATAAGGGTGAGTTTACCTTTGCTAACGATGGATTCACAAACTAAATGAACTGTATTCGTCGCAGCCGTTTGTGCGATCTTAAGAGCATCATCTTCCCAATTGATAGGACTACCATAAGCAAGAACTTGTAATGCAGCTGTCATCTTCTGTATTGATGAGAAACCAGGCCTCCCCACACAATCATATTTCAATATGAAATATGGTTCACTATCTTCTAAGTCAAGTCAGATCTTATAAAACAACCTCTCTCTACATTCGAAACTTGGGACAAAACATGCGTAGTGAGAAGATACAATCAATTGCAAAGTATTTCTTTACCAAATCGTCATGTGCTTTTGCACGATTCCGATTAATGAATGTACGTTTACATACTATTGGAGGCTTGGGCTCCTCCAATTCTTCAACAACCTACTGCACCATGGCTATCTCTTCTAGTTATTGTTCTTCTATGTTGAGATATTGCTCCATGAAATGTATTTATGGGGGCCAAAGGCTCGGACCTAATATTGAATGTGAAGTCGGATTGAAACGTTCACAAGTTTGGATGAATGTGTGATACCTCCAGATTCAAAACCAAATCATGTAATTTTGTTGATGGTTGGAAGTGAAGAAATTACATGTAGCCCCAACAAGTAGGAACATAACATCGAAACCCATACACACCAGCAAACCCAACCAACAATAGATTACCAACAACCCCAGTAAAATCCAAGCATCACATAAACGAAATGTACAAAAATCTCACGACAGAGAAAGATGCAAAATATTTTTTTAACAATTTACAAAAGAAGTTGTGTAATCAAGAGGATAGCTTCACTACACATAAACGCATTGTATAACAAGCAATAGTAGAAATTACTCATTCAATTTTACAAAAGAATAAATGTGGTGGTTAAAGCAACTACACTTGCCATAAATGAGGTGGTTAAATCTTGCAATTGTAAATTGAGAGATAGACTAAAATAGAAAGGAGAGGGAAATATAGTTAAAATAGTAGTTGTATTTGAAGTACTTCTAATTGTGTACCATTGTAGGATGATATCTAGAGAATTTGGTGATCTACAAATACCAAGGGAAGATGGAGAACTTGAGAGTGTATCATATTGGAGTTGCTCTAAAGGCACTCCTAAATCTAGAGTAAAGGATTTACCTAAAACAATAGTAGATGCCACAAACAGGCTAAAATAGATATAAAAAAAACTCGTTTGAAGAGGCAAGCAGGGGCCTTGGAGCAGCAAAAGCACGATGAGGGACTACCTTAAAACCTTGCCAAAGAATGGAGCATGTGCTGCAACCTTGAGCATATCCTTCACAACCTTGATCAGAGTGGCCAAAAGACGAATATCGTCGTCGCCAGATAAAACCTCATTGTCGCCCAAGAAAACCAGATTTGAATGAGAGAGGGGCCAAACCACCTGATCGGTAGGGAAAAACATCAGATATGAGGGGGAACCTTCAAATGTGGAAGGAAAAGCACATTGAAAATAAAAAGGTGGAGGTAGAATAGGTATGAAGGTGGAGGTGGAGGTGGAGGTGGGGTTGGAATTGGGTGGGGGAGGAGGAGGATAAAAAAAAAAGTTGTATTTGGGAGGTTGAGAGAATTTAGGAGAGAGAATTTTGGCAACCACTATACGATAATAACTTCATGTATCCACATCACATTATTTAAACATATATTTTTCCCTAAACATATGTTTTTCCCTATTTTAGAGAATAAAAATAGAGAAGTAGTTAAAAATACATTTTCGTCAGATTTAGAAATTATCTATTTTAGGTTACTTGAGTAGTGGATCCAAGGTTTGATCATTGGTCTTTTCTCTCAAGAAAATGGTCCTATTTTCTTTGTGTATTTTATACTAACAAAAATATATTTGATACATAAAAGCTTCAATCTTTTGTGTATTTATATAGAGAAGCTGAATCTGTGGATCAACCTATGGAAGATCACACAAAGAGATGGCAACATCTCAACCTCACTAGCATTGAAGGGCAAGGAGTTAATCTTAGCAATGAAGATCTAGAGTTCTCTTCAAACAAAATTAGATGCAGTTTACTTGGGAGATTGCACCATGAAAGGGATACTTCAAAGGAAGTGTTATCGAATACGACGAAGGACATTTGAAGGGTAAACTAACATCCGAATTTCCAAGAGCTTAGAGAGAATCTATATGCGATTGTATTTGCCAATGATAGAGATCAGATGAAGGTACTTGAGGGGAGACCATGGATGTTTGATAGACACCTACTTGTTCATAAGGAAATACAAATCAATATTCCATTATGGGAGATTACTTTCGACACTAAATTAATTTAGGTTCAGATTCACAACATGTCCATCGCAGCAATGATGGAGAAAGTAGGGCGTTTGATTGAAATTTCATAGCAGAATGCATTGAGGTGGATACCCAACAGGATGGTACGGGATGGGGTCCATACTTAAGGATTAAGGTAAGGTTATTGTTGTTTCAATCACTGCCTAGGTGAAACGAGTTGAGTTGCCAACCAGAGCTATCATAGTAGGTTTTCTTAGGGCTGGTCAAATGAAACCACAACCCGAACATAAAGGAAAACGGACCGGTCGATCCGATCTAGATTGGATTGTTTACCAAAATTGGTCAAACGGTCATAAAAATCGAAACTAATTATAATGTAGTAGTCCAATAGTGGTTTAACACTTTTGAAACACTGGTTAACCAGACCGACTGATATCTTACAGATTGAAAATATATAATATACATATATCAATCCAATGACTGATATTGACTCAATCAATGGTTGACATCTTAAAGATTGAAAATCAATTCACTAAATCGTGACCTAGAGATTGTATACGAGAAATTAGAGTATCAGACTGAAAGTGAAAAAACCTAACTCCTTATCGCTATCGCCACTTCTAGTTTTTGACTTCTACCTTAATAGTTTCTTTCTCTGTCCATCGTGTGTCGCCGCCGTTGCTACTCTCCAATCTCCACGCATCTACAAACAGGTAGGTTTCATCAGTTCATCTTGTTCGCACTTCGTAGTTCATCTAATTATTCTGTGATTTTGTTCTGAATCCATTAGGGATGTTGTTAGGTTTTTTAATTTCTTATCATGATATCATCTATTTGTGCTTTTGTCCGTCTAACATATTTTGTGGTTTCTATCCTGTAACATATTTTGTGGTTTGTGCCATGTAACATTTGGATGTGTTCTAGTCTTGTATCTTAATTCAATTTATGTAATGATGTTAGGGTTTGGGCTACTGGTTTGTGGTTTTTGTCTTTTTGGTTTGTCATTTTGATGTTCTGTATCATAATTTGTTACAACTTAGTGAACTTACAACTTAAAACTTACAATTACTGGACTACTGGTTTCAGACTCAGTTTTTCACCATTGTTAGGGTATTGTCATGATAATTTTTCCTTAAATATTGATTATTGAAATACTTTTATGTAGTGTTTGATAATGACTATATGGAGGAGATTAGTTTCCAAACTCCTTCCGCTTTAACTTTATCTACTAAAGATATTGATTCACAAACATAATCAAAAATTTTACAGCATCATAAGCAGAAGTTTCAAGAACTGAAAGAGAAGTTGTAGTTGTAGCCTGTAAGGACACTCCTGCACGTCTTGGTAAGAAAAAATCAATTGTATAGGCTCATTTTGAGATAAGGTGGTAAAAGGGAAGGAAAAAAAGGATAGTTTGCAATTACTGTAATCATGATTATGCATGTAACACAACAGTCAATGGGACTTCCACCTTGAGGTTTCATTTACTTCACTATTATCGTAATTCTTCAATTGAAAAGGACAAAAGCCAAAAAAAAACCCTTTCATTTGAGGGCAAAGGCAACCTAGTTGAACATTCATCTAGCAAGGAGAGGAGTACTCTAGCATGTGTGAAGATGGTTATAATTGATGAGCTCCCATTTAAGTTTGTGGAAGGGATAGGGTTTGGACGATTTATGAAAGAGGTTTAACCTAGATTTGATCCACCATCTTGTTTGAATGTTACTAGGAAAGTTTGGAGTGTTTATCTATTTTGTAAGGCTGCCTTCAAAAGTATCTTTCTGCCAACAACCAAAGAGTATCTCTTACTGCTAATACATGGACTTCCATTCAAAATGTCAATTACATGGCTCTAACGGCTCATTTCATTGATGATGATTGAAAGTTGCATAAAGAATTTTGAACTTTTGTTCAATTACCAACCACAAATGTGATGCCATTAGGACACTTATTGAGATGTGTTTGACTGATTGGGGTATAGAAAGAGTGTTCACCATCATGATTGACAATGCATCGGCTAATGATGGTGCTATTAGGTGTGTTGTAAGACAATTGAGGCGTTGGAAGACTTTACAATTTGAAGGGAATCTTTTACACATGAGGTGTTGTGCACATATCATCAATCTAATTGTTTCAGATGAGTTGAGTGAAATGTATAGCTTAATTAAGAGTATTCACAAGGCTCGTAAGTATACAAGATTTTCTCCATCTAGGTTGGAAAAGTTTTGACAATTTTTGGTGTTGGAGAAGATTGATAGTAAAGATCTTATGCCTTTAGAGTGTAAAAATAGGTGGAATTCAATTTATCTGATGTTAGAGGCGTTGAAGGTGCAAAGGCATTTGAGAGATTGGAGGAGGAGACCATTGATTATGTGTGTTGTCGAAAAACAAAGACACAAAATGAAGGAAGATTTTTCTATATCTCTACGATTGTTTACAGGCCATATAAATAGTTTACAACTTGAGAATCAATCTCCCCTAACTAGGAAAGAAAATCAACGGGATTGTGTGGATTGGGAAACAAGTCAACTAATCCCACTAACTAAGGAACTAATGCTAATTACATTCATACTAGAAATATATTTCAATCACTAGCTATACAGAACACTAAATAAGGCAACAAATCAGCATTATATACGTAATTGAAGGCTTGATTGTCAGCACTCCCCCTCAAACCGAATTGTATATGTTTATCATGCCTAATTTTTCAGTCAGGTTGTCGAAGATTGATCTGGCAAGAGCTTTTGTGAGAATATCAGTCGTTTGACGATTTGTCGGAGTGTAGTTAATTGTGAATACTCCTCCTTCAATCTTTTCTTTGATAAAGTGACGATCTATCTCCACATGTTTTGTCCGATCGTGATGAACTGGGTTCTTGGCTATACTGAGAGTCGCTTGGTTGTCACAATATAATTCCATAGGATGCGCAAGTGGAACTTGTAATTCTTCCATCAACTTTTTCAACCAGATTCCCTCACAAATGCCCTGGGCCATAGCCCGAAATTCTGCCTCTGCACTACTACGAGCTACCACTGATTGTTTCTTGCTTCTCCAAGTCACTAAGTTTCCCCATACAAAAGAGTAATAACGAGACGTAGATCTGCGATCTGTCACTGAACCAGCCCAGTTGCATCTGAAAAAACTTCAATATTTCTCTTAGTGGTTCTTGAGAAAAATAAGCCCTTACTAGGCGTCATCTTGAGATATCTTAGAATTCTGTAAATGACATCCATATGTTTTTCCGTAGGGCAATTCAAGAACTGGCTAACCACACTGACAGAGAAGCCAATTTCAGGCCTTGTATGGGAGAGATAAATCAGTTTTCCCACGAGTCGTTGATATCTTTCCTTATTAGCGGGAGCACTTCCATCATTGGCCTCTAGCTTGACAGTCGAATCCATGGGAGTTTCAGTGGGCTTGCATCCAAGCATTCCTGTTTCATTTAACAAATCTAGGACGTACTTGCGCTGAGAGACAGCTATACCTTTCCTTGACCGACCAATTTCCATCTCTAGGAAATACTTGAGATTCCCTTGATCCTTGATTTCAAATTCTTTGGCTAGGAATTGTTTGAGTAGCCCAATTTCCTCCTCCTGATCACCTGTCAGAATAATATCGTCTACGTACATAATAATAATCGCCAATTTCCCTTTAGGAGAGTGTTTCACAAATAGGGTGTGGTCAGATTGGCATTGAGAATATCCATACCTTTTCATTGCCTTGGTGAATCGTTCGAACCATGCACAGGGAGATTGCTTGAGACCATACAAAGCTTTTCGAAGTCTACAAACTTTGTTAATATTTGATGTCGTCTCAAGACCGACAGGAATATCCATGTAAACCTCTTCCTCTAGGTCACCATTGAGGAAGGCATTTTTCACATCAAGTTGATGAAGAGACCAGTCAAGGTTTACTGCCAATGATAGAAGCACACGAATGGTATTGAGCTTAGCAACCGGAGCGAAGGTCTCTTGATAATCGATACCGTAGGATTGTGTGAATCCTTTGGCAAGCAAACGAGCCTTATACCTGTCCACATTCCCATCTGCCTTATACTTTATTGTGAAAATCCATTTACATCCAACTGGATTCTTACTTTTCGGTAGTTCAATAATATCCCATGTATCATTCTTTACAAGTGCTTGTATTTCCTCATTGACGACAGCTTTCCACTTAGGACATTTGAAAGCTTCTTGAATGTTGCGAGGAACCTGTATCTCTGTAAGTCCAATAGTAAAGGCATGAAACAATGGTGATAACCCATCATATGAAATAAAATTTCCAATGGGATGTTGAGTGCATAACCGGGCACCTTTCCTCCCAGCTATAGGCATATTAAGTATTTCTGCTTCTAACTCAGGATCAACAGTACTATCAAAGTCAGAGATATTATTACCTGGAATTTCAATTGGGTTTGGACCCGGTTCAGCTTCATGGATTTGCTCAGAATGTGCTCTTTCCTCAGTCTCCTCTTGGATTTGCTCCTTATCCATCAAGTCAACAATGAACTCTGCGTTTTCGACAGTTAGAGGCTGACTAGAAGACTCTGAGGAAATGAGATCTTTTGAAGTTGGATTGATGATGGGTGGCTCGATGGATGACTCTAGGTTCCAAAACTGATATTCCTGAGTTGAATTCTCCCCCTGAATATCAATTTTGGGGTAGTATGGTTGGGATTCAAAGAAGGTGACATCCATGGAATTGTAAAATTTTTGTGTGACTGGTGAGTAACACTTGTACCCTTTTTGATTTGAAGAATACCCAAGAAAAATACACTTGAGTGATCGGGGATCAAGTTTACTCCTATGTTGCTGATGAATGTGGACGAAGACAGAACAACCGAATATTTTGGGTGGAATGGTGGAGATGAGACTTGTGTTTGGATATGATTTTAGGAGGGCTTGACAAGGAGTTTGGAATTTTAGGACCCTAGATGGCATTCTATTGATGAGATATGTTGCAGTAAGGATAACCTCCCCCCAGAAAATTTTTGGAACATTGGTTGAAAACATCAGGGACCTTGCAACCTTTTTCTTTCAACGATGCCATTTTGTTGCGGAGTATCAACACATGAACTTAAGTGGACAATGCCTTCTTTTCCTAGGTAATCTCCTAGAATGGAATTGAAATAATCCCTAGCATTATCTAACTTCAGAATTTGGATCTTTGAGTGAAATTGGGTCTGAATCATACTTTTGAAATTTTGGAATATTTGGCATGTTTCTGATTTTTCTTTCATACGGAATATCCAAGTGAGTCTAGTATGGTCATCTATAAATGAGACAAACCACCTAGCACCTGTAACATTCTTTATTTTTGATGGACCCCAAATGTCGCTATGAATCATTGAGAATGGTTGAGAAGGTTTGTAGGATTGTGTTGGAAATCGACTTCGGACATGTTTGGACAATTGACAGATTTCACACTCAAAAGATTTTGGAATTTTCTTGAATAATGAGGGAAATAAATGTTTGAGAGACCTAATATTGGGATGACCAAGGTGATAGTGCCACAACATGATTGCATTATCGTTATTTAGACATGAAATAGAAAAAGAACTACCGCTAACTGCCATTTGAGGTTGTTCTTGTGGATAGTGGCGTTCCTTGAGGATGTAGAGTCCAGAGCACTCTTTAGCATTGCCAATCGTCCTCCCCTAATCCAATTCTTGAAATTCACAATGAGTAGGGAAAAACTTAGTAACACACCTCTTTTCCTTAGTGAGTTTACTAACTGATAGTAAATTACAATCCAAGTCTGGAACCAAGAGGACAGAGTCAAGCATTAGGTTCTTGGAAATAAGCACTGAACCTGTACCGACAACCTTCGATAGAGAACCATCCGCTATACGGACAGTTAAATTGTTGGGACGTGAGCTATAAGAAATAAAATGTGAGATATCTCCTGTCATATGGTTAGAAGCTCCTAAGTCCATGATCCATGGTTTTATTTGTTTCTTTCCCACTATTAGCGCACTTAACAAATTACCTTTGTGAGCAAGAGTACCCGTGCCAATGACATGATGAGAAGAAGTGTCTGGTTGTGATTGTGTTGGCGAAATAGGAGATAAAAGTTTTTGCAGCATCTCCATTTGTTCTTTGCTGAATGGACTTGCTTCAGATTGTTCTTCTATAGCAACATGATTCCCACAACTTTCTCTCTCCATTTGTTGACGTGTCGACTTCCAATCTGCTGGTTTCCCATGAATCTTCCAGCAAGTCTCCTTCACATGGCCAGGTTTTCTGCAATGATCACACCATGGTCTACCTCCTTTATTTTTCTGACGATTGCCATAAGAAGCAACCTGAGTTCCTTGAGCTGCAAGGGCCGAACTTTCAGTCATATGTATATGGTGAGGGAGATTCATCATGAGTTTCTTACGACTTTCTTCACGACGAACATCAGAACATGCCTCTCTGAGGTTGGGTAGGGGTTTTGTTCCCATGAGCCTTCCGCGAATTTCATCAAGATTCTTATTTAGACCTAACAAAAACTTGGACACACGTTTTCCTTCGATAATCTTTTTATACAAGAGACTGTCAGTAGTACACTTCCAAATATGAATCTCAAAAGTATCAAGTTGACGCCATAGTCGAGTAAGGACATTAAAATAATCAGTTACCGTAAGGTCGCCTTGGCGTACATCATGGAGGATTCCTTCAATCTGAACAACCTCTGATGTATTTTCTTTATCCGAGAACGTCTCCTTAACCGTGTCCCA
Organism: Tripterygium wilfordii; assembly: GCF_013401445.1. NCBI lineage: Eukaryota > Viridiplantae > Streptophyta > Magnoliopsida > Celastrales > Celastraceae > Tripterygium > Tripterygium wilfordii. The sequence continues at coordinate 7,661,156 of NC_052237.1, read as the reverse complement.
GATTTCCTTAGCAATATCAAATGCCAAAAAAATTTCGCCAATGTCTCTGGTCATTGAGTTGATGAGCCATGTCATGACCATACTATTCTCTACCATCCATTTCTTGTAGGTTGAGGCTGTTGGTTCCGGGGCCGCTGCATCCCTGGTGATGTAGTCGTCTTTCCCCTTACCCTGTATGAACATCAGTATCAACTGAGACCATTACAAATAATTGTGCCTTTCTAGTTTATGGGTAGTGATAGGGAGATGAGATGTTTCCATCTGATGAGAGGATGATGAAGGAATGATGATGTCTGTAGAAGAAGACGGAGAGGATGAGTTGGTATTCATCCCGTAGGTAGTGCCGTATTTAGGCATGAATTTGAAGACGAGATTCGGGTAGGAAAAACTCGAAGAGAGAAGAGAAGAGTCAGGATTGAACCTGCTTCGATACCATGTAGAAAAACAAAGACACAGAATGAAGGAAGATTTTTCTATATCTCTACGATTGTTTACAGGCCATATAAATAGTTTACAACTTGAGAATCAATCTCCCCTAACTAGGAAAGAAAATCAACGGGATTGTGTGAATTGGGAAACAAGTCAACTAATCCCACTAACTAACGAACTAATGCTAATTACATTCATACTAGAAATATATTTCAATCACTAGCTATACAGAACACTAAATAAGGCAACAAATCAGCATTATATACGTAATTGAAGGCTTGATTTTCAACATGCGTTATTTTGATAGTAATGATAATGATGATGAGAATCAACCTAGTAAGAGAAGAGGGGTTGGAGTTGAATCTAATAATGTGAGGAGGAAACTCATGCCTTATAGAGCCTCATATTGATCTTATGCTAGGATTTTTGTCAAGTTCTTAAAAAAATTCTATGATGCAACCTTGAAGCTTAGTTCCTACAAAATGATGACAACTATTGTGCCTTTTCGTGAGATTTATATGATGTCTGATGCATTGAATAAAGCAATGAGAAGCGATGATGAATTCTTAAAGAAGGTTGCAACTTCAATGAAAGCAAAGTTTGGCAAGTATTGGGGTAACACCAAAGATGTCAACCAAGTTGTGATTGTGGCGGTGGCCCTTGATCCTCGTTACAAAATGGATCTAGTCCAATGGGGATTTGAATTCTTGAAAGATGAATCTACCATGATTGAAGGGTTGGTATTTAGAGTGAAAAATCTCTTATTCAACATGTATGAATATTATAAAAAGGATACTCCGAGAGTTGCTCAATGAAGTATGGAGGCTAATGATGAGAATGGGGGGATTGTTAATGAAGAGGAGGGAGATGCAAATTTGAAGTTGTTTATGGGAAGAAAAAGAGAGAGAGATGGGGTTCAATTAGAAATGAAGTGGATAAGTATTTATTAGAGGCGGCCCAGAACCCTAAAAATGTTGGATTAGTGGAAAGAAAACCAGTTAAGGTATCCAATCCTATCCAAGATTGCTAGGATATATTTATTGTTCCGGTGTTAAGTGTGCCTTTAGAATCGACATTTAGTACTGGGAAGCGAGTTGCGAATCCTTTTCGTGCTTGTTTGACACCCAAAACAATGGAGGCACTTATTTGTTGTAATGATTGGATCCTATGCAAGCCTTTCGACTTTTACAAGGAACTAACTAAAGATGAGATTGAATTATATGAATGGTGCGAGTAAATAGAAAAAGGTTTGTTCTTAACTACTATTGTCTACTAATTCTAATGTTCTATTAATTATAATCATCTAATGTTCTAATGTTTTGCCACTGCCATTGTAGAAATGGAAGCATTGCAAAATTTTGAAGGTATTTCTACTGCCATTGCCTCTGTTTCTAAAAGTTCAAAGTGACATATAATTTAACATCTAAATTTTATAGTTCTGAGCTTATTCTCTTTTGAATTGTTACTGAAAGTTACTTAATATTTGTAAATTGTTACTACTACTGCTGTCTACTGTTGCTTACCTTGAGCTTATTGCCTATTGCCCACTGCTAGTTTGTCTGCTACTGCTGAGTGCTGCATTGAAGTGAAAACTGCTGTTGTTGCCTAGTATGCTAGTCTACTACTGCCTATTGTTGTTTAGTGTTTACTTGTTTAATTTGTAACTTTACTATAATGTAATACAATTTGAAAGTTTGAACTTTGATACTTGGATAGTTGGATCATGGATGACTGTAATAGGATAAATCCTAAATTCCTAATGATGTTTGATACATTGATTGTTTTCTATTCACTCTGCCATTACCACAGTCACACGCATTGTAGATTGTGTTTACTGCAGGTTTGCATTTGTAGATTTACAATAGTACAAACTACAAGTAACTATATATTGCATAATGCATATCGAATATTATAGTTTGACTTTGATACTTGCATTTACTGTGTACATATTGCATACTGATTATTAGTATATTACAGGTTTCAGACTATTGTAGTTCATATTTGTAAACACATCATGGATTTTGAGTTTGATTTTGATGAATGCAGATCGCATATTATGTACTATTGGAAACTATAACCGGACCGAATATGAACCGTTTATTCGGATAATCGGTTATACCAGTTTTGATGGTTTTGGACTGATTTTGATTTCAGAAATATAAAACTATAATTTCTGGATTGGTCATGGTTTGAACTTCATGGTTCGATTAATCGAACCGTGCATAGCCCTAGGTTTTCTATATGAATTCCTACCAAAATTTAGTTTCAAGTGTGGATGCATTGTACATGAGAAAGGAGGATGTACTGATCTAATGACGGGACAATTACATGGCAAGGAGCAACAAATGAATATGGAAGCTGGATGATAGCACTAGTGATGGAAAGGCATTTCTCAGGGTCTACATCGGAGAACAACTATCAAAGAAAGGCCATGTCTGGTGATCAAAAGGCGGCAAAAAATGAGGATCTGAATAGTCAGCCAGGAGATTCAAAAAATAAAAATCAGTTACCGAAAAATAAGGTCATTGATGAGGTGGTTTCAAATTTCAAAAATGAAGGAGATATTCAGAATACAGTTATGGAAAAGAATTATGCTAATGTTGCCCAATTTACAGAAGCAATTAACAATACATCAATATTGCCTACAAATTGTGAAGAGGATGGAGAATCGTAATAGGAGTTGTGGTGGAGCTAAAATCACGGAAGGTTTAACGGAGGTAATAATTCAACGATTAAATCCACAAATATTCAGGAATGCTCTAAAGACTATTCTTCCCCAGGAGAGCCAAATGAAGTTCAATCCGTAGAATCTTCAGTTTATGGTATGATCGGAAAACTAGTAGAGGACCATGAAACACCAAATGAATTAGTTTACTTCAACGGTGGAGGATTGTCAGTTGCAAGACCTTGGTTTTAAAGGGCATAAATTCACATGGAGTAATCAAAGGAAAGATCCGATGGAGTTTGTAAATGAGAGATTGGATAGAGATCTGGTGAATAACGAATGGATTGACAAATGGGGGAGGTACGAAGTCCAACATATTCCTGCAAGTACGTCTAATCATTGTTGCATCTATGTAAGTTGGAGTCTTTCAGGCGCTAAAAATGATCAACAATCTGGAAGGTTTAGATATGAATCAATTTGGGGTAAGTTCGAGGAATGCAGAAAGATAGTAAAAAGGCAATGGATTAGAAAGCAAGAAAGGGTCGTCAATAATGCATGCAAAGTATGGTACAGATGCATCTAAACAAGTATGGACCTATCATGCAAAAATTGGTAATTAAAAACAAGCAAAGGAAGGGTCGGTCTATGGAGATTATGAAGACGAAATTGGTAGACTAATTAGAAAACAAAAACTACGAGAATCAAGATGACATAGCTCAAGCCCGATTTGATATTGACTAAGATAGAGACGAGAAAGACGTAATGCTCAAAGTATGGAAGTATGGAAGGCCGTCCAAAGTATCAATCAAGCAAATTCCCCAGGGCCGGATGGATTCTCTTTGAATTTTTATCATCAGCATTGGGATAATACTGGAGATTCAATCTTTGAAGCGGTATCTCAGTTCTTTGATACATGTATTTTAGATGCCTCCCTTAACTGCACTTATATAGTTTTGATTCCTAAAAAGAAGGATATATGCTTCAAAGTTCATTTGATTATAGGCCTATCATTCTATGCAATGTCTCTTACAAAATAATATCAAAAAATTTAGCAAACAAGACTGGGGTGTGTGCTTCTTCCAAGAATTATCAATGGTAATCAACCTACTTTTATCAAAGATAGATTGATTACATATACTGTTATTGTGACATATGAGGCATTGCATACGATGAACACACTACAAAAAAAAAAAGCAGGACTGACTATATGGCAATAAAGTTAGGCATGAGTAAAGCTTACAACAGAGTGGAATGGGCTTTCTACATATGAATGTGTCTCAGGTCAACAAATAAACTTTAACGAAACATGTCTATACTTTAGTATGCATACAGAGATGCTTATACGGAGCTCACTAAAGAGTCTAATTGGGGTTGTGGAAGCAAAGAAGTTTGAGCTAGAGATATTTGGGATTGCCGGCTACTGTTGGACAGTCAAGAAGAAAGGCAGTCAACTATATGATTGATAAAATAAAAAGGAAGGCCTCAAGTTGGTCTCATCGATGTTTAAAGAAGTCTTCATCAAATCAGTCCTCCAAGCAATTCCGACATATACAATGCAGCTGTTCAAAATTCCTCAATGCTTATGTGATAATATTGATAGACTTTTGAGACAAGTTTGGAGGGGGAACTTGGACCAGAAAGCTCTTTGCTGGTTTGCTTAGAACAAATTATGTGAGCTAAAAAGTGTGGGAGGTATAGGCTTTCGAAGTATCAGTGCTTTGATGGCGAATGTTCTAATTTGGCCACTGACTGTCAAATTATTCCAATTTGATCACCTACATTTTAATTTGTGCCAATTTAGTCATACGGACAGAATTGACTGATTGAAATGAACAATTTCTGTCTGGGTGGTTAATTGGCACAAATTAATGTGTTGGTGATCAAATTGGAACAGTTTGACAATCATTGACCAAATTAGAACACTGATCATTTTTCAATGGCCAAAAATTGTATTAACCCATTGTGAAATTATTTCTCTACTTTTGTTTTTGGATTTGTACTAGTTTTGTTGAAGAGAAACGGTAATCCCATCCCCTCAAATTGTCATTGACATTTCGAGTTTAGATTCATACTAGATGTTCAAAAGATAAATTTGTATGGTATCATTGATGATGATTAACAAAAAAAAGAATGAATTTGTAATTGATAAATAGGGGATGCGCACTTATGCACTCTATGACCTCCATTGTTGAGCTCAAATCACAAATGTGTTAGATAAACGATGGATTACATGAGTTTACTACTACTAACAACTAACAATTAAAAGTTTAAAATTAAGATCTCTTTCCTGTGATTGCTAATCTTTTCAATTAGTTTTTTTGAAAGGAGACAATATATTAAGATAAACCATAATCAGCCAAAATACATTCAGCTGCATAAGCAGTCCTAACAGAAGGAGGCACAGATCTTTTCAATTAGTTAAAGTTGTTTCATCCCTGCATTCTAATACTAATACTGTTCTTTGACACGTTACACTAATTTGGTCTCCTGCTAATAGCGGGAGACCTTGTTCCTTGTTCAAGGACAGAAACACTTGGACATTCTGATTAATGGAAAAAAAGAGCACTTTAGATAAGAAAAACCAATTCAAGTAAATAATGAGAAACTAACTGACATCTACACACCAAAAATCAAAAGGAACTTCCGCCCAATATATTGTTGCACAAGTTCACAAACAATTTCACTACTTTGATGGAGCAGCAGCAGCAGCAGCAGATTTCTTCCTGGCTTGAAGAACCTTAGCAAACCGAGCGATCTTGTCAGTCCCAGGCATGACGTCCTTCACAGCAGCATGAGCACAAAACCTCTCAGCCCAATCTGTCAGATTTGGGAATTTGGTTTCATCAAGCAATTTCACACCATTGGCCTTCTCATTCACCCTAAGCCATGCCAAGAAACACCCAAATGCAATGTCCAAAAACCCAATCTCATCTCCTCCAAAGAAGGCCTTTGCTTTGCTGCAATCCACAAACGCACCCTCCAATAGCAATAGACCTTCTTCCACTTGTGCAAGCACAGCTTTCCTTTCTTCTTCTCCTCCAGCATACAAAATGCCTCCCACAGATGGAAACCACTACAAAATCACAATTCAAATTCACATTAGGAAGGAAAAAGAAAAACCCATAATAAAAAAAGACATTTACGGATCAAAAGAGGCGTAAAATGACCGTGGCAAATGGTCGAACACTTGGTGGGCAATCAATCAAGTCACACTCATCAACGCCTAAAAGGAGGAACTTTGAGTACCTTATCATCAATATAAGCAGCCCAAAATCGAGCAATGGCACGGTCATAAGGATCAGAAGGAAGAATTGGGGAGCCAGAGGACCAAGCCTCATCAATATATTGCACAATTACGAGAGATTCGCAAATGGGTTTGTCATTGTGAATGAGAACAGGGATTTTCTTGTGCACAGGATTGGTTTGGAGAAGAAGCTCACTTTTGGGTGCAAGGTTATCCTCAATAAACTCATAATCAACGGATTTGATGTTCAGAGCAATTGCAGCCTTCAACACAAATGGGCTTCCCAACGAACCCAGAAGTTTCAAATCACTCTTTGCCATGGTAACACAGAATTGGTTTAGGAGATTCAGAGGGCGATCAGATTAATAGTAGATTTGTGAAGTTTGAACGCAGCCATGGTGTTCATACCATTTGGTGAAAGATTGTTGACTAATAGAAACGTGCTTTGAAATTTGAATGGGGAGGATACAAATCTTTGTCCTCAATTAATGCCAAGAGAATATGTGCTCATCGATGACACAACCAATTTTTAGGTACGTGTCTCGCAAACAAGCAAGCTGACCTTAATTTCTCAAGACTTGGTAGTTAGTAGATGATTGTTGACAAGTAAGATACTTTTAATACGGTATTTTTTGGGTTGTATTTCTTGTAAATTGTTATGTAATTTTAGATTTTTTTGTTGTCTCTGAGACTTTTTTTATATAGGAATGGTTTTTCTATCTCTTTCCTTTTTCCTTTTTTATTTTATAATGAACGGCCCATCTCTTTAATGGAAAAAAGAGAGCACTTCAGATATGAAAAACCAATTCAAGTAGATAATGAGAAACAAACAGACATCTACACACCAAAAATCAAAAGGAACTTCCACCCAATATATTGTTGGACAAGTTCACAAACCATTTCACTACTTTGATGGAGCAGCTGCAGCAGATTTCTTCCTGGCTTGAAGAACCTTAGCAAACTTAGCGAGCTTGTCAGTCTCAGGCATGACGTCCTTCACAGCAGCATGAGCACAAAACCTCTCAGCCCAATCTGTCAGATTTGGGAATTTGGCTTCATCAAGCAATTTCGCTCCATTTGCCTTCTCAATCACCCTAAGCCATGCCAAGAAACACCCAAAAGCAATGTCCAAAAACCCAATCTCATCTCCTCCAAAGAAGGCCTTTGCTTTGCTGCAAGCCACAACTGCACCCTCCAATAGCAATAGACCTTCTTCCACTTGTGCAAGCACAGCTTTCCTTTCTTCTTCTCCTCCAGCAAACAAAATGCCTCTCACAGATGGAAACCACTACAATCACAATTAAAATTCACATTAGGAAGGAAAAAAGAAAAACCCATATCATCAACGCCTAAAAGGAGGAACTTTGAGTACCTTATCATCAATATAAGCAGCCCAAAATCGAGCAATGGCACGGTCATAAGGATCAGAAGGAAGAATTGGGGGGCCAGAGGACCAAGCCTCATCAATATATTGCACAATTACGAGAGATTCGCAAATGGGTTTGTCATTGTGAATGAGAACAGGGATTTTCTTGTGCACAGGATTGGTTTGGAGAAGAAGCTCACTTTTGGGTGCAAGGTTATCCTCAATAAACTCATAATCAACGGATTTGATGTTCAGAGCAATTGCAGCCCTCAACACAAATGGGCTTCCCAACGAACCCAGAAGCTTCAAATCACTCTTTGCCATGGTAACACAGAATTGGTTTAGGAGATTCAGAGGGCGGCGATCGTATTAATAGTAGATTCGTGAAGTGTGAACGTAGCCATGGTGTTCATACCATTTGGTGAAAGATTTTTGACTAATAGAACCAACCGTGCTTTGAAGTTTGAATGGTGGAGGATACAAATCTTTGTCCTCAATTAATGCCAAGAGAATATGTGGTCATCCATGACACAACCAATTTTTTAGGTACATGTCTCATGTCTCGCAAACAAGCAAGCTGACATTAATTTTTCAAGACTAGGTAGTTAGTAGATTGTTCAAAAGTAAGATGCTTTTCTATTTTTTGTCTTTTAACATGAGAGAATATTAATACGGTGTTCCTTTTTTGGGATTGTATTTTTTGTAAATTGTAATGTAATTTTAGATTTTTTTTATTTTCTTTGCGACTTCTTTTATATGAATGGTTTTTTTTTTATCTCTTTCTTTCTTTCTTTTTAATAATGAACGCCTACCATAATTAGTTGATTACTTTACCTCATACAAATGCTTGCTGAAAATTTTCATAATATTTTATAGTTTCAAGTAATTTACTTGATCCTTAAAGGAAACCAATTACTGTTGATAAAAGTTATTTATTAATTTACTTCGTATCCAACTACTTTATTCAACATGGTAGCATTATTTTTGTCAGAAATCCCAATTTTTCCGCTTAAAGAAATGTTTAAACTTTAAAATGAGCAAGTACAAAACAATGTGCAATAATAGGAAATAACAAAGTCAACACAAAATAATTTCAAAAATCATTAATTTCTTGTTAGGTGCGGCGGAAGCAAATTGAAACCTAGATCCAACAAATACACACTACTACGTATGTAATACATATACACCGTCCCAATAAGAGAACAAACTAAACTAACTTCCACTATCTTTATTATGCAAACTCCTCAAAACGTTGGAAGTCATTATTCAAAATAAATACTAAAAATTCATGATAAATGGTAAATAAGTCTAAAACACTAAAAAGTTGTGGAAGCTTGAAAAAGAAATTCTAATACTAAGCAAACCCTAATCCTATAGGAACCTTAATATCCACGTCCATCGCACCCACTTCATAGGGTGTTAGCCACCCTCATCGAACTCACGTGAAAGGGAAAACAAGAAGGTGATGAATTACAAAATTCAATAGGGATAAGTATTCTACAAGAGCTCAGAGCTATCCGAGTGAGCAAAACTACAAGACAACAATTGCGTAGAACATGCCTACTGAAACAAGAAAGCAAAACTAGTGATTTCAACAATAAAATGAGGTAGGAAGAAATGTACATGATCATGCCACATGACAACAAAATCCATGCATAAATAAATAAATAAATACATACATATATATAAAGATACATATATCACAACAATAATTATCATGCACACAGCATTCCGAAACACTCCTTAGATGCTGTGGCACACATCGCATTGTTGTGCCAAGACAAGAGGTTAGCAATACCCCATATCACCATGCGAGTAGCAACGAAAGAGAAACCCTATCGTACAACCACTAGTAGAATCCACAATCGCAATACAAGTATGATGTATAAAATTTTATATTAAATTTCCATGCACTTACGTCGTCCCAAAACTTGCTTGGAAAATATTATACTATTTTAGAAAATTTCAATGCGAAATTTTCTAAAATAATTTTCATTTGAAAATTGAAAAACTATTTTATTTTATTTAAATATTGTTGCAAATAATATACTTATAAAATATGAATAATATTTATCGAATAATAAAATCAATTTCATGGCATTTGAAAAATGTTTCGAAAAATAATTTTTTTATTTAAAAATTTCTAACAATTCAAAATCCTCAAATATGAATGGATGCCTAGATTGCATGCCAAAATGTTTCAATTGCAATTTACAACGAATAGGAATCAAACAAGAATCCTTTCAAAAAAAAATCAAACAAGAACTGCAAGATCGAGAATTTACAAATTGAACAATACTGAGAATATGGCAATCAACAAAAAATAGGGGTCAAAAATCAAGGAATTGTATGAATACAAAAAAAGAAAAAAAAAAGAAGATGAGCTCTGGAAGCCAATAAGAATATAGAACCCCTACGATAAGCAAAAAATAAACGACATGAATTTTAGGAGCAAATAAATGTAGAGTACTTTTAAATTATAATATTGTAAAACTATAAAATGATTCATTTTGTTATATTTAAGACGATTTAGTATGAAGAGCTAACGTGGATTCTCTTAATTAATTACTTACCTTTTTGGTATAAATTTGGATTCCTTTATATTATATGGTGACTTTTTCTTTTTTGTATATTAATGGGTTTTTACCCCTAAGGACGAAAGTTAAAAATTATATTCTAACAATGACAACCTAAAAAAAAACTTTAGAAAAAAAGGACAAAACTTATCAACTTATCAAAATATCCTCCCTCTTTTATTCTTCTTCCTAGCGCTATCATATCGGAAGTTGGTCGTCCGACCATTGTTTTCGACGAATGAACTACTCAAATGAAACTCTAGGTCAACCCGATCAAAGCTCAATCATCACCAACAGTCGATTATCACCTGAATCATAGAAAAAACTTCGTGAAATCAATGTCATCGTATGAAAAAGAGCTAGATTCGGCCAATACGGCCAAAGCCGACGACCATCAACACTCCCAATCAATTCCACGGACCAAAACGCATCACCTTTGAGGTTTAATTACTTTTTTTAATTCTTTTTTTTCTTTCTGAAATTGGATCTGAATCTTCAAATATTATATATGTTTCGGATCTATTCTGATATGATATCGGTTTTGAAACTTCAAATAGATAATATTTCATTAAAGACATAACATTTTAACAAGACAGATAACATTTATCAAAACAATTAACATTATGATAAATATCAAATTATTCGAAACAGATAACAAATCACCAGCAGTCTGCAGATCCCAAATCAGAACTGAAAAACCACGAGAATCACCATAGAAACTACCGAAAATAATGATATGATGACAGATTAAAGAAAAACAATAAGATCTACAAGTCTCGTGGTGAATATGAGTAGATCTAGTTCGAATACAACAAAAATCAGGATGAAAAATCACTAAAAAATGTCATAAAACTCTCAAATCAGCCATGAGGGGTAGAGACGAAACTTTCGATGACGGAGACAAAGCTTCTGGCGAAGGTCAAAGATGAATTATGTGCAAGAGGCATTTGTCATGTTTGAGGATGAAGATGGGAGTATTTTAGATAATAAAATCATATATTTTAACTTTTTGTCATTTTTAGAATTTAGTTAAACTACATTGATTTTGTGGAATAAGGCTTTTAAGAGTTTTATTCTTGAAACAAAACTAATGAGGGATGATATTTAACTTATATTAAAACTTGTCCTACATGATAAATTGCGAGCGTGTGAGTTCCCCTTCTCACACATTATAATTGAACCAAAAAAATGTATTTGAATTTAAAACTCCTTGTTAATATATCAAGATTAATTGACCACCCAACTATGCAACTCCAGGGAGTTGTTTTACCATACCTATTCTACTTTTATTTTAGTTACTTCTCATCAAATTTAAAATTGACTATTATGAAATAATTTTTAAATTTCATTTTCATTTTAATTAGGTTCTCAATTAAAGCCAACCAAATTAAGCTATAACATAGAAGGAAAGATAAGAACAATAAATGTTCATTAAAGTTGTTTCCTTATTCATTGCCTACCCCCCAACAACTTAATTCAACAAGGTGGCATTTACATTCATACATGCCTACTTAGGAGTAGCAGCAGCAGCAGCAGCATCTCTCATCTTGGCCTGAAGTAACTTGGCGAACTCCATCAGCTTCTCTGTCTCAGGCATAACATCCTTGACAGCATCAGCAGCAGAAAACCTCTCAACCCATCCCAAAAGTTTAGGAGTTGTGGTTTCATCAAAAACCTTCACACCATTCATGTTCTCAGTCACTCTCAACCACCCCAACATGCTCCCAAATGCTATGTCCACCAACCCAATTTCTTCTCCTCCAAAAAAGACCTTCCCTTTCCCGCACTTCCCAAATGCATCCTCCATAACCACCACAACATCTTTGAATAGCTCGATCGCCGCCTTCTTCGCCTCCTCTCCTTGTGCCGTTGAAATCCCTCTCATCGAAGGAAACAACTATCAAACATAAAAAAAATAAAAAAAGATTTTGTCAAGTCCTCTTTCATGCAAATAATTATAATCGACTTATCAAACAAGAAAATGACCTTTTCATCGACATAAGCGGCCCAGAAGCGAGCGAGGGCGCGGTCATAGGGATCAGAGGGGAGAATTGAGGGGCCAGAGGACCAGACCTCATCAATGTACTGCACAATTATGAGAGACTCGCATATGGGTTTGTCTTGGTGAAGTAGAACTGGGATTTTCTTGTGCACAGGATTTGATTTGAGGAGAAGCTCACTCTTAGATCCAAAAGTCTCTTGAAGAAACTCATACTCTACAGATTTGATGTTGAGGGCTATCCTTGCTCTAATCACAAATGGGCTTGGCCAAGCCCCAATCAACCTCACTTCCTTGCTCTTTGACATACCCACCAATTAAACTAAGCCCCGGAAAATATGAGGAGCAGAGACTAGAGTGAGTGAGAAACGTACATAAGAGAAACAGAAACAGAGCAATTAATTACAATTGCGGTTTTTGTGTAAGCTTGTTTGGGAGTGGAAAGGGTTGGTGCACTATTTTATAGTTTGAAATGCGAACAGAGTTTGGTAAGTCACTTGGCTGGTGCTTGAACACGTAGTTTCAAAAACTATGTGGTGTGGTCTCATCTTTTCTAAGGAAAGCTTTAAGTGAAAATTTATCAGTACTTGATACTTTTCTTTTCAACAAAGCAATATGTATCAGAAAGTGGTTCAAAAATTTAAGAACATAAGCAGGTTACCATTAAGCAAGGCTAGCAAGCAACAAATACTAAGACAAGTCCGAAAACAACCTCGGTTAGTTGGGACATAAATATGCAAATACAGACGAGTTTTAACTCAACCAGCAGACTTCAAAAGTAACAAAAAAAAAATGGAGGCTTAAGACAATCATAAACGATATAAAAACCGCCTGGAGGTAATATAACTCAGGTCGAAAGGGAAGGCCTATGAGACTCAAGACAGTCAGGAGCAGGAATGTCTCTCTCTTGGACGGTGGAATCTCAAAACTGCACCAAACTTACAGTCTCCAGTTTTCATGTAAAACTGGCATTCAGGCTGACCAGGTCTCTCAGGAAATACATTTTCCCTGTGCAATGCATAAAACCTCATTGAGACAGACAGAGCCATAGCGGAAAAGAGAATATCTGCCTTGAGGTCCTCCTACTCCAGATTACTCTAGTTTCATAGATCTGACTGTTTCTCACTGTTTGATGCTGACTATCCGATGATGAAACTGACCCAAGTTGGCCCTGTACCAAGGGATAGAATGGCTGTGAGTCCTCAATTTTTTACCAGCTTATTTAATCAACCAGAAATGAGCCAAAGTTCAACAAAAAAAACATGCATACTAAATATCAACTTGCACAATAAAGGACAAACAATTACAACCACAGGTAAACCAACAAAAACTAAATTTTCCGAGATTAGAACAAGTCTAATACCAAAGAATACCTATTCTTACAAGTTGCATAATATGGTATTCGACCAACTGGCATAACAAGTTCAAATTATGATATAGGCTACTAAGTGGTTTACTTCACTTCTATGCCGCTAATGGACCTTTCGTAATCAATATTTAATAACCATGGTAATGTTAGGCTAGCATTTTGCTTTAGAATTTCTAAAACTTTTCAAGTGGCGGTTCTGGCTATATGTGTAACCATATTCCTACATTTGATTCTGATTCAATCCAAACCATATGGAGAAACATTCGAAGACCTCAGCGTTCGATGTCCAAACTCCAAAACCATATCGATCCATGACAACTTCAAGTATCATGGCTCTCGTCATACAGCATCTAACTAGATTCAATATTAGGTCGACAAGGAATGTAATTCGAAGGTTAATAATGAATTGGAGGTCTAGCAGATCAAGACCAATGCTCTTTCCAAATTTCAGAAAAGCAAAGCAAATCTCTCTAGTCATGATCACTGAAGAGGAATGCAAGTCCCATTTCAGCAAAAAGGTTGCTTGGCATAAGTTCTATGCCTTCATAAATATAAAAAAAAAAGAGACAAATAAGAAAGGTGGATACAGCTAATAAAAAGATCTTAAACATAGCATCAAGCACTTGGAAAAACTTCAATATAAACAACCATAATTAGAAACCTGTGTAATTGAATCATTTTTGAATAAGACTACCCCTGTTCAAGTAATGTAAACAAGAATGCTAGTTGGACCCAAATTCATTCAGGGTAAAGAAAGGCTTACACTGTAGGATGGAGTGATACATCTCCCTGTTGAAAAATTAGAGGTGTATAATTAGAAAAACCCTGCCAGCGTGGGCAAGTGATAAATGACGCTCTTGACCAATTTGTTATCCCCCCTGGAATATGACTGCTGACCAGGAGTTGTTGGAGATTGAGCATTAGTGAACCACACAATGGAACCATCATATTATTCGGTTGATGGATGGTGAAATTTACAAGTGCCCCCAAACTTGCATTGTCGAGTTCTTAAATAATAAGCAGATTCAATCTCATTCTGATAAAAAAAGAAGGAAAAGAAACAAAACATTAGTTTTTATCAATCAAAGAAGACAAACTGTTAAGTGCATATGATCATAAGAAAACTCACCCAGAGACAAAATCCAAACCGGGCGAAGTGGATAACCCAAAATGTTTAAGGAAACTCTTCCAGCAATGCCCAGCCTTCTCTCTAGGATGATGAAACTTGCAAGTGGCCCAAAATTTGCAAGTCCCTGTCTTCAGGTAGTACTGTACAGCGGTTTAAAGCAAAAACTCAATTTGTAAAACCCAACATATACAGAGAAATTGAGCGTGCAGAACTCCCACATGAAAAATGGAAAATATATACAAAAAAGCACAAACATGACTCACAATCACAAACTGAAAGTCCACGCAACAGAAGCCAAATTAACTTACTTGATTCTCTAACATAGGTATACAGCAAGTAAAAATATATATTAACAGCAAAGATTCAAAGGAGTACGTAATTTCTACGTAGAACTTTTTTTTTGGTAAGTTGTAATTTCTACATATAACATTCATATGTAAAATATATATGTTTAGTAACTGTCTTCTTATGTCCTCTTATATGTGTCTCTTAGTTTCAAGTAAAAATATATATTAACAGCAAAGATTCAAAGGAGTACATAATTTCTACGTATAACATTCATATGTAAAATATATATGTTTAGTAACCGTCTTCTTATTTCCTCTTATATGCATCTCTTTGTTTCTTTAGTTGCCTTAAGTCATCTGTCTGAATCAAATGTCTGCATACTCATCCATCATCGAGGTATTACACTCAAGGAAATGAAGGAGCAAGGTATTAGGACCAAACTAAATATATGGTCTTCACAATATAAATCTCCGTGCAGAGCTTTGAAGTTATATATCTGCAATTCTGCATAATACATGTAAGCTTCTAAGCCATCATATTATATTTCGATAACAAGCTAAAACTTAGAAATAAAAATAACACATTTTCATGGATGATACAATGCTCAGAATCTTAAACATATAGGATTAACCGATTAACCACATATAAAGAAGAGACACGTACCCACAAGACATTTTTCTATTGCTTCATCACAAAGGTCGAGAGTGGCTTCCATGTTCCCTTCTTCATAGTTCATATCAGCAAAAATGCTGTATATTTCTCTGTCAGCAGGCAGCCCTTCTCTTCTCATCTCTTCAAATAGTTCCGTAGCTTCCGAGATTTTCTTCCTCCTAAGAAAGCCTTTGATAAGAGCATTATAAGAACTAGCTGTGAGACTAAATCCCTTCTCAATCATTTCTCTGCTCAAAAACCAAGCCTCTTTCATATTCCTGGCTTTGGAATGCCCCTTTATCAAAATGTTATATGTGTTACTATCAGGAATCACTCCTTGAGCAAACATCCCCCTATAAATCTCAGTTGTTCTTCGCATATTATTTTTAATGCAGTACTGCCTTATTATAGAATTGTAGGTAGTTGCATTCGGCCTTATGCCCTTCTCCAACATCCATGTCAGTAGCTTCTCGGCATCTTCCAGCATTCCTGACATACAAAACCCATTCACCAGCACATTGAATGTAACAACTGTAGGTTGAAGACCTTTCTCCAGCATCTTCCGCAGGAGCTCATGAGCTTTGACAATCTCTCCAGTTTTACAGTAAGCATCCATTATAGTCGTATAAGTGATAGTATCAGGCTGGAACCCTGAAATTTCCATTTCTTCCATAAGCTGCACCGCTTGTCTTATGTTTCCAGCTTTACAAAGACCATTAACAATACAGTTGTAAGTGTAGATGTTCAGTTGAAGGCCCTTTCTGCACATCTCATGAAGAAGCTCATTTGCTGTCTCTAACTCGCCATTTTTACAAAGGCCATCAGCAAGCGCAGTGTATGTGGCAACCGTTGGAGTAAGGCCCATCTGAACCATCTGATTGTGAAGAGAAAAGGCTCTTTTTATATCACCTGCTTTGCAATAACCATCAATAACAGCTGTATAAGTAACTTCATCTGCTTCCAACCCTATTCTCTGCATTTCTTGGAAAAGATTACCTACTTCCATCATCTTCCCACTTTGAACAAGCCCACAAATAATGGCAGTATATGTTATAACATCGGAACATATTTTCTGACTGCGCATTTCATCAAATAGCTTATAAGCAGCAGGAATATTGCCCAATTTACAGAAACCATCAATAAGAGTTGTGTAAACCACATTATCAGGAGTTATTTGTAGGGTCAACATCTCCCTCAAGATCTTTTCAGCTTCCATAACTTGACCACTCTTGCAGAGAAGAAAGATTATGCTATTATATGTATATCGGTTCAGTCTCACTCCTTTTATTTGCATTTCTTCTAAAAGCTTCAACACTATTTGGAGTTCTCCAGCATGACAATATCCATTGATTACGGTGCTATAAGTCACAATGTCAGGAATACAGCCCTTCCACTCCATTTGTAGGAGCAAATGGTGAGCTTCTCTTACTTTCCCTGATCGGCAAAGAGAACCAATAATGATATTATATGAGGCCGTGTTCCAACGAACACCCACTTCAGGAAATTCTTTAAAAACCTTTATAATGTTTGGAAGCCCATCAATATCTCTTGACAGGTGTGTAAGATACAAGTTACAAGAATCAACAGAAATAACCAATCCATAGTTCAACAACTTGTGAAAGAGATCTTTTGCTTCATTGAGCATCCTACATTCAACAAGGACTTGGAAGAGAACATCAAAGGTGCGTGGATCTGAACCCCAATCTCTATAAGTGTATATCAACTGCTCAACAAAATGGGTGAATGAAAGACTAATGTCCAAATTGGGCTTTTCCCAAAATTCTCGGATAAGTTTATGAGCCATTTTTAGGTCCTTCGAAGCAACAGCAATTTGAATAACAATGCACCGAGCTTCTAAGGTCGGGTCTCTACGTA
Organism: Tripterygium wilfordii; assembly: GCF_013401445.1. Taxonomy (NCBI): domain Eukaryota; kingdom Viridiplantae; phylum Streptophyta; class Magnoliopsida; order Celastrales; family Celastraceae; genus Tripterygium; species Tripterygium wilfordii. Next base: position 7,643,565 of record NC_052237.1, on the reverse strand, counting down.
GAGCGACCCAATCAACGAAATCCAAAACCAATTGATAATCGTTTTTAATGTCCATAAGAACCCAAATTAGGTAGTCAGACCTAAACTTGGATTCGTAAGCCTTTAAAATGTGGTGGAGAGGTTCGGAGTGGCGCAACTTTATTGCAGTTGAAATTTGACAAACAATTTCAGAGTCCCTAATGGAGGGTTTCTTTGGGGAATAATTGGGAAAAGGCCTGGTACTGGTTGAGAACAATGAAGAAAGTCGTTGGCTAAAAAATGGTCCAATGAAAAAGAACTGAAAATACTTTGTAGGAAAATCTAAGGGGCGTTGATGATAAAAGAATTGCAAACAATGGCACAAGGCTGTCATTTCTATGAAAGAAACCCATCCTATGCAAGATGCAGCAACTCCCCCAAATAAGTAAAGATCAACCTAATCAACTTTCTCATCACTCCATCACGTCAATGAAATCTGCAAAGAAAGTTTTCTGGATGAGTAATAAATTTGCTAAAAGAAGTGGCACAACTAATATAAACTACAATGTACTGAAGAAGTAGTATCAAGGGACGAACTCGTTCAAAGTCGAACAAACTCCATGAAATCAGTTTTATGCCGCTGAAATTTAAGCTCCCTCTACAAAACCATCAATATTTTTATATAATTGTTCAAACTGAATTCACTTCTTCTAATGAAGTTAAACTAAAGATTAAAAAAAAAAAAAAAAAACTGACCTAAAACATCATCCTAGCATATGGAATAAAGCAGCCAATGTTAATTGACCATCATGCAGTCAGCACTAGTAGTTAAAGATGTTGAAGAGGCCCTAGAATTACTGATAAATAGGTTAAGACGTCAGATGATAATACTAAATTAGGCAGGAATAGATGGCCATAAAAATAAGATAAATGTCAAAAAAATTGCATAGTAAAACATTAACAGGGGTGCAATCCAAGAATCAATTGAAGCTAAACCAGAATGATGGCATGGAAAAACAACAACTTGATCATCTAATATTGGCGAGTTGGAGCAGTGTAAACTATATTTCTGGGACTTTCTATCTAAAAATACATACAAAAGCATGATTCTCATTATGACATCAGAGGCAGTCTTTGGCTTCCAACTAGAGAAAACAACAAATATTTCTCACAGGCATTAGCCTCAAGACCTCTGCCCAAATAACTCATCCTGACAGGGATTACCAATGGAGTAATATAGAATACAACCCTATACTCCATTAAACATCTATCGAATTAAGCCTTCATTTCAATTTCAAGCAATGAAAAGCCTAGCTCATCTTCTCCATTGACCTTGCCGCCCCTACCCAGTGAACAATCGAACCTTACAGGGCTATAGATAATGACAAAGACAACCCCTAAACAAATTGAAAATGAAGAGAAGCCACTAAAGCGGGAGGGGCAATGAAGCAGCTCTTGGAAGCTAATCAGTAGCCAACATGGACAGCTGTTTAAGACTAAAGACTTTATTCAACGGGGACTTTGGGGCTTGATAGACAATAATAACCGACCCACGGCAATAATTTTTTTGAAGATTCAACCTGTTGGCCCGAAGTTCAAGAGCTGAACCTCACATTTTTTTAATAATTTATTCTATTTATAAATAGTAATAATAGTAATAACAGTAAAGCAAGATTAGCTAAGGGTGGAATCATTGAATAGTATAGTATTTAATAGCTCAAAACATTATGACATGCTGATCTCCCAAATGCCCACAGCCCCATTAAATCAAAACAACTATGAATAAAGAATCACAAACGCTATCGCTATGGCAAATCAACAATCACTCCTTGGTCCTTCCCCATCCAAACGAAATATAAACAAATACATAGGCAAGCAAATTGAAAGAGAAAAGTTATTGTACCTAAAAAAAGAGGTGTAATCTTCTTCGTAAAAAATGAAAATAATATTTGCCTCAGAATTGGGCACTGTATAGCTAAAGAACCAGAGAGAAAATATTAGAAAAAAAATTAAATTAATAGACAATCTGGAACGATCACCAACTAATCAAATTGAATACAATTTCTACAATTGAATTCCCACAAGGCACAAACCATTCCGTGCAGTTTGTTTCATGGGAAGAAAATATATATGTAAGTGAAGAAAATCTTTGACACAAAATAATTAACTATCCTGGGTAACATGGTATTCATGGAAACTAAATCTTCACGGCAACGCATATTCAATCAAGTTGAAAATGAACAAACAATATGCGTGGATAATAAACGAAGAGAAACTCGTTTGCAACTCTGAATAGTAAATACCTCACACAGAGAAACAGAGGAGAGACGCGGTGCATAAACAGAGAATCAACGATGATTAAAGAAGCCAGCCGTAGAGGAAGACCAGCCGCAGAGCCGGCAGAGGAAGCCGCAGTGTTACGGAGGTTCAATTTTCGGAACTTGGAAGAAGGGGCTCTGCGCGCTCGGACTCATTGAGCCATCGAAGAAGTTTGGCTTTTACAAATCTTGCTGCAACGGGTCATGGGCTGTTTCTGGGGCCGGGCCTTTGGTTGAAATGCAAAAAAAATAAAGTTAAGGGAAAACTTTAGTCACACTTCATTATTTACTAAAAACACCCCTTGTTAAACATAATCTATAAAATTTTAAATTTTTATAAATTCACCAAAAAGTACATAAAAATTGAGATATTTTATAAGTGCACCCCAAAGCATAAAAACATGGATAGACGATCAACACTAACAATAATCAATCTGCCAAAACACAACAGGAATTTTCACTTCTAAAATACGTCAAAATCATCAAAATCGACATGTTAAGAAAGGTTGTGCTCTGATGAAAGTGAAGAGCATATTAGAGCTAACAACAAAGGCACACCCTGCAGTTCTCGTCTCCATTGAGAATGTTTCACTTAGTATCAACCAACCAAGAGGACCCATGACCACACAAACGACATCACAAACAAGCAAACCAATACCACCACAATTCTTGCTTTTGCTTTACCAAGAGTGCCTGTAGGTTTCAAATCATCAAATAAAATCCTTCCAATTGTAGCCTGCACAAATCAAGCATACGACGTGTAGATGGAGACTAAAGAAGATATATCAAAGCCCAATGAACCAAAGCCCACAACTAAAATCAAGTTCTGTACAACTCAATATTAGCCGTTACTCTCCAACGGATACATTTTACTTTTCTCTGTATTTAGTCTTTTGCTTGTAATATAGTTGAGAGCATAACCTCATGCTATATATTTGTATGCTATTCTCCATTCTCAGATAATAACAAATACGTTCCCAAAACCTTTTTATGGTATCGGAGCCTCAAGACTCTACCGAGATAATTGTTGCTCCACCCACCTCCATGGCTTCCCGAAACTCCACCTCTGTTACTATTCCTATTCCAGGAACTACCCTCACAGTTACCGTACATGCTGTCTCTGCTATTCCCATTAAACTCACATCAACAAACTTTCCATCATGGCGTCTTCAAATGTTGTCTCTCTTACAGGCTTACGGCCTTGTCGGCTATGTTGATGGCAGCTTTCCCTGTCCTGCCTTACCCACTTCCACCATCGATTCCCCACCCACCACTTCTACCAACACTCCTACCGGAGATGACTCCGCATTCCTCCTATTTCATACATGGAAGAGTCAAGATCAGTTTATTTTACATGCCATTTCTGCATCTATAGATGGAGCTGTTCTCCCTCTCATTGGTGATGTTGCAACAAGCTCTGTAGCCTGGACCAAAGCTCACCAGCTATTTGCAAATTCTTCTAGGTCCCGTGTTCTTCAACTCAAATCACAACTTTCCCGTTGCCAAAAAGGCATCAAACCTATGGCTGAATTTTTGCAAGATGTTAAAAGCCTTGCAGACGAGCTTGCTCTCATTGATCATCCCATACCACAAGATGATCTCACCTTATATATTCTTGATGGCTTGGGCGAGGACTATACTGGTATCGTTGGTTCCATTCGAACCCGAGAAACCCCCTTCTGTTTTGAAGAACTCAAGGACATTCTTGTAGCCCAAGAGGGGCTCATATCCCGACTTACATCGGCTGCACCTCCCTCCTTCACCACAGCCAACTATCATTATAAACAGCCTGGTGCCAACCATCCACCATCCCAAGGCAGAGGAAATGGACCTCCACGGTCAAACTGGAACTCCAACAGATCAAATCAAAACTGGAACAACAACAGGTCATCCTCCTCTGGTGGCCGTGGTCGTGGTTATAATAGGGTGGTTTGTCAACTTTGTGACAAACCTGGTCATCCCGCTAACAAATGCCGAAAGTTCAAAGTCTTTCAAAATCACCAGTCACCCTCTGTTAACTATGCGGCCTCTCCTCACTCAGTCCCATCTCACACTCAGTCTTGGCTTCTTGATTCCGGGGCCAGCAACAATATGACCAATGATCTCTCTAATCTCTCCATCCATTCTGAGTATGATGGCACTGAAGAAGTCCATATAGGAGATGGCTCAGGTTTGCATATCACACACGTGGGTTCCACTCAATTTCCCACTATCACACGACCACTTCACGTGAACAATACACTGTGTGTTCCTTTCATTGATAAAAATTTATTGTCTGTTCATGAGATTACTAAGCATAATCAAGTTTTTATTGAATTTTTCCCTTTCCATTGTGTTATTAAGGATCAGCGTACGGGTCGCATTCTGGCCGTGGGTCGCTACATTGATGGTCTCTATCACCTGGACCACCACTCCATGAAATGTCTCACTGCCTCTACTTATCCATCTCGAAGTCCTATCACTCTTGCTAGGTGGCACTCTCGGCTTGGTCACCCTTCCTCTAAAATCTTACCACTATTTTGAACTCTTTCAAGTTGGCATGTACACCAACAACTAGTCTCACTTCCTCTCTCTGTACGTCATGTCAAGTTAATAAAAGTCATAAGTTACCGTTTGGCCACTCAAGTGTTACCAGCTCTGCTCCTCTTCATGTGGTGTATAGTGATGTGTGGGGACCAGCTCCCACATCCTCCATTGATGGTTATAATTATTATGTCGTTTTTGTCGATCATTTTACTCGCTATTCCTGGTTATTTCCCATTCAACGTAAATCCGATGTTCACTCAGTGTTTACTCAATTTCACAAGTTAGTCGAAAAACAATTTCAAACACCTATTCGTAATCTCTACAGTGATAATGGGGGAGAGTTTATTAAGCTCAAATCCTATCTCATGCAACATGGCATCAGCTGGTTTCCCTCCCCTCCATACACACCTCAACACATTGCCTTGGCTGAACGAAAACATCGCCACCTTACCGAAACTGCTAGAACTCTCTTACACTCTGCTAAGTTGCCGTATTCATTTTGGTCTTTTGCTTTTCAAACTGCTGCCTACCTTATCAATAGAATGCCTATTTCCCATAATTCTCCTGTTACTCCATTTCAAATGCTTTTCCAAAATTCACCTAATTTTGTTAAATTACGGGTGTTTGGGTGTGGTTGCTATCCATGGTTAAGACCCTATACACATCACAAACTTGAGCCCCGATCCAAGCTTTGTCTTTTTCTTGGATATTCCAACTCTCAAAGCTCTTATAAATGCTTTGACCCACTCACCAAAAGATTGTATCTGTCTCGTCATGTAATATTTGATGAGTCCTTGTTTCCTAGCTATCATGAGTCCCCACCTACACCTACCCCTCAAGTCTCCACTATCTCTCCTACCTCATCTTTAAACCGCACACCCCATGTGTGTTCTCCACTCAATCCAACACCACCCAACCTACTTTTATCTGACCCACCCACTACAACCCATCATATCCCACCCACTACCACCCATTCTATGGTCACTCGCTCCAAGAATAACATATTCAAACCTAAGTCTCTCAACTTAAGCACTATTCATTCTCTTCCACAATCTCTTGAACCCACCTCTGTCACCAAAGCACTCCAACACCCTCAGTGGAAAGCGGCCATGCAATGTGAATTTGATGCTCTTATGCATCATAAAACTTGGACTCTAGTTCCCCCGACATCACATATACGACCCATAGGATCCAAATGGATTTTTCGGGTCAAGCGCAACCTCGATGGCACTATTGCCAGATATAAGGCACGATTGGTTGCGCAAGGCTATGCCCAACGCCCGGGAATTGACTATACTAACACTTTTAGTCCTGTTATTAAACCTGCAACTATTCGTACTGTCTTATCTATTGCAGTGTCTCAACAGTGGTCTATTCAACACCTAGATATCAACAACGCATTCCTACATGGTAAACTTACCGAGACAGTGTTCATGCGTCAACCTCGAGGTTTTCAAGACCCAGACCATCCTACCTATTTATGCCAACTGCACAAATCCCTCTATGGTCTCAAGCAGGCCCCAAGGGCGTGGTACAACGCATTGCGTACAAGCTTAATAGCCATGGGTTTCACTAACTCCCTTGCAGACACATCATTGTTTACTCTTCGCGAAAATTCACATTTTATGTACATTTTAGTTTACGTTGATGATCTGATACTCACAAGCTCTAACACTGCTATTCTTAACAGGGTCACTCGTAACCTGGCTTCTCAATTTTCTCTCAAAGAGCTTGGTGATTTATCTTACTTCTTAGGTGTTGAAGTCACACGCACCTCCCGTGGTTTATTCCTTTCTCAGCAAAAATATGTTCGTGATCTCTTAGAACCGACGGATATGGACGGTGCCAAACCAGTCTCCACTCCATTGCCTGCCCACTTCGTTGTAACTAAAACTGACGGGACATCTCTGCTGGATCCAACTCAATATTGTCAAATTGTGGGCCGTCTCCAATATTTGAGTCTTACCAGACCAGATGTTTGCTTCGCCGTCAACCGTCTTGCTCAGTTCATGGCACACCCTACCGACATACATTTCTCTCTTCTCAAGCGTGTTCTCCGATATCTTAAAGGTACCTATATTGAAGGCATCACTATCTTCAAAACGCCTGATCTTCGCCTTCATGCTTAAACGGACTCAGATTGGGCTGGCCATCCCGACGACAAGTCCTCTACCTCTGCCTACATTGTCTTCCTTGGCCCAAACCCTATTTCATGGCGCTCTCAAAAACAACGGGCCGTTGCTCGGTCCTCCACTGAAGTTGAATATCGTGCATTAGCTTCCACAGCATCTGAAGTCGTGTGGCTCAAACATCTCCTTCATGATTTACATTGGACTGTCACCTACCCCCCTCCAATTTTTTGTGACAACCAAGGTGCTACAGCTCTTAGCCTTAACCCTGTTTCACACTCCCGTATGAAACACATAGCAGTCGACCTTCACTTTGTTCGCTCTCTTGTACACAATGGCACCCTCAACGTCATCAAGATCCATACCTCTGATTAGCTGGCCGATATTCTCACCAAGACACTTCTCAAAGCTCCCTTTCACAAGCTGCGTTCCAAGATTGGTCTCCTTGCTGGGCCCCCAATCTTGAGGGAATGTAAAGAAGATATATCAAAGCCCAATGAACCAAAGCCCACAACTAAAATCAAGTTCTGTACAACTCAATATTAGCCGTTACTCTCCAACGGATACATTTTACTTTTCTCTGTATTTAGTCTTTTGCTTGTAATATAGTTGAGAGCATAACCTCATGCTATATATTTGTATGCTATTCTCCATTCTCAGATAATAACAAATACGTTCCCAAAACCTTTTTAGAGACTAATGTTTCCAAAAATGCAATTTATCCGTAAAATTGGAGTCATTGAGACATTTTATCGAATACCTGGCAGATGAACTTCTGAACACAAGCTTCAAGAAGCAGTTTTCTCCTTCCGACCCTATGGAAAATCGTAGGTGGAGACAAATGTTCTGATAATAGTCACTACTCCAGTAATAATAGAAGACAACAATGAAGCGTCATTCTTGAACCCAACGATATGAAATAGAAGATAATTAACGGTGGCGTGCTTGATTTCTTGAAAAGCTTCTTCAACAAGTTGCAGTGTGCTTAGGTCTTCCTCCGCTCTCTTCCATAATTTGCAGCAGCCTGCAAATCACTTTTTCGCTTCCGTGATTTAGGCGGACGGCGCTGTACTCTGTTTTCCGAAAACGTTGGGGGTGGGGTGTTATGCCCAGACCTAAAAAAACACAAAGTCAACCCAAAGTGAATGGAAGTCGGGGTGTGTTTAGTAAACACTGGGTGTGACTAAAGTTTTTTAAAGTTAGTTAATTACAAATTAGGTCCAAATATTAATTGGGCTAATTTCATGGGATTTTTTTAAGTTAAGTTTTTTGTTTTTTTTTAATATTTTCAATTCAACTTGCAAACCATGCGGGTCTCGCAGTTCAAAGGTTGAACCGTGATTCTCAACGGTTTTCCATGAAGAGATTGTATAAAAGGGTTAACATAAGAATCGGCCCAGCTTCATCGAAAAAGACCTATTGAACCAATCCAACCGGTGGGCCGATTTTAGTAACGTTTTGTATGATGGTGTGAGTTAATACTCTTGCTTCGCAGCTTGTAGTGTATCGCGAAACCAACGAGGCATCAAGTATCTTTCCAAGCCTTTATACCAAGCTAAATTAATTGTGCAAGGAAAAATCATATCTCTGTATTAATTGTGTGTGTTATGTACATTTATACATTTTCTTTTACTTTTGCTCCAACACCCAAAGGGTTAGTCTCGCCCAAAGTTTTGAAAATCGAACCAATCATCGAACTAGAAAATTTATCGGTTCATGATTTATTGGTTCAATCGGGATTCTAACCGGGTTCAACATTTTATTATATATAATATATGATCATAAGAAAAATACCAAAAAAACTATATATGTAGAGTCTTGCTTTCAGCAAGATCAAACCCAATTCGTTGGGAGCATTCTTATCACAGAAGAACAGAGATGGTAATAAACAAGTTCATGGAACATCACCAATGAACATCAAAATATACAGCTTGAAATAAATAATTTGAAGAAATATGCAAAATTAACCATAACAACAACTCGATAAAAAGAAGTAAAGAACAGTGAATGCAATTGCCCAAATACATGAGTTGAATGGGAGCTGTCCAATTCATGTACATAAACTCTATCGTGTTTGAATCGACTGAACTGATTCTTCAGCAAGAAGTACCAAGCTTCCAGTCAAGCAAAGTTACATTCGAATACATTTGAGTTTTAGTTGTTAGAACCAAATCAAGATTCAATCTATTCGTTGATGGATACGTTGAATCAAGAATACAAGAGAGTTTTAAAAACAATTTTTCCATGTCCCAAAGATGAGGAAGATGATGAAGGAATAGTGGGAGAGATTGATGGAAGCTCAGCAGGAAGATTAGCCATGGCAAGAGATTGATAAATATAGTCTTTGTGTACCTCCTGTATCTCTCAATTCTCCATATACCTCATGGGAATGAATCCCGGCAAGAAGAGAAAATATCTCACCCTCAAAAAAATCCGAAAATGTCAGACTCATTTTTATCAATTTAAGTTACTAAGTTGATATTTACATATATGGACTTGGCCTAATGGGCTGGCCAAAACTTAATACAAGAATGTACCCAAGGGCATCGTACTTAAATGTGAATTAGTATCCATCTCATTATGACCCAGATACATTTAAATGAGTTGCACATAATAAATTATGCCGAATGGATACATTAAATCTAACATACTCTCATTACCTCTATAAATAGAACATCATACTCCACCTTTTCTCACAATCTCTTATTTCTATTTAATTCTCTCAATATTCTCTAATTTTTTGATACTCTCTAATTCAATACTTTCAATTATTTTAATTATCTCGATTCACCATAATTTATAATTTTTTTTATCTTATGTTGATTGTCATTTTATTTATCAATAAATTTATTTTGATAATGTTGCATTTTTTTATTTGATTTTGTAATCCTTTTCTATTGAAGGTATCCAAGACCTTCACCAACTTCAAATTGCCACTTGTTTTGGAGGGTAGTAAACTTAATTAACTATTCCGAATATTTTTACATCTTTATCTTTTTTTACAATTATTTTATTTTGCTTTTGCTATTTGCAATCTTTGAAGTTGCGTCACACTTTTTTAAAAAAAATTCACTAGACAAATGGATACATACACCAATATATTCACAAACACTAATAACTCACCTCAAGGGGATAGTGCACAAATTAAGTGGCAAAACGCGATTAATGAACAAATTAGGTTATATCGTCGTATCGTTGATTTTAATTATGTTCTCGACCATAATCATAATTTTTAATCAACTGATGATAATGATAATACATTACCACCTGATGAAAAAGTTAGGTGTGATAACACTTTGAGACGGAGATAACATCATCTAGTAGTGGGGTAGTAGAAACGAAGTCTGTTTGCAATTTATATAAACAAAAATATAGTTGTCCAATCGGTGGGAGTACTGGTCACTTAGCTAAGCATGCGAAAAAATATGTAGTTAAGCATAAATGGATTAATTTTAAAACAAAATACTATTTCACAAAGTTCGAATGCGATTCTAGCAACGTTCAATTGTAGTGATCTAAAGACTAAACATGCATTAATGAACAAAATATATATAAAAAAAAAAGTTTAATTTACACTGTTTGGAGTCCAAAAATATTACAAGTATTTATCATGCGGAAGAAGGGGAAAAATTTAGAATGGATGTTCCACATAGGTATAATGTAGGAGTAATTAGCCTAACCGAACTTGATTGAGTTTAGCTAGTTTAATTAAATATTTTCTTCGTGTTTTCTAGGATGCCACTAAATTTCTTAGTAGAAGTAATTATTGTGCGTCTCTTTTAATTATAAGACAAATATATTTAATAAGTGAAAAATATTGCTACCTCTAGGGATGTATCATGTTTGTCAAGTTGTAATTTAAATTTGCTATATATTTCTTCCTCTAATTCTTCAAACTCGTTAATTAATAGATCATCACACTCATCACCGTCATGATTATTAAATAACGATTTCATTTGTATTTAATTTCCGTTTTTTGCTTTTATAGATGAAGATTAATTAAATGCTGTTATTAACATCTTCCAATTGGTGAGACACGAAAATGGGAAAAAAATTTAAGGACGAAAATGAAATTCGACCCATAATTGAGGAACGAAAAATATCTTTTTGTAAATTATTAAGTTATGCATAGTTTAAATATATAATTTATAAAATGTAATTATCACAATGCATAAATAAAATAAGATGATATTTATTGAAGTGTTAAATGTATGTCTCCATACTAATAAGTTTTAAAATAAGTGTGTATAATTGGTGCGCATGTGAGAACTCTTTGACTGATATATATATATATGAAATCACTTGCACATAAATCAGTCAACTTTGATAATTTTTTTTACTAAATTAAGTATATATATCAATCCTTTCTCATCATTATATAAATATAAACAAAAAAATCTCGGCATGATTAAATTTTTTTTGCTTAAATTAATTGGAGGGAATCATCTCCTAACTTTATTGATTATAGCTACTCATTTGGGTGAAATTATATTTAAGATGGATTATTAAAATTAAAAATACAATAAAGTATGTTTTTCGTAAGTGTTTTAGTGAAATTGTAATTCGTTGCATTTTAAAGAATTTGACCAATGCACCACCCACACTTTATTTATGGTCATATTTTGAATGAGTGTTTACATAATCCTCTTGTGTCTTGAAGAAATTGTTCATCGAAATAATGAGTCACCATAAGTTGACTTTGCAATGAGTGGACCGTCTTTTCTTATTTCTATTTTTTAAAACATGGGGCCCATTGTGTAATCTTTGTATTGTTTATCAAATTGTTTATTGTTTTTAAAAAAAATGTGAGCCCCACTTGTATATCATTATAATATTTTATATTTTATTAAAAAAATCATTTTATACAACAATTTCAGAATAACTTTTTTATCATTGGAGCTGACATGTAGGTGTGGCAAGTCTAGTCATGAAAGTGGCGAATTATATTTTCTTTTACAAGGAAAGACAAGTTTCCTTTTTTTTTTTTTTTTTGGATCTTGCATTGGCTGGGAATGGTGGGACTGTGATTGATAAGCTTAAAATCCATGCTAACAAAGTCATGGGATGCTAATGCATACATAAAATATAATTTTATTCTCTGGTGAATTTGTGTGCTGTGAATTTTTGCTACGTACACCCTTTGTAACAACACAATGGGGTGCTCTACAATTTGGAGTCTCTATGGTTCATTTTTTCCCTTTTTTTCAGCTTTTGAATTTCTGATATATTTTTCTTTTTTTTTTCTTCAGCTTTTGAATTTCTGATGTAATGGCTCCGTTTGGTAGACAATTTTGTCAATAACGTATATACAAACAGATATGGTGATAGCGGACATGCTACACAATAATAGTAGCAGATATGCTGTCTGAATGGTTAGTAGTGTTTAATTCAACTTTTGCTGATAACATATATGTTGGGTAATATTCTAAGGTAAATTACGCACAAGAGTATTAGACATTTTAGTTATAGCAGATGCATATAAATGTCAGAATAAATAACAATTAATTTATAAAACGAAGATAATTAATTAAAATATTTATAAATATTTAAATAGAAGAGTTTCATAATATTCCGTCCTACAAATATAAAAATAAATTCAAATAAGCCCGATCAAATTTGATTTATAGAGATAATAAAATTTTCTCAATAACCCAGAAGTACGTAAGACATCATTTTTATACCAAATGAAGAACAAATATGTAATAAAAGCACAAATCAATTAACATAAGTACATAAGACGTCATTTTTGTACCAAAAATTCCTAAATCAAAAAACAAAGAACCCTAAATCGCACATCAAGAACACTATCGATTAACAATGTCAGAACTAAAAAATGGAAATAAACTGAGAAGAAAGAGTGGAGATGTGAGAATGAGGCAGAGATGAATGAAATCTCACCAGTTGTTTCCAGTTGATGGTCGGCAACGACACATGGAGGTATGCAAGTTGTGCCCTAAAATCCAAAAGTGAGAACAACACGAGTGTGTGAGATATTAGTAACGTGATGTTACAAATAAAAAGACAGGGGTATTTTCGGCTATTTAATAAATTACTGGGGACAATCTCGATAGAAAAAACAAACTGGTCTCAAAATTGTATGAAAATGGACCATTTCCAAAAGATAATATTATTGCCTCAAAATTGCCTCGGTTTTAGGGCCATAAAATGACTGTTAATCCATCATATATTGCCTCCATAATGGTCTCCCAAACGGGGCTAATGTAATGTTAAATTGGAAGTGTGGTTGGAAAAAATTGGAAGACACAGCCGATTTGAGTTTAAACTTATATAAATATCAAACTTTTTCCATTATACTCAATTAAAATGTCCCATCTTACTCCAAAATTTCAATATGTTATCTTCTTTTTTTTTTATAAATACATCACTATTTTTGTTGTGTTTTTATAAATACATTAACCTAAATTTATTATTATATCCTTAATGTATTTTGATTAAAACACACCCACACATACATCGCCATACTTGTTAAATACAACACCATGAGACATGAAAATACTTTCCCTCAAGTATGTTGAGTATCGGCCGCAGATTAACCTACTATTTAAAGTTGATGACAAAATATAATTGTTGTGCCAAGATAGTGGCATCGGTGGTTACTGGTTTAGGTGTACCATCTCGATATGATGATTAGCAAGATGAAGATGCTCATGGCAGTCTTGAGGTATGCTTAAGCATTTGAAGATACTTTGAAGAATATTCTAACTTCTGCCTTTTGACTCCAAATGATGAACTTCACACTAACTGAATTTTGGATTGGAATGGAATTATTCTCTATTTCTGCATCTAGAAATATAAACTATAATGGAGTTTTGTAGATTGTTTGTGTGTCAAAAGTGTAGTTTAGACAGATGTAGTTGAGTTCGCTGCATTTTCATTCAAAGCTGTTTTTATTGTGTGTATTTCAGGAATGGATCCCAACTTTCGAACTTGCCATGCCTGACAAACTTTGCTCGAGGTGCAGGGACGAGGCCAGAAAATTTTTGTAGCAGGGTCAAAAGAAAATTAAACTCAATAATTCTTCAACAATCAACAAGTATCAAAACCAATTAACCAAACTAATCAAAGTACAAAATATGTGGAGATCAAACTAAGATTACCTTTGGCTATAAGTAGTAAGCTCCATGCCTCCACCTATGCCTTAGGTACTTAGCCGGTCAGCCCCTACATTTGAGGAGATCAAATTAGGATTAAAATGGATATATAACTTATCTAGTCATATTATCATAATTGAAATAAAAATCAAAAAAAAATATACTCGACTATAGTTGCACTCGGAGTGGTCTCATTGTTTGAAACCGTTGAATGTAGCATTGTGTCATTTGTGTCAAGTCATTACTAAAAATTCCAAATTCTAGTATATATGTTCCAATTTTCACAAGGGTGTAACCAATAAACCAAATAATCAATTACCATTCAATTAAACAACTATCAAGATTCAAGAACATGATTTTCTACAAATAACAACTTAACAAGTTACATGTCAAATAATTAAGAACTATCGAAATTTTAACCAAGTACAATAAATGAATCAAAGAATTACCTAAAGAATGACCCAATTTGAGGCTTAGAGGCTTTGAGCAAATTGCTTGATCTTTGATTGAGCCCTAATAATCATATGAATCAATAAGCACAAAATTGAACAAGACATAGAGTGATTCATACTTTACAAGGCTAGTTGACAGTTGGCACATGCAACTCACTCACCACTTGTGTAGACTGTGTAGTTGTGTTCTCGTCTTCTCGATTCGCCTTGGTGGGTGGTGTTCTTGTCTACACGTATATGGAGTCTTGACTGAGTTTTTCTAATTTTACTTTTGTTTCTCTCGTGTTAGATATTGTAGATGTATATGACAACTTCAATTGGGCTTGTAGTTAAACAATGGAGTTGGACTTTTGAATTCTACTTGACCTAATTAAGGCCCATATTTTTAAACACATGAATTTATAAATTAGTCACTTAGGCTTTTACTTAAACACATAAATTGATCAACTCTAAAGGCCCATATTAGTCACAATAATCATATTTAGATTATATATATATATATATGTATATGTATATGTATATGTATATTAGATTTGTTTTTGACTTTTCCAATTGACCCCCCAAGCCATACGCCTAGCTTCGTCCTTGATGAGGTGCATGTGCCGCCCAACAGTCCGACCAACTCCTCCTAATGAACAAGTGGACCTTGCAATTAAAATTGGGGTGGCAATTGGTGCATGGTGGAGCGATGGCTGGTGGTGGTGGGAAGGGGTTGTGACGGCAACTCCATTGATGATAATATGCGAGTTTATTTCCTGGTATTTAACATCAAATTTTCTTTTTTTTAAAAAAATGATGTGTTTTTTTTTAGTCATTTTGTTAAAAGACATTATTGTCTAAAAATTAAAAAAATTTATGAGGTTGTATTTAACAAAAATAGTAGTGTATTTAACCATTCTTTGTTGTATCGCCCTACTTTCTCCGAAGTCCAAACTCTTCACCCTATTGTTGCTAGACGTCTTCACATGTTATAAATGTTAATGTTGAGAGTTAAATTGAATTCTCGAGTGCAATACATCTTATGTTGTTTCTCAAAAAAATACATCTTATGTGAAATTAATTGTACAAAACCTTAATCTAGTAGTGTGTGGCAAATAAAATAATCAAACAATTCAATGACTCGTAGGATTGTCTAAACGGTAAAAGTTTATAATAAGGCCTATTATTAAGTGTATGGTCTCATATTCGCATGGTTGTGACCATCAAAATTTAATTTCATATTGAATCTACAAAGTGTAAACTTGTAAAAGAATTTTAGTGTGGGCTTGGTCTGTCCCTGCGTGTACTTGGTTTGTGTTTCTTGTGTGGGTTATTTATTGTATTTGTACTTGTACTCTAAAAAAAAGGAATTTTAGTGAGATAAAATAATTAGTGAAAAAAGATGATCTAACCGTCATAACAAACATGAACGTAGAGAACAAAACCAGACTACCAGAGAGCGAGTCCTACGTGTTCTTAAAGGGCGCATATATATTGCACTTGCCCGCCTACTTCTCCAAATTCAAGCTCTTCTGGTTTTGTGATCTGAAATCCCTTAATGTATTCACAGTGATTTCCATTTCGAGTCTCAAATTGTTTTCATGAATCTGATTTTGCGTCGTAAGAGAATCGATCGTCGTCAACAATGTCGTTCTCCTCGAGTATCGGAGATTCTGCAGAGCTGGAGGGCAATCTCACCCTCGGCGACCGCCTTAAGGTCTTCAAGAGTTCCAACTTTGATCCAAACGCCTATTTCACCTCCAAATGCCAGACCATGAACGAGAAGGTCTCTTTGATTTTGTTGTCTCGTTCCATCTAATTACTTCTTTTTTCTTCCCCTTTTTCCAATTGAAGAACGATTTGATGTTTCAAAGAATTGTAGTGGCCGAAGATTGCGAGATTGAATGTTTTTTCTGTGCATTGATAATGATTAATGTTGACAGGAGATAAGGCACTTGTGCTCATACCTTGTTGAGCTAAAAAAGGCCTCCGCCGAGGAGATGCGCAAAAGTGTTTATGCTAATTATTCAGCCTTCATCCGGTGAGCATGGTAATTTGAGATATGTGAATTGATGTTTTCGGAGATATGCTTTATACTTCCACATAGAGGCACCTGAAAGTTATTTAAGGAATTGGAGATAGTGATTTTAATATTTCAATATCAGTTTGCTGTTTCAGGTTGTATGTTTCTTCCATATGTGACAAATCGGACAATATTACATTTACAGTTGACGCATCCTCATAAATGTTGTTAACATGTATGCAAAACACAGCTAAATGAGGTTGCTTAGGTGCAGTATTGATGATCTTTGTCTATGAAATACAAAACTATCTATGTTAGTTTTTATTTGCAGCACATCCAAGGAGATTTCAGCCCTTGAGGGGCAGCTTCTTTCAATGAGAAACCTTCTATCAACACAAGCAGCTTTGATTCATGGTTTAGCTGAAGGCGCAATCAGTGATGCCTTGTGCGCTCGTGCTGATGATTCAACAGAAAAGGACACCTCCAAAGCTGAGAATAGGCAACTTTCCAAGATAGAAGATTGGTTAACAAATTTCTTGGAGACCCTTGAAGTTCTATTGGCTGAAAGGAGAGTTGATGAAGCTTTGGCTGCCCTGGAACAAGGAGAAAGTGTAGCCAATGAAGCTAATGACAGACATGCATTGACTCCAACAGCACTCATCTCATTGAAGAACGCCATTACAGAACAGAGACAAAAACTAGCTGATCAGCTTGCAGAGACCACTCGCCAACCTTCTACACGTGGTGTTGAGCTTCGTTCAGCTGTCCTAGCTCTGAAAAAACTTGGGGATGGTCCCCGTGCCCATACATTGCTACTCAGTTCTCACCATCAGAAGTTACAGTCCAGCATGCAGAATCTTCGTGCATCAAGTGCTTCATATAGAGGAGCATATGCTGCTGCACTTTCTCAGCTTGTTTTTTCAACCATTGCACAAGCAGCAAGTGATTCCTTAGCAGTTTTCAGTGATGAACCCGCATATTCCTCTGAGCTCGTAAGTTGGGCTGTCAAGCAAACTGAGGCTTTTGCCCTTCTTTTAAAGAGACATGTTTTGGCTTCATCGGCAGCTTCAGGAGATATGAGAGTTGCTGCGGATTGCATGGAAATATGCTTGGGCCACTGTTCTTTATTAGAAGTTCGTGGATTGGCCCTTTCTCCAGTCTTACTGAGACTTTTTCGGCTCAGCATTGAGCAGGCATTGAGTGCGAACTTAAAAAGAATTGAACAGAGCAGTGCTGCTCTGGCAGCAGGAGATGATTGGTTGCTTCTGCATCCACCAGTTGGTGCACGTCCATTATCTTCGGCTGCTTCTCTTGGCAGCACAAATACATCACAGCCAAAGCTTTCAGCCAGTGCTCACAAATTTAATTCAATGGTTCAGGTGATTAGTTGTGTTTTCTGTTTATAATTTATTCCTCCCTTAGTGTTACGTTTGAATTTTTACTCCTTTAGTTAGTTTGCTACTGCTTGAACTGATTTGGGAACAAAAGCTTATTTGCTTAATCTATTGCACATTGTTGCGATAGTTTAGTTCAATAGTTTTACATTTTGAATTGAATTATTCTAAGTTCCATTTTCTTTCGATTCGTACTCAGGTGATGTAAAATCCACTAATTTTACCATCATCTTTGAGTTCAGGAATTTCTTGAAGATGTGGGACCCCTTGAGAGCCTTCAGTTGGACAGTCCTGCATTGGAAGGCGTTCTACAAGTGTTCAACTCTTATGTCAATCTGTTAATAAACGCACTACCTGGTTCACTAGAGAACGAGGAGAACTTGGATGGCTCTAGCATTAAAATTGTTAAAATGGCAGAAACTGAAGCCCAACAGATAGCTTTGCTAGCTAATGCATCATTGTTAGCCGATGAGCTGCTACCAAGGGCTGCCATGAAGCTTTTGCCATTGTCACAGTCTAATCGAATGGATGATAACTCTAGAAGAGCTTCAGACAGGCAAAGCCGTCTTGTAGAGCAAAGGGAATGGAAAAGGAGGCTTCAACGTTCGGTAGATCGATTGCGAGATAGCTTCTGCAGACAACATGCACTTGACCTAATCTTCGCAGAAGATGGTGATGTCCGTCTCAATCCTTATATCTACACAAGTATGGATGGAGGTGGAGAAGAGCCTGAATGGTTTCCATCTCCAGTTTTTCAGGTAATAAATTCTGCTATGCAATTTTATTTTATTCGCAATATTGTTGTTTTTCCTTATGGAATAAGGACAATGTAATAGGTTCTGATATCCTAGACAACTAAAACATGCCAGAAATATTTACCTCAAGACTTGCTGATCGGTGCCATGGATTTTAATGCAGATCAATACTCGTGCATACAACAAAGCATAATAGTTTAGCAGCTTAGTACTTGCCAAAAAAAAGTTTAGCAGCATAGCTCCCTTTTTATTTATGTTGCGATTCACATCGTCATGATCCTTACAATTGGTTTAACGCCACATGATCTGAATTTTCCATATCATTGGGTTTGGTTTAGTGCGAGTAATTTTTTCTATACATTCATTTTTCTGGGGAAAATGGTGGAGGAAACTGTAATTTTAGAAATTATGGTATTTGGTTCTTTATATAACTTACCAGAAAATTTGTTTTGTTTTATGGATCACACTCCAGTATGTGAGTAAATTTCCTTTTATTTCTTTCAATATTACACGCGCCATAAGCTCTAGAGAAAATTAGATGGCATACAAAGAGAGAAGAGAAATTTTATGAAGAAATTAATAAAACAGGTACTAAATCCTATCAGGAGTTTTTTTTTCCTTTTATTTTCGCAATGCACCCTAATTACCAGCCACCTATAAATTATAATAATGAACTATAAAATATCCATAAAGTTGATGCATGTAAAGGATTACCACTACTTTCTTGAGATGGTTTATTTTTCTGTAGATTTGGCTGCTTGCATTATTATTATGCTTGCATTTAGATAGCACCTTCAATGTCACTCCCCCCATTCTTATGTGGCTAGCCTTTTGCTCACATCAAATTCTTTTTTAGAACTTTGGTTTTCCTTGAGAATTCATCACGAACTACACGTATGATCAGGAACTATTTGCAAAACTAACTCGGATGGCAAGCCTTGCGACAGATATGTTTGTGGGTAGGGAAAGATTTGCAACAGTCCTACTAATGAGACTTACAGAGACAGTGATCCTGTGGCTTTCTAATGATCAAGGCTTTTGGGAAGAGATAGAAGAGGGGCCAAAGCCTTTAGGACCTCTTGGCCTTCAACAGGTACATTAATTTAATTTACGAATATGTTTGTTTTAGTGAATTGATTTGACATACCTTCCCACAATGAAACAGGATTACAGGCGTCGAGTTGCTGTGCTAAATAAGTAATGTTTTACATCCTTGTTGCAGCTTTACTTGGATATGGAGTTTGTGTTGCTCTTCACATCCCAAGGTCGTTATTTGTCTAGAAATTTACACACTGTCATCAAAAACATTATAGGAAGAGCTATTGAAGCAGTATCCGCAACTGGAATAGATCCTTACAGGTACATTTAGCTGGCATATATATATTTGTTCTATTTTCTTATATACATGCTATAAAAAATTGTTGTTCAGAGGATGTGGGCAGATCAACAGCCTACTGGATGAACTTTTTATTTTGTATTCCCTCACAAGTATTTGTTTTAGCAGTGTATTGCCGGATGATGAAAATTTTGCTGAAGTTGCACAGATAGCAATCAAGATGCTTACAGGGAAAGCCAACTTTGGTACTATGGAACGAGATGTTACTAGCCCCACTGCATCCCTATCAGCCAAATCTGTCTCGTCAGTCCACTCTCATGGCAGTAACTAGAGTTTGCTCATTAACTATCCGAAGCATGTCGCGGAACGGAAGGACCAGGTTTTTTTTGTCAATGTTGATGTTTTCTACCATGTTACGTGATTTGAAAGATAGCCACAATCGTCCACTCTCCAATTATCCATTGAGAAGTGGCATTCTCACTCCCCATTTTAGTAATCACACCCTCTAATCATTGGTTTGTATTTTTTTATATTATTTTATGTTTGATTTGATATTTAATTCTGTTGATTGGCGTGTGATTTTACATTAGATTCACATTCTCATAATTGGTTTTTCCACCCCCAACAATTAAATAAAGTAACTTATTATATCACATTAAGTAGATTGGTGTGTACATTTAATGTATGCTGCAAATTGTTCACTGTACGGAGTGGCCCATTCGTTTGTAGAATCATACCTATATCTAAACCATTGAATCATAATTTTGGAAGAAGCTTGATTTATTGCCTTGCGCCCTTCAAGATCATGATGATATTAGTTGCAGCATTGAGTTACAGATGTTCACGAAACAGTTTGAACAAAAGTCCAGGACTGGTATATTGAACATATCAACTCGTCGTGATCCGTCTGCATTCGAGTGGTTTAGATATAGGTTGACAGATGATTACCCGATGCCTCCTATTATGATTCAGTGGTTTAGATATAAGAATGATTTTGCAAACGAATGGGTTACTCCGTACAGTGAACAACTTGTAGCATATATTAAATGTACCATTCAATCTACTTTAATGTGATATAATAAGTTACTTTATTTAATTATCGGGGGTGGAAAATCTAATTATAGGGGTGGGAAAACTAATTATGGGAATGTAAATCTAACGTAAATCAAAAGAATTAAATATCAAATCAAACATAAAATAATATTTAAAAATACAAACCAATGATTGGGGTTGTGAGATTACTAAAATGATGGGGTGATAATAACACTACTCTTATCTATTAGCCTGCCTCTCAGGTCTAGTTTCAAATTATTCTATTAAATGATGTACAGCTTGCCTCCTCTATCTACAAGTGAGCATATCACTTCAACCACCCACACGCTCAGTTGCCATAATTTTTGATAGGCCTAAAAGTTCATCCAAGAGATTAAGAGCATTCACAGTAGCTCCTCTGAACAGATTCTCTAAAATATAGTAATATGAGTCATGTTATAGTTTTACAGAATCACAATTCAACAGCACTCCACAACATCTCCTTTAAATCATCTTCTATAACTTAAAATATTCATTTTTTCAATCACTTTTAAAATCTTTTATGTTTAATTTTTATCGATTGCATTATACATTAACAAATATATTTTTGACAATATCATTTTTAAAATTAAATAATATATAAAATAAAGACAAAAAATATTACATATATATAGAATTTTCAGTCTTCCGAGGTGCCTACAGCTTTCTAGTGATCCCTATTGGTGCATGCTTTGGGGGAAAAAACTGCTTAAGAATCTCAGAACAAACAAATTCAATCCAATTGAAAATAGTAATGAACTAATAAAAGATATAATTGATTGATAAAATTCACAAAATTGAATTTTAATGCAAACAAATTCAATCCAATTGAAAGTACTACTCAACAAATAAAAGATATATTTGATTGATAAAATTTTCGGCCTGTAACAAACAGCGGTTCGGGTCAGAGAAAAAAAATTAATTAGTCGAAAACACAAAAATATTCCTCTAATAACTATAAAATGGCTAGTTTAGGGGGTATTTTTGTCATTTCACAATACAAGTTAAAACATTATCAAAAAGATCAAAATACTATTTCCAACAACTATAAAACCACTAGTTTTAGAGGTATATTAATAAAGTACATTAAAAAAAGTTTAAATAACTGTAAAGACCAAAATAACCCTACAAATATTCAAAAAGATCAGTTTCTGGGGATATTTCGGTCGACACAATTAATACCCATTAGCTCTATAAATGCCACTACATTTCTCTCTAATTGTATCTAATACTCTCAATAATCTTCAATTTGCAATACTAACATTTGCAATACTTTCAATTGTTTTAATTCTCTTAATTCACCACATTTGGAGATCAAGTGTTGAAAGTTAATTGGATGGATAAGTTTGTCTTATAATAATTGTCATTTGATTTAGTCAATATATTTATCAATAAATTTTTATTGATGATGTTGCATTTTTATGAGTTTGTAGTACTTTTCATTAGGGATATTCAAGTGTTTTACCAACTTGCCACTAGTTTTGAAGGGTGGTAAACCAAAATGACTCTTCCAATTTTTTTTTTATACATTTATATCTTTTTTGCAATTGTTGTGTTTAAAAGTTAACTAAATAATGTATCCATACAACAACACATTCACACACTTACTAAACACTTTTTTGGATAGTCCACAAATTAAGTGGCAAAACGCGATTAATGAACAAATAAGAGTTGTGCCGAGTAGGAATCAGCATTTGGCCTGCAGGCCGAGACTTGCCCGAGCCTGTAGGCCAAAGCCCGGCCCGAGCTAGAATTTGAGTGGGCCTGGGCAGCCCAGCCCTATGCCTCAGGCGGGCCTGGGCTCCATTTCTAGGATCGAGCCTGGCCTGAAGCCCGACCATTTGGGCCAACTTTGGATCGGCCCAAGCCCGATAACACCAATCCTCTTCTCCTGACTTTAGTAGGCAGTAACCCAGTTCTTCTCTCCTCTGCAACTCTGCCGCCTCACTATGTCAGAATAGTTGCCCGTTGGACTAGCAGCAGTAGGCTAGGCTTAGCTGTTTGTTTGCCCATTGGACTAGCCGGCTACTGCTAGGCTTAGCTGTTTGTTTATGGAAAAGAAGTCTTGCAGAGTTGCAGTGTGAAGGCAGAGCAGAGAGTCAGAGACAAGAGACTTCAAATCCGACCGTTTGCTACAACTCCAAGCCTCCAACGTTCATCAATCTACGGGCTACGACTACAAGGCTACAACTACAAACAATTGAAACAACTAAACAAGCGTACAAATACCCCCCTTTCACATTTTTTATTCTTCACAAATCACAATCACAAATCAATCTACTCATACGGTTACAATCTTACAAAGTTACAAATCTACCTCAGTCCTCACAATTTCTCTAATTCACAAATCAAAATCACAACTCACTGAGTCACCGTCACAAGCTCTCTGCTCTGAAAGTCTGAATCCACTTCTTACTTCCCCACGACTTCTTGCTACAGAGGGCCGACGACACTTGGAAGACAACTCTCTGGACTTTGCTCAGTCGCTGTGAGCCTGTGACTACTCTTAGCTCTCAGCTCTATCGAACTTGCTTGTGAACACTGCTCTCATCCGTGACGACTGACGTAGTGACTCGTGATTCATGAAGTTGGTGAAGATATCTCTTCAATTTGGTTATCTAATTATCTTTAAATCCTAACTTCTTAAGTTCGTATAATATTCTGTAACTCGTCTAATATGAGATATATATCAGATATTCAATTTTAGATAATTTGTTAATTTTCTTTTATTAATTCATTGTTATGAAATTTATTTAATCAATACAGATTACAGAAACAATACGACAATACCTTATACCTACTACCATACCAATTACCTAATACCAATATACATACTTATACACTATTAATCTATTATGAATTTATGATTTATAATTGTATTTATATAATTATATGTTTAACACTACCTATTTTTTTGTTAGGAGAATGTCAATTGCAATTTGTACAAGCACTATTGAGCATTGGCAACTCATCTTCAACTTATTGTAGAGAATTAAATTGTTGGGGTAATTTCTTATTTATATTTTCTTGCATGTTTAATTTGCTTAATTGTTTTAGTATGGACCCTAGGCATAATGGTGATCACCCTACCACTATTGATGATGAAGAATTAATTATGAGGGAATCCATAGGATCTCCCACTAATCAAATTCCAAATGAGGGCACTTCTACTTCTACTGCTAAAAACAAAAAGTTGGGTCGTAGTGATGCATGGTTGGCTTTTGATAAACTTATAGTCACAAATGCAAATAATGTTAGAGAAGTGAAAGCAACATGTAAAACTTGTGGTAAGCTTCTAAGTGGTGGGTCGGGTGGAGGTACTAGTAATTTGAAACTTCATTCTGCAAGATGTGGACAAAATAGTAATGTAGACATAAGAACACAAATGCAATTAAATATAGATAAAAATGAAAATGTTGCTAATTTTCAATATGATGAAACACATGCTCATGAAGAGGTCATAGATTATATGGTTAGAGCCGAAAAACCATTTACTTTTGTTGAAAGGCATGATTTTACTGGTATGATTCAAAGAGACATTAATCCTCAATATTATGGTTTTTCTGCTACAACTGCAAAAATAAAATCCATAGATAGATTTCAAAATCAATTTATTGAATTGAAAAAAAAATTCAAAATTTTGATGAAAATTTTTGTCTTACATCCAATATATGGATTTCTCTCCAAAAAATGAGTTATTTATCATTGACAGCTTATTATATTGATAATGAATGGAATTTGAATAATTGTGAGTTTTAAAGTGTTAGAGTCTCCTCATACAGGTTTTTCAATAGCTTCTGTAATTGCTCAAGAACTTGAGAATTTGGGTATTAGTTAAAAAATATTTTCAATAACATTAGATAATGCAAGTAATAATGAATCAACTCAAAGAACTTTGAAACGTTATCTTATGCTACTTTTAGGTGGAAACTTATTTCATGTTCATTGTTGTGCTCATATTTGTAATTTGATAGTCCAAGATGGTTTACGCATTTTATCTTGTCTCATTGAAATAATTAGAGATATTGTCTTATGCATTAACTCATCTGTTTCTAGATATGAAATGTATAAAAATTGTTACGTAAAATTACAGACGATGAGGAAAAACATTCCTCTAGATGTTCCCCATCAATGGAACTCAACATTTGAAATGTTAAGAGTGGCAACAAAATATCAGAGAATCGTTGATTTATTTTGCATAGAATTGAAAGAAAAACACCCTAATTATAATATACAATTACCTAGCGAATTTGATTGGACAATTGCTCATATTATTAGAGATTTTTTGGATATTTTTAATAAATCTAATCTACTAAATATTTTGTTCAATTTAGTATCCTTCATCTTCTCGAGTAGTTATGCAATTAACACATATTTGTATGACATTTAAACGATTTTCACAACTTGATACTTTTAAAAATGCTTTATTTGCCATGAAAGAAAAGTTTTCAAAATATTTTGATCATTTGCCAAACATATTCAGTATTGCTATGGTTATGGATCTTAGGTGTAAGGTTGATGCTTTAAAATTATGGTTAGAGACATTATATGATGACGATATCATTAAAGTCAAATCACAAATAAATGAAATAAATACTACTTCAATTATCTTATCAATACAAAATCAATTTGGAGAACATAGACCACCACATGATATTCCTGCTTCGAGTTCTTCTTCCTCGTCTAGTGTATTAGGAGGTTTTGCATTGCTAAAGAGTAGATGAACTCAATCATCTACATCATCTAGTGGGTCCACTTTTGAATTGAAAAGGTATCTTGACCAACCTATGATTGATATTGAGGATAATCCTGATTTTGATATATTAGCCTGGTGGAGAACACAAGAGCACAGGTATCCTTTACTCGCTAAAATGGCACGTGATCTACTAACTGTTCCAATTTCGATCGTAGCATCAGAAGCAACTTTTAGTGCAGGTGGGAGAGTTGTATCACAAACCCGAAGCAGCCTTGGTCCACAAACCATAGAAGCATTAGTCTTTCTTAAAGATTGGAGTTTAGCAAATTAGAGACTACAAGAGGAGAAACGAGTAGCTGAACTTGCTGAAGAAATGAATGAGTTAAAGTTATCAAGACCAGAATGGATTGAAGATAGTTCTACCGATACTAATCAATGATTAGTCATAGATAATAAATTGTAACTTTATAATTATGTATTTATAGTCAAAGAGACTAGAGTGATACAAATGATTAAAAGTATATTGTATATAGGTGTCAACCTAGTTGGGATGTATATATAATATATATGATGCAATTTCACTCTTTATACTGAGGGCAACTGCTCAGCCAATCAACCATTGTACTTCTCTAATGTTGGTCGGGATTCCATATGAAGGATGGCATCTACCTTCTTAGGATTGGCCTCAATCCCTCTTCTCATCACTAGGAAACTGACAAACTTTCTTGAGCTGATGCAAAATGCATATTTGCCTGGATTAAGATTTATTTGAAACCTCTCCAGTGTGTCAAAGATATTTTGCAGGTCAACTAGGTGTTCATTGCCCCTTTTTCTCTTGACAACCATGTTGTCTATATAAGATTCAATTTTCTTACCGAACTGGTTGGAGAAAACATGGTTAACAAACCACTGGTAGGTTGCTTTTGCATTCTTAAGTCCGAAAGGCATTACCTTATAATTAGTATGTCCTTTCTGAGGTGATGAATGAATTGCTATCCTCTTCTTCTGATTCCATCTTTATTTGGTCAATCTACTTCAAGATTTTATGTTGAGCTGATGTGTGATGACCTCTACACTTATACCTGATATTTGATTTGCACTCCACACAAAGCCTTTAACATTGTTGAGGAGTAAGGTGGTCATATCCTTTAGTAGTTTGGCAACACCTATTCCTTTCTTGCTATTGATTCACCACTCTTGATTGTTGCTGAAGCTGTAACTGACCTTTGCTCAATGGTTGCTTCACGTTTGTCAAGTCTAGAGGACTTCGACTCTTTTTGTCGGTAGGAATTAGATGATTGGTTATTCGTAGCTTTTACTAATATCACGTTTATTCTCGTAGCTTTTACTAACATGCACTCCTGTATTCAAAAAAAAATCATTCTCCAATTGTCGTTGTTCTATCGATATTGGAGGATTCTCAGTTGAAGCATACTGTAACCCCCAATTGTTGAGGTGCCTCCAAATATCTCACCAAGTATGTTATAATGCTCTCAACTTTCTTTCCTAAGTGACATGCACTCTTTATTATTTTCTGCAATAATTCAAATAATAAATGTTGGCATGCAAATTCTTAAGCAATTATAAAAAGTAAAGTCTTGATATTACATACCTTTGTAAAATTCACCCCACACTTCTTCAGAAGCATTGAATAAACAATTGAATTGAAAAAAGTGTTGGACAAAAAGGTCCTACATTTTAGTTTTAATGATTGTACCTTACCATGCCATTTGATTCAATACATCATATGTTGAATTTGAGTGTTGTATGAAATCGATTTTCATTAAAGTATTTTAAACCTAGCTAGTTCATGAAAACTCAACAATCATTTTTGTATTAAATTAACTTTGATTAAGCTGAAATTTGTTAGAAATCTTAGTATAACTTTACTTTCTGAAAATTGAGTCTCATGGGACAAAGAATCGACTTAATCCATTACCCCATACAGTGGAAGACGCAAAATTCGAACTCACTAAAGGCACAACTAAGTAGCAGGGGTTTGGGAGTAGTGCCCCCAAAAAATTTTTATCAGGTTATTCATATGGCATGAAAATAATGACTAATAATAGTTTCAAACATTTGAACTTGTCAATTGTATTTTACAGGGTTATTTATACGATATATACGACATAGTATGTATTTTACGTACTCACATCGGTTTACAAATACCAGTGTGAGTGAAAGAGTGAGTATAAAATAGAAGATGACCAATCATATGAGAGAGATAAAAAAAAGACTACAACCCTTAGTTGTAATTTTAAAAATTCGGTGGGGACAAACTGGAGTTCATTGGGGACTTAATATATATATATATATATATATATATATATATATATATATATATATATATATATATATATATATATATATATATATCTTCGTGTATGTACACTAATAGTTTTTTTAAAAAGTCAATGGGGGCAAGTGCCCACACTCACTTCCATGTAGGTTCGCCTCTGGATCCATACCAGTAGAAAGAAAAGCATTGGAATTAATATGCCATATTGCCATGGAGAGTTGATCCACATCTGCCGATCGAGGAATAACACATCCAAGGAATAACTAATCTCACAAAACTCAAAATAAGAAGCAAAGACTGAGATGAGGTGTAACATTTCAAAAATTTGATGACCAATGGTTGACTGCCACGTGTAAATAGGTGGTGTCAACATGTTGAGTAGATGCCAGTAATAAATAAAATTTTATTTTTATGGGTAGAAGAAGTATGTGTAGGTAATTGAGCTTGGTTAGATTAAGTTGGTTTGGTGGAAGTCATGGGATGGTGAGTACGTAAGATTTGAACTAAGAAATTGTTTAGATTGGTTCAAGTGAAAATGGATTTATTATTGGATGAGTACAAAATAGTGGACATTGTTTTGGTTAGGAAAATTAGTGAAAGAGGGCCAAGTTATATATATATATATCTACGGTATGGGATTAGTTGTGAGAATGTTGTCTTGGTTGTGAAGTGATGAGATGAAGGGGATACATTGAAAGGAATAAGATGCTAAAGGTCATTATTTTATGTAATATTCAAACTCGATTTATTTATTTGAATAAAATATATTTAGCATTTAAATGAGAAAAGACATATTGACATCAATGTCTTTTATTCTATATGGTATATGAATTGGTGTGTAGAGTCTAGGCTTGCATAAGGAAGATTAATTCATAAGTTCCTATCGAATATAAGTAAGCGATCACAGCTAAGACGGAATTGGACAAACTGTCGGCTTGGCTGTGATATAGTATTTCAGTATACCTATCTTGGTTACTGAGAGCGACAAAGCTTGAACTTACTATACCAGTACACTTGGAGTGTATTGATCAGGACTACGTGTGAGTCAATTTTTCTAATCTGATTATATGAAAAATTGTACACTCACACAGACGTTATAGAATTGTTCATATTCTTAATTTATTAAAGATTATTAATACATATGCATTTAATGTACGAGACTTTGATTTACTACAGGGTGAAGTCCTTTTGTGCAGGCCAACAAACATCAAGTGAGTTGGGTCACCGCATTAAATGTACGATGGAAAATAATTTGTTAATAAAATTCACGTCCAATTATAGATTGATGATACCCTCTTGAGAATGCTTATAGGATTTGAGATTGTGTCAAAATCCTGTAGGTGGATTTTTAATTAATCCGACACATTCAAATAAGTTAAGCGGTAAGCTCAAAAAAATATTTAAAGATGTCAATTAAATATTATATGTCTGTGACATATTTAATTGACGGGTATCTGTAACTTAAAGTAAGGAATTTTATGAACAAATATAATGAAAGGCTCAGATTTAATTTGCGATCAAACGGGGAGTGCAATTATAATATTTTAGTGGAATATATTATAATTTATGAATTATAATTATGTCCATGGGTTTGGACTGATAATTAAATTCATACGAAGCTCATGTTTTATTTTTCCTAGTTGGTCCCCACTGTAGCTCAGAAGCCCAATACTAGAAGATACAGGAATACCCAAAACGGACTTGAATTACGAGAAGGAGAGGCTTAGGGGCCGACCCACCTAGGGAGGAAACCCTAGGTGTGGCCAACCCTATAAATACACACATAGTGTGTGTTTTGTTAATACAAATTTTGAGACACCAGTTGGCCTCCCTACTCTCTAATCGTTTCCACTAGTTTTGGTTTGTGTTCTTTAGGTTCTTGAAGAAAAGGGACCACTCTCTCAATCCAAGTTTGGGAATTGGTGCATACGGTGGAAGATCCGTAGGTTTGAACTTAGTATCAAGCTTGCCGACTCCATCTTTCGTTCCTGATTATTAGAGATCAAGTCAGAGAGATCTCAAGGTAAATAATCTACTTGCAATTAATTGATATATGGTTTATGTCATGGTAATTAGTATTTGATAAGAAATTTTTGAAACTTGTTTAGCTATCGTTTATGCCTATGAGGTCCTTATACGCTTACGCTTCCACGAGTTGCATGTTTCCAACATACATAAGGTTGCTAAGATTTATGTCACCATTTAAAGGTTCATTCTAGGCCATAATAGGTAGGTTAATAATATAATTAAGAGGAATTTTTAATGCCATAGAAGGTGAGAATGTTTGGGCATCCAAAGGATTGATAGATTTAATGGAGTGACCTATAAAAAGGATGAATGTTTGGTCTTGTACAAATCCTCTAAAAAGGGATATTTCAGAGTAGAGTTCAGGAGTTGATTGTCATTAACTTGTTCGATGTTTAGGTAATGGGTCAAATCATATCAAGGTTTTGTTCAAAGATTTATTTTATGGTAAGTTTTTCTGTTAATCAATGATTAGTAAGCATATTGTGATTTTTGTGTAGGTCGTAGATAAGCACAAGAGAGTGTGTATAGTTTGGTTGGTTTGGTTGGCTCACGATTGTTCATAGCACGAGAAAAAAAGTTTTTGGGCAATTGTAAACAAAGAAAGGTCGTTTCGCTAGTTCACTACCATTTTATCATTAAGTATTGCAAATTATGGCTCCACTTTGCTCTTTCTTGTTAGGAAATAACATTTAGAATGAAAAGTTTGGTTTCTGTACATTGGATTGAACCAGATAGAGTGACATCGTTATCTATGTTAAATATATTTTTTTATTTAGAAAAAAATATATTGATAAGTCTGTGTTGATTATATGGTTAACATGAATAGTGGTTTAGAATTTGTTCTCGTGGGATGTTCGGTTATCTTGAAAATGATGATGAGGTAAATTGCACGTGTTGCATGATTCGGTTTATTGGGTAATGGTATGAGATGGGTAAAATTATTTTTAAACAAGGTGGTGTTTGTGATAAGAACATGGGTTGGTGAGATGGGTTCTTGGTGATTAGTATATTTTGTATGGTTTTGTTTGGTGTTGATTAATGACTTAGTGTTATTTGTGATGTATGTATTTTATTTAATTAAATAGGATAAGTGGACCGAGGTCATGATTTGGTGTTCGACAAACATAAAGGGAAAGCAACCGCTTAAGGATTTAGTAGGCGTTAACAAGGTGAGGCGCCCTTGTGTTATAATATGTTAAATATTTTTATTGGCCTTTTATAAAATGTTTTATAAAAATATATATGAAACTTGTTTTGATTCTATGTTTGCTCAATTTTATGAAAGAATTGTTTACCAAAGAAAATAATCATTTTTGAGATATATATCTATGGATTAAATATTTAAGGATTAACATAACCGATTCCATAAATAATTGAGTTGAGTTTGTATTCACGTATTGTTTCCTGCCCAATTTATCCAACGTCAAGTGAAAAATTTATGTGCGCACGGGCCTGACAATCCGAGTTTAGATTTATATCAGAGGTCCAAAAAATAAACTTGTGTGGTGTCATTTTCGGTGAAAATTTCAAGTCGGTACCACATGTGAAACTTTTGGACACTTAAGTCCAAGTCAAAATTTTTTATCCCTCTAAGGTACCACTAGTAGGCTAATTACATATTTATCCTTGCGATGCCTTCTTCATCCTCACAACAACTACACTTTTCCCCTCTTTCTCTCTTTCCTTGGTATTGCATGTTGGGCTTCAGCCTAAACTGAAGCTCACATCATGACATACATACTCCGACCTTCCATCACCACAAATGGTTGTTTGTTTGGCCTAAAAACAATTGGAATTTTGCAGCCACCGTGAGAAAAAAGTTTCAGATCCGGTTGATTCCAGTGGTGGTTCGCCACACTACCACTACGTTGGACTTTCCTCATTGAAGCGCACAATCCCCAGCCATATATGGTCCAAAACGGCCATCGGATATGGACGTTTTAAAATAGTAATATTGGTCACATTAACATTGGTCGGGTAATGTTAATGTTTCCAAAACAATAACCATGAGAAAAAAGCTTTAGATCTAGTGGATTCCGACAATGGTTTGTCACACAATCACCACCATCGGACTCCCCTCATTGAAGCGCACAAGGCCCAGCCATATACGGTCCAAAACGGCCACAGGATATGGACGTTTTAAAACAGCAATAAACAACAACATTGGTCGACTAATGTTACTATTTCAAAATAGTAATCGTGAGAAAAACTTCAGATCTAGTGGATTCCAACGATAGTTTCCCTCACAGAGACGCATAATACCCCGCCAAATTTGGACCAAAACGACCACCAGAAAAAGAGATCCGATTTTGAGAGAGAAAAATATGTAGTAATGAGAGAGAGATGCATTATAGAGAGAAAGATACATTGATGAGATAGAGATGTAGTAGAGAGAGATGATGTAGTGCGATGAAAGAGAGGTATGGCAGAGAGAAACCATATTAGATCTAAACTTGTTTCAAAAAGGGCAAAGAAGTTGAAGGAATTCATTAAAATTTAAATGAAATAAATAATTATAAAAAATAAAAATGGACTTATGAGGGAGAAATTTTTTGAAAATGACATGTAGCCCATCAGTTTAGTAACCCATGGGAGCCCAACAGGTTTATTCCATTGATTTAATCAATAGAATAGTTTTATTTCCACTTTTTTATCCTAGAATTCATTATCTAAAATTTATTGTTTTAATATAGATTCTATTATTTTTTAAAAGCATAGTCTAAAATTCATTGTTTTAGTTCTGAATTCATTTGTTTTTGAAATTCCATTAAAAAAAATGATGGAATTAAGATTTACCCGATAAAACTCATCGATAATGAATTTTGTTTGAAAGAGTTTTATGCGTTGATTCTGAATATGTAATTTTTTTTTAATAATCTAACATGTATTTTGAAAGTTAAAACGATTTAAAATTTCGTTTAAGAGACTTGGGCTCCCATAAACTACCTAGCACTATTGGAATTTTTTTTAGTGGATCTAAATATCTAACAGTTTTGAAAATGATATTAAGATGTCATTTTCTAAAAAAAAAAAGAAAAGAAAAGGTGGAGGCCAACCAATTTACATGCACATTTTCTCAACGCGTGCAAGAGGCATCATCTCAAATGTCAAAATTAAGACGCGTGAATCAAATACTTTCATTTTTATTCAAAAGTGACCTTAAAATCAATTTCTTCTTTCGATCTCTACAACACTCAACAGGCATGGAGTGACAACACTAACATATTGTTGCCGTTTTAGGTAATTCGGCACATGATGTGCCCTGTCGTGTTATTTTTGTTTGATGTTAACAGTCACAATATAAGTAGTTTTCACGTGTAGAATTCCATCTACACTTACTTCTTTTCTTCTTTTTTTACTTTTAATTTTAAAAAAAGGGCTTTGCTTTGTGATTGCCACATCCATGTTCTTGGATTGGACAAATGATCATATTAGTTCAAAACGTGATGGAAATATAAATGCAACTGTATATATGTGTATATGCATGTTGATGTAGTATATATCCATCTTGAGTAAGAAGTGAAATGGTCTTTCTAGTGATTATTATATATGCTTAACTATATATATAAGACCCATCTAAATGAGAGAGGGTTGGCATGAGCTGTAGTACTTGGCTTTCAACATCCACCACCATTTTTTGTTTCTAATTTTTCTTTTCTTGACTGAAAGCAAAGCAAAGCATGCATTCTCTTCTTGCATTTATTGCTCGCACCAAATTAGGTATAAAACGGCCCTAGAACTATTACAAATGGAGAAAAATATTAATTCATAAGTCCTAGAGGGCGGGTAGTACACATCGATCGGACCAGCCACCTATCTAAAACACTCAATATATATATATATTCCTTCAAATTGAATGAGAGATCGACATATATGTGGTGCATCTCCAGTTGTTGGAGTACTTTGGCCGTGTTGAGATGGAGACATGAGAGAGCCACTGCTAGCTGTTCAAGGCCATTTTCAAACACGTGAGAAATTAATTTTTTTTTTATGCTAATAATCAATCAAAGTCAAGTAGGCCATGCATGCATTTTCTGGGTTCTTTACTTAATATACATGTTAAAGGTCTCAAAAAGTTCAGTTCAACTGTTACGTTACGTAAGTACTACTTCATGCATGTTATTATATAATTAGCCTCGTGAAATTTCCAACTTTGGTTTGTGGGAGGAGAAAAAGGCCACCTATTTATCCATGTTTGTGGGTGGAGAAAAAAAATTAAATGACCTGATAATTACCCAAAACATGAAAGATAAAAAATAAAAAATAAAAACCTTTACATAAATTTACTTCCCTCTTCGCCTAATTAGTGAAACAAAGCATTCAACTTCGTACACGAAGTGCAGACAAACACAGCTCAAATTAATTATTGTGGGCCTCCCATTGTTGTTAGACATACTGGGCCCTCATGTGGTGGGCCTCATGCCTATTACATATAATCCGAAATCTTAAATCTGAAACCGTCATTATCTATAACTTTACAGTTACATTACAGTCAATTAATGATTGGAAATCTCTAATTAGATCATGTGTTAATCAAACTTAGCCCCTTTTAATTAATTATTATCCGAAAAATAAATAAATATCTCAAATCGAGACAAATCACTCTCTTTCTCCCCTCATTATACATGGTACATGTACTTGCTGCGCTAGCTAAGCTAGCTATGTCCTATGTATGTGGGACTGGGACGGTGACCCCCGATATATCAAAAACCCAAAAATACCCCTCCTTCTATATATCACCGCACGTCAGAGTTGATCAAAAAACAAATAAATGAATCGGACGGTCTATAAATAAAGGTAATATATGCGTAAATGCTGCTGCGGAAGTGACTTGTTGGTTTGCGAAACCCGAGGAGTCTGTCGCTGTCGATTTACAGAGACTTGAGTGGTGGGAGCACAGTGCGCACCAACCTCCACTGTTCAAGGAGATCACAGTCTGTCACGCAAACACACAAAAATGCTACTCTCTCTATTGATTCTGATTTCCATTTCTATCCATCTTTGAATGCTACTAGTTCGTCTCGAAAGCTACTTAAGGAGCCCAATCCAGACCCTCTTGTCCTGCGCTGCGCAGACTTTTGGTTTCGTGAAGAGAGAGCAGGACAAGCATAGGTTGCAAGGGCAGGTCAAAACGTTTGTTGTTGCAATTAATTCTCGATATGCAATGACATGGTAGTGTCATTTTAGCTGGTGTTATTTGAATTTGCTTTTGAATTGGAGTAGGGTTTGGATGATGGACCCACCCGCAATGATGAATGACGGGTCCTACAATTTAGGGGAGATCTGGCCGTTTCAGATAGGTGGCGGCGGTGGTGGTTTTGGACAGGCGGCGATGGGGAGAGCTCAGTTCGGACTGGAGCAGTTTGGGGGTTCTGGTGGTAATGATCCGCTGATGTCGGAGCCGACAGGGGCCAACAGTGGTGGTGGCGGCGGGATTACAAGGAAGCGGCGTGATGTGGATGATGAGTCGGCGAGGAGTCTCTCTACTAGCAATTGCAACGGCAATAGTGTGGTATTCATTTATTTGAACTAATTTAATTTGTATTTGGTGATCGGAATTTTGATTCTAATGCATTAGTTCGAGCTCTCTGTCCCTTTTGCTTTACTTGGAACTGGACTGTATTTAATTTTGATTGTATAATGAAATCTCCAGCTCTGTTTATATAGAAGGAGATCTAGAATGTAATTAACTATTGCGATGTTGATTGGTTTTTGGGTTCGATCAAGTTTGATTTATGGATTCAAAACTTGGCAGAATGAGTTTGAATGCAATGGGAAACGGAGTAAATCGTCAGCATGTAGAGATGAGAATGGCGAATCAAGGGCCAAAGCGGAAACCAGTGCAGGCAAGGCTGCAGAAAAACAAAATACTCAACCACCAGAAACACCCAAACAAGATTACATCCATGTACGAGCTAGAAGGGGTCAAGCCACTGATAGCCACAGCCTTGCAGAAAGAGTAATATCCTTTAATCCTTTTAGACTTACTAGTATTTGAATACGTAATAATGATTGTCAAAACTTGATTAAGAGATTTTAGTTTTAGATCCAAGGATCCTTCCAGTTAGACATTTGATGCAAATTAGTTACCGTTGAATGACACCGAGAGCTATCAGAATGGATTGATTAATTTATTTCGTCTCATCGACAGGCTAGGAGAGAAAAGATTAGTGAGAGGATGAAAATTCTTCAGGATCTGGTCCCTGGTTGCAATAAGGTATGGTATTTGTTTTTTCTTGAAGGCTGGATTGATAAAAAGTACATGCAGGTTTGTTATACATAGCATTACGCTAAATATTGAATGATCGATAACCTTTTCAATGACTTCCTTAATGCAGTCTACTACATATATGCATGAGTAGTGTTGAGACCTATCTTATTTTTTAATCTAGCATGTTTTTATTTTTACAAATCTTTTCTAAGATGGGCTAACATTAGGTTATCGGCAAGGCCTTGGTCCTCGACGAGATTATTAATTACATACAGTCGTTACAAAGTCAGGTCGAGGTATGATTTTAAATTCTGGTGATGATTGGCTGTATTTTTATATTACACACTTTATGGTAGCAAATATAATCCCTAAAAAGTTGTTGCATATTGCAGTTCCTCTCAATGAAGCTTGAAGCGGTGAATTCAAGGATGACTCCTGTGATTGATGCATTTCATCTTAAAGATGTAAGCCAACTATGTATGCTGTTATGAATTTATTCTTTAAGCTTTGTCTCCATAGGTTTAACATTCCACGGTTTTTTGATTCCTTTTGTGTACGTAACGTTCAGGTTAAGCTGTTCATCAAACTTGCCTCTTAGACACATAGTTTTTTTAGGATAAAGTAACCTAAAATAAGAGAAAATGAGTGCCTAAACTTCCAGAAAAAGTAATTCACACATGCATATTGGCAGATTAGGTTCTCCCTTTCAGTTAGGGGCTAAGGGCAAAACAGGTATATGAATTCTCATGCCGTTGGTTGGTCGAGAGTAACAGGCCACCCTCAACTATCATGCCAAACTCCCTCCTCCCCCCACCTTCAAAAAGAGAAAATAGAAACTTACCTTTGCTTTCCGCAATTTGGCTGACAATAAGGCAGTATGTTGCTTTATTTGCTATTCTGCACTTTCCACTCTCCCAATGGAATTTTATGCTTCTATTTCCCTAGATAAAATATTTGTATGCGTTAAGATCAGTTTATTTTTCTCATAATTACAATTTGTCCTCTCTCTGTCTCTCCCAATCGAAAGTTCTTTTAATACATGTCTTTTGACAAACCATGCATTCATAGATCAATTTGGCATTACAGGTTGCTCAGCAAACATATGATACTGGAGGTATGGCATTTGGTTCACAAGCTACAAGGGAATTCAGCCGCGCTTCTTCTCCAGAATGGCTGCATATGCAGGTTGGTGGTGGTTTTGAGAGAACAACGTAATCCAGCCAACTCTCGTCAATTATTAATAAGGACATCGAGTGATGAAGCTTCTTTCCTCTGTGGCTGTGAAAAATCATACTCCTATATGTTAAATCAACTGGAAACATTATTTCTACTCACAACAATCTGACGTGGAGCTGTGATTGCTGTCTCAAAGACTGCTCAAGTTAATATCTTAGCATCTCCCTTCGTTTCTTGTGGCAGGCTTCATGACCTGGTCTGTAGTAATACCTGAACAGAACCTCAGAAACAAGTCTTCTTCCTATAAAAGAATGTTACTGCTTCTGAAGTTTCAATTCTTACATCATATGCAAACTTTACTCTTAAGATTTGATACTTGTCTATGTGAATTGGCTGAAGTTATGTTCCATGCATTAAGTTTTATTCCACTTAATTTCAGTTGCTGCTATTGTCAGCCTCCAGCATCAAGTTCTTGCATCCTGTTACTGTCTACCCCTTGGATTTTCTTACATTTGGTCAGTTTGATTTCTGTACAAAGGCTATGCACATATGACAATTTCCTGTGGTTATGTAATTTTACCTTCATTTTGTGTCCTGTATGTCTCTCCTCTTCTTCCCTATTAATCTTTGATGATGTTATTGCAGTCACTGTGGCTAACAGAAATGGAAGTGGTAACAAAGTACTATGGACAGAAATATATATGTATACATCCATCCCTGTTTCCATTAATAAGAGAACTCTTACAAGCAATCATAATCAGGCATAAACTACGTCTATTGATCGTGTAACTGATACATTAGGGTGTCTCGCACCTTCAATATTCAACAAGGATTAAGGCTGCTGCCTTACAATGCTGCTTAAACCCATATACACAGAACAAGATGCATTGTACTATGAAGTGAAAAGAATGGCACAAATAATTATTACACAACTGCTTGCACAAGATAAGTCAAATTAAAATAGCAAAGGAAGCCACATGGATTTTTCATGGGTTTGCCTGGCATGCATAGTTTGCGGGTTAGTATGCAAACCCGATGAGTTTACCTAATGCACACCCGACGGATGGTGGCTTCGGGTCCCACTGTACCAATAAAAAAAGTATCAAGAGAAGCATATATGTCGAAGTAACAATTTATATAACTGTAAGCATGGAAAATTATTAGGCACTTGATAGACCAAAATCTACGTGCCTACCTCATTGTTCTAATTTAAAGTGTTGCCTCTTGTCAGTAAACCCAAGAGAAAGACATGCCAAAAGTGATAATCATATTATTGGCTGTGTTGAATTGCAGGAACTTCCAGATTGGTTAAAATTGTTGGCGCTCGATGCATGGCTACATTGTCCAGGGAGGTAAAGTTGCCCAATCTGTTGAATGCAACTACTTGCAAATTGCGAATCAAATACGGTTTCCGGTAATTTCAAACTAGATATGAGTATTCATCAATAGATACAACATGAATTACTAAAGGAAGTCATGGCCATTCTTAACTATCTAAAACTGCTTCCACCAGATCATTAGATAGAGATTAAAACTGTTCTTAAACACATTAGTTGCTGTTCATCTAGGCCACTTGTTCCTGCCTTGAGGATCTTGTTGACAATTGTCATACACTATGTTTACTAATCTCAAGTACCTAATTCATATTAGCAAAGATTTATATGGCAATCCAAGATGCCTGCACATATCAAGAAGCGTTTATAATGTCTTTTTTGAAAGGAAGAAAGATTTTATCAAAGCACCAAGGTGGTGCGTAAAGAAAAGCTACAATTTTAGCCTCAAAAATAGCACCAGAGTTTCAGGTTTCTAAAACAGTTGTCTGTGATGAAGTCTACGAATGACTTGCCCAAAATTGAAGGTCCTATTGTTTCTCTCAACCCAGATCCTCCACACAATGGCCATAGGAAGTATCTGAATAGCCTTCCTCCTTGAAACATTACAGCAGAGAGAAACCCAGGCCTTCATTCCCTCGGCAAAAGTGTCATTAACCACCCAGGTAATATCAAGCTCCCAAGTTGCCATCCAAATCTTCCTAGACCAAGGGCAATGCAAAATAGAAGGTGATTTATGGATTCTAGATCAGATTTTCAAAGAGAACATCTGTTGATTAGCTGGTATCTTCTATTCTATATATTATCCAGAGTCAAAATTATCACCCAAGTAGCTGCCCAGCCAAAAAAAAAAAAAAAGAAGCAATGTCAGGAAGAACTTTAGGCTTCCGATGCTGAGCCAAGGAAATGAGAGAATGCCATGAAGATGCTTGGCATTTAGAAGTTCCCTGTTGTAGGTTTAGACCTAAAAATATTTACTTGGAATGTTTCCAGCATATTCTCCTCCATAGTAGATTCCATCTTGCAGTTATAGATTGTTTCCCAAGAATTTAAGAAAGAATGAAGTTCTAAGCTCTGAGCAGCTCCGTTGAAGTGAAGAGTCCAGCTAAGACCAGCAGTTGACAAGCTATTACAGATCTCTGAAAATTTGTAATGCACTTGGTTTGACAATAAGATTCCTTTAGAGAAAATGCTAGAATAATAATTATATTCGTTGTAAGATGAAACCATCTCAAGACTAATCCATTCATGGAGTAGGTATCATATTTTACAATTATACTAAACAAGAATCATATTCTAATTGTAGACTTATGGCTGCTAATATAACTCGTTTTAACACTGCCTCAAACTCGTTCTATGAAAATTACAAAAGGGGATAAATTAATAGAAATAGGGAGACCAAGACGAAGCCAGAAAAAAGTCTGAATTTGGAGAAAAATTGGGAGTCATAAAGCTAACGGAGCTGGAAAACATGAAGCTACTGCAGTCTGGAGCCATGATGCTAATGGAGATAAGAGGTCAATGGAACCAAAAAGTAAAATCAGGAGACACGAAGGCCGGCGGCAACACATTGGCAGCTACATCTTCCACCCAAGACCACAAACAACGATTCTGAACTAGTTTACAATAACAGATAAGATAAGTTTATATAGCTTGTATCATAAACCATTTCATGATCAGCCGCTAGTTTAGAAAACCACGGAAGGGCCAGCGGCACAACAGTAGCTATTTCTCAAACCTAAGCTCGGAAACAATGGTTCTGATATCATGTTTTTGCAGAAATAGAGAAGAGAATTCTATATTGCTTGTATTATAAAAAAAAATAAATTCCAACACTAGAGTATGAAGCGTAATTAGGATTAATTCTACTATTTCAAGAAATTCTAATTCGCCTATAAAGGAAACTAACACAATAGAATTGGTATATGCTAATGGATGCTTAAACTGTATGGATTTACACGGCTATCCAAATGGAGATTCCAAATGCACCAATGCTAATTCATCTACCCTGCAAGGGATAAAAAGAAAAGAAAAGAAAAGAAATTCACTTGTTTTCATTCAAGTATTTAGAGCAATTTCATTACACAATTACATTCCACTTATGGTCCCTGATGTAAATGAATATTACCCTATTACTTTTCAAGAGAGAACTATGCAAACTTGGAGTACATTAAGCAGTTCTTTCATTTCTTGTAATTCCAATCCAATGATTCAACAACAGCTACAAGTCTTCCACATTGAACTGGAGCACTCCTCTCTTCAATTCTTATTATGCAACAAGAAAAACAGAGGTATACACGATAATGAGAGGAAAGCTAACCAGCTGCGGCGAAATCACAGAGGGAAGGAAGGAGCGCGAGGCCTTCTTGGCACGCTTGGAGATCTTCTTGAACAGGCTATGCAAGAACCTGATCAACAAATCAACACTGCTCTCTGTCTCGTCCTCGTCACTGTCACTGAACTCATCATCCTCCTCCATCAAGCTATCGTAAGCATCGCCGACCTCCTCCTCATGTTCTTCTCCAATTGAACCATCCAGCTCAAAACACACATCTTAATAAGAAGGAGATCGACGATTAAGATGAAGTACAAGAATGAGCAAGACTAAGATTGAAGAAGGAAAGAGTTTAGTTGTTGTTTGTATGGAGATGG
Organism: Tripterygium wilfordii; assembly: GCF_013401445.1. NCBI lineage: Eukaryota > Viridiplantae > Streptophyta > Magnoliopsida > Celastrales > Celastraceae > Tripterygium > Tripterygium wilfordii. The sequence continues at coordinate 7,602,119 of NC_052237.1, read as the reverse complement.
GAGTGATGATGCATGCTGTTGCAGGTTTTGCCATGTACACTACAAAGTGGTCAAAGGGAAGATGGGTGATTTGCGATAAGCCTATAACGAAATTATAGAATTATTTTGTCTTTTTAAAAATAATAATATGCATATACTAGATTTAATAGACTTTATTGACTGAGAGAAAAAAAAAGAAATTGAAGAAGATGTAATTTAGAGAGAGAATCCATAATCCAACTTGGAAACAACTCAAGTTAGAAGAATCTTACATTGTTTGATGGTCTTGGATGACGAAAATGAGAGATTTTGAGAGAAAATGAAGTTTGAGGGTTGGTTAGGTCGAGATACGTGAAAAAAGGTCGCAAAAAGGGTGTTTAAAACAAAACTCACGTGAACAACTGTATTGAGGGCAATTGATCGGCCTGACACAAGCCTCCTTTCTTTTTTTAATAGTGGTGATCGATTGGCCTTTAACCCTGATGTCAAAATCTGCATTTTTCCACTAAAACCTTTCGTATTCGATCCAAATCTATTTCTACATGATCTTAATACTCTGAAATGAATCTCAAACACTTATAATCCACCCCGAATCACCCCGTATTAATTCTAATATTTTTAAACCACAAATTTGACTATTCAAATTTGTCTACACGGTTCAAATGGATACATACACAACATGTGTCAATCCTATAAGGACCCTAAAGGTACAAGGTATTACGAATATGAACTCTAAACATACAAAATCATACTTTCATTTGAAAAAAAAAATCATAATTAATTTACCATAAAAGGGTGGGAAAAGACAATTTTTGGTCACTGAAATATTTGATCAGGTTCAACTCAGTCACTCATGTTACAAACGTTTCAATTTAAGTATCCAAATTTCTAAATTGTTCCAAATTAGTCACACAGACAGATTTTAGAGAGTTCGGGCAACAATTAGTTGAGTTGAGGTCGCATCAAAAAATAAAATAATTAAAATTTTAATTGATGTGACATGATGACTTGGATATTTGTCATATTTTTCAAAAAAAAGAAATTAATTACACAAAAAAAAACCCAAAAGTTGTGGAGAGATGTGAAGTGAGGAAGATGAGGGAGATTAAGAGAGAGGGAGTCTGAAGGCTTCTTTAATACTCCATCATGAGATTAGAGGGAGGGGGTTACCGACGAAGGTGGAGGTGGAGAGGAGAGGTGGGGGAAGAAGGGATTAGGAATTTAGGTTTAACTTTCTTTGAAAAAGATTATTCTTAGCACATTTAATTTTTTTTCATAAAATTCCACATCATTCTCACATCAACCTAAATTAGTTGATTTTGATTATATTGTGTCACGTGGGATGGTTGACTATCCGAATTGGGCGAAAACTGTCCGTGTAACTAGTTTGGAACAGTTTAAAAATTTGGATACCCAAATTAAAACGTTTGTAAAATGGGTGACTGAGTTGAACCTGCTTAAATATTTCAGTGACCAAAAGTTGTCTTTCCCAATAAAAAGGTAGATAGATTCACATATAAGAAGATGAATTGAAACCTCTTCAAGTTTTACTTATAATCCTCACTTAAATAGGGGAGGAAAGCTTTGGTTACATCATAGTAATTTTAGGCCTAATAATAGGACATAACAATATTGGACACCAACTCCTGATACAAGAAGATAAACAGAGACGAATAATAATGCTTTGCAACATTGAACACCAATTTGCAGCTAATTAACTCTAAATATATGAGCGACAAATGGAACATGTGTTAGCCTTCTTCAGACAGGAGACTACACAAGGAATCTGAGTTGCCTTGCCATGATAAAATCATTCTCTTCTGAGGAGCTATAATTGCATGAGAGAGCAAAAAATCAACTACTACTATTTTTTTTAAATAAAATTTTCAAATTTTGCGTACAATAGTTCTTAGTGTTAATTTTTTTAAAACAACAATTCAACATTTTATTTCATGATAGCAAACGTTCAACCTTAACGCCACAAAAGCAGCCTAGAAATTTACAAACACAATACAACACCAGACCACACAACGTTCAACCTTAACGCCACAAAAGCTGCCTAGGAATTTACAAACACAATACAACACCAGATCACGCAAGTACATTACAAACACCAGACTCCACCGGACTAAAACAAACTACACCAAAATATATCTGAGCAAACTAAACAAACAAACAAAAAAAGACAAAACACAATATTTCTGCATCAAAAATATTGTGTTCCTCTTCATCGAGAGAACAATTTCCACAAAATTTAAGAATTGTATCACTGTGCACCAAATATACCGCCGAAACACACCAAATATTTATGGTAGATCTACTACTACTGGGTAGGAGAAGAGAGACGAGAGGCTCGACATCTTCCTCCTCCACTTAGGGAATTTTTTTTTTGTGTCAGAAAGCGCGGCTAGGTTTTTTTGGAACTTCACATTAGTTCTTAGTTGAACAGAACAGAACTACTTATTTATATGTAAGATTGTTTTTATAATAATTAAAAAGACAAATCTTCTGTCTCTTGAAGCAAGTATTTCCCAGTCACTGCAGTTCCTTACTCTTTCTCTAATCATCTTGTTCATGTATAGAGCTGAAAAAATTTGCAAGCCTCTCTGATACTGGATATACTGGATTTTGACTTTCATCGAGTAGTTCCTCATTCCCATCACAGTCATCATCATTTTCAAATACCAGGTGAGCACCAGACATCTTAAGCTCAACCCCCTTAACCTCTTGAGGGTCTCTCTTTGTCACCTCAATCTCGTAGTCGTCATTCAACTGAGAATCAAGTTGATGAAAATGTGGATATCGATAAAAGTGAACCTGATCATCATGTGTTCTTGGCACTCCCATCAACTGTAGTGTGAAGGTGTATACGGGCTCACCAAGTTTAAGAATATTTGCTTGAATGTCCATTACTGCTGGAAGTTTATTTCTCAACTCATCTGTTATCTGATGGTCGAGAGAGACGACAACACCTATTATCACACTCTTGACTTCAAGGTCTTTGTGCTGGGAAAACCTCAGACGTCCTTGCGAAAACCAATCTGGAATTTTGCTTCCCGGCATGCTTAGGTTGTGAATGTCCTTCAAACAGACCTGCAGCAGAAATTGCATATGCAACACAATAACCTTTTTATTGTCGACATCAAAGGAAATTGTGCATGATTGTGTATTTGTGGGAGTCTGTGCATGAAAGAGAGAACAAGAGAGAGCGAGACAAGCAGAGAACCTTGGAAAGTCTTCTTTTAACTGCCGAAAAGCATGCCTTGCAGCCACTCAAATACAATCTTTCCAAGGACTTCAGGCATTCTAGGCCTGGAATGTCCACCACTTTCTCACAGTTTGTCAGATTCAGATCATGCAAGTTCTCCAAGTTTGAGAGATCAGATACGCTTTCTAAGGCAAAACAATTAGCAAGATTCAACTCCAGTAAACTAGATGGAATTGGAGGCAGGGACTTGAGATTTTCACAATAGGGCAAGTATAGCTTTTTAAGGAGGGAGAGGCCCCTCAGGCTACAAGGCAGGCTGCAAAAATCATTGTTGCCAAGATTCAAGATCTCTAATGATGACAACTTCTCAAACTCATCAGGAATTCTACCTGATATTCCAAAAGCATGAGCATCCAGTTCTTCCAACAAGGAGAGATTTGACAAAGAAGTTGGCAGTGGAACAAGCGTAGGCCTCTCCACTGTATCACTGTCCGCTGGCTCACTGTTGTTCGGTAATCGAAACAAAGGCCTTTTTGTCATTCTCAAGACCATTAATCTAGAGAGCATACCAAGGCTTTCTGGTATTTCTATCACAGCAGTTTCGTCCATCCCAAAATGGTGCAAGGACTTCAAATTTCCCATTGAAGATGGGAGTTTATTGAGCATTTTGCACTTGTTCAATTGCAATATGACAAGATTTTCCAGCAAACCAATGGACTCTGGCAACTCCATGATGCTTACATTGTCTATGGTCAAAGTCGTAAGAGTTAAAATGCCTCCAATTGTTGCTGGTAAAGACCTAAGCAATGTACAATTCCTCATTTCAATCTTCCTAAGTGTTTTTAAAGAGCCCATGTTTTCTGGTAGAGCTGCTATCAATGGCCCGCCAAACTGAAGCTCAACAGTTGAGGCTAACCCTTCTATCGAATCAGGCAATCTGCTTAAAAATTCACAATTTTCAGCTGATAAGATCTTCAAAAACGACAGGGAACCAATTGAACTAGGAAGCTCTCTGATTGCACTGGCATCAATTAAGAATTCTGTCAATGATTTGAGATTACCAATGTTATCAGGAACTTCAGCAAGTGATTTGCACTGCATCAAGTTTAGTTTCTCCAGATTCACCAAATCTCCGACAGAATGCGGTAGTTCTTCTAGTGCAGTGTCACTAAGTGTGAGTTCCCTAAGAGAAACAAGCGCTCCGATACAATTAGGAAATCGTTTCAAAAATCGGCAGCCATTTAGGTTAAGCTTCTCAAGATTTGTAAGACGGAAGATAGATTCAGGTAGGGTTGCTATGGCAGTCTTGTCAAGAAGAAGTTCTTTCAAAGATCTCATATGGCCCATGGTCTTGGGTAATTCTTTCAATCCAGAGCAACCAGATAGGATAAGCGTCTCAAGATTTTTCAGCCCAGAGACATCACTTGGGAAATCAACAAGATTTATACAGTCTTTCAAATTCAAGAAAAGCAAGGTACTCAGGCTACCAATTGATTTGTGAAGATTAGTTATTTTACTGCATTGCTGAAGCACAAGCTTTTCCAGATTTTGATGCCCGGATAAATCAATATAATCAAGATTGCGGCAACCTTTTAAATTCAAGACCATCAAGTTTTCAGCCACCTTGCAAAGAGAAGGAACAAATTAAAGAAAGTATACAGAAAAGTCCAAGTTACGTATAGCATATAGGTCATACCACCTTGACCAAAAGAAAAAATATTATTTTCCTGCAGTCGAAGCCAGAAAGATAATGGTGGTGACTATCGTCACAATGATGTTAAGAGAAGCAATTACCTTCTTAGCATTCCAACCCCAAACTCGTTTGATATTGCTCTCTGATAGATCGAGGACAGTAAGTTGCCTTGGATGAAAGTTATAAGGAAGATTTCTCAAAGGACATCCTTTCCACTGCAGCCACCTTAGTTCTGTAGGAACATACTTAAAGTTTCCAACCAATTTCACTTGATTGATTTCCAGTAGTCGCAAATTAACCATTGGTCTGAAAGGTTTGGTGTAAAGTACCACCTGCTTTTCATTTTCTTCATCTTGACATTTCTTGAATACTTCCTTCAGATATGTAACTGCAGAGGCAATATTGGGTCTTCTTAGAAGGTTATTCCAAGAAATAGTAACCCCACCTGGATCCTTCACAAAGTTCTTCTTGAAGTCTAAGACAATTCCCTGTATGCTTCTTGTCCCCTAGAGTCAATGAATTAAAAATTCGTCATAAAAGCATGGATTGAAGAGCAAGTAAAAGGGAAACAAATATGCAGCAAGCATCACCATGAAATTGGTTTTTAATATGGGTAAGCAAAATGATACGTGAATTTTCTGACGTTGAAGTGGCATCCACATGCAATATGCAGACAGGCATGCTCGAATGCAGATGTTAAGTTGAGCCTTACAATATTTACCAAAAAAGGTGACGCATCGAAAAAGTTGCTTACGCTCTTCACTGGCATATGGTAGTTGAGATAAAAAGCAGTAGTCAGCTTATTATGTTTTGAAGGCTATTTATGTTCTTGATTTGCTGCAATTTTTCATTTCCCTCAATTTCTATCGATATCTCCATATACTTTAAACAAATTATATGGGTTTAGAGAAAGGTTCATTTATCTTCATTCACTAAGCAAAAGTTTATTTATCTACTTCTCATTATTGGGAGTAGTTCCTACATTACAAACTAACTGCATGACTAGCATGTTATGTAGAATGAGAATTTTCATGAAATCTTCCATGTATAACGGTGCAGCATAAAATACTTGTTTTCAGACTCTAGGTTAAGTCTAAAGAAGATATAACATGGAAGAAAATGTGTGCTTTTCTCAATGAAAAGGAAAAAAAAAAACAAACAAACAAACATACCTTGTTGTTTTCTAACAAAGTCAAAATTTCATCACGATCCCACAATCGACTGCGCATACCAGGATCTACAAGATTTTGTTCTCGATCAATTTGTCTTCCCATGTCTCTGAGTTGATCATGCATCCAAAAAGAATCATCCTCAGCAATCTTAACGAGAGATTTTGCTGTGAGTACAGAAATTGATATCTCAGCCTCAAATCCACAGCCCTTCATTATATCCACTACATCTTCCCTGTTCATATCAATTTTGACAAACAAACATGCTATGTCAAGGAATATACACTTGACCTGTTCATCCAGCCCTTCAAAGCTAAACTTTAACACATCTTGAAGATTACCAGGTCGGATATTCCTCAACTTTTTCAGAGAATCTTCCCATTCTTTTATGGTCTTCTTATCAGACAAAAATGAACCAATCACTTCAAGAGCTAATGGTAGCCCTCCTGCAAGGGAAACAATTTGTTCTGAGAGATTAAAGAAATTGTAAGTAGGTTTCTCCCTTCGTAGTGCATGGTAACTGAAAAGTTGTAAGGCCTGAGAGGAATTCAACTCCCTGACCTCGTAAATCAAATTTACATAATTCTCACGCAAAATCTGTCTATCTCTGGTAGTAATGATTATTCGACTTCCTTCATTAAACCATTCTCTCTTGCCAGCTAATGCTTCAAGTTGCGTTACCTTATCAACATCATCCAAAACAATGAGAACCTGTTTGTCATAAACTATACCTTTGATTGCACTAATGCCAGTATGAACCTCACTTATGAGAGGAGACTGACCCCGGGTAAGATTGCTGATAAGTTTGTTTTGAAGTGACTCTAAACCACTAATTTGATGTTGTTCACTCACATCCGAAATAAAACTTCGGTATTCAAATTTTCCAACAAGCCTATTATAAAGAGCCTTGGCAAGTGTAGTCTTACCAACACCACCAATTCCATGAAGTCCTAGAATTTGAATGCCAGTGGCTTTGGCATTCAACAACTTTATCAGTTCTTCTGCACGAGAATCAATTCCAACACTATATGTAGCCACAACATTGTTGCTCAATTCATGCACAACCCGTTTAGCTAAAGATTCAACAAGTTCCTTATCGTCACTGTCAAAAAACATGATTGTGGGTACATTAGTATTAACAAGGGGCAAATGGAATTAGATATACAGCAACCAAATGAGAAGTGTAGGGTCCCCGCTATGAAAATTACAATTTCTTAGAAAAGTCGCACAACAGATAATACCATTAGCTATCAACAAGAGGGACAAAGAAAAAGATAATGTAACTAGAAACACCATCCAACCTTAGAGAATTAAGCTACCTTAGATGTTTCCTTAAATTACGAATTAAAAAAGATAAGAGAAATAAAAAATTTTTAAAAAAAAAAACTGTGTTATATCTGTTTTAAGTAAAAAAAGTACAACAAGGTACCTATATATGAGTATATGATCATAAAATAATTGTAAGAAAGTAAGAAACTCAAAATAAACTGTAAAGAATTTTAAGATGAAAGTCAACTTCAACAAGGAAACTACAATAATAAAGAAATCAGCATAAAATCCTATAACATGTTCACATAAGCTAAGATAAAGGCAAATACTTGGTGCAGGGATCAAGTTGCTTCACTGTAACCTAGATGCCACCATTTCAAACTATAAAACCAACATCTCTGCAATTCTGCATAAGGCTATATACATCATCCCGTTAGTATATAGGCACATAGCAATTTGCTGTGCTTGGTGTTGGACTCAAACAATGGTAAAAGAATGCATAAATTGTGAAATAATGTTCACTATAATATGACGGTTAGTAGAAATAAATTTCCTATAGGGACTGCCAATGTTGCAAAACTGATGAAATGTGGCCTTGAAAAGTTTAATGTTGCAACCATTTGTTGTTAAAACAGATTCGCAATAGTGTAATGATTGTGGAAAATAATCTTCTTTTTTCTAAAAGTCTAATCACAATAGGACTTGCCGAAAACTAATGAATGGCTTTGCCAAACTTTATCTTTCAATATAGTATTCTGCTGGAAAACTAGTCTCATATTGGCATTGCCATCACTGACTATGAAGGGTGGCAGCAGTGTTCTCATTTATAACACAACAAAAAAATATCATCAAAATCGAATAGTGAAATCAAAATTTGTATTTCAGGCCCAAAAACATGATCACATATAGGCCCTGCGGATGTATTGGCTTGGGAATGAACTGTTCTGGCTAGAGGATTCAGGTTTGACTCCCACATTCACATTCCACAGCGTAAATGGTACTTGGGGAGAGAGGGCCAATCCAGGTGAGGCTTACGTGCAGCCGAAGGTACAGAGTCATTAGTCACAACATTTAAAAAATGCTCATGTATAGTTGTAAAAGGCTACTACTATAGACAAGCATAAGTCAACTAAACAAATCTAACTAGAACAAAAATCTTTGTTGTATGTATCTAATCTTTGTTGTATGTATCTAAAACTAAACTGACAAATTAATAATTCCAATTCATCTCATGCACTTCAGCCTTATCTATGGTTGCAAAAACTGTGTCATTCTATCATTGATTCCAAGGCATAACTAGTTTGACATTTTATGCTAGCTTTTGGTTCTGGCATACAAATCCCTATGAAGCCCGAGGCTTGATTTTTTCAAACAACAAGCGAAGTTTTTTTTTTTTTTTTTTTTTTTTACCAACAGGCCCCATAGGCAATACACCCAAAAACCCCTACCCTCTCCCTCACGGGGTACCACCGGGCTTCCCCTCAATCCCAAAACAACCAGTGAAGTTCAAGAAAAAAGACGTGATATAAAGCTAAAATCAATTGTAAATTTGTAAGCTATGCAGAGCATACGACCTTTAGTAGAAAAGGTTGGAGAGGCAGAGAAAACTAGTATTTTAAAAGCAATGTGCACGATAAAGATAGTTGGGAGTCTTGAAAACTTGCATTCATATATTAAATTTACCCAATTGTGCAACTCAACGTATCCAGAATGGACAAGATATTAAAATATAACAAGGCACAAATCAAAGTGGGTCCATTTCAACTTCATTAATTAGATCCAAATATTCTCTCCAAATTCTACATTTATTTCCTCTACCAATTCCCCCATTAAAATATTCAGCAACCAATATAATATATTAGTCAAATATGGTAAATCATACATGTTCCCCCCATTATTTAACCTACAAACCAGAACAAAGTTGACTTTCCTCAAACTACGGATATCTACTATTTTCCTCTGCAACTCACCAACAACTCAACCTCGTAGAGCCCCAACCGAATCATAGTCAGCAACACAATCTTTGTAAGGACAGAACAGTAAAACTTTGTATAAAACTTATTCCGATCCTCATACTATGGTCATCTTTTCTCAATCAACTGAAGCACAGCTAGCTACAAGGTCCTTTACTCGTCTTCTCCTCTAACTAAGCAAAGGATCAGCTATCCATGAATTCATGAGTAGTCATAAAGACTTTTGACAATTGTAACAAGTGCCCACATCAAACTAACATAGAAATAAGAGAAGTTAGGGTTTAAAATGTACTGTAGAGCACAAACGAAGTAAGCAGAGCAAGTATATGTAGGGATGCAAGTGTACAACCTCTTGTTAAAAACCCAACCAGCTATACCTCCAACTTTCTCCATTGCTTTCCTCCATTTTTCTACTTGTACCTCCCCGAACCTCGAAGAATGCTTCTCGAAATCCTGTTCAAAAGGCCCCATCTGTCGCTGAACATCGGAGGGATCTACTCGGTAGAACACAGGGAGAATCAGCCTCCCCAATTCGCAGATCCTCGCCATTTCCTCAAGACACCAGTGGGACGACGCGTAGTTTGGGGAAACTATGATAATAAAGGCGGCCGAGTCGTCGATGGCCTCCAAAAGACACGGCGCGATCTCGTCCCCCCGATCCAACCCGTCGTTGTCTAGAAAGACACGGACGCGTTTCTCTTTGAGAAAGCTGTAGAGACGAGACGTTACGGTGTCGCGCGTGTCTTCTCCGCGGAAACTGAGGAAGACGTGCCATCGGAGAACCGTAAGGGCCGCCATCGGAGTCGGAGAAGCAAGGCTTCCACTGTTGGACATTTTTTTTCTACTGTTGGACATTTTGTTTCTCGTTCTCGCAAAAGAGGGAGAAAAGAGAGAGAGGAGAAGTAGAATTTGTTGGGTCCTGCTATACACACCCCTTTTTTGCTTCATAAACCCTCTTATTATTCCTCTAATCAAATCACTTATCATTCACACTCTTCTGTCACTCCATCAGACACTAAAATGGGTACTAGACTAGCAATTATTCACTGTCAGCAATTAAAGATTAGGCCAGAGATATAAAGTGGGACATATAAACAACGTAAGCATACAACTATAGTCAACGGAGAGTGAAGTCATGGTATGCCCATGTCACATCATTCTGGCTTTTGTCTTTGATTTGTCCCCTAGTAAAATACGTCGTCGTTTTAAATGTCAGTTGATGCAGTTATGTCAGTTCTTAAAATAATTTAACCTCCTATGGTAACATCTTATTGTAACTGCTCTTGTCTAATTGTAATTGTAGGATAATTGATCTGTCTTGGAACTGCTTGAACTGTCGTATAAATTACTTTTGGATAAAGCTCTTTTGTCTGGGAGTTACCAATCTTCTGGAATCGTATTGACATATATATGAAATAAATTATTTTTATTCATCAATAATAATTAATACAATCAAAATAAATTATTTTTATTTGACGTTATTATTTTATTTTTACTCAATAGCTTTTTCAATGCGATGAGTTTGAAAATGAAGTTATAGGGAGCTCATTTCACTCTCAATGCAACGCGAAAGGGTAAGACCCATTTGGTTGGACTTTGATCCGCTTTTTTTGAGTTTTCCTACTTGTGGAGTACCTACCTACTCATCCTTACTCTCTCTAGCCATAACTACAGCTAAAACAATCTAAGTTAATATTTTTTAATCTATCACTCTAAGCCTATGTGACAAACTAACCCTGAATACTTGTCTACTTTTCACTCAAATATCACACTAACTTAAATATTTATGTACCATTTGTACTTGACTCATGAGACTTACATAAATTTGTCTTGTCAGACTTTTAGTCTCTCTCTAAAATGATTGTGATTTCACGTATTGGTATCTCTCAAAGTTTACTTATCACAAGAATTATGAAATCGTCAAGCCTAGGGAAGTAGATTTGACTTTAAATTTGACACGTTTTGATGATGATATGACTTTATCGGTAGGATACAGTAATTAGAAAAATATTTATTTTTAAATTTTTTCAAAAAAATAATATTAAAAAATATTTATTTAAAATAATACTAAAGCCATCTTTTACATTTATTCTAAAGTTCTGTGGTGAGAGAAAGCCGGATATAAGGAAGAAAAGGAGGGGAGAGAAAGTTGAGAGAGAAAGATAGAGACAAGAGGGAGAGTGGGGCAATTATGGAGACGCAGGCGCGTGGGATCGAATACTTAGATCATGAGGACGTCTTGTCTTTAAAATATGTCACATGAGTGATTTGATTGGGGGTGTAAGAAGTAATATAGGGGAGGGCAAATAGCGACGCCGTTGTTTTATTTCCACACGTTAACTGTGCCTAGACAAGTGTCTCGTCAAGTAGCACTTTATTCTCTCCTTCTCCATCTCTCTTTTCTTTTCAAGTCTTCTGACTTTGTCCGCTTTTTCGTAAGCTATAAACAGTTCAGAAGCGATCGTGACGGAGAGCTAGTACGTAATGCCAAGATGATATGCTGCCTGTTTGATCCGCTGCATCAACTATTGTTATCTTTGGCTGCATCAAACGGTGTCACGGAATTCGCTGATTAAGTGTCTGTTTGGCAGGGCGGCTCCGCAAGCGGAGCCTCCTACGTTTGCGGCTCCGCGGTGCTAAACAGGACACAAACGGCCAGCGGATTCCGCTGCCTCCTTCATTTTTTTTTTCATTTTTTGTTGTGGGACCCACCCCCATCATGATATTTTTTGACTTTTACATAATTTAATGTGGGTCCCACAACTTAATCATATATATGCTATATATTATTTAGTTTTATAAATATTTTTGCCAATAAATTTAATATTTATAATTAATATTATAAAAATTAATTTAATATTTATAAAATAAATAAAATACACATTAATGATCTTCATATAAAAACTAATTATTTTATTTATTTGACTAATTAAAATTTTCAATTTTGATAAAAAAAATTCTAATATAGTTAAATTAATTTCAATAATAAATTATATTTATTAAATTAACTTTAATAACAAAATGATTAACAAATTATTATTAAATTCAAAATAATACTTTTAGTCAACAGTTTTTCCGCTAGCGTCAGTTTTTAATTCACCAAACACCTCACAGCATATTTCACAGCTTTAAGCTCAACATATTTTTCACAGCATTTCCGCTAGCATTGAAAATCAATTTTTCCGCTGTGCCAAACTGAGCCTAAGTGTTGACGGATCCGTTGGGGGAGCCAGCTTCTTTGCACAGTGAGAGGTTAACTTCTTCTCTTTTTATTTTTTAATAATGTGGACCCCACATGATGATTATATTTTATTATTTATTAATAATGTGGGTCCTACAAAATGATAACATTTATTAATATTTACAAGATTAATTTTTTTTTGCTTTTTTATTAATATTTAAAATATTAATTTCAGTTTTGATATGAAAACAATTTATAATTAATTTTAATAATAAATTATATTTATTAGCTTAAATATAATTTTAATACTTAAAATTATTTTTAACAGTTTTAATACCATAAAAATATTTTTTAACAGTTATAATACTTAAAATAAAGAAATATTAATATTTTATTAATTCAAAATTCAAAATATTTATTAATTAATACTTAAAATTAATTTTAATAAGAATTATATTTATTAGATTAATTTTATTATAAAATAAAAAACTAATATTATTCAACAATTTTTCCACTAACATCAACTTTTACTTGACCAAACACCTCGCAACATATTTCACAGCTTTAAACTCAACATTTTATCTATAACATTTCCACTAGCATTGAAAATCAAATTATCCCCTCTACCAAACAGAGACATGGTAGTTACTACTTCATATATTGTGGGCTTCTAATGAATTAGGATAGGCCAATCAAATATCAGGATAATAGGCTTCAAATCAATAGTTCATGCCCAACCCCAGTAATGTACTAAATTTTGTTTGCAATTTCTACCAAAAATGACAAAGAACCCAAATTTCTGGTAGGCCAACTTTTGATTCTGACTGACCGTACTGATTTAGAATGTAGTGAAAAAAAGAGAAGAAAATTACACCATTTTTTTCAAATTTGAATTTGTCACCAGCAGTAATCAATTGAAGGTTTTGAAAGATGGGCGCTTGAACAATGAAATGGCGAACGAATGCTGCGATTATCAATTCCGTTTGATCGTCGCAGCTGTCGCCTTCATTTACCTACAGGTATTCTTGGAATCCCTAATTCCCGTTCTACCTTCCGCAGGCATACGTGTTCCATGAATTACTGTTGTTGAATATTCACTTTGTTTTGGAGTTAATAGGATAATGTAAGGGACTTTCATGTATGTCTGGATTGGATATTGGCTCATGAAATTATGTCTTTCTCTCTTGGGAATGAATAACGCAGGATGATATATCAAATTTGAAGCATTTGGAAAATAATTGTTTTTAGGTATGTTCGTTTATGAAGATTAATATCCTTGAGCAAAGCCCATGCAACGCTTGGTATGTTATCTTGCGAGCTATATGTGTTGAGGAGCAGAAGTTTAGTAGTTATTTTATGGTCGTGTGTTTAATTTGATTGAATAATATATATGCTGGGAATTTTTGAATTTAGACAGTTTCTGGTGCCTTTATTGTGCGTCCCTACTGAATGAAAAAAATCAATTTGTTATTATCTTGATTCATGAATAATATGTTGTATCACCTTTGAAGTGATGGAGTGTAGCGAAAGAGGTGGCCGGTTATATAGATAAAGAGGTCGAATTATTTTTCTGTGGCCAAGTTAATCAGAGGAGGTACCTAACACGGTTCTTCGAGCCTTTGTTGCAGGGCGTTGCTATTCTTGTTTAGGAGATGGAAGAAGTACTTCTTCATCTCTTTTGGAAGGGGCGATAATAGGAATTAAATTTAGCCAATCAATGATGCCGATTGGGCTGGGAATATTACGGACATGCGTTCAACCTCCGGGTACTTTACGTTTGTGGCCGAGAATCTTATAATTTGGAGGAGTAAGAAATAGAATGTGACTGCTAGGTCATTAGCAGAAGCCGAGTATAGGGGATTGCTCATGGTATTTGTGAACTTCTTTGGCTCCGGATATTACTTAATGAAATTAGTTTCAAGCCTAGCGGACCTATGAAGTTGTATTGTGATAATTAGGTAGCCATGGAGATAGCAAAAAACCCGATACAATATGACCGAACTAAACATGTGGAAGTAGATCGACACTTCATCAAGGAGAAACTGGAAGCTAAATTAGTGGATATTCCATTTGTGAGGACAAAAGATCAGTTGACAAACGTCTTTACCCATGCAATTCCAAGTAAGGGGTTTTACAACTCACTCGACAAGTTGGGTTTGGATGATATCTACACACCAACTTGAGGGGGAGTGTTAGCATGAGTCAAACATAGCTATTATAGAATTAAAATTCTTATATTATTTAGTTTCCTTAGTGGTATTATATACCACAGAGCTAGTACTTGTAACAAAATATATATATATATATATATGCTTCCGAGAGAGAATACATTTAGCACATTCTAAAGTTTATCAACTTGACCTTACCATTCTACCTCAAATCTTTTTTGTCATCATTCTCTCTTTCTTCTTATTTCCTTACTTGAAGACAGAGCATCAATCTCAAAAAATTGACGGAGTCTTCAACAATTCATGGTACGTTAATGGTCACCCATTTTATCCATTAAACCTGCCAGCTCCGCCACGATAATGAACCCATTTCCATCCCTGTCGAATGATCAAAAGCCTCAATCGGCTGTTCCTGGTTGACCAAGATGTTCCATTGGAGTCCATGTAGAAGTGCATGAAATGTCTTTTAGTTGCTTAAGCAAATCTGATTGCATCGTGGCCATTATGGGAAGAAGAAGTTGTTAGATTAATTCAAGGTGACTCAGGACTTTGGGGGAGATGAACTATCGACTCTGATATGGAGGAATTACCATTAGAAAAAGTTATTGGTATGGAGGAACATACCGACTATGTTAGAGAAGAAAAGTTTGCATATTTGACAAATTCATATTGTGGACAAGTAGATTTACAAGATTATGGTTGGACACATAATGATTTTCTCGGCCACGCAAAAACAACATATTGATTTTTTTATTTCATAAAGACTTGACGAACCTTATGAAGAGGACTTTTTGTTAATATTGTTTCTAAATTTATTCAAGAGTTCAAGATGGTTTCATACGTTGGATACACTGGTGGTGACCAAGAAGTGAAGAGCTTTCCTACTTCGATTTTTTAAAACTAGAGGTCGAATTTTCTCTAAGGGGAGAATGTTGTAGATCAAAAGACACAAGTTATGGTTTATTTAGAATTTTAGGTCTTTCTATTCAGATTTTGCTTTTATATCATTATCGTAATTTTCATATTAGTTTGAAAAATAAAAAATAATTATTTATTAGTATTTTATTAGGGCAATTTGGAAAGTCTATTGCTTGTTAAACATGTAATATCTTTTAGGGGTTAATTAAGAGTAGTTTTATTTCCTTTTAGTACGTATTTGTTTCCAACTATGAGTTGTTTAGGGTTTGATTTATGATTTCTCTATTTAAATATTGTAAACTCTTATGAGAGAGACAACTTTAGAACTTTTTATTCAATCATAATATAGAATTTTTTGTGGGCAAACCGTAGAGACTCCATTGAGTAGATTTTATCATCCATTCTTCTAATAAATGAGTTATTATCCCGATTTCGATACTGAATATTGTTTTATACCATTTTCCTTCCATCAAATTGGTATCAGAGTCTAATTAGTGCTTTTAATGATGAAGATCTTTCACCTTTGGAGAAGTTGGGCTAGACTCTGGATAGACTTGCAGCGCCCACAAGTCCAAATACATTAAGATATTGTCTGCTCTGGACCAAGGCTGGTACTGATTTGTTCCTCCAGACCCAACATCCTCTGCTTAGGCCCATAAAATCGATCTTAATGTGGTAGGTTATGAGTTCTTCTTATCTCTTATCGCTCCTCCCTCATTCTCCTCGATGTAAGGATCTTATCATTCCACGCCCTTTGAGGATTCTACATGTTCGCGAGCAATAGCTAGGTAGCCTTCGACCATAATCTTTCCATTCTCCAACTACTGGGCTTCTTGACTTTTTAGTTTTTTACGGCACGCATATGCCAAATAACAGCCCACAACATTTGCTGAGTTTTCTGAGTGAAAGCACCAATGATGAAACTTGTGAAATCCTTCTAGAGTTTCTTTGCCCCAACTCACATAAGAGACAAAGGAAATTTAAGATAAATATCTCTAGGTTTTTTTGATTACTTAATAGATATCCTCTTACGGACTACAAGTAGGCTTTTATATAGCCTATACTGTCAAAACAATATCTTATAATGTAGTAATGAATAGAAAGTCAAATCCTAATTGAAAGCAACCTAATACTTAGATGTTATTAAGGAACAAACAAAGAAAGTAAATATTATCATAGTAAATGATATCAAGCTTATTAATACAAGATATCAATTTTCTTAATCATCAAGGTTCTCCACATCGACATGGCTTACAGTCTACATGGCTTCTAGCCTTTTGGTTGACCGGCTCATTTTGATCTTGTGCCTAAGAGCCTAGTTATACGCATTCTTCAGTCTGCGATCCTGGTCCTTATCACTTGAGAATAACTCGTTGGACTACCTATTTTGGGGTTTGTACCCCTACTAGTAATGACAATTTAATTGTTATGGTATCATGTGATAATTGCTTATTATATCTATGTCTTGTTTGTGTTTTTCTGCTAGCTTTTGTGCAGCGATGTATCCTGAGATAGCCTATCCTACTGGACAGTTTCAAGTAACTTTATGTAGGCTATAGCAACTATGCTCTGGATCAGGGCAAACATGGTCTAAATATTCCAACTCAGCAATGACATGGATTAGAAGAATTTATAGGCTATTGTTCATTTGTAAAATACTAGAATAGAGTTGTCTTTAATTAGAAACACTCTATCTAAGTTTTAAATAGAGGAATACTTGTGTTGTAAGTTTCCTAGTTTCGGTATTAAGGAAGCTCCTTAAAATTAGGTTATGTGATTGAAGTCAACATAGAAAACTTGGATCTAAGAAGATTTGAAGTCTAAGGCAATTAGGTTTCCTGGTAGACTATATATACTTGTCGTCCAAGACTTTCAAAACTATCAAAGTCTGTGCACAAATACAAAGTAGGTTCTTTCGAGCTTTGAAGTTATTTGTTTCATATGTTTTGGCAGTTGAAGAAGAATCTTGGCATGAGACAACTCTTGGTGGAGTATTAGATAACTTCTTCTCAACATGGATGCTTTGGTTGCGGCCAGAGTTTGAATAGCTAATGTAATTGTTGTGTCTAAAGAAATATATGCTAGATAATTGATGTACAGAGGTATCTTAGGGTTAGAACATTTGTCCTCTTTATTCATATATTGGATTGTTTCCGAGGTTGGTCACTTGATAACCTTGAGGTTTTTCCCATGTGGGTTTTTCTCGTTATTCTGGTATGTCTGATTGTTATTTACTTATTCCACAAGTTTCATAATATATGACTAACAATTCTTGAACAAGAACAAACTCTCAATTGGTATCATAGCAGGTAGTCAATATGGAACAAAGAAACAATCAAGTTCCACAGTTTGATGCATTGAACTATTCATACTGGAAAGCTCATATGAGAGTATACCTGAAGTCAATAGACGAACGTGTGTGGGTATAAGTTGTACAAGGATACAAAGCTCCCATGATTGATGGCTCAGATGGTAAAAAGTTCCTAAACCTCTTGAGAGAATTGAAAAGGCACTATTGTAGGTTGGAATAGCAAAGCAATCAACTCCCTGTTTGCTGCACTATCGATTGATGAGTTTAGAAGAATATCTTACTATGAGATTGCCAAAGATGCTTGGGACTTACTGGAGATAACTCATGAATGAACTACAATAGTCAAGTTGGATAAACTACAACGCCTCACCACACAGTTTGAAACTATTAGGATGGAAGAAAGTGAAAAGTTTGATGACTTTTATGCTAAGCTAAGTGATATAGCTAGTACCTCTTTCACTCTTGGGGAACCAATTCCTCCAAACAAGATTGTAAGGAAAATATTGAGATCACTTCAAAAAATATTTATGATGAAAGTAGTTGTAATAGAAGAAAGCAAGAATATTGATAAGATGAAGGTTGAAGGGTTGGTAGATTCACTACAAACCTATGAGGTAAATTTTGCAACTCAAAAGAACAGCAAAAGTCTAACTCTTAATTCTATTGAGGATTTTAATCTTATTCTTGACGAGTTGTTGCTATTAACAAAAACATTCAAAAATTTCATGAAGAGCAGGAAGACCAAGGACTTTAAAAAGAATGGACAGTCTTCTTCAGAAGCAAAAAAGGGATGACATGAAAGGTAAGGATATATCATCAATTCAATGTTTTGAATGTAAATGTTTTGGACACTTTGCTCAGAATTGTGTAAATGAAAAGGAAGAAGTAGAAAGCCTTAAAGATAACTTAGAAAGTATACTTGACATGTGGAGAATGATCAAAGAAATCTCAGGACTTGGATATGAAGAAGGAGAAAACTCTAAACATGGACAAAGCAAGAAGACTTATTCAAAGTTGCCCTCTAAAATTTTCTACTTCATTCCATCTAGTTCCAAAACTCACGCACAAGAGGAACTATTCTTCTTAGCTCCACCAAAGGTAAGCAAAGAAGGTAAACGAGCTCATCTGAACTTTCAAGATTTATAGAAGATATCAAAGTCATAAGTTGTGCGTGGAATTCCTCAAATTGGCTCAAAACATGACATGTGTAATCCCTGTCAAATGCGAAAGCAAACTACCTCGGCTCACAAAAAGTTAAATATAGTTGGTACTATAAGGTCATTTGAACTTCTTCATATTGATCTTATGGGACCAACTAGAGTAGAAAACCTAGGAGGTAAGAAATACATTATTGTTGTTGTTGATGACTTTTCAAGATACAAATGAGTGAAGTTTTTACATGAAAAATTTGACACTTTTGATACTTTCTATGATCTGTATTTGAGATTGGAGAATGAAAAGAAAGACGATGATTTTCACTAGTGCAAAATTAGGTCTAACCATGGTACTTAATTCGAAAATGACAAGTTTGAGATTTTCTGTAGAGAACATGGAATAAAGCATCAGTACTCTGCACCTATTTAAAGAAAAAATCGTACTCTTCAAGAAATGACAAGAACTATGATGCATGCGAAGTTTATACCTCAAACCGGGTTCACATTAGATCAGGTACCACCTATACATGCTATGAACTATAGGAAAATATAAAACCTATGATTAACCTTTTAGAATGTTTGGAAGTCAATGCCATATTTGGAGCGATAGAGAAAGCCTAGGTAAGTTTGATACTTGTAGTGAGGAAGGTACTTTTCTTGGCTAATCTTTACATAGTCGTGCTTATCGCGTTTATAATCATAGGACTATGACTATAATGAAATCTGCTAATGTTGTTATGAATGATGAAATAACATAGAGCCTTGATGGACTGACAAAAGAATATCGTTATACAATAATTCTTCAAGATAAAGCTGATATGAATATGGAAGAAAATGTAGGTTCTACCAAGACTAGAGACTCTAGAGTAACCATAAAGCAGTCTATTTCAGATAATTATTCTAAGAAAGCTAAAGTAACCTTCAGTGAGCCCACTTCAGAAGAACTTATACCCTCTTAATGAGTCAAAAGGAATCATCCCAAGGACTTAGTGTTAGGAGAAATGTCCGCTCCAATGAAAACACGTAAGGAACTGAGAGAGGAGATAAGTCATATGTGTTACATGTCTCATATAGAACCCAAAAAATGTGAAAAAAAGCCTTAAATGATGATTGTTGGGTTAATGTGATGCATGATGAGCTAAATCAGTTTGTTAGAAATGATGTTTGGACACTAGTTCCTAAGTCAGATGATGTCAATATCATAGGTACCAAATGGATTTTCAAGAATAAATTTGATGAAAATGGGAATATTGTTAGAAACAAGGCTAGACTAGTAGATCAAGGGTACACTCAAGTTGAGGGAATAGAATTCGATGAAACCTTTGCCCCAGTTGCTAGACTTGAATCCATACGTATTCTACTGTCTATTACTTGTTTACTCAAGTTGAAGTGTTTCAAATGGATGTGAAGAGTGCATTTGTGAATGATTTTCTTACTAAGGAGGTGTATGTCAAACAACCTCAAGAATTTGAGGAGCCCAAGTATGAGTCCCATGTTTATAAACTAAACAAAGAATTGTATGGACTCAAACAAGCTCCTCGGGCATGGTATGAGAGACTCGTCACTTTTCTTTTGAGTGTAGGTTTTGATAGAGAAATCGTAGACAAAACACTATTTATAAAAAGAGATCATAAATATATTTTGGTAGCACATATTTATGTGGATGATATTATTTTCGGGTCTACTTCTGTTTCTCCCACTCATAACTTCGATTAACTGATGAAATTTGAATTTGAAATGAGTATGATGAGTGAACTAAAATTCTTTCTAGGTTTTCAAGTTCAATAAGACAATGATGGGATATTTATATCACAGTCAAAATATGTTCGAAACCTTGTAAAGACGCTTGATGTAGCCTCATGTAAGCCTACACCCACTCCTATGAGTCCCATCACAAAGTTAAGTAAAGACTCCACCGATAAATCTATAGATCAAACTTACTATAGGAGTATGATTAGTAGTCTTCTCTACTTAACTGCAAGTAGACCTGATATTGATTTTAGTGTTTGTGTGTGTTAGGTATTTGATGAGGATCAAGGTCGAATATTGAAGAACGCTTACAATCGGGCCCATCGCCACAAGATCAAGATGAGCCAAGTTTCTTTAGGCCCAGAAGATGCTGGCGTGAACTACTTTGGAGAGCAAGGGACGTGAATTACCTTGGAGTGCAAGAAGGAGGTAGTTGAAGGAAGCTATTATTATTAGGAAATATATTCCTACTTAGTTAATATACTTATTTACTCAGATATGAGTCTACGAATGTTTATTTACTTTCCATAATAGTAGGAGTCCTAGTTCAAGTATGTTTGGGTCTTGTGAGCTATAAAAGCTTGCAATCGTTCATGTTTTGGTATCCAGAAAATTAATAAGAAAATTCTCGAGATTCATCTCAATCTTCTCTGTCTTTTCACAAGATTAGGCAAAGAATTATTTCGGTGTTTCAAGGTTTTCATCATTATCAAACAGATCCTAAAGAATCTCACTTGAGTACAATTAAAAGAATTTTGAAATATGTTGTAGTAACCGGTTTTCGTCCGGCCAAAAAAAAATATACAAAAATAAAAAAAAATAAAAAATATATAAAATATATTAAAAAAATAACAAAAAAATAACAAAAAATAAAAAAAGAAAAAGTGGCCGAAAGTGGCCGAAAGTGGAAAAGAAAAAGGAGGAAATGGCGTGAGAAAAGGGGGAAAGGAGAGGAAAAAAAAAAGAAAAAAAGGAAGAAGAGGAAAGCAGCCGAGGGGAAAAAAAAAGAAAAAAAAGACTGGAGGGGGAAGAGGGACTCGAAGGAGAAAAAAACAGAGAGAAGGCGCTGCAAGAAGGAGAAATCCCGTTTGGGAGATGAAGACCGATGGAAGGAGCTAAGATGAAAATCGGGATTCATCTCCTGGGAGGGTAGTAATCCATCCCTCTGAATCTGATTTCATTTCTTTGTTATGTTCTGATTCTAGTTTGCACAGGCTGTCTTTCATATCTGAAATAGTAACAAAAAACTTTCCCCTATGTCCGTCCTTTCTTTACTCTATGCTTCTGGTGATGCATGTGAGTTCATTTCTGCAAATTTCTAGAAGTATATTTGCTTTGCCCGTGTATGCAGTTTTATGCCATTGTGCTTTAGTCAGGTTCATATCGTGAACATGTGTTTGTTATCTAGTGATGATGAGTGATTGAAACTTTGTTTCCTGTATGTCATATGCTGATTGGAATTTAATTTTAAATATGTCCGAGTGTGTCGAAGTCTGTAAGTTTGATTTGAATAAAATGTGTTCTTTGTTATTCTTTGATCCGAATATGCATATGCGTGTATATAGATACTGTTTAGGATTGTATATAAGTATATGATATATGTGTTTATATGTGCTATATTATGTATATATGGGTGATATACATATGGTTTGGGTTTATGTGTGCGCATATGCACGATGTGTGTGTGCAAGGTGTCTATATGTGCATATCATAGTATTGTATGTGTTTATATATATAGGGTGTATGTATGTGTATATGTTTATAATTGTGAATTCACCTTTTGACCATTCTCTTGTTTGATTTTGGACATGGACCCGGCTGGACACTATTTGAGGTGGCAAGTATACTTGAAGATTTGGATCGAAGAAGAGCAATGGGCAATATCAGAGGGTTTGTATATATTTGTATTTATATTTTTATCATGTATATATCCTTGTAAAGATGTAAACTTTGTAATAGTATAGCAAAAATAGTGAAATGTTAAATAGAAAATGCATACATGATATTGTAGGGTGTTAGAAGCATATAGAAATTAAGAAATGATCTTGTGAATGATGATTGCATTAGAATGCATGCTTAGGATTTTGATTTGTCACACTATGCCATGATGCTTGGACATATGCTAGGTCATGTTTGAGTGCAATAAAAATGAATGCAACGCGTTAGTCATTAGAATTAATCCAAGCCGTCTCACATTAATAAAACACATCAAGATTAAATTATGGAATCCTTATGTTTTGTTTAAATACCAAAGAGCCTTCAAGATATTGGGGTTTCATAGGCATTCATTGAAAACATTTGGATTTCGTGGATCCGGAAAGCAAATGTGTTTTTAGGGATTAGGAGAATTTATTTACGGACTCAACGGTGGGTTTAAAGATATTTGACCCATTCAATGAGCCATAAATGGATTCTTTCTTTTCTCATGAAGAACATAATTGTGAGTAAGGCTTGAATTGAACATTATTCCTTGATTGTGGGCCCTTTTGGTACATCAACCAAGTCCCCAAAAAAATCCTTTTTCCCCAAATATCCAAACCCACTCCAAGTGGTACCTTATCCAATCTTTGGCCAAGCCGGGAATGGCCCCAATGATCCCGTGCAACCCCTTTTTTCAAAACCCCCAAACCCACTCCAAGTGGTGTTTTCTCCAATCCTTGGCCAAGCCGGGAATGGCCCCAATAATCCCGTGCACCTTGTTCTCCAAACCACTCCAAGTGGATTTTTCATTTACATTCCAATAAGACCCATCAAAATGGGATTTTCAAAAACAAATTAGAGTCAAATAGGAAAACATTTAAAGGTAACCGTTTTCGGGAGTTGTGGGGTGCCTAACACCTTCCTCATACTCAATAGACCCCCTTGCCCATTTTTCTCGTAGACCAGAACGGATGTCCAATTGCATCCTAAAAATAATTGGTGGCGACTTCATTGTTTTTCAAGCCGGTTGCTTCAGCTGGCGACTTCACTGGGGAAATGGTTATTGTACCAAAGGGGTCGGGCCTTGTTGTCTCGGTGTTTTCCTATTTGGTTGATATGTTTATTTTGTTGTACATGTTTTTTCCAACATTTTGAGGAATCTAATGTGTTTGTTCATGATTGTAGATAAAATAACAGGTTTTTGGTTTGATAAAATTTGAGTGTTTATTGAGGATATGGTATGATTCCCTCGCACACACATCACTATTCACATGCACACAAATGGCCCATAAAAACCGGGTCCTACTAGTGATTAGTGAGGGTTGATCTTTGCTTTTGATGGATTTTGTCCTCACGTAAGCAAGGAAAGACATCCTCCTGGATTGACGTCCCTTCAAGATATTGGGGGATGGGTTCCACTTCCAGATATGGGGTGTGAACTAACCTGATCCAGTGGCCTCTCGCGTAGCCGCGTTATAGTTAGATATGCCACCCATATGCACATTACATAACCCTAGATCCGGTTCGAGACCTTCAGAAATTGGTAGGAACCTGATTTTGTTAGGAACAATGGGGGATTCTCCTATCCTTAACTCTATTTATTTCCTGTACATTTAAATACCATGTACCTTTATTCCTCATTTACATGTTTATATGTACTTGATACATACCTGTGTATATACATTCATTGAACCATACATGTACATCCTTTATACATTTGTCATATATGTTAGCCTAGGTTATGATCACGCACAAACATAATGGCCCATACATGTCCATATATACTTGAATACTCATATATGCCCATATATACTTGTACCTCTGCTAATTATCCATACTTGTCCATATGTACTTGTACATCTGTTAATCGTCCATACATGTCCATATATACTTGCATGATTGTTAATCACTCATACATGTTTATACACATCTTACACTCGTTCTTTTAATACTACCATGCATTCACTACACACATTTTTTGCATTTTGACAAACTAATAAGTTCATAGTCAAAAAAAAAAAAAAAAAAAAGAAAAAAAAAAAGAAAAAAAAAAAAAAAAAAAGAAAAAAAAAAAGAGAAACCATTTCACTCATGTCATTGCCATCCTTATTACACAAGATTACAGTTGTGCATTGCTCAAACAATGAAAAATGAACAGCAAAAAATACTGGTGCAGTTTTTGAGGAAATTGACTCTTAATTTTCTTGTTGATGGAGTTGGAATGGATCATTCTTTGTCTGATTCTGAAGAGATTCATGTTTTGGCTATCGATGACAGCCTTGTTGATAGAATAGTTTGGTCAAGATTACTTCCTGTAAAGTGACTGCGGTGGATAGTGGAATAAGAGTACTTCAGTTTCTGGGTTTAAACGAGGAGAATAATTGTTATGTTGGGTTTGATAGTTTGAAGGTGGATCTGATCATCACCAACTACTGTATGCCTGGAGTGACAAGATATGAGTTGTTGAAGAAAATCAAGGGATCGTTTGCCTTGAGAGAGATTCCGGTGTTAATCATGTCATCTGAGAGTAATCATGTCATCTGAGATCGTAGTGACTCGAATTGACAGATGCTTGGGAGGAGCAGAGGAATCTATTGTAAAGCCAGTGAAGTTGTCAGATATGAAGCGCTTGAAAGATTACATGACCAAAGACGGAAACCAAGAGGGATGCATCAACAACAAGAGAGAGCTTCCAGAGACTTGTGATCTATGTTCATCATCACCGTCATCTTCTACTCTCAGCTCTCCGCCCCCATAGCTGTCAAATTCTCCGTCACTACCATCATCACCATCAGAGCCGTGTTCTCTACCACTGTTGGAATCTCCTATCAGACGGTTTAAAAGATCCTACTTGGATTAGGTCTTGACCGTCCGTTATGTACCCTGTCTCATTGTGCAAATATTCATAATTTCTCGGGGAGTGCGAAAGAAAGAAAAAAGTTTGTGTCAGTTTTGTTTTTTATTATTATCTATTTGAAGAAAAAAAAAAAGAAAGAAAAAAGTTTGTCCTCAAGCGGGAAATAAACAGTTGAGTGTGACAGTTTTGTTTTTTATTATCTATTTGAAAAAAAAAAAGAAAGAAAGAAAAAGTTTGTCCTCAAGCGGGAAATAAACAGTTGAGTGTGACAATTTTGTTTTTTATTATCTAGTTGAAAAAAAAGAAGGAAGAAAAGAGTTGTCCTCAAGCAGGAAAATAACAGTGGATGGTAACAGTAAAGTAAGTACTGATGTGACAGGCACCGCAAATATCTTCGTATATGCAGAGCCATTTCCGTCTTCATCTCCATCTCAATTGCAAAAGTGTGTTTTCTCTCTGAGCTATCTTCATCTCCATCTTCATCTCAATCATTCCTGACAAAAGTGTGTTCTCTCACAAAGATCAAGAGCTATGCCGAGACGCTCGCGCACCATCGCCTCAAGATTACAGTCCAGGCTTGCGTTGTTCAACAAAGCTGAAATTATTCCTGAATGTAGAATCGACGAAACAGTACAGCGAGAAGCACTCAACAAATGGGCGATGCGCTACTTGAGGGAGCATTCCTTGCTGTTTCTAGTAGACCCCGATCCAGGAAATGACTTACTGGTGTATCCTCAGATCGTTCGCTCCTTCTATCACACTCTCATCGAGCTACCACGAAGTGAGCGGACTAGGAATCAACTGGTCTATCAGGTCATTCTAGATGGTATAAAAGTTCAATTCACGACAGCAGATCTGTGTTGCTGCTTGGGATATCCACCAGTAGATCATAAGCCCACTGGATCTCGACAACCGATCTGTGCGTCAAAGCAGAAAATTGTTGATGATATGTGTGGAGGAAAAAAGAATAGGCACAGCAACGCTACACGTCGTGCTTACTTGCCTTCAAAGATGTGGTTGCTGGATGATGCTGTCAGGAAAAATCTGTGCCCTATTAGCCATGAGCAAGAACGACGAGGAACATTCTTGTCAGTCTTATACTCTATGTATAAAGGGCAGTGGTTTGATATTGGGAAGATCTATCTGGCCATTATCTTCAAAGCCAAGGATTTTGTCGAGACAAAGCCAACAAAGGCGGGGAAGTTATTTTTCCCACGGCTTATCACAAGGTTGCTTTTGTTCAAAAGCATTCGGCCTCCTCGGCCTCAAGCATCTTTGGGATATCAGGTCACCATGCTAGAAAGAAGGACATGGCTTCAGAGCATCAACCATTTGAAAACAACTTCTGCTGGAAAGAAGCAGACCCAAGAAGGTCCCTCAGCATCACCACCTGGTGATTCCTCATCAGTAATTACAGCATCTCCACAATCAGATCGCATGCGTGCAGTGATAGCCCGACTAGAGATGGGGCTACAAACACTAGAAGATGGACAACACAGGCTGGAGCACATGTTGGTAGCAGTCATGGATATGATACGGAAGTGAAAACATAGCAATCCAACAGTCAGAAATTTTGGGGAGTTATGTGAGCAGTTTGAGGAATTCCATGTTGCTATTATGGGGAATGATCAAAACTTTGCTGTTAAGCCTTGCCATGTCCTTCAGGTTTTAAGCTCAACAACTGGACCAGTTTTGAATTGCCAGTCTCTATCAACAGCCTTCAAGAGTAATATCCATGTGCACTATGATCTGTGACCCAGCTCATGGCCACTGATTGGGTTTTTGTAATGAGCATGTCTTTACTTTATCTTTTGATGAATTCGCATAGTAAGGTCTTTGCATGTTCTCATGTTTCTGATGATTCTGATATGCTTATCATACACAAAAATCGTTGCTCATAATTCTCACATCTATTCATTTCATTTCACACATCACTTCTAAAAAATCCAAATCTCACACATTCCATTTTAACAGGACTGAAATTGATGATAATAAAAAAGATGAACCGAATGAACCAGATTTTGGGGCACCCATTAACAATGTTGAATCTGATTCCGACACTGAAGATGAATTTGAGATATCGCCAGAAATGTTGAGACAAGTTAATCAAGAAGAAAAGATAATTCAGCCACACCAAGAAATTACTGAGGTTGTTAACTTGGGAACTGAAGATCAGGAAAAAGAGGCTAGGATCGGTGCAGCTTTTGAAGGAGGAGATAGAGACAAATTGATAGGTTTGCTACATGAATATCAGGGTGTTTTTGCATGGTCATATCAGGATATGCCAGGACTTGATACAAACATAGTGGTCCATAAATTGCCATTAAAACCCGATTGTCTGCCAGTGAAGCAAAAGTTGAGAAGATTGAAGCCGGAAATGCTTTTGAAGATTAGAGATGAAGTAAAAAAGCAATTTGATGCAGGATTCCTTGCTGTAGCAAAATACCCTGATTGGGTTGCAAATATCGTACCAGTCCCAAAGAAAGACGGTAAGGTTCGGATGTGCGTGGATTATAGGGATCTTAATCGGGCGAGCCCGAAAGATGACTTTCCTTTACCCCAAATTGACATATTAGTAGACAATACTGCTAAACATTTCGCGTTCTCCTTCATGGATGGATTCTCAGGATATAACCAGATCAAGATGGCACCGGAAGATCAGGAGAAAACTACTTTCATCACTTTATGGGGTACCTTTTGTTACAAAGTCATGCCATTTGGTCTCAAAAATGCGGGAGCTACTTATCAGCGAGCCATGGTTACTCTGTTTCATGATATGATGCATAAAGAGATTGAGGTGTATGTGGATGACATGATTGCTAAGTCAAAGGAGGATGAAGATCACGTGACTAACCTGGAGAAGCTGTTCAAGAGGTTGAGAAGGCACCAATTGAAGTTGAACCCCTCGAAATGCACATTTGGGGCAACCTCGGGGAAGTTGTTGGGTTTTATTGTCAGTAGGAGAGGTATTGAAGTAGACCCGGATAAAGTGAAGGCGATTATAGAGATGTCGGCCCCTCGCACCGAGAAAGAAGTCAGAGGTTTCTTAGGGAAACTCAATTACATTGCAAGGTTCATTTCACAGTTGACAACTACGTGTGAGCCAATTTTTAAGTTACTTCGGAAGAATAACCCATCAGAATGGAATGATGAATGTCAAAGTGCCTTTGAGAGAATTAAACAGTATTTACAAAATCCACCGGTCTTGATGCCTCCGATTGCTAGGAGCCCGCTTATTCTCTACTTGACTGTGTCGGACAATTCGATGGGGTGTATGTTAGGGCAACATGATTCATCCGGGAGGATAGAGCATGCAATCTACTACTTGAGCAAGAAATTCACTAGTTGTGAGACAAACTACTCCATGTTGGAGAAGACTTGTTGTTCATTGGCATGGGTTGCGCATAGGCTCAGGCAATATATGTTGTATCACACTACTTGGTTGATCTCGAGGATGGACCCAATCAAGTATATTTTTGAAAAACCATCTCTTTCGGGGAGGATTGCAAAATGGCAGATGTTGTTGTCAGAATACGATATTTTGTATGTTGCTCAGAAGGCAGTGAAGGGAAGTGCAATAGCAGATTACTTAGCAGAACAGGCGATTGATGACTCTCAGCCTATGAATCCAGGGTTCCCAGATGGAGAAATCTTGTCCTTAGAAATGGAGAGCCGGAAAGATATGGACGGATGGGTTATGTTGTTTGATGGCGCTTCTAATATAGTTGGTAATGGGATTGGGGCTGTGTTTATTTCTCCAGAAGGAAAAGTTACCCCGTTTACTGCTAAGCTTTATTTCAACTGTACCAATAATGTGTCTGAGTATGAGGCCTGTGCCATGGGAATTCAAGCTGCTATTGATGTTGGGATTAAAAAGCTTCAGGTTTATGGTGACTCTCAATTGGTGATCAGGCAATTGTGTGACGAATGGGAAACCAGGGATGCCAAGTTAGTCCCGTATTATCAACACATCAAAAAGTTGATCAAATTTTTTGACTGTGTGGAATTTGATCATATTCCAAGAGAAGAAAACCAGATGGCAGATGCTTTGGCCACTTTGGCAGCCATGTTTGGTTTGGACCCTCGAGGAGAAGTGGCGGTTATCAAGATTGAGAAACGTGAAATTCAGGCGCACTGTTTGAATATAGTAGCAGAACCTGATGGCAAACCCTGGTATTATGATGTAAAACAGTATTTGGAGAAAGGAGAATACCCTCCAGAGGCCTCAGATAATGACAAACGCACCATCCGAAGACTCTCAAGCTCTTTTTTCTTGGATAAAAATGTATTGTATAAGAGAAGCTCGGGATTTGTGCTTCTTCGATGTGTGGATATTGATGAAGCCAAGCAGATTATGGAAGAGATTCATGAAGGAATATGTGGTACTCATTCGAGTGGATATTCAATGGCAAGGAAGATATTGCGAGCCGGTTACTATTGGCTTACCATGGAAAGAGATTGTATTAGATATGCAATCAGATGCCATAAGTGCCAGATTTATGCTGATAAAACTCATGTCCCAGTGAACCCTCTGCGGGTATTAGCAGCACCTTGGCCCTTTTCAATGTGGGGTATCGATGTTATTGGCCCTATCGAGCCCAAAGCTTCCAACGGACATCGTTTCATCCTGGTTGCAATTGATTATTTTACAAAGTGGGTGGAAGCAAATTCTTATGCTAAAGTGACAAGTAACGTTATCGCCCGATTCTTGAGAAAAGATATTGTATGTCGCTATGGGGTTCCCGAAAGGATCATTACTGATAATGGCACGAATTTCAACAGCAAGATGGTGAACGATTTATGTGAGCAGTTCAAGATCAAGCATCATAATTCATCTCCTTATCGTCCCAAGATGAACGGGGCTGTTGAGGCAGCAAACAAAAATATCAAGAAAATCATCCAGAAGATGACAGAGAATTACAAAGATTGGCATGAAAAGCTTCCTTTCGCTTTATATGGGTACCGAACTTCGGTGCGTACATCCACTGGTGAAAGTCCTTTTGCTTTAGTATATGGGACAGAGGCGGTCCTTCCCATTGAAGTAGAAATCCCTTCGCTAAGAGTAGCGATGGAGGCCAACTTGGAGGAGACGGAGTGGGTCTGAGCCCGTTATGAACATCTAAATTTTATTGAGGAGAGAAGATTAGGGGCACTTTGTAGAGGACAACTTTATCAAAGACGAATGATAAGAGCACATCACAAGAGGGTGCGCCCTCGTTGTTTCAGAGAAGGGGATTTAGTGCTAAAGATGATTCAGCCACCTCAAAAAAATCACCGTGGAAAATGGACTCCTACCTACGAGGGACCATATGTGGTGAAGAAAGCATTCTCTGGTGGAGCAGTAATTTTGACAAGGATGGATGGAGATGATTTGCCTCACCCAGTAAATGTTGAGGTTCTCAGGCAGTATTATGCTTAAAAAAAAAAAAAAAAAAAAAAAAAAAAAAAAAACCCGCTAGAGTGAAAACCCGAAAGGGCGCTCTAGGCAAAAATTAGGGACAAAATAAGAAAAATCCCGCTAGAGTGAAAGCCTGAAAAGGCGCTCTAGGCAAAAATTAGGGACAACAAGAACTTTTATTGGAGTGAAAACCCTCACGGGTACTCTAATTATGGCTGCAAGAAAGGAGGTCGAGACATGAGTCTGTTGGTTGTTAACTTGACTTGCATTGACATTGGTGCGGAGTACAGAATCGACCTCGTAGTTGCCAGATTGGAGGACAGTTATTTGGGCAAGCACCCAAAACTGGGGCAGTTCTCGGGATGCTCTTTAGGCTATCATTTGTTTGTTCGTTAAACAGAATGAGAAGTTTGTTGGCAAAAATGGAGGACTCAGAGACAGTCTCAGACGAGTCAGATTTGATCATTGTTAATTGGGTGCACACCAAAACTGGGGCAGTTTTGGTGGAATCTTTGAATTATTACATATTTCATCTTGGAGAAGTTGGGTTTGTCCCTTCTTCCTTTGACTTCTCTACATTCTTGTACATACCTTTGTCAATCGGCACTCGTCCTTTCAATAAAAATGGTGAAGAAATTCATTTCTGTAGTTTTGTCACTTGTGGCATCTGTTTTCCATACCCCAACTCTATTCTCAATCCATGTTCCAAAAAGTTTATCACCTGCATTCATTAATTGACATGCATGGCTATACTATTGAATTTATCACTGATAAAGTTTTGACTGGAAATGTGGAATATGCATTAGGACATTACTCTTGCTAGGAATTTGATTGGATTTTGGCATCCTAAGCTGGAAAGGATTTGAATAAAAGATTTGAAGCCGAGGTAAGCATTAGCAGGAAAGGGAAGATCATAATCATGTGACGCGCACAACGAAATGAAAATAAATCCAGATGAATTGGCAGCCTTGAGCTCAAAAGTGGGCACACATGCAGAGAAGAAAAGAGATAGTTGAAGAGTTGAGTTTGGGAATGAGCGAGAGCCTTTGCTAATCAGCATAGAGAAGATACATTGAAAATCCAGAGTCAGAAAATCAAACCCTACAAAGAAGCAGATTTGTTCTAGCAATTCGCAACTGTACGCGTGACTAAGGACGGCAAAGCCTTGAGAGAGCATGCATTCACTCATTAATGAGACATTCATATTTGAGCAAAATAGGTCATTACATGCATCATTTTTGCATATGGTTTGTCCTCTTTGTATTATGGCAGGTTTATGCAGAAGGTACAGCTTGGACGTAGTCATTCTCCTCAAATCAAAGCATATCATCTGCTCGAAACATCTTTCTGTCAAGGTGAGATTACAAAAACTCCCAAATACCTTTTCTCAAAAAAAAAAAAAAAACAAAAAAACAAAAAAAAAACAAAAATAGAAGATCCTTTTTCAGCCAAGCCGGGAATGGCTACAGTGATCCCGAGCAATTTTTCTCAAACAAAAAAGCATTGGCCAAGCCGGGGATGGCCCTATGATCCCGTGCACATTGTCTTCTTCAATTTACAACACCCACTCCAAGTGGGATTTCATTCAAGCATTGGCCAAGCCGGGGATGGCCCTATGATCCCGTGCACACCGTTTTTTGAATTTACAAAGCCCACTCCAAGTGGGATTTCATTCAAGCATTGGCCAAGCCGGGGATGGCCCTATGATCCCGTGCACACTGTTTTTTTTTCAAATTACAAAACCCACTCCAAGTGGGATTTCATTCAAGCATTGGCCAAGCCGGGGATGGCCCTATGATCCCGTGCACATTGTCTTTTTCAATTTACAAAACCCACTCCAAGTGGGATTTCATTCAAGCATTGGCCAAGCCGGGGATGGCCCTATGATCCCGTGCACATTGTCTTTTTCAATTTACAAAAACCCACTCCAAGTGGGATTTCATTCAAGCATTGGCCAAGCCGGGGATGGCCCTATGATCCCGTGCACACTGTTTTTTCAATTTACAAAACCCACTCCAAGTGGGATTTCATTCAAGCATTGGCCAAGCCGGGGATGGCCCTATGATCCCGTGCACACTGTTTTTTCAATTTACAAAACCCACTCCAAGTGGGATTTCATTCAAGCATTGGCCAAGCCGGGGATGGCCCCAATGATCCCGAGCACACTGTTTTTCAATTTACAAAACCCACTCCAAGTGGGATTTCATTCAAGCATTGGCCAAGCCGGGGATGGCCCTATGATCCCGTGCACACTGTTTTTTTTTTCAAATTACAAAACCCACTCCAAGTGGGATTTCATTCAAGCATTGGCCAAGCCGGGGATGGCCCTATGATCCCGTGCACATTGTCTTTTTCAATTTACAAAACCCACTCCAAGTGGGATTTCATTCAAGCATTGGCCAAGCCGGGGATGGCCCTATGATCCCGTGCACATTGTCTTTTTCAATTTACAAAAACCCACTCCAAGTGGGATTTCATTCAAGCATTGGCCAAGCCGGGGATGGCCCTATGATCCCGTGCACACTGTTTTTTCAATTTACAAAACCCACTCCAAGTGGGATTTCATTCAAGCATTGGCCAAGCCGGGGATGGCCCTATGATCCCGTGCACACTGTTTTTTCAATTTACAAAACCCACTCCAAGTGGGATTTCATTCAAGCATTGGCCAAGCCGGGGATGGCCCCAATTATCCCGAGCACAATGTTTTTCAATTTACAAAACCCACTCCAAGTGGGATTTCATTCAAGCATTGGCCAAGCCGGGAATGGCCCCAATGATCCCGAGCACACTGTTTTTTCAAATTACAAAACCCACTCCAAGTGGGATTTCATTCAAGCATTGGCCAAGCCGGGAATGGCCCCAATGATCCCGAGCACACTGTTTTTTTCAAATTACAAAACCCACTCCAAGTGGGATTTCATCCAAGCACTTTTTCAGTCAAGCCGGGAATGGCTACAGTGATCCCGAGCATCTTTCCTTATCCTTTCCGTACGAAATTCGGTTAACTACACCTTTGTCTGCCTTTTATTTCATAAAAGACATACAAAGGGGGCAGCTGTAGTAACCGGTTTTCGTCCGGCCAAAAAAAAATATACAAAAGTAAAAAAAAATAAAAAAAATAAAAAATATATTAAAAAAATAACAAAAAAAATAACAAAAAATAAAAAAAGAAAAAGTGGCCGAAAGTGGCCGAAAGTGGAAAAGAAAAAGGAGGAAATGGCGTGAGAAAAGGGGGAAAGGAGAGGAAAAAAAAAAGAAAAAAAGGAAGAAGAGGAAAGCAGCCGAGGGGAAAAAAAAAAAAAAAAGACTGGAGGGGGAAGAGGGACTCGAAGGAGAAAAAAACAGAGAGAAGGCGCTGCAAGAAGGAGAAATCCCGTTTGGGAGATGAAGACCGATGGAAGGAGCTAAGATGAAAATCGGGATTCATCTCCTGGGAGGGTAGTAATCCATCCCTCTGAATCTGATTTCATTTCTTTGTTATGTTCTGATTCTAGTTTGCACAGGCTGTCTTTCATATCTGAAATAGTAACAAAAAACTTTCCCCTATGTCCGTCCTTTCTTTACTCTATGCTTCTGGTGATGCATGTGAGTTCATTTCTGCAAATTTCTAGAAGTATATTTGCTTTGCCCGTGTATGCAGTTTTATGCCATTGTGCTTTAGTCAGGTTCATATCGTGAACATGTGTTTGTTATCTAGTGATGATGAGTGATTGAAACTTTGTTTCCTGTATGTCATATGCTGATTGGAATTTAATTTTAAATATGTCCGAGTGTGTCGAAGTCTGTAAGTTTGATTTGAATAAAATGTGTTCTTTGTTATTCTTTGATCCGAATATGCATATGCGTGTATATAGATACTGTTTAGGATTGTATATAAGTATATGATATATGTGTTTATATGTGCTATATTATGTATATATGGGTGATATACATATGGTTTGGGTTTATGTGTGCGCATATGCACGATGTGTGTGTGCAAGGTGTCTATATGTGCATATCATAGTATTGTATGTGTTTATATATATAGGGTGTATGTATGTGTATATGTTTATAATTGTGAATTCACCTTTTGACCATTCTCTTGTTTGATTTTGGACATGGACCCGGCTGGACACTATTTGAGGTGGCAAGTATACTTGAAGATTTGGATCGAAGAAGAGCAATGGGCAATATCAGAGGGTTTGTATATATTTGTATTTATATTTTTATCATGTATATATCCTTGTAAAGATGTAAACTTTGTAATAGTATAGCAAAAATAGTGAAATGTTAAATAGAAAATGCATACATGATATTGTAGGGTGTTAGAAGCATATAGAAATTAAGAAATGATCTTGTGAATGATGATTGCATTAGAATGCATGCTTAGGATTTTGATTTGTCACACTATGCCATGATGCTTGGACATATGCTAGGTCATGTTTGAGTGCAATAAAAATGAATGCAACGCGTTAGTCATTAGAATTAATCCAAGCCGTCTCACATTAATAAAACACATCAAGATTAAATTATGGAATCCTTATGTTTTGTTTAAATACCAAAGAGCCTTCAAGATATTGGGGTTTCATAGGCATTCATTGAAAACATTTGGATTTCGTGGATCCGGAAAGCAAATGTGTTTTTAGGGATTAGGAGAATTTATTTACGGACTCAACGGTGGGTTTAAAGATATTTGACCCATTCAATGAGCCATAAATGGATTCTTTCTTTTCTCATGAAGAACATAATTGTGAGTAAGGCTTGAATTGAACATTATTCCTTGATTGTGGGCCCTTTTGGTACATCAACCAAGTCCCCAAAAAAATCCTTTTTCCCCAAATATCCAAACCCACTCCAAGTGGTACCTTATCCAATCTTTGGCCAAGCCGGGAATGGCCCCAATGATCCCGTGCAACCCCTTTTTTCAAAACCCCCAAACCCACTCCAAGTGGTGTTTTCTCCAATCCTTGGCCAAGCCGGGAATGGCCCCAATAATCCCGTGCACCTTGTTCTCCAAACCACTCCAAGTGGATTTTTCATTTACATTCCAATAAGACCCATCAAAATGGGATTTTCAAAAACAAATTAGAGTCAAATAGGAAAACATTTAAAGGTAACCGTTTTCGGGAGTTGTGGGGTGCCTAACACCTTCCTCATACTCAATAGACCCCCTTGCCCATTTTTCTCGTAGACCAGAACGGATGTCCAATTGCATCCTAAAAATCAATTGGTGGCGACTTCATTGTTTTTCAAGCCGGTTGCTTCAGCTGGCGACTTCACTGGGGAAATGGTTATTGTACCAAAGGGGTCGGGCCTTGTTGTCTCGGTGTTTTCCTATTTGGTTGATATGTTTATTTTGTTGTACATGTTTTTTCCAACATTTTGAGGAATCTAATGTGTTTGTTCATGATTGTAGATAAAATAACAGGTTTTTGGTTTGATAAAATTTGAGTGTTTATTGAGGATATGGTATGATTCCCTCGCACACACATCACTATTCACATGCACACAAATGGCCCATAAAAACCGGGTCCTACTAGTGATTAGTGAGGGTTGATCTTTGCTTTTGATGGATTTTGTCCTCACGTAAGCAAGGAAAGACATCCTCCTGGATTGACGTCCCTTCAAGATATTGGGGGATGGGTTCCACTTCCAGATATGGGGTGTGAACTAACCTGATCCAGTGGCCTCTCGCGTAGCCGCGTTATAGTTAGATATGCCACCCATATGCACATTACATAACCCTAGATCCGGTTCGAGACCTTCAGAAATTGGTAGGAACCTGATTTTGTTAGGAACAATGGGGGATTCTCCTATCCTTAACTCTATTTATTTCCTGTACATTTAAATACCATGTACCTTTATTCCTCATTTACATGTTTATATGTACTTGATACATACCTGTGTATATACATTCATTGAACCATACATGTACATCCTTTATACATTTGTCATATATGTTAGCCTAGGTTATGATCACGCACAAACATAATGGCCCATACATGTCCATATATACTTGAATACTCATATATGCCCATATATACTTGTACCTCTGCTAATTATCCATACTTGTCCATATGTACTTGTACATCTGTTAATCGTCCATACATGTCCATATATACTTGCATGATTGTTAATCACTCATACATGTTTATACACATCTTACACTCGTTCTTTTAATACTACCATGCATTCACTACACACATTTTTTGCATTTTGACAAACTAATAAGTTCATAGTCAAAAAAAAAAAAAAAAAAAAAAAAAAAAAGAAAAAAAAAAAAAAAAAAAAAGAAAAAAAGAAAAAAAAAAAGAGAAACCATTTCACTCATGTCATTGCCATCCTTATTACACAAGATTACAGTTGTGCATTGCTCAAACAATGAAAAATGAACAGCAAAAAATACTGGTGCAGTTTTTGAGGAAATTGACTCTTAATTTTCTTGTTGATGGAGTTGGAATGGATCATTCTTTGTCTGATTCTGAAGAGATTCATGTTTTGGCTATCGATGACAGCCTTGTTGATAGAATAGTTTGGTCAAGATTACTTCCTGTAAAGTGACTGCGGTGGATAGTGGAATAAGAGTACTTCAGTTTCTGGGTTTAAACGAGGAGAATAATTGTTATGTTGGGTTTGATAGTTTGAAGGTGGATCTGATCATCACCAACTACTGTATGCCTGGAGTGACAAGATATGAGTTGTTGAAGAAAATCAAGGGATCGTTTGCCTTGAGAGAGATTCCGGTGTTAATCATGTCATCTGAGAGTAATCATGTCATCTGAGATCGTAGTGACTCGAATTGACAGATGCTTGGGAGGAGCAGAGGAATCTATTGTAAAGCCAGTGAAGTTGTCAGATATGAAGCGCTTGAAAGATTACATGACCAAAGACGGAAACCAAGAGGGATGCATCAACAACAAGAGAGAGCTTCCAGAGACTTGTGATCTATGTTCATCATCACCGTCATCTTCTACTCTCAGCTCTCCGCCCCCATAGCTGTCAAATTCTCCGTCACTACCATCATCACCATCAGAGCCGTGTTCTCTACCACTGTTGGAATCTCCTATCAGACGGTTTAAAAGATCCTACTTGGATTAGGTCTTGACCGTCCGTTATGTACCCTGTCTCATTGTGCAAATATTCATAATTTCTCGGGGAGTGCGAAAGAAAGAAAAAAGTTTGTGTCAGTTTTGTTTTTTATTATTATCTATTTGAAGAAAAAAAAAAGAAAGAAAAAAGTTTGTCCTCAAGCGGGAAATAAACAGTTGAGTGTGACAGTTTTGTTTTTTATTATCTATTTGAAAAAAAAAAAGAAAGAAAGAAAAAGTTTGTCCTCAAGCGGGAAATAAACAGTTGAGTGTGACAATTTTGTTTTTTATTATCTAGTTGAAAAAAAAGAAGGAAGAAAAGAGTTATCCTCAAGCAGGAAAATAACAGTGGATGGTAACAGTAAAGTAAGTACTGATGTGACAGGCACCGCAAATATCTTCGTATATGCAGAGCCATTTCCGTCTTCATCTCCATCTCAATTGCAAAAGTGTGTTTTCTCTCTGAGCTATCTTCATCTCCATCTTCATCTCAATCATTCCTGACAAAAGTGTGTTCTCTCACAAAGATCAAGAGCTATGCCGAGACGCTCGCGCACCATCGCCTCAAGATTACAGTCCAGGCTTGCGTTGTTCAACAAAGCTGAAATTATTCCTGAATGTAGAATCGACGAAACAGTACAGCGAGAAGCACTCAACAAATGGGCGATGCGCTACTTGAGGGAGCATTCCTTGCTGTTTCTAGTAGACCCCGATCCAGGAAATGACTTACTGGTGTATCCTCAGATCGTTCGCTCCTTCTATCACACTCTCATCGAGCTACCACGAAGTGAGCGGACTAGGAATCAACTGGTCTATCAGGTCATTCTAGATGGTATAAAAGTTCAATTCACGACAGCAGATCTGTGTTGCTGCTTGGGATATCCACCAGTAGATCATAAGCCCACTGGATCTCGACAACCGATCTGTGCGTCAAAGCAGAAAATTGTTGATGATATGTGTGGAGGAAAAAAGAATAGGCACAGCAACGCTACACGTCGTGCTTACTTGCCTTCAAAGATATGGTTGCTGGATGATGCTGTCAGGAAAAATCTGTGCCCTATTAGCCATGAGCAAGAACGACGAGGAACATTCTTGTCAGTCTTATACTCTATGTATAAAGGGCAGTGGTTTGATATTGGGAAGATCTATCTGGCCATTATCTTCAAAGCCAAGGATTTTGTCGAGACAAAGCCAACAAAGGCGGGGAAGTTATTTTTCCCACGGCTTATCACAAGGTTGCTTTTGTTCAAAAGCATTCGACCTCCTCGGCCTCAAGCATCTTTGGGATATCAGGTCACCATGCTAGAAAGAAGGACATGGCTTCAGAGCATCAACCATTTGAAAACAACTTCTGCTGGAAAGAAGCAGACCCAAGAAGGTCCCTCAGCATCACCACCTGGTGATTCCTCATCAGTAATTGCAGCATCTCCACAATCAGATCGCATGCGTGCAGTGATAGCCCGACTAGAGATGGGGCTACAAACACTAGAAGATGGACAACACAGGCTGGAGCACATGTTGGTAGCAGTCATGGATATGATACGGAAGTGAAAACATAGCAATCCAACAGTCAGAAATTTTGGGGAGTTATGTGAGCAGTTTGAGGAATTCCATGTTGCTATTATGGGGAATGATCAAAACTTTGCTGTTAAGCCTTGCCATGTCCTTCAGGTTTTAAGCTCAACAACTGGACCAGTTTTGAATTGCCAGTCTCTATCAACAGCCTTCAAGAGTAATATCCATGTGCACTATGATCTGTGACCCAGCTCATGGCCACTGATTGGGTTTTTGTAATGAGCATGTCTTTACTTTATCTTTTGATGAATTCGCATAGTAAGGTCTTTGCATGTTCTCATGTTTCTGATGATTCTGATATGCTTATCATACACAAAAATCGTTGCTCATAATTCTCACATCTATTCATTTCATTTCACACATCACTTCTAAAAAATCCAAATCTCACACATTCCATTTTAACAGGACTGAAATTGATGATAATAAAAAAGATGAACCGAATGAACCAGATTTTGGGGCACCCATTAACAATGTTGAATCTGATTCCGACACTGAAGATGAATTTGAGATATCGCCAGAAATGTTGAGACAAGTTAATCAAGAAGAAAAGATAATTCAGCCACACCAAGAAATTACTGAGGTTGTTAACTTGGGAACTGAAGATCAGGAAAAAGAGGCTAGGATCGGTGCAGCTTTTGAAGGAGGAGATAGAGACAAATTGATAGGTTTGCTACATGAATATCAGGGTGTTTTTGCATGGTCATATCAGGATATGCCAGGACTTGATACAAACATAGTGGTCCATAAATTGCCATTAAAACCCGATTGTCTGCCAGTGAAGCAAAAGTTGAGAAGATTGAAGCCGGAAATGCTTTTGAAGATTAGAGATGAAGTAAAAAAGCAATTTGATGCAGGATTCCTTGCTGTAGCAAAATACCCTGATTGGGTTGCAAATATCGTACCAGTCCCAAAGAAAGACGGTAAGGTTCGGATGTGCGTGGATTATAGGGATCTTAATCGGGCGAGCCCGAAAGATGACTTTCCTTTACCCCAAATTGACATATTAGTAGACAATACTGCTAAACATTTCGCGTTCTCCTTCATGGATGGATTCTCAGGATATAACCAGATCAAGATGGCACCGGAAGATCAGGAGAAAACTACTTTCATCACTTTATGGGGTACCTTTTGTTACAAAGTCATGCCATTTGGTCTCAAAAATGCGGGAGCTACTTATCAGCGAGCCATGGTTACTCTGTTTCATGATATGATGCATAAAGAGATTGAGGTGTATGTGGATGACATGATTGCTAAGTCAAAGGAGGATGAAGATCACGTGACTAACCTGGAGAAGCTGTTCAAGAGGTTGAGAAGGCACCAATTGAAGTTGAACCCCTCGAAATGCACATTTGGGGCAACCTCGGGGAAGTTGTTGGGTTTTATTGTCAGTAGGAGAGGTATTGAAGTAGACCCGGATAAAGTGAAGGCGATTATAGAGATGCCGGCCCCTCGCACCGAGAAAGAAGTCAGAGGTTTCTTAGGGAAACTCAATTACATTGCAAGGTTCATTTCACAGTTGACAACTACGTGTGAGCCAATTTTTAAGTTACTTCGGAAGAATAACCCATCAGAATGGAATGATGAATGTCAAAGTGCCTTTGAGAGAATTAAACAGTATTTACAAAATCCACCGGTCTTGATGCCTCCGATTGCTGGGAGCCCGCTTATTCTCTACTTGACTGTGTCGGACAATTCGATGGGGTGTATGTTAGGGCAACATGATTCATCCGGGAGGATAGAGCATGCAATCTACTACTTGAGCAAGAAATTCACTAGTTGTGAGACAAACTACTCCATGTTGGAGAAGACTTGTTGTTCATTGGCATGGGTTGCGCATAGGCTCAGGCAATATATGTTGTATCACACTACTTGGTTGATCTCGAGGATGGACCCAATCAAGTATATTTTTGAAAAACCGTCTCTTTCGGGGAGGATTGCAAAATGGCAGATGTTGTTGTCAGAATACGATATTTTGTATGTTGCTCAGAAGGCAGTGAAGGGAAGTGCAATAGCAGATTACTTAGCAGAACAGGCGATTGATGACTCTCAGCCTATGAATCCAGGGTTCCCAGATGGAGAAATCTTGTCCTTAGAAATGGAGAGCCGGAAAGATATGGACGGATGGGTTATGTTGTTTGATGGCGCTTCTAATATAGTTGGTAATGGGATTGGGGCTGTGTTTATTTCTCCAGAAGGAAAAGTTACCCCGTTTACTGCTAAGCTTTATTTCAACTGTACCAATAATGTGTCTGAGTATGAGGCCTGTGCCATGGGAATTCAAGCTGCTATTGATGTTGGGATTAAAAAGCTTCAGGTTTATGGTGACTCTCAATTGGTGATCAGGCAATTGTGTGACGAATGGGAAACCAGGGATGCCAAGTTAGTCCCGTATTATCAACACATCAAAAAGTTGATCAAATTTTTTGACTGTGTGGAAT
This sequence comes from Tripterygium wilfordii, assembly GCF_013401445.1. Lineage (NCBI taxonomy): Eukaryota > Viridiplantae > Streptophyta > Magnoliopsida > Celastrales > Celastraceae > Tripterygium > Tripterygium wilfordii. The sequence goes on along the minus strand of NC_052237.1, from coordinate 7,560,092 downwards.
TTGATCATATTCCAAGAGAAGAAAACCAGATGGCAGATGCTTTGGCCACTTTGGCAGCCATGTTTGGTTTGGACCCTCGAGGAGAAGTGGCGGTTATCAAGATTGAGAAACGTGAAATTCAGGCGCACTGTTTGAATATAGTAGCAGAACCTGATGGCAAACCCTGGTATTATGATGTAAAACAGTATTTGGAGAAAGGAGAATACCCTCCAGAGGCCTCAGATAATGACAAACGCACCATCCGAAGACTCTCAAGCTCTTTTTTCTTGGATAAAAATGTATTGTATAAGAGAAGCTCGGGATTTGTGCTTCTTCGATGTGTGGATATTGATGAAGCCAAGCAGATTATGGAAGAGATTCATGAAGGAATATGTGGTACTCATTCGAGTGGATATTCAATGGCAAGGAAGATATTGCGAGCCGGTTACTATTGGCTTACCATGGAAAGAGATTGTATTAGATATGCAATCAGATGCCATAAGTGCCAGATTTATGCTGATAAAACTCATGTCCCAGTGAACCCTCTGCGGGTATTAGCAGCACCTTGGCCCTTTTCAATGTGGGGTATCGATGTTATTGGCCCTATCGAGCCCAAAGCTTCCAACGGACATCGTTTCATCCTGGTTGCAATTGATTATTTTACAAAGTGGGTGGAAGCAAATTCTTATGCTAAAGTGACAAGTAACGTTATCGCCCGATTCTTGAGAAAAGATATTGTATGTCGCTATGGGGTTCCCGAAAGGATCATTACTGATAATGGCACGAATTTCAACAGCAAGATGGTGAACGATTTATGTGAGCAGTTCAAGATCAAGCATCATAATTCATCTCCTTATCGTCCCAAGATGAACGGGGCTGTTGAGGCAGCAAACAAAAATATCAAGAAAATCATCCAGAAGATGACAGAGAATTACAAAGATTGGCATGAAAAGCTTCCTTTCGCTTTATATGGGTACCGAACTTCGGTGCGTACATCCACTGGTGAAAGTCCTTTTGCTTTAGTATATGGGACAGAGGCGGTCCTTCCCATTGAAGTAGAAATCCCTTCGCTAAGAGTAGCGATGGAGGCCAACTTGGAGGAGACGGAGTGGGTCTGAGCCCGTTATGAACATCTAAATTTTATTGAGGAGAGAAGATTAGGGGCACTTTGTAGAGGACAACTTTATCAAAGACGAATGATAAGAGCACATCACAAGAGGGTGCGCCCTCGTTGTTTCAGAGAAGGGGATTTAGTGCTAAAGATGATTCAGCCACCTCAAAAAAATCACCGTGGAAAATGGACTCCTACCTACGAGGGACCATATGTGGTGAAGAAAGCATTCTCTGGTGGAGCAGTAATTTTGACAAGGATGGATGGAGATGATTTGCCTCACCCAGTAAATGTTGAGGTTCTCAGGCAGTATTATGCTTAAAAAAAAAAAAAAAAAAAAAAAAAAAAAAAAAACCCGCTAGAGTGAAAACCCGAAAGGGCGCTCTAGGCAAAAATTAGGGACAAAATAAGAAAAATCCCGCTAGAGTGAAAGCCTGAAAAGGCGCTCTAGGCAAAAATTAGGGACAACAAGAACTTTTATTGGAGTGAAAACCCTCACGGGTACTCTAATTATGGCTGCAAGAAAGGAGGTCGAGACATGAGTCTGTTGGTTGTTAACTTGACTTGCATTGACATTGGTGCGGAGTACAGAATCGACCTCGTAGTTGCCAGATTGGAGGACAGTTATTTGGGCAAGCACCCAAAACTGGGGCAGTTCTCGGGATGCTCTTTAGGCTATCATTTGTTTGTTCGTTAAACAGAATGAGAAGTTTGTTGGCAAAAATGGAGGACTCAGAGACAGTCTCAGACGAGTCAGATTTGATCATTGTTAATTGGGTGCACACCAAAACTGGGGCAGTTTTGGTGGAATCTTTGAATTATTACATATTTCATCTTGGAGAAGTTGGGTTTGTCCCTTCTTCCTTTGACTTCTCTACATTCTTGTACATACCTTTGTCAATCGGCACTCGTCCTTTCAATAAAAATGGTGAAGAAATTCATTTCTGTAGTTTTGTCACTTGTGGCATCTGTTTTCCATACCCCAACTCTATTCTCAATCCATGTTCCAAAAAGTTTATCACCTGCATTCATTAATTGACATGCATGGCTATACTATTGAATTTATCACTGATAAAGTTTTGACTGGAAATGTGGAATATGCATTAGGACATTACTCTTGCTAGGAATTTGATTGGATTTTGGCATCCTAAGCTGGAAAGGATTTGAATAAAAGATTTGAAGCCGAGGTAAGCATTAGCAGGAAAGGGAAGATCATAATCATGTGACGCGCACAACGAAATGAAAATAAATCCAGATGAATTGGCAGCCTTGAGCTCAAAAGTGGGCACACATGCAGAGAAGAAAAGAGATAGCTGAAGAGTTGAGTTTGGGAATGAGCGAGAGCCTTTGCTAATCAGCATAGAGAAGATACATTGAAAATCCAGAGTCAGAAAATCAAACCCTACAAAGAAGCAGATTTGTTCTAGCAATTCGCAACTGTACGCGTGACTAAGGACGGCAAAGCCTTGAGAGAGCATGCATTCACTCATTAATGAGACATTCATATTTGAGCAAAATAGGTCATTACATGCATCATTTTTGCATATGGTTTGTCCTCTTTGTATTATGGCAGGTTTATGCAGAAGGTACAGCTTGGACGTAGTCATTCTCCTCAAATCAAAGCATATCATCTGCTCGAAACATCTTTCTGTCAAGGTGAGATTACAAAAACTCCCAAATACCTTTTCTCAAAAAAAAAAAAAAAAAAAAACAAAAAAACAAAAAAAAACAAAAATAGAAGATCCTTTTTCAGCCAAGCCGGGAATGGCTACAGTGATCCCGAGCAATTTTTCTCAAACAAAAAAGCATTGGCCAAGCCGGGGATGGCCCTATGATCCCGTGCACATTGTCTTCTTCAATTTACAACACCCACTCCAAGTGGGATTTCATTCAAGCATTGGCCAAGCCGGGGATGGCCCTATGATCCCGTGCACACCGTTTTTTGAATTTACAAAGCCCACTCCAAGTGGGATTTCATTCAAGCATTGGCCAAGCCGGGGATGGCCCTATGATCCCGTGCACACTGTTTTTTTTTCAAATTACAAAACCCACTCCAAGTGGGATTTCATTCAAGCATTGACCAAGCCGGGGATGGCCCTATGATCCCGTGCACATTGTCTTTTTCAATTTACAAAACCCACTCCAAGTGGGATTTCATTCAAGCATTGGCCAAGCCGGGGATGGCCCTATGATCCCGTGCACATTGTCTTTTTCAATTTACAAAAACCCACTCCAAGTGGGATTTCATTCAAGCATTGGCCAAGCCGGGGATGGCCCTATGATCCCGTGCACACTGTTTTTTCAATTTACAAAACCCACTCCAAGTGGGATTTCATTCAAGCATTGGCCAAGCCGGGGATGGCCCTATGATCCCGTGCACACTGTTTTTTCAATTTACAAAACCCACTCCAAGTGGGATTTCATTCAAGCATTGGCCAAGCCGGGGATGGCCCCAATGATCCCGAGCACACTGTTTTTCAATTTACAAAACCCACTCCAAGTGGGATTTCATTCAAGCATTGGCCAAGCCGGGAATGGCCCCAATGATCCCGAGCACACTGTTTTTTCAAATTACAAAACCCACTCCAAGTGGGATTTCATTCAAGCATTGGCCAAGCCGGGAATGGCCCCAATGATCCCGAGCACACTGTTTTTTTCAAATTACAAAACCCACTCCAAGTGGGATTTCATCCAAGCACTTTTTCAGTCAAGCCGGGAATGGCTACAGTGATCCCGAGCATCTTTCCTTATCCTTTCCGTACGAAATTCGGTTAACTACACCTTTGTCTGCCTTTTATTTCATAAAAGACATACAAAGGGGGCAGCTGTAGTAACCGGTTTTCGTCCGGCCAAAAAAAAATATACAAAAATAAAAAATATATAAAATATATAAAATATATTAAAAAAATAACAAAAAAATAACAAAAAATAAAAAAAGAAAAAGTGGCCGAAAGTGGCCGAAAGTGGAAAAGAAAAAGGAGGAAATGGCGTGAGAAAAGGGGGAAAGGAGAGGAAAAAAAAAAAGAAAAAAAGGAAGAAGAGGAAAGCAGCCGAGGGGAAAAAAAAAGAAAAAAAAGACTGGAGGGGGAAGAGGGACTCGAAGGAGAAAAAAACAGAGAGAAGGCGCTGCAAGAAGGAGAAATCCCGTTTGGGAGATGAAGACCGATGGAAGGAGCTAAGATGAAAATCGGGATTCATCTCCTGGGAGGGTAGTAATCCATCCCTCTGAATCTGATTTCATTTCTTTGTTATGTTCTGATTCTAGTTTGCACAGGCTGTCTTTCATATCTGAAATAGTAACAAAAAACTTTCCCCTATGTCCGTCCTTTCTTTACTCTATGCTTCTGGTGATGCATGTGAGTTCATTTCTGCAAATTTCTAGAAGTATATTTGCTTTGCCCGTGTATGCAGTTTTATGCCATTGTGCTTTAGTCAGGTTCATATCGTGAACATGTGTTTGTTATCTAGTGATGATGAGTGATTGAAACTTTGTTTCCTGTATGTCATATGCTGATTGGAATTTAATTTTAAATATGTCCGAGTGTGTCGAAGTCTGTAAGTTTGATTTGAATAAAATGTGTTCTTTGTTATTCTTTGATCCGAATATGCATATGCGTGTATATAGATACTGTTTAGGATTGTATATAAGTATATGATATATGTGTTTATATGTGCTATATTATGTATATATGGGTGATATACATATGGTTTGGGTTTATGTGTGCGCATATGCACGATGTGTGTGTGCAAGGTGTCTATATGTGCATATCATAGTATTGTATGTGTTTATATATATAGGGTGTATGTATGTGTATATGTTTATAATTGTGAATTCACCTTTTGACCATTCTCTTGTTTGATTTTGGACATGGACCCGGCTGGACACTATTTGAGGTGGCAAGTATACTTGAAGATTTGGATCGAAGAAGAGCAATGGGCAATATCAGAGGGTTTGTATATATTTGTATTTATATTTTTATCATGTATATATCCTTGTAAAGATGTAAACTTTGTAATAGTATAGCAAAAATAGTGAAATGTTAAATAGAAAATGCATACATGATATTGTAGGGTGTTAGAAGCATATAGAAATTAAGAAATGATCTTGTGAATGATGATTGCATTAGAATGCATGCTTAGGATTTTGATTTGTCACACTATGCCATGATGCTTGGACATATGCTAGGTCATGTTTGAGTGCAATAAAAATGAATGCAACGCGTTAGTCATTAGAATTAATCCAAGCCGTCTCACATTAATAAAACACATCAAGATTAAATTATGGAATCCTTATGTTTTGTTTAAATACCAAAGAGCCTTCAAGATATTGGGGTTTCATAGGCATTCATTGAAAACATTTGGATTTCGTGGATCCGGAAAGCAAATGTGTTTTTAGGGATTAGGAGAATTTATTTACGGACTCAACGGTGGGTTTAAAGATATTTGACCCATTCAATGAGCCATAAATGGATTCTTTCTTTTCTCATGAAGAACATAATTGTGAGTAAGGCTTGAATTGAACATTATTCCTTGATTGTGGGCCCTTTTGGTACATCAACCAAGTCCCCAAAAAAATCCTTTTTCCCCAAATATCCAAACCCACTCCAAGTGGTACCTTATCCAATCTTTGGCCAAGCCGGGAATGGCCCCAATGATCCCGTGCAACCCCTTTTTTCAAAACCCCCAAACCCACTCCAAGTGGTGTTTTCTCCAATCCTTGGCCAAGCCGGGAATGGCCCCAATAATCCCGTGCACCTTGTTCTCCAAACCACTCCAAGTGGATTTTTCATTTACATTCCAATAAGACCCATCAAAATGGGATTTTCAAAAACAAATTAGAGTCAAATAGGAAAACATTTAAAGGTAACCGTTTTCGGGAGTTGTGGGGTGCCTAACACCTTCCTCATACTCAATAGACCCCCTTGCCCATTTTTCTCGTAGACCAGAACGGATGTCCAATTGCATCCTAAAAATCAATTGGTGGCGACTTCATTGTTTTTCAAGCCGGTTGCTTCATATGTCAATGAAACACTTGACTTTGGAAGCTTTTACTCTAGGGATGCTAACACATCTCTTGCAGGATACTCTAATGGTGACTGGGCAGGTGGCAGTGATGACAGAAAAAGCACTTCTGGCAGATGCTTTTACATTGGGAACAATCTGGTTTCATGGCACAGTAAAAAATAGAACTCCATCTCACTTTCTCTAGTTAAGACAGAATACATAACTACTAGCAGTTGCTGTACACAACTGTTGTGGATGAAACAAATGCTTCAGGACTACGAGTTAGCACAGGAAAGTATGACTATCTTCTGTGATAATGTGAACTCGATTAACATCTCTAAAAATTCTATTGAACACTCTAGGACTAAGCATATAGATATTCGTCATCACTTTCTGTGACCTTGTTGAAAAAAATCATGTCACTTGAATACATCACTACTGAAAATCAATTGGCTGACATCTTTACAAAACCCCTTGATAGGCAAAGATTTGAGTTCTTGAGAAAAGCAAAGCACTAGGGGTAATGAACATTACTTAGATTTTAAATATTTCATCTTAAAACTTGATGTGTGTTAGTATATGTGAGAATGTATCAGTCTATTATTTACTATGATGTGTGTTATCATTCTAATGTGTGTTATCATTCTAGCTTGTGTTTAATTGCATTGAATACTCACTCTTGTCTTGGTTCATGGTATTTGAAAAATCAAGTTATCTAACGAACTGTATGGCACATATCTCTTCTTATGAATTCTGAGTTTCTTGAATGATTTAAAATCTATTTTATAGGTCTATTGAATAGTCTCTCTGAAAAGAAGTTTCAATCCAAACAAAATGAAAAGGGCTATGTCAAACAAAGGTAATCTCCTTTTGAAATAAATTAGGATATACTTTTAAAAGTGAATCTCCATTTGAAATAAAAAGGGTTTCTTTTTATAAATGAGATTGTGAAAGCCACCATTTGAAATAAAAATAAAAGGCTGCAAATCTCAAAAAATCATTCATGAAAGAGGACTATATTTGATCATCTATAAAATTGTGGTTTTGTAAGTATTGTTTTTGCTTAGTCATTAGCAAACTCTTGAGATGCAAACACTTTTATGGTTCCTATAACTTGTTTTATATTTCATGTCATGCTCCAATAAGAGTTTTATTCAATCGCTTTGAATACTTGAAATTATGATACCATTGTATCGGTGTTTAATCAGCTATGAACTGGTGCATGACAAGTAGAAAATTTCATCTCTAATAAGTTTTCTACTGACTGACGAGTAATTGAGATTTCTTCTTGAAGTGTTTCAAGTCTCTTGATTCTCTTTATTTGTTTCTATTGTGAGGGAGGAAATTTTGTGTTTGCCTTTGTGGTAACCAATAGGGAATATCTTTTAGATTATCTTCCAATTATGGGTTGAGGATCGGTTTTTGTCTTTTCTGAAAAAGGTTGACAGTTGTACGATTTTAGTATTAATTGGGCACTTCTTTTTGCACTAATTCTTTGTTTTTGGGAAATTGAAAAAGTCTTTTCAAGTATAATTTCTTCACAGTTTCCTACTCCCTAAAGATCTCTCAATTGTCTTTCCTTCTCAAAATCTCTAACTGCTACTCAAAAGTTCTTTCATCTGCCTTAGGGTTTCTTTGTTGGTTTCTTGAATCTCTCTCTTTCGTTCTCTATTTCTCTATCTATTTCAAAAAGGTTCATGCTTTCTTCAAGAATGGCCAAAACAAGAAGATCGAAGGATCCATCTTCTACATCCGATGTAACTCTTAACCCAAAGAGGCAAATGACGTCTGGAGGATAATCATCACCATCTTCAGCTCCCTCAAGATTCATCGACATTACAGGTATATCAATCTTTGAAACCTTCTTCAAAGATCGTCCCTTGAATACCGAGAGACCTTTTCTGCACAAGACTGTGGGAGATCCTAACCTTACCTACATTATTGAATCAAGAGCTTGGAAACTCATCACATGCCTTATTGGACCAGTGTGTGGTGATTTGGTTAAAGAGTTTTACTCTAATCTGGTTGAACTAGATGATGTTGTAGGAGTTTTATGTTACATCAGGGAAAAATCATTTATGTTTATTGTTGATATGTTGGCCTCTATTTTGGACATCCCCAAGGTCAGTAACTCTGAATTTGATCCATTTGTTGTACATACAAAACCTCCATTGGTTGAAATTCACTCTTATCATAGAGAAGATGGTGGTTTCTTTGAGGGTACTCTCTTGCCCCATAAATTGCTTAGGGTTTCTCACCGTTTACTTCATATTTTCATCTACTCTACCATTCTATCCACTGAACATAATGACAATTTGAATGAAAGACATTGTCGGTTTCTGCATGCAATCCTTACTGGTAAAATCATTTATCTGCCTTCTGTGTTGTTTACTCACATGGTGAGTACTAAGAAAAATCAGGCTAGACTTATAAAACTTCCTTTTGGTGCCATGCTGACCAAGGTCATTGCTCATAAGAAAATGGCTTTCACTCATGATTTTATCCCTCTTCTTCCTCCCATTACTGAACAGACTGGGCAGAGGAGTCAATAACAGGTATTTGGTACACCTGGCAAGACTTCTGGAGTGGAAACTTATCCTATTGGTACCTCTAGCATTCCTCCCTAAGTCATGGCTGACTTAACTTCCTCTGCTGCTGTTGTACCTGTTCAAATTACCATGTTGATTGATCAAGTGTCTGTGTTGACCTCCCAAGTTTCATCTTTAACTGCACAAGTCATAGACCTGTCCAATATTGTCACTACCTTTGATCATACTTTGTCCACTCTCCAGCATGTTGGACCAAGATTTGCAAAATTAGAACAGGATAGTGTGCCAAGCAATACGTGAAGTAACTCCCGATATAACAGTAACAGCAAGATGTGTAGGCGGATCGACTCACCAAGTTCCGATTGAAATAGGATCCACACAAGGAAAAACACTTGCCATTCGTTGGTTATTAGGGGCATCCCAAAAAAGTCAGGGTTGAAAAATGGGTATAATGAAAAGGTGACAAAATATGACCCACAAACACTAATTCCAGTTAATGACAATCTCAACTAACACTAATTAAATCTCCTACATTACGCCACTTATAAATTTAATTAAAATAAAATTAATTAAATCTCTCCTACATTATCCCACTCATAGCTAATTACAGATGACCTACTTCTCCCTCTTGAAGCTCCCCTCCGCTCAGGGAAAATAGCTAACTCTGTGAGAGACTTCATTCAGGCGAGACCTACTAACTTTGTGCATTTTTATAAGTCATCGTCACATGTGAACATTCATCCATCAAGAGTGAAGGTCAAAGGAATGTTTTTCTCACCTAAACAAATCTACACATCAAAGGCACGTCGGCAATTCGTGAAAGCACTCGCCAACGGCAAAGTTGGGGTTCATTTTAGAAAGAGATGAAATCGGGGTTAGGGTTCGTATTAAAGAGAGATGAAATTGTGGGTTAGGATTCATACTAGAGAGAGATGTGCAATACAATCATAATCATGTGGAATTTTACTGACCATTACTTTTCCATTTACTTATGATTCAAGTAAATGGCCCGCTCTGCTTCCATCATGTTGTCAATATGGAATTTGTCGGGACAAATGGAAGTTATTATGTTAACCTTCTTCAGCCAGAAAACTATGCACAAGGAATCCGAGTTTCCTCCTTCGCAGAAGAGAACTCCTAGCTCGAAACAATCTCACCCTCTCTGTCTCAAATCTCACAGTATCTCTTTTAAGGCGAACTGGGTTGGTCCACGACAGCGAACTACTTCAAACTTCCGAGCATTCTTCCTCCCGAGTATTCTTCTGTTATATTGCCTTGCCATGATATTATTATCTAATCATTCTTTTCTGAGAAGCTATAATTGCACGAGCGCAAAACATCCACTATGACTGATTATTTTTTATAATTTTCAAAATTTGTGTACAATAGTTCTTAGCTGAACAATACTTCTTATTTATATGTAAGATTGTTTTTATAATAATTAAAAAGACAAATCTTGTGTCTCTTGATGCAAGTATTTCCCCAGTCACTGCAGTTCCTTACTCTTTCTCTAATCACCTTGTTCATGAGTGGAGGTGAAAAAATTTGCGAGCCTCTCTGATAATGATTTTTGACTTTCATCGAGTAGTTCCTCATTCCCGTCATAGTCATCATCATTTTCAAACACCAGGTGAGCACCAGACATCTTAAGCTCAACCCCTTTAACGTAGGGAGGGTTTCTTTTCGTCACCTCTAGCTCGTACCCGTCTTTCAACTGAGAAATAAGCTGATGAAAATGTGGATATCGACACAAGTGAACCTGATCATCATGTGTTCTTGGCACTCCCATTAAATGAAGTACGGTGGTGAATATAGGCTCACCAAGTTTAAGAATCTTTGCTTGAATGTCCACTATTGCTGGGAGTTGATTTCTCAACTCATCTGTTATCTGATGGTCAAGAGAGACGACGACGCCAATTATCACACCCCTGACTTCAAGGTTTCTGTGCTTTGAAAACCTCAGACGTCCTTGAGAAAACCAATCAGGAATTTTGCTTCCCGGCATGCTTAGGTTGCGAATGTTCTTCAAACATACCTGCAGCAGAAATTGCATATGCATGACAATAACCTTTTTATTGTTGACATCGGAGGAAACTGTGCATGATTGTCTATTTGTGGGAGTGTGTGCATGAATGAAAGAACAAGAAAGAGCGAAACAGAGAGAGAACCTTGGAAAGTCTTCTTTTAACTGCCGAAGAGCATGCCTTGCAGCCACTCAAATACAATCTTTTCAAGGACTTCAGGCGCTCTAGGCCTGGAATGTCCACCACTTTCTCACAGTTGGTTAGATTCAGGTCATGCAAATTCTCCAACTTTGAAAGATCAGATATGCTCTCTAAGGCAAAACAATCAGCAAGATTCAACTCCTGTAAACTAGAGGGGAGTGGAGGCAAGGACTTGAGATTTTCGCAATAGCGCAAGTCTAGCTCTCTAAGGAGGGAGAGGCCCCTCAGGCTACAAGGAAGGCTGCAAAAATCATTGTTGCCAAGCTTCAAGATCTCTAATGATGACAACTTCTCAAACTCATCAGGAATTCTACCTGATATTCCAAAAGAACGAGCATCCAGTTTTTCCAACAAGGAGAGATTTGACAAAGAAGTTGGCAGGGGAACAAGCATAGTTCTCTCCTCCATATCACCCTCCGCTGGCTCACTGTTTTTAGGTAGTCGAAATAAAGGCCTTTTTGTCATACTCCAAACCATTAATCTAGAGAGCATACCAAAGCTTTCTGGTATTTCTATCACAGCAGTTTCGTCCATCCGAAAATGGTGCAAGGACTTCAAATTTCCCATTGAAGATGGGAGTTTATTGAGCTTTTTGCACTTGTTCAATCGCAATATGACAAGATTTTCCAGCAAACCAATGGACTCTGGCAACTCAGTAACGCTGACATTGTATATGGTCAAAGTCGTAAGAGTTAAAATGCCTCCAATCATTTCTGGTACTGATGTAAGCAATGGACAATTCCTCATTTCAAGCTTCTGAAGTGTTTTCAAGGAGCCCATGTTTTCTGGCAGAGCTGTTATCAATGGCCCACCAAGCTGAAGCTCAACAGTTGAGGCTAACCCTCCTATTGAATCAGGCAATCTGCTTAAAAAATCACATTTTCCAGCTGATAAGATCTTCAAAAACGACAGGGAACCAATCGAACTAGGAAGCTCTCTGATTGCACTGGAATCAATTAAGAATTCTGTCAATGATTTGAGATTACCAATGTTATCAGGAACTTCAGCAAGTGATTTGCACCACATCAAGTTTAGTTTCTCCAGATTCACCAAATCTCCGACAGAATGCGGTAGTTCTTCTAGTGCAGTGTTACTAAGTGTGAGTTCCTTAAGAGAAACCAGCATTCCCATACAATTAGGTACTCGTTTCAAAAATTGGCAGCGATTTAGGTTAAGCTTCTCAAGATTTGTAAGATGGGAGATAGATTCAGGTAGGGTTGCTATGGCAGTCTTGTCAAGAAGAAGTTCTTTCAAAGATCTCATATGGCCCATGCTCTCCGGTAATTCTTTCAATTGAGAGCAACCAGATAGGATAAGCGTCTCAAGATTTTTCAGCCCAGAGACATCACTTGGGAATTCAATAAGGCTTGTACAGTCTTCCAGATTCAAGAAAAGCAAGGTACTCAGGCTACCAATTGATTTGTGAAGATTAGTTATTTTACTGCATCGCTGAAGCACAAGCTTTTCCAGCTTTTGATGCCCGGATAAATCAATATAATCAAGATTGTAGCAACCTTTTAAATTCAAGACCATCAAGTTTTCAGCCACCTTGCAAAGAGAAGGAACAAATTAAAGAAAGTACATAGAAATGTCCAAGTTAGGTATAGCATATAGGTCATAGACCTTGAACAAAAGAAAAAATATTATTTTCCTGCAGTTGAAGCCAAAAAGATAATGGTGATGACTATCATCATAATGATGTTGAAATAAGCAATTACCTTCTTAGCATTCCAACCCCAAACTCGTTTGATATTGCTCTCTGATAGATCGAGGACAGCAAGTTGCCTTGGTTGAAAGCTAGAAGGAAGATTTCTCAAAGGACATCCTTTCCACTGCAGCCACCTTAGTTCTGCAGGAACATACTTAAAGTTTCCTACCAATTTCACTTGATTGATTTCCAGTAGTCGCAAACTAACCATTGGTTCGAAAGGTCTAGTGTAAAGTACCACCTGCTTTTCATTTTCTTCTCCATCTTGAAGACATTTCTTGAATAATTCCTTCAGATATGTAACTGCAGAGACAATATTGGGTCTTCTTAGAAGGTTATTCCAAGAAATTGTAATCCCACTTGGATCCTTCACAAGGTTCTTTTTGAAGTCTAAGACAATTCCTTGTATGCTTCGTGTCCCCTAGAGTCGAATTAAAAACTCGTCATAAAAGCATGGGTTGAAGAGCAAGTAAAAGGGAAACCAATATGCAGCAAGCAGCAAGCAGCAGCACCATGAAATTGGTTCATAATATGGGTAAGTAAAATGATAAGTGAATTTTCTGAGGTTCAAGTGGCTTCCACATGCAATATGCAGACAATCATGCTCAAATACAGATGTAAAGTTGAGCCTTACAATATTTACCAAAAAAGGTCATGCATCAAAAAAGTTGTTTATCCTCTTCACTTGCATATGGTAGTTGAGATAAAGCAGTTTTAAAGGCTACTATCTTCTTGATTTGCTGCAACTTTTCATTTCCCTCGATTTCTATCGATATCTCCATATCCTTCTTAAACAAATTATATGGGCTTAGAGAAATGCTCATTTATCTTCATTCACAAACCAAAATTTTATCTATCTACCTCACCTGCATATGGTAGTTGCGATAAAAGCAGTTTTAAAGGCTACTATCTTCTTGATTTGCTGCAAACCTGCAACTTTTCATTTCCCTCGATTTCTATTGATATCTCCATACACTTCTTAAACAAATTATATGGGCTTAGAGAAATGCTCATTTATCTTCATTCACTATCCAAAATTTTATCTATCTACTTCTCATTCACTTTTATTGGGACTAGTTTCTATATTGCAAACCAATTGCATGACTAGCATGTTATGTAGAAAGAGAATTTTCATGGAATCTTCCATATATAACAGTGCAGCTTAAAATACTTGTCTTCAGACCCTAGGTTAAGTCTAAATAAGATATAACATGGAAGAAAATGTGTGCTTTTTTCCATGAAAAGGACAAAAAACCATACCTTGTTGTTTTCTAACAAAGTCAAAATTTCATCACGATCCCACAATCGACTGCGCATACCAGGATCTACAAGATTTTGTTCTCGAACAATTTGTCTTCCCATGTCTCTGAGTTGATCATGCATCCAAAAAGAATCATCCTCAGTAATCTTAACGAGACATTTTGCTGCGAGTACAGAAATTGATTCCTCAGCCTCAAATCCACAGCCCTTCATTATATCCACTACATCCTCCCTGTTCATATCCATTTTGACAAACAAACATGCTATGTCAAGGAATATACACTTGACCTGTTCATCCAGCCCGTCAAAGCTAAACTTTAACACATCTTGAAGATTACCAGGTCGGATATTCCTCAACTTTTTCAGTGAATCTTCCCATTCTTTTATGGTCCTCTTATCAGATAAAACTGAACCAATCACTTCAAGTGCTAATGGTAGCCCTCCTGCAAGGGAAACAATCTGTTCTGAGAGTTTTAAGAAATTGTCTGTAGGTTTCTCCCTTCTTAACGCGTGGTAACTGAAAAGTTTTAAGGCCTGAGAGGAATTCAACTCCCTGACCTCATAAATCAAATTTACATAATTCTCACACAAAACCTGTCTATCTCTGGTAGTAATGATAATTTGACTTCCTTCATTAAACCATTCTCTCTTGCCAGCTAATGCTTCAAGTTGCGTTACATTATCAACATCATCCAAAACAATGAGAACCTGTTTGTCATAAACTATACCTTTGATTGCCCTGATGCCAGAATGAACATCAGTTATGAGAGGAAACTGACCCCGGTTAAGATTGCTGATAATTTTGTTTTGAAGTGACTCTAAACCACTAATTTGATGTTGTTCCCTCACATCCGAAATAAAACTTCGGTATTCAAATTTTCCAACAAGCTTATTATAAAGAGCCTTGGCAAGTGTAGTCTTACCAACCCCACCCATTCCATGAAGTCCTAGAATTTGAATGCCAGTGGCTTTGGCATTCAACAAATTTATCAGTTCTTCTACACGAGAATCAAGTCCAACACTACATGTAGCCACAACCATTGGATTGTTGCTCAATTCATGCAGAACCCGTTTAGCTAAAGATTCAACAAGTTCTCGAACATCACTGTCAAAAAACATGAATGCAGGTACATTAATATTAACAAGGGGCAAACGGAATTGGATATACAGCAACCAAATGCAATGTGTAGGGTTCCCTGCTATGAACATTACAATTTCTTAGATGTCTCCTTAGATTACATGTTTAAAAAAATGAGGAAAATAAAATTTAAAAAAAAAAAAAACAGTGTTGTATCTGTTTGTGTAAGAAAAAAGAACAAGGAACTAATATATAGGACCATAAAATAATTGTAAGAAGCTCGAAAAAAACTGTAAAGAAGTTCATGAGGAAAGTCAACTTCAACAAGGAAAATATAATAATAAAGAAATCAGGATAAAAATCCATATCATGTTCATATAAGCTAAGATAAAGGCAAATACTTGGTGCAGGAATCAACTTGCTTTACTGTAAGTTAGATGCCACCATTTCAAACTATAAAACCAACATCTCTGCAATTCTGCATAAGGTTCTGTACATCGCCCCATTATTATATGGGTATAGCACATTGCAATTAGCTGTGCTTGGTGTTGGACTCAAACACAGGTAAAAAAATGCATAAATTGTGAAAGAAGATTCACTATAATACGATGGTTATGAGAAATAAAATTCCTATTGGGACTGCCAATGTTGCAAAACTGATGGAATGTGGCCTTGAAAAATTTAAGGTTGCAACCATTTGTTGTAAAACAGATTTGCAAGAGTGTAATGATAGTGGGAAATAAACCTCTTTTTCTAAAAGTCTAATGACAATGGGACTTGCTGAAAACTAAAGAAATATGGCTTTGCCAAACTTTATCTTGAAATATAGTATTCTGCTGGAAAACTAGTCTCATATTGGCATTACCATCAGGCCCCATTGGCAATACACCCAAAACCCCCTCCCCCGTAAAGAAATACCCCTACCCCTCTCCCATAAGGGGTACCACCGGGCTTCCCCTCAGTCCCAAAACAACCAGTGAAGTTAAAGAAAAAAGACGTGATATAAAGCTAAAATAAATTGTAAATTTGTAAGCTATGCCGAACATACATTCTTTAGTAGAAAAGGTTGGAGAGGCAGAGAAAAGTAATATTTTAAAAGCAATGTGCATGACAAAGATAGTTGGGAGTCTTGAAAACTTGCATTCATATATAATATTTACCCATTTATGCAACTCAACGTATCCAGAATGGACAAGATATTAAAATATAGCAAGGCACAAATCAAAGTGGGTCCATTCCAACTTAATTAATTTGATCCAAAATATTCTTCCAAAGCATTTCATTTTACTTCCTTTCCCAATTCCCCAATTAAAATATTCAGCAACCAATATAATATATTAGTCAAATATGGTAAATCATAAATGTACCCCCCATTATTTCACCTATAAACCAGCACAAAGTTGACTTCCGTCAAACTACTCTTTTCTTCTGCAACTCACGATAACTCAACCTCCTACAATCCCAACTGAATCATAGTCAGCAACACAGCTATCTACAAGGTCTTTTACTCGTCCTCTCCTCTAACTAAGCAAAGGATCAGCTATCCAAGAATTCATGAGTAGTCATAAAGACTTTTGACAATTGTAAGAAGTGCCCACATCAAACTAACATAGAAATAAGACAAGTTAGGGTTTAAAATGTACTGTAGAGCACAAACGAAACAAGCAGATCAATTGTATGTAGGGTACAAGTATACAACCTCTTGTTAAAAACCCAACCAGCTATACCTCCAACTTTCTCCATCGCTTTCTTCCAGATTTCTACTTTTTCCACCCCGAACCTCAAATAATACTTCTTGAAATACTGTTCAAAAGGCCCCCTCTGTCGCCGAACATTAGAGGGGTCTACTTGGAAGAACACAGGGAGAATCAGCCTCCCCAATTCGCAGATCCTGGCCATTTCCTCAAGACACCAGTGGGACGACGCGTAGTTTGGGGAAATTATGATAATAAAGGCGGCCGAGTCGTCGATGGCCTCCAGAAGATCTGGCGCGATCTCGTCCCCCTGATTCAACCCAACGTCGTCTAGAAAGACTCGGACGCCTTTCTTGTGGAGGAAGCTGTGGAGATGAGACGTTAAGGTGTCGCTCGTGTCTTCTCCGTGGAAACTGAGGAAGACGTCCCATCGGAGCCTGAGGGCCGCTATCGGAGTCTTTGAAGCAAGGCTTCTACTGTTCGACATTTTGTTTCTGGTTCTCGCGAGAGAGGAGAAATTGAGAAGTAGAAATTGATTGTTTTATTTCCACACGTTAACTGTGCATAGTCAAGTTCTCTCTAGTCAATATTCTATGGTCTAATTTGTTAGACAATTTTCAAAATAGTTGATATGCTAGTTGAAGTAATGGTAGTAGAAATATTAAATATTAAATAATTTTAATAATAAATATATTATATGAATGTTTAATAATGTTTGGTTAAATTTTTATTAGTAATATTTATATTGTATAACATTTTAAGACAAATTATGTCTAGGGATATTACATTAAATATAATAATTAAAGAATTATTTAAAGAGTAATTGAAGAATTATTGAAGAAATAATAATTAAAGAATTATTTAAAGAGTAATTGCAGAATTATTTAAACATAATAATTAAAGAATTATTAACTAAAGAATAATTAAAGTAAATCATTATCAACAATTGGCCACCATCAAAGCCACACTCGTCCTTTGTAATATATATATATATATATATATATATATATTTTTGTTGAGAACCAGAAACTTCATTTAAGATCAGGGGAAAGAACACTGTCATGAGTGACAAAGGTCAAGATGAAATCGGGACATTCCCCTATCCACCGCATAGGGCAATCAAAGTTGATAGAATTCCTAGTGAGTTTATGTGTCACCCTAATACATAACCGACAAGTATAACGAAAGGAAACACTCCCTATACATGAAACAAGGTCTTTTATTCCTAAAGACGACGAGACCATTTCAGACACGCAGTTCATCGACGGTCGAGCTGGAGGAGATGCCAATCGGGATGAGATGGGTGAAGAGAAGAAAGGAAGAAGACGGGTAAGGAGGAAGAGAAAGGTGAAGAGAGAGAATAAGAGGAAGAAGATGGGTGAAGAGAGAGAGTGACTTTTTAAGGGTATAGGGAATAACAACTAAATAATGGGAACAAAATAAACATTATCAGTCAAATGCAACAAAAATGCTTTAACATTGTAGTATTTTGAAAATACAATAATATGCTACTAAAAACCTCTCAAATTACATGCACTATAATGCTTATTTGGTTGACTCATAGCATTTATACTAGAAAGTAATATAAATGCTTGTAAAAAACTTTTACCAAACTAGGTCATAGTAATGCATATATTGTGGGCCTGTAATGGCTTAGGACAGGCTCAATCAAATATCAGGTTAGTAGGCTTCAAAATCAAAAGTTCAGGCCAAACCTGGTAACGTCCAAAGTAGTGTATCCAATCACAAACTTGTACGGCCACAAGAGCTAAAATAACAAAAAAAATGGGAAAATTCCATGTCGGTATCACTTGAGAAACTTTTGAACACTTAAGTCCAGTCCAAAAAAATTTATCCCCTAAGAAGTACCATTAATATGTTAATTACTTTCTTACCCTTATCTTCTTCCTCCCACAATACCTACACTTCTCTTCTTTTCTCTTTCTCTCTCCTCTCTTCTCTCTTCTTACTGTTGCCGGTTGATATCCAACCCAAACTGAAGCTCACATCACAACGAACATACTCCGAGCTTCCACCACCACCACCACCAATGGCCGTCCATTTGGTCAGAAAACGACCAAAAAGCGGGGACCACAGCAAGACAAAAGCCTCAAATTCGACAAATTCCAGCGATGATTCGCTACATGACCACCACTACCGTTAGACTCTTCTCACTAAGACACACAATGTCCAACCAGATACGACCTAAAACTGCCACCGAATATGTTTGTTTAAAACAGTAACATTGGTCAGCCAATGTTACTGTTTCTAGACAGTAACATTGGTCTACTAATGTTACTATTTGGGAAAATTTTCAGATCCGATCGATTTTGGCGATGGTTCGCCATACCACTATCATTGTTGGACTCCCCTCATTGAAGCACATAATGTCCAGCCATATACGGTCCAAAACAGCCACCATATATGTCCGTTTTAAAACGATAACATTGATTGGCAAATGTTATTGTTTCAAAAAAAACTTATGATTGGGCCGATTCCAGCAACGGTTCACCGCACCACCACCACTGTTGGACTCCCCTCACAAAGACGCACATTGCCAAGCTATCTGGACCAAAACGACCTCCAAATAAAGGGATGAGATAGAGAAAGATGTAGTAATAAGAGAGAGATAGAGAGAGATGCAACAAGAGAGAGAAAGATGTAGTGATGAGAAAGATGCAGTAGAGAGAGAAGATGTAGTAAGATGAGAGAGAGATGTGGCATAGAGAGAAAGTAACAAGAGAGAGAAATCATATTAGATCTAAACATCTTTGAAAAAAGGGTAAAAAGGGAACTAGATAAAATTTAAATGATTTAAATAATTATAAAAAATAAAAATGGACTTATGAGGGATAAAGTTTATTGGAGTGGACCTAGATGTCCAATCCAACAGTTTTGAAAGTGGTATTAATATGTTATTTTCCAAAAAAAAAAAAATATATATATATATATATGTATATATATATATAAATATCATTACTTTATTCTATTCTTGAGTTTTTTGGGGCCTTCTCCCGACGAGTTCCCTTCATTTTGCATACTCTCACGTGTGTGTATGTATGTATCGTGATATAGACCGTTGGATTCCTATCAATTTGCTTTAATCCTGGCCATACACGACGATACATGCACCTTAAATCACTCTCCTTTACTGTCTTTCATCCTAGCCGTCCCACTCATTCATGCATATTCTCTCTCCTTCAGGTAGTGGCTACCAGACCCAGGTTTATCTCTGCATGCCTCTTCCTTCCCAATAACGACGAACGACCAAAAACGACGAAAACTTCAACAGCTACAGTACAAATACGGTTACGCTTCATATGTGCCAAAACAATCTCTCAATCGGTGCAAGCACCTATCATCTCACATGTTTCCTCTTACAAGTAAGTTTCTCTACATCGCACGGGTGTTTGGGGTAGATTGATGATCTCTCTTTTCCAGACCTCTGGTTATTTCATATTGTCTCTTATTTTCTCCCTAAACCCTTATCACCCCTAAATTTCATTCTATTTGACGGTTGTTTGTGTTGTTCGAGCCTGTTTTTCTCACGGGTAATTGGAGTTTCTCAGCCATTGTGTGGGTGTGTTGTTTTCGTCTCTTGGTGGATTTTGCATTGCTACTCTTTCTTGCGGTTGAATTTATGAGTTTCCAATGACTATGATTTGCTGTTGTGTGTTGCGATTGCATTTCTAGGATTGTGGTGACTGTGCTTCGCTGTTCTTCCTGTTTATTGTTTGTGTGGGTTACTTTATTGGTGTTCTTTGTGTTTCTTTTGTTTGTTTGCATGCTACATCACATCTTCGAATTAAGCTGGCCATTTTTCTTCGATATTAATTTCGTTGGGTTCCACCAACTATTTTTTACATGAGTTGGTTTCTAATGTTTATCTTCAAGTTGTTGTTCTCTATTTTTTTGGTTCCTCTTCAATGGGTGTGGATTTATCATATCGATTGTACAAAATTTTGCTTCTGTCTTTGTTCATCGTGTCTGATTCACCTTTCATGGGTTCGGGCTCCTCTTCAATCTGTGTAATTTTTGTTTTGACACATTATTTTTCACATCATGTCTTTTTTTAGATCCCAAATTTATTTTCACCGCAGCTTATTAAATCTCTTCTCTGCATATTGACTTGCTCACAATTTATATATTTCATAATTTTTGGAGTTATTCATCTTCTGTCCTCAATTATGTTTATCCATTATATAGTTTTGCTATTTTGCTCAAAGTTTAGTTGCTCTATACTTTTCGTCTACAATTTAGAGGTCACTTTAGATCCTAAACTTTTTAGGCTGCTCGGTTGTTATGGTGCAACTTTTACTTTGTGAATTGCAAGTAAATGTACCATTTTTCATACCTTTTTCTATTCAATATGCTCCACTACTTTTTGGGTTTTTACAAGGTTCCTGCTACTGTCATAATATGTGAAATATGCTTCCTGGACTCATAAGTCCTCCAACTCATAAAATTTCCATGTAGTTCCTGAGTTTACACACTATTATTCTACTATTTCTATTTCCATGTTCTCTGCATATATATATAATTGTCTCATGAAATATGTTCGTTTTATCGATTTCTTTTCTACGTAGTGAAAAAGAAGATATGTTAATTGTCAATAGATGTTGTGTTTATGCTCATTTCATTTGAGTTTTAGATGTCTTCAACCTTTTTATTGTCCCATTGTTTTTATTAATTGTTAAAATCTTTATGGTTTGCACGTTTGAACTTCCCATTTCGCCGAATAGCTCTTCTTCTTTATATCAGGTGATGTTCCTATCGCTATATTTTGGTGTGATCACATGTTGTTCCTTCTCTTTCCCATTCTCAACTCGTTCTTATATTCAAACTGGAATGTGGTCTATTATATTTGCTGCTTTCTAATAATAATAATTTGTCCAAACATCTGTGAGAATCAATGGATATGGAATACACATCTATTTCAGATTTGCAGATTGGGTTGCGCGGTCGTAAAATCACGTGTCATGTTGCAAGAATGTGGGAATCCATAAATCCTACAATGCAAGACCAGTTGATGAGCGTGGATTTTATCTTGGTGGATAGACAGGTTCGTCATCTTAGAAAGATCTTTAATGCACACAGTGATTAATATCAAATACATGTCCATATAAAAAATATTGTTCAATTCTTAATAAAATTACATTTTTAAGGGCACATTAATACAAGGTCATCTGATTTTTAAGGCATATCAATACATTTTTAGGGAGCTGCTTATGGAGAGAAATACTTATATTCTTTCAAACTTTATGGTAGTTCCACCACGAAAAACATTCCGAGCATGCCCAAACTAGTATATGTTCCAAGTTGGAACATGGACAGTGATGAAGGAGTGCTTCGACGCTGATTCAGAATTTTCAGTTAATAAATTTCATTGAAATGGAAAACATAATTCAGAATGACGTTCTACTAACAGGTAACATGTGAATTTCTTTTATGCTAATTCTTTTCCTTTTTACAACAACAGATAATAACATTATGGACAATGATGTGCAGACATTATAGGTCATATGATTTTAGTTGGGACAGTTACCAAAGTTTTCTCAAATGGTAGATACATTTCCAAAAAAAAAATATGGTCATTCAAACACTGACATAAGAATATTGCATTGTGCTTTAATTGCTTTAAAACTGCGAAGAACAAAATATGTCTTTTTATGTCCACTTAATTTTACGTAGGATGAGGCACATATCAGTTACGTTGTGGGGGACTATCACAGAAGGTTTCGATGAGTGTTCTGTGTTAAAACTTCCCAAAAGAGAGCCATTGGTTGATGTACTTACAGGAATGACAGTAAGAGCATTTAGAGGTAACGTGGATTTTACGTTTTTAGTTTATATCTTTATCTCGTAATAAAAGATGATTGGTTATAAGTCATACATTTGTTTTAAAAAATGCAGCTGAAACCACTCTGTCAAGCACATCAGCAACCAATATCTACATCAATCTTGAAATTGAAGAGGTCCACAAATTCCATGAAAGGTAATCTATGTATTGCGTATATACTATAGAATGTATGTGGTATAATATATACAAAGATTTCCTTCACAATTTATTAACCATATTTTCCATGAAGCCTTTCATATCCAAACGAGGTAACATTCTTGGAAAGCACTGTGAAGCATGGAATTGATTAAGCAGAAGATTCTATGATGGATAATAAAACTATTTCAGCACTTCTATCCCTGAATACCATATTAGATAAAGTAAGTGGAGGTACATCCAAATATGTATTTCGTTAAAAATCACATTAAGTTCTATATTAATGCATTTTTGCAGAACAAACAATTTACGTGTGAGTGCACAATAACAAAGGTGGATGCAGCTAGGGGTTGGTGGTACAATGCATATGCTAAATGCAAAATTGGGATAAGTAACTACAATGGGTTACTGTCATGCAAAAAATACGGTCCAACTGCTAATTTGCCCATTCCATGATAATATATTCATTTATAAAAGTTTGCTTCTATTGATTCACGATTATTTTTCAAAATATAAGTAAGATTGATGGCCACATATTATTTAGATATTTGTTTCTAGAGACAATAATGACCAACTACTGCCATAGTATGGTAGTGTACGTCTTCGTATTGACATTTTGCTACATTACTTTAATGAAAATAGCAACCATAGTTTCCTTTCATGTCATAATAGTTCCTATCTTCTATTGTTAATCAGTGTTGGTTTACCACACATTTTTTATTGTTATTGTTATCCTCTTTGACACTTTGAACTACCTCAATGACTTTGAATTTCAATTATAATGAAGTCCACTTCTAGAATACAATCTTATAATGTAAACGTGTATTAATAGGTACATGGTCCCTGTACATGTCAAAGACGACAATGGAGAGGCAAAGTTTATCATGCTTGGAAAACATGTTGAAAGATTACTAAAAATATCAGCCTACCAATTGTCCCAAATTCCCAACTCAAGTAGAACTACTGTTCCAGTGATAATGGAACAACTCCTGGGACAGAAATTGATGTTCACAATTTCAATTAGTGATAGGGTAGACAACCCAAAAAATTTGACTTTCAAAGTTTCAAAGGTAATTGATGAACAACCAATAGAAACAGAAGGCCTTCAAATATTCAAACAACAAGATATAGCTTACCGTCTTGGTATTTCATCAGAAAAATAATTTATTGAGGATATTTCTGAAAATTTCAATTCAACCAAGAAAAGGTACAACCATTGTTTTTATTTTATTGTATTTAAAAATCTACAGACAAGAATAAAAAAAATTAACCTTCTTAATTATTGTTGTCATCAATCTTGATTTACCTATTCTATTCAAGTATTCATACTTCTCAATTTGACAAGGGCTTGAAAGACTTAGAGAATAATGCAGCTGTTACAATCAAGCTTGGGAAAGGAGATGCTGTTGAAAAGTCAAGTGGAAAAAAATGTTCTCTTTACTTTAAAGAAAAAATTTATAACGTTATTGCTATTTTGTTATGTACATGTCTTTTTAACAACTATAAAATAGTTTGGGTTTCTGAATATGCATAAATCCAAACAGGTGAAAAGATTTAGTTAAAAATCTCTGTCATTCAAGTAGGAAAGCCCTAGAGAAATATTGAAGTACATGTTTACAACCACGTTTCGAACTATGCAAACATCTTTTTAATCGTGTTTTGGTATTTGCGAATGTATCTAAGTTTTTAACACAGATTCAAACAGTGGGTAATATCTTGTTTTTTTCCTAAAATATAAGGCATTCTAATTTTCATAGAACAAGACACAGCTTGTAGTCTTCGTGGAATATCATTTGCAAAAATTACTGACAACATTTCTGGGTTCCCCAACCTAACCAAAAAAAGATACAACACAACTTTCTTCTTAGTTATGGTGCTTCACCAATTGTTTTACTTTTCCATCAATACCTCTGAATGAACAGGGAGTTGGAAAATAAATAGGACAATGCATCTATTACAATGAAGCCTGAAAAAAGCAATTTCTGCCAAAAAAGAAAAGTCAAGGGAATGTTAAAGTAAACAGAGAGAAGTAATGACATTTTGTTGTGTGCATATGTGTTTTGAACATCTAGAACTATTTTTGGCTTCTCGGTGTACAAAAAGTTATGCAAGTGGAAAAACTTAGTTTAAAACTAGCAGGATTAGGAAATTTAAAAAAAAAATATGTGCAACTACTTAAATACAAATATGTAACTGCACATGGAACAATACAAGGCTGTCGCTGCCTTAAAATTTAAAAAGACTAGGGTTTACTGAGGAAGGAGAAAACTCCTCAACACTAATACGAAGACCTGAACCTTCATTTTATTTATAGACTGATACATTACAGCCCACCAAGAAAATGCGACAACTCTATTGCGCCATGGCTCCCATCTAGGGATTACGGTTTCGACTACGCACTTCCTAAACTAGTTATACTGTTGCATTGTGTTTCAACATATTTTTCTTTGTCATTAGCTCTGCTTTATCTTTCTTTCGAATCGACTCTGCTTCCATGTGAGTTATTTCGAGGATTTTTAAGGTACGCCTACCGCCATTTTTATTTCATTTGCGTCATTGATTTTGTTTCAATCTCTTTTTTTTTTCAATATTTCTTTCAATCTCATCTTCTTCAAATCGAACAATGTATTCTTGGAATCGATAAATATATTTGTTTTAAGATCGTACCCTCAATTAAATCAGGTGTATCATTCAACCATCGAATTCCACTCTCGCAGGTGCTCATCTTCGCACAACTGGAGTTAGTAGATTTGAGAACCACATCCTTTCTTCATATTAAGTAATGTCTACTTACCCAGATTGGGTTCTCTTCATTAAGAATAGCTTTCCCCCCATTAATCATAATCATGCTTCCTCCATCTACCTTCTCTCTTATTTTGTTTTCTAGCTCATGTGTCTAATATTCAACTTTACAGGAAATTGATATATGTGTTGCTCAATTTATAATGTTCTTTGTCGCGTAATTTGAGCGAATACACCGGACAACATATTTATGCCTAAAGACCACAACAAGGTAAAGTTCAAGCTATTTGGGTATGCTTTTATTTTTTCTTTGCGTTGGACATCGCTTATCAATTTAATACGTTATAAGTACTTAAATATATATTGCAATATTTGATACAAAATAAAAACAACTTTGTAAAGACAATAAAACCAAAACTAATACATCTATCCTATGTCCAATCCTAAGCTTACACTACAGATAACCAGGAATCGAGTACGAATAATAGGCTAAAGAGGAAGCATATCATGGTGTAAAAAAGGTGAGTTGTTAGAAGATTTATTAGTCCAAGCAAAGCCTCATCTTCCAACACATTGAATGAAAGTAATTGTCGACTTCTAGAGCCAACTCGACAATCTCCTCAAATCATACCAATTAGATATGAAGAATCTACAAAAAAAAAAACATTGATGTTCTTTTAGATTTGAGTTTCTCATAATATACTAGCAAGTTTTGTGGCGCAATCTTCTGGTTTGCAAAACGACCAAAATCGTATGGATCTCAAAACCCAATTTTTTCACAGTGTTGTAGGATGGGTCGTATTAAACTTCCTAAACCTAGAGAAATTTCATCCCCTCTAAAAGAACTAATGGATTACATAGGTACTTCATCTTCTAAGCTTTTCCATGATAATTTAAGGACATACAACTCCATCTTTGCCTGTACATCAATGGGTGTGAAAATTGATAGAGATATCAACAAGTATCTAGACCCATACATTTTCAAGATCAATGGGCAACATCATCACCTCATAGGATCTCTCCTTCCAATGGAAGGAAAAAAAAAACCAAATTTCACCCAACTATACATATATGACATAGATAATGAAGTTGCTAATAGGATGTCTACCTTTACAAACACTGGAAGCGAAAATAAAATTAATGAAGCAGTCATGTCTCAATTAATTGCAATGTTTGACAGAGTGAATGAGCTGGTGAAGGTATTTCGAATGGCAAGGGACATGTTTACAAGTGGTGAAACACATTCTCTTCTTTAACACTGTGTGGAAAACGTATTGGAGATGGATCACTGTATAACACACCTACTGCTTTTGAAATGGATGGTTTAATCGTTGGAGATTTGGGTCAGGCAGGTCAAGCACGACACATAATTGTGTAGTATCAGAGTAAAATGCTCAAACAAATATATGATTTGCACCCATCATTCATGGCAATGCAGTATCCTAATTTATTTTCCTACAGTGAAGATGGATTCAGGCTTAACATCTCTTACTAAGTACACCCCAAAATCTCGTCAAAATGAATAATCTTTAAACACCCCATTGTCCCTATCATATGAGCCCTAAATCCTTCATCCTTCTCCTTCTTTGTTCATCTTCGTGTTTCCCATGGCCGATCTTGTCAAAATTTCGAAATCTAGGGTTTAGATTCTTCTCTTGTTATGGAGATTTTACAATTATGCTTTTGATTCTTCTCTTGTTATGGTCATCCTCCACCACACCATCATATCTCTGGCAACATTGCACATGTTTGTATCTCCTCACGCAAACTCAATGATCTTTATTGCCTCTCTGTAGGTACCCATCCAAACTTTGTGATTCCAATCCCATAAATCAACAATAGCTCTACCGCCTCTCCTAATCAGAGTGTCAATTCTATACTTGTGTAGAACGACAACAGCTCAACTAGTCCTATTGCCTCCACAAAAGTTAATGTCAACGTTGTTCAAAAAATTGAAAACATTGTTGATGCTGAAGGGCATAGTGATGAGATTGTCATGGCCGATCTGCCTCCATGAGATTGTCATGGCATAGCTAAAGGACAATTCATCAAAACCTCCATAATTGATCTTGTCAAAAATTCAAAATCTAGGGTTTTGATTCCATAGGGATCAAGGGTTCTATAGGGACAAGGGCCAAATCCCCCATCAAAACCCCCATAAGAATGTCCAAATCCACCATGTCCATCATTGAAAGAACGAGACCTAGAATACCATATGCAGGTGAAGGAGATGGGTTTGATGATTTCTGTAGAGGAAGGGGGAAGTGGGGGTGCATATTGTGTTTTTTTGAAAAAACTGAAAAGGGGTGTACAATATAATGTTATGTTTTTAACCGGGGTTCATTAAGATTGTGGTGTACTTAGTAAAATTTAGAGTGTATATAATGCTCATCAATATTTTATCTAATAGAGTAATAGGTTATGGCTTTCTAATATTTTATAGTGGCAATTATCACCAAGAACTCAATTGGAAAGATATGTTCCAATAAGGAAAATTAGAAAAAATATTAATATGGACACAGCTCATTAAATTACCTATATGCTCATTTTTATTTAATAAAATTACATATTCATAATGCACACTTTTTCTGATTTCTTCTCCAACATTTCCTCCACACATCACATCATCAATTTTGAATTTTTTTTATTTTTCTTAAACGAAATTTTAAAATGATTTCTCTCTCGATATACGTGATGGATTGTGAAAAACAAATTATATATTTTTAATCTACATGGAAAATTCTTTCAAACAATATCTATTGTCAATATATTATGAGATGAAAATATCTCGCGTATAAATTTAAAATTTCAATATGTACTAACCATTAAAAAAGCATAATAAATAATATAGAAAAACTAAATTTTGTGTAAATAATTTTGTTGCAAATTGTATTTCAAAAAAGATAATTAAGAGGCATTTTATGGTTATTAAATTGGGAGTTTCAAAATAAATTTGAGATGTTATTTTCACCTTTAAATTGGGAGTTACAAAATAGATTAAAGAGAGGTTACAACCATTAAGTTGAGATTCTATGGGTAACATTCAACTTATTTCTTTATGGTCATTTAATCTCTCAATGGTTACATTTGTTTTAAAAGTAATATTGATTTTCTTATTAAATGGATTTAAAGACAAATTTGAAACTTAAAAAAAAAAACCATCTCCTTATTACAAGAATGATATATGCATATGAGACATTCGTGTATGGTAGAGAGAAAGCTTTGTAATATTCTCTTAAGCTCTCTTATTTTCTCTACATACTTTTCTCTAAAACATTCTTATTCACATCTTTCCTTAGTTTGGTCTCAAACAAAGATAATTGTTAAGCTGATTTATGTTGCCTTGCAAAAGTAAGAAGAGCTCGTTGAATCCTGGGGAATAGCAAGTTATGTCGAAATTATTCTTGAGGACAGTGTTTGCACCCCTCGAGTTAATCAACTATTGTTAATTGTTTTTCTAACAAATTTCACTATATATTAATCATAAAAAATCACAACCGATAATACAGAAAAATTTAGTACATATAAATTTAGGGTGGATAAATTTCAATAAATATACAAATCATAACAAAACCACAAACCGAGCATGCACATAAATTACTTCAGATAAATGTAGTGCAAATAATTTTCAATTTATACAATTATACTAATTATATCAAAACAAAAAAAAAAAGATGATTGAGATAAAAGATAAATTTAGTGAAGTATTTTCTTAAAGACATCGTTTCAAATAGCGTCACTAGTGTTATTTATTTTTAAAAAAGTCAACTTGTTTCAAATAGCATCATTAACTTCTATTTTCTTTTGTTTTTTTTTTGTATGGAAATAGTGTCATTAACTATTTATATATGTTAATGACATTGTTTCAAATGGATTTAGAGTCAAGGAATTCTCAAAAAAAAAATTATACTGTGAGATTTTATTCCAATGGTTGTAGTTTTGTCATGTCGCCATATAGAAAGGTTACTTTGCACATGTTTCTCTCTTCAAGATTCGAAAGGCCAATTCGATGAATGGAATGGTGATCATGAAACAGATTGGTCGACAACAAAAACTTGGCTGGCTCAAAGGGATGCGGTGGCTCCGGCGTAGGAGGGAGGAGAGTATGAGATGGAGAGTGGTGGCGAAGACGACATATTTGGCAGTATCGGATAAGAGAAGTGACCAAAATTGTGATGCTCTAAATTGTGGCGTTATTTTCTCCGTTATAAGTCAATCCCTAAAATTAAGGTATTATGAGGAAATCAAATTAAACTAATATATTATTATTAAGAAGACTGTTAAATAGATGATAAATCCATAGCCGTAAAATACACACATTTATATATCCAACATATGGTGATGATGAGAACAAAATATGATTCCTAATATCAACGAAAGGTGTCTCGGTTGGTAATCGACTAAGTTAGGTATCGGTGTGCTTAATGTTCGACTCTAATGAGAAGCATATTTTCCAACGATATTTCAATATATATATATAGAGGAATTCTCTTATAAGTACACAAAGTAATGACATAAAATAAGTACAGTTTTTTACCATTGATTTAACTGAAATGACTAGTGGGGCCCATTGTTTTGGGTCCCACATGTTTTAAATCAATGGTGAAAACATGTGTACTTATTTTATGTCCTTACTTTGTGTATTTATAGGAGAATTCATATATATATATATATATATAGATAAGTAGCCAACAAATTTTGAAAACTATTGCATATGACAAGACTAAAAAAGATGGCAAGAAAACTTGTCCCATAAAAACGTATTCAAGAGAACTTGTCCAAAGGAATTTGTCTATAGCAATAAGTGAAAGAACAATTTTTAACATCTATAATCTATTGGTTCATATATTACAGAATCATAATCTGACAAAGGCCTTTTGCCTACAATAATATATTCAAAGTTAATTTATTCCACCCTTACTAGTGGAAACCATTCACATACTTGTTGTGTACGACTCCATGAAAATAATATTTCTATATACACATGCAACGAATTATTATACTTTTTGTTGACCATCTACATACACAAGCTCATAAAGCATGCAATATATATATATATATTGTAATCTTATAATTATCCCTTTGGGGACATCCCATAAAAAATATCGGAATCTTATAGCAATATATACCATTTATTATGTGCAGTCAATTCTTTTGTTACAGAGCAAATATAGGAAGATTTCAAATCTAATTGAAAGAATATTATAAAAAGAAAAGAAGAAATCCAATCGTATATATTGACAAGACACAATCACCATCTTGTTCCAGTGTTTGAGAAATTTGTTTAAGATCCTCCTTAACAAAAATATTACACGATAATAGAGAAAATTGAAATAGAAAAGTGTAACAATCTCAACACAAGAATATACATGAAACTAGCAGTATGCCATTAGGATATCCATACCCTTTTAGAGGACATCACATGCGTCTTCTTTCCGAAAATGCACATTCGCTATTACATTTTTGACCAAACATAACCTAATTGCACTAGCCGCCTTTAAATCAAGTTCCTCCCATCAAACTTCTCGATTTCAATTTTAATGCCAGACATATCTGCTCCAAGGAACCTTGCTTTGATACCAATTGTTGAGAAATTTTTCCAAGATCCTCCTTAATAGAAATATCACACGACAATAGAGAAAATTGAAATAGAAAAGTGTCAGGTAAAAAACTTCAAAACTGGAGAAAAACCACAGGTATTGTCATAAGACAACCAAGAGAAAATTTCACTATGTAGGAAATGTGCCGACTACAAACTGACAATTTTCTCTCGCCAAGAAACCTAGGCAAACTCGAGAGATTTACCACGAAGTTATTCCCCTTTACTCTCTCTCAATACTCACCACACAGTCCTTTTGTTTCTCTATCAAAAGCACTGATGAACCATTAGTATTTATAGTAGAAGAAAAACTTATAATTTAATTCTACCTAAGAATCCCTTTCCAAGATGTTTCCGGTTACAAATACGATAACAATCATGTTCCTAACTAGAAACCAACTTGAAAAACGAGTTTGGTCAAAATAAAAAATCATCTTAGCACAAAAAAATTCATCCAGAATCGAAGTTTTCCGTCAACTGTTCGGACTGCTCGTCGATTTGTCGCAGTGTGCACCACTATTTCTATTTATGTGTATATTTTGTTCAATTTTGCATTGGCACATAGAAAGAACTATAATTATACCATACTAATGGACATATGACACGTGCACTTAGGCAGGCGATGCATCCCAAGAATATGAGAGTAGAAATTCTTGAATGGATCGGATCATCAAATCGATAACTTACCTTCAACAAGAAGCTATTACAGGGAGTACGCATCGATTCCTCCAACACTCTGCTTTTTTTTATGTTTAATATATAGTACTATGTATAATATATATATATATATATTGTGTTTTCCTTAGATTCAGAGGGCGTGGATGAGACAAAATGTGCCTTATTCTCTGTGAATTAGGTCTTGTAATCATATTCCCCCAATCAAAAGCAAGACCACCACCTTCTGTCTGATCTGTATCTAGAGCCTGCCTAATTATAGATCATGTCATCAATGTACAGCTCATACATACATACACACACACACATGATTATGCTCCTATACGTGCGTTTTTCAGCCTTTGCTGTGGGCCTAAACCATTGGGCCTCACAACAAACACAAACAGTCAGCTCTTGACTTACCATGTGTTTGGATTGAGAGATATGGGAAGGGAAGGGAAGGGAGAGAAGGAAAGAGAAAGGAAGCTAGAATATTTTATCCTCTCTCTTGTTTTTGAATAGATAAAAAAAAAAGAGTGAAAATTGGTTTAATTTACTAATTTATCTTTATTTTTTTGTTAAAGTATTATGCACAAGGGGTAAAATAAGTTTTAATTTATAAATAATTTAATTAGTCATTCATTCCCTCTAAATGACCCCATTTTGGATATAAAGTATTTTGGAAAGAATTTAATGAAACCTTCCCTCTCATAATCATTCTCTTCAAATCTCTCAACTTAATTTTTTTCTTAACTATTCAAATAAGAGAATTGGAAGAAAACTCTATTAGACAGGCATGCACGGGTGCAGAGCTGCAATTGTGAAGTAATTGTATAGGGATGTCGACACATAATGATGGAATATGGTCAATGTAAGGTCTTAAGTTTTTAATATTTTACATTTTAAATTAAGCATTGCGATTGACGTCGTATTATTAATTAGGTATAAATAACTACGTTGTTCGTGTTTTATACCTTATGTATATATAGTATAGGACAGGATTAATCGGAAAAAAAAATTAAGAATCTCTTTGTATATAGGAAAAAAAAAAGTTTTTGAAGATTTAATTTGTACATAAAGAATCAGAATAAGCTTATGCGAGAAGCAATTATAGTGGTTATGTTTTTCTTCAGAAAACAAGAAGGTGATTCTAGCATGTCTCACATGTGTGTTTTTTTTTTTTTGTCTTTAGTTTGGCAGCTCGGTGAACATGTGGCCTATGTACGAATGCAATCTACAAGTCACATGTTCAATTCCTAAAAACAATATCTCCACAAATTATGTGAGGATAAAGTTTGTGTACATTATGCATATCTCCGATCCGGCCCATTACGAGAACCTTGTACACGAGAGTTATTTATCTTATTTTGACACCTCTGATATGTAAGAAATTAAAATATGTTTTCGTTAATTTCTTTTTTTATGTGGACAATGGTTAATAATTTCATGTACAACCAGGTAAGATGACCAAATTGATTGGGATGTATTCTTTTAATTGGGGACCAAAGTTCAACTCCTCGCATTGACACTCCACAACTTGTGAATATATTTGGGGGGGGGGGGGGGGTTGATTCGAGTATTTTTGAGTTAGATCTTCGTATTGGGGAAGCTGAGTTTGAGAGTGATGCTTTATTAGTTGTTAATGTTGTCTCTAAACCTGAATTGGTTTCATTTTGGGAGATTGAGGATTTAATTGATGAGATTAGAGGCAAGCTAAATGGGGTTCGGAGATGGTCTATTTCAAAAGTTAGTAGGCGTCAGAATGTTTGGGCGGATAGTCTCGCCAAATGGGCAACGATCGGGGGTTTATCCGGTCATATCATTGTTTTGGTCTTCTTCCCTCTAGCGTTTAGCCTGTATAAAAAAAAAAGTACTTTCGAGTTGGGGTTTACATGAGGTAAAAAGCACACATAGAACTCCAATTTCTCAGTTTCTTTTTGATATAAGTCACGAGATTATAGATTTTAATCTAATTATTTTTTGAATTTATTTTAATTTAATTTTTTATAAAGGTTTCTTTTTATAGATGTTGAGGTTATGGTAATCTAATTAGTGTTTTGGATAATAATATTTTTATTTTATTTTTAAAGAAATAAAATTTTCTTGGTTAGGGTGACAGGAATGATGCCCAAGAACAACTTTTTTTTATACAAATTAAAGCCTTCTTATGAGAAGCTTTTGGGGATGGTGGTAGCGTTAAGGTATATATATGTGTGCATGAAAATACGTACACAAACCAAAGCAAAGAAAAAAAAAAACCAAAGAGAGAGAGAAGGAGTAGTAGTATTGGTATAAAGGGCAACAACAAGAATCGCTCTCCTACCTATAAAGAATAAAAAAAAAAAACGTCTCAAACTCCCTAAAACCCATCAAGTGAAAAAGGGAATACTTGCCCACTCTTCCTCCTCATCCATTCTTATCTTTCCTTCTCTATCTCTTTAGAGCTAGCACATAACATGTATCTATATATTACTAGCTAGCTAGGGATAAGGGAGAGACATAGAGACATGGGTAGTTGCAGTTCTTGGAGTTGTAATTATTGGGTTTGGAAGGTAGTATTAGTAGGAGTTTGCTGGCTTCTCTTGGTTGGGTTAATGGTGCAAAGTAGTAGTGTAAGAGGAAGCACAATTAGTACTAGTAGTAGTAGAAGAAGAGCAGTATTAATGGGTCGAACAAGTCCGAGGCATGATGAAGAGGTGGTGAGAGGGAATAAAGGGAAGCAGAAGGAGCTTGTTTTTAATCCAGAATTGGATCTCAATTACATGGTGAGGAAAAGAAGAGTTCCCAATGGACCTGATCCCATTCATAACAGGTATGTAACAAAAATATATATATATATATATATATATATATATATATATATATATATATATATATATATTATCAAACTGTAACATGCATGGAATTCATGTATAAACAACTACAAGTATGATACAAGAAGCTTAATTTGTTTGGGAGGTAAAGATTTCAATCACTAATAAAGTTTAGTTATAAATATGTTTGGATTGATTTTGCATACTTCAATCATTTTCACTTTTTTTTCTTCTTATTTTTGCACTATATCCATCTCAAAATTAAATTGAGAAACACAATAATTTTGCAAACATATCATGTTTTCTAGTTTTGTAAATTAATTTAAGGCTTCCTTCATAACTAAGGTATGTGAAATCACTCCATAACCTAAAGCATGAAAGTTTTGTTTAAAATATATTGATACACTAAATGACATATATATATATATATATATATATATATATATATATATGTATGTATGGTTCCTAGATCTTCATACTTTATATAGTAGGCAATAACAATGTATATAAAGATGCTCTCAAACTCCTAACTAATTAACCTTGCCAGGAAAAGAAACATAAAGCGATCTGTCTCTTGTAACTTTATTTGTTCTCTGCTAACCCTCATGAACTTGTTTTATTAATGATTCAAAGCTAACCCAACATTTCATTTGATATTGTTCTCCACATTTACGAGACCTTTAATTTAACCTTTTGATGCTGGGATTCTACTTTAGCTTTCTTGTCTAGCTTTATTAATTAATAATATTATATGCAATATACACACACACACACAATTTTACAGGTTAATTTACTAATAGTTTAATTATAATATTAATCCAATTAAGGAAGTTCTTTCTTTTACATGGATATGAGAGTTCCGTAATTCGCATAAAATTTTAGAGTTACAATTTAAATCTAATGGTTTTGGAGGTGTGGCACATCACATCATATCACATTTTTATTTTTCAATTTTTAAAATTTGTTTGACTTTTTTCTTCACCATTAGATGTGAATTGTACACTCTAAGAAATTGAGGAGCCCCAAATTCCTTTTTACATATATATATTTTTGTATTTTATTTTTTAGGAAACTACCACCGGGACAAGCGTAGCAATATATCGGAGAGGTTAATGAGGAAGCCAACTAGTGCAATGGAGGACACATGGTCTGGCATCTGCATGTCTAAAGCATGATTAATTAACCTCCTGATTCAATGAAAATATATATTTGAGAATCTCACGATGCAAGTCTCTTTTTACTTGCACAAATGGGGGAGAAGAAGCTTGACATGCACAAAAAAAATGGCCTTAAAAGATTCTGGAGAAAAAGGTAGCTAGCTAGACTGACTTTCCAAAAACTCAAATCTACTGTGTACTGGTGTTTCAGTGTACAAGACTACTTTTTTTTTTGTTGTACATTAATG
Source organism: Tripterygium wilfordii (assembly GCF_013401445.1). Classification (NCBI taxonomy): domain Eukaryota; kingdom Viridiplantae; phylum Streptophyta; class Magnoliopsida; order Celastrales; family Celastraceae; genus Tripterygium; species Tripterygium wilfordii. Next base: position 7,524,276 of record NC_052237.1, on the reverse strand, counting down.
TATTTTTATTACGTGTTCAATGTATGTTTGTGAGAGAGAGCTGCTGATTTGGATTCAATCTTTGTCTTTCAAGCATAAATTTAATTATACCTTGACAAGAAAATTAATTAAGTAGATTGAGCATGGACCAATTAATTAGTATCCAGGAAATCAACTAATTATATGTATTAGTCTGTCTTGTTCAAGATTTTCAATTGGGTTACTTGGTCAAGTTTATTTAATGTAGATAATATACTTGAATTTGGGTTGAGATAAGTTTGAAATGTATATGTGAGCCCACACAAATGCGTGCATGCATTAACGGGATTTGATTAGCACAAAAATGATAAAGATTTCAGTAGTTGATATCTCAGCTGTTGGGTTGAACGCATAAGATTCAAGTGTATTCGTGGATTCCACATGTCTCACATAATATATAATAAATTCTTGTGTGTACAACTCAACAGGCGAGATAATTGAGATACCAATTGCTGTTAGGATCCCTACCAAAACTGTGACTAAAAAGTCGATCTTTGTAGTCTTGTTCAAGCTTCTCAAAGTGTTTATAACTACTGTGTATATATGTGTGTGTGTTTTTCGAAAGGGTAGCACTATTAAAACCCCCTATTTTAAATCTCCTATCCTAGACTCTCTTTTTGTCATGTCAATGTCATATTAAAGTCATTTCATTCTAATATATATATATTACATACATATCCTGCAGCATGTGAAATGTTGACCCATTCATCATTTATATCTGCACGAGTTTGGAGCTATAGAGACACTTCACCATTTGAAGTTTTGTCCACTTGCTTCAGCAGAGTTGATGATGAATGTGAATATATTCTGTGAGAATATATTATATATCTATGTCTAGGACAGAGAATATATTCTGTGAGTATATTCTCTGTCTAGGACAGAGAGAATCTTGTAATATATTTTATGTAATATATTCTCATGAGCATGCCTATATATAATGATTTTTGTTCATGTGGTTTTTTATTGTGGGTAGTTAAAGTGTAGTCGAGATCTATTGTGGATATGGATTACTTGAGTGATATTTTCGACTACCACTTGTCAAGCTGTTCAAGTGAACAGATAAATACATATACTGATATAATATTCTAAAGTAAATATTTTTTATTTAGTGTTTTTTTGCAAATACTCAGTGTAAATTATATTGTTCGTAGGGTGATTTTATCTTAGTCGAAATAAAGCAAGAAGACGAACATGCGGACGAGATGGTAGATAATATCAAAGTTAACGATATATGTAAATTTGAAACGGATATGGTATAATGTTTTAATCAATCAAATTATGAGCTCTTTTGTTATGTTAAATGAATATTCGTAAATTTCTAATAAGAACTAACACATTATTAGGTGTTCAAATCACGGCAATCGATGATCGTGTGGGTTCAACAAACCAGACACAAATTGGGATATATCATCATCATTTATAGATCAGATATTGGTGGGTTCGGTAAAAGACACAGATTACAATTCAAATGTGATCGCAGTGGCAATTACCAGAGCAAGAAACCCTCAACGAAGCAGACTGACACCAAAAAAATAGAATGTCCGTTCAAATTGAGATGGAGGAAAATGAAGCTAGACGATGATTAGGTGTTGAAGGTGGTGTGTACGGAGCATAATCATGATCCTGCATTATATATGGAGGGACATCCATACCCCGGTCGGCTTTCTGAATCTGAAATTCAAATTATGGTTGACATGTCTGCGCAAAATGCCAAGTCACGGGACATATTGGTGGAGTTGAAAAACCGAGATCCTAACAACGTGAGCACCATCAGAACCATTTATAATGCACGCAAGAAGCACAAGACCTCGGAGAGATCGGGTCAATCACAAATGCAAGTTATGTTCTCATACCGCATGTGGACTACGGTGATCGAGTCTGAAAATGAAAGCGTGTACATGAGTAATATGGCACGCCTTCAAGTAGTCTTACAGAAGTTCCCGACAGTAATGAAATATCTGAAAGATGTATGACTGACACCATATAAAGAGATTTGTATCTGCCTAGACCTACATATATCTGCATTTCGGGAACCACACGACTAATAGGGTCGAGAGTCAGCATACTAAGCTGAAAAAATATTTGTGCTCGTCACAGTCAGACTTAGAGAGATGTAGGTCGTGGATTCATCAGGTTATCTTGTCTCAGGACACAACTATCAAAGCTAGCATTAAGAGAAGTCGAACCATCATCCAACACCGATTCAATATACTGCACCTTCGGGATTTATGTGGTTTTGTTTCAATCGAGGCGTTGAATTTGATGTTGATTGAGTTTGAGCGGTCAAAAGATGTTGGACAGATTGCTTACAAATGCGGATGTCACCTTCGTAGGAGCTATGGACTACCGTGTGCTCACGAACAAGTCATGTACTTGAGTGAAGGTCATACTGTACCGCTTGATGCCATTGATAAATTTTGGAGAAAGCTTGATCTAATGCAATGTCAGTCGCTTGAAGAAGATGACATCGACTGTAACGTTGATGTACAAATGTTCACAGAACAGTTCAAGCAGCAACCAAGACATGTAAAAGTCAGTTGGCTAAGGAAATTGAGGAAAATATTCAGACCTTCAACAACTTCTCTTCGTGAACCAGCTGTGAAGATCAACACTAGAGGGCGTCCGTCCACAAAGAAAAAGGTAGCCACCACCACCCGTAACAATCCAACTGCATATGTTGTTGATGGGAGTGATTTTGTTCAGCCTCGAGAGCCTCACAGACACAGTTCCTCATCCAGACGCCCCAAATCGAAGATTTTTTGGTACGATTTTTTCCAATCTTATGAACCAGAGAGTCACAGTTGCTCCTCAATTTACAATACTCAGTCTCTCTCTACACAAGGAAGTTCGATGCTAAGAAAGGAAAACTACTCTTTACGATCCTATATTGATCAGTTTCCAACTATACTGCATCCTTACATTAGGGATGTACAAGATGTAAAAGCTTATGGAAATTACGGCTTTTAATCGATAGTTGTGTGTCTTGGTCATGGGGAAGATGAATGGCCCAATGTCCGGTATAACCTGATGGCAGAGTTGGACGTATTTTGGGAACAATATGTTGAAATACTTGGCGGTGAAGAGAGGGCATATGGTGTTAAACACTCATTGAACTTTTTTCGAGATGATGTTGCAGCACCATTTGAGCACTAGATGACAATGCCAGACATGAGTCTATTGATTGCTTCTGCATACAATGTGATATTGCGTGTTCTTCATCATGCAAAGAGTTGGACATATCTACCACTACGTACAGCTCCTCCTCCACCCTATCAGCGCATTACCATCGCTATAGGGCACGTAAATGGTAATCACTACGTCAAAGTTGGTTTTACAAGGGATTATCCAATGCCTCCCATCACTCCTGAATGGGTTCACTGTAGGCATACTTACGCAGCTGCATGGGCTACTCCGTATGCGGAACGATTCGATGCGTACATGCACTCATATGGATTCATCAAATCTTCCGAAACTTTTATTCATGTGCTTGAATAAATTATTGTCTGTCTTGAAAAATTATCAAATTAATATCAAAAAATATAATTTATCTTTTATTTACAGAAAAATTAAAAAGGAAAATAATAAATTAATAAAAACCAAAAATATTAATCAAAATCAAAACATTTAAATTAATAAAAAAAATGGGTGAAAAAAATACAATTAAGAATGTGATCTTTTTCTTTAATATATATATATATATATATATATATACATGTTTAGTATATGTATATATATATATATGTATATATATATTTATATATATGTGAGAGGGAGACATGACATTGATATGAAATAAAATGACAGTCTAGGGTGGGGAGGAGTTCAAAATAGGAGGGTTTAAATATCCAAATCCTTTTCGAAAAAGGTCGTATGAATTAGTTCCCCTATTAATTAAAGCCGTCAAGTCGTCCTTTGCATATTGTGTTGGTCCATTCAAACTTGCTATAAACAGCATGAGATTCTTATACCAAATTAAAGTGGAAAAATAATAATAATCAAGGGTGCCAAAAAACATATGTGTGTGTTCTGTTCAAAGCGAGATTTTAAAGGCAAATGAGTCGTTGGTTGAATGACAATCACATTACATGTAAGGGATTACCCATCATTAGGTCGTGGGTTCGAATCCTACCCCATCCCCAAATTCCTGTTTTAATAAAAAGTGAAATTTTAAAGGAGTACCTACTGGAGCTTTTTAAGATTTTTTTTTTCTTTTTCTTGGTAAAAGGCAAAAAGAAAAAAAAATAAGACTATTTTTGATAGAGCTTATTTAATATTAAAATAGACTATTTTTCCTAGTGTTGCCTTTGAAGGAGACCTCTAAGCCACATCTTTGTTTGATTTTTGAGCCACATATTTGTTTGATCACGAGCATTTCTATCACTTTTGAAAGCCCACGTCGTTACTTTGATATTCCCCATTTCCTCTTAGACTCTTTGTAAAAAAGCAAACAAAAATATTCCAGGGGATGAGCCTTAATCACACAAGCACACTCTTCTCTCTCCAGAAATCTTTTTTTTTTTTTTTAGTTTTTTAGAGCTTCGCAATAAATCAGATCTTTAGAAGAAAAATAAATTTATTTATATTGAAAACTAGGTCAACCCATAATTAGAATTAGTAATTCTAATATAGTTAGAATTAGGAGGAGGGAGGGAAGAGATATATTTAGGGTTAGGGTTTAGGGAAATATTAATGTTAATTTATTTAGTATTTTAATATAATGGGATTTTATGTTATTATAGTTGCAAAATAAATTGAATTTAAGTCAATAAGAGTTACTATAGAAATGAATATTTAAATAATTTAGAGAATTTCAATAATTTAGAAGATGGTTCAAAGTATATGATGCATGCTAGTACGGTTAGGAAAATTGTCTACATCTATAAAAAAGTGAACTTTCTCTATTAAGAAAAACTGTGCAAATCTATAGAAGGCCCATATGATTTGAAGTGATAGCAACTAGCTTGGAGGATTTCCTATGAGGCTGCAAGTCAATAGTCCTTGTTTTATAATAGCGAAGTTAAGAGCAACATTCGACCACCCACATTACACTGGGAAAATGCAAGTCAATAAACCGAATGGTACAAAGGAAATTTCACCATAAGACATCAAATTTGCTTGCCCCAAATGTTTTGATTGGTCAGGCACAAGCAGTGGAAGATCAGACTCTAGGATGGCAACAACCCATGTACAATTACAAACAGATGTTTCCAATTACTACTAATCAGTGTTGAGTTCTTTTGCCATTTCTTGCCAAATAAAGAACACGTATAACCCATCATTGCAGAGAAGATGGTCAACTATTGCCCCCGCCCCCAAACTTTAAACAAATAGCTAGGTTACAAAAGCTTATCATTAAAAAAAAAAGTTTCAAACATAAGAGGTATCAAAATTCAAGGTTAAAACCTAGAGTTGCTCTGAATCCGTCCTGCTTCAACTCCTGCCATCGCATTAACCGTCTGCTTTCTTCTGATGTACACAACTGAGCCACTGATCAGCAGCAAGCAAAAAATAATCCCCTGTGCAATGAGCATCAACACTAGTAAATAATTTATCGGACTAAAGCACTAGTAATTAACTTTTGCAATCAACGTTATAAAAAATAAATTAACGATGTACTCAAATTTTCAGACTGCAAGAAATTTATAACTATTTGCAAGCAGTGACCATATAGAAGGAAAAAAATTACAGTATGTTTACAAGTGGACCAACTAATGAAATCAGGTAACATATAGGAACAATGCCTTACATATTACGCAAAAGAATCTCCTCAGTTATTTTCTTCGAGGCTTCACAGGTAGACTTCTTTCTTGTTTTAAACAACTTCAACCCCCACCCCTTCTTCCATGAAAAAAAAAGAAAAGTGTACAATGCACACTCCTGGGCTCTTTTCTCTTCAGTAATAAGTTATAAACTGTAATCACCAAAATTTGTTCTCTATACCGAAGGAAATTTAACTCCTAGGAATTCTCAGGTGCTTCTCAGCGTGTAAGTTGTAACTATAGGCATTGCTCAATTGGTCACACAAACCAGGTAGTTCACTAATCGGCAAAACATCAAATTTAACCGTAATAAGCAGGATCTCAAAGGTGGGATTGGCTATAATTTACAAGAAATCAATGTTCAAGCCCATGACTTTAAATGTATATATATTATCTGTGTGCACTGTGCAGGTATACATCACAGGTCAACTTTCTTGGGGTGGAAGATCAACCATCGGTTTGAAACCACAGGGTGGTAGAAAACCTGCCAGCTGAACTAGGGCTGTTCTACATGACAACGTATTTGGAAAGAGTCATCAGTCATGCTTTCTTTTCGAGTGATACAATGCACATCCTGCTTAAGACAAGGGAATTAATCTACAGCCAAAGATCAAGGGAAAGGAATCATATATACTAAAGTATATTGAGCCAGCAAATGATACTCCAGCTCATAGCGCCAGTTGGACAAAAAGAGCAGATATCAAAATGAAATAGGACTAGAAAAGAAAATTAGTGTACCTCAAAACCAAGAACTGACAACTTCTCTTCATTAACTGCCGGGATGCAGCTTCTGTACGTAATATATGCATGTGATCTCCCCTCTAGCACAGATGAATCATCAACTAGACTTCTATATCGTTTCACGCCGTAGTCAGAAGTTTCTAAAGCAGATCGACCATTTCGAGGTTTTTTGCCATTTGCATCCTTTGAACCATCTTCAGTTTCTACACATTTAAAGGGGATGCAATAGCCAGTCTCACTGCAACGATATATTGCATCACTCTGCAGAAAAGAGGAGAATAATATATACTAGAATTAAAAGCAAGGAAAAAGTGCGTCAATGATGACAGGAGATCACTAAATGCACAATCCTGAGAAAACATACTTAATAGCATATGAGCGGGTGGACTGGCAAGTTAAATGATATAAACATGAGCTGAAGAATTCACAAATATGCATGATTTATAAGAAGCACATCAATAAAGCAAAAAATGGTATGCCACCAACTATTAAATGTAAAGGGGACGGTAAGGTTTATCTACTGTAGAAAACTTGACTCGAATAAATAATAAACATAATAACATATGTACCTCAGCTAGCTCAGATGCCCTCAAGGGGAATACTATATTGATGGTAAGAAAGCCTAACATAGTAAATATGGTATTAACAGGAGCTACTAATTACAATTCTCCAAGATAAGAACAGGTTGTTTATCCCCTCATAACATCTCTGATTGACCATGGCTCAAATGCTCAAAATTTTCCATTTAGTATCTGACACCTTTTTTTTTAAGGCACATATAACATTTATGCAGTTAAGAGGGTCCACAGAGATTCGTTTAAGCAATCTTGATACCATTATAATACTTTTTTTTTAAAGAAAAGAGATTTATTAAGAGGGGCACTGATATGGATTTAATTGCAAGCGCACAAATCGCACAAGTAATATAAAGATGAGTAAATTATCGTTTCCATTAGGGATGTGTTGGCAAAAGAAATCAATGTCAACCTAGTTACAATTATGCAAATTGGGGAAACGGATTCGAGATTGATTTTGTTTTTAAACTAAACTAAAGCAAAAGAACAAAGACAAATGAAACACAAATATGAAATCAAGGATGGAAAGCACTAGGGTACTTAACTTCACCTCACCTATCCAATTCAATTCTCTTGATCCCTTAATCCCTAATTCATCTCTCAATAATGACAATCGATTTCCCAACCTATTCAATGTTCTATTCCTAGATACATCAAACGTATTTTCAATATAAATCCCTGTTATTCCTAACAATCGGATTAATATATCAAAAACCCATTACGAACTATGGAAATCATTTAGCGATTGCATAAGTCACAAACCTATATTCCTATGATTCATGCACCCTATGTCATCTATGGCTTGAGGCAAACCCTAGATATCTCCTTCCGGTCTCAATCTAGGCAGCAAATCAATTGAATGATGGCCAAACACTCAAAAGCATTAATCACTCCCATAGACAATCAAGAGAGAAAGAGAAATCAAGAAATAAGGAAATCAAGTTTATTGAATCTTCAAGGTTTGGTTACATTAAGACCCTAGTAGGAAATCTAGCCACTCATGGAAGCAAAACACATCATTAAACAAAGGAAATCAACCATAGAAACTAGGATAAAAAAGGAGAGAGAAAACCCACTTGTAGAATCTCTTCTTCTCCAAGCATCAATGGTGGCCTCCAAGCTCTCCAATGGAGGTAGCACGAAATCCAGCTCCCCAGCCTCCAAGCTCTCCACCAAAACCCTATCTTATGCCCTTTTATACTTCTCCAAACTCTTATGTCGTTTCCAAAACAAGTTGGAGTCGTTTTGGCTTAGAAACACGTGAATTCGGGCCTTTTCCGCGAAACTGTGCGGTGCTGTGAATAGTACTCCGATCGATCGGGAATATTCCGATCGATCGGAAATACAATATGTCTCGATGATATTTTTAGGTGTTTTGGCAGGTCCGATCGATCGGGAATATGTCCGATCGATCGGAAATCAGTCCTGGGCTCCAAATCTTCCTTTTGCACTCTTTTCCTCCCTTTCTTGCCTTGACACCTACAATATGCAAATATAGCTTTCTTAGGCAATATTAACTCTTAATCAACTCAAAATGCAATGAACTTATGTGTAAAGGATGCACAAATGTATGTATATATTTGGCACATCAAACACTCCCACACTTAACCTTTGCTCGTCCTCGAGCAAGTTGAGAATGAATAAAGGAGGGAAAGAGTATTTTCTGTTAAGCTCAAATGAAAAATAAAACAACAAAGACCTACTCCAAATAAGCAACTAATCTATGCCACTTTCGTAGGGCTCACGATGACACTTAGCATGTGCCACAAGCCTTTAAACTCCTAGGTGCCCCTAGTAGGAGGAGTTGTGTCTCCTGAGGGTTTACCAGAATGATACCCACAAACACTAAACAACTTCAATGCCAAATTTAACGCCATCAACAAGAGTATAAAATGAACTCACAATTGCAACCCTTTCCATACTAACAAACCAAACATTAGGGTATTCAAACCAATAAAAGCATTCCTTCAAGAATCTTATCTCATCCACTTTGCTTATAAATTCAAGAAATGATGCACATAATGGATTTCACTTGATATTTGGCTTCAAAGTGACATAAACAATGACCATGAAGTCTTCCAAGAACAATAAGAATCAAAAAGCAAATACAATGAGCATTTATTCAAACTTCATTCTTATTCACATTTTTTTTTTCTTTCTTTTTCTTCTCAAAGGTGACTTGTGCAATGCTCAACCTCCTTAAGCTTTCTACATGACCCATGTAACGAGCTTTCGACCAATGACTCCCAATCCAGTTGGCTTAGGGCACTAGGTGTTAAGACACCCCAACGGATCTAATTACCCGAGTCAAAAAGGCTACGAGGTTAAACTAGTCACCAAGGTACTCTAACATTCATTTCCTACCTTTTTACGCGAAACTCATTGCTTGCTAGGCAAGAGGCCCGGTTACTCAGCAGAAAACTTATGAAAGAAACCATTTATTCATAAACAAATTTTTTTTTTTTTTTCTATTTTTTTCTTTTCATTTTTCATTGCTCAAGTTGTGCTATTTAGAATCAAATTGATCTCAAACAACCACAAATGCCAAAGTCAAGTCATATTTCATACCCCACAATCAAGTGTTCCATATTCACAAAAGCACAATGGACAAAACAATTTTCAAGATAGGAAAACTCAATTGGAAAGAATGTCCATAGCAAGATCCATCAATGCTTCAAGGATCACAAAATTCATCCAAATACACTCAAGAGTGACATGACATAAGGCATTTGAAGTCAAAAATTTTATTATTTAACAAAAACTAGAAACCTAAATTCCCACCCCCACACTTAAAATATGCAATGTCCTCAATGCATGGAATAGGTGGAAATAGAAATAAAAAGATAGAGATAGAACAATAAAACCTGGGTTGCCTCCCAAAAGCGCTTGGTTTAACGTTTTCAGCCCGACTTCCCTTTGTGAATTCAACCGGGATCCTTGAAGTTTGTGGTGTAGACTCCCCTTGATGGCTTCTTAAGATTGACATTTGATTGCTTAGGTTCCATACAAGGAGAATAAGCTTTCATCACCACCATTTCTTTAGGATAGACATTTTTCTTCATTTTCTTGGTCTTCCTCTTCTTCTTTTTCTTGCTCTTCTTTTTCTTCTCCTTGGGATCTTCAATTTGAGGCTTTTGAACTTCAATTGCAGCTTGGGAGGCTGTCTTAGGAACTTCATGCTCAACTTTGGAATTTTTGCCTAAAAGAACTTCCACCGGAATATATGGAATTTCCTTCTCAAGAGTGTCGGGGATGATCATGTCAATATGCTCTACTTGGAGGCATTGTTGAGAGATCTCCTCTTGCCTCCTAGTTCCAAACACTTTAAAAGTGATTTGGTCACCTCCCGCACCTCTCAAAGTAAGCTTCCCTTTTTCAACATCTATCAAAGCTCTCCCGGTGTTCAAGAATGGCCTTCCCAAGATTATGGGAGTAGTAGGGTTGGCCTCCATATCCAAAATAAGAAAATCAACCGGGAACATGAGCTCACCCACCTTTACTAATACATCCTCCACTATGCCAAGAGGGTACTTTATAGATCTATCCGCCATTTGCAAGGACACCGTGGTTGGACTAATCTCTTTCACTCCAATTTGCTTAGCAACCGAAAATGGCATCAAATTTATGCTAGCACCAAGATCACACAAAGATCTCTCAATCAAGGTGTTACCTATAGTACACGGGATTGTGAAATTTCCCGGATCATCTTGCTTAATTGGGAGCTTCCTTTGCACAATGGCACTACACTCTTTGGTTAATTGTATCTTTTCATGCTCCTTCAATCTCCGCTTCTTGGATAAAATCTCCTTCATGAATTTGGCATAGCAAGGAATTTGCTCTAAAGCTTTGGCAAAGGGGATGTTCACTTGAAGCTTCTTGAATACCTCCAAAAATTTAGAAAATTGATCATTATTCTTCTTAGTGCACTTCAATCTTTGAGGAAATGGAATTGGAGGCACATAAGGTTTGATTGGAGGTGCAGGAAGAGAACTATCAGGCCAATCCAATTCCACAGCATACCGAGTCCGCATATCTTTCTCATTTCTGCATTTTTCATTATGTACTGCAGCTGGCCGATCGATCGGGATGGGGTCCGATCGATCGAAAATAGCCCCTGAACACTTTTCATTTTCCCTGGTTCTGCTGCACTCCCCCTTTTCCTGCAAAATTTTTGCCTTTTCGGCATCAAGATCAGCAGCATTTTGAGCTACCTTACCAGTCCGAAGAGTGATTGCCATGCATTGCTCTTTATCCTTCCCTCTTGGATTCAATTCCGGTTGGCTTGGCAAGGTACCTCTTTCTCTAGATGACAAATTGTTAGCTATTTGCCCCAATTGTACCTCAAGATTCCGGATGGAAGTTCCATAGCTTTGCATCAAAGTTGCTTGAGCTTGTAGAGTGGCATCGGTTTTACTCATGTATTGCTCCGTCCTTGTCATAAATTGGGAGGTATGCGTTGTAAGCATATCAAGACCTCCCGCAAGCTTTGAGAACATCTCATCAATATCCCTCTTCTTCTCTTGGGGCTGCACTAGATGTTGAGGATTTTGCACATTTTGAGTATTGCTCCAAGAGAAGTTGGGGTGATTCCTAAATCCCGGATAGTAGAAGTCGGAATAAGGATCATCGCGGGGTTGATTGAAATTACCTCCACCAATGGCATTCACTTGCTCACTAGGATTAGAGGAAGAAGCAATGAGACACTCCCCCATAGGATGGCGTCCACAACAATAATCACAAGAAATGTAGGAAGGTGTGTTTTGCATAGCATGTACCCCTTGAGCTTGATTTAGTGTCAATGCATCAATCTTCTTTGCCATAATAGCCAAGGTAGACATAACTTCATCATCTCTACAACTTCCTCCTTGCTTTGGATTCCCCCTCACCGAAGACCAAGAGTTAGTGGTTTTGGCCACTTTATCCAGTAATTCCCTAGCCTCCTCTTGATTCTTGGTCATGAATGAACCTCCTGCAGCCGCATTAATAGTCTCCTTAGTATGCATGCTCAACCCATTATAAAAAGCTTGGTACACTACCCATTCCGGAAGACCATGATTTGGACAACTTCGAATAATTCCTTTAAAGCGCTCCCAAGCCTCATAAAATGATTCAATATCCTTTTGGGCAAAGGACATGATATCCGTCCTAATTTGCACCGCCTTGCCCGGAGGAAAGAATTTCGTCAAGAATTGCTCCGCCATCTCATCCCAAGTGGTGATAGAATTGGGAGGCAAGGACATCAACCATCCCTTAGCCTTGTCCCTCAAAGAAAATGGGAATAACCTCAATAAGATAGCATCCTTCGAAGCTCCGTTAATCCCAAAAGTAGTGCACACATGCAAGAAAGAGCGAAGATGAACATTGGGCTCTTCATTAGGAAGACCATAGAAAACAACCGAATTGGAGATAATGTTGATGATAGCCGGCTTGATCTCAAAATTAGTAGCATTGATAGGAGGATAGCGGATGCTTGAAGGATTAGTGTCCCAAGTAGGCCTAGCACAATCCTCAAGAGAGCGAGGGTCAAATTGCCTAGGAGGGCCTTCAACTTCATCACCACCATTTCTTCGATTAGCACCTCCACCATTACCATTATTCACATTTAAAGCTCCACCAACATTCCCCCTTCCTTGATTGTCTCTCATGCCTTCCATTTGATTATTAATAAGCTCCCGTCTAAGATTGTGAAGAGTCCTTTCAATCTCCAATCAATAGCACAAATTCCGGATTAATAGAACGTCTTCCCAAGCTCATACAAGAAGAAAACAAAAATTCTGCAGAAAAATAAAAACCAATTAACACAATTGAAAACCTAATTTGACACAAAAAACAATTGCCTCAATCCCCGGCAACGGCGCCAAAAACTTGATATGGATTTAATTGCAAGCGCACAAATCGCACAAGTAATATAAAGATGAGTAAATTATCGTTTCCATTAGGGATGTGTTGGCAAAAGAAATCAATGTCAACCAAGTTACAATTATGCAAATTGGGGAAACGGATTCGAGATTGATTTTGTTTTTAAACTAAACTAAAGCAAAAGAACAAAGACAAATGAAACACAAATATGAAATCAAGGATGGAAAGCACTAGGGTACTTAACTTCACCTCACCTATCCAATTCAATTCTCTTGATCCCTTAATCCCTAATTCATCTCTCAATAATGACAATCGATTTCCCAACCTATTCAATGTTCTATTCCTAGATACATCAAACGTATTTTCAATATAAATCCCTGTTATTCCTAACAATCGGATTAATATATCAAAAACCCATTACGAACTATGGAAATCATTTAGCGATTGCATAAGTCACAAACCTATATTCCTATGATTCATGCACCCTATGTCATCTATGGCTTGAGGCAAACCCTAGATATCTCCTTCCGGTCTCAATCTAGGCAGCAAATCAATTGAATGATGGCCAAACACTCAAAAGCATTAATCACTCCCATAGACAATCAAGAGAGAAAGAGAAATCAAGAAATAAGGAAATCAAGTTTATTGAATCTTCAAGGTTTGGTTACATTAAGACCCTAGTAGGAAATCTAGCCACTCATGGAAGCAAAACACATCATTAAACAAAGGAAATCAACCATAGAAACTAGGATAAAAAAGGAGAGAGAAAACCCACTTGTAGAATCTCTTCTTCTCCAAGCATCAATGGTGGCCTCCAAGCTCTCCAATGGAGGTAGCACGAAATCCAGCTCCCCAGCCTCCAAGCTCTCCACCAAAACCCTATCTTATGCCCTTTTATACTTCTCCAAACTCTTATGTCGTTTCCAAAACAAGTTGGAGTCGTTTTGGCTTAGAAACACGTGAATTCGGGCCTTTTCCGCGAAACTGTGCGGTGCTGTGAATAGTACTCCGATCGATCGGGAATATTCCGATCGATCGGAAATACAATATGTCTCGATGATATTTTTAGGTGTTTTGGCAGGTCCGATCGATCGGGAATATGTCCGATCGATCGGAAATCAGTCCTGGGCTCCAAATCTTCCTTTTGCACTCTTTTCCTCCCTTTCTTGCCTTGACACCTACAATATGCAAATATAGCTTTCTTAGGCAATATTAACTCTTAATCAACTCAAAATGCAATGAACTTATGTGTAAAGGATGCACAAATGTATGTATATATTTGGCACATCAAACACTCCCACACTTAACCTTTGCTCGTCCTCGAGCAAGTTGAGAATGAATAAAGGAGGGAAAGAGTATTTTCTGTTAAGCTCAAATGAAAAATAAAACAACAAAGACCTACTCCAAATAAGCAACTAATCTATGCCACTTTCGTAGGGCTCACGATGACACTTAGCATGTGCCACAAGCCTTTAAACTCCTAGGTGCCCCTAGTAGGAGGAGTTGTGTCTCCTGAGGGTTTACCAGAATGATACCCACAAACACTAAACAACTTCAATGCCAAATTTAACGCCATCAACAAGAGTATAAAATGAACTCACAATTGCAACCCTTTCCATACTAACAAACCAAACATTAGGGTATTCAAACCAATAAAAGCATTCCTTCAAGAATCTTATCTCATCCACTTTGCTTATAAATTCAAGAAATGATGCACATAATGGATTTCACTTGATATTTGGCTTCAAAGTGACATAAACAATGACCATGAAGTCTTCCAAGAACAATAAGAATCAAAAAGCAAATACAATGAGCATTTATTCAAACTTCATTCTTATTCACATTTTTTTTTTCTTTCTTTTTCTTCTCAAAGGTGACTTGTGCAATGCTCAACCTCCTTAAGCTTTCTACATGACCCATGTAACGAGCTTTCGACCAATGACTCCCAATCCAGTTGGCTTAGGGCACTAGGTGTTAAGACACCCCAACGGATCTAATTACCCGAGTCAAAAAGGCTACGAGGTTAAACTAGTCACCAAGGTACTCTAACATTCATTTCCTACCTTTTTACGCGAAACTCATTGCTTGCTAGGCAAGAGGCCCGGTTACTCAGCAGAAAACTTATGAAAGAAACCATTTATTCATAAACAAATTTTTTTTTTTTTTTCTATTTTTTTCTTTTCATTTTTCATTGCTCAAGTTGTGCTATTTAGAATCAAATTGATCTCAAACAACCACAAATGCCAAAGTCAAGTCATATTTCATACCCCACAATCAAGTGTTCCATATTCACAAAAGCACAATGGACAAAACAATTTTCAAGATAGGAAAACTCAATTGGAAAGAATGTCCATAGCAAGATCCATCAATGCTTCAAGGATCACAAAATTCATCCAAATACACTCAAGAGTGACATGACATAAGGCATTTGAAGTCAAAAATTTTATTATTTAACAAAAACTAGAAACCTAAATTCCCACCCCCACACTTAAAATATGCAATGTCCTCAATGCATGGAATAGGTGGAAATAGAAATAAAAAGATAGAGATAGAACAATAAAACCTGGGTTGCCTCCCAAAAGCGCTTGGTTTAACGTTTTCAGCCCGACTTCCCTTTGTGAATTCAACCGGGATCCTTGAAGTTTGTGGTGTAGACTCCCCTTGATGGCTTCTTAAGATTGACATTTGATTGCTTAGGTTCCATACAAGGAGAATAAGCTTTCATCACCACCATTTCTTTAGGATAGACATTTTTCTTCATTTTCTTGGTCTTCCTCTTCTTCTTTTTCTTGCTCTTCTTTTTCTTCTCCTTGGGATCTTCAATTTGAGGCTTTTGAACTTCAATTGCAGCTTGGGAGGCTGTCTTAGGAACTTCATGCTCAACTTTGGAATTTTTGCCTAAAAGAACTTCCACCGGAATATATGGAATTTCCTTCTCAAGAGTGTCGGGGATGATCATGTCAATATGCTCTACTTGGAGGCATTGTTGAGAGATCTCCTCTTGCCTCCTAGTTCCAAACACTTTAAAAGTGATTTGGTCACCTCCCGCACCTCTCAAAGTAAGCTTCCCTTTTTCAACATCTATCAAAGCTCTCCCGGTGTTCAAGAATGGCCTTCCCAAGATTATGGGAGTAGTAGGGTTGGCCTCCATATCCAAAATAAGAAAATCAACCGGGAACATGAGCTCACCCACCTTTACTAATACATCCTCCACTATGCCAAGAGGGTACTTTATAGATCTATCCGCCATTTGCAAGGACACCGTGGTTGGACTAATCTCTTTCACTCCAATTTGCTTAGCAACCGAAAATGGCATCAAATTTATGCTAGCACCAAGATCACACAAAGATCTCTCAATCAAGGTGTTACCTATAGTACACGGGATTGTGAAATTTCCCGGATCATCTTGCTTAATTGGGAGCTTCCTTTGCACAATGGCACTACACTCTTTGGTTAATTGTATCTTTTCATGCTCCTTCAATCTCCGCTTCTTGGATAAAATCTCCTTCATGAATTTGGCATAGCAAGGAATTTGCTCTAAAGCTTTGGCAAAGGGGATGTTCACTTGAAGCTTCTTGAATACCTCCAAAAATTTAGAAAATTGATCATTATTCTTCTTAGTGCACTTCAATCTTTGAGGAAATGGAATTGGAGGCACATAAGGTTTGATTGGAGGTGCAGGAAGAGAACTATCAGGCCAATCCAATTCCACAGCATACCGAGTCCGCATATCTTTCTCATTTCTGCATTTTTCATTATGTACTGCAGCTGGCCGATCGATCGGGATGGGGTCCGATCGATCGAAAATAGCCCCTGAACACTTTTCATTTTCCCTGGTTCTGCTGCACTCCCCCTTTTCCTGCAAAATTTTTGCCTTTTCGGCATCAAGATCAGCAGCATTTTGAGCTACCTTACCAGTCCGAAGAGTGATTGCCATGCATTGCTCTTTATCCTTCCCTCTTGGATTCAATTCCGGTTGGCTTGGCAAGGTACCTCTTTCTCTAGATGACAAATTGTTAGCTATTTGCCCCAATTGTACCTCAAGATTCCGGATGGAAGTTCCATAGCTTTGCATCAAAGTTGCTTGAGCTTGTAGAGTGGCATCGGTTTTACTCATGTATTGCTCCGTCCTTGTCATAAATTGGGAGGTATGCGTTGTAAGCATATCAAGACCTCCCGCAAGCTTTGAGAACATCTCATCAATATCCCTCTTCTTCTCTTGGGGCTGCACTAGATGTTGAGGATTTTGCACATTTTGAGTATTGCTCCAAGAGAAGTTGGGGTGATTCCTAAATCCCGGATAGTAGAAGTTGGAATAAGGATCATCGCGGGGTTGATTGAAATTACCTCCACCAATGGCATTCACTTGCTCACTAGGATTAGAGGAAGAAGCAATGAGACACTCCCCCATAGGATGGCGTCCACAACAATAATCACAAGAAATGTAGGAAGGTGTGTTTTGCATAGCATGTACCCCTTGAGCTTGATTTAGTGTCAATGCATCAATCTTCTTTGCCATAATAGCCAAGGTAGACATAACTTCATCATCTCTACAACTTCCTCCTTGCTTTGGATTCCCCCTCACCGAAGACCAAGAGTTAGTGGTTTTGGCCACTTTATCCAGTAATTCCCTAGCCTCCTCTTGATTCTTGGTCATGAATGAACCTCCTGCAGCCGCATTAATAGTCTCCTTAGTATGCATGCTCAACCCATTATAAAAAGCTTGGTACACTACCCATTCCGGAAGACCATGATTTGGACAACTTCGAATAATTCCTTTAAAGCGCTCCCAAGCCTCATAAAATGATTCAATATCCTTTTGGGCAAAGGACATGATATCCGTCCTAATTTGCACCGCCTTGCCCGGAGGAAAGAATTTCGTCAAGAATTGCTCCGCCATCTCATCCCAAGTGGTGATAGAATTGGGAGGCAAGGACATCAACCATCCCTTAGCCTTGTCCCTCAAAGAAAATGGGAATAACCTCAATAAGATAGCATCCTTCGAAGCTCCGTTAGTCCCAAAAGTAGTGCACACATGCAAGAAAGAGCGAAGATGAACATTGGGCTCTTCATTAGGAAGACCATAGAAAACAACCGAATTGGAGATAATGTTGATGATAGCCGGCTTGATCTCAAAATTAGTAGCATTGATAGGAGGATAGCGGATGCTTGAAGGATTAGTGTCCCAAGTAGGCCTAGCACAATCCTCAAGAGAGCGAGGGTCAAATTGCCTAGGAGGGCCTTCAACTTCATCACCACCATTTCTTCGATTAGCACCTCCACCATTACCATTATTCACATTTAAAGCTCCACCAACATTCCCCCTTCCTTGATTGTCTCTCATGCCTTCCATTTGATTATTAATAAGCTCCCGTCTAAGATTGTGAAGAGTCCTTTCAATCTCCAATCAATAGCACAAATTCCGGATTAATAGAACGTCTTCCCAAGCTCATACAAGAAGAAAACAAAAATTCTGCAGAAAAATAAAAACCAATTAACACAATTGAAAACCTAATTTGACACAAAAAACAATTGCCTCAATCCCCGGCAACGGCGCCAAAAACTTGATATGGATTTAATTGCAAGCGCACAAATCGCACAAGTAATATAAAGATGAGTAAATTATCGTTTCCATTAGGGATGTGTTGGCAAAAGAAATCAATGTCAACCAAGTTACAATTATGCAAATTGGGGAAACGGATTCGAGATTGATTTTGTTTTTAAACTAAACTAAAGCAAAAGAACAAAGACAAATGAAACACAAATATGAAATCAAGGATGGAAAGCACTAGGGTACTTAACTTCACCTCACCTATCCAATTCAATTCTCTTGATCCCTTAATCCCTAATTCATCTCTCAATAATGACAATCGATTTCCCAACCTATTCAATGTTCTATTCCTAGATACATCAAACGTATTTTCAATATAAATCCCTGTTATTCCTAACAATCGGATTAATATATCAAAAACCCATTACGAACTATGGAAATCATTTAGCGATTGCATAAGTCACAAACCTATATTCCTATGATTCATGCACCCTATGTCATCTATGGCTTGAGGCAAACCCTAGATATCTCCTTCCGGTCTCAATCTAGGCAGCAAATCAATTGAATGATGGCCAAACACTCAAAAGCATTAATCACTCCCATAGACAATCAAGAGAGAAAGAGAAATCAAGAAATAAGGAAATCAAGTTTATTGAATCTTCAAGGTTTGGTTACATTAAGACCCTAGTAGGAAATCTAGCCACTCATGGAAGCAAAACACATCATTAAACAAAGGAAATCAACCATAGAAACTAGGATAAAAAAGGAGAGAGAAAACCCACTTGTAGAATCTCTTCTTCTCCAAGCATCAATGGTGGCCTCCAAGCTCTCCAATGGAGGTAGCACGAAATCCAGCTCCCCAGCCTCCAAGCTCTCCACCAAAACCCTATCTTATGCCCTTTTATACTTCTCCAAACTCTTATGTCGTTTCCAAAACAAGTTGGAGTCGTTTTGGCTTAGAAACACGTGAATTCGGGTCTTTTCCGCGAAACTGTGCGGTGCTGTGAATAGTACTCCGATCGATCGGGAATATTCAGATCGATCGGAAATACAATATGTCTCGATGATATTTTTAGGTGTTTTGGCAGGTCCGATCGATCGGGAATATGTCCGATCGATCGGAAATCAGTCCTGGGCTCCAAATCTTCCTTTTGCACTCTTTTCCTCCCTTTCTTGCCTTGACACCTACAATATGCAAATATAGCTTTCTTAGGCAATATTAACTCTTAATCAACTCAAAATGCAATGAACTTATGTGTAAAGGATGCACAAATGTATGTATATATTTGGCACATCAGGCACCAAGGAGATGCAACGAGAAAAACAAATTAGAGTGTGTTTTAAGTTAATTATCTCCAAAAGATTGTTACAAGAATCTGATAACCATACCTTTACAGTGTAAAACCATCTCTCCATAAAAAGATCAAAAGGATTTTGAGTATCATTGAAATTCCTGCCATTTCTCTCCATCCAAAAAAGGAATAGTCTTGAGTGAGGGTCTCCTTTTTAGTTATGCTATTACCTGACTCAACGCTTTAAGTTCGCAGGCTAAATACCTGCTCAGAATCCACTTGAAGCAGATGAGATTCCAAGTGATATTCTCCTTAAGCAACTCCTGGTAGTAGGATTTGAATGAATACTGTTCATTTTAGTGAGCTTTCAGCTGATCAAGTCTTCCAAATTGGTGTTTAAGCTCCGCTTATGCATAAGAAACCATCAATTCAGTTTAATAGCTTTACTACCATGCCAAGGCTCTCCTCATAGGTTTTTCATAATAATAAACCAGCAATTCTGTTCAAATTCTTCTTGATATTCTTGATTCACTTTAATAAAGTGAAGAACCATCCCACTAACAGTATCACATGGGAAAAAAAATTCATTGTGTAGAGTTTGTTATATTTGAAGTCACAGGCAAGAAGATTCTTAAAACTATATTGAAATCCCCCCCTCCACCTCCCCTCTTTCTGAACTGACGAGCACCAATATTCACATCAGAATTCAGAACTCAAAACAATAGGGCTACAAGTCACTTCCATTACTAATCCTTCGCCTATCTCGGTGTTTCTAACAAAAATATCATAATAATTAAACAACTACTGACACTCTGCATTTATATCCTAGAAAGCACAAATTTGAAGAATTGCAAGAGTTCACGCAAGACAATAATGTCATATGCTGCCGTAATTCAAATTCAAGACATTTAAGAATCACACAACAATTCCATCCATAAAGAGAGAAGAAATTGGGAGAAGAAATTAAAAACCTTCTCAGAGTAAAGACAAGGAACGCAGGGACCAGGAGGAGAGCAGTCAAAAGTAACGTTGCTTCCCGCAGAGGTTTCCTTGAAACTCAACAGAACTCTGCGACCAAAGCCTGCACTTCTCCTTTAAGAATTCGCATAGCAACTCATATAATACAAATTCATATAATATTGTCAGTTTATTAGTTGAGGTGTTTTCTTTTTCTTTTTCATTCTCTTTTCATAGTCGCCGTGGTTTTGACTTTTGAGAAATACAAAATTAATTCTCATCGTTTAAACTTTTAGAAATATTGTATTTTCATCCATAGAGGCGTCCCTGGGGCAAGAGAGAAGGACGGTTGTCCAGTGCCTCATATTTTTTAAAAAATACTTAACTATTAATACTATAGTAGTCACAATAAATGTTAAATGAGTTAATTATATTGTCCATTGAAAGTGATTTGACGAAAAAAGTTGATTACACCAACATAATAAGTGATTTTGTATTTCAAAATGTTACAAGATTCAAATTTTTAACTAATATACGACATTAGATTTTTCTCAAGAGGGTCCATTTTTAAAGTTCACCTAGGACCCTCGAAGACTCAGATACGCCACTATTCATCCATTTTGGATTAACCTCAATATGCATGTGTGACAACTTTGACTCTATGAAATTGCCATGTCATAAAATCTTGGGCTCTTAGCCTCTTATGGTAACGGTTACTGTTATCATACCAATCACTTTGGTAACTCAAATAATGCAACCATTACTGTTCCTAGTAGAGTCGGTAAACCATTGATTGGTATATTGATTGATCGGTAATGATGAACATGTAATTAATAAATTTACCAAGTCTTGTACATAGTTTGTTTTGATTCCTTTCAAGATAGATTGGATTCATGCGTCAAGGTTATTTGGTTCATTAGTTGTGTTAGGTTTGAAGAAGTTGAGAGAGTTGCAAAGGCCGAAAATTATCAAAAAAAAGAGGGTTGGTTTCGTGTCTTTTTGGAACATTGGGAACCAAAAAACACGATGCACATAAAAAGGAAGGACAAAATGTTTGTTTCTGTCCTTAAACTATCAATGGTTTATAATTTTTGTCCTTAAACTTTAAAATTTCTTGAATATGTTCTCAAACTATAACAAACTAATCAGATTCTATCTTGACCCAACTTTCTAGTGAGTCTCGTGCCTAAGTGTGCTCATGTGGCACTAATCTCCAGCACATGAGAGCCACGTATTTTCCTAGTTGGAAATTAAATTTAATTGATGAGAAACAAAATCAAATCCCTAACTCATTTGGCCCTAAATTCAACCTATCTTTGATCTATGACAAGGGCTTGCTGTTTGCCACAATCCTCCCCACAAGAGGTGTGATTTCGTTTCGATTGGAAGTTGGAAGCTTAAGTATCGTGGGTTGGTGTGTATTTGGACCACAAGTTCGTGTGCCTATGTAGTTGGTGCAGAATTGAGCTTTTCGAGACAACTATGAGTTGTTTAGGGTATGTTTGATTTCAATTTTCAAAACTGTTTTCTGTTTTCAAAAATTAAAAAGATTTAAAAATTCATTTGCCAGGTATTTTTTAGGGAATGATTTTGTAAAATTATAACTCAGGTTTTGTTTTCAAAAACAAAAAAAAAAACCAGAACTATGTAAAGTCGTTTGGGCCAGTTTCGTGCAAACACATGAAACTCTTCCCAAAATTTATGAAAAAAACGGAGATCAGTTTCATTAATCAATGGCATATCTGTAAATACGACTAACCCTATTGCCCTTCCCGATCAACGTCAAAGCCACGTCTCACTTTTTTATCTCTGTAATTTGGCATCTACGATTCTCTCCGCCTTAACAATTCTCGTCGATCTTCTTTTCAATCTTGGCTATTTGATTCGCCCTCTACTCCAACACGAATTCGAAGAGTGATCGCCCACAAAGGTAAACATCTCTCTCCTTAATCGTTGCTTCTAGGGTTCATATGCTCCTAAATTGATTTGTTTTTATACCTAGGTTTTTGATTCATATTGTCACTCAAACTAGCGAAAGTCTTGCTTTTATAAGATAATAAATATATCTTAGACGACGATATAAAATAGAATCCTGCTTATCTATACTCATAGTCGGGGAGAGACCGGCTATAGGGTGCCACATAATATGAGGCATAATTTGGTATAATGCATGGGTATCTGTGTTTCATTTGTTTTTTCTTTGGATATTTTTGTTAGGTGGTAGTTTATGATTTCTTTGGCTTGGTTGAATTTTCGAGAGTGGTTAACATGCTTGATATGGTTCCCTATTTGGTTCTATTTCTAAATTGTTTAGTGATTAATATACTACTGAGTGTACTATTATGTATGAGTATACCTAATTGAAAGTTCTGCTTTACCAAGACAAACATGGAGACAACTAATGACAATATAGAGGACACTTCATTGTGGAGTCCTACTATGGAGAAGTTGTTTGTTGATATCTTGGTTGAACAAACAAATAAGGGGAATATGATGGGTGGAGTCTTTCATAACAAGATCTAGATCTCAATTTTGGTTGAGTTGAATACCAAGTCTGGAAGATCTTACCAGATTAAACAAATCAAGGTAAAGTTTACTAATACAGTGACTGTTGAAGAAGATGTATGGACATCTTACATTCAGGTATTCTCCACCAACTTTGTGTACATTTTCATTATTATTAATAGTTTACTAGGTTTATAGGTTTATGATTTTTTTTTTGCAAGATTCAGGCTCATCCTATTGCATAACAATGCAAGAAAAAAGGTTGTGAGAATTATAGAAATCTTGGCATAGTCTTTGACACTGGGACAACCAAATGAGTGTTACATCATGCCTCAATTATGAGTCCACCAAATACTGATGAGGAGACCGATTTGGAGGCTCAATATAGGCATACAGATGTACACGTGAACTTAGAACCTGACTATGAGGATGACCCATTCGATGCTGATTTATTGGACCCCAAGACGCGTAGTGGCAAAAGACTAGCCCCGCTGCCAAATAAAGGTTTGAGGAAGGAATCAAAGATGGATCCCTGTTCAACTTCAACGAGGACAAGTTCAAGTAGCAATAATAATATGGTCAATTTAACTAATCAAGGAGTTGTTGCCATGTCTGGATATCGTGACTATATGACTAATTTGATGTGGTTGGATCATTGTAACACATCAAATGTTTAGTCTATTTAATTAGAATAAAACACCATCGATGTTAATGTTTAACTTTATGGTAATGTCGTCTTTTTTTTAACTATTAAAGGATAACTATATGATTATAATATATATTTTGTGTTTTGTTATAACAAAACATACATCCAAATGAATTTTCTATTTTTTCTTTTCCAAAAACCATCTACCAAATGAATTTTATGTTTTCTGTCTCAAGAAACAGTTTTCAAAAATCACAAGCCAAATGAATTTTTAAACATTTTTTTCTTTCTAAAATTTGTTTTCAAAAACTAAACACAAAATCGATTTTGGAAACTAAAAATCGAATCAATTTCCAAACACACCCTTAATCTTTCAAAATCAAAATATTGCTTGTTTATTTGTCGTTTGTCGTGGACTTTCAATATATAATATGATAATATCAATATATGTATATTAATTATCACTTATCAAAATAAATCAATATAATCAATATGTCAATATAATATATTATTATTACATTGTTAAATGTCAATATTGCATACTTATTTTTTTGGATGATCATATTTCATTATTTTTATTTTTATTTTTTTAGCATTAAGTTTAATTATAATATATTTTTTATTTATTAATTGAACCAGCGGTTAAACCGTTGACCCACTAGTTGAACTAGTGACTTGATCCCTTGCCCGGGTCGATGTCCAGGTCAGTTTTAATAACATTGCTAGGTAGTTTGTTTTAGTATGAATTTGTAGCCATGTGCGTGTTGGGATTTAATGAAACAAAATCGAATATAGAAAACTTGTAGAAAGAAAGTAGAGAAAGAAGACATTAGATTTAACGAGGTTCGGCACAACTTGCATACATCCCCGGACAAAGAACAACGAAGAATTCAACTAATATGATGTAGATTACAAAGAGAGATGAGTTCTTAAACTCAAGAATTAACCCAAATCCCTCTCTCTCTCACTCTAAAGGACATTCTCCCAGTGTTTACAACTCAAAACAACTCACAAAAGTCGGTCACACTAAAAGCCCTACAAATAAAATATATTTATAAGGTTTTTCCAGTGCAGATCTGCAACATCTGTTCGGGCGGCTTTTGTGATGGGATCCGATGTATTAGTGCTGGTATGATTACACCCGAAATTGTTTCTCAACGTTGATGTATATAAATTCTTCCTTCAGCACAAGGTTGCACGCGCACTGCGTTCCTTTCTGCTATCCTTTTTTTCTCAAGAAAATATTTGTCTCGCGTGTCCTTTCGAGAATTATGCGCTTGCAAACTACACGATGTCCACACATACAAAAAATACTTAAGTTACAGGAGGAAAAGAATATGAGATAACGAAGTGACGAACGAGAAAAAAAAAGGTAGGAGGAGTGCAACACAAGGACTTCCTAGGATGTCACCCATCCATCGCACCCGAAATTGTTTCTCAATGTTGATGTATATAAATTTTTCCTTCAGCACAAGCTTACACGCATGTTGTGTTCCTTTTCGCTATCCTTTTTCTCTC
Organism: Tripterygium wilfordii; assembly: GCF_013401445.1. Classification (NCBI taxonomy): domain Eukaryota; kingdom Viridiplantae; phylum Streptophyta; class Magnoliopsida; order Celastrales; family Celastraceae; genus Tripterygium; species Tripterygium wilfordii. The sequence goes on along the minus strand of NC_052237.1, from coordinate 7,498,855 downwards.
GAGAAAGTTTTTATTTCACGTGTCCTTTCGAGAACTATGTGCTTGCAAACTACACGATGTCCACACACAAAAAAATACGCAAGTTGTAGAAGGAGAAGAATATGAGAGAACGAAGTGACGAATGAGGAAAAAAATGTGGGAGGGGTGCAATACAAGGACTTCCCAGGAGGTCACCCATCCTAGTACTACTCTCGCCTAATTTGGAAAAGTTTCCTTCCACATTTTGTTGGTGCAAAATCCCAATTGAAATGTTTTTTCAGTTGAGAAATTGTCCACGGATAATTAAACCCTTTTTTTTATAAGTCCAAGTGAGATTAATGTTAACTCAACCTCTTTTATTTTTGGATGATTGTGACTGAAAATCAAACAATAATGGTATTCATATACAAGGTTTTGAAAATCAGACCGAACTGACCGATCGGACTGGTCCAACCATTGATCGGCCACTTGTCCGGTCCGGTTGAGGTGCCAGAATCGATAATTTACAAACTGGGATATTTTCGGTTGAATCGACTGGTTCTTCGATTGAACCGGTTTGAACCGGTCCGGTTCATTTATTAAAGTTAATAAAATATTTTTGAATTTTGTTATTTGTATGGTTTGAACTCATGACCTTTTGTTCATTAAAAAAAGCTTTAACCACTAGGTTATGAGATTTTCTTTGTTTAAAATGATACTTTATTTGAATTTTTTATTGTATTTTTATGAAGTTTTCTTATATATTATATGCATATAATATAGATATATATAAATAATTCATTACGTTAAAACCGGTTTGAACCTCGATTGAACCTTTAACCGTAAACCGAAGACTTTTCCGGTTTGATGACCGGTCCGGTTTTAAAAACCTTGTTCATATATGGTAAGAGCCAAAGACTCAATGACAAGTATTGAAGTATGTACAATATTATTATTGTCCCAAAGTTGATACAAGTATATATGCACAATATTGTTGACTATGAAAAAAATATGTCCTTGTCAAAGACAATCTACAGAATCCAAGTAGATGGCATGAGGGTGAAGAAATATTCGAGGTCATTGACTAATGATGGCTTTAGCTCTAGATTCCATTATGCTGCTTGGTTGCCATTTTGCAACACATGGTGTGTTGAAAATCCACAACCAATATTGTTCGCTTTAGGTTGTCCGGTTCCCGATCATATATGGGGGTCGCACAACTTTGTTCCTCCTTAACCCAACTATTAAGAGTCAAAACCCATGGGTCAAAACCCAACTCATTTGGATTAGGAAAAGACTTTGTTTGTATAATGAGGGAGGAGATCTTATAAAATATAAGAATCCAACATCTTTTTCCGATGTAATACTTAACATGGTGGCCGAAATTTGCAAAACAACACCCAACAGCTTCAATTCAAATCTATTATACAAAAATTGCAAAATTTAGTTGAGCTTAAATGATGAATTCCTAACCAAGTTGATTTAAGATTTAGTTATGCTCATAGAGGAAACCAATTACTTAATTTATTGAGGTACATTTTTCTTATCATTACCAGTATTTTTGTATTTTTAAATTTTTGTATGTGGTATGTATTCTAACCATATATATGTGCATATATATGTGATTATAAGTTCATTTATACTTATGGTTAATTAATAACATGGAGAGAGTACTTGATGCTCCATCAATCTAGAAAACGACATCACATCTTCCCGTTTTAGTATCTCTCTAACATTTTTTTAAATACCGCTAAGTTTTAAAATTTTCATTGGAATTGAACTTTGAACACATAGATACCTAATCAAGTCAAATTGCCAACCGAGCTACTTCTTGTTGATACTCTATACAAACAAGGAATCACCTAATACTTACTAAATCTCACATTCTTTTCTACTTAATCAGAAATTCTTGATATATTATCTAAATATCAATCCCACATATTTTCAATCTACATCACGTAATTAATTAATTATCATTTTCACGCCACACTGATGATGCTATCTCCACTTGACATGGCGTCAAACGTCGATAAAGAGTGCGGTGACTGCTCCCAAATAAATTTACCGATGAAGAGTGATTGATATGGTAACGGTTACCATTATCATATCAATCACTTTGGTAACTCAAATAATGAAACCTTTACTATTACCAGTAGAGTCGGTAAACCATTGATTGGTATACTGATTGATGGATAACAATAAACAGGTATTAATAAATTTACCAAGTCTTGTACATAGTTTGTTTTGATTCCTTTCAAGACAATGGATTCATGGGTCAAGGTTATTTGGTTCATTAGTTGTGTTAGATTTGAAGAAGTTGAGAGAGTCATAAAGGTGGAAAATATCAAAAAAAAGGATTGGTTTCGTGTCCTTTTGGAACATTGGGAACCATAAACACGATGCACATAAAAAGGAAGGAGATAATGTTTGTTTCTATCCTTAAAACTATCAATGACTTCTCATTTCTATCCTTAAACTTTAAAATTTCTTGAATATGTCCTCAAACTATAACAAACTAATCAGATTCTATCCCGATCCAACTTTTTGGTGAGTCTCATCCCTAAGTGTGCTCATGTGGCATTGATCTCCTATGCATGATAGCCACTTATTTTCCTAGTTGGCAATTAAAGTTAATTGATGAGAAACAAAATCAAATTCCTAACTCATTTGGCCTCAAATTCAACCTATCTTTGATCTATGACAAGGGCTTGTTGTTTGCCACAATCCTCCCGTAAGACACGTGATTTCATTTCGATCAGAAGTTGGAAGCTTAAAAATCATTGGTTGGTGTGTATTTGGAGTAGAAGTTCGTGTGCGTGCGTAGTTGATGCAGAATCAAGCTTTCAGGACAAATATGAGTTGTTTAATCTTTCAAAATTAGAATATTGCAATTTATTTGTCGTTTGTCATGGAATTTCAATGTATTTAAAGATTTTCTTTTTTTTTTGTCGACATTTACGTAAGGGAAGATTTTTTTTATAATGGCTGAAGTGAGTGATTATGGTGATACTCATTTGGGCAGTGCTAGTTCTGATAACGGTGGTCTATATGACAATGATGATGGGTCATTTGGTAACGAAGAAGATGAGCTTGCAAACGAAAACTATATTGATAGTGGAATTGAGTCACACGCTTTGTTGATTAACTATAACAGTAAGGATGAAGAAACTGTGTTTGAAAATAGTATTTGAGAGATTTTCATGAATGTTAGGGATCTTAGTGATGATGGGAATGATGATGAAGAGTTGGATAGTGTTCCTAGTGAAAATAATATATCTGAGGAATGGGAGGCAATGGTTCTACATAATTATTCAAATTTTATTCATAGGAAAGAGATGTTTGAATACACTTGGGAGATTGACACAACATTTGCTACTAAAGAATAGTTCAAAGATGCAATGGCTTCATATGCGGTCTACTTTGAAAAGAAAATGAAATGGGATAAGTTAGACTTAATCAGGACAATGGTAGTATGATTTAGATGGACTTTCATGAGTGGCCAACAAAAGGGGCTAGAATTGATACTAGATGAAGACCTCCATGGTGTGGATCATGGGTTTTGTGTGATGCATCTATTCATCAATTTTAAAAGTGTTTTTTAGCAGACAACTAAAGGAATTTTACTTCACTAATAAGCTTGATATCAAAACTCAAACACCCAATCTTTTTTCCTCTCATCAGGCATGTCTAAAAATATAACCCTATATAAAGCAAAGTATATAAGGTCTTCCAACTTCATGAGTATTGGGTGAAGTTGGTACAACTCCAGTCTTCCATATTGATGTTGATCCCGCCAATTTCTGTTCAAGTAAATAATTCTTCCTCTTATATTGCTCTTCGATGTTTGTTAAAACATTTTTTGACATGCTTGAGTATGTGCACCAAAGGCTGTCGTATCTCCAAACATGATGAATAACTCAAGATATTCCTTACAACCTATTTTTCTTCCACAATAAAAGCTAGAGTAAAAGAGATGATACGCATAAACAATATCTCAAATTGCAAGAACCTTCGACATTCGACAGAATACTCTTATTGTATGATGCCATTTTTGGGGAGAAAGAAGAGAGAGAGTTAGAAAGAGAGAGAGAAAAACTTGACAAAGTAAAGTTTAAGCTTGAGTGAATGAATGAACGTATGTTTGGGTGAAGACATTAAACGGTTTATATAAAAATTTGAACATCTTAACTCATATCATTATAAAATTAACTCCCAAGAGTGATAAAAAGATAATAATCAAAGCAAGATCAACCGCAAAAAAACAAAGAACCGCAAAGAAAAACAACATTCTTAGGAGTAATAATCCCACTCCATATGACTTACTCTCTTCCATAGTAATCTTGTTCCATAAATATAATTAATGTAGTCTGTCTAAAATATAATTTAAAAAATTCTTACAGTCTTACTCATACCGTTTAGAAGGCTAGAACTTTATGCCTGAACATAAGTGGGTGTCCTCTATTTGATGAGTATTTTTGTAGCAGCTACAAATCCAACTTGGACTTGTAGAGGTTTGCAAGCATATGGATACTTAAATCGTGTCTCATGATGAATAGTTTTTTCATGTGTCTGATTTTAGGTCGCAAATGCACAAATTGCAAAAACTAATGATTTTTTGTCATTTACGGGAAAAAAATATAAAATGAGAGAGAGTTGTAGAGAGATGAGAGAGAAACTTAACGGAGTGATAATGAATGCATGAATGAATGAAGTGACATGTTTGAGTGATTATGGCGTGTGAGCATAACTTTTCTTGATCAAAACAGTAACTTTAATAATATAACAATAATTATACTAGTAATAAATTTGTATATATAGGTACTATTCAATTTAAAATGGCAAACTCCAATCGGTAGTTTGTATGATGAGTCTGGTGGTAAAGACTCCCTTTAATTCATCAAAAGCATTTTGACATTGGGTTCTACTAAGAGTTTCAAGCAAAGAAATATCAATCAACGAAATAATCAAAGCAAGAAAAAAAACAAAGAAGTAAGGACATAGATAGAATAACAATAGTTTCCAAAGAGAATACCACACCAAGTCAGTCATGCAAGTAGTAGGAAAGTCAAATTGAGTTCCTATATTTCACGATGAATAAATAGCATATAACGTACCAACTTTTATGAATTAATATTCCCAATTGGGGACTAACCTAGTCGTCGAACCCGATTCACACTCTGAATCAAGAAAACACAATAAAAATATTTCCATTCATATGCACCCAATACATAACCATCACAAAATTGAAAGAGAGAAACCGAAGCTACGAACACATCTTGAGCAATCGAAAATCACATCTACCCTTCGACAGTATAAACTAGAAAAATGAACTAGTCACTCATGATTTTGGTGATAAGCAACAAATTTATTATCATCTAAATCAGAGTTTAAACCAAAATCAAGAGATACACAAAGAAATTTAAAGAGAGGTTGAGAGAAAACCTAAACTAGAGAGAGGCTATAAGGGAAGATGAGAAAAAGATGGGAGACAAACCCTTGGAGTAGGGTTTTAGTCTCATTGAGAATGTGTAAATTTCAAAAGGAAGTTTGAATATTTGAGCACCTCGTTTTTACAAATTATCAAGGGTTATGTTGTACAAGTCAAGTGTGGACTTGAACTCAGAATGGTCTGCCAGCTTGTTGTAGTGTGGATTTGTAGCCATGTGCGTGTTGGGATTTAACAAAACAAAATCGAATATAGAAAATTTGTGGAAACAAAGGAGAAAAAGAAGACACAAGATTTAACGAGATTCGGCACAACTTACCTACATCCCCAAGCGAAGAACAACGAAGAATTCCACTAATATGATGAAGATTACAAAAAAAGATGAGTTCTTGTACTCAACAACTAGCCCAAATCCCTCTCTCTCGCTCTAGACGGCATTCTCCCAGTGTTTACAACTCAAAACAACTCACAAAAGTCTGCCACACTAAAAAACCCTACAAATAAAATCTATTTATAAGGTCTGTATAGTGTAGATCTGCGACAACTATCTGGACGGTTATTGAACTAACTCCAAAAAATTGCACTGTTGTCCAGATGACTTGAGAAGTTGTCCGGACGACTCAACCAAAATAGCTCTTTTTGAGCCAAACAATCATAGTGCGGCTATAGCCTTGGGCCAAAATGGACACATTCCAACATTTAGAGGAACAAAAGTTGCTCACGCCCAATTTTGCCAGTGTGTAGACTCTTTTTTTGTAAAACGCTAATATAATATCTGGTTTAACTGTATAACCTTTTATTGGATTTTTTGGTTATTTCAAAATAGTCAAAGTTTCCCCTTAAAGATAATTTGCAAAAGTTTCCTTTCACATTTTGTTGGTGCAAAATCCCACATTGAAAAAAATTTTCGGTTGAGAAATTGTTCACGGATAATTAAACCCTTTTTTATAAGTCCAAGTGAGATTGATGTTGCAAATGAGCCATTGGTTGAGTGGCAATGACTTTGCATGTCCCTGACTGAGGTCATGGGTTCTAGTCTCACCTCCTCCGAATATTTATAAGGAGGTGTGTGGGCTTAGTCTGCCCCTGCGTGGGCTTGATTTGTGCCTCCTGCGTGGGGCCTGTTGACACCTGTACTTTCATAGGCTTGATCTGGTGGTGTGTCGTATATTGTATTTGTACTTGTATTCAAAAAAAAAAAAGTGAGATTGATGTTAACTCAACCTCTTTTATTTTGGATGATTGTGACTGAAAATCAAACAATAATAGTATTCATATCTGGTAAGAGCCAAAGACTCAAAGACGAATATTAAAGTATGTACAATATTATTATTATCCCAAAGTTGATATAAGTATGTACAATATTATTGGTTATGAAAAAAAATGTCCTTGTCAAAGACAGATCCATCTCCGAAATCCAAGTAGATGGCAGTAGGGTGAAGAAAGATTCGAGGTCATTGACTAATGATGGGTTTGGTGCCAGATTTCGACTTACTACTTGGTCGCTATTTCGCAACACATGGTGTGTTGAAAATCCACAAATAATATTGTCCGCTTTACACTACTAGAATAAATATTTTTTGCCTCCATTGAATATCGAGACAAAATACGAATTTTCCGTGGCTAATACTTTTTGCTTCGGCACTGCCACGGCAATGAAGGAGTGGATTTTGGCTATGTAGCAAATAGTTTTCGCCACGGCAAGAATGTCGTGGTAGAGATTTTTGCGACGGAAAGAGGTGAGGCAAAAAGGATCGTGGCTCAAATTTATACATTTTGCTTCACTAATTTTCTCGAAGCAAATAGAATTCAAAAAAATAACAAGCTGCGTTTGCTTCACCCTATTACCATGGCAAACAAATTCACATTTTTGGACATTAATATTTGCTTCAACTATTATGCCAAACCAAAAGGCTAAAAAAATTCCAATAAATTAAATATAATTAATCAATGTCACCTGTATTTATTTTTCAACAAAATTTTCAATCACAAAAGTCTCAATGACGAAACAACCATCTACACTCAAAAAGAATGAAACTAACAATTTCCTTTAAGTAACATCTATCCAGAAAATGTTTAAACAACAAAATATATAATCCTCAATCAAGATATAACTAGTGCTGCAAGTTTACTCTCACGATCTTGGAGTACTATCATCTCCTACAGACTCTCTTAATATGTCTTGTACACTAGCTACATCCTGAACTTGCAATATATGACATATAACCCATTAGGGAGATCAAGTGCCATCCTTTCATGAGGTTTCAGTAAAGCAGTTTAGACATGGATGGAAATTAGTCGACGATCAAGATAGAGGTTGCACATTCACTGTAGTATAAAAAGTGGACAATGTCATTACCCAACCTGGACAAAAGATCCAACATTTGAAAAGTCATTCTTGTTCGTCCCCAATCCCAGACATAAACTCATCAAGAACATTCTGGGACTCAAAGAAAGTACTTGTATTGAACAAATATATAGAAGGGCATGCTGATTAGAATATAAACATGATAATGTTTGATGAGATAAATCATTGAACCAAATAAAACTTCATTACAAAAACATCCTGCATTAGAAAACTCACGGGGCAATTGAAAAAATAAATTGGAACACCTCTTGCAAAGAAAAAAACCTCAAAAGGATGAATAAATCCAACACACGAGTCGCATAAAAATAATTTAGAGATGTCCAAGCAAGAGTTATATCACAGTTGAATTTATTTATTACCTGGCAGCAGACAGGAACACAGAGGAACAACAGGCTGAGATGTCAAAGCTGATTTTAAAATATTGCCTAGCAACACATGTGAACACGAAAATACAATAGGCGGTTCAGCTAAATCCATAAGTTAGAGCAGATTTTATGGACATGGCATAACCAAATCGAAATAAAATACAATAATAACCGTTGTAAATAAAATACAGCAATACCATGGAGTTTCTACAAGGTTTTTCGGTTGTAGCAATGTCCAACTGTATGGTCAGAATCAAAATGACACAAATCCGTGATACAGAGAAAAATCAGAATTAAAATTACTTATAGCCTGGTCTGCTGATAATCTCCTAGAAACATCCCTACAAACCATCTTCCTCATCTGATATAGTTGATAAGTAGTTTTTTAATGTTTATATATAACAATGGTAAGTGATTCTGCAAACAAGGGGCAGATCAGTCCATTGAAGCTTCTTCTCCTTCACTGAACATCCATGGATGTCCTTTATATACAAATACAATAAAACTTAATACGCTTTTGATTTTGAAGGGACCCAAAATAACACAAATCAGTAAAAACAAAGAAAATTAAAATTAAAACTTACTGAGAGCCTAGTCTGCTGATAATCTCTTAGAAACATCCCTACTAATCAGAGAAAATTAAAAATTAAAACTTACTGTGATCCTAGTCTGCTGATAATCTCTTAGAAACATCCTTACTAATTATCGTCCTCATTAGATCCTTTGCAGGCACGGGCTGGGAAACCCGTGGAGGAAATCATAGGTTTTCCCTTCACCGTCCTCTACTCCCCCAACGAACCCGCAGTTCCGAAGCCGTTATGGCTTTAATGGACCTCGCGAATCAAAGATGGGTAAAAAAAGAAAACTAAATCGTTCCGTCTTTTGCCAGAGCTCAATAAATAGGTTTTTAACCTAATCGCGGTCATGATGGGACGAAAGGATGAAGGAGAAGATAAACTTGTATTGAATTCATCCGTAGATGCATGCACTGAAACGAAGAGCTGTTTCAGTGATGGAGAAAAAGATTTTCGATTTAGGGTCTGTGTGTAGAGAGAGAAGCGATTAGGGTGAGAGTGAAATTAGAAATATGGAGCCAAAATTTCACTTAGCAGGATATTGTTGCCGCAAAAAAAAAAAAAACTTTTTTGCCACGGGGGAGTTATTTGCCGTGGCAAAATTAGATGTATTAGCTTCAGCTTTTAGTTCAGTGGCAAATATAGTGAAGCAATTAATAACTAATGTCACGGGATCAATTACTGAAGCAAATGAATGATTATTTGTTTCGGAATCTGATTCAGTGGCAAAGATGATGAAGCAACTAGCCATTATTCTTGTAGTGTTAGGTTGTTCAATTCTCAAGGATACATCGGGTCCGCACGACTTTATTCCTACTTAGCCCAGCTACTAAGGATCGAAACCCATGAGTCAAAACCCAATTTACTTTGATTAGGAAAAATACTTTGTTTGTATAATGAGGGAGGGTTTGATCTTATAAAGTGTAAGAATCCTACATCTTTTTCCGACGTAGTACTCGACATGGTGGCCGGAATTTGCAAAACAACACCCAATGACTTCAATTTAAATCTATTATACAAAAATTGTAAGATTTAGTTGAGCTTAAATGATTATTTCCTAACCAAGTTGATTTAAGATTTGGTTATGCTCATAGAGGAAACCAATTACTTAATTTATTGAGGTACATTTTTCTTATCATTACTATTATTTTTCTATTTTTAAATTTTTAGATGTGGCATATATTCTAACCATATATATGTGATTATTAGTTCAATTATATTTACAGTTAATTTATAACATAGACAGAGTACTCGTTGCTCCATCAATCTAAAAAACGACACCCCATCTTTCCGTTTTAACATCTCTCTAACCTTTTTTTAAATATCGTTGAGTTGTAAGTTTTCCATTGAAATCGAACTTCCGACAGATAGTTACTTAATCAAGTCAATTATCAACCGAACTACCTTTCGTTGGTACCATATACAAACAAGGAATCACCTAATACCTACTAAATTTCCCATTCTTTTCCACTTAATCAGAAATTCTTGATTTGTTATCTAAACATCAATCCCACATACTTCCAATTTACAACATCACATAATTAATTAATTAATATATATTATCATCTTCATGCAACACTGATAATGCTATCTCCACTTGACATGGCCTCAAACGTCGATGAAGAGTGCGGTGACTGCTCCTCCGAGGACGGCGTTGAAAGCTTCAGGGATAAGGACGTCTTGTGGTTCAAAGATAGATCGGCCATTTTGGATGACGGAGGAACCGGAAGTATCGGTACGGGACGGATTGGTTTAGTGGATGATTTCCGTTGATTGATTGGTCCTAACCTGAGATGCTCCATTGACTGCTCCCCGGTGACCGGTAACACGACAGGACTAAGCGAGACTGCAAAACTTGAAACCGGATATCCTCCCAGATTGCAACTTAAATGCGTCTGTGGCGGTGGTTGCCCCGTCGTGTCATGGTGGATTCGATCTTCTTCTATGAACTGAAAATTGAAATTCAGGCGAGATAGCTGAGGACTAAACAGTCATCGAAATTTTTTGGTGATGATGAATAAGTAAGTAGTTTACCGAATCGGTGGTGATGTCAAAGAGACTAGATCTGCGACGCCTCCGATTTTGGTTGTTCCGGCGGAGAAAGTACTTTTGTGCGTGACTCGCCACCTGAGTCGGCGTACGCGTCTTCACAAAATTCCTTGAAATTCCTCTCCAATCTCCTTTCCCTACTTTCTGCAATCCCAACAGAAATAGCTTGTGTTCCTCCTCCGTCCACGGCACACCTAAAATCAAATCCAACGCAAACAATTCAAAATTGAGGGAAAAGAAGTCAATCAGAAAAGTCATTTTCGCCGGCCGGTACTTGAATTCTGAAATTGCATACCTCTCTTGCGCTCGCGACTTCTGCCGGATGCATGAACGACGTCGTCCGATGCGTAGCCGGAATCGGGGTTGGGATCCTGAGGCTGATCAAATTGGGAGAGATTGTTCATGCTCACACTTTTTCTGAAAGAGCTGCTGCTCTCACCGAGTCGCACACCAAAAAGCATGATTCCATTGTCGCCGGAGGAGGGACCACCACTTGCGCCACCAGCCTCCGCGCAGGTGCGGGAGTTGTGGCCGTTGTTTCCACACTGTGAGCAAGTTCGAGACATCATCATCTTCAATACAGTACTGTTAATTAATCCATGAAAAGCGAAACAGCAAGGAAGAGAGAGAGAGAGAGAGAGAGAGAGAGAGAGAGAGAGAGGAGAGTATACAGAGGAGAGGAGAGAGAGAGTCTCTGCTTTGGTTGATATAAGTAAAGATTAGGGAAATGTATGTTGTAATGCTTCCCTCACTAATGAACAATGACTACATAATATGCTATATTCATCTGGGTAGCCAATTGACTCAGGACCGTTCAATTTCTCTTACCTGGCAAAACTATATAAAAACAAGGGGTTTCCAATTTTAGCAATATTCCATATCTTCTGTCTTAAGCTTAAGCCTAAGGCCAATTATAGAATACCCCTCCGCCAATGGTTGGAAGAGATTATTGGTAGCTTAGTTTATTATATGTTGACTAAACTTTCAACCACGTATGTAAAATAAGTTAATCTGTGAACTCCATCAAAACTGGACATTACAGGTTCGAAACTCCACTCACACGCTAACTTTCGTAAGGTCGCCTTCACAATGTATCCACCTAGTAATTAGGGGTGACAAAACTCTATATGATATGGATTAAATCAAATTTGAATATAAGTTATATGTCTGAAATCCGAGTCCAACACGAAATTTTTGTCCAGTTTAAAACCGAATCCGGATTCAAACATAGAAATCTTGTCCGGACCCTAACCCGGATTAGATTATTGTCCAACTTACTTTGTCAGGATTTATAATGATTCGGTTTTGGTTAACTAATTACGTCCGAAATCCCAATGCAGATTAGGGTCTGAACATATAAATATTTCATAAAAACATAATGTTGTCAAACCCAGAACCGATTCGTAACTGATTTTTTGCCACCCCTACTAGTAATTACCCAATAGATACTAAACTCGCATAAGGATTCTACGTGACCAAAAATAAGGTAAAGTCTTAGACATCCTTGTCTTGAAAAAAGAAAAAAGTTTGTGCACAAATTACTAAAAATTAAACACCTCATAGGAGTTTATTATAACTTATAAGCTAACTTATTCAATTGATATTGAATTTCGCCCTCTAATATTGGATGTTGATTTCCGCCCCTCACGAGAAACTATGAACTTTTGACTCTGTGATTTATTGATTTTCAAGTATTTCATTCCCATTCTCCCTATAATCTTAGTAAGTCGCAAGGTATTAATATAAGGAGTTGAACTATAATCTTTCATTTGAAAGAATTTATTCGCACCCACCTCGATCAATTCTGAGTGGCTATATATATATATATATAAGATTTTTTTATTATTTATTTCATCTTATAAAGTGCTTAACACAAAAGATTCACCAAATGGAGCCTAATATCATATTTTACGCAATTATATACTTTTAAGTATATTCTAGGAATATTCAATTATGATATTATTATCTATTATTGGTTTGTGGTTGACGTTAAAAGTTATATATAATTGGTAGGGAATTAAAATGTTTGAATATAAATAAAAAGAATGGTGGTAGAGATGTTGAAACAATAACATTAAACATTAAAAAAAGAAAAAGAAAAGAGGCAGATGGTGGGGAGGGACAGAGTGTGTCTCCACCGTCAACTTGGCATATTCTTGTGCCTCATTGACAAGGATTTGGTTAATTGTTGTTAAAATATCAGTCCCACATCGATTGACAACCATGCGTGATTTATAAATCCAAGCCATCCTTTAACAAGCATTTAGGTTTTTTCCTAGGTTTAAATGAGTTAAATTTGGTTCACTTGTTAGGTATAGGAGGAACAAATCCGTGCAGGTTCGATGTATCTTTAGATTTAGAATCGATAAACCAAAAAGTAATAATACATTTGATTTGATTGTATAAGAGATATAGATTTACAACAATTGTCTAATAATACTTGGTGTCTACTCTTGTTATTTAATCGACAATGGTGAATGGTGGTGGGTACTGTCCAGGATAAGATATCAAGGACCCCACTAATCACCCAACACTAACACAAAATTCATCCCCCTTCAACCTTTGGTTTGTGGTTGTGGTGGTGGTGGATTCTTTTTTGCTTTTTCAAGTTTTCTTGATCGTTTTCATGGGGACTCCATACTTTTCCTTTTTCTCTGACCTTTTAGCAAGAGCTGATAACGTTACACGCTGTCAGTTGACAGTCGAATGTTCATGGACTACTTTTGGGGATGAGAGATTTAAGGTATTGGGCTGTGACGTTAACTGCTAGCTCGGTTTAGATTTACCTTTCAGAGCACGTGTTAGTCGCTAGTGTCTTCTTTTTTACATTGATTTTATTTTTGTTTTTTTGGGTGGCGTTGTCTGAATGTCTTTGTCACATGCAAATTTAACCTCGACACAACTCGACGACTTTAATGGCGGCTGTTATTCTTTTTTATTTTTTTGATATTAATACTTTTTTAAAAAATTTTAAAAATATAAATTACAAGTATTAATAATTTCAAATCTATTGCGTTATTTTATGTTGTATAAATAAATCGCATTTACTAAAGAAAATGCATAAAGGCTTTAGTGGCTTCAAATCGTTGGATGCGAAGTTTATAACATGTTTTTTTAAGATTCAATAGTTGAATAATAAATCAAGAGAAAAATACATTTTTAATACCTCAAAAATGACGACAATTTGTATCATAAATCAAACAAATGGTTTAAAGATAAACAAAATTTGTATCATATGTGAATACAAATATTTGAGTTTCTCTTATTTTTCTTGAATGAAGTGAATATTTTTTTTCAATAGTTAATTTTTTATTATTGATTTATTTTTTCATGTGCCATATGGAGCTAAAGAAAAAGAAAGGAGAAGAAATAGTGTCAGATGGTGAAAGACATTTTAATTTTTGTGTCTATTTTTAATTATGTAATAATTGAAAAACAAAATAAATGTCAAAAATAGTTTTACTTGACTGTCCTTTTCCATCTCTTTTGTTATTTCTGTGTCTTTCATTTTCTTCGCCGATAGGCCTCCATCTGTGTCTAGCCACATGCACCCATATACTACTAATCTACGCAAATCAAAATATGCAAAAGCTAGAAAAAATTTCACTCCGTTGTTCGCGTAAGCTCTTGCTTATTTTTGGTAATTTAGAACTATATCGTATAAATTTATTACTGATCGAGAAGATAAAGTCTACCAGTTCAACAAAGCCCTATATGGTATGAAATAGGCTCCAAGAACCTGGTACAACAAAATTGACTCTTTTCTTGTACAACAAGACTTCAGATGGAGTGACCATTAGCTTAATTACATTGTATATGAAGTTTGATGACGATCATTTAATTGTTTCTTTCTATGTGGACGACTTCTTGGTGACTAACAACAACTCTACCTTAATTTATAATTTCAAATCTCAAATGATGTAGCAGTTCGAAATGTTTGATTTTGGAGAAATGAAGTATTTCCTTTGTATGGAGATTCACCAAGATGGTTATGGCATCTTCTTCTCCTAGAGGAAGTATGCCCTAAACTTGTTTAAAAAGTTCAAGATGGAGATGTGTAAGTCAGTTACTTCACCCCTGGTGGTGAATGAAACATTGTCAGTAGATGATGGTGATGCTAAGGCTGATGCTTCTATGTATAGAAGATTGGTTGGTAGGTTATGGTACCTGACAACAACTAGGCTTGATCTCATGTATGTTGCTACTAGGTTGTTGTCTAGGTTCATGAGCTCACCAACTCAAGTGCATTTTGGAGTTGCAAAGGGTGTTGAGATACATCAAAGGCACAACTGACTATGGAATCTGGTATTTGAAGGATAAGGGAGGTGCCCTTTAAGGCCGAGTATGTTTATATTGATTGGGCTGGTAGTACCACTTATTTCAATAGTACTAGTAGATTTGCATTCTCTCTTGATTCAAGTGCATTATCCTGGAGCTCAAAGAAGCAGGAAATGGTGACACAATCCACTGTAGAAGCTGAATACATCGCAACTGCTGCAGCTTCCAATTATGCAGTGTGGCTAAGGAAGCTTCTTATTGATTTGGGTCATGGACAAAATGAAACCATGATGTGTTATAACAAGTCTGCCATTGCAGACTTTGCATGTTTGTTTTTTCTCTCCATTTCTATGGTTTAAAATACAGCTTCTATATTCTTCATTCTGTTGATAATTTACATGAAAATAGTCAAACATTTCAAAGACTTGTGTTTAACTAATCTTGACTTTCAACCTATCTAATGTTCGATACTTGTTGAAATTCATTCACTTGAAGTGTTTTTTCATTTTGTGTGTCTTTTTTTGATCGGTAGCACTTATCATACATAAGTCTATCATCCATAAACATACATATATAGGTGGCATGCCACATAGGAAAGCTGAGTAGGAAAATTCAAAAAAATTAAATGAAAAGGTGGGATTGTGTAAACTACTCTCTGACACACATCACACAAACCGAGACTTAAAACCCCATAGCTGTTTTCATTTACTCTCACACACATACACACAAACCGATTTTCAAGTAGAGAAGATGAGAGGGAAACACGATTCTCTATAGGGAAGTCGTCGCCGTCTCCGTTGCCGAGAGTTCCATTGCGAAATCGATATGAGGTTTACACAGATCTTCGAAGGAAGAAGGACGAGGAAAGGTATGAACCCACTGCAGTATAAATCAAACTGATTTTTGTCTCAATAAACATCATGGATATGAAAAAAAAAAGCACTGGATAGCTGATTTTTTAACGATATTCTTAATATTACGTTTGTTTGACGTCGTTGGAACTATTAATTTCATTGTTGGGTTGAATTTTTACAATTATTTTGATATTTTTTGAGTTAATGGCATGTAATTAATTGTTGTTTTGAGATTTCTGAGCTGAATGCCATGTAGTTACCTGTTTGTTAGAGAGATTTATAGTTTGTGAGCTCAATGATGCGCATTTAGTTGGAAAATTTCTAAGCTCAATGCCATGTAATTACCTGTTTATTTGAGAGATTTACATTTTATGAGCTCAAGGATATGGATTTAGTTGGGAATTTTCTCAGCTCAATACCATGTAATTACCTGTTTCTTTGAGAGATTTACAGTTTATGAGCTCAAGGATATGGATTTAATTGGAAATTTCCTGAACATTGCTGTGCAATTAGTACTTATAAAAACACTGTGTTTAATTCATGGTGCAGAATGACAAAAATTAGGGCACATCAGGTCAAGAAGCCACCCATTTATGCGACTGAAAAAGACCCTGCAACAACAAAAGAAAGAAAGCGGAATTCTAACCCACTCCATTATAGAGCTCGTCTGATTCACCAATTACCTAATGACAATGATTACTCATGGGATGCAAATCTTTGCAAAGCTGTGCAGATGATTAACAAGTAGTAGAGTAGTTGGTTTGTCTTGTATGGGTGGCTTTTGTGATTATTAACTGTAGTTTTTGGCAATTACACTGCTATCAACTATAATTACAATGACGTTGATGTTAATTACTTTGTCTACCACTTCAACTACATTTCTAGTTTTTATTAATTTATTTCTCCATTTTCAAATACCTTGATGTTCAGTTATTTACATTAAACAACTATCAAATTAACCCCTTGTTTGAAAGGTAATTATATACTAATCCAGTGTAACAAATAAATGATCCAATGTAGTAAGGGTCTGCATCATTAACTTCATTTATAGATGACATATAAACATATGCAATAGCGTAATAAGTCACTAGGACGTATGTGGCCGTGTAATCGGTCATTTTATCCATTTTCTACAATGTAATAAGCTTATTTAACAGTGCAATTAGGCACAGTTACAGCGTAATATGGTACATTGACAATGTGATTATCCACTGGTACATATGTGACATCATAATAAGTCACTAGGACGTATGTGGCAATGTAATCAGTCATTTTATCCATTTTCGACAATGCAATAAGCTTATTTGACAATGCAATTAGGCACTGTTATAGCATAATAAGATACATTGACAGCGTAATTATCCACATGTGTAAAGTCAAAAAGCTGGCTTTACAAAATACAAACTGAACACAAACAAAACAGAGCACACATGAAACATAACAAAATCTCCATATTTCCCTCTTGATTCAACTTCAGTCAACCTCCTCAATCTTTGGGCCTTGGACACCATCACTGCCAGTAGAACTACCACCATAGTCACCATCCATAAGCATATCACCTCTAGAACCTCCTCCACCACCCTAATACATCTTAGCAAAATGAATGAACGGATCCAAGTCGTAGCACTCTACCTGCATCCTTAATCGACCGATCTCAAAGATGAAAAAATGATGATAAAGTCTGAAGCACAAAAGATGTAGCCCAACACCTAAACATGAGATCCCTGACATAAGATTGATGAAATAGATGTTCAATTTGCGCCATAGGATGTGAGGATGAAGAAACGCTAGCTACCTTGTAACAATGGTGTAACCCAAGAGGAAAGCATATGAGAGAGAAGAATAAGATCGACTTAAATGAGAGAGAAAATAAAGATAGGAGAGAGAAGCGTGATAGTATTGAAAGACAATGGCTTCACCCAGGTACAATAGATGAGAGAGAAATAATTTGAAAGATAATGGAAAATAGGCGGGTTAACCCCCTAATACACAAGCGGGAACAAGTTTTCAGCTTTTTTTAATCTCTAAATTTTTTTGGCTTTTTATCTATGTGGCATGATGATGTGGAATGCCACATCATTATGTATGTTTATGTATAAAAACTTTATGGAAGTTAACCATTTTTCGTTTTTTGACTCATCATCCCCATCAATAACCACGTTTAAGAATGGTATCAATTAATACCGATTCTTAGTACAAAATGTATCAAAACACAACTGTGGCTGAGATTGAGATTTGGGGGAGATATTTATTTGAGGACCCAGTTTGCATTTTACAAAAAGGCCCATCTTTATAAGCCTAGTAAGATTTATTGGACCACAATTTACCCAGAAACGAGAAAATGAGAGAACAAACTCAACCCAACCCAGAGCGAGAAAAAGTAGAAAACCCAAAAGATGGAGAGGATTGAACTCCCAGCCTTTATTTCACTTCAATGGAAGCGGGAACTATCATATCGTCAACAGTTCCATTCAGTGGAGCTATATACGCCCTATCAGCAAAGCCGAGGAGAGATTGGGTATCGAACAATGAAGATTTCGTTCGGAGCTTGCCAATATGCGTCGGAGGGGTCATCATGCTCCCTGTGCTCTTTAATCGCACGGTTTTGCCGGCTAGTAGGTAAAGATTCTCGTAAATTGCTTGATCGTATTATTCAAATGATTGAATGAAGTTAATGGTCATGTTTGATTGAGATCTTATGTGGAACAACGACCAAGTAAAAAAAATTGTTATAAATTCTTCATTAATATAGCTTACAAATGCTGTTAAATGGAGAATTTTGGTTTACGTTCAGAGGAAAATTTTCATCAGCATGTCTTGTGGATCATGATTTTTTTTTTTGGGATAGATTATGGATCATGAATTTGAATAGGATAAATCACTTGTACTGGAGACTTTTTCCTACATGCATTGCCTTTTTTAAAAAAAATATAATCTGACCAGCTTATGGCCTGCTATGTTTATGACATATGGCTGTGAAAGCTAAAATCAGTTGGTTTATCATGCGAGGATAAATTAATGTTGAACAAGTGCATGCCTATTTTAGTGTTCATATTATGTAGGCCGTGTTGGTTCTCTCTTTTTGCAACTATGTTCGTAAGTATTGATTTATTTTGCTGTGAGTGAATATCCATTTGAGGCAGTTAGAGAGTTCCATTAATGGTTTAAGATGCTTAAGGGCCTCGCTCTATCTTTTTATGCAGTTCACAATGTAGGGCTGATCTATTGACACTTGGATTGGCTGTGACAAACAAATTAACTGGTCTGGCTGTCAATCCCGCCAAAATCTATCGCTGTGGTGAGGTCTCTCTCCCTCTCTCTCTGGTGTGGCCATTGGTTTCGTTGCATGTGTCTGTCCGCATGTACAAATACACAAACAGAAATTTGCACAAGACTTGAAATCCAAAAAAGTATAATTCTCTGGACTGCCTATTCATTTTGTAGATTGAAAATTTTCATTTATGAGCTTGATTTCAGGTAAATCCTCAAGATGTCGAGTGTCAGATCATATCTTCTCAACTCACCAACACTGTAATTTCTGAGTTATTATGGTAATACTCATTATTTCTCACTTTTATTTTTCTACTTTTTGATGAATTGAAATAGTTTCATGGTCTTTAAACTGAAGAATTTTTTGTGAGAACAATCATCAAATTTGACCCAAAATTGTGTGCTAAAGCTATATGATCTTTCTCATGTACACACAAGAGGGAAAAGGAAGAACTAAAAAAGAGCTAGCATAATAACTTGGACTAGGGTTCTCTAATGTCAATGGTCTACTGGTCTTTGTCTCAAAATCATTAAATTTGATTGAATGTGACCATGGTTTGTATAAAGCAATCAACTCTTTGAATATGATTTCTATAAAGCTACAACAAATTAGTTGAGCTTGCTACATTCCCCTTCAGTAGTTTTCTTTCCAAGGATCCTTCATTGCAACGTAGTAACCTATCTGATATCCATATCAAGATCTAAGTCTAATTAATAGTTTTACATGATAATGTTAATTCTTATTTCTGCATGTCCGTATAGTTTAAACTCTTTTAGACGCTGAAGTCCTTTTGAAGATTTTAGAAAGATTTTCCGCTCTGAATACCTAAACTGACCAGCAGAGTTTCTTAACTGATGTCTTAAGTGGAAGATGCTAATGGTATCTTTTCGAATACTTTCACCCTTTTCGCTGCAAGTAATATTTTCCCATTAGTTATGAAAGTACAGTTTTGATAGCTAGTTTCACCTAAAACTTGTCAGTTTCAAAAATATTCAATTTTCTCTTTTGAAGTCTGGCTTCAAATAATATAGATGTGTAATTAATTGAAAGGGAAAATGGGTGATGGATAATTACGATGCATCTTTTAATTTTCAGATAAGTATGCTTATGTAATTTGGAATCAGAGGTCCTGGTGACTATTGATATGTTGCTTTATTTATATGTAGGATGCTAAGAGGTAGAATGGAGCAAAATTATGCTGGTGGAAACACAGTTAACTACTTACTTTTTATGCCCTTCCTTAGGGTATGGGGTTCCTTTTCGACTGTCACATGCTGCAGATCTCTTTTTGTTGTTTAGGATTGCACCTGTATCCTAGAAATTAGAGTGGCAGCTGAATCATCCAATGACTGCGAACCTCTAGCAGTAGATGCTATTCAATTGATTCACGGATCACTCTATCAAAGTGTCATGAAATATTGAGCACGTAAGTAATTTGCCAGAAATTGCATTATTTATCAATATGGTAATCTCCTTCTTGCAATCTTGTGAAGTTTTCTGTGAAGAAGTAATTTTAACTAGATCACCAATTTTTAGTACCATTGTTTGCTGAGAGCTACTTGGCTAACATATCTCTTTATCCCGGGAAATCTGAGCTGCCCTTTTTGCCTTCAAACACACAGGTAAACTACAATGCATTAGTTGGCCTTGTTCAAGTTCCATTCAGATTATTGTAAAGCACTTGTTGTCGCTTCTCTTTTGGGCTTATGAAGATCATATACTTTCTTATTTGGGTTTATTAACCAGTGCCCTTGTCCTTTTGCTCTGTTTATTAACAAATCCCACGGTGTGTATTTCAATTTATATATAATTTCTGGCTTTGAAAGAAAGGTACACTGGCCATGTGTTAAAAAGGTGTCGCCCCTTAACCAATGCTCTTATGGCACCGGTTAGAGGGAGTGAGGGACCCTTTTTTATTTTACAGTATTTGGTGATATGAAAGTTAGGTGTAGTTTGAAGTACGATGCAATATTTTGTATTGTAGACACTAGACAACATTATCTCAAGACGTTCTCCTTTGGAATTATTCCTAATAACTAATTAACGCTTATTTTTATTGAATAACGGCCTCTTCACATATTATGTGGAATTAAGATCTGCGTACATCTTGCATGTTCCTAACCCCGCCCAGTAGGAGAGAGTTTTGTGCGCTGGTGTAGTTTACCTTTTTTAACTTGGTGAACTTAAATGTGATTTTTTTTTTTGATTGCATATTTGCATGCCCTTGCTCTATGTTGTGTAGTTAGTTTTTCCTTCTTGATTGAGGTGAAATTTTTTTTGTTCTTTCGTAAATTTGAAAACTAAATCTTCTTTGTGGCAGAAAGGAAATCAATGTTTTTCCCTTCTCCCACTTATCAAACAGTAATATAAATAAAGTCCGAATAAGGATTGAAGAAGCATTTTGTTTGTAGCCGACATAGAGTTACATCTAAGTGGAAAATCAATTGACCTTTTGTTCCCTGTTCCATCTTATTTGAAGCCTACGAACTCAGAGTAAGTTCTGTATGTTGTTGAATGAGCTGAATGATACATGATAGTTTCAGTTTTCAGGCTCTATTTCTTCTTTAAAGATAGTGCTTTGGCTGCATAGATCTATCTTTCTTTTGGTGATGTTTAATGTTCCCATGACATAAATGGAGCATACCGAGCTTAACCTGACATGCCTTTTGTCTCCTGTGCATTTCCTAAATTATCTCCCGGTAGATTTCATGCAACATTTTTTCATGTAACATTTATCTGCTGATCAGGCATGGATGGCATTTATTAGAGAGAAGCTGGATGCTACTCTAGGAAAATATCTTATCAACATTACACTGGCTGCCCAAAAAAGGAATTGAAACCGGAGACAGGAGGCATTGGGGCTTGCATTCATGATATTTATTGTATTCTTTATTTGTGTTACATCATATGTGCAATTTGTGTCAAGTGTACATCATCTTCACATTACAGGAATTATTAGTTACAGTTGTATATTATTTTCAGAGAACAGGAAACATACTCGATTTTTACGTAATATAAGCAGCAATGAATCAATATTTTTTGTTCACTAGAGCAGCAAGGGATTTAAAATTTACCGTAAATATCTCTCATTTCTGGTCACCAATTTACAGCCGTGTAAGAAACTTGTAAAGAAAAGAAATTTTTTTCGAAAAGAATGAATGTCACAAGTGTTGTCATTCTTTTTACATTGGGTACCAATTAAGGACTTGTTACGTTAAAGACCTCTCCCAGGGCAGGAACCCAGATGCCGTATCAGCAAAGTTGGCCAGAACAAAGTCTCGAAGGCCAGTGTCCCACACTTCACAGAACCTTCTGCGCCAATCTGGAGGTTCAACAGCCTCAGTTCCCAACCCAGGTGCTCTATCTTTTGACCCTTTATTTTGATCTTCTTGCCAGTCAACAACATAACTAGAAACCCTTCTGTAAAACTTAGCTTTAAAGGTCTCCCATGCCTGGTATTTGTAGTGGTTTATGACGGCAGTGGTTTCAGGTACATTTAAGTACCTGAAACCCTCCCTAAGCTTAAAGTGGTGAACTTTGTTAAGAAGGGTAAGATCAAGTGCTTCTGGACGAACAATAGATTTGTGTCGCTCCGAGCTTTGTAGCCGGCAAGTGTACCCTATAGTGACGCCTTGCAATGGGTGTGAGCTCAACCCAGATGGTCCAAAGCTATGGCAATCTGTTCTTATCTCAGCAATTCTCTTTGACGATGAAGAGAAATTCGCAATCAATGATCTTAAACCATTTTGACCCGAAACCACTTGCCGCCCACCTCGTGGAGGGAAGAAGAAAAACTCATCAACATCAAAGAATCCAACCCACTTGCATTCACTTCTTGCTCTCAAAGCACAGTGCGAAAAACCTGCTTCTTGGGATTTAATCCATGGCCATACATGCCTACTAACGTTATAATTCTTCAATGCAAGCTCGTCCATCACCTCTTCAATCCCATCATCGCTATTGTTATCGTAGATAAACCATCTGTCAACCCCAAGCCAGGCATGGTACATGATCCATTCCCTCAGCGTAAAGGCTTGGTTCCAAAGCATGGTACACGCACACAGCTCATACTTTTTCCTCTGAATTCTCTTTGCGGGCTTCAAATCATGAATTCTGGCTACGGAAGGCACAGGAACAACAGCGTTGGCGTGAATTACTGTGACCCGAACTTCCTGAGCTTTATCTGGATTGTTGCGGAGACTGCGAGGCAACAAACACCGCACCACCTCCTGGGCAGCCTTAATCGCCTTGGTAGTTGAAACAAGTCCTTGGTTTTTCTCCCAACTCTGAAAACCAAATTTGCAGCGAAGCTGCGATGGATCAGATTCTCTGTGCGGTCGAAGGTTTAATCCTTTGACAAAGACGAGTACTGAATTTCCATCCAAAGCCGCCTCATACGCCAATTCATCCCAATAAAGAACCGCCGGGTTCATCATCTGCCTTGACCAATCACCATCAGCAACGTCACCAGTCCTACTCAAAGTCACCGTAGCCGAGTAATTCGCCGGTGTCAGAGGACACCTCACGATTGACTTATGCTCCTGATATTCATTGAAAGAGAAGGCGCGTTGCGCTATAACCTGTTGATTTACCGAATCGTTGGAGTAGTACACACACTCCAGAACCAATCTCCGATCGAAGATTTTTTCAGAAACTATTAACAACAAATGGTCCGGGAACACGACCCGGTCCGCCACTCTGAGAGGCAGCTGTCTATTAGTAGAAGAATCTAGAACTAGGCGGCTCGACAAGCGCGACAGGGTGGACGACGCTTGGAGCACAGGATGAAACGACGTCGTACGAATTGTAAACCGATCGGAAGATATGAAGAGTAGAAACACAAAGAAGAAAGAAGAGATTAGCAGAGACCTCTGAGACAATAACTTGGTGTAAGCATAGGACCTGTAGAAGCGCTTTCGCTTGCGCCGTTGCTGCTCGGACTCCATGGAAAGAGAGGATTTAGAGATTAATTGTAGGATCAGATCTGAGGGATTCACGCAGATCTGGAAGGGACACAGGACACTTGTTTGAATTGTACAAAGGAAGGAAGCGAGAGTGTTGGGAATATTATTCTGTTATTGGTGTCGGAGAAAGAGAGAGGGGGTGTCGAAAGCGGTGCCGTCAAAGGTCTACGGCGTCGTGTGGTCTGAAATGACAATGAATTCAGTCAAATTTGTCTTGTAAGAGTTGGCTGATTTTTCTCGAATTGAGACGTGGATGACATCGCGTGAGGGGGACGTCTTCTCTCATTACTTACCGTTAATTAGGCTTCGTGAATTATACGCATCCCCTGCTTTCGCTTTCACAGAATGTGTGTTGTACTAAAATATTAAAATATTTATTTGAGAGCCACCATCAAAGGTTGTCAAAATTGGACCCCTTATCAAAGCCAAACAATTTTGCGTGATGCTATTTGGACCCCTATTTTTGCTATTTACACCCCCATTGATTAGATAATTTTTGGGATTGAAGCGGGTTGTCTCATCTCATATCATATTTGTCTATGCGTATAACAATAAGGCTAATGCTTAGGACCTCCAAAAAGTGACCCTCAAAATATCCTTATTTAATGTGGAGTGTTGGATGTGAAGTGGATCCTACATGTGTGTTTTTAATCAATGGTTATTTTAATGCCACATTGATTTGAGGGATTTTTGGAGGTCAAATTTTGAGGGTCTCTAACATTGTCCTAACAAAATAGAAAGAAAATAACGACGTTCATGCTTTTAAGACCCTTATTTTTACTTTTTATACCCCTTATTGAAAAGATACACTAAGAGGAATAGTTTTTATTTTTTTATTCTTTGTTAACCGTGGGTCCCACATGCTTTAGTCAACTTTTTTGTTAATTTTTAAAATCGTAAGACCCACCAACTTTACATTTAAATGAAATATTTATATGAAATAAATTAAATTATTAATAAACTACAAAACATACCATTAATTTATGGACAATGTTAGAGATTCCCAAAATTTGACCCCCAAAAATCGGATTAATACAATTTTTGACCACTGAAAGATGATCCATGTTCCAAATTGGTCCCTGACTCTCAAATTGTATCAATTTAACCATCAAAAATTCAATTTGTGCCAATTAAGCCACTTGGGCAGAGTGGAGCAATTTCGGTCAGTCAACCTACTGAGGTGACAGCTTGATTGTTAACTCATTTTATCCACGTGGATAATAATATCCAAGGTGGATATAATTAAATTATTTTGAAAATAAAATTACACATGCACAAATCACTGCCATACATGTTGACAAATCAGCAATTTTGTACCATATTTTCTATTGATAAGTCTGAATTATTATTTTTTTGCATATTTTCTATTGATAAGTCTGAATTATTATTAATTCGACTATATCAATGGCGATTAGGAAATAGGAACTTGCATCGAAAAATTGGAGTTCCGTTGACGTGGACGAGCGAAATCCTAACCAGTAAATGCCAATCAACGTTTGTGGCTTCTAAAAGCGGCGATTCAACGTCAGAGTGGCCGGAGAGGACCATTATACTTACACTCTTCTCCACCAGGTAACATTTCCCCTCTACAGTAACACTCTTCTCCACCAGGTAACAATCGGCATCCAGATGTGAAAGCTTCTTCTTGCCAGAAGGGGATACCAGATCTTCATCCCTCTGATCTATCTTGATCTACAATTACTTGTGGTTTTAATTTATCTTTCTAGATTGTTGAATTTTTTTAGTGGATTAGGGCTTAGGGTTTTACTAAGAAAGAGAAGCGATGAAGAGAGAGGAGAGGAGATAGGGAGCGGAAGCTTTCTGTAGACAGAGTGATGAATTAGGCGAATTCGATTTCTCCTTCGCTGCTACAGACGGAATTGAGAGTTGCAACCAATTTGTTGGATTGGAGAATTTTGAATAAAATTTGGGCAAAAATTAGGGTTTGAGTAGAGATTTGCTATATATCAACAGTTCCGTTTGTCACATAATCGAGTATGGACGGTCATTTAACAATCAACCTGCCATGCAGGCAGGTTGATGGACCGAAATTGGACAATTTCTGTCCCAATGATTTAATGGGAACAAATTGAATTTTTGATGGTCAAATTGACATAATTTGAGAGTCAGAGACCAATTTGAAACATGGGTCATCTTTCAGTGGCAAAAAATGGTATTAACCCCCCAAAAATCCCTCAAATCTATGTGGCATTAAAATAACAATTGATTAAAAACACATATGTGGGGTCCACTTTACATCTAACACTTTACATTAAATAGTGATAATAACATGTTCATGCGGCGGTGGAAGCATTTATCTTAGTGGCAAAAATGTCAAGCACTGTTTAGAACTAAGAAGATGTAATATGACATTGTACCTTGAAGCAATCAAGTGACCCATGTCTGGCATTGTCATCTAGTTCTGAAGTGGTGATGGTCTATCTGATTCTTAAAAGTTTAGTGAGTTATAAATGGAACATGCCCGATCATAATCATCAAATAGTTCACATGACCAGTTGAAGGCGAAGCAAAGTGTGAAGCGGTGATCCCTCTATGCATAATACATGCTTTGACACACATGAGGTCCTTTTTTTTTTTTTTTTTAAATTTGTGTTACTGTAACTTAACTTGTAGGTTCAAAAGCAACATAATAAGAGAGACATAAATATGTGTTTTTGGATAAAGTATAGTGACAATGTGGTACAAAACATATCATTAATTTATTACCACTAATAACTAGTTATTACCAATAATAACTAGTTATTAGATGTATAGCTAGTTATTACCACTAATACCTAGTTATCATCACTAATAGCTAGTTATTACCACTAATAACTAGTATTAGTTATTACAACTAAAAGTAGGTATAACAACTTACTAGTTATTACCATTAATTACTAGTTATCATCACTAATAACATGTTATTACAACTAATAACTAGTTATTAGATGTATAGTTAGTTATCACCACTAATAACTAGTTATCATCACTAATGACTAGTATTAGTGATGATAACTGGCGATACATCTAATAACTAGTTATTAGTCGTAATAACTAGTTATTAGTCGTAATAACTTGTTATTAGTGATAATAACTAGTAATTAGTGGTAATAACTAGTAAGTGGTAATACATAGTTTTAGTTGTAATAACTAATACTAGTTGTTAGTGGTAATAACTAGTTATTAGTGATAATAATTGGCTATACATCTAATAACTAGTTATTAGTTGTAATAACTAGTTATTAGTTGTAATAACTAGTTATTAGTGACGATAACTTGTAATTAGTGGTAATAACTAGTAATTGGTAATACCTAGTTTTAGTTGTAATAACTAATATTAGTTATTAGTGGTAATAGCTAGTTATTAGTGGTAATAACTAGGTATTAGTGGTAATAACTAGCTATACATCTCATAACTAGTTATTAGTGGTAATAAATTAATGATATGTTTTGTAGTTTATTAAAAATTTAATTTATTTCATATAAATATTTCATTTAAATATAAAGTTGGTGGGTCCCATGATTTTAAAATAAATGAACAAAAAAGTTGACTAAACCATGTGAGAGACCCACGGTTAACAAAGAATAAAAAATAAAAAAATATCTCTCCTATTGTGTCTTTTAAATAGGGGTTGTAAAAAGTAAAAGTGGGGGGTCTCAAAAGCATGACCCGTGATTACATCAACAATTCCAACATCTTTTCTGACAGAAAGGAAAAAAGAATTGTTAGCTAGTACTAGATGGGGGTGTAAGAAGTAATATGGTGGGGTTTAAATAGCAACGCCGAACAACTTTTATTGATTCATGGTTTAACGGTTGAATCAGGATTGGATCAAGTATGAATCGGTTAAGTATAATAATTTATTACATATAAATAAGAATTAGAAAATTGTGATATTTCATAATACTCATAATAATACAAAAATGTTTGAGCATATGTATTAATATAATTTTGGTTATTGATCGTTGGAGGAAAGCTTATATGGAAACACCTGAGTGATAGTTTATTTAGTGAATATCTCTGAAGTCAAACTGTATGGGCTTGGGAGATTTTGAGTTTGATTTTCATTGGAAGCAATTCCTTTATGGCCATGTGCTAGGTTTTGAACCTAATTTACCCTGTCATTTGTGGGAAACTTCTGTGCACATGGATTTGACTGCATGAACTTGGGTTTATATCTGATGTCCAAAAGGCAAACTTGTTTTGTATAGACGTGAAGTTCTCGATTACGAAAAAAATGGAAGCATGCATGGTATAAAGTATAGTTATAATTCACTGCCCACAAAGCGTTCAAGAAAATGTCATTACAACTAATTTAATAAATTCAAAATCTGTTGCTTTCAGAGTTCTTAGGTCATAATAGGGTCTTTGAAAATTTTGATTACAAGTGAATGTGCATTTGAAAATGTGTTGCTTTCAGAGTTCCAAGTGAATTGTGCACGAAAAATTTTTGAATGCATTTTGCTATTGAGTATGTTTGAGTCCATTATATGTTATTGCTTTCAAGTGATAATTTTTTTTGTCTATTGATATTATATGTTTTGTCTTAGAAAATGGATATCAATTCATCTTCTCGCAATCATTTCAGTTATAATCCTCAAGTAAGTTTTGAAAAATTTTCAAAAAATTAGGCATGAATTTGAATTATTGGAGAAAACTCATAGTTGTTACAATGAATATGCTAGGAACACTGAATTTAGTATTCGATTATGGACTTCTAAAAGAAATGAAAGTAATGAGATTATTAGAAGAGAATTCGTATGCCATAAGGAAGGTACTCGAGAAGCGGGTGAATTAAATTCTGAGCGTAGTAGAAAACATCAGATAACTAGGGAAGGATGTAGGGCTAAGATGGTTGTTATAAAGTCTTCCTCTAGAGGGAGTTTCATTGTTTTAACATTTTATGAGACCCATAATCATGTGCTTACAACACCAAGAGAGGCACATTTGCTAAGGTCTCACCGTTCCATATTCAAAGGGACTCTAAGGGTTCACAATATGAACTCTATGGAAAACAAAATCATTAAAATTAAAAAGCATCCAGTAAAAATATATCGTCGAAAATCCTAGATCGTCTAAATCACTGACTCTAAGGAGATCCACAATTTAAACCCTAGATCGTCCCAATATCTCATTGGTTCGTTTCAATCAATTTGTAGGGCAATGTAGATTTGGGGCTTGGGTTTGGTCGATTTGGGGGTTAGGTCGAGTTGGGTAGAAGGAATGTAGGAGAAACGAATGATTGAAGGAATGATGCTTGGTCAATTTGGAAGAGAGCCCTCTCCGTGTCTTAATAATACGAAGGAAGTGTTGTCCGTGTATGAAGAAGGAGCCCAATATTGACCCGTTTGCTTCTTTTGGATCTAAAATAAGACTTCATCTCAGTCGTTTGTCCAACGACTGGGGGTGAAGTTCGTAAATTTGGTACGTATAGGAGAAGTGGTGTATGTGTGTATATATATATATATATATATATATATATATATATATATATATATATATATATATATATATATATATATATATATATCAACATATTGATCATATATGTTTGAAAAAGATTGATGGTGGTAGAAAATTGTGAGCAAGTGGTGAAGTGGATGCATACTAAATAGCGCGACTTAATAATGATATATGACACAAAAGGATCCAAAACATATATAACAATTTGGAAGACATTTTTTTTAAAGATAATCTTATTTGTAGAAGAGTGTATATATAATTATATATCACATTAATTATTAAAGCATACACAATAAAATACGTGGATAGTTACTAAAAGAAAAGAGAGAGGGTGTCTTTTTGTACTTTTGTGTTGTCACAGTTTAGGTGATGAAACGAATCTCCAATCGTTCAACGTTGTCTAATATTCTTTCTTTCTTTCTTCCTTAATATTATATTTTATGATATATATTAATATTTAGAAGAGGTGGTATCATTTCATTGGTTAATGATTGGGTGTCATGAGCCAAACCATATGGACTTGCATGGTCTTGAGTTTGATTCTCACTAGAGACAATATCTTTGTGACCACATATTGAGTTTTGACCTAATTTATAATGTCTTCATGTGGGAAACTTCTGTACTTAGAATCCTGATGGCCTGAGTTTAAGACCATATCAAATATTCAAATGG
This sequence comes from Tripterygium wilfordii, assembly GCF_013401445.1. Taxonomy (NCBI): domain Eukaryota; kingdom Viridiplantae; phylum Streptophyta; class Magnoliopsida; order Celastrales; family Celastraceae; genus Tripterygium; species Tripterygium wilfordii. The sequence continues at coordinate 7,468,591 of NC_052237.1, read as the reverse complement.
TAAATTTATATGATATAGTTCTTGGTTATAAAAAAATTTATTTCATTTGTTTATTATTATTTTTCTGCATACTCGTCACTTTGTGCCTTAGAAGCAAACTTAAAGCAACACCAAAACAGTTCAAATCCAACTGTATTCTCAGACTAATTAAAGCTTCCAAACCTTTAATGGGCTGTATTATTGTTTAAAAAAACTATTAAAAAATTATTATATAATTAAGATGAATCTTTTTTATTTTTTCAATAATATAAGATGTAGTAATAGCCATCATTGCAAGCATATCCATAATTTACAAGCACTGATCAAAACCTCAATTTTAAAATCAAATTTCATTATCTGAGATTGATATAAAAGCTAGGTGTTTTTTTATATCAACATATAAATTAATGCATGGTATGAACTGTCTAATTTATGAGCATTGCTTGCACCATGTGCTCTCTCCACTACAGTTTGTTGAGGCCTTTATCGTTTACATTCAATACGCTTTTTAAAATAAACAAAGGGAAGCATCATGTTAAGCCTAAGAGAGAAATTCCATTGTGAAAGGCTCTTATACAACAAGCAATAACAATCATCAAAACATTATAACATGTGCAAGTACAACAATATGTTTTTAACACAAATGGAGCAATGCAATCAACATTATGAAAAAAATCAAAGCCAAGAGAAGTCGGAGTCTCCTAATAGCACTGATTTACTTCAAGAGGATAGATACTCCAACAATTTTTTCTCAACTATTTCTTTTTTATTGGTGATACTAATTAAGATATTTTGAAAAAGGGGAGAAATTTAAATAAACCCAAAAACATTGGCGTCGTCATACCCAAGGGCAGATGGAAGGGACTATACTAGGTTGTAGTCCCCCAAAATTTTTGATAAAAAATTGTATTTGCTTATACATTTATATATAAATAAATTAAAAATACACTTATATACAGTTTTATACATGCATATACCTAAATATACACTAAACCACCTAAATAAAAAAACACACTTTATATACAGGCATATACGTAAATATCCAAGACCCTAATTGTCTAAGGCCCTAAGCGATTAAGGACTCAATGTACCGCCTAAGGCCCTACTTGGTTAGGTCGTAGTATAAGTCTTCATTGTCCTCTTGTGTGAGCGCAACCTCTGTTTGGTTGATTGACGAACTACTTTGTCTCCTACTCTCCTTTGATGATACAATTGTGCAAGCGTGTAATCGTGTCCGTATTGCTTCGTAAGTTCGTCTCAAAAACTCTCAATTCTCGGTAAGCCTAAATGTCTAATCAACTAATCTCAGTAGTAATGTTGTAAATAGTCCTAAAAAAATTTATGTAGGCGTTGCCTTCGGAACCCTGTCTACTTTTGATAGTTCCGCCTAACATCAAATCCTATCTCCCCCCTTGGTCATACCCTATCGACGGACATGTAAGCCTGCTCAAGGCAGCCTTGATTCATTTGATAATTCTTTTTAGGAATAATATCACAGCTTTATAGAGTATCGTTATTCCACTTTTTACTTAATTTATGTTAGGTATCCATTCAGTGCACTATTTTACACCGCCACCATAAATAATGGTGGTGGTGCACCAAACAGCCATTTTGGAACTCAAAAACTGATGCAATTTTTGAACCATTATGGGACAATTCTTAAATTGTTCAAAAGTGGACAATTCTCGGACCATTCTGAAACAATTACACAGTTCTTTCTCAATTTATCCTCACTTGATTATTGAACCAACCATATTAACCTTGTTACTTGTTACACAACCAGTGTAATGGGGACTAACACACAGAGCAATAATATGGATAAGCACAGCTGATCACCAGAATATCAATTGGAGATCTATTAATGAAGTTCTTCAATATTACAGGAGTTCAAAACAACATTAAAGGAAGATAACAAGAACACAATATACGCCAGTTCGAGAGAGCGGCTCTCCAAGATAAATAGGCTAACAACAGATTGAATCATCCAACAACAAACCCTAAAACACAACTCCAATTATAAAGGCTTGCAAGAACTTATCTCAGCCCTTAGATCTGAACGGCCAAGATTCAAGAGAACTTAATAAGAAATGACGTCGTAAAGAGCAGGATTGTGACAATCCTTCCCCCATCAAAAGACCTTGCCCACAAGGTCAGGGAACTGTTCTGCCAAACGATCATAGGGAATCCAGGCAGCCTCAGAAGCATCTTGTCTCTGCCATTTGACCAATAGCTCAGCCGCAGGGAAGTTCCCTTTCTTAACCAGGCGCCTATCCAGAACCACTTCAGGCATGGGTAATGGGAGGCCTTCTGCATTTGTTGGTGGTAGAGTTGAAGAGACTACAGGATTGCTGCCCAGGTGTTGTTTCAATTGGGAGACGTGGAACACGGGATGGATGAGTGACAAAGGCGGCAACTCCAATCGGTAAGCCACGGTACCAACCTTCTGGACTATAGGAAAAGGGCCATAATACCTGGGCGCCAATTTGAGGCTGCGCCTTTGAACTACTGATACTTGCCTATAGGGCTGGAGTTTCAAATAGACCAGGTCTCCAATCTCGAAGGAAATAGGAGTTCTTTTCTTGTCCGCGAACCTCTTCATGGTATTCTGACTTTTGGTGAGGTTGTGTTGTAGGGTGCGCATGATCTCTTCCCTTGACTGGAGATATGAATCCACGGAGGCAATGGCCACTGTCCCTGGAATATAATCACACAAGCGCGGCGGTGGCCGACCATAAACTACCTCAAATGGGGACAATTTAGAGCTGGAGTGTATAGTAGTATTATAGCAGTATTCAGCCAATGGTAGCCACTTCAACCAGGTTTTAGGTTGACTGCCAGCAAAGCACCTCAGATATTGCTCCAGACCTTTGTTCACGGCTTCGGTTTGGCCGTCACTCTGCGGATGATAACTTGTTGTAAAATTCAATTTAGTACCCTGTAGATCAAAGAAGTTAGTCCAAAATGCACTAGTAAAGACCGTATCTCTGTCCGTGACCATGGATTCATGAATACCATGTAAACGAAAAACATTATCCAAGAAAACTTGGGCGATTGAGGCAGCAGTGTAGGGGTGAGATAAAGCCAGAAAATGGGCATATTTGGAGAGTCTATCCACCACCACAAAAAGGACCGATTTCCCCAAAGATACAGGAAGACCTTCTACAAAGTCTAGACTTATGTCAGCCCAGATTTTCGAGGGTATAGGCAGAGGTTGTAGGAGCCCATAAGGTTGCACATTTAGGTACTTAGTCGTTTGGCAACAATTACACCGTTGGACAAAAGATTTGATGGATGATTTCATACCTGGCCAATAAAAATCCCTTTGGGCCCGCTGTAAGGTTTTGTCGTACCCCGGGTGACCAGCTAAAGGAGAACTGTGAACCAGCTCCAAGATTTTATCTTGAATACCAGTGTCATTACCCACCACCAAACGGTTCTTATAAACTAGCACCTCATCACGCAAACTGAAATTATGGCAAGAGATTGGATCTTTGTGTAACTGAGTTATTAATTGTGCTGCCCAAGGGTCCCCTGTGTATGACTGTTTGATATCTGCCAATAATTCAAGAGTAGGAATGGTGATGGCACAAAGGATGGGGAAAGATGAAGTGACCTCCTCTTGTTGCCGAGACAAAGCATCTGCAACCTGGTTATCTTTACCTGGCTTGTACTCGATTAAAAATTCATAACCGAAGAGCTTGCTGAGCCATTTCTGTTGGGATGGAGTCCCTATCTATTGTTCCAAAAGGAACTTCAGACTATAGTGATCCGTGCGAATTGTGAAAGTATGCCCCAGAAGGTAGGCACGCCACCTTTTAACAGCCGACACTAATGCAAATAATTCTTTCTCGTAAGTTGATAAACTCAAGGCTCGCCCTTTCAAAACTGCACTGAAAAAAGATATTGGTCTCCCATTCTGCATGAGAACTGCCCCAATCCCGCTGCCTGAAGCATCACATTCAATCACGAAGGGTTGTGTGAAATCTGGCAATGCCAACACTGGTGGTGTAGCTACCGCAACTCGAAGTGCTTTAAAAGCGCTCTCCGCAGCTGCATTCCATTCAAAATTATTCTTCGTCAGTAGCTTGTACAAGGGTGCTGCAATCGCCCCATACCCCTTTATGAACTTCCGATAATACCCCGTCAAGCCTAAGAACCCCCGAAGACCCTTCACTGACTTAGGAGTTGGCCATTCGCACATTGCACGGGTTTTGGCCGGGTCAGTTTGAACTCCCTGCTGACTAATAATGTGGCCAAGGTAGCCCACGCTGCTAACACCAAAGCTACACTTGGAAGATTTAGCAATAGTTGGTGTCTTTGGAGAACTTCCAGAACTGTGGCCAGGTGGCGCAAATGCTCTTCCCGTGACTTGCTGTACACTAATATGTCGTCAAAAAAAACTAACACAAATCTCCGTAGATAGGGTCTGAACACTGTATTCAATAGACTTTGAAATGTTGAGGGCGCATTAGTTAGCCCGAAGGGCATCACAAGAAATTCATAGTGACCCTCGTGAGTCCGAAAGGCCGTCTTCTGTATGTCCTCCTTTGCCACTCGAATTTGGTGATACCCCGAGCGTAAATCTAATTTAGAGAAAATGCTGGCTCCGTGCAATTCATCCAGGAGTTCATCTATGAGAGGCATAGGAAAATGATCTTTAATGGTCTCCTTATTCAAAGCCCGATAATCAATGCACATCCGCCATGTACCATCGGCCTTGCGCACTAACAGGACGGGAGAGGAGAATGGGCTAACACTGGGCCGAATCACTCCAGATTGCAATAACTCCTTGATAATCTTCTTAATCTCCGCCTTTCGGTAGTGGGGATAACGGTAGGGTCGAACATTGATAGGTGAGGTACCTTCCTTAAGAAGGATCTTGTGGTCATGGGCACGACTCGGAGGCAACCCAGTAGGCTCAGAAAAAACATGATTATAGGTCAACCATAACCGCTGTATATCATCCTGCACCTCTTCACCTGATGAATCAGAAGTAATAGCAAGTAACTGCAATAACACTCCCTATCGTTCCCACTCTTGGAACTGACCAGACCCCGCAGAGACCATGGTGCTTGAAGAAGGCTGTAATCCCACCAATTTACACTGCTAATTTTGATAGAGAAATTCCATAGTTAAGGTCTGGAAGTTCCATTGAACCACCTCCAACATTCGAAGCCATTGGATGCCAAGAACCATATCGCAGCTCCCTAACGGTATGACTAAGAAATCGGCACAGAAAGGACGTTTTTGCAAGCTGAAAGTCACAGCACAGTGTTTGCCTTGACTATGCAGTACATCACCTTTTGCAATTGTGCGGCTGCACTACCAACTGGGCCTTCTGTGAGAGAGTGGGGTCAATAAAATTAAGAGTTGATCCTGTGTCGATCAGGACAACAAATTGATGTTTCCCTATCCGACCTATCAATCTCATCGTACGTGGTGACAAAGCACCAGACAGGGCATGAAGTGAAATCTCTGGCTGTGAAAGGGAAGGGTCATTGCTGGCTGCGGTAGGGGCGGTCTGTCCAATGACCTCAACAGGTGATGTTTCAACAGAAGGAGCAGTATCATCTGTAGACCCAAATTCATCTTGAATTTCAATTAGAAAAAGTTTCGGATTGGGACACTTATGCCCCGGCGACCACTTAGCATCGCAACTGTAACACATCCCTTTCAATCTCTTGTCCCGCATTTGTTGATCTGTAATACGCTGCGCCGCTACCCCTTTGGAAGGAGAGGCATTTGAGTGGCCCTCGGAAGATGAGGGATAGGTGATTGCCGCTGTAGGAGTAAATGCTCCTTTACTGGAGGTCATGCCATAGCCTGGGTATGGTAAGGAGAGAACAGTTGGAGGTGCCGGCAAAGATGGTTGCGGAGATGGGGGAAGGACACTGGCAGTAGACTCCAAATGGTGTGGAAAAGTACCCACATGGGGGTTTCGTGGCTGTTGACGAGTGGCCAAAAGAGTGGCTTCCTGCATTCTAGCAAAGGCATGTGCTGTCGTAAGGGTCTGCGGCATCAACATTTTAACTGGCAGACGAATTTCCTCCTTGAGCCCCCCCAAGAAGAAACTCAATTTATGAGCTTCAGTTAACTCCGGCACCCGTGCAACCAGATCTTCAAATCGAATTAGATAATCTTCCACGGTTCCAGTTTGCTTAAGACGAATTAGATTTTCCAATGGATCTTCAAATAAATCCGACCCAAAACTCCTCTGAAGCGCGGCGACAAAGTCAATCCAAGAGGGAAGCTGACCCGAAGTTTGGAGTTCACGAGACCACACGGCCGCCTGACCATCCATGTGATAAGACGCAATCATAACTCGTTGGTCCACTGGGGTCTGATAGTATGAGAAATAGAGGTTCGTTTTTTGGAGCCAAATGACTGGGTCATCACCAGAATATCGGGGAAAATCCAGCCGAGGATTTCGATTTTGGCGGGGCTTGTTCTCTGCATTGTTATTCCTGCCACTGTCAAGAGGAGGAGCCACGGGAGGCGGTGCCGGTGGAGGAGCCGGATGATCCAGACGGTCCAGGCGTTCTGCCATTGCCTGAAGAGTGAGTTGTTGAGCATCAAAACGGTTCGTGAGAGTTGCGAGTGCATCCAAGAGTTGAGAGTGGGAATCATCGTCAGTCATTGCGCGCGTCTTCACCATGAGAACCGGATGAGCCTCTCTGATACGAATTTGTTACACAACCAGTGTAACGGGGACTAACACACAAAGCAATAATATGGACAAGCACAGCTGATCACCAGAATATTAATTGGAGATCTATTAATGAAGTTCTTCAATATTATAGGGGTTCAAAACAACATTAAAGGAAGATAACAAGAACACAATATACGCCAGTTCGAGAGGGCGGCTCTCCAAGATAAATAGGCTAACAACAGATTGAATCATCCAACAACAAACCCTAAAACACAACTCCAATTATAAAGGCTTGCAAGAACTGATCTCAGCCCTTAGATCTGAACGGCCAATATTCAAGAGAACTTAATAAGAAACGACGTCGTAAAGAGCAGGATTGTGACATTACTTTTAGGGCTCCACTACTGCACCAAATTCTTCACCATCGCGAAACCTCTACTTCTCCTTCATCCAATGCATCTTCAAGCACAGCTTTCTTCCTGGTTATCGTCTAGCAATGCCTCGCGAATCCGATGCTGGTAAGGTCTTCTTATTCTTGGTCGTGTAGTCTTAATTCTTGGTCATGTGTTCTTATTCTCTCTGATTTCCATCTTTATCTTCCATCGCAATTTCCACCATGGTTATCGTTCAGCTCCAGCGACGTTGGTAACAATTTGCTTGATGGTTGAAAATCTCTTATTGATCAAATTCTTGTCGTTTGGTGAAAATCACAAACAATTAAAGACATGTTTATTCGTATCAAACAATGCCACATCATCATTTTTTTTAAAGTTTAATCTTTATTATGGTTAACAAAGATATTGAGATGCAAAGATAAAATCAAGATTTGTATTAAAAGTTCTTAAATAATATATTATAAAATTGTTAGCCCAAAATTTAATTATTTAAGAATAATTAAATATTTTTTAGTTATCCTTTAAATAAAAATTCTTTAATTATTTTGCTTAAAGTGATACCTTATACGTAATTTGTCACAATATTTAAAGCAGTATATATGCTACCAGCAAAAGTATAATCAAACATTACTGACATTTCAGATACTATATATGTTATCATTTTTTACGAGCATATAAACTAGCACCATATATGCTACTTTCAAAATTGTTTACCAAACAAACCCTAGATATGCCACAACAACAATTTAAGAAGCCATAGGTTTTGAATGCCAGCATTGTCATACCAGATTCTGATCAAAGCCATGATTCTAAAACTCAAACTTTGTTAATATATAGCCTAATTACCCAGAGTCCCCTCCCTCATGAATCACTACATTTGATTTGGATTGTTGTACTCCAACCATAACTTGTGTTTTATTCCTTAGATGATCGAGTGATTACGAGTTCTCAAAGCCCTCGATCAATCCACCCCCTTTTAGCCCGGCAAAAGTCATGCATAGGCCATTTTTGTGCCGAGGTCAATTGCAGAAGGACAATGCTAGAGACCCCCAAAATTTAATCCCCAAAAGTCACCCAAATCTATGTGGCATTAAAATAACCATTGATTAAAAACACACATGTAGGACCCACTTCACATCCAACACTTCACAATAAATGGGGGACTTTTGGGGATCACTTTTTGGGGGTCTCAAGCATTATCCGTCGCAGAATTACTAGGAAATCAAGTATCCTGGGATGCTTTCTCAATGTTAGGTTGACATGGGGGATCAATCACAAATTGCTTGTCATAATTATGCCAATGACATGGGATAATAGGATGCTAAATAAGGACAAGACAAACTTTCTATCGTCAAGCAAGTGTTGAAGAAAAAGAATTACATTTATGCAAAAGCTTTCATCACAGCAGACGGGCAGTCCTGCCCCTAATCCAAGGTTCTTGGATGGTCTAACCTTGAAATCAATCAAATCGATGCGGTAAAAATCAGAAATTTCATATGCAAGCACCTCCACTTCGGTCTCGGCTAGTAAGCAGTTTTCAAAAAGCCTATGGTTTGATGACAGACAAATGGTGCTCGTCTCTCGGACATGTTCTGCAGAAAAAAATTACTTCCATTCTGATGGAGCAGGCAATCTGATTCTGATAACGAGAAAAATGGAAACAATCAAGAAATTTTCTAGGAGACTATTATATTTCCAGGAAATAAAATAAGGAACCAGCAGTCCATCCCGCAACTTCAACAACTGTGATAAGGACTTCTATGAGGATTTCAATTATTTTCTCTACTTTTGTGACCTTGAGATAGATTTAACGATGTCTAAACATGGGCATGATGTGGGAATATCTCGTAGTCTTCCTCAATAGACTATTTACATAGTAAAAACTTAGAACGTATTAAACTGATAAATTAATAACTGAAGCAATGCACACTACTCCAATGAGATCCCACGAAATGTACTAGAATTCTAATTTCTAATTGACAATTCAAAAGGAGTTCCTTACCGATTTCAAGGATGCGGTTTCAGTGAGAATAAGACATGTAAAATGGTAGTATATCTTTCTATTTGGACACTGCTCTTGTATCATACACCAGGATTTGAGATATTCAAGAGGTATGGGAAAAGTTTAGTGTAAATTGTTAATGGAAACCTTGATGTCTCAAAACGAAAACACTGAGAGAGTGTCATCAATCAGTTGTCATGCATTTTGAAAGATGATATAATAAACAGATTGCACTAAAGTACAATACAATGCAATTGTAGATAAGATATGTAATTACCTTCTGCTTGGGTACTATGGTGCTGTACAAGTAAGTGATGATGGTCCATCAAGCCGATGGATACCAAGGACTTGTGGTGTCACAACATCAGTGATTTTTCTTTTCGACATAAAATTTGTGAGGGTAGCTGAATTTCCACTGGAGTTTCTGCGAACATCTGCCAATGGGTTCATGATTAATCCACCCCTACTTCTGCGCTGAAAACTTTGGTCATGAAGCTTGTATATTTCAGCCCTGGCTTCTTTAATCATGCTGCCAGAAGACAAGTATCTAGAAGTAGAGTATCGACTTTCCGTCCTCCTCCAGAACTTTGGACTCAAGAATTCTGCACCGGGAAGCTTGCAACAGGCATTGTCTGAAGAATCAGGGTTCATAATTCTTCCATGTGATACTGTCAAGTCATACGATATTTCATCCAATGCCTTCTCCAGGCCATGAACACGCATCTCAAGATAATTTATCCCACTCTTAGAACTCCCAATGAATGCCTAGATTCAAATATCACCAGGAAGACAGGAGTCAGCGCATACTTTTTTACTTATGTATCGGTCCTAACAGTCATAACAATGTGTGATATAAAGCAAAATATGCAAGAAGGAATGCAAATATTGGAGGTTTTCAAGGCAAGATCAAATGAAAAATGTAGCTACACCTAGCAATCAATTGCTAGGGAATAACCAGCCTTAGTGCTCCAATGGGTCAGCAGAAACAAAAAGCGCATGGCAGCAAAAAGGTTCTAGAGAACTTGGTACACGATTTAGTTTCACTTGCTTATCAATAAATATTTTAACAGAAGTATAAACTTTTTATAGATAATATCCTCATGTCTGCACCATAGATAAGTCAACACAAAATTGACAAAAAAAAAACCCTTCAGTATAGATAAAAGATAAAAGAATAGGAACTCTTGTCTATTGCTTCCACTACAATTCTTACTTAAAACTGATACGCCAATTTTTCTTATGTGTCGTACACAATCTAAAACAGACAAAGCTCAAACAACATGATCAGCGTCAATGTTGATTGTTGATTATGAAGAAAATGGTCCCAACCATGTATCCCAAAGAATATGTGATCTCGCAGGAATTCCAACAATCATGAGATATCGCACGTATGGTGGGGAGTTCATTGGAATCCTAATGCCCATTCCTCAGCCATTATAAAGTGAATGCTCCAACTCATCCCAGGTACATACTCTGAACTAAGAGATCACACTTACTCTTGAGAAAGTTACGGACTTGAGTGTTAGAGTGTCAACGGACAGCCAAGGGATGCCCTCTTTTGCTTCTGCAGGATCTGAGGTTCGACATCACAGCCTGGACCTCAACGTGTAGGCCACGCAGAATTTTGCATTGACATTACCGTATGGTCATCATTTCCTTAACAGAAAATCATTCAAGCTCATTGATCCAGAAAATATAAAGCTGGAATGGGAATGGCAAGTTGGATAGTTGGATATAAGTTTGAACTTACAAGTCACAAATTGATCTCCTTAGACCAACCATAGCAGGTCTTGAAGGTACTCAGTTTTGTCATGGCTTATACTTCTTTGACATGTATATTCCTCACAACTATCCATTTTTTCCTCCCCAGACTTTTATAGTGGAATTTTCGGTTTCGACACTGATGGGAATCTCTCTTTGAGATCATGGATTCCAGGAAAATTTGGGCTTCTACAGGTACTAGTTTCAGTTAAAGATAGGATTTGGATGATAGATCTTGTCATCTTCTAAGTGATTCTAAGAGCAAGAATGAGGTTTTCGTATTATCGTGCGAGACCACGATTTGGACGTTTAGGCGTCCATTGAAGGATTTTAAAGATTTTGTTTCAGGGTAATTTTGAAAACGTGCACATACTATTCTTTTGATATATAAGACCCAGATTGGAAAGATAAGCTGTTCTTTAACCTTGTGAGCCGTTGAAGCTAATGATGCTTATTGTCAACATCATTATTGATTATACCAAGGAAGAATTCAAAGACAAAGAAAAAGAGGTGGTGGAGGAAAAAGATCAGAATACGTTGAAGATTATAAAGTTATCAAGAACATGGCATTCATATTACATTAGTTAAAAATTTTGGGTTCAATAATCTTCTACACACATGTTTGTTATTTACCAAAGTTAGTAAAGATTTCATTGTTAAGTTTATTGTTAATCTTGCCAGTTAATTTAGTTGATTAGTTGAATTGTTGTCTTTATCTAAAAGGACTGAATTAAATGTTGTGTTTTATCTTCTTCTTTACACTAGAAGAAAGTGGATTCCCCATAAATGATAAATAGAGCTCATTCTTCAGAAGCACAATTAAAGATAATTTCCTACAGAACTGAAATGCCGTATTCAGATTGGGAAGAGAAGCTTTAATTGATTAACAATACAAAGAAAGTAGAACCTTATGGTGCAACAATTAGGCCATATCATTTATTAACAGAGAAAAGGACAATATCAAGCTTCTGTAGCATACCTGAAGAAGATCCAATAGACTGGATTGCTGGTTTTCAATCTGAACAAGCTGTTCCCGGATCAAAGAAAGATCCTCAGCATCTTTTTTGTTCGAGTAAATTTCTTCCATATCATTGCTGACTACAACATCTGAACAATGGTTATAATTAAAGGGAACCACCCGAGACACAGATCTCAAACCACCAAATTTATGCATTTTGTCATCATGGATCTTGCTAAAGAGAATTTGTTTTGTTTGTGTGGTAGAACTTTCATTGTTCGCATTGTCTACAGGCTCCAGAATTCTGTCTTCATGCCTTTTGAAATTCTCTTCACAAACTGCTGTTAAAGATAGTGAGTGGAGTCCAGTAATTTCAATTTTCCTTTCAGAGGATTTCTTATGATTCAACTCACGGATTGCGGTTGCGTTTGAACTTCTGCTAGTACTAAATGGAGGACTACTTTTCTTAGCAGTGGTCACAAACGAGTCAGACGGAGGGGACCTATTTGTGGGGATAGTTTTCTTTTGCAGGGGTGTTTTGAGACCACCATCATCAGAATGTTTGGAGATGGAGAAAGTAAGCATACTTTTGCATTATCTGGATTCTGGACCACAAAAGAAACAAGAAAAGAAAAAACAGATGTCATCCATTGACTCCCAACATTATATTAGCTACTTATCTTCAAAGTTGAACTAGGAGGAAGATATCAAAGACTACATCCATAAAAATGGAACACTCAAAATGAACCAAAAAATGTAATACCCATCAAACCCCACAACAAGTGCATTTCCTTAAACAAGCTCCCCTATCATTGTTTTAGAACTTTGTTATGCATTATCAATATATTATTATGTTAAACTTTGGAAGGTTCCAAGTGCCAGCTAATAATTTTTACCATTTCTTAAGAAAAAGAAAAGCCCAAAGGAAAAAGGAGATTCTTACCTACTGAAGAAGAAGAAGATATAAATTTAGATGGAAGCACACCGTTCTGCTGCTCCTCAATACCAGGAATCTCCTTCCACAATTCCAAAGTGCGATTCATGGTCTGCCGTACAACCTTTACCTGGTAAACCAGATCCAGTCAGATCAAGCTTCCCAAGATCCTTCTAAGGGGAAAACCAGGGGAAACAAATTAAACCCAAAAGTCACAAACGCTGCATTTTCTTCAGGACAAAACAGTAGCAAACAATCTCGAAGACTAGAACTTTATTTTGCAATCCCTAAAGTATTCGTGTGTAGTCGACTTTCAAATACATCAAATTTCGAAATTCTAAAGTTCAAATTGAGAAATCATACCTTATCAAATCTTCTACTCTCCAGAGCATTCATACAGTCCGCCTTATACTGCTTTGCTAATCCCCTTTCTTCCACCGCCAGTTTCTCCAACGCCTCCGCAGCTGCCTTCCTCGCGGCCCAATCCTCGCTGCTCAAAAACTCCACCACACACGGCACCAACGCATCCAATGTAGCCCTACTCTTCGTTCCCCCAACCCCAATAACACTCCTTATTACCCCCAGCACCGCCGCCTTGGCCTTAAACCCCTGACTCCTCTTCAGCTTCCGTAACCTCGGCGACAGCTTCCTCAGCTGCTCCGTATCCAGCTCCGGCGCTGCCTCAATCACCGTGGCCAAGCACATTGCCGCACCGAGCTGCAAGTTCACGTCCTGTTCGACCACGAGAGACTCTATCAACGGCTTCGAAATGATCGAGAACGTAGGCGAAGTAATCTGAACCGACATTGCGGTGCAGGCATCGACGCAAGCGGATCGTACCGCGAAATTGGAGTCCTTTCGGGTTTGCCCGTTGGGAGGGTTGAAGGTGTCGAGTTGGGAGGTGATCAGTTTTTTATATATAATTTATAGAGAGGTTTGTCTCAATAGTTCTGAACGTTTGAAATGTTCAACGCTTATACTTTCCAACCTAACATCCCCGAACATCTTAAATGGATAAGCCCTTCATGTCACATGCTCGGTCCTATTTTTGTTCATGTCTTATAGCAGTCATTAGATGACTTTGTAGATGGAACGTCAATATGACTTGCTGAGTTGTTATATATATATAGGGCCTGTTTGGAAGAGGTTTTTTATTAGCATTTATGCTACTTGCTAAGATAAATGCTATTTGCCATCCAAACATCATTTTTTGTGCACATATGTCGAGACATTTTCATCAACATTTTATACTACTTTTACAATACTATTTATATGAAGCATTTCCGAAGCATTTGCGTGAGAATTGTCTATTTTGTTCCCACTAAATCTACTTATTCCTAATATACCCCTGCGATTGTCAATTATTAATTAATTAATTAATTGTATTCATTGAAATTATTATTTAATTATGTTAGATAAATTAATTATCTTTATTTTATAAATTAATTTTTATTTTTAAGTACATTTATATGTCTATATTACAACTAAAATGCATAATTCATTTCATTGAAATTATTATTTAATTAGGGTTAGGGGATTTTGGATGTCCCAAGCATTCTGAGTCCTGGAGAGCCGTCTGTCTCGAACAAGGCCTGGTTACTACAGATTTGTCTCCTTATTGTTTTGTTTACAGTTGTTGTCTTCATCAGACATATATATATCTATCATCACTTCAGGTTGTTATATATATTCAATTATGTCCAGTGATTAGTTGTAATATTCTGGTTGCATAACACTTAATATGTGCTGGATGGTTGTGGAAGATGACTCAAAGTTAAATTCGTAATTAAAATACAAAACCAATTACGACTCTTATTGGGCTTTGAGAGGGAAGTCCAAATACGTTTAGTTTAGTATTAGAGTTTTTTTTCTTTCTTTGGCATTGTTCAATGTTCACGTAACTTTTAGGGAGGTCATAGTTGGAGGTTTTTTTTTGTGAGGATTATTTGCACCCATTACTTAACTAACTAAACCTCATTCTAAATAAATCATCGTAAAAAAAATAACATTTATGAATATACCCCAATTTCAATTTTTTTAAAAAATTTTCAGTCTACACCATATGCACAACAGTAAAACCAGAAGTGACAATCTCAAAAAACAAAGCATACATGTATCATATATGCAAACACCAAAACATGAAACTTCAAGCTGAAACCCCAATACTAGCATAAGCTAAAAGCACAACACTTGTTAATAATTGGCTGATGATTCTACAACTTCAACTTTCATTCGTTTAAAAAGTTCAAAACTCGAGACCCAGTACATTACATGGGAATGACAAGCTGATAACTCTCAAAAAGTTTGTTCAATTCATGCAATTCACTACATCTCAACATGAAGGAATATGAACATCTTTTGCCTTGCACTATTGCTAATACCACAAAGGAAAGATAATCTGACAACCATTAAAAAGAAGATGTCCATAACGTTCATAAGTACATATCAGCCAAGTAATTGAACGCTTGCTACGGGTATAACCACTTACCATTGCATTCAAAGTAATTGAATTCCTCTGCGGCATTCCATCAAACACAAGATGAGCGGACTCTAAATCATTGCACAAAATAAACCCATTAAGCAAACTGTTCCTCGAAGCAACATCTTTGTTCTCCATATGCCTAAACACCAATTCAACCATCCCAACTTCTCCATTCCTGCTATACATATCAATTTAACCATGCATGACAAGCCAAGTAAACCTCTTCCATGCCCACAAGCCAACAGAGCAGCAAGTGCTGAATGGCCATCAGGTGAAGGCTTCGTCTGACATCTGCATTACTCCGGTGAAGGCTCCGTCGTCTTGGGGAGTGATGGGTATGGAGAGTGAAGGGAAGATGGAGAGTGAAGGGAAGAAGGGAAATGAGAAGTGGTAGGGCCAGCTGGGGTGTAACGCCCTGACCCGGAATACGTTACTTTTGGTACCATCTAAATCAAACCATAATAAATTCAATCATCACACCATAGGAAATTTCGACAGCACCTCCCCATAATACGGAGGATGCCAACCTGGAGTAAACACGCAGCAAAATCATTAATATAATCACAACCTAGGCAGGGCCTCCGACCATCTAACAATTCATATCACAGTTTAATTCTCAATTCTAAGCAGGGTCTCAGGCCACCTAACAAATCATACAATCAACCAAATTCTCACATCTAAGCAGGGCCTCAGGCCACCTAACAGTCACACATAATTTCTCCACACAACAACATATATAATCAGCATCCAACGCAAATAGCAATCCAGCAAACAAATAAATCGTCAGGACACAAAGTCCACAAACCCGGTTCGGGAGTCCCGATCACACGGAGTACCCTCCCTACCGTCCATCCCCCAGTCAAGAATAGGGATATCACACAACGTCTCAACTAAGAAATATAGATACGACCAAAATAGTAATAACATAAATCAAGTTTAGAACTATCTAGTCCTATCACTCTCCAGGGGTCCATCCATGTCACGCTCCCTCCTCCTGATCCGCGACCCTGGTACCGGAACTAGACTCACCTGCGAGGAGGGAATAGGAGAAAGAAAAGGGTGAGCGAAAGGCCCAGTAAGGAATAATAAAGAGTAAGTGAATAACATAAGGCTGAAATATTAAAGAAAGACACAAATGCAACAATATGATAGCTAACATCATGTACACCAAACACAAGTAGATAACCACACCATACGAGATCCTAACTTGGCCCACCGGTATCCCTACACATATCGGGACCCTGAACAGCCCAACGACATCATCGCATGGTGTTTCGAGCACATATGGAATCCTGATCCGGCCCACCGGCATTCCTGTAGTCATGGGAATCCTGAACGGCCCAACGGCATTCCACATTTCACATCAATCACAACTAGGAGATATACGGGTCCATACCCGACATCTTCCATGCAATTACAATGCATGTCCAACATGGTTATGCAATAGGGTATACATACAACCTAAATATATATATATATATATATATATATATATATATATATATATATATATATATACACTACTACTACATGATGCATGCTCAAAAGTAAATCATGCTCAATGGAAGATTGAACAAGTAGGGTATGCAATATAATTCAAATCATACAATAAGGATATCACAAAGTGGGGTTGTTCTCCCTTAGGTGCAATTAAGGCGAGAACCAATTTTAATGAACATTGGGAAAGAGAAACATTCGTAATAGGATAACATATTCAAGAGAATAACAAAGGTGGAATTTCCCTACCTCGCACTCCAAAAATTAGCTATGTAAATCAATACTCAACCTTGACTTTTCCCGGCCTCAACCAACCTATTATTCGGTAAACCCATCCTCCAATCAATATACAAACAACTTCAATTTCACATATCTAACACAAATTAATCCAATAAGTCAAGAACCCATTACCTTCTCTTGCCCAAAACTTTCCAAGCTCTTGAACTTCTCCTACTCAAGCTTGTTACTCCAATCAACAATAGAATCTAGCAATACAACCATAAACAAGTCTAAATCAACCTATTAAATCACTAATTTCATCTAATTTAAATATTTTCTCCCAAATCTACAAAACCCATAAAACCCTAGAATCCCAAATCACCCAATCTCTAAATACTAGCTTTTAGGTTTAAGAAACTTACCAAGATTGTAGAAACAAGTAGAAGGAAGGGATTCAAGCTTCCTTTATGCCTCAAATGATGTAAGAACTCATGAGTTGGGGTTTGGGTTCAAACCTTGAAAGATTATAACAAAGAGAGGAATTTAAGAATATGTAAGCTAGAGAGAGAAGTCATGAATCCAACTTGAAAGAGGACAATCTTACCTTGATTGATGATCTTAGGTTAATGGGAGGAAGGAAATTTGAGAGAAAATGGGGTTTAGGGCTTGTTTAGATAGGGTATTTTGAAAGAAATTGTGAAATGGGTGTTTTAAAACAATTCTCGGGGTGCAGATTTAGGGAGGTGTCCGGACACCTATGCCTAAAAATCACTCTGTTTCAGTTTCTTCTATAACTGTCCGAACGGCTTTTAAAAACAGTCCGGACGGTTACCTCTGTAGTCAAAAATTTCAGTTTTAAAATCACTCGTACACCCCCCAAATCACTCGGTATTAATTTCTAATGATTTTATATATATATATACATACTCAACACATGTTGGTCCTACCTAATTTCTAAAACAAAGGAAGTTCGGGGTATTACATGGGGTGTTATTAGATTGAGGTTTTTTTTGGGTTTTTGGGGTGTCCTTAGCTAACTCTAGGGTGCAAATAGCCCTCATCTTTTTTTTTGTTTGTGAGAGTTAGAGTTGTCCCTAGAGATTTGGTTAGTTCTTGAGTTCAAGAGCTCATAGCTTTTTTTTATAATATTCATCATATTACTGAAATTATTCGTTGTTTTTCGCCCGAGGAGTAGGCAAGTTATGCCAAACCTCGTTAAACCTTGTGCCTTCTTTCTCTCTTTTGTTTTCGCAAGTTTTCTATATTCGATTTTGTTTCATTAAATCCCAACAATTGGTATCAGAGCTTTGGTTCAATGGCTCTTACAAAATTCGAGATAGAAAAGTTTGATAGAGAGACCAGTTTTAGTTTGTGGCATGTCAAGATATGCGCACTCTTGCGACAACATGGTTTGATGAAGATTTTGGATGCAGAAAAGGCAGCCAAGCTACCCAAAGAAAAGGCAGTAGAGATGGAGGAGAAGACGCATAGTACGATTCAGTTATCTCTTACGGATACAGTTCTTAGAGCATCTGTAGCAGTTTCTCTTAACAGATTCTCTAAAATACAGATAAAAAGCACTTGTTCCCTAGTTTACAGATTCCCTATCCAACCAACCCTGCATCAGATTACCTATCATATTCTCTATTACATTATAATAACATTTTTTCTCTTTCCTTTATTTATTCCATTAACTTTTATAAATAAGACACCAAGTAATTGTTATTATTAATAATTAAGCATATATTGATGTCTCGATAATAAAAAAAAATTGAAATAATTTATTGAAAAATTAAAAATAAAAAAAAATTTCTCCACAATATGCACATTGCTATAGTCTTCACCTACCAATCCCCACAATAATCACATTGCTATACTATTCACCTACCGATACCCACAATATCCACATTGCAATAGTCTTCACCTACCAATTCTCGCAATATTCACATGTCTCCGCCCACCACGTATATTTGTCCTCTTTATAACCTATGACGATACATACAATCACAGACGGGATAAACATCTACCCATTTAACATTATACTTTTTTTGGTCATTAGGTGGATGCATCATGTACAAACAGGCCAATCTCGATAATCTAATGGTTCATATTAACACCAGTACATTGACACACGCAAGTGCACTTGTACTGCAGCTTCTAGTCTTGTACTAACATTGCTCTAGGAAGGGTAGGGACAAAAGAAGCCCAATAACTCTCGTTTTTTGTGAGGTCATCAGGTCATGGCTTATAAAACTACAACAATTGCGAGAGTACAGATAAAAAAGGGGACTCGCCTGAACAGGGCCCCAAAAAACTCTAGAATAGAATAAAGTAATGATAATATTTATCTTGTCAAGACCAAACACTTCTCTCATTTATTTGTGGTTTTTTACCATCTTCGTTTCCATCAATGAGACCTTTTATCAAGAAAGTCGTTTTTGCATCATCTTCGAGCTCTTCGCCTAATGATGATGTTGAAGATATACTCCTCTTTGAAGCTGAGAGATTGAGCTTGGAAATGAATAGGGGATCAACATCACGTGATCGGTGTTTGTACATCGACCGAGGATCCATGCAAGGCTGATATGGATTTAATTACAAGCGCACAAATCGCACAAGTAGTAAAGAGATGAGTAAATTATTGTTTCCACTAGGGATGTGTTGGCAATAGAAATCAATGTCTAACAAGCAACAATTATGCAAATTGAGAAAAAGGGATTCGAGATTGGTTTTTATTTTTAACTAAACTAATTAAAAAGAACAAAGACAAATCAAACACAAGTATATAATCAAAGATGGAAAGCACTAGGGTACTTAACGTCACCTCACCTATCCAATTCAATTCCCTTGGTCCCTTGATCCCTAATTCATCTCTCACTAATGACAATCGATTTCCCAACCTATTCAATGTTCTATTCCTAGATACATCAAACGTGTTTTCAATATAAATCCCTGTTATTCCTAACAATCGGATTAATATATCAAAAACCCATTAAGAACTATGGAAATCATTTAGCGATTGCATAAGTCACAAACCTATATTCCTATGGTTCATGCACCTTATGTCATCTATTGCTTGAGGCAAACCCTAGATATCTCCTTCCGGTCTCAATCTAGGCAACAAATCAATTTAATGATGGCCAAACATTCAAAAGCATTAATCACACCCATAGACAATCAATCAAGAGAGAGAAATCAAGAAATAAGGAAACCAAGTTTATTGAATCTTCAAGGTTTGGTTACATCAAGACCATAGTAAGAAATCTAGCCACTCATGGAAGCAAAATACATCATTAAACAAAGGAAATCAACCATAGAAACTAGGATAGAAAAGCTGAGAGAAAATCCCCTTATAGACCCTCTTCTTCTCCAAGCTCCAATGGTGGCTCCAAGCTCTCCAATGGTGGTAGAATGAAACCCCCTCCAAGAACTCCTCCAAAACCCTATTTTATGCCCTTTTATACTTTCCCAAACTCTTATGTCGTTTCCAAAACAAGTTGGGGTCGTTTTGGCTTAAAAACACGTGAATTCGGAACTTTTTTCACGAAACTGGGCGTGCTGTGAATAGTACCTCCTATCGATCGGGAATATTTCCCATCGATCGAAAATACAATCTGCCTCCATGAGTTTTTGGGTATTTTGGTAGGTCCGATCGATCGGGAATGGCTCCGATCGATCGAAAATCAGTTCTGGACTCCAAATCTTCATTTTGCACTCTTTTCCTCCCTTTCTTGTCTTGACACCTACAATATGCAAATATAGTTTTCTTAGGCAATATCATTGTTAATCTACTCAAAATGGGATGAACTCATGTGTAAAGGATGCACAAATGTATGTATATATTTGGCACATCAAAGGCCATGATAGACTTTTTAATGATTAGTTTGCTGAAAATCCAGTTTATCCTCATGATCGATTTCGAAGAAAATTTCGTACGAGCCGAGATCTATTTTTGCGTATCTAGGCAGCAGTGGAAGCTCACGACCCTTATTTCCAACAAAAAAGAAACGTTGTTGGAAAGCTAGGTTTATCTCCACTACAGAAGATAACGACATCGTTAAGGATGCTTGCTTATGGTGTAACCACAGATTTTATGGACGAGTATGTTAGGATTGGAGAATCCACAGCTATAGCGAGCTTGAAGAAATTTACTAGAGCAATAATCAATATTTTTGGTTCCGAATATGTGAGGTCCCCAAATAGCAATGATATTGCTAGATTATTGGCACTCGGGGAAAATCGAGGTTTTCTTGGAATGTTGGAGGGTATTGACTGTATGCATTGGAAATGGAATAATTGTCCAAGTGCATGGAAAGGTATGTATACCGACCATATCCACAAACCTACACTCATCTTGGAAGCTGTAGCTTCCTACGACCTTTGGATATGGCATGCTTCTTTGGTATGCCAGGTGCTCTCAACGACATCAATGTGTTAGATTGATCCAACATTTTCTCATAACTTACAGAAGCTCGTGCACCCACAGTCCAATTTTATGTTAATGGCAATCAATACTCAATGGGGTATTATTTAGCTGATGGAATTTATCCTTCTTGGGCAACTTTTGTGAACACGATACCAACACCATAAAATAACAAGACAAAACATTTTGTGAGGTGCCAAGAGTCGGCTAGGAAGGATGTGGAGCATGCATTTGGTGTACTTCAGGCACGTTTTGCAATTGTGCGTGGACCTGCACGTTATCTCGAACCTGATACACTCATGATATCATGATAGCATGTGTAGTATTACATAACATGATTGTTGAAGATGAGCGACATTTGCACCCTTAACTAGATAATAACACTTATGAAGAAATTGAGGAAGCCCCCCTCCACCGACAGTGACACATGATCGTACTCCAGAATTTCAAGACTTTATCCATCGTCATATTGACGTAAGAGATAGGGACGTGCACTCGCAACTCCAGTCAGACCTTTTTGAGCATTTATGGAATATTCATAGTTTTACTTAATATTTTAAGTCTGTTAACTAGGAACCTATTGACTAGTTATTGTGTTGTGTCATTGTGTGTCACGCCCCGACCCACGGAGCATGAAGAAAATGACAAATACACAAGAACCAACACACCAAACACAACCACGTGCATCTCACGTGTTACATCCCAAATCAACATAAACTTTTCCCAAAAATTTCGACAGCATCTTCCCATAAATTGGGGAAACCAGCCTATAAACAGATCACATATAAGAAAAACACTTATAATATCATCAAAATCAACCAACCCGTAGGTCCACCATCAAACACATACCCCATCATCATCATCCAACACACAGTAGTCACGACCACCACTCCCGGCCAACAAAAACAACACCATACATCAATCCAGCCATAACCATAGTACTTCAATGTATTTAAACAACTAAAACATACCAACATCACACCATACATATATATAAATCCACACATATGTATCAAATAAACACAAAAGTCCAGGCCACCTCCGTCACACGTCCTCCTGCTGATCCGCGACCTGTGCAGTAGATCCTGTCTCACCTGTGGGGAGGGAAAGTAGATAGGGTGAGCAGAAGGCTCAGTAGGGATAAATACTAGAAGACAAGTAAAGAATAATAAGGTTGGAGAAGAAACAACATTTAATCAATGCAACAAAATGTAATGCAAACTAATGCACCCGATCAACCCAACCGAACCTCCATATCCACCTCCAATGACACCCAAGCCGGCGGATCAGATTCCCGCCCTGTGGCGATAAGCCGACGAGAATCCACCCGCACTACCTCTCTCTCTAGCATCCAACCAAAACCAGTCATCCAACATCGTAAATCACAAACCACTAAAGAGAAAGTTCGCACACATGTGGTCGCAACCACTCACTGCTGGCCCCATAGTGATATCTCAGCCTGCCATGCCTAGCCTAGCGTCAAATAACTAGCCAGCGTGCAGTAAATAATACCGCTACGGGAATCCTATGGGCTAGGACCATCACAAGGCTCCTATCCATCATCCACGCACGTGCCCAAATAATATCCAACACCTAACATGAGCCCGGGACCACCCTCGGAACTCACCATGCATCTAATGTAAATTCTTATAATTCATGTCATTCGTGCAACACATATATATAAAAATATTCATTCGTCGTGATGCATGAAGATTTACATAATGCTCGATTTATGACCAAGCATTCCAAGGTTGTATATTCATCAAACTAAATCACATATAATATGCTATTGACAAGTAGGTAAAGAAACAATGGTAAGCCCTCAAGGCTTGTTTCCTCTCGAAAAAGATTGAGACGAAACCAAAACTTACCATTTAAGCAATTCGGTGGCTTGAAAATATTTCGAAATAAAAGGGTAAGAAATGCCTACCTCGAAGTAAACACGCAATCCTCACCAAGGAAGCAAAGTACACGTCACGCCAATTCACTAACCTATTCATTAAAATAATCTTCATTAAGTTTCCATATTTACTAATCCATTCAAGTCTTACATTCCATACTACACAATATCCCCATTTTCACTAAATTCATTCTCTACCTTAATTCTCGAAGGTTAAACAATTAGAATCATACCACAATATTATTTTTCATCCTAACCTAACTTTAATTAAAACAATTTAAGCCAAGAACCCTTACCTTGAAGCTTGGTAATTCCACCAAATCAAGTTAACAAAGGCTTCTCTTGAATTTGTTCAAAAACCTCACTTGGACCTAGAATTATAAGAAGATTAGAACCAAATTTGAAGTTATTGAACAAGGAAACTCTCATTGAGCCAAAAAACCCCAAAACCCATTTAACTCTCAAACCTTAAAACCAAAATTTTACCTCAATCCTTCTCTTTGCTTTAACTAAATGAAGTGTGGGTGTGGGTTTCAAGGTTGGAGCACCTTTGTTGGCCGGAAAAGTCACCGGAATGCCGTCGAAAGTGGCTGACCGGAGGTGGTGGAGTGAAAAAGGGTGGCTTCCCTTTTCCCTTTTTGGTTTTAACACACATAGACCTTCACCCACTTTAATCTCTCTCTTTTTTTTTCATTGTTTATTCTTTTTAATTCATTACTTTTAATTCTTTTACTTTTAAACCCTCCCAATAATTCTTTTTACCCTCAATTTATTCTTTTTATAACTAAATCCAATTTATTCATTTTATTTTTATTATTCTATATTTTATCTATTTTTATTTTGGGACAGGGTATTACATTGTGTTTGATTCCTTATCTTGTATTGTAATAGTTATTGTGTTGTGCTTGTATTTTGATATTGCCGTGGCACACATCCAAGTTATTGGAACTCATGACTCTTTCATATTGGTATTGCCATGGCAAACATCCAAGTTAATAGAAACAAATCAAAAATCCAAAGTTAATGTATATATATACAACAAAGTTTACCAAAATATATACCAAAATATTGTCACAGTTTGACAATATCCACAATGGACAAAAGTAGTCAATATACATATGTTCCAACAAAAACTTTCAATACTTCCCAAGACTTTTGATACTCTACACCAAGCTACAGAGTTTTCTTTTTACTGAGTATTTCAGCCTTTAATATTTTGATGTACTAAACTTGATCTTCACTCAAGTTACTGATAGGGCACAGCTACGTCACTCACCAACCAAGGCCCAACCGACACCCCAATGGGCCGGCTGTAACCAAGGCCCAGTCAGGCCCTGGCCCGTGGCCCTACCTTACTAAAAACCTTGGCTAATAAGGAGAGGCACTGCCACCCTTATCTACTGCACTTCACAAGCACATCTAACCGATGTGGGATAGTCGTAACATTCCCCCGCTCTTACAAGGCCAACGTCCACGTTGGCCCACTCTGTGGCACCAGGCCGTGCCCGGATCACAGGTCGCCCCTTCCATAGACGCAGGCCCACCCAGGCCCTCCTGGGACGAAAGGGCTACAGACAGGCCCACAAACGCCCAGACGGGAGGCTTCGATACCATTGATAGGGCATAGCTACGTCACTCACCAACCAAGGCCCAACCGACACCACAATGGGCCGGCTGTAACCAAGGCCCAGTCAGGCCCGGGCCCGTGGCCCTACCTTACTGAAAACCTTGGCTGATAAGGAGAGGCACTGCCACCATTATCTACTGCACTTCACAACCACATCTAACCGATGTGGGATAGTCGTAACAGTTACTCACATCCATCATCATTATGTTAAGCTCTTCTTGCCTTTCTTGGATCTTCATCCTCTTGTGCTCCCTTTCTTCCTTAATCTCTTTTAGCTTAATCCTTTTGTTCTCAATTTCATCTTGCTTCTCTATCTCAATCTTAGCCATACTCATTTTCTCTTCATGCATCTTCAACTTCCCAGACTTCAATTCAGAAATTATGGTGAAAGCCACCATCTTTGTCCTTGTTTTTGCTTTTCGCATTCTCTCTTCCTCGGCCATCTTACCAATAGGTCGCTCCAAATCAAAGGTGGGACTATAGGGCGACGTTTCATCACCTAAGTTAATTGACTCTGGTATAGATGGAGAACATGACACATTAGAACGTCGCTTAGTGTTTCCCCCCTCAATGTGTGAAAGCCATTTAGGTTGGTGTCGTAGTATGTTCCAGCAATGCTCGAAATGAAAAGTTGTCTTTTGAATGTCACGATACATGACTTTCACCCTCTCAATCTGAGTGAGAACATTAAAAGTTTTTTTTATCACATATCGCATGACATATAATGAATCAAAATAATACTGAATTATAACATTAAAACTTAACCTTATCTTGTTCATTGAGACCAGAAGGAAGAGAGTCCTCAATCTGAGCTAGGAATCCCATTAACTTATTCACACTACTTTGAATACTTGACCATCGATTGATTATGGACTGATCACTATAATCTGAAAAGCTTTGTTTATGGCATTGTGATTGTTGATGAAACCCTTCTCTAGAATGTCGCTCCTTTTTTATCGATCGAGTGAATTGCATCCAATGATGTGTTTAGCCATGCTGAGACTAAAGCAACATCTTTCTGCGTGGAAAAGTTCCCAAGACGTGGAGTTTTTTTTTTTGCTTCCCATTTAACTTCTCGACCTGGATAGGTATTTGTTCTTCAATGGTGCCTTCAATTTGTGAATCTCCCAACGACATCTCATCAAGAATTGTATCAAAAAAACAATTATCACTAGAGTATGAATTCATTCCTGAAAAACAAGTTCAAACCATTTCACTTCCGACATTAACATGTAGACCAAAGTATGAGTTATCCTTTCAACATGTTTCATTGACCAAGACTGCACGCCAAATTCCAAAACATGGTTATAGACTTTTATTTGTCAAGATAAAGTGGCAAAGATTAATATACTTTACAGCAAACTCGAACTCTTACAGTAAAGTATTTCTTTATACAAATAAATAAATATAAGAGCACAAACTATCATATGAGAATGCCTTGAGAGATACATAAAAGTAAAAAAGAGAAAAGAGACGGGCCTGAAAGATCACTACAAAGAAATACTCTATAGCATTATTTTTAACAGCAATTATCCAACCAAAAAGGGTTGTGTCCTTTGCTGAAAGCAAAACCACACACCCTTTCAAATCCAACAATTCAATTATTCAAAGAGGATGTTGTTTTTGTGAAAACAGAAAGCAACCAGAAAACAAGTAAAACAAAGAAGAATAGAAGAAAATCATCAGTATGATGACCACCCATCACCAAATCATATGAATCCATTTAATTCACATAACAGAAACAAATATGAACCCGTTTCATTCACCTAATATACCAATCTGATAATCAATAGAATGAAATTAAACTAACTAACCATTACCTAAAACCTAACAAAATTGGGTAATTAATCAATGATAGAACTAAGCAAAATCTTGCAATTTATAAGAAGAATCGAGCCAAGGAGAAATCGAACCAGATAACAAATATATAGATCGATGAGTCTAAAGACCAGAACATATTCAAAGTGCAGCAGAGAGACGAAAAAAAGTAGAGTTACCAAAATGGAACTCTTTTTAACAAGCTCGACATGGAGAGCAAGAATACATACTCGACAAAAGGTCGACAACGAACGGCGAAGGTCGATCATGTCGGAGAAGTTCAAAGAGAACATCGATGAGAGAGGCGTGGTTTCTATCGTACGCGAGAGAAATAATGATACATAATGCTATAGTGGAAATAAAGACCCGTAAGCTGCTTCTTTGCTCACTGCGATTGCGATGTATTATATTATTACTCTAAAGCTCAGGGCAAAGAATTCCCCGGCTCTTTTGAATGTGAATATTGAGTGAAATCCCTTAGTCTAAAAGTCTTCCTTGGCTAGTGTGAATCCTCCTCTAAAGAGGAGTGAGGTGTCCCACGGGCGTAATAACAGTTTTTTTCTAGGCGACTTCCTGAAACTGAAAGGAACCTAGATGTGGGTAACCACTGTAGCAATTCTTTATAATAGGGGAAATTTAGGGAATCTGATGCAATAGTAGTTTTTGACAAATTCTCTATAATTGTTCCCTATTTTACAGACAGACCCATGTTTAGGTAATCTGATGTGGATGCTCTTGGGGAGGTAGCAGACGAGGAAACAGACAAAGGGCTGTGGAACAAGCTAGAAAACTTGTATATGATGAAGTCTCTCACGAATCGGTTGTATCTCAAGCAACAGTTGTATACTTTCAAGATGGACTCAGGTATGTCAATTCAACAACACCTTGATAATTTTAATCGAATTATCATGGATCAGAAGAACGTTGAAGTCAAGGTTGACGAGGAGGACCAAACTCTTATTCTTTTGTGTTCACTACTAGCTTCGTATGAATCGTTTATTAATTCTATGATATATGGACAGGATTCAATCTCTTTGGTCGATGTCAAGGCATCTTTGAACTCGAAAGAGTTAAGAACCAAGTTGAATGGTGAGGATAGTGATGATCAGGCAGTTGTTTTGTTGGCTAAGGGCAAGAACGATTCAGGGAAAGGCCACGGTAAACTAAAGAAGAGTGTTCAATGTTATTATTGTCATCAGTTTGAGCACTTCAAGTCAGAGTGTCCAAAGCTCAAAGATCATGGGAAGACATATCCAAAGGCCAATATAGGTGATGCAAATTTTGATGAAGATTCAACTTTTGCTTTATTTGTTACAGTGCCACAGGTTCGTTCCAAGGAGGAGTGAATTTTAGATTTGGGTTGCACCTATCACGTGTCTCCTAATAGGGATGCGTTTACTACCTATGATTCAGTCAAATATGACACAGTTTTGGTGGGTAACGGTACTTCCTACAAGATTATTGGGAAAGGCTCAGTTTGGATCCGATTGAAAAGTTGAGCTATTAGAACTTTGACAGGTGTCTATCATGTACTAGATTTAAAGAAGAATTTGGTGTCTTTGAGTATGTTGGATTACAAAGGCTCTAGGTTCTCCTCAAAAGGTGGAGTTTTGAAGGTGAGCAATGGATCAGTGACAATAATGACGGGGAAGATGATTGGTGGTATGTATGTTCTTCAAGGTGGTACCGGTGTTTCGGGGTCTCAGAAGCAAGTGGAGCTTCAGATGAGAAAATCAGGTGGAGTGTAGGTTGGTACTCCAGTTCGGTCTGTGGCAGAGAATTCTCATAGAAGACAGAGTGGTCGTTCTCTGATAAGAAGCACAGTTTCTGGAGCACTTATTAAGGCGGAGAATATGGGGGTTCCATGTTCCAGAGTTTTCAAAGCAAGTGAGACTGGTTGATAGACTTCTAGTGCATCAGTTGATGTTATGGAACTGGCAGTCAAGTTCAAAGAGAGTTTGGACTTGGCCGGAGTTAATCTCTAAAGTGTGAGATTTTTGTTGGAGAAGACAACTGAAGGAAGAATGTTCACAAGGTTGAAGAATATTTTAGGATAGCGTGCTATTTAGTTTTGTGTTTGCTGTGTTTAACTTTGATCCAAGGTGGAGATTTGTGGAAGATGGCTCAAAGCTAAATTGGTAATTGAAATACAAAACCAATTAGGACTCTTATTGGGCTTTGAAAAGGAAGTTCGAATACGTTTAGTATTAGGGTTTCTTCTTTCTTTGGGATTGTTTAGCCTATAAAAGTCAATGTTCATGTAACTTTTAGGGAGGCCACAATGGGAAGGTTTTTTTGTTTGTGAGAGTTAGAGTTGTCCCTAGAGATTTGGGTTTGTTCTTGAGTTCAAGAGCTCATCTCTTTTTTTGTAATCTTCGTCATATTAGTGGAATTCTTCGTTGTTCTTCGCTCGAGGAGAAGGCAAGTTATGCCGAACCTCGTTAAACCTTGTGGAAGATGGCTCAAAGTTAAATTGATAATTGAAATACAAAACCAATTAGGACTCTTATTGGGCGTTGAGAGGGAAGTCCGAATACGTTTAGTATTAGGGTCTCTTCTTTCTTTGGGATTGTTTAGCTTATAAAAGTCAATGTTCACGTAACTTTTAGGGAGACCACAATTGGAGGTTTTTTTTTTGTTTGTGAGAGTTAGAGTTGTCCTTAGAGATTTAGGTTAGTTCTTAAGTTCAAGAACTCATCTCTTTTTTTGTAATTTTCATCATATTAGTGGAATTCTTCGTTATTCTTCGTTACGACTACCCAATTTAAACCAGCAATCAATCACATAAAAAGCACCAAAAGATTAAGAACTACAAAAAATACCTTAAACAATTCAACTTTGCATCTACCATTCAAAGGTTAGAGACTAGATAAAGACATTAGCCACTCATAATTTTGTGATAAACAATAATTTTATTGATTAAAATCAGTGCTTATACAAGAATCAATGTGAGAAGAAACCAGAAAAATCTATGAAAGCTTGAGAGAAAATTGTTTTACTATTGTAGGGGTAACTACGAAAGTAACGATGCAAGTAACAAAGTCTTGAGAATAACCCTCGAACTACGATTATAAACTCTCTCCTAACTCTAAAAAAATCCTATCTATCCTTACAAAATCGAGTCCTATAGGCTACATATTTTATTTTCCAAGTTTCTTTAAATATTGTTCATGGTTCTGTTGCTCGTGACACTCCGTCAGACAAGCATATGAGGTTGTTCGAAAGGCCTTCTAAAATCTACCTCCAAAACATGTTTATTCGTCCAAATGGATGTTCTTCTCATCCGGACGACATATTCATCCATCTAGATGGCCTCTTCTTCCATCTTAATTCTAGACTTGTTAAGTTTCATCTGTCCAGATGAGCTTTGTTGGTGTCCGGACGAGAGTATCTTCTAGTCACTTGATAGTTGTAATAAGTGCCCCAAAAATAGCCATTTTGCTCCCCTTTTTTACAAAACCAATGAGAAACATTTGTAAGAGTAAAATTATACAAAAACACACACAATGCATTAGCTAGATACTAAAACACCCTCGTTAAAAGGCATTGGAACCTCAATTTAGAGGTTCTATCAACAGCTAAAATGGAAGATGTGGATAATGGCGTCAGTAGAATCAAAAGAAAGAAAGAACTTAGCAGCTTTGGCTTTGTTAACCTTTGGGGCAAATGAGAAAACACCATTACAGAAGGTCTGTAATTCCAAACTATAGAGGCCTGTTCAGCTATTTTCGAACAACAAAATAGGTGCTGAAAAATAACTCAATTTAATCCTTGCAACTAAAAAAAAGGTTGTTGAGTATAGTGAGAAGCAAGGGTATCTCCCGCAGATGATTGGAATGTAATTGCAAGTCAAATCTAATTGTGATTCGAGCTAAACAGTATTGTGACTCGAGCTACACGACTAACTTAGAATAATCAATAAGAAGTAGGAAACGTTTTTGATTCTTATAAGAGAAAGAGTCAAGGGAAAGCTATCCACCACTAACAATCATGTACTGCTGCAATCTTCAACTGTAATTCTTGATTCACGAATGATGATGTTTAAGATAAAACAATGGCGTGTTGATTTTACCATATTGCTCTCTCTTAATTAGTATGTCAAGTGCATGGCATGTACTTCTTAACTTAGTTCTTAAGATGCAATCTAGAATGACATGTTCATAGATTCAACACTCAAGAATCATTAAGCACAAAGAAAGCAAACATCACTAAATTCACAAGATGTGGCATGCATCTTACATAACCTAGAAATCAATTCACATGAATATGAGCTATCTTATTCATTGGCTACTTGAGACTTTATGAAGATATGGGCGATCAATCATATTGTCCTAGCAATAGAATTCTAAGACATGCATCTAAGCGTGCACTCAAAGAAACATATCTCAGATTTCGTCAACAAGTAATATAGTGAAAAGATTTTCATTCGATATCAAGAAATAAGATTAAAGATTAACGAAGCATCAATACAATCATGTTCGGGCTTCAACCAGCCCCTTAACTGAAGGAAAACTAGCCACTCATCATCTGTTTTGAACACTAAAACACAAAAGAGAAAGAGACAACCAAGTAGTAGATCTCCGCTTGCTTGCTGCCGATTTCACCTTCTCTTTGCGTCCTCCGTTCGTTCTTTCCTCCGTCCGTGTGTTCTTCGATGACTTTTACATCCCTTTTATAGTTTCACAATAGGGCACGACTGAGACTTTTGAGACAAAATAGGAATTAAGTCCAATTACCATAAGGAAGTGATTCTCCAAATTGATACAGAACTCGACTTTCGATACACTTCTCCTTATGGAAACTGAACTTAATTGACTGAGAGAGTTGTCATTGACTTCTAACACATGATTCGAGTGCCCCGTAATCTCCCAAGATTTGTTCCGTGTCTTGAGTACCAAGAATAGTAACTTGAGATATCAAATCTTCTAATTCCGTATATAATTTCTGCACTGAACCACTGATGCTAAAACTGATGCAACTTCCTCTAGGGAACTCCAAATCACGAACCGTAAAATTCTATGGAAACTAGACTTCTAGATCTTTCCAACGGTATATCACTCGTTGTCCAATTCCTCCTGACCACGTCCAGTTTATTCCGTGAAATTGACGAATCTGTTTAGGAACCTGACTTGGCTTCAAAATTGTGAACATATTCATCTTTTCTTATTTCACCATATTTTTGCCTCTTTAGCTCTCAATTACCATTAGGGACGTATTCCTTCAAAACTTACACAAAACACATCAAAACAACCAATTTCACAAAGGAAACTAGTGCAAAGTATAGGAATAAGGGATGTAAAATGTGCATAAATATGTGTTATCAAGGCCAATCGACCAATAGGATTGATCGACCCATTGCCCAGATGTTTATAAAGCTCGGCCAGTACTAGACATGGACCTCCCTCTTGGAGTTGATGCAAGGAATGGCTGGCACCTGAAAAGGGAGCAACCTAATGTTAGAAAAGGATAGAATTGCCATCCTGGTGGATTGGCCAATTTAGGAAGCAACGTAAAGGAGGCCGGTCTGGCACATCCGTCGAACTCCCAATCATGGCCACGAATCAAGAAGAACTCTTTTTCCTAATGTTTGGATGAAATAGGCAGACAATGGATAAGAGGCAACATTTTCTCTCGAGGAAAGAGATGGTACTTCCCCTCTAGACCACTACTCTTGGGAAAGTAGACTCTCTCAAGATCGATCGGTTTAACGCTGAACCCGAACGCCCTACTCAAGTAGTCGACCTCGTTGACTATCCTGAAGAAATTGGAGTTACATTGATGAGGAACAAGTTGGAAGAATCTCAATACTTCTTTGAAGAAATCAGAGAGGGGGAACCTAACCCCTCATTCTATGACCTTAATTAGAGAAAACTTTACCCAAACATCGCACTCAAAAGGAAAATTATAGGTGGAAGCCCACTCCTTATGCACCTCAATACTACTTACATGAGCCGCAAATAAACCCATGAATTGACATTCGCAATGTCAAAATAACTTACAAGATGAAAAAATAATGGCACAGACGTTCAAAAAGGATTATGAAGTTAAATAGTGGATCAGCCGATATATAAAATAAATAGCGTTGAAGGTAAGGAAAATTGGTTATGAAATGAATCGGCAAAATTGAGGCTCCTTTTATTTAGTGGATCGGCCGAAATCAAGGCAAAGTGATTTTTGTTTATTTCAACAAAAACAAAAGGCGTTTATTATTTGTTTATTTCACATAGGTAAAGATCAAGGAAGGCGATCAGTAGTCCTTAACATGAGATAATCTATAATCTCCTTAGGCTATATAACGAGTAGATCAGCCAAGGACGCAAAACAAGGCTCACCCCAGACAAATCTGAACCAAGCCTAGGGGCAATTGTAGAGGAATATATTATTTGGACCAATTGAATTACGACACATGTCATGCAAGTAAGGAGTAGAACGTGGGATTAATTGCATGATCCCACATCCAAGGTAGAGATCTGATGCATTTTGTAGTTGTGAGGCCCAAGGTGGATTACTCCAAGTAGCAAGAAAGCCCAAAGAGCCTAGTAGCAAGAAAGCCCATTGCTTCTCTATGATGAAGATTGCATAAGAGAATGGTTGGTGGACATTGTAGATTTGGATATTTTGATAAAAGTTTAGGTTTTCTTAGTTTGTTCCCTTTCTTTGTTTCTCTACGCTAGTTTAGACGAGTTCAATCGGTGTCGGGGTTCCTCCCCTTAAACTTGTAATTCTCTTCCTATCTTGATTGTGTAAGCACCCTTGTATTGTATTTATATGTAATAGGAACCATGGATAGGTTGGTGTTTGCTGGAGATTAAATATAGATATGGGTTTTGGTTTAACTGTGGCACATTAGTCTCAATGATGGTGTTTGGTCGTTTTGGTTTAACTGTGGCACATTAGTCTCAATGATGGTGTTTGGTCCTGGTGTTGTGGAGTAGGATCCTTGGTTGTCTTTCATTTGTGCACAAATCTTACTGTTAGTTTTGTTAGAGATGCACATAATGTGTTCGACGGATGGTCTACCCTCGTAATCTGCATCAGTATTGGCCAAGGCAAGGGATGGCCAGTCCAATCTAAACCCTAATATCATGGAGTAAATCTCGCAATTAGTTATGAAGGGAATAATAAATCGCTTGATTTAAGGAGAACAACTATACCATAAATAGTAGAAGGAAACTCAAGGTGAGGGGACTCTTTTGATTACCAAAAACACTCTCTCTTCTGACTTGAGCATCGAAGCATCCACGGCCACCAACGTGGTCGTCGAACCTTTTAACTTGTTCTTGTGCATGTGATTAGAGTTTGGAGAGAAGCTTTTTATACTTGGTGAAAAGATTCAAGCTTGAGGGTCTATATTGCATTTGGGCCTAAGAAAGTAAAATTCTTGTTCCACACCAGCCCTTTCTTTTTGTGTTTTCCTTTGAGCGATCCCACACTTGAAAGTTAGAAAAAGAAAATGATGAAAATGAGTTTTGAGTTGGGAAGTTATCCCACATCGGAAGAAAACATAGGAAATGATTGCCTATAAAATTAGCTACCATATACGACCTATACCAATTAAGCTTACAGCTTGTTGATGTGTAGGAATAAGGGCCGCTAATCCGTGCGGGCCTCACGAGTTGTGGTTAATTCCACGGCCTTTTCGTTTTATGCGGACTTTATACCTAAATGGGATGACAACAAACATGGCACTTATTCAATAAAAAAAATAGATTCAAGCCAGTACAACTTACAGGCCGAGTCGGTTTTAATAATACCACTTTAAAGATGCCTCACCACTGGCGGAGCAACATTATACTCAAGATGGGCTCAAGCCCACTCTGAATTTTTATTAAAAAAATTAATTTATATATATATATAATCAGTTGTGGAGCCATACTGGACTTAGGATGAGCTCAAGCCCACTCCAAACTTTATAAAAATAATTTTACTACATATGTTTATAATGTAATACAAACTATACATCTTATTAAAAATACATGTAATTATCCAAAATACTTATATTTTTTTAATAACTATAACGATATATGGTTAATAGAGAAATTACAATTATTAATTGACACACACTTATACAAGAGAACAAATATTGATTGATACACACTTATACATGATGATAAATGAATGATGATATTTACTCAACGAAAAACAGTCTAGCAAAACTTAAATGATTATTTTTTATCTATAACATTTAATATTTTAATTTATCATATAATTTAATGACTAGGTAGATATTTACTAAATTTATTGGCTATATTTCTCTTTATTTTTTCTCAATCACTTTTTAGTAAATAGCTCATAAAAAATTTCCAGGAGCTGTCTTTGACCTATCTCCTATAAATTCCTAGTTACGCCACTGATCAAGCCCCCTCAATCTATTTTCTAGATTGCTCTCTCTAAAATCACTTTCTAAAAATTGGTTATACACATGTCACATATGCATTTTAACTCTCTTTAAATTATCTCTATAAATTGGTCATACTACAAATACTATCTAAACTAAAAGTCCTACAACGATACTTTGAAACCCTTTCTAAAAATGAGTCTCACTATAATATAATATAATAAAACACATCTTTCTCAATTTCTATTAAAAATTACTCATGTAATTTCTCACAACAACAATAAAGAATCATAAGAATCATTGCTTATTGGAACCCACAAGAATTTAGCCATACTCTCCAAACACCTCTCTACAATTAGAGCATTTACAGTGGACACTTGAAAAACAAGATTTCAAGCGTCCACTGGTTTGTACTTGGATTGATTTGTTCGATCTTCGTTGTTTAGTTTAATTGGTTTTGATTAAGGCTTTTATATCTCCACAAACATATAATCGAATTGGGTAAACTTTTAATCTTTTTAGTCTAATTGGGTCAAGTTTTAGGGCTTTGTGGGGGCTTATTCTTGGTGATAATTAGGTCTTATTCTTATATCAGTCTTACATATTTTCTTTGGCTTCTTCTTGTTTTGTGTTAATTTGTCGTTCGTGCTTTCGTGTTTGATTGTATTGAGAGTATAGTAGTTTATTATATGCTAATGATGGATTCATAAGAAAATGGATTATATCTGTCACAGTCATTTGTGCAATCATGAGAGCATCATCCTCCCGATCGATAGGACTGCCATAAGTAAGAACTCCTATTGATGAGAAACCAAGCCTCCCTACACAATCATGTTTCAATATGAAATATGGTTCTCGCTCTTCTAAGTCATGTTGGATCTTATGAAGCAACTCTCTCCGCATTCAGAACCTGCAACAAAACATGCATGGTGAGAAGATACAATTAGGTGTGAAATACTTCTTTACCATATCATCATGTGCTTTCGCACGATTTCGATTAATGAATGTTCGTTTACATACTCTTGGAGGCTCGGGCTCTTCCAATTATTCGACAACTTGCTCCACCATGGCTATCTCTTCTAGTTCTTGCTACTGTAAGCTGACATATTGCTCTATAAATTGCATTTCATGGGGCCAAATGGAAGGACCAGACATTAGATGAGAAGTCGGATTGCAACTTTCACAATTTTGTTTGAATATGTTGATGATGCTCACAAAGAAATTCCATGATGCTCCCGATAAATCTGAACCTCAACCCCAAAACCGAATCGTATACTGCAATAGCCACAATCACACCCACATGCATGCAGAACAACCTGGACGGAAAGAACACAACCAGCTTCTTGTAGAACCAATTTCTATTTCAAGATAGACCTACCTCACTTTGATACAATCACAGAACATATGAAGCATTCAATGCTTTTCTTTACAAGCCTAAAATTATATAACTTCCTTCTTACATGAAGCCATACTTGGTAACAAAATGTGGCTTGCTATAGACATAAATGTGGTGGTTAAACAATCCACTTGCCTTTAGTGTGGCGCTTGGTTGAATTTTTACAAATGATAGCAAATTGGTATAAATGATAGTTAAAATTTTATGTGGTGGTTAGTTGAAATCTTGCAAATGAGAGGGAAATTGTATAAATGGTCGTTAAAATGATAGTTGTATTTAAAGTGCTTGTGATTTTGTAGCAGTCTAGGGTATACTCATGAGAATTTTAGTGATGCTCAAAAATCAAGGTAATATGGGAGTATTTGAAACTAGATCACCATTGGAGATGCTCTTAGCGAGATGTTTGGAGAGTGCACACTTATCAAAAATTTGGACCTACGATTTAGAGAGGAGCATTGCACCTTTAGATGTTATTCCATCTTCAAGTAATAAATATGCATCCCTCTGTGGATGCTCTAAGTCAATTTTACCGTTACTTTCATAATATTACTCTCCAACTTTCACTGTAATTGCATACATGGGTTTATAACCTAATGTCTTTAAAGTTTTGAGTTTTATATGAGTATCAAAGCTATATATAAGCTTACGAGTGCTTACAGGTGTGCGTAGTTCCTCTATGATCATGTCTTACCAACAATTGGTATCCAAATAATGGTGAAGACTTGTCATTATTTGTTGGGTGATGGTACAATCCCATGTCAGGGGTCACCCATAAAACCAATATCATTTGGCTTGCATACATTAGAGTCAAAGTTAACTTATATATATGTGTATTAAATGAGACATGAAAAAAACAAATACAATCACTTAAATATTAAGCATGTGTCTCTTTTGTAAAATAAGGCAATGAATGGATGGTGGTGACAAGAAATGCAATAATGCATGGTGGAGCCAATTAAGCATAGGTAGCTAGCATATCAAGAAAAGCATGGGCAGCTAATTCAATCAAGATTGTAATATTTTGATTGAATTTTGTGACGAAATCGTGATCTACGAACTTGGTGACACCAACGACAAACATAAACAATAACCCATAAAAATCAATAACCTATCATTCACCAGATGACACCGACAATCAAACAAGAACAATCGATCGTCATGTTCAACCAGCGAGCCTCCTTCGCTCCGATATCATGTTACTTCAAAGAGTAAGAGAGTTAGGATTTCAGTCGTATATTCTTCATATTGCCAATACATATATGAGTACATACATATAAGGGTCTTAGTAAAGATCTACAATGACCAAACTGCCCTTATTTACACTAACACTTATGTTATACCTGTAATTACATTGTTTTCAAAAATTATGTAATTACAAAAAGAACAATGACACGATGGATTATGTAATACAATTGATCAATTATAGTTGCTCGTAAATGATATATATGTTAAACTATCAAATTTCAATGTTTTAAAAAAACAATGGGATTTATCATGCTATACAAATAATTATATTGTTTTCCAAAAACAATGTAATTTAAGTAAGAACATAGAAAATAAGGATTTATGAGTCTTTGAAATGTGAATTTAGTCTAAATTCCCATTACAATACCTAATTTTATTTTTTTTGAAAAAGAATGTATTTTCATGATTTTTTATTATAGCATATTGTTATTACAGAATTTTTTAGTGTTCCAGATTGTTATTACATTGTTTTCAAAAACAACATTATTTTTTATGTACTTTGATTGGAGGAGGAAGTACGGGAGAACGCCTTCCACTCATTCCTCGAATTTTCAACTAACGGTACCAAATGTCTAGGCATTAAGGAAGCCTCTTCCCAAATAACCTTATTTCGGTTAAATCAGAGAAACCAAAAGGTTGTTGCCACTAAAGTCATCTCTTCCTCTACATATGTTGTAACTACTTGTCTAAACACCTCCACGAAAGACCCATTTGTGAAACTATTCATTCTAGCAGATATACCCAAACCCATCCAGCACTCTTTAGCCAATACACATTTCAACAAGCCATGTTCCAAAGTTTCATTTGTTGTATCACATACCGCACACATAGAGGTCACATGAACCCCCCTTCTCACAAGACCCACCCAGGTTGGCAAACTATTTCTGTAGGCTCTCTAAATCAACATTTTAGTATTGTTTTGAATAGGTAACCCCCACACCTTGGACCATACATTTTTGTCCATAGCAGGTGAACCAACCACCTCGTCTCCCATACCTTTAGCAACATAATAAGCACTCCGAACAGAGAAACAACCAGACTTTGAGGGGGCCCATATAGCAACATCCATTGGCGAAGAAGTAGACAAAGGGATCATAAGGATACTTTCTGCTTCAGTAGGATGAAATATGGACCTCACCAGCCTAACATTCCATCCCTCTCTATCGACATCATCAGATCTCGTCCCCTTGCAATTTGCGGGAGAAAGCGACAAGGAGATACAACCATACCGTTAGTGTTCTCCAGCAACCATCTATCTCCCCAAATGCTAATGCTGCATCCATTACCCACCCTCCATTTCAATCCCTTAACCAATATCTCCCTACTCATTAAAAAGTTCCTCCACAAAAAAACTACAGGACTGTCTTGGTTGGGCATTTAAAAATAATCCCGATGAAAAATATTTGGCCTTCAATACCCGAGCTACAAGAGAAGTCGAATTATGAATCAGTCGCCAACCCTATTTTGCCAATAATGCAAGATTGAAGCTTTGCAAGTCTCTAAAGCCCATGCCTCCATCAGATTTTGCTGCACACATCTCTCTCCAATTCACACAATGAATAGACCTCTTGTCCTCTTTACCCTACCAAAATCTCGGGATAATTTTATTAAATTCATCATAAACTACCTTGGGAATACTGAAACATCTCATGACAAAAGTTGGAATCGCCTAAATAACTGATTTAATCAACACCTCCTTCCTAGCTCTGGATAGATTTTTATGCCACCAACCCTTCACTTTCTGCCACATTCATTGTTTAAGATAATCAAACAAATTATGTTTTAACCAACCAAACAAGAGTGGAACCCCAAGATACATATCAGTCTGCATAATATATCGTACCCCAAGAGACTAAGAAATCTTCGATCTGATATCTTGTCCATGTTTTAGTATTTGGACAAACTTACATATAAATAATAAAATAAAATAACATAAACAATATTGAAGATACTGCACTGCTAAGAATAAGATGCTTAACGTAGATCAAAGATTTAATGTGTGTTTTTTTCTATTTAGTCTTTGTTATTCGATGTAGACCATTGGAGCCTGACAATATCCGGTATAATATGATGTCGTCCACGAGTGTTCAACAATGGCCGTTTTTAGTGTTTGTGTACTTCTATTTATCCTTGTTTTTTGTTTAGTTCTCTTGGTTGTACTCATCTTTATAGTGGCTCGAGTGTCAACTGACCTCAATTACCTAATTTATTGTGTGACTCGTCACCTGTTCAAAAAAAAAAGGAAAATTAGATGCTTATTTCGAAACAAATGATGGATTATCGTACATTAATGTCCTCCCAACGGAGAAACAGGCATACTGTGTAAAGTAGAAAATGGAGTACTTAATAGATAAGACACATCTTATGCAATTGCGAATGCCATGTCCATACAAAGGGTCACTAAAAATCCTAGCATTAAAGAATAACCAATGGGTACAGCTTACTGCAGTACTTATGGTGCATAAGCAACGCTGACCTGCAAATGCTTTTTGCTGGTTTAATGAATTTGTCGAATAAAACTGTGAATTTAGTTTGAAGACAACCCCTAAGTGGGAATCTACGTAGTCAATCTCTACAATGTATATTAAATAAATGGATAAGTAGTTCAAATATTACAAGGCTTTAGCCCTGCAGGAAACAAGTATACATCACATATGGCACCATTGAGCTTTCATCCAGCCAGCTCACTTATCGGTGGACGATCCATAACATTGGATGCAGCCATTGCATTTCTTTGCAATACTGGGTCTATATCAGGCAACTTTGGAATCTGAGCCAATAGATCAATTGTTCGGCGTAAGAGGCGAGCTAGATCTCCCTCATCCATTGCACAATCCATCATCATTTCCTTCCAAGTTAGCCCTGATGCCCAGGCTTCAACCATACCTGAAAACTGGCTATCGAGGCAACAAGGTATCTCCACACCATGTTTATCTTGAAGTTGTATAAAGGAACTTCTTTGCTCATCCAAGAAGCTAACAACATTTGTTACTGTGGTGGAAGGTTCATAAATGTAGCTATTGTTTTTTGAAGGACGAACCTTGATCCCTTCGGAAACTATACTCGCACAGACAGCAGCAAGTTGTGCAGGTTTGAGATCAAGCAAGATTTTGCTTCGAAGAACCATCGCAAGCCATAGTTCATTTTCTCCTCGAATTGCACCTGCAGTTTCACCAAGAGGAAATATTACTTGTGTATTGATGTCCAATGCCCTAGCTTCAAGTATGACGTTGCTTATCTGCAAAAATTCTTTCCAACCAGAGGGTTCAATTTGCTCTATCCTATTTTTCAAACGATTTGATCTAATCTTCAGGTGTTTAATCTTTTCCTCGGTGAATCTTTTCATGTCTACAATCTTCTTATATTCTTTAAATCCTTCCGTGCGCGATATCCTTTTCTTTAAGCGAGAAACTTTACTTCTTTGCTCCTTGTGACGTTCTACAGCATCATGATGTGCTTCTGACATATGTAAAACCTCATCTGTATCAGAAAGACTATTTAACACTGGTACATTTAAACTCCAAGACCATGTCTCTAGAGATCCTTCCATGCACCACAAACCACCAAATTCTGAATCGGCAAGCTTTTCCCATTGCATGTCCCCATTATCAAGAAGCATTCTCATCATTTCCCGAGGTGATGCATCCCCTTGAGCTAAAGCAGTATCAGGTAAGCCTGTCCTGTAAACAGATTTAATCCACTTTTGTGCAAACAAATACCACGAGTTATCTGAACCAAGAGCCACATGATAGCATGCCTCAATATCTTCACTGATCTCAAATTCACCAGCAACTGCCCCAGCTCCTGCTATATTTAGTGCAAAGGAATCATTGGCAGAAACCATGTTTTTAAGTTTAGAACCATCAAGTGAGTCAACGTCACCCAAATAAACCACTGGGACTAAATCCTCAACTCCTTCAGAATCTTTGTACTGCAAGCACAGAAAAGGAAGGTGTCCATTTTTTAGTTCCTTTAATAGAAGTCCCAAAGCAGTGATTTTCACTAATTCCATTGACCTCCGCAGTTCAGTCCTACGGCGTTTCTCTCTCCTTAGTTCTTCCTGCAAATTTACCATTTCATTATATGCAACCTCTGACAAAAGTTGTCGGCTCTTTCTGTCTATGGCGTCATCACTAATATCTGAACTCAGAAATTCTATCTCCTCCAGTATTTTTGTAAGCTCTTCTTTTGCAGCGAGCATTACATTGCTGCCAACATAGTTCCCAAAACTCTGCTCGATTAATTTTCTAGCCTCTTCCAAAGTTCGCCCAGCTCGTAAAGCTTCTGATTCATTTGAGCTGCGAGTAACTTTGGCACCTCCAAGAAGATTTAGCACCATTCCATAGGAGGCAGTAAACTGAGATACAAGAGGTTCAACTCCAGCAAATAAAACCTTACAAGACTCTTCAGCGCCTTCATATGGAGTTTGAACCAGGACCACGTGACCCCTTTCATCAATGCCTCTACGACCAGCACGTCCAGCCATTTGAAGCAGCTCGTTGGGGCTAAGAGTAATGCGCCCATTATTAGTCCTTTTGGTAAGAGATGAAATAACAGCTGTCCTAGCAGGCATGTTGATTCCCGCAGCAAGCGTTTCTGTAGCAAAGACGACCTTGACAAGTCCTCGTTGAAAGAGCTCTTCAATAAATGATTTCCACAGAGGCAAGCAGCCAGCATGATGTGCAGCCACCCCTCTAAGGAGTCCTTTTACAGCAGTTTCCCTAACAGCATCAGGATACTGAACACGAAACCTCTTTAATGCCAATTCGACTTCACTCATCTCACA
This sequence comes from Tripterygium wilfordii, assembly GCF_013401445.1. Classification (NCBI taxonomy): domain Eukaryota; kingdom Viridiplantae; phylum Streptophyta; class Magnoliopsida; order Celastrales; family Celastraceae; genus Tripterygium; species Tripterygium wilfordii. The sequence goes on along the minus strand of NC_052237.1, from coordinate 7,426,182 downwards.
ATCATCTAAGAGCCTGCAATCTTCCACATACTGGACAGACGCATCACATCCCCTCCTGTTAAAGATAAACCAAATTGCTGGTAGCATATCTCTTTCTCTAAGATGACATAGTGTATCAATAACTTGAGGAACCTGAAGGTCGTAATTACTGTAAATTATTAGTTCTAATTTTATACTGTAGGCGGGTTACAAGAAACCGTGATAAAAGATTCAAATCACTCAGAGCATACCTTAGAACGACGGATTGAGTTTATATCATTCTTTGAGAGAGGTTGTCCAGGCACACCGGCCATACTAATATGGCTCACTTCAGTTCCATGTTTTTTCAGTTTCCTTCTTCTAGAGCCATGATCGTTGTGTGTTCTAACTCCCGAAGCAGAAAGTTGTAAGTAGTTGAGCGACAGCTTCCTGTTTCAGGATACAGATACAAAATTGTTAATGTCACCAAAGATGCCTCAACAATAGAAACAACAAACTTATTTAAAAATCTACACAATTGTTCAGGAGATTTGAAGAGAAATCCCAACCCCCCACGTGCGGGTGGGGGGCCGGGCACATTGTACAAAGCGGTACTGCCTGTAGGATAAGTAGAAACAAGTGCAGAATATTAGCTGTTAAGAGTTAAGACAAAAAAAAAAAAAAAAAAGGGAATGCTATAGAAAAGCTATATAATGGTAGGGATGAACAAAGCTTAGGTGATTCGCTGATGTAGAGAAGAAAATTTTTGGACTAACAAAAAAAAAAAAAAAATAAGGATCTAAATCACATTAAATGCATCAAAGACGTGGATAGTGAAGTCACAGCTAAGGATATATAGAAATGACGGAGTGGTTGAGAAGCTATTACGACAAGCTATTCAATAAAGACCGTGGAGGAGGCATAGGGAAACTCCAAGTTTCTCCTGAGGATAGGAACTCTTGGAATGAAGATGTATAAGGAGAGTTGAAGTTGGAAAAGATGAAAGGAATTAAAGCAATAGGACCTGATAGAATCCTTACTGAGTTTCTATCGACAAGGCTTATGGAAGGGTGCCTAGGGAGGTGATGTACAGGGTCCAAGAGAAGAGAGGTGCTCGATTAGCTACATTAATATGACTTATGGATATGACGAAGAAGCAGTAGCTAAAATGTCAGAACTTAGAACAGAAGAGCTACAGAGGAATTTCACATCATGATATATGGACATCAAGGATCGGCGTTGAGCTCTATCTTGGATGTGCATGAGCTTACAAGACAACCAGGATGGGATCTCTCGAGTATATGTTTACAGATGATGTTGACTCGTGGATGAGACAATATCATCAGTTAATTCGAAGTTAGAAGCATGGAGTCATGCCATAGCATCCAGGTGATTTAGAATTAGTAGGAGTATAACCAATTAAAGATTATGACTCTTGACCTCGTGCTAGTCACTCCCTAGAATTATGACAGGGGTAAGGTTCAAGTCCTCCCTTGCGCTAAAAACAATTAATATTAGAAACAACATTATTTAGCAAAAGAAAAATAAGGAAAAAAATCCAATCTACCGGAATCAAAATGTTCTCTTATAGTAGAATTATCATCATCATCATCATCCGAGCCTTGTCCCAAATTATTTGGAATCGGTTAGATTAGTCAATTAGAGAAATCAATAACTATGAGAATCCACTACGTGAATTTTTTTTCTGTCATTCATTCATAGCGAAGGTCATATAATGTAGGCGACCAAAATTGTTTGGGAAAAATTCTCTGATGATGGTGATGGTCATAAATTATAATTTGGCTTATCGCCAAATGTCTCTTCTATTACAAAGACCACCCCAAAACTACAAACTCAACTGAATGAAAATCTAAAGGTGACAGAAAAACCTATTCATGTGCGTTCCTTTCTCATTAAGAAGAGGTAGCAAAGCAGTCCTTGTTGAGAAGTGCCAAGTCAAGGGAACAGGACGTCTTGAAGAAGTCACCAATTCTGTTTTACCATGAATCTGATATTATTATGAAAATGAAACAATTAGATGTTTGTATGAGTCCACGGATCAGAAAGAACTTTAGACCATGGCCTGCATGGCTGACTTGCAAAATCAAAAAGAAAAAATAATAATAATTACGACATAATCGACTTTCCATTCAGGCAAAAGAATCATATATAACATGTGTGTCTATGTGCGGTGCATGAGTCCAAATGTTCTTGTGCCCCTAGCATATATTCGCACACCTAAGAAGGTACCATCTAACCTAATATTTTACATTAAGTCATTAACAAGTCATGAATTATAAAAGAAAAGGAATTATGAATTTTACAACACAATAGGTTTTCAATTTCAGGGAAACAGGAAAATCCGAAGTTAAATTCTAGAGGCCCACATAGTGCATATAGAAAACGATAATCAGAGATTGAACAAAAAAAAACTTCATGAATTATGTTGGTGGAAGCAAGTATACATACACAACACAACAATGCTATTGCACATCAGCTGTGACTAAGACTGCTCGCAACAGTGATAGACTAGATCATCCAATAAAGAGCACTACCTGGCCAATCCAACCAGCAAGCTCATCTGAATTTGCGACGGTTGCCGACAAACATATAAGTTGAACCTCTTTTGGGCAATAAATAACCTAAGGATAGTTGACATCAGTGGATTAATACAGCTGTTGTAAAAATAAGGACAAACAAAATACCCTTGACATGAAACAGCACTTACTATCTCCTCCCATACTGTACCCCTAGATATATCGCTTAGATAATGAACTTCATCCAGAACAATCACATCAACATCGAAAAGTCTGCTCCCGGAAGAAACCATGCCAACACTGCATGAGAAGCAAGGAAAACTAACATCAATGATTCCAACAAAAAGCTTAAGTTTTTTTAAAAATAAAAACACTTAAGATTAAGCAATTAATGTCAAAATTCATTGTATGCAAATGACCTTTGGACAGATTAACTGCTTCAAGGGAAGGAATAAAAAATAACGACATTAAACAAAGTTGATTCTCAAATCATCACTATTACTAGTTGGTTTAAGACAACTAAAAAAGTCCCAATCCAACACAGTAGCAATTGCCAAAGTGCGTCCAAGGAAATTCAACATATATGCCTTGAAATCCTAGTGTACAGTTTCCTGACTAATATGGATGTAGGGACATTGCAGCATTACGATTGATTATAATTATGCAGCCTCGATTGAGATTTTTTTAATATCTAAACACTGGCCCGAAGCTCTGCAAACTTCTTAAGCATGTATACTAGAGGCAACGAATATAATCACCTCTTCTCATAATATTGCTTGAACTATCTACGTTGGAAGATTATCTTTTAATCTACTCATTTAATCATATCCAGAATCACATTGCACTATGTATATAGGACCTCAGATTGAATCTTGTTTTGAATAGATAGAAATCCCAAATCCCCCATATAGTCCATGTTTAAAGGTCTAAGTAAATTACCTCTGATACAACATGTTGCGCAAAATCTCCGTAGTCATTATTAAAACCTGAGCATCTTTGTTAACAGCAGAATCTCCAGTGAGAAGACCCACATTCTCATCCCTAAATGTCTCACTGTAAACAGCACATAAAAGAAACAGTCACCACATTTGTCTCACTCTTAACATCGTATCCAGACTCAACATTTAAGAAAGGAACTAAAAATACTGACCGAAACTCTCGAAACTTTTGATTCGATAATGCCTTAAGCGGAGTTGTGTAAAATAATCTCCTTCCCCTAGCCACTGTCGCAATGGCAGCCGCTTCGGCTATCAAAGTCTTTCCACTGCTAGTTGGCGCAGAAACCACCACTGAAGAGCCTCCTAAAAAGGCTTTTATAGCCAAACGCTGCCGAAAAACAACAAATTTACCCGAATTCAATCAGCTGCTTCACAAAACACGGGAAGATTAGCTGAATTTAGGGAGAGAGAAACCTGGAATTTGTCGACGCGAAAATCATAAACGGAAGCAAGCTCGTCCACATCAATGATCCCTTCACCGAACTCTCTGAACTCATTACGAATCCTTTCCACTCTCTGCCACTTGAATGGCTCGTACCGAGTCGCCGTTGCAGGTGATTCTTCCGCAGCCACCGAAATTTCATCCTCATTCTGCTCGATTCCGTCAGAAATTTCTCCATCAATGTCCTCGTATTCGTATTCCTCTGCAGCCACGTCATCATCTTCGTCGTCATCGAAGTCTTCGTCGTCGGAGAGTTGGGGCTCAGCGGAGAAGACTGAGTCTCTGGACTTGTACGAGAGTATCAATGGAGGTGAATTTGTGCGAAGTGATTGGAGGAAGCAAAACCCTAGGTTTTGACGGATCGTGCGGTTATGCGGGAATGAGAAGAAGTGTTTTAGGGTGAAGGAATGTAAAGCAATGGAAGGAGGCAGTGATGAATGGATAGAAGGTGTGGTCATGGCGGGAGGGATTTTGGATATGATGCACGTATTGCTTTTAGTTTTATCGAGTTAATGACGAAATGATCATATGATATTAAAGCATCCACAGTAGTACCTTTTGAGCCACCACTTCAAATCTCTCAATATTTATCACTATTAAGAGCAACTCAATGGAGATTTGATTTCAAGTGTTATATTTTATTTTGATTTTTGTGCATCTCTATATATTTTTAAGAGAACTCTTACAATGGGTACCAATTTTTATACACTTGAAACATAATTATCATAATAACTACCATTTAGCTATGCAAGGGCAAATTTAAAGAATATCAACAACAATAACAGAGCAGTCTACACAACGATTCTTCAACAAATATGATCATAAACGAGAATGATCTTTCACTGAAGAACTTCAGTAATATTAGTCTGAGCTACAAAGTCTCCATACTAAAACATGCTAAAAGGCAAGAAAAGGAGGAGGAGATGCAAAAGTAAAGGGAAAGCAATTCTTGAAAGAAAAAATATAGTAGAATTTCATACTATGCACATGTATATCTAACATTTGTTTAGTGTTTTTTATCCTATAGTAGTAGCCTTGGCATGCATTTTCTAAAGACATGTAACGACAAAAATCCATAAAAAGACAAACTAGCATGTGGGTTGATTTTAAAAGACTTTTGTCATTTGTACCTTTTCCTCATTAAAGTTGATTGATATATTGAACAACCACATTTATTTCATTTGCATCTAATGCATCTTTTGACTACAACCAGCAAAGAGTAACTCGTTTGACATTGATATTGTTGATTTTCAACTTCATCGGGAGCATAGCATGCTTTTTCTGATCATCATCACCACAATACTTGGCATTATCTTGAATATAGAAGTACCACCGATTCATTTAAACTTGCGAAGGTTGCAACAAAACTTCTCATCCAATGTCAGATCCTTATGTTTGGCCTAATGGATGGCAATTTATGGAGTAATATGTCAACATACAGCAACAGGAAATATATGAAGAGGAAATTAGAGAAACTAGTATTGTGCCCATACCTTGACGAAGCGTGATGATGCGATTTTAGTAGCCTTTGGTTTGGATGATGGAGGGGAGCAGCTAATGATCTCTGGAACGATTGTTTGGAAGACGATAATGGCGACGGAAGCAGCCAAACAACGTGAAAGAGAAAGAGATATGCTCACGCGATTAGAAAATAGGGTAAAATTTTTTTTAAAATTTATCAAATACGTGTCCCTTTTGTATCGGCCTTGTGGGGCCAATTTGTATTCACAATAGGGCCTGGAAATCTCAAGTTCGTAGACAATTTCAAGTTAAACTCAATACCAATTTTTAACCCATTGTGGGCTCATAGCACTGGAAATCAACATCTCAAGTTCTTCATTTTCTTGTTTTCAGGGGCCCATTGTACATGATCTAAGTGTTAGATTATTATATATCCATAATAATGAGACTCTTGAGCTGAAGAGGGCGTTTGATCGGGGAGAGAGAAATAAGGTGAACAAGAAAATGAGAAAAATAGAAGAGAGAGAAAAATATGTGATATTCTTTGATTGGTTGTATTTATCTTATTTTTTTTGAAAGACCCACAGGTCATACACACGAAAACTACCCAAATCTCAAACCCCTTTGATGAGAATAGAACCCTGGACCTCAAGGTCCTGGGCAGACAACCTGACCAACCAGGCTATCTCTCATTCTCGTATTTATCACTATTCATTCATTTTAGACACACACTAAATATGAAGTGTGGGGTCAATTTCTACATATTTTGGATTATCAAATATTGCCCATTATGAGCAACTAGCACTACATTTCACCATAAAATTATGATTCAAGCACTCCAAACTCTTGTCATTGTGGATGCCCTTAGTTTTTGGGCTCTACAAACTACAAAAGAACCTTTTTTTTCCATGGAGGCTACAATCGCTAGGCTCAGCTTCTGCTACTCGCTAAACTCATCGAGTGCAATAATCCATAAATCACGCGTACAATGTGTTTATATAAAAACAAAAATGACATGTAGCCCATTAATTTGGTAGTCCATGGGAGCCCAACCGGTTTATTTCATTGATTTAATCAGTGTAATAGATTTATTCCACTCTTTTATCATGGAATTCATTCTCCAAAATTTATTGTTTTAATATAGATTTCATTGTTTTTTCAAGCACAAATTCATTGTTTTAGTTCTGAATACATTGTTTTTGAAATTTTATTGAAAAAACAATGGAGTTAAGATCCACCCAATAAAACTCATAGACAATGGATCTTGCCAGAAAGAGCTTTATATGTTGTTTCCTAATATGTAATTTTTTTAAAAATCTAACATGTGTTTTGAGAATTAAAAGGTTTCAAAATTTCGTTTAAAAAACTTAGGTTACCACTATATAAACTACCTAACACTATTATTACAATAATACTTATCATACATAAAGTAAGTATCCATAACCCTACATAATGACATGGCAATGCCATGTAAGCTGTTGACTGAGCAAATTCAAAATTCAATTTCCTTTTTTCACAATAAAAGGCACGATTTTGTCAATTTCTACCCTAACCTCTCTCCCCAAATTGACGAGAGCTTCCACGAGAAACGAGGACGGTAAAATCGTCTTCGGTGACTACCATTTCGTCACCAACGATGGCGATTATCATTGTGCACTACCATCCGTTACGAACTTTATGATTCCAACGAATTTCCATCTTCTCTTTGTCCAATAGATCACTAGGTTGGCTCAAAATCCAAAGGCAATACAACAAATCAAGCACAAGAAAAGGTAAATAAATGAAAGTTTTGTAATTTTTAAGAGTTTAAAAGTGATTTTCAAATAGTTACGGAAAATGATCTGTAGTTGAATTTATGTTCAACAAGATTTACAATATAGTTAGGTTTTTTGTGCACGGACATGGTATTTGCAAGTGTATTACCTGATATGTGGTTGCATGTCATGCATTAACAAGGTTTTTGTGTTTTTTACACGCAATCAACTTAATACTATAAATTTGTCTTATTTGTAGGCTATAGAAAGTGGATTAATTATGAATGATTTGGAGAAAGAAACACTGGACGAGGAGCTTCTAATTTTAGAATCAGACATTGATGATGCTACCTCAAGTATTAGTTTAATTCCTAATGCGTCAGGCAATTCAGATGTTGGAAGTGTATCATTAGAGGATGTTGGAAGTTAATCATTAATTATTAACAAGTAGTAGATTAGGTGATTTGTCTAGTTTGATTGTTTTTGTGCTGATAATGTATGATGATACAATATAACTATAAATGTTTGCAATTTACACTTCTTTCAGTTATCATTACACTGATGTTGGTGTCAAAGACATTGTTAACTACTTTAATTACATTTTTAGTTTTTCTTGAGAGTTTGATTATCCACTGGTACACTTGCGACAGCGTAATAAGTCACTGGGACATATGTGGCAATGTAATCAGTCATTTTATCCATTTTCGACAATGCAATAAGCTTATTTGGCAATGCAATTAGGCCCTGTTACAGCGTAATAAGTTATCTTGATTGTGTAATTATCCACATATGTAAAGTCAAATGTTGGCTTTACAAAATACAAACTGAACACAAACAAAACAAAGCACACAAGAAACAGAGAAATAGCTCCCATATTTTCCTCTTGATTCAACTTCAGTCAATCTCTTCAATCTTTGGGCCTTGGCCACAATCACTGCCAGTAGAACCACCACCATAATCGCCACCCATAGAATGAGAAATTTCATTATTTTATTACATTGTTCTTGATCTACACAGATCTTTATGACATTTATTTTATTACATTATTCAACTTCTTATTACATTGTTTAAGTCTTTTATTACATTGTTAAAATATTTTATTACTTAACAAGTAGACCCAATAATTCACAGCACCAATGATAGGTATGATAATACCTATTGTTTTTGGTAGAAATATCCCCCTCTTAAGCTTTCTTTTGATAAATAATGAGTGTATTTATGTGTTGATTTGTATTTTGATAGGTTGATTGCGGTTTGGATGAAAAGCGACGGAAAAAGGGCTGAATTGAAGAAAATGTCCACCGACCTTCGTGTGTTCAAATAGTCATAACTTTCTGTCACATTATTGGAATCGAGCGCAACAAAAGGCATTGGAAACTAGACATCTCAAGCTTTCCGTAGAATCTAAATTCATGCAAATCGGAGGTCATATGAAGAAGTTATGGGCATTTGAATCATGTGCCTAGGGGTAACGCGCCTAGGCGTGGCGCGCCTAGGCGCACAAATTGTGCACGCCCAGGATCACTCCTGCACGCCCAGCCAGAGAGTTGGACTTGAATTTGAAGTTGTGCACGCCTAGGATTGCGCCTAGGCGTGCGCCTAGGCGTGTGCCTAGGCGTGGTGCGCCTAGGCGTGAAAACAACGCGCCTAGGCGCAAAAAGCAATTTTCTGGGTTGTTTTAAGTCGCGATTTGTCCGAGCTGCGGGGACTTTTAGACTTCGAACAGATTTTCTGGAGAGCGAAACCAGAGGGGGAAGGTGATTCTTGGAGCTTGGAGGAGGAATTCTTCAACCCAACTTGGATTATCTCAATATTTGGGGTTTATTCATGCCACTCTCTTCTCTCTTTGTGTTTTTCTCTCATTATGTGTAACTAAACCTCTTTGCCAAGGCTAGGTTGAAGCCTTGGGTTTGATGACTTTGTTTATGACTTGATTTACATATATATGAGTTGATTTGGGTATAAATCTTGTGTTTCTATGTTTGATTGCAATTTCTTCATGCTTGTGGTGTTTGGCCAACACTTTAGGTTTTTGGATGAAATTGTTTGGAGAATTTGCTTAGACAATAATATGTCAAGTAGATTATGCTTCTTGAAACACTTGATTATGAATGTGTCTCCCTTTAATTAGGTGACAATTTGTATGAATTCTAATCTCCATAGAACTCCATGAATTCCTATGCATGTTTAGACCAATAAGATGGCTAGAATGTATTTAGGAATATCCGACCTAGACCAATAAGATGGCTAGTAATCGATTTTAGGGAGACTTGGCTTAAGTGCGCTAAAACCGACTTAGGTACGGATTCGTTATGCCCGAATTAGCAAATATGTGTGTGAATTTGTGTCATTGCAAGTCATTTCCCAAGGGGGATTCCAAAGCCTTGGTGTTCATCTCATATTCGTTAACTCATCTCATTTGCATTAGTTGCATCTTTATTCTAAGAAAATACCAAAAACACTTTGCTATTTGCTTGTTTTAGTTTAATTACCAAACCAAACAATCTTGAGTTGAACTTTACTTTTGATTGCATTGTCCATATATACATACAAATATACATTTGGATTAGACATAACACCGTCCCTGTGGATTCGACCCTTGCTTATCATTGTGCTGTAGTCGCCGACTAGTACACTTGCTAGTAAGGTTAATTTAGACCCAACAACCAACACCCACACCTCTCTTTACACGTCCATCTCCCCCGAGCCACATCAAACCAACCAACAAACAAACCAAAAATCTACCAAAGCAATGGCTTCTCCATACTCCATAGGTCAGCATTATCAAAACTAAGATACAGAAGCAGTCAATTTTGGGTCATCGATCACCCATGGAGCCCTTGTTGATTTCTAGAGTGTACCTAGCGTTCAGAAGCTCTTCAAGGAGAACATCATCAAGATCCCACCTCGACATGTGAGAAATTACTATCCTTCCATCTCCCTTGGCAATTCTTCGGAGTTTCCTTCAGAACAGCCACCCATTTCTCTCAAGATCCAGATCTTAGATCTACCATCCATCTCTCTAGATTCATATCTACAACTAAGAACTATCACCCATTTCTTATCATATTTAGATCGGAGTCCATCAAAGAAGGAGGGAGAAGGCAAAGAAGAGAGAGAACGGAGGAGAGAGAGAGAGAGAGAAACGATGAGTAAGGGGAGTGATGGAGAGGATAGAGATAGAAGGAGGGAGATGGGTAGAGAGAATAAAGAGATAGATTGGAGAGAGGAAATGCAATTATAATAAAATTGAAACTTTTAAAATTGACATGGTGGACAACTGATGTGGCTTGTCACATCAATTATGGACAATTATGTATCCAAAATGATTTGTGTACATAATTGTCCATAATCTAGGTGGCAAATGATCCCCCACACTTCTCCTCATGCCACCTAGATTATGGACATCAAAATTATGGACATGTAATGCTTCCGATTATGTATATTTACCTTATGGAAGGTAAGAGTTTTCGCTATTATTATAAGAAAAAAGTATGTGTTAACTCAAATCCAAAGTTGTTTTGGATTTTTTTCCCTTCAAAAATCCACCATATACTTAACTTCTTATGCATTAATGTCACAAATTTTAAAAAATATTAAGTAGCATTTTATTATTTCAATTAAAAAGAATAATTGTGTTTATGTGAAATATAAAATTCATAGAGTTTTTTAAAACCACTAGTGAGATACACATGGAATACGTGCAAATTCATCATTAGGACCATCATATTTGTCGATCATCGATGTGTAAGTCATCAACAATCACTCCAATCTCCCCAACAGTCACGCCTATGTCCTCTCTAGCAATCACCCATACAGCTGAACAATAATCACTCCACCAATTAAGCATACTAATTCTTAGTAATATACATAATACCATAATCATAGCATTCACATTGTAATCAATTTGTATTAAAGATTGTATATACTAGTCAACTCTAGGATTAGATATATATGTACAACTTCACCACTCAATAATATAATACAAAATACATTACAGGTCCGTTTGGTATATAATTTTGATAGTAACATATATTGTAGATAATTTATGGTGATAATAAATGGTAGCGTATATGGTGATTGAAATGCTGGTAGGTGTTTGGTTGTACTTTTGCTGGTAGCATATTTGGTGTTAAAATTATTGTGTAAATTACGTGTAAGAGTATTATGCATTTAAGTGATAACTGTTTTAAATAAATAGAAAAATAAATTATAAATACTTTCTAAAATAAAGATAAATTATTAAAATTAATACAAATATACCCAAACCCCAAATTTCTATAAACGCCAACCCCACACCCCAAATTTCCTTAAACCCCAGACCCCAAATTTTCCTATCGATTTTGATTTATTTTCTTCACCATCATCTCCATCATCAACTCTGCAAACATCACCAACTCCAATCTCATGTTATTCCTTGCCTTTCCGCAGGATATCACATGTAAAATTTTCAATAATCGGTTCCCATTCTCCCCACTCTCCTCCGCATCACTTCTCGACTCGTTTTCCTCTACCAACACGATGTCGTCACTGTTGGAGAAGCAATCGGACCGTCCGTGTGGGGTTGACGCAGCTGATTCACAAGTTAGTCAGTTACTCTTCTCTCCCTTTTAGATGGGCATAATCGTCCACACATTAATATTTGAGGGTAAATCTGTAATATGCAGGCAGAATGGTTTCCAAATTGTCTAAAGTATCACAATTCGAGAATGCACAATATATTGTGTTGAAATGGTTTCGATGTTTGTGCAATGAAAATGTCGTTTGGTTGCCTTTGACCATATATTGTTTAAGAGCATCCACATCAGATTATCTAAACATGGATCTGTCTGTAAAATAGGGAAAGATTATAGAGAATTTGTCAAAATAAAGCTCTGCATCAGATTACCTAGAGGTTCTCTATTTTACAGAACATGAACAGTGGTTCCCTACATCTAGAGAACCACTATTCACTTTCCTAAACATAAAATAGTATTTTTTATTACTTTACTCTCTCCTCATTTTTTCCCTCCTCTCTCTCCTCACTCCTCTCTTTCTCTCTCCTCTCTCTCCTCACTCTCCTCTTTCTCTCTCCTCACTCATCTCTCTCTCCTCTTTCTCTCTCCTCACTCATCTCTCTCTCCTCTCTTTCTCTCTCCTCACTCCTATCTTTCTCTCTCTTCAATTTTTTTCTCTCCGCATCTCTCTCCAACAACATCTATTCTTCCCAGATCATGAAATCAAGCAAAAAAAGAGAGTTAAATTTCTCCAATTTTTAATAACATTAATTTATTATTTTAATTAATCTATTGTTTTAAATATAATTAATCTATTGTTTTAAATGTAATTAATTTATTATTTTAAATAGAAGTAATTTATATGAATAGAATAAATAAAGGAAAGAGAAAGAAATATTATTTTAATGCAAAAGAGAATATGATAGGTAATCTGATGCAGTGTTGGTTAGATAGGAAATCTGTAAAATAGAGGAAAGTGACATTTTGTCTATATTTTAGGGAATCTGTTACGGGAAACTGATGCAAGTGCTCTAAGAACCATAGATTGTGTTGAGAAATGGTCCATCAAACGGACTGTACATGTATCATGTTTTCTTTTACTCTATATGGTATCGAAGCTCTGATCCATCTTCTTCTTCCTCTAATCATCTTTCCTCAATTCTTTTTCAATATCAATCAACCATGGCTGAGACATTTGAAGTCACGATTAAAAGAGCTACTTATATCAAGATGTTCCACGACAAAGAAGGCATGGAGTACTCTTAAAGCCTCATATGCCAAAAAATTAAACACTAGAATGGTCAGCCTCATTGATTCACCACCAAGGTTAGTCATGAAAGCAAAAGCATCTCTAATTTTATGTAAACTGTTAAGACTATCATTGACTATCTAGCTATAATTAGGCATACCCTGAGTGATGGTGAAATAGTAGTCCACACACTCAATGAACTCACTAATGACTACAAAGAAATCAAGGCTACTCTCCGTGTAAGGGAGTCACCAATCACCTTCGAAGAACTAGTCAACAAGCTTCTCGACTATGAAACTAGCCTTAAAATTTCAAACCCAACCAAAAATGATCACTCTTTTACAGCTCAGTACTCACAATGGCAGAACTATAGGAAGGGTAGAAATACCAACTCCACTCAAAGACAACCATAATATGGTGGTAATGGCAACAACTATCGTAGGAACAACAACCATTATTATTAACAATAGTCCCATAGCAACCGAGGGAACTCAGGATTTATTTCTCAAAAACATTCCACTTACTTCTCAAATCAAAATTGGAGGCTCTCAGCTAATGAACCCCTGTCTAGGTCTATCTGCCAATTATGTGACAAACCTGGCCATGTTGCCAAGTATTGTCACTAACAGTCATCACCCTCCAATTGGTCACAAGCTAACTTTACAACCCGTGACAACTCTGGAAATCAACAAGAATGGCTTGTCGACTCTAGAGCTTCTCATCATATCACCTTCGGCTTACAAAATCTCTTAATCCATTTAGAGTATGGAGATAATGAAGATATCATGGTTGGTGATGGTAATAATGTTCCCATTACTCATATAGGATCCATTGCTTTTAAATCCTATGACACCACTTTTCAATTGAATGTTTTGTGTGCACCAAATATCAAAAAAATTTACTCTATGTCTCTCAATTTTGTTCTCAAAATCACACATCTATTGAATTCTTTCCTAATTTTTTCTTGTGAAGGATCTAGCTACAGGGGAATCCTCGGTACGAGATCGGAGTAGAGGTCACGTATATGAATGGCCAACCTTAATGACCAAACTACATTCCTCCGCATATCCCTCGGCTATGACAGCACTCAAGTCTAGTTCATCTTCTCCTATAATTCCTCTCTGACAAAGTAGCCTTGGTCATCCATCTTCCCAAATCCTCTATCAAATAATTGCTAGTCATGCTTTATTATTGTATTCGTCTTGTTCTATTTCTAACTCTTGTAATGTATGTTTATGTAATAAGAGTCACAAACTTTCATTTGATATTTCATCGTTACATTGATCTCATTCTCTTGAAATTTTATTTATAGATGTAAGTAAGTCTGATGTCCCTTTTGTCTTTGCAAGCTTCCAACCTCTTGGGAACAATTTTCCATCACCAACTCAATCTCTTGATAAATGGCTTCACCGACCATCTTTAGCATTACCTAACACTGCATCTCATCCTTCTCCTACTCCTATCCACAACAATTTCCAACTCTCACCCTCTAATTTCAAACCAGTAGAACCTTTCATCTCCTCAACAGCAACTATACAACCTCTATCTCCTAACACACACCATTCAGGACAGTCTGAATCATTGAGCCAAGACACCTCATCAACGAGATCATCTTCTGCGCTGTACCACCAAAATGCTCCACAGATACGTCCTTCATCTCCCACATCTTTATCTCTCCATCTCCCATCCCTAAATCTCATCGTTACAATACCTGACTTTGAAATAATATTACTAAGCCAAAACGTCCTATCAATCTTCACACCACCACTTCACCTCACATTAAACCCTCCATTTTCAAACAAGCCCATCAACATCATGTCTAGCGACAAGCCATGAGTGATGAATATAATGTTGTCCTCTCTAATTAAGCCTGGTCTGTTATCCTTAAAATATCCACACAAAATGTTATCGATTGTAAATGAATTTATAGGATAAAGAGAAATCCTAATAGATCCATCGCACGCTACAAAGCTCATCTTGTAGCTAAATGTTTTTATTAAAGACCTGAGATTGATTTTTCATAAACATACAACCCTATTGTTAAACCCACTATTGTTCGACTACTCTTTACTCTATGACAACTTGATGTGAATAATGCTTTCTTATAGGGCACCCTAACTGATAAAGTCTTCAAAGATCAACCCCCAAGCTTCACACATGACTATCATCTAACATATTTTCGTAACTTGCACAAGGCCATCTATGGCCTTCGCCAAGCTCTCTGTTCATGGTACCACGAACTTCAGAATTACCTCATCTCAGAATGCTTCACCACTTCTCACTCAAATACTTCTTTATTCATCCACAATGCTCAAAGTTCAGTTATCATCTATTGATGTACATTAATGATATCATCATGATTGGCTCCTCCACCATGCACGTGACTCGCTTCATCGCCAATCTATTTAGCCGATTCTCACTCTAGGACTTGGTCACTTCTCATATTTTCTTGGAGTTGAAGCCACTATTGTCTCTAATGGTCTCTTCTTATCTCAAAGGAAGTATATTGTAGACTTATTGACTCGCGTTAACATGAGCATTGCCAAGCCCGTATCTACACCATTAGCGATGATAGAAACACTTAAATTGAATGATGACACTGCACCAACCAATGTCACCCTTTATCGCAAAACTCTTGGCTCCTTACAATATGTCTTTAACTCAATCGAACGTCTCTTTCGCCATCAATAAACTTTCTCAATTTATACATTGTCCTTCTACACTTCACTAAGCCGCAGTAAAAAAACTACTTTGCTATTTGCACACTTAATTATGGTCTCATGCTACGTCGCAGCTCCTCCAACTCACTTCATGCCTTTGTCGACGCTGATTGCGCTGGCAATCTCAATGATCATACCTCAACATCAGCATATGTTTTTTTTCCTTTGCCCAACTTGATCATGTCATTGCATCCACTGTAGCTGAAGTTAATTGGAATATGAATCTTCTCTACGAGCTTCACATCCCTCTCCAAGCCACTCTGATCATTTACTGTGATAATGTGAACGCAACCTATGTTTGCACTAATACTGTCTTTCACTTCAAAAAGAAGCACATTGCGACAGACTTTCATTTTGTGTACGATCAAGTTGCTACGAAGCATCTGCGGATCTCTCGTTTTCACACCTCAGATCAATTAGTTGACTCACTTACCAAGCCTCTGCCTTGCCTTCATTTTCTCACTCATCGCACAAGATTGGTGTCCTCAACGGCCAATCAATCTTGCGGGGGCATGATAAGTCATCAACAACAATCGCTCCAATCTCCTCAACAATCACGCCCATGTATTTTCTAGCAATCACCCATACAGCTGCAACAACAATCACTCCACCAATCAAGCATATTGATTCTTAATAATATACATGATACGATAAGCATAATATTCACATTGTAATCAATTTGCGTTAAAGTCTATATATACTAGTTAACTCTAGGATTATATATATGTACAACTTCACCACTCAATTATATAATACATAATACATTCCATGTAGCACATTTTCTGTTACTCTATACGATGAACTAACATCAATGACATATTTCTTAGTTACCCATTTCACAACAAGTCGCGTTTTAAAGGTTTCAACTTTTCTGTCTACCCCTTCTTTCTCTTGTTGTTTTTTCAAAAACAATTTAAAAATTATTTATGTATCGAAAGAGTAGTATGAAAAAAGGATAATGAAAACAACCGCAAAAGATATATGAGTTAATATATATTTTAAAGTAGAAAATATGATAATAGAAAGGGTCCTCATGATTTTATAGAACCAATTCAAATAAGAGATTAAAAAATGAGAAAGATGGAGGAAGAAGAATAAGATGTAGAGGAGATAAAAAGAACACGTCTCATTAATTCATCAAAAAGAGTGTAATTACTACATGTCTCTAACACATATTTACATACAATTGTATTTTACTCAATGGTCAATAGTTGAGTTACTGAAAATTAATAAACTATTTAAAATTAAATACAAAGTTGTGCCGTTTTGATGATTTAAAAATCTTGTATGAAACAAATGTCATTTCACTTAAGTTGACAAAGGCCCATTTTGACGATGCAATAGTGAGAACACCACTTTGAGGAGGCATGTATCACTCATTATAACAAAGAGAAACTTCGTTTTTAAATTACGACAAAAATACTCAAAGTTGAATATTTAGCTCATACTTATTGAAAAAATAAATTATATTGGTTGAACTACCTTTTCGAACCCGCATAATGATGCCAAAAAGAGGAAAGTAACGATAAAGCCCCTGTATTTTTAAAAATGGGTCAACTAAGCCACTCAACTTTTTTTTGTGTCAAAGAAGCCTTTCAACTTTGGTTAGTGGATCACGTTAGCCCTTCCGTCTCATTTTCCGTCAAAACATGCTGACATGGCTTTAGTTTAAGTAAAAAATCGAAAATAGGTGTAAAATTGAACATTTTTTACAAAAATTAGAAACAAACAAATAAACACAAAAATGTATGTCTACAATACATATATCCACTCTCTCTCTCTCTCTGGAGCTCACAACTTTCTCTCTCTAAATCTGTTATCTTCTTTGTTTTTCTAAACAATTTCTTCCAAATTATTTACTTTTCTTAAAATAGAAAAATATAAATCCTAAATTGATATAGGGATTTTGGGGTTTTGATTTTTTGTTGATTTTGAGGTTTTGATTGTCTGATGATTTTGTTGTATAAGGATTGAAATGGTGAAACCGAAATTCAGAGGATTCTGCAATTGATTGAAACAAAGGGGTGAATTGACCCATTTTTAAAATCTATAAGGGCTTATTTGTCTCATTTATGAAAGTATAAGGGCTCCAATGACATGTTGGAATACACGTGGAATATCAAAAAATTAAAAGAAAAAATACATGTCATTCACTAACTACAATGTCAGCATGTTTTGACGGAAAACAAGACGGAAGGGCTAACGTGATCCACTATTTAAAGTTGAAGGGCTTCTTTGACACGAAATAAAGTTGAGGGGTTTAGTTGGCCTATTTTTGAAAGTACAGGGGCTTTATCGTTACTTGTCCCTGCCAAAAACAATGAATATGCAAATGAATTTATCCAAGGGCTTCCATTTAATCACGTGCAATGCAGAAGACCCAACCTAACAACGTTTTTTCACTCTTCAGAGCAACTGACAAGTTGAATTTGGTGCGCACCATTATGTACTCGTATCTAACTCATAAGGTCTCCCTACTCTTCTATTATTCCTACTAGTTGCAAATCAAATGAATAATTGGAATAGCAATTGCAATTTTATACAAAATCATTCAATTTCCAAGCGATGCCCTTTGTTTCTATACATTGCTGTAGGATGATAAGTAATTGTCCAAAAAACTAAAAGTATCCAAGCTTGAATTAATGACTTAAATCTCATAGACATATATATATATGCGCCATGGAGGAATATATATAATCCAAAGTTAGATTTTGTTTGTGTGGTGACTTATTATGTCCTCCAAATAAGGTATTGTGCGTTCTGAGCATGAGCTCGCACATATTTTATTGTAGAAAATGATATTGTCTCTCGCACTCAAATGCATGATATCTTAGTGATTGAGAGAGTGAGTACTCAACTTACACATTATCCTTTTAATTGTGGAGGCGAAATATGATGTTGTGATGTACACCTACTACGTTTTGGGTATGAGCCTGTACGTATTTTATTGTGCTTAATTTAATTATCTTATGATGTAATCACGTGTATGTTTTTATGCCAACCAAACTCTCGATGTTAAATTTGCACCGAAGTATAGAATGTGTATTAAGTAGAAAGATTCAAGAGAATAACAACACATAATTTACGTGGTTCGGTAACTTGCCTAGGTCCACGGAGTCTGATCTTTTATTAGAGTCGATTGTCGATGATTACTTACAAATGTCAAAGGAAATGTATTTATAGGCTTGGGATATATCAGTTGGTGCGGTTAATTGCCACTGGTAACTTCTCTTGTAACTGCTCATGGTAACCGTCTGTAACTGACTGTCGGATGAAACTGCTTCGGTGAACCGTATATACAGAGTGACTGACTTCAGATTGACTGTCAGATGAAACTGCTTCCGTCTGGGAGAACCATACATACGGGTGAACCTTTTTACTCCACAAATACCCTCAGCCTTTTAATTTACCTAAATAAATTTAGATAAATTTAAAGGCTTTTTTTCATGTTTATCAGGGAGTAATTTCCTAGCTGGATTAAAATGCTCTTAGCAAATAATCTCCTTCTCCTAGTTGAATTAGGAGTCTTGACATCCTCTATAAATAGCTGCATTATGTGAAGATTTTCCTTCGTTTCTAAACTTCATATGCTTCAAAGATCATCTCTTTTCTGCTCTTCAAGAGGTAATTCTTTTTCTTGGCTTAAATCTTTTTGTTGAATTTACAATTTTTCTTTTTGTAATCTGTTTACTTGGAATAAAGCCCTCTCGAAATATCGGATGAGAACTACTTGGATTGAGATTCGGGGGTCTAGCTCCCTTGCCAAATCCCCTTGCCGAACCCCTGGGGGTTCGGCCCCAACCCCCTGGGGGTTCGGCCCCCAACCCCCTAATGGGGGTTCCTCTTGTCGTGATACTTCCGCTTCTTGAGACATGGCTTATATTAATGAACGATTTCCCACAGACGGCGCCAATTGTCGATGCTAAATTTGCATCGAAGTATAGAATGTGTATTAAGTAGAAAGATTCAAGAGAATAACAACACAGAATTTACGTGGTTCGGCAACTTGCCTAGGTCCACGGAGTCTGATCTTTTATTAGAGTCGATTGTCGATGATTGCTTACAAATGTCAAAGGAAATGTATTTATAGGCTTGGGATATGTCAGTTGGTGCGGTTAATTGCTTCTGGTAACTTCTCTTGTAACTGCTCCTGGTAACCATCAGTAACTGACTGTCGGATGAAACTGCTTCGGTGAACCGTATATACGGAGTGACTGACTTCAGATTGACTGTCAGATGAAACTGCTTCCGTCTGGGAGAACCATACATACGGTGTACCTTTTTACTCCACACAAACCAACGTGGAGTAAAAAAAATTTCACCGTAGAAACGAAAGTGAAGGCCGCACTAGCAGTCGGCGGGCGACACATATTCCACTGATGTGCTTCACTCTTTAGCTAAAGTAAAGACGATATTATAAAGTCACCAAACACGACTACGGTTTATATAAATCTTTCTACGTCTTCCATCAAACCCCCCAATCGTTCCTTTCATTTTACAAACTTCATCGCAGGTCACCGAGCCGATACGACACACGAGATGGCTCTCTCACACCTAGCCTCATCCGCTTCTCGATCCAAGCTCATGAGACCGATCACCACCGCCTTATCACGCTCTCTGTCTCTCCGCCGCCCCATCTCTACCGACAGTAAGCCTCTTACGATCGAGACCTCCGTGCCCTATGGCTCTCACAATTGCGAAGCTCCCTCACGCTCCGTGCAGACCACTTCGGAGGAGCTTTTCTCCTTCTTCCACGACATGGCGAAGATGCGACGTATGGAGATCGCTGCGGATTCGCTCTACAAGGCCAAACTCATCCGCGGATTCTGTCATCTCTACGATGGCCAAGAGGCCGTCGCGGTTGGCATGGAGGCGGCCATCACCAAGAAGGACAGTATCATCACTGCTTATCGTGATCACTGCACATTCGTTGGGCGTGGTGGGACTCTACTTGAGGTGTTTTCAGAGCTCATGGGGCGCCAGGATGGCTGTTCTAAAGGAAAGGGAGGTTCTATGCATTTCTACAGGAAGAAGGATGGATTCTATGGAGGTCACGGAATTGTTGGAGCCCAGGTACCTCTGGGATGCGGCTTGGCTTTTGCACAGAAGTACTCCAAGGATGAATCAGTGGCATTTACATTGTACGGAGACGGAGCAGCTAATCAGGGACAGTTGTTCGAGGCTCTAAACATTGCCGCGCTTTGGGATCTGCCTGCAATCTTGGTCTGCGAGAATAATCACTGTATGGAACGGTTGGGGGAGTTTCACTTTGTTCATATTTCGTCAATATTTTTTCTTCTGATATAGATAATTTGTGTACGATATGGTAGATGGTATGGGGACAGCAGAGTGGAGGGCTGCCAAGAGTCACTCTTATTACAAGCGTGGGGACTATGTTCCTGGATTAAAGGTCAGACTAAATTTTGCAAATTTTGAATGACCGATGCTTGGTTTTAACTGTTGACGTGCTTGTGTTTCTAGGTTGGGATGATGTATGTGATAATTTTTGCCTTGGAAGTGGCTATGTACTTAGACTGAATCTTTTGTGGCTTTATCACATCTATGGAACAAATTTGAATGAATTTAAGGGTACGTACATGCAAATAGGTGCAACAATTAGCAAGCTTGTGGGAGTTAGCAGAGTTGTTGATTTTGTATTACAGCGTCTTCACTATTTTCCTTTGATTCCAATTAGAGTGGTTTCTTTGAGGTTTTATTTTGATAGGATTGACTCTGTTTCTTTACCAATGGATTTTAAGTATCACTTTAGTCAAAAAGGTGCTAAATTTGTCATCCATCTTTCAGAAGATAATATCTTTTGAACTCATCCTTAAGAATATCGTAGTGGCCCAGCTGTGAGTTTGTGAAACACGGCATATTAAAAACCTTTGAATCTTTGATAAGATTGGTTTCTTTCATACAAAAAGTGAGGTAAGTTAAATTACACATTATTGCGTTTTTTGCTCTAAATATTTGTAAAATGGTATAAAATGGTATCTCTACACTTTAAAATTAGCAAATAATGTCAAATTTCTAATTGAAAAATGTATTTGCCTAATTACTCTTTTTATTCTTGCTGTTAAAGCGAAAGCACCTAAAAGTGACTTCACCTAAAAGAAATTTGATCACTTAGCCTCTCAATTTCATAGTGTTTGCAAGTTATAACCAAACACGAATTAATGGTTTTCACAAAAAAGTTGCTTTCAAGTTTCAACTTATTTCCCACAGAAGGAACACAGTATTTCCCAAGTTTTCCTGGCAATGGACAGTCAAGGAAGAGCTCTTTATGGCCAAAAGCCTTTGAAACATATAAAATAGTAGAGATAGGCTACACAAGGCTTTAAAACACATCCTATTTAGTAGTTATGATATGCATCCTATCTGGCACTTTCTTTGAATTGATGCCCATAAACATTCAGCTGACAGTTTGTTTCCTCGTCTTGGTGTATTTTTTTTTACCCTAACCTTTTCCCTTTGGCTGTGAAATGACTTTTAGCGTTGGTTGAACGTTAAGTTGATTTTCTTTCTTCTTGCCACCCACATCAGTTTTTATGCAGCCAATTTAATAGTGAAATTTTGAAATGTTCTTACCTGAATGGTGCATTTGGTTTTTTTGAACCTTTTTTTGTTTGTGTCTGCTTCTGAAACTCCTTGCCTGACAGCCCTACAGCCCTTTTCGTTGCGTGATATTTAAGTTCTGGTTTCAAGATCATTAAGTCTACTTCTAAATTTACACTATGTTTAGCCACATAAATTCTTATCATAGTTGCTTTGTCACCTGAAGAAGGGTAGTCCATGGTAAGGGAAGAGGACCACTTGTAAACTGGAAGTCTTGTGTTTGAATTCACCATGGTGCAAATTGATTCAAACTAATACTGGTGTTTTACACCCCAAAAAATTGTCTTGTTACCAATTATTGTTTGAATACCTTTTTTTTTTCCCTTTTTTTTTATGTGCATATTGTAGTTAATAGAGAAAATTCGCATTCCCCTTTTTTTATTTTGCAATTGATTACTAGGCAAAATTTGAGGGTCGTGGCTGGAACTAAGATCCGAATCTTATGAAGTCATTGTAAATCTGGAAAATCAATTATGTAGGCTTTAACCTATGTAGAAACATTGGATTGTTGGGACATTGATTTGATCCTGATGGAGCCTCATGGGGTTAGCCAAAATGGCAAGCAAGTTTCCTTTCCTGGAGTGGCCTAGATGCATAGTGCTTGAGTTAACAGCAGATAACAACAATAAATAGTATAACTTATTAAAAAAAACCAGGTTAATTAGTCAGTCTTCAGGCCAGACTTTCTATTCATTTGAAATAGAATAGAAATCTATGAGATTAATGTAGGAAAATGACAATTTTTAGAGGAATGCGATAATCTGAAGTATGAAATCAACCTGGTGGTTGGACAACTAGAAGAGAAGGAAAGTAGGAAACCATGTGGAGTTGGTTAATCATGCTTCTTTTAAATGTGTAATGAAAGCAAAGTCTTTTACTGGTGCAGTAGCTCTACATTGAGAGGGCAATTTTCTTCCCTTAATGATTTGTCCTGAAAAATAGATGCTAAAGTGGAAGGCCATTGTAGTATGGAAATTAATATGGTGTCATGAGACATTCCTTTCACGGAGAATGATATGGATTGGGAGGTAAATACTTTCACTAATTTTTTTGAGACCATTTATAAAGAGACAATCGAGGGGGAGGAGGGATGGGGCTTACAAATAAAACTTTTTTTAACTCTCTTCTTCTTGGGCCCATCAGGAGGAGAGAGGAAGAAATCTAATTTGGAGGACGGGGCTACAAAGTAAAGCTTTTGTTAACTCTTTTCTTCTTGGAGCCAAGGGAGAGGGTGCAATGATGGGTTTTCCTTGGAAGGGGATTTGGAAACAAATGTCTTGACTCTTGAGATATGCCCTTTTAACTTGGGAAATTACATGGGAGAAATCTTCACACACAATAAGCTTCAAAAGAGTGCAGTAGTTATGGCCAGCAGATGTTGTACTCATGAAAACAAAGAGGAAACTGTCGGACATTTTATCCTCCATTGTGACTGAGTTGGCAATTTGAGAGACATGGCTTTGGAATTAATGGGTGTGAGTTTGGCAGGAGCTGGGTCTGTCAAACATAAGTAAAGGTTTGGTATTTCTGTTGTGGAGTAAGCAGTGGAGGAAATTTGTTTTGAGCCATTTTTCTATCATATCTCGGTTTAATTGGTAAAAGCACAACAAGAGGGGCTTCTACCCACTTTGATACTCTAAAAGAATTGATGGTTCCCTTCTTCTTCTTCTTCTTCTTCTTCATTTAGTGCAGTGGTTCTCGTAATTTGGATAAAACATTATATTTTATTATTGATTGTATTGGGTTATGCCTCTTACTATCCTCTAATACAATTCTTCCTTTTCTTTTGAGAATAAGTGGCTTGTTTCCTAATTCCATGTTAACCCTTTTGGAGGAACTTACTGTTTCTAGAGGCCTATGTTAGGTTTTGCTACACATATGTGCTTTGGAAGACTTCAATATTATCATTTTTTTTGGGATAGGAAATCCTGTCATTTTTTGTTGTAGGCACTTGAAGTTTGTCTTTGGGATTGAAGCTATAATTTCTTTCTTTTTACTGGTGAATATATGACCTTACTTATACAACTTTGATCTGTACGTAAAGTAGTCTTTATTTATTTATTTATTTTTGCGTTTCTTCCTTTGTAACAGGTTGATGGTATGGACGCTCTTGCTGTCAAACAAGCCTGTAAATTTGCCAAGGAGCATGCTTTGAAGAATGGACCCATTGTAAGTTTTTGTTTTCTTCTTTCCAGTTTAATTGCTTATATGCATTATTAAAATTCTTTGTACAAGCCATAGTTTCTATTATTGGATTGGATTCAAATCCAGATGTAGTCAGATTTGGACGGAATATAACTTTTTTCCTGATCCATACTCAATAATATTTATATTATTCAAATATGGATCCAATTCCCATTGGATTTGAAGTTGAAGTCCAAATCTGGATCCATAGACAACTGGATATCTGGTCTAATTATTAGAATCTGGATCTAGTTTACTTGAAGTCGGAACAACTATGCAACAAAAACTTCGAAAGCTGGAAAATTCAAAGAAACACACAAACTATACAGAGTTTTTTGAAATGCACTGAATCGTGAACTTCGGAGCAAATTATCTCCATGTTAACTCTGGTATAGTAAGACATACTGGTTTTGATGGACAAAACCGTAGAAGGCAACATGGCTCTAAAAGGCAGAACACAAAATAAGAGATTCAAGGGAAAGGACAGAAAAAGGGGAAAGGTCACCTTATATATATTTATATGTCATACTCATGTGTCGTAGAAGACTAATAACTTACCAACAGGTCATTAATGAATCTGTTATATTTTTGATCCGTGTCCAATTTGTTAAGTTTATGGTGTTAAATCAGATTTGGGTCCTAATTGGGTAAACAGATTTAGAATTTTGTTCTAGATCTGATCCATTGGTACTATCATGAAACCTTAAAATACTCTACTCTTCTCCTCTTTTTCTTTTTCTTTTCACCTTTTTTTGCTTACTGGTCTTCTATGGCCATAATATTTGTGGATTTGAGCCTTCCTTGTCATGTTTCCCTCTTAAATGGTGAAAACTTGAACCTTATCTAGTGTTTGGCAGATGGAGTCCTGTCATTATTTGAGGAAGTGTGGCATATCACATGATAAGAAATATATGAAAAATAGTATATTTCCAACCGAGTCAAATTTCACTACAGTAGCTCTATCATTGTTTGCCACTTTGCCCTGTATAAAACAATGTAATACGTCCAAGTTAATCTATTATGCTTTAGTTTCAGCTGAAAATTTTGAGGCTGAGGTTCGTATGCTTGCAGGTAAAGTCAAGCTATATGCAGTAAAACCCAACCTTTTTTCTTTTAATTATTTTTTTGATAAAAATAGGAATAAATATCATGTATATGGTCATGGGTATCTTTATATTATTAGTTGTGTCATTTATAATTGTTTTAATTTTTGTTATCTATTTTTTTGGCAAATATTATCTAGCAATAATTTCTATTGGAAGCATATGATCAAGGGCTGTATAAATATTTAATTTGTTTTCTTATTTATGTGCCATTTTAAGTTTTGAAAATATTTTTTATGCTTGATATGACCATACGGGATTTTCCTGTGACCAGAAGGCCGTATCCCTCGATTGAATTCATGTTGGACTCAGGGGGTAAGAAGTATTCTAAAAACCGGTTGACTTCAATTTTAAGAGATAAGTTAATTTAGCAGCTTAGTTTATGTGCTACTGGTAAAACACTGAATCAGTGATTGCATGTGCAAAAATCATTTCCTACACGTTCTTTAGGTGCCCAAGCAAGCCTGTATTTTACTATGTGAGCCCAGTACATATGTTGTATGAGAGGCGAGTGCCAAAAGAGTGAGGAGTGTCTCAGGCACTAGACAGTCGTCCAATCGCTTGAGAGCCAACCTATAGCAACAATACTGATAAGGGGAATGAATTATAAGATTGAGTCAACTAGGCAACATCCCAAAATTTTCTGGTACTGTTCTTGGATTTTCATTGGAGGTATATTACATATGTTGTATATGATCCTTGCATAAGCCCACTAAATACATGGGAATAAAGTTGCTGCCTGTAGGAGTTACCGTTAATGAGAATTAGTGGCTGATTAATTTCAATTTCCTGAGGCGTTGTATTATTTATTGTCTTGTCTGCTTTTGGAAATTCAGTCTCATCTAAGGCTTTGGTGGAACAAACATGGCAAAGTAATTAGAATACAGATTCCATTATTGTAAACTGGAAATTTTGCTTCCATTTTGGTCAGTGATTCTAAACTATGAGGGAAAAAGGAACCCTGGCCCAACATTTGCTCAATTTTTCAGATGTTGTGAATGTTATGTCATGCTTCTCATGTAGCTAGATGTTTCATGTGTAATTTATATTTGCACCTACTTGAGCTTCTTCCTGCATAGTTGATTGTTATATGTTAACTGTTTTGCCTGTTTATTATAAATGTGAGATGCTATGTCATTATACATAAAATGGATAGATGATTGGTTGGTTTTGACTATTGATACGTGTGTTCAGATTCTTGAAATGGACACTTACAGATACCATGGTCACTCCATGTCTGATCCTGGAAGCACCTATCGCACACGTGATGAAATCAGTGGCGTGAGACAGGTTATCGCATGATTTTTTTCTTGCAGGTCCTTTTTTTGGTGTTCTGTGCTTAAGTTTTGGTTTTATGGCTTCTAGGAGCGTGATCCAATTGAGAGAATAAGAAAGCTATTATTAGCTCATGATATAGCTACTGAGAAAGAACTAAAGGTATTGTCTCTAACTTGAACTCATACGAGTTCTCTGACTCTCCCCTGGTCTTTGACATTAGAAATTGATGTTTACTATCCTTGTTTACAGGACATTGAGAAAGAAGTGAGAAAAGAAGTAGATCAAGCCATTGCTCAAGCGAAGGTGAGAAAGCACAATGCAGTTGTTTTGTATGCTAAAAAATCTCCGGATTTTTTTCCCTGGTCCTTGTTCATTCATGGTGCATTTTTTTGTCGTTTGCAGGAAAGTCCGATGCCGGAACCTTCTGAACTCTTTACGAATGTATATGTGAAAGGATTAGGAACTGAGGTAATAATAATTACGCCGCATCTTTATTAGGTATTTCCCAAGTCATTTTTTGTTTTTCAACCAAGAAGGCTGTGCCTACTGTTGATTAAGGTTATTGGCTTATTGCTTCCAATGGTTTTCAAACAATTGATTGGGAAATCTCTAAAAGGATTGTGATCTCTCTTCCAGCATAGGTTCTTATAATATGGGTCAATGGACAGTTATTTAATAGATATCCTTGGTTGTCAGCTTCTCACATAATCAGTTCATCATCATCGTCAAAGCCTTTTATCTCAAAAGTTTGGGGTTGGCTACTTGTGTTTATGTGAACCTCAACGGGAATCCACCACATATATTCATTTTCTCCATTCGTTTCGATCATGGATCATAGATTCATCCACTCCTATTTATTTCATATGATTTCTTATTACTTTAAGCCATGTCTTTTGAGGTATTCCTCGTCGCCTCCTACTCTCTCTTATACAAATTCTCTTGTTCCTCCTCACTGTCGCACCACTGTCTCTACATTGAACATGTCTATACCAGCTTAAACGATTTTCTCGTAACTTATCTTCAATAGGTGCTACTCCTTTAAATCTAATAATCTCATTTTTTATTCTATGTTTTCTAGTGTGACCACACATCCAACGAAACATTTGCATTTTTGCTACCCGTATAGATGACCTATAGAATTTTCCCTTCAACCTTAAGATAATCCTTCAACTGCATAAAACCCAGTATGCACTATTCCACTTACTTCACCTGTTTTTAATCCTATTAAATCCATCATCACTTTGAAAGGGTCGAATATTAATTGCTTGGAACAGTTGTAATTCTCGTATTTAAATAGTAATAACAAATAAGTAGCCATGTGAAGCAAGAAATATATGCCTTTTTTGGTTGAAGGAAATCAAATGTTTGGAAAATCCATAATTTTCCTGAGGGCAAATAGTTAGGTATTGCTTGGTTTGCAAAACCCTTTTCTATTTTTTTTTTGTGTTCGTTTTCCATATTTGGAGCTTTGGCTTCAAAATGCCTAAAACGTCTTTTTGATATTTTTTGATTTTGAAGAGAATAGGTTCAAAACACTCAAAATGCATTTTGACAAAATAACTCAAACCAATCACGTTTTAGCCATTTTCCTTGTGTTTAAAAACTCAAAATAGAAAATGCCCTCAAAAGACTCCAACCAATCATTTTCAACATATGTTTTATGGAAATGAAATATGTAAATATAAAACTTCATGAAACAAACACTTGAAAATTAGTTTTCCTAAAGCTTGATTTCCCTTGAGAAACAACGGAGATATAGACTTTGTTTTATTTTCAAATATATAGAAATAGAAATCATTTTCTATCCTAGTTTATTTATATCCGTAATTGATACAAAAAAGATGCTTGGTGAATGATTTGGAAAGTAAATGAGAATCTTGCACCTTATTTCCTTGGTCGTTGCATTTTGTTGCATTGTCAATTTGTTACTGCTGATCCAGTTAGTCCACCGTGCCTAGCAAAGTTTACTGTAATTTAACTAGGGTTTTTCACATGTTTCTAGAAATGATAAATTTCCAGCTCTTGTTCATGTGGAGTTTTATATCTATATTTTTCTGTTCAGAAAAATTAGTTCTTTGCTTTCTTTTCCTTAATTATGAATTGCACCATCTCCTATGTCTGAAACATCAAAATTGTTATGATTCTTGAGCAGGGACTATACTTATACGAATGATCTTTTGTTCATCTTTCAACTAATACCAATGCTTTAAAAAAAAAAAAAAGAGACTAATGTCAATGTCAATTTCATGTATCTCAATTGCAGGCTTTTGGAGCAGATAGGAAAGAAGTTAGAGTTAAGCTTCCATAGATTTCAAGTTGTATTCGAAGTTATCATCAACCCTGTGACACCCTAGCTATCCAGATCATGGAGTTAAAACACAATAAGTGAAGATGGTGCTATCTTGCTCTCCATCTATTTGATTTTTGTCCATAGAGATTCCTCTCTGACTTGTGGGCTGTGACGTTTTGGTCGTGCAGTTGCTAGAATATAAAACGACGATTTTTGTGAGTGATTGAATAGGTTGCTTTTGTGATCCTGATTGTAGGATACATGACCTAGTGTTCTTAAATACGTGAAGAGTTCTTTGGTTCAAATTCAAAAGTTTCTGAAGGGTAATCATAATCAACTTCCAATTTATAATGTTAGGTGTTCGTGGGGCAGCCTCAGTCTTGTTTATACTTTTTGTCGTTGCTGCATTTTTTTTGTGCAAAATGCCAGCCAGTTTTCAGATCTCAATTTCAGGGAGCTTATGAGCATGAGCTGCAACGCCCTCTCTCCTTTTGACGGAATGGTCTCTCCTTTTTTTCCCCTTGGCTTTGACACAATGAATTTATGGATTTATGTTGGACATATCCAATGTGAGGTATTTTGGTGTAAATGTTGTTTTCGGAAGATGTAGTTAGTTGTGGATGAGATATTATTGACAGTTAACTCAAATCTTGTGTTATGGAGGCAAACGATGGAGAGTAAAATATTTAAAGTAAGTAGGAGGAACATAGAATGTATGAAATATATGTTTAGTTGGTGTAGATAATGGAGCAAACGAACAAATTAATTGTATGAGGTCAGTAATAAAAAGTATTGTTTTGGAAAGACATTAGTGACGATGTAGCAAAGGATTAAAAACGGGGGGATGATTCCTTAAAGATAATTAGTAAATGTCATATAAGTATCATTAAATGTCATATAAGTATCATTTACAACTTATGAATACATAAGTCCACTTGAAAATCTCTATTCCACATAAGTATTTTTTTTCTACATAGTATCTCTTTTAAAAGATTAATATTTTCATATTTGCTCTTCTTTTTTGAAAGATATAGACGTAAAAATACCCAGATCTAAAAATTATCTCCTACATTTTCACCACTACCATCTCCGCCTCCACCATCATCTTCTTCGTTTTCTTATTCTTCATCTTCTTATTTTTATTATTATTCTTCTTCATCTTCTAAGATCTGAGATGTAATAAGAGATCGTAATCTGAGATGTATTGAGTTCAGATCTGAAATCGTACAGATTTGAGATTGTATAGTTATAATATTACTGTTTCAATGTTACTATTTTGAAAATGTAACATTATACATTCAAATAATTTGACTTACTTTCTTAATCGTCTATGTTTTGAAACTGTAAAACTATACAATCAAAGTATTAGCATTATATGACGTAGATGAACTTTTTAATGTCTATGTTACAGTTTGAAACAGTAACATTACACGAACAAAACGGGTCAACCTTGGGTACAACTGATGTGCTATTTATATGCATATAATTATACATCCTTTTACATGCAATCTTATATCGTTTAGAGTCAATTTAGGATTGAAATTGCCGAAGAAGTCATTATTTGCACATTTACAGTGTTGAGGCACGCATTGGAGAAAAGGAGCCGAATCAAATCAAAATCAGATGAATTTGGAGTCAGAGCCTAAAAGCAATTTATCAGAGATCAATTCCGATCAATCGGAGCATAGGAGGCAAGTTGTAGTTTTTGGACTCGAGAAGAATTTCGATTAATTGGACATCACTTTTGATCGATCGATCGAAAGTTACCCAGAGTTGCGATTTCTGATTTCTAGCTTCCCGAAATTGCCCCAAACTCAAGTGGGACCAGTCCAAAACGACATAAGTTCATCTTATAAACGATTTATGGGTTTGGTTAGGTATATAAGGTTAGTTTTTGAGGGTTTTAGACATTCTTGAACAATTCTTGAGAGGCTAGGGTTTTGAGAGCTTGGAAGGCAGCATAGGAGCAAAGAGAAGAGCTGAGATTTCGGGGGGTTTTCTTGCATCTCTCTCTATTTCTTGTGATTATGACTGAAATTCTAGATATGATTATGTATTTGGATGATATGAGGAACTAATCATCTTGCTAGGAGCTCTAATGGAGCCTCACCTTTGAATATTGAATGAACTTGGTTTATTATTCTTGATTTCTTCTTTGTTTGTTGATTATCTATTGAAGCAACCGGCTTAAAAACAATGAAGTCGCCACCAATTGATTTTTAGGATGCAATTGGACATCCATTTTGGTCTACGAAAAAAAGTGGGTAAGGGGGTCTATTGAGCATGGGGAAGGTGTTAAGCACCCCACAACTCCCGAAAACGGTTACCTTCAAAAAAATGTTTTCCTATTTGGCTCTACTTTGATTTGAGGAATGATTGTATGTCCCAAATGTTTTAATGAGTTTTCCATATGCCCGGAAAATCATGTATTATCAAATGGATGGAAATGTTACATTAATGTTAGACCAAGATTTGATTTTAAAAATCTTATTTTTATGGGTTTTGATAAAAAGAAGGAAAAAGGGTGCACGGGATCACTATGGCCATTCCCGGCTTGGCCAAAAATGTTTTACTTGGTCTTGGATGAGAAAAGTCCATATCGGAGTGGGTTTTGATGTTTTGGATGATTTGGAAAAAAGGCTATTTGGATAGAAACATGGGAATGGGTTTTGATGGGTTTGGAAAAGAGATTTTTGGGAACTTGGTTGATGCACCAAAAAGGCCCACGATCGATGAAAAAAATGTTCAATTTATGCCTTACTCACAATTATATTCTTTATGAGAAAAGAAAGAATCCATTTAAGGCCCATCGGACGGGCCAAATATCTTTAAACCCCCCTTTGGGTCCTTAAATAAATTCTCCTGATCCCTAAAAACATATTTGCTTTCTGGGTCCACAAAATCCAAATGTTTTGGATGAATGCCAATGGAACCCCAATATCTTGAAGGCTCCTTGGTATTCAAAGAAAACATAATGGTTCCGTAAATTAATCTTGGTGTGTTTATTAAAGTGAGACGGCTTAGATTAATTCTAATGACTGACGCGTTGCATTTATTTTCATGGCATTCAAACAATCCCAGCATACATCTAAGCATCATGACATAGTGTGAGAAATCAAAGTCCTAAGCATGCATTCTAATGCAATCATCATTCACGAAATCAATTCCTAATTTCTATATGCTTCTAACATCCTAGAATATCATGTATGCATTTTCTATTTTACATCCAATATTTTTGCTACACTATTACAAGACTTACATTTTACAAGAATACATGACAAATAATAAAATGAAATGAAATTTATACAAATGTACAAAAACCCAATATTGCTCGCGAGGCCCATTGCTCCAATCCAACCCAAATCCTCTAAGTGCTCCCCTCGGCCCAAGTGGGATCAAGCCCGGTCCAAGCCCCAACATTAAACACAAAAATAATGGGGTCAAATGGGTACTCAAATGCCATAGAAATTCAAATTAAATTAAGCATACATACCCATATACATTATAGATATAT
Source organism: Tripterygium wilfordii (assembly GCF_013401445.1). Lineage (NCBI taxonomy): Eukaryota > Viridiplantae > Streptophyta > Magnoliopsida > Celastrales > Celastraceae > Tripterygium > Tripterygium wilfordii. The sequence continues at coordinate 7,393,580 of NC_052237.1, read as the reverse complement.
AACCACCTATACAAATATGTAAAATGGTATATATTCATATACAAACACATATACAATATATACACACACACACTGTATATATACACACACCATATATATATATATATATATATATATATATATATATACACACCATATATACATTTATACCGGCCATCAAAGAAAGACAAACCTATCATAATCGGATATCAAAACCAGACATCATATTAAACATCAATACCATGAGCAGGCAAGATTCAAACCAGAAAAGTCAAAATCAAATATTAAAAGCCACATGCTAGCTTAATGAAGAAACTGATATAGCAAGGTCAGTTATCAACACTAGCAAGCAAACGCACACGGACCAAATTTCATTCAAATCATACATGTATCCATAAACTACATATGACTAGTATAACTTCAATCATGACCATATACTACGAACTTGAACAAAACACAATCAAGAGATCAATAACTTGGAGAAATAAGAACAGAGGAGACGAACAACTCCATAGAAACAGAACTAAAGAAATACGGATATTGAACCAAGAAGGATGTAATCTAAGAACAAACCCAGACAGAAACCAAAATAAAGAAATGGAACATGGACGACGTCGGAGGCGAATCAAGGAAATAGAACACAAATCAAAACGAGTTTGCCAGAGACGTTACCCTTGAAGAATTGAAACCCGTTTTCTCCTATTTCTTCTCTGATTTCAGCTGTTCTCCCTTCTCCTTCTCGTCTTTTCTCCTTTTTTCTTCTGTATTTCTTGTTCTCTTTTCTTTTTCTCTCCCGGCTGCTCCCTTTTTCCTTTTGTTATGCGGCTGCTCCAATCTCTCTTTTTCCTTCTTTTTTCTCCTCTCTTTGTTGTGCGGCTGCTCTTTTTTTTGTTGGCTCCCCTTTTTTCCTCCTCTGCCGGCTGCTTTTCCTCTTGACTTTTTCCTCTCTTTTTGCTCTTTGTGTTGGTGTTGTGCGGCTCCCCCTCTCTCCCACAATCTCTCTTTCTTTTATACCATATCCCTATAAAACCCTATTTCATCCTTTTACCAAAATATCCCCCAAACCCTATTTATTTTCTCCTAAGAAACTAATATTTTGGTATTTTCCAATGTTTTTGCAAAACCCTTAAAGGTGTCACCTTTCCTTTTTAAAGGTTTTATTTATTATTTTATTTAATTCTCCTATTTTTTAGATATTTTCTAGGGTTTTGTTGTATTGGGTTTGGGTTTGAATTTTTATGGGCTTATGACCCAAGAAATGGGCTTTAAGATTTTTTGCATGTTTGTGGGTTCAAGAAATAGGCTTTGAATTTTTTTGTGAGATTACGGACTCCAGAACGGGCTTTTGAATTATTATTATTATTATTGTATTTTTCAATTTTTCAATTTTTTCTATATATTTTTTCTATTATTTTTTTTTTGGGCCAGACGAAAACCGGGTACTACAGCTGCCCCCCTTTGTATGTCTTTTATGAAATAAAAGACAAACAAAGGTGTAGTCAACCGAGTTTCGTACGGGAACTGAAATGCGCGGGATCACTGTGGCCATTCCCGGCTTGGCCAACTGTTTGTGTAAGAAAATAAAGGGCACGGGATCACAAGGCCATTCCCGGCTTGGCCAAATATTGGTGCAGAAAAATAAAAGGCACGGGATCACAAGGCCATTCCCGGCTTGGCCAAATGTTTGTGCAGAAAATAAAGGGCACGGGATCACAAGGCCATTCCCGGCTTGGCCAAATGTTTGTGCAGAAAATAAAGGGCACGGGATCACAAGGCCATTCCCGGCTTGGCCAAATATTGGTGCAGAAAAATAAAGGGCACGGGATCACAAGGCCATTCCCGGCTTGGCCAAATGTTTGTGCAGAAAAATAAAGGGCACGGGATCACAACGCCATTCCCGGCTTGGCCAAATGTTTGTGCAGAAAAATAAAGGGCACGGGATCACAAGGCCATTCCCGGCTTGGCCAAATGTTTGTACAGAAAAATAAAGGGCACGGGATCACAAGGCCATTCCCGGCTTGGCCAAATGTTGGTTTGAATTTATGCAAGAAAATATCCATGAGTGTATGAATGCATGAAGAAAATTGTATTTTCTTTTATTTTTCTCATTTTGAAATTTTGATTTTGGTTAATCGTCGTAAGCACCATCACCCCTATCATCCTACAATCATCCATCATGAGAAGACTGCGTCTTTTGATTCCACCCTATCTTCAATCTGCCATGTTATGCTTATTCTTGTATCTTTCGTTCTCGTTTTGTCTGGTCTTTCCATCAATTTACTGCTTCCATCTTATTTCCATTAAATCCGACATACCTTTAACGCCAAACCAAAGCTTTTCGGCTCCAGAATCTCTTGGGCCCCACTATGTCTTTTAACATAATATAATTTCTTTTAGCTCTCTTGGAATTAAGAACACCACAATCTCTTCGGCTCCACCATGCTTTTTAGCACCATTTAATTTCTTTTAGCTCCTTTACAGTCAAGAACACCAAAATCTCTCAAGTTCCTGCTAAGAACAATGTCCTGATACACTTGTCATGATTCTTTTAATACTTTACTTAACTGTCAAATAAATTCAATAGTATGGCAATGCTTGTACTACATGAGATTTCTGAAGGCAAGATACAAGCAATAAAAATCGTGAAGAACACAAGCAATGAATAAGGAATTCAGAAATGAATTGAATGACCTCAGAGAGTTTTATTTAGAATAGATAGATAACAGGAGAGACTGATCAAGTATATATATGATTCAAGAGGGTTAGGAATAAAGGAAATAGCAGAAATTTTTACAAGATATAAAATGAGATAACTTTGATTCCGCACAAAACTGCCCCAGTTTTGTGTGCCCCCATTTTGCAATCATTGAATCTGACCACTTCTATATCGATCTTCTCCTTCGCAGACTCATCATGCATACCCCTGAACATAACCAATCCACCCGTGTACAGCCTCGCTATCTGTCATTCATTGTATTTCCTTATATTCATCTCAAATCCTCGAAAGGCCTTTGCCTCCTTCCCCTTAGTTGTTTTCACCACACCTTTCTGATCTCAATATTATTTGAAGCTCCCAGGAAGGGTTTTCACTTTAGTAGAGACTTTTCTTTTTTCCCTAATTTTTGCCTGAAGCGCCCACGAGGGGTTTTCACTTCAGGGGATTTTTATGGCTCTAATTTTTGCCTAGACCGCCCTTTCGGGTTTTCAATCTAGCGAGATTTTAACTCTAATTTTTGCCTAGATCGCCCTTTCAGGTTTTCAATCTAGCGAGTTTTTTTTTTTTTTTTTTTTTTTTTTTTTTTGCTACGGGTAATACTTTTTGATGGCGTCTGCATTCACCGGATTAGGCAATTCTTCTCCATCCATTCTTGTCAAAATTAATGCCCCTCCTTCAAAGGCTTTCTTCACCACATATGGTCCCTCATAATTCGGTGTCCACTTCCCTCGGTGATCCTTTTGAGGCGGCAAGATCATCTTCAACACTAAATCTCCTTCCCTGAAACTGCGAGGTCGAACTTTCTTATTATGTGCTTTCATCAATCTTCTTTGATACAATTGCCCTTTACAGATTGCTCTTAGTCTTCGTTCTTCAATCAAATTCAACTGCTCATAACGCATTCGAGTCCATTCTGATTCTTCCAATCCTGCCTCCAGAACTACTCGAAGGGATGGAACCTCCACTTCAATAGGCAAAACCGCTTCCATGCCATACACCAAGGAGAAAGGCGTCTCCCCGGTAGATGTCCGTATTGAGGTCCGATAACCATATAGAGCAAAAGGGATCTTCTCATGCCAATCTTTGTAATTCTCTGTCATCTTCCCAATGATCTTCTTGATATTCTTATTCGCCGCTTCGACAGCCCCATTCATCTTCGGACGGTAAGGAGTCGAATTATGGTGATAAATTTTAAATTGGTCACAAAAATCCTTCACCATTTTACTGTTGAAATTCGTGCCATTATCAGTGATAATTCTTTCTGGGACTCCATATCGACAAACAATCTCTTTCCTCAAAAACCGAACAACCACGCTACTTGTCACATTAGAATATGAAGCAGCCTCCACCCATTTGGTAAAATAATCGATAGCAACCAGAATAAACCGATGCCCATTAGAAGCCTTCGGCTCAATTGGACCGATGACATCTAATCCCCACATTGAGAAAGGCCATGGTGATGTCAACACATGCAATGGATTAACTGGAACATGTGTTCTATCTACATAAATCTGACACTTGTGGCATCTGTTTGCATAACTTATACAGTCCCTTTCCATGGTTAACCAATAATACCCTGCACGAATAATCTTCCGTGCCATTGCATATCCACTGGAATGAGTCCCACATATTCCTTCATGAATTTCCTCCATTATTTGTTTAGCCTCAGCAACATCAACACAACGCAAGAAAACTATCCCATCATTCCTTTTATAAAGAACATTTCCACTCAAGAAGAAAGATCCTGCCAGTCTCCTGATGGTACGCTTATCATTCTCTGATGCCCCTGATGGATATGCTTTCTTTTCAATGTACTGTTGAATATCATGATACCACGGTTTACCATCAGGCTCTCCCTCTAAATTTGAACAGTAACCTCGAACTTCTCGTTTCTCAATTTTAATTAGCTGCACTTCCCCTTTTGGGTCTACATCAAACATTGCCGCCAAAGTCGCCAAAGCATCCGCTATTTGATTCTCCTCTCTTGGGATATGATCAAACTCAATCCAATCAAAAAACTTAACTAACTTTTTGATATGTTGGTAATATGGAATGAGCTTGTCATCTTTAGTTTCCCACTCATCATTCAATTGCCTAATCACCAACTGTGAGTCACCATAGACCTGTAGCCTCCTAATCCCCATATCGATAGCAGCTTGAATTCCCATCGTACATGCTTCATACTCAGCCACATTGTTAGTACATTCGAAATACAACTTAGCTGTAAACGGGATAATATTCTCATCGGGTGATATTAACACTGCACCAATTCCACTTCCCATGATATTAGAAGCCCCATCGAACAACATAGTCCATTTTGCCAAATCCTTCTGATTCCCTTCTTCTATCGACACAGTCATGACATCAATATCTGGAAACTTCAAATCCATAGACTGAGCATCATCAATTGCTCCATCTGCCAAATAATCTGCTATCGCACTCCCTTTGATTGCCTTCTGTGTAACATACAAAATATCATATTCTGATAACAACATCTGCCATTTAGCTATCCTCCCGGAAAGAGAAGGTTTCTCAAAAATGTATTTGATAGGATCCATCCTGGAAATCAACCATGTAGTATGATAAAGCATATATTGTCTAAGCCGATGTGCAGCCCAAACCAAAGAGCAACAAGTTTTTTCCAACATTGAATAATTTGCTTCACAACTAGTAAACTTCTTGCTTAAGTAATAAATGGCATGCTCTATCCTTCCAGATGAATCATGCTGTCCAAGCACACATCCCATCGAACTATCCGAGACAGTCAAATAGAGAATAAGCGGCCTGCCAGCCACAGGAGGCATCAATACTGGAGGACTTTTCAAATATTGCTTGATCTTTTCGAATGCAATCTGACAATCTTCGTTCCACTCAGTAGAATTACTCTTACGCAACAATTTAAAGATAGGTTCACAAGTAGCTGTCAATTGTGAAATGAATCTGGCAATGTAATTCAACCTTCCCAAGAAACCCCTGACTTCCTTTTCCGTCCGAGGGGGTGGCATCTCCAAGATCGCCTTCACCTTATCAGGATCTACCTCGATTCCTTTCCTGCTTACAATAAAACCTAACAACTTCCCCGAGGTCGCCCCAAATGTGCACTTAGCTGGATTCAACTTCAATTGATGCTTCCTTAATCGATCAAACAACTTCTGAAGATTCACAATATGATCTTCATCTTCTTTGGATTTTGCTATCATATCATCGACATATACTTCAACTTCTCTATGCATCATGTCATGAAACAAAGTGACCATGGCTCGTTGATAAGTAGCACCAGCATTCTTCAGACTAAACGGCATGACTTTATAGCAAAAGGTTCCCCATAGGGTAATAAAAGTCGTTTTCTCACGATCCTCTGGTGCCATCTTGATCTGATTGTAACCCGAAAATCCATCCATGAAAGAGAAAGTTGAATGTCTAGCCGTATTATCCACCAAAACATCGATATGGGGAAGAGGAAAATTATCCTTCGGGCTTGCACGATTGAGATCTCTATAATCGACACACATCCGCACTTTTCCATCCTTCTTGGGAACAGGTACAATATTTGCCACCCATTCAGGGTATCTAGCCACTGCTAAAAAACCAGCGTCAAACTGCTTCTTCACTTCATCTCTTATTTTCAAAAGCATATCTGCCTTTAATCTCCTTAACTTTTGTTTCACTGGAGTACATTCTGGAATTAATGGCAACTTGTGAACAACAATACTTGTATCAAGACCGGGCATATCCTGATAAGACCATGCAAAGACATCCTGGTAACTATGCAACAAATCTATCAATTTCTTCTTATTCTCTCCTTCGAAGGCAGCTCCTACCTTAACCTCCTTTTTCTCCGTTTCAGTTCCCAAATTAACAACTTCTGTTACCTCTTGATGAGGCTTTATTAGTTTCTCTCCCTGATTGACTTGTCTTAACATTTCAGGTAAAATCTCAATTTCTTTCTCTATTTCATAGTCAGATTCAACATTGCTAATGGGTGCATCAAAATCTGGTTCATTAAGTTCGTCATCTTCGTTATCATCATCTTCAATCCTGTTGAAGAAGTGAATAAAAATGGCTTTGAGAATGGAGAAGAAAAACTCAAATGGGAATGGAGAAACATGAATATGGATGACTGTCAAAAGACTTTCATTTCATGAAAAAGGGAATATGTACAAAGATTGAACATGCAATCGCCATACTATAAGATTTATTGAAAGCAAAGTAAAGCATGCTCATTACAAAAGACCCAAACGAAGGCCGTGAGCTGGGCCCACGATGGTAGTGCACTCGGGATTACTCTTGCAAGTTCTTGAGAGATACTGGGAGCTCCAGACTGGTCCAGTTGCTTAATTTGAAATTTGAAGGACACGAGATGACAAAGCAAGGTCTAGCAGCCGAACTTTGTTCCTCTTCCACCACAGCAACTTGGAAGTCTTCAAACTGATCACACATATTTGCCAAAATTGCCCCAGTTTTATCAGCCGATTTTTCAACTGGCAGTTTTCCAAAAACTGCCCCAGTATCAGCCAAACTTATCTTGTTCTGCATCCCTCCATACACAAAACTGTCATAAAGCCAAGGAATCGGTTTCTTTTCAACTTCCAGCTCATTTCCTTCCAGACGAGCAAACCTCTTCGCCTGCTTTTCCGCTTGTGCAAGGTTCCTGTCAACCCTAGTTGGCTTATAACCCAAACCCCAACGTTCTGGATGTTTCACCATTTCTACTGGCTTCTTAATTCCTTGTCGATTCTTACCAAGTCCTTCTCCCGGGCGAAACCCCTTTTTCAACATAAATTTTGCTACATTCTTCGTAACCTTGGATACTTGTGGCTTTATGAGAGAAAGTCCTTCCTTCACATAGCTAGCACTAGCAATTTCAAAAGATTGGAATGAACTCTCAATCCCTTCTGTCGAAGCATCAATAGGAGAATTATTAGACAAACTAGCAACCATCCATTCTGACTGGCCTTTTACTATATAAACCCTTCCATCATGAACAAACTTGAGCATCTGATGCAATGATGAGGGAACGGCTCCTGCAGTGTGAATCCAAGGTCGTCCCAGCAGGCAACTGTAGGTTGGTGAGATATCCATTACCACAAATGGTACATTGAAAGTTACGCTTGCAACCTGTAAAGGTATTTCAATTTCTCCCATAATCTCTCTGCGTGTTCCGTCGAATGCCCTTACTACCATCGGCACTGGTCTTAAATAAGATCTGTCAATCGGCAACTTTTCAAAAGTCTCCTTTGGTAAAATATTGAGCGATGACCCATTATCCACCAAAATGCTTGCTAATTCCTTTCCACGACACATGGCTGAAATATGCAAAGCTTTGTTGTGCCCCATCCCTTCAGGCGGAATATCATCCTCAGTAAAGGACAACAAATGGGACGCTAACACATTTCCCACAATGCCATCAAAAGAGTCTGTAGGAATCTTATCTGATACATATGCCTGATTTAACATTCTCATCAAGACTTGTCGATGCGGTTCATAACTCATTATCAACTCCAAGATCGAAATTTTTGCAGGGGTTTTCTTCAATTGATCCACTATCATGTACTCACTCTGCCGAATAATTTTCAGGAACTCCTGAACTTCCACTTCAGTTACAACTTTCTTTTTCTCTTCTGGGCGTACAAAAAGACCTTCTTCTGCAATAGAACTTGATCTTTCAACTTCAAGTATTGCTTTCCCTTTTCTTTTGCGTTCAGCTTCAAGATCCACTACCGGATTCCCTTCTGGCTCATTTCTTATGTAACATCTCCCACTCCGGGTAACTCCACTGACACCAGAAATATTATCTACCATTTCTCCTTGCTTTCCCCTAACTTCAACCTCATAATTCCACAGCACAGCCTTGTCATTCTTGTACAAAGGATCTATTCTCGGAGTCACAGTCATTGGCTTGTCCTCTGTAGAGTATTGTAGAACAAAAGGTTTCACACAATTCGGCCTTGGTCCCTGGTAATAACCTCCTAGGACATTGACATGGCCTTCTTGACCTTCTCCTTCTTCAAAAATAATTCTCCTCAAATCCATCAACTCTTGTACTTTCTCCCGAAAATCATTGCATTCTTCAATAGTATGACATTTCATTCCACTGTGAAATTTACAAATCTTAGTTGTATCGAGTTGATTATTTTGGCAAAAAGAACTCATCATTTCAATCATCCCCTGCTCCTTTAAAATGTCAAATAACTGGCTCAATGGCATCGTAATCTCTGACACCCACCTCTTGATAACACGAGACTCACCAACACAATTCACACCCTCATTTCCATGGTTTGGCAGCGGATTGTTGTTAACATTTGGCTTGTCCACAGCATCCAAGTTGAGCCATTTCGCTTCAATCATCCCCTGAATCAACCTCTTGAAAGGCAAACATGCTTCTGTTGAATGTCCGGGTGCGCCTCCATGGTAAAGACATGTAGAATTTGGATCATACCAGGGAGGATATGGAGGCTGGTGAACTCTTCCTGGTATTGGTACTACCGCCCCTTGGGCTTGTAGCTTAGTGAAACACTCCGCATATGTCATAGGTATAGGGTCAAAACGTTCCACCGGCCTTCTGGGTCTTGGATTTTGGAAATTTGGACGAGGATTTTGATAGGTATGTGGGTTCTGAAAGTTTTGGTAAGTGTTTGGGTTTTGCGGGTATTGATTGGGTGGTGCTGCATTGAATCGAGGTAGATAAGGATTTTGGGTATGAGTATGGGTATGGTTATGGTTATAGTAGGCTCCTGGGCTTGACATCCTTGGGGCATCGCTTCTAGGGCGGTAGTCTGAAGTAGGCGCACCATAAACAATGGGATTTGAATCAAAATTCACAGAATGCACTTCAGCCTTCTTGCCTTTACTTCCTTTAATTGGATCTGGTTTGTCAAGGATGGGATAATGCAGAGTACCTCTCTTCATGCATCGTTCAACTCGCTCCCCTGCTTGTATCATATCAGCTAAGTTATTATGGCCACCTCCCGCCAAATTGGAAGTATAAGGCTCCTGGAGAGCATCAATGAAAGCGTTCAACAAATCCTTTTCTGAAAGGGGTGGAACTATCTTGGCTGCCAAATCCCTCCATCGATGGGCAAATTCCCTAAAGCTTTCCTCACTCTTCATTGCTGTGTTTTGCAGATCGTAAATGGTAGGGATCTTTTCTTCATTATGCTTATACTGCTTCATAAACATTTCAGCCAAATCCTCCCACGAAGCTACTAATGAAGGATTAAGGGTATTGAACCACCTTTGGGCTGCTCCAGTCAGACTATCTTGGAAATAATGCATCAACACTTTCTCATCGCTTGCATATGGCTGCATGCGCCGACAATACATCGTTAAATGATCCAAAGGGACTCCAGTGCCATCAAACAAACTGAATTTTGGCAGCACAAAGTCGTGTGGAACATTCAAATTCTTCACCAAGCACAAATTGGCTGGGTTTAGCATCCCTGCAGCATTGAAACCCTCCATGGCTCTTAATCTCTTCTCCAATTTCTTGATAGCATCCATTGAGCTATTTTCTTCATACTGAACTCCCTCAGTCACTACTCCACCAGTGACAGCTCCTGTAATATCGGCACCAACTGGGAAGGGATTCTCATGCCCATGAGGATCAACTTGATGAATGTACATTGGGTTCTGAGTCGTTGCCTGTTGAGAAACATATTGATGCTGGTGCAAACCAGGCAAAGATTGGTTACGAACAGGAGTGAACCCCGGTGGGTAAACTGGTACTTCTTGGTGCAAATGATTCTCAGGAACCTCTGGTGTTTCAGAATTTTCAACTACTCCCTTTCCTTTCATTAGCAACGCCATATTCTTCATCAATAAGGCCATCTGCTCTTTCAGTTCAAATATATCCTGATTCTGACTATGCTCACCCGTTTCCTGCTCCATATTCTCAATAATTCTTGATTGTAGGCGAGTCTGATAGGGGTGTCGATGGTGCTTCTTGGACGCTATGATTATTTATGATTTTCCTGTGCATTTTGAAAACAATGACATTAGTCCTCATTTATTTTACTTTAAGAACATGCATGCATGTGGTTATCATTTGTGCAAATCCTAAGTACTCCTTACAATTAACAAGATGATTTAAAAAAATTGATCTATTATATGTGCAATAGTTATGTATATGAAAAGTATATATGTACATGTATGGATGATTAACAAGCATGCACATGGGTACAACCTAGGCTAACATATACATGGCAAGTGTATAAAAGATGTACATGTGTGGTTTGATGAAATGAAGAATAAAAATACAAGAAATAAATAGAGTCAAAGATAGGAGAGTCCCCCCATTGTTCCTAAAAAAATCAGGTTCCTACAAATTTCTGAAGGTCTCAAACCAGATCTAAGGGTTATCTAATGTGCATATAGGTGGCATATCTAACTATAACGCGGCTACGCGAGAGGCCACTGGATCAGGTTAGTTCACACCCCATATCTGGAAGTGGAACCCATCCCCCAATATCTTGAAGGGACGTCAATCCAGGAGGATGTTTTTCCTTGCTTACGTGAGGACAAAATCCATCAAAAGCAAAGATCAACCCTCACTAGTCACTAGTAGGACCCGGTTTTTATGGGCCATTTGTGTGCATGTGAATAGTGATGTGTGTGCGGGGGAACATACCGTATCCTTAACAAACACTCAAACACTCAAATTTTATGAAACCAAAAACCTGTTATTTTATCTACAATCATGAACAAACACATTAGATTCCTCAAAATGTTGAAAGACAATTATACAACAAAATAAACAAATCAACCAAATAGGAAAACACCAAGACAACAAGGCCCGACCCCTTTGGTGCAACAACCATGGTCCCCAGTGAAGTCGCCAGCTGAAGCAACCGGCTTAAAAACAATGAAGTCGCCACCAATTGATTTTTAGGATGCAATTGGACATCCATTTTGGTCTACGAAAAAAAGTGGGTAAGGGGGTCTATTGAGCATGGGGAAGGTGTTAAGCACCCCACAACTCCCGAAAACGGTTACCTTCAAAAAAATGTTTTCCTATTTGGCTCTACTTTGATTTGAGGAATGATTGTATGTCCCAAATGTTTTAATGAGTTTTCCATATGCCCGGAAAATCATGTATTATCAAATGGATGGAAATGTTACATTAATGTTAGACCAAGATTTGATTTTAAAAATCTTATTTTTATGGGTTTTGATAAAAAGAAGGAAAAAGGGTGCACGGGATCACTATGGCCATTCCCGGCTTGGCCAAAAATGTTTTACTTGGTCTTGGATGAGAAAAGTCCATATCGGAGTGGGTTTTGATGTTTTGGATGATTTGGAAAAAAGGCTATTTGGATAGAAACATGGGAATGGGTTTTGATGGGTTTGGAAAAGAGATTTTTGGGAACTTGGTTGATGCACCAAAAAGGCCCACGATCGATGAAAAAAATGTTCAATTTATGCCTTACTCACAATTATATTCTTTATGAGAAAAGAAAGAATTCATTTAAGGCCCATCGGACGGGCCAAATATCTTTAAACCCCCCTTTGGGTCCTTAAATAAATTCTCCTGATCCCTAAAAACATATTTGCTTTCTGGGTCCACAAAATCCAAATGTTTTGGATGAATGCCAATGGAACCCCAATATCTTGAAGGCTCCTTGGTATTCAAAGAAAACATAATGGTTCCGTAAATTAATCTTGGTGTGTTTATTAAAGTGAGACGGCTTAGATTAATTCTAATGACTGACGCGTTGCATTTATTTTCATGGCATTCAAACAATCCCAGCATACATCTAAGCATCATGGCATAGTGTGAGAAATCAAAGTCCTAAGCATGCATTCTAATGCAATCATCATTCACGAAATCAATTCCTAATTTCTATATGCTTCTAACATCCTCGAATATCATGTATGCATTTTCTATTTTACATCCAATATTTTTGCTACACTATTACAAGACTTACATTTTACAAGAATACATGACAAATAATAAAATGAAATGAAATTTATACAAATGTACAAAAACCCAATATTGCTCGCGAGGCCCATTGCTCCAATCCAACCCAAATCCTCTAAGTGCTCCCCTCGGCCCAAGTGGGATCAAGCCCGGTCCAAGCCCCAACATTAAACACAAAAATAATGGGGTCAAATGGGTACTCAAATGCCATAGAAATTCAAATTAAATTAAGCATACATACCCATATACATTATAGATATATAACCACCTATACAAATATGCAAAATGGTATATATTCATATACAAACACATATACAATATATACACACACACTGTATATATACACACACCATATATATATATATATATATATATATATATATATACACACCATATATACATTTATACCGGCCATCAAAGAAAGACAAACCTATCATAATCGGATATCAAAACCAGACATCATATTAAACATCAATACCATGAGCAGGCAAGATTCAAACCAGAAAAGTCAAAATCAAATATTAAGCCACATGCTAGCATAATGAAGAAACTGATATAGCAAGGTCAGTTATCAACACTAGCAAGCAAACGCACACGGACCAAATTTCATTCAAATCATACATGTATCCATAAACTACATATGACTAGTATAACTTCAATCATGACCATATACTACGAACTTGAACAAAACACAATCAAGAGATCAATAACTTGGAGAAATAAGAACAGAGGAGACGAACAACTCCATAGAAACAGAACTAAAGAAATACGGATATTGAACCAAGAAGGATGTAATCTAAGAACAAACCCAGACAGAAACCAAAATAAAGAAATGGAACATGGATGACGTCGGAGGCGAATCAAGGAAATAGAACACAAATCAAAACAAGTTTGCCAGAGACGTTACCCTTGAAGAATTGAAACCCGTTTTCTCCTATTTCTTCTCTGATTTCAGCTGTTCTCCCTTCTCCTTCTCGTCTTTTCTCCTTTTTTCTTCTGTATTTCTTGTTCTCTTTTCTTTTTCTCTCCCGGATGCTCCCTTTTTCCTTTTGTTATGCGGCTGCTCCAATCTCTCTTTTTCCTTCTTTTTTCTCCTCTCTTTCTTGTGCGGCTGCTCTTTTTTTTGTTGGCTCCCCTTTTTTCCTCCTCTGCCGGCTGCTTTTCCTCTTGACTTTTTCCTCTCTTTTTGCTCTTTGTTTTGGTGTTGTGCGGCTCCCCCTCTCTCCCACAATCTCTCTTTCTTTTATACCATATCCCTATAAAACCCTATTTCATCCTTTTACCAAAATATCCCCCAAACCCTATTTATTTTCTCCTAAGAAACTAATATTTTGGTATTTTCCAATGTTTTTGCAAAACCCTTAAAGGTGTCACCTTTCCTTTTTAAAGGTTTTATTTATTATTTTATTTAATTCTCCTATTTTTTAGATATTTTCTAGGGTTTTGTTGTATTGGGTTTCGGTTTGAATTTTTATGGGCTTATGACCCAAGAAATGGGCTTTAAGATTTTTTGCATGTTTGTGGGTTCAAGAAATAGGCTTTGAATTTTTTTGTGAGATTACGGACTCCAGAACGGGCTTTTGAATTATTATTATTATTATTGTATTTTTCAATTTTTCAATTTTTTCTATATATTTTTTATATTATTTTTTTTTTTGGGCCAGACGAAAACCGGGTACTACATCTATGGTTGCTCTCAATGCTTTTGAATGCTTGATCACCATTCGAATGATATTTGGCCTAGGTTGAGAGCGGAATGAGATATCAAGGGTTACACTCACCATAGATGACATAGGTTGCATGAATCATAGGAATATCGGTGAATGACCTATGCAATCGATGCACGATTATCCAATTTGCTTAATGGGTTTTTGATACTTAATCTGATTGTTAGGAATAACGAGGATTGGTATTGAAAATATATTCGGTCTAACCGGGAACGGAGCATTGAATAGGAAGGGAAATCGATTGTCAACATTGAATTGAAAGTTAGGGAATAATGAACCAAGCTAGTTTAATAGGATAGGTGGTGGTGACATTAGGTGCCTTAGTGTTTGCTTACTTGATTTTAGCACTCGGTAAATGGTTGTTTGTTGGATTGCTTGATTCCACTTGTTAATCTCTTAGTTAATCATTTAATTTCCTGCATTTGTGTTAATTGAACAAAAAATCAACTCTTCGATTCTCCATATAGCATAATTTAATTTTAATTGATATTAATTTGAATTGCCAACATATCCTTGTGGGAGGATAGTCTTATTCACTCTTTATTACTTGTGCGATTTGTGGCTTGTAATTATTTCACATCAACAACCAGATAACCAAATCGATTGAAGTCGATGATAAGCTCATATATTCTCTCATTTTAGTACTCTCTAAACTTGGTTTTTGTTAGAGAATTGGCTTTAAAAAGGATTTATTATTTTGTTTTCCTTATTTTCAGTTTTCTCAAGCACTTAAATGGTTTTTGATGGAAATTTGTCGATTTTAAGTATTTTGAAGAAATTTCAATTGTAGGATGAAGTTAATACCTTTAACGAATATTGGAGAATATTTTGGGAATTTTTGGTGAAGCCAATTGACCCGGATTTTGAAGACAAGTTAACCTGAAATATGATCTTGGTGGAACTGCGCTATCTATGAAGAAGTGGTTCTAGATGATTCCACAAAATTTTCCTAGAGACGTGTGAGATAGCCTTGGAAAGCTAAGACATCAAGCTTCAATTTACATATTTTTGGAGATTTTTCTAAAGGGCAGAACATGGGAAAAATATTCGAGACATCCAGCAGTCTAGTTTCCTAATCAAAGAAGAAGTCAATCTCTTCCCTTTTTGTTGGGTTTATTGTTTTGGAAACTAAGGGTAACGTGAGGTTTCCTTAGAGTTTTAGAATTTGTTTTAGAGGAAGTTTAGGGTTTGAAAGAGGTTATTTAGCGAGGGCTTCATAAATTCTCACATAGATTCAGACACTCGGACACTCAACCGACTTTTCTAGGGTGTTCTCCAACCTTTATTGCGGTTTTCATTCATAACTATGTGTAACTAAACACTTTTGTTAGGGCGTGATGAAGTCTTAATATGATTCTCTAGTTTGTTTATTACTCTTATCTTTGATTGCTCTTTTGATGTTGGATTTCTAATCACCGTGCTATATACTTGTTTGATTGCTTGGATGATTGGCCACCAACTAAGTTCTTAATTAAGTAATTTGATACAAGCTCACGTAGATACTATACGGGGTTTGGGACCATCTTCTTGTGATTAGGAATTGGGAACACCTAGGGTAGATACCATACTCCTAGGGTTTACATGGCATGTTAATGAATTTTTGAACTTAAGGACATCTTGCATGTTCATATTTGAGTTAGATATCATAATCAAATTGCATGTTAAGATAAACGAATTAGCCTAGATACCATAGGTAATTCACGCCTTAGTGGATTCGCCAACAACATCGATTGAGTGGATTAAAGGTGAGGTAATCAACAACTAGAAAGAATTATTAAGATGGATTCATTATCCTAGCTAGTGTTTTCATAAATTTGCTTTCTCAACCAAAATCAACAAGTTTATATTTTCTTTACTGCTTCATTACTTTAATTTCATTACTTGCTATATAAAATCAATCATCTCTCAATAATTATTTCTTTTGCTAGGTTTAGTATAGTAGTTAATTGTATTGTTTATCCCATCCTTGTGGTTCGAGCTTGTTCTCGCATAACCTATTCTACTACGGTCTTGTACGCTTGCGAGTATTTTAATTTGAGATTTTTGTTTGTTTATTTTAAGTGATCGAAAATTGCTATCAACCGAATTATACAAATGATAAACATTTTGACATATGAAATTTAAAGCTATAATATTCCAACTTTATCTTGGGACAATGCTGGGAATGTAAAATAGTGAAATCATCCAACTGAGAATGAGCACGTCCATGTGTTCCTTGGGCTCCTCATCCTCTAGATGGTTCATTTCTTGTTGGATTGACAACCATATCATCAAATGAATTTCTCTCACGAAACTCGTCCATGATGTTTCGGTAGGATGACAATCAATTATTCACATAGGAGAGGCAACGTGGTTCACAACGTCACCGTTCTATTAGTATCATGTAAGACTACTTCAACCTACCGAGACAAAGCACTAGAGAATAGAGATAGAGAAAGTGCGCCACCGATAATAGCGCATTATGTCATATTGTTCTAAAAAAACCACTTTATATAGGTGGGCTAGTACGGGAAAGGTCATCGGAGAGCCCATGGTTGTATCTTGATATTGAAACGTCACATAGCTCATGAACATCTTGTGAACTCACTCACTGTCTAGCACGGACATATTTCTGTGGTGTGGTGGGTCCATCCACCATCAAAGAAAATGACCTCGACCTCTCGAGACTTCATAATCCACGTGTTTCTGTGGGCAACTCGTCTATAGACCACGTGTTCCCTGGTTACCCACACAGAACTTGACCACCGTCACCTTATCGAAACTGGTTATTAGTGGTTGGCTTGCCTTGTCAGTAGTGTTGTCTGTATCAAGAGTATCCAATGCACCGCACGGTACCCTACTACTACTGCCTACTTCTCCTACTCCCCAACTATCATTATTCATTAGAGGAGCTATTATTTATGTATTTACTCAACAATCCTATTTTTTTTATTTGTTAAAAAGTACAAAGTTTCCTGCGTTTGGCCCACACCTGCAGTTGAGGTTGAACATCACTTGGGTTTCTTTTTTTATTTTATTGGAATTTGTAGTGTTAATTAAATGACCAAACCAAAGACCAAAGAGTTTAGGGTCAGAAAGAATGCATATTTGGTGGTTTGATTATTTTAGTGTATTTTAGGGAGAGACATACTGATGAATCTGAATTGCTCATTTTGTATTTGTGCAGAGATACATACAGTAACAAGCACATTGTGAAGCAACTTGTTCTCAGAACCTAAATTATTAATTAAGTTCAAATCTATTTGGTACTTTAAAAGACAACGCTGGCTAGTACAGGCGTACAGTACAGCAGTATTAATATAAAGTTATGCGTAATTGGGTTTACCAAACGAGGAATGCAGTTTTCCAAAGTATAATTTATAGCAAGTTGTTGGGTGGTAACTGGCAAGGAAGGAATCATCCTATAACATATATATATATATATATATATATATATCCACCAAATTCAGATGTAGCAGACCAACTAATAACTCCTCATGACTGCATTTTATGTTTTTATAACATTTCTCTGCGCTCTTTTTGAAAACTCATCATAAATAACAAAAGATTGCAAACCCAAACAATACTTGTTTGACATTGAAAAGGTCGAACAACCCTATTTCCTAATCAAAATTTTTAATTTGGAGCCAACGATTTTTGTTTATGCCTTTTATGATACATTTATGCCTCATTCATCCTTCAAAGAGTTTTGACATCAGAAAAATCTTATATGACATGTCACTAATCATAATTTAAATATAGTGGAATACATGTTGAATACACGCTTTTCCTCCATCATCTATACACGTGGTTTTATTTTCGTCATTAAACTATTTTTTTTTCTTAATTCTGACCCTCAAAGATGTTTTTTTTTTCATTTTCGACAACAAAGTTGGTTCAAAGAAAATTGTTTCAAGAGCAAAAAATGTCCAAATATTTTTTGGTGCAAGAAGAGTAGTTGGTAAATCAGAGTAAATGTCAATAAACGAAAGCATAATAAAAATGGACATCACTTTAATTTGTTGAGGGATGAAAAATGTCACACTTATAGAGTTTCGGGATATAACGTTGAAGTTTGTTAAAGTTTGTCAAATAAAAATGGGAAAATTAAGGATAAGTCCTTCATTGGAAAGTTTTGTTCCAATGACACTCTTAAAAGTCTTATTCCATAAAGTCCATATACTTTGAACTAATATTCCAAGAAAGACAAAAAGTCAAAATATATGGTTTTATTGTTTAAAATACCATTATCTTCACCCTCAAACATGACACATGCCTTCTACACATTATTCATCTTAGATCTCCGTCGGAAGCTTTGTCTACGCTGCCAGAAGCTTTGTTTCCGCCCCTCGTGGCTTATTTGAGAGTTCTATGACATTTTTTAGTGATTTTTCAACCGGATTTTTGTTGTGTTCGAACTAGATCTACTCATAATCACCACGAGACTTGTAGATCTTGTTGTTTTCCTTCGATCTGTCATCATATCATTATTTTTGACAGTTTTTGTGGTGATTTTTATGGTTTTTTGTTCTGTTGTGAGATCTACAGACTGCAGATGATATGTTATTTGCTTTGATCAATTTGATATCTGTCATAATGTTATCTGTCCTTGATGAAATGTTATCTGTTTGAAGTTTCAAAATGACCAAAATCGATAACATATGATCCAAAACAGATATAATATCTGCATATTAATATTCGATTTAGAAGAATATTGACAGATACAAAACATATATAATATTAACAGATGCAAAACAAATATAATATCATATACGAAACAGATATAATATCATATATGAAACAGATATAATATCTGTAGATTCATATTCGATTTCAGATGTAAAAAAAAAGTTCGAAAAAGCAATAAAACCTCAAAGGTAATGCGCCTTAGTCTGTGGAGTTGATTGGAGGTGTTGATGGTCGTCGGCGTTGGTCGTATTGGCAGGATCTAGTTCTTTTTCAAATGGTGACTGTGATTTCTCGAAGCTTTTTCGGCGACTCAAGTGATTTTCTACTATTGGTGATGACTAAGCTTTGATCGGGCTGACCATGAGCTTCATTTCGATAGTTCGTTCATCGAAAATGATGGCCGGACAACCAACTTCCGATATGGTGGCGCAAGGAAGAAGAAAGAGGAATAAGAAGAAAGGAGGAGGAAGAGTATTTTGATAAGTTGTTAGACTTTATCATTTTTTCTAATTTTTTTTTAGATTGTTTTTATTGGAATACAACTTTTAAATTTTATCCTTATGGATAAAAACCCCAAAAAAATTCCTTCTTTGTCATATAGACGCCATGCATGATTTTTTCAAAAATCTTTTCATTTGAAGGACAGAATAAGTACTTTCTCACAATTGAATGACGAAATTGGGTGAAAAAATAATTTAAAAAGACGAAAATAAAACCAAATATATAACATTGGGAGGAAAAATTTATACTCCTATGTAGAGGAAAAAATCAATGGAGCATTGGAGCGGGCCAGCCCATGGCATATTTCGATGCCGCCAAATATTCACGTGATCACGTGCGAAATGTAGGTCCGTGACAGCGCGGTAGCAGCCGTCAACATCAATGGCAAAGAGCACAGCTGGCTTCATTGAGAGTCACAGCTGGCATTGCACTACTGGAGGGAAAGAATATAAACCTTTGTACCAAATCCAATGACATGAAAATGACAAAAGTAAGGGCAAATGCAATGGTGAAGTGGTATTGGGTCAATAAAGATATTGTCTTTTGCTGATGTGGCTGTATTGTAAAATGTGTTTTGCCTATGTGGTTGTATTGGGATAAGTGTTTTGCTGATGTGGATGTATTGATATTTGATGTTTTGGTGTAGTTTTGTTGTGGATAATATGGAGGAATGAAATGTTGTTGGGTTGGGTGGAAAGAGAAAGTGTGTGGGAAGAAAAAGTGTATAGAAATTTGTGTTTTGCTGATGTGGCTGTATTAGAATACGTGTTTGACTTGACTTTTTGTGTAATAGAGGTGGGACCGGGTCAACAAAAATGTTGGCCCAGCAAATCAATTCTCATTGCATTTGCCCTAATGAGTGCCCACTTCTTTTTTTTATGGCCCCACTTCTTGTTCTTGCCTTCACATGTGAGTTGGCATTTCCTTACTCTATTTCACTATTGTGAATTATTTTCCAATTATTTTTATAACATAAGAATTCATATTAAAAAAAATATAAAACCGAACAATGTCTAACGTAAAAAAAAAAACACCCTCAATTATTAAAAAACAATTATTTTAGACTTGAATTTATGAAAAATATTTGACACCTTCAATTTATAAAACTCATTTCACCAACAATTCATATGTAGTGTTGGATGTTAAGTGTGTCCTCCATTATGTATTTATAATCAATATATAACTCCCACACATGTCACAAATGATTGAGGATAAAATGAGGATTATAAATTAATGATACCTAACATGTTTTAAATTTATTTTGGACTAGCACGTCAGTTTTGATTTTATGACCTTTATTTCTTAAGAAAATGGAAACTACGTGCTAACATAACAAAATATAGGTATCAATAATATTAAAAAATTAGTAATTATTACAGAAAAAAATACTCTCATTCGATTTTGTGCTTTATTACAAGGGGAAAATCAGAAAATGATATCAAGATAAACAAAATTCATATTAAATAGGTTAGGATAATAATAAGTATTTAATCCGCGCCTAAATACGTTAGGATCACAAAATTCAAAAACCCTTTCACGCTCACCAAAATACGTATCCCGTACGAACTCAGACCCAGACGCGATCACACCGCGCGTACGTAACCTCTCCCCTAAAAAACAAACAAATAAAATAATAAATTTAATGGCAGAAGAGAAAGAAATCTACACAAGGATTCTCTGTGCTTTGCTTTCCATGGCAGCACCAGCAGCTGCTGCCATAAATGTAAGAATCTGCAGAGCCACATAAACCGCGACGACACTCTACAAATCAATCTTTACATATATATACATGCGTATGTATTCAATTCCCTGTCTCTTTCTCTCTCTCTGTATATGAAAAACGCGTTTTCTTTGAAACGCACCAGTAAATCCGTGTTAATTTTGACTCTTCTTTGCTTTAAGAAGTTGTAGAACCGTCTCTTTCGGTTCCCTTCGTAATTCTGCAATTTTTCGAACCGGATCAGTTCTGCATAGCCATTATTGTTGCTCAAGAAAGTCTGTTTTTCCAATCACAATCCTCCGGAAATGGTAGGTTTCCGGTTCGTCGCCTCCTTGTTGTTTGTTTCTGTTTCTCTTCTGTTTCCCCCTTTCTGCCTCGGGATTCGGTCCTTACCGACCAAGGAAATTGGGGCCGGCGGTGGTTCACTGTCCTTATGGTCCGACGAGCAATTCCGATTCGATGAAGCGCCGGGCTACCAGAACGGGAATGGTTGCCCTCTTAAGGCCAGTAATCGGTCTTCTTCGTCCGGTGATCCCTCTCTGGTACATATTGCGATGACTCTTGACTACGAGTATCTTCGTGGATCTATTGCGGCTGTTTACTCGGTTTTGACACACGCTTCCTGCCCGGAAAACGTGTTCTTCCACTTCATCACGGCGGAGTCCGACGGCGCGAGTGAACGCCTGAGTCGACTCGTGAAATCCACTTTTCCTTCATTGAATTTCCAGGTCTACATCTTCAAAGAAGACAAGGTAATCAATCTAATATCTTCTTCCATTCGTCAAGCACTTGACAACCCCTTAAATTATGCAAGAAACTATCTAGGTGACCTTCTTGATTCCCGTATCGAGCGAGTAATCTACCTCGACTCGGACCTGGTGGTTGTGGATGACATACAAGATCTCTGGAACACAAATCTAACTGGGAAAAGTGTCATTGGTGCACCCGAATACTGCCACGCCGATTTCACCAAGTATTTCACTGATCGCTTCTGGACCGACCCGACTCTGTCACAGGTCTTCAAATCAAGGAAGACTTGTTACTTCAATACTGGGGTTATGGTAATGAATTTGGTGAAATGGAGAAAAGGCAATTACAGGCTGAGAATAGAGAAGTGGATGGAGATACAGAAGACGAGGAGAATATACGAGTTAGGGTCTCTGCCACCATTTTTGCTTGTGTTTGCTGGTACTGTGGAGCCTATTGATCACAGTTGGAACCAGCATGGGCTTGGAGGGGATAATGTGAGAGGAATTTGTCGGTCACTGCATCCGGGCCCGGCTAGGTTGTTACATTGGAGTGGAAAAGGGAAGCCGTGGGTCAGGCTTGATTCAAAAACTCCATGTGCCGTTGATTCTCTTTGGGTGCGATATGATCTTTACAATCCTTTTAAGGACAGACTGAAAGGTTAGCCAAATCACTGGGATTTCTG
The DNA here is from genome assembly GCF_013401445.1 of Tripterygium wilfordii. Taxonomy (NCBI): domain Eukaryota; kingdom Viridiplantae; phylum Streptophyta; class Magnoliopsida; order Celastrales; family Celastraceae; genus Tripterygium; species Tripterygium wilfordii. Next base: position 7,370,921 of record NC_052237.1, on the reverse strand, counting down.
CTGCTACATTCATTGGGTATTCTGAGTTATTTGTGATGGTGATGATGATTTTATTCATTTTCTTCTTTAAGAGACACATTTGTTGTAAGATTCTTTGATATAGCTGTGTACAGACGCTGGTATCGGTGGGGGATTGGGCTGACATTGTGCGATGACTGGGCAGGGGCACTTACTTTCATTTCCATATGCAATTCTTTCTTGTCATTATTGATGATTTTCATTGTATTTACTCTTTCTAATATAGGGGCTCGATTCCTCTTATCAGGGGGTGTTCCAGTTCTTGGAACAATTTTGGTGGATTGATTTTCTTTGTATGTAAAACTGTATTCTGGAGGATGATATGAATAACATCATATGGTTGTTCTTTTAATTCAATTTTGTTATCTCGTCTCTCTCATTTTCTGTACACTTTCAATGCTTTATTTTGCTTTCTTCAAAAGATTAGCCCAGTCATATGGGTATGATGATTGGTTTTGTTTGGTCACGGATTGACTATGATTCAAAGCCAAGACACTGAGAAGTTTAGCAGAAGTGAGAAGCAATGCGACAATTGTTAATGGCTGGTTGGTAGTAGGTGTCTAGCCAGCTCGAAGTGCCGATGAATCCATTCTGTGCTTGATAGCCTGACACGTTTTTTATTTTATTGAATTTTCAATCACTCTAATGACCTCCCACCAAAAAGTCATATTCCTTTTATGAAACTTCTTAGATTGTTTGATTGATTCCAAATTTCCTAGTAGGGATTTTTTTTTTCTTGTTCTGACCTTGACTGCGCAATTTTTTCAAACACCTGTCGTGCACAATGTGGAGCCATTGTGGAATAGGCGAAGTGGGATGAATGCTTTCATTAGTTGGTAGAAGACTCACGCAAGTGAACACCTAATCGTTTAGCTGCCTTGCTACGAGAGTCTTGTGGAGGAGCAGTGTGGATTTAGAATTGTTTAGCAACACAGAAAGGATGCAAGTTTACATCCAAATTTTTGCTGACCAAATAGGATTTAAAATTCAACCTATCGATGTTGGATTTTGTATTGATGAATTAGAGACCTAAACAAAACCCAATTCAATTGTAGATTCGGCAAAGAGATATTTTATTTGCACACCATTAAAATATTAATTTTACACCATTTTTATGACATTATATGTTTACACCGAAAATTTATATGTTTACACAAAATTTTGATGAATAGACCAAAATACTTTTAATTTGTAAAATATTAGAAAGAATATTGTTAAGTTTACACACATTGTAATCATAACCTACAATTATCCCTTCCATTCCCTTACCGATTTCATTATTACCAGACAATAGCTCCCACCGTTTATACACACCAGTTTCGACTTGCAATTCCGACCAAAAAGAAGCCTAATATCAATATCAAACAGTCGGAGATTAAGTATAGGAAATGCCCTTAATTTGTAAATCTCTCTAATATTCTAGAAAATGAAACTGTGTTGTTTTCTGAAAGAAAAACAGTGGGTATTCGTAGATTGTACATAAAACTAAAAAACCCTAAAAAAACGTACTTGTTCACCATGATCATTCTTTCATTGCCGACAAGGATATTTATGTAAATATAAATATATTTTTTATTTTTAGTTCAAAGGTTAATATGTCATTGTAAATAATGATATTTATGTAAAATTAAATTTTTTTAAATGTTGTGTAAAATTAATACTTTAGTGGTGTGCAAATAAAATTTCGCTCTTGAATAGTCTATTAGAAACATTAAGATGTTTGTAAATATCTAAGAACACAATGTTTTGGAATCAAAATTAATTGACATCGGCCAGCCCAAACATTGAGCAACTCCCGGTTTGGTTAATTGGTTTGGCAGGACATGAGCAAGGCAGGCTGCAGGGACAGCGAAGCATAATTCAATTCCCCACTTGGTTTACATCTAAACATAGTTGATCATATCTTAATATGAAGATGATCACTATGATTAGCAAACATTAATGACGACATGTGAGGGATCATGATGCGCTAGGTCAAGGTGGCTACCAAATCTGGTTGAAAATTTTACTACTTTGTTAAATTACGCAGCCACGAGCATTCATGAATTTCAATTTTGTGAATTTAGAATTTGATTATATATATAACATTCATGAATTTTCATTTTGGTCTGGTTACTGGTGGTATAGTAGCTAGCGTGACATTGACCTGTATATATAAATGATTTTCTTTGCACATGCATTCTGCCTGGGATGGAAAGTATGGTCACATGCCTATTAACTATTGAAAAGTAGAGACAAGATTCCAGAAAATTGGGTCTGATGCTGATGCATTTACCAAAACTACATACTCCAATTTGTGATTGCTTCAATAGATGGAGATGGAAGACCTCATACTGATACTGTTGAGCAGGTCAACACGGCGCGACCCCATTAACGATCCACTCTCCTCTCCTCTCATCTCCTCTCGGTGCCAATATTTGGTGGATAGAAAAAATTATGTGATTATCAGTGGTTGACCTCGATTTTTCAATGGATTGAATACTGAGACTTATGTGGTGTTGGTGAAATGGAGATGGATTCTGAATTAGAGGTTAACCATATAGGAATAAGTCCTAATATTGACCGGATGAGTTTCTCGTTAAAAAAAAATTAAAACACTTTTTTTTTTTTGATAAGCAGCAGGATGTATTAAAAGGAGGCAAAGACAGTACAACAGGGTATCTATTTGGATGGGCTGAAAAAGAGGGAGAAAAACAAACAAAATAGAGAAAATAAAGCTAGAACCAAATTAGAAAATCAGAGCTTCTCCTGGTGCCTTCTTTTGCTAGCAGATCTGCTAAGTCATTCCTTCCCCTTAGAGTATGCTGCAAGGAGATGCTTGGTACTTTATGTCTTAGCAGGATAATTGAATTTGCTATTTGGCCAAGTTTCCATGGAGGATCACATTCTTCTGCAACCCATTTGACTGCATTGAGGGAGTCAGACTCAATAATGACACTCCTCCGAATCAGCGAGGAACTTGAGGCTGTTAAGTCCAGTGCTTTGTAGATTGCCCTCAACTCCGCTTCATTTGATTCGCACACCCCAATACTACATGAGAATAAGCAAGCCATTGAACCGAAAGAGTCCCTCAGAACTCCTCCTATTCCAGCCCTACCTGGTTTTCCAAGGGCTGACCCATCAACATTCCATTTCAGTATGTCACCATGAGGAGGAATCCACTGTATATAGGGTTGATATCGTACAGATCTTTGATTACTCCAATTCTTGACACATTCAACATTGTGTTGAAGTTGTAGGCTAGAGTATATGAAATGTGGATCCAAAGATATTGCCCACCTTTGCAGCCTGACAAAGATCATAGGCAGCAACGAGACCCAATCCACCACCTTTCCTCTAAAAATTACATCGTTTCTTTCTTTCCATATTGACCAGACCACTACGTAAAACAATAATGCACATAGTCTTTTTTGCAAAGCACCTTTGTCTACCATGCTACACCATTGTTCAAACAATATCCCTATGTTGTTGGCAGGGCACCAGGCCAAACCCCACCACTCCACTAGACTATACTATAGGTTAGAAGGCCCTATGCATTGGCAGAACAGATGGTCTACAGTCTCCTGGGTAGAAGAACAGAAAGGACAGACATTACCTGATGCTAGTATGATTCCCTTGCGTGTCAAGTTGTCTCTGGTGGGTAGTTTCTTAAACAACAAGATCCATACAAAGATTTCCACCCTCGGAGGTGCAAGGCTCTTCCATACTGCATTGTATGAGAGTTGGCCCAGTTGAGGAGGGTTTTGCCCGAGAGGTTCAACTAACTTTCCATAGAGTGATTTGACTGTAAAATCTCCATTCGGGGTATACAACCAAATTACTCTATCTTTCTTGTTAGGGCATAATACACATGTTGAAAGCAATTGTAGTAGTTCATCAGTTTTAGTCTCTTCCCATCTATATAGAGGCCTTCTCCATAAAAAACTCCATTGCCATCTATTGTTACTCCAATAGCCCATCTCTTCAATCTTGCATGCTTTCTGTAGGGATATTCTGAACAACCTTTCAAAAATTTCACACAAGGGCCTATTAGCTACCCATCTATCCTGCCAGAATTTTATGCCACTTCCATTCCCAATGCCAAAGCCAATACCCTCCTGAAAGAATCTGCCACAAAAGGAATCTTGAGATGAAACTAGAGTCTGGACGCTATGCCACAAATAGGATGCAGAAGGTGATATTGGAATGGTTAAAGATGGCAGTAGAGACTGAGTTCTTCTAGTATACTTCCCACTAATGATTGACCTCCAAAATGCCCCTTCATTCTTCAAAAATCTCCAGGCCCATTTAAATAGCAATGCCTTGTTCTTCAAGGTGATATCTCCTATCCCTAGTCCACCAGCATTCTTAGGTTGGATAACCTGTTTCCAGTTAACACGGTGTAATTTTTTCTTTACATCTGAATCTCCCCATAGAAAATTTCTCTGCAAAGATTCCAGTTTTCTTGCCACTGACACAGGCATCTTGAACAAGGACATGTAGTAGATTGGCAAGTTTGACAGGGCTGCTTTAACTAGCGTCAATCTGCCACCAATGGAGAGCTGCCTTCCTTTCCACTTTGCTAAACTTTTTTGAAAATTATCCACCACAGGTTTCCATGTCTTGGCCAGCTTGAAATTTGCACCCAAAGGAATCCCCAAATACTTAACTGGTAAAGCCTCAGCCCTGCATTGATGCTTGGCAGCCATGTTCTCAGTCCACTGTCTATCCAAGCCAATCCCAATAAGAGAACTCTTAGAGAAGTTGACCTTAAGTCCAGAGATAAGCTGGTAACATCTCAATATTCTTTTCACCATTTGTATGCTACTCTCTTTGGCTTTACAAAAAATAAGGGTGTCATCAGCATATTGGATATGGGATATGCTAAGGGCATCCTTTTTAATCACAATGCCTTTCAATAGGCCCTTTTCCTCTGCCAATGTGAATAATTGGTGAAGGCCTTCTGCTGCGATGTTAAAGAGAAAGGGAGACAACGGATCTCCTTGTCGAATCCCTTTTTGCATCCTTATCTCTTTAGTTGGAGAGCCATTCACTAGTATAGAAACACATGCTGTTGAGACACATTCCATTATCCAACTTCTCCATTTGACACCAAACCCCATTCTTAACATAACCATGTCGAGGTACCTCCAATTCACAAAATCGAAAGCTTTTTCCAAATCCAGCTTAAACAAGAGACCTTTCTTCTTTCTTCTTTCTATAAAATGGACAACCTCATTTGCAATTAGAATGTTATCTAATATTTGCCTCCCCTTCATAAAAGTAGATTGTGATTCGCTGATTACATATGGGAGGGCTGTCTTCAATCTTTCTGCCAAAGATTTAGAGACTATCTTATACAGACTACCTACCAAACTTATTGGTCTGAACTCAGTTAGTTTACTAGCTCCACTGATTTTGGGCACTAAGGTGATGAAAGAGGAATTTACCCCTTGTGGAAGCTTCCCTGATGCATAAAATTTATGAACCAGCCCATATACATCATCCTCAATAATATCCCAAGCCCTTTTAATAAAATTAAAATTGAAACCATCAGGTCCCGGTGCTTTATTCCCTTCACAACTCCACACTGCCTTCCTAATTTCATCATTTGAGAAGGGGAGTTCCATTGAGGCAGCTACATTGTCCGGGACTAGTTTGAATCGGAGCCCTTCCCATGGTAAGTAATCTGACTGCTCATCTTTAAAGACATCAACAAAGTGTGTTGTAACCATATCTTTGATTTGTTGGGCTTTAGTATGTGTCTCACTCCCATACTTCAGACTATGGAGCTAGTTTAAACTACCCCTTATGCATGCATAGGAGTGGAAGAATTTAGTATTTTTATCACCTTCAACTGTCCATTTTACCCTGGACTTTTGATTCCATATGCACTCCTTCTTTCTACATTCCTTCCATAATTCAGATTCCAGTGCCCTTACCTCCTCAATTTCCCTTTCTGAGAGAGACCTTTCCTCCGCAGTTAAATGCCATTTATCCACTTCACTCTCTAACACTGCCACCTTTTTCTCCACATTGCCAAACACCTCAGTGTTCCATATTCTCAATAGCTTCTTCAACAGTTGAAATTTTTTAAAGAGCTGCAGATCATTAGGTGAGTGGGATTTAATTTCCTGCCAAAAGACTTGGACAGTGGTGAGGAACCAAGGATGCTGCCACCAACAGTCCAATACCCTGAAAGGCTTTGGTCCCCAATTTATCTTCTCAGTCTCTATAAGCAAAGGTGAATGGTCAGATAGACCCCTAGGCAAACCCCACATCCTCAAACTGGGGAAGGTAGAAAACCACTCCACTGATGCAAAGGCCCTATCAATACGACTTTGGCTTCTCATATTTTTCCATGTATACCTCCTACCAAGTAGTGGGATCTCAACTAGGCTAGAGTAGTTTATGAAGGAGCTATATATCTATAATGGAATCATTCATAAGAGTCCATAATCTATGGGAAATGTTTACTAGGCAAGATGACATGTAAATTGTATCATGTCTTATTTTTTGGTACAAAAATAGCCCTTATTAATTAAAACAATCAATCATGATGATATTACAATTATAAGAGAACCTACAATGCCCTCACGGTTTAGCATCAGAGACGAAGTCGTCGTGCCTTGCACCACCCGGCTCCCCTGACTGCTACATTGTTGACGGCGACGGAGAGAAGAAAAACCTAATTGAAAGTGAGAGGATGAGAAATAGGGAGAGAAAGGACATATGAGTCATAACTAATAGAGAGATATTTTTTAAAAAATCCTTTCTATGTTGGCATGCTTACTCACCATGCCACATAGATTATGGAAGGTTTATGGACAAAATCTCTATGACATTTAGCATTTTCGATCATATACATTGTACAATTACAGAATAAACAAAAGCTTTAGGTGCTACCACAAAAGCTTCGACATGCACCAGTACTTTGCCACATGTAATTTGTTTTAATTTCAATTGAATATAAGGCTGAAGTAGGGATGACAACGGGTCAAGTACTCTTCCAATTAGTTAATACCAAAACCGTTTTCATTTCAGATACCCAATACCAAAATTGTTTAAAAAACCATTTAAATTTCTAAAATCGGAACCGTTCCATAACCGTTTACCATCCGTTACCCAATTATTATTTAACGTTTAATTTTTTTTAAAAAATTTCTATAAATGTATAATTCAATTTCTTAAAAAAAATATGACTTATCATGTTGTTATAGTTTGAATGTATAATCTATAATTCTATAATATTTTATTTAATATGCTTGATCATGTTAACATTTAGCATCCTAATAATATATCTTTATATAGATGATTTATAATGTTATTACTATAATTTACTTTTTTAATTAAACGATTCGAGTATCCTAAACCCAGCATCAAAAATCAAACCATGCCCTAAACCGTAACGAGTTTGAAAGTCAAAACTAAAATCGTTTCCAAACCCTATAGGATCGGTTTTCAGGTTTTAAATGGATCGAGTATCCTATGAATATTGCTCGGATCGATTTTTTTTGGCATCCCTAGGCTCAGGTAACGGTCTCCTTTACTTTCACACCTCTTCGGTTTCCCACCTTCGTCTTCCTGAAACCATTTAACTTCTCTTTCCACATAATCCCTAATCAGTTTCGATTTTCAATTCCTATGTTATTGCGGTAATTCATGCTGTTTGGATTCCTTTCGGTACGATCCCTTCTTTGTTCTAAGCTTCTGAATTGGCGTATCGAATTTGATGTACTCTGTCTATTCAATCTGCCTTGATTTTTGGGTTTTGCCGAAATGCCTATTGTTCCTTCGTTTTCGTGAGTGCAACCAGGTAATAACGAAAATCAGCAAAGATTCGATAGCTCTTGCTTCGACATCTCCGTTTTTTTTTGTGTATATTAGATACCTAAGCTCCGAAGCTTCTCCTTGCTTATGATTTTGAGCTAAAACTGGAATGAGAATCACCTCAATAGTGAATGTCTACTTTATCATGAAAAGGATACCACTGTAAAATTGTATCCAGATTTTTACCACAATCAAGTAGGACTGCCATGTTCAATATGAACATGTTTAATTCACTGATAAAAAAAAATTCCTTCTTCAGTAAATATAACTCAATAACACACTACATCATATGACATTGTTCCCGTTCGCATTTCCACAGCAGAATACTATATCTCAATAACACTGTCTATAAAAACAGTTAAAGCTACTGCCGAGCAAAAATGGTGAAATAATAAATGGATAAAAACAATTCAGACTACAAGGACTATATACTTAAGCAGGAATGGTTGGATTCTGAAGTTTAAGCATAAAATCCACCCAAGTTACTCTATGTGCGGTATACATCTCTCACCAACATCGACTTGGCGCCAAATTAAGATAACAAACTTGGTTCTTGTAAACGAACATTGTGTGTTATATGTGGACTTGAGCAATCCTCCCACAAGTTAGAGAAACAAAAAAGTTGAAATTATCATCCATAACAAAAGCAATCAAGTAAAGTACAAGCATATAAAAGTTTAAATTACCATGTTAGAGTTAGAGGTTTTTTTTTAGTAACTTTTCTTGTACTTCTTTTATGTTGTGGTTTCATTCTTCTCTTCCCCTTTCAACCTTCCTTCTTCTTCAATCCCTGGACTTTTTTCATTTGATTGTTAACCTTATTTTCAAGCACATTGTCAGTTCAACTTCTTACCCATTGTGAAAATTTCAAGTTTCTTGCCGCAATCATTTATCATTGACAGCATGAAAATACGCGAATCTTTGTTCATTGAAGCTTGATATGTTAACTGTCAGAGTTGTGATTGGACTCTTCTAATCCAATCTTTTGCATCTTCTTCTTCGTTCGGCTTCTCTTCATCTAATACAATCCGAATCTTTACAACCCTTGTAAGTCTATTGCAAATGTATTTCTCCAGAATTTTTGTTACATTTAGCGGGCTAAACACTCTCAATATATGACAACACAAAATCCCCTCACTTTCAAACTTTTTGCAACTACAAGTCACCACATCAATATTAGTGTCATAAAACACCTTATATTCTCTTTTTTTTCCAATGTGGAGAAACAATATATACACATGTGTCTTATATGTGATCCTTCACTATAAATGAATCAACACAATCATACTCCTCTTTAAAGAGATGAAAATTTTTAGGAGTGTACCTTTTTGATAATTGTTTTAATATTGGAGACTTGAAGAAACCTAATGAATAGACATTTTCTCTCATTTTAAACTCGGCATCTAGCTCCTTATTTCGCTTTTGGTCCATCACCCTATCAAAATGTTTTAAAAAATCACCGATACTCAAAGTGTTTTTCAAATAATCTTTCAAATCACTGTTTAAACTTTCAGATATTTCATATTTGTGTGCTTCAGATGTCCAATGTGAATGAATTTTTCATATAGGACTCAACCCATTTCTCTCTCTCTTTTCCGTATATGCAAGTCAACCAACTATTCTCCATTAAATTGTAATCGTCAAGCATTTTCTTCCATTTACTCTCAAATTCTTTATTTGTCATAAATGGAGACATATTCCTCATGTAACAACCAAGATGTTTAAATGCATTTTGTCCAATGTGCCAAGTACATAATCCATGAGATACTTTTGGCCATTCATTCTCTCAAGCACTTGCCATAGTAGCGTCTTGATCCGTAAAAATTGAACAAGGCTCCTTACCACCATGTGCATTCATAGAAGTGTTAAAAAGCCACTTGAAAGATTCAATAGTCTTATCATATAAAAGTGCAGCCCTAAAAATCACTATTTGTCTATGATGGTTATATCCAATAAACATACCTAAGGGCATCATCCCTTCATTAGTGCCAAAAGTGGCACCAAAAGCTAACATATCACCAAAAGCAACATAATCATCAACCATTTTTGCATTGGCCCAAAATATATTAGTGACTTGGTTAGCACTATCAAGTTGTAGAGCATAATAAAACTTAAGATCACTCATGTTTTGCCTCTCAAAATATGTGAAAATACTGCCAAGCTCCCCATGACCCATATCTCTTTTTCTCCTAGATCTTAAGTATGATTTCTGATCTTCAATAACACACCCAAGCTTACCCCTATCACCATCTTCCTTGCTCAATAATTTGTGTGTTGCTTTAGGAGTAAGCCCTGAATCAGAAACCAATTCAACGGCTAATGCATGTGCCGTAGTGAGCTCTCTATGTGACCCAAGCATGTAAGCAGTAGTCGGAGGTTGTAACTCATGATTATGTTCTTCTACAAACTCTTTCACTATATATTTCTCTCTCTCTCTTTTTATCTAAAAATACTTTTAACCTTGTTTTGCAATTGGTTCTCGAGGAAGAACGGTGACGAATCATGTCTATCATCATTTTTCTTTCCTCTCTTTTGACACCCTCTTTGCAGCACATAGACAATTTACTAATCACAACTCCAATTTTTTGATCCTTATTATGGTACTCTTTTCTAACACCAAAATCCACCTTCTTTGAGTAGTGTTTTCAAAATTACATAAATAAATTAATCATAACCTAATTTGAAAATGATTGAAAGTTGGGGGTTCAACATGATCCCATATATTATATTTCACTCTAATTGCATAGTTAGATAACACATGGTCTTGTTTTTAATGGCATGTCTATGAAATATGAAGGGATAGTTCTTGGTGTTTTGTTGACATGTTAAGTGGTTTTTAACAGCTTTGTTTTACAATTATACTACAATATCGTACAGTTATACTACAATATATAATTACATGTCACACGAAGCATAAGCGTAGGCGTGACCCCTAGTGAAATAGTTAAAACTAGTGGTGTACCCGCGTTTCGCGCGGTATGTAATTTTATGTTTATATTAGTCCTGTTCGTGAGGACATTCAAGACTGTTTGAATGTACAGTACGTGTGGTATCTTTCTGGATGGTCTTTTCCCCTTGTTTTTCTTGTATGTTTTTGAAATTTTGTTTAGATTTCTTATTGGGGTTGCATCTTTTGTCGTGGTTGGTGATGGTTTATATTGTTTCTCTGTGGTACATAAATTTCATAGGAGGAACGCCTTTTCCCCGGGGATTAATATTGGTGAAGCTATAATGATGTCTTATAGTATCTTCAGACTGAACAAAGTTTTCTGTCACAATGAGGCATTATATTTCTGAACAAAATTTTCCTTCATTTGCTGCTCAACATGGTATTATTCTGTTATAGGCGCATGGTGCCGTAGGAATGTTGAAGGATGCTGGTTCTTGTGTGTTTGTTGCTCAACATAGGTTTGAGATAGGATGTTGAGGTCTGTATTCAAAGGCAAAAGTTAGTCGTATTTGGCTTACGAACATGATTATGGAATTATTATACGTTTATGTAATGTCAAGGTTTTATGTGGCTTGTTTCACCAATGTTTAGTTATAACTGCTTGGATTTTAATTGTTTTGATACCTGTGAAGATGTTTGAAATAGAGTGTTGATATATGATTTTATATTCTTATTCTTATTTATCGTTAGCCAAATGTTATTTTTTTATAACTATCATGATTGTTTATTATTGTTTAGAGATATTGTACTCATGGAAATCAACTAAAAGGAAATTCAATCGGGCGTCTTACTAATCTAAGATAACAAAATGTGCCCATAAGAATAGCGGTAGATTATACATACCTCACTGGGAAGTAGATGGGAATGATTACCTTCTATGCATAGTTTACAAATATACAGACAAAATATAAATAAATTTTTTTTTCCTGCGAAGCTCCTTTTGCCACTTAAGGCTTCCATGATTTGCCACTTAAAGTCTCCATTGATTGTTAATTTGTTATGTTATCATACCAGATAACGGCTAAAACATTGCAGACTAAACAACTCTTGAATGTACATTGCAGACTAAACAACTCCTGAATGTTGGCTACAACGCCGCATGGAAGCCCCTGTGCAAAGAATCCCTCCAAGTTACGAAAGCGATTTGATAGGGTTAGAAGTGGTAAAATTAATGGTTGTATTAACAGCAATTATCACTTTTTTCATCACCAACGCATCATTGAACCCATTAACTGCATCATGTACGCCTCTAAATGAAAATTAAAGATGTGGAGAATCATTAAATAAAACTGAAACATAGATGAGAAGAGTATTGGCAATTCTGCATTTGTACAAATACGTTAAACTGAAACAGGTAAATACAAATTCCAGAAGACACGCCTGCTTAATATTTTGATACTGGATAAATTACTAAAAAAGGCAAATTGACAATAATTGAAGACAATAACACCATACGCAGTTGAGACATCACCTACCCTAGTACATATTCTGTTTCGCAGGCTCCTTTCAAAATAATCAGTGGTATCTTCTTTCAAAATAATCAGTAGTTTCTTCTTTCAAAATACATATTAGATGACGCAGTGATTTCGTATGTGCATATTTATTTGAACCATAGAAGACCTGAAGGGCTCTAAAGCTAGCAATTATTGTGTTTGTGATTATTTTAATTGTGCACCATTCTGTTTGAACTGAGTGTTACAAACTCAGTTTTGAAAAAAAGAAAAAGGTTGACAGAAAAGCCTACTTACAGTTGGTGCTCTGTTCGTAGCACTTATGTTCTTAAGCTTAGGTGTAGGAATGGAAGCAGCCTTTGCAGTTAGAGCAACCAAGGCTTATGATATATCTCCTTTTTGTAGTTCCATATTCTGTTGCATGTAGTTATGCAAATTTTGAGTGAACTCTTCGATGTTAGCGTATTTACTCATTATTTACTCAAGGGTAGAGAAGCATTGCCAACATAATTATATCCCTTGTAGAAAGGACTGTATTACTAAAACAGTTATCAGAAATTTCAAGAGCTTATTATCAATTTATCATAATACAAAGATTGTCACCAAGTTTTAAAGAATCATTAAGATATTTAAGCCCCAGGTGGCATATGACCCGCCATATAAAGCTCCTAGTGATCATATTCATCAATTTTTTATAGAGTATCTCTGTATGAGTTCTAGATACTGCATCTTGTTATGGCAGAAATTCTCTTGGCATAACAGCATATCAGATACCTTTTTCTATCCATGTAAGACTAAACCTGCAATGGTTATATTGTACAGACCTTGTCTTTCATAGTTATCTTGTGGGATTTCACTTCTATTCCTCGCAAGTGGCAGGCCTGCGTCAGTACTCGAGAAAAACTAAGTGAGTGTAAGAATACAACTATCATCTTAGTTTAAGTAAGGGGTCAAAGAATCTATGAATCATAAGTTTTTAATAACTCGCAATTTGCCCAGCTGTGAGCATAATTGCCAGGAAACAAAAGGCCATTACCATTATTTTCCATGCCAACTACACGGGAAAAAACATTTGTTTCAAACAAACACCTATTATTGGTTAGGCAGGAAAGTAAGTGCTAACAAAAAAAAGGAATGTCAAATTAAGTAGTATCATATAGACACTTTAAAGAACATTATAAGAAAATTTAAGGCCGTGAAGTTTTTAGACCCGAATCTCCAACTTATCGTCCCAACCATCAACGAAATCATGACAGTGACAGTGTAGAAGAAGTGAACTGCAGTGTATAATGAGGAATAGCGAGAGAAGAAACAACCTTGGCAGGCAGATGCATGCACCCGAGCTGTCATTTGGAGTCAGTCGTGAAGAGAAGCAGCGGTAGATCGAGATCCGCACTATGGATTTGCCATTTTAGAACTGTTGTGAAGAAGAGAATTGGCAGATCGAAATACATGCCTTAGCAAGGAAACTGTGAGGGAAAATCAATCCATGGAAATCGAAGCATATTAGATGGAACCATTGAAAACCCAACTGATTATGGAGAAGAGGAAATAGCCTTAATTCAGATGCATGAATCGTGAAAGGTAAGCAGATGCGTCAGATGACGTGGCCGTATGAAATCTTCCCTTCCCCAGTCGAATTCCGTAGTTTGCGTGCCTCTTCGAGCAGTCGTGTGAAGACTGAAGAGAAAACTCCATCGATCAATCACCCTCTTTAAAATTATTACGTTTAGCTTGTAGGAGGAGATCATGGGAGAATCGTAATAGACATGAATTGACACAATTTGATGGTCAGTACAATCTTTCAGTGATCACACATTCTATTAACCCAAAAACTTAATTAGGTATTAGTGGTCAAGTGAATAAACTTATAAACCGAGAAAGAATTGAACCTAAACTTATTAACATGTCAGTTTGCATGCCAATGACTAATGTTGCCAACGTAAACACTATGAAACATACTATATAACTATTCCTAAAATAAAAAACTTAAAACAATTGAATCACTCGAATGCCGAACTGTTCTGACGGCGAACTTCTTCCTCTTCTTCAGGAGTAAAGTCATTCTTGATATGAAACATCTTCCTCATCTCCTCAGGAGACTTTCCACTAATCATGTTCGCCAGAGTTTGGCAGGTCAAGTCCAGCAGTCCCTTGATGTTCAAATAATTTGCAGCCCAAATCAGATCAATAAGTGTAGCCTGGTCCACTTTTGCATCGTGCTCGTCACTTTGAGTGTAGGGATGCCGTTGTCGGCATACTCGTCCTCGATCATGTGCTTCACAGTTTGAGATTTCAGCGCCACCGCCTCCTCCACCTCAAATCGCTCACCGTCGGAACTGATCAGAGTAATTTTCTTTGAAGAAGCCATGGTGAAATTTCTCCAGTACCGAATCTCTCTTGCGTCTGAACAACGATAGGAAAGCAGTCAGAATTGTGCGAGATCAAGGAGTATGTCTCCTTTAATTTATAAGGTTTTCGAAGAGGGTTTTTGAAATTTCTATTTGGATTCGGAGTGGGCCGAGTGGCCCAATACAGTTCTTATTCGGATTCGCCGTGGGTCTCCTTGTTCAATGGGCCCTCCACATGTTGGGCTTGTAGTGGGCTTCGGCCCGATTTCAGTTTCGTTTCCGTTGTCTGTTTTATTCTCTCTTCTTGTCTTTCTCAAATGTGCTTAAGAAAAAGTCTCCGTCAGTTCGCCGACGGCATATGAGAGTTTCGCTCTTCCATCCGTCTCTCCAGTTCCGATAGTTTTTGCCTGTGGATCATTTGAGGTTAGAAACTACATTTCTTTTGTATATGCATAATCACACGGATTCTTAGTGGTGATTTGGAAGAGAAGCTTGCAAATTTACAGGTTTTGATTTATGTTTGAGTATTCCGTGTTAACGGACTAGATGACTTGGTTAGATATTTATTATTTTACAGGGAAAAATGAAAAATGAATCTTAAGAACTCCGTGACAGTGATACATGCAAACAGACAGATTAACTAAACCCTAGCAGCAGATTAACTAATCACATAAAAGCATACATAGATTTGGAATGAAGAGATTGACCTTGAACAATTGAATATTACATCCACCCTTCAGGATTAGAGACTAGAAAAATGAACTAGTCATTCATGATTTTCATAAGAAACATCCAACTTTTGTGATTAAAATTTTAGTTTACACCAAGTCACAAGAGAAATTACACAAAACTAGAGAGAATAGGAGAAAACCTAAAAACTAAAAAAGAAGGGCAAAAAGATATTTTTCATCCATCAACTATGAGACGAGTTTCATTTTTGTTCCCAAGCTTTTTTTCCTCCCATTTGCGTCCCTTAACTATTGAAAAGTATCATTTTCGTCATTTTAAGTGAGATTGAGATTGGGAAAAACCTAATCTGACGAACAATATGATACCACGTAGGATTTTTCAATGGCCGGATTTATTCGAGGGATAAACATGATACTCTCCCATAGTTGGGGGATGAAAAAGGGAAAGAAAAGAGTTAAGGGACGAAAATGAAACCCAACTAATAGTTGAGGGATGAAAAATACTCTTTTGCCAAAAAAGAAGCGAGATGAAAGATCCTCCAAGATATGAGACAATTACAATTAAGGTTTATCTTTTACTCCTAAAATACCTAAACCCTTACAAAAACATCCCTCATTGGCTACAATTGAGAAATACTCAAAAACCCAACTTAAAAACTATGTTGGAATTGCGGATCCCGACAATTGTTCTTCATCAAATTCCCTGTCTCTTTTTTGTCGTAAGATGTCTGCACAACTCCTTTAGGTGTCTGAACATATGCAATAGGTGTCCGAACAGTTGTTCATCTACCAACATTTTCCTTCCATTCCAAATGTTCCCAATTCAGCCAAATTAATCATAATTTTTTGCAAAATCAATGAGAAACACTCATAAGGGTAAAACTAACTAAAATAAACATAATTACATCAATTACGTGTTAGAAAATTCTTATTAAAGGACATTGGAACCTCAATTTAGAGTTCAATCATTACCTTATCAATACAAATATGTCTAGTGATCCGCAACCCGCCAGATGTTTGTCCGGGTATGGGGTTGGCTGACTGGCCCGCATTCAACCAATTTTTAAGTTCTAGTACATAAAATATAAGAAAATGTACAAATAAATACAATACTTATAATTTAACTATAGATACACCAAATGTATATAATTTTTCACATTTTGCTTCTAAAATTTTTAATTTTTGTTTACCGGGTTGGCAGATAGGGACATGCAGCGGGGATGGGTTGAAGTTCCCCTACCCTATCCAGGTTAGGGGCGGCCGGGCGGGTTTGGGGTTTGTATTAAATGTCCGGGACATTCCTAGTGAGTAGTGATGCAAGCATTTAACATTCTCTACTGACAATTTGGGCAAGAATTCAAGAACAATCTAAATGTTAAAAATCCTTATCTTAAATGTCACTTTTATGTGCATGAATCGAGCATACATGTTTTACATATCAGAATCTGAATCACTAGAACTGCTTCTAGATTTCATGAAATGTGCTGGCAAGTTGGGGAACCTTGTTGGTGTTCTTGGAGGAGGTGACTTTTGACATCAGATAGCTTCTGAAGAGAAGTGAGTTTGAAAGCTTGAGCATTCCCTTTGGTGGTTCCTGCATTCATTCGATTTCCGGCTTTGAGAATTGCTTCGAGTAATTTCACAAAGAGTCTGCGACTTCGAAGCTCGTTGCAGGCTGCTTCAAATGTTTGCAGAGATTCCTTAAGTTGTGAAATTTCAGAGCCGTAATTTGATCTGAAAATCATGGCATTGAATCGAGTAAAAGCCGATGAAACAGCTTTGAGGAGATGGTTGAGGTAGGATTCAGCAACAGCAAGTCTTGTAATGTCTCCATTGAAGTCAAGAATCTGGGATTGTTCTTCATCCGTGGGAGCAATTCTTGTGAGCTTTCAAGAGTTTCCAACTCTAAACCATGACCCTCATCGAGTGCATCGAGTATTTCTCTGCGAGAGATGGACAGAGATTTGATTATAATCGCAGTGTTCTGCGATTTCCGAGGATCAAGTATAACAACCTGTGATGGACAAGTTGGTTTTGCTGAACTGTTGTCTCCTCGGAGAGATTTTTTATTGGTAGCAACATATCCAAATAGTGCTTCCATAAGGTCTCCATCAAACCTGAAATCAATATCAGCAAACAAGAGTTTCAGAAACCATGGAAGATAAACATGAATTGTCAAGACTTACTGCAAATAATCTATGCGAATTAACAGTTTACCTAAAAGAACCATTATCAATTTTGTCCCACACCATCGAATGATCACCGTTAGGATTCAATTCAGATCAATGTAAGGGCTTCAATTGCACTTGGTCAGTGCCACTTCCTGCCATGCCTTCTCTGATTGAAGAATTTCGTACTTTAATCGCACTTTGCAATGATTTACGCACCAGAGGTGGTTTCGAGGTAATAGCTCTAGGTGGAGGTGGGGGCAGTGCTGGATTTTTCTTTGCAGGGACTGGTGGTGGAGGAGGTGGCGGCGCAGGACTTTGATTCTTTGGAACTGACATCATTGATTTGGATGCAACTGGTGGCAGAGGAGGTGGCATTGATTTGGATGGAACTGGCCTCGGAGGATGAGGTGAAGGAGGTTTCTGGATGGCCTGGACAAAAATCTCTGCTGAAGGAGCTGTAATTCGGGACCGATCATCAACCTCTGGTGCAATCTTATTGTAAGAAGTAGATGATCTTCCGTGAATTAAAGGAATTTCTTGTATTCGTTGGTTTCCTCCATGAATGACTTCTTCTTCTCCTTCTTCTTCTTTTTCGCCGCTGTGTTTTGGACTATGAAATACTGATTTTTGGAAACTGGAGTTCCTATGATTATCCAATTCAAGCTTTTTCCAGTAAAGCACATCCAATCCATTCTCATCAACAATCAACCCCTTCACATTCGCATCAAATCGTCTAAACTCATCACCACCACCAACAATTACAGCCTGAGTTCTGCTGGAACCAGTCTCTCCACGACGTGTAACGGCACGAATTACAAAAAAGAGCACAGCAGAAACAACAAAAGTACTAGCAGCAGTTGCAGCTACTGCCTTTGCAATGGCTCTGTTCGATGTTGAATCTTGCTTGGCAACAGGGAGTGGCGCCAGCGGCGGTGGAGGAGGAAATATCTGAGTGTTGCTTGGAGTAATTGATGGTGGTGCTGGAGATGGGATCGGAAATGGGTAGAAGGTTTCAATGTTAACAGGAGAATTAAGTTGGCAAAAAGAGAAAGGAATGAAGAAGAAGAAGCAGCAAACAAGGAGTAGGACAGAGATGAACCATGGCTGAAGCTGGACAGCCATGAAATGATGAACATGAAGAAATGATTTGTTGTTTTTGTTACAATTTGTTTTGTGTAAATTTCTGGTGATGGAGATTTGGTGTTTGTCCTTTGCTTTCTGGTTTTGGTTGCTGCCGGTTTCAATTGTTTCCCATATAGTTTCTGCTGTTTGGGTTTGGCGGGCTTATGTCATATGACTAAAATACTCCTTAATGGGATTTATTTGACCTCAAATAAGGGGGATATTTTTGTATTTTCACGAGGGGAAAAGAAGTGGATTATGATGTAATCTAATTGAATGAGCAGGGGTGGGTTGGGTGGAGTGAATATGGTTTTACTCTGTCAGACAATCCTCATCAAAAGTATTATAACTACAACGGGTTGAATTTACAACAAAGTATCCTAGTAATTGAGGAACCTCCTAATCTCTCATAACTTGCATAAAAATGTTAGATTCTTTTTTAAAAATGAAGTTGGCAAGACCTAAATTAGTTGCTGATATCAGATTTTATTTCTTATGTACCATCCCTACAACTATTATTTCCCAATCTAGCATTCGATTCTAAATATTTCCCAAGCTATCACTCTAAGCCTACGTGACAAACTAACCCTGAACATTTGTCTACTTTTCATTGAGATGACACACTAAATCAAAGGTTGATGCATCATTTGTACTTGACTCAGTGGGACCCACATAAGTTTGTCTTGTTAAACGTTAGTCTCTCTCTAAAATGGTTGTGATTTCACTTCGACACGTCTTCGCTCGTGATCTATGGGCATCCTACGTCCAGTGATTTCAAATTCGTAGTGGTAAAGAAGAGTTACTGTTCATGGTTTCAATCTAAAAAAACATTTCAAGCCATATTGGTTTGTGAGAGTAAACAAGAGTTGGTTATGAATTAATCACAACCATTGGTTTGGACACTTGTAAAATAACACACGACTAATTAAACATTTAGTAATTAAACAAGTAAACATAAATAATATAGTAATTAAACATTCACTAATTCCTATTAGGACAGGACCTCCCAGTGTGTCCTACAGTATGACAGAGACCACAACGATAGGGTCTACGAGTACCATCCCTAGCATCCATCTCATTGTGAAGGCAAGTGGACTAAGGTCGGCCTTTCTTACTCCTTCGCAAACTAGGATCTGGAACAATAATTGGATCATAGTAAGTGGGCCAGGTTGATCGATCTGATACTGAAAAAAACATCAGAGCCCAAGTATTGAGATAACTCTGCATGGAATAAAGCCCGTCCACGAACTGAGACCAATTAATTCATCGGGCTGAACATACAACAATAACATGTGAACAAGGGTAATGAGTCGAGCACAAATGGCGCGTTAGCCAAAACTTGTCAAATTTAAGGTCAAATATACATCTCTAGGCTTGACAATTTCATAATTTTTAGAACAAACAAACTTTGAGAGAGACCAAAACGTGTCAAATTTTAGAGAGACTAAAGTTTGACAAGACAAACTTATGTGGACTCCACTAAATCAAGTACAAATGGTGCGTCAACCTTTAAGTTAGTGTGTTATCTCAGTGAAAAATAGACAGGTGCTCAAATAAGTGTTCAAGGTTGGTTTGCCACATAGGTTTTGAGTGATAAATTGAGAAATATTTAGAATAGAATGGTAGATTGGGAAATAATAATTGTAGGTTGTAGGGATGGTACATAAGAAAAAAAATCCTGATATCATTGACGTATGTGACTCGATCTAGGTGTAGTACAGTAGCTGACGGAAGCAAACAATAGATCTGGTCGCGCTACCGATCCAGCCAAAGCCACTGAGAAAAGTTGACAGCAAAGTCAAACCATTAAAAAAACTGAAGCACTAGTCAAACGAACAATATGTCATCGAATGGATAGTGACTGGGGGGAAAAAATATTATTTGCTTGCACCCAGGTCATGCTCCCTTTCCATTTGTGTTTTAGATCAAGCAGGGAGTTGCCTATTCTGTATATATACACGTACAGTAGTTGACTTATTCATTTATGAACAGTCCAGTTATAGGAGGCAATACAAAAATACACAATCAAAACTATTACTATTATCACAGAATATCCAAAATTGGAAAATGGTACACTGGCGTAGATTTGGTCACGTTATTGCTGAAATCATGCTAACACCCTTTTTTTCCATATGTTTTGCTTGTTTGCTAGGGAAGTCCTTCAAAGTTTCAGATTTTAATTTTTCAAGTTCTCTATGTACAAACTTAAAATGATCCAGAATACAAGAATAACCAACACCCCGTTGTTACAGTCGATATACTTACAACCTGAAACTCCAGTTTCAATCAATTAAGAAAAGAAAAGAGAAGGAAAAAAAAAAAAGCGACATGAAGGAAAAGGTCATACTTGTTCACGGATTTGTAGCATGGGGGCGGCGAGGAACGCGATATTTAGCTGAACCTGCATCCATAACTGAATAATCAGGACAAATATATCAATAGACATGTCCTGCTGGCCTTATGATCAACTCAATTTAGCCACTTTGATTAAACAGATACGATTACCCAGATCCGCTAGCCTCAATAAGCAATGAAGTATCCTGACAAATGTCCAACTCTGAGTAGGCTGCCTTACATCCCGAAGAGGAAGCAATTGGAGTAGCAAGGAAGAAACAAACCACTATCTTCCACAACCATTGGCTGCCTGAAGGGATTTAATTGAATCTACAAGATAGGCGGATGAATTAAAATTAATCAGACGGAGAAATTACAACTGATTTCTTTCTGAACACACTGAAAATAAAATGAATAAGAGATGGGAACACACACGAACTGTGAGAGGACGGTTAGTTACAGAGCCTATGCAACGAGCTGCTAGATGACAAGCTTCTTCACAGTAATCAGAAAATATTGCTGGCACTTTCAGCTCCTTTATTAGCTCCTGAAATTTCCAGCCAAGAAACCATAAGCAAGTGAGGAGAAATATTATCCTATAAGATTCACAGAATTTTCATAAACGTGCTTACATGTCCTCACACACATACACACACATGCAACACTATGAGAAGGAAGAGAAATGATCAAACTTACAATGGTAGGTAACCAACTAGGATAAGCAGCAACTCCAGCATTTGCAGCAATAATTAAATCCGGAGTGGAATCCTATCAATAAACGGCTCATCAGGAGCTGACGCACACCCAAGCACATAAAGAATCTCACCAGAGATAAACTGCAAATAGAAAGTTGTATGATACACAAATGCATGTGTTGCATGCACGAGCATGTTTCTATGCCTGTATGTGGAAAGTAAATAGAGATACCTTCGCTATATCTTTAAAACGATCATGATAAAAACCTCTGTGAAGCTGCAACAATACCGCTGAAGATTTACCAGTATCAACATTTTCATTCAAAGGTTTGCAAATGCAGTCTGCCTCCACACAAGGAGCATAACTGAGAATATTTATTTTCTCACCATCCCTGCGCATCATGAACAACAAGAAGATGATATTATGAACTAATGACAATATTTCCTTAAGTATGAGATAATGGACAAATAGCAGGCAACACATGAAGCTTGGGTCAGCCAGGGAAACTAATTTCCACCTTTGAATTTGAGCAACGTCAAGAGTTGCATAATGGCTGTCTTCTTGAAAACAATTGACCTCCCTGTAATCCCCAGCAGCATCAAGTGGATTCAATTCTTAAAGGCGTTTCTGGCTAAACCATTTAGACTGACACTTTCAACTTCTACAAACTTCACAAGAAAGCTAAATTCTCAAAGTTTTGCTTGAATCTACACCATCGACCTTTCTCTTGTTGCTAATCACAAAGCATTTAGATTCGCAGGCTCACAATTAAGCTCGATCATGGTGATTTCAATCATTAACAGAAAGAAATACAGTTAAAGGTTTTGTAACAAAACAGCATAAGCAACCACAACTACTAAGACGCTTTTAGCCCACTTTATGCATAGGTGATAAGCAACGAAAAATGCTGAACTCATCAAAGCCTCAATAATCCCATAAAATAAAGGATTTCCTACATAAATCTGTTTACCACAATCCATTCTATTTAAAATAATACGAATTCTACAGTTCTTAGAAATTAAAGAACCCGTCGATAATTTCTATTAGACTTTGAAGTGACCGAACTCAATGGTCTCATAAGTTTCGTTTAATCTTCAGGCCAGACTTCTCAATTTTCAACATTACCTAAAAAACTCTACACTTAAAATCAACCAGATTATATTGCAGGAAACATCAGGAAGAATTAAACAGTTCTTAATTTTTTGAAGTGTTAACAAACCTGTGTTCTGGAATTGAAGGTCCAATAAGCTCTATATGCAATTGCACACCAGGAAAAAGTGCACGCAATTCCCCAAATGCAGCAAGTTGTGTTAGTTCTTTCTCAGGCCCTTCGGAAAACAAATCGTAAGTCAAAAGTTAAATGCAGAGGAATAGCTATTCGTCAAAAAAAGCTATCACAATACTAGAAATTTAGACAGTGACATCAGTCATGATATTTAAGGAAGTGCATAAGAGTATCTCGAACACATAAAACCCTCATTACAAGAGGAAGTTAGCACACCTGTCGGGTGATTCTTATTTTTCCCATCCTAAGATGATAACTATAAGGCATAGAGTTATATCGTTTTCCTTTCGCTCTTTTGTGTGCAGTAGGGAAATAAAAGATGCAGAACCATATTCGGTCTCCACTTGACCCATTCAAGAAGTCAACACGAGAAATATAATAAATGAATAACTTCGTTAAGATAAACGCGCACCTTGAGAAATGTCAAAGCCACAGTGATTCTCAAAGAATCATGTTAGAAGTTTATATACCTCTAGCTCATAAGTCATAGCAAAAACATTGGCTTTTTAGAGCTAAAAAACCACTAAAGAAAAACACGAACACACGCACACAACATTGGCTTTTTAGAAAGTTGTGGGACTAGACCAAGAGCTACAAGTTTACCACCATGTCCCTTCTATGTCCCTTCTTATAGTGAGATAACCATTATGGTCAGGGAAGAACAGATGAATTATGTAGAGACTGGCATGCGATAGTTTATGTCCAACTTTCTGAGAATCTATAGTTGGGAAGAAGATAATCTTAGAAGTATGAAATATCTGTAACACAGTCATAACACAGCTGGATAACATCTCAAAATCAAAATGTAACCATTGAGTGCAAAAATATACCGAGGTAGTGTATGTATAGTCCATTTCTGTTTCCAGAACTCAAACTTATTGTGCTAGTGACTTGAACAGCATGGTAGATAGTAAGTGGCTGAAATGCGTTTAAGAAAAATATAGATTAGCAAAAAGGAATAATGAAACTACTTCAAGCCTGTAACTGGATGCAAAAAAATAGCATTTGTTTGGGGTGACAAACTCCAGGGCCTGTCTCTAAAAGGTTTCTAATCTTAATGGGTTTATAAGTAACAATATGTAAAATATGCAACAATTTGAGGATCAAAAGTTTTAGCACGAAAGCATACACACATATAGATGTTTGATCATCAAACATACTCCAAAAGTTTCCATATAAATAGAAGGTAATCTGACCGGACAAAAGTCTGATTCATGAGAGTAGTTTATATAAAACCACACTCCAAACCATGTTTAAAAAACATTCAATACATATTCAGTGGAGAATACATACCCAGTGAAGAAGGATGGCAACAGGGGACAGTAATGGGATACCCCTCCAATTATAGAAATCCTTCCAACTACTCAAACGCTTTGTTATTGGAGAGACAGGCCCTGCAAGACTGTAAGGTCAACTCTATCGTCATCAACTGTAACAGAGAAACAAAGAGCAAGGCTTGAAACATCATACCTTGACATGGACACAAAATCCGTGAAAGATCCCAACCATCACGCAGCCTGCCCGCCAAGAGACATGCATAACTAAGATCTAAATTAACTCAGGTATGAATGATTGAATATCAGCAGATATATTGGCCTATGTTTTTCACTCTCACATGGCTTCATCTCCCTCATAAACAAGTGCCAATTATTCCAGAACCTGTAAATTGTCTATTTACTCATCGCTAGTGTAAGCCAATGCCCTAATGACGAAAAATTACACATATTCATGATCAAGAAAGTCTCCAGACATTTTTAATTACTTCAAAGAAATGGGTCAACTATATAACTCAAGAAGTAGATTCAATGGTATATAGCAAAAGACTAAAGCACGTGAGTATTAATCTGATATAAGGTGTGATAGAGCTATAGGCTACATCCAAAAGCAATTTTATTTGAACGGACCTAACCATTACCCTGAAATATTAGTCAGGGTATTCCACTTAAGCAAGTAGCCATTTACATTTATGAAACATACAAGTGCAAAAGCAGTAAGAAGAAGAGGAAATAAACCTTAGATAACCAAAGGAAGCAGCTGATTCCCCACAACAGCATTCATACATCCACATTCCCAATCGATGGATACCCCTTTTACTCAAGAATAAGCATCTCGTCTGCTGCTTTTCACTTACCTATCCAGATTGCACCAAGAGAAGCACATCAATTAACTGATTTAAAGTGTACATGAAAAGAGGAAAAAGAGTTCAATAAATCTCATCAAGACAACTACAAATTACCTGAATTGTAGCTTCTAGGGTAAAAGTGAAAGGAAAATCATTCAAGACATCTACACCCTTCATTTGTTGCTCTAACCTCTGACACTCTTCTTTATGATCAATCCAATGTGAAATCTACGGACAAATAGAGAAGTATTAAATAAAAGCATAGAACGTCAAACCTATCAGATTAAACACTCCAATGAAATTGAATGAACACCAAACTACTCCATTATCATCAGCTTTGGGATTGTAAAGGTTCCACAAAATACAATAGGAAAAACTCAATTCAGCTACATTATACAATAGGAAAAACTACCCTGTGATTTAATAAGTAACATAATTGGCCCAATTCAGCTACATTATACAATAGGAAAAACTCAAATCAACTTCCCAGTCAAGTTTGAGGATCAACCAATTCAAAAATAAAACTGGGTTTTTCACCAATTCAATCAGTCACCACTTGGAGTTGAGACTATGTGGGCGTCCATAAAGCAGGTAAAAGAACTGGCTTGAAAAGTAGAGAAAAAAAATTGATAATTGAGTGAGAAAACGTGAAGGAAACCTGATGAGAGACGGAGCAATAAGCAACAGCACCACAGCCACCGCAACGCCTTTTGGGTGGACCCACGCACCGAGTTCCCCGCCCCTTACCGGCGCAATCCATTCCCGCTGTGCTGTGCCAACACGTCTTCCACCTCCTCCTCCTTGCTTATTAACTTATTTTCTGACTCGAGGCCTCATCCCAGAACAAGTCTCCAAATTCTCTATTTTACTTACCCGGTAGGGCTGCACAAAACCCTAATAGAATTAGGGCTGATACTGGTATGGTAAATTATCCATTGGTATACCATTACCGACGTATTGGTTACCGAAAATAGCAAAAGATTGGTATACCGTTACCAATTGTTTGGTACGGTAAATTTACCGATGACTTTGGTAACGGTAACGGTAAGCAAAGTTCAAAACCGGTAAATTTCCCGATTACCGACATATATATTAATATTATTTTTAGTTTTAGTTTTATTTAATTATGATTATTAGATTAATCTAATTTAATCTAGACCATTGATTATTTTTAGTGTTATCATTTATATATCACTCGTAGCAATTTCATTAACTTTAAAGCAGTGTTTGTTACATAACAAAATGCTTTGTTGGTATTGATTACATGCTTTTCTTCTCTCTTTCCATTATGGTCTTTTATCTTTTATTTATCTTGTTTCTTCTAGCTTTCCTACTGTGGAGTTTAAAACACTTCGGATACTAAAAATATTAGAAATTAATGAAATGAAAGATTTTCTGTTATAGATTGTTGGAATAATGTTATGTGAATTCTCCTTTCTTTTTTTCTCCGATTGATAGGTCTTTTCTCTGATTCACATGTAGCACAATGATCCTTCTCATTAATCTATCAATTTTATTATTGGTATTGTATACAAGATCAAAGTGTTATAGTCTCATACAATGACTCTTAAGCATAAATGCTTTTTTTTCTTCTCTTTTTTAAATAGGTTTTAAGAATTGGTAAATTTACCAATTACCGACTTACCATTACCGATCGATCGGTATACCGACCATCAGTATACCGACTCTTCCGGTAACGGTAACGGTAACATTTTTTGAGTTACCAAAAGAATTGGTATGGTAACGGTATTCCGTAATTGGTAACGGTAACCGTACCAATAACAGCCCTAAATAGAATCCAACTCCACTCGTCAACCCGATCCAATCCACCTAAATCCGACCCCAATCCACCTACATGAGGATTGGATAAGGATTGACAATGTATAAATGTATAATCCAGCCTTATATCGGGTAAGTTAAGGGCTATGATTTTTTGGCCCCCGTGACCCGACCCAACCCCATTTAAGTATTTTTAACTAAATTTATATATTATACCAAAATAATATATGTCTATAATTTTTTCCATCCATAAATTTATATAATCTAGGTGGCAAGCCAGATAGATATGTCACATAGATTAAAAAAAACAAACAAACATTATTAAAGAAGCCACATAAGCATGTCACATGTTTATGTAAGTTTATGGATGTGTTGTGCTTCCGTATATTATAATACACATCATTAATCATTGGGCTGGGACTTGAAGATTCAATTGGTTTTATCTTAAAGACTTTATTTACGTTTTGATTTGTTTTGTAACTTTGTTGCTTTGACCCAACCCTACCCCGTACCTCACCTAATCCGTGTGTCCAAGCCTAACCCAACCCAACCTAAAATGAGGTCAGACGAGGACTAAAGGAACACTCACCCGAATCTATGTGGGTCAGATCTCCAAACTCGACCCAACCCGACCCATGTCTACCCCTACTGGTCGATATTGGCACACTTGACCCATGTAGTGGCTATGTATTATTAAATAATAATAATTTATTGAATTATTTGTTTAGCACTTATTATAATAATAAAACATGATACCCAAGCCACTAGTTGGAATGGTAAGTATGATGTGTATCACCTTGGTAACTAGGGTTCAAATCCCCCTCCCCCGTTCCAAAAAAAAATCAAATATCATTTCTTAAAATACCCTTTGACAGGTTATATCTCTACGCTCCCACTACTCTCACATGTTATGTAAATTATAACACAATGAGTTCAAAAGGAAATATAGAATGAACATATTCATCGCAGAGTCTAAAATGTCATGCAAAAGCGGACCTACATAGAATCAAGGGTGGGCAATTAATTTTTTTTGTCTAATTTTTTTTTAGCCTTCAACCCAATGTTTTGCCCGGCCGAACTCCTGATAAACCATTTGGCCTAGCTTAAGGGTGATTGTAGCCTTGTAGTCATTTGGCCCAGCCCATCCCATTTTGCCCACCCTAAAGTCCAAGCATTTTGCTATGCCTCTCCTCTTTCTCTCTTAAGTCGTAGCCAGTCTCACTCTCAAGGAATCAAACGTGAGGAGTGAGGTAGGGCTTGCTACTTGCTAGTTTAACGGATGAATGACTTGGTAGTTGCCATTTTACCTATCGCTATTTTATAAAAATTTTATTTTTTGTGTTATTTTTTATACTTTCGAAGGTATAATTAATAAATATCCAAAAAAAAATTTGGAGGTGCTGCCCCTGGATCCTTGCTTGACTTTGCCCACTCTGACTTAAAATCCTGCGTTCGCCCCTGATGTCAAGCAATGTTCAAAACTAAGAAGGTGTATATTGTACTTTGAAGCAATAAAATAACCCATATCTGAAATCGTCATCCAGTTCTAAATAGGTGCTGGTCTATCTTATTCTACCATGCCCTCTTTTAACCACCAAATAGATCAACATACTCTGTTCAGAATGTCCTTAGCTCTCAATCAAATTTTGTCAAACATTGATCCAGACATCCTCACTAAAACCAAGCAACCCAACAATAGTGTGAAAGCCACAATTCCATCAGCTCTTACATCTTTTACGGACATTACATAAGAATGCAAAATAGGCATAAATTGACTAACATAGACATGTTGTTGGTTAACTTAGCCGATCTTGGACTCCTTTGTTGAGGGATCGATGGAGTATTGTAGATAGATGAACAATTGTGTCTATTTGATTCATGAAAATGAAGAAATTCGTGGTCAACGTACTCGAATGCAGTCGGAGTAGATGTGTATACTTTCTTATTTGAGAGGGGCCTCTACGAGTATTTGTCTTGACAACCGGATCAGTTCAACTAGTGTAGTGGTTGATGGATTAATTATCTCTCTCAACTTCCTTAGTAGACTGACTTTATCCGTCATTGACTTATGTTTGAATTGATATGTTAACATCTATAACTCGACGCTGCAACTAATATCATCATTTTCGAAAGAAGCACATGAAAATAAGTCAAGTTTCTTCCAAAATTTATCAATGTATGCAAATGGTATAGGACAAAATTCATATATATTGCAAACTCGTGTGCACATGGTTTCCATTAGTCAAATGAAGTTTACATCTATAAGAGTGGATGTCTATTCCGACAACTTTAGACCGCTCAAATTCAATCAAAATCTGATGCAACTCATCAATTGAAACAAAATGACTACCCTACGTACGAGCATGAGTCATACCCAGGAGTTTTCCTACCAAGGAGGGTCGCCCGACCTCTTATATGCGGTTGCAAGTCCTAAGATGTGAGTTTCAACTTATCTTTTGACTCGTAAGGAGACTGACGTATTTGGTGTGACTTGTGAGGTTTTTTTTTCCCTCTACACATATAATCTTTATCTTTTACTTTCTACTAGCTTTAGAAGCGTCGTAAATGATTGAAAAAATGACGCTTCCCCTATTGGTAAAGACCAATCTTGTGGTCGAGATCCCGGGGCTTCTTGTCAATTTCACGATGGTTAAGAAAGCGCCGTAAATTATAACTATAGCAACGTTGTATGAAAAGCATCGTGACATTATTAACGACACCTATATTAACGCCGCTTGTTCGACATTTCTAGAAGCGCCTATAAATACCTTTTATGACGCTTTTTTGTTATTAAAAGCGCCGTGAAAGAGATTGTTGTTATAGTATAGTTTTCTTGCATGATTTAGATTGTAATAATCAAATAATGGTATTGATACAAAAAAAAAAAAAAATCTTCTTATTCTATCGGGAGGAAATAACAAAGAGGATTTTTTATTTTTTCAAACTTAAAGTTGAGGAGGGTATTTGTCCTTTTCGAAAATGGATAATGCTTGAGACCCCCAAAAGATCTCCATTTAATGTGGAGTATTGAATGTGAAGTGAGCCCTATATGTGTGTTTAATCAATTGCTATTTTAATTGTGGACAATAGTTCAAATGGCATTAGTGCTGGTTTCCCGTATCAATAATACATTAAGAGTGGAGTAGAGTGGATCAACGCAAGTGTCACATAACATGCTTTGTGACACTAGTTTATTGTCGTACCAATATACTTTCTTTTAATGGATCGATGATTCGATTCCTCATATAATATTATTTGCATATATCCTACCAATTTCCATCCAAAAACCTATGGTGCTGGTGCTTGAAAAGATGGAAGATATGCATATATATACACATAATGTGTGTTGATGACATGTTTGGTAAAGTGAAGAAGATACAAAGCTAGCTCCAAAGAGATTGCTTCGTACGTAAAAGAATAAAAAAGGAGATGAAAAGGAAAAAAGATGCCCAAATCCCACTCGAATTTTCCAAAAAGCAGTTACCAAATCTTCTATACAATACAATAGCATCCATCGTTCACAAAGCCAAATAGCCAATCACTTGATCAGTTGGGGATTTAGTTTTATTAGTTATATGTAGTTAGTTCTCTTGGTCGGCCATACATGGAAAAAACTAACATCCAAGACCCACCAACGTATGTGATGCATGCATCCATAGCCATCATGTACGGCAATGACTGACCCCGCGCTCTCTTGATACATAACTTTGGTCTTGTCGTGGTGATATGATTCTTAATTAATTAAGATTCTGCTGCTGCTGACTTAAACATAATTGGTACTCTAAGATTTACCCAAATCTCTTTGTGATGAGCTTTCCTTTTTCTTTTTCTGTTTATTCTCTATTTAATGATTGCTAAGTCAACTAATTCTACGTAATAGTTTTTCTTATTCAAACTTGCTCGTGAAAACGAAACTTAATAGTATGTTTGAAATTAATCAAAAATATCCATAAGACATCTATCTTTAAAGCATCCATAATCTAGATGGCAAGTATATCTCAGCATTCCAACTTGGCAGGAATTAAAAAAAAAAAAAAAAAACTCTTTCCTAGTTCATAAACCTAGATAATATTACCCTCCCCAAACCATATCCTCTCCCCGTCTCTCTCTCTCTCCCGTCGACTCGCCTTTCTTGTTTCTTTTTTTTTTGGGTAGATCGAGCTTGTTTGCTACCTGGTTGGGAGGGGATGGCTAGTTTGAGTTGGGCGTATCTGCATGTGGCTTCTCTGGTTTTCTGTAACTAGGCTAGCTGTTTGTTTTGGTTTTGTTGAGGTTGTTTTCCTGGGTTTTGGTTGGGGCTAGTAATCTCCTTGTTCGGGTAGTCTTTTTGTTTGGTTTGGCATCTCTCTCCTTTTGGCTTTTGGTGGTTAGGCTGTTATGTTCCTTCCTTTATTCTATCCATTAATAAAGTCTGCGTTTTATAAAAAAAAGAGAAATTTTGAGTCCCTTTCATTTGATCCTTCTGATTCTTGTCTAAGTAAAGATGGTTGTAATAAAGTGTGTGCTACACACAAATGTAATAAGCAAGGTTTTGAAAATCGAATCGGTCATCGAATCGGAAAAATCTTCGATTCACGGTTTAATAATGAATTATATATATATATATATATATATATATATATATATTATAAGGAAAATTTTATAAAATATCATATATTCAAATAAAGTGTCATTTTAAATAAAGAAAGTCTAATAGCCTAGTGGTTAGAATATTTTTTAATGAATAAAAAATCATAAGTTCAAACCATACCAAGGACAAAAATTAAAAATATTTTCGTAACTTTAACATATGAACCGAACCGGTTCAAAATCGGTCAATTTTTACTGGTTCAATCGAAGAATCGGTCGGTTCAATTGAAAACATCCCGGTTCGTGAATTACTGATTCTGACACATCAACCGGACCAGACAAGTGCCCGATCACATGTTGGATTGGCCGACCGGCTGGTCTAGTCCGATTTTCAAAACCTTATCAAATAAGACTATGTGATACTAAAAAATAATGTAATAAAGATCGTGTTACTAAAAAAACAATGAGATTACATTGTTTTTTATGTTTATTATTTATATGCAATTACATTGTTTTCAATGTTTTTAAGTAAAACAATGAGATTGCTCATGTTATATAGGAACACATGACTAGGGGCGGAGATAGATGGGTAGAGTGAGGTCAAGTGCCCCACTCAATTTTTTTTTTTAAATTAATATATGTAATACTGTGTCGTTTTGAAGAACCCAAGAAGAGAAGTATAACCTAAACTCTATGTCTGTATCGCTATCACATCGTCATCGAGTTTCTCTGATCTCCCTCTCGGCCTCTCAAAGAAAAGATGTCTGCACTACACACGCAGTATACCGTCAATATGCACTTCGCACTACGACAGTCGGGCGACGGGTGCATCAGTGCATCATGACGACTGGACGACATTGCTCACTGCTCAGTTACCTCAGTTACTCAGTAGTCTATCATTATCAGGTATGTCCTTTGTTGAATACTTGAATTGTTGAGTTGTTATAGAAAATTAGAAATATAGAATGCAATTTTTGTCCTATTGAGCCATACATATTGTGCGAGTGTCGGAGTGTGCGACTTTTTACCAGGAAACATGCTTTATTACTTTTGATTTTCATCCTATTTGAGCCATACTTGAATTGTTGATTCAGAAATATAGAATAATGTGAATTGTTAATGGGATTTAGATCAACCTAGAGAATAAAATAATGTGAATTGTTAGAGAAATAGAGAATAATGTGAATTGTTACCGTGAAACATTGTCTTTGGCAACTTTGTAATATGGATAAATACCTCAAAAGAAAAGCTCCAGTGGTCCCAGTGGATGTAGATCAACCTAGTTTGAAGCAAAAACAGAAAGAAATTGATTTGGAAGATATTCTTTGCAGATCCTAGACTTCGAAAACCAATTAATGAGTACCCTGTTAATGATAAAGACAGAGTTTGAAGAGCATATTTACAAAAGGGTCCTACTCAACCTCGTCCTCGTGGACACATGTTCCCACAGAAAATGATTAGTGGTATGTTACGACGGTTCAATGAAGCTTGGTTTGATGAATATCCGAGTTGGTTGGAGTATAACATGGAGAAAGATGCTGTTTATTGCTTATATTGTTACTTGTTTAAGTCAAAAAGTGGAGATCAAGGAGGTGGTCATTCCTTTGTTGGTGATGGATTTTCAAATTGGAAAAAGAAAGGCAGGTTCGATGTCCACTTGGGAAGACCTAATAGTTCTCATAATGAAGCTCGAATGAAGTGTGAGAATCTAATGAATCAAAAAAAAAAGTATTGCATCTTTCTTATCTAAGCAGTCATCGAAGAATTGAAGTGATTGTCGAATTCGTTTGAATTCTGCTATCGAGTGTAGTCGATTTCTATTACACCGAGGGCTCCCGTTCCGTGGCCATGATGAATCTCAAGCCTCAAACAATCAAGGAAACTATTTAGAGCTTCAACGTTTTCTTGCAAAAAATAATGAGGTGATAAAAAATGTTGTTCTTAATGAAGCTCCTGGCCGTCACAAATTGATATCACCCGATATTCAGAAGGAAATTACTCAAACTGCTGCAGAGGAGACTACCAGTGCAATCATCAAAGACCTTGGCGATTCATTATTTTCCATTATGATTGATGAGTCGTGTGACATATCATGCAAAGAGCAAATGGTTGTTGTTTTGAGGTAAATAGACAAAAAAGGGCATATAATGGAGCGTTTCCTTGGCATTCAACATGTGTCTAAAACGACAACTATTTCGCTAAAGGCTAGTATTGAAGCTTTATTTGCTACTCATGGTTTAACTATTTCAAGATTACGTGACCAAGGTTATGATGGAGCAAGTAATATGTAAGGGGAGTTCAACGGCTTGAAAGCTCTTATTTTGAGAGATAATCCGACTGCGTACTTTGTTCATTGTTTTGCCCATCAACTCCAATTGTCTCTCATAGGTGTCACAAAAAATACAATGATGTTAGAGATCTTTTTAACTTTGTCACTAGTATCTTGAATGTTGTTGGAGGATCGTGTAAAAGGCGAGATATCCTTAGAGATAAACAAGAAGCCAAGATCATTGAAGCACTTGAGGGAGGAGAAATTTCAAGTGGAAGGGGTTTGAATCAAGAAACTACTCTAAGACGACATGGTGATACACAGTGGGGCTCACATTATCATACATTGGTTCGGTTGGCTTCTATGTTTTCTTCCGTACTAGATCTACTTGAGATTATTAGAGTGGATGGTTCAAGCTCTGAACATAAGACTGAAGTTGCTGTCTTATTAGAGGTAATGCAATCCTTTGACTTTGTTTTCACTCTTCATTTAATGATGAAAATATTGGTACTTACAAATGAACTTTCACAAGCAAGAAAAGATCAAGACATTGAGAATGCAATGGATTTGGTGAAAGCATCTAAGATACGCTTGAGAAGTATGAGAACTAGTGGTTGGGATAGTTTGTTAGAGGAAGTTTCATGCTTTTGTGACAAGCATGACATTGATGTTCCAAACATGAAAGATTTATATAAAGCTCGTAGCCGTCCAAGAAGGAATGCTCCAAAAATCACCAACTTGTTTCATTTTGAAGTTGAATTGTTTAACACTATCATAGATAGACAAGTTCAAGGGCTTGATAATCGGTTCACTGAGACAACAACAGAATTACTTCGTTGTATGGCATGCTTGAATCCAAGTGACTCCTTTTCTCCTTTCAATAAGGAAATGTTGGTTCGTCTTGCTGAATTCTATCCAGAAGAATTTTCTATGGTGGATTTTATGGTGCTTGGTAATCAACTTGAGACTTATATTATTGATATGCGTAACAATGAAAAATTTTCAGGTATCAAAGGTATTGCGGGTCTTGCTCAAAAGATGGTAGAGACAAAGAAGAATGTAGTGTTTCCGTTCGTGTATACGCTTATCACGTTGGCATTGATCTTACCGGTTGCAACTGCAACTGTGGAGAGGGTATTTTCTGCTATGAATATTGTGAAGAGCCGATTGCGTAACCGAATGGGAGACAAATGGATGAATGATAGCTTGGTTGTCTATATTGAGAAAGAAATTTTTAGTAGTATTGATAATGAGACTATTATGAAGCGATTTCAGAATATGAAGACTCGTAGGGAAGAACTGTAATTTCTTTGTTATTTGTCAAATTGTAATATTATTTTGTCCGCTTAGTATGTTATTTTGGTATGTAATTGTTTATCATTATAGAAAGTGTGACCTCGATGACAATGCATCCCAACTCCGCCACTGCGCATGACATGGTGGATTGTGTAAACAATTGGTCAATTATAGTTGCTTGTGAATAATATATACGTTAAACTATCAAACTTCAATGTTTTTAAAATAAACAATGAGATTTCTCATGCTATACAAATAAGTACATAATTATTATTACATTATTTTTAAGTGTTCTAGATTTTATTACATTGTTTTCAAAAATAATGTAATTAAGAACGGCCATGTAAAATATATCAACAACGGGTCTTGTTGGAAAAAGTTTTACATGTTGAATCTGAATGTCATTTTTTTTCGAAATCTAATATGTATTTTGAGAGATAAAACATTTTAAATTTTAGTTTAAGAAAAGAAAAAGTAGAAAACTGTGATGACATCAGGATTAGTTGTTTTAAATAATTAGGGGTATTTTTGTACAGAAAAATAGCACATGATACCCTTTACATGTCATCTTGCCTAGTAAGCATGCAACATAGATTATGGACTTTTACGTGCGAAGCACTTATGGATACTTAGCACTGTCGAAAATTAATTTCCCATGTTAATACTAATCTAATTGACTAATCAAATTGCAGAATCGCACAATTAATTTTGTTAGAATATCTAATAACACTCGTTGGGGTGGAGATAGGTCTTTCTTGATGAAAGGGAAGCCAAGAATCTTGATGCAAATCATGTGTATTGTTTTTGCTTTTTATTTTTGTATAGTCTGTCAGTCTGGATTTATCTCTGAATAGGGTTATTCGGGTACATCTCAGGGAAGTACCCTCAGTCATCGATCAAGGTAGAACCGAGGACAACAATCATGGAGAAGATATTTGAAAAGCCAACATAAGGCACGGTAGCTGAGGAGAGAACATATCAACAGGATCGAGAGGCCCTCTCATCGTAATACCAAGCATTATTTGTCGGTAACCCGTGGACATCAAAACATTATAGGGAAATAAAGAGTACAAAAGGAGACCAATTGCACTAAGAAAAAGAATTAAGATATGATTCACCTTCCTGTAAATCTGTCTGCCTAAAACCAAGGAGAGGAGATCTATTCCTATCAAATCTAGAACTCATCTAAATCATATAAAAGAGGATCCCTGGTATAGGTAACCGATCTGAATTCTAAGCTCACTTTATTTGCTACTAGAAAAAGAGTCGAGCACTCCTAGTGGATAGCTTATTGACTTGAGCATTGAAGAGGTCCCTCCGAATACATCCTCAATGTTGGACCAAAGGTTCTACATTTTAGTTTTGATGATTGAACCATTCCATGCTATTTGATTCAATGCATTATGTGGTGAATTTGATTGCCAAATGATTGAACTTGAAACTCGCACAAAATCGGTTTTCATTGAAGTGCTTAAAAACTAGTTGAGAACTCAACGATCACTTTTGTGTCAAATGAACTTAAATTAAGTTGAAATTTGGCAGAGATCTTATTCACATTATGATAAACATTTTATGTGAAAGAATGATTGGAAAATTCCATCGTTTACTTGCTCGAATCTTCTGTCCAAAATTACTGTCCAGATTTGCACTATTATTATCCGATTGATTTATGTGACTCAAATGAGCGCACAAGTATTTTTGAGAATATTTCAGGTTAAGTCTAAGTATTCCAATGAATATGTGAGCTACCCGGCAGTCCAAGAATGGTCTTGGAAGACCTAGGGCTTGCTAAGAAATTCCTAAGTACCCTTGACAATCCACTAGAAGTTGATTGAAGCAAATTTTGAAAGTGTCGAGTTGGCAAGAAGTTGGAATTGAGTTGCCGTATCAAGATTTCAAATATGTTCGAAGTTAAAGATTCAAGGTTGTTAGGAGTGCCAACCGTATGAATTATTTGAAGGGTTGACATTGGTGATATTCTAGCATTAAAAAGAGAAACTACACTTATCATATTCGACGGCTAGATCAAGGAGAAAAGGAGAAGAGTATAGAAGGGACGATTCTTTCTTTAATGAAGAAATCATAAGAAGTCAAATGTTAAAGAAGGAAATCAAAGAGAACCATAGTTTGTTTCCATAAGCATCAATGGAGGTCTCTTCACAAGCAAGTCAAATTGCCTACCATATTTATATCATATCTTTCACTGCTGATCAAGCGAAGCCAATTATATGATTCAAGGAGCTTTTCCCACTCATATGAAGTCATATTGAAGAAGCTTTATTTCCAATTTGGTCAAGTTGACATCAAAGATTGAAAAGAAGTCATAGCTAATCACTCTATGCATTCAAGTGGAGTTAAATATTTTCTATAAAAGGTAAGAAGATAAAGAGGTGAATCAAGAATATTATATCTCTATTACAAGTTGATCTCAAAGGCTCATATGGAGGTTGTGCTTGATATTCTCTACACTCAAGGGAGCTTATCTATTTCCTATTTCGTGGAGATCATTCAAATTGAAATTCTTGATCTTATGGGAAGATTGAGAAGACTTTTAGAAAGGAGAAAATTATGGAGCCACCTAAATCAAGGAATTGAAGATGCAATCAAGGGTTTGTCAATACCAATATCCTAGCTAGTGCACTATAAGACAAGCTGTGAAGATTAAGAGAGTAAGAAGAAAACTTGCAACTCTATCGTGTCAACTTTCATCATCTCTCTCACATTCCCGTGCAAGCAAGCCTAGTATTATTTTTCTAAATATTTTCTTCTTCTACCCGAGAACATACTAGCTTATTCATTCTTGTTTAAAAAGCTCCTATACACTTCTTTCTTTATCCTACCTGTGAGCTACATTAAATCATTGAGAGTTCCTACCTCTTAAACTTCATTCAAATCTATCTTGAGAGGAACCTTTGTACTTAAACGTGTAACCCTTGTGAGGGAACCATAGTGAGTTGATAAAGTTTTTGTGGTTTGTCTTTGAAACCACATGCGTAAAAGTTAGGAGGGTTAACTTGTGAAAACCTCTGAGTTTCGGTGGTGAACTCCTAAAAATCACCGTTTTCATAGTGGATTGAACAACTAAGAAATGGTGCTTAGGGAGTGGAGTAGAAGGACTTGGTGAAGTCGCCGAACCACTATAAATCACTCTTTACATCTCTCTTGCCTATACTTTTACAACTTTCCTTATTGCTTTGATTATTAGATTTTTTAAAATGCTCTAATCTGTCTAGACTATACACGATTGATATTGTTGCTCAGCTTCTTGATCTCTATTCATATATATCGATTGCATGTTATATACTGACTTCAAATATTATATTCTTTATTCATTATCAGAAAATTGACTATTTGTTTACTTGATTAAATCTGGTTGGTATATTTACATAGTTTTGAGTGTTTGATTCTTTATATTGTCAAGCTCTGAACTTGTATATTATTTACTTTGTGGTCTACGAAGTTTAGTATATTTGCACTATTACTAGTGTCTCTGTAAATTTGCTAGAATTCATATTTGAAATTTGTTTAGGATATATCATTAGAGACCAAATCGTATTTGTGTTGTGTCTGTGTGACGATTTTGTTGAAGAGGATTCCGAGTAGGAATTTGGGGACACAATTCACCCCCCTCTTGTGTGGCCTAGGTCCTTCACTCAATGCCCTCCTTAGCTTATGTGTTCTCATTTGCAGTCCATCCTAGTCAATACTGAGGACAACATCTGACATCAGTCCTATACGTTATCAAGACCGAAGACAATTTTAAATGTCATCAGGCTTAATCCGATCTTGATCCTTTTAATGAATAAATTGAACTTGAATTCAAGAAGTTCAATAATAATATATATTAATACGAACAAATTTGTATATTTTAGGTAATACATTCATTTTAGTTATTTTTACAATAGAGATTATTTTTAAAATTAGATAACTTAATTGATTTTTTTCATCTAGTGAATATGTGTATGAAAGTTAATATTCATATTAGTATTTGCTTGGTTTCTTCTGTGTTGAAAATTTGGCCGCTGTAGATAGAAGTATTTGGATTGTTGATGATGTGTGTGTTCAAGTGTGCCAGGACTTATTGTCAGTCGAAAATTTTTGATATGAGATTGCACCAATCTGTCTTGTCACCAAATGAGCTATGTATAGTTTGAAAACACAAAACTACTGATTCGAGGTTGCTTTCCTGAAAAATGATTTAAAATTTAGCTTGTGCCAAATGAGAAAAATAGTAGATAGAAGACTAACACTGGAATGAAAAGCACTTTTATTAATGAAATGAAAAGAAACAACACATCGTTGGAATGTATTGAGGGACATGTTTTACCGTTGTCAGGTGTCCGCTGAATATCTACAAAATGAACAAACGTTAACATCAAATATCATTACCGTTGTCAGGTGTCCGGTGGTGATGGGATAAGCATTGCCATTGGTGGGCTCCAAATTGACACGTGTCAGTAGGTGATTGGAGGAGCCCCCATATTGACACGTGTCAGTTGGTGATTGGAGGAGGTTCCATATTGACACGTGTGTTTAAAAGATGTAAATTGAATATGGTTTTGTATTGGAAAATTTACGACACTCGGCAGAATACCCAATTGGGGCAGAATCTTTTGGGTACAGCTTATACAAGGGCGGTTAATTGGGATGGGAAGGCTAATGAGGCAGGCGACCGTGACAGCAAATATCACGTCGCAGAGATGAAATTGAAATTGAGATTCTCGTGCGATATGACCACGAGAAGAGAAAAGAAAAGAAATCCACCAAATCGCTTTTGCTTTGATTGAAAAGACAATTCGAGCAAATGTCCCAAGATTTTCAAGATCTTCAGTGTAAAAAACGACTTACTAAAAGTCCAAACCATGATCGTGTAGGCCCCGCCACCCGAGATCTCTATGGGCCTCCCCAAATCTTGGCAATTCTCTCTCTCTCTCTCTCTCTTCTTACTTGTCTCTTCCTTTGCTTCAGCCAAATTTAATAACTTATTACTTCTTTTTCGTAAAAAATCACTGATTAGCTGCCCCTTTCACCGCATTTATAAGTTTAGTGATTGTGCCTTAGAATAAATTTAATGATTTAAATTGGTTATTATGAGGATTGAGTGTGGTTGAGTCCCACATTCACGACCTGGTCATGCGTTCATAATTCAGATGAACATACATATTTTATTTTTATTTGAATTTAGGGAAGCCCTTAAATTTCTCACTATATATGTACATGTACAGTAATATTGGGTAGTCCATATAGTGATTTTAAAAAAAATACATGTTAGATTTTTTAAAAAATTATATATTCAGAATCAGAGTATAAAACTCTTCATAACAAGATTTATTCTCGATGAGTTTTATTGAGTAAATTTTAATTTCATTATTTTTTTCAATAGAATTTCAAAAACATTGAATTCAAAACTAAAATATTGAATTTTAGACTGTGTTTTAAAAAAATGGAATCTATATTAAACCAATAAATGTTGGACAATGAAATTTAATTTCATTCTAAGTGAGTTGTACAACCAATGAAACTCTCTCACTATAAAAGAGAGGTAAAGTCTCAAATTACTTTTTTAAGCTCTAACTGTTGATTACTTTGGCTAGTGATTATCTTTGAGACGAACTCGAGCGTCGGAATGCCCACGGTCGTCCAACGATCATCGTGTTCATAGACAATATTTGTTTTTCAAGATAAGAGTAGCCGGACCACGAAAGAGTAGTCAACCGAACATCACAACAACCCCTAACAACATTAAGAAGTGCTCGACCAACTTAGTGATTAGTTTTTGTTCACTACATTCTACATCCCTTTGTCATAGAGGACGAATAATCAAACCACCCTTATTCAAAAGAAAAGTTAAATAAAAAGAACAAATTTTCTTTGACATACGTAAAAGCAGCAAAAACTAAAAACAAAGGCAACTAACATAAGTCACTTCGACCTCAAAAAGCATAGCTAGAGAGATCAAAGCACAAAAGAGCATCAATCACCATTGCAAACACATAAATTTAAAAATTAAAAAGTCATTTAGCCCCATTGTTTAAATGGTTTGATTTTATATACTCGAGCCACTGATTAGAGTGATAAAAATGATGTGTATCATCCTGATGATAAGCGTTCGAATCTCTCTCACTGTTTTAAAAAAAAAACAACTCACTTTATCAATTGATCAATCCAGGCATATTTTGTTTTATCTATACAAAAATTTATTAGATATGAATTAGTGGAATTCAGGTAATGGACAGACTAAAATTACTAAGTATTAAATCAGTGGAGTATCATGCTTGAAGCACCAATTTAGGGTTTAGGGTTTACAAAATAGTTCACTCCATCACTTATTAAATGACCAATGTAAAAAAAAAAATAAAGAAGCAAAAAATAATAGACAAGAAAACAGTACACGAGGTAGCATGTGCATGACAAATGACAGTGGTGGGGACCAGTCGTCGTCGATGAATGTTTACCGGCTATAGCAAAGTACCGAGCCGGTTATTGTACCTGTTTTTGATGCCGCCCTTTCAGAATTCAGACGCGTGTCAGTTTTACCAATTATTTTAGGAGTTGACGGCGGCCACCTCCATTGACCTACTGTCAACTTTTTCCTCGATCCCGGCCATTCACTCGCACAAATCCCAAAACGATTTGACCAATATCTCACGATACCATCATATCTGCAAGGCGATCGGACCAAAGTGGATATTAGAATCCGGATCCACTTTTCTTGTTATTATAATGTCTCCCCCTTGAAAAAATAATAATACAATAAAAGTAGATACGGAGGGATTTGTTAGAGAGAGAAACAGAAAGATTTGATTGAGAATACAGAGAGACAGAAATATAATCGATTCAGAGAGAGAGAGAGAGAGAGAGAGGCATTACGTTCACAATACATAAAGACTGTTGTGTGTTTAAAGAGTTACTCATAAATACTTACCCATTGAAGATTGTACAATCGTGAAGAAGCTATGGCGAGAAATGGCATCGCGTCCTGGACTACGGCGACGGCGACGGCAACGGCGACGGCGACGGAGAGTCTGAGTAGCTTCGATCATTCTATGTCTGATTCTGAAGAGGTTCATGTTTTGGCAGTCGATGACAGCCTTGTTGATAGAAAAGTCATTGAAAAGTTGCTCAAGATTACTTCATGTAAAGGTTTGTAAGTCTCTATCGATTTCTTAAGTCTTTTAACAATTTTAATTTTGGAATGTAAATGAATTTCTGTTTGGATATGAAGTGACTGCGGTGGATAGTGGAATAAGAGCACTTCAGTTTCTGGGATTAGACGAGGAGAATAATTATTCTGTTGGGTTTGATGTGAGTGACTGAAATATTGAACTTTGAACTCTGAATGAATTATTCTGTGCTCTGTTATTTGTTGATTAGTTAATCGATTACTGTGTTACATTTTAGAGTTTAAAGGTGGATCTGATTATCACCGACTACTGTATGCCTGGAATGACAGGATACGACTTGCTGAAGAAAATCAAGGTAAACAGTGAGTCAGATTCATCATTTCAGAGTTTGAAGGTTTGCGTTTCGAGTTGTCAGATTTTGATTTTCTTTTGTGAGCAGGAATCGTCTGCCTTGAGAGAGATTCCGGTGGTAATCATGTCATCTGAGAACGTAGTGACTCGAATCGACAGATGCTTGGAAGAAGGAGCAGAGGATTTTATTGTAAAGCCCGTGAAGTTGGCAGATGTGAAGCGCTTGAAAGATTACATGACCAGAGACGGAAACCAAGAGAGACGCATCAACAACAAGAGAAAGCTTCCAGAGACTTGTGATCTATGTTCATCATCACCGTCCGTCTCATCATCGTCTTCGACATCGCCATCACAATTGCCGTCGCAATCTCCGTCGCTGTCACCATCACCGTCACCGTCATGCTCCACTCCCAGCTCTCCGCCACCATCGTCGTCAGATTCTCCTTCACCATCACCATCACCATCACCATCAGCATCAGCGCCGTGTTCTCCACCACCGTTGGAATCTCCTACCAGACGGCTTAAAATGTCCTGCTTGGATTAGATCCTGACCGTCTGTTATGTACTCTGTCTCACCGTGCAAATATTCGCAATTTCCTGTTATATGTAACGGTTTTTTTGTTGCAACACACCGTTTTAACTTTTAATTTTTATTATTTTTCGGTGGGGTTATTTATTTTGTTAATTTATTATGTGATAGAGAATTAATTAACAAGTTTTTAAGACTGACTGAACTAAT
The DNA here is from genome assembly GCF_013401445.1 of Tripterygium wilfordii. Classification (NCBI taxonomy): domain Eukaryota; kingdom Viridiplantae; phylum Streptophyta; class Magnoliopsida; order Celastrales; family Celastraceae; genus Tripterygium; species Tripterygium wilfordii. Next base: position 7,327,796 of record NC_052237.1, on the reverse strand, counting down.
TCTAAACGTTATGGAATGGTATGATAAGATACTTGAATTGTTGAGGAGCATGTGGTGGTGGTGGGCGAGATGGGATTTTCTTGGGTAATGTTTGATATTGTCTACCTGAAGAGATAAAAGAGAATATTTGATTTGGGTTTGAGGAGATACGATGCAGAGTTGGGTGGTGGGGTGTGCTGGAAATGTTCCCTCATGGAGGAGTTGGCTGGTGTGGGTGGTGCAGTGGTTTGTCTATTTGTTGTCTATTTGGTAATCAAGGCCAATATGGGCCCTGGCTGCCAGGGGGACCTTAATTGTATTTGTACAGTGTAGGCCCTAAAAGTTGTAGACGTGTTGATGATTGAGATCACAGAGAGATTTCTGGGACCTACATGACCAACATAAGAGACTTTTCTACGTTTAGCATTGACTCTTGCTTTTCTTTTTAAGTAAATTGTGTGATCCACTCAATTAGTAAAATTGTTGGTCTCCTAATATTTTTTTATTAAAAAAAATGAGTTGATGCTTCCCAATATTTGAGAAGCAATTGATATCTCAATTATTTCAATTGCTAAGTTGTATGCATAAAATTTCATGTATATAATATGAACATGTAGAACCCACGAATTTAAAACCTACGTGTACGTATGAAGCTATTGCTATTGCAATGCAATTGGATGCAAAATTGAATAATTTCCGACCTGGTGCTTCAAGGACCATTCCTAGTAAATCAGCTCAACCTGGCACCTTTACTGCCAAACCAATTGAATTGTTCAACAAGAAAATACAACCTGCAGAACTACCTACTAAAAGGTTCTCTCCTTAAGAGGTGTAGGATAGAAAAATTAAAGGATTATGTTTTTGCTGAATGAAAAATATGTTAGGGGGTGTAGGACCCCATTTTTGTCCGACCCGACGGACTACCCTATGAATGCAAATCCTACCAAGATCCTACGAGTGCAACCTTTTACAAAGACGGGAAACAGGTTCAAAATTGCGAATCTTTATTGTTCGAAAGTAAGATTACAAATGGAAAAAGAAAAATAAAGAGGTCCTTTCTACGAAACTAGTCATAAAGAAGCCATTGACAGACCATCTTCCTTATGGACGCAGACACAAATGATCCTTTGGTCCCTAAGGTGGGATTCAGGAAGCGGAGCTTGTATGCCCACTGTTGATGGACCCAAATCCTAATGATCCATCACTTGATGGGAGCAAAGGCCGAAACGTGCAATCATGTAACCATATTTAAAGAGTAGGTCTCCCTTCGACTCTTTCTCTGGCTGAAACAGGAGACACGCGTATGTCGCTCTAGATGTCCTCACAAAAGCAAGAATCATAAATACCAATAAATTTTCCATATTTAGATTTCTAGATGTCATTCATGACATTTAGTTCATATGCGGCTTTCGCGTATCTCAACATAATTCTTTATACGCTGGTTCAAACTATGCATGCTAGTATTTCCATTTAGAATAGGTAGTGTTTCACGTATCACATTCATCTGTGTCCCTTATTACCTCATGTCAAAGTAGGTAGTGCATCCTGAATAATGCATTTATATGTATCCCCTGTTTACCCACTCGAAAATAGGCAGAGCCTCACTCATTTTTCACATATTCGAATCTCCTATATCACTCGTGTCACCCATGTATAATGCATCTTTTTATTAGCATCACCATTATGTATTATGTTGTCCTCCCAACAACAAAGGCTCCGTGACACCATCTGGAAATCATGTGCATCCTTCACATAGGATCATACAGACTGCAAATGGGACGTTGGTTAGACCGACCCCCAACCCCTTCTTATTTTACTCATCCTTATACTGTAAATATGCTTGCAAAGGTTTTTCACTAACGATGACATGATTCGAGACTCTTTTATCTCTCGTACGGTTACTATCCTGTTTGAAAAGACGCCATGGGATGTCTAACACCTTTCCCATGCATAATCAAACCCCTAAACCAAAGTGGATCTCTGGTAATACATGCAGATCAAGCCTTAACAGTTGGACTTCAAGTTGTGTCTATAAATATCAAGTGGTAGCGACTTCAAAAGCACTCGGGTGGGTTGTAATGACACATCTGAGCTTATACTTGCTTCGTAATCCCAGTTACGATAGAGGGCATAAAATGTGCCAAGAAGTAGTTATTGCTATTAGAGGTGAATTTTGAAGAAAATGGAACGCCAGAAGTAGAAATGGAGGAAATTGGTGCAAATGGAACTATTCTAGTGCAGGCTTTAGAGTTTCAACAATTAGAACTCAATTAATGTGCTTACTATGGAGTAGTAGCAAATGAATCAATTAAAACCACGAAGATCTGAAGATTTCTAAAATCCAATCCAGTCTTGATTTTAATAGATTCTGAGAGCACACATAATTTGTTGATGCTAGGTGGTTTATAAAGCAATTAGACTGTCAGATTGAAAAAATTAGGGAGTTTGAAGTTATGATATCAGATGGAGGAAGGGTGAGAAGTACATGATGTTGCAAGGATATTCCATTGTCTATGGACAATTACAACTCCATAACTAATTTATTAATTGGTGCTTCCATTAGGTGAATGTGATGTGGTTCTAGGAATACAATGGTTGAGTGTTGCCAGTCTTATAATCTGGGATTTCCAATCACTCATCATGGAGTTCAGTTGTGGGGAAACATCTTATCAATTAAAGAGTGATAAGTAGAAGGTGACAGAAATACAAGAGGCTTCCCTTCATCAAAATGAAAAGATACTTGCTTAGGAGTACTGTTGTATTGTAAGGATCCAATGGACATTGCGTCACAGAAGGAGCAACCAACCAATCAGTTAGAAGATCTTAACTCATATATTATTGACCACATATGAGACTATTTTTCATATTCCAACTTTCTCACCACCAATAAGGAGTCATGATCACAAAATCCCTTTAATTTCATGAGCTAAACCGCTCCTAGTAGGAGGCCTTATCATTATGGGCCACTCCAAAAGGATGAGATTGAGAAGGCAGTACATGAACTTTTGGAGGTAGGATTCTTTTAATTAAGAGCAAATCATAGTCCATTTTCATCCTTGTATTGTACCATTAGAATTATACTTAATCTTGTAAATCCACTTACATCCTATAAGTTTTCTGTTTGGAGGCATGGTTGTGAGTTCCCAAGTGTTATTGTCTTCTAAGACTTTCATTTCTGCATCCATAACTAGCTATACACCAATTGTTGTCTTTTAAAGCATCTTGATACTTAGTTGGTTCTTGTTGTTTAACGATTGCAGATAAGAAATGAAAGTCAGATGGAGAATGTTTATGCATGAACGGAGATGCCACTTCACAATGAAAATCAGATAAGTAAATAGCTAGGTCTTTTTCTTGTTCTTGTTCTTGTTCTTGAATTATGATTCGATGAGATATATTTTCATCTGTTGCTTCTGGTGAAATATTTATGTTTTGAGTTTTTTCATTGTGGTCAGATAAGTAACTAGCTAGGTCTCATAGTTTACAAGGAACATCCAATCTTCTGGTAACATGTGGCGGAGGCAGGGTATTTTTATCTTTGACGTTTGTTCATTTTGTAGAATTCTGGTAGTTACTAGCCTAGAATCTAGGGATCAATTACTACAAATCAAGAATGTCTGAAATCTAGTATCCAAAATGCTACAAATTAGGAAATATTTGTCTTAAGAGCTTATTCTCTTTTAAATTAGTTTGTTGAGGAACAATCGAGATTTTAGCATAGTCGTCTCAAAGAGAGTTCAGGAGAAACCGGAGTTTGTTAGCCATACGTTCCTGAATTCTCTCAAGAACGTTTCCAGCTACTACATGACACTGAGAGATCAAAGCCACATTCATCCTGTACATCAAGGAAGATGATATTTTTCCACGATCTTTCGTGCAGAAGCATCAACGGAATGACTGTTGTTAGCCATGTTCCCACAATCTCAAGCACAAATCCTGTAAATCTACAAGGTGGAGCAGATCACAACCTCCAAGAGGGCCCACATCCTCTTTGAAGAAGAATTATGACCAGAAAGATACTCCCATCATCCTCATTTTCAGGAGAAGGTTATGATTATGAAGACCACTAACCCAATCACTCTGGCAAGCAGCAACAAGATGGTTTTACCATGATCCCCATGACAGAGTACGTGAAGTGAATGCTAGAGAAACATGAGAAGAATCAAGATCATCCCTTGGCATTATAAAAGAAGAGAAAGAAGAATCTACAAAACACCACGTGTGAACCAACAGACCCCGAGTCAATTACAGACCCAGCGTCTTCAAATTCTATTCTTTATTGCTTTCTTAGGCATGACTCATGCCACTTATCTTTTCAATTAGCATGGCTCCGGCCAATAAGTTTTTAGATTTCTCTTTTTCCTTTCCAAAAGCCTTTGCAGTTATGTCTTTATTTTAGCTTGTAAAGAACGCCTACATCTCAGGATGTATCAATTTTCAATGAAATTCTTGATGCATTTCAGTAACGTGTTGTTTTTCATTTCACTCCATTAGGAAGTCTTTTCACTCTGGTGATAGTCTTCTGTCTCTTGCTTTTTTTTAGATTGACATTTCACGAATTTTAAGTCATTTTCCTGAAAGGCAAATCACAAGCCAGCAACTTTGTGTTCTCTAACTGCACACAGTCCGTCTAATGAAGAGGTCAGACTCGATGCAATCCTCTATCAAATCATTTGGAACATCTACAACCTCAATACTCCCAATCTCCAGTGTCAGAATTGTGACATCTCCTGTCCAGCGTAGAAGACGACGAACATATTCCATTAGTTTATATTTGAGAATCACTGTCAATATTATTTTTGGGATACAATATTGTCTCGATTATATATGTGCATATTACAAATACTGAATATATACTCGAATAAATGCGGTGTAACAGCAAAAAGATCATTCCATGTAGACAGATGTTTCGTCAACTTTAAAACAAATTTGCAGCATCACTATTTATATAAGATGAAATGTTAACAATGAACGATTGTGTTTGTTCATGTTCAACAGTTGCAATTATTCAAGTTTAAAACGAAAATTGCTTTGATTATTCATGTTCAACAAGCTACAACACTGATTGCTGGGAAATCTTCATATGAAGTTTGTTCAATTTATTACAAATACTGGTTTCCTGAAAGTTTCATTGCTTGATAGGTCTTCAGGGAAAAAAGTTCCATGTATGGAATTGGAATCAAACCTCTCCATCCCAAAGCTCCTCAACTGTCTTGAAAGGCCCATCTATGGAGATGAATTGTTCTCCGAGGTATCCTCTGACTTGCTCAATCTCACTAATCTTTTTGGCCTCTTCCGTAGTCAATGCCCAGTTGAATATGTTGAGGTTTTCTTTCATTCTCTCCTTGTTGAAACTCTTCACCAATGCACACACCCCTTGCTCATATGCCCATCTCAAAGACACCTGCTTAGGCACCATATGTTAGAGCATTCCGTATATGATTTCATTTAAACTTTTAAAATTATCCTTTCAAACAACTATTGGAATTATCAATTAGAGACTCCACTTTGTGGGTGTTTGCAAACACACCCTCTCTTATCATCTTGCAGTTTCATCTACTATTGATTCAAGGGAAAACCAAATTGTGATTTTGATGGTAGTAAAAATGAGAGAAAGAAGGAGAAAGATAGAATAAAATTGATTTACTACTTTGTTCCATGGAATTGTCAAGGTAAAGATGAAGGATATATAGAGAATGAGTAAAAGGCAGTCAAAGAATTTAATTAGCCTTTTTTTTAAAAAAATTTGAGATAGAAGTAAAAATACTGATTTGGAATTTAGAAAAATTTAATTCGTCTTTAGTTGGGGTTTATGCGTTAAAATAATATATATATATATATATATATATCGTGATATTGATGGATCACTTAATGGAGAAAAAGTTGGAAAACATGCATAGAAAGTAGAGAGTGACTTTATCCAATACAATGTAGGGTTTGGCTTTTATCATTCGAGTAGTGCCAAAGTAAGTGTCGGCAACTTATTATGTTATTTTTGATTTTCATCCATCCATTGTGTTATTTTTCGGGCTCATTTGTGTGGTCTATCCTGTCAACTTATTATCATATATATTTAGCTTTTTTAGAGAGACAAGAAAACCTGGGCCACCGATTTTCCTCGTGCCTCAGCAATTTGATTGAGTACCCTGTCCTCCATCACCCTGTTGTTTCCCCACATGGTTCCTGTTGATCCTAAAACTGAGTAGGCTGTCAAGATGACTCCATTTGCCTTGCAGAATTCCATGAGCTTCTTTTGTTGCCACAGTGGTTTAAACTCCACCTTCAATAATTTCACACCATAATATTTACATCAAATCTAAAACTTACATGTATAGGTGTGGTGGGGGGAGGATTGTATATATAGGCATTGCTAAGACTTACTTCATTGACAGCCGGAGGGATCCTTGCGGTAGCTAGGATGTAACCAAGCTTTGTACAAGAGAAATTGCTGACTCCAATGGACTTGGTGAGGCCAAATGTCTGACATTCTTCCATGGCTTTCCAAACAGATGTATAGTCCATGGGAAGAAACTCTCTATTCCTTACTCGATCCTTGGCGGACCCCCCTGGTTTTGTGCTCACTGGCCAGTGAATAAGATAGAGATCAAGATACTCCAACTTGAGGTTTCTGCAAAAGTAACAACATTGAAACATGTTCAGAGACGCCATTTGTGGAAACTATAAAGGAATTAAAACATATATAGTATTTATAATATTACTCTAGGCTTTTCTTGAGGGCAGGGAGGACTAGTTCAGGGTGGCCATCATTGCACCATAGCTTGGAGGTTATGAAGAGGTCATCGCGGGATTTGATTAAGCCGCAAGAAAGTGCTTCGGCTATGGCCTCACCAATGGGCTGCTCTGTGAGATAAAATGACGCTGTGTCAAAGTGTCTGTAACCAAGCTCAATTGCCTGGAGAATTGCTGATTTAGTGGCTTGTGGTCCAACAGGAGGGAAGGTTGCTGTTCCCAGGCCCAACAAAGGCATTTTGTGGCCGCCACTCGAGCTCAGGAGGACTTGAGGAACTTGGGAAGATGCCATTGCTATACTGGTGGAATCCTTGCCGTAGTAGAATCTTTTTGATTGATGAAATTGGGGAATAGCATGCTAGCTTAGAGAAATTCAGGGAAAAAAAAAGTTTGTGAATATGTTTGACTGTTGACCATCTATTAGGCCCTAACATTAAAGTCTAGTTACAACAAAAAGCAATTATCTTTACGTGTTACTGACATAAACTAGAATTTGCTCATGATACTCCGTAGGAGCATTACGTAAATTTAACCCAAATAATTCGAAGAGATATTATTCGATTTTGGTCTAACTCATACAATTTTGTCCTTAAAAGAACTTTCTTGGATGAGAGATATTTGATTTTAGGTGGGAGCTATTTGTACTCTCCATTTTTTCATTTACACCCCATTACTAGAAATCCCATTAAAAATTCACATGAATATGAATTAACCCTTTTTTTATTATTATTTTTTAAAAACTATTCACCCCCCATATACGTTTCTTGTCTAAAAACATAGCACAAAAACACTTCTTTGATGTTGTATTCCTTATTTTTGTTTGTATGAGTGTTAATTTTGTTTTCTTGTATCAAACTTCATGTCTTTTATGGAAGCTGCTTTAGTTACCAGACCAAAAAAATAAAAATAAAATCATAGAAAACCAGCACCTACCTTATTATGCATTTCCACTTGTCGATCTGCTCTTCTTTATCGTTCTTAAGAAGCAGTTTATCAAGAAAAAAGTTCAAATGGTAGAGATTATCTCAGTTTCATGTGAAGTAGGCTTATTTGCTACTTGTTTTGTTCTCCTCAAGATAGAGATTTTAGTCCAAGATGAGACTGCTATATATGTAGTTACTAACAATTTAAAATCCCTGCAAATGTACAACCAATTTCTCAGTATAGTTAGTAGCAAGGGTCGATCCCATGAGGAATGATATTAATATATATACATAATCTAACCGTTATTTACAAGTCACACACAATTCTGATGGGGGGTTTTGGTACGTAGAAGAAAATAAACTGAAATTAAGACTAAGATTGAAGAAGAAAGGTTTGGGAAGAAGATAATTAATGGAAATAATGGCTAGGGCTCACTATCCACCACTGAACAATCAAACAATTCACAAATAGTGGTAGATTAACAATTCCAACAAATATATATATGATGACGATATTCACAGCAAGGTCATGGCCAAACTGTAGGTTGTATGATTCTCTCTTAGGTTGTAGGCATTCAAGAATTTATTTCCCATAATTAGTTCTTACATAATTATGTGTTGCATGCAAGAACATTATCAACATGGGCGATTGACTTTGTGCTCTACAACAAATTAACCCCAATACATATTACCAAGGCAACTACTCAAGGAAACAAATATCAGAATTCCAAATATCATGGAGAAATCAAAATCATCATAAATGTAGAAACTGAAAAATCTACCGCCGATTATTTATAAACTGAAATTATGTTCAGGGTTTCAAGCTCAGCCCCAGCTAACAAGAGTTATTACAAATACTAAATACTAATATAAAACACAACATATTTACAAACTCTTATTATGCCTCTGTCTCTGCTTGTCTCTGCCTCTGCCTCCCTGCTACTCTCCGTAGTTTGAATGTTTTCTTCAATTATATCTCCTCCTCCTTTTATTTACAAAAATCTCTCTCTCTCTATTAACCAGTGTCTCTACTCCACTACTCTCTTTCCACTCACTCACGGCTCCATTATATTTGTAAAAGTTTTACCCACCAATTTGACTTTTTCCTCTCTATTTCCTCCACTTTCTTCTTTGTGCGACATCTCTTCTTTCATTACATCTTATTCTCACTCTCTATTTTCTTCATTAATGCTCCGTTTGTTTGAAGGAAAGCTAACATCTCATAGAAAATAGATCTCAAGAAAATAACTATCATGAAAAAAAAAAACTAATTTCTAGTGTTTGGACAAAAAAAATTGTTAATATTTTCTAATGTTTGTTTGGTGGAAAACATAAATTTGAGGCACAACGTTATTATTTTTTATCATGTGTGTATACATATATTTATCAATGTGTCAATACATAGCAACTATAAGACGCAAATATTAAATTCTAGTTTGAGACAATAATCCAACAAAATAAAGAATAATCCAACTTCTTTTATGCTTTTTATATACAAACACATCCAATATTACTTCATTTCACTATATATGTGGATGTGTATATAACTATAAATGGTCAATCTACACAAGTATATGCTCAGTACATTCTCTAATAGAATATATTCACAATATCACAGTAATATAATTTGTTAAAACTAATATTCTCTAATTAAGATTTTTCATATATATACATATAAGATGTATAATTTTAATGTCTTATTATATATATGAGGTACAATTTTAATTGATCTAAAAGCTCCTCCGGATCCCACGTGACATTGAGAAAAAAAATGTCTTAATTTAATATTTAATGTCTTATTATATGTATTTATATGTATAGAGTATTATATATAAAAGATACAGTTTTTTTAATTCATCTTAAAAAGCCTTCCATGTATACTTTTAGTAAAAAAATTAGCTTAACAATCAGTTTATTGTTGTGGAGAAAACAATATCCCAAGGATAATAAGGGAAATTGCTTTCCATCTTACAACTCCTTATTTTGAGTTGACTTATTATAAATTTTGTTTTCTTATCTCCAAACACCACAAAGTTAGGAAAACAAATTCAGGAGGTTGATTTTCCGTCAAACAAATGGAGCATAAGACCCACCATTTTGTCTTCTTTTCCTTTATATCATCGGTGTAGGTCCCACGTGTCTCCCATTTCTTTTGCAACCAAAAGTCTTTCATTTTTGCTGGTGATTTCCGCTAGAGCGCCATATACCGCTAGAGCGAAATTTCCCAGTGTATTTGCTGATCCACAACCTCAAAGTGGCAGTACAGCGCCCCATAGGGCGGGTGCGCATCATCCAAATCCGTGGGGGCACCTAGGAGTACTGGAGCGAAAATCCAACCTTTTAATACTGAAATATGATGTTTTTGTTCCACAACTTGTATAAGTTGTCCCTATATCAAAACACAAGGAAAACACAAATAATGTTGGGAAAAAAATTTTGTGGGCTGTGAAGGATAAAGAAGAGGACAAGTGTTTTGCTGCAAAACAGAACTCTTATTGTTTTTTTCTTCTTCTCCATTTAACAGCTTAAACGTGCCTTTTTATAGGCTTACAAGATAACAGAAAATACTAAAATATCTCAACAACATCCTGAGATTATTGATACCAGTAACCAGAAAATTAAGGACTAAGCTACCGCATAAAAATAGGTAACTGAAAAGACCAAGTCAGTCACTTTGAATCAGTCTTCAACACTCCCCCTTGATTCAAAATTGCACACACCAAGTTGTGATCTGAAGTAAACATGTTTCTCACAAGGAAGTGGTTTCGTGAATATATCTGCTACTTGCTCATGAGTGTTGCAGAACTTCAAGGCTATAATTCCAGTTGCAACTTGCTCTCGAATGAAGTGATATCGGATATCTATATGCTTCATCCGATCATGAAATGCTGGATTTTTAGCCATTGCAATTGTTGACTTGTTGTCACAAAAAATCTGAGTTGCCCCTGTTTGTTCTTGATGAAGATCTGCAAGAAGTCTCCTTAGCCATATAGCTTGACACACAGAAGAAGTTGCAGCTACGTACTCCGCTTCTGTAGAAGACAACGCGGTCATTGCTTGTTTCTTTGAGCTCCAAGTGACAGCTCCTGACCCAAGCTTAAAAATGTTTCCTGAAGTGCTTTTTCTATCATCAATTGAACCTGCCCAATCACTATTAGTGAAACCAAATAACTTAAAGTCAGGAACATTAGTGAACCATATTCCATAGTCCACGGTTCCAGCAATATAGCGCATAATTCTCTTTGCCGCTCCAAAATGTTGCTTAGAAGGACTGTGCATAAACCTGGAAACTATGCTCATAGAGAATGCAATATCAGGTCGAGTATTAGTCAAATAAATCAAACCACCAACCAAGCTTCTAAAGTTCCTTGCATTTGCTTTCTCTGTTCCATCTTCAAGCTGCAGTTTCTCATTTACATTCATAGGTGTAGCTGCCATCTTACAATTCAACATATTAAACTTTTTAAGGAGATCAGTAGCATATTTCTTTTGAGAGACAAATACTCCATCTTTTCCTTGTTTCACTTCAAGGCCAAGGAAAAAATGAAGTGAGCCCAAATCTGACATTTCAAATCTCCTCATCAGCAACAAGAGAAATAGATGACCCCATATAGATTATATCATCCACATAAAGACAGACTATGAGAAAGTCATGTTTACCTTGCTTCTTCAAATAAAGCGTGGGCTCATTCTCGCTTCTTTCAAATCCACTTTCTCGAAAGTAGGAGTCAATTTTGTTGTACCATGCTCGTGGAGCCTGCTTTAGCCCATAGAGTGCTTTTTTCAACTTATACACATGTGCTTCCCTTCCATGAATCACAAAACCCTCAGGTTGAGCAACATATACTTCCTCTTCCAATTCACCACTCAAGAAGGCGGATTTTACATCAAATTGATAAATATGCCAATGTAATTGTGCAGCCAAGGCTAAAATAATTCTCACTGTTTCAAATCGAGCAACAGGTGAAAAAGTTTCCTCAAAATCAATACCTTGTTGCTGTGAGTATCCCTTTGCTACAAGTCGAGCTTTGTGCCTTTGGATCTCTCCATTTGCGTGAAACTTTGTCTTGAATATCCATTTCAAGCCAATAACATTTTTTCCTTCAGGTAGATCTACAAGCTCCCATGTATCATTTCTTTGAATTGCCATCAGTTCCTCTTTCATAGCCTTAACCCATTCTTCTTTTGCCACTGCTTCATCAAAAGTTGTAGGATCTTCAAGAAACAAAGCAAATGTGCAAGTTTCATAGATCTTTTGCAAAGATCTAAATTTTTGGGGAGGTGACTCATCAGAGGAGCTATCTGAAGAAGTTGATCTACTTGTGCTTGAAGAAGGACTTGAAATTGATGAATTACTAGGACTGCTGGTGTTTGAAGTGGGCTCCAGATGAGTTGCTTGAACTTCATTTGATAGACTTTCAACATCTGGTACCTGAATTTCAACTTTCTCATTACTCCCATTCCAATCCCAGTTTGCATCTTCATCAAATACTACATTTCTGCTGATAATTACCTTGCCACTAGTAGGGTCATATAATCGATATGCTTTAGATTGTGAACAATAACCAATGAAAATGCATTTCTTAGATTTTTCATCTAGTTTATGATGATTTTGTGCAGGTACCAAAGCATAAGCTATACAACCAAAAATTCTTAGGTGACTTACTGAAGGCTTTGCACCTCTCCAAGCTCCATATGGCGTTTGGTCTAACACAGCCCGTGTAGGAGAAATATTCAGAAGATAGACTGATGTAGTAATTGCTTCAGCCCAGAATTCATTTGGAAGCTCCTTGGCTTTCAGTAAGCTTCTAGCCATTTCAACAACAGTCCGATTCTTCCGCTCTACAACGCCGTTTTGCTCCGGTGTATAAGGCGCTGTTAACTCCCTGCGAATGCCATTTTCTTCACAAAAAACTTTGAATTCGTTAGACAAAAACTCACCACCTCTGTCTGTTCGGAGAGTCTTTATGCAACTGTCACTTTGCTTCTCTACCAAAGCCTTAAATTTTCTGAAATTATCAAAAGTTTCTGATTTGTGCTTCAAAAAATACACCCAACTCATGCGACTATAATCATCAATAAAGAGTAAAAAATATCGACTCCCCCCAAATGATTCAATGTTCATAGGCCCACATAAATCAGCATGCACTAATTCAAGACAATGAGATGCTTTCCAAGCTTTGCCAACAGGGAAAGATTTTCTAATTTGTTTACCGTAAATGCATCCTTCACAAAAATCAATAGAATCAATTTTAGGCAGCCCAAGAACCATACCTTTCTGACTTAGCAATCTCAGTCCTTTGACATTCAAGTGTCCATATCGAAGATGCCACAACTTTGATTCACTGCACTGATTAGTAACAAGAGCATATGTTTCCACATTTGAGACATAAAGTGGAAACATGTTATTCTTTGTCATGCCGACACTCACCATAACTTGTCCAGATTTTTTTATCTTTGATTACGCATGAGTCATCATCAAACAATATTGAATATCCATTTTCCATTAACTGCCCAACACTTAATAGATTATGTGCCAAACCAGGAACAAAATGAACGTCATAAATGAATTTCACATTACCATGGCTAGTCTTGACTGCAACAGTTCCTTTCCCTTCAACCTGAATGGGCTTATTATCTCCAAGCCTGACTTTTATCTTCTTTGTTTCATCAAGCTCTTTAAACATAGACTTTATGCCACACATATGATTGGAACAACCACTGTCCACAAACCAAACATCATTAGGTACATCATTAGTGTCAACATAAGTCATGAATAACCTGTTTTCAGCATCATTTTCTTCTGCATGGTTGCCATCATTTTCTTCTGCATAACTGAGTTGCTTCTCTTTATACCAGCAGTCTGCCTTGACATGCCCAAATTTTTTGCAATGATGGCATTGAATACTGCCTCTACCTCGTCCACGGCCTCTTCCGCGAAAACCACCTCTTCCACGACCTCTTCCTGCTGTCCATTCAGTCACGGATGTCTCCCCCTTCACCTGGAATGCTTTTTCTTCGTTCTTTTCAAGTGTTCTGTTTATCCTTGCCTCATGTGCTTGCAAAGAACCCATTAGTTCATTGAATGTAAAAGTAGATAAGTCTTTAGATTCCTCAATTACAGCAACTACATATTCATACTTTGGAGTCAAACTTCTCAACACTTTTGCAACAATGGTTCGATCAGTAAGTTTTTCACCATAAGTTTGCATTTGACTCACAATAGCACTTACTCGAGACAGAAAATCTTGCAATGATTCTTTATTTGTCATGAGTAAAGTTTCAAACTCATGCCTAAGAGTCTGAAGTTTTATGGCCATTACCTTTGAGGAGCCTTGAAATTCTGTTTGCAAAGTAGTCCAGGCCTGCTTCGAAGTAGCAGCTCCTGCAATTCTTGAGAATATAGTCCCATCAACAGCTTGCTGGATGAAAAAGAGGGCCTTGGCATCCTTCTTTCTGTTTTCCTTCAACCGGTTCTCTTCATCAGGATCAGCGTACCCTTCCTCTACTAAGTCCCAAAGATCTTGAGACCTAAATAGAGTCTTCATTTTGATGCTCCAATACTCATAGCCGTCTCCGTTAAAAATTGGAATTTGTGGTTGAGAGACACTCACTGAATTGCCTTTGACAGCCATTTGAACCAATGCTCCGATACCAAAATTGTTGGGAAAAAAATTTTGTGGGCTGTGAAGGATAAAGAAGAGGACAAGTGTTTTGCTGCAAAACAGAACTCTTATTGTTTTTTTCTTCTTCTCCATTTAACAGCTTAAACGTGCCTTTTTATAGGCTTACAAGATAACAGAAAATACTAAAATATCTCAACAACATCCTGAGATTATTGATACCAGTAACCAGAAAATTAAGGACTAAGCTACCGCATAAAAATAGGTAACTGAAAAGACCAAGTCAGTCACTTTGAATCAGTCTTCAACAAATAAAACACTCGATTCCATCATAAATGAACGAGAACTTAATAGCAATTATGCACATAAGTGTGATTAAATATATACATATCAGAGACCAGAGTGGGAATATTTATGATTATACTCTTCCTACTTGGATTTTTTTTTTCGCAATTGATAATTGAATGGTATGCTTTGTATAGGCAGATTGTATTTCCTCTCAAACTTGACGAAGTCCAACCCAGTTTTGTCCAATTCTTCGAGAATGGCGGTGGTGGCATTAGTTTGAGCATTGAAGACGGTGGCTTCCAATTGTTGCAGAGACGCAAACGAGAGCAAATACAGATGGATAGATAAGGAAGAACAGGAGGGAAGAAACGGAGACAGAGGATGGTTAGGGTGGTAGGGTGTTTTGAGACTGGTTTTTTTTGGATTTTTTGGGGTATGAATGAGAAGATGTGGAGTGCAAATAGGTCTCACCTTGATTTTGCATGAAAATGAAAGAATCTGGAGTAATTAATGAACAAAATATTGCAGAATCAAAAGTGGCTTTAGTTTATGGCCAGATGAATGAACCGCCAGGAGCTCGTATGAGAGTTGGTTTAACCGCTCTAACTATGGCGGAATATTTCCGAGATGTTAATGAACCACCTTGATTTTACTTATAAATCATATCGATGGCTTTCACCTAATCAATATGGGATAAAAGTCTTAACAAAAAGAAATCAAATATTAATTTTTATATTTGAGTCCAAACCTACAAGTTTAGAGGACAAAATAAAAAACCAGAAACCACCTGATGAAACAAAAATTAGGAATACATTAACCGAGAACCGTCTACCTATTTGGTTCATATAGACTTCATGTTTAAAAGACATATGATCTTAAAAAGGCTGGCTATAAAAAAAATGCAATCATCCTTGGTACTCCATTGACTTAATATAGAATTAGATCAACGTCCAAGTTTTTATATTCGAGTCCATAGAAAAATCCTTAAATCCATGTCTAAGCCATTTACTATCCAATTATGCAGTTCAAGTTGGTATTAGGGGTAGGGTTGACCGACTTGGGCGTTGATCAACTTGGTCGTCGATTGACTTGGGCGTTGATCAACATTGTCGTCGATTGACTTGGGCGTTGATCGACATTGTCGTTGATAGACTTGGGGTTTGATCGAATTGGGCGTTGATCAACTTGGGCTTTGATCGACTTGGACATTGATCAACTTGGGCTTTGATTGACTTAGGGGTTGATAAACTTGGGTGTTGATCAACTTAGGCTCGGATGCCCGAGTATGAGCCGCTTGTGGGCTTTTGGACGCATATGGTCTTGTCCATCTTGGGTTCGTCTTATTCTACTTCATTGGTCAAATTGTGCGTCGACTGGCGTCTTGTCTAATTTTACTGATTGGGTCATGCATTGATTGGACAAATGATCCATAACGGTTTTTTACCACTACATGGATGAAATGCAACCAACTAAAAAGAGAGCTAAACACAAAGAATAATGAATAAACTATGGAAAGGTAAAAGAATTGAGAGCTCAGTAAGTATGAGAACAAGTATCAAATTAAAAGTGGTTTTGCAAAAACAATTAATTCAAAGCTCCAGCCTCTATTCCCGATGGATGTTCAATTCTCATGTCAAGGTAATATTGCGAACACACACAACGATGCACAATGAAATTATGTGATATCAAACAACCATACAAGTACAATGAAAATTGGGCATGGAGACTTCAATACAAATATGGAGGTCATCGGGCTCATTGATCTACAATCAAAGCTTAGGGGTAGATCATATATTCTTATGAATTAATGTTTCCCTTGGGGTTCGGCTTTGTTAGCACCCTAGTTCTACACTAAAATATCAATTTACCATAACCCTACCATACTCATTCCATAAATTCCACAACAACTAATAATCAACTAATATAATTGATGACTATGCAATTCACTCATACAATTAGGGAAATCATGCATTAGGTGTTCAAGATTTCCATATAAACATGCCAAATTGAATTTCTAGATTATCGATGAATGCTTAGAAAACAACACACCACATATTATGAATTAGTGTTCTCCTTGGGGCTTACTTAGTTATCGAACTAGATTCACACTCCAAGAGTACTAGAAAACACAATAATAGCATACTCGTTTACATATACCCAAAGCATAATTATCATAAAATCGCAAGAGAGAAATCGAAACTAAAATTCTATGAACATACTTTAAACAATCGAACATCGCATCCACCATGAGAAGAACTAAGAAAAACAAAGAAATCTAGAGAGAAACAAACCTAAAACTACTTCCTAGATAAGGATTGAGAAGATTCCAAAGTTAAGGCGATGAAGAAGGTAAAGATTCTTTCAATATGAAGAACTAAACTAACTAGAAAGCCCTTCCTCCACGAAAGGAAGGGCGGGAAGGAATCGAATGCAATGCGCTAGCTAAGAAGATAGGATTGTTTGCGATTTGTGTGGCAACATGGTTGTCACAGTAAAAAGGCATAGGGGCACCTTCAAACACAGGTAATTCCCATAAAAGTGATCTGAACCATAAAAGTTTACACGTAGCATGACCCATGACATGGCACTCAACCTCCGCAGTCGAATGGCAATCGTGGTCTGTTTCTTACTTCTCCATGAGAAGAGATTACCATCAACAAACAACTCATACCCGGACATGAATCTCGTATAGCACCAAACGTTGACATTGATCTGATTGTCTAACACAATGAATCATATCAATGAGTTAGATTATCATAACAAATTAGGTTTTGGGGGTCAGAAATGAGTTAGTTTATCATAAGATGAAACATGTATAAGCTTTATCAAACATTGTTGAATTTTCTCCCTAACAAAATGACGATCCACTAATATATGTTAACTGTGGTGATTAAGAGAATGTATGAGAAGAAATCCTTATAATATGATCTTACCCTCTTTTATATGTTAAAATATCTATCTACCCTTACAAACTCGTTTCCCATTGATTACAATTGATATTTGTCCAAAAACCCCTTAAAAATCTTATTCTTGGATTGCAGGTCTGCAATAGATGTCTAGATGGCCTATGAGAGTGTCTGGACGGATAGGGTGGTTGTCTCAACGGCTATGGGAAGTGTCCCGATGGCAACTCTGATGTCTCACTATTGAAGCTTGAATAACTCCATTTTACTCCAATTTATTACAAAATCAATGGAAAACACTTGTAAGTGAAAAGTTAATCTAAAACAAACATAATACATAAAAAACAAGTACTAAAACACTCTAATTAGAGGATATTGAAATCTCTATTTAGTGGTCCAATCATTAGGTAATAGAATCAATGACCTCCTGGTTATTATGGCTCCGTTTGGCAGACAATATTGTCAGTAGCATATATTACAAATAATAAATGGTGGTAATAAATGGTAGCAGAAATGATTCCTGAAATGTTGGTAGGTGTATGGTGTAGCTTTTGCTGGTAACATAAATGATGTTATAGTTATTGTGCTAATTACGTGCATGTGTATTATGCATTTAAGTTATAACAGATTTAAATAAATAGCAAAATAAATTATAAATAATTTATAAAACTAATTATAGCATTATTAAATAAATAAAAAAGATTTAAAATATAATTTATTCCAATTTAAAATTTAATAATCTATGCATTAATACGGGAGTTATGAGCCTTACACGTCACCTTCTACATACATCAAGTTTTTTGGATTAAATTCAAGCTTATTAATTTTTTTGATAAGAATTTCAAGGTCACATGCGTTGGTATCTGCGAAGGTCACATGCGTTGATTTTGGAAAGGTTGTGTTCAAATGGGGGTGACAATTTCGTCCAAGTAAGAATGAAGAAGTGTATTTACGTAATGTGCCGCCCAAATTGTCTTGAAATGGTCAAATTTGAGACAATTTCAAAAGTGACAATAAATTGTTATAAAAAAGTTTCGTTTTTGTGTCAAAGAATTTTTGTTTGGTTGACAAAAGTAATTTATTGTTTAAATACAATATATAGTTGACATAAATTGTCAACCAAATGGACTGTATGTAAAAAATAAACAATCAAAATTAATGGGAATCGACTAGATCATAAAATACAATTAGAATTAATGGGAATCAACTGGACCATAAGAGAGTAAGATGAGTGTGAATTTATTTTAAAAAACTCTGGTATTCCATTAATTTACAATTGGGAATCACTGTCAATATTATTTTTGGGATACAATATTGTCTTGATTATATACATATATACACACACATATATGCAGATTACAAATACTGAATATATACTCGAATAAATGTGGTGTAACAGCAAAAGATCAGTCCATGTAGACAGATTTTTCGTCAACTTCCCATTAATTCTAATTGGAATGAAACTTCATTTCTCTTCTCTTCTCTTCTCTAAATCCCTCAATCCAAACACACTCTAAAACAAGTTTGCAGCATCAGTATTTATATAAGATGAAATGTTAACAATAAACGATTGTGTTTGTTCATGTTCAACAGTTACAATTATTAAAGTTTAAAACGAAAATTGCTTTGATTATTCATGTTCAACAAGCTACAGCACTGATTTCTGGGAAATCTTCATATGAAGTTTGTTCAATTCATTACAAATACTGGTTTCCTCAAAGGGTTATTGCTTGATAGGTTTTCAGGGACAAAAGTCCCATGTAAGGAATTGAAATCAAACCTCTCCATCCCAGAGCTCCTCAATTGTCTTGAAAGGCCCATCTATGGAGATGAATTCTTCTCCGAGGTATCCTCTGACTTGCTCGATCTCACTAATCTTTTTGGCCTCTTCCTTAGTCAATGTCCAGTTGAATATGTTGAGGTTTTCTTTCATTCTTTCCTTGTTGAAACTCTTCACCAATGCACACACCCCTTGCTCATATGCCCATCTCAAAGACACCTGCTTAGGCACCATATGTTAGGGCATTTCGTATATAATTGATTTCATTTAAACTTTTGAAATTATCCTTTCAAACAACTACTGGAATTATCAATTAGAGATTCCACTTTGTGGGCGCATGTTTGCAAACACACCCTCGCTAGACTATACTATATATAATTCAGCATATCCAATGGTAATAGTAATATAGAAAAAAAAAATAAAGATGAAAATTCACCCCTCTTATCATCTTGCAGTTTCATCTACTGTTGATTCAAGGGAAAACCAAATTGTGATTTTGATAGTACTAAAAAGGAGAGAGAGAAGGAGAGAGAGAAACTAAAAATTTGTAAGGAGTTTGCATGTTTGACTTTATCATTTGAAAGTCTTCAAACTGGACATGCCTCATAAATGATGCGAAGAAAGGTCATTTTTTATTTTGACTCAGTGAAAGAAGTTATGCGATCTACTACACGGAATCTACTTTCTATGAAAGTCTTCCAACTGGACATGCCTCATAAATGATGTCAAGAAAAAGTCATTTTTAATTTGTTCTCTTCTGAATTTGAAAGAAAGAGTTGTAACTTGTAAGAGATACCAAGGGCGTAAGAGTCTCTAAGCAATGAATTTTTGAGAGAAAAAGAAAAAGAAAATCTCTAATACTCCGTTTGTTTTGAGAAAAATTAACCTCTCATGAAAAATGTATCTTAAAAAAAATTTATCATGAAAAAACAATTAAATTTTAGTATTTAGACAAAAAATTGCTAATAACTTCCATTGTTTGTTTGATGGAAAACATAAATTTGAGATATAATATTTTTTAATGATATAATCTGTTTATATATATATATATTTATTTATTAATGTGTTTATATATAGAAGGATGTATAATACATGAGGATATATATGTATATTGTATACAGGCGCATGTATATATTATATATCATATAGATATCTTTCTAAATTGAGAGAAATACATCTACAGATGTAAAAGATCTTTTTTAGATATAAAAGAGATGTTGTAGCTATAAAAACACACACACACACAGATATATATATATATATATATATATATATATATATATATATATATATATATAGAGAGAGAGAGAGAGAGAGAGAGAGAGTATAAATGTTTTGAATATTTTCAATAAATGTAATAAACTAATCATTTACACACATTAATTGTGAGGGAGTGCTCTAGAGTCCCCTACCGAAAACAACATCCGGAGAAGTAGTAAGGATGTTATTTTTTGATCTTTATGTTTAATTTTCTATTTCACTTGAATACATTTTCTTGTACTTCTAATATTTTCCTGCAAACAAACACCTATAGATATGAAAAAAGTTTTTCAAGAAGTAATTTTTTGCCCAACAAACGGAGCATAAGAGTGAGTATGAGATGGAGAAAACAAGAATCAATTTGTGAAATATTTATCCACAAATTGAAGTTATAAAATTATTGTATTGTGTGAATGATCTACACACGGGTGACGTTCGTAATCCCATTAATATAGTGCAAGTTTTAAAGTGGCCTACAAGTCCCATGATTTTTACCTCCTTCGAGGGTTTTTCACACTAAAAATTCTTGGTGTTATTTTTTTCTTCTCATCCATTGTGTTATTTTTTCGGCTCATTTGTGGTGTAGCCTGTCAACTTATTATCTCATATATTTGGCTTTTAGAGAGACGAGAAAACCTGGGCCACCGATTTTCCTCGAGCCTCAGCAATTTGATTGAGCACCTTGTCCTCCATCACCCTGTTGTTTCCCCACATGGTTCCTGTTGATCCTAAAACTGAGTAGGCTGTCAAGATGACTCCATTTGCCTTGCAGAATTCCATGAGCTTCTTTTGTTGCCACAGTGGATTAAACTCCACCTTCAATAATTCCACACCATAATATTTACGTCAAATATTATATATATAGGATTGTATATATAGGCATTGCTAAGACTTACTTCATTGACAGCCGGAGGGATCTTCGCGGTAGCTAGGATGTAACCAAGCTTTGTACAAGAGAAATTGCTGACTCCAATGGACTTGGTGAGGCCAAATATCTGACATTCTTCCATGGCTTTCCAAACAGATGTATAGTCCATGGGAAGGAACTCTCTATTCCTTACTCGATCCATGGCGGACCCCCCCGGTTTTGTGCTCACTGGCCAGTGAATAAGATAGAGATCAAGATACTCCAACTTGAGGTTTCTGCAAAAGTAACAAGATTGAAACATGTTCAGAGACGCCATTTGTGGAAACAATAAAGGAAAACATATATAGTATTTATAATATTACTCTAGGCTTTTCTTGAGGGCAGGGAGGACTAGTTCAGGGTGGCCATCATTGCACCATAGCTTGGAGGTTATGAAGAGGTCATCGCGGGATTTGATTAAGCCGCGAGAAAGTGCTTCGGCTATGGCCTCACCAACTGGCTGCTCTGTTAGATAAAATGACGCTGTGTCAAAGTGTCTGTAACCAAGCTCAATTGCCTGGAGAACTGCTGATTTAGTGGCTTGTGGTTCAACAAGAGGGAAGCTTGCTGTTCCCAGGCCCAACAAAGGCATTTTGTGGCCACCACTCGAGTTCAACAGGACTTGAGGAACTTTGGAAGAAGCCATTGCTATACTGGTGGAATCCTTGGCGTAGTAGAATCGTTTTTGTTGATGAAATTAGGGAGTATAATCTTCAACTTATATAGCATGCTAGCATAGAAAAGTTCAAAAAAATGTTTATGAATATGTTTGACTGTTGACAATCTTTTAGGCCCTAACAAAGTTCCTAACATTAAAGTCTAGTTACAACAAAAAAGTAGGTCGACTTTGATTAAAAAAATATATAAATGCTATCATCCTTACGTGCTCCTGACATAAACTAGAATTAGCTGATGATATTTCGTAGAAACATAGCGTAAATCCAACCCAAATAACTCGAAGAGATATTGTTCGATCTTGGTCCAACTCACACAATTTTGTCCAACTTTGGATAAGAGAGATTTGATTTTACTTATAAACCATATTGATGGTTTACACTTGATCGATATGAGATACAAGTCTTAACAAAATCAAAATAAATTTTAGTTTTTATATTTGGGTCCAAACCCGGAAGTTTAGTGGATAAATAGAAAACCAGAAACCACCCGATGAAACAAAAATTAGGATTATATTGTTCAAGGATCGCCTATTTGGTTCAGATAGACTTCATGTTTAAAAGACATCCGATCTTAAAAGGCTGGCTGGTTCTGGATTAAAAAAAATGCAATCATCCTTGGTACTCCATTTACTTAAACTAGAATTACATGAAAAATATAAATTCGAGTCCAAAGAAAAATCGTTAAAAGTTAAATCCATGTCTAAGCCACTTACTATCCAATTATGCAGTTCAAGTTGGTATTAAGAGTAAAGTTGGGCATGGGTTGTTAAGACTCAAAATACCACATCGGTTGGGACAATCCCAACTGAGTGGTTAATAAGGGCAAAAGCGCACCCTCAACACATATCTAGGCATTTTCCCTAGTTGGGTCTTGACCCACTTGTTAGCTAGAGAGAAATAAAGCCGTGCGGACCCGATATATTCACGGGAATAAGACAACCCAAAGCGGACAATATAGTTTGTGTGTATGGGGGTGTGAATTTTTAATATGGGTTGGTTTTATCCGCATACTGACTCATTACCGACTCGATTTTCATGGTCGATAATCAATCATCAACAGATTCATGAAGTTTGGTCAATAATTTCACTTGACTCATATAGAGATGTATTGACATTAAATCCTCACATTATGGCCAACTTTGCTCCTCAAATTATGGCATAATTTGTTCCTCAAATTATGGCATAATTTGCTCCTCAAATTATGGATCAAATTTTGGAACCTTTGTCCCATAATTTGCTCCTCAAATTATGGAACATTTGTCTTAGGGTGTAATGTTTGATCCCTATATATATGAGGTTGTAATTGTAATGTAAAAGATCAATAGAGATACACACCAAATATTGCCTCTATTCTCTACAATTGCTTCTATTTTTTCTACATGGTATCGGAGCAGGTTTTTTGTCCTGTTTAAGTTCTTGTTTGCTCAACAATTATGGCAAATGACGATTCTATCTTCTCTGACGCAAAGTCGTCTTCTACAGGTGCTCCAAGTGCTCCTGAGTTAGAGTCCAATCCAAATCAACGGTTGTGCTCTGTCCTTAATGAGTTTAATTATCTTCCATGGTCCAGATCTATTACACTGGCTCTTGGTGGAAGATCTAAACTCGATTTTATTGATGAAAAGATTCCTTCTCCTGATGAAAAGTCTCCAGATTATAGAGCATGGTTATCAAAAGACCAATTAGTGCGGTCATGGATTCTTAATTCCATGTATTCTTCTCTTGCAGAGATCTTTAATTACTCGGAGTCTGCTTCTATCTTGTGGTCGGCAATTCGTGATATGTATGGCCAACAAAATAATTCTGCCAGAATTTTTGAACTTCAGCGAGATATTGTGAATCTTCAACAAGCCGGAAAACCTTTTGTTCAATTGCTTAGCTGTCTTAAAAAGATGTGGAACGAACTTGAGTTGTATCGTCCTCACACGGTTGATACCACGATTCTTCGCAATCGTGTAATGGAGGACAAAATATTTCAGTTGTTAGCAAGTCTTGGACCTGAATATGAAGATCTCCGTAGCCGAGTTCTCATGTCTCCAGAACTTCCATCGCTTGCTTCTGTCATCTCCATGATTCAGAGAGAAGAATTAAGAAGGAAAGTCATGAATGTGGAAGCTAGGCCTAACCTCTCTGAGTCTCGTGCTTATGCATCATACAAAGGCAAGCGACCGGATTTAAAATGCCAACATTGTCATCATCTGGGACATCTAGTTGAAAGGTGTTGGGTTCTCCATCCAGAATTGAAACCAAAGTTTGCTAAGGATAAGGGACTTTCTAAACCAAGAGTCCATGTTGCAAAAACATTACATGGAGATATGGTAAATTACATCTCAAATCCAATTTCTCTTATAAATGAGTTTGCAACCTATCTTCAGGAGAAGGGAGGACATGGAGTTTTTGGTACAGAACACTCGAATTTCATAGCCCTTCTTGGTAAGTTTGCTGGGTTCTTAGCAGACTCGGGACATCAATTCAATGACAACTTTGAAGGTATTTTCAGTGCACTTTCTACTGCTATAGAATTTAATACTGTGCATGATTTTTGGATTGTTGATTCTGGTGCCACCCATCATATGACAAATAAATTAACAAATTTGTCTGACTTCAAAAAATTTTCTACTCCACCTCATGTGTCAATTGCCAATGGAAAAGGTGTTCCTGTTCTTGGTGAAGGTAAACTTAAATTGTTATCTAAAGATGTGACTTCAATAGCTTTATATGTTCCATCCTTTCCAGTCAAGCTACTTTCGGTTAGCAAACTCACTTTGGATTTAAATTGTTGTGCAATATTTCTTCCTCATTCGGTACTTTTTCAGGACATTGTCACCAAGAAGATCATTGGTAGAGGTTTTTTTCTGAAAGGCATCTACTACATCTTCGGAAATTTTCAACCTAGCAAAAGTACTCAAGTCTCGTTTTTTCCTTCTTCCTCGGCAGATCATGTTCTCTGGCATCAACGTTTAGCACATCCTTCAGATAATATTCTCACTAAATTGTTGCCAAATGTTGATACCAATTATTTTTCTTGTGATATTTGCCATTTGTCAAAATCCACTAGATTACCTTTTGTGTCTTCTTCTTCTAGAACTACTAGAATGTTTGAACTTGTTCACTCCGATGTTTGGGGACCTACTCTTGAATCAATTGATGGTTTTAAATATTTTGTTACATTTATTGATGATTTCTCACGTGTTACTTGGGTGTACTTGTTGAGATCAAAAAGTGAAGTTATGAATATCTTCAAAGATTTTCATATGCTTGTTCAAACTCAATTTTCCTCTAAAATTCAAACACTTCGTTCTGATAATGGCACAGAATTCATGTCTAAAAATATGACACAGTACTTATATTCTCATGGCATTGTGCATCAGACTAGTTGTGTTGGTACTCCTCAACAAAACGGAGTAGCCGAACGTAAAAATAGAGACTTGTTGGAAAAAACTCGTGCTTTGATGCTTCACATGCATGTTCCAAAAGTTTTTTGGTCTTATGGAGTATTAGCAGCAGTTTATATCATCAATCGGCTTCCGAGCCGAGTGTTGTCTTTTAAATCTCCCCTTGAAGTTTTGCAGGAGAAAACTATTGATGTGTCTCACTTGAGAGTATTTGGTTGCACTTGCTTTGTGCATATACAAGCAGCTCATCGTGATAAGCTTGATGCCCGAGCTGCTAAGTGTATTTTTTTGGGGTATTCTTCGACCCAAAAAGGGTATAAATGTTATCATCCTGATTCACGAAGATTATTTGTCTCCAGAGATGTTGTGTTTGAAGAAGCAACACCTTATTATACAAATTCTCAAGATGATTTAGAGGACGTGTTTCCCTTGCCTATATCCGAGATTATTTCTGAAGGGGTTCCTCACAAGCCTAATATTGCTGAGTTTGTTCCACACCAAGCCGAGTATCCTCCAGATATGCAGACTGAAAATCCTCCAACTGGACAGGCTGAACTCCTTCCAAATGTGCTAGCTGAAAATCTGGTTGAGAATCCTCCAGCCGAACAACCCGAGAGTCTCCAAGATGTGCATGTGCTTGCTTCCACTAATAATCCTGAGGTTTCACCGTCATTGGTTCGACGGAATCCTACTCGAAACCGCGTTCCTCCAACAAAACTTCAAGATTACGTAACTTTTTCTGCTTGTCATCCTCTCTCCAAGTATGTCACTTATCATCGTCTTTCCTCAGCTCATGTGGCATTTCTCACCGCTATTTCTACTGTTCATGAACCTAAGAATTTCAAGGAAGCAAATTCTCAGGAAATATGGCGACAAGCTATGGGTGAAGAGCTTCAAGCTCTTGCTGAAAATCAGACTTGGAGTGTTGTTAAACTTCCTCTTGGAAAACAACCAGTGGGGAGCCGCTGGGTATATAAAACTAAATTTCACTCGGATGGTACCATTGACAGGCATAAAGCTCGCCTTGTGGCCCAGGGATTTACTCAAACCTTTGGTGTGGATTACGAAGAGACGTTTGCTCCTGTTGCTAAGATGAATACAGTGCGTACTCTCCTCTCAGTTGCCGTAAATTGTGGATGGTCTATGAGTCAAATGGACGTCAAAAATGCTTTCCTTCATGGGGATCTTGAAGAAGAAGTCTATATGAAACTACCTCCCGGACATCGACAGAGTTCGGATTCTTCTTTGGTTTGTCACCTACACAAATCAATCTATGGGTTGAAACAATCTCCGCGTGCTTGGCACGCCAAGTTAAGTACCGTTCTTCAAGAGGTTGGTTTCTCTCGCAGTACAGCTGATTCTTCCTTGTTCATTCGTCATTCTTCCAATACTATAGTGGTGGTCCTAATATATGTTGATGATCTTATTATTGCTGGGAATAGTATTGATGCTATTTCTCAACTCAAAACCACTCTTCAATCTCGATTTCCTATTAAGGATCTTGGTTCCTTAAATTACTTTCTTGGCATTGAAATGGCAGTTTCCAGCAAAGGTTTATTTCTAAATCAAAGAAAGTATATTCTTGATTTGCTAGAGGAAACCGAAATGATGAATTCAAAACCAGCATCCACTCCACTGGATAGCAAATTAAATCTTGATACAGCCAGTGAACCTTTACAAGGAGTTAGTGATTACCAACGGTTGGTTGGTAAGCTCATTTATCTCACTATTACTCGACCTGACATTGCTTATGGTGTAAGTCTTGTTAGCCAGTTCATGCACGCTCATACTCTTTTCCATTTGGGCATTGTCAAACGAATCTTACGTTATCTCAAAGGTTCTATTGGTCGTGGCATAGTTCTAGCTAAGCACGGTCACTTACGGGTTACAGGATATAGTGATTCTGATTGGGCTGGAAATGCCCTTGATCGAAAGTCCACTTCCGGCTATTGTATGTTTGTTGGTGGAAATCTTGTTTCTTGGCGTAGCAAAAAACAACATGTGGTTGCTCGTTCTAGTGCTGAAGCTGAATATCGTGCAATGGCATCCAGTGCATGTGAACTAATATGGCTTAAGAGTTTGCTCGCAGATTTGGGTTTTCCAAGTGGTCTTCCTATGACTCTTTTTTGTAATAATCAGGCTGCTATGCATATTGCTGCTAATCCCGTGTTTCATGAACGCACAAAACATATTGAAGTTGATTGTCATTTTATTCGTCATCAAGTTCAGAATCAAGTTATTCAAACAGTTTACACTCGAAGCCATGATCAACTTGCTGATGTTTTTACAAAGGTTCTGTCTTCTGGTCATTTTCACCGATTATTGTCCAAGCTTGGCTCAATCAACCCTCTTGATCCAGCTTGAGGGGGAGTATTGACATTAAATCCTCACATTATGGCCAACTTTGCTCCTCAAATTATGGCATAATTTGCTCCTCAAATTATGGATCAAATTTTGGAACCTTTGTCCCATAATTTGCTCCTCAAATTATGGAACCTTTGTCCCATAATTTGCTCCTCAAATTATGGAACATTTGTCTTAGGGTGTAATGTTTGATCTTTATATATATGATGTTGTAATTGTAATGTAAAAGATCAATAGAGATACACACCAAATATTGCCTCTATTCTCTACAATTGCTTCTATTTTTTCTACAATATGGGTCGATTGGTGGTTGTTAGAATACTCAAAAGTCGGCAATTGACTTTTAAAAGGAATCACAAAATATGAGACAAGGTATTTCAGATCCTAGAGTCATTATTCTTCCACGATCAATTTACTTGAACCTTTTATTCATTCAACTTCGCATGTGGCTCATCTAACTCCACGATTGAAGTCAAAGGTCTTCAAGCTATGCTCTTCAAATTGAACTAAGAGAAGGTATCATTTTCGCTCACCAATTTTTCCTCAATAAATGCAGTCGAATTTCATGTCACATGATTTTCAATTTAGAGCAAAGTCAATTGAATTATCGGCTGATGATCAACCGACTCCACCCATGACCAGCCCTAATTAAGAGTTGTTGAACTAAATATCTCTTTCATTTCAAGACTTGTTCAATAAGATGTCATTTTGGCTACTTGTTGGTACCGTGCCTGGTTAAACTTTGCCTGTAACAATGGTCATTGGCTTAGATTTCTGGATTGTGAGGAACACATGGGAGATTTCTGAATTGGGAATGTATAAATCTCTATCTGCGGCCACTTTGGCAAGCGATGGATCTTGTTGACCTTCCCAACTCTCAACAGAGGTTTTTTAAAACCCGAGGCTTGCATAGTTTTATTCATGGTACAAGTGCAATAAACCTGTATGGCTCAATGACATTTCAGTGGATCCATTTGATAATTGAAGCTCATTAGCAATCTTTTTTCTGATCTTTGCACTTTAATGTTCTTTGTATATATTGGATTTTTTTAGGTATATTGTCATTGGTTTTATGTAACATCTATTTTTTCTTTTCAAATAGTTCAAAACACGATAAACGTTAGTCTAATGTTACGGTTTTAAAACAGTAACACTATAACTTTTATCATTACATGTGGATATAACGATAATATTTTTTTATTTTTATTGACATTGTGTAGCAAATGTGAACAGAGAGAATTAAAAGAACAACAAATTTTGGAAAAATTTTTGTCAAAATTATTTCTTTTCAAAACAATAATATTACAATTTTTGTCATTCCATGTGGCTATAATTCTAATATTTTGACTTACTATTTTGAAACACTCGAGCACTATGTACAAATATATATATATATATATATATATATATATATATATATATATAAGTTTACTTTACTTTTAAGAGAAAGACACTATAGTGCAACGTAAGGTTTAATGTGAAACTAAAAAGCAAATTTTGTTTTGCTTGGCAGATGCACGTAATGAACAAGATTAGTGTAGTACCATATCACCATTAACGATCATATGAGCATAATTCTTTGTGGTACTTAAAAAAAAAAGGAGTTAAGAAAAAAAAATAAGAAGAAGAAATAAGACGTCGATATCATATATATAAATACTTATAAGAAGGATATTTTCGAGATTATTTAATTCTTAGTTGTAGGGGTGGACCCACGGCTAAGCAATTGGTGTCAATTGACACCATTGGAAAAAAAAACCACACACACATATATATAACAATTTTGAAATTTGACACCACTAATATTTGAAATTTGACCCCACTAATATATGTCTAGTGTATTTTTAAAGCCCATAAGTGATAAATTCTTCTTGGGCTTTGTCTTTATTCTTTTGTGGTGTAAGCCCGATAGCTGAAAAGTATTATTGCATTAAAATGAAAAGTCATCTACATATCATTTCCACCGCGGTTAGATCAAATGGAGGGATGTGATTAAAAAGATTATAGGTTATTCTAGGGAAATAGATTGCAGGCCTCCCAATCTTGTCTGAGATAATAAAACTTAAATGGTGTAATTAAATTCAAGATTTAGGTTCATTAAGATGCGTTGCTTTGAGCGTCACCAAGGTTTAAGTGTAGGGATCGACGATTTCTATTGGTTGTCTACTATGGTGATTGTTGCATGTTTGAGTAGGTGTAGTGTGGTGATATGAACCTACAAATATTGTTAATAGGTTTTGCTAACGTGGCATTTTGTTAAGTCTTTAGATTTGTATAAAAGTATGTCATGTATTAGCTAGTTGATTGGGAGCTTATGAAATGGATAACGAAATGAAGTTGTTTCTTCACAATTCTTCTCTGTGTCTTCCTGTTTTTCTCTGTTAATTCTCCTAGTTCCTTCCATAACTAAAATACCATAATCTTCAGTCTTCCCCATTTGATACCCAAAATCAGATCCTCTTCTCCGGTAGCTTTTCGGCAAGCTGGGTAAGGATGGTGCGTCTGAGTATGGGGAACACTCCCGTGATGGTTGCTTGCAGGGACGTTATCTCTAACGATTGGATCGAGCTATTTTCTTCACAGGTGGCCACGACTTCAAGGTTAGATTTCGATAAAACAAGCAGTTGATGACGAAGAATGATGGTTAGGGGTTGGTAGTGGTGCTCGATGCTTCTCTTTGGTGGGTCGACGCCTTAATCGGTGGTCAGACGACTGTGGTCCACTCTGCCTGTGGGATCTACTGATATGTTATCTATCTCGATTGTTGATATGTTATCTGTGTTATTATATATGTCTTATTATATCTATTTATTATATTTGTTTCGACCTACTGATATATGACCTGCTAATATGTAACAAGAATTTCATTTAGTAAGGGCACCACAATGAAAATTGATAAACTTAACAAACAAATAAGATATTAAACATATATAATATCAACATATCCAAAACAAATATAATATCAACAAATACAAAACATATATAATATCAACATATCAAATTTCAAATACATATATTTCTCTCTCTAGGTCAAAAGCTTTGCAAGATATGTCTCAATCTCAAGCAAATGAAGAAGAAGTCCCGATCTTAGTCGTAAGCGAAAGAAGAAGAGAGAAGAAGCAACGAAAGAATAAGAGAGGAGGTGCCGATTGCAAACGAAGGAAGAAGAGAGAAGAAACGTGTTTTACAATTTTAGGGTTCTTATTTGAATACAATTCTCACATTTTGTCTTTATGTGTAAATTGCCCTCCCAAATTTCGGTTTTTCAATTGATTTATTTTCAACCAACACGATGACCAGTAAATAGACATATTTGTTTAATTATGATCATAAAAAGCATTTTGCATTTACTTCGCTCCAGACGAAGCACAATATTCTGCGCAATCAAACAAAAAAAAACATATTATTCTGCAACAAATGAACAAAATATGAAAAAGATTGTATTATCAAAAAATATATTAGTTATCATGTAAGAAAAATATAAAAATATCTTCTCAGTAAAAATATTTCTGGACAAATGAATCGGACGTCCCTTGTTATAACGCTGATTCCCGATCCCCACTAATCTCCCCATATCCGTTCTGTAACTTTTATGCTGCCGATGCTAACCGTAACAGTACTCCTCTTTCTTGATACAAGTCCTAATTCTCCCTTTCTGAAAACCCTAACTCGAAGCTATCTCTTTCTTCGAAATTGTCGATAGCATGCAGATTTCGATTTTAAATTTGCTTTTCGTCCTAAAGTGTCAAATCTGTCTGCTTTAAGTTTTCTGGAAATGAAGTTAGGGACGATCAAGGTTGGTCTTGCTTTGATATTCTAGTGACTGTTTTATTATCTAGGTTTTAGGGCTCTAAACATGTCAGGAAATTCGAGGGACCGAGTAACGATTACGCTTGGGCGCAGCGGCCAGGTATCTGATGTCTTTTTGTTCTTGACTTTGTGTTGGATTTGTTGCCTGTCTAGGTTTTGCAGTATGTTTTCTTTTTTCCCTTTCTGACATAGCAATTTATTATTTCCAAACATGCTTATTGCGCTTTTGATTTATTCGGAGAAATGCAGTAAAATGTTTACTTTAAGCATTGTTATTGTAATTTCTGGATCTGAAAAAACATAATCCTCATTTTGCTCAACTTTGCTTAGCCAGAGTCCACTTCCACTTTCTTTTTCAAGTTTGGGGGAATTATACACCACATACACTTTCTGAAGATACATTGCACATTTTCTCATTGGCAATTAGATAAACTTCATATTTTTTGCCATATTCAAATGGCGTTCGGATCTC
This sequence comes from Tripterygium wilfordii, assembly GCF_013401445.1. Taxonomy (NCBI): domain Eukaryota; kingdom Viridiplantae; phylum Streptophyta; class Magnoliopsida; order Celastrales; family Celastraceae; genus Tripterygium; species Tripterygium wilfordii. Next base: position 7,295,665 of record NC_052237.1, on the reverse strand, counting down.
ATTTTTCTGTTCTCTAAGCGCATTGACTGATGTCAGCGGCTTCATTGTAGGTGGTAAAGAGGGCTGTCTCTGATGTTGATTATTCTAATTCTATGCCCAATTCTGGAAGTAAGCGATCCCTAAGAGAGAGACTGGGAAGTAATTTGGATGATTCGTTGGCTCGTGGAAACCAAATCAGCAACAAACGGTGTGTTTATCCTTCTGTTAATATCTTGATGGAGTAATGTTGCATACTTGTATTCACAGGGTTTAATCGGAAAAAGTTGTTTTACGCATCGACTTTCATATTTCCATTTTCCAGGAGTTTGCAGTGTTGTGTACACATGAGCTGATATATTGTTGGATAATTTAAATTGTTGTTTGTATTTGATGATGGGTTTTCCAAAATAAATGATGTAGTTAAAGACTTTAGTGGATTGCGAGCGTTATTTTTTGTTTACTTCATTCTCATAATATAATGAATGCTTATAGAAACTATGGTCATGATTTGCTTGCAGTCATAGAGGAGATGGTAGTTTGATGAGTTGGAATGGTAAAGGTGGGGATGGTAAGCTTCCTCCTAGCTGTGTAATATCACTAATATGACCTTTTTTTAAAAAAAATTTTATGAACTAATCTGCCAAAAACTGACCTTGGTATTTTTGAATTACCAAAGAACGCATTGGTAAAGATGACCTCCGCTTCAAGCTAATGCAAAAGAATGTGTTTAGACGAGGTCACACTGATGATGATGACCAGAAGATTGACCTTCGTGAAAAGCTTTCTAGGATACAACACCCATCAAACAATCTTGATACACGGAAGAGCATGCCTGAGTCAAGGGAGACTAGTATCATGGGGAGAATCCCCGAGTCAAGGGAGACCAGTATCATTGGGAGAATCCCTGAGTCAAGGGAAACCAGTATCATGGGTAGAATACCTCCCAGAAGAAGTGCAGATGATTTACCTCGGATGGACTCATCTAGGAACTCTTACCCTGTTTGGACTCTAGATCATTTACGACAAAGATCCTCTGATCAAATTGTAGGTACTTCTAGAGGTCTATCACCTCCAAGGAGCGTGGAAGACCTACGGAGAAGACCAAGCAGGGCATATGATGATGTTAGAGCAGTTCCATATATGAGGAAAGATATTATTGATGCCCCAAGGCCAGTGAATTCTTCAGCTTTGTTGACAAAACCTACAATGCCTATGGTATCTCAAAAGCCTGCAGCACCACCTATAGGACAACTTCCTCAACCAAGCAGTGCAGTACAGAAAATTTCATACACGGTACAAGCTACTTGCCTTTATATATATATATATATATATGTATACACACACACACACACACACACTTAAGTCTGTGGTAGCTTACTAATTGGAGTGCCTTTTCATTTGTTCACCTGCTCCTTATTTTGAAATAGTTGCGTGTCTTGGTATGCTTGATGTGATTTTTTTGTGTTAACTTCCTGAATGGTTAGAGAATGTTATTCATGCTTGATTGTGCTTTTGGATATGTGTTTTCACATTTGGGAAATTGATTCTTCTAATCAATGAACAAAAGAATCCTTAACAACAATTTCTAGGGGAAATGACATTAACTCATTCCTGGTGTTATTTTTTCCCAGTTCCTGACAAGAACCTGGTTCCTTAAATGACGTGAGATCTAAACATGGTGTATGTTCTTCATGCCATGTAGGACCCTTGGCCTGGAGAGAAATTGGATTATCTGCTGACAAGGATGTGAGAAATTTGAGTGGGGCTCTTGTGATACCTTGACCTTGCATCATATGTTTGGTTAACGGTTCTGTAACATGAGATGAGGAATTGAATGTAATTGTTTGAGCCTTTGAGGCATATTTAACGTCAGAACTTTGAGCCTGGTGGCCAATACCTAGCAAATGTTTGCTTGGTAATTATAGTTTCACAAATTCTGAATTTGGGAAGACTTATTCCTCAAATGGAAAGCAAAAGTAATTAAATGTTGTACAGGATAAGCATATATGACTTCTTGAATATAGATGATGTCAGCAAATGGCAGAGCTGAACTGCATTGGAAAACACAAATTTTTATTACATTTCTCATGCAGTCTCTTGGATATTAATTCATTTTTGGCACAAGAATTGGGTGTCATACATTAGCGTGCTTTAGATAGGAACTCATTATTTTTTCACGGTACTAGTTGGTGCTGTTTTGCGAAACCCATTTTTTTATTACATTTCTCATGCAGTGTCTTGGACATTAATTCATTGTTGGCAAAGAATTGAGTGTCATACATTACTGTGGAACTCATTATTTTTTCGCATGTGACTGGTTGGTGCTGTTTTGCAAGGTTATTTGCTTGGAAAAAACCTTTGATTTAGATGATATTTGTGTTCTTTTTTATTCTAAAACTTGTTTCAAGAAAGTATAGAAATTTTCTTTTAAAAAGATGTCTAGATTTTGTCTCATTGTTTTTGTCCCCAACATGAGTGGCCAATGCATCATATGATACGTAGGTGGTTCAGGTTGCTATGAGATTACTTCGAAAATTTTGTTGTAACAAACCTAGTAGTCTGTTCTTGTCATTGCTTAAAGTAGGACTAATACGGAGGGTGTGTTGAATAAAATTGCTTAGTACTACCACAGTACCACTCTCAAGATTGAATTGGATTGTCGGGTTGACATTATTGCTCTGTATTGTCCTTGTGCTGCCTGGGTTATGTGCAGTAGACAATTTAAGCTCGATAAAGCTTTGAAGATTGCAGGTAGGTTTTTTTGTGTGGTAACTTCATGAGTTGGGTTACCTCTTATTCATTATCCAGTTTCTTGACTTATCTGGACAATGGTATAGAAAACCTGCTTTGTGCAGTAATTAGTAAATCATATGATTATGACAATATTGTGGTGTTAATCGTATTCTTACAGATTTTATCTTGCTTTTGAAATTTCTATTGGTGCATATATTATGTAGAGTCTATATACAACAAGCACAAACAGAAAATGAGGTGTTGCATTAGAGAAGCTAAAATCCAGATGGGAATAATCATAAAGCTGCCAAGTTCATAGTCAGTTTTTTATTTTTTTTCATGTCTCTTTTTTTGTTTTTATTAACTTTTCAGGCTTTCAGAAGTTAAAATCTCTCGTGTTTCGTGAAATTTTATATGAACTATTTAGCCTTGGAGAAGCCAAAAGAAATTGATAATGTGAATCAGATGCGAACTAATTAGGATGAAAACATTTTAGTAGGAATCTTATAGAGGATTTATCCATGTCATGGATACTATTGAGTGGATATGATGCGAAGGAAAACCAGCTCAGTTCTTTTAGTTTTAATTAGTTTCAACCTAATGTGGACAACAGTACATTGCTAAAATGCTCCTCCTAGTAGGACCCAGTATGGAAAACGTTTCCAACCTTCTCCCTTTGGAGTTGTATGGAAAAAAAACTAGAACCGATCTCTCTCTCTCTCTCTCTCTCTCTCTCTCTCTCTCTCTCTCTCTCTCTCTCTCTCTCTCTCTCTCTCTCGTTCTTCTGGAGTTTCTCCATTCTGAAACTATCACCATTTTATGCTCTTCGTTTTCTCCAAATTATGTATTGATGTGTTTAGATTCTATTTCCTCACCATCCATATCCTTCCTTTACTTTTGGCAGCCTTTGGCAAAATAGCGTATTATGTTAAGACTTTAAAAAGCTATCGATCACTTTGTACACTTTGGCTAGTTGAATGTTCTATTGGACTTTCTGTGTGCAGATTGGTTCTGATTTTACTTGCGTATTCTTACTCCCCTCTTGTTACTTTGTAGGTTGATGAACAACATACTGTTGATGGCTTGTTACATACACTAGGATTGGGAAAATATGCCATTCTTTTCAAGGCGGAAGAAGTATGTCACATACTCTTTCTTTCATTGATTCTCACAATATAAATATCATAATTTAGAATGTTTTCTCATTTTCCTAAAGTCCTAAATTTGGAAGGATCTTGGTTCTGAAGGGTCAAGTTCTTGTCATTCTGCTAATATATATGGGCTTAAAAACCAGAAGATATGTTCATAAAATGATAGATTCACATTATGACTTGTCTTATTTTCTACTTGCATGAGTCTTGTTGCTTAGTTAAGAATTCCATCGTCTTTTACTCATGCTGTACGTGCGTGCCTATGTGGCCTTTCCTGTTACTGAATGTCAATATGGAATTTGAGACTTTGCCCATAGAAAATGGAAAAGTGAAAAAACAAAAAGGATAATGGGTTAAATAATTATTGTAGCCTTGTAGGTATGAAATGAGGTTTTTGGATTTATTTTCTTTGGGTTTGGCTTTTTAGTGTTTATGTTGTTTTAATGGATGATAATTGAATTCTTAATACTCAATCAGTTAAATACTGAACTAAGTAGTATAAATCTCTTATATAACATCAATTAATTCATTGTTGATTTCTGACATTTTACTTTTAGCCAACAGGATAATTGATTACCAGAACTGTCATTTTCCCCCTTTTTTCCTTTTATTTTTGTATCCCCTAATGCATATGATTTACATGCAGGTGGATATGACTGCATTGAAGCAGATGGGGGAAAATGATCTCAAAGAGCTGGGAATACCTATGGTATCTTTTTTGTTATTTTCTACTCGTGTGCATGTTTGGTAGTGTTTTTTTTTTTTGATAAAAGAGGACAATACCTCAAATATTCATTGAAATCCTCACTTATGGCGGAGGAATACCATGGTCACACGAAGGAAGAAAGAAAAAACAACACAATAAGAGCATGTTCACAAAATCGTAACCCATGAAACAAAGTGCAATAAAAACCGAGCACATACACTATACAAGACTAGGCCTAGTTTGGTAAAGCTTTTTCAATGTAGCAGATATGTCAGCAGAAATGGTGGTAGTAGAAATGCTAACAATTTTAGTAGCAAATATGCTGCTTGAATGCTTTGTAGTGTTTGGTTGAACTTTTGTTGATAACATTTATTCTGTGTAGCATATTCTGATAAATTACGTGTAGGGGTATTATACATCTTAATTGTAATAGAGAAATATAGCAGTATCCAAACATAAAAATTTATGTATAAAATTAATATATAATGAATTAAAATAAATTAAAGATACTTAATTTATTATAAATGAATAAATTAATTAAAGTTTTAATAACAGTTAATTTATTTATTAATTTATTTATTAAATGAGAAGTATTTTAATATTGAAATGCTGGTGAAATTGTTAAAAATTGGAGCATTTCAGAAGTAGTATAAATCTACATAAAAATCTCTTGGATTATGTGCCCGGAAATTGTTGTTTGGATGACTACCAACATTTATACTAGCAAGTAGTATAAATGCTGATATAAAAGCTGTTCCAAACGGGGCCTTGAAGAACAAGCAGAATAAGAGTGCACAAGACATCCAACAGCACAAAGGATGGTGCCACCTCAAAAGTAGAAGCCCCTTAGAACCACTACAGCCTTACATCCACACCTTCCCATCTTGTTCCTTCACTCCGTGATTTTATCAATGTGATGCCTTAGCTTCTAGGGTTTCTTCTGGTCCTCTTTCAGCCAAGTAACAGCATTTAGAGAATCCGATTCCAGCACTACATTCCACTCTTCACTACCATTAATCCGCACTGTAATTTGGAGAGCCTTGAGTATGGCAACACTTCAGCTTCATTCGACTCAATTACCCCTGCAGGGCATGAAAAGAGGCAAAGGAAAACCCCACCTTCATAACACAAAACACCTCCTGTCCCCGCTTTTCCTGGTTTCCCCATGGTGGAACCATCTTTGTTCCATTTAACCCATCCTTTCAAAGGAGGAGCCCAAACCAAGGAGGGTCTCTTATCCTTCATATTGCCCCATCTTTTAACACTGTTGGCATTGTTCAAGAGTTGAAGACCCCAGGAAGGGAAGTCATGTTCCAGCGCTTTAATCCAGGTATCATACCTGATGAAAATACACTCCTGAGCCTCCCTCCACTCCATATGCTTGAGACTGAAGATCATTTCTTTTTGCTCAAGCCAAATGGACCACACTACCTAAAAGCCACAACTTTCTTTGGATCCCTTCGTTAGCATGGTACTCCATTGGGAAAACAACTCCTTCACAGTGTTTGGGCCACACCAATTGATAGCCCCCAACCTACACTGTTATGCCATCTTCTCCGTGAAGCTGTACAATGAGCAATAAGTGATCAATTGACTCGGTGCAACTCAAACACATTGGTCACTCCCCTCCAAACTCTAGCCACTGCATGCCCGCTTCCTGTCCCATTAATTTTCGCAAAAAGATTAACTGTAGCTGTGTGGTAGGTTTTTTATGTTATCCATTTTTGAACATGTACAGTAACTTGAGATATTATTGTTTCGATAGTGAGATGAGTTTGACTAGTTTTTATTACGTATACTTGCCACTAGAAAAAAAATAAAAAGTGGAAAGCTCTTAGGTCTATCCGCATTTTGTTTTGCAGGACCATCAACATTTTACCTTTACTGTCATATGTTATCCACGGATGTTGCTCTCTATTTCTATTTTATATTCGCACATTAACTGTAGTTTCATTTCCCTGATAACTTAGATACCTGAAAAAGAGTAGTGTTAAACTATTTCATAATTGATAAATGCCCTTTAGAAAGATTGCATAGAGTTATCGCCATGCATTTTTAGGCCTGGTTGATTTGGGGAGGGTGGAAGAATAGATTATTCAGAAAGAGAGTTTTTTTGATTGGTTCAAGGGCAATTGAATAAATTCTGGATTTCACATATGCCAAATTTGCAGTCATAGAAGCTGGCGGGAAGATTGGCTCTGCCTATTTTGCTTTTCTTTCAGTTCTCTTTGTAATTTGTACCTCGCTCATTGATGTTTTTGTGAAAAAGTGCATCTGTTTGCTTGGTAAACTGTACAGCTGCTGCAATTGCCTTTCTATTCTCAAGGATATTGAATTTTTCTTGGAAACAACAAATTTGTTTGATGTTATGATCAAATGATGTTTAAAAATTTCTGGAAAATAAGAACCCCGAGTAAAACAAAGAATTTAGACCGAGGTAATTGAATTTTGAAAAACTTAATACATGCTTGACATTTAAGCTGGTAAACAAAGACTTTAGACTCCAGCCAATTGAATGTGAAAAGGTGCATTTGTTACCAAGCAAAAGGAAAATTTTATGTTTTTAATTGTGTTTGTTTTTAATTGTTGTGTTCCTTGGATTATTGTGAATTTTGCTGGTTAAAGCTGATGGTTATGTTCCTGATTAGAGTCTGGAAACAGATGAGAACCTTGTTTTGTTGGGCTATTGGCTTTTTGTGAGGCTTTGTGTGTACTGAGAACATCGTGAATGCAACTTAAAAGTCATGTGGCCATTGTTGAAATCAAAGATATATGTTCTGATAACTACCGTGTGAATTGCAGGGTCCAAGAAAGAAAATTCTTCTTGCTCTCTTGCCTCGTTCCAAGCGACAGCCTTGACAGATCTATATTACCATGCGGGGGATTATTAGTTTTCTTCTTAGGCAGGACCTCATTTTGAAGAAACATTTCTTGATAGTTATACTACATGTATTCTCGATCCTTCATTGGTTGGATCTGAACCATGAACCGGCCATCGCATGTTTTAATCCAAGAATGATTATAGTGGTTAATCAGAAGATCATGGCCAAAAATTTTCAGAGGCAGAATATGCTCCCTTTACTGTTAATTTTTCAGATGCAGAATTGCCTTGTAATGCTGTCAGTCTTTTCTTCACTTTTTGTATGTGCTATGTATGGATCCCACTAAGACTAATTTTCCAAGTGGCTTCCATACTCTTTCCTTTTCCTACCTTGATATGACCACATTTTTTAGTTAACTGGATGAGCTCACCACTAGAGATGGATCCTATCACCAAAGATGGACCAGAATGTGAACTGTTCTTGTTTTGTCCTTTAAACAGCAATTAAAGTATATGCCAAAGATATATGGTCCAAGTCTCTAAGACATATACGCCTTCCAATAAAGTAATGATTTGTCTACTTTTAATCTGTAAATCAAATCAAATGATAGTATTATAATTTCAAACATCTTCTTGTCTCGTGAGTCAATCTTGGCATCCTCTTGTGATGCTTTATAATAATTATTATGATTTCTTTTTGATTAACTGGATGAGTATTGGAGATTTGGGGTGGCTGATATGGTGGGACTGTCCATGGAATATATAAATAATAAAATGAAAATCAATCAATCAAACCTACCCACCCACCTTTAGCCACCACACCATCCCATTTTCTTCCACATGTCAAAAGATACCTAGTGAGGTACCTGAGTTTGCGAGGGCATGAGCGAACCATAAAAAATAAGCCCTTTTAATTTTTTTCTTAAAAGTTTAATTCTAAAAAATATATTACTTAAAATACGACTCTTCTTACATTTTGAGATGCAAAATCACTAATTATATTGGTGCAATCAATTTTGTCCGTCAAATTATTTTCAATAAACAACATAGTTAACCCATTTAACATTTATTGTGACATGATGGACTGAATATATTATTTTATCAATTTCAATTTTGAGAAACTTCTTTTTTCTGCGAAGGTAAATATTCTATATACAAACAAACAAAGGCCCAAAATAGACTTTTCAAAAATCCCCAGTAATGAAATATGATTCGGAATTATCTGATTATGAGAGAGAGTGATGATGAATTGATAACCGAAAAGAGAGAGACAAAGTCACACAAAAACACAAGCAAACAAACTAGCAAGAATTTGGAATGAGGGTGGCAATGCAAGGGTTGGGCCCCCGATTTCTTTTATTATTTATATGTCGTTTGTTTATGATAAAACCAGTAAATGTAACTAGTTTTGCAAGACTATAAGCATATCAAATATAGATATACTTATAAAAATAGTTACAAATTACAATTATTCACGACAATTTTTCATTTTTAGAAAGTGTTGTATGATAGCTTTATTATAGACATCATTAATTTTTTTTTTTCAATATATACGATCAAACTATCATTTAATAATTGAACTCCCTACAACACAAGAAATCACACTACATCTTATTTATTGTGCATGGTTTTTTTTTCTTTCTATTGTGGCTATTTGTTATGCTCAATACCACAAAATACGAAAGATTAACCGAATTGGAGGAACAATTTGTGGTTCGTGGCTTCGCACACATGAAATTCTAACTAATAACGAGTTGTCAAGTGAACTTCTTAATAATGACTTTCATGAGAACGTAAGGTTTTATTAATAAGAGTCATAGTTGTAAAATTATTTCAAATTCAAGCATGAGACATTTGTTATCGGTTAAAAATACTATTAATGGTAATAGAACTTAAACACTCAAGTTGAAAATCTTAAGTCTTAACCACCAAAACAACTTAATTTTTTGTTACTCTCATCCTCTCTACATAATTTCCATACCCATATTTAAAACACTAGGGTAGGTTGACACACAAATTTTATATTGACTTCTTGTATGTGTTTGTGAAGTATTACGCATTCCCAATAAATTTACTCAATCCAAACCCTAAATAATATTTAACAACACATTCCCACGTACCCCACAAAAAAAAAAGAAAAAAGAAAAAGAGAGTAGTTTACAAAGTAATTTGAATACACTAGAAAAAGGAGTGGGAATTGATTGACCATGAAACACCTGTTGGTGGAAGAAGTATAACCCAATAAAACACAATCTAGGATGAGACAAAAATATATGGAATTAATAATAAACACAATCTAAATAGTTTCCAACATGTCCCCAGAACTACCCAAAATGTGGGCTCCAAGTTTTAACAACTGTCCAACACAAATGCTTTTGATTATATATTAACTTATGACTTTGATTCACCTGAAAAACATATGCTTTTGGGTTATAAAAAATATATATATTAGGTTTTGTCTGCTCTAAGAAGATATGCTCAGATCTTATACAAGACCCTTATTAGTATATATGCTTACCTCATTACCCACTTATTCTTAATAAATAAATAAATATTCCTTTTTTTAATTACTTACCTTAGCAACTACTCTTTCCCTTTAAATACTATTCTAATGGCTTCCCCAAAACATATATATATATATATATATATATGGTCAAGATAGGTACATATTAATATCATTTTTTTATATGAGTTGTTGTGGGTGGAGAAGATAATTACAACGACGCTTCTTCAAGTGCTGAATAATCACATTTTCTCCGGATATCTCATCTTTCTTTTTTTTTTTAAATACATTAATGGAGACTATAGTGGATTGGACAATGCATGTAAAAATGTCATATGTTGTTATATATATATCAAAAATTATCTTATGCAGATGTCCGTAACTTAATAATTTGCGCACTCTATTTTTTAAGTGTTTTCAAAAATAAAATAACAAGTGTGACCCATTATTTTGGGTCTCATATGTTTCAAATTAATAATGAGATTGAGGTGCGTATGTCAATATAACTTATGAGTGTCCGTATAAGAGAATTCCCGATATATATATGTTTTTGGTAGAGGACAATGCATGAATCCACTGACTCATCAATTAATTGGTTTGTTAATAATTAAGATAACAATTAAATGTTAGATATGCCTTTAACGTACAGTGGGAGATTTGTTAGAGAAAGCCTTAATTCCTCTTGGAGATTACATCTCCAACTTTCTTTGACTTTTGTTAATCAATCAATCAATTAATTAAACATAATTATTTTATAATAATTAACCTTTATCCTCTCTTGAAGCATGGTATATATATATGATTTTAATGTCCAAGTGGATTTTATATATATATATATACAAAAACGTACACTGAATCTACTTTGATTGAGAAAGTTTATGGAAAATCTACTATGAAATGTGGAAAAAAAAAATTAAACAAAATTGCATGAGATGGCTTTTCCAATCTCTGACTTCTCTAAATTAGTTTTCTATTGTCTTCATAGCTTATATCCTACATATATAGTCTTAATTAAATTATTAAACACTAATCCTGTTTTAAAATGCAATGCATTGTTGGAAGCAACACCCATTTCATGACTTCACTATAAAAAGGTAATACAACCTCTCACAATGCTTATAAATCATCTTCTCCTCCTCCTCTTACAACTACTCTGAAACTTCATTCAAAAACTAAGTACTAGTGGACATGGACAAAGATGCCTATTATTCTAGTGTTGTTGATCAAAAGAAGCTTAAACTATTTGGGTTTGAGCTCAATTACCCTAGTAATAACACTGGTGAAGGAGATCATGAAAGTGTGAATTCATCAACAAGCAGTATTTCCCCTACAAGAGAAGACAACAACAAGAAGAAGCCTTTGAAGGACGACGACGTCGTTTTGGTCGTCGTCGACAACAAGAAGTTCGAGTGCCAGTATTGTTTCAAGGAGTTTGCAAATTCACAAGCATTGGGGGGTCACCAGAATGCACACAAGAAGGAAAGAATGAAGAAGAAGAGGTCACAACGACTTCAAGCAAGGAAGGCCAGCATCAACTATTATCTTCAGCCTTTTAATAATTACTATGGATTCAGTACTACTCCATGGTACTATGATCCTTCTTGTTATAGTAATTCATCTGATCTGTTTACATTTCATGAGGATCAGTCTCCACAGATTAGTTTCAGGCAGTTTGATCATCATAGTGATTTTCGTGTCAATGGGTCAAAACGGTGCGCACAGAGGCGAGAATCGGGTGCGTTTACATTAACGCAGGCTGATGAGAGATTGAAGGATCAGGAGATGATCACAAGGCCTGTGATTGTGAAGGCTGCTTCAAAGGAATCTTGTAAATCTTTGGATCTTCAATTAGGTCTTAGCTTGCAGTCAAATTTTAGTTAGAAATTTAAAAAAAAAAAAAAAAATTCTTTGATTTCCGAAATTGGCTTTGCATGTTTTGCCAAGTGTTATTAATTTATTTGGGGATCAATGAATTGCTAATTTTTGTTGCTTAGTTTTCACGTCATTGTATGTGTATACATAAACATGATTTGGTGTGGAAATATATTTAATTTTATTTATTTTAATAAAAGTAATCTTGTACATTTGATTCTTAAATGAATCTAAACATATAAATGGTTGAGAGATGTGGAATGATCGATCACCCAAAAAATAATTATATTGGATTCAAATTTTAGACTCTACAATTTTAAACGAATTGTGGAGTCTTCATATCCCTCTTAAAAAGAATAAAGAACAAACAGGTTGATTACGAAATTAAAAAAAAAAAATTTGAGGGGAATTTGAAGAAATTGCAAATGGTGTTCGGCTCGGTAGGCTCGCAAAAGATAATAACCAAGTGTTATGTAATATGTATATTATTATAATATTAGTAATAGACTAATAAAGTCCATTACTATTAACAAATAACAACCAATAGTAATACAACATATTTTTAACAAATAACAACCAATAAAATGAAGGGTAATCCAACTTAGTCACCAAATGTTTCCACGTTTCAACTTAAGACCCCAAAATTGAAAATTATTTCAATGTACACATACGGGCAAATTTCTCATTTTCTAGGCAGATTCCTTATATTAGATTTTTTATGTCAAATTAGTAGTTTGACTGCTCAAATAGTCGAAAATTTATCCGAATGTACATATTGGAATAATTTTCAACTTTTGATTCTCATGTTAGAATGTTCAAACATTCGGTGATGATCAAGTTGGATCTTATCAACTCTTTCAATGACCAAAATTCTATTACCCCAATATGTAAACCTCAGTTATCCTTATATAATAAGAATCCAATTATTGATTGTACAGTCAAAGGGGCACTTCAAAGGGATGCTTTTGTCGCCATGTAATAAAGCACTTGGTGATTCAAGCAGGGAGTGCTAATAATCTAGGGGAGCCAAAAGAGTGGACTTTGAGAGGAAAGCATGAGAGTCCTCTAGACACGAGGTGCCCGGCATCTTCTTCTTTTTTTTTTTTTTTTTTCCTCCAGTTCAAACACATGAGGCATTCGTGCTTGGAACCTTTAAAGACTAAACATGATAGCGAGGGATTTGAGCTTTTCATTACAACGGCACCACACCTAAATCTAACTTAGAAGCCTTCTTACGTACAGTTCTCGGTAGGGTCAGTAAAGGAGACGATATCTTAGGTGAGCATATTAACATTAGTTTCTTTTCATTTAATTTTGCCATGTTTATATGCATGAGGAAATTGTCGTACCTTTCCATAGTTGGTGAGTGGCATTGGGTTTAAGACTGGCAGGGTGTAGACGTGTAGTCAACCACTTGGCTCTTTTCGGACATGGGTACTACGATGTTTGAGGTTGGGAGTTTGAACGAATCAATTGAGATATTTTATTATGGAGTTCTAGTTCTGTGGGCTTGTCCTCCTACTTCCGGATCTCTGCCTGCATAGATTTCGGCACAATCTTTCTGGCAAAGGTGGGGTTCTTATCTAGGGCTGTTATCTTGTTATATTATACAAACCAAACTCTGTATAAACCCAATTCATACCTATATAGTCCAGATATCATTCAATGGGCCATGGAACATCCAATTTTGTCACAAGTAGAGAAACATATGGCCCAGTTTGAGAGGCCCAGTAATTAGATACACTGCTACATGTCATTTATGCAATTATTCTCTTCAACTGTTGTCATGTTTCCAAACGGTTGTTTGTTGTATATCAGCAAGTCATCATCCCAACTCCTTCGTCTTGACTTTTAGGGCCCGTTTGGTTTGCACTTAATGCAATGATAATGGTAATCCTATTGCATTACAACGTTTGGTACATATTTAACACAATAATGTAATGATAATAAGATTACTGGTAATTGAAAGCTTTACAAAAATGAAGAATCACAATACCAGATTTTTTATGGTATTCCAATTACAATTACAATTAAACCACAATTTGGACAAAAAACTCTCTAACAGAGATAACCCATCCATTCGTGTATCTCACTTGCAAAGTTGCGACTCATATATTTTATATACTTGTATATGTATGATGTGCAGAAATTCTCAAGTGCGAACATCCGCAACTTAATAATTTGCGCACTTCATTTTTTAAGTGTTTTCAAAAGTAAAATAACAAGTGAGGCTCACTGTTTTGGGTCTCATATGTTTGAAATCAATAGTGAGATTGAAGTACGTAAATTAATATAAGTTGTGGGTGTCCATATAAGAAAATTCATGTTTATATGTCAATATGTGTGTCATAGATAATAAATGACATATTTGTAGACCTAGAGATATGTGTATAAGCTTTTAGGATGAAAACATTAATTTAACATAAAATATATGTTTAAGCATACATAAACTTATATTTTTTTCTGAATCTTTTTTAAGTATGACAAACATTATTGTTGTATTATTATATTATTTTTAGAGAGAATGTATACCTATTTGTACCAAAACTAAATCCTACAAGTCAGTTGACACGTGGCAAAGAGAGACCCACAATGCACAAAATACGTTCAATCTCCTGGTGACACGTGACGGAGGCAAGGAAATTTTTAGCTAACCGGTGTTCATTTTATAGGTTTTTGATTGGTTGCTGCCCTGAAATGCAGGGATTAGTTCCCAGAAATTAGGGCTATCCGAAATTAGCTGTCCAAGAAGCTACAATCTAAAGAGTCTTGGTCCTAATGGATAGATTCGTCTCAAACGTGGTTTGTTAGATTATGATCGAGATTTTAGCAGGATAACATCATGGAGGAACCTAGAGAAACAGAATTATGTTAGTTGAACAACCCGTTTTCCTCTCAAACACATTTCCAGCTAAAACACGTCTCTACACAGCGCAAGCCACGTTCGTCCTACACCACTCAGAAGTATCCATTTTCACACGATCCCTTGTGCAGAAGAAGCAGCAAATAATCGCTATGAGCCATGTTCTCATGTTTCACCATGAGGCCTAAATACTAGCAAAGAAAAGACTTTCACGACATAAAAAAGAGATAGTTTCCTCCATAAAGAAGCAACAAGACCAGAAGGACACTGTCATTATTTCCACATTCATGAGAAAGTTGTAGTTACAAGCTCAGTAACCTAGTTACTCCAGCAAGCAGCAAGAGAGCAATTGTGCCACGATTCTCCACGACCAACACCTGAAGAAGAACAGAAGAAGTGCTCATCTCTTAGTACTATAAAAGAAGAAGAGAAAGAAGAAACAAGACACCCCACGTCAAACACAGACCCAGCATCTTCAATCATTTATTTGCTTTCTTAGGCATGGCTCTAGCCACTTATCTTTTTATTTAGCATGGCTCCACGCCAACTAGTACTTAGATTTACTTTTCCAAAAGCCCCACGGCAATGTTTTAGTTTAAGCTTGTAAAGCACACCTACATCCCAGGATGCATCCCATTTTAATGAAGATTCTGATACATTCCCGCAATGCGTTGTTTTCATTTCGTCCCAATAGGAGCTCTTTTCATTCTGATGATTAGTCTTCTATTTTTTCCTGATTTTTTCCAAATTGACATTCTAGACATTCTAAGTCCTTTTCTCGGCAAGGCAAACCTCGAGCCAATAGCTTGTGTTCTCTAACTGTGCACAGTCCATTGGGTGCAGAGGTCAGATTCGATGCAGAATCCTACAAACCATCCTATCAAATCATTTGGGCTGATAGCAAGCCTTGGCACACCTGCAAATCTAACAAAGCTCTTGTTCCCAACAGCTAGAATTGTGAGATCTCCTATCCAAAGCAGAAGATAACCAACATATTCTTGGTGCATCTGGTGGAACGTGAGTATTAGAAGCAATCAGTATTGTGATGTCTCATGTCCAATGCAGAAGACGATGAACAATAACCTAAAAACCATTAAATTATATTATACATGATAATTATGGACATGATACTTTAAAAAAAATTTCAAATTTCATTATAATTAAGTATATCAACCAAATACTTTAATATGATTACTTTGTAATCCATTTAATGTGGATTACATTGGAAAACATTAAAAATTGATTACAATTCCGTTTTGCAAAACAAACACCTTAATTGGATTACCTTGTAATCATATTATCACAATTCAATTATTTGTAATAGAAATCCTATTACCATTGCAATACAATGAACCAAACGGGTCCTTAGTGTGTTTGGGACTCACATTCACATCGCAGGCCCATGAATTGTAACCTGCCTCTATAGCATGCCGATGTAAACAATTCATTGTTAGGATCAAATTTTGAAGTTTTTGTCATAAGTTTAAACTTTTTTGGAATCTCTCTGACGCAGGCGGAAACAACAAATAAAGATTAAACCAATCTTCGATCTCACAAACACACTGGAATCCACCAGAAAATGAGAGAGAAATTCTATAGGGTTTCACTATGTTTCTTAGAATGAGAGATGATGACCACACCAGGGCTGGCTACAACCCTAAAATGAAGAAAACGTAAAAACATAAAATTACAACAATGCCCTTAAATCATAAAATGACCTATTTAATGTCTTAAACAATGGAATTTCACGAAAACAAGGTGGGGCTAGGGGAATAGGTGGGGGTTTTAACCCTCTCCTAGATTAAATTCAATAAGAATAATAGAGATAAGAACTAATCTCAATGCCAGATATTCTCAGAAGCCCAAACCACAGGCAAACAATAAAGCAAGAATAAAGATAAAAGAGACACATAGATTTGTAATGGTTCACCCGATCAATTTGATCTAATATGCTATTTCCACTTTATTGCTAGGCTTCACTAGATCATGAATCAAGAGTACAAACACCAAAAACTCACTCTCACAAGGTCAGTCGCACTCTATCCAACCCTTTTTAGAGGAATAAAACAATTATAATTAACTTACAACCCTAACCAGAGGAATAACCATAAAAAACAATGGACTAACCATCTGTCTCAGATTAAAACCAGTGGAATAACCATAAAAATAATGGAATAATCATCTATCTCATATTAAAACCAGTAGAATGGCACCAAAATTTATAGATTCTGAAATACAATCATCTACACATTCAGAACGTGAAGACAAAATAAAAAATATACCTAATTAATTGTCCAAAATTGGGTTACAACCAAGTCACAAATGGGTTTTCACTTTCTAGCAACTATTTCAATCGTTCAAGGGTTGAAACATGTAGAGCTCGTCAAGGCAAGTTCAACGGTGGTGGTGATTAACGAAGGGGTGGCTAGATCGGGCTCTAAATGTTTCGTTGGTTGCAACTTCAAGGCAAGATTCTGGAGAAATAGGCGGCTATTAGCAGCAAACAAAGGTTGGGGATGAGTCATGGTGATCCAGCGCTTTAGATCGGTAGGTCAGTGGCCCAAATCGGTGGTCGGATGGTCATCGAAAAGAGGAGCGAAAGAGAAAAAGTGAGGATGGAAAAGAGGAAAGAGAGAGAGTATTTGTGTTTAATTTTCAAAATAAAAAATTTATCCACATAGAATTGCTGATTGAACATGTCACCTAGACTTGGGCTACCAAAGCCATGGGGTACATGTCATTTTCGATAAAAAACCGATTAATGTTAAGAAAGTCGATCGGTTAAAACCGAATTGACTGTATCAATTAAATATTTTTATTTTTATATATTCATTATTAGATTATTGTTAGATATTTTCTACCCTAGACAGGAGATGTCACGTTTTCGGCAGTTGAGGCTAGAAGTGTTTGAGTTATGGATAGTGCTTGTGTTCAGGTGTGTCAAGGCAAGTTCAACGGTGGTGGTGGTTAACGGAGGGGTGACCGGATCGGGCTCTAAATGTTTCATTGGTCGCAACTTCAAGGCAAGGTTCTAGCGAAATAGGTGGTTGCTAGCAGCAAACGAAGGTTGGAGATGAGCCATGGTGATCTGGTGCTTCAGATCGGCAGGTCAGTAGCCTAGATCGGGGGCCGGATGGTCATCGAAAAGAGGAGAGAAAGGAGAGAAAGAGAAAACATGAGGATGAAAAAGAGGAAAGAGAGAGAGTATTTGTGTTTAATTTTCAAAATTAAAAATTCATCCACATAGAATTGCTGACTGGACAAGTCACCTAGACTTGGGCTGCAATGAGCTACCAAAGCCATAGGTTACATGTCATTTTCGATAAAAAACCGATTAATGTTAAGAAAGTCGATCGGTTAAAACCGAATTAACTGTATCAATTAAATATTTTATTTGTATATATTAATTATTATATTATTGTTCGATATTTTCTATCCTGGACAGGAGATGTCACATTTTCGGCAATTGGGACTAGAAGTGTTTGAGTTATGGATAGTGTTTGTGTTCAGGTGTGTCAGAACTTATCGTCACTCCAAAGATTCGTATACATTAAAACCGATAGATTTTGTCTTACATAAAACAGATTACTAGAACCGCCCAAATAGTCGGTTGGGCCTTTTACGGATTTTTTTGACACCCATAAGACTACAAGTATAACTCCTCCATTAGAATGTGGCATATGATTAATTAATAACAAAGTATTTTAGCTATTTTAATGACGATAACGTTTACCCACTCTTTCCAATAAAAAACACTTGTCTTCATTTGCAAAACATGTCATGCTAGGAATCCTCAATAGTCAAATAGGGAACCAAAAAAACAGAAATTCTACCAATTAAGTTGTTGTCATATTTCCTAGGACCAAACGGCAAGAACAATTAAATTATAAACTATTTAGGAATACAACTAATCGCTATCCCACAATTTCTGTTCTAGGTGATAAGATTTGAAGCATCAATTGGCCTTGCAAGTTGTAACACGCATCACTTATCACAATTTTCGATTAAATAGATAAACTTTCTATTAATACTTTTATTACCATCTTTGAGAGATTAAATTAGTCTGATTTTATTTTTCAATAGATATTAACAAAAACTGATTTAACAGTTGTTGAAATTGAAGAAAAATCATTCGAATAAATGAAAACAAAAACGGCACTTATGACTAGGTTTTCTTCGATTTATTTTTTAAGGAGTTTTATCAATCTAATTTTGTCATCAATATTGTTAATTTTACATCACATTTAAGATATTCCTCTTTTTTTCCCGGTCTTATTTTCTTTATTTATTTGCAATATTGTGTAAACATTAAAGTAGGGGTGGCAAAACTCTGTCCGGTTTGAATGACCGAATTTGTCTAATCCTGATTAGACCAAGTTTGAACATAAGTTATATATCCGAAATCTAGGTCCAAACAGTAAATTTTTGTATAATTTAAAACTGGGTCGGGTTCAAACACAGAAATATTGTCCGATTTACTTGTCCGGACCCTAACTAGAATTAAGTTGTTGTTCAATTTACTTATTCAGATTTAAATCTATATGGGTTTGATCAATTAAGTACATTCGAAATCCAATTCGGGATAGGGTCTCAACATGTAAATATTTCATAAACACATATTGTTGTCTGACCCAGAACCAACCTAGAATCGATTTTTTGTCATCCCTACATAAAATGTCGCTAGCCAAGGTTTTTTTATTTTTTTTATTTTTTTTTACCAAATAATGATAATTTCTCTGCAAAAAAAAAAAAAGAAGCAACTATTTTGGAATACAACTAATCTCTATCCCACAGTTTCTGTTCTAGGTGATAAAATTTGAAGTATCTCAAATGGCCTTGCAAGTTGTAACACTAACTTATCACAATTTCCGATGAATTAGGTAAACCGTAACTTTCTATTTGTACTTTTATTACAATCTTTGAGAGATTAAATT
Source organism: Tripterygium wilfordii (assembly GCF_013401445.1). NCBI lineage: Eukaryota > Viridiplantae > Streptophyta > Magnoliopsida > Celastrales > Celastraceae > Tripterygium > Tripterygium wilfordii. The sequence goes on along the minus strand of NC_052237.1, from coordinate 7,276,103 downwards.
AATTTTATTTAATATGACAATAGAAATAGACGTATACAATACCCATGTATCTCTCAAACTCACATATATAATCCCACACATACACTCACACAAATGCACACAACGTGTTGTTTGTAGAGGTCGAACCGTCATACCGGGAAAATATACACGAATGATAAACAACGAAGCTAGCTCCGGTGTGAGAGATTACATTAGTTTGTTGGAATTGAAGTAATCATTCGAATAAATCAAAACAAAAACGGCAGTTATGATTCTCATCTACTCTTTAATTATTTTCAGCAATTATGTAATTAAATAAATTAATTTGGCTAATAAAAACTCATAATTATTCACTACCTACCTCAAAAAGAGAAGAAGACGATTGAAGGAGAATTAAGAAGCGCTGCCCCGAAATGTACCAAAGTCAAGAATCATCATAATCCAATCAATTTAAGTAACTTTCTTAATCACTCTCACTAATTGCGGTTTAAGTAAATTGACCTTTTAAGATTCATTAATTTGTTTTTATTGTTTCCCACTCTTCCTTATCATTTGAACTCTCAACATTTCCACTTTTTTTTTTTTTTCGCACTTACGTCCTTGTCTATAATAGACGGTGCGCGCACTGCGCCCACCTCTCAACCTCACCCTCACATGCGGCTACAACCCTTCGCACGCGCACTCACACGTGGGAACACATGGTATCTGAACCTTGAACTCCAGTGCGCATTGTACACTGTCAGCGCAGTATATCAAGTACCGCATCTGTTTTTGAATTTTTAATAAGATAAGAGCAGAAGTAACAAATATTACAACTAATTTGCCCTCCAAATTTCTCGTTGTTCTCTTGTCTCTTTCCTTTTTTTTTTCTCTCTCTTTCCTTTCCTCCAAAGCTCCAGCTTGGGAGGTCCTATGGAGTCAATTTATTTCCTTCTCTAGGGTTTCTCAATCGCTTTCAACTTTCTTTGTTGCCAAAGACAAACTTTCCGAGAAAGTTTATGGAATGTGGGGGAATTTGAGGGGAGGATCTTTACTGCTGGAAATTCGGGGTCTCAGGAGAGGTTTTTAGGGTTCTGAAAGAGAAGGCGCCGTTTGATTTCGAAATGCCAGCTCATCGTTCTAAGTCGGAGAAGCACGATTCGGCGATGCAAGTCCGGCGGGATCCCTACGAGGTGCTTGGAGTGTCCAGGAATTCGACCGACCAGGAAATCAAGAGCGCGTACCGTAGATTGGCTCTCAAGTATGTTAATTATGTTGTTTCGGCCGTTCTTAGATTTCTGTAGTCCTGTTATTTCGTGCGTGCTAAAAAGTTTGGTTGTTGTTGGTTGTTTTTGGAGCGTAATAGCGCTTTTAATAGAAAGATATGGATCTTTGCAGACTTGTAATAGAAAGATATGGATGTTTACAAATTTTTTGTGTATCCTTTCTTCATAATATTAGGTATTGCTGATTATTCTGACTCTTATTGTGTGTTAAAAGTTGATATTAAATTTGCCAACCATCATATTCAGAGTTTTCATTGAAAGAAATAAAAGCCATGTTCTGATGTTCAATCGTGAGTACAGATGCGCACTAAAACAGTAAAAAGATGCATACATTGAAGAGAAATATTTACTGAGTTATGACCACCACTTAGCTTTCATTGTTTAACTTTTTACGGTTGATCTGGCATCTGGGGGCTTTGCTATGTACTGTGAGCTGCTCATAAGAGACTTAATAGTAAGACAGTGTTTCAGTATTTTATTGGCAAGCCAAATCTGATACAAATCTGATATTTGTGACCTCGTTTATGACTTGAATGGAGAAGTCCATTCAATAAGATAGTAGACCTGTCTAGCATTTGGGGAAGATTTGGAGGATAACTGCATTAATAGTGATATAGATTTAATTTTCTATGTTTTTTCTGGAAGACTCCTCTTTAGAACATTTACTTTGTGTTGATGGATATACTAATGCAATCTGTGAATGTGAAGACAAATTTTTAAGGACAGCAGAAAAGTTATAGACTTACAGTAGAAAAAGTTACTAGTGAGTCCTTTGATGGTGGGACAAGCAGTAAATGGTAAGCGTTGGCTAATTTTATTGAAATACAACTGCAGGGGCAACCTGCTTTTTTAAGCAGATGGGATGCACCAGTTGGAATTGTCTTTGTACAAGTTACGCTCAATGTTAGAGACATGAGATTACTCCAATATTTAGCCACTGAATTATTTGCCGTTTAGCTGTTTGTGTTGTGCAAAGAGATAATAGTCGTCTGTGGTTGAGTTTGGTGCTGCATATATTTGATATACATTATCAGTCAAAGTTCTCAGGGATTTTTGGGTCAAAATGTTGGAGGGAGTTGGCAGCTATTCTGTTCAATTTTGCATGTATATAGCTGTTCTGTTCAAGTTTCAACTATATACATCAATTATATATCTACGTGCATACGCACATTATATATATATAATTTCTTGTTTGTTAGTGTTCTTAAATTTTCGTCCTTTGCCATATTGTGGCAGTCTAAAGTTCCAATTGTTATTTGATATTTTCAGGTACCATCCAGACAAGAATGCAAATGATCCTGAAGCTGCTGATATGTTTAAAGAAGTCACATTTTCCTACAACATACTGTCCAATCCAGACAAAAGGCGTCAATACGACACAGCTGGTTTTGAGGTGAGATGTTTAGGCTGTCCAGCTTGTGTATGCATTAGATTTAGGAGGAATACTTGCGTTCTTTTCTTATTAACAAGCACAACTTTTTGATAACAATTCTTCAGACTACATGTTGGTTAATCTGGAAAGAGCGTAATTCCAGAATTTTTCAGGACAGGGAATGCTCTTTTGGGGTCTTTTTGGATGGTTGGCTTGCTGCTCTTAAACTTTGGTCGCATGGAACTTGTTCCAATATTTTTGAGAGTCTTGGCTCTTGATTTGTATTTGCTTTGCTTTGGGTTGCACCCCTGGTGCCGTTAATAAAAATTTTTCTCTCAAAAGACATGGACATTTCAGTCATGGTTTTAATGAGTCTTCTTGTTAGTTGTAACTAATTCACTGCTGTACTTGGTATAGATTGTAATTTCGTGCTAATACACTTTCTCTATCCTTTTTGAAAAGGCCGTTGAATCTGAAAGCCAAGATCTCGAGCTAGATCTTTCGAGTTTGGGAGCAGTAAACACCATGTTTGCAGCACTTTTTAGGTTAGTCTATTTCAATCTTCTAATTCTTTAATTTTTATTAATATGTTGATGATTTTATGAGTTTTTTGAGTTCTTATTTTACTGTTTTCTGCATTATAGTAAACTCGGGGTGCCTATCAAGACTACTGTATCTGCAACTGTGTTGGAGGAAGCACTTAATGGCGTGGTCACTATTCGTCCTCTTCCTCTTGGGCAATCTATTTCTAGGAAGGTGGTGTCTTCTTGTAACTGTTCTGGTAAAGTTTTGTATTTGTCATGGTGTGCTCATTTAAAACATTCTCATCTTTTAACAGGTTGAAAAACAATGTGCCCACTTCTACTCTGTCACAATAACTGAAGAGGAAGCAAGAGCAGGCTTAGTATGTCAAGTGCAGTCATCTGACCGAAGCAAGTTTAAGGTTTATGAAATTTTGTTACTTGTCAACATCGTATTTTCAAAATTTTCCTGTGGTTCTATCTGATTATATGACTTAGTTTTTTGTGGAGCATGACTCTTTGTGTGAATATCGAATCAACCAAATTATGAAATGGCACATTTGGCATGGATTATTCATCATATAGCTTTCTGTTAAGATGAATAGTATGGCTGGTGCACAACTAGTATTCGAATTCAATGCTTTATTTTACATTTTTGGACATTCTGCATCATAGGTGCCTGGGCTGCAGAATTGGTGGTGGATGAATGGGGTGGGTCAATTCTATAATTGATTCTTTGCAAAGTTTAATGTTCTAATCAGGGGGACTATAGTATTATGCTATAGATTGTTAGATCTTATCAATGAGGTGTCAATTCTCATTTGCTACTCAAATCTAAGTGTCTTGGTGTGGAAGATCACCAAATTGTTTCTCTTGCCAATAGAGGTTTCTTGGTAGATGGCAGAGATTGTCTTCATTTGATAATAATCTTGGTTGTTCTTCTGTATGATGTAAGATGATAGAAAGGCAGATTTTGTTGAAGGGTATTTGGAAGTGATTGATTTAATTTTGTAATGCTTTTAGCAGTCCTCTATCTTATCTTTGTTGCTCGACTAGAACTCAATGCTAATTTCAATGTGTTATGTGATGGTGAAGTTGCTCATTACAACAGAGACATCATAAATTCGAACCACTATAAGTACTCTTCTCTATGCAGGAGTATGGCCTTCTACATCTGACCCCTAATAAGTCCTGTTGTAACAGCATAAACCCCATTGTAGCAGCATGAGCCTTGGTCACTATGTTTGACCTTATTATTGAAATGTATTTTAAAGATCATCTTTTGGATTGAGACATGAGCTGTAGGCACAATGTGTAGTGTGCCTTTTCAAGTTTGTTGAATAATCACAGGGGCTTCTTGAGCCAAATAAATAAAAAAAAATTTAAAATAAAATAGAGTGATCACAATGGGAAGTTATGGTGCAGTCAGGTCATTGAGGTTAGTGGCATTTGATATGTTTAAGTGATTACATAGGCATGCTTTTACCTAGAAGATATTATGAAAAAGGTTGAATGATATGGAAAAGAAGAGGTTATTGGAAACGCCAGACAGGTAGTCCTTTTATGTCCAGTGATTTATGGTTCTATTTTTCCCTCATTCGGAATATTGGTTGTAATGTCTTGTTTATTATCATCAACCAAGTCCCTGCTCACATTGATAAATTTCTTTTTACCCAAAAGAAATTATCAAGGTAAAAAGAAATTTATTAATGTGAGCAGGGTCTTGGCTGGTTTTGATGTTAGATATTAAAGGATAAGCTCGTTTTAAAATTTGAGTAAAAAATTGAAGTGAAAACTGTACCAAGGTTGTGCAATGATTTGTGTTGCTGACAAAACAGTGGAACTGTGGAAGAGGACACGAGACTATGAAAGCCTGAGCTTTCTGTGGAAGCTGAAGCTGAAATAAGACTGATCTCTGCCATTGCCCTAATCATATTGTGGATCACAAAATGATCTGTGATGTTTTAGAATTAATCTCTTTTAAACAAGTCATTGAATTGGGCCTATCCTTTTTTTCTTTTTCCTTTTGGAAGAGTTCTCATTTACACTGTCTATGTAAAACTTTTGTTCTTTCCTGCCCTTGCTTTTACTTGTATGTTTCAGTGAGTTGCCTTTCTTTTATTTCAAAATTTTGCCCTTCTTATAACCTTTTCTTGGGTGATAATAAAAGGAAAAAATAAAAGGTTCCTTGAATTAATTTCTTTTATGTCTCACTGTCAATGTAAATGATCATATTTGAATTATTTGATTTTCATGAACTCGTTAGACTTTTTACTCTATGAAGTTATTGTAAATTTACTCTTTTTTTTTCCTTCAAAGAGCTGTGTTCTTGAATTTAAAAGTCATAATGTATTTTTGGAGCTTAGATTAATGAATCACTTTCCAAAATATTGGTGACCGATTGCTTCTACTTCTTGATTCTGCAGAGTACCATCAATACTTGAGTTGTCTATTTTTAGTTGGTTTTTAGATGATGATCAACATTTTTTATGTTAACAAAGACCATTAATCTTGCTAATATATCGGCTTTGTGCAGTTATTATATTTTGATCAAGAAGAAAACAGTGGGTTAAGCCTTGCACTGCAGGTACAGTCCCCTTCGCTGATTTTTGTTGTGATTTCTCTACTAAATTCTCAATCTGATTCCTTTCTTGGAGTAATGATAAAGATTATGGTGGGTCTGTTTTAACCAACATCCACCTGAATTTCAAGACTTTACTGTAAGAAGATTACTCTCTGATCTATTTTCTCTCCTGGGAAGTTCATTCATGTAGATTTCTCAAGTTTTTCATAAAGGGTTCCTCTGGTTGGTAAAGCTATAATGAGAAGCACATTCCCCAAGTTTTTTCTTTTTTTTTCCCTTAAATCATTGGGTGTTTTTGTAATTCTAATTCCTTAATTTTTCAATATATTGTTCTTTCCTTTTTTTCCGCTCCTCCAATTGTTACAGATATTAGTTTCCTTCAAAACTTTTTATATCTGGATCAACGCATTGAATATTTTTGTGATAGAATTAGCCTTAAGAAGAGCGTTCCATTTGCGCATTGACTATTCCTATGTCTACTTATAAGGACTATTCCCATGTGTATATCTTTGGTTAAACTACCTTAATTACAGGGCTGGTTGATGGTGTCCCACAGTTGAACTATGCTTCGTCTTACCTTGTTTCCAGTCATTTCTTCTCATGTTCCACATTTCCACTTTGCTCCTTTGTCATAGTTTCTGCAGTTGCCTTAGTTTTGGGAATATTGTGTGTTTACCCCTCAGCACTCCATGTGCGATTTGTGTTTTAGATGTGTGTGTGTTCGCTTCCCCTTTCCTTTTGCTTACAAGAAAAGAAACTTATTGTTTCTGGTGATTAACTTGTTTTTGCTGTAGGAGGATTGTGCAAAAACAGGAAAAGTTACATCAGCTGGAATGTACTTTCTTGGCTTCCCTGTTTATCGGTTGGATCAGACAGTCAATTCGGTAAGTTGATAATAGTTAAGATATATGCATAGAGTGGTTTCGTCATCGTCAAATTTGGTTGTATTGTTGTTGATCTCTTTGGTTTTTGTTATTGTTGTCGCTCCAGATGGCTGCAGCAAAAGATCCAGATACGGCATTCTTCAAAAAACTGGAAGGGTTTCAGCCTTGTGAGATAACTGAATTAAAGGCCGGCACTCATGTATTTTCTGTTTATGGTTAGTTCCTCGGGCATTCCATCTATGACTGGATTTGTCTTGTCTCATGGTAATTTATCAGAATGACTGAAATCTGCACCTTCATATTCGAACTTTATGTAGGTGACAACTTTTTTAAAAGTGCAACCTACACAATAGAAGCTGTTTGCACTGCTCCTTTTGTCGAAGAAAAGGAATATCTTAGAGCCACTGAAGCTCGAATTTTGACAAAAAGGATGGAATTGTCAAAGTTTGAAAGTGAATACAGAGAGGTCAGACTTAAACTTAATTTATGCATGTGGCTGCTTTAGCGTTGTGTTTTCTGAAAGGAAATAATAAAACTGGCTTGTTGACAGGTCTTGGCTCAATTTACCGCGATGACTAGTAGATATGCGAAGGAAATGCAAGAGGTGAGTCCTAACTTTTAAAACCTGCCCCAGATCATTTTGCCTGAATAATAGGTCGTGAATACTCTTTTCTCAGTGTGGTATTCAAGTTGCTCAAAAGTGTGTTTGCTTTTATACCTCTGATTATACCATATCTAGCGTAAGCAAAGAAATGTTGAACTTTTATTGCCATATTTTATTCAAGCCATGAGGTTTGAGCACAGTTCTAGTTTCTCATAAGCTTTTCCTCCACGGATTTTGCAGATTGATGAGCTTCTGAAGCAAAGGTACGAAATTCAGGCCTCATATACGACCGGTGCTTCAGTGAAGCGTAGTACAAGTAAGAACAGGAACCGAGCTCCCTCTCCAGAGGCCAAAGAAGATGGCCAACATAGGGATAAAAAGCCTTCCACCAGGGATAGAGCTAAGAAGAAGAGATGGTTCAATATCCATTTAAAAGTTGACAAAAGAAAGCCATGCTAAATAAAGTAAGACTGACAATCATTTCTCTTAATTATGTTCTTTTCCTAGTTTTGCCAATTCGTCAATACACCCTCTTTGGTTTTCTTTATTTTGAAAGATGTGAAGAGCCTGAATCAGCTCTACCGGCGATGAATCAACCCGCGTCCACATGTCATGTGGTATGTTGACATCTATACAAGCAAATTGTGATGCTTAAAGTTATTCCCGCACTAGAATATCAATGATGGAAAAGATGGTTTTGGTGGAATGGATCCAATCCAACATTCTAGCTTGTCAAGAATTAACTACTATTCATTGTGTAAATTTTTTTTCTCCTATTTTGTTTCCTTTATAATCTATTCTCAGCATTTTAGTTCTGTAAATCTGAAAGCAAGATTTCTTCTACCTGCCATGGACAACGACCTTCTACCTTTCTTGGAGAACGACGTTGCTACCCTCTTAGATTGAAATTCTTATTTAGATTTTGTTTCTCTAAAGTAGGTTTTTTTTTCTGAAGAACAGGACTACAGGAATCATTAGGAGAATGATTCATTCACAACTAAGGACAAAAACTGGAAAAACAGAAGGTGCATTCGTTTTGGGTAAAAAAAGTGAAGTTGAAGTATGATGGTACTATGATATATATTTAAAATCGATGATAATTATGAAGGTGTATCGAATTAAGATGGTGAGGGGATGGAAGTTTGGTTTTTTTTGGTTGAATTCATGAGCAATTATTGAAGCAAGTACATTGGTCCAATGTACTATATGGTTGGGTAGCCGTGTGATTGCAACTGGTTAAAACTATTGTTGTGGATGATAGTGTAAGCAGCGGAGAAAGAAAAGTTCATTTTGGTTTTGGTAATTTAAAATAGGCGTGAAGAATGTTGCTGGTCCCCTGATTGCGGATGGTGATGTTTGAAAGGTCAATTTTATTTTGACACATTTATCGCTAGATATTTTTTGTGTAGTAGATGACAGTAATTTTCATTTGTATATATATATATATATATATATATACATCAGTTGTCAATTGTGTGAGATAGGGGTGTATACCGACCGGGTTTCCATACCCGGAACGACCCTGCGAGGGGCCACAAAATAATTGACAGTATTATAGAGTGAGTTATGTACTATACAAAAGTATTGGGAAATTTTGCATCTCAAAAGATGTCTTGGTTACATATAGCAATAAATTTCTTCCTCTAATTTTTTTACCTTCATTTTAACTGGGCCGGTTCTAACCACTTTAGTGCCCAAAATTGCACGGTAAATTGGTGTCTTATTGAAGAAAAACAAATTGTAAAGGGAGATGGTTCTCACATAATTTTTATATCAAAAGTGATCAATAAATTTAAAACAAAGTTTAAATACAAAACATAAATATAAATTTTGATTTTGGTACTTTATAAGTAGCACAATTCTATTAACATAAAAAAGTTTATCCATCAGGTCTTGCTTAATAGAAATCTCTCGCCATCTCGGGTTCTATAGGCACTTGAGCTAGTAGACAGTAGAATAGTAGTGATGTGTGTGCGTGACAAGGTCTGAGGAAGAGGAGAGGGAGGAGGAAACTTGTTAAGTTTTTTTGAGTTGATTTTAGGCTACTTTAAAGTTTTTTAAAATTTTGGTGTCTTGAGTCAGGTTGGTGCCCAAAGCCCTAGCTAGGGCCGCTTTAGGTTAGAGCTGGCCCATTTTTACCCTTATTCATTCAAAGCGTCGGATATTTAAGGGACCTTATATATGTGTTCCCACATGTCACATGTATGTATTGAGAGTTAAAATGATAGTATTAGTCTATAGCAAATGATACCTACCTAATCACACAAAGCACGCACACTACTGCCTACTGGTGTCCCCACTCCCCCACTGTAAAGCTATACCCAATTCCAAGCACCAGCTCTTTTTATCCATTTATAGCTTAGCCACCATCATGCATGTACATTATTCCTTCGCAGAAATAATAATAGTCCTAATCGTTGATGATTTGTTACCAATTTAGAAATCCATACGTGCTTTGGTCCAAAAAAAAAACAGGCAGCTTTGCAGATTAGTGGTTGAATCAATGGGAGATGAATCCTTCAAAAACAAATTAAAAAATAAATAAAAACCTTTGAATGATTAAAGTATTTGAGAAAATATATATATATATGACTTATAGTTTACCAGTCTCATTCAATAATCAGTAAATAGGCAGATCATTCAGAAATAGTTAGTGGTCCTGGAACATCAAATTAATCATTCAGTTGATGTGATGCCACAAAATCGGTAATATTGCCAATTGAAGAGATTGCTTGAATGGGATTTTGGTTAGTGAATCATACTCACATATTGTCGTATCTTTAATCCCTAAAATATAGAGAGATTAAAAAAAAAAGGCCAGTTATCTAGAAAAATCAATAAATACTCTTATTTGGTAAGAGAGAATAAAAAGTAAATATTTCGCGATAGTGACTGTAATTACCCCCAAAATCCCCCAAATCATGTTTCTTTTGAGATTTTGAGAATCTGAGATATTGACTGTTCGGATTTTTATCATTTTCGTTGAGTATTTCAATTATTATATTTGGTGATCATGAAATTAGAATACAATTGATTTTGAAAAAAAAAAAAGGAAATGATAATGTGTGTCCTTAGAGCACAAGATAAAGATGAAAAATGTGCATCGAAATCTGAAAAATATATATATTTTAAGTTTAAAAAATCAAGTGAGAGAGTGTTCATCGCAATATGTCATGTGTGAATCCTTAACAAATGTCCTTAGAACATACGTTATCAATACCTCAAAAAAATCTTAAATCCCAAACATTAAACCCTAAATTTTAAATAGAAACCCTAAAAAACGCTAAATCCTAAATCTTAAATCATAAACTCTATTCTAAACCCTAAATTCTAAACCCTAAATTCTAAAGCCTAATAACCCTAAATCCGAAACCACCCTAAACACTAAATCTTAACTCCTAAATCATAATAACACAAAAAAAAAAATGATTTGGTAGGAATTTGGAGGATAATTACATCCTCCATTTTCCAAAATTTTCAAGGCCACCGGCGTCAATTGAGGAATTAGTCTATTAATGTACCCTTCAATGGACATTGATCGTATTTGATTTTTTGGTAGCACGTGTCATATTGTACTGTATTCTCAAAATTTATTAGCCAGAAAGGGATCATTGATTGGACCCCGCCTCTATTGGGGTATTTGGGTTTGGGTAGGTTCTCATTCAAACATATGGATAAGAATCAACCAAACAGTAGTGCCTTGAAGCCACCCATTGTAATTAACCATGTGATTCATATGGTGGACGCACCAGCAAAATAAAAAGATCTCACATATCCTTCCACACACACACACACACACATGAATATACATATATACATATATATATATATAAACACCCCATGCCACTACTGTTCCATATCTCTTACAAGCAAACACATATGGCCATGGATGACCTTGTGCAAAACATTCTGACCCTAATCATTGTTTCTATTATTACCATTATTATTACAACACCCATTTGCTGCTCTTCTTCCGATTTCGTGCCTCCGAGTCTTGGGATTGGCACCAGTACTTGTTTGGATACCGTTCCACAAAATCAAAATTCTTCTTCAACCTTCAAGGATCGGATAGTCGAGCTGGCGAATCATCCAAACACGGTGGATTGGATGAAGAAGATAAGGAGAGAAATTCACGAGAAACCCGAGCTTGCATTCGAAGAATTCGAGACCAGTCAAGTCATTAGGCGTGAACTTGACCGACTTGGTGTGGCTTATCGGTGGCCGGTCGCACGGACCGGTGTTGTGGCTACGATTGGGTCCGGTTCACCGCCCTTTGTTGCTTTAAGAGCCGATATGGATGCCTTGCCAATTCAGGTCAGTTTAATTACTTTTATTTATTCATTTTAAAATGTTAATTTTCAACAATTAATTAATTTTGTGTTCTATACATACATACATATGTGTGTGTATATATATATATATATGTACAGACAAAAGGCTAGAGAATACTCACCAAAAAAGGTGAAGTGTACCCCTAACACACTGTTTCAGTGGTAGATGATCAACCACGCAATTAAATAACTTGATTAGCTGGTTTTTAGGGTATGGAAAGATGAATTTGTTTTGGATAAACAAAATGTTGTTTTTTTTAACTGGATTCGACAATCATAATTTATGATTGAAGATTTTCACTATTTTTAAAATATCTTTATTATCATGTTAAAAAAGTAGTATTATTCCGTCATAGGAATTGGTGGAATGGGAGCACAAGAGTAAACTAGACGGAAAAATGCATGCTTGTGGTCACGACGGGCATGTGGCGATGCTCCTTGGCGCTGCAAAGATCCTACAAGCTCTTCGAGACACATTACTGGTTAATAGAAATTTGTTTCTATATATATTTTAGAAATTAATTAAACCTAATTATGTTGTGTATTGATGATACATATCATGATTGATGAATGCAATTGCATGGCCAGGGGACTGTTGTTCTGATATTTCAACCAGCGGAAGAACAAGGGCAAGGAGCAAAAGAAATGATTGAAGAAGGGGTGCTTGAAAATGTGGAGGCCATTTTAGGGTTGCACATGGTGAATAGGTATTCTAGTGGAGTTGTTGCATCAAGACCTGGAGAATTTCTTGCTGGCTGTGGGAGTTTCAAAGCTAAGATTACTGGAAAAGGAGGTCATGCAGCATTGCCACAACACAACATTGATCCAATTTTGGCTGCCTCTGCTTCTGTTATTAGTCTGCAAAACATCGTCTCTAGGGAGACTGACCCTCTAGATTCTCAGGTACACACACACATATATATCCCCGATCGAAATCTCCATTCCTCAACCTCTTATATATAATTTGTTATTTTATCATTCAACCCATTAAGTTAACTTGTTGGTTTCTGCGTCATTTCACGTTATTTATACAATATTCTAACACAACCCGATCTTGCTTAAAAGATCAGTAATATTTTCAGTTGCTTATAATATAGTGTTTGAATACTTTTATTAGGTGGTTTCTGTATGCAAGATTCATGGAGGAACTGCATTTAATGTCATCCCAGACTCGGTTACAATTGCTGGAACGTTTAGGGCTTTCAATGACAAAAGTTTCAACGCGCTGAGGGAAAGAATAGAGGAGGTAACTAAATATTTACATGTATAGTACACCTGCTGCAAAATTAAGCTATAAATCACACATTAACTAACAGTGCTATATATGTGTATGCAAACTTCTTTTTTTGTTGGAAAAATATTAATCATATGAATGATTATAAGGTTAGGAAAAATTATACATTAATCCAAGCATGTATGCATATATACAAAGCATATATACAAGTATTTGCTAACCACGTCTGGGCTTAATGGGCTTAATTAAGATGGATGACTCTATGGTGGGTTGTTCGAACTAACTAGAAGTATTTCCTGATTCCATGGACCTGCGCCCTTCCGTGTAGGGGTTAGGAGCCCCGTTTCACCCATATGGACTTTAGCCTAGTCTTACATGTCGTTAGCATGGTGTGAACTGTTCTAACGAGCCGAAGTTTACGCCCCATGTGCTGTCCGAACTCCGAAGGACATGTTGGACTTGCTAATAATGATTATATATGTCCTTAATTATGGCAGGTTATAAAAGGGCAGGCAGCGGTACATCGTTGCACGGCGGAGGTTGATTTTGTCGGGAAGGAACACCCGACACTGCCTCCAACTGTAAATGATCAAAGAATTTACGAGCAAGTAAAGCAAGTAGTGAGTGAGATTGTAGGTGAAGAGAATACAGAAGTGGCTCCTCGCTTCATGGGGAGTGAAGATTTTGCTTTCTACTTGAACGAAGTCCCTGGTAGTTTTTTGTTTTTAGGCATTAGAAATGAGGGGAATGGATTATATCCTCCTCATAGTCCTTATTACACCATTGATGAGGATGTGTTTTCTACTGGTGCTGCAATACATGCAGCATTTGCACATTCTTACCTTTCAAACTCATTAACAAAATTGGACTCTTCTTGCTAATTAAGATGAATATTCTCTACGATTTCTTTCATATGAGATTTGCCACTCATTATTACGGATTATTACTTTCTCATTGCTTGTACATATATATAATTTTTATGCAGCATTATAGCAATCTATTAATTGTTAATGTTAATTTGTTGATTGTTTTTTAATAAGACATTATTATGACAGTCAAAACACTAAAACAATTTTTAATTTTTTTATGTTGTTGTAATTTTTCATTGAGGACACGAGTTTTTTTTTTTTTTTTTTAAATACCACTGAAAAATATGTTTCTCATTGAAATCGAACATAGGGCACACATATGTCTAACTCAACCGATTAATTGCCAATTAAACCACCTTTCATTGGTATTGAGGACATGAGTTAAAGAACTATGGGATTACCTAAAGTGTATTAAGGGCAGACTTTTTTTTTTCTTGTACAATCGACACCACGTAGTGCCATGTGTATGAAAAAACTGTCTCAATTAATTAATACATATATATGACAATATACTGGAACTCTCCATTAAGAACATTTTTATTTTAGCGAACTTACGGACATTTGTTTTTAAGTTGTTGCTGATTAAATGATTGAGATTAAAGTTGATTTAGGATTTAAGGTTTACGAATTTAAGGTTTAGGTTTTTTTGGAGTATGTCTCTCATATTATGCGGATGATTATTTTTATTTTGGAAAACAACTGTAGAGGAATGTAAGCATATTTGGAATACTTTGAAGATGTATGAAATTGCTTCAAGGGTAGAAGGTAAATTTGCAAAAATAATCTATTTTCTATAGTCCTAACACTAAAGATGACATTAGGCAAGCCATCTCACTGGCTTTGGGGGTGCAAAACATCATTCACGTCACGCAGATAAATATCTTGGGATACCAATGTTGGTAAGGGAGAGCAAAGAAATTATTGTTTGATTTTGTCAAACAAAGAATGTGGCAGAAAGTGCAAGGAAGGTGGCAAAAAAATCTATCTCAGGCAGGTAAGGAAATTAATTATTGTGAAAGCAGTGATTCAAGGCGATTCCAACACACGTGATGAGTTGTATGCGAATCCCAAAGGTTGTCAGCGAAGAATTTAATAGAATTATAAGAAAATTTTGGTGGGACAATGCGGATAAACATTCCAATCACTAGATTGGCTGGGATGAGATGTGTTCGGCTAAGGGAGAAGGGGGACTGGGTTTCAAAGATCTAGATCTTTTCAACTTGGCTCTACTTGCCAAACAGATGGCGACTGTTACAAAATACGACATCCTACCGGGTGTTTTCTGAATGTTCAAGTGGGGCCTAATAGCAACTATGTTTGACGGAGTTTTATGTAGGGCAGAGAAATTCAGTTGATGGGATTGAAATGGAGAGTTGATAATGGCTTGAGCATTGGTATTTGGGATGACACTTGGCTTCCACATGTTAATAGAGGTCGGGTTTTGATGACTCGATCCGCATATGCTGCATTCCCGGGGCTAAGGTGTGGTAGCTCATTGACCATGCGAATGGCAGCTGTGTTGGATATATATAGCATGCATAAGTCAATATAGTAATAATTGCATAAACAATGAACAAGTTACCCAAACAGTAACATACATTAACAAAACAGTAACATAAATGCAATTGCTTATATTAAAGAATACCAAACCAAAACGTCAAGACAATTGATAGGAGAACAGCAAGGAAGAGCGAGTTACGGTGTGCACCGAATCTGCTTAAGGTGAATTTTCCCCAGCCACTTGGTGTCAACACTTTCGGACAAGCACCTCCCAAGATACAACGCTCTTTTTGTGTAGGTAAGTGACACTTCAATACCACACAACACTTTCGAACCAAGAAAATGAATGTACTCTCAGATTTGTGAACGAAAGAATAAGAGGACAATAATGGTTTTTGTAGTCTCTCAACTCTACAACTAAGTTCTCTATTTATAGTAGAGCATTTCAACAAAATGGTCCACAAAATCAACAATATGGACTGATTTTTAGGACTCATTATTGACCCATTTTCATGGTGAAATTATCTCCACTAATCATTGACCATAAACAAACCAAGAAATTTGTGGGAGGACCTTAACTAACTTTGAATTGGTCAAATTATGCACCAATGTATATGAGAATTACACATGACTGGAAAATGTGTCTTGGAATGAAGTATATTTCATTCAACTACACTTAATGATATTTAATATCATTATTTTCCAACAATCCCCCACATTGAATGATAATAGACGATAATTCAGACACGGAAGTTAGTCTGAGAGTACATTAGGAGAAGTACTGCATCGAGATAGGTAGCTTTTGGCTTTGAACCTTCCTTAGTGAAAACTTATCGGACTCACTTAACTAGTCAGTGGACTAATGCCTTGAACTGCCAGTTGTTTATGTAAGCCTAGTCAATAAATCTCACACAACACTAATCCAATTCATAATTGGTTCTCGGTTGTGTTCATTATTTCGTCACTGAACATCTTGGGTTCAGTGAGTGCTTTAGAAAATTCCGCCTTTAAAGATTTTCATAGAGTCGGCCTTACTCTTCACTCACATAGGTGATATCCTATAAAGAGTATCCTCTAGATATAGGTATCATTAAAAGCATTGCTTAACCTTGATACTCGCTTAGCACTTAGTGCATCCAAGGAATGGGTTGGAATTAAAATTCCAAAGTACTCACTTGAGTTACACAAACTTGTGTTGTCCTATTGAACCTAGTCCATGGGATCTCCAATTGCTAGGTTAGGTTTCCATCTGGATAACTCATTATTATAAGGCTTTCAAGCCCGTCCCCCTCGATGCGCAGTCAATTTGCTCTCTACTCAACCCCTTTGTAAACGGATCCGCTAAATTGTCTTTAGACTTCACAAAGTCTAGGGAAATTATTCCATTTGAGAGCAACTGCCTAACGGTATTATGTCTACGACGAATATGTCTAGACTTACCGTTATATATCATATTTTGTGCCCTTGCAATTGCAGCTTGATTATCACAGTGAATGCAAATTGCAGGCACGGGTTTCGGCCATATGGGAATATCCTCTAAAAAGTGACGAAGCCACTCTGCTTCTTCACCAGCTTTATCCAAAGCGATGAACTTCGATTCCATCGTTGAACGTGCTATGCACGTCTGTTTTGAGGATTTCCAATATATTGTCGCACCCCCTAAGGTGAATACATAACCGCTAGTTGATTTCGACTCCTCGGAGTCTGAAATCCAATTAGCATCACTATACCCTTCTAGAACAGCCGGGTATTTACCATAATGCAAAGCATTCTCCTTGGTTTTATTCAAATACCCTAATACTCTTAATAGAGCTTTCCAATGCTCATGTCCAAGATTGCTTGTGTACCTGCTTAGTTTACTGACAGAGTACGCAATGTCTGGCCTCGTGCAGTTCATAATATACATGAGACTGCCTATAGCCCGAGAGTATTCCAACTGTTCAATACTGTTACCAGTATTTTTATGTAAGACTAGATGAGGGAGAAAAGGATTATTAGCATCCTTGATGCCATGTCCTTTAAACCTTTCAATCACTTTCTCAATATAATGTGATTGAGATAAAGCTAGACTTTCCGAATTTCTGGAAATTTTAATGCCCAGTATCACATCAGCTTCACCCAAGTCTTTCATATCAAAATTTTTTTGATAGCATTTTCTTGGTACTATTGATTATCTCAATATTACGTCCAAGAATTAGCATATCATCGACGTATAGACAAACAATTACACATTCGTCGTTAACGACTTTGGTGTAAACACATTTGTCACACTCATTGATTTGGAATCCATTCCGAATCATCACTTGGTCAAATTTCTCATGCCATTGTTTAGGAGCTTGTTTAAGTCCATATAATGACTTGACAAGCCTACATACTTTGTGTTCTTGTCCTTTGACCTTAAACCCTTCAGGTTGTTCCATATAGATCTCCTCATCTAGTTCACCGTTCAAGAATGCAGTTTTTACATCCATTTGATGTATCTGCAATTCATATAGTGAGGCTATGGCAATTAGCATCCGGATGGATGTAATTCTCGTGACCGGTGAATAAGTATCAAAGTAGTCTAGACCCTCTTTTTGTCTAAACCCCTTGGCTACAAGCCTTGCTTTGTACTTATCTATAGAACCATCAGCTTTAAGCTTCTTTTTGAAAATCCATTTACATCCAATTGGTTTATTCCCCGGAGGGAGATCAACCAATTCCCAAGTATGATTACTTAGAATGGATTCTATTTCGTTGTTTACAGCTTCTTTCCAAAATGGAGCTTCTAGAGTTGACATTGCCTCATTGAATGTCTGAGGCTCACTATCTATCATGTATGTTAGATAGTCTGAACCAAAGGATTTAGAGATTTTTGATCTCTTGCTCCTTCTTGGTTCTATTTCATCAGCCTCTTGATTCTCATTCTCAGAATTCGATTCTCTAACTCTTTTCTGAGAGTTTTCTGTATTTTTATAAGGAAATGTTTCCTCAAAAAATTCAGCATCTCTTGTTTCCATGATTGTATTAACATGGATGTCATCAATTTCAGATTTGTGTACCATAAATCTGAATGCACTACTATTTTGTGCATATCCTATAAATATGCAATCAACTATCTTAGGTCCAAGTTTAACTTGCTTTGGTGGAGGTACTGCCACCTTTGCAAGACACCCCCACACTTTCAAGTATTTGAAAGAAGGTGTTCTTCCTTTCCACCTTTCATATGGAATACTGCCTGTCTTTTTGTGGGGCATTCTGTTAAGAATATAATTAGCAGTTAAAACTACTTCCCCCCACAAGTTTTGAGGTAAACCAGAAGTTATTAACATGGCATTAACCATCTCCTTTAATGTCCTGTTTTTTCTTTCAGCAATCCCATTTTGCTGAGGAGTGTATGGTGCAGTAGTTTGGTGGATTATTCCAAAATTTGTACATAACTCATCAAATGAGGCAGAATTATATTCTCCACCTCTATAGGACCTAAGAGATTTGATCTTTTTATCAAGTTGAGTTTCGACCTCATTTTTATACTTGATAAAAGCGTCCAAAGCTTCATTTTTGCTCGCTAATAAATAGACATAGCAAAACCGAGTACAATCATCT
The DNA here is from genome assembly GCF_013401445.1 of Tripterygium wilfordii. NCBI lineage: Eukaryota > Viridiplantae > Streptophyta > Magnoliopsida > Celastrales > Celastraceae > Tripterygium > Tripterygium wilfordii. The sequence goes on along the minus strand of NC_052237.1, from coordinate 7,257,375 downwards.
ATGAAAGTGATGAAATATTTCTTTCCACCTCTACTTTGAATAAATTTCAAATCGCATAAATCACTGTGGATTAATGCTAGAGGCTCAGTGCTTCTCTCAATTGATTGAAAGGGTTTTTTAGCAAACTTTGCTTCAACACATGTTTCACATTTATGGTTGTCATCCAAATTAAATTTGAGAATTAGCCCCAAGTTTGCTAGTTTTTTCATTGTACCATAGTTTACATGTCCTAATCTACCATGCCATAGACAAGGAGAAACAACAAAGTAAACTGAAGACTCTACTTTATTATTATTGGCAACAACAGCCTTCGGGTACACAAATTTGGATTTTTCATCCATTACAGCAACACAAGCCTTAAAAAGGCCATCACTAGCATAACCCCTTCCTACATACATTTCACCCTTCCTAATAGTGAACTTGTCGGATTCAAACACCATCTTGAATCCCTTCTTGATCAGTACGGGGACTGAGAGTAGATTCTTGCGAACCTCTGGAACATGAAGCACGTTCATTAGGGCCAAGGATTTCCCGGATGTGAACTTCAGGATCACCTTACCCTTTCCCTCTACAGTGGCAGGAACACCATTAGCCATGTAGATCTTCTCTCCATCATCTTTCTTTTCATAGGAGGCGAAGAGATTCTTGTCGGTGCAAATGTGAGCAGTTGCACCTGTGTCCACATATCAATCTTTGGTATTTGTCACCAGATTCACCTGGGAGACCACAGCACACAGCATCTCATCATCTTCTTCACCTTCTTGCTCGGTCAGATGAGCTTGATTAGCAAGTTTTCCCTGGCCCTTTCCTTTGTTGTTTGGGCGTTTTCTACAGTCTTTGGCTCTATGTCCGGGTTTATCGCAGACATAGCAGTTGCCCTGAAACTTTTGTGACTGCTTGCCTTTGGCTTGGTGATCTCGTTTCCTTTTCCCATTGGGCTTGGAAGTTTCCACCAAATTTGCCTTGGGCACCCTTGGAAGTTTATCACTCTTCTTCATATTTTCCTCTTCAAGCCTTAGATGAAGGCTTAGATCCTCCATATTCATCTCCTTGGTTTTGTGCATCAAGCTATTCTTGTAGTCGCTCCACCCAGGAGGTAATTTCTCTATGACTGTTCCTACTAGGAAAACCTCACTCAAATTCATTCCTTCTGCTTCAATTTCATGCAGGAGAAGCTGAAACTCTTCCACTTGTGCAACGACAGACTTTGAGTCTACCATTTTGAAATCATGAAACCGACTCACCACAAATTTCTTTGTGCCGGCATCCTCGGTCTTGTACTTCTTGTGAAGAGCTTCCCATAATTTCTTAGCGGTGGGTATCTTGCAATACACACCGTAGAGTGAGTTCACCCATCCATTAAGGACATGGTTTTTGCATAGATAGTCTCCATACATCCATGCTTGCACAGTAGCAACAGTCGAAGGATCCGACCCATCCGCACTTATGGCAGGACACACTTCTGTGAGGTATTTTGAAAGTCCACAAGTGGACAAGTAGAACTGCATCTTTTGTTCCCACCTCTTGAACTCAGTACCACTGAATTTCTACGGTTTTTCTCCCAAAACCACAGAAGTCACGCGACCAGTCACGGGATCAGCTGTCCCCACAGTGGGTGCCATCGGAGTGGTCACACCAACGCCACTAGGGCCAACCATACCAGTCACGTTGGTAGGAAGAGCAGGGCTACCTTGAGTAGTCACGCCAGCTTGGGCAACAGAACCAACTGGGGTCAGACCACCAGTGGTATTCTCATCACCTCCAGGAAGGACGGTGGATTTCTCATTATTTTGATTTTCAGCCATTGTCTTTCTACACAAATCAATGTGTAGTGTAAGTAACACAAATAGATCAAATAATTCTAAGATATAACACCACAAAATTAACACAGAATTTAAAGTCACAAAAAAGCTTTGTCGGCTTTCTAAATTAGAGACTAACAACTTTAGCAACCAGATCGTTCCCAGGTAAGAGGGGGCCTTCCGTATATTACGACGCTCAATTAAATAACCTCTTTCCTAGACAGAACTTTCTAGACATTGCTTAGTCATCGTTAAATCACTAAAAAGATTACCAAAATATTTGCATACAATGACAAAATTCAGTATATAAGAATATTGAACCAGAATCAATAATAAACACTCAACAAAAATTTTCAGTTGTAATAACTAAAGTAATGATAAAAACCGATTAATAGTACTTGATTGAATTTGTGTATCACATATATTGAGACATACACGGTTAAAAAAAATTTTAATTTAATTTTTCATTTGGCAGAGAAGCAGTTAAGCATATAGCATGCTTTGTTCCAATGAAATCAATCCAACTATAACAATTGCACCGAACCAACAACAATAGTAATTTTATATGACAATTCACATGCATAAACTTATATGACAATTCATTGATTCTGCACTAATCGGTTTTTTTAATCAAGTTGATATGCACGTACATATAAAGATGGACAGATGCAAAGTTCGTTCAATATGCATGCACCAATAATTTTATACAAATAAATGATATAGCAATTTATAGGCGAAGATACACGTTTTACCAGATGCAAAATTTGTTCAATACACTTTCAATATATGCAAGCATGCCAGATTTAACAAAGATACAAAAGCCAAAATTCACCTTAAGATTGTTGGATATATATAGCATGCATAAGTCAATATAGTAATAATTGCATAAACAATGACCAAGTTACACAAACAGTAACATACATTAACAAAACAGTAACATAAATGCAATTGCTTATATTAAAGAATACCAAACCAAAACGTCAAGACAATTGATAGGAGAACAGCAAGGAAGAGCGAGTTACGGTGTGCACCGAATCTCCTTAAGGTGAATTTGCCCCAGCCACTTGGTGTCAACACTTTCGGACAAGCACCTCTCAAGATACAACGCTCTTTTTGTGTAGGTAAGTGACACTTCAATACCACACAACACTTTCGAATCAAGAAAATGAATGTACTCTCAGATTTGTGAACGAAAGAATAAGAGGAGAATAATGGTTTTTGTAGTCTCTCAACTCTACAACTAAGCTCTCTATTTATAGTAGAGCATTTCAACAAAATGGTGCACAAAATCAGCAATATGGACTGATTTTTAGGACTCATTATTGACCCATTTTCATGGTGAAATTATCTCCACTAATCATTGACCATAAACAAACCAAGAAATTTGTGGGAGGACCTTAACTAACTTTGAATTGGTCAAATTATGCACCAATGTATATGTGAATTACACATGACTGGAAATGATACAACCTGTATACACAAATCACTTAGAGATGCAACACAGGATTCACATCAACCAGTACCCAGTATCTCTAGGTTTTCATTCAAGACAAAATATGCTCTAACGACACTCTTTCTCACAACCAGTACTTAACAAAAGAAAGATTACAACCCTAAAAACAAAACACAAATAACATGAAAAGACATATCAGTCCTTAATCAAGAAAAGACAAAACAGGACATATAAATAAAAGACATAAGACAAAACCCCAAAATACAATTTATCCAACACTCCCCCTGAATTGTATTTTGGATATAACTCCAAGGCAGCTCCTCAGCATGCAGAACCTATCTCTTGGCAAGGGTTTAGTCATTATATCAGCAAGCTGCTCATTAGTTCCACAAAACTTCAAGTCAATGGTCCCAGCAGCAATCACTTCCCTAACAAACTGATAATTGATGGCTATATGTTTAGTCAGCTTATGATCAACCGGATTCTTTGCAATTGCAATTGCAGATTTGTTGTCACAGTATGTCACAGTAGGTTTAACTTGAGGAAAGCCAATATCCTCCAGAATTCTTCTCATCCAGATTACCTGAGTGGATGCCTTAGCAGCAGCCACGTACTCTGCTTCAGTGGATGAAAGAGCAACACTCTTTTGTTTTCTTGAACCCCATGCACACATTCCTGTTCCCAGACCAAACACCATACCAGTTGTACTTCTCAAATCATCCAGAGACCTTCCCCAATCACTATCACAATATCCTTCCAGATTCAAACCCCTTTTTGCTTCATACAAAATTCCATAGTCTAGAGTTCCCTGAAGATATCTCAGAATTCTTTTGGCAGCACCAAAGTGCACTTGAGTAGGTTCTTGCATAAACCTAGATAGAAAGCTTACTGAGAACATTATATCTGGCCTGGTATTTGTTAAGTAAAGTAGACTGCCCATTAGACTTCTGTACATACTAGCATTTGCCTTCCCAGACTCATCCTCCTTCTTCAACTTCTCAGTCACAACAAGTGGAACAACTACTGGGTTGCATCCCAGCATATTATACTTCTTCAACACAGATTTTGTATAGGCCTCCTGCGAAATAAAGATTCCTTTCTCAGACTGCTCCACCTCAATTCCCAAGAAAAATTTCAACAATCCTAAGTCAGACATTTCATAAGAACTCATCAAACTTCTCTTAAGTTCCTGAATTAGATGCTCATTATTGCCAGTTATAAGAAGATCATCTACATAAATGCAAACAATCAGAACAGACTCACCCCTCTTTAAACTGTACAAAGTCCCTTCACTCTTGCTTCTGTTTAAGCCTCTGAGTTGGAAAAATTTGTCAATTTCTGAGTACCATGCTCTTGGAGATTGCTTTAGGCCATACAATGCCTTCTTTAACTTGTACACTTTGTCTTCTTCCCCTTCTTTTAGAAACCCTTCCGGTTGAGCAATATAGATTTCCTCTTCAAGAATTCCATTGAGGAAAGCTGATTTTACATCAAGTTGATGGATTTTCCATTGCAATTGAGCAGCAACAGATATCAGAAGTCTCACAGTTTCTAACCTTGCCACAGGAGCAAAGGTCTCATGAAAATCAATCCCTGGCTGCTGTGTAAATCCCTTAGCAACCAAGCGAGCCTTGTACTTGTGTATGGTGCCATCAGGATTCAGTTTTACCTTATACACCCATTTGACTCCAACAATTTCTCTATTCTGTGGCCTACAAACCAGCTCCCATGTGTTGTTCTTCTCGATCATGTGGATTTCTTCTTGCATTGCTTTCCACCAAACAGGATCAGCTCTAGCTTCATAAAAATTTTCAGGTTCCTTGACTGCCAAATTACAAGTTTCATAGATGTCTTGTAAATTCCTCATTCTAGGAGGTGGTGACTCCTCTTCCTCTTCAATTTCTCCATCTTCATTTTGCTGGAGAAAAACTTCATGTGGAAACTTTGTGTCATCTTCAGTTGAAACTTCATGTGGAAACTCCGTGTCATCTTCAGTTGGAACTAGTTCAAGGACAAACTCTTCTCCAATTGTAGTATCCAGATCAGTCTTACTGGGTTGATTAGCAACATCATCCCATTTCCAGGCATCATTTTCATTAAACACTACATCTCTACTAACTAATAGCTTCTTGTTCTCAACATCATATATTCTGTAAGCTTTTGAGGATGAGCTATATCCAACAAAAATGCATTTTCTACTCCTCATATCTAACTTTGTTCTTTTCTCAGTTGGAATGTGTATATAACAAACACTCCCAAAAACCTTAAGATGATCCACAGTAGGTTTAATTCCACACCAAGCTTCCATAGGAGTCTTGTCATAATTAGCCTTTGTAGGACACAAATTCAGAGTATACACTGCTGTACTAACTGCCTCTGCCCAGAAGATATTAGGTAGGTTCTTTTCTGCTAACATGGATCTTGCCATTTCCATGATGGTTCTATTTTTTCTTTCGGCCACCCCATTCTGCTGTGGGCTATACCCTGCTGTCAATTGTTTCCATATCCCTTCATTCTCACAAAACTGCTCAAACTCAGCTGATGTATATTCTCCCCCCTATCACTTCGAATTCTTTTAATTTTCTCACCACTTTGTTTTTCAACCAAGGTCTTGAACAACTTGAACACAGCAAAAGTCTGAGATTTTTCTTTCAAAAAATATACCCAAATCATCCTTGAGTAATCATCTATGAAGGTAAGAAAGTATTTACCTTGGTTGAAGGATTCAGTTTTCATAGGACCACAAAGGTCTGTGTGAACTAGTTCCAGCACCTTTTTTGCTCTCCAAGTGGCCTGTTTTGGAAAAGAATTTCTATGCCGTTTTCCAAGAATGCAGTTCTCACAAAACTCAATATTATCCACCTTCGTGGGCAATCCAATAACCATCTCCCTTTGCTGAAGTAACTTCATACCACTTGAATTTAAATGCCCAAGTCTTCTATGCCACAGATTGTTATTTCCCTCTACACGTGCTTGGAATGCCACATCTTCTCCACCCTGAAAGTCAATATGAAAGTTTCTACGACCCTTCATCTTAACCACCATAACATCCTTCCCTTCACTATCAAAAATTTTACATTCATCATTCTCAAAAATCAATCTATATCCTCTTTCCATCATTTGACCCACACTAAGCAGATTTTGACTCAATGCATGTACAAATAGAACATCACATATGGTTTTTACACCAGATGAAGAATTGATTTTCACCTTCCCCTTCCCAGTTGCTTCAACAATTGTTCCATTTCCCAGAGTAATCTTACTAGTAAATGTAGTATCAACAAAATCAAACAAGGCTTCATTTCCTGTCATGTGATTACTACATCCACTATCCAATACCCAAACATCAGATGTGATTTTCAACTTTCCCTGAGCAGTATAGAACAAATTTTCTTCAGGGAACTCACTATGTTCGACAAAATTTGCAGTATGAGCTTGCTTCAGTCTACAATTTCTTTGAATGTGCCCAAATTTTTTACAATTGTGACACTGGGGTTTTCCTTTGTACCAACAATCATTTGCAAGATGACCAATTCTCTTACAGATTTCACATTGTGGAGTTTTCGAACTTGATTCAGAATTCATACCTTTCTGAGAACTTCCCCAGGTTGACTGCTTGCCCTTACTGGTGTCTTCTCTAACAGATACCTTTGCCTGGAAGGCTGTCTCCAGAGACTGATTCTGTTCTCCCTCCGTAATCTTCTGTGTTCATGTGCTTCGAGTGAGCCCACCAATTCTTCTGGTTTCAAAGTAGTCAGATCTTTCGATTCTTCAATTGCAGCAACCACCACATCGTAGCGCTCTGGAAGGCTAATTAACATCTTTTGAACTATTCTCTGGTCTGAGATATCTTCACCCAGGGTCCTCATTTGATTCACAAGACTTATAAGCTTATCATAAAAATCTTTGACAACTTCAGTCTCCTTCATTCGTAGGTTCTCGAACTCCCTTCTCAGATTCTGTAGCTTAATGATTACTGTTTTTCCATCACCTTCAAACTCCTTAGCGATGATATCCCAGGCTTCCTTGGCAAAAGTAGCTCGAATGATGCGAGGAAAGATACTTAAACCAACTCCATTCTGCAATCGAGACAAGGCCTTCGCATTTGTCAAACGATTACTCTCCAGTTCCTTCAGCTCAGAATCCTTCAAACCACTTTCAGATTCAGGTTCCTTGTACCCAGTAATAACCATATTCCAGAGACCCTCTGACATGAGAAATGTTCTCATCTTCACTTTCCAAGTCGGATAGTCACTTCCGTCGAACACAGGAAGAAACGATAAATTCCTCTCATTAGAAGATGCCATTGTAGAGCACTCTGTCTCAATTAACTTCAAGAACCAGGTCCTGCCTGCTCCGATACCACTGATACAACCTGTATACACAAATCACTTAGAGATGCAACACAGGATTCACATCAACCAGTACCCAGTATCTCTAGGTTTTCATTCAAGACAAAATATGCTCTGACGGCACTCTTTCTCACAACCAGTACTTAACAAAAGAAAGATTACAACCCTAAAAACAAAACACAAATAACATGAAAAGACATATCAGTCCTTAATCAAGAAAAGACAAAACAGGACATATAAATAAAAGACATAAGACAAAACCCCAAAATACAATTTATCCAACAGGAAAATGTGTCTTGGAATGAAGTATATTTCATTCAACTACACTTAATGATATTTAATATCATTATTTTCCAACAAGCTGGAATATAATGTGAATCTTGTCAACTTTCTTTTTCATACAACAGAAGTGGCTGATATTATAAAAATTCTCCTTTCTCATCGTTGGCATATCACACGGCAAATGAGATCTGACACTACTAACCGTTCATTTTCAGTCTTGAGGAAATATTGGGATAAGATTTGGAGATTGCAGGTCCCACACAAGGTGCAAAAACAGTCTTCCTACTCGAATTGGTCTACAAAGGCGTGGTATAACTGTGCCTTGCTTATGTGTTGTTTATGAAGTTGCCGAGGAATCTGTCCAACATATATTGGTTGATTGTTGTATGGCCAGGAGGTGCTTGCAAATTCATTATTGGGTGGGAGGTTCAGCTGCACTGTGGAGGGGGTGGTTCTTTCTTTGACTTATTTCTGTGTTATGTGCATAAATCCCACATCGTCCAGATGTGGGAGTGAAGTGCAGAATATAAGGGGGAGGTATGGGCCTCCCCTTGCAACCAAGGTTTCTCGGGGCATCGAGCTTAGGGCTCCCCGGGGGCCTTGGTACAGTCGGCCCATGCGTGGGATGTCGATTGGGCTTTGGGCGTGAGGAAGGGCAAATGGGCTTTGGGCTCCCTTACCTTGCAACCAAGGTTTTCACAAGGGATTGGGCAGCCCATGCGTGGGTAGGAACGGGCCCCTTGCCTGCGTGAAGGCCTTGGCCACAGCCGGCCCATTAGGTGGGTGTCGGTTGGGCTTTGGTTGTAAGGAGATCCTTATCATTTGGTATCGGAGCCACCCAGCTGGGCGGCTGTGGGTTATGCATTGTGCTCCTCTGTCCCGGTATGGGCCGGGCGGGGCTGCGTTCACGGAAGGGGCGACCTGTCTTAGGGACAGCGTGGGCCAACGTGGGCGTTGGCCTTGTAAGAGCGGGGGTATGTTACGTGCATAAATCCCACATCGTCCAGATGTGGGAGTGAAGTGCAGAATATAAGGGGGAGGTATGGGCCTCCCCTTGCAACCAAGGTTTCTCGGGGCATCGAGCTTAGGGCTCCCCGGGGGCCTTGGTACAGTCGGCCCATGCGTGGGATGTCGATTGGGCTTTGGGCGTGAGGAAGGGCAAATGGGCTTTGGGCTCCCTTCCCTTGCAACCAAGGTTTTCACAAGGGATTGGGCAGCCCATGCGTGGGTAGGAACGGGCCCCTTGCCTGCGTGAAGGCCTTGGCCACAGCCGGCCCATTAGGTGGGTGTCGGTTGGGCTTTGGTTGTAAGGAGATCCTTATCATTCTGCTTGTTTGTGAAGATTTTAATTCAAAAGAGCTGGGTTTACTGTCTCTTATTTGCTGGAGCCTATGGTTACGTACAACAGAAACAATACCTTATGGGAAGAGCTTTTCAGTATAGAGTCTAGTGACTCAGGCTGAAAATATTCTACAAGACTTTGAGCAACAATCTTTAAGACCTGTCCCGCAAGTGGGTGTCATTCCACATTCTTGGCAACTAAATAATTCGGGAAAGACTAATTAAGCTCAACTGTGATGCAGCAATCGAGAGTGAATAATGCAGGATTTGGGGTGGTACTACGAGATTCATACGGTGATATCCTTGGTTCTGGTTTCTTTGGCAGGTGTGCTGGGTAAGGAACTTTCCATGCAGAAGCGAGGCCCATTTTCTATGGTCTTGAATTTGCTCTTTCTATTGAAATTTTTTTCTATTACTGTGGAGAGTGATTCATTACAGGTCATCTCAGAACTTAACGCACATGATCGCTCCCCATACCTCGTGGCAATGCTATTAGGCATGTGAGGAGGTCGGCCAATATATATGGTGGCTCATGAATAAGTCAAACTTGGAAAATTCTCTTCTAAGGATGGTTTGTTTATTGAGGAATGTCCTATCTCTCTCCTACATTATGTAAATGTAGACAAAGCTTATTGTTAATGAAGTTATTTTCCTTCTCAAATTTTTTTTAGGGATTTAGGGTTTAGGTTTTGTTTCGTGCTCACATGTATACTCCCAAACCACAGTTTTTGAATGCTAAGGTCAACAGAATTATTGTGGACAAATGAATGGAACCTTCCAAATGGGCCTGGTGTTCTACTTTCCATTTGGAACACTATTTATTTTCTTCCTTTTCCATTGAAGGATAAGGTATCTTGTTCATCAAGTCAGGTTGGGATAAGTTTTGATCAAGGAGATCTCTTGTGGTTTAGGGGACACATACCTCGGGTGCCTTTTGTTATGATTGTCTAATCAGTTTTAATGTCAGTTGGTCACAGATTCAATGGTTTAAAAACAAACTTAAACGTCCGTAAGTTTGCTAAAAGAAAGACGTCCTTACTAGAGATAGACTCTATGCATATATATAAATATTTATCTATTTATAAAATTCTTATAACTAATTTAAAAAGAAAGTCAATTAGAGCTAATTATACAAAGGCCAATTGTCAACTTTAGTTATAGGGATCGGGGCAGACGACAAAATCACACAACCACAATCATCACCAAAACCAAACAATATTGTACAATCATCTAATACAAGACAAAAAAAATAGAAATTTCTCTCAACAAATGTATTATTAATCAATGAAAAAAAGTATCAATATGATCAATACAACCTCTATGAGCTCTATGAGATTCATACCGATCCATGGCAGAAACAAACATATACATACATATATATATATATATATATATATATATATTGCCTTATTGAAAAAAATTGAAATGGACTCGATGTGTGTATAACACAAGCGAAGGAACACAGTAAACCAATTTGCACCAAATTATATGACTCAAAACATACACATATATATTATATCTATGACAAATCTATAACCTTACACCCGCTTAGTGACAACAAAGAAGGTGGCGATAAAAGCAAGGAAGGCAGTGATGATCATCGAAGGAGAGACGTGGGCGCCCAGACTATGGGTCGGAGCGGGTGCAGGCGCCATGTGATCGTGTCCCTCATGAGCAGCGGCAACCACGGCCAACATGACCAGCCACACACCCAAAACAAAAGTCTTGATAGAACAAGTCATCTTTGATATCTGATTAATCGATTACCTTGGTGTCTTGAATAGTTCTATATATGTGTGTGTATATATATATCCATGAATGGGAATGCAAGGCCGGCCCTTGTAGAAAATTAGGAATGCGGTGTACATGTACTGGAATTTCGGAAATTGTACTACACTACCATGTGTCCTTGTTGCATTGACCATTAAAACGAGTTGACTTTTCATTGGAGATTATTATGGTCGTGCTAGGCACTCAAGACTGTAAGGAAGACAAGTCAAGAGACTACTTACAAGGGAGATTAATTGTAAACACCGCGATTGGGATTAAAATATAAAACACCGTCAATAAATAAGCCCACTAGAGGTCCTTGGGCCTTACTTTCTCTCCCTCCTCCAAAGTTGATGTAAATGGTAGGCCCATTGATGTCAACAATTATGGACCGTTCATTTGGGCCGATTTAAGAGTCCAACAAAAACTGGATTCAATTTCAACAGAAGTGATAAGGAATTAAGGATCTCAGTCATCACAATAGTGAATGCGTCATTCTCTGATTCAATCACCAGGTTTTTTTGAGCCCCCTTCACTTACATAAATCAATGAACAAAATCCACTATTAGGATCCCTGGGATTCCAATAACATTTTTGCAATTCAATCCCACCTTGCGAAAATCCTGGGCCTTTAGTAAGTTGTTAGTCCCGCTATACCTCAGGCTTGGACCAAACATGCAGCTCAAACTAAAATGTACTCAAACAAACATTTATTTGCCCTTTCAAAAGGTTTTGCAAACAAACATTGATTGGGTTTTTCTACAACTTTGATTACAAATTGCTCATCTTCAAACCTCCTCTTATACACTGGTTCTTCATCTGTTGTGATAATTGTCACCTCATAGATTACCAATTTCAATGAACAGCTCGTTATCCAGGCATGTAGGGGTACACCCTTGAATCGCAGCCAAGAGTATCTCTGCTTATCTATTTCATTTGTGTTCCAAGGTCTAACCAACCTGAACCACTCTCCTAGCCAATATCCATCTTCCAATACACCCATTATTGGAATCAACACAAAAGCACCATCACTGATGGAACCTTCGGGTATCCTAAGATAACGTTCTACAAGTAAACTTTCCATGGTGCAGTATGTAGCCATTAAACAAAATGGTTTACTAATGAGAGTATAATATTTAATACGGAGTCAAAAATCGGTGCATACAGCATTGTAGAGAGAGTGACAAACAAGTAACAAAGCAAAAGACTATCCATACTACAAACCCGATCTGAAATACTGAAGTATGAACTCTCCACATATCCAAATAGAAAATGGAGTAATCAATATATCAAATGTATTATATCTCTAAGTAGAGATGTGCAGATTTCAGGGAGGGGGGGAATGGGATTCATTAGATCGTAGAGTTAAATGAAAAATATATAACAAAAACATCAAAATACACATCAAATTAATGGAAGTACAAAATCAATATAGGATGGTCACGCGGCTTCATCACATACCATATTCCTCATGCCATTGCCAACTCAGTATTTGACATGTCCTTGACTTTTCTCAAACCTGGTAAGACAAGGAAACTGTTATATCCCCCCAACTTCAACTTCTGTATCATAACAAATCTGTACCACCACAGATTATTTCAGCCAGAACACAAAAAATGATAAATCTATGGATTTTTTATTAGAATTACAAACGAGCTTCGGTCTCATTGAAAGCAAGCACATGTTTACATCATTTTAACTTTTATGCTCATATGTTAATGTCTAGCCAATGAAAACCAAAAATATTACCTCTCTTCTTAAGCTTGTTACGGAAGCTTCTCTTTCTGCTAAATGCCGTTTCCTGCAGCCATAGGAAAACATATTAGCCTTTTTTCTGCAAGATGCATATAACACGAAACTAATATAGACATTGCTATAGATTATAAATTTATAATATCTCACTCTACTAATGACAAGTGATCCTAGTCAGCCATTGGAGCCCTAAGCTAAGCTGAAGTTATGTATTTGTGATAATTATTTACGATTTGCTTTAGCAGGTTGTTTATAATGGATTGATCACGTTGAACTGCATTCAATAAACCAACATGCAACTCAGATATAGTACATATAGAACCAGAAATCTGCAAGTTTCGAGAATTACCACTGGCTGACCCAGTTCCCACGCTTGACGAATTGCATCAACAAGTTCCCGGTTGGCTTCAGTGTACATGCTAGTAACAAGTCCATATTGCCCAGCTCGAGCTGTGCGACCAACCCTATGCAAAAAATCTACAGCGCAAGTGGCAAAGTCCGCCTGCAAGAAACCAAAAATTCTAGATTAACTTCATTAAATTAAGTCCCAGGACATGAATTTGAAAGAATATAAGGAAGACAGACAGAAAGATATGAGCAGCAATAATACCAAAAGTCGAAAAATTAACAATGAAGATGGCCTACAGGCAACTTGGTTCCGTGCCATGCTTAAAATCCTCACTCAGTCCAAGTAACAGGGATGACTGATGAAATATGAATTACGCAAACATTCTACTTCACTCAGGAAGTACTGGTCTAACTGGCAGTTAATTGATAGCATTTGCTTTAGAAAGATCTTTACGCCAAACCTAACAGTTTCCAATAGAGTGCTGCTACAAACAGATGTAGCCACAGCTTTAGCTACTAGAAGTATAGAACCATGATAATTCTTAATGGTGGTTATGCTCAGAGGCTGTCATGGAAACAACTAAATTTGGCTTAGTCGCAATTGGATATCAAAAGAAAAATGACAACCTTCAGCATTGGTTGACACTTGATTGTTGAAAGTTGATGTGGCCAAGTGCTGGCCAGTGGATAAAAGAGCTGAGCAGGGAACAGCAGGTGAAAATTTTAAAGGAAGTGTATGTAAAAAAATCCGGGTACCTAGGGCATAAGGAGTGCATTGGCCTTGAGGAAAAATCAGGACAGCACATGGAGGCATTTCCACTGGCTGCTTTAGAAGAGAAATAACAAATAGCTGATCGGCAAATTACAAATCAATTTTGGAGTGAAAATATACGGAAAAAACAATAGAAGAAACTTGTTTATTTATGGCAACGTATTGCAGTGCATGAGGACCGCAAAGTGGCGGACAGTGGATGATACCTTAATATCTTACCATACCATTAATAAGCCGTGTCATATTTTATAACAGCTATGCCAAGGGTTAATTTGCTCTTCACAATAATTCAACAGACATAGACAAGTGCATAGCTGATAATGTCAAAGAGAAGAACCTGAATGACATGTGCTACATTAGGAATGTCGATGCCACGCGCAGCAGCATCAGTGCATACAAGCACTCCACCTTTCTCTTGAAAATCAACTAATGCCTTTGCACGCTCCTCAAGAGAGTTGTCCTTGTGGTAACGATAACATTTAATCCCAGAACTCTGCAATATTTTAGCCACTGCTTCAACAGCCTCAACAGTGTTTGCAAACACCATAGTGCAGCGTGCATCAGCACCGTGATAATGCCCTTCAGATGCGTATCTTTGATTCACAGCCTCCATGAGTGCATCGACCTGTGTATCAAATGTAACTTCAACCCACCTTTCTTTCAATCTGAGGGGAAAAGAACCAAATATTACAAAAACAAATATTCATCATGTGGAAAGGGGTAAAATGTAGCAAATTGCATTATATCACTCTGATAGAAGGCTTGGTATAGCTAACTGAATATCCATTAAGCTAGCAATTCAAGTCATGTCAGCCACTTTCACTAATAAATAATAATTTAGTCCTCCCGTTTCAAGTTCAAGGTCATAAAACAAAGAAAGCGGGGACTTCCACCTCTGATAGCATCAAACAAATATATGGTTTTAATCAGAGAGTAAGTTCCAACCAACACCCTGGCAGATCAGTTAAAGAAAACAAAAGAGTCTTCATATTCCAATTCAAGAGTACTGCATCAGCGTAATCCAACATAAGAAATCATTCAATGTTTCCTTATATGATTCACTGATATTAGAATTTGGTAAAAAAAGGCTTTACTTGAATGATTCAGCACTACCTGTACTACAAATCTAAAAGATTTTGCAATTAATACCCAACCAAGGATGAACACCATTACAACGAAGGCATCATAGGTGACCCTACCACCACAGTGAGATCCTTCAGGACTAGATGTCTTTTCTCTTCTTCTTTTTTCTTTTGTTTTTGTTTTTTTTTTTTTTGGCTTCTAACATCATTGTTAAATGCAAACAGAGTCTAGAAAGGAAAGAAGCTATTATCATCACTCGCCTGTTAAGGTTCAAAATCTATTATTTTGCACATAATGACAACTGTAGTTTCATGCATATATCATTGCAACAGCAAAATGGCATAAGCATGTATTTGTGCATGGTGATCAACTTTTAACAGGAGGACTACTGGAGGAGACCAGAAAATTGAATTTTTGGGTCATAGAACTAGGAATACAATTACAATTTGGATGACCAATATCCATGCACAAAGGGTCCTTAACTGGACCATTTTTAACATGCTGAAAGAGATTAACATGGCAGAATTGTAAGTGATAATGTTTAAGAAAGATGATGTGGAACCTAGGATTGTGACGATGAACAAAGTTTCCATTGACCCATTTTGCATCTGGAAACATCCTTTTCAGTACTGCTCCAGCAGTTTTCTTACCATTCACCGGAAGAGTGGCTGCAACAAAAATGTACTGCTTACTGCGTTCATAATGTTTTCTTACTCTCTTCCAGTCCATTTTCTTGATGGAACTGGTTTCCATTTCCTCTGTCTTGATGGAACTGGTTTCCGTTTCCTCTGCCAAGCTCTCAACTTCAGAATCACTTTCAGAATGTTCCTCTTTCATATCATTTTGAATCTCTTCCTTATCTTCCGACTCAAACTGCGACAGAGACTCAGAATCTGATTCCACTGGGCTCGCGAGAGCAGCTATATTCATTTGAGACATTTTTTTTTCACTGTGACGGAGAAAATTTATGAGGCGGATGACTTTATTCTGAAAACCCCCACATAGAAGCATGTCTGCTTCATCAAACACCTGCAAATCATAATAACTAACATCTTAACAACAAATTTATAATCTCACATGTAACAAGTGTTATTAAAAAGACATATACGCAGACAATGGAGCAAAACATCATGTAGCGAAAAGTACCACATATTTAACACCACGCATAAAATGCAGAAAATGCCGTTTGTTAGGCTCAATATTATTCAGAAGAGCTGCCGGTGTTGAGACAATGACATCTGGTTCTTGGACAGGCCATCCCTGCATTTTAAGTTCCTTAATTCATTAGAAGAATATTTTAACATGTATAAGAGCAGAAAGATAACAATATATCTCAATAATGCATAAGAAACAAATAAAATCATAAATCCCAAATGTGCAAATTTGTTGCATCCGAAACAAGAACATTGCTACCTGTCGACCACAGACAGCTGCAGCTCTGAGAAGTGGTTCACCGTTATCTCCACAAAGACCATTAGCCATGCGAACCACCTGCTCGCACAGCAATACATTGGGGCAAAGAACCAGAGAAAGCTTATGGGGAGGAGCATATTCTTGACCATTGGTTGTGTTCCCAGTACCATCCGGCTCAGTGCAGATCCTATCAAATAGAGGGACCAGGTAACCATGTGTCTTACCACTGCCAGTCTCAGCAGCAATTATGACGTCCTTTCCGGAAAGTATTAATGGTACACAAGCAGCCTAAAATGCAAAAGAAGATAACTTATTGACCAGTATAAGAACATCAAAAGGGGGTGCAAACTCCAAAACCAATGAGAAATGTTAAAATAAGGGAAATAAACTTATCACGTCATAAGGTCATACTAAAACTGAGCGAAATGAAGGCAAGCGAAATGCAACCTCAAAAATTAACACATAATCATAAACAAAAACTACACACAGTTGCATATAGCAAGACGGCATCCTGTGAACAACCAACTAACTTAGTCTATATTAACATTTTGCTATAACACCCCAACTGGTACGAGGCTAGGAGCTAGTGAATTGTAAAGAGAAAAAAAAACAATTATGTTAAAATTAAATAAAGGAAAATTTAAGAGTAAATAGGATTATGTTCAAAATAATAGCAGCAAATAACTGATTAAATGAACAAACCTTAATCTAATTTCCGATTGATTATCTTTCTTTTCCATATTGTGTTTTTCTACATCTGTCTGCCCTTAACAGAACCAAAGCCACCCAAAACATAAATAGTCACATAGGTCTACAAAAGCAAGGGTTTTCCCCAAAATACATACATATAATTTTCCATGTAAGTACAGTAAGCAGAAGGGATAAGGTAAGAGGCACCTGAACCAAAGATGGCCTCTCGAAACCGGCATTAGACATGGCACCAGAGATTCGGTCCGACAAACCAAGCGACGTCCACGAGACGCTTTCATCTGCGTAGAACGTGTCGCTTCCTCTTTTATCAGCAGCAGGCGCTACAGAGGCGGAAGCGAATCGCCTAGTTCGTGACCCTCGGGACCCATTAAACCAGAATGAGTAGATAATAGAAGGAGAGGATGATGTAGAACTAGTGAGAGACAAATATGAACGTCCCAAGTGGGGGAGTAGTTTCGGCGGAGATGACAGCTTGTAGAAATGGAGGATCGAAGCGGAGCGATTAAGAATCATCGGGTTTTATGAAGATTAAAATTCAGGACAGAGTTTGATTTCAAAATTGGTTCTTGGAAGAGAAAATGGGGTTCAGGGTTTAACCATAAACCCTTGTTGTGTGGATGATAGTAAGCGGATTAAACAGTCCGGGACAATACGTTCGGGGTTCTTAATTTCTTATCCGAGTTGGATCCGGGTTGGGCACAGAAGTAAGATCGGCGGCACAATAGGGAAAAAGTGAATTTTGATGAGTCACGAAATAAAATGATGCTACAACAATCACATTTTATTAGTCACTTTTTCTTGGATCAAGAATGGGGGAAAAGACTTTGGTTGACCCTCTATGTTGGCTTGTTTGTTGAGTCCCACATCAAATATAATTACATCTACACTAAAATCAATATTAGATCACACCTCTATTACACGTAAAAAATAAAGTCAATAAATTTATACTATTATATCAATATATTTTGTTGATACAATCAAATCAACAGAACACATGCAAATGAGCCATTGGTTGAGTGGCAATGACTTTGCATGTCCCTGACTGAGGTCATGGGTTCTAGTCTCACCTCCTCCGAATATTTATAAGGAGGTGTGTGGGTTTAGTCTGCCCCTGCGTGGGCTTGATTTGTGCCTCCTGCGTGGGGCCTGTTGACACCTGTACTTTCATAGGCTTGATCTGGTGGTGTGTCGTATGTTGTATTTGTACTCAAAAAAAAAAAAAAAATCAACAGAACACATATCCGAATATATTTTGTAGTCCTCAATAAAAAAAAATGATCATTGCAATTGCTTTTACTAGGATATCTAACATATATTAAAAGAGTCATTTTACAGTTTTGCATAATTACAATACAATACTAATGTAGCAACCAGATTCCAAATAAAATAAAATCAGGAAAAAGACAAAAAGTAAGGTTTTAGTCTTATTAGGGTTTTGAATAGAAAGGGAGGAGGTAAAGATAAAAATCAAAGAAATTGCCGCACAAAGAAAGGCAAAAAGGGAAAAAAAATAAAAAGTAAGAAAATAAAAAGAGAATTAAAAGAAAAGAGAAAAAACGCGTGTTAGGGATATAAAAAGGAGAAACAGTAGGGTTTTAGCGGGATTGTTTGGAGTTTTTTTCCAATATAACACTGGGATAAAATTATTTCTCAATATAACACTAAACGCCATTCAAAATTGCGTGTTCTTTACAATTTTTATACGATCACGCCATCCATTCATAGGGATGGTAACGGGACGGGACGGGGCGGGGGCGGGTATGCCATCCCCATCCCCATCCTCGAACCCCATCCCCGCCCCTTGAGATTCGGGAGATCCCCGTCCCCGACCCAGTCTGGGATGGGGATACCCGACCCCGACCCGATGGGGAGAATTCAATTTTTTTATATTTAAACTAGTATTTAGAGAATTAGAGTGTCGAGATTATAAAACTAGTATGTTTGAATATTTAATTTGTCATAAACTTTAAAAAAAATTATACTAATATATACATCGTAGTATAAAGTACTTAACTATTTATACTATATAATGTATAGTGTTTACTTAAGGCTTTTGACTATATAGGGTTTAGAATTTAGGGTTTACGTATATGATTATAATGATCCAAATTACAAAAAAAAAATATTTTGGTTTTGTTATTTAGTTAGGCTTAGGGTTTAGGAAGTAGGGTTTAGGGTTTATATGATTATAAATTTATAATGATCAAATGTTTTAATAAAAAATATATTTGACTTATTGAGTATTTGAGTTAATGATCAAATGTTTTAATAAAAGATATATTTGAGTTATTGAGTATTTGAGTTAATGATCAAATGTTTTAACAAAAAATTTATAATTTATAATTATATATAATATGGACTAGGAGAGCATATCTTATTTTTCATTATGAAAAATATAAGAATATAAGTATACTAAATACAAATTAATATTCCTATATATATGTACAATATATTATATATGATATATCTATGTAAATATATATTTATTTATTAAAGTATTAAGTTCGGGTCGGGTTCGGGGTCGGATATGGCATTACCATACCCTACCCATCCCCACAATAATTGTTTCGAGTGGCACCCGATCCGTACCCGAAATTTTGGGTCCCCAACCAGAAATTTTGGGTCCCCAACCAGAAATTTCGGGTCAAGTCCCCGTGGGTCGGATTGCCATCCCTATCCATTCACGCCATCGATGGTGACGTGAATAGTATCAAAATATCAGTCACGCCAACCTAGTTGGCGTGACCTTATATACATATATATATGTATAAATTAAATAATATTTAGTTTATTCTAATGCTACATTACGTGATACATTTAATGACTCTACTACTGCCATTACAAATAATTGGTTGAGAAATTACCACGACATTCTAGACGAGGCTGGTGAGGGACATCGATTTGAAGAGGTTATGGGCCTTGATGTTGAAGCTACGCCCCTGCATGGTGGTAGATATCCTGTAGGTCTATCACACCGACGTGGCCACATTCCCCGTGCAACTGACTTTACTATGCACCATCCCAATTGACGCATGATGTGGTTAGTCCATCAACTACTCCCGCCGCATGGAGTAGGCACAGGACTATATGATATTTGCCTTTGCTTGAATCATATAACAATTTATGTGTTTTTTTTTACTGTGTCCCTGATGATGGTTTGTTTATGTTGGATCAAACGATGACTATTTTATGTATTTTGTTGGCTATGGATTATTGAGTTAAATTTATGGCAAGTTGGTTTTAATTTTTTTATTTTGTTCATTCACGCCATCATAAAAAAATTGTAAAGACACGCCATTCTGAATGGCGTGTAGTGTTATATTGAGAAATAATTTTATTTCAGTGTTATATTCGAAAATATTAGTTCTGACAGTGTTATATTGGAATAAAACTCGATTGCTTGTTAGGAGGATTAGCCGCACAAAAGAGAGAAAAAAGGAGAGGAAAAGAGAAGAAAAAGAGAGAGAGCTAGGAGAGAAATCGGGAAAACCAGAGAGGAATCGAGAGGAATCAAAAACCAGGAAATAGGGAGTAGCTACCAGAGAGAAGAACAAAAGGAGAAGAGGGAGATATTGCTCAATCTGTTCATCCTCCTTTGCTAGTTCTGTTCTTGGAAGGTAATCTATACACACTTGTGTCATTCTTTGTTTCAATCTCTCTGATTCCATTTTTTTGGTGCTATTTCTATACTTCTCTGGTTCTATCTCTTTGGCTCTAACAGTCAAAGTCGAATTCAGTGCATGCATCTCCTAGGTCAATGGTCTCTTATGCTAGGTAGGCTTCTCTACTTCTCTGAGTTGAACGATATCAAACTCCGACCAAGGTTTGTGCTATGCTTTTCCTTGGCCTTGATATCATCACTGCTTCTTCCAAGTGGGTGTCTTCGCTTCTATCTTCTCTTCTATGCAAATCTTCCTCAAGAAGAGGCATGTGATAACGTAACCCTTCACTGGCTTTACATTCGTGATTTAGTTGTGGAATTATTTTTTTCAATTTTGTTGTTGTAGAATAAGATTGATTGTCATAGAGCTCTCTTCAATTTTGAGAAGTAGTCTATGAAATACTTTTTGGGTTGTGTCAGTGGTGAAGGGTTGTTCCTCTCCATAGGTAGGCCTTTATCTCAGTTTGAAGATTATGTCTATGTTTTGTAGACCATTCAATTCAGATTATATTATCTTTCCACTACTTTGTGTAGGGATCGAGTGAATGCCAACTCTCAGTGATGTAGCAAAAAATGATATATTTCCCTATTACAGATAATACAATTCATTTCCTGTAATTGTTGTTTTGTTTTTTTGAAGATAAATTGTTTTTATGGCTTCTTGTATTGGTATTATACTATGTGAATTTTGAATACTTATTTGTGCTATGTTGGTCTTCTTTCAAAGATTGTGTATCTTATTTTCTAGAAGTGTAGGACCCGCAGCAACCTAGGAAGATAAAAAATTCTCCAACAATGATCAAAGGAGAAGTATTTGAAGCCTATTATGCTTGGATTTGTTGCCACCAAGATGTTCAGCTTCTGTACCTTATTCTTTAGGGTAATTATTTCCCCTTCTTTGTTATGGCTTAAAGGAACCTTAATTTAAGAGTACTCTAACTACATCCTCATTCTAACATCACATCAAATATTTTAATATTTTCCAACATAACTATTAATAACTACCTTTAACTTTAACTTATTATTACAAATGCAACGAATTTTGGAGTAATATTAACAATGTCTTCAGTTTACATTAATTTCAAAATAAGATATATATGTCATCTAAATGAATATTTTTTTAAAATTATTTTTTTAAAAAATAACAACTATTCATTCAAGTTTACAATAAACATAAGAATTCACATGCTCCCTGCATGGATTGAGATGCGGGAGGGAAAGTTAGGTTTCGCGGGAGTGAGAAGAAAGAAGATTTGAGAATAAAATTCTAATTTTGAACTTTTGGGGATGGTGAAAATATCTCTAAGTTTGGAGGTTGGGAGCAGTTTTTTTCTATTTTACGGGTTATGTTGAGATATTGGTTGGAACATAAAATTTCAAAATGGATTCCCAAAATGACTTTTCCTCTAATTTGATGTACGCGTAGTTTGGAAGACGATTTAAAGATTTGAATAGAGCCATTGGAGAAAAAAATAACCGTTGATGAAAGCCATTGGTGACCCCCACAAATTTGATGTCTTTGGTTTTCTCTCTCCTCTGGAGGTATATTTGCATCCAAAAGCTTGAGGCATCAAATTGATGCCTCAATTTGATGTTTGCGTTGGAGACCTTAAAAAACATATTGAGGCATCAAATTGGCAATTAGCCAATTTGATGTCTCATTTGATGCTCCGGTTGGAGCTGCTCTAAACTAGCTTAGAGAATCTGCACCAATTTTTCTTAACAGATTTTATAAAATACAGACAATATGTCATTGTTTTCTATTTTACGCATTCCCTATCAATCATCATTACATCAGATTATCTATCATATCCCCTACTTCATTAAAATAATAATTTTCTCTCTTTCCATTAGTATTTTATTAAATTTTATAATAAGACAACAAGTAATAATTTTTATCAATAATTAAGTACATAGTGTTGGCCTGATAATAAAAATAATTAATGTGAATTCATTTATTGAAAAATAAAAAATTTCTCTCCACAAAATTCACACATGGCTAATCTCCTTATCTACAACTGCCCATAAAATTCACATGGCTACACTCCTCACTTAACGCTATCCACAAAATTCACATGGCTACACTCTTCACCTATCATTTCTCACAATATTTAGATGAGTACATTATACTCTCCACCTACAACTCTCCACAAACCAGTCTCCACCCACCAATTCCCAACTATCACTTCTATGGCAATAACAGAATATAGTGATCACCCACACTCTTCTTTGTCACAATATTCATTTTGTCAATACCAAATATCTGTCAATTAATTGTATTTGTTTACTATACTCATTTGCATCAATGAGACTCTTTATCAAGAAATTCATTTTTAATTGCATTTATTTACTATACTGATTTGCATCAATGAGACTCTTTATCAATTAATTGTAGTTGTTTACTATATTCATTTGCATTAATAATGATCTTACCTAATGAACAATATTCATCTTGTCAATATCAAATATCTCTCAATTAATTGTAGTTGTTTACCATATTCATTTGCATCAATGAGACTCTTTATCAAGAAATTCATTAGAGAAAGAGAGATGTAGTAGTGGAGAAAGAGAGATGTAGTATTGAACAAAAATTGAATTGCTAAGAGATTTTGAGCTTGTTTAATGGTCTAGAGCAGAATAAAGTTTCTTGGAAAACATCAATCATAATTACTGACCCCATTTATATTTGAGAGAAAGAGAGATGTAGCAGGAGGTAAAAGTACGCGAGACAGAAAGTGTAGGTAGAGATGGAATCGGGGACATTGAGGCATTAGGCAGAGAGAAGGTATCGAAAATCCGCGACTTAAATCCGGCACGTAACACTAGTTTGGTGGTGGGTTTTGAATAAAAGGCAATTTTCTGTGGTTGAAATCATGATCCCTTTTCTTTCTTCAATGATAGACTCCTCTGGTTCCTCTATTAACAAAGAGATTAAGTTTTAACACTCAACAACGAATAACCCTCAAACGAAGTAGTATCGGAGTAACTTCCATATGAGCAATCTATATTTTCAGTTGTTTTAGGTAGTATCGGAGTCTTGCAAGTAGAGGAGGCAATAACAGAATATAGTAATCACCCACATTCTTCTTTGTCACAATATTCATCTTGTTAATACCAAATATCTCTCAATTAATTGTATTTGTTTGCTATACTCATTTGCATCAACGAGACTCTTTATCAATAAATTCATTTTTAATTGTATGTGTTTACTATACTCATTTGAATCAATGAGACTTTTTATCAATTAATTGTAGTTGTTTACTATATTCATTTGCATCAATAATGATCTTACCTAATGAACAATATTCATTTTTTTAATATACTCATTTGCATCAATGAGACTCTTTATCAAGAAATTCATTTTTAATTGTATGTGTTTATTGACCGGACCTCTATTTTGAGGTCCTAATACTATCTAATTAGGAGGTTCTAGTGCTTATAGTAATTCATTTGTGTTTAAATAAAGTAATTTTACCCTTATACATGTTTCCCGTTGGTTCTGTAGGAAATCGGGCTTAAATGACTGAATTGGACACTTTTTGCTGTGAGGTGTCGGGACTTAGATTATGAAGATATTCTTGAAGACTACAAGCTCCAACGGTACACTAATCTATGGCCGAGATTGAATTGTTTTATGAATGGATTAGATTACAACAAGACTTGAAGGGTTAAGATGATCATTTAAAGGTGAATCCAATGGTTGTGCATAAGACAACATTCTTGCTTGCAATTTTTGACTTAAAAGAAGATCTTACTTGATTTTTGGAGTCAAAGATGGCTGCAAGTTGCTACACATTTAAAAGGAAATTGTTGGAGATACCAATGCCAAGATTTGGTGCAAGTTTGATCAAATGGTCAAAGATGACAAAATTGTTGGAGATACCAAGGTCAAGATTTGGTGCAAGTTTAATCAAATGGTCAAAGATGGCTGCAAGTGCACATGACAACTCAAATCTTGCAAAGCTAGACTTGGAAAATAATGCAAGTGCAACGGCTACATATTGCAAGGTTGAGATTTAATGAATTATTCATTGACTTCTCCAAGATGAAGCCACCATAGGAGTAGTGTAGATCTAGTTTCTCTCTCTAAGTTTTCTTTGTTGTTTTTGGTGCTTTCTCTTGATTTTGTATAGACTCTGATTTAGATGACAATAGATTGGATGTTTATTGCAACAATCATGAGTGGGTAGTTCTCTTCTCTAGTTTCTAATCCCGAATGGTGGATGCAAGGTTTCGATTACTCAAGGTATGCTCAAAGGGTCGTAGTTTCGATCCTTCTCTTTTAATTTCGTGATAGTTGTGTGATTGGATATATGAGAATGACATATCTGATTGTATTCTTGGATTGTCTAGTCTAGGGATTGCATCTAATGTGTTAGATTGAGAATTGTTAAACCCATTGCATGATTTCCTTAATTAATTGAGTTTTCCATTGCATAGCTATTAATTATGTGTATTGATGATGGGGTTTTGGGTTAATTTAGGAATGTGCATGGGAGAGTTATGGTTAATTGATCTTTGAGTGTGAAACTAGGGTGTTAGCCAAGCCGAGCCCCAAGGGGGAACATTAATCCATAATATTAGGTGCTTATCCCTTTGCGTTCATCGTAGATTAAGAGACCCGATGGCCTACATGTATGAATTGAAGTCTTATATCTCAATTCTCTTTGCATAAGCATGATTGATAGTATCACACAATGCATTGTGTATGGTTGTGTGTGTTTGCAATGATACCTTAAGTATGAGAACCGAGTAACCACCGGGACGGATTAGAGACTAGGTTTTTAATTAATTGTTTTAAATCCAATTTGTGCTTACTTTGATTACAAAATCGCTCATGCTACCGAGTCATTCGGCCCATTTCTTTTACTTGCTTTTATTTGATATTCATTGTGTTTATTAGTGTTAGCTAGTCATTTGCATATCATTCACTTCAAATTTGCATTGCTTCCTCGTGGATCGATACCGGACTCACCGGTTTATTACTTGACGATACCCTACACTTGGGGTAAGTACACACACACTTTGGTGTCGGTCAAGTTTTTGGCGCCGTTGCCGGGGAAGCGAGTGTCAAAGACGGAGCTGGGTGGCTTGTAGATGCTAGCTTTATGCTATTAAACGCCATCAAATAAGGAAGGAGCACGGTCACGCTTCAAGGGTAACTTCGTTCCTTCATTTTCCTTGCTTTCTAGAGTAGTTGATTTAGTATAGTTGCTGAAAAAAAAAAAAAAAAAATTTGTGAGGAGAACTTGGCGGATGGGGCTAACTTAGATTCCTGTGGGCGATGGATGCCACCTTGTTTGCTGCTTGGTAGTGATACGTTGTTTAAGAGAGCTTTGTGCATTTTTATTTTTATCACTACTTCCTACATCTTGGTGTGTTATTGTTCCTAAGGTTGATTGTTGCTCTATTCCTATCCTTGCTCTTGTTCTTGCTTAATATTGTTCTTGGTTGTTCATTAATTGAAAAAAAAAAAAATAAATAAAAAAAAAAAAAATCTTGTGTTACTTGACGTGGTTGATTGCTACTTTTGTGTGTTACTTGCTATTGTTCCTTGCCATCATGTCTCAACCTAGAGATAATGTTAGTGGGCATGGGTCTAATAGAGATGGGATAAGTGGTGATATAAATGTGAGTGATGTGGGGAGTGTACGTGGGGGTGATATGAATCTTGATGCATTGCGTCGTCTTTTGCAACATGTGAATATTGATGAGTTGATGAATCCAGTGCAAGGGCAAGATGTCCAAATTGGCAATGCCCAAAATTTGCAAAATGTTCAAGTTGAGCATGCTTTGCAAAATGCACCTCAACCACTTCAACAAGACAATGCGGCGCAATTTGCCCCACAAAATGTCCACCCACCTATGTATTATCAAATGCCACAAGTGCCACAATATGCTCCCTTCGGACAAAATTTACATGCACCTCCTCCTTTTGACTACATTCATGCACATGAGTACCAACCCTTTAGGCAAGCACAATCTTCACACCAATGTATAGCTCCACCATCTTACCAACCATGCACCCCACCCCAAGAGAGATCACTTGAGGATACGCTTCAAATATTCATGGAAGCTCAATTGGAGGTTAATCAAAGGAGATTTGAATTTCGTGAGCAAACCAATAGAGCCTTGGAAGATTTAAGAAGCCAATTGACAAAGATCACTCAAACATTAGAATTTCAATTCGAAACTTCAAGTGAGGGGTTGGATGTGCAAGAACAAGAACAACCCATCATTACCTCAGGGAGTGGGATAGTAATTGACAATATCATGACTCCTAAGGTAAGTGAGGATGAGAAATTAGTGGAAGAAGTGGGTGGTGAGGTGAAAAATGTTGTAGTTGGAGATAAATCATGTCGAGACAAGGACAATTATCAAGTTGAAAAGGTTGAGGAAAAGAGCGAAGAGAAGAGAAATGAAGAGAAAGAGGAGAACAAAGTGAGACCAAAAGGGAATGAGTTACACCTTGGGAGGGCAATTGAGTACATCCCTAAGCTTTATATTCACTCTCATGTTGAGGACAAATTAAAGTTGACACTTGCACATGATTCAATTGAGGTTGTACTAGCATTGGTTGAGAAAGGTAGTAAACTTTTGATTGAGGGAGATGCTATGAAAGGAGTTTTGAAATCCTTAACTATTTACGGTGTGGGATTTTTGTCCTCTCTTTTAGGAGCTTTAGAGCCTTCCCCACTCAAAGTTGAATCATACCAAGTGCATCCTCAAAAACCAAAAAAAATACCTTTACCAAGTGGATTTACAAAGTCCTCTAAATGCTACTTTGCACCGAAATTTTTTACAGAAATTAAAAAAGTATGGCGTCCCAAATCCCAATTACAATTTTTTCCATGTGAGTTTCGGGAAAAAGGGACCGAATCATGCGTGGTCCGTCATGTTCCTCAACATGGGAGTAGTGATTATGAGGATGTTCTTGGGATCTCAAGGATCCCAATTCTCCCATGTGTCATGGTTAGACTCCACCCTTGTACCATAGTATGGTTGTGATTAGTTTTGATTTGATTTCAATTTTGGTGTGTTTTTGTATGTTCACAATGCATCTCACAATTTGTTCTTGCCTTGTTTTTCATTCTTGACATTGGGGACAATGTCTCATTTAAGTTGGGGGGTGAGTGAATTGTGAATTCATTGTGAAACTTGCTTTATTTTGGTGTGCTTTTGTGAATATCAAAAATTTGAAAAATTTGAAAAAAAAATAAAAATAAAAATAAAAAGTCTTGTTGTGTCATGCTTGGATAGTGTGGTTGGTATTAACTTTTTCAGGATATGCTTCGTTTCTCATGATTCCGACCACTTTTGAAGAGTATGGTATGATTTCCTACCCTCTATCCTATTGTGTTGTGCTTTGTTGTTCATACATGCTAGATGGACTTTAGGAGGGGATGGGTAGACGCTTTTGAGATTCACTACCAATTTGAACGTTAATTTATTATTCTTGTTCAAACGTGCAAGTGTAGAGTAGGTTTCTTGGTTTCTTTTGTGAAGTTGATACATGCAATTGAGTGGGATAATTGTAATCAATCTTTCTTTGGATGATTGGGACCTAGTTTGATATAAAATTGTGTAGTTAAGCAGACATCTTGGCATTGAAGCATTTGTATGACTGCGTTTCTTGGATTCTTTTGTCTGAAAAATTACCTTTTTACCCTTCTCATTCTTTTGAACCATTCTTCATTGATATACATTGGGTTTTGGGTGATGCTCTTCATTGATATTCATTTGACATCCTATGAGCGTGTTCTTCAATAGCTTTGCAAATACTATATTTGATTACTGAGAAGTGTGATTTTTGTATTTGCCACTTGCTTATGAACTTAGGATTGAAGGATTCACTAGGTTGAGAGATTTGAGCTTAGCCTATTCATTTGTGAGTGATTATAAGCCCCAAATTTCTTTAAGCCTTTTGATTTCACTTACATGCCTTTTGTGAGCTATTTTCTATTTCCCATCTTTGGTTGCAAGGTTGAGTAGGAGCTTGAAAAATAAATCGGTAGTGATATTACCCCTCCTTATTATGAGAAAAAAAATTATGAGGGTTGTTGTATAAATGATGTTACATTCAAAAAAAAAAAAAAAAAAAAAGGGTATATGCAATAAAGTTAATCCTTTGTGTGTAAAGGATGAGAAGTGTTTGAATTTGTGGTACAATGGAAGGGGTGACAAAATGAGAATTTAGCTCACGTGTTTGAACTTAACCTTGCAACTTGTTACCTAGATTCAAATTCTTCCTACCTTGTCCCATGACCACATTACAACCCAGTTAACCTTTTGATGAATTTGATCCAAGGTAAGCAAGTGAGTTGGTGAATGCATTAGTTGCTCTTGTAGGTGATTTCTTTCTCAAAGCTATGCCCATCCAAAATTATCTTTCATAAACACATACATTTAATTCAATTGTGTAAGTCATTCACTTAGCACAATGATTTCATGTTTTTGTGTACATTTGGGATTGAGAATTTATGAACACCAAAAGGGTCCATAACAAGGTTTTGCTTGTGTGAATGTGTTGAGTTGTCTAGTTTGATTGCTAGTTTGATTGCACATATATTTTTCATAGTATAAAATGTTCTTGGTCATTTTTAAGGGGATTGAGATTGATTTTCCAAAGAGTTTGCATGTTTTCGACTAACGGGGGAATTGGGGGATTAGCTCTATTTCTTGCATGTGAGAACTTAAGAATAATTTATGGTGCTTTCAAAGTAATAGTGGATCCCTTGGTAAGTGTTTGTGGGTATCGCTCTGATAAGCCCTCACGAGACTACAACTCGTCCACTAGGGTGACCTAGGGGTTTAAAGGCTTGTTGCATGCGCTAAATGCAACCGTGATGCCTACGTCAGTGAGTTAGGATTTTATTTTTAGAAGTGTTTGCATTGCTAGGGACTAGCAACGTCTAAGTTGGGGGGTGTGACCGGACCTCTATTTTGAGGTCCTAATACTATCTAATTAGGAGGTTCTAGTGCTTATAGTAATTCATTTGTGTTTAAATAAAGTAATTTTACCCTTATACATGTTTCCCGTTGGTTCTGTAGGAAATCGGGCTTAAATGACTGAATTGGACACTTTTTGCTGTGAGGTGTCGGGACTTAGATTATGAAGATATTCTTGAAGACTACAAGCTCCAACGGTACACTAATCTATGGCCGAGATTGAATTGTTTTATGAATGGATTAGATTACAACAAGACTTGAAGGGTTAAGATGATCATTTAAAGGTGAATCCAATGGTTGTGCATAAGACAACATTCTTGCTTGCAATTTTTGACTTAAAAGAAGATCTTACTTGATTTTTGGAGTCAAAGATGGCTGCAAGTTGCTACACATTTAAAATGAAATTGTTGGAGATACCAATGCCAAGATTTGGTGCAAGTTTGATCAAATGGTCAAAGATGACAAAATTGTTGGAGATACCAAGGTCAAGATTTGGTGCAAGTTTAATCAAATGGTCAAAGATGGCTGCAAGTGCACATGACAACTCAAATCTTGCAAAGCTAGACTTGGAAAATAATGCAAGTGCAACGGCTACATATTGCAAGGTTGAGATTTAATGAATTATTCATTGACTTCTCCAAGATGAAGCCACCATAGGAGTAGTGTAGATCTAGTTTCTCTCTCTAAGTTTTCTTTGTTGTTTTTGGTGCTTTCTCTTGATTTTGTATAAACTCTGATTTAGATGACAATAGATTGGATGTTTATTGCAACAATCATGAGTGGGTAGTTCTCTTCTCTAGTTTCTAATCCCGAATGGTGGATGCAAGGTTTCGATTACTCAAGGTATGTTCAAAGGGTCGTAGTTTCGATCCTTCTCTTTTAATTTCGTGATAGTTGTGTGATTGGATATATGAGAATGACATATCTGATTGTATTCTTGGATTGTCTAGTCTAGGGATTGCATCTAATGTGTTAGATTGAGAATTGTTAAACCCATTGCATGATTTCCTTAATTAATTGAGTTTTCCATTGCATAGCTATTAATTATGTGTATTGATGATGGGGTTTTGGGTTAATTTAGGAATGTGCATGGGAGAGTTATGGTTAATTGATCTTTGAGTGTGAAACTAGGGTGTTAGCCAAGCCGAGCCCCAAGGGGGAACATTAATCCATAATATTAGGTGCTTATCCCTTTGCGTTCATCGTAGATTAAGAGACCCGATGGCCTACATGTATGAATTGAAGTCTTATATCTCAATTCTCTTTGCATATGCATGATTGATAGTATCACACAATGCATTGTGTATGGTTGTGTGTGTTTGCAATGATACCTTAAGTATGAGAACCGAGTAACCACCGGGACGGATTAGAGACTAGGTTTTTAATTAATTGTTTTAAATCCAATTTGTGCTTACTTTGATTACAAAATCGCTCATGCTACCGAGTCATTCGGCCCATTTCTTTTACTTGCTTTTATTTGATATTCATTGTGTTTATTAGTGTTAGCTAGTCATTTGCATATCATTCACTTCAAATTTGCATTGCTTCCTCGTGGATCGATACCGGACTCACCGGTTTATTACTTGACGATACCCTACACTTGGGGTAAGTACACACACACTTTGGTGTCGGTCATTTATTATACTCATTTGCATCAATAAGACTCTTTATCAATTAATTGTAGTTGTTTACTATATTCATTTGCATCAATAATGATCTTACCTAATGAATAATATTTATTTTTTTAATATACTCATTTGCATCAATGAGACTCTTTATCAAGAAATTCATTTTTAATCGTATGTGTTTACTATATTCATTTGCATCAATGAGACTCTTTATCAATTAATTGTAGTTGTTTACTATATTCATTTGCATCAATAATGATCTTATCTAATGATCAACATCAATGAGACTCTTTATCAGGAAATTCATTTTTAATCGTATGTGTTTACTATACTCATTTGCATCAATGAGACTCTTTATTAATTAATTGTAGTTGTTTACTATATTCATTTGCATCAATAATGATCTTATCTAATGAACAACATCAATGACACTTTTTATCAAGAAATTCATTTTTAATTATATTTGTTTACTATGACTCTTCGAGAAGACCGAGCTTGGATATTTCACTTTTTTTTTGAATACAGGGGAGGGGATGAGGAGGTTCGAACTCGAGACCTCTATGAGATATTTTTAATTATATTTGTTTACTATGACTCTTCGAGAAGACCGAGCTTGGATATTTCACTTTTTTTTTTTGAATACAGGGGAGGGGATGAGGAGGTTCGAACTCGAGACCTCTATGAGATACCATACACATAAGTGTCATCTAAGCTACTCTTGATTCTCTTGGATATTCACACTTAAAAATATAATCTAACGAGTTAAAAACTTAGGGTTTGTTTGGTATACTTTTGTTCCTTGTTTTTTGTTTTAGTTTTAAAAAAATAGAAAATAAAAACACAAAATATTGTTTGTTTGTATTTTCCGTTTTAGTTTTTATGAAAACCAAAAACAGGTTTTCAAAATTTTTGAAAATAAGAAAAAAAAGGTTTTTAAAAGTTTTGGAAACAGAATTAGTTATACTTATTATAGATTGCACTTTCTTTAAGATTTCAGATTATAAATTGCACAGAGGTATGAAGACAATGATCAAATATACTTTGGGTTATTGTTTTATTTCTTATCTTTTTTCCTTTTTGCTGATATTTTCAATGGTGAATTACATTGCAATAGACACGGCAAAGGCTGCAGTTATGAAAAATATAGTGGTGTGGATATATTCCATTATTATGAAAATAAAAGCATAAACACACCTTTTTTTTTTTTTTTTTCAGTTTTATGCTTTCAGTTTTGTTTTCAATTTTAAGTGTTCAACCAAACAAGTTTCGATTTTATGTTTTCATTTTTTTTTATTTTTTATGTTTTTATTTTTTATTTTTGTTTTCAAAACTTTTGGAAGTGATACCAAACATGACCTTAAAAAAATAATTTTACAAATTAAAATGATTAATTATCAGGATCATTGATTTAGGAGGGTCGAGCAATACCCGAGTCCTCCGCCGTTCGGTTACACGTAATTCAAACTCTAAACGGTGGGTTCTTGCAGAAGAAGACTGGAAGAACAAACAGACGAGACTCAAATGGCGCCAAAGGCAACCAGAAAGAAAGCTCCCTCTACCGATCCCGATGGCATTTTCGCCGGAATCTTCGCTTTCTTGACTGATAAGAGAGTACAGCCTCGTCGATTACAGGTCTCACCACTGTTTTCTTAGCCTCCAACGGATTCATCTAATCATTTGAGGGTTTATTTGTTTAATGTTGCTTCTTTTTTCTCTGTATTATTAAGATTTGGAAGCAGAAGCTGCTGCAAATGGGTGCTACCATTGAGGAGGCTCTAAACAAAAGGGTAACTCACGTGTTTGCAATGAACTTAGATGCGCTTCTCGAAGAAGTAAGCAGAGAACGCCTGGCACGCTTCAAGGGAGTAAGTTCATGTGCTGTTTTAAACAGCTATGTCTTCACGAGCGTCCCTTACACCATAAGCTTGTAATTAGAACTTTGAATTGCTGTGAGGCCTTGAACAATCAATTGTTTTGAAGTTTTTGGCACAAGCTTTCTGCATATTAATGTTGCTTATTGTATTATGAATCTTATCTTGGTGTAGCTCAACTTAGATATGTCGTTTGTGATATGACATAGATGTTTAAAGTTTTTCTCTCTCTTTTTTCCCCATTGAAATAAATGGCTATAGTGTTGAAGGATGACTTGATATGTGATTATTCTAATACAATTAGGTTGCTTTTAGGCCAAATAAATTATAAATTTGAAGAAGAATGTGATATTTTTCAATTGTATTTGGATTTCTACTTATGCATGGCAAAATTTTGATCTTAGTTCTTAAGTTTCTCTGAGGATCAAGGTTTCAATTGATGATGTTTAATTTGAAGAATTTTGAAATTTTCCAGTGCTTGGTCCAAGGACATTTTAATAGTTTCTTGTTAGTCTTTTCCCTGGATGCGTTGATTTTGTCTCAGCTAATGGTTAAATTTTCCAGAATTACCGCCTCAGGCATCTTAACTATCTAGAATCCTTGATTAATTTCCACGTAGGTTATTATAAGAGAAGGGACTAAGGGAGACTTGAAATGTAACCTCAGAGGACATGATGTGTTGCCCTTTATGTTGAAGTTCATTTCCCTGCTTACCACATATCTAAGAGGTTGCTTGGAGTTCTTATGCTTGATATTAACAACTTTGCTGCAGAGTGTTCTACTCTATCAATGGCTAGAGGATTGCTTGAGGTTAGGAGAAAAGGTATCCGAAGATCCATACCATCTGGAAGTGGATGCAGAAGGGGAGAATATTGCAGACAAGTCATTGACTTCTCATTCAACCAATAGAATCAGTTCTAGTGATGATGAACCATCACCTTCCAAAAAGATAAGATCATCCTCAGATGATTCGAAGAATTTGAAAGGAGAACAAAATTCTGGAAATGATTCTCTACATGAGGAATCAAATTCTAAAGGGGACCACCATGGCTCTTTCCATACTGAAGACCCTGCGAACAATAGTTTGAAGCCCTATGATACTCCAAACAAGAATGTAAGAGTAGCATTCAATAATTAAGACTAGTGATATTTTTTAGCTTATTTAGTAGACTTCTGCTCTTCAAATTCTGGAGGCGTAGTACATAACTGCTGCTTTGCTAGGAGGGTCATTTTTTGTTGCATCAGAATTTGATCACTTGATAAGGCTGATATCTTTTGCAGCTTTATTATTTTACTAATCAGCTTTATTTGTTGTAGTCATCCCTGCCATATAGTCCACCAGATTTAAACAGGAATATCACTGATATATTTGGGAAACTTATAAATATTTACAGAGGTGAGACTAGATTTCCTCGTGTGTTATGCATATGTTTTTGCTAAGTTCTTTTTCTTGTATCATTTGTTTTATTGCTTTCCAGATTGTCTAATGTGGCTAACCTGCCTGTGAAAAGCATTGGGCGATGATCGGAGGTCATTTAGCTATCACAAAGCTATTCCAGTTATTGAGAAGTTGCCATTTAAAATAGAAAGTGTGGACCAGGTCAAACATCTGCCATCTATTGGAAAATCAATGCAGGACCATGTAAGTTGTCCGTTGTATGTGTCAGTTACAATTTTCCATTTTGTTTCCTTCGTTGACCTGCTAACTCATCTTAAGTTTCACAATATACTTCAGTTTGCTTTTCATATGTGGTAGAATTGAGATCTCTCTCAAATGAGTTATAGATGCGCTAGAGCATTAGCACAAGAAGAAAATTGGGGGAAATGTTTTTGATATCCCTGCTTAATTTCATCAGCAGTAAGCTCCACCGGTCATCCTTAGATTCCGCTTCCCGTTTGTCATACTTCCCAGTTCCCAGCATAGTGGCACTGTGGCAAATGCCATATGACGGTGCTCCTTCCTGCCAATCTTACGCAACTCATCATCTCTGCGACACTAAAATATGAACAATTATAAGAAAATAAAATAAAGTGGTGAAGATTCCTTGTCATTTCAGGTTTTGCGTGTCATGAACTATTGTCAATTTTGGAGCTGATTTTGTGGTCTGTTATGAAGCATCAAGTCGTGTTGCATCCTTTTTCGTCACACAAATGCACCTTTAAATAATAATGATGTGATGCATTCAAATAATATGAATGATTTAAAAAATTGACAGCATCGCTTTCGAAACCTTCCATTGACCTCAATCTGGATGTTGAGAAATTTAAGCTGTATAATTTCATTTGCCTATGCCTTTACAATGAATGTATTTTCCTCTTATCAATTTGAGATGGAGTCCAATGGAATTCAATGCAGATTCGGGAGATAGTCATGACTGGGAAGTTGTCCAAGTTAGAGCACTTCGAGGAGGATGAAAAGGTACTGTGAAGTTTTCAGTGACCTGCAATCCCATTCATGTACTGCTTCATGTTTCATTGCACATTTTTCAGGTCATATTTTTTCCTCGTCTATCATCTCAATTTGGAGTGAATTTTCTTTTTCTATAGTTTGCTCTCTGTTGTTGCCTGCAATCTTTTTTGCCAATTGAATGAGGATATCACATCTCTCAAACTAATGCTTTCTGAAGTTTTTAATTTCTTGATATTCTTCTTTGACATGGTAATATTAATATTTGACTTGACCATCTAGAAGATAAATGATAATCTTTTCTTAATCATTTTAGCTGCATAAAAAGGTAAACAGCTCCTTTGGTCAAGGCTCCCACAGTGGAAGGCGGGGTCGTCTTAATGATTTCAGTAGCATCTCTAGCAAGAATTAAGGATAAATCTTTGGCTTAGTAGTAATGTTATTTCACCACAACCTAGATGTCATGGTTTCATTTCTTGGAAATAACCTCTTTCCTATGAGGGGCTAAGGTGTTGTACATCTTGCCTTTCTGTGCCTCCAGTGAGAATTTGTTCTCTTTCAAGATTTTTTTTTTTAATTTTTTGCTCACAGCCTCTCTATGTATTATGTGGGGGCAAAGTCTACGTACATCATGTCTGTCCCCGACCCCGTCCACCATGGGAGCCTTGTGCACGTGGGTTGTTTACCTTTTTTCCTCACACATAGTTTTCTATAGTACTTTTATGGCACTAATTTTATAATTTGTATAGTATTTCTAGGGTACTCATGAAATTTAGCAAGGCAAACGAAAGGGGAAGAACTGCAATTGTTTAGCTATTGAGGCTATTTTTTATGTTTTGTCTATCTCAAATTATGTGGACTACCAACAGTTCTACTAACTTTTGAGCTATGCATTTTTTGAAATCTTTATAATTTCCATTTTCTCTCTTTTTCCATATCGTGTCTTGGCAGGTGCGGACAATTTCGTTATTTGGGGAAGTCTGGGGTATTGGTCCAGCCACAGCTGCAAAATTATATGAGAAAGGGCATCGTACATTAGATGATCTAAAGAAAGATGATTCATTAACAAATTCACAGAAGATAGGATTAAAGTACTTTGATGATATTAATTCAAGGATTCCACGCCATGAGGTTTGATTATCTTGCATCTTTCTGCAATTTTCAGTTCATGGCCGTACCTTTTAGACTTGCTTTAGCATGGGATTGTTTAATATACCTATGGTTGTTTAGGTACAAGAAATAGAAAAACTCCTACAGAAAGTTGCCGAAGAAATTTTGCCTGGGGTGAGCAGACTATTCGTCTGACTTAGGTTTAATTGGAATTAATGTTGTTTATAATCCCAAGTTCACCTACACATTTGTATCTTGGTTCTTATTCTAATCTTCTGACATCTGTGTTGAAGGTGGTTATTGTTTGTGGAGGGTCCTATAGGCGTGGAAAAGCTTCCTGCGGGGATATGGACATTATAATAACGCATCCTGATGGAAAAAGGTCTAAAGTCCAACCTTTAATTAAAATTCCAATGAGATGGGACTGTCATTTTGCAAATATTGCCTCTGTTTTATCTTTAACGGTTGAAAGAAAATAGAAAGCGAATCATCAAATATTCTCAGAAAATTTCCAGGGACCTTTGCTTTGAAAGGTGCTTCACTTTTATGGTCAGTAGTATAGATTTTGCACTGACATGTCTAGATTCAGATGCATGAACTTTCTATTAATATAATTTATGAAGGTTCCTAAATATAATATGGGGAAAGGCATAGAAGTGTATTCTTAGATGCTAGAGTTTATGTTACTGTACAGTTCAGTTCATAATGAAGTATTTACCTTGATGTGTACAACTTCTTCTGAATCATGGTTCAGTTATGCATATATGCTGCTGGTTACCATTTTTCTTAATTTGTTTGTAAGTACTTTTTTGGTTTCTGTGAGATATGTTCTTGGTATTTTTTACAAAGGGCTGAATTAGTTTGCTTCATATCTGCAGTCATAAAGGTTTTCTGGCAAAATTTGTGAAGTGTTTAAAGGATATGAAATTTTTAAGAGAGGATTTGATTTTCAGTACCCATAGTGAGGAGGTAATGTTATTTCTCTTCCACTTAATTGGTTTCGTCATGTGTTTGTATATTTATGCATGCCTACAAACAAACGGGAGGATAATCAAGGCTACTTGAGTAGGGAATCGAATTAGAACTTCACAATGAATCCACTTTTCTTTCTTTGTGGAGCCTATTTGAAAAGGATTTTATTTTCTATGTAATCAGATGCTGTTGCAGAAAAGTAGTGGTTTGTTACCACTCATCGAATTACTGCCATTTTAGCAATTGATATTATCATTTGTTAATGAGGTCTGAACCTGTACTATAACCATTATGAATGGAATGTTTCATTAATTTAAATTTTAGTGCTTAATAATAGCTGAAACTTTTTCCATTTCCAGCATTCGGCTGGATTTATATATGGGACTTGCTGGAAGTTTAATCCTTGAATGCTTTGAATCCTTTTCATGGCATTGTTTATTTGCTCCCACTGGTTGAGATATCGAACATAGAAGCATGGAGATATCTATGAAAATATTAAAATCTATTCAGTGATGGCCTGCAAACCAGAAATGATCTGGTGAGCCATGAGGGCTGGGAAGTTGTGCCTCATTATAGTGGGAATTTGAGTTAGCCTACTAAGTCTGTTCTTCGTTTTCCTCGGAAAAAAGTCAAGGTTCAAAAAAAAAATTGTGTTTATATGAGAAGCATCAAGCGACCTTTCGTTAACTTTGTTATGAAGAGGTGAATAACTAGTATTTTTGTAGTATCCAAAGTTGCAATCAGTTGAAATTAGTTTAATCTCTATTAGAATATCTATAAATGATGTGAAATGCCTGAGTTAACGTATTGGGTTGAATAACAAAGTAACTAATCTTAACATGGTATTAGAGCAGGAGGTCTCGTGTTCAAACCTTAACTTCCGCAATTTATACCCCAATTTATTGTTGCCCCAAGTGTGGACCTTTGTGAGAGCCCCTAGTATTGGGCTTCATTTGTTGTGCACGTGTTGGGCCGTTGGATTCCTAGCCCACACCTGATGGGAGTGTTAGAATATCTATAAATGATGTGAAACATCCCAAATCAACAAGTTAACTTATTGGGTTGAATGACTAAGTAACTAATCTTAACAATCTCTTCCATATGACTTTGTTCTATAATAAGTTCAAGTCGGTCATATTTGTACCAATGAATGTTTCGGTGTCTTGTACATGCCATTATATTGATCTTATTGTTTAACTTTTATGTTACAATGTGCACATGGTACTGATAAGTTCGAGGCAGTCATATATTTTAGCAATGAAAGTTTTAGTGTCTTGTACATGCCATTACAGTGATCTTATTGTTTAACTTTTATGTTACGATGTGCACAGGGTACCAATTCAGGTGTGGACACATACTTTGGTCTTTGTACGTATCCAGGACGGGAGCTACGCCATCACATAGATTTCAAGGTGATTTGATGTTTCTCTATCACACTAATGGGTTATGTATTACAAAAGGATTTTAAGGAGTGGTAACAATAGAACATAGCTCTAATAAAGCATTTTGTTGTTTGCAGTATTATCCATACCCCCTCCCTTCCCGTCTTCTTAGTCTTCTTTGAGTATTTTTCTTTTTGATTTATTTTATTTGTAGGTATATCCAAGGGACATATATGCTTTTGGACTCATAGCATGGACTGGCAATGACGTATTAAATAGAAGGTACCTTCAAAGTTTTTTTTGCTTTTGATCAGGGCCAAAAGATGAATAGACATATCTTAGTTTTGAAGTTCTCTTCCAGGGATGAAAGTTAAGTCAGCGTCCTTAAATTTCTGCACCATTCTTGCAGATTTTACCCTTACTTGTTTATGGTATCAACAGTTGATGTTTGAAGATGAAGATAGCTTCTGTGCTTTCATAAAACAATTAGACTTATGCTTAACATTTTTTGAGGTGAAGAGAATATGTTATATTGCATGGCAGTATGCCTCAAATTATTGGAGAATTGATGTCCTGTTAAGTGCAATTTATTAGTTTGATCTATATTGCATGGACTTGGGAGGTATTGGATGCGTATGCATCCAAGTATCAGGTTTGATGAGGGAAGGATTTTGTTAAGTCCTTTGAAACTTCCAAGTACCTTATGCAGGTACTTTGGTTTATGTTCGAGTAATACTATATTTGGTTCGAGTAAATATCTCTGACTGTTCGAGTAAATAGTTATCATCATTGTTAACAATCAACCGTTCCAAATGGAAATGTGTGTTATAGACACATTTCATGACCACCTCATTCGAAGTTCGATCAATTCCCGTAATCTTGTATATCTTCTCCAAAAAATCTTCATAGGAAATTGACTCATTCACTACTAAACATTTCCCAGTACCACCAATGAATTTGTAAATTCCTCCTGAAAATTTCCAGTCTCCTCCGTATATAACAACAATGTCAACATCACCCATTTCTGTAAAAGAAAAGTGTAAAATTCATTCAGAAACACTTTATAAATCCAAATACTCGAACAGATAATTACAATTACTCGAATACATATCATCAATTACTCGAATAGATAAACTATATACTCGAACATATAAACTATTTACTCGAACAAATATTTATAATACTTGAACATATACACCATTTACTCGAACAAGAAAATGTATAACAAAAAAATGATTTTCACATCTCTTATTAACTCCGTTAGACTTCAAAATGACGTCTTTTCGATCTCCTTCCCTAATTGACTTATAGGTCTTCAAAATCAGTCCTCGGAAATATATTATAATAAGGAAACAAACGAGTGGATCAAAAGTTACGGACGGTCAAAGTTGAAAAACTGAAATACTCGAACAACAAATCTGAAATACTCGAACAGATACAACCAAATACTCGAACAACAAATATGAAATACTCGAACAGATACAACAAAATACTCGAACAACAAATATGAAATACTCGAACAAATAAAATAAAAGACTCAAAACAACAAATATGAAATACTCGAACATAGCACACAAAGTACCCTAAACTGCTCGAATGAATGAATACTCGAAACCCTAAGCACTACTAGATTGAAAACCTCATACTCGAATCACAAATACAAAATTA
This sequence comes from Tripterygium wilfordii, assembly GCF_013401445.1. NCBI lineage: Eukaryota > Viridiplantae > Streptophyta > Magnoliopsida > Celastrales > Celastraceae > Tripterygium > Tripterygium wilfordii. Next base: position 7,216,648 of record NC_052237.1, on the reverse strand, counting down.
AATAAAACATACCCATGAATAACCATGTGCAGAGGGGCGGTCGAATGAGGCAAAAATCGTAGATTAACAGCGTCGAAGTGAAAGAAGAACGAAGAGAAAAAAGAATGCAGAGAAAAAAGAATGAAGAGTGATGTTGTAGGAAGGGAAAATGATTTTTGAGTGAAACAATGTGAAATAAGGGTATTTGGGACAATTCCTTTCAAAAAAGTGTTAGATTTCATGTTTCTAAAAAAGTGTGTTAGATTTCAAAAATGAATTTTGAAAAGTGCTACTTTTCCAAAAAACCCAAAGATGGCTTACTGGAGGGGTTTTTTGGAAAAGTAGCCCTTTTTAAAACCCAATTTTGAAAACCAAAATGATATATGTCCATAATTTTGATGTCCATAAGTGTCCATAATCTAGGTGGCATGAGGAGAAGTGTGGGAGACCATGTTGTATTAAATGGTCCCCACACTTCTCCTCATGCCACCTAGATTATGGATACTTATGGACACCAAAATTATGGACATGTAGTGCTTCCGTTTTGAAAACTAACCCACTTTTTTTAAAACATGAAATCTAACACTTTTTTGAAAGGAAGTGTCCCAAATACCCTTATTCCACATGGTTTCATTCAAAACCCATTTTCCCTTCCCAGAACATCACTTTTCACCTTCGTTCTTCTTCGTCTTCGCTCTTCTTCACCTTCGCTCTTCTTCACCTTCGTTCTTTCATTGTATTCGATGCTGTTAATCTACGATTTTTGCCTCATTCGATCACCCCTCTGCACCCGGTTATTCATGGGTATGTTTTATTTAATTTTGTATTTGTGCTTCGAGTTTACAATGGTTAGGGTATGAATTTTTCAATCTAGTAATGCTTAGGGTTTCGAGTATTCATTCGAGCAGTTTAGGGTACTTTGTGTGCTATGTTCCAGTATTTCATATTTGTTGTTTCGAGTATTTTGTTTTATCTCGTCGAGTATTTCATATTTGTTGTTCGAGTATTTTGTTGTATCTGTTCGAATATTTTAGATTTGTTGTTCGAGTATTTCGTTTTATTGTTCGAGTATTTCAGAATTGTTGTTCGAGTATTTTGTTTTATATGTTCGAGTATTTCAGTTTTTCAACTTTGACCGCCCGTAACTTTTGATCCGCTCATGTGTTTCCTTATTATAATATGTTTCCGAGGACTGATTTTGAAGACCTAAAAGTCAATTTGGGGTTTACCCTGGTTCAGATTCGAGAAGAGATCGAAAATGCGTTGTTTTGAATTACATGTTAGAGTAATTGTAATTATTTGTTCGAGTAATTGTAATTATCTGTTCGAATATTTCAGATTTGTTGTTCGAGTATTTTGTTTTATATGTTCGAGTATTTCAGTTTTTCAACTTTGACCATCCATAACTTTTGATCCGCTCGTGTGTTTCCTTATTATAATATGTTTCCGAGGACTGATTTTGAAGACCTAAAAGTCAATTTAGGGTTTACTCCGGTTGAGATTCGAGAAGAGATCGAAAAGGCGTTGTTTTGAATTACATGTTAGAGTAATTGTAATTATTTGTTCGAGTAATTGTAATTATCTGTTCGAGTATTTCATTTTATTGTTCGAGTATTTCAGATTTGTTGTTCGAGTATTTTGTTTTATATGTTCGAGTATTTCAGTTTTTCAACTTTGACCGTCCATAACTTTTGATCCGCTCGTGTGTTTCCTTATTATAATATGTTTCCGAGGACAGATTTTGAAGACCTAAAAGTCAATTTAGGGTTTACCCCGGTTGAGATTCGAGAAGAGATCGAAAAGGCGTTGTTTTGAATTACATGTTAGAGTAATTGTAATTATTTGTTCGAGTAATTGTAATTATCTGTTCGAGTATTTCAGATTTGTTGTTCGAGTATTTTGTTTTATATGTTCGAGTATTTCAGTTTTCCAACTTTGACCGTCCATAACTTTTGATCCGCTCGTGTGTTTCGTTATTATAATATGTTTCCGAGGACTGATTTTGAAGACCTAAAAGTCAATTCAGGGCTTACCCCGGTTGAGATTCGAGAAGAGATCGAAAACGCGTTGTTTTGAATTACATGTTAGAGTAATTGTAATTATTTCTTCGAGTAATTGTAATTATCTGTTCGAGTATTTCAGATTTGTTGTTCAAGTATTTCATTTTATTGTTCGAGTATTTCAGATTTGTTGTTCGAGTATTTTGTTTTATATGTTCGAGTATTTCAGTTTTTCAACTTTGACCGTCCATAACTTTTGATCCGCTCGTGTGTTTCCTTATTATAATATGTTTCCGAGGACTGATTTTGAAGACCTAAAAGTCAATTTAGGGTTTACCCCGGTTGAGATTCGAGAAGAGATCGAAAACGCGTTGTTTTGAATTACATGTTAGAGTAATTGTAATTATTTGTTCGAGTAATTGTAATTATCTGTTCGAGTATTTCAGATTTGTTGTTCGAGTATTTCATTTTATTGTTCGAGTATTTCAGATTTGTTGTTCGAGTATTTTGTTTTATATGTTCGAGTATTTCAGTTTTTCAACTTTGACCGTCCATAACCTTTGATCCGCTCGTGTGTTTCCTTATTATAATATGTTTCCGAGGACTGATTTTGAAGACCTAAAAGCCAATTTGGGGTTTACCCCAACTGAGATTCGAAAAGAGATCGAAAATGCGTCATTTTGAATTACATATTAGAGTAATTTTAATTATTTGTTCGAGTAATTGTAATTATCTGGTTGAGTATTTCATATTTGTTGTTCGAGTATTTCATTTTTTTGTTCGAAAATGCGTCATTTTGAATTACATGTTAGAGTAATTGTAATTATTTGTTCAAGTAATTGTAATTATCTGGTTGAGTATTTCAGATTTGTTGTTCGAGTATTTTGTTTTATATATTCGAGTATTTCAATTTTCCAACTTTAATCGTCTGTAACTTTTGATCTGCTCGTGTGTTTCCTTATTATAATATGTTTCCAAGGACTGATTTTGAAGACTTAAAAGTCAATATTGGGTTTACCCCAATTGAGACTCGGAAAGAGATCAAAAAGGCGCTATGAATTACATGTTCGAGTAATTGTAATTATCTGTTCGCGTATTTCAGATTTGTTGCTCGAGTGTTTTGTTTTATATGTTCGAGTATTTCTGTTTTCCAACTTTGACCGTCCGTAACTTTTGATCCACTCGTGTTTTCTTATTATAATATGTTTTCGATGATTGATTTTGAAGACCTAAAATTCTATTTGGAGTTCACCCCAGTTGAGATTCCGAAGAAGATCGAAAAGGCATCATTTTGAAGTCTAACGGAGTCAATAAGAGATGTGAAGAACATTTTTTTTGTTATACATTTTCTTGTTCGAGTAAATGGTGTATATGTTGGAGTATTACAAATATTTGTTCGAGTAAATAGTTTATATGTTCGAGTAAAACATTTTTTTTTCTAAATGGAAATGGTGTATATGTTCGAGTAATACTATATTTGGTTCGAGTAATACAATCAACCGTTTCATATGGAAATGTGTGTTATAGAAAAATTTCATGACCACCTCATTCGAAGTTCGATCAATTCTTGTAATATTGTATATCTTCTCCAAAAAATCATCATAGAAAATTGACTCATTCACTACTAAACATTTCCTAGTAACACCAATGAATTTATAAATTCCTCCTGAAAATTCTTAGTCTTCGCCGTATATAACAACAAGGTCAACAACACTCATTTCTGTAAAAGAAAATGTAAAATTCATTCAGAAACACTTTATAAATCAAAATACTCGAACATAATTACAATTACTCGAACAGATAATTACAATTACTCTAACAGATAATTCAAAACGACGCCTTTTCGATCTCTTTCCGAATCTCAATTGGGGTGAATCCTAAATTGACTTTTAGGTCTTCAAAATTAGTCATCGGAAACATATTATGATAAGGAAACACACGAGCGGATCAAAAGTTACGGACTATCAAAGTTGGAAAACTGAAATACTCGAACATATAAAACAAAATACTCGAACAACAAATCCGAAATACTCGAACAGATAATTACAATTACTCGAACAAATAATTACAATTACTCGAACAAATAATTACAATTACTCTAACATGTAATTCAAAATGACGCATTTTCGATCTCTTTCCGAATCTCAACTGGGGTAAACCTCAAATAGACTTTTAGGTCTTCAAAATCAGTCCTCGAAAACATATTATAATAAGGAAACACATGAGCGGATTAAAAGTTATGGACGTTCAAAGTTGAAAAACTGAAATACTCGAACATATAAAACAAAATACTCGAATAACAAATCTGAAATACTCGAACAGATAATTACAATTACTCGAACAAATAATACAATTACTCTAACATGTAATTCAAAATGATGCCTTTTCGATCTCTTTCCGAATCTCAACTGGGGTAAACCCCAAATCGACTTTTAGGTCTTCAAAATCAATCCTCGGAAACATATTATAATAAGAAAACACACGAGCGGATCAAAAGTTACGGACGGTCAAAGTTGGAAAACTTAAATACTCGAACATCTAAAACAAAATACTCGAACAACAAAATCTGAAATACTCGAACAATAAAACGAAATACTCGAACAGATACAACAAAATACTCGAAACAACAAATATGAAATACTGGAACATAACACACAAAGTATCCTAAACTGCTCGAATGAATACTCAAAACCCAAATCACAAATACAAAATTAAATAAAACATACCCATGAATAATCAGGTGCAGAGGGGTGGTCGAATGAGACAAAAATCGTAGATTAACAGGTTAAAGTGAAAGAAGAACGAAGAGAAAGAAGAACGAATTGAAAAGTGATGTCGCAGGAAGAGGGGAAAAAGTTTTTGAATGAAATCATGTGGAATAAGGGTATTTGAGACAATTCCTTTCAAAAAAGTGTTAGATTTCATGTTTTGAAAAAGGTAAGTTAGTTTTCAAAAAAGAGTTTTGGAAAGTGTTACTTTTCCAAAAAAACCCTTACTGGAGCGGAGCTCTCGTGTCTCCGACATTCAACCCATTCGCTCTCTTTTCTTCATCTTCTTCTTCTTCCCGACCCGTCGCTTCATTTTTGTGTAGCTACTTTGCTTTTCCTTCGTTTTCTTTTTCACAAATTAGGGATTCAGGTTCCTTTACATTTAGTCACTCTCTTAGTGTTAAACCTTCAGTCACCATAACAAAACACCCAGAAACTCATTTTATTTCTTCTAAATCCGCTAAGAAAATTTGTAGCGTAACCGAATTCAAATTTCCTGACCCAATCCCGGAGTTTGCTAATGCGGTAAATTCATTCAATAACAACGCCCAATAACTCATTTATGATGTTTCTGTTTGTTGTTTTCGAATTGATGGAGGTCCGTGTTTTTTTGGGGTTTTAGGAGACGGAGAAGTTTAAGGCTCATCTCCTCAAGAGACTCTCTAAGAAAGATATTTTTGGAGATTCACTCGGAGAGGTGGTTGAAATCTGCACTGAGGTACTTACATTTCTGCAATGTTTTTTTCGTAGTTGTTAAAATCCGTTCTCTTTTATTTCTAGATGCTGAGAGTATGGGGATGCATATGATTCTAAGTTTAGTCGGAAAAATAGGTTTTTTGTTTTTGGTTTTGGGCATTTTATTTGTTCTGTTTTGGTGTGATTTGATGTTCCCCTCATCTTCACCTGGTATATCAATCTGTTTATATTAGGGTGCATAGAAATAGGAGTCTTTATATCAATATTTTGGCCTTATGGATGGAGGAAGGGAAATTAAGGCATGTTATTTATGATTGATGGAGTTTGAGTGTATCTAAGGAAACTTTGGTAACTTGTGATTAACTTAGGTGATAACATACCGTTGCAAATGCTGGTGGCAATGAGTTCAATATTAGTGATTACATTCACTATTCGTAACAACCCAATTGTCAAGGATCCTATTCTGTTTTTTGGAAGGTGGAATTATGTTTGCTGGAGCTGATTCTACTTATTAGTTTCTATTAAGCATAAACTTGCTATTAAGAGAACTTTCCTTGTCTGTAAGCGCTAGGATGATCTGATCAGCCATTTCAATGAAGATTAAACAGTGGTTTTTCTTGTTTTCCAGTTCCTAAGCAGATTTCTCATGACTGGGCAAATAAGAAGCATTGTAGCAGCAAGAGCTAATTTGGTTAACTGTTTGGATAGCTTTTAAGTAACAATTGAAAAAACCTTCTTAAGAATAGTCTAACATCTGGCCATAACTTAACGGATTTTGATGCGCTATGATGCCCAGTAACCAAAAAGTTCTTTCATTTTTTCTCCTGTTTTTTCGTTTATTATCATCATGAAAAGAGACAAAAAGAGAATAAATAGAATAGATCTTACATGGCTTGACATAGTACAAAAGGATATGGATTATTAGATAGAAATGAATGGCGAAACGAATATATTGCAGTGGATTCCCATTGATTTTCTCATAGACTCATATAGCCGACCCCAAACTTTTGGGATAAAGGCTCGCAAGTGATATGAGAAGGAAAAACACAGCTTAAAAAGGCAATCTTGATATATAGCTTGAAATTGGGGTCACCAATCTTTGGAGTATATGATACCTTTACTGAAGCCAATAATCGCAACCTTTTCTGATGCAATATCGAAATTCTTTTATGTCTCGCATCCTGGTATTTTTGCCTCAAATGTTGTAGATGTAAATTATTGAGAATATGATTTTGAAGTCCAATACAGCTAGGAGAAAGATGTTCTTCGAAAAGTACACGAAAGCATGGTAAATGCATTAGTATTTAATAGGGGTAAAGTTTGTACAACAAAGAACATTGAATTTCACCAAGAAAAATACCTCCATGAAATACATAGGCAGGTGATTCAGGCAGCAAACATCCAAGACACGACCATCCACTCAATCCATGAAAAGCCATTTCCAAAATCATCTCAAGAATGTCCCTTTCCCTCTCTTTCAAAATATAAATTTTTAGAAATTAATTTAATTTTGGAGATTTAAAAAATACAAAAAATACAGGGAAAAAAATAAAAAATCAAATCTCACAATAAACTATATATATAAAATTTAATTTGAAAAACAATTGCAAAATTATAAACTTAAACTTGAAAAACCAATTCCTAGAATTTATTATTTGAAAATAACAAACAAATACACATAAAATAAGACAGAACATGAAAGACCATTTCACAATACAAAACATAAAAAATACCTCCAAAATGAAGGGCACGACCAGACCTTATTCGCCTCAGAAATACTTCTCTTATACCTAGCAAATTTAAACCTCTGCTCAACGGCGATCCCCAAAATGATCCTGCAAAAAACATATTAAAAAAACCATAACTAAATTTTGCAGTACAACAGCAAAAAACAAAAGTGGTGGGACATCCATCCAAACCTTCTTAATCTACATTGTTGTAACTTAAATCTCCTAAACAATCTCGCATGCCTATGTTGCCGAACTCCAGAACACACGGCAACAGAAAATCTGAAATACACAAATATAGGACTTAACCCATCAACAACATATATTGAAATGAAAAAAAAAATATCGATTCAAAAACAACAATGCAAATATCACTCACCACAAATAATACAATCTTTTTATTGAAAGCATTTAAATTTTTATAAGGTATAAAGATAACATTCGTGTACTTTTAAAAACCACAGATCTAGCAACTAACATTAGGAAACGTCAAATATATAAAAATAACAAAATAAGCACATAGACATCATCAAGAGTTTTCTAATATTAGAGTGTTACCTTGTATCTCGTTCTTGGGTGCACTCCATTTGAAAACGCTATATAATGTAAAGAAAGATATTATTAAAGTTCAAAACCTGCAGGCATATCAAAGTGTTTGAAACCATGTCAATATGTTTTATCAAAACCTGCAATGAATAAGTTTCAATAACCAATTGACAACTAACAATACAGCAACTATGCACAATTATGCTCAATTAGAATATGGCATAGTGCTAAGATGTTTTTGGTTAATGGTTGTCTGGGACTCTAATTATTTACATTAATAAAATTTTGTTGTGGCTTTAAACTTTTACAAACTGAGTCAAATGAATTATAGTGTAGTATTGCTACAGCAGTACCATAGTAGTTTAAAAAAAAATGTTGGATTAAAGAAAGGTTAATATTGAAGAAGTATGTCCCCCAAGCAACTTAAAAACTTTTGAGTTTAGACTACTCGAACCAATTTTTTTGTGGCTTTAAACTTTTACATACTGAGTCAAATGAATTATAGTGCAGTATTGCTACAGCTGTACCATAGTAGTTTATAAAAAAATGTTGGATTAAAGAAATGTTAATATTAAAGAAGTATGTCCCCCAAGCAACCTAAAAACTTCTAAGTTTAGACTACTTGAATCATTTAGCATCACCACAAACTTTATTCGATTTAACATCTCATTCTGTTAAAAATTCTTTTTTTTTCAGTCCTCACTACCAAAACACGAAGAATTTCGCACAAAAATTTTAACTAAAGTGTTTCCAAATAAATTTATACATCCTAATACAAACAATGAATCTTTTAACACTAAAATCAACTCAATTTAAATACATGGAAGTCTAATACTAAACTTATTCATTTAACATGATTGGGTGCACCAGAGACTTCTAAAAAAGGACATTCAGAAAATTACAGTTATGTATATGCAACTTATTTGGCCTGAGGTTCAAATCCAATAAGCGATTCGAAATTCGGATCGAAAACTATAGATTTGAAAAAGAATCGCAAATCCAATCCCAAAACAAAATAAGAAACCACTAACCTTGAACTCTCAAAAGTTATTTCAACTAATGTGTTTCCAAATAAATTTATACATCCTAATACAAACAATGAATCTTTTAACACTAAAAACAACTCAATTTAAATACATGGAAGTTTAATAATAAACTTATTCATTTAACATGATTGGGTGCATCAGAGACTTGAACAAATGACATTCAGAAAATTCAGTTATGTATATGCAACTTATTTGGCCTGAGGTTCAAATCCAATAAGCGATTTGAAATTCACATCAAAAACTATGGATTTGAAAAAGAACCGCAAATCCATTCCCAAAACAAAATAAGAAAAAAAACTAACCTTGAACTCCCAAAAGTTATTTATTCAAGACTTCACTGGCCAGCAAGCTATAACCTCAGGCTCAATAAGAGACTCTCATCCACTTGAATTTTGACACCGTTTGAAGCAGATTACTTTGTCCAAAACAAAGACCCACATCAACTTAGATACTCTGCTGACAGATGACCAGAAACGCGGATTCAAGTTAGATAAGAGAAGGAATGAATGTTGCCTTCGATTCGGCTCCGACTATTATATACTTCGGGCAATACATGCATCAGAACAATAATCGAAAGCGTCGCTTCTGTTTTTCAATCAATACATAATGACTATCCAGGTTTATTGAATAAAATAAACAATAAGTCAAATTAAATGTAACAACAATCAGAGGAGAAGAGCCAATCGCCAAACCATACAAGATATGAGGAGAAACGAAATCGGAATCGAGATGTGGAGTCGACGGGAATGGAGATGAAGCACGTAAACAACAAACGAACAACAGCTCTACGATAAGATCCAATCGGATCTGATCCGTTCAGATTCCACAGATCCTGCCGATTTTGGTTTGTGGGATATGGAAACGGACATGTTTAATTGGAAGATGGAAATAGAGAAGGGGAGCAGAAGACGTAGAACGAAAAAAGGCTTTCAGATTGTCCGTTTTTTTTCTGCTTCTTTTATTGCCGCAAGAGACGTTTGGAGAGAAAGTGTATTGGAGAAATAGGGAGAGAGCTGAGATCGTCTGAAAAACAAATAAAGGGATTGTAGATTGTCCACGTAGGAAGAAACAGGGAGTTTTAGAAGGTCAGGTGTCAAAAAAATAAGAGTTATTGTTAGAGCCTCTGCTTTATATATAGGTATAGATGTTAAACTTCAAATTTCAATGTTTTTAAAATAAACAATGAAATTTCTCATGATATACATGTAATTACATTGTTTTCATTATGAATATATGAACAAGGATTTATGCACAGGACTATATGATATTTGCATTTGCTTGAATCATATGACAATTTATGTGTTTATTTTTACTGTGTCCCTGATGATGGTTTGTTTATGTTGGATCAAACGATGACTATTTTATGTATTTTGTTGGATATGGATTGTTGAGTTAAATTTATGGCAAGTTGGTTTTAATTTTTTTATTTTGTTCATTCACGCCACTCCAATTGGCGTGAATGAACGAAATCATGTTTCACGCCATCTGTGATGGTTTGAACAAAAAATTCCATTAGATGCAAAATTGATCACGCCATCATAAAAAAATTGTAAAGACACGCCATTCTAAATGGCGTGTAGTGTGATATTGAGAAATAATTTTATCCCAGTGTTATATTCGAAAATATTAGTTCTGACAGTGTTATATTGGAAAAAAACTCGATTGCTTGTTAGGAGGATTAGCCACACAAAAGAGAGAAAAAAGGAGAGGAAAAGAGAAGAAAAAGAGAGAGAGCTAGGAGAGAAATCGGGAAAACCAGAGAGGAATCGAGAGGAATCAAAAACCAGGAAATAGGGAGTAGCCGCCAGAGAGAAGAACAAAAGGAGAAGAGGGAGATATTGCTCAATATGTTCATCCTCCTTTGCTAGTTCTGTTCTTGGAAGGTAATCTATACACACTTGTGTCATTCTTTGTTTCAATCTCTCTGATTCCATTTTTTTGGTGCTATTTCTATACTTCTCTAGTTCTATCTCTTTGGCTCTAACAGTCAAAGTCGAATTCGATGCATGCATCTCCTAGGTCCATGGTCTCTTCTGCTAGGTAGGCTTCTCTACTTCTCTGAGTTGAACAATATCAAACTCCGACCAAGGTTTGTGCTATGTTTTTCCTTGGCCTTGATATCATCACAGCTTCTTCCAAGTGGGTGTCTTCGCTTCTATCTTCTCTTCTATGCAAATCTTCCTCAAGAAGAGGCATGTGATAACGTAACCCTTCACTGGCTTTACATTCGTTATTTAGTTGTGGAATTATTTTTTTCAATTTTGTTGTTGTAGAATAAGATTGATTGTCATAGAGCTCTCTTCAATTTTGAGAAGTAGTCTATGAAATACTTTTTGGGTTGTGTCAGTGGTGAAGGGTTGTTCCTCTCCATAGGTAGGCCTTTATCTCAGTTTGAAGATTATGTCTATGTTTTGTAGACCATTCAATTCAGATTATATTATCTTTCCACTACTTTGTGTAGGGATCAAGTGAATGCCAACTCTCAGTGATGTAGCAAAAAATAATATATTTCCCTATTACAGGTAATACAATTCATTTCCTGTAATTGTTGTTTTGTTTTTTTGAAGATAAACTGTTTTTATGGCTTCTTGTATTGGTATTATACTATATTCATTTGCATCAATAATGATCTCATCTAATGATAATATACTCATTTGCATCAATGAGACTTTTTATCAAGAAATTCATTTTTAATTATATTTGTTTACTATGACTCTTCGAGAAGACCGAGCTTGGATATTTCACTTTTTTTTTTAATACAGGGGAGGGGATGGGGAGACTCGAACTCGAGACCTCTATGAGATACCATACACATAAGTGTCATCTAAGCTACTCTTGATTCTCTTGGATATTCACACTTAAAAATATAATCTAACGAGTTAAAAACTTAGGGTCAAATTAGTATCACTTTTGTTTCTTGTTTTTTGTTTTAGTTTTCAAAAAATAGAAAATAAAAACACAAAATATTGTTTGTTTGTATTTTCTGTTTTGGTTTTTATGAAAACCAAAAACAGGTTTTCAAAATTTTTGTAAACAAGAAAAAAAGGTTTTTAAAAGTTTTGGAAACAGAACTAGTTATACTTATTATATATTGCACTTTCTTTAAGATTTCAGATTATAAGTTGCACAGAGATATGAAGACAATGATCAAATATACTTTGGGTTATTGTTTTATTTCTTATCTTTTTTCCTTTTTGCTGATATTTTAATGGTGAATTACATTGCAATAGACACGACAAATGCTGCAGTTATGAGAAATATAGTGGTGTGGATATATTCCATTATTATGAAAATAAAAGCATAAACACTTTTTTTTTTTTTCAGTTTTATGCTTTCAGTGTTGTTTTCAATTTTAAGTGTTCAACCAAACAAGTTTCGATTTCATGTTTTTATTTTTGTTTTCAAAACTTTTGGAAGTGATACCAAACACAACCTTAAAATCATGCATGTTTTAAAAAATAATTTTACAAATTAAAATGATTAATTATCAGGATCATTGATTTAGGAGGGTCGAGCAATACCCGAGTCCTCCCCCGTTCGGTTACACGTAATTCAAACTCTAAACGGTGGGTTCTTGCAGAAGAAGACTGGAAGAACAAACAGACGAGACTCAATGGCGCCAAAGGCAACCAGAAAGAAAGCTCCCTCTACCGATCCCGATGGCATTTTTGCCGGAATCTTCGCTTTCTTGACTGATAAGAGAGTACAGCCTCGTCGATTACAGGTCTCGCCACTGTTTTCTTAGCCTCCAACGGATTCATCTAATCATTTGAGGGTTTATTTGTTTAATGTTGCTTCTTTTTTTCTCTTTATTATTAAGATTTGGAAGCAGAAGCTGCTGCAAATGGGTGCTACCATTGAGGAGGCTCTAAACAAAAGGGTAACTCACGTGTTTGCAATGAACTTAGATGTGCTTCTCGAAGAAGTAGGCAGAGAACGCCTGGCACGCTTCAAAGGAGTAAGTTCATGTGCTGTTTTAAACAGCTATGTCTTTGCGAGCGTTCCTTACACCATAAGCTTGTAATTAGAACTTTGAATTGCTGTGAGGCCTTGCACAATCAATTGTTTTGAAGTTTTTGGCACAAGATTTCTGCATATTAATGTTGCTTATTGTATTATGAATTTTATCTTGGTGTAGCTCAACTTTGGTATGCCGTTTGTGATATGAAATAGATGTTTAAAGTTTTTCTATCTCTTTTTTCCCCATTGAAATAAATGGCTATAGTGTTGAAGGATGACTTGATATGTGATTATTCTAATACAATTAGGTTGCTTTTAGGCCAAATAAATTATAAATTTGAAGAAGAATGTGATATTTTTCAATTGTATTTGGATTTCTACTTATGCATGGCAAAATTTTGATCTTAGTTCTCAAGTTTCTCTGAGGATCAAGGTTTCAATTGATGATGTTTAATTTGAAGAATTTTGAAATTTTCCAGTGCTTGGTCCGAGGACATTTTAATAGTTTCTTGTTAGTCTTTTCCCTGGAAGCGTTGATTTTGTCTCAGCTGATGGTTAAATTTTCCAGAATTACTGCCTCAGGCATCTTAACTATCTAGAATCCTTGATTAATTTCCACGTAGGTTATTATAAGAGAAGGGACAAAGGGAGACTTGAAATGTAACCTCAGAGGACATGATGTGTTGCTCTTTATGTTGAAGTTCATTTCCCTGCTTACCACATATCTAAGAGGTTGCTTGGAGTTCTTATGCTTGATATTAACAACTTTGCTGCAGAGTGTTCTACTCTATCAATGGCTAGAAGATTGCTTGAGGTTAGGAGAAAAGGTATCCGAAGATCCATATCATCTGGAAGTGGATGCAGAAGGGGAGAATATTGCAGACAAGTCATTGACTTCTCATTCAACCAATAGAATCAGTTCTAGTGATGATGAGCCATCACCTTCCAAAAAGATAAGATCGTCCTCAGATGATTCGAAGAATTTGAAAGGAGAACAAAATTCTGGAAATGATTCTTTACGTGAGGAATCAAATTCTAAAGGGGACCATCGTAGCTCTTTCCATACTCAAGACCCTGCGAACAATAGTTTGAAGCCCTATGATACTCCAAACAAGAATGTAAGAGTAGCATTCAATTATTAAGACTAGTGATATTTTTTAGCTTATTTAGTAGACTTCTGCTCTTCAAATTCTGGAGGCGTAGTACATAACTGCTGCTTTGCTTGGAGGGTCATTTTTTGTTGCATCAGAATTTGATCACCTGATAAGGCTGATATCTTTTGCAGCTTTATTATTTTACTAATCAGCTTTATTTGTTGTAGTCATCCTTGCCATACAGTCCACCAGATTTAAACAGGAATATCACTGATATATTTGGGAAACTTATAAATATTTACAGAGGTGAGACTAGATTTCCTCGTGTGTTATGCATATGTTTTTGCTAAGTTCTTTTGCTTGCATTATTGGTTTTATTGCTTTCCAGATTGTCTAATGTGGCTAACCTGCCTGTGAAAAGCATTGGGCGATGATCGGAGGTCATTTAGCTATCACAAAGCTATTCCAGTTATTGAGAAGTTGCCATTTAAAATCGAAAGTGTGGACCAGGTCAAACATCTGCCATCTATTGGAAAATCAATGCAGGACCATGTAAGTTGACCGTTGTATGTTTCAGTTACAATTTTCCATTTTGTTTCCTTCGTTGACCTGCCAACTCATCTTACGTTTCACAATATACTTCAGTTTGCTTTTCATATGTGGTATAATTGAGATCTCTCTCAAATGAGTTATAGATGCGCTAGAGCATTAGCACAAGAAGAAAACTGGGGGAAAATGTTCTTGATATCCCTGCTTAATTTCATCAGCAGTAAGCTCCACCTGTCATCCTTAGATTCCGCTTCCCGTTTGTCATACTTCCCAGTTCCCAGCATAGTGGCACTGTGGCAAATGCCATATGATGGTGCTCCTTCCTGCCAATCTTACGCAACTCATCATCTCTCCGACACTAAAATATGAGCAAATTATAAGAAAATAAAATAAATTGGTGAAGATTCCTTGTCATTTCAGGTTTTGCGTGTCATGAACTATTGTCAATTTTGGAGCTGATTTTGTGGTCTGTTATGAAGCATCAAGTCGTGCCGCATCCTTTTTCGTCACACAAATGTACTTTTAAATAATAATGATGTGATGCATTCAAATAATATGAATGATTTAAAAAATTGACAGCATCGCTTTCGAAACCTTCCATTGACCTCAATCTGGATGTTGAGAAATTTAAGCTGTATAATTTCCTATGCCTTTACAATGAATGTATTTTCCTCTTATCAATTTGAGATGGAGTCCAATGAAATTCAATGCAGATTCGGGAGATAGTCATGACTGGGAAGTTGTCCAAGTTAGAGCACTTCGAGGAGGATGAAAAGGTACTGTGAAGTTTTCAGTAACCTGCAATCCCATTTATGTACTGCTTCATGTTTCATTGCACATTTTTCTGGTCATATTTTTTCCTCGTCTATCATCTCAATTTGGAGTGAATTTTCTTTTTCTATAGTTTGCTCTCTGTTGTTGCCTGCAATCTGTTTTGCAATTGAATGAGGATATCACATCTCTCAAACTAATGCTTTCTGAAGTTTTTAATTTCTTGATATTCTTCTTTGACATGGTAGTATTAATATTTGACTTGACCATCTTGAAGATAAATGATAATCTTTTCTTAATCATTTTAGCTGCATAAAAAGGTAAATAGCTCCTTTGGTCAAGGCTCCCACATTGGAAGGCGGGGTCGTCTTAATGATTTCAGTAGCATCTCTAGCAAGAATTAAGGATAAACCTTTGGCTTAGTAGTAATGTTATTTCACCACAACCTAGATGTCATGGTTTCATTTCTTGGAAATAAAATCTTTCCTATGTGGGGCTAAGGTGTTGTACATCTCGCCTTTCTGTGCCTCCAGTGAGAATTTGTTCTCTTTCAAGATTTTTTTTTAATTTTTTGCTCACAGCCTCTCTATGTATTATGTGGGGGTAAAGCCTGCATACATCATATCTGTCCCCGACCCCACCCACCATGGGAGCCTTGTGCAAGTGAGTTGTTTTCCTTTTTTCCTCACACATATAGTTTTCTATAATACTTTTATGGCACTAATTTTATAATTTGTATAGTATTTCTAGGGTACTCATAAAATTTAGCAGGGAAACGGAAAGGGGAAGAACTGCAATTGTTTAGCTATTGAGGCTATTGTTTATGTTTTGTCTATCTCAAATTATGTGGAATACCAACAGTTCTACTAACTTTTGAGCTATGCATTTTTTGAAATCTTTATAATTTCTATTCTCTCTTTTTCCATATTCTGTCTTGGCAGGTGCGAACAATTTCGTTATTTGGGGAAGTCTGGGGTATCGGTCCAGCCACAGCTGCAAAATTATATGAGAAAGGGCATCGTACATTAGATGATCTAAAGAAAGATGACTCATTAACAAATTCACAGAAGATAGGATTAAAGTACTTTGATGATATTAATTCAAGGATTCCACGCCATGAGGTTTGATTATCTTGCATCTTTCTGTAATTTTCAGTTCATGACCGTACCTTTTAGACTTGCTTTAGCATGGGATTGTTTAATATACCTATGGTTGTTTAGGTTCAAGAAATGGAAAAACTCCTAGAGAAAGTTGCCGAAGAAATTTTGCCTGGGGTGAGCAGACTATTCGTCTGACTTAGGTTTAATTGGAATTAATGTTGTTTATAATCCCAAGTTCACCTACACATTTGTATCTTGGTTCTTATTCTAATCTTCTGACATTTGTGTTGAAGGTGGTTATTGTATGTGGAGGGTCCTATAGGCGTGGAAAAGCTTCCTGCGGGGATATGGACATTATAACAACACATCCTGATGGAAAAAGGTCTAAAGTCCAACCTTTAATTAAAATTCCAGTGAGATGGGACTGTCATTTTGCAAATATTGCCTCTGTTTTATCTTTAACGGTTGAAAGAAAATAGAAAGCGAATCATCAAATATTCTCAGAAAATTTCCAGGGACCTTTGCTTTGAAAGGTGCTTCACTTTTATGGTCAGTAGTATAGATTGTGCACCAACATGTCTAGATTCAGATGCATGAACTTTCTATTAATATAATTTATGAAGGTTCCTAAATATAATATGGGGAAAGGCATAGAAGCATATTCTTAGATGCTAGAGTTTATGTTACTGTACAGTTCAGTTCATAATGAAGTATTTACCTTGATGTGTACAACTTCTTCTGAATCATGGTTCAGTTATGCATATATGCTGCTGGTTACCATTTTTCTTAATTTGTTTGTAAGTACTTTTTTGGTTTCTGTGAGATATGTTCTTGGTATTTTTTACAAAGGGCTGAATTAGTTTGCTTCATATCTGCAGTCATAAAGGTTTTCTGGCAAAATTTGTGAAGTGTTTAAAGGATATGAAATTTTTAAGAGAGGATTTGATTTTCAGTACCCATAGTGAGGAGGTAATGTTATTTCTCTTCCACTTAATTGGTTTCGTCATGTGTTTGTATATTTATGCATGCCTACAAACAAACGGGAGGATAATCAAGGCTACTTGAGTAGGGAATCGAATTAGAACTTCACAATGAATCCACTTTTCTTTCTTTGTGGAGCCTATTTGAAAAGGATTTTATTTTCTATGTAATCAGATGCTGTTGCAGAAAAGTAGTGGTTTGTTACCACTCATCGAATTACTGCCATTTTAGCAATTGATATTATCATTTGTTAATGAGGTCTGAACCTGTACTATAACCATTATGAATGGAATGTTTCATTAATTTAAATTTTAGTGCTTAATAATAGCTGAAACTTTTTCCATTTCCAGCATTCGGCTGGATTTATATATGGGACTTGCTGGAAGTTTAATCCTTGAATGCTTTGAATCCTTTTCATGGCATTGTTTATTTGCTCCCACTGGTTGAGATATCGAACATAGAAGCATGGAGATATCTATGAAAATATTAAAATCTATTCAGTGATGGCCTGCAAACCAGAAATGATCTGGTGAGCCATGAGGGCTGTGAAGTTGTGCCTCATTATAGTGGGAATTTGAGTTAGCCTACTAAGTCTGTTCTTCGTTTTCCTCGGAAAAAACGTCAAGGTTCAAAAAAAAAATTGTGTTTATATGAGAAGCATCAAGCGACCTTTCGTTAACTTTGTTATGAAGAGGTGAATAACTAGTATTTTTGTAGTATCCAAAGTTGCAATCGGTTGAAATTAGTTTAATCTCTATTAGAATATCTATAAATGATGTGAAATGCCTGAGTTAACGTATTGGGTTGAATGGCAAAGTAACTAATCTTAACATGGTATTGGAGCAGGAGGTCTTGTGTTCAAACCTTAACTTCCGCAATTTATACCCCAATTTATTGTTGCCCCAAGTGTGGACCTTTGTGAGAGCCCCTAGTATTGGGCTTCATTTGTTCTGCACGTGTTGGGCCGTTGGATTCCTAGCCCACACCTGATGGGAGTGTTAGAATATCTATAAATGATGTGAAACATCCCAAATCAACAAGTTAACTTATTGGGTTGAATGACTAAGTAACTAATCTTAACAATCTCTTCCATATGACTTTGTTCTATAATAAGTTCAAGTCGGTCATATTTGTACCAATGAATGTTTCGGTGTCTTGTACATGCCATTATATTGATCTTATTGTTTAACTTTTATGTTACAATGTGCACAGGGAACTGATAAGTTCGAGGCAGTCATATATTTTAGCAATGAAAGTTTTAGTGTCTTGTACATGCCATTACAGTGATCTTATTGTTTAACTTTTATGTTACGATGTGCACAGGGTACCAATTCAGGTGTGGACACATACTTTGGTCTTTGTACGTATCCAGGACGGGAGCTACGCCATCGCATAGATTTCAAGGTGATTTGATGTTTCTCTATCACACTAATGGGTTATGTATTACAAAAGGATTTTAAGGAGTAGTAACAATAGAACATAGCTCTAATAAAGCATTTTGTTGTTTGCAGTATTATCCATACCCCCTCCCTTCCCGTCTTCTTAGTCTTCTTTGAGTATTTTTCTTTTTGATTTATTTTATTTGTAGGTATATCCAAGGGACATATATGCTTTTGGACTCATAGCATGGACTGGCAATGACGTATTAAATAGAAGGTACCTTCAAAGTTTTTTTTGCTTTTGATCAGGGCCAAAAGATGAATAGACATATCTTAGTTTTGAAGTTCTCTTCCAGGGATGAAAGTTAAGTCAGCGTCCTTAAATTTCTGCACCATTCTTGCAGATTTTACCCTTACTTGTTTATGGTATCAACAGTTGATGTTTGAAGATGAAGATAGCTTCTGTGCTTTCATAAAACAATTAGACTTATGCTTAACATTTTTTGAGGTGAAGAGAATATGTTATATTGCATGGCAGTATGCCTCAAATTATTGGAGAATTGATGTCCTGTTAAGTGCAATTTATTAGTTTGATCTATATTGCATGGACTTGGGAGGTATTGGATGCGTATGCATCCAAGTATCAGGTTTGATGAGGGAAGGATTTTTTTAAGTCCTTTGAAATTTCCAAGTACCTTATGCAGGTACTTTGGTTTGGAGGTGAAGTGGAGGCTGAATTGGCATGGTTTTTCATTAATAAAGCATTGCGTATACTCGAGCATATCTAGAAACATTTCCTTTTCCGGTTCCCGCATAAGATATGCACAAAACACGATATTGATAAGACCACCTTGATTTTGAAAATGAGTTCCAAATTCAGTATATCTTCATCGTAGGGGTGAGAAGCATAATTTGCTTATTTCTCTCGAGACCTTTAATTTCTTGCTAGCTGATGAATTTTAAGCTTTCTTTTCTTTAGTGAAATACAATAAAAATTTAACTGTACTGTGCAAGTGCAGGTTGAGAATACTGGCAGACTCCAAAGGATACCGGCTTGATGACACAGGGTTGTTTCCAGCTACTCAAGGGTCTAGCGGGAAAAAGGTACTAAGTTGGCTCAGTTTCAGGATTTTCCTCGTAACTACTTTTCACGGTTACTTTACATCAGATGCAAAAACCTGTTGCAGGGTGCAAGAGGTAGTGCAAGTCTAAGATTTGAGACGGAGAAGGAGGTGTTTGATTTCCTGGGATTTCCTTGGCTTGAGCCACATGAGAGGAATTTGTGACATGCACATTCTTCAGTCGGACATGCTGTATGCACACATAAAGGAGCATAGGAGCATCCAAGAGCCTCAGAGGCAGTTCATCAGTATATAGAGAAATCTGTTCATTTTGCTGAAAGTTTTTGTTTTTGTTTTTTTTTCTCTCTCTCTCTCTCTCTACATGTACAGTACTAGTAGCTAAGTCTTCTGCAGCATGTATCTCTTTAATGCCTGTAAATAGTACCGTAGTGGATGATAATGGTTCATCTCTATTCTCCTGCGAATACTTGATTTATAAATATATATTCAGTTGTAATTTTAGCAATTTGTGTGTGCAGCAGTGTTCGCACTGTGATTTACCAAGCCTTCTGCTCAACCCTTATTGATGGGTGAATTGCTTCTTTATTTGTATGTAGCAACAAGAACTATTAGAATCCTGAGATTGTGATCCTCATGGGAAGATCCACTTGGCATTTTGTATCCGGGTTTGCATCAAGGTAATGTTAAACAATGTGTCTCAATAAGCAAATAACGGGTCATTGGTTGGGATGGTGAACTTGACCACAGTAACTCTTAGTACAAGTGGGAAGTCGTGAATTCAAGTCTGATGAAATTTGTATTATCAAAAATAAATGAAGAAGATATTTTACATAGGAACTTACGGACATCTAAAAGGTAATTTCTCTACTGGTGTTACCAGTAGTCCTTACAAGTGCATTCACCTTCTTTGAAATGGTGGAATCGGTTCGTATCTCTCAAAACAATTATCCTTCCCATTACTCTTGAAACAATCTTCATCCAAGCGTGACAATCTCTGCAAACGCGAAGATTCTTTGTAATCCTAATAGGCATTCCACCGGCGGTGTGGATGAGTGCAAACATGGTTGCAAGTCGCTCACTATGCCCACAAACCCACATTGCTTTCATTTCATCGTTTACATCATGAAGTACAACCCCTGTATCAGCGACGTATCCAATTTCGTCCATTGCTTCCATTACTTTGCTCCAAATTTTCTTGTACTCTGCTGAATTACGAAACTCATTACTCCCTCCAGCCACAAATGTGTGAACACTATTCTTTATATGTATCCAACTGCATCCAGCCTCCTTTTTTAAGCCTTCTGATTGCATCATCTCTCTAACCACATTTACATCCTCCCACAGCCCTGCATTTGCATAAATGTTCGACAGCATCACATAATTTCCAGGATTGTTTGGTTCCAGTTGAAACAAATGTTTTGCAACAGTTCTTGCATGAGAGACCTTGCCGTAGAGTCTGCAGGAATTAAGCAACGATCCCCATATGCTGCCACTAGGCTGCATAGGCATGCTTTTCACTATCTCTAATGCCTCGTCAATTCTTCCAGCTCTACCCAATGTATCCACCAGACAAGCATAATGCTCCACACTTGGTGAAACTCCGAAATCTTTCTTCATTCTATTGAACAATGTCTGTCCAGCATCTGTACGCCCCGCATGGCTACAACCTGATAATAACGCAATGAAAGTGACCTCATCAACCCGCAACCCATACTCGACCATCTTATTGAACAATTCCATTGCTTCTTCCATATGGCCATTCATGGCAAAACCGGTCAACAAGGTGTTCCACGATGTCAAATCTTTATCACTCATGCCATCAAATACTTTCCTACAGTAATCAATGACTCCACATTTTCCGTACATGTCTAAGAGAGAGTTTAGCACTGGCATATCTGGTCTCTTCACTGACTTCACAATTTGCGCATGTATCTCCTTCCCACTATGCAATGCCGTCACTTGTGCACATAGAGATAAGATTGTTGTGAGAGTGACCCAACTGAATCCCATTCCATCTCTTTGCATCCGTCTAAACATATCCATTGCCTCAAACAATCGACCCTGCTTCAAAAGACTTGTAATCAAAGAATTCCAAGACACAATATTCCTTTCAGGCATTTCTTCAAACACCTTAACTACCTCATCAAAACGCCCACACTCTGCATAAAACCTCAAAAGAGCATTATTCACCACTTGATCAGGTTCTTCGTTAGACTTTGCAACTTGGGCATGGATCCCTCTCCCAACCTGAAAATCATTCAAATCTGCACATGCCTTTAATGCCACAGAAAACGCAAAATTGCCTGGTTGAATGAAGTGATACAGCATGTCACCGTAAACAAGTAAAGCCTCCATAAAATACCCATTTCTTGCATACCCAATAGCCATTGCCACCCATACTGACTCGGGTACGTCTCCATATTCAAGGCCATCGTCAAATATGCAGCGAGCCTCGTGGACACGGCCGCAAACAGCGAAAAGGGTAATGAACTTGCTTTGCAAGGTTGAATCACTGAGCAGATTATTGTGTCGATTTTTGTCTCGGTCTCTGCGATGACGCAGTTGGAGATAGAGTCGTTGGCCATGTTTTAAGGACTTTTGAGAGATACAGGCATGGAGGAGGGTGGAGTACGCCTCAGTATCTACAAATTTGGAGGGCGAATCTTCAATCAGCCGAATTGCCTCGTCTAGTTTTCCAGAGTTTGCCAGAGATTTAAGGGTTTGCTTAAGAGGCTTTTGTGGTTTGGGGGCTATGGAGACTGAAATGGCGGTTATGTTAGTTACAACGCCTGAGAGCGAAATGGCGGGAATCATTATCAGTTTCTGTTCTCCTTCGAAGGAGGAAGGAAGAGTTGTGTGCCTTGTGTAGTTGTGTGTTGGCCGTTGGGGAAATTTGAGTTAGCGCCCCGATTTATGGCCCAGATTGGCCCAATTATCCAGGCGGCCAACTGGGCTGAAGGGTGTAGAGCGGCCCACGATATCAACGAAAGCCTAGTAGAAAACCTTCCTGACGGGGGGACAAACAGATAAGGAAGATAGAGATGGCTTACTGGAGCGGAGCTCTCGTGTCTCCGACATTCAACCCATTCGCTCTCTTTTCTTCATCTTCTTCTTCTTCCCGACCCGTCGCTTCATTTTTGTGTAGCTACTCTGCTTTTCCTTCGTTTTCTTTTTCACAAATTAGGGATTCAGGTTCCTTTACATTTAGTCACTCTCTTAGTGTTAAACCTTCAGTCACCATAACAAAACACCCAGAAACTCATTTTATTTCTTCTAAATCCACTAAGAAAATTTGTAGCGTAACCGAATTCAAATTTCCTGACCCAATCCCGGAGTTTGCTAATGCGGTAAATTCATTCAATAACAACGCCCAATAACTCATTTATGATGTTTCTGTTTGTTGTTTTCGAATTGATGGAGGTCCGTGTTTTTTTGGGGTTTTAGGAGACGGAGAAGTTTAAGGCTCATCTCCTCAAGAGACTCTCTAAGAAAGATATTTTTGGAGATTCACTCGGAGAGGTGGTTGAAATCTGCACTGAGGTACTTACATTTCTGCAATGTTTTTTTCGTAGTTGTTAAAATCCGTTTTCTTTTATTTCTAGATGCTGAGAGTATGGGGATGCATATGATTCTAAGTTTAGTCGGAAAAATAGGTTTTTTGTTTTTGGTTTTGGGCATTTTATTTGTTCTGTTTTGGTGTGATTTGATGTTCCCCTCATCTTCACCTGGTATATCAATCTGTTTATATTAGGGTGCATAGAAATAGGAGTCTTTATATCAATATTTTGGCCTTATGGATGGAGGAAGGGAAATTAAGGCATGTTATTTATGATTGATGGAGTTTGAGTGTATCTAAGGAAACTTTGGTAACTTGTGATTAACTTAGGTAATAACATACCGTTGCAAATGCTGGTGGCAATGAGTTCAATATTAGTGATTACATTCACTATTCGTAACAACCCAATTGTCAAGGATCCTATTCTGTTTTTTGGAAGGTGGAATTATGTTTGCTGGAGCTGATTCTACTTATTAGTTTCTATTAAGCATAAACTTGCTATTAAGAGAACTTTCCTTGTCTGTAAGCGCTAGGATGATCTGATCAGCCATTTCAATGAAGATTAAACAGTGGTTTTTCTTGTTTTCCAGTTCCTAAGCAGATTTCTCATGACTGGGCAAATAAGAAGCATTGTAGCAGCAAGAGCTAATTTGGTTAACTGTTTGGATAGCTTTTAAGTAACAATTGAAAAAACCTTCTTAAGAATAGTCTAACATCTGGCCATAACTTAACGGATTTTGATGCGCTATGATGCCCAGTAACCAAAAAGTTCTTTCTTTTTTTCTCCTGTTTTTTCGTTTATTATCATCATGAAAAGAGACAAAAAGAGAATAAATAGAATAGATCTTACATGGCTTGACATAGTACAAAAGGATATGGATTATTAGATAGAAATGAATGGCGAAACGAATATATTGCAGTGGATTCCCATTGATTTTCTCATAGACTCATATAGCCGACCCCAAACTTTTGGGATAAAGGCTCGCAAGTGATATGAGAAGGAAAAACACAGAGTAAAAAGGCAATCTTGATATATAGCTTGAAATTGGGGTCACCAATCTTTGGAGTATATGATACCTTTACTGTATCGTGCCTTGTACGTAAATTCTTATCATCTGCGAGCCTTAAAATTTATATTTAAATTCTTAAGATGCAGAAGTAAAGTTTATATTTACTTAAATTCAAGAATTGTGTCAAGTATTGTAGTATTTTTGTTTGTTCAAGTCCCCTCCTCCAAATACCTTGCCTATAAAAGAAAGAGATGTAGCTTGAAATTGCATTTCTTACAAATTACAAAAAATTAGGAGAAAGAATGATCCGTGAGGCGAAAAATAGTTAGATAGTTGTAAATCACTATAAATAGAGGATCGTCAAATGGCTTCTGATAGACAATGGTGTGCTTGAGGCTCATGTTAGGTCATTCGGTTTTGCTGGTTTTGCCCTTTACTTTTTTGATTTGCCAATATGTCTGTCAAATATGTTCTTGCACCAGATCAGGTGCCTTCATGTTTGGATGACTAGATGGCCTCACAATGGTGAGAATTCGAGCTACTTAGTTCTTAAGACATTCATGTCAGGGGTCAGCTCTCTTGCTACAGCGCTGTCCTCAGTTTGAAGTCTTGAAGGCATCACAATACAGAGATTTCTGAGGTTCTCAGATGTTAAGTTACTCAGTATAGGTCCTGCTTAGAAACAGAACGGCGATAACCTGTTTCCTTCAGAAGCTACTTGTTGTGTATGCATTTTGTATAACTTTGATTCATGCCCCCCTTTTTTTATAAGTTATTGGTTATACCATTGATTTTGGGAGGGGATAATTGAACCATGTGTACTTGCATATATTTTTGGGAAGACTACCTTAGCGTAACTTGTTAACTTATTAACTTGTTTTGTAACAGATATTCAGTACTTTTTTGCACACTGAGTATGGTGGTCCTGGGACACTCTTAGTGGTAACTTTCATTGACATGGCTGATACTATTGATGAGCGTGGATTGCCAGGAGGACCACAAGCTGCTCGTGCAGCTGTCAAATGGGCTCAGGATCATTTGGATGATGATTGGGATGAATGGACCGGAGGAGATAGCAATTGAAAAGGAGCTGCTCCTGTAATTTTATGTGATAGCAGACAATAGATTTTGTGTCTTTCTGTTGTAACATAGGAGGTTTAAGGGCTCATGAAAGCAGTTTTGATCCTTATTGTGCATTTCTGATAAAGTCAAGGGATTGTGATGCTAGACAATAGCGAGTGAAACCTTGATTTTAGCAGTCTTGTGACATTATGTTCAGGATAGTTTCTCTGCCTGGAATGAAATTTAACTTGGAAGCCATCAAAGAGGCTGTTCAATTTTGGCACCAAATCATCCTGGCATTCTTCGAGTCTCTCTCTTATCTGATCAAACTTCCATGGCACCAAATCATCTTTAACAGTCCACGTATATGCATTCTTTGAGTCTGTCTCTATAGTGATGTGATTTTGAGCTATTGCCTGTGATCCGATGGATAGTTCCATTGCTTTTCTGATAGCTCGAAACTCTTTCATTTGAGTCGCATACACCCACACGGCCACACTACATGAGAATAGGCACAAGAAGGTTCCTCTATCATCTCTTAATACCCCCCCCCCCCCCCCCCCCCCAATACCAGCAGGTCCTTGTTTCTCCCACGCTGACCCATCCACATTCCATTTCACCTTCCCACAACTAGGGGAATCCATTGTTAAGGAGGGGAGTTGTTTCACTCCCGCCGCCAAACTCCAGCTCTTCAGTGTGATGGATGAGATGCTTAGCTGATAACAGGAATATGGGAAACATAGCATTAAGGAAGGACAACCAAAGGTGCAATCTAGCAAAGATGCTCGACAGCACTGAACTCCAATCCACCATTTTGCCTCTGAATAGAACTTCACTCCTTTCTAACCAAATGCACCACACTATGGCAGACCATATCTTCTTCTACTGTCCATTTTTTGCCTGACTAATCCATTGCTCAAATAAATTGCAAATATCCCCTGAGCTGCACCACGACAGACCCTACCATTCTACCATTTTATACCAGAGGAATGATGGTCCACTGCATTGACAGAATTGATGATCCACTGTTTCTGGATAATTTGAGCAGAATGGACAGTAGTTATCTACCACCTGCAAGATTCCTTTCTCCGCCAATCGATCTCTAGTGTTTATCCTCTTGAGTAAGAAGATCCGTGCAAAGAATTCAACCTTTGGAGGGACAATCAATAGGATGGTTTTAGCTATATAACTGACAATAAAGATGCCAGGCATGCTCTAATTGGTGTCAGTGGTAATTTATATAGGTTTTTATAGGTCAATTTCCTCACCCATTTTATATGTTACCATGGCTTGAATTATATTTGGTGGCTTGACAACTTCAGGTTTTTCTTGTGAAGGCATGAATTTTTCAATGCGAGTTTATTCAAAATGAATTCTTCGTAAATAATATTACACCACGGACGTGAAGTAAAGAAACATGTATAACCAAAATTTAGTTATTGGAGCTGAATGGTGAGCTGTATGAATACACGCGATCTTACTTCAGCTATTGGGCTGGGCCGGTCTGCAACAGCTAGGGCCCTTGGAAGACATAGCTCATATATGCAAGCGCTAAATCCCACATCGTAAATGGATGAAAAGCAGCTGTGGAAAATCCCCTATATATAAATGGAATTTTCACTCTTTTTAAATCACGCAGCCTTGCAATGAGCACAAAGCGAACTATTCTTTCGCCTTTTACTAAAGAATACCGTGTGCTCGTTGTAGAAAGAGGCATATGCCATTTTTTGGAGGGTTAATCCTTAATTGGATTGACCCTAAAAATTGAAGTCTAAAAGATTTATTTGTTATTGATTGGCTAGCTTTGGTGGGAAACTCTGCAAAAAGACCTCTAATTTTTTTCGTTTTCTTCTAACCTAAATTGGCTTATTTTCCTAACACTATTTTGACTATCATGGCGCTGACAAGCTAGGATCGATTGAAGTTTGCATTATGTATCTACATTCCCCAAAGCTGCAAAATTGCAGAGGTTCTTTTCCATTAGTTTGGGACTTTGTTTAGGAGCATCGATTTCAAAGGCGAAATTTCCTTCGAAACTATCATATCAGATCGCATGTGTCCTTTACAGTTAACATTGTAACATCCTGATGAGAAATACATATGGAGAGGCCTCCAACAAGAACAAGGGCTGTTGGGTTTCTCTAACAATAACTTACAGGAGATGGTGGTCTCCTTCTCCTCAGATTTGGACTACAAGAGAAATTTTGGTTGAGAGAAACTTTAAGAGGAGGCGGCTAGGTTTTTACCAAAAATAAATGTTTCATGCTTTTAATTTTGTACATTTTCATTATTTGGATATTATGGAGGCAATATATGCTTTACTAGACGATATAAGACAATATATTGTTTGATGCAAACAAACAGTCATTTTATGGCCCTAAAACCGAGGCAATTTTGAGACAATAATATTGTCTTTTGAAAATGATCATTTTTCATACAATTTTGAGACCATTTCGTTTTTTCTATCGAGATTGTCCCCAATTATTTATTGAATAGCCAAAAATATCCCTACCTTTTTATCTGTAACATCACGTTATGAATCTCTCACACTCTCGTGTTGTTCTCACTTTTGGATTTTAGGGCACCAAGCTTGCATACCTCTGTGCGCCGCTAGCGACCATCAACTGGAAACAACTGGTGAGATTTCATTCATCCCTGCCTCATTCTCACATCTCCACTCTTTCTTCTCAATTTATTTCCCTTTTTTTGGTTCTGACATTGTTAATCGACAGTGTTCTTGATGTGCGATTTAGGGTTCTTTGTTTTTTTGATTTAGGAATTTTTGGTACAAAAATGATGTCTTACGTACTTCTGGGTTATTGGGGAAATTTTATTGTCTCTGATAAACCAACTTTGATTGGACTTATTTGAATTTATTTTTATATTTGTAGGACGGAATATTATGACACTCTTCTATTTAATTATTTATAAATATTTTAATTAATTATCTTCATTTTATAAATTAATTGTTATTTATTCTGACATTTATATGCATCTGTTATAACTAAAATGCCTAATACCCTTGTGCATAATTTGCCTTAGAATATTACCCAGCTATTACCCAGCATATATGTTACCAGCAAAAATTGAACCAAACACTACTAACCATTCAGACGGTATATCTGCTACTATTATTGCGTAGCACGTCTGCTATCATCATATATGCTAGTATATATGCTATTGACAAAATTATCTGTCAAACGGAGCCATTATTAACGAAATTCCAAACTTAAAAAGTTTTCTTATTTTCATGGTGTGAAAAGCAATTTGTCCTCTCTCTAAATCGAATTTACCATTACAAAATGGTCAAATACATAAAAAAAAATAAATTCGATAGTGCTACATGTTTCTAAACTGTTCATCCATAAGCCTCCATAATCTATGTGACAGTCCAAATAAGCAAACCGACATGACAATTTCAAAAAGATTTGAAAATAAAAAATTACACTTATCTAGGCATGTAAGTAAAAGCAACATAAAAAAGAACATGTAAGTTACTTTTGTTATCTCTCAAATATTTTCTCTATTCTCCACACATCCCTTCATTCTACTCTCTCTCTCTCTCTATCATCTTCGTACCAAGCCCAAGTAGAAGGTGAAGGCGATGACAGTGAAGGAATAGGAGATTAGGGGTAACAAAGGTTCGTTGCATATGGCCAATAGGCTATGGCCAATAGGCCTCTGGTTCTCAAACGATGACAACCCAACCTACTCCATTAACTTGCGCAGCCTATGTTTATGGAGACATGGGTGAGGATTTGGGTTTTCATGAGTATTTGAGATTTCGGTTCGGGTTTTCATGGTTTTTGATACCTCAGTTTGGATTTTCATAGGTGATGTAATAATGTCATTGTGAACCCATTGGTATGGATTGAAATTAATTTTATATGAAATTTTGATAGTGGTTGTAAATTAATTACATTGTTGGTGACAACAGTGTAATTAGATAATTGTCCAATAAATTGCCTCTGACTGTCTTAACTACATTGTGTTTTGATTGGTATACTTTATTTTATTTCAAGATAGCAATAACAAGAGCGAAGTATACAAATTATTGAATATGACATTTTGGGAATAATTGTTAATTGTTAAGACATTTTGTTGTGGGAATTTTTATGGGATTTTATGTTTTGTCTTCTTATTACATTATTTAAGGATTTTTTAATTACGTTTAAAAATAATGTAATAGAGTATTGTGCCATACCAAAATAGGGTAGTAAAGTACAATGTAATATGACATTATCTGTTTGGGACATCGTCTTATTACATTGTCATAAATGGACACGATGCCTTATTATAGTGTCCCAAATTATTACACTGTCCTCTTTACACTAAATTCAAATTTCAAGGAATCATAAATACTTGTTTTCTATATACTTATTTTATAAGATTTTATGATGATTGTCCCCAACAGTGTCTTATTATCTCGTCCCAAATTGGACATAGTGCCTAATTACACTGTCACAAATGGGCAGTGTAATAAGGCATTGGCTAGGTACACTATCTTATTACTCTATCCCAAATGGACACAATATCTTACTACATTGTCCCAAATGAATACAGTGCCTTATTACACTGTTTCAAATAGACACTGTCTTATTACACTGTCCCAAATGGACAAATTCGAGTCCACACGACTCGTTGAATTCCAACGATATTTTCGGGCAGATACTCCTCAAAGAGATGAATCCATTGGTGGTGTCGGTTTCCTCCAAAGATGGTCGCATTGTCTAGATCAAACAATTTTCCTAGTAGTGGTCATGGACTTTCAATCATGATTCTGGAAATTACGATGAACGAAACTCGTCGATGTTTGTTGGGTTTTGCGTCACGAACGGTGGTTGGACGGCAAATATGCTATTTGGGTAGTTGTGAGCTTGGGTGAGGAGAGAGAGATAAGAGAAAAGAGGAATAAAGAGAGAGGATGATGGGGAGAGAAAAAGAAAAAGGTATGAAATCTTTGAGTAGAGAGAAAAAAAATGCAATATTTGAGGAGAGAGAAGTAGGAAACTTAAGTTTTATTTTTTATTTTTTTTTAAAAATAATCTAGTGACATGCTGAGTTGGCATGCCACTTACATTATGTATGCTTATAGATAAAAAGCCTAGGGAGGTTTAGCATTTTCATAAAAAATTGTTGTCTTTAAAATAATTTAATTAGAACGTGTTGTGATATTTTAATTGTTTTATAGTTTTTTTTGAAACTGTTTCAGAATTTATATTTATTTTTTATACACGTATTAAACACCAGATATAATTAACAGGAAAGGAGGAACAGAATAACAGGGCAAAGAGATGGCCTGAAAATAACAATAGAACCATAACAAAAGCAAAAAATAACACAATTGAGACAATCAGAAGCTCAACCCATCATAGCCGTAGAACAAAATCTACTCTCCTTCTGACTCCCTCTTTTACTAGGATATCAGTAACGTCGTTTCTTTGCCTGGGAATAAGCTTCACTTCAACATTTGCTAGCCGAATCTCTGCCACCACTATGGCATTGCTTATCTGATTAAACTTCCATGGCACCAAATCATCCTTAACAGTCCACGTATATGCATTCTTCGAGTCTGTCTCTATAGTTTATGATTTTGAGCTATTGCTTTTCTGATAGCTCGAAACTCTGCCTCATTCAGTCACATACATCCACACTACATGAGAATAGGCACAACAAGGTTCCTCTATCATCTCTATTCATACCTCCAAAATATCAGTTGGTCCTGGTTTCCCCCCGCTGACGCATCCACATACCACGTTCCATTTCATCTTCCCACAAGTAGGGGGAATCCATTGTAAGGAGGGGAGTTGTTTCACTCCCCGCTGTCAAATTCCAGCTCTTCAGTGTGATGGATGAGATGGGCCGGTCTGCAACAGCTAGGGCCCTTGGAAGACATAGCTCAGATATGCAAGCGCTAAATCCCACATCGTAAATGGATGAAAAGCAGCTGTGGAAGATCTCCTATATATAAATGGAATTTTCACTCTGTTAAAATCACGCAGCCTCGTAATGAGCACATAGCGAACTATTCTTTCGCCTTTTACTAAAGAATACCGTGTGTTTGTTGCAGAAAGAGGCATACGCCACTTTTTGGAGGGTTAATCTTTAATTGGATTGACCCTAAAAGTTGAAGTTAAAACATTTAGATATGCTACTTTTTGGAGAAGTCGAAGTTAAAACATTTAGATATATCACTTTTTGGAGGGTTAATCCTTAATGGGATTGACCCTAAAAGTTGAAGTTAAAACATTTTGATTGGCAAACTTTCGTGGGAAACTCTGCTAAAAAGACCTCTAATTTTTCTGTTTTCTTCCTGACCTAAATTGGCTCATCTTCCTAACACTAGGTCATTTTGACTATCATGTATCAACATTCCCCAAAGCCGCAATATCCTTGATGAGGCAAAACTGTAGAGGTTCTTTTCCCCTAGTTTAGGACTTGGTTTAGGAGCATCGATTTGAAAAGCGAAATTTCCTTCGAAACTACCATACCGGATCGCATATGTTCTTTACAGTTAACATTGTAACATCCTGATGAGAAATACATGTGGAGAGGCCTCCAACAAGAATAGGGCCATTGGGTTTCTCTAACAATAACTTATGGAGATGGTGGTCTCCTCCTCCTCATATTTGTATTACGAGAGAAACTTTAGAGAGGAGGCGACTAGGTTTTTACCAAAAATAAATGTTTCATGCTTTTAATTTTGTACATTTTCATTATTTGGATACATAGGCTAGAAAAAAAAAGACTTGTGTAAATATTATATGCATGCATATGTGAAACATTTATTAACGAAATTTCAAACCTAAAAGTTTTCTTATTTTCATGGTGTGAAAAGCAATTTGACCTCTTTCTAAATCGAATTTACCATTACAAAATGGTCAAATACATAATAAAAAAGAAAATCAGTAGTGCTACATGTTTTTAAACTATTCATCCATGAACCTTCATAACCTATGTGACAGTCCACATAAGCAATCTGACATGACAACTTTAAAAAGATTTGAAAATAAAAAATTACACTTAGCTAGGCATATAAGTAAAAGCAACATAAAAAAGAAAAAGTAAATTATTTTTGTTCTCTCTCAAATATTTTCTCTATTCTCCACACATCCCTTCATTCTCTCTCTACTCTCTCCACCTCTCCCCCTTCTACTCTCTCTCTCTCTCTCTATCATCTTCATAGCCGTCGTACCAAGGCGAAGGCGAAGGCGATGACAATGAAGGAAGAGATCTTGATAACGAGTGACATTTTTAGGAGATTGGCGGTAACAGAGGTTTGTTGCATATGGCCAATAGGCCTTTGGTTCTCAAACGATGGCAACCCAACCTACTCCATTAACTTGCACGGCCTAAGTTTATGGAGAGATGGGTGAGGATTTGAGTTTTCATGAGTACTTGAGATTTGGATTTAGGTTTTTATGGGTTTTTTTATTTCTCCGCCAATCGATCTCTAATGTTCATACTCTTGTGTAACAAGGTGCAGGCAAAGAATTCAACCTCTGGAGGGACAATCAATGGAATGGTTTTAGCTATATAACTGACAATAAAGATGCCAGGCATGCTCTAATTGGTGCCACTAAGTATTTATATAGGTTTTTATAGGCCAATTTCCTCACCCATTTTATGTGTTACTATGGATCGAAGCCTCGAATTAAATTTGGTGCTTGACAACCTTAGGTTTTTCTTGTAATGACATCATTGACATCAATTTTTCAATGCGAGTTTATTCAAAACGGAAGCATTACATGTCCATAATTTTGATGTCCATAAGTGTCCATAATCTAGGTGGTATGAAGAGAAGTGTGGGGGACCATCTAAAGAACTTCATATTGGCTTAGAAAATGGCATGCAATTCCAGAAATTTAATGAGTCCATTTATCCCTTGGCCTATATACAAGAATTAGTCAAGTTTGACTTCGGGAAGGAATGACTGTTAAAGGCCACCTGCCTTTAAAATACATAATGAGTGCATTTGGTAGAGCGGAAATATTGATTTGTAATGCTAATGGAAAAATTGTGAAATATGTTATTTGGTGTTTGGTGAATTAAAAGTTGATGCTAGTGGATAAGTTGCTGATTAAATTGTATAGTGTTTAGTAAATAAACAAATAATTGTATTTTTTTTATATAATTCGTATGAATAATGTATTTTTAAAATTAAATATATTTTTATGTAATATGAGATTAAAAATGTTAATAAAAAATAATATAATTTTTTTAGTAAAATTAATAAGGAAATGTTAATAAAAAAGATTGGTTAAGTAAAATAATAATATAAAGAAATTTTTTCGCGTAATATATTAGTAAAGATATTAATATAAAGTGGGTCCCACTATTAAAAATATAATTTTATGTAGCCTAAATCATATTTTATGCTCTTAAATATCCCGATTTTCTTGTTTCTATTTTTCAAGTTTAAAATTTATTGTTTTCATCCTTGATGTTACATAAATCAACCTAAATCTATCATGACTTCACAGTTCTATTGATTGTTTAACAGATTTTGCATATGTGGTAACCGAAAAGTCACCGTGTCATATACTAAAAAAAACCAAAATTAATTAGAATATCCACATCACAAAAACCAAAAAACACCTCAGCAGATAAAAAGTTCTAAAATTCGTCATCTTCTTGCCAAAAACACGAAGTTCAACTCGTAGTTCTCTTGACACACAAGCGGCAACCATTTGATTTTCTCTCTGTCATGAGAATATAGGTTCTCGATAACAAGAAGTTCATCATCTTTGACTGAAACGACTTCTACCCTTCCACCATCTTTCTCCCTTGCAATGGTGGAGACCACACAAAGACTCAGGGATCGTCGAACACTGCATCCTCAATTTTGCTTCCTCTGCCCATGTATAATGATGTCAGCCACCATTACAAGAGGTGAAAGGAAATAAAATGGGCACTTATCAGCTCACATAGAGGATCCATTCAAAGCGACCACAAATCCACAACCCTCGGACTCACTAGACTCGCCATCCAATTGAAAGCCCTAATTTGTGAGAATCGATTCATCCAACCTTAATTCTTCCATCTCTGGCTGCAACTAGAAATGGTCCTACGAGTTTGGGGGGACAACAACATGGAGTAAGAGAGGGAAGATGAGGAAGAGAGATGATGAAAATGGCTTTGCAATGGCTGATTTTGATTTTGATTTTGTTGATTTGGATTTTGAAAAGGGAAGAGGAATTTTTTTTAGGGATTTTGCTAGTTTGGATTTTGTAAAAATGATGTGGAATTTGGATTTAAATATTTATTTTTAAGTAAAAACCATGCATACATTCCGGTTGCCACATGTGCAAATTCCAGCAATCATTTATCAGAATAGTAAAATTGGGACACAAATAGGTAGGTTTATCATTTATGTACCATCAAGGATAGAAAAGAAAATGCTTATTGCTTATAAAAAAAAGGATAGAAAAGAAAAATTTTAAACTTGAAGGACATAAACGAGAAAACCAGGATTCTTCAAAGGCATAAAATATGATTTAGCCCCTTTTAAGTATAAACACTGGGCCCTCCTGTGGGCCCCATGATTAAGAAAAACAAAAAAAAAAAGGAGGACAGTTAAATACACCACTAAATTTTTTTTATAATTTTTGGACAATAATACCTTTTTACAAAATGATTAAAAACCCAGTATTTTAAGAAGGACTTGATGTTAACGCTAAATTCTGTCGATCATAAAATTCATTGGTAGTGGGGAATCTTTTTCTACATCTTTGAAACTTAAAACCGACCTATTAAAATCTTTATCCTCTTCGATTGATTATTCAACTCCTAAAATCGCTTGGTTTAGGGAGGGTTGATTTCAGATAAGGAGCTTTTCCTGGATTGGATTATGAAAATTTCGAGAATGCTCAATCTGTGTTGGAGGTGGTTTCTATGTTGTCAACGATAATTATTTTCCATGAAAGTGGACATTTCTTTGCTGCTTATCTCCTAGGCATTCATGTTTCCTAAGCATTCATGTAAGTAAACTTGCAGTTGGGTTTGGTCTAATTTTAGCGAAATTCGAAATTCAATGCAAAGAATTTTTCAGTACTCAATTAGAGCTTTTCTTCTCGGGTTCATCAAAAACATGTTGTGATTTTTTGCAAGTTCATTGAAGATGGAAAATGACCTAGGTTGAAAAGACACCTCTTTCTCTCAAGTTATGTTCTTACATCTTCTCTCTTTAATCAAAATAATTAAGGGTATAATAATAAATTTAGTTTAGTTTAGTGTAGTATATTTATAAAAACGCATATATTTTAAATTGATGTTGTGCTGTATTTAACGTGGTATTATATTTAACAAAAACAACAATGCATTTAACCATCCAAAAAAAAACACATAACAAATCTGCTGCTACTATGATAGCGAATCTCGCCTGTTTGGCGGGGAGGGCTGCAAAGCGGATCCACTCCGCCAAACAGAATGAATAATTGTCCATGTTGAGGAAGCAGAAAAATGAGGGTTAAATCGCAGGCACCTTTCATATGCATTAACAAAGTAATTGAAAGTTGAAATTGCATATCGAAGGTTGACAGAAATCGCAAACCAGAGACTTGTTAATATAAATTGAAGCTTCAGTAGTTCTTTCTGCGGCATTAAAGATCTTATAGCTTACACCCCACTCTTCTTTTTTTTTTGTTTTTTTTGTTTTTTTTTCTATATATGGTAACTCAACCCATTCAGGAACGATTCAACCCCTAGGCAGTTAAGGGTGTCGCCTAGGCCCCAAATTTTTGAGCCCCAAACTTTTTTTTTTTTTTTTTGTATATATATACACAATTGTGACTTTGTGAGCCCACAATAATTAAAAAGCTAGTTATTAACCTAGGGCGCGGTTAAATTCATCGTAATTTTTGTTAAATGACCAATAAAATCGTTTTTGGAGTGGTATTTAAAAAGCTAGTTATTAACCTAGGGGGCGATTAAATACACCGCAGTTTTTGGAGTGATATTTAACAAAAATACGGTGTATTTAACCGCTCCCTTAACCTATTATGTAAGTTGTCTTCTAGTTAAAGAAGTCTCCTAGACTCCTATTCCCCTTCACAATAACAAGTTGTACACGCAATTGTCAAATCAATCCATTTTCATTTTTTTATTTTTAATTATCAATTACCAAAAAATCATTTCTTTGTATTTAAGATTGCAGTTTTAACTCTCACCTAAACACAATTTACAAGACAAAAATTTATCAAAAAATCATTTCTCTTGTAACATAAGATTCAAATATCTGAACCTTCCTATTTGAAGCGAAAATGGGGATGGGAGTGGCCTTGAACATAGAGCAGCATAGTTGATAGAATACGTGGCCTTGCTTCTTCGGTGGATGCACTTTGTGTGTTCCCCAAACCCTCATACCTGCAACAAAATCCCTGAGTTATTCAAAGAACCATCCCCAGAGCAGTGACATTAGATGTTTTATTTCTTTCGATTAGATTCTTATGGGCCTGTGTAATTCATTGGTATACTAAACTATTACATCCAACAAGATAGAAAATAATGAACATTACCTAAGGCCAAAAAAAAAGGTAGCAGGTAGATTACTTCTCATTCACATATTCTCTCATCCATTATAGAGTAGTCATCAGCACAGTGAGGAAACGTAAGAGAGTAAGTCCAAGATGCTGCATGTATGAAAAACTTTGCTTGACAACCCTTATGTTTTTCTTGTAATCACATGAATTTTTCAATGCGAGTTTATTCAAAATGAAATTCTTCGTAAATAATATTATGCTCTTACTTTGGCTGGGATCGAATTCATATAAACATCAAGCTGTTTCTTTATCTCTACATACATTTAACTTTGAACAAGTCGCAAAATAATAATAAGACTTATGAAAGCCAAATACCATGACAAGTATGAGGTATGTATAGAGTGCGCTAAATGATTTCATATTACACCACAGATGTGGACTATAGAAACGTGTAACCAAAGTTTAGTTATTGGAGATGAAAGCTGTATGTACGAATACACGCAATCTTACTTCAGCTATTGGGCTGGGCCGGTCTGCAACAGCTAGGGCCCTTAACTCAGACAAGCAAACGCTGAATCCCACATCGAAAACAGATGAAAATGAGCTGTGGAAGATCCTCTTATATATATGAAATTTTCACAATCTTTTCAAATCACGCAGCCTCGCAATGAGCACAAAGCGAACTATTCTTTCGCCTTTTACTAAAGAATACCGTGTGTTCATTGCTAAAAGAGGCATACGCCAATTTTTGGAGGGTTTTTCCTTTACTGGATTAGCCCTAAAAATTAAGTTTGAAAGATTGATTTGTTTATGATTGGCCTACGTTGGTTAGAACTCTGCAACAATTTCTTTGTTTTCTCCCTATATTGGCTTTTATCATTTTACTTATACCACACAATTCAAGTTACTCGAATCGATTGAAGGTGCCATGGCACAGACAAAGCTATGGATATTTTGAATGCATTATGTAATCAGTAATCTACATTCCCCAAAGCTGCCATATCCTTGATGAGGCAAAACTGTAGAGGTTCTTTGCCACTAGTTTGGGGTTTAGGAGGATCGATTTCAGAGGCTAAATTTCCTTTGAAACTAGCATACCGGACTGCATATGTTCTTTACAGTTAACATTGTAACATCCTAATGAGAAATACATGTGGAGAGGCCTCCCACGAGAACAGGGCTGCTGGGTTTCTCTAACAATAACCTAACTACATATCAGATGGCTTACGGTCCACCATCTCGTCCCTGTCTAAGAATCGCTCACACAGCTCCTTCTCCTGCAGAACTATGCAGTCATTGCTCTTTCCAAACCAGTCATAGCGTCGCCTGGCAATATAGTCATAGATGGCATCCCTAACAGGGCTAGGAATTATCAAGAGAGTGCTTAAAGCAGAATAAGGAAGTGGCAGGTAAGACAGCACCTTCAACGCAGCTGCAAAATCATACAAAATGGACGTATTATGAGTAGTCTGTTCTGCAGATAAGTCTAAAAGAGGGTCCTCCCCAAGTTTGCCAGAAGACTGCCACATTCTTAAAACTATAAGAGAATTGGGAAAAAAAAACTTTGATTCTTCAAATCTCTATGGACCGAGAAATTAAAAAAGAAAAAAACAGAAGTCGAAAGAACTTCATATTGGCTTAGAAAATGGCATGCAGCTCCACAAATTTAACCAGTCAATTTATCAAGTTTGACTTGGGGAAGGAATGACTGTTAAAGGTCAGCTACCTTTAAAATACATAATAATTGCACATGTTCAAAAGCAGAAAAATGAGGGTTAAATCGCAGGCACCTTTCATATGCATTAGCAGACTGATTGAAACAGCATTTCCAGGGACTTGTTAATCTAAATTGAAGCTTCAGTAGTTCTTTCTGGGGCATTACAGGTCTTACAGCTTACACCTTTTTTTCTGCATATGGTAACTCAACCCGTTGCCCCACATTCCCCCATCAGTTCACTATGAATACAAGAATAGAAGGGTATCAAACTACCTATTCGTTATTTAGAGGGGGATCACAATCACTAAAAGCTGTGGTATTTATGGAACCAGCACAGGCCACATTCTCTTGTGACATAAGATTCAAATATCTAAAACTTCCTATTTGAAGCGAAAATGGGAGTAGCCTAGAACATAGAGCAGCATGGTTGATACTTGATAGAATGCGTGTCCTTGTTTCTTCGGTGGATGCACTTTGTGTGTTCCCCAAACCCTCTCCTTGGTACAGAATCCCTGAGTTATTCAAAGAACCATCCCCAGACCAGCTACATTAGATGTTTTATTTCTTTCCATTAGATTCTTATGGGCCTATATTCATTGGTATACTAACCTATTACATCCAACAAAATAATAATAATCATTACCTAAGGCCAAACAAAGGGTAGCAGGGAGATTACTTCCCATTCACATATTCTCGTCCATTATAGAGCCATCAGCACAGTGAGGACTAATTCCAAGATGTCTCAATTGCGCAATGAGGAAAAGCTTCTCTTAAACAAATATATATGAGGAGCTGAAGACAATAGAAATATAGAATCCCTGGAAAGAAAAGAAGTATTTCTTCTGTTTTCTTAGATAAAAACAAGCATAAGTATCCAAAAATGTTCATTTATGTCGCAATAAAGCACTAAACCTACCCTTCTAATCTTATCTCTGTTCTTTTCAATAACTGACAGCATAGTTCCCTTAGATTTTCAAGGTTTAGGAACATCTTCCTTCCTAATGTACTAAAAGTAATTGAAAAACAAACAGTGAATGACAAAAAAAAAAGCTGTATGAAGAAAATTTGGAATCTCAACAAACTCTCAATCGTCAATGATCCCTACGCGGCTTTCATTGGCCATCCGGTTGAAACACATACATATTCAACTAGGCACAGATAGATTGGAAACAGGACTGCCCAACCAGACAAGAATAAACTTGACAGTTAAATGAACTAAACTTGGTGACCCTGGCAGCTTTTCTCATTAACCTTCCAGCTCAACCAACCTTTCCTTATACAAAAGAAACAAATAAAAAGAATGACATAGGATCATTGAAGATGCCGATAGTAGGGATCTTTTTGTAGATGGATTACTTTGCTTTTCCTCTAGCAAGCTTTTGATGATTGAGAGAGAAGATAAAAACACAAAGAGAGAAACCTCCATTACTAAATGAGAATATAAACTACAAGCTTGTCACAAAATGTCAATGTAACATTACACAGAAACCCTAACTATTTGGTGAACGTGCAAGTAAAACATAAACACAGTAAAATGCACAGCAGGGCAAGTCAAAACCAATTTAGAAAATTCTATGGCAAGAAATCTGACCTGTGGATGCTCGGTGGTATGAGCCAAGGCCTTCAACAAACAAAAATCGACGGAGAACATCTTCACGTTTGAGGCCACAGTGTCTCAAGTAT
The DNA here is from genome assembly GCF_013401445.1 of Tripterygium wilfordii. Lineage (NCBI taxonomy): Eukaryota > Viridiplantae > Streptophyta > Magnoliopsida > Celastrales > Celastraceae > Tripterygium > Tripterygium wilfordii. The sequence goes on along the minus strand of NC_052237.1, from coordinate 7,176,462 downwards.
GGCTCAGCAGCCTTTGACTGAAGGCAACAGAATTTGATCTTCCTATACTTGTCAGCTTTAATGACCCACTTCACCCCTGTATATACACAGTTTTAAGAAAAAGAACAGGAAAAAGGAAGAAGAAGAAGATGAAAACATAAAAATATCCACAAGATGAAAGAAAAGTTTACGTTAATGCCCACAAGATTCAATGCCATAGCAGAAATTTCATGCATGAGATAAAGAATCTGACAATTGAGGGTGAGAATGTTCAGAGGGTGAGAATGTGATGAACATATAGCATATTTTTGTATACCAAACATGAAGATGCCCTGGGTCGGAAAAAGAAAGGAAACAAGATCAAAGAGAAGAAACAATTCTTCTCAATATTGCATGATAGGATCATCAGACCAACCCCTCTCACGCATAACCAAGGCCCAACCGACACCCAACATATGGGCCGGCTGTACCAAGGCCCCAGTGGGCTAAGCCCCCTGAAAACCTTGGATACTAGTGAGAGGAGAGCCCTCACTTATCTATTGCACTTCCCCACTCACCCTAACCGATGTGGGATACTTATCATGGCACAATGGACAAGAAGGCACCAATTGCCCTGGTACCTTTGTAGTCGCGTAACAGTCTCTCATCATACATCATAGCAATGACAGGGAATGGCTTTTGGATTTTTCAGTTTAATAAGAGCCTCTGGATCATAAAGCATGACAAAAACACAGGAAGAGAAAATTCCAATACCAAATACAAGAAAAAAGGATAATAAAATCGCATTACGAATTACGACAGGGGAATTAATGGTTTTCAGGATGAAAAATGGAGAATAAAATCGTATCGACATTTCGATTACAGAATCAAACAACGAAAACAAAAAACCCTATCTCTCACAAGGATAACCAAAGGGGCTAGGAGAGTACCGCGGTGGCAGAGATGGCAGACACCATCATAGACGACGACACGTGGCTGAAGGACAGAGGGTACCTCCAGCTTCACGACCGAAGAAACAGGCGAGACCGGATACAACAGAGCTTCCTCGGGAGAGATATCGGCGACATCAGCCGAAAGAACGCCTGAAGGTAATGGTGAGGAAGACGATGACGACGTTGAAGAGAAAGAACGATGAGAAAATGGAGGTGGAGGTGGAGGTGGTGTAGTTGTCAAGTAGCGAACTCCTCGAATCAAGCTCTTCGTTCTCATTTTGATCGTCCAATCTCAGACAAAAAGTTGTTCGAAATTCAAACCATTGTTTTTATGTGCGTGAAAAAATGGACTAATTGGAGGCATTGTTATGATACTCTGCTACTTTTCTTGGCTTCCAAGTCGGATCCGTTGCACCAAAGTAAGCACTCGATGCGTTGCAATAACTATCACCAGGATTTGGGCCTGGGCTTTGTTGTGGATCCAATATGGATTCTCATTAGCACCATTTTGGTAACTTTTGAGGGCAAGTCTGGGCCCAAAATTCTGGAGTTCGTGAAGTAAGTGAAGATTCAGAAGGCTAGCTAAGAAATTTTTTTTTGACAAAATATAACATTTGATCCCTCAATTATACCATTAAACTTTTTTTGCTCTGAACTTTTTCCTTCAACTATTGAAAAACATCTTGTTCATCCTTCAAGTGAGAAGAGTAGCTGAAAAATCTAACATATCATCTATTTGACATATCAAAGTAATCCTAGATTCCTAGTTGACAAAGTTTGACAAACGAAAAAATGTATCCCTAAACTATTAAGGTCAACACTTTATATGCTTAAACTATTCATTTGAATAAAGCTTAATCGACAAGGAAGGGAGCATGTAACGTGCCGACGTATATGGAGCCCAAGACAAGGGTCCAGGGATGAGAAAGGTAGCAATGCGACAGAAAGGGAGAAGGAGAATTAGGGATTTTGGGAATTTAGGTTTTTGGAAACGATTTTAAGAGGAAAAAAAATGTCCAAGGACAAAAATGAAACCAAAGCTATAGTTGAAAAAATATGAGAAGGCCTAGCAACCATGAAGACCTTTCTTTTAAAAGATTGTTTCATCATCCCTTGTGTCACAAAAATATGAGAAGGCCTAGCAACCATGAAGGCCTTTCTTTTAAAAGATTGTTTCATCATCCCTCGAATATATATATATATATATATATATATATATATATATTAAAAAGAATAATCAAGTTGTGGTTAACAAGCCATGCTTTCCTGTCACTTCAAATAACATATTTTCTTTACCGCAATCTCAAGCTTGATCCCCCGTTCAAAGATCACCTGCATGGCGAAGAAATTTTGAGCCCATGAGTACTGCAAATCCTCGGTTGCATTACATATGAAATCTAATACGAATTTGAAACACATCCGCACCCATCATAATTTCAATTACTTTCCAAGCTCCTCCACAACTTGACCATCTGTAACACAAAACGCATCCCAAAAACGTCAATGCATTGTTTGAATGACAAAAGCAATTAAATTAAATTTAGCCTAAAATTGAAAGGCCTTATAGATCCTACAACCTTACCGGCAAGACTTATGGCCAAGTTTGCTTGAGCATCTGCTTCGGAGTTCAGATCCTTTGATATGCACATAAAAAAAAATGATACAAAAATCAGGAGAAAAAAAAAACAACTTTGGCAAGAAAGAAGGGGAGGCAGGACTAGCAGCAGCCACAGAAACTCCTAATGACATATATGTCCACTAATACACACTATCATTACTTCATTACTATCTTAAGAAATCAATAAAGAACGGCCATTTCAATAAAGGTTTTGTTCAAGAATGAAAAGACATACAGTATGCGTGTGAAAAAGTATGACCACAAATGATTTTAGATATGCATCAAGAAGGAACCTAAGAGCATCAGATGGATTGTAGTAAGAGACCAGAAGAAGTTGAAACTCACGAGAAAAAGAGGCCTATTCAATATAAGGACCAAGTAAAAGTAGCAGGTAAGAAAATGCCATTTTGATTACAAACCAATTATATGGTGCCGGAAGCACAGCGTTTGTGCCATTTATGCTTATACTGGCAATAAACCTTTATAAAAATAAGTCTACTGTAGTATTTCACTAGATTGATTGGAAACCAGAAATTATGTTATGACAAGCCATGAAATGAATGGCTCGAGTGCAAATGTAAACGGTTTGAGCCTCTGAGGCTGATTATGCCTTCACAGTCGATATGTAAAAAGACTTGCACTCCAAAAGGGCAAGTTGGATATGAGGTTCAAGAAGGGTGGCATAACATTAACAACAATATTTTGAACGTTAAGAATCTGTAGTTGGCAATTTAAAGGCCACTACTGACAAAAACCAGTATTCAACACACATCAAAAAGTTAACATAGCAGTATAGCACATAACAATTAAGGCATAATTATGAAAACGTACCCTGAAAACATGACCAATCTGAAAGGAAAGAAATTTATCCTTCAGTTTCGTAGCCTCCTTGCACAACCAGGACATGTTTTCATGCTTGACCTTCCATAAACCTTGAATCTGTTCCATGAAGTATCATCCAAACGAATATTAATAGAGAGAGAGAGAGAGAGAGAGAGAGAGAGGAGAGGAGAGAGAGAGTGGGGTGGAAGATGAAAAATAATAAAAACTGTGGGGAACTAAATCCGATGTGGACTATATAGCCTTTGGTACTGGGCCCTGTAGGTTAGAAGTCATACATTTAGAAGTTAGAATACTAAAAGCATGAGTTGACACAAGTTTACAAGTCAAAAGAAGCTTAAACCAGCATATATATTTTATTTGAATATTATAGCTCAAACCATTAGGAGTAGAGGATGTCAGGAACAAAAATGAATCAGAGACATCTGCCCCGTAACCAGAACTTATATAAATGGGCATGTGAAGTGACTCAACTTAAACATGTTTCTGCATAAATTGGTTTTGGGGAAGGATCATTCGTTTAGATCTTATTCCATTGGCAGCCAGATTTCTTTCCCCATCAATATTAATAGGAAAGATAAGAAAAACAGGAAAGTACGAGCAGCAAATTCACAAGTAAATTGTATCGAGGAAAGTAAAAGATAACCTGCATACAGACAAGCTTGGAGTCACCTTGGACGCGGATACTTTTATAGCCTTTTTTAAGAGCATATTTCAACCCTAGAATCATGGCTCGATATTCAGCAACATTATTCGTAGCTATGCCCAAACCTTCACGCAACCTACAGATCTGTTTAGAAAATTGTTACTTATATTCAGGTTTCATAAAAAGGACACGTCTTTTGAGCAGAAAAGAAAGCATTTCTTGAATGGTTACACAACATATGCACGAATACCACAAGATAAAGCCAGAAAAAAAAATTGAAAAAAAAAAAAAGAACGCCAAAAGATAAATGTATACCACACTTCCATCATTAGCTCGCAGGACAGCTCCAGCACCAGCCTGTCCAGGATTCCCTTTTGATGCACCATCAAACTCGAGAATACAGGAACGCTTGATTGTATACATAAACAAGGGTCAGATGTTTTTATGTAGAAGCATCTTTCAATAACAACGCACATCAGCAAACCAATTCATGCAATTGGAAATATTCTTCTGTCAATGACATGCAAATGCATATAGGCAGGTGAGATGTAGCGAGGAAAAAAGTTAAACAACATCCGTGCACAAGGCTCCCGCAGTGGGCAGAGTCGGGGACAAACAAGATTTACGCAAACCTTACCCAGATATAATATGTGGGAAGATGTTTCCAGGAATTGAACATGTGACCTAGGTTGCACCATGCAACTCTACCACTAAGCCACATGTTCGTAGGGGAAGTGTAGAGGTACGAATTTTTTTCTATGTTAATATCTAAACTTCCAAAAACACCCTAATTATACACCATGGGGTTTGCGGGATCTGGACATTGCAGGATAAAGTGCACAAGGGCAGAGGACGGAGCTGATGCAGCATAACTTTGGCTAGGAATAAGACTATACAAAAGCAAATAAATTCTTTTTTTTTTGTCGCCATAAAAAAATTATGTTATTGTCCACCAGACAATGCCATTCTATCTACCTACAATATCAGAAGAAGGTTCATGAGCCTCAGCATCCATCTTCACATGCTTTTTTAAAGAATCAGTCGAAAAAGATGTTGTGCAAACTGGATCCTGCAAATCATCATTACATCGTGATATTCCTCAGTTGCAAATGCATAAGAAACATAAATAGATCAACAAGCAAAGGACAGGTTCCATAGTCATTCATAATAGATTGCTAGTTTTGAGCAGGAAATATAATGCAATATTAGTTTTAGAATACGTAATGGAGAACTAATGGAATAGAATTCAAACTTCCAAAAGTTACAGTAGCATAAACCAAACAGAACACAAACTGTTAATATCCAGCCAAGTAACATTTGATAAATATCAAACGAAAACTACCAATAATATTCAATAGCAGCACTAGTAAGAGCACTAAACAATGAGGGATTATGGAACGGATAAGGGGAAGAAAGAAAGAAAGGGGAAAGTAGCTAATGTAGCTTCTAAATTGATGATGAAATTGTAGGAAATCAACGACAACACCAAAAGCAGATAGAAAATAGTATACCAGGCTGCAAAACAGAGCAACCATTTGACCAAAAGCCGCTACTGAAATAGTCCCTCCATGACCAGTCATCCATAATATCAAATGATCAGTTAAACAATAAAACAGCAGCAGATGATGTGCAGAGAAGAAGAAACTGGCAAGTAGTAGAGAAAGAATAACAAAGAGATGGCCAGAATAGAGTAAGAAAGAGAGGTGGAGAAAGGCACAGCAGAGAACACAGCAGAAAGTTCTAGCAGGAGAAGGATTCAGCAGTCGATCATCTTTTTTTTCCTGAGTAGTATTAAATCATAGACTACATATGTAACACCACATATATTATCCTAGCTAAACAAAGGTAAAATATATAAAAAGATATAAGTAAAAAAACTATATCCTGAACTTCAACAACACGAATGCAAGTTCTTCCTTACTCATCCTAGAGTAAACTATAATGGTGGAGAATGATGACAAAATTAGATTGCCAAGTTTCCTTAGGGCTGTGTCCCCGCACCCGCATCCCGTGTCACCGTATCCGAGTCGGTGCTGCCTAGATTTTAGCAGTTAATAAGTTTCCGTGCTATACTGCTGCGTGTATTGTCATTTGCTGCTTCCTCTGTCATGCAAATACTGACAATATTTGTTCAGTCTCTATATTTTACTTACATTCTCCTAAATTTTTCATCCCTTCCATATAACTCCTTAAGATGCCAAATAATATACCCACATCTTTTAACAAATAATATAGGCTTCAATAATCACAAAATTAGATTGCCGAGTTTCCTTAGGGATTACACTATCACAAGGAGAAACGATTATGGCAGCTTAAAAGAACCTTATAATTCTCTTAAATCATTATGAAGGCATTAGTATTGCAGACGTCATAGTTAATTCAGGTTGACAATATTAAGATTCAAATGGAAACTAATCAATGGCTGCAACAACATACAATGTAGAAACATAGAGAGGGACTCACATGCACAGAATATAGTGATTTTCCAACCATCTTATTTTACCACTGACATTGGAGACTCCTCACAATGCCCAAATGTCATATATGGCTCAGAAAAAATTGAAAATCCCTACTTACGATGTTTTGTGATCCACCCATCTCGTAAGGCCTCTTTTTAGACCTATCCTTGCTTGATGTCTCATCTTTGGAAAAGGCTGGCTCCTGTTTAAAGGGAAAAGATCCATCATCAGCAACCAAATTAAAAAATTCATTGTTGAACTAACAAGCATGTAATTCTAATTAAGACTGCGCCAACATGACAAAGACACTACTTTATTTTCTATGTTGTACTTCTGGATGCACCACTATAGGTCCTCAAAACAAGCGGAAAAAAACTGCCCCTGGTACTTCTTCATAAATAATCAAAAGTTTGCTCAAATATGGGGGTCAGGGAATATTTTTAAAAAGAGAACTAAACAATATTTTAAAACAGAAAAGAATAGAAATAATTTTCATGTTTGAAACCTTTAATAATCCTATCTAAACCCAAAACTAATGTGTACCTTTATATAAAAAATTAAAAAAAAAAAGTAAACAACACCTGTGCACAAGGCTCCCATAGTGGGTAGGGTCCGGGACAGACAAAATGTACATAGACCCCCCACATAATATGTGGAGAGACTGTTTTCAGGAATTAAACCTAAGACCTACAGGTTGCACTCTTTCAATTCTACCACTGGGCCACATGTTCGCCTATAATGTGTACCTTTTATAGAAAAAAAGAAGGTAAATAACACTCGTGCACAAGACTCTCGCAATAGGAGGGGTCGGGAACAGACAAGATGTACGCAGATCTTATCTCCACATAATATGTGGAGAGGTGATTTCCAAGAATTGAACTTGTGACTTATAAGTTGCACCCCTGCAACTCAATCTTAATAAGTATACAAGGAGGGAGGAAGGGAGGGAAGGACGGAGGGAGGTTGATAAGCAGTGGACTGAGATTATCTTAACTGTTTAGATGATAAACAATAACAAAGTAATTTTCAATTATAAACCACATTTTTGATATCTTACTTGGAGGGGGCAGGGCGTAAGTGTACCAAAGAGATCATCTTTCAAATCTGCAGCCCTGATAGTGTAAATAGCATCCCTAAGCCCACAGGACGTCAGATAATCCTCAGTCTCCTTCTTCAAAGAGTACCCTTTGTACACGCTGACAGGAGGATCACATATCTGTCACAAAAGTGCAAACATCTTGTTAGCCCATAAGAAGTCAAATATCAAATTGTTGAGGAACATTACACATATATACGGAACATATATTTTAAGTATCCAAATCACTCATGAAAGAAATGCAGGAAACGCAAAAAAAGGAAGAAAAAAAGAAAAGCAAAAAAATATACCAATCTTCAAAAAGATATGAAACTCGAAACAAATGCAAAATAGTACAATTCAGTTTGCAGTTATGGCTTTTTCTCTTCCAAAATACTAAGCATACCAGTGAATTATCCAAAAGGGATCATCATATAATTTTAGTAGATAATAGTATATCAAATCATGCTAGTAATAGATTTAAAAGAAACAACTTGTGTTATCGTTACTTTCTTGGTAGGGAGGAAGGAAGAAACGAAATTAAAAAAAAGGTCAATTTGTGCCCACTCCGCAAGCATTTCTGCAATTTTTATGTCACAAAGCAGATGATATATAAAGGCTGAGGCAAGGCTTTAAATTCCTCCAAACATGATAGATATTTGGCATTCCAGCCTCAGTCTTATGGTGTTTCTTTGTTTTATGCCATTATGTAAAATTCTTGTGAAAAGAATCATCTATCACCAAGTTATCTATGAAAAAAGTAATATAACAGAACTGCTGCATTGACAAACATAACACAGATGAGCTTCTTTTTCTCTTCGTTTTACCTTGAGAAACTCGAAATGCGTAGTATAATGACCAGGAAGTTAATTCCTGCCCAAGAGACTGCCAAAATAATGTGGGAAAAATGATGCAAAGGCAGAATTTTGAAAGAGCAAGCAAATATAAGTAGCCAGTTTACCGTATCCATAGAGAACACGACTCTAAATTAGCAAAAAATGCTGACGATACTGACATAAGAGAATAGATAAACAGATCATAAGGGGAGCAGAAAATCACCGAAGATCCAAGTTGAGCCTGACAATCGGCAAAGCTCTTGTAAACACCAACAACATCTCCTTTACGCACAACAAAGAATCCGTCGTCCTTGTCTTGTTCCATCACTGCTGGCTCGGTTTCCAACTTTCGTGTTCGAGGCGTTTTTCTACTTTTCGAAGAGAAGCACTGAACGCGAAATCTCGAAAACTCGAACTCCTTGTTGATTTCTGCTCTGAGACCGGCGCACCCAAATTTCCCTTTCAATGTTGAAGCAGAGCACTGATTCAAAGTAGTCTTTGTGATTAAATGAGTGACAGTGTTCTTTCTAAATAGAGCCGCAGCACATGAAGACAAGAGTAACAAGCAGTTCATCAGCGAGTAGTATTCCCCAGATTTTATGGAATTTCTGAAAGCAAATCGATTCCCATAAAAATGTCCTAAACATATAGCGTGAATGTAACAGCAATTGAACTATGACAAAAATCAATTCTCCCTAGAATCAGGAGGTAGAAGAGAAGAGGGAGAAAATTTTTATACAGTGTAAAAATAAGAGCAGAATACCTGTTGAGAACAATTGATGAAGCCGTGGAAAGAACAGGAGGTTCTCTCCAGCCTCGTAAACCAGAACGGTAGGGGAAGAACTCAAGAAAGAAACAAGGATTTGGGTTTAGGGTGGGTTTTGAGAATTCGGGTCATGGATGTGGGTTTTGGGTTGTAATTGGACTCGCCGTGTGGGGAGAAATTATTCAATAATCCGGACACATCACGTGGCAAGCTGATGTGGTGTGCCCGGACCAATAAATTTAGGACACATAAGCAAGCTCTGACAGCTCATGTATCCTAGGGAAAAACCCCTCTCACTTTAAGAGTGTATTTGGATTGAGGGATTTGGGGGGAGGGGAGGGGAAGGGAAGGGAAGGGAAAGGGAAGGAAGAGAAGGGAAGAGAATGGAATGGAAAATGCATTTCCTTCTCTCATGTTTGGATAGATAAAAAAAGAAAGGAAAGAAAAGTAGTTTAATTTACTAGTTTATCCTTATTTTTTATGTTTACGTGTTATGTCCAAGGGTAAAATAGGTTTTAAACTTATAAGTAACTTAATTAGTAATATCTTCCCTCCAAACGACTCCATTTTGAGAGGAAAGAATTTTGACAAAAATTTAAAGAAATCTTCCTCCTAAATCCCCTCAAATACCTCCCCTCAATTTTTTATAAACTATCCAAACAAGGGAATTGGAAGGAAACTCCCTTTCTCTTCCCTTCCCTTCCCTCCAAATCCCTCAATCCAAACACACTCTAAAGGAACGAGTCTTCCGTCAATTTCAAAATTCAAAAACACAAAATCTAAACATAAAATCACACAATTCCACCTATTTTCATTTGTGATTCCGTTGACAATCCCCTCCTTTTTTTCTTCCTCCCTCTCTCGCTTTCTTTCCAGTGTTTTTGTTTCGTTAGTGAAATCCACCAAAAATCAGCTCTTCCTCTTCCTCTTCCTCTTCCTCTCTCCCTTTTTAGTGTTTCATTACTAAAATCCATCGCTTCGACGAACCTGTGGATTTGACTCCAGACCTTACTTCTATGAGACCCAAGGTACAACAAGTCTTGAAACTTTGGTGTTTATTCGTGGCGATTTTATGTATTTCTTTTGGGTTGATTTGAACCATTCCATGGTAGGTTTATGTTTTTGGCTTAATTTCTTGCAGATTGTTCCACAATTTTTTGGGGTGCAACTCTTTGGGGATTCTGGAGCTGTATTGCGATTATGGGTATTCTGTGTTGAAACTTTTCAAGGTGTCAATCTCGTTGAACCGGATGAATAAAAGCCCGAGAAATGCCTGATGGAAATTTTGAGTGACAATAGATGGATTCTAAGTCTAGGAATCCTTTAAATTTAGCCAAATTTATTGTTGTGATAGTTGAACATGGTTGTTATAGGAGATACATATGACATGTACTCTGGTAAACCAATAGTTGTTCCATGGCTGATCTTTGTGGGCAACAATCTTGTATATAATTGGTGCAACAATCATTCCTACGGTTATGATATTTTTCCCCCTCCTAACTCCAAACCCTTTATTGATAGCATACATGTTACATGCATCGTAAGCCTCATTTGCGTTGTTGAAAATCATTCCCACATTTATTTGAACTTCACCATTCTGGTTGTTTGCACTAGTTGGAGTTTGATCACACATGATATTACTATCTGGGACAAAAATAAAGCCAATAATCAGTTAGTTTTAGACTTATTCATGAAAGAACAACCATTGTAGTTAAAAACAACATACATATACTAAGAACGGGGCTCAATCATAAATAGGAGAACAAACTCACCTAACAAGAACAACAAACCAAAGCTCGGATGACTTTTGACCTATCAAATGATGAAATCGAAGTTGACAAAGAGGGGAAGGGGAAGCTCTATCGATCTATCAATGTCAATCTGTCGAAGCCCCAACAGATCAACAAGGGTGCCACTCGTCATCCCAAAACAAAAGGAGAGGCAGAGAATAGAAAGGCAGATGAGGAGAGGAGAGGAGAGAAGAGAAGATGGGTGCAAAAAATGGGAAAAAGGGCGGGCTGATGTGGGAAATATTTTTGTTTTTGTTTTAATTTAACTTTAGAACATGACGGAGACTCTACTCCGTTATCTCCGTAGCTCATTTAACGTGTTATGCTGAGCTGTCACAGCTTTCTTATGTGTCCTAAATTTATTGGCCCGAGCACACCACATCAGTTTGTCACGTAGTGTGTCCGAACCACTGAATAATTTCTCGCCATAAGGGATAGGGAAAAAGTGAAAAACAAAATATATCGAAAGAAATTTCAGTTTGGTGTCTGAAGAAAAAGTATTTATAAATTAGTGATTTTTTATTTTGCCTATTCTTTTTACATGCTTAAATTTAAAAAAAAATAGATTTATAGTGTGTTTGGATTGAGGGATTTGGAGGGGAGGGAAGGGAAAGGGAGCTTCCTTCCAATTCCCTTGTTTGGATAGTTAAGAAAAAATTAAGGGGAGGGATTTGGAAGGAATTGGAGGGAAGATTTCATTAAATTTTTGTTAAAATTCTTCATCCACAAAATAGAGTCATTTGGAGAGAAGGGATGACTTATTAAGTTATTTATTTGTTAAAAACCTATTTTACCCTTGTACATAACACTCTAACATAAAAAAATATGGATAAATTAGTGAATTAAACTAATTTTCTTTCCTTTATTTTTTTATCCATCCAAACATGAGAGAGGAAAAATTATTATTCCTTTCATTCTCTTCCCTTCCCTCCCCTTCTTTTCTCTCCCTTTCCCTCCACTCCAAATCCTTCAATCCAAACACACTCTAAGCGACTTTGTCACACAAAATAATATATGCATTTTTCCTTTTCATTTATAAAATTACTAGCATGTAGTTTGCGGATCACATGTTACAAGCATTTTTCATGGTTATATCAAGAGTTATGTCGATAAATGATTTTATTATAAAAGAGAGAAATACTCTATGTAATCAAACAAAAAAGAGTAATATTCTCGAACATATTAAATTCAGTTGAATGATTGAAATGATTTCAAATGAAAATATAAATATTTAATTTATTTCACTAAATTATACGAAGTAATGTCTTGTTTAGAGATTTAATCATTTTCCTTTTATAAGAGATTTAAAACAATTAATTAAAAACCTAGTCTCTAATATGTCCTGGTGGCTACTCGGTTCTCGTACTCAAGGTACCATTGCAAACACACACAACCATACACAATGCATTGTGTGATACTATCAATCATGCATATGCAAGGAGAATTGCGATATAAGACTTCAATTCATACATGTAGGCCATCGGGTTTCTTAATCTACGATGAACGCAAAGGGATAAGCACCTAATATTATGGATTAATGTTCCCCCTTGGGGCTTGGCTTGGCTAACACCCTAGTTTCACACTCAAAGATCAATTAACCATAACTCTACCATGCACATTCCTAAATTAACCCAAAACCCCATCATCAATACACATAATTAATAGCTATACAATGGAAAACTCAATTAATTAAGGAAATCATGCAATGGATTTCCCTAAACCCTAAACACATTAGATGCAATCCCTAGACTAGACAATTCAAGAATACAATCAAATATGTCATTCTTATGTATCCAATCACACAACTATCACGAAATTAAAAGAGAAAAATCGAAGCTACCATTCTTTGAGCATATCTTGAGTAATCGAAACTTTGCACCCACCGTTCGGGACTAGAAACTAGAAAATGAACTTAGCCACTTATTTTAATGAGAATAAACATCAATTTTATAGATGAAAACCAATATTTACAATCAAGATCATAAGAACTAAGTAAAACCCTAGAGAGAGAGAGAAACTATGGAGGCTAGATGTTGTGTAGTGTATGAATGAGAAAGAAACCTCAATCTTAGGGTTTTCCCCTCTTTTTACAATAGAAAGTACCTAACTACCCTTATAAAATCGTTCCCCATTGGTTACATAAATGATTTACCCCAAATGCCCTTGAAATTTTGGTGCAGAAAATTGTAGATCCGCGATAGGTGTCCGGACGGCTTCGGAAGGTGTCCGGACACCTAGGCTTCATCAAGTCTTCGTTATAGGCTTTGTCTCATTTTTCAAAGGAAGTGTCCGGACACCTAATGTGGGTGTTCGGACAGTAAGTGTCCGGACACATTGGGAGGTGTCCCGACACCTCACAGCAAAAAGTGGCAAAAAAATGCTCAAACTTGCCCGAACAAAGTCCGATTCCTACAAAATCAAGGGGAAACATTTGTAAGTGTAAAACTAAGCTAAAATACAATCAAATACATTAGCTAAGTGCTAGAACATCCTAATTAAAGGACATTGGAACCTCAAAATAGAGGTCCAATCACACACACACACAACCAATCAATTGATACCACGTGTTTCTCTTCTCCTCTTTCTGCTCCTTTTTCCTCTCTTGGCCAAAACTTTTCTCACTCTGACTAATGTGCGATCTTCTTCCTCCGATGATGGATTCGGCCACCGTTACACTGAAACTTACTGTCGGACTGCCATGAACACATCCCAGCCACCATCCACTGCCAACAGACGCTAAAAGCGTCGGAATCGCACCAGAAACGTGCGGTGCCACCATGCACATATGTGGCCAATTCGGCCACCAGAGACCTCACCGCTGTGCACTGCCACTACCATTAGACTCACCGACCTGAGACGAGCTGAACCCAGCCCTTGACCAACCGAAAATGCCGCCGAAAGTATATGACTCGAGTTTTCTCTCTCTTTCCCCCGTTTTCTTCTCCTTCTGTTCCCCTCCCAATTTTTTTGGAGTGCTTGAAAGTATTTGTCACAGTGAAACAAAAGGCTAGTAGTACTTGTGAAAATAGACTTTGCACAAGTATTTAGAAATTGGAGCCACGACTGTGGATGCTACAGTTTAACAAAGAAGGATTAAATTTGCAAACGCAAAACCTCGGTGGTAGTAGTGTTACATATAGAAGAGAGACATAATTGTAACTTCGAATTATACAGATACACAAAACAACTGCAATTCAATGGAACTTTACAGCAACTATTCACAGACCTTTCTTTTCTGGACCATCTTTCTTGGGGCCAGGCTGGATAGGATTGTGCTTGAGCTTGTTGGCAAGTTGTCCCCGCCTTCTATTCTCTATTTCTTCAAGCAGCTTGTCCTCAATAGAAGTATCTTAAACCTTCCCTTCACCGAACCCACTCGGCTTGCTCTCCATCGACTCGAATGTCGAAGAAAATCCCGCATCCTTCTCGTCATCGCCATCTCATTTACTTAGAGCAGACACTCGTCGCCAATACTCGACTCTTTTATCCAAGAGTGAGTTACAAATTAGACGGTTTTTGTTGAGCTGAGCATTATCATTGCCCTCGTTGGAGCTTCTTCTTCGTTATGTTTCTCTTCTTCAATCACTAACTGATTACAGAAACGAGAATTGCCATGACATTTCATTTCAGACACTGTAGTTTTCTTCCTTTCGTTATCAAGTAAGGAACCCCGTTAGTCGCAAACAATTTCTTACAATATAATTTTATTTGAAACCCCATAAACAATTAGGTTTCGTGGTGTAGTTGGTTATCACGTCAGTCTAACACACTGAAGGTCTCCGGTTCGAACCCGGGCGAAGCCAAATATCATTTTTTATTCTTCTTAAGCATTTTCTTCTTTTTATAAGAACTTAAGGCCCAATTCAAAAATGGGTCACCTCAGCAACTTAACGCCCAGGCCAGGCCGTTTATGCTTGAGCGATACAACTGGCAACTGCTATGGGCACCAAATAGGCCTTCAACCCAAGTCCAGCCCACTTATTTTTGAGCCCATGGGCCAAGCCATATCACAAAAAGTCCAATCATTTTAGCCATCTTTTGGACGGTCAAGTATCTCAAATTTGGTAGGTCTTTCTGATTACAAGTGGCAAACTTACCCATATATATATTATTACAGGAGAAGAGGATGGGGAAGCTCGAACTCGAGATTTCTAGGAGATACCACACACATGACTGCCTATGAATTACTTGTGGTTCTCAGCTTACACATATTAATTTGCAAGGAATATTTCTTTTAATTTCATGTGATTATATACCCTACAGCCACAACTTTACCACCGCCTAACAAATCAATCTCCTCAATTTCGGAGGCCCAAGAATCCATCTCTTTTCCCTTGTCAATACGTTACTACACCACATGTTCTATCTATTCTCTATGCCCCTGTTTCCATACACACAATACACAAATACACCTCCCTCATTGATTTGATGTTAACGTAAGACATACAAATTAATATAAAGAAGAAAAATACTATATATGCTAGGCTGTTAATATACCCCACTAACCCTGTTTTCTTGTGACCTTACCCATTTTTTTGCTGGCTTGAAAAATCTCTATAACTAACAGTCTTATGGGGGGACATTATTCCATGGTTTTTGGCATTAGGTAAATGGAGCTTTCTCTAAAAGCTGTGCCCTACTGATTTTACAATCCCTTCTTTTTTTTCTTTTTTTTTTCTCAAGGTGATTGAACAGTCTTGCTCTCTGAATAGTCAAACCATGTACATATATTTTGGTAGTTGGCACTTTGTCCATTCAAGTACTTATATTGTTGTGTTTTCTTTAATACTATTAATTTCTCTATTCTTTTTTAATTTTTTTTACTTTTTTTTTCAAGGTGGTTGTGATTTCATTTTATGTAAGTTGGTTTATAACGAAAAAAAACTTTTAATAGGATTTTAATTAAAAATTTTTAATTAATTAATTATTTATTTAGTCCTCCAACCTAAACCAAACGTGAGAAAAGAGCTCTAACGACGGACAAGCTAGCCGATTAATTTTTTATTTACATGTTTTATTTTGTTAATTAATTTTTCTTTCAACGTTGATATATTTATATATATAAGCAAGGTCAATAATATTGACAATATGATTCAAGGTTATATATATATACTAAAAAAGGAGGAAAACAATGAAGTTGACACATAAACAAGTTGTGAGGGGAAAAAGAAAGCTCTCTCTTGACTTGTATTATCAACAGGAACTCTTCAATAAGTAGTAAAAAAATGTCAGATCATATATAGACCAACACAATGTCCAAAAGCATAAGTAGTGAGTTATTCCTTATAATGATTGTGTATAGAAACAGCCCAAGATGTTCACAATCTTTATGATTAGCATATAATTGATTCGAAAAAAAAAATTCGAAAAACAAGATAAATCACACACAAGAGACAAACGATTTTATGTGATTCGGCCAATTTTACCTACATCCACGGGCAACGATGATAAATCTATTGATGACTACATGGATTCATTTTGCTTAATAGGGTTTTACAATGAGAATACGTGTCGGGACCCAAACAAGTTCAATCCACCATTCTAAAATCAGAAATTAGAGTCATATACAACATTCTCCATCTCACACTAAACTTCCCTCAAAGCTCAATCATCAATAATCTCATGATACGGCCGCCACCACCAATACCTCAAAGTTGTTCACGCTTGTAGAATATTGATCAAATTCAAGCAATACTTAAACTTCATTGTCGGTATCTGGCATTCCTCTTCATATCAATTGGATTGTACTTTGTATCCACTTTCTTCAAGAAACGTCATCCTTATCAATGATATTACGCACAAAATGAAATCTAATGTCAACGTGCTTCGGCCGAGCATGATGAACATTATTCTTTATCAAACATCAGAAGTTAGGGGCATATACCACTATAAAATATATGAGATACGATTCGATTTCTAGCTTGCTCTTTCAAAAAAATAATAATTATGGAGTAGGATATTAAAGATGAAATTTCATTAGTAAGATCACCACAAGTTGCCCAATAAAACTTACCTAACATTTTCAATTAATTAGTGAGAATCAATATTCTATATGTTCTAGCCACTTCAAAAAAGGGAGATAGGTCCATTATTGTTGGCGCATATACAATGGAACCATATGGACTTAAAACAATTTAGCTACCAAACATGGGAGCCAAAATAAAATGCATGAATGTGGGTTGATATATGTTAATTAATTAAACAATTGAGTCCACACATTAATTAGATTAATTACTGCTTTGTCTAAACTCATCGTTATTAGTACCATTAATTAATTAAAAAAGAAAGGAAGAAAGAAGAAAACATGAACATCCTTATAGGCTTAGCTATATAGACCTAATATTCAAAGCCATTGTTAATTGGGCAACAAATGGATGTTCTACTACATCGGTCTCAATCTATATCTTACCGACCAAATTCAAAAGAATTGAATGGGTCCTATATTATACATTTTGAAGGTCTATGCCTAGATGGTAACTAATACCAAAATCATCCTTAAAGGTCCTCTAACAAGATAGACTCTTACCACATTTAATTTGATTTTCATGGGTCCATTTCGAAGCCAAGTCTAAAGAGGGCACTAAAGTTACATCTAAGTTTTGAAAAGCCAGGCAAATAGTTAATATATACAAGGATAGAATCAATTATTAAAAAAAAGAGAGAGAGAAATCAATGTTCAAAATCATCGAGATATATATATAAAAAAATAATAATAATTATCACATACGCATCAACTTTACGCACTCAAAATTCAATAGCTTTAATAAAGTATAATAAAATGGGGACTACGCATTTGTTGTGGGACCCGCTATATTTATGATTGAAAAATAAGTGCATAAAGTTGGTACGCATATGAGAACTCATTTTTTATATAAATGTGAGTCTATACATGCATTTTCAAATATTTTAACTAATTTAAGTACTAATTGATGATCATGCTTTGTGATAAAATTAACCACGACTATTATGTTGACCTTGCTTGGTTAGGATATACACAAAACAAATATGTGATTGGTATGCTTGTTTTTCATGCATTTGTTTTTATTTTTCAGAAAACAAAAAATAACCGCTAAAACACGTTTGATTGCCTATGGTAAAAAACACAAAAACATAGAAGTAGCTAAATCGTTGAAATAGACACCTTCATTACAAAAAATAATGGAATTTTATTATGTAAGGAGTGGGTATCACAAATCAATGGAGATCAGGAGTCGTGTTTTGACCACTACGTCAACATCCAGCTATACTGAACACCCTTACGATGTGGAAGAATATTTGGAACCTTGTGACTCGACTGTCTACAAAAATTTTTATATGGCGAGCAGTTCATGAGATTTTACTTATACAAGCTTTCCTTTTCAACAGGCACATTGTTAGAGACCCAAAATGTACCATATATAAATCATCAGACGAGACCATTATACATGTTTTATGGGATTGTCTTGCGATGTATACTTCAAGAGCATCAACATTCTATTCAATTGGAGGATGATAATTTTGGGTTACCCCTTTTGATAAGAAGCATACCTTAGAAAAAACACATCGTAATGTTCGAGGGGTCAACTTGTGCTGATACTTACAGAGGTGTACAAATTCTACACAACTAAATACATGAGAAGCTAAATTTAGGATGGCTGGGACGACAACCATTTCAATGAGAGCTTGGGGGGGTGTTTGGAAATCAATAGTGCTAAAGGGTACTTGGTTGATAAAAAAATGCTACAGAGGTAAGTTCTTCTCTCCAATAGGATAGCGGTATATGAGCTTCTATCAATAAATTTACCACCATTACCTGTAGCTACTACCAATGCTGAGATTTTACCAACAACATCATCCTCTGTCTTTGTTTCAACGACCGCAACAATGGAGATCTTCTTGGAATTCCTCTTTTGTGGATAACGACTATGATCCCACAATCTAGATACTCGACGAGTTTAAAACGATGATTTTTGGTATAACCAGTTTGATCCCAGTGAGTACATTTGTAAGTAGATTTATCGACACCATTAATAGTCTTATGATGGTTAGACCTTGCTCGATCTTATTGGTTTTGAGAAGACTAGTTCTAATTGGATTGGTTTTGAGTCACCATGGCTGAAGTTTCATATTTTTCAAGTTCTCCATTCATCGTTGCATGTCGAACAGATTCATATATGGCGGACTTCTAATTCAGGAATAAGATATTTTCTCAAAATTTCATCTGGATTTATTTAACTTCACCATCTAATCTAACAAGAAAATATGCACCCTTTGTTGTTGAAATGATTTTCGATAAGATGCAACATCATTCTTACTTTCCATAATCATCTAATTATCACGATGATCCATTTCACTTTTTTTTTTATTTATTAATTCTCTATAATGTATAGAGAGGGTTCTACCACTCTGGTGGGCAGAAAAAACCCTCTGATTTAAGGAAAAATTTTGTAATTCATTTGTTCCATCATAAAAAATTTTGTTGACATCAACAACCATCGATTGACTTTTAATTGTTTGCATACCCCATCTTATATCTATCATCCTTTTTGGTAGGTGGCTATGAATTACCACGAATAAACGAGAGTATTTCCTTCTCAGCAATACGGATATCCATGATTTGAAACCACATATTGAATGATAATGAGAGCAGACTTGGTCTTAGAAATTTCAGAATCTTACTTGTCGTGCGGGGTTTCAACCTATTTCAGGTACCAAGTTTAAAAGAAAATATTTGCGAAGAATTTTGTATTTTTACTCTTAATTAGTGTTACATAAATTTACTATCATTATCTTTCGGGTACATATTGAGTAAACTTACAGAAATTCGCACAAAAATTTAAAAATCACGCGTGTCAAGCAAACACATCGTAATTTCACACATATGCTCAATAGCAATTAATGATGATCACTATATGCACTATATTTTTTACTAAGTATACCCCATTAACCTTTTAAAAATACATTAGAATGGGATATACTTAGTTAAAAATGGAGTGCATGTAGTGCTCATCATAGCAATTGAGCCGCAACCTCCGAAGAGGGTCCCACACAACATTCTTATTTCTATGCTACCTCCCATTTTTTCCCCTTATTCCAAAATTACTTCATATCTCTCATTGGTGGGGGTAGATAACTTTCATATTTCATTGGCACTTTTATCCAATAGTAATAATGATACCATAGAAAATATTCACACATTATTGCGCTGTCATATACCAAGTGCTAAATGCGTTGCCATACCCCCCCCCCCTCCCCCTCACACACTATTTGAATGCTATCTATCAAATATCAATTACTATATAAAAGTATATAAACCTATATATATATATATTTCACTAAATAGGGTACCCCACCAAATTTGACATCTAAGATTCATTTTAGACACGCGTACGGCGGCGGACTGCATGGTTTAACTTATATACTGTTTTTTTGCTTGCCTATTTTTCATGTAACTTTAGCCAATAAAAGGACACAAAATGGCTGCAATACAAAAAGCATTATAAAAATCACCAATTTTCGCGGGAAAGAGCTCCTTTTCTTTTTCATTTCTTTTTCTGCTCTTCAATTCTCAATGACTGAATCGCAGTATGAAAACCAGAATCAATTCATGAATCAACCATAAAAAAAATAAATGAATAGATTTAATTGGATGTTGACACCTTTCAGCATATGAGAATTTACCAAGTTTCAAATAGACGCAATTAATTGCACAAAATGTTTACTTACTCCAATCATCATCGCTAGCCAAATTTTTTTTTTCGAATACAAGGTAGAGAGATGAAAGAAGTCGAATTCGAGACCTTTATGAAATACTACATATATGAGTTCCTTTTGAGCTACATATATGAGTTCCATCTGAGTTACAAGTGGTTCTCAGCAAAATTATTGTTATAACGACGACAAAGACAAATTAACACAAAACATTCCTACTAATTCTAGAAAAGGAATCCCACATGGCATGAGTTGACTGGTCCGTCAAGTTGATAGCTGAGTCAGAGAGAACTAACCCAAGAATTAGAAATCAATTTTCCCGGGGAAAACCAAAAAAAAAAAAAACAACCTCCGCTTCTCTCTTTTCTTTTCGTTAATCCGTTTCAATTACTAAAAATTAACCGTTAAAAAAAAAACAAGATTAAATCAAAATCCAATAAAAATATCATCGCCTCATATTTATATCACACAAGAGGAGGCAGGGATAGCAACAACCCTCACAACACAAAAACATCAATTCCATTATCATTACTCCTTCCCTCCCCCTCCCACTCCCCCTCCCCCTCCCCCTCTCCCAACCAAACAGGCCTCAAGCAGAGAAACGCCATTTCTGTGAGCTAGTAGTATCGCGACCGTTAACGATGGGAAGAGAATGAGGAAGTATCATCATCGGCGATCATGTCGGTCTCGTACTCCGATTGTTTCTCGGACCTTCTCTGTTGTGAGGACTCCGGCATATTATCCGACGAGTCTCCGGCGGAATGCTCGTCGGACTTCGATTCTTCCTCATGCGGCGTAGAGGAGGAATCGATCGCCGGTTACATTGAAGATGAGAGACACTTCGTCCCCGGTGTCGATTACTTGTCTCAGTTCCAATCTTGCTCTCTCGATGCCTCCGCCAGAGAACAATCCGTTGCGTGGATTCTTAAGGTGAGTCGGTTACGTTAATGCCACCTTCAAACGTGTTTAAAAGCTGATGGTGGTGATGGATCTGAGTTTGATTCATATGTGGTGGAGATCGGTGCGTAACGCAAGTCCATGTTTTTTTGCTGCAGGTGCAGGCATATTATGGATTCCAACCTCTAACGGCTTATCTATCCGTCAACTACTTGGATCGATTCCTTTATTCTCGCCGTTTGCCGGTAAGTAACCGTCACCGTGACCGTAACGGCGCGGATCATCGAAAGTAAACGTTATTGGCTTATTAAATTTTACTTTTCCAACGTGAAAAGGACAGAATTGGGTAGCTTTTAATAAATACATAGTGTATATTAATTTATTTTTCTACGTAACTGTAAATTATAAAAGATCACACGAGTTCATATTCCAGTTATCCTACTCGCTAAGCTCATGTCCCACCTTCAACTCAGCAATTTGGATAATTGAGATACCGACGACTGGGATCCTTATCATTACTGACAAATTTAATGTATTATAATGAGTAATAGTACTTGTGTCTCCAACTGAGGTGGATGTTGGCACTTTTTTTTTGAGTATTTATTATGCCTTTATAAAGTTTTGTACTAGTGTATTAACTACAAAATTAATTAGCTTTATTATGTGTACTTTATGATGATGATTTGGTAAAATAAGTGGCGATTAATGAATGATGTGAATTGCATTGTCTACTGTTTCAGCAAACAAATGGGTGGCCAATGCAACTCCTATCCGTGGCTTGCTTGTCATTAGCTGCTAAGATGGAGGAACCTCTGGTTCCTTCCTTATTGGACCTTCAGGTATATATATATATAGCTTTTCATTGTAATTATATAATTAATCCTTAATTAATGTAACATTAATTGTACTAATTGTGATGTGTAGGTTGAAGGTGTAAAATATATATTTGAACCAAGAACAATCCGGAGGATGGAGTTTCTGGTTCTGAGTGTATTGGATTGGAGGCTGCGCTCCATAACACCATTTACCTTCATAAATTTCTTTGCATGCAAGCTCGATCCAACAGGAAATTATGTCGCCTTTCTAATTAAAAGGGCCACTGAAATCATTTTCTCTAATGTCCAAGGTACGTATATATATACATATACACAAATGTAAATACGATATACGTGTACGTATGTATACGTATATGAAGGTGTAGTATTCTTATATATATCTCTTGTATTGTGAGCAGAGGCTAGCTTTGTAGAGTATTGGCCGTCAAGCATCGCTGCAGCAGCGATACTCAGTGCAGCCAATGAAATACCAAACTTGTCTCTTATTGTTGATCCTCAACATGCTGAATCGTGGTGTGATGGCCTCAACAAAGTAAGAAAATTAGCCATATATTTCTGGTTCGATATATATAATATGGTTTAGTTAAATAATTAGTATATGAATCCATATTTTTGCAGGAAAAAATCATGAGGTGTTACAGTTTAATGCAAGATATGGTGGTTGATAATAAAAGAAGGAATCCCGCAAAAATGTTGCCGCAGCTACGAGTGACAATCCGGGCCAGAATGAGGTCCAGTAGTGACTCATCATCCTCATCTTCTTCTTCTTCTTCATATTCATCATCATCTTATAAAAGAAGAAAATTAAATAACTGTTTGTGGGTAGAAGATGACAAAGGAAACTCCGAGTGAGGTATGGGAAAGAGAGGAATTGAATTAATAATCAAAAAAAAGAAAAAAAAAAAGTAATGGTGGTCCAAGTTGTGTAGTAGAATCCTCAAATATTTTTTTGGAGGGTTTAGAGAGTAATTTGACATATGAGTGATGTGTAGATTATTTAGTATAAATAATTTCATGTGTGCACCAAGCTAGGAGTATGGGGAGAGAGACGAGAGATTTATTATTATTTTTTTTTTTGGGTTTTGTTTTTGTTGGTGAGCTTTGCCATTGATGAGTAATTAAATGGTATTGCTCTCTCTCGCAGATTCCCAAGGGGAAGGGGATTTGTTTTCAAATAAAGATTATTAATTTAATTCTTGTGTGGGGTGGGGAAAGATAAGGCAAAAAAAAAAAAAAGATTTGAGTTTTTAATAATTATAATAATGGTGTGACAGAGAAACAAGTGGGTGGGGGGTGGTGGTGGTGGTGATTGACTTCAATGGCAGCATTGATTAGTGAATGAAAGCGAGCGAAGAGGAGATCCATGGTAGGACCCCCCTTTTCTGTATATAGAGGGGGTGGATCGATCGAGGTTGAAGATTTTTGTGATGCTGTAATTATAAGCCAAGCTTCCCATACTGCTTACCACCAATATTGCTTCTTCAGCTGCTACCACAAGAAGTCCAATTGATGATGGAGAAGATAGACAAAATGTCCATCATCTTTTTCTTTCATTTTTTTATTTATTGAGTGTGTATTTGTGTGTTTTTTTGGCGGGAGTTGCCTCTTCTTCTTCTAATGGCCTTGATGATCCACCATGGCCTAACCATACCTTCTTTCTGTTTTTTTTTAACTCTTGATAAGTGGAGTTCACGCGTGTGTGGTGGATATACACGTGTGTGTATCAGCGTATGTATATATATTTTGATTGAGAGGGGGAAAGAAAAAAACCCTAACATATATATATATATATATAAATTATGAAGTTGAAAGGTCTTTGGGGCCTTTTCACATGCTTTTGTTCTATAATAATAATAATGTTAATTCCAATTATATGTATACTATCAATCTATCATATCTTCTTTTTTTAAATTGATGTCAGCACGTGATGGAGAACAGAGACTTTTGTAGTTTTTCCATTTGTTTTATTACTGCAAAATTAGCTTTTCTAATGTGTACATGGATTTTAGCTAGCGAGGCAATGCATGCACTGTGACAGTTCAGACCCCAGAGACCCAGACTAGTTGAAGTTGAAGTTGAAGTTGAAGGGACTGATATCGGTCCCGCGAGCCATAAAGTCTTGCTGTTCATTCATGAATACGAACCACGACTCCTCTCGTGGCTGACCATTCTCCATATAGACAGCTCTACCGACTCTGAAATATTTATATATTATTATATATAAAATGCATTGAAAAGCCAACACCTTCAAAAGTATATATATTATTATTTGCATGTACCGTTACAGTACTAAACTACTAATGGAGTAATGGGCCTAATGGCCCCCCCGCTCCTGGTACACATATAAGCCATGCACTTGGGGCGATATATATGTGTGTGTGTGTGTAACCTCGGTTTCCATGCAATCTTCACTCGTGACATGCACGTGGCTTATGGTCATGAATCATAAGCCAATCACACACACTGCTTCTGCTTGGATGGACCATACTAGCTATGTGAAAATGAATGGTAATATATAATGACAATAATTGGTGGTCAGTACATTTTTTTTTTATGTCTCCTGTATCCAATTATTTATGCCCTGGATCAAGACGACAGTCAGGACCACTGTATACATATACATATATAGGTGAGATAATATTCACCACTACCATATGTTGTAATTAATATTGAAAAGGTATTTTTAGGGCATCCATTCACATTACCCTTGATTTATTCAAATACTGTGGATCCCATGACCTTGACATTCACTTTCTGTCTAGCTCACTAGTCTCAATGTAATCTTGAATCCGTGGTTTTCTTCCAAATCCATTGAAGTGTATTTGATCTTAATTAATTTGTGCATGCAATATGGCATATCCTCATTAGCCCATGTTTATTCAAATACTGTGGATCCCATGAACTTGACATTCATTTTCTGTCTTGCTCATTAACCTCAAGATAATATTGAATCATCTGTGATTTTTTTCTTCCAAGTTCATTAAAGGGATTTGATCTTATTTTGTACACGCAATATGGCATATCCTCATTAGCTCATCAGCCCGGTGGGAGCCTGAAAGTTTTAGACTTACATTACCGATGAGGCCCCACTAAAAAGGTCGAGTCTTTATCAGAAAACAACTTAATTTGATAGAAGTTGGAAATTAATCTTTCTAATTACTTGTAGATGCAAACTATATAGTATAGAAGAGAGGGGCAACTTGAATACCAAGAATACTATTTGGACTCAGTCATTCATTTACGCCAATGGCACATAAATTAGCTCGTTTAAGAAAAACCCATTTATGTAAGGGATGATAAAAGCTTGCATTAATCAAGAAGATTATTGCACCCGAGCGATTAATTAAAGTGATAAAGATGATATGTATCACCCTGGTGATCAGGGTTCGAATCCCCCCTCACCATTTCAAAAAAAAAAATCAAAAACATTATTAATTGGTGCCATGCCTCAGTAGTTGGTGATGGATGTTGATGCCTTAGATGGAGAAAACCTTATAAAAACTATACATTTGCAACATAAATAGGTATAATAGACAGCTTAATTAGGCTGACAAAGAACTTTATTGTTATATATAATTACATAATAAATGGCTAAGAGGAGGGGGGGCCTTAATTAAAGTTTGGCATGCGACCTCTTGAAAATGAACCCAACGATAAAGGAGGCTTGCCTCTTTGTGTGACGTGAGGGCTTGTCATTGGACATGAAAAATACATATGTAATCAACCCAAGAGGAATTTGGATTTTGTGAACAATTTGGATCCCACCATATATATTATAATTAATATAAAATACCAATCCGAGTTTTTTAAGTTTTTGTAGCCATAATTTAATTAATTAGTCCACCAACTATTGTAATTACAAGATCATCATACTAGATTACTAGCTAGTACTAGCAAGTAACAATCAATCAGTCATTTTTTAAATAATACGCAAACAAATAAAAAGATGACATTGATTATCTAGTAGGACCAATGGTTACTTTATAAGATATCACAAATTGAGTTTAAACTTGAAATATATGTATATTGGGGTCCATACCCCCACTTTATATATACTTCCATATCATCTATTATACACCCCACCACGCATATTTGCTTTTTCTAAGTTAACAAAAATGGGTCTTTAAAGTGAGGAATCCTAAGAGTAAAACCCAAAAGCCAAAAATTCTTTATATCCAAAGTTAGGCATATTGGGTATTATAGGGAACAGATTCTTGTTCTTTAATACCAACACATGCACCTTCTTTTTTTTTTTCTTTCTCATAGGGAAAAATTCAACTTTAGTTTGGCTAGCTATGACAAAAATGTAGGACCCCTTGAAAAAAAAAATTCCAGCTTTAAAGAGTTGGTATAAAACTAGAGGGTCGTGGGGTTGCTGAATAAGTCTATAGGCCCATACATTTGAGACTTTAAAAACTTTATAAAGTCTTCAAAAGCTGAAATGATCATATGCACACAACACAATTTTTTTCGATACGTTTTTGAAAGATTTTATGCTGAATGCAAGACAGCATCACTACCAATCCTAGTAGTCCCAACTTGTCATCATGTGTCATATATTGGGGGTACTAGTGAGGGAAAAACAAAAAATAAGGCAAAAAAAGATATATGTATATATATATATACACCATTCCTTTATATAGGGGAAAAAATCAATGTTTTGTCTCTTCAATAGTGGTTTTCTGACCTTGGATGGCTGCACATCATTTGCTAACATTAGGTACTCTTATAGATGGCAATGGGTGGGTCGAGCTAATAACATGTCGTATGCTTTATGGTTTCACTTTCAATTAATAAAGAAACTTTGTTTGGGATGGTGAAGTTGATTGTGATAGCTCCATATAAATGCGAGAGGTCGTAGATTCAACTCCCACACCCAACAATTTCAATGTTATTTCCTTTTGACCTCACCGGAGGTTCTCCCTACACGAATTTTGACTCAGTCTAAATTGTCGCCAACGTGTTGTAGACTGAGTTGATAATCTGAGTTTAGAGCGGATTCACTGATGATGGACATATTGAGTTGAAGAATTTTCAGTTACGAACAAAAAAAGTTTCACTCTCAATTAATTATTTGAGACCATGAGTAAGATCATGTGTTTAAGTACTCGTGATGATATGAATGTACCACCTCGTGTTATGTGAGTTGTCGAATGGGCACTACTATCAAAGATAAAACTATATATACATATATATATATATATATTTATATTATAGTATGTATATATATATACGCATGTGGGTTGCCAACTCATGACAATATATTTGTGTCTTTGGATGCCATGAAAAGGAGGTTATGGGAGTGGGTTTAGGTATTACCCTCGACCTCAAGGGAGCGTCACGTATTGGTTTCTTTATTGTCTTGCTTTTGTGCATGATAGTGCCCTGCCAGCCCCCTGGACCTCCCCATTTTGAAAATGGTGACAAAAGAGTCCTCTCTTCAATCATCAGTTGTCAACATACATTTAACCAAAACCCAATGCACAATTTATTTAATTAATTACAAAGCTAAGCAAAAGCTAATAAGCAAAAGCTGACATTCCAAGGACAGAGAGAGAGAGAGCGCAAAAGCTTCCAAAATTGGAATATGAATTCACTATATTCCTTGGTCTGTCAGTAAAAGAAACTAAGAAAGGGAAACCATGTATAAAAAGATGTGATTTATGCAAAAGATAATTGCCGAAAGCTTTTTCTACTGGAGAATGCCATTCTCAAAGGACATGCAAATATGCAATCTCAATCCCTACTTGAAAATATCATATATCGATAAGAAAGTACAAACAATATGGAGAATTATTGTTCGATTTAACTACTTGATGGAAATATTAATCAACATATGCATTACATATATATATATATATATATATATATATTGTGTATCTTTATTTTTTTAACTTCAAAGAGAAGGTTATGAAATGAGATTCACATTGCTTTAAACAATTAAAAAGGGGTGTGTATTACATTATATATATATATGTATGTATGTTCATTTTTATGTTTTATAGAAAGTTAGAAACACACACTTTCATGTAACTTTTGAAATTAGGTTAAAGATAGAATGGCTTTATGGCAACTTGCTTTCGACCTTTAGTTCATTATTTTACACGCTCCAAAGAAAAAACATCTTTGTGGATGAAGCTACTTGATTAGACTTAGAGATGTTATGGTACACTAAATTCTCCATTGGTATATTGTTACCGACGTATTGGTTACCAAAAATAACAGAAGATTGGTATACCGTTACTAATTTTTCGGTATGATAAATTTACTGATGACTTCGGTAACGGTAACGGTAACGGTAAACAAAGTTTAAAATCGATAAATTTCCCGATTACCGACATATATATTAATAATATTTTTAGTTTTAGTTTATTTAATTATGAACATTAGATTGATCTAATTTAATCTAGACCATTGCTTGTTTTTAGGGTTATCATTTATATATCACTCATGTACCAATTTCATTAATTTTAAAGCAGTGTTTGTTACATAACAAAATGCTTTGTTAGTATTGATTCCAGGCTTTTCTTCTCCCTTTCCACCGTGGTCTTTATCTTTTATTTACCTTGTTGCTTCTAGCTTTCTTGCTATGGAGTTCCTATTCAAGTAATTTTTTTTAGTGCATGCTTGTGTCGTTGTAGTTCACCTAAAGTAAGGAACTACAGTGTTTAATTATCAGTATTGTATAATAAGAAGTATGGAATTGTACTGCAATGTTTAATTAATGGTATTATAGGCAAAATGAAGGTGTTGTGCCTGTAGAGTCTCATACAATGGCTATTAAGCACAATGCTACTTGAGGTATTTTTTTTCTTTTATAAATTGGTTTTAAGAATTGATAAATTTATCAATTACCGATTTACCATTATCCATTGATCGATCGGTATACCGAATCTTCCGGTAACGGTAGCATTTTTTGAGTTACTGAAGGAATCGATATGATAACGGTATTTCGTGTTTGGTAACGGTAACCGTACCAATAACAACCCTAAATTTAGACTACCCAAAAACCAATTGCTTCCATATATTCTGGGCTGGGCCGGTCTATGAGCCGCTCCTTCAATTTTAAATTGAAAGTGGGCCAACGGCCCAACACTGGTCGTCTGAAGCCATGAGCCCCAGATAAGACGAGCCTCTTAGAAGTTAAAAGCCCAACTCATGAATCGTAATGGGTTTGAGGTAATGGCCTTCTGCTTCTGCACTTCTTCTTCTTCTGTGTTTATTGTTTAGTATATTTGCATCGACTCCCGCCATAAATCCGATTTCTCGTACGATAACTCCCGCCCTATGCTACCTTCGTGTCGTTCTGCATTCTCCTCGTCATTCCTTTCTCGAACTATCTTCCTCCGACTCTCCAAGAACCCTCTCAGAGCTACTCCTCCCCCGAAACACGTATATCCTGACCCAATCATCGAGTTTGCCGAACATGTATGTAGCTGTAATTTTAATTCTACGTGCCTATGCATGTGCATATGTGATTTTATTTGTGTATGGTGTGTAATTATTTGTAATAGAGGTTTGCGCCGAGGTAATTGTTCTGTTCTTAATTCTTCTGTTGCGGATTTTTGGAGCTTGTCTTGAATTGTAGCTTGATATTGTTTTTCTTTGTTCAGTTAGTGATAAGTCTGGTAAATAGTAATCTTTGATTAATGTTGGATTTGTGTGGATGGGTATGGGATTATTACTCATACTTGTTATATAATTTTTTTTTGAAGTTTAAATTTGTGGCTCTAGATCGGTACGAATTTGAATGCACTTATTTTGCTTTTTTCCCCCCCTCGGTGTCTGGAGGTCATGTATACAGCAATTTTCATATCAGCTTTGTGATCGTGGATTGACTAAGTTATGGAAGTGGAACTTGAACACCACCTATTCGAGGAAATGAGCGACTAAAAAGCTTACTTACTTCCTGTCATTATTAGATTTTTGTCTAATGCTTTTCTTCAATGATTGTTTTTGGTTAAATTGGACTATTTAAGAGGTTTAAAGGCAGTGGATTGGTACTGCAGGAAATTTGGTTGAAGAATCTCGCAGCAACCTTTTTACTCCATAGACGGACTGTTGGTCTTTAATCTGATTCAGAGTGTGTCCTAGGGTAGTGGAATTTGTGGTGAAACAAATTGAGTATTTAGTCTCTGATGGAATTCTTTGAACATTTTGTGCTACAGTATGCTTTCCTTTATGGGTGAGTGCTGGTTTCTTTGGATATGATGGTGAGGGTGAAAGAAGCATATGCAATCACCCTTGCTTTCTTGAGTGTAAGGTGGAAGAATACCTACCAAATATTTTCAGCCTACCTGAAAATTTTCTCTTCAACAATGTATACATTTTCACACTTGAGAATAAGTGTTACGGCTTCTCTTACTAAACTTATATTTTTGTCTACCATATTTGCCAATGGCTACACGTTAGAAACATGTTTCTTATTTGGTGCTCTTCTTTAAGTTTTTCCCTTTGTATTAAGTTTCATCTATTATATATGTTGAGTTTATTGTAGAGAAAGCATTATATAGAAAATTTAAACAGTTTTCTTCCATCTTATCCTGGTATTAAGGTTATGTTTCTTATTCTTAAGCTTAAAGAGAGAGATTGTCACGTCATGATGGCTAAAACAAGTTTGCTGAAGGGACATTTTTGTGGCTTCAATCTTCTTGTTTGTTTTCTGCTCCTGAATTCTAACAATTGTTAGTTGTTTAACCTAAAATGTCAAGGTAAAGATATGTAAAGGGGTGTGCATCGGTCGGTCGGTTCGGTTATCGACATGTTTTTAACCTAACCAAATTTTTTCGGTTAATTTCATCCATTTAACCGAACCAATATTTTTTAGAGGGTTAACCATCGGTTCGGTTAACCTAAAATTTCGGTTTGGATTTCGGTGGGTTCGGTTAATTCCAAATATTTTGGGCCAAAGTCATGTTACTAATTTAGCATATAATATGATTTATAATGTTAGAGTTTAGGATTTATAATTTTAGGGTTTAAATTTATAACTATATTATAGTTAATAGGGTTTAGGGTTTACATTCATAAGGTTTTGTAGGGTTTAGGGTTCCCATTTAAAAAAAAAACAAAAGGTTTAAGGTTTTATAGTGTTAAGAGTTTAGGGTTTATATTATTAGAGTATAATTTTATAGGTTTAGTGTTTTATTGGTTAAGGTTTAAGTTTATAACATGACTATAGTTATATAGTTAATAGGGTTTACATTCATAAGGTTTTATAGGGTTTAGGGTTCCCATTTAAAAAAAAAACAAAAGGTTTAAGGTTTTATAGTGTTAGAGTTTAGGGTTTATATTATTAGAGTATAATTTTATAGGTTTAGTGATTTATCGGTTAGGGTTTAAGTTTATAACATGACTATAGTTATATAGTTAATAGGGTTTAGGGTTTACATTCACAAGGTTTTATATGGTTTAGGGTTCCCATTTTAAAAAAACAAAAGGTTTAAGGTTTTATAGTGTTAGAGTTTAGGGTTTATATTATTAGAGTATAGTTTTATAGGTTTAGTGTTTTATTAGTTAGGGTTTAAGTTTATAATATGACTATAGTTATATAGTTAATAAGGTTTAGGGTTTACATTCATAAGGTTTTATAGGGTTTAGGGTTCCCATTTAAAAAAAAACAAAAGGTTTAAGGTTTTATATTGTTGGGACCTTTAACCTTAGAATTTAGGGTTTAATGGTTTTTATAGTATTTGTTTTGTCATATTATTAATTTCATTATCATATTTAATCTTGATAAATATAAATATATAATATATTGAAGGTGTTACATTACATGGTAAGTTACTAAGTTGGTACTTGGTAACATGAATTAATACTTATTAATTGATGTATATTATATTTATTTTGAATTTTTTATATAAGTATTAATAGATTTTTTTAGAAGAATATAAGTATTAAATTATTAATATGTGGAAAATTAATAACATAATTATATATATTATATATTTATATAATATGCTATATTTTCGGTTCGGTTCGGTTAATTTGGTTAATTTTTTATGTTAACCGAACCATTAACCGAAAACCGAAACACTCACAAACCTTTAACCGAACCGTCCGATTGGTTAACATTAACCGGTAAATTCGGTTAACGGTCGGTCGGTCCGGTTCGGTTAAAACCGAATTGTGCACAGCCCTTCATATGTTCTTTCCTCATGGCTGTTGCACTATCATAAGCCCATTCTCATGTGCTTCTGCTCCATTTTTCTCAAAGTTTTCACACTGTTGCAGCCTTGCAGGTCCATTTTTATTTGTTGACAAGCTGTCTAACTAAATTGCAGTTCATGTGTCAATTGTCATCCAGAGCAGTTTTGTAATCTACACAATCTTTGTGGCATAACAAATATTTTCAGTTTTCTTTATGATAATTTCGTGTGAAATCCATTAAGGGAGCTATTATAATGCTCATGTTAATGTCCTCCAATTTCTTGCATCAAATTGCTTGAGAAAAAATAATGCTGGGTGCTGGAGTATCAAATCCAACCAGGGGATATAGAGTTGTGCCTTTGTGATAGAATTTCGCTATTTCATTTGCCCATGAATTTGTGGATATTTCCAGCGTCGATTGAGTCATTACTGTTTATATTATATTAATTACCGTTTACATTATGGTGATATTTGAAGCTGTTGCATGTCAAGAATGTGTATGGATATTCTTTTCTGGAGCTACAATGACCTATTTATTTGGAAGTCATGAAAGAAGCCATAATGTCTCCGTAGATACACCAATTTTAATTAAGTTTAGAATTGTGTACCATTTTGCCTCCGCAGTTTCTTTATAGACTCTTAACTGCACGGAGCATGTAAAAAAAAAATATGGGTCATTTTGATCTAATACAATGAGACATAATACTAATTTTGCATTGAAGAAACTGGTATAAATATTCTGGGTTGGAGCTAGAGATATGTTTGTACATGTATTTTGTACGTACCTTCACCAGTACCTTACTCTGTTGGCCTTGATTCACTGCCAACATCTTTGCATCATAGTAGAAGACTTTGTATTTTGTTTTGATGATATTACCCTTGTCTGTTTGTATGCTTGTCACAATGGAATCAAAATCCTAGATCATTAATAGGTGTATTTTTGCATGGCATAAAAATTCATATCTAATTCTCGTTTTCTCTTTGGAATTCTCTATCAATATCATTGGCATAAATGCATGCAGTTTTGTCTTGGCTCTTGAGTTTTATTCCTTTGGTCATTGATTATTAATTTCCAATGTCACTTGTGGTCCTAGGAGTGACAGTATATGTGATGGAAGAGTATTGAGGATACTATTCGAAGGACAAGGATGCAACCATATAGTGGGTTCAATACCAAATGAGCTAGTAACTTGTCTAGATTCAGCTAAAACAAAAGTATGAACATGAATATTTTAGGATGCCAAAGAGCCTTATTGACTGCAAATTGTATTAATCAATCCACTTTACTGAGTTGCTTGCTGTGTTCATATTTCAAGATATTGAAATTGATTGATACTGGCTTATACCGCCCAGAAGCTTCTTTTTTCCTGACATAAATAGGAGGTGTAGCTGGGCGTTGAAATGGTCACATCTTTTTTGAGAACATTGGATACTTGACAGTAGCACAAAGTGCCCACACCTATGGAAGGTTGGAGGTGATTAAGGAACTCAATTTATGAACTTCCTGTGCATGATTTCTGATACAGTAAAGTATTGTCGAGGTATGTATGACTTGTATGTCCTTGTTCACTCGAAACAATGAAATGATGGTGTGCTACTCAATGCTGCACTGACGAAGAGCCATGGCAAGTAATGTTCCTAAAGCAACTGGTATGGTATATTCACTCAAATATCAGATTTTGTATTCTTCATGTTCATATGGTGTTTGATTTAGTTTATCAGTGAGTTTTTCATGCCTCTTCCTTGATGGTTCCCAAGAGCAAGTGGGTTGGGACCATTTCAATATCTTAAAGCTTAGTCGGGTGGGGTTGAGTCAAATGATTAGGACCTGTTTTGAAAAATGATATGCAAACTCGTTTCTGGGTGCATAGATAATATCTATAAAAGGTGTGTACGTACAATTTGTTTTAATGATGAAAACAAAATAGATGGCTGAGTTTTCCACGCGAAGAATTGTATAAGTTACTTCAGTAAACAGGTTCTAGAAAGGTAATTCTTTTCCCCCATTATTTACTTCCAGTTATACAGTTCCTTTGTGCTTCAAAAAAATTTATTTGTTTTTGTATAGCCATTTCTGTTCAATGCTTGCCACAGTAATTTTGCGGAGAGCACATAACCATTTTAGACAGTAATCAACATTGGTAAGTGCTATTTTAAAATTTTTGGCGTATCCTCGCTTAATTTCATGTCATCCCATTTCATTTGCTATATTTTCTTAATCCATTTTGATTCCTTAAGTGGTCAAATGCTATTTTTCTGCTATTATAGGAGTTCTTTTTTGATCTTGATAAGTTAGTAGTTCTTGCTCATGCTTGACTTGAGAACAGTTCAATTATTGACTTGGCAAAAGGAAATGTTTTTACACATCAGATTAGTACAGTTATTTGGACAGAATTCATAGGAATGTCTGTAACTTTTTATGCATGCTGGTCCCATAAATTTGTTTGTTTTGCAGTTTTTGTTTAAAGTTGAGACATAGTGATTCAACTAGGTTTTTTTGTTTTGAGATCAGATTTCTTGCATAAAGAGTATGGAGGGCCCAAACCTTGGAAAGTAACTTTTGTGCTTAGATAATTTAAATTGCATATAACAATAGTATTCACTGTAAAACAAAATCAGATCCATTGCTTCTATTCATTGTAGCTATACAGATGAGATGATTCATTTCCTTCAAACAGTTGGAATTTTTCTTGCTCTTGTTTGACAAAGGTTTTGGCACCTAATTTTACCCAGTTCCTTTGTGTTGGTGAATCTATTCTCCCCCTAAGTGATAGAGTCCCCAATAGGATGAAGTGAACATCTTCAAAATGATGAGCATCTTAACACGCCTTCTGTGGGCCATTTGTCATCATGTTGGGACTGGAAGCCTCAGAGATGCTCTGCAATGAGGGACGCCATGTTTTTGACCTCATTGCAGTGCTGTTAACTGACGCTATCCGCGTGCCATGTCTCTCTTGCTTCGTCCCCTGTATTATCATTTATCATGAATGTTAGATTTTGCTGATTGTGGACAAATTGTTTGTATTATTGTTGGAAAGAGGCCTAAATCAATGTGCTTTTTGTATTGTACCTGGTAGGTTTTCTGTGTATCAGATTTCTCTCCTGGCTCACCACCCGAACTCTGCTTCTCCGTGGACATCTCTGTCTTCTCAGCGGACTCTAGCTGCTGCCTCTTTGTTTTGGCATACTTCTTTGCTCGCAACACCTTCATAACCTCTGCGAAGCAAAATCAGAATTTGTTGGTGAATACAGAAAGTTATAGAGGTTAGTAAATTCATCAGTAGACTTTGATAACGAGTCAGAAGCTGTAAATACACATACCTTGAGAAGTAACAAGCTTATAAGCATGGCCAAGAGCAAGAGTATCACTCGGCCGGAGAAGCTTAACCCTTGTAAAGCGCACAACTTTCTGTACCTCTTGGTTTTCTTCATCCTGTGACGGCGCCAATGGAATGATCAAAGAAACATAGTGACCTGGATTCATCTTCATCACCTCACTAGCTGTAACAGGCCAGTATAACCTCTCAATTTTCCCATCTGGATGCTGTATTACCAAAGCAGCAGCATCTATGGCTTGGCAGTTGCCCATCTCTCTGTTTCTCTCTTGCTTGCAGAGATGAAATAAAAGGAGGATGAGGAAGAATAAAGATGAGGAGGAGAAAGAGTGAAGCAAGCAGCAGTCTCTTTCTGAACAGCTCCCACACACGCACACACTCTCTTACCACAGATATGGTAAAAATTGGGGAGGGTGTATGTATAGACTTAAAAGCTATTAAGCGGGCCCTTGTCTATTTGTCTCGTTTCCGGCCTAACAAATTCTTACGTGGGTCATATTTAAAAATGAAAGTTGACATTTAAAGACGGCAATGTGTTTATTATTTATATAATGATTCGAACATCAATTAATTAATTAATTAATTAGGTAATATGCAATAATATGTAGTAATACGTATGTATGGTAGGCATTTGTTAAATTAACGGAGCATGGGAGCTGGTGGGGCTGCCACTTGGAGAGATTTCAGGTGGAGGGGGGGGGCATGCTCGGCGGTGTCGACGGGGTCAATGTCGGACTGTCAAATGTAATTTTTTAAGTTAGAAATGAAATAAAAAAATGTTAAATGGGTAAGGGTAAACTGTAAAGCATATGACGATGGAGATTCCAATGGATGGACAAGGACAGGCCACGCCACCTTATCCGCGTTTGCTTTTTTTTTTTTTGGCTTCAAATGCCAATTTCTCCAACTTAAATGCCTTGATTAGATCCTTGATTAACCTTTTGTCTTGTAATTAATCATTCAAGATAAAAATGTTACCACATAAAAGAATACAAAACCTCCTAACCCACCTCCTCCCAAACAAACAAACAAAACTCTCCCTAACTCAAATATTTGCATCTAATACATATTTGGAGATTCGAACATTTTATAAATCAAATTAAGGATCAAAGTTTGCACCAAAGATAATTTTTTTTTGTTAATGTTTTCATTTTTTTGTTGTGTTTTTTTTCCCTCATTTGGGAATGACTTAGTTTTGTTTCTTTATGATTTGTGGAATTTTAAACATGCGGTGCAGATAAATTAAATTTACATATGAGATTTTTTTCATCTCAGAATATATCGATGAGTGATCTTGTTTGAAAAATTTTTTCACACTTATTGAGAATATGTAATTTTTTTTTTCAAATTTTGTCATGTAGTTTGGAAAAAATTATTTTGAAATTTCGTTTAAGAAATTTTTTTTAAAAAATAATAAACTGATGATGTCATATGTTGGAAAAAATTTGAAAGAGACGCGCGCATATATGAAATTTCATATGATGTAATTTCTTTAAATACAAAGACGCATATATGTAACTTTGCAACCTCTGTCCTTGTTCTTAATTTTTTTTTCTAGCTGTGCTTATTAAAATAAATTTTGTTGATTTTATTCTTATTGGTAATTGCCCCTTAATTAAAACATGCGGTTATCAAATTCAAATAAGAATTTGGTTTTATCAGTTAAATTATTGCAATATTAACATTTGCTCTTCCTAAATTTTATGCCCCGGGATGTGGATTTCATTTTGTTTTGTATTTATTGACGGAATATATTCGGATTGGGGGAGTTAAAAACCTATTCACATTTTCAACCGTCTTACTATAAAATTTCTATCTGATGGTCGTTATTTTACTTAATAAAAAATTAAGATAAATTTTCTCTCTCAAAAAATCCCAAATTAGGTTTCTCTTCTGTTTCTTTCTCTTTCAAAATCAAACCATGTGTTATAAATCCACACCCTCATATATGTTAACAATATTATCCGATTTGACTTATCTCCGATTCCCTTGGATATATTGGGCCTACACAACTTTGTTTCTCTTTAGCCCGGCTACTACGGGCCGAAGTCCAGCTTCTATGGGTCAAAGCTCACCTCATTTGGGTTAGGAAAAAGTCTTGTTGGTTTGTAAAGGGGTGGGCTTTTCTTATTAACCACTCGGTTGGGACATTCCCAACCGATATGGTATTCTAAGTCTTAACATGATGCGAACTGCTTTCTTTTATGAGTTTATAAGTTGAAGCTTTCTTCCTCAATCTCTGATTTAACAACATTCTTTTTTTCCTCTGATTGTGTTGTTTAGAGAGGCATCAAGCTTGGAGGATTAGACTCTGAGCGAGCTCCAATTAGACAAGATCTAGAATTTCCGGGAGAGAGGAGAAAGAGAGTTATCTTATTTTGTGGGTATTTTTTTAAAACTTTTAAGGGGGTAAATGATACTTTTGGTCCCTCACAAATGGGTTATGTAACAACTCAGTCCCTCAAGTTTCAAACATAACAATTAGGTCATTTGTCTTTGTGGACTATAACTCGGTCAGATTTGGAACAAATCCGGTCAGTCAACATGCTGACCTGTCACGTTGACCAAACAGAATATAATTAATAGATGAGCTGACATATTGACCAAAACCCAGTAACCACAAGAAGGTGGTTTGGCCTGAAGAAACAACGACGGGGTCGGGTTTGGGTGGAGTAGAAGAAGATGAGCAATGGTAGAAAGAGATTTTTTGCCATTGCCCATACTAGAGCACTATTGTGGGTTTCAATTGTGTGTGTAAAGATGAGAGGTTTTTTGACTGAAAATCATATCTTATACTCCAGATTCGGTTTTGACAGGAAAAAAAAACAAGCAGTTACCAAATTATGAGTGGTGTTTTCAGAAATGACATCCGCAATGCCCTCCCCATGCTCCTTATGCTCGTTGGCTATTATAGTCAAATCGGTAATGGCTGCGTCGATTTCAGCGGGACTTCAATGGGCATGGCCTTGGTGGCAGGGGTGGCGCCTGTGTTGGGGAACAAGAAGCTTCTAGGGTTTTCTCAGATTCCATTCAGAGAGACCAATGGTTAAAGAAAATTAGGTTGTTTTTTACCATTTGTTTACTTTTCATAAAATTCCATGTGTAATTTTCAAATAAAAAATTTTCACACATGCAAATTTCAATTAAAAAAGGTTTTTTAAAACTTTTTGATGTCACGTCAGATGATTTTGACGGTATATGTTAGGTCAGTAAATTGATTAACCTGATTTGCCCCAAATCTGACCGAGTTACAGTCTACAAAGACCAATGACCTAATTGTTACGTTTGGGATGTAAGAGACTGAGTTGTTACACAGCCCATCTATGAGAGACCAAAAGTATCATTTCCTCACTTTTAAGGTGTAAAAAGTTAGTTTAGAGAGACCGTCAGATCTTACTCTCAAGATTTGATGATCCATAAAGGAACCGACCCCCCTAAATCTAATATATTCACTATCATAGGTTTATACTCACTCACTAAAAATATAGTGGCTTAGCAAATAAATCCCCCAATATGATCACGTTAAATATTAAAACCCCAATTAAGCACTACTTTTTTGTAAAGTAAATGGAATTCAAATAAACTCAAAAGCCACTTATCTCATCACATAACCAAACAGATTCCTTTTGTTACAAAAAAAAATATGGACAATGCTAGGGACCCTCAAAATATCACCCCCAAAAGTCTCTCAAATTTATGTGGCATTAAAATAACCATTGATTAAAAACACACATGTAGGACTCACTTCACATCCAACACTCTACATTAAATGGGGGTCTTTTGGGGTCTCAAATATTATTCAAAATATATATATATATATATATATATATATATATATATATATATTTATTTGTATATATAAGAAGTTGCACATCCTTCAAAGCTTCTTTTCTTGTGGGACGCAATACCAATTATTTATATTACTAAACCACATTAATAAATAATTCCTAAGGTACTAAAAGTTGTCAACAAAGAGAAGCTGTCGACTGGGACTCCTACTAAACATTTGAGGCAAACCTTAATCTTGCAGCAATGGCTACCTACCCTAATTTTGGTGTCTAAATAGATACAAGTTGATCAAGACTACAGAGATATTGTTTTAAGGAAGAATCAAATCCCGTTATTGCTTTCTTTTTGTCATTTTCTCACGATTTTACTATATCTATAGGCTATAGCATTGGATAAAGAGCATGTGGACCTGACTAAATATGCTATAACAAAAACATACCTATCTGGATTTTACGCTCCACAATTTTCTAAAATCTACAATTCAAATATAATGGTGGAGAAAAATCAGACAAGTTTTTAAAATGAAAAAAACAAAAATGTGGTGTGATGTGACACACCTCCCAAACCATTAGATTCAAATTATAAACTCTACAATTTTAAACGAATTGCGAAATCCCCAAATCCCACCAATCTTCCTTGACACCTTCACTCCTGGAATAAATCCTAAAATGTCATCTTAAACTATTTGAATCCCAATGTTTGAAAATCTCTTCTCTCTTCTCTTCTCTTCTCTTCTATATGATAATTCACACAAACATCTCTGATTAATGTCAGTAGATGTAAGCCCATGTGAGGTGTTGGGGGATATATTAAATGATGAAATGAAAACTAATGGACCAGTTTTTGTTCAAACATGACCCTTGTAGGGGACTACGGGCCCTTCATTTCTTATAGTTTTGAGGTAGGCAACCCTTCTATATCAAATGATATGTGGGTATAATTAAATAATATTAGTGGATTTATTAATCTCAAACCCTACAACATGTTTACACATAATGTGTCTTGTGGGGGGCAACATGGCTTTGATGATTTTGTTTTTCTCTATAGTTAATGGTTGAATGTTCCTCTTTTTTGTTTTTGTGGAGGTCATGTGTTTTAAAGTTTCTTTCTCTCTCTCTCTCCACATTCTTCCCCTTTATTACAAAACACAAAATCATTCATTAATAATTGAAGATTTTTAATTTTAAGAATGTCTGGAACCAAAATATTTGAATGATAGGTTTGTTGAAAGATCTAGTCACGTTATCATTCGCAATTATAGGGTAGAGGGGACGTTCATTGGGGTGTGATGGGAATATGAGTGGTAAATATAGACATAGTAGGACCTAAAATTTACTCTTTTCCACTTGAATTATATCAAGTTTTTAAGTTTACATTCAATTTTTTTTTAAATTGAGAATAACAATATAGAAGTTTGCCTTTTTGAATATCTAATATGAGTTTAAACTTAAACCATTTAACCTGACGTACAAAAATTTTCCACTCGATAACAGAGTAATTTTTTTTTTGATAATGATGAGAGAGTAACTTAAATCTACACCCACACTAACTAGTATAAAGACGAGCTATTAATTAACAAACAATATTGTGCAAGGTCCTAGGTAGCTAGGTTCGAAAATTTATTACAACAAAAAAACAATATAATTTGTAGAGATCTACGTATGATTTATAGCGGGGCGGGGACGGGGTTAAATGTTGCCCCGACATATAGGGTGGGGCGCGCGCAGATGCCTAAGAAGGTTGAAGAGTACATTAATCTGTGGTATAAGACTCCTACATATCTGAGGGCATATCAAAAACCACTAGATCCAATCCAAGGGGAAAACATGTGGCCAAGGAGTGAGCAGGATTCTGTGGTTCTTCCTAAGCTGAGGAATATGTCTGGGAGACCGAAGAAGAGGATAGGAGGGAACTGCATGAGATGATAGTGAAAAACAAGCCGTCTAGGTAGGGGATGATCGTGACTTACCATGTTTGCAAAGGGAAGGGACATAATGCAAGAAACAAGGCATGCCCAAGAGTTAATAGTATAAGTGGTTCCAGTAGCCAGAGGAGTGACCTAACTGCAGCTCATATACTAAGTCAGCAACTTCGTGGCACATGTGCAAGTTTTGCAATTGCTACTGCCAACAGGGAAGGACAATCCAGCAATTCAGTTGGAGCAACAAAGTCTTCATATGTTAGTCCTTTTCACAAACACTGTAGGCCTACGATCAAGCCTACGAAGAGGACATTGCTAACAGGACTTGGGCTTTATATTAATCTTGACATTGGACGATCAATTCTCAATGTAAGTTAAAAACTGAAATTTCCTTCTTTCTTGTATATGTAAATTTTGTGATCAAAACTCAGTTAACACATATTGCTATTTGTATATTGTATTTTGGAACTTCTATGGCTAGGGTGATTGATCGTGAAAGTCAAAATTCGAAGGAGAAGTCCTCCCAGAATGAAAGGATTGGCTTTTAAAGAATGAACAATGATGTATTGCATGTGTTTCTATTGTTTGGTGTATTCCATTTGAACTTTGGATATCAGCCTTGAATTTGTATGTTGGAGTTGATTTTGATTTTATTATGTTGCTTTTATGGATGTTTTTTGGAGTTTGGATACCCGGTGGTATCATATGGATGTTTTTTTTTATTTGACGAACTTGGTATTGATGTTGTTTACTGGAATCATGTTATTTGGATGTCTATGAATCTATTATCCTTATTTGAGGTATATCTATTGGTGATTAAAATAAGAGGTCGTTTGAGCCAATTTGTTAAAATTCAAGGGCTTCATTGACGCATAACCAAGAGAATAAGTGCTTAAAAGGTCCAAAAGATAATAAGTAGTATCTATAAAAACTTACCATGTGGGCTCTGTGTGTCGGCACATGTGTACGACTCCTGAGGGGGGTACAACGTGTGGCACAGGAGGCATGTCCACTATCCCACATCGGACAATGCTTGAGGGGAAATGCAGAATGTAATAGGTAAAACTCTCAAACTAGTAACAACCAGTTTTCCTTGGAATGGTGACACCAAATCCCATAAAAACTCCATAGTTAAACATGTTTCTACGAGAGTAATATTAGGATAGGTGGCCTCATAGGGAGATAAAGTCGTGAGGGCCAGTTGGGCCTAAAGCGGACCAAGTGTTACTAGACTCGAGGGGGCGAGCTGTTACATGCCAAGCTCCACAAATACCTCAATTGTCGAATCACATGTGTTATTATATGATTGGCGAATACCACGTGTACATCACGTGGAATATCATTGAATTTTTTAAAAAATAAACTTCATTACTTAACAGCCATGTCATCACAGTTAAGATGGAAAAGTGTTGGAAGGGTAAACGTGGTTCATTGTTGGAAGTTAAGGGACTGGTTTATCCCCCAAAAAGACTGAGGGACTCAACTGATCCTTTTTTGTAAGTTCAGGGACTTCTATAATACTTACCCCTATGTTAAATGATGGAATGAAACTAATGGACCAGTTTTTGTTCAAACATGGCCCTTGTAGGGGAGTACAGGCCCTTCATTTCTTATAGTTTTGAGGTAGGAAACCTTCTATATCAAATGATATGTGGGTATAATTAAATAATATTAGTGGATGTATTAATCTCAAACACTATAACATGTTTACACATAATGTATCTTGTGGGGGACAACAGGGCTGTGATGATTTTGTTTGTCTCTATAGTGAATGGTTAAATGTTCCTCTTTTTTGTTTTTGTGGAGGTCATGTGTTTTAAAGTTTCTTTCTCTCTCTCCACATTCTTCCCCTTTATTACAAAACACAAAATCATTCATTAATAATTGAAGATTTTTTAATTTTAAGAATGATGGAACCAGATTGTTTTAATGATAGGTTGTTGAAAGATCTAGTCATGTTATCATTCGCAATTATAGGGTAGAGGGGACGTTCATTGGTGTGATGGGAATATGAGTGGTAAATATGGGATAGGGGCTCCAATTTCGGTTCCAATTCTCCTCCAAAACTATGTTAAATTATGAATTAAAATGTGTGTTTAAATATTTTTGGTTTTCATAATGTTAGAATATAGTTGATTTTGGGGAAAAAATATAAATATTAAATTCTAAGTCCTGAACCTTAAATCCTAATCTCTAAAACTCAAAAACTAAAAATTGAGTTCTAAACCATAAATTATAAACCATAAACCCTAAACCCTAATTCCTAAATTCTTAACTCTAACATGTTATTTTCAAAAACGAAAATAATGATTTAATTGGAGCCGGAATTGGAGCACCTCCAATCCCGGTAAGATGTACACATAATAGGACATAAAGTTTACTCTTTTCGACTTGAACTAGATCAGGTTTTTATGTTTATTCTCAATTTTTTTAATTGAGAATAATAATATATAAATTTGCTTTTTTGAACATCTAATATGGGTCTAAACTCGAGTCGTCTAGTCCGGCACATAAAAGTTTTCCACTCGATGATAGAGTAATTTTTCTTTTTTGATAATGATGAGAGAGTAACTTAAGTCTAC
Organism: Tripterygium wilfordii; assembly: GCF_013401445.1. Taxonomy (NCBI): domain Eukaryota; kingdom Viridiplantae; phylum Streptophyta; class Magnoliopsida; order Celastrales; family Celastraceae; genus Tripterygium; species Tripterygium wilfordii. The sequence continues at coordinate 7,132,322 of NC_052237.1, read as the reverse complement.
ACTCACACTAATTAATTAGTATAAAGACGAGCTATTAAATAACAAAGAATATTGTGCAAGGTCCGAGGTAGCTAGGTTCTAAAATTTATTACAACAAAAAACATATTTTGTAGAGTTCTATGTATGATTTATTTCATAGATTATTGTTATGAGATTTTGAATTACTAAAATTATAACGATTCCAACTCAGTTTATACTCGTAAGTACATAAATCAATGGTAGTATAGCTCAGTAAATATGGGTATCGAATCCATGAGAATTGAATATTAATCTATTCTAAATTTCAAAATTTACTATAGTATCACCGAATAAAAAGTTAAGATTGTTTATGGTTGAAAAAGTATGGAATTAAAAGAGAAAATTAACAGAAAATTATAGGAAGCATGTAAAAAACAAACAAGTTGGCAAGCTAGGATTCAGACTTGACCATTTTCATTGTACTTAAATCATTTAATTGTCAATTATCAATTCCTTCATGTATGTAAGACCAAGTCTCCTTATTCATGTAATAGAAGTTATCTAACTTACTACGTCTATTATTAATTTGCAACTATCCATGACATCTAGATTAGTTTAATAAATAAGAACGACGCATTACGATCAATGACAACTTATACAGCGATCGCATAAAAAGTCATAACATATGTCATCTATGTCTAGGTAAATATGATGTTAAATTGCAAGTAACTATTCTCAATTTGAGCATGGGCATCTACTACAAATTGCATCAAAACAATAAAACCTAGATTGTAGCTAAGCATCATAGTTCAATAATCAATTAAGTACAACAATCAACACTTGACAAAATTAATCTCATTAAACACAATCAAAGAGGCTACATCATCCCTTCGCAGAAGGTTTTAGTTACTTATGTTACAAGGAACAAAATAAAAATCAAAGAGAATGTGGCTCTCCCACTCCTTCTATTATGCTAGAGGACTCCCTTTTGTATTGAATACAAACCTCAAAAAACTTCCTTCACTTGATGCACTCTTTCTCATAGCTGAATTCGGTTTCCTTCTTTTAATCTCTCGATTTCCTTTCAATTACTTGTCCGATTCACCGGGTCCCACTTTCATTCCCTCGTAAACTTTGTCACGTGAAGCTTTGGACTTGGATTCCTAATCAAACCTTGAGTTGCGTAGCCCTTATTTCCTTCATTGTTTATGACCACGTGCACAATTTACTTGGTGGCCCCACTTTCTTCTTTTGCTTTCCTTGCCGTACCAGCCGCAAGCCCTTCATCTCCTTTCTCTACTTCATGGGCCTAAGAGAGGGTTTTAAAGTATGGGCTTGGATATATCAAATGTTTATTAGCGAGCCCAACAACAATTTAGCCTTAGAATATTCTTTCTTCAATAAATCCATAAAATTGCTCTCTTTCATCACTTTTCAATTATGAACCTGAAAATCGAAATCACAATAATTTTATGTAATATCCACAATTATTTCAATAAAAAAAAGATACGAACAAGTGCAAATGGATGTTGTTGTCGTAATAATAAATAAAGTTGCAGAAAATAAATAAAGACACAAGAACAACCTGACTTTATTAATGAAAGTAAATTGAATACAAATTAAGGAAAGAAAGAAAAGCAAAACATATCTCAGTATCTAATTCTACAAGGTGAGGTACGGGTAACCCCGAATCTCCTTAAGACGAAAGCTTCTGGCCTTTTGGGTGTTTTGCAGATTATCGAGCTTCACCTCCCAAGATATAATACCTTACCTTGAATGTCGCAACACTACTTTGAACATGCCTTTGTCGAGCTGACTTGAACCGACAATACTCAAGAACAAGAAAAGATGAAAACAAAATTTAAGAGAGAAAGTATTTTCTGTGTGATTTGGAAGTCGTCCACCAAGGAATATTTATAGTAGAAATAAATTTCAACGTCCGAAACGAATTAATACTCCTTACTGAACACAAGTTTGACACGAAATTGAATCACATATCTTAGAAAAAGATATGAGATTAGTCCATCTCATCTCATCTCATCTCATCAATATTTAATATGGAAAATGACATATTAATACCACTTTCAAAACTGTTGGACATCTAGGTCCACTCAAAAAAATTTTATCCCTCATAAGTCCATTTTTATTTTTTATAATATTTAAATCACTTAAATTTTATCTTATTCTTTTTTTGCCCTTTTTCAAAGAGTATTAAATCTAATGTGGTTTTCTCTCTTGTTATATGTTACATCTCTTTTATCTCACTACATCTTCTCTCTCTACTGCATCTCTCTTATCACAATAACTTTCTCTCTCCTACTCCATCTCTCTTTCATCACAACAACTTTCTCTCTCCTATTGAATCTCTCTCTACTACTTCTCTCTTTACTACGTCTCTCTCTCTCATCTCTTTTTATGGTTGTTGTTTTAGTCCAAATATGACTGGGCATTATGCGTCTCTATGAGAGGAGTCTAATGGTGATGGTGGTATTGCAAATTGTCGTCGAAATCGGTCGGATCTGGAGTTTTTTTTCCAAATTATAACACTGGTCGACCAATGTTACTGTTTTGAAACAGTAACATTGGTAAAACTAGACGACCAATGTTACTGTTTTGAAATAGTAACATTGACCGACCAATGTTACTATTTTAAAACGGACATATCCGGTGGCCATTTTGGGCGGTATCTAACTGGGCATTGTGCGTCTCAGTGAGGAGATTCTAATGGTAGTGGTGGTATGGCGAACCGCCGCTAAAATCGACCGGATCTGAAGTTTTTTCCAAATAGTAACACTGGCCGACCAATGTTACTGTTTTGAAATAGTAACATTGGTAACACTGGCCGATCAATGTTACTGTTTGAAATAGTAACATTGACCAATGTTACTGTTTTAAAACGGTCATATCCGGTGGTCGTTTTGGGTCGTACCTGGCTGGGCATTGTGTGCTTCAATAAGGGGAGTCCAACTGTGATGGTGGTATGACGAACCGCCACCGAAATCAATCGGATCTGAAGTTTTTTTCAAATAATAACACCAGCTGACCAATGTTACTGTTTTGAAACAGTAACATTGGCCGAGATGAATTTGGGGAAGAGAGTGTTTTTCTTTTTATCATGCAGTATCCTCTTTCAACTTGTCAACTTGTCATTTTGCTTTATTTGGTAATATCTTGGAGTTGGGGGATAACGAAAATCCGACAAAATAAATAATAAAAAAACGTGACTCTTTATTCCATAAGAAACAAGAGAGAATTTGAAGAAAGCTAGATGGTACTTCAGTGGAGCAGCAGCCAGCCACTTTCGTCCAGTTTTGTTTGCCCCAATATGCCCCCTACTACTTGTTTGCCTTATGTTTTCTTCTTCTTCTTTTCTCGATCTTTATACCTTTCTTTGAGATCTCAATGGAATTAAAGGATGACCAAAGAAACAGTCTGTATTTATTTATTTTTCGTCAGAATATTCTTAATTTCCACCTTTGATTGTGGATTGGATAAAAATCTATAGAATCACACAATAACCAGGTACGTGTCACACAGATACATGGAGATTTCAGCATTGAATTGGAGCAAAACCACCGTTAGGTTCTATAGCTATGGAAGCAGATAATAACATTAAAGAGAGAAGAAGAAGATATGTGTAGTTGTTGTGGGAGGAAGAAGATAAGGAGAGAGGAGGAAGAAAGAAAGAAAAGATGAGAAGTGTAGTTGTGGGAGGAAGATAAGGGTAAGAAAGTAATTAGCATATTAGTGGTACCTTAGAGGGATAAAGTTTTTTTGACTGGACCTAAATGTCAAAAAGTTTTTTAAGTGGTACTGGCCTGGAATTTTCCCTATTTAATAACCCAACGAATTGTCCAATTGTAATTGAATTAGGACTCTAGTCAAACTTCGACAAAAAAAAATAATATTATTTTTATTATCTTGGACCCGGACACATGCCCAACTCACCCGTTCGACAAACCGGACGGCACACATTTGATTTTAGCCAATGGCCCAGTCTCTACATCACAAAACATTGGGTGCCTTTGTGCTCAAATGATAAGTCCAATACTCCCTCTGTACACAAATTTGTCTTTGGGAGCCATTCACACATGGTTTTTTTTCCCTAACATTTCCAACAACTGTTTATTAAGAGTTTTAAAAGTGTGTGAGCAAAGAAACATATGAGCTTCAGGGTTCTTGAAGAAGAATGGGGCAAAGGACGCAATTGCCATACTATGATATTGACCAAGGACTTGGCATAAAACGAAGTACAAGGTATATATACAAGACAAGTAACCCAGTGTAGCCCAAGATTAGTTGTGCTGTATAAAGAAACAAATAACGAAGAATCAATCACAAATATATTATTCAAATTAGCCTAATATATCATATCTTCTGTCATGTATTCAAAAACTTGTTAGGAGGATCATGGGTAAATTTCCGAACAACTTGTTAGGGTCAGTTTTCAAAAACTCCTCCGCCTCTTCAATGCTGAAGAAGTGCCTTGAAAGTATAATAAGGAGCATGCCCAGAAATGAAAGATCTAATGCTTCTGAACCTAAATATAATGATGATACAAGCAGAGCACTGTCATGTAGGGATGCCCCTTCAGATTGTGCCTTATAGGCAGCTAAAATAATAGAATTATAGGTAGCTTCGGGGAGTGAGTAAATATGACTCTGAATGAATTCCTGTGATGTATTCTATGTTAAGCAGAGCACAGTCATGTAACAAAAAAAAAAAGAAGCAAAGCATAGTCACAGCACTATGCACAAGTCAATCTTTATAAAGAACAGCATTGTAATGAATTACAAATACTAAAACCAAGTAAAGATACTTCTACAGGAACTGCTCCATTCAGACAAACCACCCAAAATTAACATGAAACTAGACATGAATATATTTAGAGTTGAAAAAAAAAATTATATGACACATGGTTTGGGTCCAGCACAACTGCATTAATCAATATCCTATGCAGCGGAAAATATAAGACAAATAGCCTGTTAGCTTTACATTTAACTGGGAACTCTTGTATTCTTGTAAGCTCATTAAAAATGCTGTTATCCAAAGCCACTTCCTTTGCCAGCTTCTGATATAAATAAACTACCGCAAATCAGAAAAGTTTCAAGAACCGATGACAGAGATGAACAGTTCGTGTAGGCTTAATATGGTCGTTTGTCTGAAAGATCACTTCATAGTTTGTAAAGTGTACTTGGAAAATCTTCAAAATACTAGAAAGTAGAAAGATTATTTGTATCTTATGTACTATTTAGCAAGAATCTGCTTAGATATTTGTTGCTGTACACTAATAATTCTCCATTGGCAACAGACGGGGAAGCTTACTTTACAGAGTGATATTTATGCATTTGGAGTTGTTCTTCTTGAGCTTTTATCATGACGCAGAGCAGTGGAAATTAACCAGGAACAAACAGACATAAACCTGGTACTATAGGTGATGACAATAATCAACCCCTCTAAATAATTCTCAACTTTCAAAGGATATCTAGAGGTAACAAATAAATAGAGAGTTTGCTGCTTGACATTCCAGGTTAGACATTTATTGAACGATCAGAAGAAGTTGCGAGAAATGATAGAACCAAAGCTGAGTCGTTGTTCATACACCATCGAATCGATAGTGATGTTTGCAAATCTAGCATCAAGATGTGTCCATGTTGAGAGCATAGAAAGACTCTCAATGGCAGAATGTGTAAAAGAGCTCCATATCATAATAATCTATAAAAGTTCAAAAGGCATGGGCATGCCAATCCATAAACTAAGGGTGGTCTGACAAACCTGATGATTTTCCGCGCAAGGAAACTTTTTCTTATTATTATTCTTTCCACAGGTTTCCGGAATAGGAAGCTTAATCTTTGGGCCTTTGAGAAAGATGGTATGATTACGGAACAAATGATACAGAACCCAAAAGGAGAGAGCATCTAAATGATCTTAAGAAACAAAACAAAGAAATCAGCGGAAGAAAAGAGATTCACAAAAAAGAACACTGAGAACCTAGCAATGTATGAGACTTACTGGAGATCTAGGATTAAAAGGCAACATTTCTTTGCATGTATGGTTTATATCTCGCATCATCACTTTGTTGCTGAAACTTTTTAATTGACAAATACTTTGTGCATAAACTGTGTAATTACATGTAACTTGTACCATGTACCTAAATGAAGCTTCCATTTTTCAACTACAGAACTCAAGAAAATATATAGCCTTCTTTAGTTACGCATTTTTCTTTCTTTCTTTTAATGAAATCTACAGTGCATAATTCACATGCATCAAAATTGAACCTAAAAAAAGTTCAAAAAAGTGATATCAAAGAGATAAGGATGCAAGATCCATTAACCTGAAGGACAACATGTTTCTACCTCAGTCATGACAATATACAACCAAGGAGAGACTGGCTCATGAGAGATCTGGATGTCCATTGCAAGCCAGTTGGACTGTATCTTAGCCTGAGAGAGTCCAGATCTAGAATAAGACATTATTATAAAACCGTAAATAAAATTACGAATTAAACTAGCAGAAAGAATCATATTTAAAAAGAATTTTAAATCAAAAGTATAAAGGACAAGCACAAATGCAACCTACTACTGGAAATCTGGAATAGTTTACAAAATTATACAAGCATGCTTGAGACAGAGAGAGAGCACAACAACTGCATATTCTGGAAATGAAAAAATGCGTTGCAGTCAGTAACTGCCTTTATACCTCAGAAGCATATTTGAGGATTTCCACAATTTCATTTACAGAGGATGTTCATCTTCAGTGTCTGACAAATACAATTCCGAAGGGTTCTTTAAGACTGGGAGTTTCTTGCACATCAGATGCTTACGTCTCTGCAACAATAACAAGACCAAGATGCTATCTGTCTTAACAACTTCATATCCTGCTTTTCTATACATACTGAATGGAACTGCATCAATCATTCTACAGTGCAAGTATAATTCTTTTGAGGAACTCATCTGGGATATAAGTTCCTCACTTGCCTTCAGAAGATGCCAACCAATCCCCCTCCTGAAATTTCCAAAAAAATGTACTTAGCATCACCATAAAGCGCAGCATGTTGTAAGGAATTTCTATTTGTTTAGAAACGACCGCAATAGTCTACATTCAATAATAAGATCTTTTTAGCTGCTCACAAATTCCAATCTTCACAAGGATTTGAAATTCGCTCGGCAATCTACATTTGACAATAAAATCCACCTACTTACTAATATAAATTTCAATCTCAAACAGCTTATTGACATTTTCACCTTACCAGACTAGTAGTTTTAACTAAACTAAGCAACAATATCTCTACTGCCCGTGTGGATAGACAACCAACCTTCCCCCAATTAATTTAGCTAATTTTCTTATTTTGTTGATCATACCCAATATCATATTTAGTGAATCATGTATTGCAAAACTGGACTACTGCAACTAAAATCTGGTTAGGAACGACTAAAACAAACATTTGCCGTTGTTATATCAGTGCCAGAGCATTCAAAAACAATGTTTCAACTCCAGAGGACCCATAAATAGAGAATCATTGATAAAGATCGAAACCACTTCAAGTAGAGCAGACTAAATTGCAGAAACCTGAAAAGCAATGGTACCTTCGAAGTTGCTGTTTCACAGTCATGTTGCAGACATAGGGAGAATTCTTGGGAGAAGTGGGTGTAGGAGGAGAAGTATTAGCACCCATCTTATTAAAGCAAATTTCGACGGTCCCAGCCAATTCTTCCTCCTCTTCTTCCCCTCTGTAAAATCCAAGAAGGGTAACGGCATGAGGCATTACGGCTCTCCTCTCAATCAAGTACTGCTTCACAAAGAATTTCAAAAGAGAAACATAACCGGCAGGCATAAGCATGGACTCAGCGAACGACTCAGCCAGAAGTCCGACAGTGTCATCTATCTCGTCAGGCATCATCACCCGAACACACATCGACCCAGTTGTCAATTCTTGAAAGTAGCTGAAATTTTCAAGGAATTTAAGCTTCTCAAGCTCTTGATTGCTCAATAAACGCCCTTTCCTAAATGGGTCTTCCAGATATGCATTTGATACTGTTGGAGAAGGAGAAGAGGAAGAGTGGGAATGGGAAAAGAAGGATTTGAAGGTGTAACGGTCAGACTTGTGGAGATAGACGGGGAGGGCTTGGTGGTGTTTGAAGTGGGTGGTGGTGGGATAGAGGTAGCAGCAGTTGTGATTGGGATCCAAGGACAGAGAGAGAGTGGCAGCCATAGAGAGGAGAGGTTTCAGTTGGACTTCGATGGAGATAAAAATGCGATGGGAACACATCATCTTTTAATATTTTTTTAATTAATCTAAAAAGCTTTTTTTTTTTAAAAAAAGGTTATACACCTCATTTAAATTAGATAACTAAGATTTATATACACTCGTGAAACCATAAAAAGATGGAATACAACTAAGAGCATTGAAAAATAAGAAAAAAAAAACAAAGATGATCATTGTCGAACACTCTCGACGATACCATATTATTACACCAAGACATTTGAACTTTGAAGTACTCTATTATGTAGTATTCGATAGGTAATTTGGTGTCGGATCATTTGAATGAGTATAATAAAATATTGTCAATTTTGGAAAACTTGGATGTCACAATGATGAAAACTGCACTTGTGACTTTTGAGTCTAGGCATACTTGTTTGGGACACATTTGTTTAGAAGTTTCATATGGATTGGATGTCAAGGTATGAAAACTTGGTTTTGGTAGTCATTGTGTATTATGCAAAAAAGACTAGAGTCCGATTTGGAAGCCTTCGTGGCTCTAGCATTGGAGCACAATGATACTTAGAGACCTTTGGTGGTTCCAACTTGGAGGGTAAATTAATTTTGAAAGTCATTTGTTTAACTTACCTGCATCCACATATGCTTGTGTTTAGGCTTAGTTTGTGTTCGTGGACTTTAATGGTGTGGTGTTGATCTACTCCTATGGTGGTAGAGTATACATTTGCTGGGCACCTACTACTTTTTAAGTTCGTTTGCAGTTCACATTCTTGTAGTCCGTGATGATTGGTCATACACTTGGGCTATGTATTTGGCTACGTGGATGCATGGATTGATTGACAGCTTTTTGGTATTTGACGAGGGTTTACCACACTCATATTTGTTGGAGATTTTTCAAAATTATTTTGATTTTGATTTTTTGAAAAGACCTTTTATTGGTTTGGATGCAACTCTTCGCATTAGAAGACATGATCATTCACATTGAAAAGACATGTCATTTTATGATGTCTTATGTGAATAGTCACCATTATAAAGGCATGATTATTCATTGTAAAGACAAGATGTTCTTGACCAATGGTCATTCTCATTTAATTCTCCTATTAAATGGCTTCTTGGCCAAAATTGGCAAGTTAAAGTTAGTCATGTTTATCGTAAGGCAAACTTCAGTGCTAATAATTTAGTCAACTTTGGTTTTAATTTGTCTTAGGGAGTGCACTTCTTCTTTTCCTCATGTTATCTGTATTTCTTCTCTTTGGGATGACGTTGTAGGGGTATCCGGCCTCAGGCTTTGCCCAGTTTAATAAAGGTTTGTTTCTTTAAAAAAAAAAAGACATGTCATTTTATGATGTCTTATGTAAAGAGTCACCACAAACTCTATAAATAGAGTTATTTTCCAACATTTTTATAATCTAATTTTCTGACAACTTTCTCTCAGTCTCTCTTCATAAAAGTTTCATATTGTTTTTCTATTGCTACAGAAATAGAAAGACAAGTATCTTTCTCTCCCTTGATTATTCTCAAAATACTATGACCTTCTACTGCCATTGCACCAAGAAGAAGGTGGTCCATAGACCAAGCTTCATTGTATTCTAAAGGCGGATTTGGTTTGAGACATAGTATGGTGAGACAATGGATCACAGATGGTACCATAACAATAAATTTTGTAAGTTCAAGTCAAAATTTGGCTGATCCATTAACCAAGGGTCTCGCAAGAGATATGGTGTGGAAAACATCAAAAGGGTTGGGATTAATGTCCATTACTAAACAATCACCAATGGTGGAAACTCAACTCAACACTTTGAAAATTTGATGTTCTTGAGTTCAACGAGCAAAGTACATCATATTAGGTGATGGAAAGTACTTGAAGTGTATATACATCCCAAGGAAAAAGTGCTTTGGACCTATAAGGTAAAGAAGGAGGTTGAGCAATAAAGTTCTTAATAAGTTTATAACAAAGTTTGTGAGGTATTATACTTATAGGAGTACCTTTGATAAGCTTACCTACGTGAGTGTCGAAAGTGGTGCCGCTTTCTATACGACTTGGACTTGTCTCTAAAGCACTTACTAAAACAAGATACAGACGCAAGACCAATCCACGCGTCGGCAAATAATAATGACCTTTATATCGAAAATTTGTGTGTGTTGTGTGTCCGGTTATTCGAAGAGGATCACTAGTTCAAAGTTTGTCAACTATGTCATCCTGAATAACCTTGATATACATACACTACATGAAGGTTCAAGTCCTAAAGACACCTTTGTTTATGCACAAATTTTCAAATGAACACAACAAGTGTATTTTTCATCTGTATTTTGAAAATGGTGGAGGAATGTCGAAATATTTTCAAAATAATAAAGAAATTTTTACATTGGTAGTTTCATACCAATAGACACAACTCTTCTCTTATAACTTCTCTTACAACTTCTCCTGAACACAACCCTTCACAAGAGTTATGTTTTTTTTGACAAGAGATATCTTTCTTTTTAGACACAACCCTTCACCAAAAAGATGTGTTTCTTTTTGGACACAACCTTTCATCAAAATGTGTGTTATTCTCTATAAATACATCATTCCAAGACATTCAATGACGATCTAAAAACCATCTCAAAAACTCTCAAACTTGGATTCTATCCTTGCAAAATAGAATTCCAAGCACTTGTTAAAGTTCTGTTTTTCTTGGTCATTCTTGGGTGTTCTTCCTTTATGCAAAGGCCGAATATCAAAACGTTAAATACGTAGTGCTTCATTGTATATTGGAAGTGTATTTGCTGCTATCCTGTGCACACCAATTGGTGGAGGCAAATAACACTTTAAGGAAAGCGTTAATCCGTGCCTTGAAGCAAAATCTAAATTGCTGAAAATTCTCCAACATTCTACATTGTCAAAAATTCTCCAACATGCTAAAGACATGATCAACTTGACTTGGTTGTAGGGGTTGACGAGATTTCACCACACTCGTATTTGCGTTGTTGATGACCATGTAGTTTGTTTGGTGGTGTTTGCTTGAGATCAATGTCCAGTATGCTAGTGACATGATCAACCTTGACTTGGGCACTAAGGTGTCGATTGGAGGTAGCAGAGTTTGTTGATTGTTTGGTTCGTAGATGATTCTTGCTTGACGACATCGACATTGACTTGTTCACGCTTCGTGAAGCTTATTTGGAGCACATTTAGATGTTGGTTATGGAGTACATTTAGGTGTTGGCTTGTTTATCACGAAGGTGGAGATTTGTGGTTTTTCTCAGTGAGGTGGAACTTGTCTATTTGGGGCATATGTAAGCGTTGGCTCATTTCTTTTCGCCAAGGTAGAGATTTGTGTTGGCTAAAGATGAACATGTGCTTGTTGGCATCGTGTTTGCTTTTTTGTTTGTATCTTGCGTGATTGATTTGTCTTGTTCACGCTTGATGGAGTTGTTTTGGAGTAAGTGGGGCTATTCGCTTGCTTAAATTTCGCTAAAGTGAATATTTGTGGGATTTGGGTCAATTGAAGTTCTGACCATATAGCAAAAGGAGTTGTCCGGATAACTGATGATCGCTCGAGCGCTCGTGAGCACTTGAGCACCCCAAAACTCTCTCTCTGTGTTAGATTGCCATTTTAAGTCTGTTGCAGCACCAACGGGGGCTTGAGTGGGCTTAGTCGCAAACAAATATTTAAATAGGTCGAAAATAGACTTAAAATATATGTATTTGCTTCGACAATACCTTGGAGTGCCACCTAGAGAGAGAGAGGAAGAGAGAGAGCACAATACACAATGGTAAACACTTGAGAAAGAGTGAAGATTGAAGAGATACAAGAGATAGTCGAGAGAGCGGCTCTTGGGGTTTCGATTGATTTGTGTGAGAGAGAGCTTGAGAGAGGATGATAGAATCTAAAGTGGGTTTGCTTCTCTTTGTACTGATGAGTCTCTCAACTTGTAACTTCTCCAAACATAGTGGAATATTGGATCTCTGTTATCTACGGACATAGGCCTTTGTATGCTAAATCACGAATATCGTATGTATTTTTACCGCTTTGATTTATTGCTTCATTCACTACATAGCTAGTTTGGATTTGTTTGATCAGTCAATTGATTTGGTACTTTGCCCAAAGATATTGGATTTTAGCACTAACACTCTTAAGAGGTATTGTATGCCATTGTGTGATATCATAACCATAAGAACTTGCTTTGATGGATTGTTCAAAATTGAGCTACTTCTTTTCTCTTGCTTTATTCCATTGATTCAAAGATTAAATCTTGTAATTGTGTTTGAATATCAATTTTCTTGGGGATTCGTTTCACAAAAATTGTGAAATCTTAGTGCACAATTTTACCATATACCTTGGTTGATATGAATAAATCTTGCTGAAGAACAGGAAATGGAAATTGGTGTGATATATTTTATATTTCATGGTTTTAGCAATTTGGTGTTATGCTATTCCATTTCATGGCTATCTGTTCTAAAGATTGTGATAAACAGTCTCTCAGTGACTAATTTAATTTCTGCATATCTTCAGACTCACGACTGTTTCCAATGTCTCTGTTCTTGCTTAACCTTCTTCTGTTCAGGAGTTTTTCCAGCCTTACTGGTTTTTTTTTTTTCCCAATCTCTCATCTCTTCATTGCTGCACTTCCTAGCCGTTCTAACAGGTGAAATTGGTCTCATTGAGGACTACTAACATGGCATAGTGATTCTGGTATTCATTGCAGGACCAAAGTAATTGGTACGGCAACCTCCTTCGTCGTGGCTTAATCAAAGATTATTAATTGGGCCCATCAAGTCGGTGATCACTTTATTTTCTTCATGGATTTTTCTTGGTAGCTAATAAAGTGGCAGTTGAACTGGTTGCTAAGGAATTAAAGCTCTCATCTATCAACCATAGCTTTAAAAAAGCCTTTAATTCACTATATATATATATATATATGTACATGTTTCACATTCCAGTGTGTCTATCCACTAATTCCGAATCATTCCGGTTCTAATTTCTTTGCATTTACTGCAATGGCTTCCAGTGGAGTTCTTGAGGTAGATGTTAACATAGAGTCTTCTGCAGAAAAGTTCTGGGAAGACATCAGAAACTCCACAACCCTCTTCCCAAAATACTTCCCAGATCAATACAAGACCATTGAAATACTTGAAGGTGATGGAAAGGCCGCTGGGTCCATTCGTCTCTTCACATATGCTGAAGGTAGAGAGCCCGAAGTCTTAAGTCCTAAGTTTGTGTTGAAAATTTGAAGTTATGATTATTGATTGGTTTGGTTTCTTGTAGGTTCTCCACTTGTGAAAATATCGAAAGAAAAGATCGACACGGTGGATGAGGAAAACAAGAAAGTTTCATACAGTGTCATTGAAGGAGATCTGTTGAAATACTACAAAAGTTTCAAGGGGAAAATAGAGGTGAGTCCAAAGGGGGATGGGTGCTTGGTGAAATGGACATGCGAGAATGAGAAGGTAAGTGATGATGTTGAGGTTCCACACATCATTAAGGACTTTGTGGTCAAGAACTTCACTGAAGTGGATGACTTGATTCAGAAGGCATAGAGAAGCCAAAAACACTACCTATTGAGAAATGAGGAGTGATCTACATACATACATATATGTGTGTGTGTGTGTGCATGTTTTAAATCAATAATAATGTGGAGTCCTACTCTGCTCTAATAATTTTGATCTGTCTTTCTTGATACTTATTTTACTTACTGTGCAAACTACTATTATCCTCTTGTCTGTTGTATCCTATGGCATTGTTGTAATTCACTATAAATACAAGACAAACCCAAGAAGAAGAACAAAAGAAGAATACAGGACACTTCATTCATTCAACAGAACAATGCTCCATGTAAATACACATACAAATCTTCATGAGGTACAAGAGGACAAATCAACAAGTATGAAATAAAAATAAAAATAACACAGCTGTTGCAGGCCATGTAACTCTGATTAATTAACTAACTAACTAAGCAATATTTAGACTAACTAACTAACTAAGCAATATTTAGACAACCAATGTAAGATGCTGATAATCCCAATATTTCAACAACCCATAAATTGGGACAAACTTTCATTCAGATTCCCCCTTATATATACATACATACATCTCTAATTTCTTGCTAGCTGTCCCTAGACCAAAGAAAAAATGGGTTCAAGTGGGAAGCATCACCTGGAAATTGAGGTTAAGTCTGAATGTCTGATGCAGAGACAAGTTCTGGGAATGCATAAAAAAAGGTGTCCCTGTCCTCCCAAAGGCCTTACCTGATAGTGTCAAGAGTGTTCAAGGTGATGGTACGTCGGTTGGCTCTGTATGTCTCGTAACATATACTGAAGTTAACGACTTGGCTACCACTAGACCACGAGCTCTTCTTAAAAAAAAACTCAGCTACTTATATATGTAGATGTCTTATACAGGTTCTGCTATTTCAAACTCAATAGAGAGGATTGATTTTGTTGATGAAGCGAATAAAACGTTCAGGTACAGTATCCCGGATGGGAATCTACTTATGTTCTTCAAGAGTTTCAGGGCCAAAATTGGAGTGAAAGCAAAGGAAGAAGGGACAGGGAGCTTGGTGAACTGGTCTCATGAATATGAAATGGTAAATGAACCTGCTGACTCAAACCACATGAATGTCTTTGTAACAAAGAATTTGCAAGAGTTTCACTTTTCAGAACTGTTTGATAAATATATATGTATATATATATGTGTGTGTATATATATGTATATGAATACGAGTAGCTTGATGGATACACACCACAAAAGCCCTTTCATAAAACGGATATTTACATATCAAAGTATTAATCATTATGCAGGGGAAGTGCACTAATATGCTTCCGCAAACATTCTGATTTTTACAGTAAAATGACAACTTCCATGGACATACATAGCTTGTATAACATTTACACTGGCAAATCTTCTTGCAACAGAGGAACCTTCATGTCGGAAGAATCTTCACTACTCTTGAGACTAGAAGAATATTCTTCCTTATCTTCACCTTCTTTAAGCTGTCCCCACATCACTGTATAATACCCCATCCCAGTTATTACTGCTCCCATGACACTGCACACACATATGGCTTCAATTAATTTTATCACAAGACAGTGAAGAAGATAAAAATTAATAAGTAATAAATAGTATTTTATTACCTTCCATAATGGAGACTATTAGTGAAGAAGGTGACACCAAAAAAGGTTGCAAAAGCAATCCCAAATGGCTTAAACATAGGTACATACAAAGGGCCCTTCATGGTGCTACATGTTATGTGAATACTGCTTCGAATAACACTCACAAAGATTGCCTGTAAAGATACAAAAATGTTGTTTAAGATAGTGATTTTGTCGAGACTAAAAATCCCACATCGGTCTCTCATAATCCAACTGAATGGTTTATAAGCAGAGGTCATTTTCCTCTCACACAACCAAGGCCTTTTTCTAGGCTTAATAACCATAGGCAACGGCTCAGAAGAACAAAGCCGTACTTTTCTAACAGATTTAATTAGTGTTAGTACATGCAATAGAGTAATTTGTGCTTACTGTTGTGACAATCAGTAGGAGATCCATGTTGAGGTTAACTTTCCAAGCACTTGGGTCTCTCTCTACAAATAAAGAGAATACAACACATTGGATTGTCCCAGCCAAGCTATAAAAGGACACCACTTTCATCACATGAGGATATTGTTTAACTGTTCCCAGCTGACCAAAAACCATTTTTTTGTCTGGTTAGATTTCACGTTTGAAAAAGGGGAAAAAAATGAAGAAATTTTTAAAGAAGACTTGTTTGTACCTGAATGATGTTCCATGCTGAAACACATAAAGAAGAAGCAGCAAGCAAAATGCCACCAAGAACCCAATGATCTGCTGTTGACAAGTAGACAAAGAGGTGTGGTTTGTTATGTTGTTGAAGACAAGAAGATGAAGCTGTTCTTATATAAGGCCCCTTGTAGATTTCCACCACTGTTGCTCCCATTATTGATACTATGGTCCCAACCACTTTGACTTGGAAACTTGTTCTTCTCCAATCTCTCTCTTTTGTCCTGATCTCATAATTTAGCAATCGTTGGCAATACAAATGTGATTAGGATATTATAATAATGAAAGCATAAGACAGGTAAACGGGTTTATAGTATACCCAGATAGAATCATTTTTTAATACCTTCAAGTTTTGAGTTTAGACTGAGTTTCAAATGTATATGTAAATATGCCAAGTTGGGTATGTGTGGACACTTCCCAGACAGATTTTTTTTGGGGTAATTTGGTCATTCGACATGGTCTAAACTCGGACTATCAATGTGCACAAAAATTTCCCAAGTGATGATAAGGTATTTTAGGCCAAAACTCATCGCGTAGTCATAAAGGGTATTGTATTGAATTCAGGACCTACCGAATTTATAAAATTTAACCTCAAAGAGATTCCCCTAGTCAGATCTTACTAACAAGTGATATTGAAAATAAGGTTCAAAGATCATGTGGCCAAGAGTATCTATTGCTTGTTTACAGATTCTGCTTTGGGGATCTCTAATTTAATCAGGAAAAACAAGAGTAATTAAACTGCAAGAGACCCACAAAATCTATGGGCTGAAGCCCAGATAAACACAGGTTGGGCTGCAATAAGCCCATGATTGTCAATTTGACAATTGCTATTTATGATATATTTATCAAAATGTAGATCGAGACTGAGTAAATAGTACATGATACCTGAGAATAAGAGAGAGGATGAAAGAAATAGCAGGAAGCAAGAGTCCCATGACGCACACAACAATTGGGGAACTGTAGCTTAGACCCAAAAATGCAAGGTTTTGTGCCATAAATATCCTACAAATAAATTCAACCGCACAAAATTAAATTCAACCAAGAGACTTCATAAAATGCTATTAGAATAACAACTGTAGTAACTGTGTGAGAGAGCGAGAGCACAAACCCTGTGAAACCCAAGAAGAAGATCCTCATAAGAAGAGGAAAGGTGAAGATTGATTGTTGTGGGCTGCAACAAGGGAATCATATATACATACATACATATATATATATATATGCAGTACTGTTAGAGTCTGTCGGGTTGAATTGGAAATAACAGAGCAAGATTGTGAACAAACCTATACCTATGAAACAAGATAGAATAAGGGAGTAGGAGGATGGAGCCAAGAGCATTAGTATACACAACAAATACAAGAGGGCTCATCCCTCCAGTTATTGCTGTTTTGGCTAAGATTGTCAATCCAATTGTGCAACCCTCCATTGTCACCATTGCTATGAATGGTACCACTTCCAACACCTTCCCTCTCACTCCCATCTCTAATCACTAATAAATCAATGAACTAATTAGATCAGACAATGAATTCATGAAAAACCTGCAACTACACTTGTTCTTATATATACATGCCAGAATATATAGAGTAACCCTTCACAAGGTGTTGAAGCTACTCTTCATGGAAAAACGCTACTCGAGTGTCCCTCCAAACCAAAAATAATAATGATGAGGAAAAAAAGGCTGACGTGGGCCTTAATAATGTATCTTCTAAAAAAAAGAAAGAAAGAAAGAAGGGGTTGAATATTTGATTTGTCCCTTAATCCACTATTTTTTGAGCTTACCATAGCCAATAATCTGATTAAAATAATGAACAAGGGACCAAGAACAGGAAGAATTTGTATCTTCTTCGGAGTGTCTCGTGGTCGACCTTAACCGAGGACCTACCAGAAAGAACTATATGTGTGTGTGTATTTTATATATATAGAGGCTCAGGTGTAGTACTGCTGAATTATTTATAATACATACAGATATACCAGTGAAACAAGGCTCAGGTGGTAGTGCTTAATTATTTATGCTTAGATTAGGTTGCTGCGATAGTGCTTGTGCACAGGAGTGATGAATGATTAAAGTGTTAAGGTTGCCGCTCTTATCTAACCTTAATGTAAGATAGTGTCCACTTTCCCAACCCCAAGTTCAAGCCCAACCATGACAAGGCTTCCAGAACTATTCAGGACAAAGGGACCAAAGATTCGAGGAACCATCTAGTCTATCTTCCCTAGCTCCTACCACTCATACCATCTTTTTTATGCTTGCCGTGCACACAAATTAAACCTCTATTGCAATCCCAGATGAACTCAAAATGGAACAAGATAGCCAGTTCAACCCATCTCCAGCAGATATGGTTTCCTACTCCTAGTGATTAGATTAATATAAATTTTAAACCACCGCTAAAGTTGGTATTTAGGATGGATGAGGGGTGTAAGTCAAAACAAATACTAAATCTGTTTCTCATTCTTCGCCTCTTTCGCTATATACCAGAATATCAGGTCAATACATATTGAGTTGTATGCTGAAAGTCAATATATATATATATATATATATATGATTCTCAGGTCAAATAAGTTCAGTGAAAGGCTCTTGACGAAAAATTATCAAAAGCCATAATAAAAAAAATAAGAAAAATAAAAATTAAGTTCAAGAAGCTAATATTATCTCATGATTACACCATTGAGTTCAGAAAAATGAAACTTCCAGAAAATCCACATTCAAGAACTTCATGCATTTCAACCGAGGTAGAGCTTGACCTATTTTAGTGCGCTCTGGAGGAAAAAGTCCAGTAGCCCCAGAAAACAAGTTGGGGTGCATGCAAATTATAGGAAAACACAATAAAGTCCACAGGCCAAGAGTCCCATTACATATACAATCATATCCTTTTCTCAACGCTATACTTTGGGTGTGCTTTCCATCTCTTCACTACATATAAAACAATATGCACTCTGATAGCATATGTTTATGCACGTCAACTATTTTGCATAGACTGCTTCCCTTCTCCTCCCAGCTAATAAAAATTATAATATCAATTACTTGAACACAATAGAAAAGGTATTAAGCACCTCCCCATTACGACTCCGCATGATCCAATACGAATTCAAAAGCAGTACTCAAGAAAAAGTATGAACTCATTGACAAAGGAAAATATTAAGAAGTGCAAGAAATTACACTGTACTAAAATATTTCGAAAGGCTAAGGGCCAGCAACTATACGCGCCTTTTCACGAGCAGGAGACGCCAGCTATTAATCAGATTTTCTCTTTCCTTTTTCTTTTCATTTTGTCTCTTGACCCATTATTAAAATCAACATGTAGTGATTCAGAGTAAAATCAGGGGACATACTACACTGTGATTCTCCAGTAGACATTGTATTTTGTTACATTTGCATATTCATACTTATTCAGCATGAGGTACCTATACACAGAAATTCCAAGCTTTAGGAATATGTGCCTGTAAAGAATAATCAAAAGCGAGTAGCCATGATCAAATTAGATGCATTGTTCAAATTCATATGAACATAGGCAACTCATCCTCCTAATTGACACTCTGATCAAATGCATAATATATGCAACATATTGAGTTTTTATGTCCAACATTTTTAAAATCAGCAATTCAGCATACATAATATGTGAGTTTTAATTTGGTGCAAGACTAATACAAATAAAACTAATGTCAAAGGTACTAACTAGGTCAACTAATTTGATCCAATCTAGTTTACAAGCACTGTCAACTCATGGATGGATGTCCAAGCCTGATGAAGCACGTCATATAGATAAGTTGAGACATTATCATATGCACAATCAGGGCAAGTGTAGATGGCCACATTCATAGACATCCATTTATATAGCACACATCCAAAAAGATCCTAAATAGAAGCCAATTTCATCATCAAGTTCATAACTGATCATTATGGTTGGCCTCACTTAGCTTAGAATTTTCCAAATTTAAACCAAAAAAGTAGCCCAATTGAAAACCCCCCCCCCCCCCCCACCATTAATAATGGAAATTCAGCCCTCCAAATGTGACATGAATGATGGTGGAATTCTTTCAAATTCCAAGCACACTATGCACCAAGTCTAATACTCTAATTTTTTTTCTTGCAAGTACAGGCCAGTTAAAACTTAAAAGACGTGGCTTGAAGTAATACGAAGAAAGATATGTATTCAATAGGAATTGTTGAAAGTATAACCTAGATAGAAATGAATGGTGGAAAAGAATTCAAGTTGTGGATTTTCATTGATTTTTGTGGCTACAGACCCCAAAACTTTTGGGACAAAGGCTCGGATGATGATGATGAAGTGTGGATCATTTAAATCAACATTGGCATGCTTATGACCAAACAAGTATAGGTGAGACATGCAATGTTTATGTTCCAAGTTTTCCTACAATATTTAAGTTCACCAACACACTAATGGGCCAACAGAAGCTTTGAGATTCATGGCCACCTCAGTCGCAATTATTCAATAATACTGCAACCAAAGTTTTAAGATGATCCGTTATATATCTTTCTATTTTGAGAGAGAAGGCATTAGAAATACCCATTCTGGTGGCCAGAGAGGCCTCTTGCATTGTTTTGCAGCAGAAGCCTTTCATATTTCTTCGATGTTGCTTTGCAAGAGAGGAACCTTTCAGCTGTTTGATTGCAAGCTCCTTAGCCCAGAATCAGTACATGTTTTCTTCTTTGGCTTTCCCCCACGCTACAGAATAAAACTCAATTATGATTACAGTTGCTCCAACCAAACTGCATGCATCAAATTGTAATATTGTGGTTAATAATGTTTTCGATTTTACAATGTTTTCATAAACATAACTAAAAGGAAAGAAAACAGAAAGACTGTACCTAATAGAATGAGCATGATCACTCAAAAACTTATCAATAATGCAAAAGAAAAGGTTAATATGCTACCTTCCAAGCCCCCAAGGTAGACAACACCAACAACAACTGCAATGACAATCCCCAAAGGCTTGAACATGGAAACAAAGACAGGCCATGTCTTGGGCAGGCACCATGTACAAATGCCTACTTGAAATGCAGAGACAAAAACTCCCTATATCATCATATGTATGTTCACTTCAAACACCATGTAGAAAGCTCTTTTACAAATGAGTCAAAAACAGATAACATTATACATCAAAGATCAAGTCGCAGGGTGGGATGCACTAAGATTAAGTAGATTTAGAAGTTTCTTGCAGTTCCATATTTTCCTAATCTAGTTCACATACCGAGTATAGAACAGCAATTAACTTCACATTAGGTACAAGTTCCAAGCACCGGATTCCCATTCCACAAACAGACAAACTATAACAGATTGAACGGCCACAAAGAAGCAGTAATAGAAGATAACAATCAGCTCTGATGGGTATTTCTTAAGAATCAATGCCTAAAATGTAACAAAGTAGAAGTTATAATTATTCTGTTCTGTAGCTCTTTTCCATAATCAAAGAGGACCTTTTTTGTTTTCATCCTTGCACTTGTAGAATAACCCATGCATATGTAAGCACACAATCAAGTGCGAGGAATAATCTTCCAATGATCCAATTGGACTCTTGCGAGACAAGTTGATTTAATAAGTTCCGAGAAGAAACTGTCCTCAGTAGTAAGGGGCCCTCCAAGTAAGTCACTATGAATGATCCTGAAATTGACACGATGGTTCCCATCAATTTAGCTAGGCTCGTTGAGGTTCTCCAGTCAAGCTTTTCCATCTTGACACCCCATTCCCATGTTCAAATTAGTTTAGAGGTCATGGAATAAACAAAGAGCTGGTGTGTAAAAGTCATAAGAAAGATTACTTAGTGTGACATTTTATTTTATTTTTTTGTTTTTTCCAGAAATGACACTGCTTTATGTAACATAAGCAAGATTACAGCACATAGCTAAAAGGTCAACAACTCCTGTACACAAGGCTTCGGTAGTGGTGCAGGGTTGGGAAAGGGCAGGATGTAGGCAGCCTTGCGCGGCCGCATTAATGTGGGTAGGCTGTTTCCAAGGTGTGAACTTTGAACCTATGACACGAGGTTGCTGAATCTTGCCACTGGGAAATGGGCTTGCACTTCAAGTTAACAGCACATATGAAATATAATTTGCAGAAAGGTATACCAGAATAGAACTGAGAGTTGAAATCTGAAGCCTGACAAGGAAAGGTCTTATGGATTTATTCTTCACACTTTAGAATACAAATTTTAGTAATTAAATTGGTCTTGTCCATCGAGAACGAAAAGGATTTGGCTTGCTGAGAGGCAGATTACCTTTAGTGGTCAGATAATTGGAACATGTCATCCGCTGTTTTTCTCTTTCTTTTTTACATGGTTTCAAAGAAAATAGCTAGTCTCACAAGACATTTGGGAATCCGAGAAATTAGAGTTGCAGGTAGAAAGGTCTCATACAGGCTATGTAGCACGGACACGGACACGGACACGTGACACGACACGACACGGACACGCGGACTCGTGATTTTTCCATAAAGTAGGATACGGACACGTTGGGGACACGTTGATTAATTTTTTTTTATATTTTTTATATATATACATATATTTCATTTCAATCAATATGGTCCAAAACAACAATACATTAAAACATAATATAATTCAATTAAGATAGTTCAAAAAATCAAATATCTTATAACAAATTAAAAAATCCTTAAAGTATTTAAAAAATCAAACATAATATAAGACTCATTAAAGTATTTAAAAAATCAAATATCTTATAACAAATTAAAAAATAATTCAGTAAATTAAAAATAAAAGACAAAAAAGTGTCCCCAACGTGTCCTCAACGTGTCGAAAACGTGTCCAATATTTAAAAAAAAAAGAAAATCGGATACTTAGATTCACGTGTCCCAGACGTATTTTGAGCCTGTCGGGACGTGTCCGTGTCCGACACGTGTCGGACACAGACACTCTGACCAAAACAGAGTGTCCGTGCTACATAGCATACAGGTTACCTCCTTTATGACCAGTCAAATTGAAATAGAGCTTTCTTGAACTTCATTATGGTACTAAAGTCAGTTTTCCCAATAAACGAATAGGTTCAAAGTTTGAACCTTCTCTATAATAGCTTTAATTAATGACCTGACGAAAACCTTGTCATGATATTGGATTGGATGATCTCCTAAATCCTTTTCTTAATCATTGGATTTACTCGAAGACTGGATATTAACTAGGGAAGAAGAACATAACAGACAATATTTGTCCTCCAATAGACAATAGTTTGACCAACATGCTATTGCAAATTTACCAAGATAATTGATTATGATTGATTAAGTTATTGCAACAAACAGATGGCAGCAGTAGTGTATTACTCTGACTTATATCCATCCTTACAGATATTTTAGCAGGTCTTCAAAACCAGAATTGGCATTTCTAACTCAAAGATGAACGAATACGAATACCACTGCTTAAATAACTAGAGACTATCAATGCAATTCATGATGAACAATCTGAACGATAAAAACAGCAAGTAAAGAGCATAACCTGAAAGAAATGGCAAACATGAAGGAGAAACCGGGGACGAGGTTTAGCATTGCTGTGCCAAGTATAGGGCAGCTATAGTAAATTCCAGCATACCCAAATATCTGTGCCAAGCAACTGTAAATAGGGCCAAGAAATATGCAATAAAGTAACAGAAGTCCATCCAACCCGAGACTAAACCTAAAAATTAGTTCTCAACTTCTTAGTCCAAAATTAAATAAAACTAACAAATTTACATACCAAAGCAGACCAAGCAACAAGAATCCACCAAAAATCCTGAAAATAAGCGTCGGAAGCTCTCTTCTGCAGAGTAAAGAAAAACAAAAGATGAACTCAAATGAAAATTTGTGTGCTGTTTGGGGTGAATCAAGGTTATAATTAGTGCATACAATGAAGTTATAAATTTTTGGTGTAATTTAGAAAGAATACCATTACCAGCGGAAGAGCAAAAAGAGAGGAAGGAGGATGAGGAAGGCAAGAGCAGTAGAGTAAAAGACGAAGACCAGGTTGGTGATGCTGATGCCTCTAGACATGGCTACTTTGCTTACGATCATCCGCCCAACCTGGGCACACTATGCCAAAACCATACCCACAAATGGAAGCGCAACCTTCACTTCCATTTCCTCTCTTGCATCAGTTTCACAGCACAAACTGAACAAGTGACGCGACCCCAGAGAAACACATCTCAACCCCCACCACAGATTCTTGCATTTGAGATGAAAGAGGGTCGGACCGAGCTGGGCTTTGACAGGCCCAAGGCTCGGCCCTCTCATTTCTGATGGGCATGGGTCCAAGCTCGATAGGGCCTTAAAACCCAGGCTCGGGCTCGGGCTCGGGCCGTTGAACACTTCTTCATTAACATACCTAGATAACTTTGGTGAGCTTTATTTGCATCCCACTTTTTTTCAGTTACACCCCAATATATCCAGCAGTTTGGTAATCAACAGTCGGCACTCGACAAGGGCACATGAAGAAGAATGAAGACAAGGCTATCAGCACTCGGCAGGGGCACATGGCAACTCAAGGGAAAATGAAATTTAGGATTATGGTTCTCTCATGAGGCTGCCGAAAGTAGTCGTTGCATGGAAATTAGCAACGAACAATTTCGTTGCTAGACCGTTGGTTGGGGATGAGTTATTACAAACAGATAATTACAACCAATAATTTGTGTCGGAATCTCTTAATCTCGAGGCGCAAATTTATTTGACATGTTGTCTGCTACCCATGCTTCATTGTGGGATGGTTGCGAATCACACTCGCAGTTGTTAGCTGCGATGAGGCTTTTAAGCATTAAGGTTGATTACAATATACCATAGGGTTATTTCAATGACATCGTTCACCTTATGAAAGAGACGACACCAACAAATTTCTATCAAATCAAGAAGTCGGTGTCTAAACTTGGACTTGGGTTATTTTGTTTTTATTTTTTTCCCACAACAATTCCATCACTATAATCCATCACAAATTGTCCATCACTAATTTTTCATTGCTAAACTTTTATGACGAGATTTTTTCCATCACTGACTATTTTAGCGATGGAATTACCCTTATTTGCGACGGAAAATTCCGCCTCAAAAATCTTCTTTTCTAATAGTGTTGGAACTATACCTTATATACTAACATGTAATTCATTTTCTTATTCAATATCATTAGATGGGATGGTCAAGGAGCTTATGACAGGTCTAGAGAAAACAGAAGAAACTGGTACTTAATTAATACATACTTGTTTCATATATAAGTGCATTAATTTGTGATCAGTCTCTCACTCTTTTAAATTTTTTTTTGTTCAAATATTGTGAAACATCTTTATACTGAGATGAACTCATCATCAGGTGAATGTCCGGCGGAATCGTCCTTGTATGGCGGCGGTATCGATCAATTCCAACACTTTCAGGGACTGCAACCTGAGCTCTTTTTCAAGACGTCCCATGAAATCTATAACTATTGGGAAGGGTACTATATATATTCAATTACTTTCACATTACTAATTTAAATTAATTAGGTAATTAATTTTTTGCTTAAATGTTGATACATATCATATGTGCATATAGTTTGATTGGAAAAGTAGCAGCAAACCAGAGTCACAAATGGATTTACAAGGAAGCAAATCAACAAGAAATCAACTTCTTGTCAGCATGGCACAACCCAGCAGACTCAGTAATCACATTTATCTCTATTGCAGATTACACGATTTACTTTAGCATTTCTTGTGATTCCTTACTTTACATATTCCATAATCTCCAGCAGCCCAGGACATGTGAAGCCCAGTTCCAATCTGGTATAAAGGTATGATTTTGATAACAACCCATATCAGATTATGAACTACTACATCTGTCAATGGTTGATTCATGAAGTTTTGCAGACCATAGCCTTGATTGCAGTAAGAGAAGGCCCTGTTCACAAGGTTCTTAATTTCACTTTCATCATTAATCTTAATATTCACACAAAACAAAAATGTACATATAATTTATAATTATTTGTATGCTACTTTTATGTAGGTAATTGAGGACCTGAGCTATATAGTAATGCTGAGGAAGAAAGTTCAGCTACATAGAGAGTATTCCATGTGTGCTACTTCCACATCCATCATCAGCTGAATACCCTGGATATGGAGCAGCAGTAGCACCAGAGACAAGGCACTTTCAAGGCAACAACTATTAATGCACCCCATCACCACCCTGCAGAAGTACTCTATGGCCATCACCACTTCAATGAATAATAATAATCCCCAATTACCGTCCAAGATAACACCTTCAACCTTTCAAAAAAAAAAAAAAAAAGAGTTAACACCTTCAATGAGCAGCCTTGAAGCGCTCCTCTCTAAGCAACCAGGTCAGCTGTGAGCCACAACACCAACACCAACCACTGCAGTTCTTAGCATCAGTGGGTTAGGAGGAGAATGTTGATGAGGAGTGCCATAGAACAGAAGACGGTGAGACTAGCAATTCAATTTCAGCTTATAATCGTATCACAGCTTATAATCGTATCAGGATAGAGTACAATACAAGATGAGAGGGAGCCATTATCATCTCATTCCCTAAACCCTATGCAGCCAAAACTTACTTAACAAAATAAATATTATCTACCGAATAAGACCATTAGCATTCTTAGCATTAATATACTAAAAAAATCAAAAGAAAGTACATCATCTTTAGTAAAAAAAAGGTACCAACAGATGTAGCATCAATTTTAAGATCATAATTAAAACATAAACTAGAGTCGTCAAAAAAGTGCATTCCATATAAAACAACACTTAATGCCCTATGAACATAATCAAGAATCAAAAGAAACTTCGTGAACAAATTACATTGCTCTCAAAACAATATAAATCATCCCTTTAAGACAAGCACAATGACTGAATGACACAAAAGAAAGGGGGAAAAGAAAAATAAAAGGCATGAAAAATACTCATCCATCCCTTCATTTTCTATTTATTTATTCTTGACAACAACAGGTCCCAGCCCTCACACATAATTAGGATGGTTTCTTCAACATATCCACTCCATCCCCATCTCCTTTGATCTCTTTTTTTTGGCCTCTCTCCTTTGATCTCATCACAATATAAGAACAGTTTTGCAACAGAGCTGCTATGCCTAGATCTCATCAACTAGCAGCGCTGATGACTAGAGAAAGGAAGTAAAACTGAACTTAAAAAGTTAAAATAAAAAAAAAAAGGCATATTAGCAATCATGAAAGAAGAATACCAAAAGTTCCAAAATGCTGCTGTACCAGAACCTTATCCTTTGGATTGGAAGAGGCTAGAACTCTACGGATCAATTATCACACATCAGAAAAATGTTCGTCATAATACAATGGTGCAGTTGTAGATGAAGTATTCAATTAAAAGGCTTAAAGTCATAAATTTTGCGCGTCCAGGTAGAGTCAATTTGTTCGATATGGCCCCTAGTGATATGCTGCAGTTTCATCCTTGAAGTGTTGGAGCAGGCTCTCGATGCTCATGACTGAATGATCTGCCTTATCTCTTACCCGCACACTCACCTAGAGAGAACAGGGACATGGCAATATATCAAGGATTAATTTAAAACTGAATTTTTGGCAATCACTTGAAAAATCATTCTAATTTGAGACTGAGCAAACAAAATGAACGATCAATTAAAAAAATAATTCATAATTGCATCCTGAATAATAATTGTAAAGATTTCCTAAAAAGATAGATTTTTTGTTTGCCAGGAAAATTCTTGGTTTGACAGGCAGCAAGTCTTCAAAATTTTAAAAACATGAACTACAGCAGCACTCATCACATAAATAATCACGAATCACGATAAAGAAATAATGAATTTGTAGATGCCCAAGTTATTAAAAGAGAAGACGTTCAAACTCCTGACTGTCTCGATTTCATAGCCACGTGAAATGTGATAATATAGCCCCAGAAAAAAAACATCTCCTTGCCACAGGAAATCATGGCTTGGTAAATAGTTGGAAACTATATGCCAGGTCAGTGTTAAGATTGTGATTCACGACAGTGAAAAAAATCCAACCTGCTATCGAACCATTTATACCACAAAACACCTCACCCACCAACAAATTAAGCAAATCATATGAAAACTTCTTCAAGATGCTTCTGCAATTATGCACCAAGAAGGTACTCTTTATCTTCTAATTTCAGGTCAAGAGTTGTTTTAAAATTATGAAGATTCAATAATTTAAGTATAAAGTAAAACCTGTCCAGTTTTTGCTTCCTCTTCTCCAACAACCAATATGTAGTTGTATTGCGCCAACTGTGCTTCGCGAACCTGCAGGTAGCCAACATTATAAATGACTGATCAGTGTTGTACAAAACTACAACAATATAAAATATCATAGAAATAAAGAAAATTCATCTAAAGCAGTACATAAACAAGGCAAAAGCCACATGGGAGAGAAAGGGAAGGAGTTAGACAACAATTGCAAATACTAATCATCACAAAAATGAAAAATCTGAAAAACAATGAAATGCTTCTACCCCGATTAGCTTGATAGCATTTGAGGCTTGAGCGAAATGACCTAACTCAATCATGCCCCACAATATCGATGGCTTTGTGCTTTCCATTGCCAGCTATGAATACGGTCTAGATTCAATGCTTATGCACTAGGTTAAGTGACACATGCAATTTAGATGAAAATCTCCTAATTCCTTTTCCATTCAGCTGACTGGTGTTTATAGGAGGGGGTCCACAATAGAAACTATTGGATACTTCCATCAAAGTGGATGCCTATGTTAATTTTCTGTAAGGATTGCAATACGCAACACAAGCTATATCAAATTTTGAGTTTTAAGCCATCTAACACACATTTAAGGAAACAGTCTCGTATCATTCCTACAGTTAAAGCTGGCATATTTCTTGTGACATACTTTTGCAACAATCAACAACTATTTCCCAATAACAGTAAAATTGAAGTTTGTTGATGTCTTAATGATGTCGATGAATCAGAGAATGCTTGATGAGACTCCTCTAGGATCCAAAGCACCGATGACAGCTTATACCAGTTTTATACAGGACTTTTGTGACTGTGCGAACAAGAAATAAAACTCAATAATTAGCTCAACCATTATTAAAATAGCCAGATCACCAACAAACTTTTCAAAATAAAAAGATTAATAATATTGTTAGTACCCAAGTTCGAACCCCCACTCCCGCTTACCTACCCAAAAAAAGAAAATAGAGGAAAAGTCAAACCTAGAGATGAAGGAAACTTCGAAATTAAGGAAACACCATCAGAACCTAAATCAACATAAACTATGAAACTAAATTATAATAATATATCCCCTCTCAAACTCAATATGGTATCTCAATAAGTCAATATTGAGTTTACGGAAAAAGATCTTTCAGTGCAAGAAGAGATTGACTGATGGTCGTTGATTGACTGTACAAGCGATGCAAACATGTAAGCGTCAATTTAAACTCCAACATAAAAATCGTTGGGTAAGGGAACAAAAAAAAGTCTCTACGGACTTCTTATGCAGTAAAACATCAACGGCAGAAGGCAATTGTGACAGATAACTTTCGAGCGGCGCTTCTTGCAGCGGTCTTATGGGGTTGAGCAGATCAGCACTCCCTGGACATTTTCTTTGGGTGAATGGCCGAAAAACAGGTTGCTGGAAATTTTGCCAATGGCGGGAATCCAAGGGCAGAAGATTGAAGGGCTCGTCGGAGTTGATGAATAGTCGAACCAAAGATGGACACATCGCTGGGGATTGCATAACGGTGGAAGGATTGCAACAGAGACGAATAAGCAGCAACTATTTTGAACAAAAGGGGTGGTCGAGAGAAATTATTGCGATCCATAATACTAATATCGAAAAGGAGAAAACAAAATATTGATTGTGCTGCCACCGCCCTCAAAACTCACTGAGGGTGACCTCCGCGCAACAGAAAGACATTTTTCTAAACTAACAACACAAAACTCTACCTCTGATACCATGTTAAAATAAAAGTTTAATAATATTGATTCGATAAGGGAAATGATAACGTGTGCCCTAAGGGCATTGAAATCTGAAAGATATGTATTTTGAGTTTAAAAAATTAGGTGAGAGAATATTCATCACACATGGCATAAGGTGATATCTTGTTGTGAATTCTTAACAAGTGCCCTTAGGGCACACGTTATCAATACCCTTCGATAAATTGCATGGTACAAAGAGAGCCCTTATACAGAGGAATAGAGGAAAAGTCAAACATAGAGATGAGGAAACTTAGAAATTAAGGAAACACGATAAGAACCTAAATCAAAACAAACTGGGAAATTAAATTACAATAACATATTCTAACAAAACTCCATGTTGAAGGGTAGAGTAACAACAAACCTTCTTCTGGATCTTTCTATCTGTGGTGTCAGCATCAACTTGAAAACCAGCTTCATAAATCTGGTCTTGTACCTAAAAATATCCAACAAGAATAAGAAAGTATCAGTTTCTTTCCCTTCAATTTCTGGATATATTGGCCTTTAACTACAACTAATAACTACAACGTATGATTCCCACCTCACATAGGCAAAACTGTAGGAAAACAGCCTCACAGGCGATCAACTCACATAGCTTTAAGCCTTTAACATTATTCCAGTGTGCAATCAATTTACTATTAAAAATTGGACTGTAAATTTGCGATTTCTTTAGGCAACAATTCCTCTGGTAAATGCAAATGACTTATCGTATGCTAATGGGTAAAAACGATTGAACACAAATAAAAGAGAAACACAATCTATGACTCAACTATCTCTTGATTTTCACCCAGCCAAGGTGTGACTTTCATGTTCACAGAAAGAGAATGTCTGACAAGATGAAAAACCCATTTCTGTCTCTTTCAATTTCTGTAAGCAATACCTCAATACTTTTTTTACTCATCTTTGTAGTACTCATCCTTTTATGAGATAATAAGGGTGGGCATCACAAGACTGACACTCCAGAACCATACAGGAATTGATTTTGAATGATGTAAGTCAGAGTTCCCAATCCAAGGATGTGTCGACATGATACGATATTCGATATTGTAAGTAAGCAAAATGTTAAATATTGTAAGTAAGCAAAATAATAGGTTCATAAGATGTTAAGTATTCAAACGAATAACTAATGTACCTGCAGGGCATATGGCTGGGATTTCTCAGATATCGGACAAACAATTGCCTGACGAGGGCTCAGCCAAAAGGGCCACTTCCCCTTGTAATGCTCCAACAGTATGGCAAACATACGCTCTACAGACCCTAGGATGGCTCTGTGTATCATAACAGGTCTCTCTCTTTTTGCTTCGTCCTCTGCTGAGTATTCTAGATCAAAACGCTGTGGAAGCTGGAAGTCAAGCTGCAACCACAGACTTCCATATATTAAGTGATGATTCTGCAACAATGAATAATGGGAAGCAAACAGTATAAAACTGAAAACCCAAACCTGTAATGTTGCACACTGAAATTTCCTATTCAAAGCATCAGATACACTGATATCGATCTTGGGTCCATAAAATGCCCCATCCCCTTCATTCATCTGTAAAAACATGATTCAAGCCAATAAAAGAGGACTGCAATTAGAAATTATAATATAAACAAAATAAGAAAAAACATGGATCCAGCAAAATAACAATAGAGGAGAGAGAGTCAGGAGACAGTGTGCTAATGATGCACTGAAAGGTCAAAGGTATCATTACAAAACATCATCACACTCAAAGTAATTCAATATTCTTTGTCATGACGGATCACATCCTCATAGTTTAAAGACTCCATATTGGGTGGCTCTCTTCCGGCCAGAAATAATACGCCTATCAGAGAAGTCCATGGATTTCAACGTAATTATTTTATGTTTATGGAGCAGACAACCGCCTTTTCTTTAATTAAAGAACCTATGAAATTCAAAAAAAACATTTGATTCACGAAAAAGGTCCATATTCATAATTGCGAAAGGAATTGGGAAGATCAAAGGATAGAACACCAAAGAACTTCCCAATATATCCTTCCACAATCCAACCCACCCTTGACCACCTATAACAAATAGCAATCCTATGTACAAGTTTTGTTCGCAATTCGACAAAAAAGTGGAAAATTCATCCATGGAGAGAGAGCAATTCCAAACCATCAAAGGGACCGTTGTACTCTATTTATTGTTCTTATTCTTATATGTCTAACTTGCTAGTTTGGTCTTTGAGAACTTTTCGTACCAAAATGATGCCAAAAAACCAAGTTTGTTGGAAATTAGACAAAAAAATGAAAAGTTCGACCATGGAGTTTATAGGAGAGACAGCAAGTTCAATCAAGGAGGTAAAAAAAATTCCATCCTTTGATACGACAAAAAACTTAGCTTGGTGCAACATTAATAAGCAAAGGGAATAGATTTCAGCAATTGCAAATCGAATCTTGGAATCTGAATCAAGAAATGTAATGAAAAGTTGGCAGCTAAGTCAACATTTCGAGAAAAAAAATGCCAGAAAAGAACAGTTCACACAAAAAAAAAATTTAATTCTTATGAGTATTCACATACAAAGAGAAGTTAATGGTAAAAAAAGTTACCTGCCATGGCTTCCCAAACTCATTTAGTGCTTCTGTAAGAGCCGCCTCCGCTTTATCCCATGTTGCCAAATCTCCTAGGTATTTCTCTGGCCTCTACGTTATTGTATCACACATACATGAATATATATTCTCAGCTTGTTCAAAAACAGATGAGAACAGAGGCAATGAAAGGGGGCAGGGAAACATATATGCATTGATCAATTTAAACTATGAACCTGTTCCACCAAGGAAAAACTCGGAATTGTAGGGAACAACAAGGTAATGGATATTCAACCAAAAATAGCAGAGAAGATAAGTAATTTATACAATTACATTTGGAGCCTTGCCCTATGCTATTTAAGGGATTTGAATTCTGAATCCTTATCAGATATACAAATTGTAGCAACAATAAGTCACAATTCACTACGTTGCAATATTGTTACACCAAGAACACTACAAAAGCACTCTATGTTAAATAATAAATTCCTTACTTATCCAGGCATTGATCACATCTCATATGACCTTGATAATAGGTCCCATATTCTTTTGAGGGTGATCTCAAATCAGGTCCAAAAATAAATGCCTTTTCATTCCCTGAAATATGTATTCCATGCAAGTACGTTCCATTAAAAGTACATGTTTATTTGAATTTATCAAAAATAAAAAATGTTGATTTCAGGATTATCCATTAACGATGAAAATCTTTGGATAGGTTGCTATGAAATTACAATTAATAGGGAAAAAAATGCCAACATGCAAAGTATATTCAATGTTATTATAAATAAAAATGGCAATCAACAAAAAACCTAATTACAGCAAGGATGTGTTAAAATTATTTTGATAGGTAGGATCAAATATTACTCTATTAGAGCAGAAGACAACCAGTCCTGTTATGGCCTAAATTTCTTATTTGGTATGACCAAAACTATTACCTTGCAGTACTCCATGTAACATATTTTCTCACCATAACTAGGGCACTAAAATCCATCCATCACAAGCAGGTAGAATAAATATTTCAAATTTTTTTCAGGGGAAGATGAGGGAACCCATTCCTGTAGAAAATTGTCGCAGTTCCAGTCTTTTTTGTTTATCGCCATAAGAAGACACTATATCAAGGACGATGGCCTCTGTTCAAATGCAAAATAAGAGAGCGGATTTTTTTCAAGAAAACAAAGACCTATGCTCTTATTAAAATAAAAAAGTGTGCAGACATAACATTTTAAAAAAAATCTTAATAACAAGCTGAAATGGTTAGCAGAGAGTGCGGGAGGCATAGAAGTTAGAACACAAATGTTCCTATTCATTCATGTACCTCACCACCATGCTTTGGAAACTTAGATTTCCTTTTCATGCAATTTAGGAGTCACCCTAACACGATAGTTGAGAATCCTAAATTATATGAAAAAGAAATAACAATCAGTTAATTCATAAACTAGTCGCTAACAAATAACATGATGGTTGCAAACACTGATGCCAATGAATAAATAATATATGACAAATATCATACCGTTGATAGCTTTAATTCATAGTTGAAACCAAATACTCTGTAGGCATAATCGATAAATTCGAGGACGTGTCTCACTTCATCTTTTATCTGATTTAAACACCTCAGCCAAGTCAGGTTAAGTGACAAAAATGATGTTCAAAGTTTTTCCATGAATGATAAAAGCAGTAATAGTCTCACCTGGGACTCCCTGCAGAAAATATGAGCATCATCCTGTGTCAAAAAGTCAACCAAAACTTATCAGAACACAAGTAACTACCTCCCAAACATTAAGATTTTAACCAGCTGAGGCAAAAAAAAACGTGTATCTAGTGCAGTCCAAATGACTATTTAGCTAATTTGAAATTCAACCAAAATGACCTTGAATATTATGGCAGTTTACAGTCCAAAAAGGTTGAATCACTAACCATATCATAAAGATAATAATACCTGTTGAAATCTCCTGACACGAGTTAGTCCAGTGAGCGCACCACTAGCCTCATTTCGATGCAAGACCCCAAAATCAGCGAGTCTGAGAGGAAGTTCTGTAGAACCAACACAAAAAGAACTCAGAATTAAATTGCAGGGAAGATGGCAAAAATGTAAGTGCCATTAACTAGCAATTCAAATGAACCTACAAATTGAAGAATATGGGATGAGCTCAAGAGATCAAATCTCTGAATATAAGAGAACTGTCACATTAACCATTATATAAATAGATACATAGATGTGATACTCATTAGGTACTTAGGTTAACAATCTGTCTCTGCAAAGCTAAAAAACCTACACACAACACATCATCATCAAAAATCACCAAGGCGTATCTCAATGGCGGCCATGGGACAACAAAACGTTACTTTTAATGAAAGAATTTATCAATATGATCCTCCCTCACGATAATAAGCTACTTCCTTGTGCAAGTAAAAAATACATATGGAAACAAAGTCCCAAAGTCCAAACTTCCTCCAGTAAATACTGTGCAAGTAAACATACAAGTACCAAGAAGTAAAGCACTCTGAATACAAGGAAATAAGGCTTCTACAGCTAAAAAATATTTATTGCTGTTCAAGAAATGTAAACATTATGATCCAGGAGATTCTTGCCTCTTAAAGTGATGTAGAACATCAAATGTGAAATACCACATCGGTGGTTCAGGATCCTGAGTTGCAGTATATAAGTTGGGCAAACCTAACATTAGTCAACCGGTTTTCTAGTGGCTAGTTAGGCCTACTTGTTGCTGGGCTTGGGCCTGGATTTACATCATAAAGCCCAGGAGGACACGTCTATATATCACTTCTAGTCCTACAAGACTACTTTTCTTTTGCAGTTAACAGATATATATGAATATTGGTTCATTTAACAATTTTATATCTTTTCTATATTGGCAAAATGACTAGCCATCGTTGAAGCATAAGACTGTTTGATTTACTTTCAGAAATTAATACGTCATCGAGTAGTGAGTACAGGAATCATTTGAGCTATACTTTGTTCATCAAATTCAAACTATGTGTAAATATCAGTACTGGTAACCAATAATTTCTTATCAGTCCTAGACAAGGACACTTAAAAAAAATATTACCAAAGCAGTGCTGCTATTTTATTTTTTATTGAGCTAGAGGAAACAAGATAAAACTCAAATAACTATAACTTAAAAAGCTATAAATCAAATAGTGTTCTAAGTAAATTGTTCCAATCATTTTAAATGAACGATAATTTTATTCAGTCGCCATTCAAACCGAAAATATTTTGAAAAGGGACGTGCCATCTTACCTCTATATGAACGAACTCTATGTCGAAACATCACACAGTGTCCAGGACAATTCATCGGCTTCAGTCCGAATTCTTGTTTTTCAATCTATATCCAAAAAATAAATATATGGCAGGCTGAAATATATTTTGTACGAAGAAACATGATAATGCTTTAAATGGTGACCATATTTTTTCCCTTCAGCAATGCAATTCAGAATTTAGTAAGCAAGTGAATATGCATTCTGACTTCATTGTCCCCATATTGATTATCCACCCAAAAAACTGGCATGCAGTAAGCATGGCCCGAAGGCAAGGTCCTTAATCATCTAAAATCACAGAAGTATGTAGCTCTAAAAACTCTCACCTCAATTAAGAACATATTCTCCTTGTAATTTGCAGCATGACCGGATGTTTCCCAAAGTTTCATATTATATATATTTGGTGTTATAACCTGCAACTTCAACAATCATTTGTGAGTGTCAGATACATAGACAATTAAACAAATAAAAGTTGACATTTCACCTCTTGATAACCTCTCTTCCTGTATTGATTTCGTATAAACTCCATCAACTTATTGTAGATCAGAGTCCCATGCGGAAGAAAGAATGAACTTCCTGGACTGCAATCCACAAAGTATCATTTAATATCTGTGGACAACATTGACCACAAGTGGCAAGTATATGAACCCGTGCTATACCTCAGAGGGTCGCAGAAGAAAAGCTCCTGCTTCATACCCAACAACCTATGATCATATTTCTTTGCTTCCTCTAGCTGGTGAAGATATTCCTGCACAGAAATTTAACCTTTAAGAATTTACCATTCATAAGAAATCTAAAATAAAGCATCACAATAGCTATATATTTCATTTTTTCCACAGGCTTCAATTATTCATTGGTTGTTTGAGTTTCTGCTTCTTGGACAAAACAGTTATGAGTGACACAACAAGAATAACCACTAATTATTCAATACTCTGAAACATATGTAGCATGTAAGCAGTTAAAACGCAGAGTGCCATGTAAAAGAGACATTCAAGTCCTCATTGTAATAGTACCACTCCCTTGTTATATGTTTCCCCATCCTATGAAATTTTTATCAACTCAAATATTAGAAGTGTAATAAACTAGTTTATCACTGTGTGTGGCTAACCGAAATATTCGGCTGATACTTGGTCCATTTGGGGCACATCTATCTAAAAATAACATCATCACAAAAGAAGACCATCATAAAATTAAATGCATTTCATAACAATGCCTATTCTAGTAACATGAAAACAACACAACTGTACGGGGTGAGGAAAAAATCACCTTCAAACGTTTTGCATCGGGATAAGATATCCCATAGACTCTCTGTAAACTTTCACGATCTTTATTCCCCCTCCAGTAAGCTGATGAAGCCTATAATTACAAACACATGAATACAGCAGAAACTAAATTGGCATTAATAGGAATAAAGTTTTATAAAGCTCTAACAAATGAACAGGTAACTTGCCTTCAAACACGCAAATGCTTTCACAAAAGATGTATTTGGTATGTGGGGACCACGGCACAAATCAACCAAGGGACCACATCTGTATACTGTGATGGTTTTGTCTTCAGGCAAATCCCTAATGATTTCAATCTATTGCAACAGTACAATAGTAAAACAAGAAAAAACCATGTGAAAATGTAACAAGAACTACAAAATGAATACATGAAAAATTAAAAACACAATGTGCTATTTACAATGAATAAAAGCAGCTTCACTCACCTTAAAACTATTGTCAGAAAAAATTTCAAGT
Organism: Tripterygium wilfordii; assembly: GCF_013401445.1. Taxonomy (NCBI): domain Eukaryota; kingdom Viridiplantae; phylum Streptophyta; class Magnoliopsida; order Celastrales; family Celastraceae; genus Tripterygium; species Tripterygium wilfordii. Next base: position 7,094,941 of record NC_052237.1, on the reverse strand, counting down.
GCCTGATCTCTTGTAACTTCAATACGCTCAAAAGGCTGTTTTTCCTGAGAGAACAGGGGAAAAAAAAAGACTTGCGGTTCACAGACAAACACCATTCTCAATAGCAGTGTATTTGTCTATGAGTGAAAAGCTAAGAAGCACCAATACGGGTGCGGTGATACGGATACGGGGATTCACCAATTCTACTAAAAACTAGGATACATGTGCGCCTGGATACGGCTTATACAATTAAATATTTTATATGTATTCATATAAAAATTCAGAAATATATTTATATAATATACATTACAGAACAAAATAACAATAACAGCCTAATTTCATTACATATCCTCAACCAAATTTGAACCTTTTCAACATTACAACATTAGAAGCAAATCTTGTATCAAAAACAGCAAAAAGCTTCAAAGGAACAAATTTGATTCCTTAAAGGGGCAACACTTCATGGAGTCACAGTAAAAGGGGTAAAAAAATGTCTACTAATGGTAAATAGGGTAATGTTATATCATAATGGATGACTTTTCTTGGTAGATCATTAAAAATTTGAAGAAACTTTCAACTTTCTATCAATTTTTTGGCCATTTATATCAATAAGTCAGGATATAGTGTGCTATAAAATGATTTTTAAAATGGTTGAGAGTTTTTTTTTAAGGTTTTGACAGGCATGGGTTACCCATTTATCTGATCTTCCATAGGGTAAGTTTATCCGGTTTTAGGATAAATATCATCCTGGGATATCACATAGTATAAATCCAGTAACATCATAAATGGTATAAATAAAACTTGCACACAACTTTACATGAGCCCTGTTGACAGGACAATCCAAATTCTCCTATCTAAGATCACCAAAAAATAAAATAACATAAAATAAAAGAGAGACCATATGGCGGACGCACATTCAAAAGATGTCTTACATCAAAAGGTTGACTGTTAGCGAGTGATGGATGTTGTTAGAATATGTATAAATGATATAAAATGCCCCAACCCAACAGGTTAATTTATTGGGATAAATGGAAAAATAACTAATCGGAATATGGTATCAAAGCGGGAGGTCTTGGCTTCCAACCTTAGCTCCCACAATTTAAACTCCCATTTGTTGTTGCCACAAGTGTGGGCTTTTGTGTGTGTTTGTTGTTGCCCCAAGTGAGGGCCTCGTTTGTTGTGCATGTGTTGGGCCGTCGGATTGCCTAGCCCACACGTGAGAGGGAGTGTTAGAATATGTATAAATGATGTAAAATGCCCCAACCCAACAAGTTAACTTATTGGGTCGAATAGCAAAGTAACTAATTTTAACATATGTCTCTCGCAAGTCGTGCAACCCACAAGCTAAAGCAATTTTACAGAAACCTTAACAGTTGAAATTTGCGAATTCAAGCAGAAATTGGTTTGAGAAAGCAACTCTTGCAATGATCCATATAGTCACGGCTGTAGTTACTGTACGGTAATCCCTCTTTTTTGAAGTCATTAACAACAGAACTATCCTAGAACACAGACAGCAGCAAACCTTTAACATGTCATTCATGTCAGTTGAAGAATTAGTGTAGATGATTACTTATTTTACCACTTTAAACAAGAAACAGCTATTTTAAGCAAATCACCGTTTCAGTCCTCAATCCTAATTCATATTTCTATTGTCATGGAACTCAAGATACACATAAAGTAAATCAGAGCATAAGCATAGCAGCACCTTTCTCACACACTACCACTAATCATATTAGTAACTTCACATGATACTAATAGATAACATATTATATATCAAATACAAAAAAACTAAGCATACCCCAACAGCTTTCGCTGCCCCAGCTTGAATCTGATTGAAATGATCATCATTCAAGCCCAAGTCACCATAGAAGGCATCATAATAAAAGCCCTGTAAGAGAGTTTACCATTCCATAAATAGTTAGCTTCACCACAAGTTAAATAATAAAAATTCTCTTAAACTCTAGGATACCTCAACTGGGAATATCAACGTGTTTCACATTTCACTGATGGACGAATTTTTTTGTACAAGTCCACAGAGTTCAGCAATTACATGCAGGAGTATGAAAGAAGACATTTACATGTGCGCGCATAGTTAAATGTGGCAAATTTTAAACATATAATTATTAACTCTGGTAAATTTGCAGTTTCAAGTATCTAAAAAGAACAGTCAGGGCCCATTCAAAAATCATCCAAGTAAACAAAGACACATAGTCTAAGGAGCATGGGAAAAAAACACTGGTTCTGTAGAGCACGAAAGGTCTTTATCCATGTCATATCATTTCTTCTAGCAGGATATGCACGCCATATCATTATCCTCCCATTACAGCCACATGAGTTGGAATTTGACTTAGTTGTCTGAATTGTTTAATTTATATTGACGAGAACGATTTAATAGAGTTTTTTTTTTTTTAAGTGAAATGAAGATGATGGAGTAAGTGAATGAACTTAATAAGTACAACATCAAGAGTTTCAAGTTTCAACACACAATGAATCTTACATGGCCACTGTCTCATGCAAAGTCAAGTAGAAGAGGGCACAGAACTGCAACAAGTGTTTCCATATGAGAACAAAGAAACCACCCAAATTGTTTTAAACTAGACACTCAAAACTAGAATCAGTTATTTGGCAAAATATCTTAATTACTTATTTATATAAATGCTTCTTGTGCTTTTCAAGGTTAGGCACTCCATTCCCAACTGATAAACCAATAACCAATTCACTTGTATCATAATTTCACGGATAAAAAACAAAAATTAAATGCGAAAAAAAAATCTTAATGAAGACAATTCTCTTGTATCATATCTTATTAGATAAGGACACTGAATAAATGTTTAGGCACTACATCATCAAAAGTTGATTTCCATAATCATTAGACGGTATTAGTTTGAATTCGTGATATGTGTGTGGATTATATATAGTAAAGGAGAAAATGCAATTGACAATGAAGAGATATAAAAGTCATTGTAAAACAAGTATTGAGCAGTGACCAGAATGCACCTCTCCTCTTGTAGTACACGGCCCAATGCAGAGCTTGCATCCATACTCCATTTCGAGTGACTGAACCACAATCAAGTCCAAAAAAATAATTAATTAATGACAACGAATTCCAAATAGACTCACAGAATAGCAATCGCACCTGACCAAGAATGTGGGCGCTTGAGTGCCAGAGAGTATCACGACCCTCGTCATCGTTGAATTTGAAGAACTTGAGCTCGCAATCAGCTTCCAACGGCCTGGTCATATCCCATAGAACTCCATTGACCGATGAAATCAAGGCTTCAGCAGCCAAACCCTTGGATATTCCTTTTGCAATATCCATCGGCGATGTCTCCCACCGCTTCCCTTCCTTCACTGCCCCATCCGGCAGCGTAATCCTACAAATAAATAAATATATCACATACAATTTATCAAACAGATACACATCTACATATGTGAATGCGCGAGTATAAGGGCTGAGGAGTACTTGATAGGGTCATGGGGAAGGGATTGACGTTGTGAGAGCTGCTGAGATTGAATGGATTCGAAGAATTTGATGCGTTTGGGAATGGCTGCTTGGAGATAGGCCTCATCCTTGGGATGGGATGCCATGGAGGAGGCGGCGGCTGTGGTGGTGCAAAGGAGGCGGAGAAATGAAGATTCAGAAAAGAAGAGAAAAGAGGACGGGTAACGGCGGCGGATGCTGGAAGAGAGTATCGGAAGGAAGCGAGAGCACAGGAGCATAGGGGTTTTCTAGCGCCTTTTTTGTGCCGTTAGAGGAGGTTTTAGCCGTTCTAATTTTTATATCTGATTTTATTTTCGTTTAAAAAGGCTAAATAATTATACTTTTTTTCGTTCAAAAATTAATACCATACAAGAGTACAAGACAGCCTCTATTTGATGGAATTTATTTCCTACAGCTTATAATTTTAAAGAAAGTTTTATTTATATATCGTAAAATAAGTTATTAATATTCGAGAATTGTTCAACTAAAATAGTTTAAAAGCTAGTACATCAATTAAAGTAAGTGAGTAAAGAGGTGGTATAAGAATATGAGCTAGAATTTTTTGAGTTTTTTTTTTTTTTTTTTTTTTGAGAAAGTGGTATGAGAATAATTCCAACTATAAGGATAATTTCCACCATAAACTATAAAATCGGCTTACTGTGATTGTGATTTTGATTTTGTAAAATGGATCAAAGCCTATAGTTATTAACACAATGTAGTATACCCAATTTTGTGTAATTCCTAAAGTTATAGGCTATAAACAACCTCATTGGACTAATGAGAGGTGGCTCGGTTGACAATCAATTGGATTAGGCATATGTACTATGTACTTATGTATGGATTTGGGCAAACTCAAGTGTAGACACATTATGAACCATGATGGGGGCTATATTAAAGCTTAGAGCATCCACAATGGTGCTACTTGAGCACATACTTCAAATTTCACTAAATTATATTCTCTCTCTTCTACTCTCTCTTAGGTGGCACAATTTAATTGGATGATTGGATCCCACGACCTACACTATTCATCAACACTCTATACATTCCAACACTCTATACTCATTTTCTTTATTTTCTCTCTCTTCCTTTTCATCATCTCCCTCTTATTTTCCATCACCTCTATCTTCCTTTTCATCTTCTCTCTCTTTCTTTCCATCATCTCTCTTACTTTTCATCATATCTCTCTTACTTTTTCATCATCTCTCTTCACTATTCATCAATTATCATACACTTCAAAAATCAAGTATGGATTAATTTTTCAAGTGACATTTTTTATCACAAGTGTGCATCTAGCGCTTAACTTATCAAGAAAGTATCATCTCAAGTATCCATTGTGAACATCTAGCGCTTAATTTATCAAGAAAGTATCATCTCAAGCACTTCAAAATCATCCCATTGTGGATGCTCTTATATATGGGATATGTCCCCTCACCACTCCACTCTAGCACATTCATTGAACCCATTGTGTTCAAGGTCTAGAGAAGGTGAGGAAGACCTCCACCCACTGTTTTGATCTATGTTGTGCATACTGCTGATCAAGAAAGAATTTATGATTGAAACTGATATGTAGTCTAATACAGTTTTCCGATATTGTTCATGTTTTATAATTTGTGATTTAAGTTATTGTATTTGATTTAGCTAAAGTTACTCCATATAAAACTAATTTATAAGCTCTAAAAATGTGTAGTCCTTATTTTATTAAATAATTCATTTGAAATAGAAATGAAGCAATTGGAGAGCTGTAGCGTGGGCATCAAGCAGATGACCAATGGCTTCTCTCATCCGTTATTCCTTGATCAGTTAATCCTTGTTCGTGTTTGGGCCTTTAATATTTCTACTTTCTAGATGAAACTTTACGATTAATTTGTTGGGCCTTAACTTGGATCTGACACTAAAAATGGCCGCACCGATTGGGCTTTCAGTACAAAGGCCAATGAATCTCTCTCGAAAGTGGCCCAATAGAATTACATATTAGAAACGAACCAGCTGAGCAGCCAAGCTGGGCCATTGAAGAACAGTCGATGACTTCGTCTCCCTCTTTCTTCCACAGAGAAAATGCCCAAAAAAATATCGAACTAAACCCAAAAGGAACAGAAAATGGCAACTCACCATGGTTAATGCAAAATCCCAGGAAGCCATGGTTAGCCAGGAAACCCTAGGAAGAAACACACAGAAAGAACAAACCCAGCCAAAGGGAGAGAGAGGGTGTCAGAGTCGGCTAGGCTTGGCAAGAAGGAAAGATAAACCCGTACTACCTGTCAATTGAAAGACAGTGGTAGAGTTAGTATCACTAGACATCCAGCCTAATTTTGTGAGTAATGTGACTTTTTGATTCATATGTTACACATAAAAAAATTGTTATCCTCGGAACTGATAAATATTTGTTCTGTGGCTAAAAATAAAAAAAAAACACAAGAAGTTTACTTGCAAAGCAAAGATCAATAACATAGATGTCAGTGATGGGTGGTGGTATGCTACATGCCCAGTTTGCAACAGCTCAACCAAACAATGGAACCAAACTAATCTGTGCTCATAGTGTAGTGACATCGATCAGCCTCCAATTCCATGGTATCTTATATTATCAACCATGTCATTGATCATTCATTAATCAAACTCTTGACAGTCATCCATGATATGTGAAACTAAAATATTTGTTTTGTTTGAAACAGTTACATACTGAATGCAACTGTTGAAGATGACACTGGAGAGACATTATTCACAATTTTTGATAGGAAAGCAGAGAAGATTATTGGAATATCTGCAGCAACAATGACCTCCATGAAAGGATCAGATCGTTATGTTTTGTCGTAACTAATCAAAGATTTGTTCCCTATTTCTCGCATCTTCCAAGTCATGATAAACCTTAACAACAAAAAAATGAAATCCATATGTTTTAAGGTATCAAATGTTTATGATGAGGTGAACGGTGATAACTTCAAGTCAAGGAACCAAGATAGGATTGTTGGAGCACAACCAAGCATGAAAGGGCTAACGAAATCTCAGGAAGTGTTGTCTCAAGAGTCAGCATTCTCAAATGATCATGGAGAAAATGAGCAAACTCAGTTAGAATAAGATATCCAGGTGCATACTCCCAAGAAATTAAGGCCTGCAATTTCAACGAAATGTAAACAGAAGGTGCTGCCAGTTAATTCAAATGCATCGATTTCTGATGATGAGCCCATATCTGCATCACTTAAGAGAAGGGTGAAAGATAGGAAGAGGTAACAATAATTTATTACTCAGATGAACTCATCTATGTGTTGAACATTGAGCTATTAAACTAAGTTATTATATCTTTCAATGTCCAGGGGAACAATCACTATTGCAGAACAACCCCAGCAAGTCAAGAAACAGAGAAGCTGCAATGTTGGCATCAACAAGAAGGGCAAAAGACAGGCAAAATAACGGTTAGTGTAGATGCAAATTTCAAGATGCCAGCAACATATATATATGGGATATCCCTTGGTTGGTGAACTTATTTTGGATGGATAGTTGTCTTTGTGGTTACATGTCAAAGATGATGGATAGTTCTTTTTGTCGTAGTGTATCACACATGAAAATATCCTTTTGTGACTGGTGTGATGCTCTCTTCGTTGAATTCACAAATCAAGATATGCTTTTGTTGCTGGAATCACGCTTTGTTCATAACATGTGTGGCTTGATATTTCTGTGACTATATCAATGATATCATCACTGTGCGTATGAACTGATGATGAAATGTGATGGTATCCCTAAATTTTCAGCCACAATTAATCTCGAAGAATTCTTATTCTTCATGTAAACTTCTCTTCTAGCATTTTGTTGTCTTCTTACTTGGAACAAAATCTCTTGCGCATTAGGACATGCTATCTGAGATAGCAATGGAGAAAGGGGACTGAGCTATGCCAGCTCAAAGTTCTGTCATTATCTTTTCTGACAATGAGAAACATCGTATTTTGATTACTTTTACACAGGCGATGAAGAGATTGGGCAAACCTTGCATTTGAAAACAATTCTTTCGAAACAATTTTTTTTCCAGATAGCTTTTGGAATTCTGTTTATGTTTTCCTTCCAATAAAATCAAATATTAAAGTGATAACACTTCAGATGGCTTTTGGAATCCTGTTTACCTCTCCCCCTCCCCCATGATAAAAGAACTTTCAGAGGCAAGTCATTTCAATTTTTGGATGATCCTTGAATTGAAAAATTAGTGGTCCCTGCTTACCCCGTTGACATGTATTTATATACTAATCTATCTGTTAATCATTTGCAGCTGATCCAAAATAATGAAAAAGGCCAAAAAAACCACGGCAAATAGGGGTAAGAAAAGAAACTGAATGAAATAGAGATTAGAATATAGTCAAAAATTATCACGGTTTTTTTAAAACTGTGGTTGATTAACATTGGATGTCATTCCTTAGTTGCTGTACAAATATAGTCAAAGACTGTTTACTATATTAAATAATCAACTAGCAAGAGCCTATAAGCATGGCAGAAAGACAGATGTGTGTATAACACACAACATACACAAGGTTATAAGATTAGAAAAACCTTATATATATATACACATAAGCATATATAAAGCATAACCCTAATTACTTTCTCCTGCAGAGCCATCAATACCTTTGTCAACAGCACCACCTCCACTCTGGGCTGCAAATTCGACGGATATCTCCCCTTGGCTCAAAAGGGTGAAGATGGTCGGGGCCGGAGAGCATCTTCCAAGAAAATGAGGGAACCTCATGGTATGCGCCATGGTGGCTTCATTCAGCTATAGAAGCAGTGCGAGAGCTAAGTAAAGAGGAGTTTTTCTCAAGTCATGCAAGCTGAAAATGATGGACAAGTTAGGACGATCAAAGACAAGGAAGTTCAATATGACTGTTCTAAAAGTAAGGCCAATAGTGATTTTTTGGTGTCATTCCAACGGATCGGCTCCTTAAAATCCAACAGTTCCAGATCAACCATTTGTGCATCTTTTCCAACTACAATCAAAGAGTTTATTTAGTCAGTTCTGTTGATTGTGTTCTTCTTTCTTTCTTTCATTCTTTGATCGCAATTCTGTGAATATTTTGGCAGATAAGGAGGCAGCAAAATAGATGAACAAAATAAGGGCTTCTCATTATTTTAGTATTTGCACCTAACACAGATGGAATCCACCTACAGAACTCCAAAGATGTGCTCATTTACAACACTAATCTTGATTGTGGTAATTCTATAAAAAATCGAGTATAATCAATGAAACCAACTTACACAATTTAATCAATATAGAAGTATATTGTTAGATACATCATAACATTATAAAAGACACAAGTTACCTCAAATCTTCACTAAAATTTTAACAGGGGTAATCCAAAAGTACACTTGATATTAGACTTAACGACAATGATACGAAAAAGATTCTATGCATCATCAAAGTTTATGCATTTAGAAACATCCCAGGGTGGAGATTTAGGAACTCAGAACAAGCTATTCAAGAAATAAAAGTATCCAATTCCATGTATTATAATCACACTGGATGCTCAAATGTATACATACACAATGTGAATTGTGGACCCAGACCTGGAGGTGCTGCTACCCATCATTAGTATTGAACTACTGATTATTGCAACGATGATAAATGATAATGCCAACTCCTCGAGGCCAAATGTGTAATTATATATGAACTAAAATTGGATAATCTTTAGGGGCCATTTTCACATGGGAATGATATCCTGCCGCAATCATTTTTGACTTTGAGAATATACGGAAATCAACTAAGATTCTTCAAAACAAAATTAAGCTATACCTAAGAGACAATCCCTGAATATATTCTCAGAGTATCATCTGTTCATACTACAAAGGATCACGAATTTGAACTTATATACATGGAAACCAAAAACACAAGAGCACGAGTTATAGCTAACAGACATCAAAGCAACTTTGTTTGCTGCATTTATATACATGGAAACCATAAACACAGGAGCATGAGTTTGGCTAACACAAAAATAGGGGAGCCATCAAAGCAACTCTCTTTGCTGCATTTATATACATGGAAACCATAAACACAAGAGCATGAGTTATGGCTAACACAAAAATAAGTAGAGGCACCAAAACAACTTTCTTTGCTGCATTTATCTGCTATGAGTTGCTCTCCAGGGAGTTCATTCAGGTGAGATATTCAGCAACAAAAGCTCTTGACATCTTTCATTACTCATGAACAAAATATACACCTATGGATAGACAATCAATATCATCTCAAATTAGGAACATTACCGAAGATAGCTAGACATTAAAATGGCTAGATGAAATGAAAATTGCCTCACCACAAAATATATTGATTGGCTCCTGGGTTAGGCGTTAGTGTTTCTCTTTCATTATTCTGCAGGATATTTGAAAAAGACACTTCTTGATCCAACCAGTCCAATCAACTACAGCAAAGAAGAAAGTTAGAACATGGTGGAGGCAAGTTGAAAACCAATAAGAGCAATGAATGCAGAGCAAGGATGAACTTTGTATCACATACAAAGTCACCATGTATGACTCCAGCAGCAACTTGGACAGCAATTCTTGCTGACCTTCTCTTGTCGCAGGATGATGAAGATTCAAGATGATGTACAAGTCAATATTGTTCGCAATTGATCATGAAGAATGTATGGTTGTGCCAGAGAAAATTACATATTGAGATTCTAATAAGTGTATCAATTCTTGATGCATCCTATGAATAATTGTCAAGTTCAGCCTAAACGTCCTCAAAGACCAAACCAATCTCGATGATAAAAGAAGCCGAACAGTGCGTTGAAGGTAATGAAGTCACTTATTGACTATAAGGTGTTATAGAATAAGGTTTGTCTTCATCCGCTTTCAAGAATTAAAACTTTACAATTTACATATAACTTGATATCTCTTTGCACTGGGAGTATGATGAAATAATACACAATTTCATCTTCAAACATTGCTTGCAACCCAATTTCTCTAATTATAGTTTTTTATTTATACACTCTCTTCATTTTCAGATATGCTTGGAAACTTCTTTAAGCTTTGGCATTGGTTTAACATCATTCGATTTGTTATTGTGGTACTTCATAAATTATTGATGAATGTCTCTTCGCTCTAATCTGGACCATGTGTTATATTGACTTGGGTCAACTAATTTTGATTGCTTATCATTTTTGTGAATTTTGTTTTGTTGAAGTTCACTTGCAACCCAATTTCTCCTGCAGTTCCAGATCATCCATTCATGCATCTTCTGCAATTGCAATCAAAAAGTCTATTTAGTCAGTTCTACTGATTATATTCTTCTTTCTTTCTTTCGTTTATTGATCACAGTTGTGTTCTCTTTATTATTGTACATAATATTCTTACATCCAATTTTAGGTACTATTTATTGTTATATGACTAATAATGAAATGTCTCTTTATTAATTTCTTATGCTGTTCAGTATGAAATATGTAGGAAGCAAGAATGGAACAAAGAACATGTGTGAACAAAAAATCCAGCTTTGCCAAGCACATGAAACCAAGTTTTGAGTAAGAATTTGTAAGTCTTAATCACTCCTTGCTTTCCTTTATCTATAACAAAAATGATACTTGAGCTCTCTATTGCTATATCAGCTAACACCCACTGGATACCTCAAATACATTGGTGCAACTGATGATGTCATGGCAATACTCATAGGCTCAACAGGAGAAAATTGGCTTATCAAGATAAAGGCAATAAAATTGAAGATGGATGGAAAGAATTTGCAGTAGAGAACAAATTAAAGATGGGTGATTTGTTGGTTATCACAAATGAAAGGAGGATGATCTTCAATGTTACAATCTTTGATTCAACTGTATGCGAGAAACGCAGCCAACAACTTAGTATTCAAGAAATAGAACAATCTCAGATGAAGAGACCGAGCAACAACATGATAGTTACTCTCACTTTCCCTCATGATTATCATGAATTACTGATTATTTTATCGACACTTACAAACTATGTTCCATGTAGCACATCTGACGCATGATGGGATAATCATGTATGACTCAGGAACATGACTTGGAGTACAAATCCAAAATTTATACTTTGATGCTACTGTCTATCCCTCAAATCTGAAGGACAAGAGGATGGTAAGTAACCAAAATATATCAATAGAATTCCTCAACATTAGACATATTTTCACTAAAGTATGCAATGATTAATTATGCATGTACATATTTGATGAACAGTTCATCCCAATTAAATTTGCAAGAGCCAACATATTACATGACAGAGATGACAACTGCAACATAATCTTGAGGAATGAACAAGGAAAATCTTGGGGAGCACATTTGAAACAAAAAATTAGTCATGGCAGCGTCTACATCGGGATAGGTTGGGAAGAATTTAGAATTGATAATGGACCAAAGGAAGGAGACTCCTTCATCTTGGAACTCATTGACAATGGTGCAACTCCTCAGTTTCTCATGCATGGTAAGTGCTACAGTGAAAATATCCATTTCTTGCTGCCATGTTACTCTATTCACTGAATGAGATGATGGCTAATTGTGTGCAGCGAGTAATCTTCCCAAAGGACCCAAACAAGCCGGAGCAAAGTAATCAAAATTTAGATGATTAGTAATAGTCGCAGAATGAATGATAAGATTAACATGATTTCATCTTCAAACTTAATTTTGTTCTCATTTAAATGTAATACGTATATCCTGCTTTTGATGTATGATTCTGACAAAATAGTCAATCCTAGCAACCACCCAACATATCATCAAGTTACAATTCATATTACTGCCAAAGAAACCCATGATTTCTTCATCCAATTTTCTACAAGTCATCCAACGTAAATTGCAGGATCTTTATAATCAACTCAGAGAAAAATTACTACACTCATCAAGCATCAAACATACGTTGAAAGGGATACTGTGCAGCACAAAGTTTCAGAGCAAATGAATCAATTTATGACAACAACAAAATCCAATTCAATACTTTTGCTAGAAAATCCATTTAAATACAATGGCTGCCACAAATACACAGTAGACCACATAGAAAATGCCCCATCTCATTGTGATACTATGTTTCAATCATTTGGAAAAGGTCATTATGAGAAGCCTTTAAACTTACCAATTGATAAAAGTTTCACTCCAAATTCATCAACTACCAACTCAGCTTTGCACCACAGTTTTTGTAGTCTAACGCCATCGAAAAAGGAAGCAAGATTCTGAAGAGAAAAGGATCTATAGATAATGGGTTCTTTATGTTATTGCTATTCGCCTTAGGTAAGACCTCACTTATATAGGGTGTTATTTAAGAAGATTGACCAACTTATTTCATTTTTAACCATCAAAGAAGACGCAGCTGGACACAAGGCGATAATCAGTAATAATTAGACCTCTAATGTAACAAATACACACCATAACAATACAGGCGAATAGCAATAACATAAGCCTTATTTGTATATTTCTTTCATATTAAAAAAAGGCTATTAATTAAAGAAACCTAGCAAAGGTTCCTTAAATAACACCTCACTTGTATAAGGTGCTATTTAAGAAGATTGACAAACTAATTTCGTACTAAAATTTGTGGCTAGTATTCAGATAAATACATGCCCAATTTTTGTGCACCAAGAATGAGTGAGATGGAAAAAATGTGCACTGTGAATTTTGTTAGCCTGTAACCCCACTAACCTCTGTTGATTATAAGGATCAACATAAATCATAAACCTCATACAAACAACCCTAGAGACAGACAATCTTCTTAATTTTGTTCTCATCAAGTATAGCTCGAAAGTACTGAGCATCCTGTGTCTTCATAGTCACAAGTATGCTGTCATGCTGCAAAGTAGAGTGAATAAAATTGGATTAGCAGTTCAAATTCATTGAATTAGATGTCATTCCCATAAATTGATCAATTATGATAGCACCACCTTTTCGTCAACAATGTATGCATCGAGACTTATCATTGAATCATTGTCATTGTGATTGATGGAATTCCACAATCGCGCAACTCTTACCTTAAGTTTCCATGGGCGATTGGGAAACGAAAACCCACTTGGGATTCAATCGATTTCGACACCACATTATAGAAATGGTCAGAGAAAACAAATATCCAGCAAATCAATACATCTCAACTCCAGCTCAAAGAACATCAAACCAAGAATCAAATAGAAAACCCACTCAGGAAAGGGAAAAATAACTACTCAAAAATCAATGTAGTGACCCAATATAGTAACAATGCAAATAATTTAAAAACAAACACAAATACAGACCACGATGAATAACAATGTGAAAATCTTGAGCATACTGTAATTGTCATTAGAGGCTATCTAACATGTTGGATTGTAGGTTTTCATGGGCTCTTTGATGCTGTAACTAAAAAAATAAAAGCCTAAGATGTCAAGAAACAACACTGCATAAAAATTTGCAGTGAGTTCAGGTTTTTGGGTAATGGAAGCAAGAGGATGTCACCCATGTATGCAACAGTCAACTACAGACCTCAAGCCATTATATGCATCTCTTCCTCAACAATATTTGATGGTACACAGAACAAATTGCAACCTAACCAAAGTCACCAATTATAAATCCTTCATCTATTACCCTCTCAATCAAATTTATACCCTTATAAGAAGGAAAATGAAGCAACTCAAACCAATAAATTCACCTAATATAAAAAGGCAGCATATGAAAAACAACCACAACAACCGTCATAGGAGCAGGCCCAGTCCAGAAAAATATCAGGAAGAAATTAATTCAGTGTTTATCAGCTGAGAAAACAAAAAATAGTGATGGAACAGAGGTATACATGCAATGGTACAACAAAAAAAAGAAGAAAAAACCCTAGATACATTAGCAGCCTCCTCAACTTGCATTCTACGTCTCTGAGCAGCCTCAGTTTTCTCAGCTGCTCTCACTGGACGATCGATGTCATAGCATAATTTCTTCCACATACATGCAGACCTGCGGGCAGACCATAAACACACCCAATACTTTCCCTAAACCATAAACCTCATACAAACAACCCTAGAGACAGACAATCGGAAAAAAAATTAAAAATCAATTGAAATGCACTTTAAAAACTACCTGGTCGGCATCCCTTTCAACATCGCTAGACGCCCAGACCTGCTAAGATCCAAAGCCATCCTATTGGCCTTCGACATCTAGAAAGAAGAGAACAAAAACAGACCCATTGTGTGATTGATAGCTCCAACCTACAAAATTTAACCCAAGACGCCTGTTTCAACCTATGCACATATAAAATGTTTGAATAAACTCTATATGAAGTGGAAAAAAGAAAAACTGAGATTCCTTAGCAGCCTTCCCAAACTGCTTCCTACATCTTCTTTACTTGCTCTTCCACTTCTGAAAGTTCCTCATTTTGCTCTGCAATTGACAAAATTAAAAGAGAAGACTATAGTTTTTTTTCCCTGGAAGAGAAGACTACAGCTAATTCCTAATAGATTACTCAGAAATGGGTCAAGAGGCAGTCAATCTTACCCAAGTTTTTTTTAATAGCTTCAGCCTACAAATATAGTGATTTCCATCAAATATAGTAACCAATGGCAATCACGAATGGAGAATTTTTTTTGAAAACTGCAAGACAAAGGTTAAAAAAAACATACAAGAGGAAATTAGGGAAAAATAAAACGAACCTTGATAAGAAATAAAGTAATCCAGCCTAATCATGCGAAGTTGTTTCCTAATGAAAAGGCTTTGGTAAATGCTTTCTGCAACGACCACCTGACATACAAGGTGATGAAGGTTTATCGTCACATAAGAACAATTTAGCAAGATGCCAAATACGGGCCAGTTGCATAGAAAAGAGTGAACTTGAAGAGAAAAACCAGTACTGAAGTTGACCCGAAACTTCACTCAGCAGCTCAAACAAAAGCATTCTATATGAACCCACTCCCTGCACAAACATAACATGTAATAATTATATTCTTTTTTTTTTCATTGATGGTGTTTGTTATAGCCTCGATTTTCAAAAAATCGACAATCTCCATCAGGGTTAGTATCCAGATCACCAAGCAAGATTCCTTTCCACTACAATGTCAGCCCCACAGTCTCCCTCACCATTGGGTCGATGCCGCAGAACATGTAAAGAAAAATGAGAATTACAACACTAAATAATAGCTCAAGTTGAAAATTTAAATCATTCCTTCAGAGCACTCTCCCCACATCTGATTAGATTCCATGGCAACATCCAAAGTAGCAATATAGCTCATAACACAATAACATTGGTTTACATCCATTAAACGACGCATCAGGTAGCAAGGACCAAACCATTTCAAAAGGAAGCTAAACTGCCAAATCACGTATGCACAAATCTATACTCAATTGCTTATCAATCAACAGTGACATATCTGCTTTGATCACATGAAAAAAGTAAAGTTGATTCGCATAAATAAAAGCCAAAACTCATTTTCACATTGTTTGAGAGACAAATGTCACTTTACGTACTTAAAGAAATAGAGACAAACATATAAGAAAAAGATTCATTTATTTTTGAGACAAATGTTACTTCAAATACCTTAGGAACGTTAAGGCTTTGTTGATTTATTTTTTGAATTTAATTCCCTGCGATGGTCTTACCAACGAAGAATCTTCAAAGAGGCGGTGGTGGGATTGCTGGTTTAGTCATGACGCCGCCGCTTTCAGTCACCAACATATCCAATAAATGAGGTCGTATAATTATCTCAACAACAACTCATATAGTCCAACAGTATACAGAGAGCAATTACAATAAATTCATGCCACAGACAGAAGAGAGAACCAAAAATACAGCAGCGTTGCTGAGAACATAAAATGATACAACTATCCCATAAAATCCTCTAAAACAAAGCATCATCCTTAATGGTCTCCCAGAAAAACATTAATTTTCACTACTACACTCATCAAGCATCAAACATGCGTTGATTTCTTTCAATGGTTTCCAAAAAAAAGAAAAGAATATTCTTTCTTTATTACTACTACGCTCATCAATCATCAAAACCATGCAATCAATTTTTTCTGTTGTTTCCCTTAATGGGTTCACAGATTGGGCTATGGGTTATTATGAAATGAGAAAACAATGAAAAGTATTTGAAAAATTCAAACCTGCTTTACTTTTGCCAGTCCGTCTGCATATGGGTAATAACTTTTTTTAGGACAATGCTACATAACCCAAAATATTACTCTTAAAAATCCTCAAATTTATGTGACATTAAAATAATTATTGATTAAAAACATGTAAGGCACACCTAACATCCAACACTCTATATTAATTGGGGGTCACTTTTTAGAAGTCCCAAACATTTTCCCTTTTTTTAATAAAGGATTAGTAGGGATGACCATCGTATATGGCAAACTCACCATGGATGTGATTATATAAGTACTCATTTGCTGTGAAATGTTCAGTTTTAGCGTTAGCTACAAGCCCCAACAAGGCGAGTATGTCACGACAAATCCAACATGGTACTAGCAGACAATGAATAATTCTCCGCCAGTGTCTATGAGGCACAAATTTTCTTACAAACAAACTATGAACAAATCTTACATTTCTTGCGTTTTAACCCGCCCCTCTGTGAGGAGTAGCAACTCGATCTTGCCAACTGCGGTACTACCCCATTAATTGAAAGGTAATTACTAATTGCAAGGAAGTGCAGCATAGCATGCATGCATGCAAGGAGAGACATGCAACCCATGTGCGTTCCGTTTCCACCACAAGGTCCAGCTATGTATCAACGAGGACCACGACCACGGGCTAGAAAGCTGATCCCACCACACACCCAATCAGTCCCCACCAACACTTGAGTACTAAATACCTCACTAAATCGACAACAAAGTCTTTTACATTGACTCATATGCCTTGTTTCCATTTTCTTTTAAATTAGGACGGATCTAGAAAATGATTTGAGGGGGATTGGTTAGTGGCGGGAGCTAATAATTTATAGAATGAGGTCAAAAGTTGATGGAGTTTGAGAGCAATGCCTTAGAAATTGTTTTAGAGCTATTTACTTGTATGCCAACAACAAGTAGTCAAAACAAATCCATATATTAATATGAAGATCAGAAGATGAAGTATTACAATTTAATTTTCAACTCCAAGAGACCAAATCACTAAGACTCTATACATACAAAAAAATCACTAAATAAAGGCTCTACAGTATACTTGGTAAAAATAAATGAGCTTATTTCCTATTAAAAGTAAATGAGTTTAGTTTGTATTAAAAATAAATGAGCTTATTTTGAGATTTGAGTGTTATAGTATACTTAGTAATTTTTGTTAAAATTTGAGGGTGGGCTCCTAGGCTAACACTGTATCCTCCCTTGGGGTCATCCCAAACTCTCTTTCTAAGAAACTGGTCATTGATGGGTGCTTCAAATCCAGCTCCGCCCATTAATTCAAACACACGAAATATTGATGTAACCCTATATTCTTCCAAAATGTCCTATTTTAAAAAAATAATAATAATTTAAGGTTGTTTTGTCCCGGTCACTCTTTTTGTATAAAAGGTAAATCACAAAATCTAAACCAAAAACAATATGCATGAATTATTTATGTAAGAATTATCACATAGTGTGTGGTTTGTCCTTTGTGTGTGTATGCTTGTGTAGGTTTAACCAAGTGAATGGTCAAGATGGCAAATGAGTTGTCGAACCACATGTGCAGTATGGGCTGTAGGGTGCAAAGGACCGTAGTGGGTTGATCATTGACAGTCCTCATCATATATCAAAACCTGCAGATTTATTCACACAAACACTTTACTTTTTCCTCTTGCCATATATAATTTAATCTATGTATGACTGCCTCTAAGGGGACAACCAGCTAAAAAGTCTCCGTCAATAATATACCTACTTCCCCAAGCCACATCTGACCCAACATGTGTATCTAACTAGACATTTCAAATGCCCAAATTAATGGACCAAGATCTCCATCTTGACTCGCAACATGCTATCAAAAATCAACACCCTCATACACATCAATTATATTGTCTGCTTTAGGTTTTCGGTTCTCGTGAATACATCAGATTATCTTCACGAGTTTGTTCCTCCCAAGCCAGGCAAGTGGGCTAAGCCTAGGAAAAAGCCTAGTTGGTAGAGTGGGGAGGGCTTGTCCATATAAACCAAATGGGATCCTCACAACTTTTCGATATGGGATTTCTAACACTCCCCTACACTTGTGGGCTGGATTATGTCATACTCAACAAATGAAATAGAGGCTATGTCCAACTAAACCGAATTGCTCCAATACCATGTTAGAAATCCACATCCCCAAACCAGGCAAGTGGGCTAACTAAGCCTGAGAAAAGGCTTAGGAGGGTTTATTTTTATAAACCAAATGAGATCCTCACATCTTTTCGACATTGGATTCTTAACACACGCAAAGCCTTCTCACGTTATAGTTTGGTTTTAGGCGGACCAACATGAGCCCTTGATCACGGTAAAGTTTAGAGCCCTACATTTACAATCAAGGCAGTTCAACCACACAATATGTGACAGTCGCGGGATCTTGCCTTGCAGGATTGATGTTCGCACGTTGCCCACTAAACAAGGCACAGTGGAGGTAGCTAGGTCAGCTGGTGATGATTAATGTGATCATTTTCACATCTGTATATATATATTCCAAACCTTGTTATTGATAGAGCTAGCTCTGCCTTTAAGTTACATCTTTTCTAAATGCGACAGAAAATATCAAGAGAACATAATTTACTTTCTCACCATTAATGGATTCTCGAGGACACAAGCAAGAAAGCAACTACTTCTGGCGGAGAGAAGAGAACACATGCATGTTAGCCCTCGAGTCGAGGACAAGGCACATGCAGACATGCTTGAGATTTAATTAGGCTGGACCCCTGTATACAATTGCATGTACATGGTTCGTCCACGTCATTACAAGCCCCTAAATTAATACGTATAGTACTTGTATATGTATATGTTTACACTAACCTCGACGTCTGTCAAAATCATCCTTCACATGGCAACTCAAGAATTAAATGTCCGCTCGTGGAAATTTCTCATCAGGTACCAAGTAGGGGACCTCTGTTATGACTCTTTCTCCATCTACAAATACACACACATATGTGTGATTTTTTTTAACCGAAAACAACACTACACAAGTTTACCTTTTGAACATCGGATATAAATTTAAACTCAAGACTACGTGCACAGAAGTTTTTCACCCGATGAAGAATAAGTTGGGTTCAAAACCAGCATACAACCACGAGGATATATGTAACCTTATGCTTGTGAATCATATATTAGATACTTTGTTAATTAATAAGACGTCTACTCCTAGATTTGGTCATGTTAGCTTGCTCGATCTTATAAGAAAGACAGGCACATGTTTTGCTCTTCCCATTACTTGTGCTCTATATAGATCTTCTGTATCCAAATTAATTATTAAGAAGAATGTGTTTTGGTTTTGAAAAAATCCAAGAAACTAGTATTTGGCAAAAAGAGATTAATGGAAAACAGTAAGATTCAACAAGTCCCATCACAGATCCATAGTCATTATAATATATGCCTGGATCGATCTAAGAGACATTCTTCTTAACATCCAACTAATAAATACAGTTGAAAACCGTTGTAAAGCGTGTTTTTTTTTTTTTGTCTCAACAACATAAATGTCACATGGCATTAATGTGGGTTTCAGGGCGGTCTCTAGTATTTTAGAGGCCCTAAACAAGTTAAGAAAATGAGGTCTTCATCCCTTAAAATAATTTTTCTTTTATAAATCTGAAATCCAGCATATCTAATAAATCCAAAATGCAATATAATTAGTTATTGAATGCACATAAATTATCACCAATATCCAATAAATTAAGCAACTTAAACTTATAAATTTATTACATCAAATGAAACCAAATAACGCTAAATCAAATAACTCATAGGGGAGGGGCCTCACTTGTACGGTTCGGATTTGATTTGTTACACGGCAATCAAAGTTCTAGGTCAATGAATTACACTTTTTAATTTTTATATATGTGATAGCGTGTCATTTTGTGTTTGGGCTAATGGACTTGTTTTCTTAAATAGCAATATATCAAGATATTTTTTTCTTATATCAATTGACACCTTAAAAACTATACAACTTAATAAAAAATGAGGCCCCTCCCCCATGAAAGGCCCTAGGCAACTGCCTGTCCGGCCTCTCCAAGGAGCCGGCTATGACGGGTTTTTAACACACACACATATATATTCTAATCAACCTTCGCATGTGAACATTGATTGCTTTGTCAATAATTTCTTCTTTTTTTTAAAAAAAAAGGAATGATATCCCTATACACAGAATCAAATCCAAAGATTTTCTCCAACAATTTCACCTACGTGTATATCAGTATATATAAAAATAGGCATCCACGATAGCTTATTATTATAATAATCAATTAATCATTGAATTAGTTGGCCATATAATATATATGTATATTTTTTTTTTAAAGATCAAAGATCAAATATATATTCAAATACTCATCAACTGAGTAAAAGAAATGGAGGCCATGACAGGCACTTGGGCCACTAAATAGTGGGATACAACCAGAGAAAGTAACAATACTGGAAAACACTTGTAGACCAACAAAGATTAAAACACCAACATCAATAATGAAATCAAAAAACAACTACTATCTTGTGACTCCTCATTCACCAATCCAAGAAAGTTTATCAGCTTGGACAATGCTTTTTACCGGCTCTGGAACTTCTTCAATCCATACCCGCATATCTTGTAGTTGGAAAGTATATTTAGCCAATGCATGAGCAGCCATATTCCCCGTCCTTCTAACATGAACAACTTTCCAATTCAGGAAAAACTGCAATATTCTTCTTGCTTCCAGTATCACTGGTCTCCATGGTGACAAGTTCAACACACCTCCATTACTAACTTCTACAATATTTGAAGAGTCACCTTCAAGTATTAACTCCTTAAACCCCCAACTCTAAGGCTAACTTCACCGCAAATAAGGTTGCCATTGCCTCAGCCAAATGTGGGTCAAGTAAAACCTTTCTCTCCATTAATATATATGTATATACATATAATATATATGTATATTGCATGCCCATAAAGCACTATGCTAAATCATTATAATATATATGTATATTGCATGCCCATAAAGCACTATGCTAAATCATTGTATACGTAATTCAGTTGATTAATATTTATAATATTTTAAGGAACCAATATTGTTTGAATATACACATATATATATATATATATATGTAGAAATTCTCTTATACCGAATGTCCGCAACTTAATAACTTGTGTACTCTATTTTTTAAGTGTTTTCAAAAGTGAAATGACAAATGTGATCCATTACTTTAAGTCTCATACGTTTCAAATCAATGGTGAGATTGAGATACGTAAGTCAATATAATTTGTGGGTGTCCGCATAAGAGAATTCTCATATATGTATGTACATTAATACATAGCATAGGTGTCCACATCGCTAGCCACTTAATCGAAAATCGAACGGTTGAAACTTTATGAAACTGGTTTGGTGGGCCACGACCACGAGAGCCTTCATACTCTGGAGCCTGGTTGGCGAACACTACACCACACATGTTGCGATACGAACTGGGTGACGTGGCAGGTAGATCTGAACACGTGTGTGGAAAGTGTGACTGTCGGGATTCGGGGATTACGAGGACAGATTGGATTGGCAGCTGACTAGCTGTAATTTCAATTAGAGTTTTTTTTTTAAATAATCAAGAGAATATTAATAAATTTAAACAATATTCATAAACAAACTATACTAATCAAGATAATATTAATAAATATAAATTTATTTTATACACTAAATAAAATAATGAACTAAACATTAATAAATGTAAACTACTTTTGCATTACAATTAAAATAATAAACAGAACATTACGAAATTTAAACTATTTTTACATTCCAATTAAAATAATGAAAGAACATTAACAAATTTAAACTATTTTTACATTAAAATTGAAATCATCAAGAGAACATTAACAAATTTAAACAATATTCATAAACAAACTACACTAATCAAGATACTATATTAACAAATTTCAATTTATTTTATACATCAAATATAAATAATTAACTCAACATTAACAAATTTAAACACTACACAAGATAATATACGTATCTAAACAACGAATGCAAGTACAAATCGACCTCAAAATTGTTACAGTTTAGTTCCTCGATTGTTATTGAAAACCACTAAACTGAAGTACTCTCTTCCTCTCTGTGTTGATTTCTCTTCCTCTCTGTTTTCATTTCGTTTGTGTTTATTTTGTGTTTGTGGGTAAGGGAGAGCGCATGTCTAGGGGTTTGTTTATAGACCAAAGAAGCAGTTGTTACCAGCCGCGACATCAAAGAATCCTAAGCAATGCCGCAATTGTCAAGTGCGGTATCACTTGGGATTCTTTTATGCTGCTACTTGTAACAGCGGCACTCCCTTGCCGCTGTTCATATGCACCTTTGTCGTTGTTTTAAACAACGACACTTGTCCTTTACACTAACCCACTTTTTTCAACAGTGACACTGTTAAAGACAAATAAGTGATGTTGTTCTCAATAGCGGCACCACTAAAAATAAAGGAGTGCCATTGTTGAGAACAACGGCAAGATGCTATATCTTTAAAAAAATTTAACTGAATGTTATATGCCTAATAAAAAAAACGAACGGATGCTATTTTGAAAAAAAACTCTTTCAATTCAATATTTGAATTTTGAAAGAGAAGTTAGTGGCTTAGAGTTACGTGAGCGTGCGAGAGAGAGCTGTCAGAAGGTCGTTGAAAGCCAAGCACTCACACAATACGACAAACAACAACTGACAACAATAGCGCGTGGCAGGAGAAAATTCTATTAAAATAATGATATAACACGCTTCAAGCCCCCAAGTTTGCGGAGGCTTTTTTTTTCCTTCTTACTTTCTTTTCTTTCTCTCTAAACTAACGCTTTTTGAAAATTTTAGGTTGTGTTTGATATCACTTTCAAAAATTTTAAAAATAAAAATAAAAAATTAAAACATAAAACATAAAATAAAAATATAAAATTGAAACTTGTTTGGTTGAACACTTAAAACTGAAAAAAAAAATGTGTTTATGTTTTTATTTTCATAATAATGGAATATATCCACACCACTATATTTTTATAACTACAACATTTGCCGTGTTTCACCATTGAAAACATCAATAGAAAGAAAAAAAGATAAGAAATAAAACAATAACCCAAAGTGTATTTGATTATTGTCTTCATATCTTTATGTAATTTGCAATATGAAATTTTAAAGAAATTACAATTTATAATAAGTGTAACTAGTTCTGTTTCCAAAACTTTTAAAAACCTTTTTTTTCTTGTTTTCAAAAATTTTGAAAACCTGTTTTTGGTTTTCATAAAAACCGAAACAGAAAATACAAACAAACAATATTTTTTGTTTTTATTTTCTATTTTTTGAAAACTAAAACAAGAAACAAGAAACAAAAGTGATACCAAACAGACCCTTAATTACCCAAATAACATATTTTTATTGCCTAATACGGTATTGGGAGTATCACATTTCAACGAGAGTTGGCTTGGTTGACATATGTGTGCTCAATATTCGATTCCAACCACAAGCATAATTCTCTTTGGTATTTCAAAAAACATGATTCTATAAACAAAATTAAGAATTTCGAATTTGATTTTAATCAATTAAATCCCTTATATCCTTTTTCTATTTTTCTATTCAATTTCAATAACTACCAATTAGATAAGATTAAAATTTTTGACGTGATCTTAATATATTAAATCTCTTATTTCTTACACTTCAGCTACTAATTGGAGTGATAAAGATGGTATCTATCACCATGATCATCAATGTTCGAATCTCGCCCCCCCCCCCCACTTCAAAAAAAATCCCTTATTTCTTTTTCTATTTCCTAGTCAATTCCTTTTTAAAATTTATATTTGTGACTGGCTACGAATTAGATAATATTAAAAATTTTAATTTTAATTTTATCAATTAAATCCCTTATATATATGTTTCTTTTTTTTCCCCATAAATATGTTATTTTTAAGATTATAAAATATTTTAACCTTTACTATTACTTAATTTGGGTTAAATTTCAAAAAATAGGATTTATTAGACGCAAAATTTTAAAGATTATATTTAATATTGATAATTATAATTATTTAGCAAAATAACAACTAGAATAATCATGTTAAAAAATTTACAAATTGATCATATTAATAATAATAAAATATAGAAAATATCCAAAGTGATATGATTTTATTGAAAATATGGATAATATCTAGCAAAATCCATTTGAAAATTAAAACAACGAAATGCGCTACTATCATTAGCGCATATCTTGTTTTTACACACAATGCAATATTGAGAGTATCCCTTTTGTGTGTGAATTATGTGAGCGTGTGTGGGTTGTATGTGTGTGTGAGTTGGAGGGATACATGTCTGGTGAATGTATGTGCTTCTATTGCCAAAATTTTTTTTTTTTTTAATACAAAAGTGGTCCCATCTTTTGAGGAGTTAAAGTCTCTATTTACTCTAAAATGAGAGTGCATATAAAATGGACATTTATAAAACAAAAAAAATTCAATGGTAATTATATTTAGGTTAGAATAAATAAATAAAAGTTGGCTAGCTAGTGTGCTATATTAATGCCATGGTTCACGTCAAAAGCTATAAAAAAAAAAAAAACACAAACGTACGTAGATGGCTCGGCTCACATGGCCTCGTCCCTTTGCCTCCTCATATCATTTATAGCCCATTTTGCTAGCTCTTCTCATTCTTCATAACTTAATTTGTCATAAACTCCCTTTTCAGTTCTCTCTCTCTATCTCTCTATCTCTCTCTCTCTCTCTCTATATATATATATATATATTCGACTCTTCATCAATCATCTGCCAGTACTGCTTTTTATTTATAAGTTTGTTAAGAGTGCGAGAGAGAGATCTTGTTGTGAATGGCCATTAGTAATAATAAAAATGGGTTGTCAAAGAAGTTGAAATGGAGATCAAGAAGAGGGAGGAGAGGGCTTTGTCGCAGGGGAATGGCGATGAGAATGAAAGTAAAGAAATTGCAGAAGCTTATTCCAGGAGGGCATGGACTTGAGGCCAATCGGCTGTTGTTGCGAACGGCGGATTATATAATGCATTTGAGGTTACAACTTCATGTTTTGCAAGCTCTTTCAGAGATTTACACTACTTCATAACCACCCTCTGGCCTCTGCCTTTGTATCTCATGGTTTCTCTCTCTCTCTCTCTCTCTCTCGTTTTTTTTTTTTTCAGGATTTAATTTGGTAATTAAGTAAATAAATCCTGATCGGTATATAGACTTAAAGTTAATTGGTGGCATGTCTTCTGTTGTGCTTTAATGAAGTGTATGTAAATGTTCCATCTTCTCTCAACCTCCTTGATTATATAAGAGAGGGTTTTAAAGTTTGAGTCTTGTTTAACATATATATATTATATAATATTGAGACAATTGTGCCCAAAGTTCGATTTCAACTGATAGCATATTTCTTTGCGGTATTTCTTCATCGAGCTTCGGTTCAGCCTATCGCATAGTGAATGTGTGGCCCAGGATTTAGATCTGGCTCAAAGTGGCCGTTGAGCTGGAAAATTCCCAGGTTATCAAAAATTATTTTGAGACAATGATAACATCATCAACTATTTCTCTTCCAATTAATGGCTTCTTTAGGGTTTTATAGTTTGAAGGAGATGGCATATATATACATAAATGCACGTATGTATGTCTTTGGCTAAATAAAAACTAAAACTTTGAGTGCAATTCAAGTTGTAATACAAGTAATACAGGGTTGTTAATTTGTTATCGATCATGCACATTTTTTTTTCTACATATAAGTTGAGAAATTATGTTGTTAATTTTTTGAGGGAGGAGGACTGGAATCTTTAAAATTACAAGGACGGTATTTCTATGTTCTTGAAATAGGAGAAATGTTGGTTGTAAAATTTTTTAGTTCACTTTTTAGTACATTAAATTTCATATTAGCTTGGGTTTTTTTTTTTCAGTATGAATTACTAGAGCTTTAACTATAACGTACTACATGTATACTACTCGCCCATGAAACCTTCTTGAATTGTTTTGTCCACAAATATATTTACACTCCATTATAATATGTGGAAAGAAACTTGTAATTAAAGCTCAAGTGTGTATAATATATATATATAGACACACACAGTAACAGTACTACACATACATAATAATAACATCCATAAACATACATAATGACATGGCATATCATGTAAAATGCTTACTAAGTAATTTTAAAAATAAAAAAAACGAAACCCTAAAATTACGGTTCTAGGTGCGATTATACAATTTTCAGCCCTAACCTCCCTCCCCAATTTTGAAGAAAGCTCAGACGCTCTACCACGATGAAAATCCGATTGGTTTCCGTCACCCACGATAGCGGTTTTCAAGGCTTTTAATAGGTCCAGTGAACATCCATCTGTTCTTGGTCCGGTAATAATGACATTATATAATTGTTTGGATAGGTTGCAAAAACTCATTCCATATATTTTTCACGTATTTTTCATATAATTGTCCTATATATTGACCGTGTTATTACATTATTAATGTAACAATATATTTATTTAATTGGCGAATTGCCTGCCTGGCACCATTACAATGTCAGGATCTACAATGTAATTAGTACATAATAAATTGATCGATGGTTATCCTTTATGAAGTTTCCTTGGAAATAGTAGAGACAAAACTCATCATAGATTCTTATGATTATGTTACATTCCATGGAAACAGTAGAGAGCAAACTTATCATAGCTCATATTGCAATGGATGAATATGCAGCGATTTCAAAACAAAATTAAGTGACTCAAAGACGGAAAGAGAAGACCCGAGGCCATGTCAAACTTATAAAAGAAAATATACACCTACATCAATGGTCAAGATGATCAAAATGAAGAACTTTATCAGAAGGGAAGATTCTGATTTTGAATACGATTTGAACAAGAAACAGAATCCAAACAAGAGGCATAAAAAAATGTTTAGGGTATGGAGTTTACAGTCTTCGATGGTCAAGATGATCAAAATGAAGAACTTTATCAGAAGGGAAGATTCTGATTTTGAATACGATTTGAACAAGAAACAGAATCCAAACAAGAGGCATAAAAAAATGTTTAGGGTATGGGGTTTACAGTCTTCGATGTTGAGGAATACACGGCACTAGAACCTTTTCGCAGTTGAAAAGTAATGGACACGAAGTGTGGAACCTATAAGAACCTTATGCAAGAGGACCGAAAAGGCTGATGAATATTGCTGTTCTTCTAAAAAATAAGTAAGGAACTTACACCTACTAATAATGCATGTATTTTGATAAATCTATTATAGTTACATTGTTTAACTACGTAGTCCATTTGTAACTGCGATATGGTTACAAACACTGTAAGCAATGCAAATAATATCTCTTTGTAATATATGTCAACTAATACAAAGGCCAGTATATTATATGTCTCATTTTAACAATTTTTTCATATTGTTGCAGCTCATTAACGCCCACTCCGAATATTTGACAAGGAAACTAGGGCTTGTTCCAGATGATTTTCCCCCAGAGATTAAAAAAAGTTTTCGCTTGCAATAACGAGTTCCCATTCCTGAGAATGAGCAGAGATGATCTCATTAATAAATTTATACCCAACAAGCTTTATGGCAATGTGAAAAAATACAGATATATTATATTTTCACTCCATGTCATTGGAAACCATGATATTGCCAATCACTGGACAACACTGGTGCTGGACACTGAAGAGGAATTATGGCTACACGATAATTCAATACTATTGAGGAGCAAAAAAGCAAGAGACCCTTATATGGAAGATGCCAAAAAATTGAAAAAAAAAACTTCAATAATATATATATATGTATATATAAAAGTATATGTTATACATAGGTTATATGTATTTTAATCATGTTTGAAATTCACTACAAGAAAACACTAATTTTGTGACGGAAAATTCCGTCGCAAAATAAGGAAATTCCGTCACAAATTCGATTTGTGACGCAATTTGCGATGGAATTTTTTCCGTCGCAAAAACCCTCGTTGCAAAATTTTTGCGACGGAATTTTTGTGAAGGAATTTGCGATGGAAAAATTAGCGACGGAATTTATTTGTGACGGATTTTGTGATGGAATTCAAGAAATTTTGACTATTGCATTTATCAAAATTTTAATAAAGTTTGTGACGGAATTCAAGAAATATTCTGTCACTAATGTTCTTTTTTTTTTGAATTTTTAAATACTTATTTTCACTAATTAAATATTGATTTTTTATCCTTAAATTTATGTATTTTTATAGTTTTAATATAATTATCAATTAGTCGTGTTCATAGTATTAAAGTATGTAAGAAAGAATATGCAATAAAAATAAATTCTATAAAGTTGTGTTCAAAATTTTCATCAAATACAATACAAAATAATACAGTACAAAGAGACAACCCTAGATCTAGTTCTCATCAAAAGAGTAAATGACCTCCTCGCGCTTATGTCAGGGTGGTAATCGGGAGGGTCGCATCTCCATCCGGGAAAAGAGTTCCTGTTTCATCCGCCCCTGATCTAGCATCGGTCGCTGCAAAGTATTGATCGTCCAATGATCACCAGAAATCTACAAATTGTCATATTATATATCAGTCACAACATATATACATACATATATATATATATAAACAAACTGCCAGAATCTTAAAACGTACATGAATAACTGTCTAGGTTCATAAACAAATGAAAATTATAAGACAACCTATCCGCGCATTCATACACCAACACATAAATGATTCTGAGACACTTGGTAAATAAAGGTATGAAACCACGTTATGGTAGTGTCAATTGTAACTTATCATTTCTAGGAAATGAAAACCTCTACTACACACTTTAAAATTTGATCAGATAAGAAGGAAGAACAATTAATTGATACACATGCATATAAGACCTCCTACACAGTCCCAGTTCATTTTGATAAATTGCTTATTAGTTGTCAACAAGAAATGTTGTAAATTCCAGAATAGTTGTTACCTTGAGTACTCTTGAACTAGATGAAGAGAAAATTTGCTTTTAAGTCTTCAGCTGACAATTTTGCTAGAGCAGGGAACTTTTAATTCTTTCCGAATAGCAAGCAAAACATCTCTATAAGAAGGTAACCAACCCCTATCAATAAGACCAAAAGAGGTTAATTAGAGGTTGAACGCAAAGAAACTTCACTAATGTGATTTTAGTGTATTTTTACTGAAGTATAAAAGGAATTTAGCACTTCATTATTGTATCAAACAACAAAAATTCTATTACTTATTTTTCAGTAACTTAGATTGCAACAAGTAAACTACAAAGCTACTGGCTAAATCCAACAATTATAGAAAATCATCCACTTCATACAACAATTTCTTTAAACATTATTGACTTGTTTGTATAAAACAAAAGGGGGCACTGGCTACCAAATCCAAACATCATAGTCATCTATTAGGTTCTCACATGTATTTGAAAATTGAAATAGGGTCATAAGCGCACAGGAGAGAATATAAGACATGAAAGAGGACAAACTATTCCTTACCACCCAGACCCAAGGGGAATCATACCCTGCATACAATAACAAAGATCAAGAGCAGTTCAAACAACTCCAAATCTACCAAAACGAAAAGGATCCAGGTACCAAATCGGCTCACTAAGTTCAACTACAAGTACATGTTAAGAAAGAAAAGCCGCAGATACCCATTACCAAATAAAGCCTAATAAACCTAAATTCAGCATAAAGACTCTAACCCAAAATCAAAAGAAGGAAAAGATTCTGACCGAAAAGTAAAAAAAGCATACCCCAAAGGCTCAAATTGTAGGTACTTGATTGACGATGTTAGACCGAAAGCTTGAGCCGCGGAGCATGAGAGAACGAGAGAGTTGTCGCGAAGAGAGAAGTTAAGGCTCAAATCGTAGCAGGTGCTTGATTGATGATGTTAGATCGAGAGCTTGAGTGGCCGAGCATGAGAGAACAAGAGGGTTGTCACAAAGAGAGAAGTTAGAAAACAATTTTTAGGGTTTTTCATTGTCAAAAACGTAGATTTATGTTCTACATTAGCGACGAAATCGTTTCCGTCGCTATTTGAATTTTATCCATCACTACTTAAAATGGGTATTTAATTTAATTTAAATTTTATTAGTTAACTAATAATTTAGTGAGGGAATTTGAATTCCGTCGCTAAATTAGTGAGGGAAGTCGAATTCCGTCACTAAATTCCGTCACTAATCCGTCACTATTTTTGGCAGGTGTTTGCGCCAAAATTTGCCACGGAATTTGTGATGGAAAATTTTAGCGACGGAATATTCCGTCACTAATACCGTCACAAACTGGTCTTGATTTTGAATTGACTTTTGCGACGGAAATTCTTTTATTTTCCGTCGCAAAAGCTGTAATTAGTGACGGAAAATTTTCCATCACTAATTTCCATCGCAAAATTCCCAATTTCTTGTAGTGATTGTTTATGTATTCAGATAGCTTATTACGATGCTATATTCCCACCATCGATTGATAGACAGTTCAATCAAACGACATTCGTTTCAGTGTGGGACACATCGTAACAATCAACAAACTCATAAGTTCTTTTCCCTGCTTTAAAGTATCGAATGCACTTGTGTCAATGGTTTTTCAAAAATTTGTGACATGCGCATTTTATTAGTCAAAATAGGATTGATTGTGGGATAATATGCATGTACGTAATTGATTATCTATTCAATCAGAGGAACATCGAGAAGAAGCTGATCAAAACAGACATCTAAAAATTGAGGGCAAAATTCATTCATAACTTATGAATGACGAAGAGTACACAGGAGACATGAATCACTAAAAAAAAAAGTATACATGATGAACAATTTGAACATGATGTATCGAGAAGAACCTTTTGTTGATGGTTACATTGATGATCTTTAAATGTCACGAACAAGTACTGATGCAGCAAAACTATTTTCATTTTTTATATGATTAATGAGGGTATAGAACAAGACAGTGCAATGAGCCACTGTTTCAATTACACTTCTTTAATCACACCGTCATTATTACAATGTAAAAGTTTAGGGTATGATCATGTTGTCTCATAAACGTGTAACTTAATTAGTTGATACAACTAAACAATTATAATTAATATACCATATCTCAATATTATGACATGTAACAAGTGGAGATTATGTAAAAGTCCCACATCTAAAGATGTGGGCATTCATGCCTTGTTTATAAGGCTAAGCCCACCTCTTACCACCATCAAGGCCTTTTCCTAGGCTTGAGTGGGTTGGGCCTAGCCCACCTGCTTGGGCCTAAGGAGAAACAAAGCCGTGCGGGCCCGATGTATCCATGGGAACCAGACAACCCAAAGCGGACAATATTGTTGGTGTGTATGGGGGTGTGGATTTATAACATGGTATCGGAGCAAGGTACACCACCACCACCATCATCACCACCACCACCACCTCCACCACTACCGTCAGCTCCTAACGAAGCTATAATGACCTCAGATATACTATCTCAGGTATCTCAATTCTTGAAAAATACTCAAGCTTTTTCAACTACAATGGCTGCACCAGCAGCTCAAGCTGCATTCACTGCAGAAGATCTAGCAAAAATGCTAAGGAATCTCCAAACTTCATCAACAAACAACATGAATAATTTCAGTGTTGCACCACCTACCCCAGTTCTCCATTATCCACCATCCTATATACCTAACCCCTCTTGTGACCCACCCCTTCTTCCTACACCTGCAGTTCCACAATTCCCTACACAACAACCACCATCTAACCCTTTTCTCAACCCTTATAACCTTTTACCCAATGACTTCTCAGTTACTAAACTGATTTCCCTTGAACTGACTGGCACAAACTATCAGATATGGAGTGCAAATTTTTTGAATGCACTAGAAGCAAGAAACAAAGTTGGTTTTATTGATGGTACACTACCACCACCAGACACAACAGATGTTAATCATCAGTTGTGGAAGCAAGCTAATGGTCTAATCAAGACATGGCTCACAAATTCAGTAACGTCAGATATTCTTCAGAGTATATCTTCATGGAAAACAACTCAAGAATTATGGGCAGATTTGAAGGCAAGATATGCTGTTGTCAATGAAACCAGGGTGTATGAAGTTATGAGAGAAATTTCCAACATGAAGCAAGCAAGCATGACAGTTTCAGAGTATCATACAAAAATGAAATGCCTTTGGGATGAACTTCAAGAATACCAAGCTCTCCCCAAGTGCAAGTGTGGCTTGTGTCCCTGTGATGTTCTAGAGCCAATCATCATCAAAAGGGAAAAGGAGAAAGTCATGAAATTTCTCATGGGCTTAAATGAGAATTTTAGTGCCATTGGAAGCCAAATATTACTCATGCAACCTTTTCCAGATGTGAACAAGGCTTTCAACATTGTCTCCCAAGAAGAAAGAAAACAAAAAATGACAGAAAAAGGGCCAATGATTTCCCAGGAGGCAATGGCAATGGCTTTCAAAACCTTTACCACTGCAAACAATGTTCCCTCAAAGCCCTACAACAACAGAAAGGGTCCAGGGAAGAGAACATCAGACAATGCTTTTGGAAGGCCACAACAGGGAAACAGGGAAAACACTGCTGAAAAGCCACAACAAGCAAGCAAGGATAGTCTATTCTGTAACTACTGCAGAATGACTAAT
Source organism: Tripterygium wilfordii (assembly GCF_013401445.1). Lineage (NCBI taxonomy): Eukaryota > Viridiplantae > Streptophyta > Magnoliopsida > Celastrales > Celastraceae > Tripterygium > Tripterygium wilfordii. Next base: position 7,061,919 of record NC_052237.1, on the reverse strand, counting down.
CATACCATTGACAAATGTTTTAAAATACATGGATTTCCACAACAGTTTCCTAAAAGACCAAGATACAACAATGGCAATGCAAGGTACCAAGCTAATCAAACTACTGCAGAACCTGAAACTAAGCCAACAGTGGAATTCACACCAGAACAATGTCAACAATTTATGAGCTTCATGCAATCCAGGACTTCTCAATCAGATAATTCTCAAAGCATGAAGCACAGGCTGGTTCTGTGGCTTCAGTTTCAGGTACTCTATCTCATGATTCCAAGCAAATTTTAAACAGATGGCTCATAGATAGTGGTGCATCTGATCATATAGTATGCCATGCATCATTATATGAGACTTGTCATGAAATGCATCACTCTTTTGTTCACTTACCTAATGGACAGAAACACAACATTTCTCACATTGGCACAGTAAAAATTACACCTGAAATAACTTTAACAGAAGTTCTTTGTGTCCCTACTTTCAATTTTAACCTCATCTCAGTAAGCAAATTGACCAAAACCAATAAATATGATGTGACTTTTACCAAAGGAAAATGTCACTTGCAGGACATAGTCACTTTGGAGAAGATTGGCTTGGGAATGGTGCTTAAGGATCTCTACATACTCAATCCTGACCATCTTGTCCACTTTGATCACTCTGTCTCTATTAATGCCATATTCAATCCTACTGTTTTGCACAGAAGGCTTGGACATCCTTCTCTGAATGTACTTAAGTTGATCTATAATGTACCTAAGGAATCTATGTTAGATTGTCAAGACTGTGTTATTGAAAAAATGAAAAGAACATCTTTTGGTTTGAGTAATTCTATTACAGAGCATTGTTTTGATTTGATCCATATAGACATTTGGGGACCTAACTCTACATCTTCCATAGAAGGTTATAAATGTTTCTTAACCATAGTGGATGATCATTCTAGAATGACTTGGATTTTTTTAATGACTACTAAATCAGAAACCAGACATTACTTGAAAGGTTTTATAGAATTTGTTAAGACACAATTTAATAAAACAATCAAGATCATTAGATCAGATAATGGCAAGGAGTTTCATATGCCAACCTATTTTCTAGAATTAGGTATCCAACATCAAACTACTTGCCCTTATACTCCTCAACAAAATGGAGTGGTTGAGAGGAAACATCAACACATATTAAATGTAGCAAGAACTTTAAGATTACATAGTGGTTTACCAAAGAATTACTGGTCCTTTTGTACACAAACAGCTGTATTTCTAATAAATAGGATGCCTAGTAGAGTGCTAGACAAACAATCCCCATACAGTATACTCTACAAAAAGAATTTTGATTATAAAACCTTAAAGGTTTTTGGTTGCTACTGCTTAGCAAAAGATAACAAATATCCGACTTCTAAATTTCAACCTAAAGCTAAGGCTTGTATTTTCTTAGGATATCCTTTAGGAACAAAGGGATATAAACTCTTAGACATAGAAAACCAGGACATATTTATATCAAGAGATGTGCATTTTTATGAATCTGTTTTTCCTTTTCTTCACAAATCACAATCTCCTAATACAGACACAAACACACAAGTTATTCAACATTATAACAACACAAAAAATTTACCACCTGTTTCTTCATCTCAGCCACTGTCTGGCAGACCACAGAGACACACACAAATGCCCCTTTATTTAAGGGATTATCATTGCAATAACACTATGCTAAATCATCATGCATCTCATAAGCATTTCATTGCATCTATTGCTTTACACAAGGAACCTAAACACTACACTGAAGCATTAAAAGATAGCAAATGGTGTGAAGCCATGAATTTAGAGCTGCAAGCTCTAAGTTCAAATAACACATGGGAATTAACCAAACTACCTCTAGGAAGAAAGGCCATAGGTTGTAAATGGATTTAAAAAATAAAATATAATGCCAATGGGACATTAGAAAAGTATAAAGCTAGGTTAGTGGCTCAAGGATTCAATCAAAGTGAAGGCTTTGATTACAAAGAAACCTTTGTACCAATTGTAAAAATCACCACTGTTAGACTATTTTTAGCCTTGGCCAGCATGCATAAATGACACATACATCACATAGATGTACACAATGCTTTTCTTAATGGAGATTTAGAAGAGGAAGTCTACATGAAGACTCCTCCAGGGTACACTAATTCAGATAAAACACTAGTATGCAAACTTAAAAAATCTATTTATGGTCTTAGGCAAGCCTCTAGGCAATGGAATGAGAAATGTAGTAAAGCCTTGATAGCCTTTGGTTTTACACAAAGTAAATCAGACTATTCCCTATTTTTCATTCATAGAGGTAGTAGTACTTTACTACTACTTTTATATGTCGATGACATGGCCTTAGGGGGAAATGATATAACTCTCTTACATCAAGTCAAAACTTACATAGCTAAATGCTTTAAAATAAAGGATTTAGGACCTTTACAATATTTTCTAGGCTTAGAAATTTATAACACTAACTCAGGTCTTCATCTATGTCAAAGGAAATACACACTTGATTTAATAAGTGATACAAACCTTACCAGTGCCAATATTAGTCACACACCTTCTGACACTAATACAAAACTATCACTAGAAACAGGAACTCCTTTAGAAAACCCTCTGCAATACAGAAGGTTGATTGGCAGACTAATGTATTTGACAATCACTAGACCTGACATTAGTTACTCTGTTAACAATCTAAGTCAGTACATGAAAAAACCTACAGACATACATCTAACAGCTGCTCACAGAATACTGAGATATTTAAAAGGTACTACTGCAACAGGGATTTTCTATCCTTCCACTAACCAAATGCAGGTCAAATCTTACTGTGATGCTGATTGGGCGCCTTGTCTTGACAATAGAAGATATGTTACAGGGTTTTGCATCAAATTAGGCGAATCTCTCATCTCTTGGAAATCAAAGAAGCAACCTACAATCTCTAAGTCTTCCGCTGAAGCAGAATATCGGGCTATAGCATCTATTACAAGTGAGATAACCTGGATTTCTCACCTCCTCAATGAAATCATATTTCAACCCAACTATCCTATGAATTTGTTTTGCGATAATCAAGCAGCTATCTACATCAGCCACAATCCAGTGTTTCACGAAAGAACAAAGCACATAGAGATAGATTTACACTTCATTCGAGAGAAGATACAAGCAGGAAGAATTAAACTTTCTTACCTAAAATCTGAAGATCAACCCGGAGATCTTTTCACTAAACCACTTTCAGCTCCTCGCCAGCAACATTTGATCTCCAAGTTGAACCTGTTTGACCTCAAACTCGTCCAACTTGAGGGGGGGTGATAGAATCTCCGCTGCGATGCGTCTATCTCCGCTGCGATCTTCTATGACGACGAGCTCTGGTTTCTTGTTTGGACTTTCTGGCCTTCTCCTTGTAGGCTTGTTCTTATATCCTATTTGGGCCTTTATTCATTCTTCAGAAGTATTACATACTGGGCTAGCCCATATTGTATTTAGGCCCACTTTTCTTTTATATCCATTGTTTACCTTTATGTCTATTCCAAGTACTGTATCTGTCAGTACTGCTTTATAAGCTCAGATTGAGCCGTTGCCTTTGTAAGGTTTTTGAATGAATGAATTCTTTGAATTTGTCTTCACCGACCTCTCCTTCTTCTTCCTCATATTCTTCTCTTCTTATCTGATTTCTGGTTCTTATTGATTAACATCACCTGCAAACAAACACAGAACTTTGTTATTACAAAGTATAACATGGTATCGGAGCAATTCGTTCCTGTTGGACATGACCTCTACTCTACTTGTTGGGTCTGGCATAACCCAGCCCACAAGTGCGGGGGAGTGTAAAAGTCCCACATCTAAAGATGTGCGCACTCATGCCTTGTTTATAAGGCTAAGCCCACCTCTTACCACCATCAAGGCCTTTTCCTAGGCTTGAGTGGGTTGGGCCTAGCCCACCTGCTTGGGCCTAAGGAGAAACAAAGCCGTGCGGGCCCAATGTATCCATGGGAACCGGACAACCCAAAGCGGACAATATTGTTGGTGTGTATGGGGGTGTGGATTTATAACAGATTAATACAACAACCACATGATGGAAAAGGATACACGATCAGAAACATGAGGCAGTATAGGCGGCCGTCTGACAAAGTGTAGGCAGTAGAGAGCAAAACGGATGTCCTCGAATTTGCCTTGAATTTGTATAGACGATTTGGGTCGTAACTCAATCTCGTTTTAAACAAAACCTTTCAAAAAGGTATTCCATAGTATTCCAACGTCTCATCATGCATCATGATCCATTCATGAGGGATAGGCAGTGCTTCACGAGACATACCTCTATCCATGTCCCCAATTCGATCATTCACTTGGAATGGGCAGTACTTCAAGAGATCTACTTCAATCTGTGCCCCCATTCATTTATGCAAAGTAAGCAGTGTTTTACACGGCATGTCTTCCCCCATGTCCCCTATCCCTCCATGTCATCATGCATCTCACTTCATTCGCATTTGCATCATTCACATAATATTCCTATAGTAAAAAAACTCATGGCCACCACTCAGAACTCAACGTGCACCCTTCTAGTAGGATTGTATAGACTCTGGGTGGAACATTCGGTCTGATCGATCCTTAACCCTCATTCGTGAAGTTTCTCCCTTGTACATAAGTTCTCGAACAAATGGCAGAATACGAGACTCCTCTACTCTCGGGTGGTAAGTGTCCTAATAGGACAAATATTGTGGAGTGCTTAACACCTTCCCCGCAAATAAATGACTCCCAAACCCATAGACCTCCGGAATGCGTATAGACTATGCCTTATTCTTAGATGTCCAATTACGTCTTTAAAGTTCAATTGGTATCGACTTCAAATGTACTCGGATGGATTGTGATGACACATTTGGCTACGCTCATGCATCGTGACCCTAATTACAACGATTTCCATGCAATTTGAAAAGTCATCTATCTGAGTCAAAAGTTAAATTGGAAAATAAGAATTACTTTAATATTTGTTGAAAAAATTATTTTAAAATCTAATAGAGAGTTAATAATTTATTTTAATAGTTATTTTTGCGGGAAAAAAGTAATAATTTTATTTGAAAAAATGAGTACAGTTTTAGTAAAATTCTTAAAGTCAAGTGTATCAGTCAAATTTTATGTAAAGGATGTTAACGTAGATTGACGTTAATATCAACTGATGCTCATTCTCAAGTTCTACGAAACAATCAAATTTGACTTCTAAGCCGGCATTGTTATTTTCACCCATCTAATTTGTTTCTTTCACCCCCCTGTCATGTCAAATATATAATCATGTCACATCATTTCATGTGTCATACTATGACAATTAAAAGATTCCATTTTATTGTAATTTTTTATGGTTTTCGTTTATGCCAACATATATATATACACATATACATATATATGTAATTCCATTTAATTAAGATTTTTATTTTATTTAAATTACCGCAAGCATAAAAATGTTTCAATATACACATAAATTTTTATTTTCATTTCATTTCATTCTTTTTTTAAAATTTAAATTTAAATTAAATTAAATTGTATTTTTATTACTGCAAGCATAATTTTTTTATTTTTATTTTTATGCTTCAATAATTTTTTTTATACATATATATGTTTTGATACACTTACTGATTTTCATTGGTTTCATTTATAGACTGACTCTCTTTACCAAATATTCAACTAAAATACAGACAAATAACATTTCAATACTCAAACAAATTATGTAAATTATAACACCATGATTTCAGGAGGAAACATAGGACGTCTATACTTAATAAATGCTTATAGTTGTTCTGTGTATGACGTAACCCATGCAGCTGCGCAATCGTACCTGTATCTAAACCATTGAATCATAATGGAAGACATCGGCTAACCATTTATCAAGGCAACTTGGACAAAGTGATTATTGTTAATGAACCCGATAGTGATAATAACATGTTCATGCGGCGGTGGTGGCATTGATCGCAATGGCAAAAATGTCAAGCACTATTCAGATCTAAGAAGATGTCATATGACATTGTACCTTGAAGCAATCAAGTGATCTATATCTGTCATTGTCATCCAGTTCTGAAGTGGTGCCGGTCTATCTGATTCCCATAAGTTTAGTGAGTTGTAAATGGAACATGCCCGACCATAACCACCAAATAGATCAACATATTCTATCCAAAATGTTCTCAACTTGTCAATCAAGTTTTGCCGAACGTTTATCCATGCATCCTCTCAAAAACCAAGTAATCCAGTAATAGCTCGGAAGCCATAATTTCCATCAACTCTTACATCTTTTACGAACATAATGTAAGGATGCAATATAGGTGGAAATTGACTAAGATATACATTCTCATGGGCAGTTGATCTCGATCTTGAAATCCTTTGCGTAGGAAATGGTGGAGTGCTGTAAAGAGATGAACAATTGTGTATACCTGGTTCCTGAGAATAACAAAAACCCTATAACTCTCAGAACATTTCTGTGTTGAATCGATGTCGAACAATATTTTTGCTCTTTTCGAAACTAGCTTTTATTGCTGTGACCTGAATTGGATAAGTTGATGAATAGACGACACTGCTGACTCCAAATCCGTCTGTGATGTTCCCAAATATCGCTTCAACTTAGAATGCTAACTCTTAGCTCTGTTAGTTGTAAGGTTTTCGAAATGCATATAGGTATCTGTCCAGGCAGATATAAACATCTCCTTATATGGCGTCAACCTTACGTCTTTAATATAATTCACTACAGCGGAGTAGCACTGTAAATTTACCTCAAAAGTGGATAAATTGTATAAATATGTATTCTCAGTTTCTGATTCTAATAATGTGTGTCACATGGAGTAGAATGCATCCCAGGATCGCTTGTCTTTGAATGATTTTTTACAGTTCGGTATAACAGCTCTGTTAATGTGACATCTATAGAGTAGTTTATTTGCATCGAGAAATACTTGGACACACGACCTCATCAACGTCAAATCTCTATCGGTGACAATAACTCTTGGAGTATCACATTCATCCATTGTTGACCACAAACAATTTAGCGCCCAAGTATAATTGTCCACCTTTTTTGATTGCAAGAATACAAATGCCATACAATATGTCATCTTCGTTGAAGTCACGCCGACAATCTCAAATAGAGGCATTCTGAACCTGTTAGTTTTATATGTCGCGTCCATCAATAGCACATGCGGGAATGAATGCATTCTGAACCTGTTAGTTCTAATGAGTTTGGATGTGCAAAGAATAATTCTTCAAGTTCACCGGTCTGAGCATTGCTTCGATGAAAGAAAATGTACCCATAATGATGTAGGAATGACATGAGTTATTGAATTTGGGATTTATTAGCTTTCTCTATAGTCCAAAACTTCTAACGTGCATTATATATAGTTTTGATGGTGGACACGTTCTTCGGATCCCTATTCTTGAACGTGTACAAGATGTTTCGTGGCTTCACTAAATTCTTAGACATATCTACCAATATATCATTTCCTGCATATACAATGCTACATGATGGTTATGCGTTTCACATACCACCCTTATCATCCAATTATCATCTGTCTTCAATTTCATCCCTTTCACTCTGAATAGACAATCTCGTTTTTTTGTGCCAATTGCCTTTATGGAGGTTTTCTTGCTTTTGTAGGTGACACCGCAATCATATTGTAACAATAATTTGTGTCTTCTATCGAATCCACCAATCTCTGACCTTTTGGTAACAATAACAAATCCCAAGTTACGCCCAGTATTTTGAACAATTCAATTAATGTTTGACAAGAATTGAATACATGAAAATGTATTAATTTTTAACAAAATTAATAATATATTAATTAAGTTATTCAGCATACCATATCGGTGCAAAATTCATTTGTAACATCAACTTCAATATTTTCTTCACGTTCATCCACAACCTCAGGTTCTTCTTATTGTTTTATTTCATTTCCAATAATATCATCCTGTCAACAATACAAATTCACTTTAATATCTGTAATTAATCAGTATAATTTTTAAAAAAAATAAAAACTAGTATATTTACCTTATCACTAGCACCACTTTAACAACCTTAGAACTTCAGCCTATAGTCTTAGATGATCCATTTTTTCTTAACGTAATCTGATTAGAAAAAGAGAGAGAGAGATGTAATTGATATAGGCAGTATAAATTCTAACTTGTTCAAGTCACTACTCATGCAATTGCGTATGGTAAGAAGAAAAAATAGTTGCCCCTTCTTATACTACTTCGGTCTCTATTATTAGCACAGAAAGGACAGCTGTTACTTGAGAAGATAACTACAATTATCAAGTTACATTTTCAAAAACTGCCAAACTGAATTCGCAACCCAAGAGAATCTTGGCTCAAATCAATCTTGTGTCGTACTTTTATTCTCTGACAAATAACAAGGGAGAGGTTCGCAACCCAAGAGAATCTTGGTTCAAATCAGTCTTGTGCCGTACTTTTATTCTCTGACTAATAGCAAGGGAGAAGTAGAAATAAATAGAATACAGTAGTAAAGAGACTGAAGTTACGGAGAGAGAAAGTTAAGAGTGAAAATTTTTAATTAAAAAGTCAAACTATTTTGGATTTCATGTGACAGAGAGAGAGGGTGGGTTCCACACATGAAAGTGATTGGTAAAAAACTCATTGAGTTTAGGTGCTTGGACTTGTCTTTTCAATAGGGGGTTTAAATAGTAAAAATGAGGGTGCCACTAGCAGCACCCCTTCTAAGCTCATCCTCTGTCTCTGTTCTACCATGGCAGTAAACTCATGCTAAGCTCACCTCACCTCACCTCACCCTCGATTTTTTTTTATAAGCCAACTAACTAGGGGTGACAAACGGGCCAAGAACCAATGAAGGCGCGACCCATTGACCAAAGTCAACAGGTAGAGCTAGGCCTGACCCACATATGCCTCACGGGCTAGGCTGGGATATCCAGCCCGCGTTGCAGTCAAAGCTTTGGAGTTGACAATATCAGCACCTATGCTATCAGGTACGGGAATCACTTTAGACACATGAAGGTCAGCTACCATGGAAGCTTAACCAAATTGCCAATGCGCTTAACCTGGCTAAAATGCAACTGGGTAATGTTGACATGGAGCATATACTGAGAGAGAAGAATGAGGTGGCCGACTGCTTGCAAAGGAGGGTGTCAGACTGACATCACATGATTTAGTCCCATGGCTTTAAAATGTACTGACTGCAAATAGAGGACTCTGCATATCCACATTTTTTTATTTAAGGCTTTAATTCCTGTTATGCCTCTGGCTGTTACATTACATGTTCTGTGCTTTCTTCCTCTCAGGCCATCCTATACGATGCCCTGATGTATATGTAGTCTCCTTGGCCTTTAAATATTACCCTGCGGCTTATAAAAAAAAAAAAACAAATTCATTAAAAAAATCGAACAAAGGCACCCCTGCAGATTATTTCATTGGAACATGAAGAGGATGATTCTCTAGTATTTGACCAATTTTTTTGGCCCTCCTGTCCACATTATGACATCCACGGCAAGGAAATGTACCAAGAAAATATATCAAATGGATCTCTTCAATGTGAAATTAAACATAAAATGTCACTCTTTCACTCAAGGAATTCCAACTTTGAGGGAAAAAGAATAAAAAAAAGGGGCTTTAAATTCATAAACCAAGCATTACGTGACAAAAAGAGGACCTCAAATATCTAACTCAACATTACTTCCCTTCTCTCTTACACTCAGAAGTGCAAAATTCAGTTCCCACCACTATAGATTTTAATATATAACGTACAAACGACCACCCAAAATGTGGGGACATTGTGAAGGAAAATGTGAAGCCATATGATATATTCCAAAGGCAAAATCTTTTACCACTTGCTACAAGCCATAGGGAACCCTAGAAAATATTGCAATGAAAGATCAAACTGAACTATTGCTACAAACGGTGACAAGCTGCTTCCCGGTGCATTTATAATAGCATTGTTATGTAATAATCAACCCTCACAAATCGCGAGGAAAATTGCTGATTTGTCCTTCCTCCAACACATCTTTGCTGTTTGCCTTGTATGATACCCTTATTCGCATAACGAGGGGTTTCTGAAAAAAAAAATTAGGGAAAAAAATAATGCATTCCAATGTGGAAATACTCAAAAAATAGAACAAAACTACAAGCAGTTTGGCAATACTTGTGCTTATTGACAAATGGCTTTTAAAAGCGCATGACTACGCTGCTTCTATAAGAAGCTGAAAAAGAGGGCTTAAGTGACTAAATATCCAAAAGCTGATTTTTAAAAGCAACTGTTTGGTAAATGCTTAAAAAAAAGCTGTGTGTAACTGCTTCTACTTATTCAGACGACCATAGCAAATATGCAATCTTATATCAAGCGAGAGCATCAAGGACAATATCAGCAGAATTATTAGTTTTCGGGTAATTTTGATATTATATATGCAATACTCTAAGCAACCTCACCCTTAAGCTAAATAAGATAACCCAGAGTTGCGACACTACATGGGGTATTTGTGTCCCAAAAGTTCCACTCCAGGAGCTGAGATAAGCTTTTGTAGAGGGATATCAGATCACAAACATGACAACCCATTTCAAAGTCAAATCATGGTCAAAGTCTGGGTGCAATATACGTAATGCCTTTTGACAACTATCATGATGCCCATGTTGAAGGGTCTACCCTAAAGATTTAAAAACCATATAAACATCCAATCATCCATTTCTGCAATCCATTCTTATTATATGATATACAATTCAACGAAAGCAATCTTAACATAAAGATTAACCTACAACTAGGAGGGCTGGCTTACAGTTCAAAGTATATTGACCTACGTTGCCATCAGGCAACCTAGCACTAGCTATTGACTAGTCAAGCATCTGAAACAATAATGTATGCTTGAAACAATAATGTATAGCCCTGTATATCCAAGACGATTCAGTAGATCTAGGAGCTGATTGCTTGGCCTTTCATTGTGAAAGGGATATTATAAACAGATTATTAAAAATCTTTCCCATAAAATGTCAATTATCAATTAAAGTTTGGATGACAATTCACCAACCATCAAACCTAACAGTATGATGAGAAGCATTTTGTCATAGTACAGCACAAGCGACAAGATATTGGATTACATGATACATCAAGACTTGATGTATCATGTAATCCATACAGCCTCAGGTAAGCAGGCACGTGTGATTCAAGACGGAAAATGGTTATCCAAATTCCAAACCCATTTAGCTTAATTAGATTAATGGATTTCCCTACGAGTTTCCAAGTTGAAAGGAGCATTAGACAAGTTTTCGTGATGCTACTAAAGCCAGCAAACTGACATAAATCTATTTTATTACAAGTAGACTTTTGCCAGCTCATCAAAGAGAGCAACATAGTGCACTGTTCCCACTCGATTTAGGGAGGATGACTATATGCAACTTACTCTCAAATTATGGAGTGTGTTTAGTTTCAAGTTTCAACTCATGATATCAAGGACCACAACAAGCAATTTTGCCTCAACTTCAAGACTCCGAACCCTCTAATTACAGCACTACATGACATTAAAGAAAGAAGCCTACTTTGAACTCATTTATACAATATCATGAAATCAGAAAGTGCAACGCACATAATGATGCAAAAGGCAGAGCATATACCTTTCCATGCTGGCTGTTAGTGACTCGCAAGGTCTGACTGATGGATCCTTTACTATTTGCAGGTAGAGTGTTGCTGCTAGCTGGATCTAAGTGCAGTTGAAGAAACTGTAAATTTACAACAGAGAGATCAGAATAGCCTGGTAAATAAAATGTGAAAAATTCTAGCAGAAGTCTTTAGTCATGTCTTGTCTTATTATTAACTTATGGAGTCTTTGTAAGGCTATAGCTGGTTATTTTAAAATATATTAAAGTTACCCAACAATGAACAGTCGTATTAGAATTAAGAATTAGCCTTGTCAGGCTTGGGAAACTTAAGAATCTATTAATATTTATTTCTACTTCTCTTATATGACAAATGAATTTGATAATGAAATGTTGAGTATTTGGTTTGCTTGAGGGTCGCGGCCTTAGCATCTCTCTCTCTCTCTCTCTTGCTCTCTCTCTCTCTCTCTCTCTCTCTCTCTCTCTCTATATATATATATATATATATATATATATCATTTTTTGTTTCCACACTATTTTTCAGGAACTATTCACAGCAGTGTTAACAGCACCCACACATTCTTTTCCTATCGTTTACATCAAAATTTTCTTTTAATACCATTCTTACACTCCCATTCAATACCACATTCTTTCCCAGCCTTTCCACACAAAACCAATCCTTTCCTTGCTGCCAGACCTGATTTCTAGCCCCGAACTTGAAATTACAGCAATCCTTCATTTCCTAACTGCTAAATTCACCCAAAACCACTTGTATGTCATAGTTTTTAAATCGTATCGAATCAGGAAAACTCTCAAATTTCCATAAGTCACCAACATTATTATTATACAGCAACGATGACGACGGCAAGCCTTAATCTAAATATACTTGAAAATGAATCCTAAATTAAAAGTTCTCATGTTATCATGCTCATTAAGTTTGTTGCATACTCGCGCAAATACATGGAACCCATGTGAGGCTTTTCAAATCTACAATCATTTTCTCACGCATAACACAAGCTGCTGTATGGACATGAAATGTAAAAAGCAACAAGGATTTTTATAAATAGCGCAATAACTAAAAGAGTAACTGGATACCTTCGGAACTGCAGCCTGGAATATAAAATCTGTGTAAGCTGCGGGTGACAAATTTGTAAAAGTGGCTTGGATCAATGTTGTTTGCGGGTTCCCAGGAGGCTTTGAGAAGTTGAAAATTATTTTTAATGAGCTGCTTTCAAATGCAGCAAAAGATGGATGAGCAGGACCATTGTTCTCTGTTCATACAGAAGCTAGTTATTAATACTTGAACATATACGTCCCAAAGAAGTTTAAAATATTGAGAAAAGAAAATACCAGGTACTAATGGATTGGGGCCAAAGCCATCCAACAGATCCATCACAGGAGCTGGTCCTGCAGGAGAAGTGGCCTGTGTGATATGTGAAGGAGATGTGAGCCCATCTAATGTGGCAAACGACGATTTGTTATCCTGACCAGAAGATAGAATGTCAGGAGTGGATGAACTGTTTTGTACAGGAGGCGGCAATCCAATAGACAAGAGATCCAAAAGAACATCTGTGCCACTTTTGGGAGCCTGCCCTGTGCCTACAAGGGATAGACAGTCAAAATAGATATTCAGATAAGATTGAGCCACTCAAACAAGGAAGTAAACGAAGGGAATCTATCTTTAAGAGACCACAAAAAGATCCAACTACAAAACAAGTTTTAAATCTCCAAGCCAGTAGTCGCTAGAACCCACAGAAAAAAATAATAATAAAAAAAATCACAATAATGCACAATAGGAAGCGAAAATAATCTGCAATTTTTTTTAATAGCTTTTTTTCAAGAGGCAGAGCTGACTGTTTGTTCACCAGAAATAAAAAAATCAAAATAAATTATCAAATCATTGTAGATTTCAAGTGTAGGGTTTTTCGTATGGTGTATGAGTGTATCTGTTCACCAGAAATCAAAAATCAAAATAAATTATCAAATCATTGTAGATTTCAAGTGTAGGATTCTTCATATGGGAAGATACACCACATGAGATTTTAACTATTGACAAACCCCTAAAAATTTGTCAAATTTTACTCAAATAAGTGTTTTGTTTACAAAGAAGGACTTGAAAAGAGAGATCCTCAAAATATAGATGAGTGAGGAATCTTAGGGAGGTAGCTCTAAAGATCAGGAGCATGTCTTGGGTGGTAGACAGGTCACTGAGAAACAATGCTTAGGCATTTACGTAAAGTGTGAGAGAAATGGCTGACTCAATTCCTTTGGTGTATCAACAAAATATTTTTCATGGGAGAAGAATTAACCTTGTAGAACATCAGTTCTAGATGGCTCGCCATCCTTTGCTTTCGTATAGTGAAAAAGATTTATTTGAATGAAATATTGTCATTAGGTAAGATTGATTCAGTAAGTTACAAAATTTTGTATAAGGGCTAGGACTCTAGAAGTCTTTCCTTTTTGTACTTTAAAAAAAAGCAATGCAGCAACCCAGGAGAGTAAACAAAAGGGGGGACATAAAAAGAGAGGCTTGTTCTTAGCCTAAGTTTTTGCAATTAAGTCTTAATTCTGAACACACGCCCAACTGACCTAATTCTGATGACACTGGTGACAGATCAACGCCAAGAAGATCATGAAGAAGATCACCAACACCAGAAGAGCTAGGTGCAGGGGCATCATCTGAAGTAAGATCAAGTAAATCTACAAGAGGAGCCGCAGAAGGCTTAGCAACTCCATTCGGAAGTTTAAGAGAAGCTGCACTGGAAGTTGAAATGGTCGCAGGCAAAGAACCAGCCCTCCTTGAACTGAACGTAGCCTCATCTAAAACCGGCATTCTTTCAACCAGCATTGACCTGAACAAGCTCATCCATCAGTTGCAAGTCCAGCAGATGTCGCCATGAAAGGGAAAGATTTTAACATACCCAATATTCTGATGCCTCACAATAATAGAATTGAATTCAATGGATCTCTGCTGCAACTCAAGAACGAGGCTTCCCTTACATTGAACTATTATATCCTTGATCCTCCTGCAAATACCATTCCAGGTACAGTATGTAATAATACGAAACAGAATATGACATGGCCAAAGATCATGTTAACATTTGCATTCACAAAGCCATAGTTCTATATCTTCATATTTCAAAGAGCAGTGACAAAATCATTTAGATCAAATTAGCGAACAAGAGGACAAAATGGCAATCCGCCATCAATTTTCTGCATACTAGTTGCCAGTCATTTGCATGTCCACTTCACAACCATAACAATAGCATGCCCGATTTTTCATAAAACATAGATAGGAAATCCACAAACATATTACTATTTTCAATCAGCCAACCCAAAACTTAACACCCCTCCATCGAAATATGCGGGCCATAATATAATACTCGGTGCAAAATTTGACATACTCTGAACAAGATGGAAAACGGGAAGAGAGCTTTAGAAGGGAAATTAAAGCCATTGCTTTGGTAGTAAGATCTGATCCATCATGCTTAATAGCAATCTCTATCACATCAACAGCATCAGACTCTGTTACCTGCACGGAAAACTCAATTTAGCAGAAAACTTTAGTAAAGAAGACGTAAACAAATAAAATAACAGCAAGCATGGAACTAATTTCCACTCAGATACAATTTCAAATATAAACGGGGCCCCATCAGTATCATAGATAAAGAAAATGATGTTTTGACAATGGAAAATGTACAAAGAAGAATAGTTCTACGAAACTCTCGAAAAATAATAAAAATGATCAAAAACTACATGGGCTCTGTTTTTAGTGGCGGGCAGCTGGGCACATTTAAATTTACAATACTGATAATATTTTCCATGAGAACTGAATTTAAAAACACTAATATTAATTGGGTCTCCGGTACAAATGGAATTATTGCAAATACATATACAGAAGTCAATAAAAGAAATTATTTGAATGATACAAAACCCGAAGTGGGATTTGAATGGTTCTATGTTCTAACAAGTCATTGTATGAAAGATTATCCAGCATCCAAACCCCAACCATCAAAGTCACATTGAGATTAAAAAAATCCAGACAAGGTTTAAACTTCAGCAATTAATATTTTACTGAGCTTAGCACGTAAGCTAGGTTCTTCTAGTTCTCACCAAGTAGTCGCCCCAAACCCTCATGAAACCCTAGCAGCACAACAAGAAGACTACAGTCTACAATTCACGCAAGTGGACACATGGATTGAGTATACTCACAGTTATTGGATCCTCTATGCCAAGCATCCCTACATTATTGACCAACATGTCTCCATATTCTCCAATGCACCAAATTGCCACTCGAACAAGGCCTTCCTGATGAATGAAAATAATTGTCTCAAAAAGGGTAAACAAAACTCATCAAACATTCTTCAAGACAAGCCTGAATGAAATTTAAAGTTAAAAACACACCATGTTTAAGAAACACATTTATTACCTGCTCCGATGACAATTGCAGTGCTCTGTATAATGCCCTGACTGTATATCCATGGAGATCAGAAGCATTGCTAACCAAAACGATAAGGGCATGCCACACTTCATCTTTTACAAAATTTCCAGCCTACTAAGCATAGCATCAAAGATCAGTACTTTCATGAAAGATAAAGGTAATCACTTACGCTGAAAAGCGCCAAATGAACTATTAACAGATATAAAGAGTGGTCTTCTAAAACCATATTTAACAAAACTAATTGCTGAATATATTTTAGCTGTCAGAGAAAACTCCTCCAGAGAACAGCGCATCAGATTGAAAAACAAAATCCTATTACCTGAATAACCCAATATAAAGCCAAAAAAAATTTATTAAAAGAAAGGCACAATTAAAAACAACTGATGCCAAGCCATCTCATGGTTAGAGAAGAATTATCCCAAATTAAAGTCCTTGATTTCAACAATCTTTTGTCACAAAATAAATGTGCGTGTTAATGTCTTGAGTTTTTAATTAGGTATCCTATGTCTCTTTATTGGATTACATTTTTTAAGGTTATTGAGTTCACATAGAAAAAGAAGACAAATTTTACATGGAATATCTTACAATTGACAACTACAGCAAGGATACATTCGTTCGAGGTGGAAGGTCTGAAAAGGAGGAGAGAGAGATTGAGAGATTAAAATCGACAAGGGTAGGAATTCCTAGAGTTAAAGAACTGACGAACATTTGTGACCTATGTGAGTTAAATCAACGTAATTGAATATGTAACGAAATAATTTTTTATTTTTCAACTGAGATAGGAATTGAACCCCTGCACATAGGCAGTATATGAGGAGCTTGACCACCTGAACTACTGGTGCTCCTCGGGTTAAAAATATTATAAGTAGTTTAGAATTTTTAAAAAGTATTTTGTTTTTTAGTTTTCTCAACTTTTGATGTCCAATAATATCTCAAGAATCCAGAATTCATTCAACAGCATACAAAAGTGTCAAACAAGCCAAGATACATAATTCATATTCTTACCTCAGAGAGAACCTTGAGCATCTGATCAATATGCCAAATTTTTTCCGGGGAAAACCTAAGGTACAAAAGTGAACATGAATTAACTGAACGGTGCACATGTCAACTCTGATTGATTCTTGTGGTACTTTGGTTTATATTACCACATTGAAAACAAAAGGAAAAATTCCCATCTGGAATGCAGTGCGCGCACACAGAGGATGAACCACGTAATCATCTAAATTTATCTGACAATAGTATGTCTCACTCAGGATACAATAAACCAGTTTTCCTGTGTAGGAATTTTTTTTTTCTTGGGGGGGGGGGGGGGGGTTTTGTTGAACGCATTATCTCTAGGCCATGAGATGAGGGGATTGCCATTAGGGGAAGTCTTAACTCGTAAGGGATATAAAATACTTAAATTACCAAAGGTTGAAAAAGCGAAATAGTACCTAAAAAATGGCTATGGAACATCGATTTAATGACATAAAATCATCCATAGCTGGAGGCATTACTGATTCAGTGCCAAAAGTAATTAGCTAGGCACCTTGGCAAAACCTATTCCCTTCTTATTTTTTTCCCAACTTTTGGAGGTGGTGTTTGTTAGATCTCAATTGGAAAAAAAAAAGTTGGATACTTAGATTACATACACAAACAAACTAACATTCATTGCCCTTCAGAAAGCAAAGCATTTTTATAAACAAAATCTAGAATATCTCAAACAGAGGTTAAATGACATCTTCTAATTTATGATCCAAATTACTTACTTTTCAACAATGGAGCAAATTTTGGCAGTAAGATCTCCTTTAAAATCTTGATCGCTTACTTCCAGATATTCAATAAGCTCCTTTGTCAAAGGCTTTACATTGCTTTCATTCACTAGAAGGTAAACCAGTTCAAGAGCTCTTTTTCTAATTGAAGCATCTGAATCCTGAAAAGGGCAAAAAAAAAAGGTAAAATAAAATCTCAAGCTTCCCAAGTTGCACTGGCCCATCATTTCTTCATCAATAATTGAAAAGCAGAATCAAGGCCATGCATCAAGCTTGACATCGTAGGGATGATATCACAAGTAACAACTCCACAAAAAATATTTGAGAAAATGGTTCTATAGTCTTAGCCATCACAAGAGATGCAAGAATATGAAAAAACATATGGGTATTGGTCAAATAGATGAAAAGAAGTGTTAAGAGGAGGAGGAGAGGAAAGGAGGAACAGGATAAACTGATGTTTATGGGGAGAAGGACAGGGTTCCCTGAAAGTTTGCACCCCCGGAAGCAGTTACTATCATGATATCAGATCATCATCGAAACCCCGCACAAAGCCAGCCAGAAAATCAGTACAAGAAGAAGTTCTCTTTAACCAACAAAGTCGACTTCAAGCATTAGAAAAGTAAATTCATTCAAAAGCAATTACGCCTTTCAAGCATTTGAAAAACAATTATGACACAGCGAGTGTTATTGTGAACAAGAAACTTCTCTATGCATACCTTCACACATTCCACAATTGTTGCACGATGCCTCTGCACTGCTTGAGCATCTACTGTGATAGCCTTCATCAACATGTTCAATGCAACATATCTGTAAACATATGAAGATGTCAACTGGGAAAAAAGTCTAGCTTATTCAAAAGATAATTAATCCTGCAGCATAGTACTTTTAGGCTATCAGAGAACCGTCAGAGATAAAAATAAAAAACTGCACAGATATCAAATGTTTGATTCTACATCAAATATTTCAGCGAAAAAGATGAGTTGGAAATTCTTACTGTAGATTTGACATCTCAAACTTAGAACTAAGACTGTAAACATTTAGGTAGTTCATGCCTCGCATACCAAGGGCTCAAATAGGTTTTCTTTTGTTGTTTATTTCTTCTATATATGAGTAAAGAATTCTGCATTTGAACTTTGCAGCAAAACAAGTCACAACACTTACCACCTCTACACAAATATACAACTATACACCGTAAATATTTAAATTTCAGTGACATTATAGGAAAACCTGGAGTGGTGCAGGATAATCTACCCCACTATGTTTAACTTGGGCTGACGAAATCGGATCATGTAATGATTATTTTGATAAAGGATAAGGCTCATCTTGCTGAAGAATAAGTAGACCATGATATGCAATTAATTCTTATGAAATTAAGATTTTAAAACAAACCTGATATTGTTGTCACGATTTGACAAGAATCTTCCTAAGATATTAATAGCAAGAACACGTAAACCGCCATTATCTTCAATGCTCATAATAGTTTCAACACATTCATATAGAATGGCATTCCCAGCATTTTTATTTGACTCAGTTTTCGTTGCCACCTATTAAAAGAAGAAAACAAGTTAAAAAAGAAAAGAGAAATGAACTCCAACAGATAGCAAAGCCGATTGCTTCGATGTAATTACTTTTTGTTCCAAAAAATTAAGAACACATTATCACCATCAAAAAGATATAGTAGGCTGGAAAGAAAGAACCAGGAATGTTTTAAATTTCATTTAGAGATAAGACCAGTAAGAAAATGACACAAAACAATGAGTAAAAACCAAACCTACAAGTATGCAACATAAGCAGCGAAGTCCGGCATCATACATGTCCAATTTATCAATTGAAAGCAACAAGCAAACATCTACAAATGGTTTGGGACATAAGCTTTATGGTGTATTCTCCCATTGAGGCATAATGATTATGGCTTTAGCACATAAAGAGATTCAAGTTAGATTTTACTTCTTACGATTCTTATCCTAGCACTAGACCCTGTGAAGATCATACAAGTATCGATGGTAGAAACTAATAGAAGACGCAGTTCATGGTATTAGAAGTAAGTTTTCTTCACAATTAAGGCTCCATTCAGTTTATTAATTGTAAGCGCTTAAAATAATTAGTGCAATTGCAATCAGCAATTGAAAATAAGCTCCTTTTAAAACTGGCATTGCATATGCACGGCTTTGTAATAAAAATTTTGATCGCTGCAATAGAAACTAGCTGCACCAAACAATACCCAATTAATTAACCTTATTGATAAAGCCAAAAAAATTGGGGTTCCATTTTTATTTTTGCCGAAATCTCCATACATGCTGACACAACAAGAAGCCAACTCCTTACTATCAAGTAATTCCTCCCAGTTGAATGGAAAGTTCCAACAAAGCACACACTCTTATAACTGAAAATATTGGTTTGAAATATTTATTAAATTCCGCTTTTCCATGACCTTAGAGCTGTCAAAATTTTACAATTCAACAGTTACTACCGACACCTACTTCCCCTAAGAGGAAATTTTTCTCTTCTTAAGCTCAAAACAAGGTGTTTGTTTCTTTTCTATTCAGCGCCCCCGGGGGGGGGGGGGGGGGGTGTTGTGTGTAAATTTACAACTCACTTACAGTCCATTATTATCTCAAAGCTTATAAAATAAAATGAAAAAGAGGGGGGGAAAGATGAAGATGGAAATTTACTTGGGCAAGGATGTCATTCATAAGGTCACTAGCATCTGCATCCCTTCGGCCAAGCACACATAGAAGTTTAAGTAATCTTATATGAAGAAAAGGGTCTGTAATCCCAGCAATGTCATATTCAGGGGAATAAGGACTATTTGCAATATCCCTCAGAGTTTTGACCAAGCTCTCTGTGCATTTCTACAATAAAATATTTAAGCATGTTAGAACATGAAGACACACCAGATTGTTTAAAGATTAGCATGATAGCTAACTTCTTTCAATGATACTCGCGAAAGCAATGTAGTCACAATCCTAAACCTCTTGCATAAAAGACGGCTAAGAAGGTAAGAATAATTAACAAATCCCCCAATTTTAGTAGAATTGATATGATAAAATCTCAATGGCACCAGACTAACCCAAAATACAAAAAAAAAAATATATATATATATATATATGCAATCTTTGGTCCTGGTCCAGATTGCAACACACGACATAACTACAGCTAAGCTTCTTAACCAAATTTTTTGTTATGTGTGAAGCCGAAGGAGATAAAAGTATTTAATATGGGTAGATTAAAAAAAAGAATCAGCAGACTTGCAATACAGCTGGGCTTTCTTGCTCGTGATGGTTCCCTTCCGTGCAACGTCAACCCAAATAACAAAAAGAACTATAAAACAAAGTAAATGCATAGAAAAGAAAAGGTTATCCTTACTATATACATAAGCAAAGTACTTAACAGGGCAAATCGAACTTACCTTTCTAAAATATTCAAGGGCTTCTGCACTGACTTTACATAAATCTGTGCATAATTGAACTCCAGTTATTAGAACTCCATGATGCTTTTCTTTCAGTAATGCAGCAGCAGGATTTATAAAATTTTCTGCAAGGTCTGGAACTTTCTTTATGATCCGTATGGAGCATAATGCTGCCTACATTAAACAAAGAAACATTGAGAATAAGAAAAATTAGAAGTATATTGGTCTAATAAACCCAAAAAAAGCAAGAGAAAATACAAAACAAATGATGTTGTCATATGGATACTTTGACAAAGAAAGTCCAAACAGTATCTTGCTACGCTTGCAGCTTTTATCCTAAAAATATGAGATGCATAAGATCAATCTTGGAATTTGCTGCATACTTTTCAACCAGGTGATCATACAATTTATAACAACCAATTACAAGTAAGTATTATGGCCACAAGATCCATTCTGTGATAGTGATCATACAAAGAAATTTAAATTGAATTAAATTAAAAAAAACAATAGTCTCATTACCCTGGGTAACATAGAAGTTTTATATGCATTTAAAAATCAAAGCACTCCAAATAAATCAATTCAATCCAATTATAATCAGAATTTATGACCTCTTTAGCCAGATGGGAACACAACTATTGGGAAGAAAACTCACTTTCTTCCGAACATTTGGATCACGAAATTGCAGCAATCGTTCTACTTCTGGTGCAAGGTCACGAGCCATTTCTGCAGAACAAATATTTCCCAGAGCACATAGAGCAAGTCCCACAATATACTGATTTGAGTGATTGAGATCTCTACAAATAAGTTAAGGATACTACAAGGCAATATTTATTTCTATTTATATTCTTACTTTTTTTTAAGTGAGATTTCTACCATTTTAAAGGTAGAGTTGTTCAGAAAGAAATCTACAGACAGTTGGATACTGCTTTAATGAGTTTGTGACCAACATTAGAACTTCTTGTCTCTCATCAAGAAGCAACATGAGGCCAAGATATCCTATTCGCTTCTCTGGAAATCCAGCAGATGCTATCAACTTCAGGCATTCCATTTGGCCAAAATGAGTTGGATAGCTAAGCATGTGAATAAACATAAGCTTTGCAAGATTACGATGCCTATAATCGTGATCATTTTCGTTGATTGAAGCCCGGATAGCGGCACATTCTTTTCTTACAACAGCACGTTCCTCTGCTGCAGTTTTGCATGCACGTATAGCCCGAATCATGTCCCTGAATAAAAACAGTCGGTAAACATCACCCAACAGTAAATATAAACACCTAGAACTTTCATAACAAATGAGCCATTGTTGCCCTCATAGTTTTTTTGGTGATGAGGGAACCCACTGGATTGCTCTCATAGTTCCTTGCACACATTCAAGGACCCAACAAAAGTTAGAGCATTTACGTCCATGGTGATGTATGATACATCTATAAGCATTGGATAATTTGTATTTGATTAACAATGGGTCGTTGGATGAAATGGTGAACTTGACCGTGGTAACTCTTAGCACAAGCGGGAGGTCCTAAGTTCAAGTCTCATGGGTGTTTCCATTATCGCGATTTGCGAGATGAGCCATTGCTTAGCTCAATGTCACCCAGCGTTATCTTCCTGCACTGGGTCTCGACCCAGATCTCAAATGATTCATGGGGTTGCGGGTCTTCCATGTGGCCGAGGGTTTACCAGTCAATCGTCCGGTGGGTAGCTGGGGAATTCCACGTTACCAAAAAAAAATTGTATTTGATTCCCAAAGCTATTCGAGGAAAAAAATTGCAGATCAATGTAAACCACCAAGAACGATGTGAGCGCAGTTTTTTTGGGGTGGCATATGGGAGCTGGGAGAGGGTGATTTTTAATGGTGTATGGTACCAGAACATGCCTAGAGCTAGTCATAGTATATTGGTTTAACAACAGCTTGGAGGCTTTAAAAATTTCTGCCAGATGTGCCATACTGCCATGTCTACATTATGAATTTTCCAATATTGTCTCAAATATCCCAATGTGAATATAACGACAGAGGAAGGCTTAGCAGAAAGCAGAACAAATTCATTTTGCACATGCATTTTTGCTAAACACCTTCCACAAGTTCCCAGATTATAGAAGTAAATGGCGCATGTCAAAGTCTAATATATAATACGAAAATCCAGGTAACCATACTTGATGGACTTTATGTACCAAGTAGCAATGGTTCAAAACTCGGTAATTGACAACCCAAAAACAGAAAGGGTGCTCATGAAATTCTTGAGATTGTTAATTAGAATCTATCACCCCCCGCCCTCCAATTTTTTTATGACACTCGTCCAGAGAAGAAAATTGCGGATATCCTAGCTTGTCTTCAGTGACAGTGAATATGAGGAATTAACCCTTTAAGTAATACGTAAATACTAAATAAACTACTGTTTTAAGGGAAAAAAAAATTTCACATCACTTTTATATGCACCCAAAGGGATGACTTATTTATCTTGCACCACCATAAATACAGCATATCAATGCAAATCATCTTAAACTATTATTAAATTGTCCATCTGTCACGGACTATTGTGTTACTTAAAATGAAAACCAATGTGCCATATTCATATACTTTTCACATTTCTCTAAAATAAAGTTCAAAAAACTGTTGCAAGATGTATCAGAAAATGTAAAAATAGATGCAAGAGTATGCCTGCCAACATGAGATATTGCTTTTAACTTACTTTTTTCTTTTGAGGACATTGTGTAGTTTGCAAGCGTGTAGTTCTCGAAAACATGCGGGAAATAAAATTTTAAAAAAGGAAAGCAAAAAGAAACGCAATGTGCGTTCAAACTTGTGCTGCTAGAAGAGTTTATATACATCAATGTTGATAAAAAAATTTCGGATGCGATCATACAAACAAATTTTTACAAGGTAGAACTCAATGCCAATTCAATTACTGCCTTTCTTGCAAATTTTTATCATATAAATATATATGAGAATGTGATTAGTGTAATTTGACTATTATTTATGCTAACCATCCAACAGCACAGAGTCTCATGATTACAGATTACCTTATTTCCTTACATTATTTCACCATGGCTCTTTTCCATTATACTTTCGTGAGGAAGCTAGAATGTTGGTGAAGCAATTGTTCGAGCAGTCTCATGGATATGGAATTGTTTGAGAGAACTTCATGTAAGCTAGGTAGCTCTAGTGCTTAAAAGAAAGGGGGGTAGTTGTTATTAAAGATCATAGACCAATTACCTGGTTGGAAGATTATATAGTCTAAGAAGTTTTGGCAAGTAGGCTGAGCAAAGTTATTGACTGACGGCACCGAGATGTCAACATGCATTGAAATCCAAAATTCATATGACATAAACATGGCCAACAAGTATGTTGAAGCTTGTTTAAGAAGCGCCTGCCCTGGTATTGGGTATAAATATGACACTGGAAAGGTACATGACAATCAAATCCAGACTGCTAGCATTTAATTATGGGAAAAAATGGGCTGGGTAGCAAATGAAGACAGGTATACAATGTTGCACAAGGACAGCGAATTTTTCTGTTTAGATAAACAAATTACCACAAATTTTGGTGTAACGTTTCCAGGGGCCTAAGAAAGGTAATCCAAATTCCTCATTCTTATTTATCTTCATAATGGATGATAATGATTGCCAAAACAATAGACAAAGGCCTGATAATGAACATCCCTTGGCTCTTCATTCTCAATGAACATTTAAGTTCACAAGGATTCCTAGGCTGCTATATTGGGGTGCAATACAAGGCCGTTGCCAATCATCTACTTTGACCATCCATTAGGAACTGTATAGTGATAGGGTACAGCAATGATGAGGGTTCGTATGAAATTGGTGGAAGGAAGAAAGGAACATTTACTTCTGAAAGCATGCCCGGCTCTGTTTTCACATGCTATTCCCCCAATTTACTAAATCAGCATCCAATATCTTAGAGAATAGCATCACACATTTATTGGGGCATGATAGCAAGGAGAAGAAATTTCCAACATGTAGCTTGGTCTTTTCTAAAATATGGCCATTAGAAGGAAGATGGACTAGGCCCAAGAAATCTTAAAATTTTTAATGTGGCAGTAAGATGGGCAGAACAAACCTTGCGGCCTAGATCATTTGCTAAAGCTACAGATCATATCAGTGTAGTGCAAATCTCTACAATGTAATGAATAAGATTCTGAAATTGCGGCATTTGCCTCAGTAACCGCAATTCAAGCACCCTAACTGAGCATACCAGCCAGTTTTTCTAAATGCTTTTATCTAACCCAGTCCACTCATAGATTACAAATCCACGTTAGGGTAACAACTCCAGCGAAAACAAACAATATGACAAAAAAAGTATTCGCATAAAATTCACAACTATATCCAATCGCAATCTCCAGAATTACTTTGATTCCATAGCAACCAAACATGAGCAGTCGACGACTCTAATTCGAACCGTGTAAGCTCGCAATTACGAATTATAGTAACAGAAATAATTCAGAACACCAAAATCGCTCGCAAGGATTCTAGCTCTCACCTTAGACGCGTTCCGGACGAGAAGGGATTCATGATTGGGTTCGTAGAGAAGCTCCGTCCAAGCTCGACCAGATCCAAATGGAAAAGGAATGCAAAGGGAACACCCGATCAGTCAACCAGATTTGATTGCGAACAAACAAATGGCCGGAATTGGAAAGTCGAGATCCGAGTGGGACTTGGCAGGGAATTGAGACAACAGAAAGATAGATTTGGATCTGCAACTTCTTTGTTTCGTTTTTCTTTTACTAACCGAGATGACTGTGTTTCGTTTTGTGCCTCTCTATTGGGAAAAAAAAATGAAAATTGGGAAAAAAAAAAAAGAATTGGGAGCAACAACTGTTCGAGGAGTGGTGCTTCAGTCACTTGCTGTTCATAGTAAGGGTCACCCGTAAATTTTGATTGGACAATGTGCTTATTTCGGCATATTTTTATAAGCATTATTTGTATATATGTTGAGAAAAGATTTTCCTTATTAGAAAATGTCATTTAAGTACCCACTTGGCAAATGTTGGACACACTAAAATTCTCTTTTCTATAGAAGTATATATTTTTTTCCACATATGTGTCTCTTTTAAAAAAGGGAAAATTCTAGATGGTCGGTACCATTTGTGAAACTTTTGGACACTTAAGTCCAGTCCAAAAACTTTTATCCCTTTAAGATACCACTAGTATGCTAGTTACTTTTTTACCCTCGTCTTTCTTTATCCTCTCTCCTCTTTCTCTCTCCTCTCTCCTCTCTCCTCTCTATTGCCCATTAGTATCCAACCTAAACTGAAGCTCACATCACCACAAGCATACTCCGACCTTCCACCATCACCAATGGCCATCCATTTGGTTGGAAAATGATTAGAAAGTCGCAACCACCACAAGAAAAAGTCTCAAATTTGGCCGATTCCGACGATGGTTCGCTACACCACCACTACCGTTGAACTCCTTCATTGAGACGCACAATGTCCAGCCAGATACGACCCAAAATGGTCACTGGATATGGCCCTTTTAAAATAGTAAAGTTGGTCAGCCAATGTTACTAATTCAAAACAGTAACATTGGTCAATAGTAAAGTTGATCGGCCAATGTTAATGTTTCGAAACATTAACATTGGTCGGCTAATGTTACTACTTGAAAAAAATTTCAGATCCGACCGATTCCGGTGGCGGTTCGCCATACCACCATCATCGTTGGACTCCCCTCATTAAAGTACACAATGCCCAGTCATATGTAGTCCAAAACGGTCACCCGATATGTCCGTTTTAAAACAGTAACATTGGTCAGCTAATGTTACTATTTTAAAACAGTAACATTATCGGCAAATGTTATTGTTTTGAAAAAACTTTAGATCCGACCAATTTCGACATCTGTTCTCTACACCACCACCACCGTTAGACTCCCCTCACAAAGAAGCACAATGCCCAACCATATTTAGACCAAAACGACCACCAGAAAAAGAGATGAGAGAGAGAAAGATGTAGTAATAAGATACATATAATGCAGCAGCGAAGAGAAAGATGCAGTGATGAGAGAGATGTAGTAGAGAGACAAGTTATAGTGAGATGAGAGAGATGTAGCATAGAGAAAAAGTAACAAGAGAGAAATCATATTAGATTAAAACCTCTTTGAAAAAGGGGCAAAAAAGGAAATCGATAAAATTTAAATGATTTAAATAATTATAAAAAATAAAAATGGACTTATGAGGAATAAAGTTTTTTGGAGTAGACCTAGATGTCCAATAGTTTTGAAAGTGGAATTAATATGTCATTTTTCATTTAAAAAATTAATATTTACATAATCTTATATTTGCCCTTCTTATTTTATAGGCACGGATCTAAGACATACCTAAACCTAAGACATCTCCCCTCCATTTTCACCACTGCCACCGTCGCCAATTGTTGTAACCGGAATTACAATGTAGGTACGCATTTGATGTGTCATGAATACCCACTCGAATGCGTAGGAAGTCTCAATCAATTGATATTTATAGATGCAATTGGACGTTTGACAATTAAGTCATGGTTCGCAAGTATACCTGAGATTCACATAGGTTCGGCGATCTGATTATGTGTGAGGAAAGTGTTAAGCACTTCACAACATATGCCCTAACCGAAAGTTCCCATATGAGATCTGGAGGGATCCGAGTGCTACCAAACTCTATAAAAGATATTTTTATGTATATCTACAGCATAAAATATGTAGAATAAACAGGATTGGGGATCGGTAGGACCAAATGTTCCAGATGCAAATGGGATTGATGCATGATGCTCACTTCTTATTTTCGAATGGGTAAATAAGGGACACGGATGTATGCATTCAACTCAAAGTGTTATCTATTATGATGCAATTGAATAGGGGACATAGATGATTACGCGACATGTGAAGCACTATCT
Source organism: Tripterygium wilfordii (assembly GCF_013401445.1). NCBI lineage: Eukaryota > Viridiplantae > Streptophyta > Magnoliopsida > Celastrales > Celastraceae > Tripterygium > Tripterygium wilfordii. The sequence goes on along the minus strand of NC_052237.1, from coordinate 7,033,894 downwards.
ATTTCCAAATGAATGTTATGAGATAAAATGATTTGTCAGGGAAACTTTATGAACATATTATCATGACATTTTGAGTAATGAATGTTCCACCATATATGCAACGGTTCGAAAGCCAATGACATGTTGATTTAATGATATGAATGATGTTTAAGCTAAAAAGCTGAAATGAAAAGTTTTGACGGTATCTCTGATCCCCACTTTCATGGTGACATCAATGGTCATCAACATATTTATTCTTTTTATATCCAAAAGACCACATTTTGTCAACTCAAAAGTTATACCTAAGTGTGGAGGTGTCCGACGATATGGTTCCGATATGATGAATCCAAAAGATCGTTTTATGGTTCCCTTTCCTTAGTTGCACCCACCATTCCCTACGAACCCTGATCCCTTTCCCTCCCCTCTAATTCTTTTCTTCTAAAAAAAGGTGTCCCATTACTAGATTAGTTCTCACGCTTATATCCACCTCCAGTTATTTTGTCATCTTTTTTATTTTTTCCCTTCTTTTGGGCTTGTTGTTCCCTTCTTTTTCTGGTTTATGCCAACTATACTTTGGTGCTTATTGTGTCTAAGCCCAATGACAACCATTTGTACTTTGCTGCTATACTCTTTGTCAGATAGTCGACTGTGTAGAAATAATGCCCATAACCTGGATGTCTTTTCATCTCTGTATGACTGGTCACGTGGTCTATTTCCCTCCAAAAAATTGACGAGAAGCAATACTTTCCTCTAAAGGAATATAAAGTGGTTGGGCCTAATTTTTAATAGACCACACTAAGTTTGACAAGTAATGGGTCGGATGCAATCAAGAGCCTTGGGCTTAGCTGGTCAACCCAATCAAAAAGTCAACAAAGGGCATTATTGTCCACCCTATTTTTATTCAAAAGTCTTATTGTTCCAGAACTATGGAGAAGACGAAGGGATGCCTCATCAGTTCCCAAACGATTGATTATTAATGATGACTATACGTTTGGTTACACAAATTAATGTTAATTAGCCTATAAAAGGAGAGGATTTTGGTTGGTTCGCTCAAAATCGTTCAAAATACTCAAATGAGGAGAAATATTGAGAGATGAGGGAGTACGCTCATTCTTCTACAAAGGATTTCGTCAAAGATGAAGGGAGGCGATCCCTCTCCATAGGAGGTATCATTGATGAAACAAGTTCTGGCCACGCAATGCCATCGACGACCTCGCGTCTTCTTCAAATATCGATCCAGTTCCTCTAATCTTTCTCTAGATGGTGATCCATTACCTCTAAACCCATATTGAGGTCTGGATTTCACGGTGGAGCTTGATGTCGTTATCCTTCCTCTCAAATTTCCTCCTTTAATTTTGGGAGGAAATTAACTTTAGAGGGGTATCCTGCAGAAGCCTGTCGGGGAGCCTTCATGCTAGGGAGCCTAATTTAGCAGCTTCTATTTGGATGCAACATTATCCAGTTTAGAAGGCGAAAGCTCGAAAGAACGAGGACTTCTCTGTAATCAATTTTGCATTATAAGTATTGCGAATCGTAGACTTCTTTGTGATCAATTTTATAGAAGAAATATTTATAATCTTATTTTGAATCCATTAAATTTTACAATTTTGAATATATTTTTGTTTATGTTCGGCATTACTAATCTGAGTGTGAATTATTGACTTTCCAATTTCATGATTGTAGGGATAGGAACTTATTTGTACAAAATTACTCTCGTAGGACTTCGAGATTTCCCAAATATACACTCGCATGATTGGCTCTTCTACTCATATGGACATCATTTGGGCCGGACCAAAATGAGGTACTACAATAAGGCAAAAGTTACAAACTTATCAAAATACCCTTGCATTATAAAAGAAATAAGACGTTCGTCTAAAGATATTGATGCTTTACTCAACCTAAGGTTTAATCGCCATTCTTCTTCGTCTTCATTCGTTTGCTACAAAGATTAGTACTTCTTCTTTTTCTTCCTTTGTCTGCGAATGTTCCTCCATCGATCTCTTTCATCGATCTATTTCTTCGTCAAATCCTACGCCTCTATAACAAACAAAAGTTGTTTATCTCTTCTATTTATTGAAGTTCCTTTAGATCCTTCTTCTTCAACCAGATCTACGTGTGCAAAAGAGGTAGATCTACTGATATTATATTTGTTCTTGATATGTTGATATTATATTTGTTTGTTCAATTTTTCAACTTTCATTGTGGTGATATTACTAAATAAAATTCTCGTGTTTCAGTTTTCTAACAAATATAATAAAACATATAAGATATCAACATGACAAAACAGATAACATATCAATAGATCCAGGATTTGAATATATCATAAACAGATCAAAAGAGAAAATAGATAGAGATGGATCCTCCATCAAAACAATCCATAGAGATTTCTAGAAAAAAACATCCAAATAGTTAAAGACAAGGTGAACAAAGCTATTAATGAATGGTAAATTTTCGTTTCTCTCTATTTTATTTTGTTTGTTTGAAGAGCTATAATGTTCTTACTTGTAAGATAGGATTGGGTTTGGCTGCAGTTGTTCTTAATTTTATGACTGCATAATGAGTTGTTTTGATATCTTGAGTTGCGACTGCGACGGAGAAATTGAAATACTCGTGTAAATTTAGTAGCAACGAAAATTTTTTTGATTAGTTTTATGTGATTATTGTTTAGATCTACAAGTCATTTGAGGAAGATAAGTGTATTTTAGACAATAAAACACGTTATTTTAACTTTTTATCCTTTATGGAATATTGTTTTAAAATTTATGTTTTTATTGGAATAAAACTTATTTGATTGTTCTTATTGGAACAATACTTTTAATTAATGGACTTATGTCTAATTTTCTCAACAACAAAAGAGATATTTACATAGAAGGACAAAATGTGAGAGTTTTGTTCCAATAAGAACAAGTAAAAAAAATTTACAAATAAGGACAAAATTTAGGAACTTACCAAAATGCCTTGCATTGTAAAAGAAATAAGACTTTCGTCTAAGGATATCGGCGCTATACTTGACCTGAGGTTTGTAGACCCGAAAGTCTGCAATCATTTATAATGTCGAATGAGGTCTTCAACGATCCTGCAAGTTCACATAAGAGTCGACCATGAAGCTTAACACTGGTATGATGTTGGTCGAGGAAGATCCAATGGTCAAGTTAGTTGACTGGTGGATAATTTATAGTGAGAGAAGTGAAAAGCTTTTAGAGAGAGAGATACCAAGTAGTTTAGAGAGTCTATGAGGTGGGGCCTCCCCTATTTATAGTGCTCTGATCACGTGGCTAGCACGTGTCGACCCGTATGGATGGGCCTTGGACTTTGATTGGGTCTAAGGACTTAGATGGGAGCTTCCTTGACAGAATAGGCTTCGAGCCTTTTGTATATATACATGTGGTGGATTTCCAATGATGTTCTCATAGACTCATATAACCGACCCCAAACTTTTAGGATAAAGGCTCTGATGATGATGATATGAGCTTCTGAGGCCCCATTTAGGACTATCGACTTTTGTGGGCTTTCCCGTAAATTGGGCTCGACTCGGATCCTTTTGGTCTAGCGTTGAATGGTCATTGGGCCTTGGCCCATCACTTGGAACCTCCTGACCCGATAGTAGTCGACCCGGCCCATTGATATGGATGTTTGGACTAGACAATTTTTGGCCCAATACCATTTGCTAGTTTATTGGACGAATGACTTACTAGTTGCTATGCGCGTCTTAAGGTATGCTCTCTCCAAATGAGATCATCATGAAACGATTTCAAAATATAAAAATTTTTCGATGACATTTGTACATTAATTTTCAATTATTACTTATCACTATTTTATAAAATTTTGATTTTTATTGTTATTTTTTTATATTTTTAAAGGCATAATTAATAAATAATTCAAAAAATTTATAACGGTGCTGCCCTCTAACCACCCCCACTTGGCTTTACCCATCCAGACATAAAATCCTACATCAACCCCTGCATGGACATAGACTTTACTAAACCATATAAATCTCTTGCGTTCTTTATTGTCCAATAATTTAGTTCTCTACAATTGAATTGTTCTGGCTTGGATTTTTTTTCTCTCAATTATTTAGTCAAATACTGAATGGTCCTGTCATGCGTTGTGCGACGTTCTCCCAAGTATCTTCACCAAGACAATTCTTGTATTGGCAACTTGACGAATTACAACATTCGTTTATTCGTCATAATCACCTATCATTGAATCGGTTCCTTGTGTTTCACGGTTGTGAAATATGTTTATGGCGCACCAGATTCTCAACAACATTTTTGTGTAATACCTATGGCCATGGGCACTACAAGTATCAAATTTTCCCTTTTCTTGTTTAACATATATATCTATATAACCTAAAATGAAGGCACAAGCAGCATCAACTTTTGTTTTTGTTAACTACAATCTGTTTTTACTTTATTATTTGATTGAATTTCATACATCTATTTGCAATTATTTTAAGCTCCACTTTGGTCGAGGGATGTTGGGGGAGATGATTTTCTTATAAATATTTTTAAACCAAAGCTATTCCAAGTTTCATTGCCTAGCCAATTGTATTGAATTAGTTAAATTGAATTAATTGTAGAATCTTTTGGCGTGTGTGGGCCGGGCCCAGTTCGACTCCCACTGCCAAATACCAACCCCATTAACCGGCTCAAAGATGGGTAAAAGTGTTAAATACTCAATGGTATGTCCAACGATTTATAAAAACCAGGAGTGATAGATAAGCATATAATTTTATGGCCGTTAGGAAGAATACGTTGGCTTATGTACAACCAAAAAACAATATTTCAGCCATCACAAATCAAGTACCGTTGGATTTCATTCACTGACCTCAGTATGTATCCAAAATGTCAGAACTGACCATGTATTAAGAGAAGAAAAGTGTGTACCTATACAAGTTCATGGTGCCTCCTAATCACTGAATAAAAGGCCACATTACAAACATCCAAATTCAGGGCTCACTTGGGACGCACCTCATATGTAAAATCAACAATTTATCAATGCCAACCATGTACAAAGAACGAGAATCACCATGTCCACCGGACTCCCAGAATATCCACCACAATCGCTTCCAATCAAGGAAACTTGAAATCGTGTCAGGATATGAATCGGAAATCAACCAGCATGGTTCCGCTATGCATTAGTCAAGTTATGATCTTATTTACGGTTCACAACGGAAAACCACGCAACACAAGACTCGGTTAATCTGGGCCAGCCATTATATCCAACTTAAATGGCACTCTCGAATGAAACCTGACTGTGTGTAAGATGCTTGGGTTTTGGATTTGAAGCAGTTGCGAGGCCTTGAAGCAATTTTACAACATCACCTGTATCATCAAGATAATACTTAGCTTTGCTTGGCTTTCGCCCAACAGTGCAGGCAAAGATCTCTGGAGCTTCTGGGAGGGATGGACTTGAGACTGTACTTAGTATGCTCTCAAACATGTCTTCATCAGACCTATCATCTCCTATGCACATCACAAAATCAGGCCGTCTCCCACTCTCAACCTTTCTCAAAAGAACTTTTTTGGCAACAAGTCCTTTGCTCACACCCTGCACATTTTTCAAGAAAAAGTGAGAAAGTTGCTTCACTTTCGATGCGGAACAGACCATGTATAGATATGCATAATATCTGCTGAGGGAAAGAAAATATAACAGGATAATGGCACCGCATACCTGCGGCTTAACTTCAACAATATGCTGACCCCTTTTAACAACTGCTGGTTCATTTGCAAGTACATTTTCAAGATGATCCAGCAACTCCTTTGCTTGGCAGGAACCAAAGTCAGGGTCAGCATCTTGATGATGCCATACCAAAGCACTCTCTTTAACCTCTATATTGGAGCCATCAGTTGCTTCTGTGTATAATCTCATCACAGGCTCCACAATATTTTTCCAATCAAGATCAGCTGCCACAGAAGTGATCTCCCATTCTGAGTTTTTATCCCACCTACAAGAAGAAAGCAAGGCTTTAGTCTCTTTCAAAACATCTAAAATTACAAAATTAAAAGACAAACATATTAATGATGTACCTAATGAAGTAACCATGTTCAGCTGCTATTCCTAGTGCCTCGCATGGGTCAAGCCATTCACTCAACGAACTTCTCCCTCTTCCGCTGACAATAAACACAGTGTTATTTGGATCACTACTCAAAGTTCTCAGAACAGAGATGACCTCAGGACTGGGGGTTTTAATAATGGAAGTTTGGGGAACAAGAGTTCCATCATAGTCCAAAAAAATGGCCCTTCTATTGGTCCTTTTATATGCTGAAACAATATGGTCAACTGACAGCCTCCGAAAACTAGGAGAAAGCGATACAACTCTGAATGCCAGGCCCCAACCGATACCCCAACACCTTTTACTATAATGATCTTGGCAGGCTCGCTCCAAATCCTGCATAAAGCTACGTGCCCAATAAGCCACATCGTGAGTACTAACATATCGATAGTGTTTCTCATGCCGCAATTGCTTCTCTGGATCATTCATGGTGATAGCCGAACTTAATGCATCAGCTACAGCATCAATGTCCCAAGGATTTACTCTAATTGCTCCACTTAAAGAGGGCGAGCAACCAATGAATTCAGAGACAACAAGCATGCTTGTCCGAGGAGCATCAGATTTCACACCCATAGCTTTATCCATTTGGAAAGTTCCCTGCCTGCAAACAATATACTTGTAAGGGACCAAGTTCATTCCATCCCTCACAGCATTCACGATGCAACATTCTGCTGCAGCATAATATGCACTCTTCTCGTAACGAGGAACTGGACGATCAATAAGTACCACAGGCTCATAGTCCGGCGTACCGTAAGCCTCGTTAATCCTTCTGGCAGTTGAATAAGTTTCATTCCTCGCTTCCTCGACATCTTTGCCTGAACCCCTTGCAGGATTAACAATTTGAACAAGTACCACCTTTCCCCGAAATTTTGGATGCTGCTGCAAAAGATGTTCCATGGCCATAAGTTTCAGACTGATTCCTTTGAATATGTCCATGTCATCAATACCAAGAATTATCTTTTTCCCATTGAAGTGATCTTTAATCTCTTTCACTTTTGCAGATGTAGAAGGAAGATTCAGTACAGATTCAAGTCGGCCCATATGAATGCCTACAGGTAGAATTTTTATATAGACTGTGCGGCCAAAGTAATCAAGTCCTATGTGACCGCGCTTTGATTCATAGTCCAGGCCAAGCATCCTGCTGCAGCAAGACAGAAAGTGTCGTGCATAATCAAAGGTTTGAAAGCCAATAAGATCGCAGTTCAGCAGTCCCCTCAAAAGCTCATCTCTAACTGGTAGGGTTCGATATATTTCTGATGAAGGAAATGGACTGTGAAGGAAGAATCCAAGCTTAACACGATTATAGCGTTTTCTCAAAAATGTTGGAAGAACCATTAGGTGATAGTCCTGAACCCAGACACAATCATCCTCTGGGTTAATTACTTCTATGACTTTGTCAGAAAAAATTTTGTTCGCAGAAACATAAGCCTGCCAAAGAGAACGATCGAAGCGATCACCATGGTCAGGGCACACGGGGAGCATGTAGTGAAAGAGAGGCCATAACTGTTGTTTACAAAACCCCAGGTAGAACTTCCTCTGCAAGTCGTGCGGTAAAAATGTAGGTACACAATTGAAATCCTCCAGCAATTGCTGGGCAACTTCCTCCTGTTCGCTAGTATCTACATCAGCCTTGAGAGACCCAACGTAAATAAACTCTGTTTCAGAAGAAAAGCCATCCTTTAGATGCAATAAGAGAGAATCTTTATCCAAAGTGAAGCACCATTTGCCACTTTCTGAATCCTTTCGGGCATGTAGAGGTAACATATTGGCAACAATGATTTTCCGCTCACGGCCAATAGATGAACCGACATCTGAATCCCCATCATTACTATCATCCAAGTCAGATATAATTCCAGGCACAGTCATCACCCGGGGAAGAGCCCTTGGAGTTTGAGGAATATCCAACAGGTTACCAGATGCCAAGTGTAGAAAGTTTGCACATGATCTTGATGCCATTTCTTGTAGAAAATAAAATATTCTAGCAAGTCAATACAGAAACACACAGACCAGCAGACCTACCAAAGAAAAGCGAGGGCACATCATAAAAGTCCTTCCAAACAATGACCTCATTTTTCATTCAGACATATAATACAAGTCTCAGGTTTTACGTCAGGAATTATAATTTCCTCCTTCAGCTGATTGGATATAAGAACAAGATGTTATACATGAATACATTAACCATGATTTCCAAATTGCGAGCGACAGTGATAATTAAGTGGTATGACTGTGCAGTAGTGGAAATCAATAAAAATAATTTTGTTTGAGCCCCAAAGAAAAGGAAATAGAGTAATAAAGATACCACGCAGCCACGTAGGTACTGCCATACACAACCCAGATATGCTTGGCTTTGAAAGAGATGGGACAATGGTTGATTTCATAGAAATTTCTATACAGATCCAGGTCAAGGGTCAGGAACCTTGACTCAATACTTTCACATGAAAATGAAATTAGAAGGCTATAAAAAAACAAAAACTGATGATATTCTATTTGTTCAAGGAAAAATTTCATAAGAAATGAGTGCCAATACCAACTGGAAGAAAAACCTCATCCACAGTTTGTCAAATATGAATAAGTGGCGACTAAAACATCCGTTACGCTTCACACTAAACATCATTTCGGTAATCAAAAGTTTAAAACTTGTTAACAGGACAATTAGTCTTTCTTTTTCATATTTTACTCGCACCCTGATTTCATGGTAAAACAACTTCCTTGTATTTATCTTGAGTCTCGATATATAAACAGTAGAGCATAACTCCAGAATTAAAGAAACAGCTACCGGAGTCCTTAAAATACTTCAAATATCAATAAAAAGACATTGATATACAGCCCACAAAACAACACAACTAGCAGTGAAACTTACACACCGATAGTAAATCTAGATCTTAGCCCTGAAAACGCGTACGTACGTAAATACACAAAACTAACTGATATATAAATCTCTCTCCACTCCAAAATAAATCCAAATTGATTTCCAATCAACATATTTAAATAACAACAGTCATTTACTCCATTATGCCAAGAAAAGGGCACAAGAAAAGGAAAAAAAAACAATAATTTAAAGAAAAAAAATGTCTCTATTAACGAGAATTCGTCACCATGCTATGCAACAGTTGCATCGCAATGAAGCGACCAGAACACAAAGATTAAACCCTAATTTCCTTTCACTTCCCTCGTTTGATCAACAATCAGAAAACGTAACCGAGTCAACAGCGGATCAAGGAGAGAAAGAAACACTCTAACGGTCAAAAGTTGAAAAGATTTACCAGAAACCGTAACAATCAGGCGAAGAAGAAGGTAAATCCGTCACGAATCCGGCGTGCTCCGAAAATTAGGTCGAACGGAAAGTGAGAGAGAGATACAGAGACAGAGATGGAGGCTGTGTTGGATTTTCAATAAGAGATGAAATGAAATAAAGAATGAACGACGACAGAAAGAAATGTTTTTTTTCAAATATACAAAAAAACGAGTAGCACCACTACAGATAGATATACACACATATACATGCATCTTTTAATTGGATAGACTCGTTTTTTAACCGCAGTTAGATTCTAACCCTACCCCATGGTTCCGGTTTTTCGATCACGTTTCTTGTGTTCAACATTCAACTTTAATAACCGAATTGACCAAAATACCCTTCATCGACATTTCCTCGACTTCAATTTAGTATCTTCTAAATGTATTAAAATTTAAATATCATCTCTTTTTTTTTTAATTATAAGGCAAAGTATCATCTTATTAATCTCTTTGTGATATTCCTCAATTATCAAAATTAGAATATAAATTAAGGAGATATTAGTAAGAATGTGCTAGGATTAGGTGAGGTCAATTGGCTAAATTATGTATTGTTTGACTATATATATATATTAGTTTAATTAGGGGGAATGGGATAATTCTTATTGTAGGGGTAATTTAGTTAACCTATCAACACCCATTTGTTTAATTAGGTGGTAAAACAAGAACACTATAGGTCCAAATAAATAATATTATCCTCTAAATAGTATATGAATATCTTTGCGCATGCATTTCTTTAATCCACAGACTTAGATCAGATTTACATAAAATTGGATTAGTCTCTCTAATTTATAGTTTATTGCAACTCGCTCGGGTAGCAGCGTAACCCAACATTTTAAATTGACTACAAACCTTGTTCAACCACAAAAATTAAATTAAAAATAAAAATAACTTAATTTTTGTAATAATATAATCAGATTTATTGAAATGTACGCATTGCATGCATGTCTTGGCCAAGTCGTTGGATGAGAAAATATTTGTTTGACCTTTTGTATAGGAATTATAGGATAGGTTAACTTTGTTAATTACGTTAAAGGGTAAGGATGTTAAAACAAAATTAATTAATTATCTTTATTTTATTTTAATTAATAATAAATACATCTCAATTACAACTAAAATGTATAATACCTCTACACCTAATTTATCATAATATGCTACACATCATAATTGTTATCAGTAAAAGTTCAACCAAACACTATCAAGTATTCCTACAACATATGTGCTATTAAAATTATCCAGTATTTTTGTTATCACCATTTCTACTAACATATCTGCTACTTTCAAAAAGTTTTATCAAACTAGTCCTTTGTTAATTACGTCAAAGGGTAAGGATGTAAATAAATTGCAACAGTCGGGGTAACAACGAGCGAGTAACAAATTAGTTATTGCGACCATGAAGTGGATGAGATGAGCTGGAATGTACATAACACAGCCACACAAGGTCAGTCCAGTCAGGGATAATTGCGTTTGGTTCCCGAGAAATCATTTTTTTTTCTTTTCTTCCAAACAGAGAGAGAATAAAAACCGGTGTGACCTTATACACCACGCGCACCGCCTCCAAGCTGGCAATATGGATAAGAACGAGAGCTCTTCATTTACTTTTTCAGTCAACACCCAATGGACATCCGCCACGTGTAATGTGTGACACGTGGCTCGTATGAAAACGACCATAGGGATGACTTTTTGAATTTTGAGGACGCCGAAGATGAAGAAAAATCTGGTCGACAAGGATTTTTTCTCCTAAAAAGACGACGACGACTTTTCCTTATCTTTCAAGATCTCTCTCTCCTTCCATTCTCCTCGTCCACCCACCCACCAGCAAGTCGCGTGGGACCCCCCCCGACTCCCTCCCTGGCACGTGCCCCCCCTGTGGTTGATTTTCTTCAGTTTTATGAGAACTGGGAAAAAAATGTGGGCCCCGGTTTATCCTGAAGCCGCCTAACACGGGATGGAGTGGGACCCATCAGTAGAATGTTCAGGTCGTATATTGGACGCACGGATTTTAAAAAAAAAAAAAGAATTTATGAAGGGCTTTATAGTAAATTGATATTGTCTGAATTAAATTATCATAAATATTGGGAATTTTTTGTTGTTGGCAAAAATACTTGCACGTCTGTGAAGCGTGATTATTGGTCGTTCAATGTTGGTCTGACTAGCACCTAATTTTTGGAGAGGAAAGTTTGACATTAGGGATGAAAAAAAAATGGGTCTCGAGTCGAAGGATAATATAATATGTTTACGAAATATTTATATGTCCGGATCTTAATCTATATTGGATTTTCAATGTACCTAATTGACAAAACTCATATTGATTTAAATTTGGATAATAAATTAATCTGGATTAGGATCCAGACAAGTAAACTATTGCATTTGGACCCGAACCCATTTTTAAATAGGATAAATTTTTTTTATTTGGACCCAGATTTTAGATATATAATTTATGTCTAAATTCATTCAATTCGAATCGGAAAAATTTGGTCATTCGGACTAAACATAATTTTGCCACTCCTAAGTCACATTGAATGAGTTTTAGAGAGAGAAGTTTAGAGGGAGAAGTAAGAATTTGATTTGTCGTCTTGTCAGGTATTTAGAGAGTTTCGTTCGAACAATTTTTGCTGAATTTTCGTAAAATTAGTTTGTTTGGAGACGTCTTCATCGATCTAAGTTGTGGTAGTGGCAATAAGGCATGGTGTATGATGTATGAGATTTCCGGATATTCTTGAATAGTTAAGTAAACTAGTTGTGGAAATATCTAGAGGATAAAACTCAAGTAGTCAAGTTGATGAATCCTACTTAAATATATTCCATTACTGTTTTCACTTTTTTTCCAAAAAAGATTCCACATTTAGAAACAATGAGAATTATTTATTTATTTTAGCGTTGAAAATTTATGTGCCCTTAACAACTCGGTTCAATGAGGGATTAACTCAATATTTGAAATTGATCTAATCTAGTCATCAACCTCTTAAGAACAACCGAACAAATCTTCACATCAAACTTCCGCTCTCAGCTTCATCCCCATCGTCCCTATCATTCCCATTGTTCAATTCTTTAAATTTTATTGTATAAATTTCGAAAACAATTTGAGACATTGTTAAATCTAGACTCTAATTAAGATTTAGGATATAATATTTAAAGATTTTTTGAGAGACCAACATGGTCCATCCCGGAATGTATTAAGTGGCAAAATAAAAAATGAGCTAGCCCTTCCATTTAAAATTGGAGGAATTGGGTTTTTTTTTTTATGCGAAAAACATTTTTATAATTTGAAGGTTTTTTAATATGAGGATTAGAATATTTAGTTGCAACTTGTGCTATCCGTTAATAATTAATTAATATATCATGAGTACAAGGATAAGAGGAGGCCACGACTGCTAGAGTTATCCTTCTATGTACATGTCAACGGATTTGGAATAAAATTCATAAACTCTCTATATTGTTGACACAAACAAGAGTAGCTCAAATGAAACTTATATGCGTGTTATCTTATAGAGGTCTCGAGTGCGAATCTCTCCATCCCCTTTCCCTGCATTAAAGAAAAAAAAGTCAGAGACATATTTATGTATAGTTTTATTATTAAATAATTCCTTATTTTTTACAATTGCTGATTAGAGATGGATAGAAACTTAATTAGACAACATGTTTAGAGAAAAGTCTGTGTCTGGTTTGTGGTTTTGTTTCCATTACCAAATTGACTTTAGCGCACTTTACATTCTTTTCTGAACAAGGACTATATCACTTTAAAGACTAACTTCTATATTTTGGGGTGCTGGATTTGGTATATAGTTTAATGTTGATGTCTTCATATGAGAAATAACTTGTCAAATTGTTATGACTAATTTGATAGTAAAACAGGAGATGAGTCTGAAAGATAGGGGTCGCTATCATGAATTTGGAGGTTCCGCAATTTGTTTTAAAATTATAGACTCAATTTATTTATTGAAAATTTAGATTTTCTACAATATATACTTGTTTTGAGTGATTTTATTAATACTCAAAGATTAGTCTCATTTTCATTTACTAACTCAAAATGAGCATATAGTACGGAATTTAAGCTGTTCATAACTAGATTGCAACCAAATATATTTGGATGAGTCACTGGTTGATACCTAAACTATATGTAAATTTTTTTTTTGAGAAAGAAACTAGTTAAGTTTCACTGTTCAAATTTCCTTCTCAAACATTCAGCAAAAGCCATGAAAATGCACCTGATCTCATAGTATGTACCACACCCATACCAAAAGATTTATCCTTGTTGAACACATCACCATCAACATTAAGTTCAATAAAAACCTAAACCTGGTGGACGCCATTGCTTAAGAGTTGAAGAAAAGGTTTCCCGCTTCTTTGCGCGCCATCTAGTCGTCGCTCTGCATGTTATTCAGCATGAACCATATGTTGAACTAGCTTGGGTCCGGAAATTTGTTTCTGAACTACCTATTTTAGAGCACTTCCCTGCAACAAAGCTTCTGACCTTTAAGAACCTTATGTCTAATGTCTCTACTCTCTGGCTCAAGATGATTGATGTAGGACAAGTTTAGTAGTTTTATAATAATTAGGAGACTTAGTTTAATTATTTCCTTATCTTGTTAGAAATTTGTTTCTAATTTTATTATTAGTATTTTTTGGTAATTTCATATCTATTAGGGTTTATAGTTTTAGTATTTATAGGGTTGTAAGCCGTCAGGCTAAGTAATTTTTAAACCTTTGAAATAAAATAAGTCTACGTTATTTTGAGGTTTTTTCTCAATTTTCTTGGTGGATTCTAAGTTATGTTGGCTTAGTCGTGAACTAGCTAGTCGATCTGTACTTCCGCACTGCGTCAGTTGGTATCTTTAGCTTAATTCGTGATTTACATGGAGGGAGTTTGGTAGGTCACTTGGGTGTTGATAAGACATTGGTGGTAGTGCAGGATAGTTATTTTTGGCCACGACAGAAACGGGTTGTTGAGAAGTTTGTATAACGGTGTTATGTTTGTCAAACGACAAAAGGGAAGGTGTAAAATACCGGATTGTACACACCATTGCCGGTTCCAGATTTCATATGGGAGGATTTGTCCATGGATTTTATTCTTGGCTTACCACGCACTCAAGGTGGTGTCGATTATGTTTTTGTTGTTGTTGACAAGTTTTCCAAGATGGCACACTTTCTTCCATGTCGTAAGACGTCTGATGCTTCACATATCGCGAAGTTGTTCTTCAAAGAAGTCATGCGTTTGCATGATGTGCCGAAGTCAATTATGTCTGATAGAGATACCAAAATTTTGAGTCACTTCTGGCGACATTTGTGGCAACTATACAATTGTCCTTTAAAGAAGAGTACCATGGCTCATCCACAGACTGATGGTCAAACGGAGGTGGTGAACAGGACATTGTGCGGAGTATTTGTGGTTCACGTCCTACGCATTGGGATTTCGCTTTGGCTCAAGCAGAGTTTGCTTACAACAATGCCAAGCATCGAATTACAGGACAATCGCCTTTTTCTATTGTATACAGGAAGGTTCCTAATCATACCCTCAATTTGGTTCAATTTCCTGGTGCCAATGTTGCTGCGAAGAAGCTTGTGGAGGACAATGTTGATATTATTGCCGAGGTTCATCACAGGCTTAGTGAAGGCGGGAAAAAATACAAATCCCAAGCTGACAAACTATGCAAGTTTCGGTCCTTCAATGTAGGCGATGATTTTATGGTTTTATTACGCAAGGAGTGGTTTTCGAGTGGTAAACATGGCAAGCTACGGCAGCGGAAGATCGGTCCCTACAAGATTTTGAAGAAGATTGGGGATAATGCTTATGTGGTTGATCTTCCTACAAACATGAATGTCTCTTCCACTTTTAATGTTGCTGATTTATCTCTTTACCATCCAGAGGAGCCTCTGTATCTGGGTTCTTAGGGTCCCTCGGAGTCGAGTTCTTTTGAAGTGGAGGGGAATGACATGGACGTCTTTGCGGATGAGTTTCTGGGCTGTTTGGAGCGTCAAAAAGCCAAGAAACGAAGTCCGGTTTAGTGGCCGTAACTTTTGATTTGCTTGGAGTTATAAGGCCCATAATATCTTTTTAAAGACTGAATTGAAATTCACCTAAGGCAATTGGGTTTGTCGAAGAGTTTTAATTAGGGTCAGAAAACGACGTTTACCCTCTCTACGGAGGTGTTTTAGTTTCTTTTGGATTTCCTTATTTGTTTTCAAGTAGTATTCGGTTTTCTAGACTTATTAGGGTTTCTTATTCATATATATGTCGTTAGGAGGGTTTTGTTGAGACAATTATTACCTTGCCTTCAATAAGAATTTTGATTTTCCCAACTCTTTGAGTTTTCAACTTCTGGTTGCGTCAATGATGAAACTGTTTGTTGCTGTCCCTTCTGAACTGTCCCATTGATTCGTCATTGTCTTGTTGTGCGCTTGTCCACCTTGAAATAGATGTTGAAATTATGATCATCTAGAATATTGGTTGCCTGAGACCTTTTTTCCCTTGCGTTCTCCATCAATAGTGCTTCTGCTTTAGTTATCTCTCTCTTGGCCACAATTAATTTGGGGTTCTTGATCTTATGGAACTGATGAGAGATCTTGGTAGTGGTAACAACCTAAGAAAATGATGGTTATGAATGCATGAAGCGTATGAAGAATTGCTTGTTTCATTCTAAGAGTTGTTTTGTTACACTAGTACCCTCGAGCAGAGGTGTATTCCTTAACTTTCTCTTCACGTTTTGTGATCACTTCAGAAGAGATGGACCAAAATGGGTTCTGTTTACTTTTTCTCCATAAGTGGACAGTCCAGAGTCCAGACCATGTTTCCTTTCAGCAGTGGGGTGCCTGGACTATTTGCTTTCAGTGACGTGTCTGTGTATAGCACTCAAATTTTTTTTTCTTAAATGTAAACATACACATTCTAGGGAGAGTTAATGCAATTTTTGATAACAGAAAGACTTGTTTAAGGTAACTGTAAGATTTGTCATATTTTATCTCACCCAATGTTTGAACATTCTAAACTAGTAACTCCATGAATCTTTTGCTTTGACCATCTCTCTCTAATTTTCTCTCCCCCTCTCTCTAGAGAAACAAAAACTTTGGAAGACTTTTGGGAGATCAGGAGGAGGCCACCCCCTCCCCCTCCCCCTCCTAACCTTTCTCCTCTCTCTCCCTGCCTCTTCTACCCCCTCTTCACCTTTCTCTTTCTCTCCCTGCCTCTTTCTACCCCATCTTCCCCCTGTTTCTTCCTCCCCTACCTTTCCTCTTCCTAGCTTCTCTTCTTCTCCCTTTCTTTCCCAGCCACTCTTCCCCCCTTTTTTCCCCCTATCATGGTTAGATCTACCCTTTCTTCACCTAGATCTACTTTATTTTTGTTATGTTGTGTTTGAATAAGGATCTTGCAGGTTTTTCTTCTCTGGATTTCTATCTCCTCCATCTGTCGCAGATCTTCGTTCATCAATGTTTTTGGTGATCCAGCGACAAAAAATTTGGATTTTTACTGATGAGATTTTTCAGATATAAGGAAGTTTGACCTCTCTTATAGATCCATGTTGTAACTTGTATATTTTTTCTGTTTAGTATTTGTTACCCGGCTTAGACCGGTGAAGTTGGACTTGTTGGACAGTTTTTCGACGGTGTCTGGTGTAATCTGGTGTCGTCAAGCAATGTCTGGCGATGTCCGGTTTAGTGTTTGTGTTTTATTACTTTGGTCTTGTTTTTTTAGTCCTTAGGTTGTATTCCACCTGTATGGTGGCTTCGAGTGCCTACGGATTTCAGTTACTCAATTTATTGGGTAACCTAATACAATAAGATTTATGACCTTTTTTTTCAAAAAAAAAAAAAAGTAGTAACTCCATGTTTGAAATCGATTTAATTTAATTACTTGGGTATATTTTTCATCATTCATAGACTCAGGCGGACACACTCATGGGTCATTGGGGGCATGGGCCCCTAATGATCCAACAAAATTTTTATTAACCCTAATATGGGCTGATGTGAAGGACCCCAACCAAAAAAGAAGGCTCCGAGTGGCACTAGGGAGTCCACTAAACTATTCTTCTAACCCACAAGTCCACCCAAACCTAGCTTATTATTAATACATCTTGTTTGTTGCCGAACAATCAGTATGTCTGACGTCTCTACATTATGTGTATACATACCTCCAAATACGCTAGATAGTGGTCGCCAACAAGAGAGTGAATGATGTGCTTGTAGAGGTTGTGCACAACCTCTACTCTTTTGTTGTGTTTTTGTGTTTACGATCTATATTCATGGATCGTGAACCCATGACATACAGAACTCAATTTTTTTTGTTATTGCTTTAAAGAATTATTAATGTGTTTTTGTGTTTGCGATATATATTTGTGAACCATGAACGCATGACCTAAAGTACCCCAATTTTTTGTGTTTTTATGTTATTGTTTTGAAGTGTAATTAATATATTTTTGTTTTTGTTATCTTTATTCATAAATTGTGAACCCAGAGATATAGAACGCTATTTTTTTTGGTGATTTTGTATTATCATTTTGAAGTATTATTAATGTGTTTTAGTTTTTGTTATCTATATTTGTAAATCATGAACCCATGACATAAACAACCCAAAAAAAAAAAATTGTGCTCCTAATGAATCCAATTTCTGGGTCCACCATTGCTCCTAAACATTCAACAATGACTAGTATACAAGAAAGTTTCCACAAGAAAAAGATTTTTGACTATTCATTTAAGATCATTATGTATTTTTAGGAGAGGTTCTCAGTGGACCACTTGTAATTATGATTTTTAGTTAAAGTTTACAATCAATATGTGTCCTTATATGGTTGAATCTTTTGTACAATTGAGAATAGTGAATATGAGTGGAACAAATATATAGGCCTCTAAAAAGTCTTGGACCTTGGTTATTTACCTCTGTAAAAAATTCTTCAACTCCAAGCTAAAACTCAATATATCCCAGATGGATATTGAGAGATTATTTGAAGCTGCTCGCTGCAGAAACGTTGAGATTCTACGCAAATCCCTTTAGCATAATCCATTGTTACTTATTGAAGTTGCCCTAACAACAAGTAACAAAGACACACTTTTACATGTTGCAACACAAGCAGGACAATTGAGTTTTGTATGTGAGCTATTTGAACAAAAGCTTGACTTAGCTCAAGAGTTGAATAAGAATGGATATAGGTCAATGGACATAACTGTTGTTGGGAATGTAGAGATTGTTGCAGAACACAACAAGAATAACCACGAAACTTGTCGTCTTAAAGGCGAAGATCAAAAAACACCACTTCACCATGCTGCAGTCCATGATAGAGTCGAGGTTATAAATAAATTGATATCTAAATCTCTTGAGTCTCTTGAAGATGTGACCATTTATAACGTGATCATGCTTCACCTTGTTGTGAAGAACCACCAAGTTGATGCCTTTGGTGTTCTTGTCCAGTCAAAAAGTTTCAACATGGAAAGAGTCATAAACTATTGTTCTACCAATGGGAATATTGTCTTGCACCTTGCAATTTCTCGAAAACAGAAAAAAGGTACAAGGCTTAGATTCTTGCTAATATTTAGTTTTTTTAATGCAATTCTTAGTCCATCTGTGGGAAAATACTAGTCTTCTCACAAGGATGATTTTCATTTTCATAATTCAGAGTGTTGAGCTTCTCTTGAGAAATTTTGAGGCTTTGGAGGTGAATGTCATAAACTCGAAGGACTTAACTGATATGGATGTTTTGGACATTGTCATGGAAGAAGCAAATGATCCCCAACTCAAGAAAATCCTCGAACATGTTAGGGCGGTAGGGGCTCAAGAATTTAGCACTATGAAACATGCATCTGCTTCAAATGAAGCCAAAGAAAAATATAAAACTCCACATGATGAACATTTCACAGACAGTTTGAGAGTGTTCTAAAGTATTTCAAGTTTCAGAAGCATAGAAATTCGGCAGGCAGGCGATGTGTGAGATGCTCTGCTCGTAGTTGCAGCACTAATAGTCTCTGTGACTTTTCAAGCAGGATTGCAACTCTCAACTGGCTTGGAACAAACATATTCACGTTCAAAAACTTCTTCTAGATAATCCTAAAATCTTTGGTGTAACTCTCATTTACTGTCTTCCTAATTGGGAATTCACCACTGATACTCTAATGAGAGTATTTATAATAAACTACCCCACAAAAGGATTCCTTTTCCAAAGAGAGCTTGTCGGTTCTATGGATGCTTTGATGATTACTTATGGAACCCCAATTTTTTTTTGTGTTTTTATATCATTACTTTGTAATATTATTAAAGTGTTTTTGTGTTTATAGTCTATACTTGTGAGTCATGAATAGGGGTCGGCATCGGGCCGGCCCGTTCCGGGCTCAATTTTGAGATCAGGCTTCGGGCCGGCCTTGACTCTCAAAATGATGTCTAGGCCCGGATCCCGAAGGCTTGGGCCTTTGGGCTGGGCCTTGGGCTTCGGGTCAGGCCGGGTCCGACTTTTGACTATATAATATTTATATATGTATTTTTTTGAGGGAAATGTATTATATATATGCATATGTGCAATATATATGTATGTGTATATACACATACATTGCAAATATAATATATATGTATATATATATGTAATATACAGGAATTCTCCTATGTGGACCAAAAAGTGTGGACCAAGTTTGTGGGCCAAAATCTAATGGTTGTCATAAACCACAACATAAGTGAGGGCCACACATTTATTATGGAACCCACCACATCTACGGTTGAAAAGCAAGTCCACAAACTTGGTCCACACTTTTGGTCCACATAGGAGAATTTCTGATGCAATATAAATAAATATACATATTATATATATATAAATAATGGATGTTGCCTAATTGAATAATCGGGCTTGGGCCGGGCCAAAATTGGCCCAAAGTGTCAGGTTTCGGGTTGGGCCTAGACCCGCTAGCCAAATGGTGACCCTTGGTCATGAACTCATGACATAAATAATTTTTTTTTTTTTTTGTGTATTTTGGTGTTATTGATTTGAAGTATTAGATATATATATTGTGTTTGTGGTTTATATTCATGGGACTCATGATATAAATAACCTAAAAATATTTTCGAAAACGCTTGCACCACTTTTTATGCTCCCAATATTCCCAATTCGTGGGTCCATCATTATTCATACAATTGCATGATGGGGCATAAAAGTTTTAATAATGATTGACTGAGTTATAACACATATCATCTTCCAGTAACAAAAATCAGACTTTTATCCACAGCATGGCAATATGTATGTTTGCTTGAGATAAATTGAAGCTTTGTATGTTACGTTGTATGCTGCAGGTTGAGCTGGGAAATTGGCTAATAAATTTATCAGCTTCCTTTACTTCTTTCACGTCAATTTTTTTGACCATCTTACTCCAGTCACACTTCTTCATATTCTGAACCTTAACGGGTCTCTGAGATATGGGTTTAAGCAGATAGCCTGCTCGGCCTGGTGGGCTTGAGCAGCCATATTGGGGCAGTGGGCTTGGCTCATGTTTCAAGAGAAGTTAGACCTTGGGTCAAAAAGGAATTAGTGTACTTGCAGGTTGTTACGAGTACCAGATCTCTCTATCATGCTTTCCCCTCCAAATCTCCAATGCCTAATGCTCACCAACACTTGCTATAAATACCCCTCAATCCCATCAGGCCTTTCAGCAAGAAAAGAGTGTATAACCCAAATGTGAGAATTGGAGGAAATTAATCCCATCAATGTTTACTACAAAATTTGGGTTTAATTTCCTCCAATATCTTACCTTTGGTTTTTACTGAAGGCCCCTCATCAAGTTTCTAAAGTGGACAACTGCAAGTAAGAATTGGAGGAAACTAATCCCAAAAGCAAATATCAATTTTACCAATTTGGGTTTAGTTTCCTCCAATATCTTACTTCCAGTTTTCACTGGTTGTTGATCTACAATAGCAAAGAGACCCACATAACACAATAAGAGTATAAGACTATACTTTTTTCTTTCTTCCTTCTAAAGCGAAAGAACCATTGATGAATTGCAAAATTATCAATTATGACAGTCTCACATTACTCACATATTTGCTGCACTTCTTTCTTCTTGTTCTTTTTTCTTTCTTTGCAATTTTTCAAGTTTTTCCTTGGACATTGAGTGAGTACAATAACAATGAAATGGGAAAATTTTGTATTTAAGACACAACAGTGTAAATTTAACCCAAACTTTAGGGAATTTCTGCTTATTTTAGAGAGGTTTCATTTCAAATCTCCTTTCACATATTCTTGTTTTTGTTGAACTTTGCTTTTGCTAATCTTTTTGTTTTGGGTCTTTAAAGACTATCATGCCTCTAGCTATTCAGAGATTTGTTTTTGTTGAACTTTGCTTTTGCTAATCTTTTTGTTTGGGTCTTTAAAGACTATCATGGCTCTAGCTATTCAGAGATTTGTTCTGTCTCAGTAAGTGGATTGCCCATACAATTTTTATGTGGACGGAATTAAAAAAGAAGATGAAGTGAGTGGATAATTCATTGAGACATTGAAGATAAGCTGAAGCTATGCACTGGGAAATTAGAGAAAACTGATAAGAGGTAAAGGACTGGGAAATGAGAGCACTAGACCACACTGGGTTGGTTTGTCTGTAAATCTGGGTTCTGGGGGGTATTATTAATGCCAATGCTTCCACAAATTAGGCACTCTGATTTTATGCGTCGCGCTTCCAGCCCCAGGACAGTTCTGCCAAGTAGAGATATGCCAATAATAGGCTAATATCATTCCAGCAGCAGAGGATATGATCAAATAACATCATTTTTGAAAAGGAAAATTTGCAAACGAAGAATCTCGGGTCTCTTAAACATATTAAATTACTCAGAAGAGAATGGTCTCTGTGAACATTGTGAAGAACAAATATGACTTCCAGTGTTTGCACTTTGTAAGTGCTAGAATTGTGGAAGTGGCATTGACCTCATAATTCCATCAACCCATGCTACAGCTATCTTGTTGATAAAGACATTTATACTGGAATGTTAAGCCTTTAACTTATTCTGCAATTCATCAGTAGATTGACTATTTGAGGGTGCATGAAGATTGGATACTCTACAACCACTCGATTCTGCTTCTTCAACACTTGAAAATCTACCTCATTATTTCGAATCAATGACCCTCTTTGCAAAAGACGGTAAGCAGAACGCAGCTGAATGAATCTGAAGCATTTAAGTAAAGCACAAAATCAAGAGCAAGATCCATATATGGACAGACAGTATAAATACAGTGAAGTGAAACTAAATTGGAGAAGAATCACACCTCCGAGTTGTAAAATTTCAATGGCTGTTTTTCTTTGTTGTGACAGCAAGTAGCATCTATAGGATTCACTGGATGCTTGAAATCAACATGGGGTCCCTCAGTTGAGCAAAGCATAAAACCAATCACCCCACTGAAACAAAATAAAATACACTGTAAGGGTCGGAAAATGTTCACAACACCGATGTCATAACTGAGGCCGACTTATCCATGATTCAGACGAGGGGGAGCTCATAGCTCTTGTATTTACATTAGCTATTGTGGAGCAAAAAGAAATAAGAAATAAGTCAAGAAAACAAATAGAATTGATACAATCTGCAAGGCATTCAGGTCAAAGCATGAGAAGTGTTGAGACAACACTATCATGCAAAAGTATAACGGGCCTCCAAAATCATCCAAAGTTGTACACTAACTGAAAAATGAAAAAAAAACAAGCATGCTGAGAGAAGAAGACGACGAAATGTTCAAGAACATGCCTCGGGTATGTAGGGACCGTAGTCCACGCATAGTTCACAGAACCCTTGAAGACCTGGCGACAGTTGGCGACAATGTCCTCAATGATTTGCATGTGAAGCCATATACTTTCAGCCTGAGTACAGACAACACCTCCTGGACGAAGAGCCTTTGCCACAGACTCAAAGAAGGGCTTCTCAAACAGCTCTTGTGCAGGACCTGATCAAACATGGTGGCTGTGAATCCAGATGATAGTTCTTACTTCTTAGGATCCAACTTGAGACCGTAACATTCAAAAAAGATGTTATTACCAATTGGATCAGAAGAATCTACTATAATTGCATCATAAGTTTCTTCAGGAACAGCTTTCAGAAATGCAACCCCTGTGACATCAAGAGACACAAACGGAAATCAGATTAAATCGCAAAAGGAAAAAGAGGAGTAATAGCAGCAGCTGATCATACCATCACCAATATTAAGTGTTACACGAGGATCCTCATACCCAACTGCTATATGAGGAAAGAACTCTTTAGAAACCTAGGGAATGTAGACAAATCACTGATATTAGGAAATATAAGGTCCTTAAGGAAAAACTAATAAGGGTGCATAACAGCAAGTTA
The DNA here is from genome assembly GCF_013401445.1 of Tripterygium wilfordii. Taxonomy (NCBI): domain Eukaryota; kingdom Viridiplantae; phylum Streptophyta; class Magnoliopsida; order Celastrales; family Celastraceae; genus Tripterygium; species Tripterygium wilfordii. Next base: position 7,010,279 of record NC_052237.1, on the reverse strand, counting down.
TTGAACGAAGAAGCGAATTCATGTTTAAACGGAAAACAAACGTGCAGACTTTATGTTCAGTTTGAAAACTATAGACATTTCTATCCAATTAAATGGATTGAAGAGTCACGACTATCACTCACATCGACAACCATCTTATCAATTTCACAGATATCTATACGCTCAACAGAAGAATGGCGAGACACTTCACGCAAAACTCCACCATCTCCTCCGCCAATAACCAAAACCTGAAAGTGAAACAACACGAGTTTCAAGACAATATAGGGGGCATAAAATCTACATCATGAGCGACGAACAAATCATGCCAATTGAAATAGTTCCAGATTCCTTCAATCTCTACAAAAAAGGCTTCATGTCTAAAGTCTAAACAAGGGTTGCCGCATGTTTGCTTGCAGCTTTTCGAGATTCTCTCTTTTTTATTGCACCTTCTTTTTAGTCTCTCAATCTCTATCCCAATTGTAAAGACTCCAAAGTTGAGATGCTTAATCTCGAGTTGATGAAAGTTATCCTATTTAATTCAGTAATTCTGCACATTCCTCAGTCATTTACAATACTCCAAAGAAAGGGGAAAAGGAGGGGGAAAGGAGAATCATATATTTATGATCACAAGCAAACAAGCAAATAATTTCGTCCACAACAAAAATTACGTATTATCATAAACTGACAAGCACATTCCTTACTGATACGTAATGAAAAATCGAGTATTTTGAAGGTATTCTTGATATTCTAGATAGCAACGAATGACTCATTTCTGCAAAAACATTCTAATAGTTTTGTTAGTTGAGGAGCTGGTTTAAGTGGTCAAGTTTCTCGTCTTCCTGTTCCAAGGGCAGGGATTCCAAATCTTATCCCCATTAAACAACCAAAAGGGAAAAAAAAAATTAAGAGAAACAATATAAACCTTTTTTGGGTTTAGAATTGAGCAAAGCGGGAGATGCGTGATCATTTCTTGGTATGCACATTCATCCCTCTCTGTAAGCTGGATAACTCCATCCAAAACAAGAACCTTCCCGTATGTCGAAGACTGTAAAAAGATCCTACAATACATGAATTAGGATCTGATATTGATATTGGGTGAGCATCAAACAATAAACAACCCAAATTACTGATACCTGAAAAACCATGACATCTTGGTAATCAGACTTCCCTTGAAATAACATCTTCTCTACCTTCAAGGAATGTGCCTCCCCTACATAATTGGAAAAAAAAAAAAACCCTATCAAGATTTTAAAAAACCCATTATGTCTTACAAGATGATATTCTAAAAATTAAAAAGAGGATTCTAATAGCACATTCTAACCCATAATCAAATATTGATCGCAAATTGGGATCAAAAGGAAGCGTCTTCAGAACTCCCCAAATGAGTAAATCACATATGCTCATTTTGGGAACTCAGAAATCGCTTCCTTTCTCTTTAAGTTTCTTAGGCCTAAAGAAATTTTGAACATAAGAAAAACATACCAGGCCACATTGGGCTAATCTCGGAGAACCACCCAGGAATAACAGAGGACTCATAAATCGGCAGCTCCTTGTCGTCGTTATTGCCACCCTCAGTCTCCATGGACATGTAAGTAGCAGGGAACCCATGTTCTTCAACCGTAGCCAAAGCGCCACCTTCTTGAGCTGCCATAGTCACTATCTCCGCCACACACACGAACTCTCTCTGGCAGACCTATAAAAAGGCACTCTAGTCGACCGAAATTCGATGCCACACGATCTTGGTGTTTTGCTTTTTATAATAAAAAATGTGGACATCGAATAATGTGAAAATCAGACACTTTAAATTATGTGATATTCCAGAAGATTGCCCACTGATGAAAAATTATGGAGAATATTAGAAAATTTCTGTTGTAAGCATGATAGAATTTGAATGTGATGCTTAAAGTCTTCAAGATCAAACTTTTTTAATCAATGGTTATGAGTGGTTTTAGCATAATGGAATCAGATGCCCTCTACATCGTTTCATTCAACAAATTAAATGCTCCATAGCATTGACTGAATATTAACATCATTTGGGTATTCACATGCATTAGGAATAGTTGTTTTCTTTTCCTTTTTCTGAGGATTGGAGTATCATTGGACTGGACTGACGGTGCACGTAATGGAAAAGAAAGAGAAAGAAAGAAAGTAGTTGTACAAGCTAGCCGGGGTCTTTTTCTCTGTCTGGTAATCATTGTGATCGATGATGGGTTCATCACTCGTGGTCGTCGGCATGCAGGAGCACCAACTTTGGTTTTCTTTACATGGAAAACCACTTGAGTTCCTTCGTGTGAAAAGAATCATTAGGGCACTTTATATCCGCATCGCACTTTGTGTCATTTCATCGTGGAATCATAAAAATTCATATGTGATCTCATGCAATTTAAATTTTGCATCCATGAATAGTGTAAAAGTGAGGGTAATATAATTCATTTACTTCAATGGTGGATAAGAAATGAGAATGGAAAGTGATTTCTTTATATTTTTGAATTTTTTTTAATGTGAAATTTTTTCTTAACTATCAAACTTTATTTCCCTCCAAAATTTTCGATCTCCTCATTTGAGAGCTATATTTAGCACTTCATAATGAGAAATTGTATAATACAACCTCATATACCACTTGGGTTGGAGATGGTATAACCAGCAAGCCAACACCATTATTTGCAATAAAATGTCAAAATTGCTCTTATTGTTTTCTTAATTAAAATGAATTATTTTTAACAAAACGGAATGAACTCTCCAATCTCCATATGCAACAACTGGAAGAGGAGCCCATAAAATAGGGAGCCGTTATTTGCACACGAATTAGGACTCTCTACTCACACATTTTTTAACCATTTATGGTTACTAAATTATTCTTATATGAAATGGAAAATGTTAAACGTCCATAGAATATTTCTCCATAAATATCCATAGTCCAGGTGTAAGGACATGTCACTCTGCCAACTAGATATAATTTTTTTTTAAAAATAATTTATCTCTCACCCACTTTATTTTGAAATGACACAAATACCCATATCTTCACCCATCCTCTCATTCTCTCTCCACATCTCTCCTCTTCATTTCTCTCTCCACCCACCCTCTCCACATCTCTCCCTCCTCGATGGGGTTGTCTCTGACGCCGTCGCAGCTACTACTCGTGCAATTACTAACGCTACTAGTTAGAAGCATAGCACCAGCGTGTCAAAGCCCGAATATCGTGTGCTTTTCGTTCTCTATCATCTGGCTTCTCAGGTGCTTTTGGAAAACTCCTCCTAAGCTTCACTCTCTCTCAGATCTCTCTCTCTTTCTCTCACTTTTATTCGTTGAATCATAACAATAATGGCTTTCATGTTCTCGTCTTCTTATGTCAAAGATTCCTTAGCTCAAAAATGAGTTAATCGGATCAATTGTGCTTTCTTCTATTAGTTGTGACACGTTTTATCCAAGCTTGGGTTCAAATCAACAGAAAAGAGATCATGACATGGATCATGCTAAGTGGCTAAGTTTTGGGATGCTAAGTTGCAATTTTGGGTTCAAATAACGATAAAGAGATCATGACGTGGATCATGCTCCGTTTGTATAAGAGTTATTGACATGGATCTGTGTTGGGTTTTCATGTTTTATTTGTGTTTATCTTTGGTGGGCAAAATAATATAACAACAGACTTAAACAATGTAAGACATTTGTGTGTGACAAAACACAATGTAGTAAGAGGCTTAAAAAGTGTAATAAAGACTTAAACAATATAACAAGAAGTTGAGACAATGTAATAATAGGCTGAAACAATTTAATAAAGGTATGTTGAAATTGTGTATTTATGACTTCAAACAATGTAATTCTTGGAATTAGTGTACTGGTTGCTTTACAAGAAAATGGAATGACATCTTTAGTGTCTGCTATATTGTCTTTAAGTGGAAAATTTGGATTTATTAGCTATGGTAGGTACTTGACATGATTTGAGAACATCATAAGTTTCAGTTATTCTTGTTTGATTACTATAGTGGACTAGATAACTACGTAATAACATGTATAAGTGATAAAAATACTAGACGATTGTTCAATTTCTTTTCACACTATATTTGACATATTTTTTTTTATGATTATTGGCTATGAAAATTTGAACTTTGTTGATGATTTTCTTCAGTGTAACGTGTAGTTTTAAGACAATATAATGTGTAGTTATAAATTTATTCAGTGTAATTGTATTACAAATAATGTAATTACATATATATATTGCCAAGAGCATCAAAACATAAACGAAAATGTTTGTTTTGTAATTAAAAGTTATCAATATGATTACACATTGAAATAATGTAATTAAAAGTTATCCAGTGTAATTGGACTTACAAACAATGTAATTACATATATATTGCCAAGTGCATCAAAAGAGAAAACAAATTGGATTCACATTAATATTTGTATGTTTTGAAGTCAGTCTTTTTGATGATTCTATAGATTTTATATAATTTTGAGAAAATAATTTTTAATTATAACGTTAGAGCAATATATTGTGAACTGTGTAAGTATGATCACAATAATGTAATTGAAAATATCAATGTGTAATTACACATTAGAATAATGTCATTATTCACTTGTTTTGTAATTAAAAGTTATCAATGTAATTACGCATTGAAATAATGTAATTATTTACTTCGAATACAGATTTGAACATCGAGAGAAAGAGGAGAGCACCCCAACCAACTCTGAGGCAAAAACAACATAAGCATCTAAGACAAAAAAATCACAACATCAAAGACTCCAAACACCAAAGCCACAACATGAAAGACCCCCAAACAAACAAACCCACAACATGGAAGATATCCGAAACAAACAAACCCACAACATGGAAGATATCCGAAACAAACAAACCCACAACTAGCCAAGAAAGAACAACAACGACCCACCAACCCAAACAAACCAAGCTGTGAAGATATGACTGTCTCATTTTATACAGGTCCTAATTACATTGTTTTGGTTGATAATTGCACAATATATGACCTTGATTACATTGTTTAGAGTGATAATTACACAATATCTGACCTCCAATCTACACATCGATTTTCAAAATTTCAAAATCAAATCAAAACAAAACAAAATATGAAACTAATTAATAAAATTAGAAAAACCCCAAACCACCAAAGTCACAACATGGAAGCCTCAAATAAAAAAACTACAACATGGAATACCCCAAAATCGAACAAATCTCAAACTTCACATTAAATACCACTTTTACTTACAAAATCATTACATAAAACACAGATCCATGGATTTCATATCATCTATGGTCAGAAAGTGGTCAAATCCCCGCCGGAAATGGAATATTGGTTGACCGTCGCCGTCGAAAATGGGTATCAACTTCTCTCATTTTCTCTGAGCTTCTCGAATCTTCGACTTGTTTGAGATAATCTCTCTTCGTTCTCTCTAAGAGGAAGAGAGAGTGATGGAGAAAGTGAGATGGAGAAAGTGAGAGTGTTGGAAAGTGGAGAGGGTTGCACATCTTTTTTAGTCTAGGTTTTAATTTTTTGAAATTCAAAAAATTACCATGTCACTAGACTTATGTGTCATGCCACATGTGTTTATGTAAACTTAGAGATGTTTGGCTATGTACATTTATCACTACCGATATAAAATTACATTAAAACCTATTTACTTTTTGGAAAATGTCTCATATATGTGAGAGGGGAGCTTGCCCTTATAAAACGCACATCTCTTGGCTAACCAAATGACGTGGGGCATATAATTTGTAATACTCCCCGCCACTTGTGGGTTGGGTTATGCCAAACCGACAAGTGGACATGTGGAGGCCCGTCCAACAGGATCGAGACTATGCTCAGATACCATGTTATAAATCTCAGCCCACTCACACTAATAACATTGTCCGTTTTGAATTTATCAGCTTCATTTGACTTCTTTTAAATTTTCTTTCATAAATTCTAATATTTATCAAATTATAACGGGTATTGTTTTATAATGACATGGAGGATTCTAAATCATGGATCTACTGATGGATGAATAGGGAATTCTTCACCTTTTCTCAATAAGATTAAAATGCTTTCGTCCTAATATTAATTAGCACCTGACTCGAGAATGGGAGATAGCCTAGTTGGTCAGGTTGTCTGCCCAGGACCTTGAGGTCCAGGGTTCTATTCTTACCAGGGGGTTTGGGATTTGGGTAATTTTCCATCCGTTATGGTGGCCTTCACGTCCCTCAGGCATGGCTTAACGTGTGTGTGGCATGTGGGCCTTTCAAAAAAAAAAAAATCAGCACCTGACTCCATTTTGTTTGGATGGGTTTTGATATAGAATTTGAAAAGCTATTTTGGTGTAGTCTGAAATAGATTAATGTCTTAGAATATGATTTTGAATATTGTAAGATTTGAATATAGGTTACTTGATTTGGTGCTGTGGAAGCATTGACTACCATAGGGTTTCATATGTGAATAAAATCTTTTTTGATTCTTTAATTAGGTCATACAAAATCATAAATTTTGTAATGTGTTGTGTGGACAATAATTCTTGCAAGAATTAAAATTGCATAGAATATTGAAACAATTTTGATTTGATGTAAAATTGGGTTTGCATTGTATTGTTTTGACTTGCGTTTTTCATCCTCAGATTAATGTTTGGGAAAGACTTGATTTGATTTGAATTTGGATTTGATATGATATGATTTGGTTTTGATATCACTTTAACTTGAGTTGGATTAGATGTCGCTTTGGTTTGAGTAAGATTTGATCACTTTTTGAAGGTGTTGACTTGAACTTGATGTCGTTGTGGTTTTCTTGAATTAATTTATTTGGTGCTTTGAAGATGTTAACTTGATTCGGTGTCGTGGAAGCATTGACATGATTTGGGGTCTTGAAGGCGCGTAAACTTGATTTGGTGCCATGGAATACATAGGCACGATTGGCACTTGGAGAAAACGATTCTCATAGATATGGAATCCTGATTTCCAATAATACTAAGGTGGGAATATCGATTGGAGACTTCTCATTTAATTTGTAAGGCGACCAAGTTGATTTTAAGAAGTTGAATTTCTGCTTATTTATTTTGGGAGGCTGCAAAAGATTTCCAATTGATTGATTTAGAGCTGCGTAGACTTGACATGGGCAAATAGAAGAACTTGCTCAAAGAGTCTTCCTTCTAATACTCCTGTTGGCGCTCCTCCTCGGGGGAGCAGCGGTGGCGGCTCCTCTTCCTTAGCGGTGATGGTTCTTCCTTGGTAGATTCTTGTCGGCGTCTCTAAAAACGTGAGAGAAATTATATGTAATTCTTTACTCAAGAATTTAGAGCAAGCTTAATGAAAACAAGATTTTTAATTTATACGGAGAGGGTTGAGAGCATGCTAGAAAAAAAAATAGAGATAAATTTTATCTTTTGTATTTATATTTTTTTTGGAATCTTTATATTATTTGTTTTAAGATTTCTCTCTTGATGATACACTTCACTTAATTGGACCAAACTTATCAAAAATTTGGACCGAGTTCAATTTAAAACTCACAATCTCAATCCAATTAGGCCCAATCCACAATCCATTTAATTAATATTGGATCTATTTGCTGGTCCAATTTAATAAAAATAATCCATACATTGACGTTTCTTTTCCTTTTTTTTTTTTTGGTTGAATGCACCATAGAGGGTAGAGACTTTATCAAGATTAAGTCCTTAGAAGTTAGAAAACGACCACCTCTCTAATTGAATCAGTTTTACCTTTCAATACATCAAACGTATATGCATGAAAAAAACTGCACCACAGCAAATGAAAGTACTACACTACAGCTAATTGCCTAATTCAAATATTTCTTGAAAAACAAATTGCGTTTGTATTTTGATTGTTTTTACGTTTAATGATATAAATTTTTTTTGTCCAAAACAAAAAATCAAATTCAACATGAAAAATCTATGACAATCTGAACCTTTGAATATAAACTCAAAACCTTTCAATTTGATTTTTATTTCAAAAAAAATAATAATATATCAATCAATTAGTTAACACACCCTATTAAAAAAATAGGCCCAAAACTGTTCTACACATGGGCCACCCAAAATCTCCGTATGTTTGTTATATGTGAATAAGGGGAAGCCTAAACGGAAGTGATATAAATACCATCACTTTTCATCCCAACAAAATACCCGTTTATGCGGCATGTTTATCTCGACTGTTGAGTTAATAAGTGCTAAGCCCACCCCTTAACACTGTAAAACTGCAAGCACCTACATGAAGTAAATGATGTGATAATATTGGAATGCATTAAACTCAAATATGCAAACCTGGAACTCCTTGGCATTGAAATGTTGAAGAAAGAAATGAAAATGAGGGGGAAGAAGCTATGGGAAACCTTGGCCAAGATGATGAGAACAAAGACAGCAAAATTCTTAAGAGTACCGAGACATTTTGATGCAGTGGATATTACCTAAAGCCCAAGTTTTCCAACATTGATAGGCCCAAGTAACATGAAGGCCCAATTCCAATATCTGGTGTCGAATTGGTTAAAAGAAAGGGTAGGAGGTAGATTAGGTAGATTTTTGAATTTTGGTTAAAAGTTTAGGTTTTTAGTTTCTCTCTAGTTTGGACTCTTCAATCTCTTGCACAAGCATTCAAGTGAAGTTTGGGGGTTTGCCCCTTTGGTTTGTAATCTCTTCCTATCTTGATTTGTAATTACCCTTGTTTTGTATTTACATTTATTAGGAACCATGGATTTGTTGGTGTTTGTTGGAGATTAGATGCGTATATGAGTTTTAGTTTAAAGTTGATTTATTAGTTTGAATAATGGTGTTTGGGCGTGGAGATGTAGTGCAGGAACCTTGGGTTATCTTTCATTTGAGTGTAAATCTTGTTGTAAAGTTATTGTTGGTGCACATAAGCTGTTCGACAAATGTTCTGATTCACTAACGCTGCATCAGTTTGGTATCAGAGGGAGGGATGCGCACCTGGGATGCCCGTGCTCACTATCTGAGGGGCTGGAGTAGGCATGATAAGGGGGATTATGATCGACTAACTCGCCAAACCTATGGACATAATCACGTTCGTGACGAGAGTACGGAGTGGTACGAGTGACGCTACAACCAAATTTGGTACGATCTACCTCCTGCCGTGCGAGCTGAGCTATATGAACAACACTATGATCATCCTCAATCGGATCCCAAGCGGGTTGACCGGAATGAATGGCAAGATAACTGGTATGAAAGATCGTGCAAAACGGGCGTTAACAAGTATGCTTACGAGAGAGACACCCGGTTTGACTGGTGTCAAGATAGCACTGTGAAACTACATGATAGGCGTCGACTTCACGACGATATAGCAGAAGGGTACCATGATAGAAGTGATTGGCATGATCATCGTGATAATTGGCCTCTCAAGCAAAATCAATCTTGTGATGATAGAGCTGATTGTTGTGCTCTACTTTGTGAAGACAAAATTGACAAGAATGAACATTGGTCTGGTGGCAAGTCATTTGCTGTGAACCCTCAGATGGCGGAGCAAGATTCACTCAGTTTGCTAAAAGGGGCAGTCGAAAACCTCAAGAGAATGATGAGTCGACAATGGGATACAATGGAACAAAAGCTGGTTATGGTTGAGAAGGAATTAAATGTCAGAAGTTCCAATGTGCTCAAGGCTAAAGAGAAGTGGGGAACTCAGTAGGGTCATGTTGATCAACCTCTGATTGATTTAGCTATTTCTAAGGAAAATGAAGCTTCATTGATTGTTGAAGGGAGGGGTCCTGGTGAGCAGTCTAAAATGAAAGCTGACAACTGGAAGCTTAAAGTCCCAAACTCTATGAAGGAACGGCAATCAAAAAAAGAAAACCATGTTGGTGGGAAAATGAATCTCATGCAAAGGTTTGCATGCATCTCCAAAATAAATGAAGTTGTTTCACTTGTTGAGGAGGTTGGAGATGATAATGGTAAGGACAGGGCTAATGAGTACTCGAACAAGCCTCTGGTGGATCATTTTTCTAAGGGAAATTTAGATAAAATTGGTTGTCATGATGTGGACAGGAATAAAGAGAAGGTGATGGGTTGTGCTGATGTGTTAGCACCTCAGTGTGAGCAAGGAAAGATAGGTACGAAGACAATCAATGTCCTTTGTCTCAAGATCAACTATCAACCATACATGATGTTCAAATACCCAAGTGTAGGCTGGACAAGTTTCAATAGCCTTCTTTGTACTAATGAAGTCAATATTCCCAAGTCAAATCTCTGGTGCTCTCCTTCTTACACATATCCAAGGAATGCGAAAGGGAACGTGCTGGTTACTAGTGGGAAGCGTGGCCAAGAGTTTGGGTTGCTGGAAATGTCAATATTTGCAAACAAGTTTTGTTGCGAGAGACTAAAGGATGCATATGAGTGGAAACTTGCTTCGTTAGTTCTCTCTAGAGATGATGTTGTTGATAACATGGAATATGCTATTGCAGATAGTGCTTCTGTCCTTGCTGCATCATTCTTTGATATTGTCTTGCATGAATGGCCTAATTGTTTGAATAATGGTCCAATGGTGGTGTTTGGTGTCCAAGGTTCTTGTCAAGCCCTTATGGGTATGATTCCTCTATCTCTAAAGTTAACCATTCCAAGAAGGCCACAATGGGATCCCGGTGGAGCTAGCTGTCTATCCTAATTCGACGGAGTCGAATTCAATGGAGAGAGAGGAAATGACGTAGTGGATATTACCTAAAACCCAAGTTTTCCAACATTGATAGGCCCAATTCCAATATTTGGTGTCGAATTGGTTAAAAGAAAGGGTACGAGGTAGATTAGGCAGATTTTTGGATTTTGGTTAAAAGTTTAGGTTTTTAGTTTCTTTCTAGTTTGGACTCTGTCAAAAATAAGGCTTCTCTTACTTTCTGTCGAAGCAAGAGAATCACACACATAAACAGGACTAAGAAGACTCTAAGAAGTATCAAAGAGCTGCTTGTGTTTAGCACTCTATTACACCATACGTTAACACATTACAGAGAATACAAGGCTATTATGCCTTTACAGAAGGTTCCAGATCCTTTGATTACAGCCACACAAACATAATAAATCCTGGTCAATGTTACACAGTAAACTTGACCAAGATCAAACATAGAATAAGACAAACACAGTAGTACAACATACAACTAAAACCATGCAACATATAAAAACTAGTAAACATGTTACAGGAAGGGTCCTTACACAACCTAACACTCCTTCTTAAGACTCTTCCTGATAACTCCCATTCTAGTTCTCAAAAACTGAAACTGAGCTTTTGGCAAAGGCTTTGTCAATATATCTGCAAGTTGATCTTCTGACCTGCAAAAAATCAGTTTGATTTCCCCATTCTTCTCAGCCGCTTTAATAGCATGAAACTTCACATTCATATGCTTAGTTCTTCCATGTTGTACAGGATTTTCAGTGACTGCAATTGCTGATTTATTGTCACAATAAATGATAGTAGCTTCATCTTGCTCCTGCCCTACATCGACCAACAACTTTCTCAACCATAGAGCCTGATTAGAGGCTGCAGCTGCTGAAACTAACTCTGCTTCAGCTGTGGATTGTGCAGTAACACTTTGCTTCTTTGAGTTCCAAGAGAACACTCCAGAACCAAAAGAAAATACATACCCTGAGGTGCTCTTGAAATCATCCACATTTCCTGCCCAATCACTATCAGCATAGCCTTCAAGTGCACTTCCTTCATTTTTCCTGTACCAAACTCCATAATCCAGTGTTCCTTTTAGATACCTAAGTACCCTTTTGGCTGCACCAAGATGCTTCTTACTGGGAGCCTTCATGAACCTGGATAAAAGACTTGCACTGTACATCAAGTCAGGCCTAGAAGCTGTTAAATATAACAAACTCCCTATCAAGCTTCTATAATTTGAGGCATCAGTAGGTTCTGCCCCATCTTCCAATGACAACTTCACTCTTATTGCCAAAGGAGTAGCTACACCCTTGCAACTATCCAGATTAAATCTTTTAAGAACATCCAGAGCATACTTTCTCTGTGAGAGAAATATCCCTGCACCACTTTGACAGATTTCCATCCCCAAGACATATGACATTTCTCCTAAATCTGACATTTCAAATTCTTTCTTCATTTCAGCTTTGAACTTCTGCACAGCTGCTGGACAACTTCCAGTAATGAAAAAATCATCAACACAAAGAGAGACAATCAATCTTTGCTCTTCATCTCTAGTATATAGAGTAGGTTCATTACTACTCCTCCTGAAACCATGCATCAGTAAATAGTCATCAACTCTACTATACCAGGCTCTAGGAGCCTGCTTCAAACCATAAAGAGCTTTGCTCAACTTGTACACAAACTCCTCCTTACCAGGAACTACAAAGCCTTGAGGCTGGTCTACATAGATTTCTTCTTCAAGAAAGCCATTCAAAAAGGCTGACTTGACATCCAAATGGTAAATCTTCCATCCTTCTCTTGCTGCTAAAGCAATCAACATTCTGATCGTGTCATGCCTTGCAACTGGAGAAAATGTATCACCAAAGTCAGTTCCAGGTAGTTGGGCATAACCCTTCACAACCAATCTAGCCTTGAACTTGTTTACTAAACCATCTGAATTGAACTTGGTTCTGTAAACCCACTTCACTCCAATCACATTTTTATTTTCAGGCTTAGAAGTAAGCTGCCATGTTGAGTTCTTGTTAATCACATCAATTTCTTCTTTCATTGCCAATTGCCATTCCTCAAACTTGCAAGCTTCTTCAAAGCAGGTTGGCTCTGTCATAGCCAGATTACAACTTTCATAAACTTCAGTTAAAGACTTGGTTTTTCTCACATCAAACTCATCTGTTGTGTCAACTACAGCTGGGACAACTTTATCAGCAGAGCTAGTTTTTGAACTGGTTGCTGATTGAGACTGCTCAGGCCTCTCAATTTGACTACTGTCCCAATTCCAGTAGGCTCCTTCATCCACCACGATGTCTCTACTCACCATGATTTTTCCAGATTGAAGATTGTACACCCTGTAGCCCTTAGTCTGTGCTGAATATCCCAAAAAAATTCCCATCTTAGCTTTTTCATCCAACTTTCCTCTCTTCACAGCAGGGACATGAGTGTAGCATATTGAACCAAAGACCTTTTGGTGTTTTACAGAAGGCTTAGAGCCAAGCCAAGCTTCAATAGGAGTCATCCCTTCAACAGATTTTGTAGGCAATCTGTTAAGAAGATAAACTGCAGTATAGACTGCTTCAGCCCAGAAGGTCTTTGGTAACTTCTTCTCCATGATCATACATCTAGCCATCTCCATTACTGTCCTATTCTTTCTTTCAGACACTCCATTCTGCTCAGGAGAGTAACTAATTGTCAGCTGATGTGAAATACTAGCTTCTTCACAGAATTGATTGAAATTTGAGGAGGTATACTCCTTGCCATTATCAGACCTAATGGTCTTAATCTTCTTTCCACTCTGAGCATCAACCATAGCTTTAAATTTCTTGAACACGGTAAAGACTTGAGATTTACTGCTCAAGAAATATACCCATGCCATTCTAGTAAAATCATCAATAAACAATATGAAATACCTGTTCTGACTCAGGGAATCTATGCTCATAGGTCCACAAACATCAGTGTGAATGAGTTCAAGCTTTTCACTTGCCCTCCAGGAAGATGTTGTGGGAAATGACTTTCTGTGGAGTTTACCCAATTGACATGCTTCACAAAGAGATTGACATTCATCTACTTCAGTCAAGTCCCTAACAAAATCTTTCTCCTTTGCCAACTTCAATCCCTTAAGATTAAAGTGACCATACCTTTTATGCCACAACAAGGTATCATCAACTCTAGCTGAATAGGTGGACTGAACAACAAATCCACACTCCAATGGAAAACTATTACCAGTCATCTGAACCTTGGCAATTTCAGTTCCAACAGAATTCAGAATTGTACAGCAATAGTCTTTAAACAACAAGGAATATCCCTTCTTCACCATTTGTGGAACACTCAATAAATTTTTATTTAAATTTGGAATATAAAGTACATCAATGATATGCTTTATACCTTTCTTAGTGCTCACAGCAACAACTCCTTTACCCTCAGCTTCAACTACCTCTCCATTCCCAAGCTTCACTTTAGTTTTCACTGATTTGTCCAGTGAGGAGAACAATGCAATATCCTTAGCCATATGACTTGTGCAACCACTATCAATTAGCCAAACATTAGATGCATAATTTTGAGTAGAATGTTGAGCCATAAAGAGGTGATCATCATGTTGTTCATTAGTGCAATTAGCTTGCTGAGTAGTCTGCTTACCAGAGCCTTGTTGCTTCTGTTTACAGAACTTCTCTATATGTCCCACCTTCTTGCAATGCCAACATTGAACCGGAGATTTCCCTTTATATCTACAATCTTTCTCAGCATGATTTGTTCTGTTACAAACTCCACAAGGAGGAAATCTTCCCTTCTTTGAAGTCTGATCAGAATTATCAACACACTTGCCCTTGCTTGCCTTGTCATGAGCTGGTTTCTTCCCTTGCTTTCCTCCTTTATGCTTGGCCTGAAAAGCCCCTTCAGTTACATCATCATTCCTCATGGAAGCTCTCTGCTCCTGTGCCTGCAACTTACTACACAGTTCAGAGACAGTGAGCTTGCTAAGGTCACAAGATTCCTCAATTGCAGAAACCTTGGCTTCAAACTTTTCTGGCAAGCTTATTAGCATCTTTTCAACTACTTTCTGATCTGAAATTGATTCTCCATACAACCTCATTTTGTTAACCAACCTAACTAATTTATCTGAATAATCTTTGACAGAGTCCCCATCTTTCATTCTTTGCAACTCAAACTCCCTTTTAAGGGTTAGTAGTTTAACAGATCTCACTCTTTCACTGCCCTGATATTCTTCTCTAAGCTTTTCCCATGCCTCCTTAGCAGTTTTTAAACCAACTACTCTGGAGAAAATTACCTCAGAAATGGCTCCATGAATGAAAGACAAAGCCTTGAAATTTCTTGTTTGAGCTTCCTTACGCTGCTTGATCTGATTTACAGTAGCATTGTCTGTGAGTTCTGTAGGCGTATAACCATGTTCAACTGCACTCCATAAATCATGAGCTTGCAGAAGAGCCTCCATCTTCACAGACCAGAAATCGTAGCCTTCCCCTGAGAGGACAGGAGGTGAAGGTAAACCACTGCTACTCGTAGCCATCTGTAGTTCTTCTTCTCCACAGGTCCTGTAAGAACACTATATTGCTTCGATACCAATGTCAAAAATAAGGCTTCTCTTACTTTCTGTCGAAGCAAGAGAATCACACACATAAACAGGACTAAGAAGACTCTAAGAAGTATCAAAGAGCTGCTTGTGTTTAGCACTCTATTACACCATACGTTAACACATTACAGAGAATACAAGGCTATTATGCCTTTACAGAAGGTTCCAGATCCTTTGATTACAGCCACACAAACATAATAAATCCTGGTCAATGTTACACAGTAAACTTGACCAAGATCAAACATAGAATAAGACAAACACAGTAGTACAACATACAACTAAAACCATGCAACATATAAAAACTAGTAAACATGTTACAGGAAGGGTCCTTACACAACCTAACAGACTCTTCAATCTCTTGCACAAGCGTTCAAGTGAAGTTTGGGGGTTTACCCCGTTGGTTTGTAATCTCTTCCTATCTTAATTTGTAATCACCCATTTTGTATTTACATATATTAGGAACCATGGATTTGTTGGTGTTTGCTGGAAATTAGATGCGTATATGAGTTTCAGTTTAAAGTTGATTTATTAGTTTGAATAATGGTGTTTGGGAGTGGCGATGTAGTGCAGGACCCTTGGGTTATCTTTCATTTGAGTGTAAATCTTGCTGTAAAGTTATTGTTGGTGCACATAAGGTGTTCAACAAATGTTCTGACTCACTAACGCTGCATCACATTTCATAGCCAGGAAGTCTTTAGCACAATTGAAGGTAAAACTGATGAAGCTGAGACCCTGTTAATCATTGGCAATCAGGAACCAGAGAAATAGGAATCTGATAACATCGAACCTTGCTCTGCCAAAATTGGTGTCCAAATCGATAATGAGACCGAATGAAGCAGCATCTAAAGATGACCCAGATGTTGTTGACACAAATGTAGCAGCAGATGACTCTCCATCTGCAAAAAAAGGCGAAGATTTCAAAAAAGGGAACAACCT
Source organism: Tripterygium wilfordii (assembly GCF_013401445.1). Lineage (NCBI taxonomy): Eukaryota > Viridiplantae > Streptophyta > Magnoliopsida > Celastrales > Celastraceae > Tripterygium > Tripterygium wilfordii. Next base: position 6,994,200 of record NC_052237.1, on the reverse strand, counting down.
CAATGGTAAGGGGAATCAAGACAAGGGCAAGAGTAACAAAAGAGAACCCTGAAGAACAATGACTATGAGGAGAACAAGTAAACAACAAGTGACTGAAGAAGAAGAAATTCATCAACGTACGTGGAAGAATACGAGGTTGTTTATTAGAAAGAAGAAAAAATGAGAGTGATCAAATGGAAAACAGGAACATACAAGTTTATCACTGCTAAGGACAGCATCAAAATCCAAGAGATTGGAGCAATTGGAAAAAAAAAAAGAGTAATCTTATTCTCTTATTCATATATCCAAACTTCATAAATACATTTTAGATTATCTTATAATTACATTGATATGATAAAATATTGTAATTAAAAATACGTGAAAGTTGTCTTAAATTCTTATAAATTAGTATATCACAATGTGATAGAGAATTGTACCCTTATTACATTGTTATTAATAGCGATAGAATATATATTTAACATGTTATGCCATGCTGTGACAGCTTAATGGTTTGGTCACAGAACAATTTCGTATATTACAGTAATCTGATCTCGTTGATAAACACTGGTACGGCATCAAACAATGTGAGTAAATACAAAATAATATGGTATCAATGTAACATTATCCAGTTCTCGTGGATAGATCGAACCCGTACGACTTTGTTTCTCCCTAACTAGCAAGTGGGCCAAGACTTAACTCACTTAACTAAGGAAAATGCCTAATTGATATGTTAAGAGTAAGTTTGTCTTATAAAGAAACAAGTGTCCCCCATTTTTTTCAATGTGGGACTTCTAACACTCCCCCATACTTGTAGGCTCGGTTATGAAAGATCAACAAGTGGACTAGATGGGTTAGGGTCCATATGTGGTACCCTTCACCATGTGGGTGGTCCATATCCGAAAAGCCCACAGGTGACCCAAACGTCATCGGGTGGAGGTCTTAAGGATCGAGCAACTACTTCGATACAATGTTATAAATCTACACTCCCATTCATATCAACTATATTGTCCGATTTGGGTTGTCGAATTCTCATGAATGTATCATGCCCGTACGACTTTGTTTTTCTCTAGCTAGCAAGTGGGCCAAGACCCAACTCACTTAACTAAGGAAAATGTTTAGTTGATATATTAGGAATGAATTTGTCTTATAGGAAACAAATGTTCCTCATCTTTTCTAATGTGGGACTTCAAACAGATACCTTCCGAGTTACGACAATGCCCGAAGACTTCCTCTCTTCTCATGTCATCTGTTAATGTGAACTTTTTTTCCTTCTTTGAAATGAGAGGCCATAAAGTAAAATGTATGGATTTTGAGTCTAATTTTAAATTGAATGACTATTTATAAAAATTAGATTCTATGCAAATTAAACATCTTCAACATCTTCTATAGCATTAAATTGTAGACTAATATCCATTATTTGTATAACAATGTACTTATTAAGTAGCATGCTGTTCGGTTGGCCAAGGATATGGGTTTCAGGAAAATAATTTTAAAGGGTGATTCTTCTATTATTATAGCTACCATAAATAATAATAAAAATGTTCTTATCTGCTTGGTACCTAGTGATTTTAGAGATTTGTCGATTGCTGAAATTGTTCTCAACCTTGTCAGTACTCCATGTTCGGAGAGGTGCCAATAGAGTTGCACTTGGTTTGGCGAAATTGTCATTGCAGGAGATAGAGTTTCGAGTCTGGATAGAGGAGACTCCGATACAAATCCTATCGTTGTTGGAGTCTGATCGTTTGTCCCTCGATGGAGATCTTTTGAGCTTGTCTGAGCGACAATGACCTATGGTCTGACTGTTTCGTGTTATGTATTGGGTTTCTGCTTCCATTATATTCATCTAGAGATGTATTCCACGTTCATGGTGACTCGAGTTTGCCTTTTAAGGCATCTTGCTTTTCTACACCTTCATATAGTACTTGAAATATATTGCAAGTCTTTACATTTTCAAAATATATTTGGTAAAAGAAAATAATATACATATGTATAAAGATTGAAAACATAAAATTCTTTATAAATTAATAAATATTAATTTTTTGATAAATAATATTTATTCATTTATTGATAATTAAATATTATCTTTTAAAATAATAATTTTTCTTAGTCCCAATAGTATTATATTAAAGGAGTTTTACTGCATATATAAATGATATTTAATTTTATCTCCCACACCAAAAAAAAAAAAAAAAGAGTCTAGTGATGAAACATCAAAACGACCTTACAAACTTGTAAACCTAAGAGTGTGTTTGGAAATACTTTTGTAAATTCGTTTTTAAAATCGATTTTGAGTTTAGTTTTTTGAAAGAGTTTTAAGAAATAGAAAACTGTAAAAAAATTCATTTGGTTCGTGTTTTTCGAAAAAAAATTTTGGAAACAGAAAACACGAAAATCTGTTTGGAATATGCTATTTCTGAAAAATTAAAGCAGAAAATTCGTTTGGATAGATGCATATTGTTAAAACAGGGAATACTAATATATACTACACTCATTTAAAAAAACAAAATTGACTATAGATTACATTGCTTTATTCATCATTTGATGTATTACAATGATCGATCCACAATATATTAGATATGTGTTCACGATATTGGGACATGATAGCAGCTCCTTGATCATTCGCAATATTGTTGCTCGAGCTTGCACCGCTTGAGCTTGCCCCTGTTGAAGTTGACGATTGCATATATGAAGGATCCATATTTTCCCATGTATTAAACAAATGATCTTGTTGTGTCCGTTGACGACGGAAATTATGAATTGCACAGCAAGCAACTACTATAAGTCTTTGTCGAGTTGGCGGGTAGGGGGGCATCAATTTCAATATTGGGAAGCGTGCCTTTAAAACTCCAAAACATCTTTCAATCACCATCCTCATTGACGAGTGCCGATAGTTGAACAACTCTTTGCGTGTACGTGGTCCCCTACCTCGACCATGGTACTCACTTATATGATATCGACCTCCTCTAAAAGGCGGTAAATATCCGACAATGCAAGGGTATCCGGAATCAACAAGATAATATTGGTCTGCATGTCATTTTTTGCATCATTAGACATCTAAATATATAATTAAATAAATGTAACGGAAATATGGTTAGAATTTATGTTTGTACTTCCAACAGGATGTGGGAAATGATTCTCCGGTCTTGATATTGCATCTAGAAATACCCTTGAGTCATTTGCAGTGCCTTCCCAGCCCGTATAAACGAATGTGAACATCATATTAAAATCACAGGCACACATTACATTCGATGTTACAATTGATTTCCTTCCTCTACAAGCAGTTAATTTTTCAGCGGGAGCCCATGCACTTATATGTGTACCATCAATGGCTCCAATGCAACTCTGTAAACAAGAGTTTTAAATAAGTATACTAAACATATTAATGCATACTAAATAATGTTTGGGGTTTACCTCGAACCACGGATAATATTTTGAATTTTGCTTGTATTGGTCTGGTAGTTCAGTTGACCCTTGTTTTATGAGGTCCTTACCGTATCTACATACGGCCTTTAAAGTCTTCCGAAAATGACGTGAAATAGTCTCCGTTGAATGTTGGAATCTATCACTCGCAACTCGATGACGAATATTGTGCCCAATTATGTATAGGAATATGACCACATTTTCTTCGAGATACACAGTCCTCGAGTCGTCCAAAAGATTACGTGATCTTCGCTCCTCACATAATTGAATGAAAGAAACCTTATTCAATCGAAATAGTTCGAAGCACACAGTAGATGATCCATTTAGGAGTTCAAATACATACTCACGACCACGTAATGATGAAGTCCGCATAGGATTTCTACTAACACGTTGCTCCTCTTCCTCAGCAATATCAAGTAGAATAAGTACAGAAAGAAGATCCTCGGCATCCGAGTCGCTTGATGAAGTGTGATAGTCGACCATTATTTTCCTAGCAACTAAATGAGAGAACTCAAGCTTCTACTTCATACACTGCATATCGATGAACTTATAAACACAGAACACCAAGTTAAGTTAAGAGTAGTTGTTGCCGTTTATTCATTATTTTCTTAACTTGTATAGTCTTATCAAGTTGAAAGAAAGCAATAAAAAACAAAGATGTACATCACTCTTTCAATAAAAGGAAATAAAGACTAGTACAATTATTTACATGTGCTAAGCATGCACCTACTTGAGCATAGAGAGATACTTGTTCTTGAATGTGACAGCTCCAAAGAAGCTAATAGTGAGCTAATATTATTGTTTCCATGCTGTGTAATAGTGAGCTGATATTATTGTTTCCATGCTGTGTAATAGTGAGCTGATATTATTATTTCCCTGCTCAATCGACAATAACACAACTCAGTACTTTTAGTACAAGCATCTCATACAAGCACAAGCAAGCAAATTAAAACAAATGACAATCCCAGATTATCAGTGGCAACATCTTACTACAATTCAACATTAGAACCTCCACACAAAGAAATAAATATATCATTCAGAAACAAATAACAACAAACCACACACAAATGATTCCTTTTAAGCAGCTCACAACACTTCATGACCCCTATAAGCTCATAAGCCACCCTTCCCTCATCTCATCTGACATCTCAATAAACATTTTCCTCCAATCAGCATCTTTGAACATAGACAGGGCCTTCACACGAACCTCCACAAGAAATTGTATGCCATTAAGAATGCGCATACAACAAGCTAATGAATCATCGGTAGCTGGACTAGTCGCTTCACAACTTATGGTCCTCAACCTTTCAGCCTTTGCATTCTGAACATTAACAAATGCGTTGAGCGCCTCACTAACGTTACTCAACTTTGATTCCTTCCTCGAACCTTTAGTAGGCAGCATTGACAGTCTCTTCCCACTACGAGTCTTGGGCTCCAATTTTCCAGCTTCGAATAACTCATCATCATCTTCAACATCGATATTGATGTGCACCCCTGAATGCCTGAATTGAGTTTCTAGCTCTTTTTCCTCGTCAGTGTTTGGAGGACTCACAGTGGAAGCGTGATACAACACACCAGTTGCTGTTGCAGTATTAAAGAGAAGGCCAAGACTATTATAGTTCTCACAACCTTTTTTCTTGAATTGTCCAGCTCCTGGATGTGCCTGCAATTGCAATTGCAAATGCATGAATATAATTTTTATATCATTCAGGGATCAAACTAGAAATTGCAAAAGGCTATTATAATTATTCATTCAGATATCAAGAGTTGGTATTTGTCAAAAGACTAATATATAGTAAAATCGTAATAATAAAGCAATGGGAATACATCAGAGAACACACCATAAAAGTCCAAAAATATTAATATGATATAGTCACTAGCAGGATCTTTAATGTCAGAGTCTCTATCTTAGCAAGTAAGTCCATAGAATTGAATTTACACACCTAGGGACCTGAACAAGGTAGATAATCCAATCATCAGTATTAAGGTTTTACCATATTTAAGTCATCACAAATCCTCAATAATTAGTGGCAAACCAAGCATTCGCTGTGCAGCATCACTTATGTTCTATATTTCACTATAACATCTGATAGCTTTTTTTATGAATAAGGAATATTCTATTATTAAAGTCGCCAGGCAGGTGCAACCCAGATAAGAGAATTACAAATTAGCCAGACTGATGGAGTACAGAAACCAAAAGTGAGCCAAGTGTCTATGAAAAGATCAACAGGGGTTTCAAAAGTTTTCTTGTGTCTTTCTAACCAAACCTTAACTCTGTAGTGTATGGTACAAGCCAAAAGCTATGCAAACTATGATCTGAACAAGATCTACAGGACTTAAGGCTTTGAACCAAGTATCTTTTGGGTCCAATAATATCTACAGCCATTGGTTTCCTAAGAGCCCAAGACTACATCAGATTTGTCAGTAACTCAGAATAAACTTTTGACAGATGCATATACAGTGGATAAGACAGATACATATACAAGTGGATATGACAGATGCATATACAACTCCATTAAGTATCTGCAAAGAAATTAATAATATGTTCCCTAAACCCATAAAACAGATAAAATAAAGTTGCAAATAAAGTAACCATGTTGTGAAAAAATGAAGTGGCAAAGAAACATAGACTAACGAAAGCATGATACATATTTTACCTTCACATAGTTTTCCCATACTTCTTCCGCAGCCGTAACCGTATTGGTATCTGGATTCCATCCAAACCCAGTATGGTTGAGCAGATCCGAAAAAGCACGGTGCTTCATCTTCAACCGTTCAGTGTGTAGGTCCTGCCAGTCTTTGTATTAATTTCCACCAGTATTGCGTTCCAAATCTTGTTATGGAAGACCCCATTCTTCATGTTCCCTCTACTAGCTTGCTCAACCATAATATCAATAAATAACTTCTCTAAGACAGTGTTCCACAAAGAATTTTCATCTGCATTCTTATGCGATGACTTCATATCAATAATAGTATCTGCATATGTAAGAGTTCAGTTTAACACCACGAATTTACTGAATTAACTAATCACTCACAAACATTAATGCCTAATGGTGTGAAGCAAAACCAACCAATCAAACCACTTATATACAGGTTGCTATATGGAAATATTATTAAGCAATGTTATTCAGCTATAGACCAATTAAAATATAATAACAGCTAAAAACTCCAAACAAGTATCAGAGTGACCTCATATGGTTTCTGCTTAAGACGTGAGCAAGTTTGAGTAGCATTTTCCAACTATGAAAGTAAAACGATTTTACCTTTTGGGAACCAAAAAAATGCAGATGCAAGGAAATCCGCTAGACCAATAAAGAAAGTTTAGAGAAACCTTTATATGCTTTGCAGGCAGCTATATCTTGCAAATTTAAGCAGAATGACATCACAACAAAGAAAAAAACACATATATGAATATATTCTTGCATGTTTACGAAAAAGGCACAACATTCTTATAAAAACGTTAAAAACTTGAAATTACAAAAACAAAATGAAAAAAAAAATGAGACATACATGTGGCTTGTGAGACGAATCATAGATGTATAAAAAATGGAGGAACGAAGAAGAAGAGATGCAAGATTCATACCTGAATTGTGATGGCTCTGGTAAGGGGAGAGGCACTTTTCCCTTTTCCCGTGCGTCTAGGGTTAGAGAGAGAACAGAGAGGATCGTTGAATGAGCAGACGCACTCGACTTGACAGAAAGTTTATCCCATCTACGGTTCGGATTAGCGATTATGGTCCGACGATCCTTTTCAACGGCCACTTTTCTCTCGGTGACATCGTGGAACCTATACCAAAAGGAGAAGAAGAAGCAGATCGATGGATCTAAAAAAATGACCAAAGCGGATGGTATGTGGGAGGCAGCTCAGAAAAGGAACCAAGTGGATTTGAGTTTCTCAAATCAAAGATGTTCGGCGATGAAAGATTTCATACCTGAATTGTGAGCTCTGGTAAAAGGAGAGCCAATTCTCGTGTGACGGGAGAGCTCTGCTAAGGGGAGAGACAATTCTTGTGACGGCTAGGGTTAGAGTGAGAGGAGAGAGAAGCAGTGAATGGAGATGCACGCGACTTACGGAAAATTCTATCCGTCAGTTTCCAAAATAATTTCGCGTGTTTTTGTTGGAAATTGGTCAAAACTGTTTTTTTTTTGTTTTCATTTTCTAGTTTTTGAAAACCAAATATGAATTACAATTTTTCAAAATTATTTCCTTAAAACTACTGCCAAATGAATTTTCAGAACTAAAATCATTTTTAAAAACAAAAAATTGTTTTCAAAATCTTTTCCAAACAGAATCTAAACTTTTGTTACTTCATTACTTACACTATCATTCATAAAAGTGATGTTGACATAGACGGCTACCACCACTTTGGACCACCATACTTGCTTCTTCGATGATAAGTCATGAATTCCACCACAAAACACCTATGCCCTCACCTCCTTAATGTTGATACATCTTCATAATTATCACAGATTTTAATTATTTATAATCCTTGAACCTCATATTTTTGACCCAAAAAAAAAAAGCACCTTTTCTTTCTTTTTTTTAATTTTTTTTCAGTACAATCAAATGGGGTTATAAAATAAGGGAAAAAAATTGGCGAGAAAAAGATTAAAATAATAAGAATGAATCCATTTGATATACAAATTTTCTTTGAAAGGGGAGGATTGCATTGTATTAACTGAAAAGCGCCAGTAAATCTGTCATTACAACCTCCTTGAGCCAATTAGGCTCTAAATTTGATGTCAATTCACAAGGAATTGGAGACATTAAAGCAAACTGAGCAATACTATGCTCCACATTTTTTTCCATTTCTCGGACGAAATACAACCTTGAACGAGGAGAATGATTCTGCATAGCTCTTAATTTCTTGAATGATACCACCATCTTCATTCAGACCACTATTCTATGAATGGATTCTCTCAACGACACTCTTTGCATCGCTAATCACATACACATCCACCCGCCCACATTTAGCAGCCATTCTAACTCCCTCACGGATTGCGTAAAGTTCAGCACTAGTCACATATTGGAGAAGACCAACTAGAATTGCAGAGGCCACCACCACTCTACCGTCATTGTCTCGTATAACACAGCCAATGGCACACTTTGCCGTATCCAAATCAAAACCACATTCACAAAGAGCTTACCTGGAGGAGGAGGAGGTAGCCATTTAGCAACCTATCCAATACTGGGATTTCCCACCCGAACTTGCCTACATGAAGTAGAATCAGCCAAAAAATCAGGGATCCATCCATCATCCATGCAAACAGCCCCTCTATTGAAGAACGTCCCTTGACATGATGAATCATACGATTACGGAAATTCCAGACTTCCTACACTGACATCAAGAATAAATTCATAGCACAACTAGTTAATGTCATCCTTAGACTAGCAAGACATTCCAGGCAACTCCCATGCAGTGATGACTTCCAAAAACTCCCAGCTTCCACAATCCTTCCAAGCAGGTTTAACAAAAGCACATTGAAACAGAGCATGAATGGAATTATCTTATCCAGAACCACACAAAGGGCAACACGGTCACACGACACATGTTGTGAAGCCAAGTTGCCTCTAGTTGGAATGATGTCTAGACATGCTCGCCACAAGAAGATTTTAACCGTGGGAGGTAATTCTCGACGTCATAACCAATTCCGTCACTCTTTCCTCCAATCTGAAGAAGAAGAAGATTCAATTTTTCGTATCTCCATTGCAAGATGATATGCACTCCTAACAGTATATCTCCCTATGCTGTCAAAGTGCTAGCACAACCTGTCCAAACTACTCCGCGAAGGCCGAGGTAAACTGAGTATTTTATCTGCCTCAAACCGCAGGAAATATGATGTCTTACGGAAAATACTTACCCTCAAAATATGACCCTCAGTTAATCTGGAGTGTTGGATATTAAGTGAACTATACATTGTGTTTATAATCAATGACTATTTTAATGCCATATAGATTTGAGGATCTTTTTAGGGTACATTTTGGGATGTAGCATTGCTCCTGTCTTAATTGTTGAGATTGTTTTGTTTAATTTATGTTGGTAGCATATATTCTATTTAAAATGTTGTGACAAATTACATACTGGGGTATCATATATTTTATCTTAAACATAAGCAATTAAATATCTAATTCTTTTACAATTCAAGTAATTCTTGCACAATCTAAATTCTTACATATTTACTTTACAAAATATAATACATATTTAAAATCAAATAAAAATAATTTCTTATTTAATGATTTATTTATTTTTTACACCTGTCAAATGTTTAAGAAATTATATCTTTCAAATTTATTTATTTTAAAATTTAATATACCTATCAAATTTAATGATTTATTTAATGTGAAACTGAGGGTATTTTCGGAAATTAATGAAAATAATGAGGATAGTTTGGTAAGAAAAAGTGGAATTTTTTGTGAAATTGTTCAAAATGTTGCTCATCTTGCTCATTGTATGTCATCTAACAATTAACATATATATGATTGTACATATTATCATTGTTGTAAATAATTATAATTTAAAATGTTATATAGGGCATCCAAAATAATTGGTGGCAAGGGGACTTAATTTGTGGTCTTTTTAATTGATTGGAATCCTCAATTCTGGACATAAATGGAATTCCTCATTTTTGTTCCAGCTTCCATATTAAACCGCAAATTGACTAGGGATGGTCCATTCCAATTATGGCTGGAATGCAGGATTCATTCATTCCACCAAGACCATCAACTCCATCTTTTCCATTACAGCACTGAAGGAATAACTTTTAACATCACAATTTGCTTGTATAGGCTCTTTGCATCATTCCCACAAAAAAAAGAACGGTGCAGGTGACTAATCGCCCTAACTGGGAAGAGAACATAATTAATTAAGAGCAATGAGTTGGTCACAGTCTGTCTTCTTCTTCTTCTTGTTTTTTTTTTGTTGATAGAGTCACAGTCTGTCTTAATTTATTATAAAGACAAGTAAGGAATGAGTGGATACGACGTAATGTAGGACAATTTTATTTATTTTGGAATATAAGGTAAGACAGACACAATTATTATAATAAATAATTTTATGACTAGATGTTTATTTTTATTTATTTTGGAGCCTACCTTATTCGATGTCCTCCAATCCATCTTTAGTCTCTATATTCCCTATATATAATTATCATTATGATTTTATATATATAGAGAGAGACCTGGCAGGCACTCGAGGATGATATTAATAAAGTGTTTTTAATTGAATCTCCAGTCCCAATGCCCCAACACGTGTTTCATGACATGATAAATAAAAACTAAGGCTGCGTTTGGCTGAACCATTATGAGGCACAATATATAACATTTCAATTATTTATTGTATTGCCCAACCAAACAGCATTTTTGAGGTCCAAATTTCAATGCAATTTCAACACCATATATTGTTCTTTTTGGAATTGTGATGTTTTCATTGTTTTGTACAATTTGATGACAATTTCGTTCATTGCTAATGTAAATACCCTGAATGGATCCATATAATTACACACTTTGCCATATAATTACACACTGAGCAATACTATGCTCCACATTTTTTGCATTTCTCGGACGAAAGACAACCTTGAACGAGGAGAATGATTCTGCATAGCTCTTAATTTCTTGAATGATACCACCATCTTCATTCAGACCACTATTCTATGAATGGATTCTCTCAACGACACTCTTTGCATCGCTAATCACATACACATCCACCCGCCCACATTTAGCAGCCATTCTAACTCCCTCACGGATTGCGTAAAGTTCAGCACTAGTCACATATTGGAGAAGACCATCTGGAATTGCAGAGGCCACCACCAATCTACCGCCATTGTCTCGTATAACACAGCCAATGGCACACTTTGCCGTATCCAAATCAAAACCACATTCACAAAGAACTTACCTGGAGGAGGAGGTAGCCATTTAGCAACCTATCCAATCCTGGGATTTCCCACCCGAACTTGCCTACATGAAGTAAAGTCAGCCAAAAAATCAGAGATCCATCCATCATCCATGCAAACAGCCCCTCTATTGAAGAACGTCATACGATTACGGAAATTCCAAACTTCCTACACTGACGTCAAGAATAAATTCATAGCACAGCTAGTTAACGTCATCCTTAGACTAACAAGACATTCCAAGAAACTCCCATGCAGTGATGACTTCGAAAAACTCCCAGCTTCCACAATCCTTCCAAGCAGGTTTAACAAAAGTACATTGAAACAGAGCATGAATGGAATTAATGTCATATATATTGGTGAGTCTTTTGAGGGTCATATTTTGAGATGTAGCATTGCTGCTGTCTTAAATGTTGGGATTGTTTGGTTTAATTTATGTTGGTAGCATATATTCTGTTTAAAATGTTGTGAAAAATTACTTACTGGAGTATTATATATTTTATTTTAAACAAAAGCAATTAAATATCTAATTGTTTTACAATTCAAATAATTATTGCACAATCTAAATTCTTACATATTTACTTTACAAAAGATATTGCATATTTAAAATGAAATAAAAATAATTTCTTATTTAATGATTTATTTATTTTTTACACCTGTCAAATGTTTAAGAAATTATATCTTTCAAATTTATTTATTTTAAAATTTATTATACCTATCAAATTTAATGATTTATTTAATGTGAAACCGAGGGTATTTTTTGGAAATTAATGAAAATAATGAGGATAGTTTGATAAGAAAAAGTGGATTTTTTTATAAAATTGTTCAAATGGGTAGTATGTCATAATGCTACCTAAAATGGTCCGAAAATACTAGTAGCATTTTAGAATTGTGCACCAAAATTTGTGTTTGAAGCACAAGAAGCATATATGTTTCTTAAAATGATACACCAAACGAAATTATCATTTATGTAGAAATGAAAATGTTGCTCTTCGTGCTCATTGTATATCATCTAACAATTAACATCTATGATTGTACATATTATCATTGTTGTAAATAATTATAATTTAAAATGTTATATAGGGCAACCAAAATAATTGGTGGCAAGGGGACTTAATTTGTGGTCTTTTTAATTGATTGGAATCCTCAATTCTGGACATAAATGGAATTCCTCATTTTTGTTCCAGCTTCCATATTAAACCGCAAATTGAGTAGGAATGGTCCATTCCAATTATGGCCGGAATTGTGCAACCAATAGTTCTCATTCTTGACAAGCTAGCTAGAAATAATGTAAGATTCCTTCATTCCACCAAGACCATCAACTCCATCATTTCCATTACAGCACTGATGGAATAACTTTTAACACCACAATTTGCTTGTATAGGCTCTTTGCATCTTTCCCAAAAAAAAAAGAATGGTGCAGGTGACTAATTGCCCTAACTGGGAAGAGAACATAATCAATTAAGACCAATGAGTTGTCACAGTCTTGTCGTTTTTTTTTATAGTCACAGTCTGTCTTAATATATTATAAGGACAAGTAAGGAATGAGTGGATACGACGTAATGTAGGACAATTTTATTTATTTTGGAATATAAGGTAAGACAGACACAATTATTATAATAAATAATTTTATGGCTAGATGTTTATTTTTATTTATTTTGGAGCATACCTTTATTCGATGTCCTCCAATCCATCTTTAGTCTCTATATTCCCTATATATAATTATCATTATGATTATATATATATATATATATATATATATATATAGAGAGAGACCTGGCAGGCACTCGAGGATGATATTAATAAGTGTTTTTAATCGAATCTCCAGTCCCAATGCCCCAACACGTGTTTCATGACATGATAAATAAAAACTAAAGCTGCGTTTGGGTGAACCATTATGAGGCACAATATATAACATTTCAATTATTTATTGTATTGACCAAACAAACAACATTTTTGGGGTCCAAATTTCAATGCAATTTCAACACCATATATTGTTCTTTTTGGAATTGTGATGTTTTGTACAATTTGAAGACAATTTCGTTCATTGCTAATGTAAATACCCTGAATGGATCCATATAATTACACACTTTGCCATCAAGTACTCAATATATATGAGTTATGGTATTTTTTTAAAAAAATTATTTTTTTAATGAGTTATGCAGTGTTTATAATTTATTTTATCATTTTTTATTATTATTATATAGCTTTAAAAAGTTATGCCACTCCATGTAATTTACACAACAATATTAGGACTTTATATTGTTCTAGCAAAAATGTAACCAAACACCTAACAATATTTCAATAACCATTTATACTACCATTTATTACAACCATTTATTATCTGCAATATACGCTACAATATATGTTATTGACAAAATTGTGCACCAAACGGACCCTAGGTCCAAATGCACCCACTTTTTATTCTATACACCCCCTCTTTTTTTTTCCTCTATACACCCCCGGTCCCACCATTGACTTCCACATCTTTTATATTTTTTTAATTTATAATTTATTTGTTTTAAAAAATATTATTAAAAAAATAATATTGTTATCAATACAAAGCACATTAATCAGAGGTTATGTCTACAATGGGTTGAGATACATTTATCGAATGAAAAAGGCTTCTCATAATGACTCGCCATTCTGTTGCACAATCATATTTGTATGAAAACCACTTGATCATAATAGGGGGCATAAGATAATTCCCACTCATGAATACCTGAACAAAGTGGTTATCATTCACATATCCAATAGTGATGACACTACGTTTTGTACCTTGATGAGATAAGGTGTCTCATATCAGGCATATTCATCCACTAGTTGATTGGTGCTGGTTTATTTTCCTCGAAAAATACAAGCGCATTGTGAATATAGCATGTCTGTTCATAACTGCCAAACAAATATGCATACTCTTCCCAAAATGTCCTTAGCTCTTCAATTAAATCACGCATAACAGATGATCAAGCAAATTCACCTCCTTCGAGACCTAACATCCAACAATAGCTCTGAACCCACAATTACCGTCAGCTACTACATCGATGACATTCACGACGTATCTTCTCAGTATTAGAGGAAATTGGTTGACATAACTTGGTGATGGAACTTGTCGTCCTTGTCTTGATATAGTTGATGAAATAATGTCAATTGATGAACAACTATGACGACGAGGTACATATGAAGTCTTCAAAGAAGCTTCCACATACTCAAATGTAGAGGGATCTCTACGAGTTAATTTATCATTCTTTCTCAATGAGGGTCGATCACGTGTATTTTGTATGAATTTTGGTTTCAAAAGTGAAGTAGTGGACGGTTTGATTATCTCTTGTAGCTTCCTCAACAATCAAATTTTATCAGATCGGGTTTCTTTTGAAAAATATTTTTTAATAATATTATTTTTTAATAATATTATTTTTGAGCCAAATAAATTAAAAATTACAAAAATATAAAAGAGGTGGGGTCAATGGTGGGATCGGGGGTGTATAGAGAAAACAAGAAAAAAAAAGTGGGGGGTGTATAGAGTAAAAAAGTCAGTAGTGTATTTAGATGAACCCTAAGAGTGTGTTTGGATTGAGGGATTTGGGGGGAAGGGAAGAGAAGGGAGGGGAGGGGGAGAGAAGGGAAGGGAGGGGAAGGGGGACTATTTTTCCCTCTCCCATGTTTGGATAGATAAAAAAAAGAAGGAAAGAAAATTTGTTTAATTTACTAATTTATCCTTATTTTTATGTTAAAATATTATGTACAAGGATAAAATAGATATTTAACTTATAAATAACTTAATTAGTAATTCCTTCCCTCCAAATGACTCTATTTTGGAGAAAAAGAATTTTAACAAAAATTTGAAGAAATCTTCCTCCCCAATCCCCTCAAATCCCTCCCCTTAATTTTTAATAAACTATCCAAACAAGGGAATTGGAAGGAAACTCTATTTCCCTTCCTTTCCCTTCCCTCCAAATCCCTCAATCGAAACACACTCTAAATAAAACACCTTTCCATAGATTCCAGAATCTGATCCCTTTGACCCTTCCCTTCACTGAAAGAGCAAGGCATTCAGATTTCAGTATTCAATTTAAAACACACCACTGCCTTATTAAACTGCTTCTTTAACCGTATTCCCATTCCACTTGTCGTCTTAATTTGTTGATATATATATATATATACATGCCATATCTCTATGTGCCACAATCAAAAGTTTTGGAATAGAACCTTAATTACGTAGAATTTCCACATATCTTTTCCCACAAAGGATGAAGCAACACTCATTGTGCATATCTTTTCCCACAACAGATTCATCAACTCCAAGAAAGCCAGGAGGATGGAAAGCCGTGCCTTTCATCTTAGGTCTCTTCATTCCCTATTTTTCCTTTTCTTTTTTTTTTGTGTGTTTAAATGAAATACAAAGAGTCTCTCGAACCCTAGGTTCTGAGGGTTTCGGTCTTGCCGTCAAGGAGGGTCTCCCTTGGGTCTTCCAAAGGGGGTTTGTTGTGATTGGGGCTTGGAGAATAAATACAGTGTGATTTGAAGATGGGTGAAGAGATTCATCGGCTGTTGGAACATCTTGATCTTACAAAGGAAGAAACGACAGAGATTGAAATTGGGGATGAGGTACTGGAAAGGGCTCGAGCTTCTAGAGGAGCTTGTTTATATGCAACGGTGTGTACTCCTCGTCCATACAATGTACCTGCATTGAAACGCACGTTGGCCCAGATCTGGAATGGAGAGGAATTTTTCTTGCAAGAAGCTGGTCGAAACAAGTTTCTATTTGAATTCAGGAACACTAGTGAGAAGGAGAGGTTTCAGTTGATGGAGCCATGGACATTTGATGGCCACCTGATTGCATTGTCAGAGTATGACCCTCTTAAGCCAGTTAAGGAGATTCGGTTTGAATCGGTGACGATGTGGATGCAGATCCATGATTTGTCGGTGGGAAGCTTAACAGAAGAGGTGGGCAGATTGATTGGAAAAAAACTAGGTGTGGTTTTAAGGGTGGATGTGGATTGCAGAGGTCTATCTAGGACTGAGTTACTCCGGGTTCGGGTGAGGCTTCCTTTAGCCAAACCACTTTTGCGGGGTACAAAAATTCTAATGCAGGGGAAAGCCCTATGGGTTCATTTTCGTTACGAGCGACTACCCATGTTTTGCTACGGATGTGGTAAATTGGGACATATTGATAAGGAGTGCAGGGATACAATGGGTCTTAGTGGGGAGGTTCCAAAGGAGCTGCCGTATGGGGTTTGGATGCGTTCTGAACCATTAGAAAGAAGGAAGAAGAAGATTGGGAAGGATTCCATGGGAGGATCAACTAGCTATGATTCCTCTCCTGAAGAGGGGGCGAGGTCTGAGAGGTCAAATGATGAAGAGGGAACCAATAGATGGGTAACCAAGGCAGATACAATACCATCAACAAATGACCTAGGACAAGATCTAGGAATTATTCCAGTTGTGGTGGAAGAAGGGGGTACGACTGCTACGTCTCCCATACAATCTCAAGAGGAGCACCAGTTGGAGGAATCTAGCTGCAGTCCAAATAAAGTGAAAAGTGGCAGGGGCCCCTCACTAAGTACTATGAAGAGAAGAGGTCGAACATGGAAGAGATAGGAGAAGGCAATGGAAATTGAACCTTATGAAGTTGATGGGGAACCTGAAAAAAGAGGGACAAAACGCATGACTTCTGATGTGGGGGTGGAAGGTATAATGGGTAATCAGAAAAAGCAAAAAACACAAACAATGGAGGACGATCCTGTTGATATGGCATCGGCGGTGGCTGCTGGACAGCACCGCCGGGACCAATGAGTTGCTTATCTTGGAACTATCGAGGGCTTGGGAACCTTCAAGCAGTTCGAGTCCTTCGTCAATTGGTGAAGGATAAAGGTCCCGATTTTTTGTTTCTTATGGAAACAAAAAAGGAAAGAAGGCAAATGGAGTATCTTAGTCGAGATTTGGGTTTTAAGTCTTGTTTTGCAGTTAGCAGTGTGGGAAGAGGAGGTGGTCTGGCTCTAATGTGGAAGGAGGAGATAGCTGTTTCTTTGCTTTCTTTCTCACAATACCATATAGATGTTGTTATTGGCGATGGGATATTACAGGATTGTTGGAGATTTACTGGTTTTTATGGCTGTCCAGATGCAGGCCGAAGGAAGCTGTCTTGGAATTTGCTGCGTCAACTTTGAACCCAATCAGCGTTACCTTGGGTGGTTACAGGAGATTTTAATGAGATCTTATTTGATTGGGAGAAGGAGGGAGGTAGGGAGAGTCATGGTGGTCGTATGAAGGAGTTTCGAGACGCTTTGATTGAGTGTGACTTACATGGCATTCAATTCAGGGGACCTCGTTTCACCTGGCAAAATAATCGGGGTCAAGATGATTTTATTCGGGAACGGTTGGATAGAGCTGTGGCTAATCCTGCTTGGTTGTCAAAATTTGCTTCGGCCTTAGTGTATCATCTCGTATCATCTGTGTCAGATCATTGCCCCATTTTGTTGCATTACTCTAGGGCTCAAAGGCAACCTAGAAGAAGGAGATACCGTTTTGAAGCTATGTGGCTAACTCATGTTGAGTGTGAGAGTGTTGTGCGTGCGGCTTGGCAGAACCCTACGTTGGGAGATTCTATCTTGGACAGAATTGATCATTGTGGTAAGCAGCTAGCAAGTTGGAATTCTACTACTTTTGGTCATGTGGCTAGATCTCTCAAGGCAAAGCATGCACAGTTACGAAATTTGCATAATGAATTGGTGAATGCAGACTGGTTAGAGAAGAGGAATACCCTGAATAGTGAGATTAATCTGTTGTTACAAAATGAGGAAATTATGTGGAAGCAAAGATCGCGGGTGAGTTGGCTAAAGGAGGGGGATCGCAATACTACCTTTTTCCATAGGAAAGCCTCGCAAAGACAGCGACGTAACATGATTACTGGAGTGGAGGATGTGGATGGTATTTGGTGGGAAGGGGAGGAAAATATTCAGAGAGCCTTTGTTCGGTATTTTGAATTAGATATTTTCCGAGCCTCCAATGATTTATCTCTGGATCCAATGTTGAATTTAATTACTCCTAAGGTCTCTAACGCCAACAATTGTATGCTTACTCGTATGGTTATAGCGGAGGAAATCAAAAATGCTTTGTTCCAAATGAACCCAACTAAAGCGTCGGGACCGGATGGCATGAATGCTCTTTTCTATCAACAGTTTTGGCATATCGTGGATCCCTCTATTGTGACCACAGTGCAAGAATTTTTTCATACAGCTAAGCTTCCGACCAGACTTAATGCTACTAACATTGCTTTGGTGCCTAAGATAAAGGACCCGCGCAGACTAACGGAGTTTCGACCAATAAGTCTATGTAATGTTGTTTATAATATTATTTCCAAAGTTTTGGCAAACAGGTTAAAGGTGATCTTACCCAATTTGATTTCTGAGAATCAAAGTGCTTTTGTTCCAGGGCGGTTAATCACTGATAATGTATTGGTGGCTTCGAAATTAATGCACTCTATCAAAGGCCCCCATTGACGCGCTAATCCTGTGATGGCTGTTAAGCTAGATATGAGTAAAGCTTACGATAGAGTGGAATGGCCTAGTCTGGAAGCTATAATGATACGGATGGGTTTTGATTCTCATTGGGTGCGTATGATAATGGCTTGCATTACCACTGTCTCATTCTCTGTGCTTATAAATGGGACCAGTTCCCCTCCTTTCTCTCCTAGAAGAGGGTTGCGACAAGGTGACCCCCTATCACCCTACTTGTTTATTCTCTGTGCGGAATCTCTTACAAATCTGTTGAATGATGCAGTGGCAAAGAAACTTATCCAGGGTATTGGTGTGGGTCGCAGTTCTCCAAAGGTGACCCACTTGTTTTTTGCGGATGACTCCCTATTATTTTGCAGAGCAAATGCTGAAGAGTGTGCTGAGATTAAAAAGGTGCTGCATACGTATGAGTTAGCCACAGGGCAAAAGATAAATGCAGACAAGTCTAGTGTCTTATTCAGCCCAGGTGTTTCAGATCAGTTGAAAGGGACTTTGCTTCAAGTTCTTGGAGTGCAATCTTTTGTGTTACGTGAGAAATATTTGGGTCTCCCTTCTCTGATTGACCGATCTAAGAAGACCATGTTTAGAAATTTGAAAGACAGAGTGCAAGCAAAGATAAGTGGATGGAAGGAAAAAATGTTGTCTAAGGGTGGTAAGGAGGTGCTGATAAAGGCAGTAGCACAATCAATCCCAGCTTATACAATGTCATGTTTTCAAATTCCCAAATCTACTTGTCAGGAAATTTCAAGTTGCATAGCAGATTTTTGGTGGGGGCAAGTAGGAGAAAAAAAGAAAATTCATTGGCGTGCTTGGGAGAAATTGTGTTGGTCAAAGGAAGAGGGTGGATTGGGTTTTCGTGATTTGGAGTCTTTCAACCTTGCGCTTCTAGCAAAACAGGGATGGCGCCTTTTGACAAATAAATCATCCCTATTCCATCGTATTTACAAAGCTAGATATTTTCCCCATGGTAACATAATGACGGCAGTCGTGGGCTCTAACCCTTCTTATGCTTGGAGGAGTTTGTGGGCTGGGTTGGGGCTATTGAAAAGGGGTATGAGATGGAGGGTAGGTAATGGAAAGTCCATTCTATTAAAAGATGATCCTTGGCTCCCACAACCTTCCACCTTTAAAATTTTCTCTCATCTCCCAGAGAATTGGCACACAAAAACTGTCCACCATTTGATTGATGAGAACTTGGGGACGTGGAAGCATGATCTTGTTAAAGACTTGTTTGATCCACAAGAGGCAAGTTTAATTTTGACAATCCCGTTGGGAGTAAACTCGGTGGAGGATGTGATGAGTTGGCACAGGACAAAAAAAGGGTGCTACAATGTCAAATCTGGTTACAAGTTAGCTGTGCAGTTGAAAAGGGAGCAAAGCATGGTGGGCTCCTCGTCTAATCATGGTTGCGCTTTCCCTTGGAGAGCATTATGGGATATTCAGGTGCCAAGTAAAATTAAGCACTTTCTGTTTGGAGCTGTGCATGGCTGCATCCCTTGTAACTCAAACTTACATCGTCGACGAGCCATTTCTTTGAGTGGGTGTATTCTATGTGGCAAGGAGGAGGAAACTGTAGACCATATTTTGTTGCTTTGTCAAATGGCTAAGGAGGTTTGGTCGAGTGTTCTGCCTACGGAGTACAATAGTGGGGGATGTCGCTTAAAATTTATTGACTAGGCTGCCCACATTTTAGCTTATTCAACGACCTCAGTGAAGGTTATCTTCGCTGTGTTTGCATGGTTTATTTGGAAAAAGAGGAATGAATTTATGTTTGAAGGAAAATGGACCTCTTATGCTACTTTGGTAAGGCGGGGCAATAACTTCATTGAAGATTATAGGCAAGCTATGGCGACCCAGGATGTTAGGCAGGGAGATTCTACAGTTAGTACAGCGACAGTCTGGGCACTGATAGGTATGATAATACCTATTGTTTTTGGTAGAAATATCCCCCTCTTAAGCTTTCTTTTGATAAATAATGAGTGTATTTATGTTTTGATTTGTATTTCTGATAGGTTGATTGCGGTTTGGATGAAAAGTGATGAAAAAAGGGCTGAACTGAAGAAAATGTCCACCGACCTTCGTGTGTTCAAATACTTATAACTTTTTGTCACGTTATCGGAATCAAGCGAAATAAAAGGCATTGGAAACTAGACATCTCAAGCTTTCCGTAGACGCTAAAATCGTGCAAATCGGACGTCGTATGGAGATTTTGGAATCATTCCACGCCTAGGCGCAATATTTGTGCACGCCCAGTATCACTTGTGCACGCCCAGTCCAGCGAGTTGGGCGTGAATTTGAAGTTGTGCACGCCTAGGATTGCGCCTAGGCATGCGCCTAGGCGTGCGCCTAGGCGTGGTGCGCCTAGGCGTGAATACAACGCGCCTAGGCGCACAAGACAGTTTTTTGGTATGTTTTAATTCGCGAACTTGCCGAGCCGCAGGACACTTTTTAGACCTAGAATAGAATTTCTGGGGAGCGAAAGCAGAGGGGGAGGCGACTCTTGGAGCTAGGAGGAGAGATTCTTCGGCTCAACTTGGATCTACTCAACTAATTGGGTTTATTCATGATTTTCTCATCTCTCCTTTTGTGTTTTTCTCTCATTATGTGTAACTAAACCTCTTGTGCCAAGGCTAGGTTGAAGCCTTGGGTTTGATGACTTTGTTTATGACTTGATTTACATATATATGAGTTGATTTGGGTATAAATCTTGTGTTTCTATGTTTGATTGCAATTTCTTCATGCTTGTGGTGTTTGGCCAACACTTTAGGTTTTTGGATGAAATTGTTTGGAGAATTTGCTTAGACAATAATATATCAAGTAGATTATGCTTCTTGAAACACTTGATTATGAATGTGTCTCCCTTTAATTAGGTGACAATTTGTATGAATTCTAATCTCCATAGAACTCCATGAATTCCTATGCATGTTTAGACCAATAAGATGGCTAGAATGTATTTAGGAAGATCCGACCTAGACCAATAAGATGGCTAGTAATCGATTTTAGGGAGATTTGGCTTAAGTGCGCTAAAACCGACTTAGGTACGGATTCGTTATGCCCGAATTAGCAAATATGTGTGTGAATTTGTGTCATTGCAAGTCATTTCCCAAGGGGGATTCCAAAGCCTTGGTGTTCATCTCATTCATCTCATTTGCATTAGTTACATCTTTATTCTAAGAAAATACCAAAAACACTTTGCTATTTGCTTGTTTTAGTTTAATTACCAAACCAACAATCTTGAGTTGAACTTTACTTTTGATTGCATTATATATACATACATACAAATATACATTTGGATTAGACATAACACCGTCCCTGTGGATTCGACCCTTGCTTATCATTGTGCTGTAGTCGCCGACTAGTACACTTGCTAGTAAGGTTAATTTAGACCCAACCAAGTTTATGGCGCCGTTGCCGGGGATGGTAGCTTACGTTTGATCCATTTTTATTATTTGTCCATAATTTTTTTTTTTTTCTTTTCCTTTGTTTGTACATAATACTTGTACATAATATTTGTTAACTAATTTTGCTTTTGTTGGCATATGCTTCAAGATGGAATATCCTCCACCATGTGCTTATCAGGGAGCAGGTTTTTATGGGTCGAGCTTATATTTGCAAGGATATAATGCAAGGACAACTCCTCCAAACCATGCCCCATATCCACCATGCAACTCCTTCTCCAACACTTATAACTCTGGAAGGTGTGAACAACCTCAATTCCTATGGAACAACTACCAGCATCAATTTGTTCCTACACAAGCAGCACCACCACCATTGCTTGAGCAAGCACAAGACTCATCTCTACAAGACGTACTAAATGCATTGGTTACGAGTACCCAAAAGTTGAAAGCAAACACTCAAGCTTGTAGAGAGGAGATGTGTCAATGGGCTTCACCACCACCGCTTGAGCAAAGACATGAGTCATCTTTGGATGACATACTCGATTCCTTAAATGCGAGTACCCAAACTTTAGAAGAGGCAACGCATAGGATGGTATCAAGCAAGAATCAACTTTACCAACCTATGATGAAAACAAGTGAGGGGGAATGTATATGTGAGACAACTCAAGCAGTTACATTAAGCAGTGGCAAAGAGTTGGAGCTTAAAGGAAAAGTTGAGTATAATTATGTGGATGAAGAGGAGTATGAGATAATGCTTCTCACTTCACTTTCGGAGATGGATCCACCAATGAAGGAGGGCATGGATTTCGAAGAATCAAAAAATTCTCCATCAGCTGCAGAATGTGAGATAGTTTCAATCGAACAAGAAATTAGCGGACCTACATGGGTTGAGCAAGATATAGAAGAGAAAGCTCTTGTCGATTTTGAAAAAAATTTGAAAGCTGAAGATTTGGAGAACAAGTATGATGATAAGGTGGAGGAAGAATGTGATAACTTTGTAGAGAGGCATGAGGATAACACACTCCACAATCAGGTGCTATTACCATTTGAAGCACAATTCATTGACTTTATTGGAGTTGAGGAGCCTAATGTAAATCTCAGTGCTTCCATAATGCAAATCCTGGAGGAAATTTTGCCAACAAAGAAAAAATGGAAGCTTCAACAAAGCATGGAGAGCTACATTGCAAGATCATTGAAGAAGCTTCCCCTCTACTCAAAATATCTCTTCCATTGGCATGGAAAACTACAATTTCAACCAAGAGGGCCAAAGGAATTTAGAGATAGAATCTTTTTGATGGGCACATCAAAGAAGGATGTTTGTGCCCTATTTATTGAGCCACTGCAAAGTGGTGGATCTCGTCTAGCTGAAGACAAGAGGAGGGTGCATATAGACATTGAAGAATTGTGGCCAGGCCAGCACCCCAATCCACTCGATGCATGACTCCAACCCCCAGGTTGTATTGTTTCAACTTGTCCTCTTTTTAGTGCATTATTACATTGTTATGTTTTGCATTGAGGACAATGCATTCTTTAAAGTGTGGGGTGGTGGACTGCATATGGATTATCTTGTGCAAAATTTCACATGATTTTTGTAGTAGCTGAATTTAAAAAAAAAAAAAAAAAAAAAACAAAGAAATTGAAAATTTTAAAAAAAAATTTAGTGCTTGAATCTTGCATATTTATGGGAATTTTCTGTTGAATTGAGTGCTATATTGAAATGCAGCTAATCTTGGTTTGTGGAACCCATCATATCCTTCTATATGCTTGACGTCTACTCTATTGCACAATCACCGTAATTCACCTGCACGAGAATGTGTGCTTGTGGGGTATGACTTGGGTGAATAGATGTTGGATGTGGACTTTCTCTAAGATGATCTAGAACACCGTGTTAGTTATATTCTTGGCACTAGTTAATTACATGCATGTTAAAAAAAAAATGAAAAAAAAATAAATTTGATGATGATTAAAAGCATGTTCCGCTCTTGTGATCTTACCGAGTAACCGGGGCTCTTGTCTAACCAACTCGAGTTTCGCGTAAAAAGGTAAGACAATCATGATGAACATACTAGGCTAGCTTAACTTCGAAGCCTTTTCAACTCGAGTGATTGATCCGAGGCGTGCTTTATCACATAATGCCCTAAACCAACTGGTTGGGAGTCATTGGTTGAGAACTCGTTACATGGGTTGACTAGAAAGCTTAAAGGAGTGAGCATTGCACGGGCCTAGTAAAAAAAAAAAAAATTAAATAAATAAAATAAATAAATAAAAAAAAATAATAAGAAGAAGAAGAGAAGTATGTATATAAATAAAAGTGCCTTGGTATTACTACTTGACTGTTCTTGGAATTCTTGGAATGTGACTATGTTTGGCGCCTATGAACTCTTGGAAGCCAAATAATTATACATTTCTTCTTTGCACGCACTTAATGTAGACGAAGTGATTGAGTAGACGGATAATCTTCATTGAGTATATGTTTGGATGAAGTGTGGGGTCTCCACATCTTTTTGATTGCATGGCATTGATGTATATTGTTTCGATTCTAGTGATTTCCCTCCCATATGTTTGATTTGAGTTATCTTGAAACGTTTGTGGGTGTCGTTCTTGTAAGCCCTCAGGAGACAAAACTCCTCCACTAGGGACACCTAGGGGTTTAACGGCTTGTTGCATATGCTAAATGCAATCGCGATTCCTGCGTTAGTGAGTTAGGATGTTAGTTGGTAGATGTACTTTGTTTAGTTTTACTTGAGGACAAGTAAGGTTTAAGTGTGGGGTGTTTGATAGGTATGATAATACCTATTGTTTTTGGTAGAAATATCCCCCTCTTAAGCTTTCTTTTGATAAATAATGAGTGTATTTATGTTTTGATTTGTATTTCTGATAGGTTGATTGCGGTTTGGATGAAAAGTGATGAAAAAAGGGCTGAACTGAAGAAAATGTCCACCGACCTTCGTGTGTTCAAATACTTATAACTTTTTGTCACGTTATCGGAATCAAGCGAAATAAAAGGCATTGGAAACTAGACATCTCAAGCTTTCCGTAGACGCTAAAATCGTGCAAATCGGACGTCGTATGGAGATTTTGGAATCATTCCACGCCTAGGCGCAATATTTGTGCACGCCCAGTATCACTTGTGCACGCCCAGTCCAGCGAGTTGGGCGTGAATTTGAAGTTGTGCACGCCTAGGATTGCGCCTAGGCATGCGCCTAGGCGTGGTGCGCCTAGGCGTGAATACAACGCGCCTAGGCGCACAAGACAGTTTTTTGGTATGTTTTAATTCGCGAACTTGCCGAGCCGCAGGACACTTTTTAGACCTAGAATAGAATTTCTGGGGAGCGAAAGCAGAGGGGGAGGCGACTCTTGGAGCTAGGAGGAGAGATTCTTCGGCTCAACTTGGATCTACTCAACTAATTGGGTTTATTCATGATTTTCTCATCTTTCCTTTTGTGTTTTTCTCTCATTATGTGTAACTAAACCTCTTGTGCCAAGGCTAGGTTGAAGCCTTGGGTTTGATGACTTTGTTTATGACTTGATTTACATATATATGAGTTGATTTGGGTATAAATCTTGTGTTTCTATGTTTGATTGCAATTTCTTCATGCTTGTGGTGTTTGGCCAACACTTTAGGTTTTTGGATGAAATTGTTTGGAGAATTTGCTTAGACAATAATATGTCAAGTAGATTATGCTTCTTGAAACACTTGATTATGAATGTGTCTCCCTTTAATTAGGTGACAATTTGTATGAATTCTAATCTCCATAGAACTCCATGAATTCCTATGCATGTTTAGACCAATAAGATGGCTAGAATGTATTTAGGAAGATCCGACCTAGACCAATAAGATGGCTAGTAATCGATTTTAGGGAGATTTGGCTTAAGTGCGCTAAAACCGACTTAGGTACGGATTCGTTATGCCCGAATTAGCAAATATGTGTGTGAATTTGTGTCATTGCAAGTCATTTCCCAAGGGGGATTCCAAAGCCTTGGTGTTCATCTCATTCATCTCATTTGCATTAGTTACATCTTTATTCTAAGAAAATACCAAAAACACTTTGCTATTTGCTTGTTTTAGTTTAATTACCAAACCAACAATCTTGAGTTGAACTTTACTTTTGATTGCATTATATATACATACATACAAATATACATTTGGATTAGACATAACACCGTCCCTGTGGATTCGACCCTTGCTTATCATTGTGCTGTAGTCGCCGACTAGTACACTTGCTAGTAAGGTTAATTTAGACCCAACAGGCACCGCCACCAAATGGTCTTTTTAAGCTTAATGTTGATGGGGCATGCTTTAATGACAAAGGTACTTGTGGGGTTGGTGGTGTTATGCGAGATGATAGAGGTCAAGTAAGCTTCGCCTTCTCTTGTTATAGGCAAGGAATCCTAGACCCGGTGGCAATTGAGTCTCTTGCTGTTCTGGTGGGGCTACAAGTAGCCCAAGACAGAGGTTTTTGTGATTTTCAGCTAGAGTCAAACTCAGCTATAGTTTGTCGCTTCCTCTCTGACCGTTCTTTCCACCGGACCCCCGCGGGAGCGGTGCTTCAGTCGTGCGAGTTGTTAATGGATAATTTAGGTGTCCATTTCTGTTCTCATGTATCTCGAAATTTGAATCAGGTTGCCCATTTCATGGCTAGAAACTCTCATCGCACTCTAGGTACTAGAGTATGGATCGGGGAGACTCCAGCTTGGGCGATGTCTGGTTTGTAAGTTCTGTTTTCTATTGTGTTATAAAATTTCATTTCCTATGAAAAAAAAAAAATGATCTCGGGATATATATTTAAATCAACTTATAATTTGCCTTTTATGCAGGAAATGAGACGCTTGAAAGGTTGGCGTCTTATGGGATGATAGCAAACTTCATGGTTTATCTGTTAACGTTTTTTCACATGAATCAAGCACCAGCAGCTAACCTAATCAACATTTGGATGGGTGTCACAAATTTCACCCCTTTGCTTGGTGCTTGCATTTCTGATACTTTGATCGGAAAGTTCAAGACCATTGCTTTTGCATCCTTCGCATCTCTTCTGGTACATATCTACTTGCATGACAACATCAAATATAATATAAGACTAAGCTTGGGAAGACGATTCGGGGTTGTTGGAAAGAGCTGAAATTTACAAAATTTTCTATGAAATAATATTTTTCTCAATTACCGCAAATCCTCCTCCGAAAATTAGGTCTAAAAGTGAGTCGTCTCCAACGTCATTAACTGACAAGAATGAATTCATCAATGTTAGGGACTAATAACATTTACGTTAACGGCATGGCTGCCACAATTGCATCCTCCATCCTGCAACTCACTACAGCTACCACTTGGTCATCATTGCAAAGGCCCCAACAATCTTCAATTTGGTATGTTGGTCCTCGGACTCGGCTTCCTAGCCATCGGAACAGGAGGAATAAGGCCATGTAACATCCCATTTGGTGTCGATCAATTCGATCCAACAACAGAAGTAGGCAAGAAAGGGATTGCCAGCTTTTATAACTGGTACTATATCACAGCTACTGTGGTGTCCTTGATTGCTTTAACTATTGTGGTTTATATCCAGGACAACGTTAGCTGGGTCTTGGGTTTTGGTATACCTACCATTCTCATGGTCTGCTCGATTGTTCTATTCTTCGTTGGGACGAGAATATACGTCCATCAACCGCCCCAAGGCAGTCTCTTTTCGGGTATTGCTGGAGTGTTGGTTTCTGCCTATCGTAAGCGTCGGCTTCTGCTTCCTGAGGACGGAGAGAATGATGTTAGTTTCTACGATCCTCCATTGAAGAAAGCTATTTTGTTGAAGCTCCCTCTTACCAATCAGTACAGGTAGAAATTTCAAATTTGCATCACTACACCTTGCTTGATGTTTTGATGAAGTTTAATTCTTTAAAATTCTTTCTAATATAACGATGACATGCATCATTTAATTATCGGAAGCATTACGTATCCTTAACAAACTCAAGCATATTCAGCCATAACATGTAAGAACGAAATTCAATGTAATTAGATAACGTAATACTATTATAGTCGGTTATGGACGAAAATATTAGGGATATAAGTCATTTTTCGTTTAAGTATTGGGTTTACGTGATTTGAGTCAACTATACAGATCACTTGTGTGGTCCACTTTAGGTTTAGATATTATATGCAGTGTTAATATTAATAATTTTCAAGTTACTCAAATCTAGATTTGAGGATATAATAAAATAAGACGGCATCAACTTTTAGTGAGATATGAAGAATAAATTAGTGATATTCATTTTTTGTGTAAGAGTGAATTTTATTTAATTTCTATATTTGTTTGTCGCGGGTATAATCTTACATTGGTCTAGCATAACCCAAGCCGATTGAGTTATAATAAGTAAAGTCAATTCCTCTCAAATTAACAACGTGTTTTCTGGGTCTAAGACTATGGCCCATGAAGAACAAAGAAGACAATATTGGGGACCGATATATTCATACTGAACCGATAAATTCAAATACAATATTATTAGCGTGTTTGGTTTGAGAGTTTCAACAATTTATGGTGAATTTTTTGATGTTGCTTCTACCTATACTATGCACATGCCAATACCACAAATGAACCACATAAATTCTTAGCCTTTGTATTAGTTTGTTTTAGGTATTATTTACTGCATCGAGTTCAATTCCTTATGTACAGTAAACTCAGTAATTTTTTTTTTTATAAGCTACACTCAGTAATTATTAACGATGGGGTTGATGATGTCTCTATTAGGTTCTTGAACAAGGCTGCCATAATAGAGAAAAACTTACCTGTACCCTGAACGTGTTTGTGCAAATCCATGGAGGCTATGCAGCATTCAACAAGTGGAAAAGCTCAAATGCCTATTAAACATAGTACCAATATGGTCTGCATGTATTATTAGCTTCATTTCCATGGCACAACAAAGCACATTCACCATATCACAAGCTTTGATAATGGATAGACACCTCGGACCCCATTTTAAAGTCCCCGCAGGATCCATGATCATCATAACAATGATCACAATCGGGGTTTCGGTGCTATTCTATGACAGAATCGTCGTTCCATTTCTTAAAAAACTTACAAAAATTGAAGGCGGAATAACAATTCTCCAGAGGATGGGAATTGGGGCGATATTCTCAATCCTATCAATGGTAGCTGCCGGAATTGTTGAGAGAGAGAGAAGATCACGGGCCAATTCGCAGCCTCAATCGCCAATGTCGGTCTTCTGGTTGTCTCCACAACTTGTCCTCCTAGGCTTATGCGAGGCATTCAATGTTATTGGACAAATTGAATTCTACAACACAGAGTTCCCTGAGCATATGAGGAGTATTGGTAATTCAATATTCAGCTGCTCCTTTGCTGGTGCAAGCTACCTCAGCAGTTTAATGATTACAATCGTTCATCATTCAACCGGAACTCGTAACCACCCCAATTGGTTAACAAATGATCTCAATTTAGGCAGATTGGACTATTTCTACTTCCTCCTGGCCGGGTTGTGTTCTATGAATTTCATCTATTACCTGATCTGTGCCTGGAGGTATCGGTACAAAACCATTGTACAAATGGAAGATGAACCTTACCTTGATTTCGAGCAGATCAGCGCAGTCAAAGGTTGAAATTATATATTCTATGTATGAGCAGAAGCATGTGAAGGGTGTTAATGGTGTAAATTTTCTTCTGTTTAGGAAGAGATCGAGGAGTGTAAGATCCTCCCCTACAATTAAATAAATGGAACTTTGTTTGTATGGCATTCAGCTCATATGCAATTAAATTTTGCATGAACTGTTAGAAAAAATAACTGAGCTCGTACCTCGTTCAGGGCCAGTTCATGTTCTCCAGTTTGTTTGCTTCCCTTTCTTCACTTCTTCTCTCATAGATAGGTTTGTTTGAAACGTAGACTCCAGGGGTTGAGTCTGCTCTCCATGTCTCAGTCTCCTCTGTTCATGGGCCTCAAGAGATCCAACAAGTTCCTTGGGTTTCAAGACAGTGAGATCATTCGATTCTTCTATAACTGCCACTACCATATCATACATCTCTGGTAGGCTGGTTAGCCCCTTTTTTAACAATCTTCTGATAAGATACCTCTTCACCAAGGGTTCTCATTTGATTTATCAAATCTATAACTCTTGTATAGAATTCTTCCACAAACTCTACTTCCTGCATTCTCAAGTTTTCAAACGCCCTCCTCAAGTGCAAATAAATTCATTGTAGTGCAGATAAATTCACTGCAGAGCAGATAAATAGTTTTTATGCAGTGCAGATAAATCCATTACAGTACAGCTAAATTCATAGGTAGTGCAATTAAATTCATTGAAATGTAGAAAAAATATATGCAGTGTAGATAAATTAAATTTATATTAGATTTTTTCGTCTTAGAATATATAGATGAGTGATTTTGTTTGAAAGAGTTTTTCACGTTGATTGAGAATATATAAATTTTTTTCCAAATTCCTTCATATATTTTGAGAGATAAATCGTTTTGAAGTTTCATTTTAAAAAAGAAAAAAATGTCAAAAATGATGATGGCATGCATATAATTATGTTATTTTATTAAATAAAATGGGGCATATATGTCATTTAATCAACTGTGCTGTTATAATTAAATTTTTTGGTTGTCCCTATTGGAAATTGCCCCAAAAAAGAAAAAGAAAAGAAAGAAAGAGAAAAACACACAAACGGCCATCTCCGGATACTCTCAAAAGATATTATATTACACCCAGACATCGCCAGATGACCGTCAAACAATTTCGTACTCCACTGATCTACACCGGGTTACAAAGATTGAACAAAAAAAATCACATAAATTATACCTTAGATGTACATCAAGAATATTATTTTCTCCTTTAACAAGAGAGGCTGATCTCCCTCAGATCTGAGAATCTCATCACTAGAAACCAAGTATATGTCGCCGGAGCACACCAAAAATACTGATGATCAAAGATCCGTGACGGATGGAAGAGATCTAGAGCCGGAGAAGAGGAACCCTGCAAAATCCTAATTCAACACACAAACGAAAAAGGAAAATTGATATTAAAAAAAAGAATGGGCAGATCTATCCCGTGGAAGGAGGAGGAAGAGGTAGGGAGGAAAAGAAGAATTGAATCTCTCTTCCTCCTGTACTGTTGTTGAAGATGAGAGTTGAGAGGTTTTTTGATGTAGATTGAGATTGAGATATTTCAGTTAAATATTTTATTTTGGTATTTTAAGAAATCAATTGTTTGTAAATCAATTAGTATTATTTTTTTAGTAGTCTAGTATCTTTTTTATGAGGAGTAATATTATATATTTACTTTTAGATATTTGTTTCCGGTTAGAAGTGTCTAGGGTTTGATAAGGGTTTCGTTTAGTTTACTATTTAAGATTGTAACCCTCATTGAGGAATGGAGAGTCTTTGATTGAATAAAATTAAGAGACGGCTAGTTTTTTCTGATTCTTTGGTATTCTTTAGAATAAACAAAGTTTTGAAGCCTTAAATCTGGTATTTGTGTGTCGAATCAACAGATTTAAGTAGACTTGTTCCTAGTATTCGTGTGTCGAATCAACAGATCCAAGTACGTGTTCTTTCCATCACGTCGCGCTGCATCATTTTTATCTTTTAGAGAGTTTTTTTAGAGAGAGTCCGACATCAAAATATTCTTGCTGGATATCATTTATGTAAAAATGAGAATGTTGCTCATCTTGCACATATTAATCATCTAACAATTAACATATATGATTGTACATATTATCATTGTTGTAAGTAATTATAACTTAAAATGTTATATATGGCATCCAAAATAATTTGGTGGCAAGGGATCCTTTGTGGTATTTTTACATGGAAGTCAAACCTTCTATTCATGCCGGAAATGAATTCTCAATTGATCTGGATTCTAACACGGGAATGCTCAACACTGTATATAAATGGACTAGGAATGGCCAGAATTGTGCAACCAAAATTCACCATATAGTTTTCATTCTTGACAAGCACAAAGGTAGGAGGACACATTCTACCAACCCCATCACTGCCATTCCTACCAAGGAAGGAATAACTTTAAACATAACAATTTGCTTGGATAGGCTCTTTGCATCTTTCCAAAATGAATGGTGGATGAGACTAATTGCCCTGACTGGGAAGACAGCATAATTAGTTGAAGGATTGACGTAGGACTGTTTCACGTGATATCAGTCCATTATAATAAAGATAAGTAAGGAGGAATGATGGATACGACCTACATAACAAGGCACAATTATATACTATAAGAATAAATATTTATCAAACAAAAATTTTATTTATTTATTTTGGAACATAACACAATTATTATAATAAATAATTTTATGGTTAGATGTTTATTTTTATTTGTTTTGGAGCATCGAAAATGACATATAAATCAAGCTTTTGGTAGCCCAAAGCAGCCCAATTCTAGGTGGCAAGTCTAGTCAACAATCCTATGTGGATAAATTTTGAATTTTAAATATTAAACACAAATAGCCACTCTCTCTCTCTGCACTTCCCCTCACTCTCGCGTTCCCTCTTTCTCTCCTCTTTTTTCCTCTCACTGTCGGAACCAAGGCCGATCATCCAGTCACCGATCGGGGGAACCGACCTATCGATCTGAAGCGCTGGAGCTTCATAACTCATCCCCAACCTTCGTTTGTTGCCAACAATCGCTTATTTCGCCAGAATCTCGCTTGAAGTCGTGGCCAACGAAAGCTTTGGAGCTCGATTCGACCATCATAGGCCACCCATCCGCTAACCACCACCACTGTTGAACTTGCCTTAATGAGCTCTACATATTTCAGATCTTGGACGACCAAAATAGTCATGGGAAAGTGAAAACCCATTTGTGACCCGGTTTTAATCCCAGACAGATTGTTATTTCACTATTTTTAATATCAGACAAATTGTTATTCCATTCATTTAA
This sequence comes from Tripterygium wilfordii, assembly GCF_013401445.1. NCBI lineage: Eukaryota > Viridiplantae > Streptophyta > Magnoliopsida > Celastrales > Celastraceae > Tripterygium > Tripterygium wilfordii. The sequence continues at coordinate 6,961,120 of NC_052237.1, read as the reverse complement.
AACAACGATTTAGTTATTTTAATTTTTAATTTTATTCCATTGATTTTGAGTGTTGATATATGATTTCTTATGGTTTTAAATAATGATATGGTGGTTAATAATGAAGACATTGCGTTGAGGGATGAATGAGGTCGTTGATGGGTTGAATAACAATAACACCAAGGTGGTTGAACGAATAAATAATATAATTCAAATAAATCACAATGGATTACAAGTAAAAAAAAATGATGATTTAGTTATTCCACTGTTTTAATTCAATGAAATAAGCATTGGTCTGGAACAAAATTGAATGGAATTAGTTATTCCACTATTTTAATACAATGAAATAATCATTGGTCTGAGACAAAATTGAGTGAAATTAGTTATTCCACTGTTTTAATTTATAGAATAAACATAGGTTTGAGACAAAATTCATTATTTTCTAAAAGCACAATCCAAAATCCATTGTTTTTTAAAAGCACAATTTAGAATTCATTATTTTCTAACTGTTTTAAGTCAATGTTTTTCACTGATACGAAATTATATATTCCATTGTTTTAATTCAATGAAATAAGTATTGGTTTGGGAAGAAATTGAATGGAATTAGTTATTCCACCGTTTCAATTCATGGAATAAACATAGGTCTGAGACGAAATTAATTGTTTTATGAAAGCACAGTTAAGAATCCATTGTTTTTTAAAAGCACAGTCCATAATCTTTTTTTTTTTTAAACACAATCCAGAATCCATTATTTTTAGTCCAAAATTCGTTATTTTTGAAATTCCATTGTATTTGAAAACAATGGAATTAAGAACGACCAATTAAAACCCATTCCTATTGACAATAGATCTTGTTGGAAAGAGCTTTATGTCATGATTCTGAATATGTAAATTTTTTTCCCAATCTAACATATATTTTGAGAATCAAAATATTTTAAAATTTTGTTTAAGAAAGCGAAAGTCAAAAAACAATGATGTCGTCCTGAGACTTAAAGCGTGTTGTTTTAAAGAAATTGGGGTATTTTTGTCACAAAAATCATATTTCAATTTTGTACAATCATCAAATGTGTCAACATGCCAAATAGATTTGGACTACCTTGAGCTACGAAGATTGGGCTATCTAGATGGAGCATACCTTCTTTTTTTTGTGACGTTTTTCTTTTTCTATTGTTGACGGAAGCATACCTTTATTCGATCGATGTCCTCCAAGAAATCTTTAGTCTCTATATTCCCTATATATAATTATAATTATCATTATGATGATATATATATATATATATATATATACGCATACACTTGAAGAATAATTTAAGAGACCTGGCAGGCACTCGAGGATGAGATAAGTGTTTATAATTGATTCTCCAGTCCCATTGCCCCAACACATGCATCTCATGGCATGATATATAAATAGGACACTTACCTTTCCATGGATTCCAGAATCTGATCCCTTTTACCCTTCCATTCACTGAAAGTGAAAGTCATTCAGTATTCAACTTGCATGCCACTTCAGACACCAGTGCATCCCTTAATTAAACTGCTCCTTTAACCGTATTCCCATTCCACTTGCATGCGGTATTTGTTGACAAACAGCCTTAGTCTCTCTCTCTCTCTCTCTCTCTCTCTCTCTCTCTCTCTCTCTCTTTCCTGTATATATATAGATAGTCATGACCTCCATATCTCTACATGCCACACCCAAAAAGATTTGGAGTAGAAGCTTAGTTACGAAGAATTTCCACATGCAGGTACCTTGAAATCATTACAAGGGACAAACAATATTTCAAGTTTGGGAACAAAGGATGGAGCAACACTCATTGTGCACATCTTTTCCTACAAAAGATTTATCAACTCCAAGAAAGCCTCAAGGATGGAAAGCCATGCCTTTCATCTTAGGTCTCTTAATTCTCTATTTTTTGTTTTTGTTTTTGTTTTTGGTGTAAATCTCCTTATATATATATATATATATATATATATATATATATATATTTAAATCAACTTATAATTTGTCGTATGCGCGCAGGAAATGAGACGCTTGAAAGGTTGGCGTCTTATGGGATGTTAGCAAACTTCATGGTGTATCTGTTAACGTTTTTTCACATGAATCAGGCACCAGCAGCTAACCTAATCAACATTTGGATGGGTGTCACAAATTTCACACCTTTGCTTGGTGCTTTCATTTCTGATGCTTTGATCGGAAAGTTCAAGACCATTGCTTTTGCATCCTTCGCATCTCTGCTGGTACATATCTACTTGCATAACAACATCAAATATAATATAAGACTAAGCTTGGGAAGACGATTCGGGGTTGTTGGAAAGAGTTGAAATTTACTTATTTTTCTATGAAACAGTCTCTTTCTCGACCACCGCTAATCCTCCTCCAAAAATTAGTCTAAAAGTGAGTCGTTTCCAACGTTATTAACTGACAAGAATGAAATTCATCAATGTTAGGGACTAATAACGTTGACGTTAACGGCATGGCTGCCACAATTGCATCCTCCATCCTGCAACTCACAACAACTACCACATGGTCATCATTGCAAAGGTCCCAACAATCTTCAATTTGGTATGTTGATCCTCGGACTCGGCCTCCTAGCCATTGGAACAGGAGGAATAAGGCCGTGTAACATCCCATTTGGTGTCGATCAATTCGATCAAACAACAGAAGGAGGCAAGAAAGGGATTGCCAGTTTTTATAACTGGTACTATATCACAGCTACTTTGGTGTCCTTGATTACTTTAACTGTTGTGGTTTATATCCAAGACAACGTTAGCTGGGTCTTGGGTTTTGGTCTACCTACCATTCTCATGGTCTGCTCGATTGTTCTATTCTTCGTTGGGACGAGAATATACGTCCATCAACCGCCCCAAGGCAGTCTCTTTTCGGGTATAGCTGGAGTGTTGGTTTCTGCCCATCGTAAGCGTCGGCTTCTGCTTCCCGAGGACGGAGAGACTGATGTTAGTTTCTACGATCCTCCATTAAAGAAAGCTATTTTATTGAAGCTCCCGCTTACCAACCAGTACAGGTAGACATTTGCATCACTACACCTTGTTTGATTTTTTGATGAAGTTTGCTTCTTTGAAATTCTTGCTAACATGCATGGAAATACTGAAATTTTGTCCAACAACGATGGCATGCATTCTGTTAGTCAGTTAGGGTTGGGTATACGTGATTTGAGTAGACTATACAGTCAACTTGATAGGTCCACTTTAGGTTTAGAATATTATATGCAGTGTCAATATAAATATAAAAATACTAAGAATCTCAGTGTTTTTTTATCCCAGTTATACCAAATGCTAGGATGAAAATACATTATTCATATGAAATTGTGAGTTCTACACGTCACATATGATCTATATGAAATCGTGTACACATCTCTCGACATTTGAGATAATTGGGCAAAAATACTATGCACGTCCCAATGGATCTGGGACTCCACAATTCATTTATTTTTTTTGATTTTTAAATTTGTCTGATTTTTTCTCTATCTTTAAATATGAATTGTAAACTCTAGGAAATTGGTGAACCCTCAAATCTTGTGCCGGTACCACATATGAGCCACATAAATTCTTAGTGTTTGTATTAGTTTGTTTTAGGTTTTATTTACTGCATCGAGTACAATTCCTAATTATTAACGATGGAGTTGATGTCTCTATGAGGTTCTTGAACAAGGCTGCCATAATAGAGAAAAATGACGAGAACCCTGAAGCTGGTTGTGCAAATCCATGGAGGCTATGCAGCATTCAACAAGTGGAAGAGCTCAAGTGCCTATTAAACATAGTCCCAATATGGTCTGCATGTATTATTAGCTTCATTTCCATGGCACAACAAAGCACATTCACCATGTCACAAGCTTTGCTAATGGATAGACACCTCGGACCCAATTTTGAAGTCCCCGCAGGATCCATGGTCATCATAACAATGATCACAATCGGGATTTGGGTGCTATTATACGACAGAATTGTCGTTCCATTTCTTAGAAAACTTACAAAAATCGAAGGCGGAATAACAATTCTCCAGAGGATAGGAATTGGGGCGATATTCTCAATCCTATCAATGGTAGCTGCCGGAATTGTTGAGAGGGAGAGAAGATCACGGGCCAATTCGCAGCCTCAATCGCCAATGTCAGTCTTCTGGTTGTCGCCACAACTTGTCCTCCTAGGCTTATGCGAGGCATTCAATGTTATTGGACAAATTGAATTCTACAACACAGAGTTCCCTGAGCATATGAGGAGTATTGGTAATTCAATATTCAGCTGCTCCTTTGCTGGTGCAAACTACCTCAGCAGCTTAATGATCACAATCGTTCATCATTCAACCGGAACTAGTAGCCACCCCAATTGGTTAACAAATGATCTCAATTTAGGCAGATTGGACTATTTCTACTTCCTCTTGGCCGGGTTATGTGCTATGAATTTCATCTATTACCTGGTCTGTGCCCGGAGGTATCGGTACAAAACCATTGTACAAGTGGAAGATGAACCTTAATTACCTTGATGTCGAGCTGATCAGCACAGTCAAAGGTTGAACTTACATATTGAATTAATTGTATGTATAAACAGACGACAAGTGAAGTGTATTAATGGTGCAAATTTTCTTTCGTTTAGGAAGCCAAACAGGAGTTCGAGACCCTCCAGTGCAGTTAAATAAATGGAACTTCTTTTGTATAGCATTGGGTATATGCTATTGGATAAATTAAGTGAGGATTTTCGGATAACTATATATGCTTTTCCCAGATCACTACCAGATCACTACCATATTCAGCAATATGTATAATGATTTATGCCACGATATTTGGAATATATTCTGATATTTTGAGATATATATTGTGTTGTTAGTCAACATTTCTCCTACTTTTTCTTGGGATTCTTTCCTTTGAAGGGGTAATAGATTTGTAAATTAGGGATAACTTCATTGTATGAAACTATTGACTATATATATTATGTTTGTATGTATTCAGGGGCAGAGTCGGGAAGTGGTGGTGGGGTGGACTACTGCATTTTGATTTGCTCGAAAGAAGTTAGCGGGAGTCACTGTCCTTGAAAAAAATTTTTAGGATTATTTTACAATAACTTATTAAAATTATAATATCGATGCATATTTGATCACTTGCCTTTTTTTTTTTCGGTAATTCACTTTGTCCCATCTCAACTAAGTAGAACCTAAAAGGGAATCAAGAGCTTTCGGATTTGTAATACTTAATAGTCCAAAAGGGGGGTGGTTGGGACTTGCTGTAATGACTCTAATACCATTATAAAATTTTTATTTTTTTAAAAAAATTATGAACATGTTTTGATCAGGATTATAAGTCCGACGATATATTTTTTGTCCTAAACAAAAATCAAATTGAAACATGAAAAAGACATGAAAATTGTGAACCATTAAATATAGACGCGAAACATCCTAAGTCTATTTTGTCATGAATTTGATTTTTGTTTGGAACAAGAAATACCGTTAAACTCATAAACACGATCAAAACTCATTTATAATTTATTTTATTTTAAAAATTTTTTGAATAGCTTATATTTATTAAAGTGGTGTCTGCTGTAAAACAAATTACAGCAGGACCCTGCACCCTCAAAAGGCGACGCGTAATAATATCCAATGAATGGACTAGCAATCAAGCAATTCTTTTCTGTGGCCCCATACAACAAGACAAAAGCTATTTATATAATTATATGTAATTTAGGGCACATTTCCAAAAAAAAGAAAAGAAAAATAAGTAGGCAAAAAGTCCATGCATGACTCACGAGGGTTCCCTATCATGTTACACGTTGTGATATTTCATATTTATAAAAAAATCATTTTAGAAAACTATTTCATCACAACTTTTTTATTTTTTTTTTCATTCTTTTACTAATTAACATTTTTTATTAATATATGTTTTTAAAATTAGAAACTAAACAACATGCAATACTAAATTATATTATTACCTGTACTTAAACTTAATAAATTATATTTTTCTTGTAACCAATAACTATTCGAATGCATATACAGTAATTTTAGCGAACATTTTTATTAAAAAGTGATAATTTTATTAATACGTATCTAGTAGATAGTGAAATTAACTAATTCAATTAACAAAATACTACACAACTCATTCAATAGTTTATAAGGTACAAACAATTGCAGTTTACCAAATAACTCACAATTTTTTATACAATTTTTTACACAATTTTTAAGCTAACGTTGAATATCAATGAAACTACCATATCAAATGGAGTCAATTGTCTCAAATAATATTATATTTCACATTCCAACCTCATAAGTCATATTTCCTACGTACATATCACCTATCAGTCTTTTCTACACATCATGTAAATTTTTATTTTTTATTTTATTAAATATTTGTATAAATGACCAATAAATCATGCATTAAGAAATAAATTCGTGATTTTTTTTGTAATATATAATTTATCAAAAAAAGAGCCATGTGTCAATCATTTACACACTCAATAATTACACTTGTCAAAATAATAAAGACTTCTAAAAAGCCAATACATAGAAAGAAAAAAGATACTTTTAAATTTCGGCCCATTTATTATTATATCAATTATCTCTTTATTAATAAAGAATAGTCAGATTTGATTTTACGTTGTGGCTTAATATTGAATCAGATGCTCTCTATCAAAATAATGGTCAATAATGAACTGTATGCTTAACTTTCATGCATTTTGAATAGTAACCCAAAGAGTCATGTAATTCGAAGTTTGAAATGCTGTCTTTCTTTCTTTTTTTTTCTTGAGATTTTGTTCAGCCGAAACTCAAAGCTTCAGAATAAGTTTCTAATACCCTCAATTATGTGATATATATGTGGAGAATATTATAATTTCTTTTATAAGCATAAAGACTTATAATTAAAGAAGAAAGAATGTGATGCTTAGAGTCTTCAATATCAAGCTTTTAATAAATGGTTAGGAGTGGTTTGAATATTGAATCAGATGCTATCTGTATATGTATATCTTTTTCATCCAACAAAATGCCCAATACTAGCTAGAATTGAGAATCCTACTATCAAACGACTTTGCGCAGGTTTAGAAGAAAAGTGGAGCCATGCTACTATTGATCCAGCATATTTTGTTGACTTAAGAGGGTAGCATCGGATTTTGTGGCATTTAGTTGGTGGTTCATGTGGTGGTTCTTTTTCTTTTTTATGATTACATTTTGTGAAGCGGTTGTATTGATTTTCAATGTCAGTTTGAAAGCTGTGGAAAAGAAGTGATCTCATAAATTGTTAAATAAGTCGTAAGGTGTTTGACGAAACTTTAAGATGATGGTAGACTATAAATTATGAAAATTATATAACATATATTATTAAAATTAATTTTTGTATAAAATAAATTTTCAATTTAATTATAATATAATAAATAAATTGAAGCTTGTAATTTGCCATCGATATCGCTGGCTTATTCAACTTTGTTTGGTGGTGCGACAACGTCCCACCAAATAGACCTATATATTCTATGGGGTTGTAAGTAAAGAGTATTATAATGCACATTATACATATATACACACACTAGTAATTAGTTCTGTGCATTGGACAATTTTTTTTTATAACTTGTTAGCTTTATATTTGATATAATTTTTAATGGTCTTTTCTAAGCTCTTTCGATTTAATTTGGAAATTGTTGAGTATAGCGCAGCGAAACCACACCAAGATATGCCACCTCAATGAATAATATCGGCAAAATGAAAAATACATAACCGCCACAAGGGTAGAATAATCAACAAGCAATAACCAAGCACACTAATAAGTAAATAAGCAAGTAGAGAAGATTAACACACGAGATTTATATGGTTCAGTGACGTAGAGAGTGGTAGAATAAAGCGATTTCAATAACAATGACATCTTCTACTACATCAATCCACTAAGAATTGAATAAAGTAGGGTTAGAGAACAATTTTTAGTCTTCCTATAATTCAACAAAATCTCCCTATCTAGTGAGAGTTTACAACCTTAAATAGTATAACCAAAAAAAAAAACCCTAATTAAATAAAAAAATTCTAATTAAATAAAAGGAAATAACAAAATTCCAAAAACATTGGTCTTCCTCGAGCTTTCCTAGGGCCTTCCTCCAAGAAAGGTAATATACCTTCAACGTCCAATCTTCCTCCAGTGCCTGCTCTCGGAAGAGCACTCTGGTCCCGCTGCATCAGCCTCCCCTTATGGGAGAAAACTCGACCTCGAGTTTTAAAGAGCTGTAATAGTGAAAATCTTGTCTGGAATAACATCATTGATACAAAAAAATATGTCTATAACCAACACCTCCTTGAACCCTCAACTTCAATTATCAAAGAGACTAAAGAATCCTCTATTTTGTTAAACCAATCCGGCATGACAAAATCAACGAATTCAATAGACACTTTAATATGGTCAAGATTTGCTACTTGAATAATGTTGTATTTCTTCTCCATTATTTCTTCATTGATCTCTTCTTGCGGTAACAAATCGTCTTCATTTGAATAAACATTGAATATTGACAATAATAGTTCCTCACCTTATTCATCTGTGAACTCCACGAAGGGACCAGGATTCATCCAAAATTGGTGTTGATGGTTCGTCTAATCCTTCTTCAATCTCAAAATAAATGTCATAGATTGGTAATCTTGCCTCCCACTGCATTGGACCAAGATTCCTGACATGACCCCTTCCCCTTATGCCCAGAGTCATCATTAGACTCAACCTTATCTATTGAGAGAAAATACTGAGAGTGTAGTTGTAATAATTTTTCACATAGTGAATATTCTCTGTTTGTCTTTGATAATACCCGTGATTTTTCTTCGATCTTTGGAGTTTTCCACGTAGATTCATGTGTTATGATTGTGCTATTATTCTCTATTTCAAATCCTCCTTTGTTCTTGATATCTTTGAAGGAGGATCCTAGTAAAATTCCCAAGAAGTGGATTTTTTTGAATCTCCCTCTTACTTGTGGGTCGAGATCAAGCTCAACAAGTGGAACCAAAAATCATACATGTACAACCCACATTCAAACTAAACAACCTTGCTCCGATATCACTTGTTAGGAAACAATAATGGACTCCCCAACCCAAACTTGACTATCTTAATAAGATATTATCTGCTTTCCCAAGCCCAATTCAAAGCCCAACTCATCACAGGGCTTTCACGGCCTTCCAGGGACTTTCAGGGCTCACGGTCTTAAAACGCGTCTTACTTAGTCAAAGAAATCATGAACTTATAACCTGTCCATTAGGATGTGAGACTTTTCTTAACAACATACATTAGCAATATTTTTTTATTATGATATGAGACAGATGTGCATTGAATAAACTCATTTATTGCGCAATAATTTACAAACCACGTATACCAGGCCAAACATGATAATTTCGATTCTTTAGTTGAAACATAAAAAATGTCAATTTTTCCGTACAATGTGACCTACAGTCATTATCATCGGGACTATTGGGCAAGCGTACAAGCCCACGAACCATGCATGCTAGGCAAACCATGAAAAGTTCATATGTGAACTCATGCTTCCGAAAAAAAATTGAACCCCAATAAAAAAAAATAACCAGCATACAATTTACCACAAAGCTAACACTATCATTGACCAAAAAAAGTGAAAATTGTTGTTATTGTTTGCCTAATTAAAACGATTTTTTTTTAACAAAACCTGAATGGGCTCTTGCCACTATAATGGGCTATCCAGATGCAAACTGTAATAGGAGCCCATGAAAGAACTAACATCTTGGTAAGCCCAAGAAAATATCACGATGCCCATTAAGTGCATTAACTTAGTTATGAGCCGGTACAAAACAAAGCCCATGACCCTGCAAATAAGGCCCATCAATCATAACTCAAATTCTTACCCTGTAGGTAAAGAGGAAAACGAAGGCCAGAAAGCCGAACTGTATCGTGTAGAGCACTCTCGTTCTTTGCAAACACTTCTCCTCTAGATTATTGTTAAGAAACAGATCAGAAACGCGCACATGCAGGTTAGATGTGCATTTCATACGCACCCAATAAGTTCATACATTTCTTAAAGACCACACAAACCCAACCACTATCCACATATGAGTTAGTTGTAACCAATAAACCCAATAGGTCACTACCCAGCTTTAGGGAGCCGACGCACACGTCAGCTGCCCTCAGTGGGGGTCTTTCACTGGGGCGGGGTCCTTACACGTACCATCAGATCCACTAGTAGCCCTTTTCGTAGCGATCCAATCCATTCTCATACCTAGATGAAGCCGATGACCACATTGACTGCACTCAATGGTCTTTCACTGGGCTGGAGCTTACCCATACCTCCAAATCCATACCACCATATCCATTGGTAGCCCTTTCTATGACGATCCAGTCCAATCTCATACCTGGACAAAGGGAGATCCAAACATGCATATCTGCAAATACCGAACACTCTGATACCATTGTTAAGAAACAGATATGGTGTGCAACTATACGCACTCAGTATACTCCTACATTTATTAACCAACCACGCCCAACCACTATCCAACCACTATCCACATGTGTGGGCTGAAGAAGCACAATAGGCTATTATCTAAAAAACTTATCAGAGCACAAGTCTCATGTCTAAGCAATCTGGACATTCGTATCAGTTATATCTGGGAGGTAATAGTAATACATTGTTCTGTCTCGATTTGGTCTATGATTTCACAATTATTTGCATAGTCCTCTCGCTGATTTGTCCGATTTCTCTCAGGGCTTTGTCTTATACGTGATTTCTGGTTGGATTTTGGGCGTTACGTCTTTTGCTGGTATGTTGCTAATCCGTGATGAGTTATTGGGTTTTTACTTCCTTCTTAACAATCCCGCTTTGTCTGTTGGGTTTCTCCCCCTTTTTTGTTCATAATCTCTGTTCAAAACGCTCTAGCTCTATTTAATTCCTGTATGTGGGTGGTAACACTTGATTTTCGCAAAATCATGTGAGCGTGATTCCTTTCTGAATGTTGCTAGTTGGACTTATGGGGTTTGGTTTTGTTTTATTTGATGAATGGACATTATGGACTTGAACTTGAAGCTTACTTAGATTAACAGGTTGCCACTATCTCCATTTGGCTTCCTTTAAATTTTCTTTCATAAATTCTAATGTAAATCAAATTATAGCAGGTCTTTTTTTACAATGGCTTGGCGAACTCTAAATCTTGGATCTACTGGTGGATGAAAATAGGGAATTCTTCACCTTTTCTCAATAATATTACAATGCTTTGGCCTTTGGTCCTAAAATTAATAAGCACCCGACTCCGTTTAGTTTGGATTGGTTTTGATATAACTTTTCAAAGGCTATTTAGATGTTGTCTAAAGTAGATTAATGTCTTAGAATCTGAAAGCTCTAGATCAGTTCTCTCTTTGATGTTATTACTTTAATTCAGACTAAGAGTATTTATGCTATGGTGTTCATGGTTCTTTGTTACTTTCATAATTTTCAAGATGGCTGAGTTCTTACCCTTGGATTGATTATTTGGTTTCTTCTTCTCCTACCAAATATTTCAATATCTTAGTATCTTATGAGCTTTGTTACTTTTACGGGTATCGATTGGTACACTTGCATGTTGGTGTACTCAAGGTGGCTCATACAATTGGTGATGCAATTAACAGTTACCTTGTTCTATTTATTATTCATCTCTTATTTACCTTTTATGTGTGTAACCGGACATTTAAATTTGCTTCCCCCCTGGCTGTATGTTGGTTTCAGTATAATGAATTTTCTTGTTTGTAAATATATGTAATCAATACTTAACCTACTGGGCCGTAGAGGCATTTATGCAGACACTAAGTGATCCTGCTGAATGTCCTTTGGGTTGTAATATCGTTTTGTTATTGTCACTGAATCTTCTCGACTTAACAAGAAAAAAAAAAAAGATAAAAGAGAAGTGATTCTGTATCTCGATTATAGCTACATCTACATCCAACTTAAACTGTGTCTTGGATCGTGACATGATATATTTTTGAATTTCTTAAATTTTTCTTCGATGGTATTGGCATCTGATACGGGTGCATGTCCATCTATTGCAATAATAACATGTCCAGCATCAATTGTGTGGGCATTGATGCTGCAAAAAATGAGCAGAACCTATGTTTCATTATTTGATGTAGCTCCTACGAACATTTGGGGGAGGGGGGGGGGGGGGGGGGTGATTTGTTTGCCGATTTGTCAACACCCACAATTCGGTTGTTTCTCCAATACACATCGTACGAGAATGGCAACTCTGGCAGATTCTTTTCTTGCAGACCTTGACGAGTTATCGGATAATGAAGCTGATCTTACTGAGGAAAATAATGCTGAGCTTGAAAACATGGAGGAAGATGAGGATGGGGACATGGCAGATCTAGAAGCTCTTAATTATGATGATTTGGACAGTGTCTCAAAACTGCAGAAAACACAGAGATTCATTGATATAATGCATCTCATACTTATGATTTCAATGGGAATCTTTTTTATCAACTTTTGACTTTCATTGTCAGTAGAGTCTAATTTGCAATGGTTTCCACGCTTTTCTATTTTGATGCTCAGTTTCATGCTTTATTGCATAAGAATGTTGGCTGTTTAAGTATATTTTTGTCATTATCATTGTCCTGAAATCAACATATTCAAATTGGCATTGGATTTTGCTTAAGAGCAAACCTTGGCATAGTGGCAAAGTTGCTTTAGCCACAACTTAGTCATCACAGGTTAAAACCCAAAAAACAACTCTCTTCCATTGTGATATGCCTTTCCCAGACCTGCTACCATTGTGATAGCCTCATGTTTCATGTTTTTCCCTTCTACGTGATTTTGCAACAGTTTAATTCTGTAATAGATTTTGTAAAACCATGTTGCTTATATTGTTATCAGTTGGATTGTTCTGCCTTCTTCTCTTTTAAAAATATGCTTTTAAATTGCAGAAAGTAGAGGATGCACTTCAGAAGGATTCTGATATCTCTAATCGTGCACTGGTTTTGGAAGATGATCCAGAATACCAGCTGATTGTGGATTGTAATGCATTGTCAGTTGACATTGTGAATGAAATTGTTATTATTCACAATTTTATCCGTGACAAGTACCGGTTAAAGTTTCCAGAGTTGGAATCGTTGGTGCATGATCACCCAATTGATTATGCTCGAGTTTTTTGCTATCTTCTGCTTGATTGAGATGAAGAAAAGAGAGAGGTGGAATACAAAAGAAAAGATTGGTCCGTGAATGTTGATTTCAATGTAATTTTTAGTATCTACGTCTTTGTATGCAGGAATGGCATCTGGTCGTGATGATTTTTGTACACATTTGTAATTGCAACCACAAAGCAGTAGAAATTTTTGGTCATTCTGATTCTAGTTGCCTTAGGATCACTTGATTTCTAGCAAGTGTCCAGACAAAAACGAAAAAGGGCCATTCTGATCAGTTGTTGGATCATTAACCATGTTGAGATTCTCCTAAGACCCTACCATCCCCACCCCCATCAAATGAAGAAGAAAAAAAACACTCTGAAACAGAAGAGGAAAGAGAAGGCAACTGTCAATTAAGCCACTTGAGTTGTGGATATTTTATGATGATACTTTTTCATTTGTTTGTACAATTGTATTTTCTCTTAGTTCTGTTTTCCACATGCAGGGAATTGAGCTCACAAACCCACAGGCTCATGCACATCAGCTTGGGAGTGGAACTCAGAGTACCTACTTCTCTGAAACAGGAACGTTTTCGAATATTAGGAGGACCTCATCTACAAGCAAATTATGGTTACGATAGGCGTCAAGTGAAACTGCAGTGATTTATTCAGTCGGGGCAGTCTTAACAGTTCATCATCTCCATTTTGCAGACTATGCATATTGAAATTTGAGAAGTAATTTGCCTATATAAATAAAAAAAAAGAGGTGATTTTTATCAACAATATCTAAAATTTGTGATCTTTTGTTTTTCGTAAAACAAGAATTTTGTTACCAAAACAGGCAAAATGCATCAAACGGACTTATTGCCCAAAACTACCAAAATCCCAACGATCTTGATCCTTGCGAAAATACTCCCTCTTGAGAGACCGCGTCGCCCCACGAGCCAGTGTAAGTCTTTGGTGTCTCCCTCACCATCGCTCCGGTAGTCCCTTCCACGCATCAATTTTTGCTTCTTGCAACATCGATCATCTCTTTGGATTTGCTACTCCGACCATCTTTCTACTTTTTGCAGAGGTAATTTCACTGTTTTCTCTTCTTCTTTATGCTAGGTCTGAAATTGATTGGTAATGTTGATGCTGGTGTGTTTGATAGGTTATCTATAGTTGACGAGTTTAGATATTCCATTTCGGGTGTCTGATTTTTGGGAATTATTTTTTTTTGGTGGTATTTGTAGTTCCAGTGCTTAGCTTCAGGGTTTAGCTTTGTAAGTTCGTTTTTGTTTCTCTTTTGTGGTTTCTTCTTGTATTTTCAGGTTGTGGTCTCGTCTAAAATTGTTGTATTGTTCATTCTTGTACTTCTCTAATCTCTCTCTCTCTGTTTTTTATTTTTGGTAAATAATCACACTCTCTCTTGCTCTCCTCCTATCAAATTTTGCCGTAATTATAATTTCCTTTCTACATTTGATAAACGTAATTTTCATGCTGCATAAAAGTTGATGCCGAAACCGGCTGAGACTCTATTTGTAAAAATCTGATCTTTTTTATGGAAGGTCTGGTTGTAACATCATAGTGAAATTTCACTGGTATTATGTTACTAGATCATAAAAGTTTCACATGATGTAAATAAAGGAAAGGCATTGATAGTTTTATTTTAGCTCTGTTTACTTTTGGATGTGTATATAGAGTTGATGTTTTGTTGGTTTTTAGAAACACTGCTCTTTGCGTTCTTGGCCAACTCTCTACTTCATAAATTCTTTCTCATGCGAATTATGCCATCTCCTTGCATTGAACACCCATATTTTTCTCTTAAATGTACAGAATTAGACAGAACTCAGACTAGATGTGTAGACTCTAGATATGCTTCATAGAAATTAGCATTTTTTTTTTGGTTTAGTTATTGTTTTCATTGGTAGGATAACTATATAATCATGCGGGTTGCAAGGCCTATTTTAAATTCTTACGGGCTGTCAGTATTTGATATATGCTACTCAACATTTTCGTTTCATACTACAAGAGTATCTGATATTTTCCGTGCTTTTTTCTTCCTCTGCGGATATGAAAAGTTGGTTGAAAATTAATTAGAATGATACCAAAGTTTAAGCACAAATAATCCAGTTTTTTGCTACAAAATTTGGCATTCTTTGTTACATGTCTTAGAGCAATACATTCAATGGAGTTAATTGTGCTTTTATAACAACTTCGCCATTTTTGGTGCTTGAAAGTTGTGTTTTTAAGCCTTGATTTGATTTTTTAGCACGTGCTAGTTACCTAATGAAGAACTTGTACCTATGGTTATTTCCATGCTATTTTATCTGTGGAAGAGATAGATATGCTTTGCTAAACGTCTTTTGTCCTTGTATGAAATATGGTCTTTCAGCAGGCCTAGAAGAAGATTTGTTTGTGGGAATCTGAAACTATTCAGGCTTAAGTTTAATTATACCAGCTATTCAGTGATAAACCAACCCCATATCTGTGTTAAAAATCCCATGGCTAAAAGAGGGACAATCTATATCTCGCAATTCAATCACATTGAGAGAAGAATCCAGTGGCAAGAAGCAACAAATCAAAGGAGGAGTTGGCACACACAAATCCAAGTCCCTATTAAAGCTTGATCACTTGCAAAACCTTGCAGTGTGGGCCAGCAGCAAGGGTGCTATCCCCTCTTTGGGCGCTTTTTTTGGGTACCAGTTTGCTGCTAACAGAGAGGCACTTGGGGCACTACCTGATCCTTCCCTGTTCGCTTGCCAAAGGTGTGTCTAGACATTTTATTTACCAAAAGTACTTTAGATTGTCTTTTGTTGTTTGATGAGTTTCTGTTAATCGAGTGGAAAAACATTGATCAAGGTATATCCTTTGTGGGAAATTATTATCTGTGATGTTACTGTTGCATGATGGTTGTTTTGTGGATTGTGGACTGATTATGTGTGCCGACTGTCAGTCATAGGTTTTGGATAGCTTGAATTTTGTGGTTACTTATTTCTACAAATTTTTAGCTTTTATTAACAGATGTGAAATTGTTTTTGCAACTTCATGTCAATGTGTTGTTAACTTGAAAAAAAAAATTTACAGTTTCTTAAAATTCATGGGAATAATCAAGTGTTTACCTGGCCATTTAGCACCTCGATCCAGGTATATAATGACAAAAAATTCCAAATATACATCCAGTGTTGGATTTATTTCTTTGCTAAATACCTTTCAACCTTAAGAATTGGTTGCATTCAATTTTCTATCCTAATAACTTCTATCCATGGCTTTTGTAAGTCTGCCCTTTTGTTTACTTGAATTTCCTGTAATTCAAATGGATAATTTACATGTTTGTGTTGTAGACATCTTAATCATCTTAGACTTACACAATTATGCAATATCTTCAATTAATGCTACCCCTGCCTTAGATCAAATATCTTAAGTTTTTATTTATATTTTTTGTGTTACAAAACATTTCCCATGGCATTTACATTTCCACTGGGTGTACTTTTTTCTGAAAATATTTCTCTTAGCATTGAAACCTTCCGTACCTGAGAGCATTAATGGGTGTGCCATACAATTTATAATTAGCCTTCTGGTTCTCCTTCAATGACATGATCCATATTATGCACTTATTCCAACTTGTTATATTTCTAAAGAAATATCCTCTTCATTTGTCACCATTACCTGAATTTTCTACCACATACATCAAAAAATTTCCTTATTCAGTAGTTTTTCTATCTTAAAAAGATCACCTCTTTTCCACTTTTGTTGTATTTTCATTTTATATATTCCAGTCTTAATTTGGCTGCATGTGCCAAGACGAGGAATGGTTCAGTGTCCTTGATCTTGAATGACTGAAGCGGGTTGCTCCATTAAAACATGATGAGAAGTTAACCTATGAGCTGGGAGGGGCTCTAATTTTTATCTACGTTTCTCCCCCAAAACCATGTTAAATCATGGTTTTGTTTGTTTGAAAATGACATATTAGAGTTTAGGATCTAGGAATTAGTGTTTAGGGTTTATGATTTAGGGTTTAGGGTTTAGATTTAGGTTTTAGATTTTAGAATTTAGGATTATTTTTTTTAAAAAAATATACTATATTCCAACATTATGAACACCAACTCAAAAACACATTTTAATTTATGATTTAAGATAGTTTTGGGGAGAATTGTAGCAAATAATTGGAGCCCCCCTATCAAAAACCTAGTGTGATATTTCCATGAGGTCTTACCAAACTTCTCATGTTTTCGTAATCTTCTTCGTTTTCTTTACCTTTTTTAAAAAAAAAATTCATCTCATATATATATATCTATATATATATATGGGGGCCACACATTTATTATGGGGCCCACCACATCTATGGTTGAAAAACAAGTCCACAAACTTGGTCCACACTTTTGGTCCACATAGGAGAATTTCTGTATATATATATATCTATATATATATATATATAATGGATGTATGTAGTCTAAAGATATTAACTTTGAGTTGAATGTAGATGTAGTCTTATATACCAAGTCAAGGGACTTTTTTATATTGGAAGCTCATCCATGCCAATTGGAATGGGAGATTCTCCCCTGCAGCCTTATTGGCCATAACATAATACAAAATGTTATCCTTGATACAATTATCATAGCTTCCAGCTTCTTTTTGACAAGATCCTGTGAGAAATCGATTCGGTTGTGGGTAATTTACGTGTTGTTGTTGTCATTTATAATCCTCACTTATGTCCTCTAAAAGATCAATCAAAGAGATGTATTACATTTCTGGTTCTTGCAAGAGCTAGTTGGCATGAATTGTCAGTTGGAGAGATTTTAAAGGTCTTGCGTGATGGTTTTGACATGAAGTCAACACGATGACATGCTGTTCTTTTTTTTACTTTGGCCATCTTATGTGTTTTTCATGGTCAAATGAGTCTTCAGTGCGAGGTAAGATTCAGCCCTGTTATGTTTATACAAAGTTCAAATGATTATACTGTTTCACAATCCATATTCGAAGGCTGTCAAATGATTATGCTGTTTTGTGTACTATGTGGAGACTCAAATGATTATTTCCTCATGTAATTTTAGACTTTTTGGTGGTATGATGAAAATACTGGCTTCGAGATTTTTATTGGTATCTGTTTGTTTCGTTTAAATATTTACCTCTAGGACTTTTTTATCTAGAGAGTTTTTTTTTCTGTCTAATATTGCAAATCCGGATTTCTTCTCTACAGATGTGAGTCAATTCTTCAGCCTGGCTTTCATTGCACTGTTCGAGTTGAAAAGAATCGAGCCAAGAAGCACCGTAGGACCAAGAAACCGGGCACAATGATGCAGAACAATGTGATTTATGCATGCCACTTTTGTTCACATCGGAATCTGAAGAGGGGGACTCCAAAAGGACATATGAAGGAGATGTGCCCTCCCACACCAAAACAATGTTTAGAATCCAAACCTGTCGAGTTTGTGCTTCAGAAGCACGCTATGAGCTCAGAGGAAGCACTGGAGAAAGACAAACACCAATTACAGATAGACCTAGACAGAACAGATGAGATAACTTTGCCAGAAATAGCTGCAAATAATAATCCAGCAACTCCAGTAAGAAGCGATATTAGTTTGTTGAATGGAAAGAGAAGGAAAAGAAGCAGATCAGGATCAGGACTTAAAAGATCTGATGAATCTGGAAGCATTTCCACCGTAAAAAATGAAGAAAATACTACAAGTGCATCGGGTAAACGGAGGAGAAAAGCTTGGACAAGCCTGAAAGAAATTGCTGAGCAAGGTAGCAATCAGAAGACGAACATTGCAGTCCCTTTCTTTCTATGAAACGTAATATACTCTCAATTTTGGGTAAGTGTTGATAATATAAGAACAGTGGTATTGTTTTTCCCTTCTTGTGTTAGTCACTTTTGTCATTTCCATTCTTCCAATTGCGTGGTTTTATGTGCTCCATCCACCCCAGTAGTTCTATAGAATTATAAATTGTTCCACATATGTCTAACTCAGTCGATTATCAACCGAGTCACCTCTCGTTGGTAATCGTTCCACTTATTTAGACCAGCAGTTTTATAATTACATATCATCTGATGAAAATAGAAACAGGAATCTTTGACCATCTCTTGTTATCCAAGCCAGAAGTTGGTGTCATGATCGATTAATTTGAACTTTTATATACCTCCAACCACAAATTTATAAATCATTTTGAAATTTGCAACCAAGGTGATTAGGTTTGAAATGCTGCTTCGTTGCAGCCTGGGATACTTTTTCATAAAAAAAATTTCCGAGGCAACTCGTTAAATTTTTTCAAACAAATCAAAATGTATTAGCCCACTTCCATAATCAATTCCTGGCTCTGCCCAAACAAATCAGAATGTTAAATTTTTTCAAACAAATCAAAATGTATTAGCCCACTTCAATCATCAATTCCTGGCTTTGCCTCTGAATGAATCCTTTCACTTCCTGGCTTTGCCCCTGAATGAATCCTTTCACGCTTTTGAGTTTTGACAATGAACGAAACCCATGGATGGCATGTCTCAAAAGCTTTCCTGCTAATTTATCAGAGAAGCAGAATCTTTGACTAACACAAGAATCACAAGAAACTGGATAAACCACCAGCTGACCATATATCTAAATTTGTGTTCGCTTTACATTAAAAATAATTTTCAAAAGATAAAAGGTAGACGTTTCAGCGATAAAAGAAGAATGCATTTAAGTTTACAAAGTTTTACAGATAGCAAATACACGTTGGGGAATCCATGGGTCTCTGACTCTGGCTTCGAGCAATGTTTATCCCCATCGAATCGTACATCTCTTTTTCTTTCTTTGAGACTCGGGCAGGTTTTCTAATGAGCATTACTCAGATAACCCAAAACCAAGATAAAATGGACCCAACAGCCAGTCCAACTACCATAAACAACACGATCACAATCCCTGCAATCTCCGCATGTTGTAGTGAGACAACTTTAGGAGCCAAGATCATCAGAACACTTGTCAAGTAGCCGTTAGTTAGGCCTAAAAGGCAAGTCAAGATAGTGACCGGAATCTCTGTTCGGAAGAATTTGGGACCATGCAAGCACCCCAAGAAAAGAGGGAAAAACAGAAGTCTTGCAATACAACCACCAATTGCTACTTTTGCATTTTCTAGCATGTATACTGCAGTTAACGACTTGCCAACAAGGTCGAACACATTGTAGCCAGTGATAAGGAGAATTGGGTACCAATCCTTCAGAACCTCAGAGTGGACATCCTCTGTAATATATCCCGGAAATATCGACAGTGTCACAACGTAGATAATGAGTACCCCAAAGCCATACCATTTAACCCTCCCCGCAGTTTCCAATAAGGTTGATCTCCACACAGATCCAGTCAATCCTCTCTCCTCTTTCTCTATATTTACAGCTTGATTTTTCAAATCTGTGTAGTACCTAATCACTGGAAGTTTATGCCCAACATTGTGAAATATCACACAAATTACCATAACCACAATCCCAACAGAAAAGTAAAGATTTGCACTTTTTCTCAGGCCACTGGCATCTTGAGCATATACCGATTTAGTTACAATCCTTAGAAATGAAACAAGAACCCCTGCAGTCAACAATTCAGAGATTTTAAAATGTTCCTACCAAAGACAGTCTGATGGGAACTTAGTATGTAAAGTAAAATTAGTTTTTGCATGTCAAATTAGGAGTTAGGGCCCCATAAAAGCTGATAGTAACCTAGGAATAGTGTTAAGAGTTCGTAACAGAAATTTCAAGAAACAACTTACTTACAGCTCATGCAAAGCACCTAGAAGAATGGATTCTACAACATACAGCCATCTCCTTGAAGTTCAGGGAGAAAAATATTAAGTGAGAGTATGATTACATCAACTTGCTTTCCACAAAACATCCATTTTCAATCTCTCTCTTTCAAAACAAAGACGCACAGAAATTAGACTATAGAACAAAGATATTTTTTCCCAAGCGAACAAAGAAATTATTTATGTTTTCTTTAGTGTGGCTAGAGAAATTGCATATGGATTCACTTAAATAACAGTATTTTAGAAGTACTCTTTAAGCTAAAGGAAACGGTAAGGAACTAAATGCGACACTGGACTTCCTTTTCTCAATAAAAAATAAAACACTGGACTTACCAAAAAGAAAAGTTGCGTAATTAGTTCAACACAATCCCACATTTTACAAGCACGTTAAGCTTTATTTGCAAGAATTTGGATGAAAATCACATTCTCCTTTTGTTTTAAGACTGACGATTTGCATTCATGAGAAAGCACCAAACAGGCAACTAAGAGAGGAAGAAAAACAGAGAAACAAAAGCCCTCAAATACATCTGTTTGAATCTGAAAGGCTAAATTGATTTTCAGAAATCATTGAGAAAACAAGAACTCAATACCAATTCTAAAATTTAATTTGGATCTGACAAAGGCCAAACGTTTTCAGTATTCATTGAGCAAACAAGAATCTTGATAACACCAGAAAGCAACACCAAAACAAGAGCCACATCAAAAACAGACTTGATTAACAAATGCACACAAGATCACAAGTACTTCATAAAACCCAAAAACAAAAATATGCCGACTTTATATCCACTTAATCAAGTCAAACAAGAAAAAGAGATGATTACCAAGATCACAAGTACTTCATAAAAACCAAAACAAAAAGAGGCGACTTTATATCCACTTATCAAGTCAAAAAAGAAAAAAAAAATATGATTAACCATTGCGTATACCAAACTTGACCAAGACACCAAGGGAAGGGAATAATATGGGCATGGTCAGGAGGATGTCTATGTAGTTTTCTCATCACATGTTTCTGGCTTTTAGTTTGCACATAATTGATGGTTTTAGATTTTGTTCCACCAGAAAGCAAAACCAACACAAGCCCAGCTCCCGTGCACAGAAGCTCGTATGAATTCTAAATTGATTTTAGAATCTCTTGTACTTTGATTTCCAAATTCGGTGGGACTTGCAAAACTTGCCAACGGAACAGTGAGAAGTCCTCTCAATACGACAAAACCAGCATCCAATCAAACTAATAGAGATACCATTCAAAAGGTGCGTTCACGTGAATCTAACTCCATTTTATCGTACTGAAGAAAAATAGCAGTGAAAGTACAAGAAAGTTTACCAGAACCCGCAGTGCCTGCAACGACAGCTTGCATATACCGCTCAGGCAACTCGCCCGCGGAACCAATTAGCCCACCCTGAACAAGAGCGTCCGCCACACCGGAAAGCGTGACTGCCCCGACCGACACATAGAATCCGTCATACAATCCGACCCGGCCCTTGATATAAACGGCGTCCATGACTGGGATTACCAGCAGAGACACCACGAATAGGACCAATCCAATGTTGATCCGCACATAGGCGTCCGATTTGTGAGCATAGTAGACAATGATAAGGAGGCAAACTAGGCAGACTAGCATGTAAGAGACGGCGAAGATGCGGTCAACTGAAACGTCCGGGTAGAGGTAAGAGAAGTAATCGATGGCGGTGATGAAGGCGTTCCATGGGAGGAGAAAGCCCAGGCCCATGGTGAAGTAGATGATGTAGGCAAAATGGAAGCTGTCATTGGGGATCTTTTGGGGGGGAATCGTGGGGTTGGCTGCGGCGGAAAGGAGGAGGACGGAGGACTCCGAATCCATTTCTTCATTTTGGGCGCCCGAGAGCGCCATGAGGATCAAGCTTGTAACTTCCTATTCGCTGGTCTGTGTGGCAGAGAACCAAGACCAAGAAGCGAAGCGTGGTGGACTCTATTTTGGCAATCTATATCCTCCCCGTAGAAGATATTTATGACCTGGATACTCAATTATTAAATTTATATTTGTAATTTTGTATAATAAGTAGGGTAATTTGTAATTACCAATAAATACACGATTCAAAAGATATATACCAATAAGAAAAATTTTATTTGCATACACCTAAAGTACTAACTTTACATCATTTTTAAAGTTTTTTTTTAATTTTACATAAATATTTTGTTATCTTTGTTTAGAATGACATATTAACTCTTAAATTAAAAATAAAAAATAAATTTATATTTACATATTAAATTAGAAAGTACTAAGTCTACACCACAATTCTCCACAAAAAAAAAAGAAAAAAAGAGTTTACATAGTAAGAAATTTTTCAAAACAATATCGATTTCATTGAAAAATCGTAGAAGACAACACATGGAGTACAATTATACACACCAACTAATGCTATGTAACAATTACTTTATTGATTTTGTTCGATTTAAGAGATTTTCAGAAGTAATATACATATTAGAGAGATTTACAAATCAATGATCTTTCATCTACTCAATCTCCGATTGTTTGATCTCGATATTGGACGTCTTTTTGGTCAGAATTTCATCTACTCAACCCCTAGTCATATTGAAGCAGATCCACCTTTGCACGTGCCGAAGTTTCTCATGTAGGACGTGCTCCATTATGACCATGTCTTGAATGAGTCTCGTAAAAGAAAAATAAAGAGATGTATTCATTGATAAGAAAAAGAAAAACGTGAACGGTGACTGAATTTCATCCAAACCAGATGGAATAGTTTAGGAATTTTTTGATTTGTTCAAAATTTAAGGATCAAATAATTTATCCTATAGGTTGGGTTAAGTTATTAACAAGATGGATGTAAGTTACTGTTTTTATGAGTTATGACATGAAGGGGAAGAAGAAATTTGGTATTTCATATCGTGGTTAAAAATTAGCGTTGAGTTCATCAAGGGCGATCTCTTTCTTGAGATTTTTCTAATGGTTCGAGAGGATAAAACGCGATAAAGAAAGTGGACATTATAGTTGCTTTGTCATCATTTCTCTGGATATTTGTAATCATATTCCTCACCTAATTTCATCTTAAATTTGATAGGTTCAAAATGCCAGGAACTAGAATGCAGCTTATTGTCTGAGTATGAAAAACCCTGTTGCAAGATCATCAAGAGCCAAGTTGTAAAGCTATGGGACTCCATAGCCAAAAATGATAGAATCAGCTATGGAGACGACCATTATTATGACAATGAAAAATTGTTTCAAATTGTTTCAAATCAAGAACTGAAAAGGAAGAGT
Source organism: Tripterygium wilfordii (assembly GCF_013401445.1). Lineage (NCBI taxonomy): Eukaryota > Viridiplantae > Streptophyta > Magnoliopsida > Celastrales > Celastraceae > Tripterygium > Tripterygium wilfordii. Next base: position 6,937,082 of record NC_052237.1, on the reverse strand, counting down.
CATGAAGAACCCTATAGCCATGCTGGATTTGTCAAGGGAGTGACAACAGCCTTCACTTGCAAGTAATTGCTAAGACTGTAAATGCCTTTTTCCCTGCCAATTCCACTCATCTTGTACCCACCAAAGGGAATAGCAGCATCAAAGACATCAAAGCAATTTATCCATACCGTGCCAACTCGCAATGCACGCATCAGGGTGTTTGCAGTGTCTATGTCCTGGGTAAATACCCCAGCAGCCAAGCCATAGTTAGTCGCATTTGCCCTACGTATGACTTCATTAAGGTCCCTGCAATAACCGCGATTGTTAGTGCAAACTATTTTCATATGCAACAAAATCTCTGAAGAAGATCGATCATCACTCACTTGAATTTCAAGATGGACTGAACTGGACCAAATATCTCATCTTTTGCTATCAACATGTCATCCTGATCAATAAGTTATAGTGTTTCAGTGTAATCATAATCATATATCAATCTTTCTAAGTAAAGCAATTACTGATTCCTACTAAAGAAATATATATACCTGAACATTTGAGAAGACGGTGGGCTTGACATAGAAGCCCTTGTTGCCAAATCTCTCACCACCGGTCTCAAGGGTTGCTCCATTGTCAATACCAGATCTAATATACTTCATTATCTTCTCAAATTGTTCTGAATCAATCTGGATTTTTAAGTAGGCCATCATTATTAGTACACGAACAAATGGACAGTTCATGAAAAAATATAATTTAAAAGCAGCAAGAAAGCAGCAGGTGCAGGACATATTCCAACATTTGCTAAAAAGTTTGATTGTTCTGATAATTTTGACAGACAAACGAGAAAAGAAATAAACACTGTACAGGTGATTCTGATTATTTCAAGGCTTGGGATGGCAGACCTATCAAAGTTACCCGAATATAGCAGCCATTTTTGTGACATGAACTTATGATGATCATAGCACACCCCGCCATACGGTAACGAAAATATAAAAGTTCCAATTATGGAGTTCTAAGATTAATCCATACAAATAATCCCTTGCATATGAGCATCACTTTTACCTGTGGACCTTGTTCAATACCCTGCTTAAATGGATCACCAACAGTGCGTTTCATAGCCAAAGCCTTTGCTTTCTCAACGAACTCATCGTATACACTCTCATGTACAAACGTCCGTGAGCCAGCACAGCAGCATTGTCCCTGCCAGTTGCAAAAAAGTTAAAAATTTATTTGAACTTGTTCTGGATTGCCATTATGTTCAACCTTATTGTGAACATACCTGATTAAAGAATAAAGCCAAGTGTGCCAACTCAACAGCCTTATCCACATCAGCATCATGGCACACTATAAAGGGGGATTTCCCTCCAAGCTCTAAAGTAACTGGTTTGAGATTGCTTTTTGCTGCCAGCTCAAGAACTCTTTGTCCTGTAACAGTTGATCCAGTGAAAGCAAGCTGCAAGAAGATTACAAATCATTCAAAGGGGAACTACACCAATAGTCAACAACCAATAGTCTGTCACAAAGAGATGAAGCTGCATCGATCTTAGCTTGTAAATATCTTAAATATTTCTTTGATGTACAGTTTAAGATAACAATTACCTTATCCACTTCCATATGACTGGCAAGAGCTGCACCAGCAGTTGGACCAAAGCCAGAAATAACATTAAGAACACCTTCAGGAAGGCCAGCCTGCCACAAAGGCTAATCTGATCAGAAGACAAGAATGGCATTTGCACACAAGTCAAGAGGAACAACTTGACAGCTTGTTAATTAGTAGAGTATATTACTATACTCAGAATATCAGCTTAACTAAGCCCTATATTATATCTTGCAACATTATATCTTGCAACACTAATTTCAGCTTAACAACCTTTTAGATTTTAAAAATTTAGAGCTAGACATCCCACGCTTTCTAATTCGGGAGATCAAAAGTCCAGAATTCAGGCATTATTATATCCATGGAATATTCAGGAGAAAACAATAGATGTTTTAAAAGATTACCTCATGAAATAACTTTGACATATAGAGAGCAGACAAGGGAGTCTGTTCTGCAGTTTTAAGAACAATGGTGTTGCCACAAGCTAATGCAGGCCCAACTTTCCAAGCAAACATTAAAAGTGGAAAATTCCATGGGATAATTTGACCAGCAACACCAATTGGTTCATGCAAGGTTTGCACATGATATGATCCATCAGCTGGAACCGTGAGACCGTGAATCTTATCAGCCCAACCTGAATAATTAGTAGAATACAAGAAAATTTCAATTATTCGATCCAAGTATTATACAAAATAGAAGAAAAGTTCATGTTCCTTTTCCTTTTACCCACCTGCATAGTAACGTATTAGACGTGTGATCATTGGTAATTCTATTTTAGCAGCCTGCTCATAAGGTTTTCCATTATCCCAGGTCTCAAGAGCTGCGAGTTCATCATTGTGCTTTTCAACTAGATCAGCAAAACGCAAAAGTACTCGTTGCCTTTCCTGGATAACAGAAGAGCAAAACAAATTGTCTTTGGACAATACGACAGAACAAGTGTTAAATCAAGAAGCCAAAAATAAGAAGTAGTTACATAAGCTGACATCTTTGGCCATGGTCCTTCATCAAATGCCTTGCGAGCAGCAGAGACTGCTCGATCAATATCTTCAGAATCCCCTTCAGCAACTTGAGCAATCACATCCCCTGTCCTCGGATCCAGTGTTGGAAAAGTTTTCCCTGTGACCAAAGGAAAGATTGTCTGAGATTTTCCCTTGGCTCATAAAATCAAAACAATAGCACAAATGTATCTGAATATCAATAAAACATAATAAAAAAAAATATACGCTTACCTGATGCTGCATCAACAAATTGTCCATTGATTAAAAGCTGAGTATAATTTACATTGACATTTGGATTAATTGGTTCCTCAATATCAGTGGCAGTGCTATATCTGCATATTCTTCTGCTTAAGCCAGAATTCTTCCCTGAAAGAACGATATCAAAGGAGAGATTCAGTAGGAAGCCAATTTCTTTTTAAAAAACAAAGGGTATTTTGGAAATAGAGGATTAGGTCATTTCAATCACCGATAAAGTCGTACCTTTGGAGAGCAGGGCAGAAGCAGAAACCGAATTGAATGAACGAGACATCAACGAAGATAACCTCCGAGCCGCCATGTCAACCGCAGTAACAGTACTAAATCCTCTACCGATCGATCGATTGTCTCTCAGTTAAGAGTCTTTCCAATGTATATAAATAATGCTTGTTCCTATATATGTATATGTATGCATATTTTGCGGTGTGAATGACTAGATGGAGATTTGTTTTGGATAGCAACAGGTCAAACAACTAGAGATTCATACATGATATTTGAAAGGACCACCATGTTGCTTTCCTTTTTCTACCCTTCTTAGGTGGAAAAGTCCAGCGATTGCCAACTCCGGAATCAACCTTTCTTCTAGTGTATCACGTGCATGACATGACATGACAATTAGTCATTAAACCTCTAGATGTTGACTTTTGTTCTGGCGATCACGTGCATGACATGTCAATTAGATCTCTGGTTGTTGATTTAGACGATCGGATATAAATTCAAGTTCAAAACATGAAATGAATGACATGAACTTGATTTTTGTTTTCAAATAAAAAATGTTTTATTGGATTTGATAGACCAAATATGACACATGTATGATTTTTAAAATTAAAAAATTAACCCTCAAATATGCTATAGAAGGATTTGTTGTAGTAAACCCGGTCTTCAATTCTTCATCAGCCCAAGGTGTGTAGACTGGAGGCCTCTTCGTGAGCTCAATATATGTGAAATTTCAATAACGATTAAATTGAATGAACGAATAATTAAGGGGATGAAATTTAAATTTTGAATAAATTGAATGTTGGATATCATAATATAAAAAAATAAAATAGGAAAAAATATATATATAGCATACCTTGTGTTTAAACAGTCGTGTTCACCAGCACACCAACTCACCAAGTATAGCATACCTTGGTTTAAACAATAGTGTAGACCCGCACACCTTTGTTGAAATGTGATATAAAAATATATAAATAAGCTGACTAGCCCAAATAAGAACAAGTCTAAGCCAAACACTTCTTAGAGGAACATCGACCCGAGCTAGGGACTAACAGAGAAATCAAAGATGAACCAGAAGCTTTGAGAGCACCAGGAAGAAGTCAAGAGGAGATGAAGCAAGCAGAGAGAATACGAGCGTGAAGAGAAGCTCATTGAATCACTGAAGCATTTTAACATACAACGTATTCTAAAGCATAAATATAAATGTTTCGTTGTATATGTGGTCACACGAGAGAAGATAGGATAATAAATAAGAACTTAGATATAAGATAGAAGTAGCACCAATTGAAGATAAGTTGTGACAAAATCAATAAAGATGGTATGGACATGCACAACATAAAGATAACAATGTGTTGATAAGCATAATTGAGAGAATATGTATAGGAGATAATAGGAAGTCAAGAAGACGACCTAAAAAAACATAAGTTGAGTAGTAATAAAAAAATGGATTTTATAAGATTTGATGAAAGTACTATAATGATGATGAAAGTGCTCCAAACATGAATGAATGGGCATAATATATTAATATGACAAAACTAGTTAAAGTTTAATGTAGTCTAATTGAGTATAGGTGATTGTGATCATTTTAAATTCTTTGAATGTGACAATTGAAGAGTGACTGAAATCAACATCCATTGCAAGTACAAGTTGTTGTGATCATTTCAAATTCTTTGAATGTTACAATTGAAGAGTGACTGAAATCAACATTCACTACAACAGTGATGTCTATAACCACGCTTTAAAAGTGCCGTGAAAGAGTAAAAAAGCGTCGTAAAAGGTAGTTTGCGGTGCTACAATAAACGTCGAACAAGCGTTGTTGTTGAAGGTACCACTAATGATCTTACAACACTTTTTTATAAATGTAGCTACATATAATACTTAATGGCACTTTTAAAACTATCGTAAATGAGAAAAAAGCACCGGGATCTCGACGACAGGTTTGGCCTCCATTGACACGAGAAAGTGCTTACGACGCTTCTGTTAGCATCGTAAATATTTTATTCTTATACCGATGCTTCAAAAGCACCATAAATGTATAAAAAAAATAACTAATTTAGACATATACGATGCTTCTAAAGTATCGTAAATGAATAGTTGAGAAAATAATTAAATCTAAATTCATTTGTAGCGCTTTGCAAAGCGTTGTTAAAGCTATAACATATACCAGAACGACTATAACATTTAACGATGTTTTGTATAAATGTCGCTAAGTAGAAACTGAATTACGGAGTTTTCTTCTTGAAACGTCGGATGATTGACGACGTTTTTATTCAAAGTGTCGCAGTGTAATTCCCGACAACGAAATTGGTGCGAATTGTTTTGAGTCAACGATGCTTTTTTACAAAAGCGTTGATATAGGGACATTTGTACGACGCTTATAACTAGCGTCGTGTATGTGTTTCATTGTAACGACGCTTGTTTATAAAGTGCCGTAAAATAAAGTAAAGCATCAACGCTTTTTGATAAGCGCCGCGCCAAAGTGTCATAAATAAGGTAGTTTCTTGTAGTGATCTATCTCCCCATCTATGTCTAATATTATTGAAACACAACATCAAGAAGATACATATTGTCTATTTGGTACAACTTATAAGTCTGCATATTAGATAGGGACATATGCTCTACCAAAACCGTACAGTGCATCAAACCGTATAGGTTGAAAGTTCAAGGTTTTCGGGGTTCAACCGGTATGACGAAGATCAAACCGCTAGTTTATAATATATAATAAATTAATATATATTTACATATATAGTATGTAAATATAGCTATGCTAGTTAGGTCCTACTATATATTATATAAATATGAAGTTTATATTTTTCTTAGGGTAGAGTTTATGTTTTTGTAACTTTATTTTATATATTATATTTATAAAATTGTCTTATCAATCAAAAAGGAGGCACACCTCCACATAACACTTCACTTGACCAGCTTCACCACTACACAACTCCACTCCTTTTTGCACTTACTCCAAGAACCAAAAAGGGGTCAAATATTTTTTCAAATCTCTCTCCTTCATAGCTACTACAGACCCCAACTCATCCAGGATTGAGGGGGGAACCGGTGCACTTATGTACCGGTTTATTGACCTGTTCACTTTTACACCGTCGGATTGTGCTATTCTAATCTGATGGTCCAAAATTTTTATTTTAATTTTTGTTAGTTAAAAGAGTATTTTTCACTTCTTAGTTCTCACCTCTCTCACAATCGCGTTTCCATCTCTCCTCTCTTCTTGTCGACGTTGCTCGTCCTACTCCAGGGATATCTACACAGTCACAAGACCCACATCTTTTATCAACTGCTTCTCTTTCTTAGTAGTTTTCCATGGTCAATTTTGGAAATCCTTGTTGGATTTCGCCTAGATCTAGAAGCACAGCTGGGCGGGAGTAGAGACAACGACGGAGAGAAATTAAATTGCAGAAGCAAGAGAAAATCAGCCAATCAAGAAAGTCCTCAGGATGCAATCAGCCATGGAAATCAGAACAAGCAATCTCTCAAGAGTAAAGAGGAGAAAGGATTTTCACTTGTCAGATTCATACAAGAAAGAAGAGGAAGAAGTTTCAGTCAATCCCTTGCAGAAATCATAAAAGGAAATCAGTCTTCATGGCTATTTTCATAAAGAAGAGGAAGAAGTTTCAAGATCAAGGAGATATCATTTACTTTCATAAGAGAGAGATAGGAAGAGGAAGAAGTTTCGAGATTTACTTTGATAAGAGAGATGGGAACAGTTCAATTGACAAAAAAAATTAATTAATAATAAAATAATTATTATGAACCATCAGATTAAAGTGACTCGATCAACGGTGTATAAATGAACAGGTCAATAAACCGGTGCACTTATGCACCGGTTCCCCCCTCAATCCATCCATCCACTCTCCTCCTCTCTCGCTAATGTTCTTCTCTTCATTTAATCTCCATTCTCAATCGTTCTATCAATTTCTCTACCTCCCCATTTTCATCACCAACATTTTTTCTCCAAAACCATCGGTTCACGATTTTCTCCAAAACCACCTGTCCAACCTCTTATTGCCCAATCCAACCTCTTAGACGGTATTTTATTGGCAAAAAATCACTGGTGATGCCGATTCACGTTTTTTGCAATCGGACCAATGACACGGTAGGGTATTAAAACTATGGATGAAAGTATTATAATGATGATGAAAGTGCTTCAAAGCATGAATGTGTTGGACCAAGACTTAGTGTTCAGGTCAACATTGTGTTTTTGATGATTGTGTGCCAAAATGTGTGTGAGCATGCTTAACTTGAATATGTCTTAAAATGTAAAAAAGTATGTTTTGATGATTGCTTTCCAAAATACATGTTTAATGTTCCTACTATGATTACATCTTGATTCAACGATTCATTTGCTAAATGCTTATGCTTATAATACTCTATGTGCAAAGATAGATTATTTGAACTATATTAACCTATAGTTTCAAGCATGAAGTTCAAACAAGATTACAAGCATTCTTAAGTTATTTCATGTTCAGATTTTCTTAAATCTCTTCGGCAGTCCAAGAATGGTCTTGGAAGACCTAGGATGTGTTAAGAAATACCTAAGCACCTTGCTAAATCCACTAGAAGAGGTTGTTCTAAAATTAGAAAGTTCAACCTATTTATGAAAGGTGCCAAGTTGGTAAAGTCTAGGGTTGTGCACGGTCCGGTTAACCAGACCATTAGGGTCAAACCATTAATCGGACCACTAGTAATAGTTTTTCATATTATGAAACCAAACCATAAACCATCAAAACCGGTGATATGGTTAATTGGTATAGTCGGTTCGGTTTCGGTCTGGTTATGGTTTTATAGGTTATGCCGTTATGGGCCTCAATGTTGGGCCTCTAGTTATTAAGAACAAAAACCCAACTATATTTAACTAAATACAAACCCAACTCAAATTAACGTTTTATAAAAACTCAAGGCCATCACTGATTCACTAAAAATGAAACAAAATAAAGAAAAATTCATAGTTTGAAATGACAAAGTTCAAGCAAAATCAAGCAAGAGAGAAATTCAAGCATTAGTATTTAGTACAGTCATCCAAAACCAAAATTATGGAGGTGTTACATGAATATTGATGTAAGTGAGTCCATAAGGTGGAAGTCCCATTTATGGAGGTGTTGCATGAATAATCCTTCTTACAATAGCTGCATACAACCCTAAGTCCTTTATCCTTTACCACCAATTTGTCAACATATTTCCATACCTCTGATTTTAGTTTACCAGCACATGGCAGGAGTGTTGTAGCTTCTGCCCGTGTTTCTCCAGCTTCTGCTTGCGTTTCTGGCTCTGCAGCTTCCATTTCTTCTGCCAGGTCTACTGTACTATCAACTAAACTCAGATTCATGCTTTCATTGGACATAGGTGTTTGAGTGGATGGGGTTTCGGTACTACTTTCCCCTATAATGGTCATCGTACAATGCATGAAACATCGAAATATCAACATGTGACATGGGAATTACAGAAAGCAAATAGAATAATTACAGAAAGAAAAGAGAATAACTACAGAAAGCAAATGGAAAAAACTAGGAACACATAAGAGTGTTGACGAAATCCTCAAGAAATCCTTGACGAAAACCAGGAAAGAGATCTCAATAACAAAGAGTCAAAGAAAATAATTATAGAAAGCAAGAGAATCCTTGACGAAATCCTCAAGAATCAAGACATATAATAGTGTCGTGCTGGATTTGCGATTCGCGAAAGTAAAGAGTAAAGTAGTGATTCGCCAAAGTGAAGCAGTGAGTAGTCTACCCATTAGATCGAGAGGAAGAGGCGACCCGCGATGAGTTGACAGCTGGAGCTGGGTGCTGTGATGAGACGGTGGGGACTGGGAAGTGATATTTTGTTTAGGGCTAAGACATGAAACACGATTTGGCCTCTTCTGTTTTGTTTTTACTTTTTAGGTTTTCAAATTTCATCTATTTAGAGTTCTAGACATAGAAATATTATTAATTAGTTAATATATAACTACTTAAATAATTATATAAAATGAATGATGAATATACATTTACAATTATATATATTTAACTATTATTTATATATATATGGTTCGGTTCGATTAATCGTGGTTTTCAAAAATATGTAACCATGAACCCGTCCAGTAACTACAGTTCAGTTCGATTATTCAAATAGTTTGACCAAACTACGGTCAGTTGACCAAACCAAAACGGACCGACCGGTTCGGTTTATGGTCCCATTTGCACATCCCTAGTAAAGTTAAAGGCGAAATGCATTTATTGAAACGGCGTGATCAAGCTTCAACTAGAGATTATTTAATTCAACAACCATTAAAGTTAGACTTACCTTACATGGTCAATACATGCACTAAAAGAGATTCTATTGTCTTATTAATTTTAGAGACTTGAAGGTATCTTGAAGAATTAAGGAGAAGCTTTACTTGCCATATTCGAGTAGCCAATTTTCAAGGGATTAAAGGGAGCCAGCCGTTTGAATTTTGAAATTAAAATAGAAGACTTCTTGAAGATTATGTCAACTTGATTTGTTTCCTTACATGCTTGGACAAAATTACTTGAAGATACTATGCAAAGGAGATGATCTACTTGCTATATGAAGAGATTTGACATTGGAGACTTCTTGAAGATTACCAAGATGATTTTCTTACCAAATAAAGAAGGAACCGATTTCTTTACATTAAAAAGCAGGAATTTCCATCTTTGCAAGACCTAAATCATGGCAGTTAGAATGCAAATGGAGAGAAAATTAGCACAAGAAGAATCAAAGAAAATCATGAATGACTATTTCCATTATTAGAGAGAGGACTTGCAGCCGATCTTGCTTCCAATTATGCAATGCAGAATCAAGGAGATTTCCATGTTAAAAAGGAGATGATTTTCGTGCCTTTGATGATGCCATATGTGTCGACTTTGACATACAAGTTTGAAGAGAAAATCTACAACAAGTTTCATATTTTATCAAGAGCTGATTTTCAAGGTATCTTCTCTACTACATTAAGTGACCAAAATCTCAATTTCAAAGAGAGATCATTCCTAAATGATTCTCATGATTCTATGGAGCCAAGACTCAAAGTCACAAGAAGAAATTCAAGTAACCCTAGCCGGCGGCAATTGAATACAAAAGAAGATTTTATGTTTCTTATTTCATCAAGGAAAATTGTTGAATTCAAGGGAAGCTTTTGAGAAGACTTTTGTGTCAAAATATATGAGAGATCATATACCTTATTTCAAGGAGGAAATCATGGGATACAAATTCTTGTCTCTCACCATAAATGGGTGTCATGCATCATTTGGAGTGTGAGAACTTGGGCTGCCGATTCTTTCGTCTATGTTGTTCTTTCTAACCTCATATACTCAAAATTCTTATCGTACCCAAGAGGTATATTTGTTGTATTGAGAGAGTTTCACATCTCATTAGCTTAGTGCTATTCTTGTGAGAACCCATTTGAACCCTATTTGTAAAAGTCCATTTGTTGGGCATAAACCTTGTTGAGATTGAGTTTGAGGGAGTTCTTGAAACCCTTGGTGAGTTTTAAGGATGTATTGAGTTTTGTGGAGCTCTTGTGAAAACCACAACCCTGGTGGATTGAACTTCTAAGCAAGGATGCTTAGGGAGTGGACGTAGAAGGACTTGGTGAAGTCCCCGAACCCTACTCTTTATATTTATTTTATCATACTATACTTGCTTGCTTGACATATACTTGCTTGTCATATACTTGTCACTTGTTTCTTAAAATTAGTTTGTGATATATTTTGAACTTCGGGTCACTTTGATCACATATTGCAAAATTAATTTTCTGCCCTTTCTTGATGGATAGTGCATGAGATTGATTCATCATTGAGGCTTAGAGGATTATAGGATTACTTGATGCTTTGAATTAATTCAAATTGACATTTAAACATTGAATACCAAATATGCCTTGAGCTTGCATTAGAGTCTTTATTGATCAATCTTGATTCTATTATGTTATAGAGTATCATATCATCATCTTAACTTGATAGTAATCATTCACATCATATAAATTCAGATTAGTTGAAATCAAATTAAGACACACGGTGAAGGACCAAAACTTGAGTGTTTTGTGCATTTGATTCGTTACATGTTTCAATTTGATCTAAGAGGATACCTATTGGAATTTGGGGACACAATTCACCCATGTGTGGCCTAGGTCCTTCAATTGGTAGCTAATTCTGGGTTTAACCACCTTAGCTATGGCTTACACAAGTATTAATGTTGAGGTTGAAAGCATCTCTATAGATAGGCCACCTATACTTGATGGTGACTATCCATTTTGGAAAAATAGAATGAAAGCATTTCTTAGATCTAGAGGCTTAGATGTATGGAAGATAGTTAGTGATGGTCCTCATTGTCCTAGTAAGAGTAGAAATGAATGGACAAATGATGACATGGGATTAGTGTGCTTAAATGCTTATGCTATTAATCTCTTTCATATTGCTCTTAGTCAGTAGGACTCAACCACATTTCCGGGTGTACAAATGCAAAGGAAATTTGGGAAATGTTGGAAAGAAAGTATGAAGGGCAAATGTTGATGTGTGCCTAGTGACAAAAGTGGAGGAGACTTCAAGTGATGAAGAGGTAGAAATCAAGACCAATCTATGTCTTATGCAAAGGAAGGAAAATCATCATCCACTCCAGCTGATATGGTAATTGGTAAATGATTCTACACTCCTTACTTATGATGAATTATGTGATGATCATGGTGCTTTAATTTCTAAATACAAGCATGCTAGAAAAGAAATATATTTGCTTGGTAAAATTGATAAATCACACTTAGATGAGATTTGTAGTTTGCATGCTAAAAATGTCGAACTAAATGCAAAGCATGACGATATGTGTTTGTCACTTGATGCGTTAGTGAAGGAAAATGAATCTCTTAGATAGCAATTGTCGATGCATGCTTCTAGTAGTAATAGGGAAGATTGTAGTACTTCAAAGATACATGACTTTGATACCTTATATGCTAGGGTGCATGAGTTAAAAGAAGAATTGAAACATGGGATGAACACGAATGCATAATTTTGAATAACTCTACTTCTTTGCAACTTGAGTTTGATGGGATGAAACAAAAGAATATGATGTTAGAAATTCAATTTTCTAAATTTTCTATGAGTTCCAAGTCTTTAGATTTATTGTTGGCCTCACAAAGACACTACTTGGATAGGAGTGGACTTGGATATGATCCAATGAAACTCAAATATACTTTGAGTGGCACAATGGCCACAAGTGAAGTAGTGAGACCCAAGGGTCACTATATATACTTACCCAAGGGCCAAACATGATAATGCTAGTTTTTCACATCCTTGGCTTAAGAGAGCGTACTTAAAAGAAGTTTTATGTTATATCCTATTATTCACTATGTTTTTAATTTAAAATATTTCAATGCTGGTTTGGTAGAGAAAAATTAATTAATTAATTAATTAATATTGTAAAAGTTTTAAAGTTTAGGAAGGAAAAAGGTAAATTGCATTCTATTTTTATATATTTATGAATGATATTATAAATTTTTTTTGTGTGATTGAAAGGCTTATTCAAACCAGACCTTTTTTTTTTGCTTTTTTGTGTGTGGATAAACTAGCCAAAAGGAGAGTTCTCCACCTCAAAAAATAACAATCCAACCTTAGTTTATAATTGGTAATAACTTATAAGTTGTGAAAAATCTATTTTATATGTAATTTCTAAATTCTTTTGTAGATCGCTAGTGGTGTTGCCACATGTTTGACACCCCTGTACTAAATAGGCAAATAACATAGAATGGTGGAATTGAAGGGTTTTTTTTTGAAGATTTTATCATCACTTTTGAGTGTGCACGATCATCAGCTTAAACAATAACCCACAAATCACATAGTCGAACAAGTATATGAAAATTCGAGAGCATGTTTATGTGCTTTCCCATGATTATGGTTTAAATAGATTTATTTTTGTTGCAAAATGTCAATTATATAGTTTACCAATTGTAAAACGTTTTAATTACTCGAATGGATGAACAAAATCATTTTATTTCAACTAATTATTCTATCCAAAATATATTATTTAAATGCAACAATAATTTATATGATATAGGGTTTCTCAGTTGTAAAACAAGAATCCTACCTTCTTGGGACTCAATGCAATATGGACTCCTGAACTCCAATCCTTCAATAAAATATAAAAATTTCACTTCAATTCTTGATCACCTGCAACAAGAAGGTCAGCTTGTCTGACAGCTACGATGATGATCGAGAACGCTCCAACATTCAGTTACAATCTTGTAACAAGTGTGAGTATTTTTGTAAATAGAAAAAAAAAATCACATACCTTGAGCTTTTTTCTACTCGTATGCCTATTCTCCTTAAATGAAGGGATTTATTCCCTTAATGACTAATTGTGAAATCTTCTTCATGGTATCAGGGTTCAGATTGGAACGTCTAATCCCTTGCCTTAGTCGTGAGCTCCAAGCCGATCCCCTAGTTTGGACATGAGGTCTAGGTCGATCGCCTAGCTTTGGCGTGAGAATGTGGGATCATGTAATTGATCCCACGTTCTACTCTTTACTTGCATAACACGTGCCATTAGCCCATTGGTCCCTTAGGTTGACTTTTCAACGTGGATTAATGTGTGGCTCGTGCATTGTCTCTAGAATTGAAGCTTAATTGGAATTATTGTGCAGTCAAAAAGGACCGGATTAAACATGAAGAGTTGAACCTAGCGAAATCCGACCCGTCTGCGCCACGAAGGAATATGTCACCGACACGTGTACATGCAATCAGTTAGGTGCGCCGGCATCGCCGGTTAAATATACACTCCTCCAGTTCTCCAAAGGAACTATAAGCCACAGAAATAAAAATAAAAATAAAGAGAAGAAAATACGAAAGCACGTCTTCTTCTCTTCTTCTTCAAGAATCAACAAGAAAGAGAGAGATTCATACCAATCCTTTCCGCGAAGAATCTAGCTCCTTGTCTCTTTTTCAATCATCTCAGCTGTTCAATCTTTAATCAACGCTTGATTCCATTCCAGGTTCTTCGTTATCCTTTCGTCCCTGTATATACAAACCTCTAATTAGGATTTTATTGGTCAAAAATCAAAATCGTTGGCCGGTATATACTTTGTTCTACTATCTGGGTTTCGGTTTGCTTTACTTTTCCTTGAAAGTTGGGGCTTTTGATTGGCGGGGTTTTCTGGGTTATACCTGGTTTGGCTTGAAAGGGATACTTATGGTGGTTTCTTGGTGATAAAGTTGGGGGTTTGTGGTAAGAATACTGGTTTTGTTCTTCATCTTTCATCGGTTCTTGTTTGGAATTTGGTGTATGTATATTGAGTTTGATTATCTCTTGCGATTGGGCTTTTAGATATTAATATAGGCCAAATTGGGCTGGTTGTGTTCCACAACTCCAAGAGACAGGATAGAGAAAATTGAATTAGTTGTAAGTTGAATTTCTAGTTGCTGTTGTCACGTTTAAACATGTTGGGCTCAATTGCCACGACATTACTTATTGGGTATGGGCCACTGTGTGGTGGGATTCCTTCTAGGAATGCGACTTGCAAGAAGAAATCTTTGGATAGTTGTGGGTTCCTTTTAACAGAATTAATAGGCAGAAAAATTGTTTCTCCTCTGCATTCTGTACCTAGACTGAAAGTCAAGGTAGTGAATGCTCTTAGAGTCAAGGCTCTTGCTACGGAGCTGACAAAGGAAGCCTATTCATCTAGAGAGGAAGATCAAATACGCCAAAGTTGGAACTACCAGATTGACACTGATGCGGGTGTTGATCGAAAACCAGGGTTGTGGCCAACAGAGAACAAAGCAGATGACCCATCATTACATAATCCATTGCTTCGACAAGAAAGGATGGGTTGTGGTTGGTTAGGTGCCATATTTGAATGGGAAGGAGTTATTGTTGAAGAAAATCCTGATCTTGAGAAGCAAGCATGGCTGGCTCTTTCCCAAGAAGAAGGAAAATCCTCTCCTCCCACTTTCATTTTGAAACGAATAGAGGGCATGAAGAACGAGCAGGCAATTTCTGAAGTTCTTTGCTGGTCAAGAGACCCAGTGCAGGTGAGAAAAATGGCTGCTCGGAAGGAAGAAATTTATCAAGCTTTGCAAGGTGGAATATACAGTCTACGAACTGGGTCTCAGGAGTTTGTGAATGTTCTGATGCATTACAAAATACCAATGGCGCTAGTTTCTACTCGCCCTCGAAAGACTCTTGAAACTGCAATTGGGTCGATTGGAATTGAAGAGTACTTCAGTGCAATTGTTGCAGCAGAGGATGTTCATAGGGGAAAGCCTGATCCAGAGATGTTTAGTTATGCAGCGCAGCTTCTAAAATTTATACCTGAACGCTGTATTGTGTTTGGGAACTCTAATCAAACAGTGGAGGCTGCCCATGATGCGCGTATGAAATGCGTAGCTGTTGCTAGCAAGCATCCTGTGTATGAGCTTGGGGCGGCAGACCTGGTGGTCAGGCGTTTAAATGAGCTTTCTGTGGTTGATCTGAAGAACCTTGCTGACATCGAAACAACTGAATTTGGGTCTGGAGAGCCAGAGTTGGAGCTAGAGGAGGAGGAAGATAACCCATCAATCGCTGTGGGAGTTGATGACAATTTCTGGTGACGATCACAATCTGTACAGTCTTACTTGTGCTTCATCAAATTCTTTGTGATAATAATCTGTATTGGCTTTCGTAGTATTATTGTGAGCCATTTGATCCCTGCTTTGTACAACATGAAAAGAAGAAGAAGGGAGGGGTAGATTTTATAGAGAAGGAAAAGGCCAGTCCACATTGGACTGTGATGGACCTGATGGTGTTATCATGTATGTAAATGTGTAAATACAGATAAATGAATATCCGAGTACCCATTTGGTGTTGCTTTTCTTGCATAAAGCCACAGATATTGTCCATTCCTAGGAATCAACAATTACTTTGAATGATCATAACAAATTACCAACTTGGCCTTGTGGAAATTGTGTCATATCCTTTATGCATTGTTTGATAATATCTAGAAATGTACTCTCTCTTATACTAGCTGGTAGTGTTTGAATTTCTGAAAAAACTATATTTTCACATTGGTTCTCTATAATTTCTGTATATTACAAAATGCCATACATTTTTTTTTTTGAGCAGCAGAAAATGCTTAAGAGAGTGAGTTCTCAACTATTACTTAGGTTCCCTTGAGGCTCTTTTATTCCTTCCTTCCATACATTTTAAATGATACCTAGTGGGATTGAACTCATTGAACCGACCTGCCTATTATGTCCTTTGGGTTCTCTCCACTGGTTTGCTACTGCCCAATACTTTCCTACAGAGATGAGAACTGTGTTCCTCAAGGCAGTTGGCCCCTTGCATTACAGCATTAGGTTGTGGTTTCGTCCCTTTCTTTGCACAAGAAGCATCTATCTGTTATAAGGAAGACTCATTTTTGCAGATTATCCATTGCCAAGATTCTTTCTCAACTGTGTTGCAAAGCCAAGAAAGCAACCTCAATTGAATCTTGCTTGCTATTCTTGCTCCAAGGGAAGTTTACCTCTCTTCTTATATTGTATTGTTTTCTAATTTTCACTTGTGATGGCAAGCATTGAAAGACTACTTGATCAAGTTTGAATCTTTTGATACGCAATCGCGGATCGTTTACATATACTATGTTGTTTGCATTTGTTATATTCGAACTTTTTATTTATTTTTAATTGCGCTAAAATAATTGGTTAGGCTATCACTTTGTGTATCTTCCGTGTGTTGAGAGTGGTTAGTTTGGATTTAGTTAGACATGAGTTATATGAAGAGAAATGTAATACGTGAATGAATGAAGTGAATAATATTTTTTGAACAACTAGAATCAAATTTGCCTATGAAAGTGCTGTTACTCTTCTCTCTAGGTCTTACTGGGAATCAATTCATGCGCATATCATGTCATTGTCCTATAGACAACTTCTAACTTTCACATGCATTAAGCTTCATAATTTTGTTACTACGTGCTTGTTACAGTGTTTCACAGATTGTGTTTCTGGAAATTCCAAACCAGAAAATTTAATGGAAGCCTAATTATCCTGAACCTTTTTTTGTTTATCTAGAGTTGAACATGGTGTTACCTGGATAACCATTCTAACCATTCAAGTTGTCTAATTCATTACTCAGGCTTAGACTATTGAAGCTGGTAATCAAGCTAACTGACATACCAAGCTCATAGCATTGAGGACCATTCAAGTTTTCCTTTTTCTCTCTCTTTTGTTTGACCCTGTGATTTTTTTTTCACCAGCCTTGTAGGACTGAAATTTCTTTCCGGAGTTGTTCTCGTTTCTTATTTCTTTTTATGATTGTTTTGGTCTACGTAAGTTAAAACACCTTGGATTAAGATCTCTCTTTGCCTTTGCATATATTTCTTTACCAGGAGAGAGCAGACATTTGTCTGAGTACACAGGATATACGGACAACTGAGAGGTCGCAAGTTTGGAATGAGCATCTTCAAAATTAGTGACTGGTATTGCAATGAGTAATATTCCGTGCTTGATATTGTTATTGCTCTTATGTTATCAATGGAAATTATTGAGTGGTATACTGGTATTGCAATTTCTGTTTCTTAAACTAGATATGATGTTGCATTAAAAAAAAAGGATGGATATTTTATAACTTCTACTCGTTCCTCTTTATTTCTCTTTTAACATTTTCTATTAAGAATTGAGTAGTGTGAAGTCTGTCTTTGTTCTTGATTTCAGGTTTGCAATCCTCAACTCTGTGAAGCTGATTTAAAATGCTTATTTAGTTTACCATAAATCCACGAGACGATTATTATTTCTTAAGGAGTACATGATGTGTCATAATTTCTCTGTGGGCTCCTTTTGAGATTGTTTGATGTTTCTTTGTACATGATTCTCTGCTTTGGTATTGGAAAAAAAACCAGTCCTAATACTCCTTTTGAGTAGTATGTCTTGGTTTTTATGTTTTTTATTCTGTTATGAAGAAACTAATAGCATAGTTTGTGCAAATTTTTCTTTTTTTTGTTCTGGTGTTCTTTTGTATTTGATTTAATAGTACGTATGACTTTTCTTTAAGCATCTTTTTTCTCTTTCAACAAAATAGCTGATTATATAGTTCTATAGGGAAAATATGTATCATTCTGGTAATGCCTGCGATTTTAATTTACAACTTTTCTATTTGTCGCGATGGATAGGCAAATGTGGTGAAATTAGTGGTGGTACGGGGTGAAGGGTTTGGAAAGGGTGGTAGAGTTTGGTGGAGGTGGACTCTTTGGGCAAGGTGGTGACAATGAGAGGTAAGAGTAGCAAAGGTGGTGGTGTTCAATTGGTTTTTTACAAAAGTTTTGTAATTGGAATCCCAATATGTTCGAAATTAATTTTTTCTTGCTTAAGCCCTCACTCTTATGAGGTGACTCATATTCGCCACCAATATGAATACAATAACTCTATTTTATTTATCGACGTTTAAGAGAGTTAGCCTGCAAAGATTGATGTTTTAAAGAGTTAAGCAAAGAGGGTTAAGGAGGAGTAACTTACCTTACTTGGATTGTAGACGAGGTACTTAAAATGGATAGAGGAGCTTAGATTGTAGAAGGGATAGTTAAATGAAGGAGTTCTCCGTCCCTGAGTAAAAAATATGTTATTATTCTCAACCATTATGCTCTCATATATCTTTGTTTTTAGCATGTAAAATTGATTGATATCAGTTGTAGTTGAGATGATGCAAATATATACTCATAGATAAGAGACTCGAGCACATGAATTAAACTACAATTATTACTTTGTTTTGACAAATGAATACAAAGATCCAACAAACTATTAGCAGCTTTTGATACAAGAACCAGCGGAAGATGCTTATGGCAAGTGAAAGGCAGCAAAAAATGAGCTCCATACAGTCTATTGTCTAACCAGAAACTAGGCCCTTGAAAATCAATGGTTATGCATCATTTTGTGTGCAGGACGAGAATAAGGTAGAGTTCCGCTACCTTCTTGACTTCGCAGAAAGACCTGTCTCCACCTTCTTAATTTCAAAAATGAGCATCCTCCACATCTTCAGGACAAACATTTCAGCTTCTTCATCTAATATAGACTGAAGCAGCTCCAGCATTTGGGATGCCTTCACATGTTCTTGAGTACTCGATACAATGTAATCTACGAGGGTGGTTTCTTCCTCTCCCAAGAACTCTGTAATTTTCTTGGATATCCATGGTCTCATCCTCTCGTGCAATTCATGCTATCAAGGTGCACAACAAAACAAGCATAAGCAAAAGCTTATATAACCTTAACCCAAAAAAGAGTTTGGTAATTTTCCTACATTTTCTGAAAACAAAATCAAATTGTAAGTAGCCGTTATAATAGTAAAATAAATACCTTTATAAATGTTATTTTAAGTACCAACTCCATCACAGTTTCAGCTCTACCTCAAGAGCTTGCAGCACAAATAAATGTCACGAGACTACCATCATTTTCAAAACTTTAAGCCAATTAATTAAACACGTGAATCACATGCATATCATGCATTATAAGCTCATTTAACTAGGTAGCTGGACTGCTGCTTGTGAGATGAGGGCGGTTCAGCCCCCATACCCCGTAAGAAATTCATATGCTAGGAGAAGGATATAATAAATTAAAAAACCAGGGAAATACATTATAAATACAAAAAAAAACCTACTGCTAAAAAAATACTTCAAAAAGATCATAAAAACCAACTGCTAAACCAGATGCATGAGGTGTTTGGTGTATGAAACTAAAAGCTAACCAGCAAAACTCATAGTAGTTAATACACTTGAGCATTAGTAGGTGTTTGGTGTATGGCACACAAATAAATAAATGAAACGAGTAAAGCCATGACATTCACCAGAATATTCATCTGCAATTCTTTTTATTTTAACCCCTTAAAAGGAAAGCACATGCACTACATCTCAAATCAAAGTTGTTAATATACTGAAGTATCAGAAGAATTACTTACCTTGTCATACACAGCCCAATTTATTTCATAAGAGAATAATTCCTCCTTGGTCTTTGGGATCATATCAATCAGTTGTTTTGCATCCAAGAGCTTCTTAGTATCCGGTGTCTTCGCCTCTCGGTGCCTCTCTCGGTCATAAGTCTTCCCTTTGTCCTCATCTCTGGTGCGACTACTATCCTCATCATTCCTGTCTCTATCCCTCTGACCTGAACGATCACGAGAACGTCTGCTTCTTTCTTTTTCTGCATCAGGCTTCTCTTCTTTGGAAGCAACATGTGAAATGTGCTTTGCAAATTCTGCCGCCGCAGCCAGATTTACAGGTTGTGCTCCAGAAACACTAGGTTGGACAGCCTGCAGTTCATCAGTTGAATAATCAATGGGAACCAGGGGCCTCATCTTTTTATCCTTGTGGGCAGCATCATCATCTTCCTCATGGAACACAGAGGGAACAGCAGTTCGTTTTCCAGACCCAACCAAACCAAATCCCAACTTTCTTGCAGGGGCATTGCCACTCTGCCGAATTTCTGATTCCGCATTCGACACCGTGGCAGAATCATCACTAGTACCATTCTGTAAGGCTCCGTCACCTGCCATGTAATACCATTAAAAAAATGAAAAACGTTGTATATTTTGTAATGGTGGTACAACATATAAAATAAGACTTAAATATTTACCTGGAAGCTGTAGATTACCTCCATCCTGGTAATCCTGCTCAATTGCTTTATTTTCGCCTCCAGAACTGGTTTCTTCAACCATTATTTTTTTCTCAATTTCATTAATAACACATCCGGACAAAAGTTTTAATGCATCTCTCTGTAGTTGCTGCTGCTGTTCTTCTTCTGCCCTCTTCTCGGACTCGGCAATTTCTTCCTCTTCTTTTAGCCTGTCAGCCAAGTCATCTTCTTTTTCCCGCTGTCTCCTCCTCCTCTTATCCTCCAGCGCACTCCTTCGCCACCTTTTCCTTGAATCATCATCCTCATCTTCTTCATCATACAAAATCTCCTTCTTGCGTTTACGTTCCCTGTCTTTCTCTTTCTCCTTCTCACTCTGTCGCTGCTTCTCTCGTTCTCGCTCTCTATACTCCCAGTCTTTAAGACGCTCCACATACTCACGCTCAGCCTCCTCTATCTTTCTTCTTTGTTCCCTCTCTTTCCTTACTCGTTCTCGCTCTGCATCTCTTTCGTATCTCTCAATTTCTCGTTCCTTGTCTCGTTTTACGTCTCTATCTCTATCCCTATCTCGGTTTCTTCTGTCATATCTTCTACTCCTTTCAGGTGAGCTTGTTTCAGGCCTATCATGCTCACTTGTTGCTTTGTTGTCGCTAGTTGTCTCATCATCATTTCTATCATCGACTGCATCTGCAAAATTTGAGAAAGCAATTATATCAGATTCAAAACATCAGCACTTCACAATCAAACTTTTTAAGCCTGCTACAAGTAACAATCACAAATGTTTGTCAATGTCCAAATCAAATAAAATAAAGTAATCAATAATTTTCGCTGTTGGTAGCAGCTTACTTTCACCATATAAAAAAGCATAAACGTAGATCCAATTACTTTGAAACTTACCATTTCTAGTTACATAAACATCAGTGTCTCCCTCCCTCAATTTAGACAGCAATTCTGGGTTTGCATCGCCAGAACCATCAGCAGGTATTTGTGCAGGAGGTGGAGGCAGCGGTTTGGTCTTTAATCTCTCTTCTATCATGTTTGTAAGCTTCTCTAGGGCATCTTGATCACCTTCCCTGTCTTCATCAGTTACAATCGCAAAGTTGGAAACATTATTATTACCTTTACTCTCCGCATCATTCTCCTCCTCCAAGTCTTCAACAGAGGATTTAAGAACTTCATTCTTCTCAACACCTGAAGCACTATCCACTTCTTTCCCATCCTCGGCAGCTTGACCTTCCTTTAGTTTCTTCGCATTTTCAGTTTTCTTTTCCACATATCGCTTGAGATATTCTCTCGTTCCTTGATTAACATTTAACTGTTTTTTTTTCATTAAACAGAAGTCCAAGTAAAAGTCTATACAAATTCGAATGGATAATAAGCATTCAATGGTAAATGCTAAACAAACTCCCGCGCACAAGGCTCCCGCAGTGGGCGGGTTGGGGAATGACATGATGTATGCAGACGTTACCCCACATCGTATGTGAAGAGGCTTTTCCAAGAATTGAAATTGTGACCTCTAGGTTGCACCTTTGAAAATCTACCATTGAGCCACGCCGTAAAAAAGGTGAACACCACTCGTTACCCTGTACACAAGACTCCCGCAATAGGCAGGGTCAGGGACAAGCAAGATGTATACAGACATTACCCTCACATAATATATGGAGAAGAAGTTTCCAAGAATTTAACGTGTGACCTCTAGGTTACAACCCCTTTTTATGTGGAAGCACGTTTAACCACCAACTTATGCCAGTCAATTCCGCTTCTCTAAAAATCACCATCTAGTTCCATGTTTTCAGCTCGTACGTTCAATTAAATTTCAACAAAACCCTTGTATTTATCAATGGAGATTTCAATAGACACATATTTTATATTTTATGAAAAAGAGTATCACCCCTCCTTTTTTGTCAGCATGTTCTTGAAAATCAGAGATAAGTGAGAACACTTGCGAAAGGTATCCAAATTTGAAGCTAATCAAATTTCATTCAATTCAATCAACCAATGCTGCAAAACCAAAAGAAAAAATCGCAACAAGATTTGTTTGGGTAAAATTTGATATGCATACGTACCACCAGCTCCTGTCCATCAATATTAAATTTACTAAGCAGTCTTAATGCACGTAGAACCCCATCAGCTGACTCAAATTCACAGAATCCAAATCCTCTAGGAGTCCCATCTGTAGGATCTGGTGCTCGTTTCCAGCTCTTAACAGGTCCACATAACTACACACCATACAAAAATGAGAAATTACTAAAAATCCTTCGATAATGGATCCTACTGGGCCCATTGGTATGTGTAAAATTATGAAGTATGAACAGATAGAATCGAAAATCATTGCCAACCTACCCGAAGGAGAGAGAGCATAAAATCATTATCCACTGTTGGTGCTATCTTGCCAACGTATACCGTAGTCTGAGGTTTCTCTGCTGGTGTAACAGAAGGAACAACTGGCCTCACAATAGGTGTGATAATTGGTCGAACCCCAGGGATACCTGGAACATGGGGACGTGCCACTCCTGGAAGCATGCCAACAGCTCCAAGTGGTTGTAGAGGAAATGAAGGCCGAACCATAGCTGGGTACGGAGAAGGATATCGAGCAAGTCCTGCACACAAAAAAACAAGCATCTATGCAGATATGTCAGTGCATGGCTACAAATTAAGTAGTCAAAAATTATTTTTCCTCTGATAGACAATACAAGAAATTAATAAAATGTTGTTACCACACATAAAATCATATTAGAGATGGCATCAACAGGCATGGCAACTATCGCCAGCTGATCAGACAACCTGAAGGAAACATTAGGAATAAAGCATCGAATTCATAAACATGGACATGTAAAGCTGGCTTACCTCATCACCCATTTCATCATCAAACTATTCCATCCACCAATTGCAAAAAATAATTTTGAGATCATGTTGCATGAGACTTCAAGTATCTCATGCTCAAAAGTGTCTGCAAAATTGCTTCTCTACGAGCCTACAAGCTTAGATTTGGTTTAGCTTCCAACTAAGGTTAAGGGAGTTCTTTCCCCCGGATTGAGTCTTGCCATCTTAAGTATACAAAACTGAACTACTAGATATTGTCACTTTAACTTATCTCAATTGTTAGCAAACCAATGTGGAGCAAAAATAAAACAAAGAAAAAAAAAAAAAAGCAGATAGGAGGAATAAAAATAGATAGACTAACTGAAAGGATAGCAATACCTTACAACATAAGGATGAGCACTCAGGTTGTAAGATGATCTGCTGCTTGTAAATCATAGACCCGTGAAAAGGGAAAGAGGCCTTATAACTACCACAAAGTAGCCTACTAAAATGAACCCAGACATAATTTAGCAATAACACTGAATTGTGTCGTATCCTTTAACTTGAAAGTTAAAGTGAAAGTTACAGGGCTGGTATAAGTGCATAAAATAAAAGCATTCATCAAAACTAGCTTTATTCTAAGGGTAATCAAGAAGAACCAGGTGAATATTTGCATACCAAAAAAGGAGTTGTAGAAGTGGATCTCTTAAGCAATATGTAGCCTTCCAACCTCCCCCTTGGTATTCAATCAAGACACTGTAGGAGAAAACATCATGTCATCGATGCTCCTATTCCAAATTTTCTAAATGTTTCCCAACTCCCCTTTAACAAACTCGTCCTCACTATTACATCAAAACATTAACCTAATTTATAGTGACCTAATTCTTTACAAACGAATAATATCTAATCAGTGCGTATAAATAGAACTATCACCTAGATTGAACATCTAGTTACAAACATACATCCAAATCTTATAAATAAACGTCATGATAAATTTACATTGTGAAAATTAGAGAGATATATACATATAGAAGAATTTGAACGACGTGAAATTAGAGATAGAGATATACATATAACATAAAAGAAAGAATAACCCACCGGCAGGAGTCATGGTCCCTTGCGGAGTAGCCACATAACCATTCGGTATTGGAGCATAAGGTCTCATTGCCGGATTCATAGCCTGGCCGGGAGGAACTTGATATGGCATCATGGGCGCTGGCACCGAGCCAGTCACCATCGATGGCGCGGAACTCACACCAGGCGGTGGCACGCCAGGGTTTTGGTAATTCCGAATAGACGAGAACTGCGGAACCGGACGGAAAGACGGAACACCAGGAGGGATGGTGACGGTTGCACCAGAGATCGGTGGTGGCCCATAAGATGCCATTGGAGGGGGCGGTGGGGGCAATAGAACCGGACTTGGATTCGGGTTAGGGATTGGCGCTACGGGTGTTGAGGACTGCTGTTGCGGCGGAGCTGGCGCGACGGATGCGGACGCGGAATCAGTTCGTGAAGATTGCGACGCTGGGCTGTCGGATTGCGATGGTTGGGAACTGGGGCTTTCTGTTGCTGGAGGGGCTGAGGCGTCAGCCATGGAAATAACAGAGAGAGAGGGGACTGCGAATCCTGCAGAGCGTGTTCGATTTCAACTGGGTTTTTGTGTTCTGCTACTTTGTGCCCTAGAACAAAGGTGAGAGCTTGGTCCGCTTTAGTGCTGTCAGAAGCATGGCCGGGATCTTCTGCATTTAGTTTAGATTACAGAACAATCGTCCAACTTATGCGTGTCCGTGAGGCTGGGGGGACGTAATCTTGTATGGAGCTGTGTCCTGATGGGCCTTGGAGTTGGGCCAGACCGCCACTTGTAATGGGGAAAATTTTAGTCACCCAAAAATTTATTATGCATATCGCGATTTTTGTTGACGATATCTATTTTTAGGGGCTAAAGCTCCCAACACCCCAAACACAACGGTGTTGTTTGAGAGTGTTGTCAATTGTTATGAAGTGATGTGCGGTGCTGTGAGTTATAACACTGTGGTGTTGTGAGGTGAGTTGGAATGCATAAAAGTTGTTTGGCGCATCATTTTTAAAACTGTGGTGCGGTGTGGTGGGGTGTTGTGAGGTGCGTTTGGCTTATCTAAATTACGGTTATATTAGATAATTAATAATATTAATATAAAATTACTTAACATTTACATTGTACATTAATCTAAAATAAAATAATTGACATAATTTGATTATGTGGGACAATTCAACATATATTAAGCTGTTTGAGAGTGCTGTGAGGTGAGGTGAGGTGCTGTGAGGTAAAAAATTGTGGTGTTGTGAGGTGAGTTCTGTTGACAAAAAGCGTTTGGCGTGTCACAAAAAACTGTGGTGCTGTGAGGTGCGGTGCAAACACATTGCCAAACTTATACAATGTATTCAAAGAAGAAAACAAATTGTCGTTCCTCCTTCACCACAAGAAGGCTAGGACGCCGTGGAGGACGGAAATGACTTTCTTTCACCTTTAGGAAGTTGTTGATACTTGGGTGATTGACACATTACAATGGTGAGTTCTTATGGTTGTAAGGACAATGGAAAGGGCAAGCGGGTTGTAAAGAGAAGGAAGTCTTCAACAAAGAAATGTGATTGTCGATTTAGGTTGAAAGCGCAAATGGTTGACACGACAACAAAGAAATGGGCACTGCATGTCCAGAATGGCCAACACAACCATGAACTATGAGGAAGAGAAGATTATTGTTGAAAGACTTGGCAAGACTAGAGTTAGGACCAGATAAATCCTTTATCATATTAAATTGAATGACTCTACAAATGCGTCAACTATCAGGACAATTTACAATGGCATAAATACTATGAAGATCAAAGAGATGTGTGGCAGGACACATATGCAACAACTGTTTAACATGTTGACAGAACTTGGTTATGTCATGAAGCATCGCAGGGAGCCCACGACGAATGTTGTGCAGGATTTATTTTGGGCGTGCTCTCCTTCTATTCAGTTGGCTAGGGCCTTTTCGTATGTGTATATGCTTGATTGATTGTACCTATAAGACGAATAAGTATTAACCGTCGTTGCTTGAGATAGTTGGGGTGACCTCTACAGATAAGACTTTTGCTTTGGCATTTTATTATATGCATTCAGAAAAGGAGGACAATTATGAATGAGCACTGAATTGTCTTAAGGAGTTGTTCGATACTAAACAACTTTTAGGATTGTTTGTCATGGACCGTGAGCTTGCTTTGCTTAATGTTGTGGAGCATGTATTCCCCCTTGCAAAGAGGTTGTTGCGTCGTCTTCATATTGAGAAAAATGTACTTAGTAAGTGTATAGGTTTATTTAAGAGGAAAGTTGATTTTGATGAGTTTATGTCACAATGGGCTACTGTCATGCACTCACCTAAGATGGAGGCTCATGACAACAATATTAACCTGTTGATTCAGAAATTTAAAGACTGACAAGCTACATTGACATATGTGATGGAGTCCTGGTTGGGGAATTATGAAGAGTTATTTGTTTGAGCATGGATTAATCAATAATTGCATATGGGAAACACTACTACCAATCGTGTTGAAGGCAGTCACACAAAGTTAAAGCGACATTTGACGAACTATGTGCATGGTTTTGTTACATCTCTTGAAACCTTTCATTTATTTTTAGAGGGTTAGTTACTTGACATCACTGCATCTTTTGAAGATAGTTTGACTAGAGTACCACTGCTATTTAGAAATAATTTGTATAGGAACTTGGTTGGGGTTGTATCAATTGCTGCATTGGTGAAGATAGAAACTGAAGTAATTGTAGCTCAGAAAATGGGAGTGGATCTAACTGGTTGTAGTCACAAGAATTTATACACTCTTGGCTTGCCTTGTGCACACATGATTGGGGCATATCAACTAGAGGGTAGGAGCATACCAATGACTAACGTGCACCACTTATGGAAGAAATTAAATTTAAATTCGCATGTGAAAGATGCAGGGCAAGAGGTGACAATAGACACAGAAATTGAGGAAATTTACAAGAGATTCATTCCTCAGAAGCTTGAAATGAAGAAACAATTACAAACTCTTGACAAACCAATGATCTCAAATGCATTAGAGCCAACAAAAAAGGTAGACGTGAGGGAAAGGAAACAACGTGCTAAGAAGCCACAGTTAGCAGACTCTAAAGATACAAAGAGTGAACCTTCTACCTTTGAACATCCTTAAAAAAAACTTTTGAAGATGTTCCAGACACACAACAGTCTCATGTATCAGTTGGGTCAAACACTATGAAGATGAAGCTCCATTGCACTAGAAAGCCAAATACTGCTAATTGGGTAACTAGGTTCCCAGAATTTTTGCGTCCACACATTAGACAGATTATTGATGTGCCAGGAGATGGACATTGTGGATACACAGTTATTGCCAATTATCTTGGTTTAGGTGATGATGGTTGGAAGAAGGTACGTCTTGATCTTTTAGAAGAATTGAAGAACAATCACGCTGAATACAATAAGGTTTTATCTCTCTTGACATCCACTGAAGAGCTTATTCCTAGTGTGGATTGTGTGAATACTTATGCAGATGTGATGCATTGGATGACCATATCCAACATGGGCAATGTTATTTCATATTGCTATAATATTGTAATTGTTCACATTTTAGACATACACAATGTTTGAATATTTTTTCCATTATGGGATCCACCACCATTTGAGGCCAACAAAGACATCCTCACAATCGGGTATATCAATGGGTCTCATTTTGTAAGAGTTGAGCTAGTTGCTGATTCACCATTACCGTCAATTTCGAAGATGTGGCTTAAGTATAGTCATAGAAGGGCTAGATATTGGCGTACCCAATATATTGCAATGATAGACAAGTTCAGGAGCATCATGGCTACAGGGAAGATGAGCATGGCTACTGTTGAGATCATTGATTGATCAGCTGTGTTGTATTTTGCTGTAATTTTATCATATTTAGCAGGTTGTGCTCTGTTTTGTACTCCTAAAAACATATTATAGGCAGCCCCATCCCCCTTTTTTTGCCATGTGTTTATGCTTAGGGGTTCATTTCTCAAATGCATGAGGTTTTGTGTACTTTTGGTACCTTTATAAAAATTTAAAATTTTCGAGAAGATTTTTAACAACGGGTGTATATAATAAAATTTCGGGTGTGATTAAAATTTTCTTTGAAATGGAGGTAGTGGGCCAAGCTAGGTCAACCAAAGTGGGCTTATGGTCTCACTAGTGAAATCCTTGCCTATGGTAAACGTATCTTGTCCACAAGCTCCATTATACATAAGGCAAGAATTGACTACTCTTATAATCTCTTATAGCCAAAAAAAAAAAAATTCTCAATGATAATAATCACACTCAACTATAAGCTTGCAATATAAAATTTTCAAAATCCTTAAATTATACGTCTAATGAAAAAAAAGAGAACAATGAAAAGTTAAGGCCATAAGATCTAAAACCTAGATTGTCACAAGACAAGCTCCAAAACCAGCTCCAGCAGACGACACTCCTAGGCCTCTGGCGTGCCATGCTATGATGACAGTGAAGTAAATTGACCTCAAGTAAAGGCCTAGACAAGAAGATTGCTACAGAATGCAACTGCAAAACGATGCATAGGCGTCTCATACACAGTTCCCTAGATTGGTTGTGGTCATGATATTCACACTTCCTTCAGGGAGACTCTCTGAACTATACCAGTTACATTGAATCTCATAGCAATATTATAAGAAGATATCACCAATGCTTACAGGTCCCAATCATCAAATTCACAATAGACGGCTTCCATATCATCTTAGACAAGTCTGCTGCATTATTTAAGCTATCGCGGTGATGCATTTACAGCCATTTGGAATTTCTCTGGAACACGAAATAGGGGAGCCTGGACAGGACCAGGTTTGCCAAGTTGACCACAGGCTGCCATCTGATCGTCACCTCTACTGGGTCGCAACAAAACAACACATCCAGCCTCAGCCAAAATATTTCGAAATTCAATCATCTTCTCGTCACTTGTTGGTCTAAATTGGGATCCACAATGCGGATTGAACGAGATGAGATTGATCTTACATGGAATTCCCTGAACAAGATCAATAAGCCTCTTCGCATCCTCAAGGCTATAAGTATAAACAAAAATTGAAACAGATAAGAATTATATTTTAATAATATAAATTGATGCGGTCCACTAAGTCAAACTATGGTTTAGTATAAATTTAGTAATAACAGTGAAAAAAAAAATTAAACTCTAGCAAACAGACATAATTTGCTAGCACTTCATGATGCATAACTGATACAGTCACAGCCAATATCTTAAAAGAAAATGTGTTTAAAATGCCAACGACCAGAAAAAACCAGTCAACAGTATGTTAAGGAATTTGGCTCAAGAGTTGACAGTTAGGTTGCCTATGTCGCCAGAGTCTAAACAGAATCTTTCCAAGATTGTAATTATTCTCTCAATTCTGCAAATAAACTTCCTGAACACTAACACAGCTGTAGACAGTAGACCTAGATTTTCAACTTTCAAGTCATCTGCCTGAGAAAATCTAAGTCTCCCTGCAATAAATGGGGCGACAAGTAAACCAAAATTGACGCAAAGTCATGCATACAATATGCTTCAAAGCAGCAGTATACAAAGAAGGGTTATAATTAACCTGTCATTAACTCCTGCAAGCATCACATACTCAAATAGAACTTTGTAGTTGTGCTTTGAGCAAAGTTCCTCACGAAGGGTTTTGAGAAGCAAGCCTAGTTTATACTTACGGTTGATCGGCATTATCCAGTTCCTTACCTGCATATTTGTTTTCATAAGAGTATGATCAATCTTTTGGGTGGGATGCACATCCAGACAATCAAAATAAGGATAAAACCAGGGTACCTCATCAGTTGTAGCATTCAAACTAACAGCTAAAGCACAACTGGATTCACGGAGAAAACGTTTCAGCTGGGGGACAAGTCCACTGGTAGAAATGGTAACCTTGCGAGGGCTGAAGTGAAGTCCCTGGTCATGCACCAAAATCTCGGCAGCTTTTATTACATTATCAACATTGTGCAGTGGCTCTCCCATTCCCTTAAGAATTAATTTGCATGAAAAGTTAGGAAGCAAAGAATGCATTTCTTGATATTTATTTCATACTTAAACCAAAAGATAAGCTAATAAATCCATCTTCAGCAGAAATATAAGAGTACTTTTTCATTGGTCCTCAACGATAAAAAACTTTAACTATCATAACTAAGTTTTATTGGTGGGAGACCGCAATCATGTTACAAGGTAAAACCACACGATTTTGTCATACTGGCTCACCAGTAGGGTAACTTTACTGGACAGATATGTTGAGAAAAAAGCCCTACCATAAATACAACATTTGTTATGGAGCCAACTTCACTTGCTAATAGAGATCGTGCATATACAGCTTGTTCAACTATCTCAGCCGTGGTCAGATTTCTCCTCAGTCCCATCCTGGAAAATGAAATGATCCAAAATGAAGACCCTGCTTAATTGGGCATCTAAATTCTACAAGAAATTAGAATGCACAGTTTTGACAATAAAAGTAGAGCTTGCCTGCCAGTGTAGCAAAACTGACAATTCATGGCACATCCCACCTGACTTGAAATGCAAACTGTATTCCGGCCTCTATCACAAGGTATGACAACTGTTTCAATTACCAGGCCATCTTCTAATGTGAATAAAATCTGCAACCTTTTGTGAGTTTCAAGATCAGTGAGAGAATTCTTAAAGTAATACGAGTCATAATGTCAGAAAATATGCACGCAACAAGATTTTATTATGTACCAAACATAGCCAGCCAGTGACGTAACATAGGGAAAATGAAAGCAGCAGGCAAAAGAATTTTGTTACCTTCCTAGTTCCATCAGATGCTGTTAAAATAGTTTTTAGAGATAACACCTTCAGCTCAGCAGTTTCACTCAACATTTTCTTAAAATCTTTGTTCAGACCTGAAAAAATATCCATAGAAAAATATAATTAACTACCATAAAAAGAAGAGGCACAATGAAGACACAATTGCACAGTTCACTTAAGAGAGATCAACCTTGAATATACATAGTATAATTTTTCTTTCTCTATAAACATATGATAAAAGTGAAATGTTTTGTATTTACAGGAATATAGTAAACAACGGAGAGAGATGAACCTTCTAATTCATGGACACAACTCGTCCAAACTTGGTTCCCATAGAGGCGCTTCCATAGCATCATAGCTTGTCCAGGTCTAAATCCCTTAGACTTAACCCATTCCTGCAATGGCATAACCACCAATTACTCAATTAACTACAAAATTCACAACTTTCAGCCAAACAGAAAAATCGAAACAAAGCAAAATCAAACTCAGCTATTAATAAAGAACAGTTGAAATGCATACTTCAAGTTCAACATATGTCATTCCTTTGAGTAGCACCTTGAAGTCACTGGGTGATCCTTGTTTTTGCAATTCTACCTCTTCTATATCATCCCCCAAAAAAGAACAGCAAGTCAGCCTCAAATTGGCACATCTTCCACACCCTTGCATAAAACATAATATACTATGCACATACCGAAGTCAGAGCAGTTGCTGTCGTCAATGGAGAGAAGAGGAGCTGGAGAATACGAAGCGGAGGTGTTAGAGACCCAACGACGGTGAGGGTAGATGAAGGAAGAGACACTAGGCAGCTGTGACGTCTTTAGAGGAGGGAAGCAGAATGTATGATTACGTTGACGTTGAAGTGACATAGAAATCATTGCCATTGAATTCGAAGGTTTAATCGAGAGCATGGAGTTGGCTCCCAGCCACAACCTCCCCGTCCACAGACATCCAATCTCCATTTCCGATTTTCCGTCGCGAGTCAAACCGACTGCGCCTTTACTGAGACAACTCAATCCCTTTTCATTGAAAAGCAAAAAGCCATTTAAACGACGTCGTTTTTTTACGTTTGCTTTATTAAAAAAAGCCCGGTAAGGGGTGAAGATGTAATTTGCAATTATAAAACTATTTCTTCTAGGGCACGTCCTGCACTCTTGAGTCTTGATTTTGCAGTTGCAGAGGAGTTCCATCACCACGAAACTCGGGTCATCGTAGGTTTTCCGTCAACCGGCTAGTCTCAGACTTAGAGATTTCTCCACGGAGAGGGCCAATTTCGCTCCCTCTCTTTGTCGATACCACTGATGGATCTTATTCAAGCGTACAAACAGGAAGACCAACCTGACGGCGAGAAGGCAGAGCAAAATGATGAAAACCCTAATTCATCACCAGACTCCTCCCCGCCGCGCCTACTTCTAGCAAAGTCCTCAGCCCCCAAGGTGGATGACACGATGCTCGCCCTTAGTGTGGCGCAGGCTCACCAGACGCATTCTAAGCCAATAGACCCGGTTCATCACACTGTCGCCTTCAACCCTACCTACGACCAGCTTTGGGCTCCTATATATGGTCCTGCCCATCCTTATGCGAAGGACGGCATTGCCCAGGGTATGCGCAACCACAAGCTTGGCTTTGTAGAGGACGCCGCCATTGATTCTTTTGTCTTCGACGAGCAGTACAACACCTTCCACAAGTATGCCTACGCTGCTGATCCCTCCGCTTCTGCTGGAAACAATTTTGTCGGCGATTTGGAGGCCTTGAACCAAAACAACGGTATTTCTGTCTATAACATCCCACAACAGGAGCTTAAGCGTCGGAAGTTGGAGAAGAAGGAAGAGGACGAAGATGAGGGTGATAATGGAGATGTTGACGCTACAGAGGTTGAGAATCCCGCAACCGATGCGTGGTTACTCAAAAACAAGAAGAGTCCATGGGCAGGCAAGAAGGAAGGTGTGCAAGTGGAGTTAACGGAAGAGCAGAAGAAGTATGCTGAGGAGTATGCCAAGAAGAAGGAAGAGAAAGGACAGGGCGGTGACAAAGGAGAGGTCGTTGCTGATAAGAGCACTTTCCATGGCAAGGAATTAAGGGATTATCAAGGAAGGTCATGGATTGCGCCCCCTAAGGATAAGAAAGCCACCAACGATCATTGTTATATACCTAAGAGGTTGGTGCACACTTGGAGCGGGCATACAAAGGGAGTTTCTGCTATTAGGTTCTTCCCCAAGTATGGACATTTAATTCTCTCTGCTGGGTTGGATACCAAGGTGAAAATTTGGGATGTGTACAATTCAGGTAAGTGTATGAGGACTTACATGGGGCATTCAAAGGGAGTTCGTGATATTTCGTTTTGCAATGATGGGACTAAGTTCTTGACTGCTGGGTATGATAAGAATATTAAGTACTGGGATACAGAAACAGGGCAGGTGATATCTACTTTTTCGACTGGAAAAATCCCATATGTTGTTAAACTAAATCCTGATGAGGATAAGCAGAATATTCTGTTGGCTGGTATGAGTGATAAGAAGATTGTGCAGTGGGATATCAACAGCGGGCAGATTACTCAGGAATATGATCAACATTTGGGGGCCGTGAATACTATTACATTTGTGGACAATAATAGAAGATTTGTTACTTCTAGTGACGACAAGTCTCTTCGAGTGTGGGAGTATGGGATTCCTGTGGTTATAAAGTATATTAGCGAGCCTCACATGCACTCTATGCCGGCAATTTCTCTTCATCCCAATACAAATTGGCTTGCAGCACAGAGCTTGGACAATCAAATTCTTATCTATAGCACCAGGGAAAGATTTCAGCTGAATAAGAAGAAGAGATTTGCTGGGCATATTGTGGCTGGATATGCTTGCCAAGTCAACTTCTCACCTGATGGACGTTTTGTTATGTCAGGAGATGGGGAGGGTAAATGCTGGTTTTGGGATTGGAAGAGTTGTAAGGTTTTCAGAACTGTAAAATGTCATGAAGGGGTATGCATTGGATGTGAGTGGCATCCACTGGAGCAGAGTAGAGTGGCAACATGTGGCTGGGATGGCTTGATTAAGTACTGGTGAGTAATCTTTCATACCATTAAAGAAAACATGTTTTATTTTTCTCTGATCACTTATTTATGAATGCTGCTCTTATATTGGCATCTGAATTCAGTGCTGATATACCAAATGCCTTAGTTTACACTTTACAGACTTGCTCAAAATGCTCAATGAATTTATATAAATGTACAGAATGACTCTTTTGTGAAGTCATTGAAAATTTATCTGGATTTTAGGTATCTGGTTTGGCCTTTTAGACAGTGTCAAATATTAGTTGGGTGCTACTTAAAGCTAATATGTTGTTAGATCGAATGATGTGGTTACAAGCCTTTGGAGTTGACTCTTTTCTGCTTTATGTGGAAGAAAATAATTTTTAAAATGTATCCATGCCCTAATGTTCTGTCTATTTGGAAAAGCTATGTTGTTATTGGACTTAAATTGAAAGTTTTTTTTGGGTGAAATTCTTGGGTTACAAGGAAAAATCTTTTTGCTGCTCAAAATTATGAAAAAATATCTGACACTAGTGGGGCGATAAGAGGAGAGTTGGTAGCAATGATTTCTCAATAATGTGCTTCTTTTCCCACTTAAAAAAAGTATCTTATTTGTCAATAGCAGTTTCAAGTATCTTTCATACAATTTGCATAATATATTTAAGAATGAAACACGTAGGAATCCAAGTTTATGTTGGAGAAATAAAAAGGCTGGGAAGTTATTTTCTAAATTTTAGCAATTTTTTTTCGTTTTGTGAGTTGTGAATTGCTTATATAGAAACCTACTTAGTTTTGGAGCCAGAACATTCCGTGGCTGGACTAGGTCCCAATTTAGTTGATGGAGTAAGCTATATCTTGCTGCTCTAGTGTTGAGATTTTTTAGAAGGTGTCGGTAGTAAAAAAAAATTTGTGCATCTTTTTTGTTTCCCTTTTTGGTATGGTTAGGTTCAATTCCTGGAAACCAGCTCTCAACATATTATATGAGGGTAAGGTTTGTGTACATCTTGCCTGTTCCCGACACCGTCCACCTTCATTGTTTATTGCTCATTTGTCTGCTGTTTCTTATGTCTCCAACTCTTCATTCTAGCACTGTTCTTTGAATAATAACTGAAGTGATAATTAATATAAGCATGTAAGCAATTTGGAATCTCATGGTGTTCGCATTCGGATGGATTAAACCATATGGTGTAGTATAAGATTATTTGTTGACTGTGAATATTGTTTATCATTGGGCACGGGTCTTCTGTTTCTTGCCATTTTCTGCTAGTTTTTACCATAGATAGTTATCCATTGCCCACAGGTTAATGGATCCTCCATTCCTCTGCATCTTCTTTTATTGCACTTATTTTTGTAGTAGTAGGAGTGGCCTGAGAAATGGTTGTAACGGTAGCATCAGAACCAACCTTCAAACAGTAAAAATTACTTCTTGTCGGTGAATACTTATCTAGACTTTGCCCTCAATTTTCCTTTCCTCCTGTACATATCCTTTTATGGTACTCATATTTTTATGCATGGTTTCTTTGAATAATTTCAAGAGATATTTACCACTCCTTGTTACCAAAAAAAATCCCTATCACCATGTTGATTACTTGATTTTCCAACTTTACTTAAGTTGGGAAGCTTATACAGTAGTGAATTATTGGGGGCACCACCCTTTTATCTCTTTGTTATGTGGACCGAATGAGGTTAAATTATGAGAAATTGAGATATCTTGTAGCGATGTTGAGGTAGTTTTATTTTCTATATAGTTACAAAGTGCCGCGTTATTAACTTATTATGTGGATAATTTGTGGAGTTCTTGATGATATGTGATTATGTATGCATAATAATGCATTTTGGTCATGCTATCCTACAAAGTGTCTTGAGTTCTTGAAATAACTAGAGAAGTTGTATCAATTATTTCAGCTTTGGCTAACTAGAATTATTTTTTATTTGGTTACCCATCTTCCGCAATGTTTGTCAAACATTGAGGGAAAGGCATAGGACTGGAGGCCTCTTGGGGTTTGGCTTAGTAGGGAGAGGGAGGACTGAGTAAGGAATGTTGAGGCACCAGTGGAATCATCGTAACATTTAGAATTTTGAATCTTTAAGTAAACAGAACATATAAGGAGAATTAGCTGTGGTGTTAGGAGTACCAATGAAATCTGACTAAAATAGGAAAGAATATGTACGTAATAGGAGTGATTTTCTTTTGTCATGATTGGAAGTAGTAAGAAAGAATATGTACGTAATAGTAGTTGTTGAGAGTATGACCTTAAATAGGAAATAGGAATGAATGGTGGAAGAGAATCCACGTAGCAGGTTCACAATAATTTCTCCCATAGACTCATGTAGCCGACTGCCGGACCCCAATTAATTTGGGGCTCGGATGATGATGGTGATGATGTTTTCTGCAAAGAAAAATGAAATGTCGGTTTTCATAAGTTTTTTGTTGTGCACGGAGCTATATTCTAATCTTCTTAGACATCAAATATGTAGTTGTTTTATTTTATTTGTCTTCTTTCATTTTATACAAATTGCTTGAAAAATTCCCTTCTAAGTTTCATAGTTGTCTCCAAATTCATGAGCAAGTTTTTTTACCTTTGTAAAGGTGGGTCTATATTTTGAACCTATAGCCATGGAATAGCTTTTAAAACGCCAAAAAGGGAGTTGATCTAGTAATCGACCTCGTGGCTTGGATGTAGCCTTGGTTATGATTTAGGCTTTACGTATTTCGGTGTACCCTTGTTGCTTTATACTCTTTATTATCGTATGTCTCCTTTTAAGCACCTACTGGACAATTCCCCTTGGCCCTCTAAATGGTCTTTATTAAGTATTAACTCAATGAAAATTTTGCTTTATCCAAAAAAAAGAGTTCTGGAAGCCACTGAATTGCTTTCTGTTGGGCAATTTAGTGTTCTTTTCCACCAATGATAAACAAACCTGAATTACTAATAATCAATATGTAGATTTATCATAATAATGGAACTGTTTATACATCTATAATGAAAATTGGAGGGTCAAAATCAAGAGCCTCCCTCTTTCTTTTGTGTGTGTGCGCGTGCGTATGGGCCCTTGCATGCAGGGGCATGCATCTTAGCTATGTGACTTAATTCATTCTGGCCTTGTAACTTTGGTGGACATGGTTGACTTGTGTTGTAACATTTGTTTGTTTCACAGTTGTACAATTTTCTTGTTTCTAGGTCTCTTCTTCCTACCATGGTTTGAATACAGCCTTTTTACTATGTTGAAAGATGCAAAGCCTATATACCATATAAGGCCACCCCAAAGAATGTAGTTTCATTAGTCAATTGTGTTCTTACTTTCACTATTCGTGTTTGTCAAAGAAGACGGAATACTAGAACAACTGATAGTTTTTATAGGATAATGCTTGAGACCCTCAAAAAGTGACCCCAAAAGACCCCCATTTAATGTGGAGTGTTGGATGTGAAGTAGGCCCTATATGTGTGTTTTTAATCCATAACTATTTTAATGCCACATAGATTTGGGGGATTTTTGGGGGTCACATTTTGAGGGTCTCTAGCATTGTCCTTTTTTTTATTAGTTCATCCATATTTCTTTACCCTGTCAAGGTTATCCGATTTATAATTTCTTTGGTAAATCCTCATTATTATGGAAGCTCAATTTATATGCATTCGTCTTTCAGGGACTAGCTGCTGATGAGCTTGATATGGCAAGGGGTTCCCACAAAACAGTGTTACCGGAGGTTTCTCATGACTTGGATTTCATTGTTGAAAAGTGTGCTTGGTCCAGAATGCAGAAATGTATGAGATGCAACTGCAATTGCGGCAATAGCTCCTGTGAGTTTATTTCATCTTAGTCGTCGTCAATGCTCCAATGCAGGAAACATGTATCACACATTTTGTAGACGCTTCAAGATAGGTGACTTTAAGGAACTTAACGTATTGAGGTTCTAAGCAGTTTCACTGTCAATGGTTAGTTTTTTCCCCTAATACCCAATAATTGTTGTCGCCTTTGCTGCGTCGTAATTGTTTTGTATCTAATAAACTTAATCAAGTTTATGCTTAATAGCAACCAAAAACTAGCTTTTCTTTGTTTTGTATCTAATTGCCCCCTCTTTGCCGTATTCTCTATTAGTGATCACATAGGACTTGAGAGGTGTCGTGGAAAATTTGAAGCAGCCAAACCCATAGCCATGTTGCATGGTGAAATGTGAAAAACAGGGAACAAGAATCCAGAGCCTCACAATTTTGTGTCGAGACCAATAGATCACTCTCGTTTCCCTTCCTCTCTTTAGACTGGAATTGCAGAATACTTTGATATTCTTGTGAGAAAGGATGACTCCAGAAATAAAATGCATTATGTTATATTATGGAAATAACATGGTACAAATAATGCACACATGAAATATATTTCAGAACAATAGAACCATTGAATTTTAGTGTTAATATGACTTGTTTTTGATACAACAATCCCATCATCAAGGGTTCTTCATTTTGATTCTCAACTTCCGAGCTATTTGTGCTGCCTTAGGATGAACAGCCCGCTTACTGCTATCACACTGTTCTACCTCCACCCAATTGATAACCTTAAGTATGAGAGACTGAGGAACTTTTCGAGCATCCCCATCCGCTGCAACTTTCGATTTCTTCATCCCTGCTTCCAAAGCTTTCTCAAGAAACTCCATGAACCAATTTCCAGCTTCTGTTTGAATCTGCTTGCCCAGTTTAATGGTATTGCTCAAGCTGCTAAAGGCTGGTTTTTTATTCTCATCATTCTCAGTAATTGCTTCAAGGGACAATTTCCCATGTGGAGTGGATAGTGTTTTTCTTTCTGATGAAGTTTTTGCGTTAGCATATGATCTCAGTAGTTTCTCTGAGTTTGTCTTCTGTTCCTTTCTTTCAGGAAAGGCAGCGATTGATTTGTACAATGCACATCGTCTCTTGGATGAATTTAGCTCTGAGTTTCGGCATTGATCATATGAATTGTGCGTAATTTCGTTTAGGATTTGTGACTCTTCTTCTGGTGGTTTATCTTTCTCACTTTTCAGATTTGCAACTTCAGTTGCTGCTTGAATGGACACCATATCT
Source organism: Tripterygium wilfordii (assembly GCF_013401445.1). Classification (NCBI taxonomy): domain Eukaryota; kingdom Viridiplantae; phylum Streptophyta; class Magnoliopsida; order Celastrales; family Celastraceae; genus Tripterygium; species Tripterygium wilfordii. Next base: position 6,897,744 of record NC_052237.1, on the reverse strand, counting down.
GTCACAGCTTGCACAATTTGGTGATGAAATTCCAGGAACTTGTCAAAACAGTTTGCAGGTGACTCTGTTTTGGCTGATTTGCTCAAGTTTGAGAATAACCTATATGATTTGCAGCCAGATGAATGATTCGTATTCGACATTTCTTGCTAAACAATCAAGGTCAACGATGAACTCGACTAAAGAAAAAGTAAGTTAGCAGAAGAATTATCATACTTGAGTGATCGAACCACTGTCTCAGTGGCCGTAGCATCTCTCAGCGCTTGAAGAGCCATCTTCTGAGCTGTTTCTCGCTGCTGGACAGCTTCCTGTTGAATATACGGTTATATAATGTCTCTGCATAATTCCATCAATCTGGTTGAAGGAACTGTGGGTTTCGAATTTTTCTTACCTTCCCCAATACACTAAGCTTTCCAGGCAAATTCATAGGCAGACTGGTACGTACAGCAGGGGCTGAATTACCAGACTGGGACTGTGCCTCTGAAGCCATCCTTGAATTGGCAGACTCTTGTGCATCTGAATTCATATTGAGGGAAGCTGCCACTCTTTTTTTTCCTAGACTTGGAGGTGGGGTTGCACTTTTCTTTTCCTACAGTAGACAGTAACAACTCAATATCCAGTCAAGAAAAGAAAATTATTCTGATCACTATATTGCATTATGTTGGTAAAGAGGGAAGATGTACCTACAGCTGAATTGAATGGACTAATTGGAACTCTTGGCTCCCTCTCACAGACACTCTTGCACCGTGGGAATTTCGAGGTAGAGGATGCAACACAGCTTTTCCTCAGCAATGCAGGGCTTTCTCCCTTCGAATCCACCATCTTAACAAGCAATCCACCACCAAATGAACACCTAACTCCAGCACTCCCAATTCCCTCCTTGTTAATTCTACTATTTCTTATCATCGGAGACATTGGTGGATTGTTCCCAAGTTTCACAGAATTAGCACTAGAACGATCCTTCACTGGTGTGCACTGATCGAAATCTAAAGGCACTGGCTTCAAAACCATGGGAGAAGAAGGATCTGTCCCAGTTGGTCCTGTTCCCCAAGAACCTCTTCTGTGACTTGAAACCTTTGAACAGGTCTTATGTTCACATCTCTCCCCTTTCTCTCTGAGACCCATTATTGGTTCTGGAGTTCCGATTAATGGGTGCCGGCCAGGTAGTGGTTTGACGCCCTTAACAATCGGGACAGGGGATCCTGGTTCCAGTTTATCAACATACAAGAACTGGCCCAACTGCATCTTGTTACTAAGAACAATGTCATCTTGCTCTGAGGGAAGACTGACATAAATTGAATGTGAAGAATCTGTCACCTTTATGAAGAATCCGTGTTTAGGGAAAAGATTCTTCTCATCCAGATCGGCAGGGACGATGTCCGTCACCTGTAACAGAGAGCTCCGGTGCTCCCCGGTTGGCTTGACCCCTGTGTTCATTCCATTCAGAAGCCTTAATATAATTCCAGGTGCCAGCGCCGCCATTAGCCTCTGAAGATTTACAGAATCGCGAAGACGAATGAAATTTTCGACCGAGAGAAGTGGTAGTGGTTTAGATATTGAAGGAATCCATTGTTGGGTACGTAGCGAGCGATAAGGGGAAGGGCAAGGGGAAGAGTGGGGCCCTTGTGGGCAACGGTAAGTACGCACACATAAAGCCAACTTTTTTTTCAAGATTTAGAAATTTTTGAACGTTTGGCAACGGTCATATATTAAATCATTTTTGAATCCTAATTGGCCACTTCTACTCGCTTTGTGATTTAAAGAGTCAACGGTCAGGAACAGTCTTTATGTTATCCAGAACGACATAGTTTTAAAAATTTTCTATTCAAACTCAAAGTCCTCATGAATTACCTAATTAAAAATAACTGAAAATTCCTCACCAGATTGTTCATTGATCAACAGCTATGCATAAACCTTGCCCCTTTATAATTGAATAAGTACATATTGCTTAATTCGTTAAATTGGAGAAAGTTCTAGGTTTGGCAAGTAATTAGGCGACTAAAATAACATAGTATGTAAAGACGAATAAAAATAGCAAAACAATTTAAAGACAAGCAGAGCAGAAGAAACACTCAAAAAGGAGCCTGATTAATTTACCACCGAAGAAAAGAATGTGTCGCAATAGTCAATAAATACTAAATTTGCAACCAACCCCCCTAATTTTACTGAACAGATTAAGAAATAGAATGTACAATAATTTTCAATGGGGATCTGATTAAAAATCATTGGGGGCCTGGTATAATATTTTTTTTTGTAAAATATCGCGGGGGCCTAGCCCCCAGTGATTCTACTACAGATTTGTCTCGCCTCTGGTGAGAAGAGTTGGGAGTGATGAGCGAAGAGAGATTTGAATAAAGAATTCTCATGCGCATTCTTCGGGTCTCCTCTTTCAATCTTTTGTACTTTGCTCTCATATGCATCTTCTACTCTCTTTGGTTTGTTAATTTGACAATGGTTATGTTGGATTGTGATTTTAAAATTTCATGGACCTATTTTGGATTGTTATTGCAATGTTATTTGAGATTGTTAATATTATGCTTATCGTGATGGATTTTTTTAATAATTTATTTTGAATTTTCATACTCTTTTTTTTTTTTTTTGTCAACCGACCGGTTGAACTTTTACTTGAAAACTTGGGTCAAAAATACCACATCGATTGATTCAAGTGTGTGTAGTATATAAATCTAGTAAACCAAACATCTTTTTGCCTTTAGGGGCGGTGTTTGGTTAGCTAGGTTTATTGCTGTGTGTGTGTTTGCTTCAAAAAAACTAAGCTTCGGCTGTTTGATCTCGGTGTGTGTATTTCCAAAATTGTTAGGTGTTTCACTTGAAAACTTGGGTCAAAAATACCACGTCGATTGATTCAAGTGTGTGTGTAGTATATAAGTTTAGTAAACCAAACATCTTTTTGCCCTTAGGGGCGGTGTTTGGTTAGTTAGGTTTATTGATCTGTGTGTTTGCTTCAAAAAAAAAAAACACTGCGGTCTCACCAGTATTATTGCCATCCCGACTCTTAAAACGTTGGGAAATTTTCCATGACACGGAAACCATTTTCGTCTTCTCTTTTTTGAATTGCGGTGGAGACCCCACCAAAAATTATTTCATAGAATTTTCTACAACGTGGACCGTCACAAAATTCTAACTTCTTCTATATAAGAATAATATTCAAGCCTGCAATTAAGATTCTTCTGTAGAGCTTTTTCAAAAAAAAAAAAAAGACTCCTGTAGGGCTGATATTTTAATTAGCATAAAACTAGCATCTTTTCTTTTCTTTTTTATAAAAAAAATATTTTTGTACAATTACTTCTTAAAGAAAAAAAGAGAAAACCTAATAAACTACTTATTATTAAGCTAATTTGTCATCCATGATGTCATTAGGAAGAAAGTGGCCTAAGGACTATTTTTCGGCGTGAAAAGTTCTACTCTTATTCATATCGATGAATTAGGAGATACAATTTTTCTTTGAATAATGTTTAAAACTTTTAAAAAGTGACTCCAAAAGACCCCCATTTAATGTGAAGTATTGGATATGAAATAGACTCTACATGTCTGTTTTTAATCAAGGACTATTTTAATATCACATATATTTGAGGGACTTTTGGGGTGATATTTTAAGAGTCTCTAGCATTTTCCTTCCTCTAAATTCTACCATTTTTGCAACTCCCAAAGTGACTTAGGTGTGGAGATAAAATCTTCAATACCTCCAAAGTCAATTGGAAAGGATACAATCGAATAGATTAACAGTGGAAATGAGCCAACTACAGGGCGACCGTAAAGGTCAATACATTTTCTCGTCTCATTGGTACGGCAACTATATTGAGCGCATTTCTATATGCATGGGCATGTCAATTGATAAATATTCAAACAATTTATTTGAATTGACTAACTTGAGAGTTGAACTAATATTATTATTGGCCGCAAAATGAACAATAGAATCATGTTATTAGCTAGGTTGTTTGTGTTAGGGTTATGGACCACACATCTCTACATTGGAATAATATTGTCCACTTTGGACCTAAGCCCGCACGGATTTGTTCTTGGGTTTTCCCCTAGAAGCCTTATTCCAATGGAGATAGTCCATATTTTATATACTCAACTATCTTCCCATGTTTAACCAATGTGGTATTTTTTTTTCTTTTTTTTTTTGTTCGCACACAACAATCCTCCTCTCGAACAAAGGACCACAATGTCTCCCCTCAAATGATATTCACCCGTCCATCTTCCTCACTTAGGAAGGGTCTTGCTTAACCGAGGTCAACAACTCCACTCCACGCGTTGGAGGCATATGCATTACATGAAGATTCAGAGTGTCACCAGCTTCGAGCAAACATGAAGACGAATCCATCGCGAGCTAACAGGGCACCACATTCGTGAAGCCATTCGAGAATTTATCCACATGGCTAAGCATTTTGGGTAGCATTTAGGCTCGTCTTTAGCATAAATGCTAAGACGCAACCAAACGACAATTTCACGCACAAAATCTGTGGCAATTTTTGTAGCATATTATGCTACTTTCAAAATGCTACCAATTTGAACAATTTTACTAGTATTTTCATTTATATTCTTTTATGTCCTTAGTATTTCATTGTTATTCCCATTCTACCCCTCACCCTATTAATTAATAAATTATCTGTATTTTATAAATTAAATAATAAATTATTTTTATTTCAGAAATAAATAACTAATCTTTATTTTTATAAATTAATTAATAATCTTTATTTATAATTAATAATCTTTATTTTATAAATTAATTACTTATCTTTATTTTATAAATTAATTAATTATCTTTATTTTATTTTAAATAATAATCATTAATTTATATTTATTTTTACATTTATATGCATATGTTGCACTCAAATGCATAATATCCCTATACGTAATTTGTTACTAAATGCTACACAACATAAATGTTACTAACAAAAGTTGAACCAAACACTACCAACTATTCATGCAGCATATCTGCTACTAAAATTATCCAGCATTTCTGCTAGTATATCTGCTACTTTCAATATGCTTAGCCAAACGGAGCCTTTATATACGCATCTATCTTCTCATGTTTAACGAATGTGGTCTTTTGTTTCTTTTTTTTTGTTCGCACACAACAATCCTCCCCTTGAACAAAGGACCACAGTGCCTACCATATTCGCCCGCCATCTTCCTCACTTAGGAACGGTAGGGTCTTGCTTAACTGAGGTCAACAATTCCACTCCACGCGTTGGAGGCATACGCATTACATGAAGCTTCAGAGTGTCACCCGCCTCGCGCAAATATGAACACGAATCCATCGCGAGCTAATAGGGCACCACCTTCGTGAAGCCATTCGAGAATTCATCCACATGGCTAAGTTTCAGGCCCGGCTTCGATACCAATTGTTAGGGCTATGGACCACACACATCTTCACATTAGAATAATATTGTCCACTTTGGGCCTAAGCCTGTACGGATTTGTTCTTGGGTTTTTCCCAAAAGACCTTATTCCAATGGAGATAGTCCATACTTTATATGCTCAACCATCTTCACATGTTTAATCAATGTTGTATTTTTTTTTCTTTTTTTTTTGTGCGCTCACCACAGTTTGATCATGTATCGTCACGTTAGAAATATTTGTTAGTAAGTATTGCAAGTCAAATGGTGGGTAATTATGGGTATATTTAGAATATCTTAGAAAGTTTTTTTTAAGTGTTTTCAAAAGTGAAATAATAAGTGTGACCCATATGTTTCAAATCAATAGTGAGATTGAGGTGCGTAAGTTAATATAATTTGCGGGTGTCCACATAAAAGAATTCTCGTGTATATATATATATATATATATATATATATGTATGTATTTATATATATTTGAGACGAGTTTTTTAACTCAAGTCGAAAGGATTGTAAATTTGTGACTAAACCCAAGCTCAAAAGATTTAATTGAACTAAGCCTGTAACATTATAATCAAGTCCCTTTTTGTCGATGAATGAGACTCTTTTATTGATAAAGTTTCATCATTTTGTAGTGAACATAGAGTCAGTGTTCCAATCATGGAAGAGTCTTATCAAGTTGCACGAAGATCAAGATGTGAAGGACAAGAATTAACCATTTATATCATTATCGTGTTGAATTATTCTATAGTGTGTTAGCTAGTTTCGTATGATGCCTTTGTTAATTCCATGCTATATTGGGTGAACTCAATCTCCTTGGTCGATGTCAAGAAATCTTTGAACTCAAAAGAGTTAAGAACCAAGTTAAATGGTAAGGGTAGTGGTGATCAGATTAGTTGGTCTGTTAGTTAAGGGCAAGAGCGGTTGAGGGAAAGGCTGTGGTAAATAAAATTATAGTGTTTAGTGTTTTATTGCCATCAATTTGGACACTTCAAGTCAGAGTGTTCGAACCTCAAAGATCGAGGGAACGCAGATGCAGGTGCAAATATTGGAGATGAGAATGTTGGCTTAGATAAAGACTCAATTTTTGCTCTTTCTGTTACAATTCCACAAGTTTGCTCCAAGGAGGAGTGGATTTTTGATTCAGGTTACACCTATCACGTGTCATCTTATAGGGATGCGTTTACTACCAATGATTCAGTCAAAGGTGGCATAGTGTTGGTGGGTAATGATACTTCTTGCAAGATTGTTGAGAAAGGCTCAATTCGAATCAAGTTGCAAGGTGGAGCTCTTAGAACTTTGACGGGTGTCTGTCATGTACCAGATTTGAAGAAGAATTTGGTGTCTTTGAGTAGTCTGGATTTCAAAGGCTGCGGGTTCTCCATAAAAGGTGGAATTTTAGATGTGAGCAAGGGTCCAGTGATAGTAATGACGTGGAAGATGATTGGAGGTCTATATGTTCTTCATGGTGGTACAGTCGATTCTATAGGTATTTCTGGATCTCAAAAGCAGTTGGAGCTTTAGATGAGAAAATCAGGTGGAGTGCAAGTTTATACTCCAATTTAGCCTGTGACAGAGAACTCTCAGAGAAGACAAAGTGGTTGTTCTCGGATGAGAAGCATAATTTCGAAAGCACTTACAAATACAGAGAATATGGGGTTCCTTGTTCTAGAGTTGTCAAACCAAGTGAGACTGGTTGACAGACTTTTACTACATCAATTGATGTTGTGAAACTGGTGGACAAGTTCAAAGATCGTTTGGACTTGGTCGTAGTTAATCTCTAAAGTTTGAGATTATGTTGGAGAAGGCAACATGAGGAACAATGTTCATAAGGAAGAATGAAGATCTTTTGGATGGACCACTTTGTTTTTCGAAAGTTTGTGACGATCAAATTTGATCCAATGTGGAGATTTGTGAAGTTTGGCTCAAAGTTGAAGTTTTTTCATTCAGACCAGATTGCCCTTCCTCGAGGAAGGCCTAGGCCCTTACTCGAGGAAGGCACGAGCCTGACTTGTTTTTTAGTTGTAAAATTATAATTCCATTAGGTTTTGAGTTGGAGTTAGGAGTTCCTTCTCTTTAATTCATGTAAGCTATAAGAGTTAAGATTTGTGTAACTTTCTAGGTGTGAGATAGAGTCGTCTACGATTTTGAGAGTGAGAGTGCGAGTTCGAGAGAAAGAGGTTTGGGTTAATTCTTGAGTTCAAGAGCTCATCTCTTTTGTAATCTTATTCATATTAGTGAAATTCTTCGTTGTTTTTTGCCTGAGGATGTAGGCAAGTTGTGACGAATCTCGTTAAATCTTGTGTCTTTTCTCTTTTATTTATACAGATTTTCTATATTCGATTTTGTTCGTTAATTCACAACGTACTTCCTTAGAGGAAGGTTGTGTATGGATATAACTAGAAACAATAGTTCATCATTCCTAGGATTGGTTTTATAGAATTTATTTTTATTGCATATTATTTTTTACACATTTTAATACATAATTAGAAAATACATAATTGATAATTATATTAAAATAATAAAGTACATAAATTAAAAAATTAATTTTACACAATCATTATTCTGAAAATTAAATTGACATTTGTTAAAAATAACAAAATTAGTGACGAAATTTTTTCGCTAATTCTTTTTTAAATAGCAACAGAATTTAATAAAAATTCTATGGCTAAATGTTTTAAAATTTTAATAATTACAATTATCAAAAAATTCAAATTTAAAAAATTAGTGATGGAATTTCACTATATTTTCTTCGCTAAAATTGAATTCTAATATTATAAAATTTTAAAAAATTGCAGGTGCATATAATTAGAACCTCTCTATAAACCTAGTCCTATATGACTTTTATCAAAGAACCCCCCGGTGCTGCCATATTTTACAAAGACAGCCAACCACACATGGATAATATGACAAAACATATGGATAATCCAAGACATATAGATAATATGACAAAACATTTATATTTCATAGATCATTTTTTTTTTTATTAATCTCATACATGTAAATGACATTCCATTTCCATTACATTTAATTTAATAGCTAAAATAGTTTATGCTTACTTAAGAGTCATCGATAATATCATTTAAAGTAGTTGTTAATCCAAGACATATGGATAATATGACAAAACATTTATATTTCATAGATCATTTTTTTTTATTAATCCCAGACATGTGAATGACATTTCATTACATTTAATTTAATAGCAAAAATTGTTTATACTTACTTAAGAGTTCAATCGATAATATCATTTAAAGTATTTATATTATTGCATATAGCTCTAGATTTTTTTTTTCTGGGGATGTTGTCCTCGGATCCCGCAAAAATCTTTTGAGGATATCAATGTGATCATTTTAAAATGATCCTATCGCAACATTACTCCATGCCTCCACGCGTGTTGATGTCAAGAAAACAACATCTTCAACCTCTCATGTACTCTTGAAGTGTCTATACCAATTCTAGGGATTTTAGCCTGCATTTTAAATGACAATGTATATCATATGTTTGCATTGCATATATGACTATAAAAGTGAAGATACACAATACCTGTGAATAGATGGTATAGAAAACCCTGTCACCCTCTTTGTGGCACGCAGAAGTGATGACTACTGCTCCTTCTTCCTCAAGAACCCTAATAACTTCAGTCAACTTAAACATGTTCTCTGAACCACAAATCAAGTTCACTTCCAAAGTAGACTCAAATGCTCCAACTTCAACGATGGGTACTGATCTTGACGATGACGATGACGCAACATTTGCATCCAATAAATGATTTTGATCACTTGTTATGGAAACATCTTCGCCTGTCAAAATTGCTTCTTTTGTTTGGTGTAGTTGTTTAACTCTCGAATCCAAGCCCTTTATGTAATCCGTGGCCCTGTCCACCAACTCAGGCACCGGCACCTACAACAGCAAATATAACAATTAGTCTTCCTCTCTGTGTCAATGTTTATCTGCGTGTTTGAGGGGGGAGAGAGAGAGAGAGGACCTGAGAAGAGTTGGGAGCAATGAGTGAGGAGAGATTGGAGTAAAGAACCCTCATGTGCATTCTTCGATTTCTCTCAATCAAACTTCTATCATGTCTTGATGCACTACTACTACTATTGTTTCGTGGCATGATTATTAATTAATTTTAATTGTTTCTCTATATGTATGAACTATATATATATATATGTATACATGGTTCGGATGGCGAGTTCTTGGGGAAACACAAACGAAATTTCCAATGACCCGGAAACTATCTTGGCCTTGGTTTTGAATTGCGGCGGACACCTACCACGTGCCCTATTTATTTCATAGAATTTGATCTTTGACCATAAATAGACTCTTAGGTACAACATCCAATCAATATCCATCCCAAAAAAACCCTAAAGAATGGAATTTTGTAAAAACAGGGTGGGGCTAGGAGCCTAGCACCTAGTCTTGATCACCATGTCGATCCGAGTCACCTGATCGAATTTCGTGCAATTATGACAACATGACGATTTTCAATCCTTCCAAACCGTTTTATTATATATAAATATAGGAAACTAATCTTATATCAACTCACCACACCTAATGAATGAGTGTCCTATATATGGATGCAATTATGACAAATTGTCACGTTAAAAATATAATTGATTTGAGACTGGAGGGTTCAACTAATTAATAGTGTTCTTGGCCTCAAAAGTAAGCACTGGAATCATGTCTTGTGACGTTCAAAAATAAATATACCTGCAAGTCAAATAAATATATTGCAAGTCTGCATGACTGCATGTGCCGTTCAGACCCAAGGAGTCGTTAAAATAGAATCAATACCAAAAGGGGTTGGACCCCAAGGAACAATGTTCGCTGAATCCACTACTACGTACGAAAGATATTTATTTATTGCAAAATACAAATCATGCACAAAATTCCCCCAGTATACAATAACATAGTCAACTGGACCTTCGCATCGTATAACGACTTCACGTTTTATTTGATTACTTGTACGGATGCCACTATTTACACACATAATTGGACTTATTAGGGCACTTGCACCGTAATGGTGCAAGTGCTAATGTCCCCAACAAAATTAATCCTCGATCCCACATCTATCACATCTATTACACAAAAAGTCCAGTCAAACACGTATTCTGATACAACTACATCACTAAAACACATCTTTCAATACAGCCACATCAGCAAAACACAAATTTTTATATACTTTTTCTTCCCACCCAATATGGAGGCCAACAACATTTCATTCCTTTATATTATCCACAATAAAACTACACCAAAACACAAAATACCAATACATCCACATCAGCAAAACATTTTTCCTAATACAGCCACATAAGTAAAACACGATTTACAATACAACCATATCAACAAAAGACAACATCTTTATTTCCCCAATAACACTTTACTAGGGCTCGGCATAAGGCGGGGCCGGCTCGATTTTTTAGGCCCAGGCCCGATTTTGATCTTCGGGCCTCGGGCGGGGCTGGGGCGGGAAAATGAGGCCCAGGCCCATAAAGAACATATACACACACAGAACATATATACACACACAGATAATATATATACATGGAGAACATACGTATACACACACATATAGATAGATGTAGAACATATATATACACACACATATTATATATATACATATAGATGTAGTACATTGATCGGGCCTTGGGTCGGGCTCCGGGCTCGTGTTCGGACCGACTGAGGTGTCGGGCTTCGGGCAGGGCTCAGCCCATGAAATGGAGACCAAGCCCGCCCAAGGCTTCGGGCCGAGCTGCCCAGGCTCGATGTAATTTTGGGCCGGGCCGGGCTTGGGCCGGGCCGGGCTTGGGCCGGACCTAGGCTCGCAGACCAAATGATGACCCCTAAACTTTACCATTGCAAGTGTCCTTACACTCATTATTCCTCTTTAGGTCATTTCGTTTGATCAAACACACTCTCTCAACACTGTCAAAATGCACATCTTTGGTCTTATCTAATCTTCTTTCTTTCTTTTATACAGTATATATGTGAAGCCTCTGTATCAGTGCAGTGCAGAGTGAAAAAATAACAATAATAGAGAACAAGCAAGCGGGAGGATCTTGAAGTTCCTACAGAAAGTAGCTTCTGCAGTGAATTTCTATAACCCTCCATTCAGTCCTGAGAGAGATCACAAAATCATTCAGAGCTCAGACAACATTAACAAGTTTCGCACAAAGGGGTTTTTTCGGTCCCATTGTGTCAATAATTTCGGCCGAAGCTCGCCGAAAATCAAAGAATGATAGACATGTATGAAACACAAGATGAGGCGACATCTCGGAAGATCTCGTGTATGGGTCAGCTCAAGCACTATAAGCACAAGAAAATGACAAAAAATGAGAAGAAAAATAACCAAGCCTCGGGAATAAATAAAGAGCAGCACTCTGTTTTCTCACAAGGCACATGCGCGTCGAAGATTAAGAGAATTTTCAACGGCTGCGCAAAGCCTCCTGGGATATCCGAAACACTGAATAGTGCGTCGTTATTGAGTAAAATGAAGATGGAAGCTGTCCAAAAAAAAATCCAAAAAACATGGCTTGAATTTGACTAAACCCAACACAGAGTGTGGGTAGGGTTGCTGGGTAGATAATAGAGAGACATGAGTGGAAAGGGGTAATTTCAGAGAACTTAATGTGTGTATTAGAAAGAAATTAAGGGTGTGTTAAGTAGGTGTGTGTATTGAGTCCAATCATGTGTGCAAATAACTGCTCCCTATTTGTGTGCAAGAGCGGACTTAATGGGAGCCAATTGCCTTTGTTTTTGCCCACTAATAAATCATTTGGCCTATCCGCCCAGCTTTTGTCCACCTTGTACCCCAATCATTCCGCTCTGTCTCTCGTATTTCACTCCTAAGTTTTAGCTAGCCTCAACTCTCAAAGAATCGAACGTTAGCCAATTGACTTGTTAATTGTTATGCGCGCCTTAAGGTATATTTTTCCTCTCTCGGTATCTCTCTATTTGTTCCTTTATTTTCTCTCAACATATGGAACAACGTCAACCAAAGGCGAACACATTCATGGGCAGCAAAATTTCTATTAACCCAAGTATGAGCTTATGTGAAGCTTCCTCAGCCAAAAAGAGAGGCCCCCAATGGCATGAGTAGCGATAGATATTAATGAATTTTTGAATATGTGATATATATTCATGAATGTGAATCCATAACATAAATAACTCTAAATAAAAATAAGGACATTGCCTCTAGACCCTCACACCGCTTGTGTGCCCCCAATGATCCTAATTCATGGGTCCGCCACTAATGTCAAGATATGAATCATCGAGTACATTTGTAAATTAATTTTCAATTATTACCTATCGTTATTTTATAAACTTTGATTTTTAATATTATTTTCCATACTCGTGAAGGCATAACTAATAAATATTAACCCACACTTAATTTTATCCACCATGACATAAAATATTGCGTGTGTCCCTGCTTGTAGGAATGATGATGACCAAGACCATGCAAACAACGAACCACCTAACCACTCTCGAGGGTATAGCAGACGTATGAAATGGCTTTAAGATTAACATCGACATTCCAGGCCATTCAAAAAGGCCAGTATCACCAAAAAAAACATTAATCATTATGTTCCTCGAAGCTATCATGCCAATATACCTTCAAAGAGTGTGCTTGAGAAAGCATGATATCGAGAATCGATTAAAAAAATATAACTGAAAGCCATTATTACAAATTGTGTGGAATTTTCTGAAGCAGGAATCGCAAAATTTGCTCGGAACGGTTGGATTGATTTCAATGCTAGTTTAACAACGGTAATAAAAATTGTGTAATATGTGTGAGATGTTTAACGAACTAAAAACTTATGGTGGTTTACAAATTGTTGAATAAAAGTATTATCTTAAACTTTATAATATTATATTTTATTATTTTTATAATAAATTTTGTTATTAATCTAATAAATATAATTTATTATTAAAAATAATTTGAAGTATAAAATATAAATATCTTTAAAATTATAAATACTTTTAAAATTATTTTTTTTTATGTATTATGATATCAAAAAATGTTAAGTAAAAAAAAGGTTAAGGAGAATACCGATATAAATTTTTCCAAATAAAATTAAGAGTTAATTATACTTTACATCACCAAAAAATAGGACTTGTTACGTAATAGTCATCAAAAGAAATTTTGTTATAAAGTCGTCATCTAAGTTTCAAAATAAGACAAAGCACTCACTCGGGCAGAATTTATACAATCTCGGTCAAACTCCATGCTTACGTGACATTTAGTCAATAATAAATAGTTATGTGGAAATTTAACATGTGACATGTCATTAAAAAAATCTATCAAAAAAAAAAACTTACAAGAAATTCTACCTTCCTCGCTCATCTGTCTCTCTTACCTCTCCTCTCTCATCATCGGCGATGGTACGACCATCGTCAAGCTGCAATATTCGAGCATATCCAGATCTACTACACACCTTGACAAGCACAGAACCGGTACAAACATTAATAAAAAAATAACAGATGGTTTTCGGAGTTTGGTGTTCTTGGATTTGAGTTGGATTATTCAATAGATTTGAGTTCTTGGATTTGCACGTGGAATTGATGTTTGACTTTGAAAAGCACTCAGAGGCTGCAGAGACAACCACTTCCTTGTCTCCAACTGCCTGCTTCAAAATTCTAGAAGAAGGTATACAATGTAATAACACCAAATTCAAGTTGAATAGCTCCACCCACTCATACCCCAAACTCAATTCTTTAGTGCTATCCAAATCTTCACAGAAAGCCTTTTCTGTTAAGGCAGAGAAGTGGTCGAAGTTCGCTCACCGATTCTTGAAACTCTATGCCGACGCCGGAAATGTTTTGGGAAGTGGGGTTCTGGTTTTGGCATTGATGGACCTAGAGGATGAAGAAGAATGATTGCCATAATATAAAGAATAATAATGCTTGAGAACTTTAAAAAGTGATCCCAAAATACCTCCATTTAATGTGGAGTGTTAAATGTGAAGGGAGTTCTACATGTGTATTTTTAATTCATGGTTATTTTAATGCCACATAAATTTGGGGAATTTTAGGGGTGATATTTTGGGAGCCTCTAGCATTGTCCTATAAAGAAATGTTACTAAAAGGATAATATAAATTATTTTTAAAGTAAATGATTAAGTAGAATAATAATATAAATATGGGCCCACCATGTTTTTATTAAAAAAAAATTTAAAAACTTTGACATGCTTAAGCTGAAAGAAAGAGAAGCTTCTTTTGCCATAATGAAGTTTCTTTCTCCGCGAACCGTAGATTTCTTTGTGGACCAAGTTTACAAATAAAAGGCTTCAAAAATAGCCCATAAGAAGAATTTCAATTAGCCATGAGCAATGCTACATCTTAAAATGTGACCCCAAAATATCTCAAATCTATGTGACATTAAAATAACAATCGATTATAAACAGTAAACACGCATGTAGGCTCATTGCTAATATAGGAAGAACACGGGCCCGTCCTCTGGGCCCATAGCCACATTCTGTTGAGTCCTACTAAATGGGATTTGGTGATACAAATGGGCTTAATTTTTATGGCACCACGAATTAAGTTATAGCAGCGACACACATTACATATTTCTCTTCTTCTTTTTTGGTTCTTGTTGGTAAAGGGGCATTATTCAATTCATCAGTATTTACGTCTCTGTTCATCTTTCAGCAAGTTCGTTGCTCAATAACTGCAATTACTCCTATTTTCAGGCTAAAACTTGATAGGGCTTTGACAAAGTTATTTTTCATGCTATCCTTATAAGAACTGCATCACCATTGCTAAGTTGTTCAAAAAATGTACTAGGTATTGAGTGTTTGGATATTACAGCTAACTCATTTAATTCTAAACATACATATACATATATATATATATATACACACACATATATTTGAAATGATGCTTCAAAGTTCAAATACTCTTCCACAGTTCCACTTGGGGCTCCGCCACCATATCATAAAATTTACTGCTACTAGTACTAGGGCCTCCAAACTCAAAAACTCTGCCTAGTGGTGTGTGTATATATATATATATGTATGTATGTATGATTTTGTCGCAACAGGTCAACATGGATGGTCTCTCTGGACCACCTCATCTTTTTTATGCATAATGTTCTTTTTATTTTTATGTGGATATAGATATACTGCTTCGGTACTTGTTAACATCAACAGAGACACCTGAACAGTTCTTGAAGGAATCTGCTCCGCCGCGCCGGTCAGTGCCATAGTTCGCGAAGTTTCGTTCAATATAAGGGTCGTAAGCTCCAAAGTTGGAGTCACTGTCATGCTTTTCCAGACTATTAACCAAATCGGGGAAGCAAAACAGCTTTGCAGAGGAGCAGAAAGAGGGGAGGTGAGTTGAGAGCAGCGAGTCTGGCAAAATTAACGGCGTCAACACTGTTCAATGGAGACGCCTTGGAGAAGGGAAAATTAGACTGGGGGAGATTGTTGTGGATCTCTCTGCTCCAATCCCGCATCAGATATGCCTTGGGCGAGAATGGGTTCTCTCCGGATGCATCGCAGCTCCGGCAATATGGTTCACCTGCATTGCTTCAAAAACAATAATCAATTCACAATAACAGCATTGATAATCCTTTCTTCTAGAACAACAAAGACAAACCGAGAGAGAGGGAGTTGGCTTACATGATTAGAAAATGAGAGAAAGAAGAGGCAGAGGAGGATGAAGAGGTTCATGGGTATGTGATTTTGGTTCAGCAAATATTTTGTTGGGAATGTTGGTGGGTCTCTTGGTTTTGTGTGTATATATAAAACAAGATTTGTTCTTTTTTCCCTTCTGATTTAAAGAGGGAGAGAGTGGGAGAAGATTGGGGCTGAAAGGCAGTTATGGATTTTCAAGTTTGAAATCTATCTGGGTGTGAGTCGGAGTTAATGAGGTTTGACAATGAAGTTTGACAAAGCTCGTGAACCCATCGATGGCTAGGCACCATCATCAAAAACGCGTCTCGTATTTTTGGTTGAAGACAAGTATGTTTGTTTTGGATGTTGGTGACCATAAACAAAAAGGCATTTATGGGCCTGTTTGGTGCACCATATATTGTTCACAAAGCATCTATTGTAGAGAGGCACCAAACAGTAATATTAGGGTCCAAAATCGTTGGCATTTTTTGGACAATTACTCTTAACATTTGTGGGATGGAGCATGTCTCGATATCAATCCAACTAGAGGCAACTTGGCTTCACAACATGTGCCGTGTGACCAGTGTTGCCCTTTGTGTGGTTCTGGATAAGATACTTCCATTCATGCCCTATTTCAATGTGCTTTTGTTAAACCTGTTTGGAAGGATTGTGGAAGCTGGGAGTTTTTGAAGTCAGCACTGTATGATAGTTTTCTGAAATGTCTTGGTCGTCCAAGGATGACATTAACCAGCTCTGCTATGAATTTGTTCTTGATGTCGGTGTGGGAAGTTTGGAACTTTCCGTAATCGGATGATTCATCAAATCAAGGGTTGTTCAATAGAGGAGGTATGTTTGCATGGATCTCTAGTTTTTAGGCTGATTTTGCTTCATGTAGAGAAGGTCGGTTAGACAAAACCCAGGAGTACTGGACAAGTTGCTAACATAGGTGCCAACTACTTATGCTCCAACCCGGTATTCCACTCCCGCATGAAACACATTGTCATTGATTTTCACTTCGTTCGTGATCAAGTTGCCAAGAAAGTTTTTCGCGTATCTTATGTTCATACAACAGATTAGTTAGCGGACTCGTTAACCAAACCTCTTGCTCGAAAATTGTTCACTTATCATCGGTTCAAGCTTCATGTCCTCCCTGGACCCATACGCCTGCGGGGGCATGATAGAGATACTCCATGATTCAAGTGATAGTGATACTCCATGATTTATGTGATAGGAATATCCCATGATTATGTACACTGATTGATACGCAATATTCTTTGTAATTACTGTAATCAATAGGTTCCCGCTCTAGGTACTACATACAATGAAACAAGTCATACATCTCTTGTATAAATCGTTGAATGTTTAGTTAATGAATTACACAACATTATACACAATTCACAGAATCTTTTAGTCGTAAGGTGAAACTCTTAGAATTTTGATGGGTGTCTGTCATGTATCAGATTTGAAAAAGAATATGGCGTCTTTGAGCATTCTGAATTCCAAAGGCTGCGGGTATTTCGCAAAAGGTGGAGTTTTAGAAGAGAGCAAGGGCGTAGTGACAATAATGACGGGGAAGATGGTTGGTGGTTTATATGTTCTTCAGGATGGTATAGTTCGTATTATAGGTGTTTCAGGATCTCAAAAGCAGGTGAAGCTTCATATGAGAAAATTAGGTGGAGTGTAGGTTGGTACTTCAATTTGGTCTGTGGCAGAGAATTCTCAAAGAAGACAGGGTGATTTTTCTCATGTTAGAAACACAATTTCGAGAGCACTTACAAAGGCATAAAATATGGGGTTCTATGCTCCTGAGTTATCAAACCAAGTGAGACTGGTCGACAGATTTCTAGTGCATCAGTTGATGTGAACTTGCAGCACATATTCAATTCCAAAGTAGACTCAACTGCTCTTAATATCAATTATACTGGTCTTGACAAAGATACTGATGATGGGGTACTGATATGTTTATACCTCAATAATTTATGTTTAAATTTATATTTCTTTGTTGAGATTAATCATGATATTATAAAAGTTTCATTTATGCTGGTTTTTAAGAAATTTTACATAGAAGTGGTGAACAAAGCTCAATCATTAACAAATGATAAGGGAAGACTCTTTGTAGAATTTGAAGGAAACATAAAGACGAAAGAAGCAACATGACTTTGTACAAGGGAATAAAATGTCAAAACTAGCTATTGAAAAAATTATTTAAATTGTTTTGGAAATTATGATATGTAAAATCACAAAGTTGAAAACAAAAGATTAATCAAAACATTCAATGCAAGTGATAGAATGTGAAGGGCAGAAATTAAAGCACACAAATGATTTGTATCGTGGTTCGAAGCACTCTCCTACATCCACTTCTTAAACATCTTGCTTAAGCTTTTAATCCATTAGGGTTGTTATTTTCATAAGAGCTTCACAAAACTCAATACACCAAGGGCTTCAAGAACTCCCTCAAACTCAACTTCAACAAGGTGTGTGCACCCAATAAAGGGACTTTTACAAATAGGGGTTCAAATGGATTCTTACAAGAATAGCACTAAGCTAACGACATGTAGAACTTTCTCAATACAACGAATATACCTCATGGGTAGGATAAGAATTTTGAGTATAGGAGCTTAGAAAGAACAACAATGGATATAACTATAGTCTCACGACTTGAAGAACTTATTGTATGTGTCGATGCAATTTTCTACACGACCTTAGATCACCAGCTTGGGTCCAGGCTGTGACGAGGATGGTGAACCTCGATACTCACAAGGATGAGAATGGGCGGCCCTTCGTGGCCCAGGTGCACTCTAACGCTCAAGTCTCGATGAGCATACCTGGGATGAGTTTGGTCATCCTCCTTTTATAGGTGTCGTAAATCATGTGTGTTGGATTTTCATATCCCAATTGTTCAGTCTCTTGAGATGTTGATGTTGAGTTTGTGATACAACAATCCATCTTGATCATCCGTTGTGATATGAGGATTCTTCACATAATCCTGACATTGAGATTGTTGAAATTATTGCAATATGAGAATTTGTCCTCATCTAACATTCTAGTTTGAGCTTAAATACTCTGTAGGTTGTCGTTAGGAAATTCTCTGTGAAGTCTTCCCTCTTGGGTTGACTATAGATCATGCATGTTTTTATCCTGGGATTACATGACTGTTGGGATTCTCACGTCCCCTCTCCTTGGTTTGACTTCATAGTTTTATTGTTTCTTGTAAGTCATTATCATATATGTCACCTGTTCTGCTGAGTAGGCATGACAATTTTTATTCATCCACAATATCTGTAACGACCCGTCCCGACAGGACCCGACAATCGTTACAGGCACCATGGGCCACTACCCCCAACCCATCACCAACTGGACCAGCCGCACTGAAATCCCCCAGACTGGTAGGTTGTTGGTGGGACTAGAACACATCACCTCCCACCCTTTAACATAGGGCCCAAGGCACCATATGCTACCAACTAAGCCATGGCTTAGTTGGTAGCATATGGTGCCTTGGGCCCTATGTTAAAGGGTGGGAGGTGATGTGTTCTAGTCCCACCAACAACCTACCAGTCTGGGGGATTTCAGTGCGGCTGGTCCAGTTGGTGATGGGTTGGGGGTAGTGGCCCATGGTGCCTGTAACGATTGTCGGGTCCTGTCGGGACGGGTCGTTACAATATCTAAGCTTGCTTAGTTGAAACTTTTTTTTTTTGAAATACCATCGAGAAATATGCTTAGTTGAAACTTGAAAGTGAATAATAGATTAAAGAATCGGCTAGCACAAGTTCCTGAATAATCTCTTGGTTCCCGGCCTCTTAAGAGGGTGGGAGATAGAGTTTCTCAATCACTTGATCTCATCTTCAATTCTCTGATTTTGATGTATCAATTTAGCTCCACAATTTTCTCTCCAAGATAATCTCCCAATTTGACTTAGCTTGCAAAGGTCTCCTTTTCCTCTCCCTGAATTTCAGCTATGAATTTTGAAATATCTTCATCTCCGTAGAGAGTTGACCATAATGACAATCTTCACCTTTCAGGAAACTGGTTTCTTGAGTTTGAAATTCAAACTTTGCGCCTAGGATCTTTGTATTGAATCGGTTCCAACATAATAAAAGGCTTGACTTTTGCTTTATGATAAAAATCTCTCTATGATGTTTATGGAAACAAGAAATTATTCTCATTGATGTTTATGGTAACAAAATCAACTTCAAATATCAAAAGTCTTCTCTCCAATTTCCATTCTTAATTCCCACAATCTTAAGTCTTCAAAGTCAACTTTCCTTCCTCACAATGATCTCCTTGATTCGGCCATTCAATATGGTAAGTATTTCTCTTTTTAATGCTTGAATATCACGTGGTCAAGTATCTCCATATGGCAAGCAAATTTCCTCCTTTGCATATTTTCAACTAAGACATATGTGGGAATGAAATCATATTGAAAAAATCTTTTCTTCTCCATTTAAATTTCAAACGACTAGCTCTTCCCTTGTCTCTTGATTTTCGGCTTTCAAATATGGAAACTAGATCTTCTTTCACAAGCTTGAATCACAAGGTTTGCATAGATGACAAAAATTCCACGATTCATGTTCTTTTAAATTTTCTTTCCTTTTTCATTTCAACTCCAATGACAAACTGACATGAATACTTGATGAAAATTAATGGAAACTTGCTTTTATTCTCCAGCGGACTTGTATGGAAAGACTCCATAATCTTCTCTCTTTTATTTGGCTACCTTTTTGAAATTCCATCGGTTACCTTCCCTCAATAACTGAGTTTGCCTTGTATATCCATCAATTTCAGATCACTTCATTTATGCAACTCAGTTTATTGGCCACTTCACTTGCATGCCAACTTGGCACTTTCCATAAATAAGTTGAACTTGCCAAAATTTCTTCAACTTGTTCTAGTGGATTTTGCAATAGTGCTTCGGTATTTCTTAGGAAGCCCTAGGTCTTCCTAGACCATGCTTGGCCCATCGGAAAACTTAGATAAAAATTGAATCTTTAGACCTAACTTGAAAAACTTCAAAATGTTCTTGTAAGCTCATTCGAGCTTCATGCTTGAACAATAGGTTAGTTGAGTTCAAATAATCAATCTGTGCACATGGAGCATTTTAAGCATGTAGCATCTGAATCTTTGAAGATAGGCATGTAGCATATGAATCTTTGAATCAAGATATAATCATAGTTCATACTCAAGATTATGTATTCAAAACATGATTTAATTAAGAAAAATTGATGCACAAGCGAGTCGAAATATTCAACATATATTTTGGCATTAAAATAAGCTTTCCCACATTTTAAGACATATTCAAATCAAGCATGATCACACATATTTTGACACACAATCATCAAATATATAATGTTTACTT
This sequence comes from Tripterygium wilfordii, assembly GCF_013401445.1. Lineage (NCBI taxonomy): Eukaryota > Viridiplantae > Streptophyta > Magnoliopsida > Celastrales > Celastraceae > Tripterygium > Tripterygium wilfordii. Next base: position 6,876,418 of record NC_052237.1, on the reverse strand, counting down.
AGACTCTGCGTCTTGGTCCAACATACTTATGTAACAATTTGGTATTCAAGAGTTATAACATCCACTATAGTTAAATCATTGAGATAAAAAGAGGTAAGATGGATAATTTTTTTCTTATTAAAAACTGAAAAATAATCACTAAGATTCAAACATGCCACACAATTAAGCAACTTAGTAGTCGTCCTAGTGAATCAAACATTGAGATATTTAAGTTGCCTATCTAACACGGTATATAATAATTCAATACGATAATGATATAAATTGGTTATTTCTTGTCCTCCAAGTATTGATCTTCATGCAACTAGATAAATGTCTTCCATGATTGAAACATTGACACCATATTCACCACAGATGAAACTTTATTTGTTCATCAGCTGTAACCTACTCTCGAAAAAATAAATTAGCCTTGTTGCAATTCACAACGTCTTGGTATTTTCTTTTTAATGCTTGGCAGAACTCACTCCTTATTGTCAATATTGATTTTTAGCATATGTAGGCTGAACATAAAATCAAACTGATACATATTGAACAAAAAAACTCTTGTTGCACCTGTTTGACATCCTTGCCCTTCATCATGTATCAATTCAAGGACATAAATTACATATGCAAACATCTAGATCAAACTCACCGAAGTTATATAATCTAATTCCAACATTTATCAGAAGCACATGCAATAGTAGTTTCTTAATTTAGACCTTGCCCACTTGAAAATTTCACCCATACTTATTGTTTCAAACACTTTCTTTGTTCAATCGCAACAAGATTCGGGTATGTAGTATTTTTCAAAAAAATATGGGGCACGTGCCCCTCATTATATGTTGGCTCCGAGCCTCGCTAGGGCTATTGTTTTGTCGCATAATTGATTAATGTCGTTTCACTATACCTTTTTGTTTAATAGGAAGTCGTTTCACTATACCTGACTCTCACGTTTTAATTTCCCAAACACAATTAGAGATGCAGTCATGCAGATATATCATATGGTCTAGTTATGTGGTTTTGTCAATGTGAACTACATATTTGAAGAAGACATCTATATTATGATGATGAGGACCACAAATAGGCTTCAACAAAAATCTACGTAAAAAACATGTCTACTTTCCTATTTCTTAAAAAAGTCAGGCAATCATCCTAGATATTTATATCTAACACTTTTTTTGACTTGGCTCTCTCAAGTGTGGAGATATTATGATGAATACCCGCCACATGGGATGGGGGTTCAAGTCTAGCATCACAAGTTTGGGCATAACTCTCTATTGAAAACTTAGGTTGACAATAGGAGATTTGTCCTCCCTTGTAAGCTAGACTTCAAACTCACAATCTTCCGATGTGGAATTCTCATCAATCCTTCCCCCTTGGGAGCATACACGACCTCGTGCATGACCCTGACTGTACCATTTCGACATATGGCCCATTTACCGTCCCAAGCCTTGCGAGCCATGGTCACGTAGCCTTGCTAAGTCTAGTGGATCTAGGGTTTTCCTAGTTACTTTTTAACGACATTTTTTTTCTCTCTCTTTTTTTACGGCCTTAATTTTCTTTTCCAACCCGTCTACAATGGACATGACCCACTGTCTGCTAACCCAACTCCACAAAGGAATGGGTTCTGGGGCAGGCCCGTCTATGATAGTGCCAGCCCACGGGCTTGCACGCAGGCGCGTGCACTCTCAATGAGAGCACCAATGATAAATACCCACCACATGGAATGGGGGCCCAAGTCTAGCATCACAAGTTTGGGCCTAACTCTCTATTGAAAACCCAGGTTGACAATAGGAGGTTTGTCCTCCCATATAAGCTAGACTTCAAACTCACCATCTTCTGATGTGGGATTCTCATCATATTGGCTCAACGGTGCTGTTTTGGGGGACAGAGCTTAGATATCCAAACAGAAAATGGGATTGTCCGGACAGAATGGTTAAAAACCAAGACAGATTAGAATCTATCCAGACAGGCCTGGGATCTGTCCAGATAGATATCGCAAGTCTGCATTTATCTTATCGGGATAGCCATTTAAATAGAATTGTAGGGTTTTGACTTTTGACAACCAACTTGTAGAGAGCCGCATTTTGAGAGAGAATAACATAGAGAGAGCACTACACAAGGGTAGACACTTGTGAGAGAGTGAGGGGATCCAAGAGATAGATGAGAGAGTGGCTCTTGGGGTTCCGGTTGTCTTGTGTGAGGTTGGTTCTTGTCTTGGCAATCTTTTCCACTTGGTTTCTTGTAGAGAGAGCTTGAGAGAACAAGATATCATCTATAGTGGATTTGTTCTCCTTATATTGGTGAGTCTCTCGATTTGTAACTTCTCCAAACATAGTGAAACTGGATATTGTTTGAATTCTTTACCGCTTTGATTTATTGCTTGATTCTCTGCATTATTTAGGGAGTTCAAAGTATGTGAAAGTGAGTTTAAGAATTCACTTCTAAGAAGTTGTTAATCCAAGACATATGGATAATATGACATTGCACTTATATTTCATAGATAATTTTGTATTAATCTCAGACATACGAGTGACATCCCATTACAATATTTTATTTTAATAGCTAAAATTGTCTATACGTACATAGGAGTTGTTCATCGATAATATCATTAAAACTAGTTGTGCTACTGCAAATAGTTCTAAAAAATATTTCTGGAGATGCTGTCTTCTGATCCCGCAAAAAGTCTTTCGAATAGATTAATGTGATATTATTTTAGAATGAGCCCATCCCAACATTACTTCATGCCTCCGCCCGTGTTGAATTCAAGAAAACAACATCTTCAACCTCTCATGTACTCTTGAAGCGTCTATACCAATTCTAGGGATTATTGCCTGCATTTTAAAAAACAATGTATATATATATGTTTGCATTGCATATATGACTATAAGTGAAGAAAACCAATTGAAGATACACAATACCTGTGAATAGATGGTATAGAAAACCCTGTCACCCTCTTTGTGGCATGTAGAAGTGATGATGACTGCTCCTTCTTCCTCAAGAACCCTAATAACTTCAGTCAACTTAAACATGTCATCTGGACCACAAATCAAGTTCACTTCCAAAGTAGACTCAAATGCTCCAACGTCAACGATGGGTACCGATCTTGATGATGACGATGACGCAACGTTTGCATCCAATAATTGATATTGATCACTTGTTATGGAAACATCTTCACCTGTCAAAATTGCTTGTTTTGTTTGGTGTAGTTGTTTAACTCTCGAATCCAAGCCCTTTATGTAATCCGTGGCCCTGTCCAGCAACTCCGGTACCGACGCCTACAACAACAAATATAACAATTAGTCTTCCTTTTTGTGTCAATGTTTATTTGTGTGCTTGAGGGGAGAGAGAGAGGACCTGAGAAGAGTTGGGAGCAATGAGTGAGGAGAGATTGGAGTAAAGAACCCTCATGTGCGTTCTTCGGTTTCTCTCAATCAAACTTCGATCATGTCTTGATGCACTGCTATTGATACTGTTTCGTGGCATGATTATCAATAATTTTATTTGTTTCTCTATATGTATGGACTGTGTGTGTGTGTATATATATATCACACATAGTACATACGTATACAGAGACGAAAATTACCCGGAAACCACTTTGGTCTTTTTTTGAATTGCGGCGGACACCGACCATATGCACTATCTGTTTCATAGAATTTGATCTTTGACCATAAATAGAGTCCTACAACATAGACAATCACAAAATTCTAACTTGTTGGATTTACACGAACAATATTCAAGTCTGCAATCAAGACTCTTCTGGAGAGATTTTAATTTAATTAGCATAAAAACTACATTGCTAAAACAACATTACCACACATCCCATCAATATCCATCCTAAAAGTATCACAACAATGTGTGACACTCATGACGCATGCGAAAACAACAAAGAAGAAGATCAAACCAATGTTTAATCAACAATAGAACACTAGAATCCACCAGATTTGAGAGAAAACCCTCTAAAGTCTAGGGTTTCAATATATTTCTCAAAATCAAAGTTAATGACCACTAGGGTCGGCTACAACTCTAAAAGGATGAAAAATTCAAAAGGCAAATTACTACAATATCCCTGAAACATAAAATGGTTCATTTAAAACCCTAATCGATAGAGTTTCACAAAAATAGGGTGCATGTCATTTATAATGTCATTATTATGCTTTACTAATTAAACTATTTATTAGTAAAGTAATTTGTCATTTATGATGTCATTATTATGCTTTCACCATTGATAAGTACACATGTTTTCACCATTGATTTAAAACATGTAGGACCCAAAATAGTGGGCCCCACTAATCATTTAACTTAAATCAATGGTCAAAAAACTGTACTTATTTTAAGTCCTTACTTTGTGTACTTATAGGAGATCCTAGATCTAATCACCACGTTGATCCTAGTCATAGTGTTGAATTTTGTGCAAGTTTGACAATGTGGCGATTTTCAATCCTATTAAGTGGTTTTATTGTAAATATAGCAAATTAGTTCTATATCAACTCACCACACACCTAATGAATGAGTGACACACACAGTTGGGAAACTTTTGAGATAAATGTTGTTGGGATGTTTATCATTTTCCTAGTAACTACCTAACATATACAAGTACTTTTTTTTAAAAGATATTTTTTCTTAAAGAAAATAAGAGAAACCTAATTAAACTATTTATTACTAGTTAAGTAATTTGTCATTTATGATGTCATTATTACGCTTTACTCATGAAGTGCAAATAGTCATGAAGTCATGTACTAATTGTCACGTTAAAAATATAATTGATTGAGACTGGACAGTTGAACTAATTAATATTGTTCTTGGCCGCAAAAGTATATAAGCAATGGAATCACGTCTTGTAGTTGTCACGTTAAAATATACTGGTAAGTCAAATATATTGCAAGACTGCATGTCCCGTTCATACCCCATGATTCGTTTTAATAGAATCAATAGGAAAAGGAACAATATATGTTCGCTGAATCTACTACTAGGTACGCAAGCTCGACTCCGACTCAGTTGCTGCTGATTTTGAATTCACAATTCCGCAACTGTCAATTCAAGATATGTATTTATTCCCAAACGCGATTTGCTGGAGAATTGACCTAGGCTAGGTTACTAAATTTGGGATGGATGGTGAAGGATCGAAGGTGTGGTCCGTGTGGATGTGGAGTGGCAACAAGACTCATAAGCCCATAATATAAGCCCATTTGGCCATTAGTTATTTGTCCATTAACCTATTGTTTATAGCTCATAAAGGGATAACTAGCTCACTTATTCAAGATCGTTGAAATCGATATAATCGGTAAAATTGTTAAGTAAAATCGAACAATTATGTCATATTTGCAATTTTGTTACGATTCGAATAGAATTCTTGACCTAAGATTGTACAATTTTACGATCAAAATCGGGATTTTGACAACCTTGCCTCTAGGTAACCTACAATCAACATTTGAATTTAACTAGGTTTATTCCACTTCACATCATGCAGTCATAATGCAAGATTTAAGGTCATGCACTGTCACTGCATACTTTCTACGCCCAAAAGTAGTGCAAAAGGAGGTGGGAAACTGATACTTCCACTGCCTTACAAAGCACATCCATTTGGCAAAAGAAAACCCCTTCTTTTTAAGTTATCAATAGTAACAATTTTCTTATCCAAAGCACCCCAAGGTGGGGCAAGAGGTGCTTGTTGGGGATTTAACAGCAGAAATAACACAATCATACATAAGAGACAGTGATTTACGTGGTTCAGCAAAAAATGCCTACATCCACGGGAATGTTGTTGGGTATTCACTATGAAGAATTCTCATTGACGAGATACAAAGGAATACAAGGGATTTCTCTGATTTTACTTGTCTTCCCTCACACTATCAGTGAGGTCGAAGTCTCTGCTGATTTAACAGCAGAAATAACACAATCATACATAAGAGACAGTGATTTACGTGGTTCAGCAAAAAATGCCTACATCCACGGGAATGTTGTTGGGTATTCACTAGGAAGAATTCTCATTGACGAGATACAAAGGATTACAAAGGATTTCTCTGATTTTACTTGTCTTCCCTCACACTATCAGTGAGGTCAAAGTCTCTGCTGATTTGCAGGTACGAGTTTTTTGTAAACTTTTTCAGAAAATTGGTTTATTTTTGCTGAGAATGATGTTGTTTCAGTGTGGGTCACGGTTTGTTAGTGCTTTTTATGCTATTGTTATGGCTTCTTGTGTGAAGGTTCAGTGTGGGTCATGGGTAGGTGTGTTAGGGAGGCTGGTATGCAATGATGCCTGATTGAATTTTAGTCTTGCTTATGCAAATAAAAACTATTTTCCTTCTGAATAATCGTGGTAAATTTGTCACGAAATATTTCATCGCAGCATTAATATATTATTTTAAATTAATTTTAAATTTATTTATATTTGGAATTTTTGCTATTTTATTTTAAATGTAATTATTAATAATATAATTTGACAGTACATTGTAATTAAAATGCATCACAAACATTTGTAATAAAAATATTTATAGAAAACTTATGTTCAAGCTAAATTGTCAAAAATATTACAACAAACTGTAACCCCATAATCTAAATCCCATCAGAATCGTGTTTCTCATCGTCGACGTCATCATTTGGCGGTTGCATCCCAAACCGAACAAAGATTTGTTGCATCATTTGGTCTTGTAGCTTAGCTCTCTTATCTGCCGCCCGCAAATTCTAGTACGCCTCTGCACGCATTTGAGCCACATCCACCTACATCCGGGCCGCCTCCTCCTGCCTTCGATCCACCCTCGACTCGAGGGAGTACGAGTGCGCTCACTCAAATAGTCACCCGACATCTGCAAAACCATATAGTAAGTGCTAGAGGGGTTGAGCTTAGTAACATCAACAATACCATATACACACTTCCTACCGAGAATCTCATAATCTTCACAAAGAACTATTTTCCAGCAAATACAACCATTCAAGAGATTAGAGTATAAGCAAACAATTGCAATATCAATATCCCCAACTTGTCTCCACTTCAGAACAAGGATTCGCAAGGAAGCAAAAAGAGATGATTCAAGTAAAATAAACTAAGCTAAGTTGATATATACAATTACAGAATCAAAACTATGCCAACATTTGGTTAATTAGAAACTTAAATTTAAATTAGTACTAACACCTCATGCTTGTAATGAGAGATTTTTAACTGATCCACCAAAATAGGGGCAGGAGAAAACTAAAAAGAAATATGCAATGAAAAGCTTTCTTTTAAGTACAGATCCACATGGAAAAAACTGAGTTCTTTTGAACATGGAAAAACATAATCTCACCTTTACCTATATGAGATCTTTACAGTCAATGAAAGAACACATCAAGCCTATCTTAACATGCTAGTGTTTGAACAATTCTCTCATTAATCCTACTATATGAACAATGTTGATGGATTCTATCACATACTTTCACAAAAATCATAGTAGTGGTATGCCCAATAAATAATCCAGCTCAGATAGAAAAAAAAATCCTTAAAAAATCCAAGAAAAGACCACACAAAAAAGGAAGGATTCGAACTTCAATAGAAAATAGAACAGGTCACCTATCAACATTGAAATTTGAGGTTTAAGAAATGTATAGATTTCATAACGAGAATCAGGGGAAAAATAGTCACATAACCTGAGAGAAGATTTGAGAAGAAGGAGAATAGGAGATGAGCGAGTTCAGGAACCTCCTTCTTCTTTTTTATAGGAGATGAGCGAAGAAGCTAGCTCAACCGAATAAAGATCTTCAAAGCTAAAAATTGCTTCGAACGCAAAAAGAGTGAGTGAGGAATCGTAAGAAGAAAATTCAGAAAGAGTTTGTGAGGAAGAAGGGAATACACGGATCCCCTTTTGTTAAAGATTAACCACGAAATGTGTTCATGGCTATTCAAATTAGCGACGGAAGTGGAATTCTGTTGCTATTTTCAATGATATAAAACCCGTCATAAGTTGACATACAGCCTAACAGGCCTATTGGTAATCGAGATTTAGTGATGGAAAAACTATTCCGTCACTAAACATCAATACCTGCACCAGGCTCTTTGTAATACCCGGATTTTGTCTGGGTCATTTTTGCTTCTATTTCTTATTTCATTAAAATATTTTCTTTTTAAATATATTGTGAAAAATCCAAATTTAGAGCCCAATTGAATTTTTGCTAAAGTCCAATTAACTTTACCTCAAACCAAATTTGTGTCACAATTCAAATATCCAATTAGTTCCTTGCCCATACCTACAAACCCAATTCTCAAACCTATCCAAATGCCAACAAATAAAACCAACAAGTCCATGACTCAAGGCCCACAAGTCAAACCCACAAAAAAAGAAACCCTAGAAAAAAGTTGAAATAAAAGGGTGGTGGTGGGGCGCACAAGGGGGAGAGAGCAAAAAAAAAGTGGGGGTTGGTCTTAGAGAGGGAAAAATCGGCAGAGAGAGGAGGAGGTTTGGGGAAGAGAAGTCACAACAAAAAGAGAGGGGAATAAAAGGAGTGTTTCGGTCAAAGACAATAAGGGAGAGAGGCTGCAAATTGGGGCGGGGTAGAGTGAAAGAAAGAAGAAAAAGAAGAGAGAAAGAAAGGCAAAAAAGGGAGAGAATAAAAGGAAAATAGCGAAAAAAAAATAGAGTGGAAGGCGTAGCAAAGGAGATGTGCAAGAGTAGAACAATAAATGAGGGAGTGAAGGTGGTAAGAGAGAGGAAGGAAAAAGAGTTTGGTGAGTGGGGGTTGCTCGGGTAAACAAAAAGGAGAGAGGAGGGGGGCTGCCGGTAAGGCAAAGAAAGAGAGTTAGGGAGGTATAAGGGAAATACAGTTTTGATTTCATTGAAAGTCCTTTTTCTGGAATCATTCTTCGTGACGCTGTATCTACTAATTTTTTCTCAACCTTTGTCTGTCATCCTTGTCACTAAATCTTGATTCATTTTGTTGTCTTGGCATACCTTTCAATCTTCTCTTATTTTTCTTTTTCTATCTCAAGTTAATCCTGTCTGATGTGAAATGAATATTTGTATAGTTTTCTATTGATATTTGTGCATGATATGAAGTTGGTGCGTTTGACCGCAATGTGACTTATCCACAAGAAGACCTGAGCTCGTAAGTTCTTTCCTTTGAGGGATTCTGTCCCCATGCAGGAAGAACTTTTGTTTTGGAGCTGGGCCTGTGGAAAGTTGAGCCTTGTTTACTCTTTCCTTCCCCACCGTTTTTTGGTTGTTGGATTTTTATTTTGTTTTGGGCCAACACTTGATTTAATATTTGTTTTAATTCTACAATCGGGATAGCTGTCGTCCCGAGATAAAAATGATTTTACCACCCACTCGTGAAAAATGACTTTAATCTTAAAAATGATTATCGTTAAATTTAAAAGTGGGACATTCATTTCATTTATTAAAATTCATTTTTTCTTTCATAAATATTATTTTTGATCATCTCTTAAACAATAATCCTTTTTTAATAAAATTATACAAGTCCGCGTACTCCTTTTTCGAGGGATTTGTCCCCACGTAGACGGAGCTTTTTTCTAAAAACCCTCATTCTCAAAAAAGTCATAAATATCTTATCGTTAGCTTGCGTACTTCTACTTCGAGGGATTCTGTCCCCATGTAGACGGTGTTCTTCTAAAAGTTCTTTTTTTCTAAAATTCTTATAAATATTTTCATTAGCTCTTGTTCAAGTATTGATAACCGCGCAAGTGGGTGTTGTAAGTACTAACGCATTCCCTACGCTCAATCGATCCCCCGGACCCAATTCTAAAAATGACAGATCGGTATTTTAATAGGTGATCAATTGCACCTCCAAAACAATTAGATAGGCCTTGGGAGAGAATGGGTTCTCTCCGGATGCATCGATCCCAGCTCTGGCAAAATGGTTTACCTGCATTGCTCCAAAAACAACAGTCAATTCACAATAACAGCTCCGGCAAAATGGTTCACCTGCATGGATATGTGATTTTGGTTCAGCAAATATTTTGTTGACAATGTTGGTGGGTCTGTTGACTTTCTGTGTATATATGAAACAAGATTTGTTTTCTTTTTTCTTTTCCCTCTGATTTAAAGAGGGAGAGAGTGAGAGAAGCGTTGGCAGTTATGGATTTTCAAGTTTGAAATCTATCTGGGTGTGAGTCAGTGTTAATGAGGTTTGACAAAGAAGCACACCGCTTGGCTTGGGGGAGCCTGTTCTGTTGAATGTGTGTGTGTATATATATAGGACCTGCAATTGCGAAGTGGATTGATGCAGCACGACACACGCACGCCACGAGCCCAAGCGAAGGGTGGCAATCCACAAAGTCTGAGCAGGCCCACACCAGAGGGAACTGACAAACCAGCCCAGCCCAAACAACAGCCGCCAAAGCCCAACCGACACCCATGCGAGCATGGGCCGGCTGTAACCAAGGCCCAGAGGGCAAATCCCCCTGAAAACCTTGGCTACTAGAGTAAGGATTGCTCCTTACTATATATTGCGGTTTGAACCTATTCTTACCCAATGTGGGATTCCGCATCATACTCCCCCACTTAGAACTCGCTCATCCACGTGCGACCGTACTGCCAACAACCCACCCGAGTCCACGGATGGGGGCCTCCCGAGTCCACGGGACGAACCTAGGCTCCGATACCAACTGATGCAGCACGACACACGCACGCCACGAGCCCAAGCGAAGGGTGGCAATCCATAAAGTCTGAGCAGGCCCACACCAGAGGGAACTGGCAAACTAGCCCAGCCCAAACAACAGCCGCCAAAGCCCAACCGACACCCATGCGAGCATGGGCCGGCTGTAACCAAGGCCCAGAGGGCAAATCCCCCTGAAAACCTTGGCTACTAGAGTAAGGATTGCTCCTTACTATATATTGTGGTTTGAACCTATTCTTACCCGATGTGGGATTCCGCATCATGGATGGAGCATCAAATTGTAAATAATCAGTTCAACCATCGAGTGTTCTTGAGTCTGGATATAGATTTCAACAGGGTTTAGGTGGTAATGGAGTAATTGATTGTAGGTTGGTGTGTGAAGATGGTAGAATCTTGACGTGATTCCTGTCTTTTAAACAAAAAATGAATGATTTACAAGAACAGTTAACATTTTATTCAAAGCTCGTGAACCCATCGATGGCTAGGCACCATCATCGAAAACGCGTCTCGTATTTTTTTGGTTGAAGACAAGTTTTGTTTGTTTTGGATGTTGGTGACCATAAACAAAAAAAGGCATTTATATGTCTATTGCGGTGGAGGTATGGTTATGCAAATGAATGAACGTATTACTATCATGATAGGATTTGTGAATTGTAATAACTTCGTTCAATTGACATTACCCGCTTTCCCAAGTCGCTCCACCAAATAGGATTAAAAGCTAGGCATTATTGCCAGCAAAATGAGGCGGTAATGCCCCAAAACAACAAGCTCCATTTTGAACTTGTTGTGCAGCGGTTCTCAACCGCTGTAGTTTTTTGTCGTGGGCTGCAGCCCTATTTTTTTAATTTATTTTGGTGTGGGTCCCATACCTTTTGCATTATTTAGTATTGTTAGATAGGTCGTGGGACCCACCCAAAAATTACAATTTTAACTTTATTTAGTATTTTACTTAATAACTTTTTAATAAAAATTATGTTTAAACGTAATAACTTTATAAAAAATTATAATTATAAATTAATTATATTGATTCTTTTATAATTATAATAATTAATATTAATATTGAAGTAAAATATTTAAAATTAAAAATACAAATAAAATATATTCTAAATTAATAATTATACTTCTAAATTAATAATTATATTTATAAATTATTATGTTTATTCATTCATAATAATTATAATTAGAATGAAAATAAAAATAAGTTTTTTACACAACTAACCACCAACAGTAAAATTTCCACCAAACACTTCACAGTTTATTTCAGAGCTTTAAGCTCAGTTTTTTTTCTCACAACCACTCTCCCAAACACACATAATTACTCTATGCCTCCTATTATGATTCAGTGGATTAGATACATGTATGATTATGCAAATAAATGGGTCACTTCGTACAGAAAACAACTTGCATCATACATTAAATGTACCTGCTAATTTGCATTTATGTTATGTAATAAATTTGTTTTAATTAATTGATGGGGTAGAAAAATTAATTTTTGGAAAGACAATCAAATGTCAAATCACACGCAATTCACACGCAATTCAAAATAATAAAATATCAAATCATATATAAAATAATATTAAAAAAATCATTTGGGGGTGGGTTAACCAATTAAGGGGGTGTGAATACTTTTTCCCAATCATAAAACTATATCACTACTCCGTTTTTAAACAGAACGTGATATTGAATTTTACAACTTGTTCTTATTAAATGGAACATCTTCAACGGGATAATCAAAATGAGCATCAAATCTAATAACTGCCATTTTAGTTACCCAACCCAGCAAATAGAGTCTCCAACGAAGAAACTAAGTGGGGATGCAAATTTGGTGATCGAGATATTTGGATGCAAAAATTGTTCTCCAAGACATATGGATAATATGACATTGTATTTATATTTCATAGATAATTTTATATTAATCTCATACATGTAAATGGCATTTCATTACATCAATGTGATGTGATATTATTTTAGAATGAGCCCATCCCAACATTACTTCATGCCTCCGCCCGTGATGAATTCAAGAAAACAACATCTTCAACCTCTCATGTACTCTTGAAGCGTCTATACCAATTCTAGGGATTATAGCCTGCATGTTAAAAGACAATGTATATATATATGTTTGCATTGCATATATGACTATAAGTGAAGAAAACCAATTGAAGATACACAATACCTGTGAATATATGGTATAGAAAACCCTGTCACCCTCTTTGTGGCATGTAGAAGTGATGATGACTGCTCCTTCTTCCTCAAGAACCCTAATAACTTCAGTCAACTTAAACATGTCATCTGGACCACAAATCAAGTTCACTTCCAAAGTAGACTCAAATGCTCCAACGTCAACGATGGGTACCGATCTTGATGATGACGATGACGCAACGTTTGCATCCAATAATTGATATTGATCACTTGTTATGGAAACATCTTCACCTGTCAAAATTGCTTGTTTTGTTTGGTGTAGTTGTTTAACTCTCGAATCCAAGCCCTTTATGTAATCCGTGGCCCTGTCCACTAACTCAGGCACCGACACCTACAACAACAAATATAACAATTAGTCTTCCTCTCTGTGTCGATGTTTATTTGTGTGTGTGTGTGTGTTTGAGGGGACAGAGAGAGAGAGGACCTGAGAAGAGTTGGGAGCAATGAGTGAGGAGAGATTGGAGTAAAGAACCCTCATGTGCATTCTTCGTTTTCTCTCAATCAAACTTCGATCATGTCTTGATGGACTACTACTACTTTTTCGTGGCATGATTATTAATAATTATATTTGTTTCTCCATATATATGCATGGACTATGTGTATATATAGAGAGAGATAAGGTCCGGACATGGTGAGGTTCTCCGGGACACAAACGAAATTTTCGATGACCCGGAAACTATTTTGGTCTTGCTTTTGAATTGCGGCGGACACCGCCCATCTGCGCCATTTGTTTCATAAATTTGATCTTTGACCATAAATAGACTCCCACGACGTGGACAAATCACAAAATTCTACTAACTTTTAAGGATTTAAATGAACTGTATTCAACTCTGCAATTAAGACTCTTACGGAGATATTTTAATTTAACAGTGGTGCTAGGTAGTTCATATAATGGTAGTCCATGGAAGCCCAAGTCTCTTAAACCAAATTTTAAAACGTTTTAATTTTTAAAATACATGGTACATTTTAAATTCTGAAAATATGGTGATTTTCAATCCTACTAAGTTGTTTACTGTAAATATACCAAATTAGTCTTATATCAACTCACCACACTTAATGAATGAGTGTAATACAATGCGGAGATGCTTTTAGAATTAATGTTGCTAGAATATTTATGATTTTCATAAAAGCTAACATATTATTTTTCAAAAAGTTATTTCTTATTAAAGAAAATAAGAGAAACTTAATTAAATTATTTATTAGTAAAGCAATTTGTCATTTATGATGTCATTATTACGCTTTACTCTGCAACGTCCTCTGCACGTGAAACTCAAAAAGTCGTATTGTCACGTCAAAAATATATTGATTAAGCCTTGAGAGTTGAACTAATTAATATTGTTATTAGCCGCAATGTAAGCAGGAATCATGACTTGCCACGTTAAAAGTTTATGAGTCAAATATACTGCAAGTCTGCATGTCCCGTTCACATACCAGGAGTCAGTGAAATAGAACCAACACCAAAAGGAATTGCACCCAAGGAAGAATAATGTTTGCTCAATTTACTACGCACGCAAGCTCGACTCAGACTCAGCTGCTTGCAGAATTTGAATTCACAACAAAGGACGTAATCAGGCATTGATGTTGGGATGGACTGTTATATTTTGATTTATTTGAAAAATTATCCCTTGAAAAAAAAATTTAGGGTTATTTTACAATAATAAAATTTATTAAAATGATAGTATAAATGAATATTCATTTTAATGTTTGGTTTTATATAGTAACCCAAAAATTAACATAAATACATATTAAAATTGATGGAAACTAAATAAAAACCATATAAAATGAAATAATATATAAATATATAACTAGAACACATAAGTATTAGATATTATTGTTTAATACTAACAATTATGAAATGGATAATTTTAAAGTTACTATTGTTTTGAATTGTTCATTATGATTAGGTAACATGTAAAGGGGAAAAAATTTCAAACATTATAATTAAATATGCAAATATATATACACTTACTAAAGTACACATAAAAGTAAAATATGTGGACAAAAAAAAATATAAATATATATATATATGTTTGACAAAATATAGCATTTAGTCCCCCAACAATACCCCCAATTGAGGGACCAAATAAATATATATTTTTTTAAAATTTAGGGGCTACATACTAGTACTGTCAATTGTGGTGAGGTATTGTGAGGTAAAAAGCTGTGATGCGGTGCTGTGAGGCGCGTTTAGCGTATCTAAATTACGATTATATTAGATGATTAATAATATTAATATAAAATCACTTAACGTTTCCATTGTACATTAATCTAAAATAAAATAATAAAATAATTGACCTAATTTGATTACGTATGACAATTCAACATATATTGTAAACATTTGGGAGTGCTGTAAGGTAAAAACTGTGGTGCTGTGAGGTGAGTTGGAACGTAAAAAGTTGTTTGACGTATCATTTTTAAAACTGTGGTGCGGTGCTGTGAGATGCGTTTGGCGTATCTAAATTACGATTAATTAGATGATTAATAATATTAATATAAAATCACTTAACGTTTACATTGTACATTAATCTAAAATAAAATAATTGACCTAATTTGATTATGTTTGACAATTCCACATATATTGTAAGCGTTTTGGAGTGTTGTGAGGTGTGGTGAGGTGCTGTGAGGTAAAAAGCTGCGGTGCTGTGAGGTGAGTTGGAACACAAAAATTGTTTGACGTGTCACAAAAGACTGTGGTACTGTGAGGTGTATTGTAACTGAACGCAGTTGCAACACACTACCAAACTCATACAATGTCAATCCAGTCACAATCCAAGATAGGTATATATTGCTAAACGCAAATCATGCACAAAATAGACCTGTATATGATAACAGAGTCAAGTGGACCTTCACATCGTATAAGGACTTGACGTTTGCTTTGATTACTTGTACGCAAGGGCGGAATTAATGGGAGGCAATTAGGGATGGCAGCGGGTAGGGTAGCGGACAGATATTTGATATCCATATACTACCCGCAAAAATTTTGTCCAAATCCGTACCCGCCATTTACCCGCTAATATTTTACAAAATACCCTTCATATCCGTACCCGCCGGGCACGGGTAATAACCGTCAAACATCCGTACCCGCTAATTTCATTTACGAATGAATATTTAACGGTTAACAGGCGGATAATAACCGCCAAATACCCGTACCCGCACCCATTTACCCGGTCAATAGGGTTTCCGGTTTTGAATAAGATCAGTGCATGAGAATACCTCAATACCACCAATTAATTAGGTAGGACTATGATTATCTTAATTGGTATAAACATTTTAATATTAGTTTGCATGTGAATAGTTAAAAACTAATTTCGGTTGACTTGGTATAAGCATTTTAATATTAGTTTGCATGTGAGTAGTTAAAAACTAATTTCAGTTGACTGACAATTAACAAAGAAGATGAATGGTTTTTAAAGAACAAATTTCTTCAAACAAGATTGCTCCTGAACAACAGTGAACTAGATCAATAGTAATTCCAAAATGGATTCTACCAAATTTTCTACAACCACAATTTACAAATGGATCATTGATCTAGTACAAGATGTTTATCAGCAATTGACAACGTGCAATAGATCAATCCATACAACCTTGTTCTTGTAGACCTCGAATGCATGAGAACCAGAAGGTCCAGAACTGTGTCCAAGCCATCCATTGAACAGGACCTCAGCAAGTCGGCCTCCACAACCGCAAATAGAATATACTAATCCTGAATATGGAGTATGGACAATGGACACCATACAAATCAGCAGAGAAATCAAACGGACAAATGACAATAGACAATTTCAAAAAGACATTTGAACTAAAATAGATTTATAATATTTTTCTATTATTTCCCATGAAGAGAAATCAAACAAACAAATTGAAGTAACCAACAATACAAAATTCTTAAGATAAATGTTATTTGCACCTAATTAATTGTCACACTTTTAGGTGCAAATAAAGTTAACCAATTCTTAAATGTACAGGAACAACAAAGAACCCTTTGGCTTTGGGTGGTACAAGCCTGCCTTCCACCCCTAGGGCGGAGATCATGATTCCTAAAGTTTCATCAAGGATGAACTTCAAAGATCTCCGCCACAAAGGGGTGGAAAGCTGGAAAGCACCGCCGGCTCCATATTGGCTCAAGGTTAGCAGAGAAATCAAAAAGGAAATTGACTAATAACCGGTAGATCTACAAAGTGGGAGAATAGGAGAAGTGAAAGAGGAGATCTGCAAATTAGAGAACTAGAGAAGTAAACGAGGAGATCTGCAGAGTGGAAGAATCGGATTTAACTATATATGGGAGAGTTAGTCTTGGAAGTTGGAGACTTGGAGATGAGAATATGAGATACAGAGAAAGAGAAATATTAGTAAATGCAAAAATTTAAAAAGAGTTGGGAAGATTAAGTGTCAAACACGTTTCAGTGAGAGACGAGTCAGACGACAACTCAATCTTTTGGTTTCGATTTTTGAGGGTAGCTTACTAGCTTTGGACTTGTCGTTTCAACTTTCAATGGTTTTACTTTTATATTTATTGCCTCCAACAAAAGCTGCAAAACCCTAAGAGATAAGAATAAGTTACCATCTTATCAACAACATATCTATTTAACCAATTACATTTTGCCAAGTCAGGATATGTAATCTTGAAAGCCAATAAAATAATAACAACTCAAAAGGATTACACCCTATCTATTTATTACAACTGACAACACGAGAACTAGAGTAATTAGCTTTATTGGCCGACTGCTCCTAGTATGATATGAATTAGACAGAACCGAGAGGAACTACCTAGAATCAGACTTCTGCGCCCCTTGCACTCCCAAGGAGATGGACTTAGGGGTATCATACCAATTATATTTGGCCATCAATAGCCTAATATGATATTAATCCATCTATATTTTTTATTGAACTATTAATCCATCTATTGACTTATTAATCCATTATAAAATATATTACGCTAATACAATTAATCCATTTATAAACAATTATATCATCATATGTTCATATTTAAGTAATCTAATAATCTATCAATAACTAATTGCTTCCTTTAGTAATTAGTATTCTATTCCATTAGTATGAAATTATGAATGTATGATAGCATATCAACTTATTGTTTTGTTTAGGGTATTGAACTATTTATCCTATTGGTCCCAAGGGAACCCTAAAAGAGTAACTATTAGTTGCTTTGTTAAGGGTTTAGGGTTTGTGGAACCCTAAACCCTAAACCCTAAATCATTAACAATTAGTTGCTTTGTTTAGGGTATTGATCCTTATGGAGTTTAGGGAACACTAAAAGAGTAACTATTAGTTGCTTTGTTTAGGGTTTAGGGTTTATGAAACCATTAACACCTAGTTGCTCACCTAGTTGCTTTGTTTAGGGTATTGATCCTTAATTCCTTATGGAGTTTAGGGAACCCTAAAAGAGTAATTATTAGTTGCTTTGTTTAGGGTTTAGGGTTTATGAAATCATTAACAACTAGTTGCTTTGTTTATGGAGTTTAGGGAACCCAAGAGGAGTAACTATTAGTTGCTTTGTTTAGGGTTTAGGGTATATTGAAGAATTGAACCCTAAACCATTAACACACTAATACTTCGAGTTTATTGACCCTAAACCATTAATAGTTAATTATTTAATGGTTACTCACTATTCACTAACTCGGTCACTATTTGCAAGTAACATAAATTATTAATTATTAATTATTAATTATTAATCATACATTCATACGCAATCTAATATTCTAGTTACCAAATTAACCCATAATACATTTAGTTCCTTTAGGTATATCTTGAATCTTGTACCAAAACAATTAGTAATTAAATTATTATTAATTAATTATTCAAAGGTCAAAGCTTGTAAAGTTTAAAAAAAAACCCATGACTTTTGAAGCCCTCAATCTCCTACGTACAGGCTACAGCCGCTCCTCAATCTTCACTCTTTAGAGTTCAGTCTTCCATCTCTCTGTTTGGCTCCACACGGACCACACCTCCACCAGGACCACCACTTTGCCTTGTCCCAATCTCCACCTCTCTTTGTCGTCCATCTCCGACAGGCTACGCACGTGCTGCAGTGCTGCTAGCTGCTAACAAGGTAACCCATCGATCATTCGATCCTCTAATAGTCCAGTTAGTAATTACTAATTACATTCAGTTTAGCCCCAAAGCTTTTTTTCTTATTTTTTGATGTGAAATACAGAAAATGGTTGATCAACAAAACAATCCAGTAGGACAAGAACCTATTGTTGATAGTGTAGGTGGGCAACCATCTCAAACACCAATAAATGTTGATGAGAATTCTTCTCGGCAAAGTAATTCAGGAACTAGTAATGTTGATGTTTCTCCGGGTGGAGTTCAAATTGTGAAAAAAAAAGATTCACATCAGAAGCTAGGAGCCATTTTACTCAACTTACGATAAATGGAGTTGAAAAGGCTGAGTGTAATTATTGTAAGAAGAGGCTTTCAGGCAATACGAAGAATGGGACTTCTCATTTGAGTGCACATACAAAGAATTGTGCTTTCAGGACAACTAAAGATTTAAAGCAGCAATTGTTGGCTTATAATCAGAAAAAGGGGGATGCAAATTTTACGGTGGGAAACTATTCTTTTGATGAAAATGCTTCCAGGAGAGACCTTGCTCATATGATTATGCTGCATGAATATCCTATTTCAATGGTGGAACACATTGGATTCCGACGATTTTCAGCTGGTCTTCAACCATTGTTTAAGGTTCCTTCTCGAAGTACAGAAAGATCTGATCTATTCAAGGTCTATGATCATGAGAAAAATAATTGTTTGAAGATACTGGAAAATAACAGTAGCAGAATTGCTTTAACTTCAGATATGTGGACTTCTTCCAACCAGAAAAAAGGATACATGGCTATCACGGCACACTTTATCGATGATAATTGGGAGATGCAGAGTTGCATCTTAAGGTACAATTTTATTGATTATTTCTTTTGATCATTTCATAATTTTAAGGTACAATTTTATTGTTTGTCTAGGTTTGTATATTGTTAATTTCAGAGCATGCATTCTTTGTTAATTATTTTGTAATTGTTTGTCTAGGTTTGTATATGTTCCTTGTCCACATACTGCTCAAGTTCTCTCCGAGGTTCTTATAGAATGCATGCTAGAAATGAACACTGACAGAAAATTATCTACGTTGACTTTGGACAATTGTTCAACTAATGATGCAATCATTGAGAAATTGTTGGGTAAGCTTGATGCATGTTCACTTATTTTAGATGGAAGGATATTTCACATGCGATGTTGTGCTCATATTTTGAATTTGATTGTTAAACGTGGCTTGTCGGAGATTGAGGATTGCATTGAAAATGTTAGAAACAGTGTTTCATTTTGGACTGCGTCACCTAAACGAGAGCAAACTTTTAGAGAGGCCGCACGTCAATTGCATATCACAAGTACTAAACAATTAGTACTTGACTGCAAGACTAGATGGAACTCCATATATTTGATGCTTACTGTTGCTATTGGTTATAAGGATGTCTTCACTCGCTTGAAAAAGAAAGAGTCTCTTTATAAATGTTTGCCTAGTGAGAGTGATTGGGATTTGGCAAAAATTATTTGTGAAAAATTGAAGATCTTTCATAACGCCACTGAGATGTTTTCTGGGAAAAAATATCCAACTGCAAATATGTTTTTTCCAATAGTGTGTGGGATAAAGATTTCTTTGGGTGAATGATAAGAGTCTCCAAATGCTATTATTAAAAATGTGGCTTCCTCCATGATTGAAAAGTTTGATAAATATTGGAATGTTGTCCATGATGTCATGAGTGTGGCTACTGTGTTGGATCCTAGATACAAGTTGAAGTTAATGGAATATTATTTTCCTAAGTTTTACAAAGAATCAGCTTCAGAAGAGATTTCTAGGATTCGAACCCTTTGTTATGATTTGTTTTATGAGTATCACAGTAGATATATGAAAGACAAAGAAGATCATAATCATGGGCTTGGTGAATCTTCATCCTCATTTAATAAGGTCAGAGACTCTGGCAAATCTTCTTGGAGTGATCCTGGTTTTGAAGCTTTTATTTCACAAAATGAGGATGAACTTGGAAGAAATGAGTTGGATAATTACTTGAGTGAGAAAAACTTGCCCCTTATGAATGAGTTTGAAATCTTAGCTTGGTGGAAAAGCAATGGACTTAAATATCCAATATTGCAAAAGATTGCTAGGGACATTCTTGCTATCCCCATCTCCAGTGTAGCTTCAGAGTCAGCTTTCAGCATGGGAGGAAGAGTGGTGAGTAAGCACAGAAGTCGACTTCATTCGAACACTATAGAAGCATTGACTTGTGGCAAATCTTGGTTACTAAATAGCCTCCAAGTCCAAGGTAATGAAACTTTATTTATGAATTATGATTTGTGAAATATGAAATTTATGTTCACCATTTGATTAGTTTCCTTTTTGTCACCAGATGTTTGTTCAAAGGGCCCAATGGATGCATCTTATCAAACTGTTGAGTATGATTATGATATTGAAGGGGTAATGCTATTTATATTATTTGTTAGAATTAAATATATTTACTCTTTTTGCTTATTGATTGATCGTTATTTGCTAACCTTTGGATGTTACTTTTATTAGGATGAAGCTACTGACAAGCATGCCCAATCACAAGACTAGCAGAGGAGTTTATTTTCAATGGCTCAATTTGTTGGATTAAATGGCTCAATTTGTTGGATTAAATTGCTCAATTTGTTGAAGCATTTTTTTTATCTAATGATTTGAAGGCGGGTAAACGGGTACCATGTTCCTTTTGCGGCTAAACGGGTAGTCCATTTATTGCATAAAAGTGTTCCTGTGGCGGGTAAACGGGTAGTGGGTAAATGGAGTGCTCCCCCATACCCGCACCCGCTTGGATAAAGATCTTCATATCCATATCCATTAATTTTACTCATTTATCCGCACCCGTATCCGTACCCAATGGTGCGGATAAGCGGATATCCACCGGGTACGGATAAAATTGACATCCCTAGAGGCAATTGCCCACCATGGAATTTTTTGTTTTTGTCCAAAAAAACTTTTAGGCTTTCACCCAATTTTTTGCCCACTCTAATAAGTCATTTTGCCCCGCTTTTGTCCACCCTATACCCCAATAATTATGCTCTGCCTCTCGTATTTCTCTCCTAAGTTCTAGCTAGTCTCGACTCTCAAGGAATCGAATGTTAGGCGTGAGCTAGAGTTTGCTACTTGCTAGTTTATGACAAGTTGTTATGCGCGGTTTAAGGTATACTCTTTCCTCGATCTCGACATGTCTCTATTTGTTCTTTTATTTTCTCTCAACATATGGTACAGTGTCAACAGAGGTGAACACAATCATGGGCAGCAAAAAAAAAGAGGCTTCCAGTGGCACAAGTAGCGATAAGTATTAATGACTTTTTGTATTTGTGGTATATATTTATGAATGTGAACTCATGACATAAAGAACTCTAAACAAAATTTTAGGACACTGTCTCCGGACCTCCACAACACTTATGTGCCCCCCAATGATCCCAATTTTTTTTTGAAAATGTTAAGAGACATGATATATATTCATATACTCAGCTCATGAGTAAAAGAAATGGAGGTCATTATAAACACTCGGCCATCATATAGGTGGAATACAATCAACATCATAAAATAATGGACGAAAACAAAACAGTCTTTAAACTAATGCAAAACATAACAGAATAGCTCAATAGCAGTCATTAGCATGGCTTTGACGAGTTAAATTCCAAGAAGACTTCTTCGCCTGAATAATATGCACAACCGAACAAGATACCTCCTGATCAATCCAAACCCGCATGCCTCAAATGAGAAAGGCATGCTTAGCCATGGAATGGACGGCTTCATTGGCCGTGCGTTTTATATGGTCAAACTTCCAACTTGACAAGAAGCGCAATAATCTCTTCCAATTCATGGATCCGCCATTAATGTCAACATATGAATCGTCAAGTACCATTACAAATTAACTTTTAGTTATTACTTATCGTTATTTTATAAATTTTGATTTTTAGCATTATTTTTCATACTTTTGAATGCATAATAATAAATAACCCACAAAAAAAATTCAGGTCACGTTTAACTTTACCTACCGTAACATAAAATTTTCGTTCGACCCTGTTTGTAGGAATGATGATGACCAAAACCATGCAAACAACGAACTTGTCATTCCATTCCAGGCCATTCAATATGGCTAGTGTCACCAAAAAACATTAATCATATGTTCCTCGAAGCCATTATGTCAATATACCTAATTCAAAGAGTGTGCTTCAGAAAGCATGATATCGAGAATAGATTAAAAGTATAACTGAAAGCTATTATTACAAATTGTACAAGCAGTCGGGGCAGATTTCCAAGGATAATTTCTTTGTTTATTCAACAAAGCAAATAATAACTTCAAGTAGCTTGAAATATGAAAACCTTGTAATTCCAAGCATAACTAATGAGCTTGAGACACTATTAGTGTCATCTCTAGGCTTATGCTTATCAATGAGCTAATTACCTCGAGGTAACCTACAATCAAATTTAAATTTAACTAACTAGGTTTACTCCACTTCACATCATGCAGTCATGATGCAAGATTTAAGGCCATGCACTACATTGATAATTTCATTATAATATCAATTTCGCCAACAAATTTTTTTTTGAACAGAAAAATTTTATTAACATCGAGGAGATGCAGCCACAAACAAACCGAAAAGGCTTGCATTACATGAATTTAATACAATCAAAAAAAAATTACAGCAAATTCCACTTAGCCGGAGCTTAATTGCATAGAAAGCCATCTATTCAAGAAAACTCCAAATAGGAATTATTTTTTCATAAAAAATTCTTGAATTCCGCTCCTTCCAAATTAACCACCAGGTATAATAATGAAAGAAATCAAGCCTCAACCTCTTACATTAATTGCCTGTTTGACAGGGCAGCTCCAAAAGCGGAGCAGGCCGCAGCGGCTCCGCCATGTCAAATAGACAAAAATCGTCAGTGGATCTGTTGACGCAAAAGAAGCTCCCTTTGAGGCGGTGAAAACCACTGCAGCTTTTTGGGTGGGTCCCATGTCAAAAAACTGCAGCTTTTATATTTTAATTTTTTAATGTGTGGGTCCCACACTTTAAGTATATTATTATTATTTAATGATTTAAATATAATTATATTTTAATAAAAATTATAAATTAATTATATTTATGTATTTATAATTATTATAACGCTAAATTTAATATTGAAATAAAATAATTAAAATTTAAAAATACAAATAAAATATACTTGACATTAATTTTATTAGTAAATTTTATTTATTAAACTAAATGTAAGGTTAATAAAAATAAAAAATTATTAGAAAATCATTATATTTAATAAAATAAGTATTTTATTAGTTTTATTAATAAAAATAATTATGCTTAAAATAAATTTTAATAAAAATTATATTTATTAGATTAAATTTAATAAAAATTATAATACTTTAATTCAACATCATTTCCGCTAACACCAATTTTTAGTTCACCAAACACCTCACAACATGTTCCACAGCTTTAAACTCAGCTTTTTACAACATTTCCACCAGTATTGAAAATCAATCTTTTCGCTCTACCAAATAGAGCCTAGGTTATCAAACGGAACCCATCTAACGCCCATTAAATTCCCCGCCATACTCCATATTTTCGACGCCCAAGAATAGTGTAAAAGGAGGTGGGAAATTGATTCTTCCACTGCCTTACAAAGCTCATCCATTTGGCAAAAGAAAACCTTTTTAAGTTATCAATAGTAACAATTTTGTTACCCTAAGCACCTCCCAAGAAAAGAAAGAGACCTTGGCGGGGCAAGAGGAGCTTGTTGGAGATTTAACAGCGGAAGTAACACAATCATACATAAGAGACAAGTGATTTACACGGTTCAACAAAAAATGCCTACATCCACGAGAATGTTGTTGGTATTCAACATGAAGAATTCTCATCGACGAGATACAAAGGAATACAAAGGATTTCACTGATTTTTGGTATGTTTCATAAGCCTAGCCTAAGCAATGTATATATAGTATAACACATGCATGAACTTGACTCAGTCACGGTAGCTCCCAATGTAAGACTTTTATGAGATTATGTACATAAACAGTCTACAGATATACGTTACAATTATAACCATAGATCGTGGAACTTCATAATCTCTACAATCAAAATTCTGAGAAAATTAACATAATGAAAACGTACCTGGATCCATGAAGACGAGACTAAATTCTTGAATACTAAATTTCTTCCTTCTTTCCCTTAAGCTTAATTGAACTTCTTGATGGCTTTAGATCAAAAGAGGGTAGAGAGAGGACCAAGAATTTGTAATTTCCTTACTTGATTTCTCTTATGTCCATCACACAAGATATTTAAGCCAATAGGAACATAAACCAATAGGAATATGACACATGAATAGCATAATGTGGCACATTATAGTTTGTTAACCAATAGTAATTTAGCACACATATGGACATGTGTCCTTTATTTAGCTGATTTTAATACAAACTTGCCACATTGGGGTTTACTTGGCATACTATGGATCACTTACTCCATACATGTGACATGTGTGGTTTATCTTATATTAGATCAATAGGAAATTGACACAAAAATGGCATGTGTGTCACACTTAGGTATTAAGAATAACTTACACACAAGTCCAATCTTGCTGCTGCTCAAAGTTCAGTATGGCGGTGATCTCCATATATTTTATCACATTTTTACGCTTAAGTCCATTATGTTCTTGGTAATTTTTAATGGAATTGGGTTGATGCTATTCATGTTTCTTGAGTTTTTATTGTAGGAAGAGTTGGAGCAAAGATACGGGTCAAAGAGATAGAAAAACAATTGAATCGGGCTAAAAAATGCATTAGATGACCACTCTAACGGAAGCAAATACGCATTCAGATGGCAGAATGATGATTTTTGGGCGCTTCAACACTCACAGGTGTTCCAACGGTGGAAAACTGCACAATTTCACCAGAAATTGATTTTTGGCCGCTCCAGTGCTCCAGCATAACTTGACAGGAAAAATTACAGTTTTTCTACTTCTTTAAGGTTTTCTAATTTCCAAACCCTAGTATATAAAGTGGGGCCACAAAAATTAGAAACACACACTTTTTTTCTAGGTTTTTGGACGGCAAACCTCCTTCTCTCTAAGCTTTTGCAAGGATTCAAGGACTCAAGGGTTTCTATCCAACAACAATTTCATCAATTCAAGGGCTTTTTCTAAATCTCTCTACCATATTTTCTCTTTCTAGATTTTTTTTGCTTCTTGGATGATGGGTTATAACTAAGCCTCTTTGCTTGGGCTTGATGTAGCATAGTATGAATATTACAGGTATTTTAATTTGATGGATGCATTATTTTTATTCAATGATTCACCTCTTTAATTATCATGCTTATAGTATATTGTTTATTTGATTGCTTGATCACCAATTGAATGCCCAATTACGCTCATCTAGCTAAGATTAAGGAACGAACCGAATTCACGTGTCTTAATGGAATCGGAATTAAAGAAATGAATTGTCAATTGCCATGAACAAGGTTTAGGGGATTGATTGGTTGTTATAGTTTTTTAGATCGTAATGAATTATTAGTCTTGGGTTAACAATTGTGAACCGAACAGGATTAATCCATTGTTAATAATATTTGTTGACACCGCGAACGAACGAACTAGCTAGCATATTTAAGAAAGAATCAACCCTTGAATTAAAACCATAATTGTGTGTTTGTTAATGGAATGCTTATGATAGAATTGCTAGGTGAAATCATTACCCTAGTGTTTTTCTCTTATTGGATACAAAATCTAAATTCTATTTCTTGCTTTCTTATTTTATTTACATAAATCATTCTTCTTTTTACCACAAATCTCAGTCATTCATCAAGTTAGGTACATTAATTAGATTAATTAGTCTCTGTAGGATCGATCTCGTGCTTGCATACACTGTATTATTCGTAGACTCTTGTGCACTTACGAGAATTATTATATCGGTGGATCCACTAAATAAGTGGCACGCGCCACACATATCAAGTCTTCATTAATGGTGACATGTGCCACACAAATCAACAATACCATTTAACGGTGGCAGGAGCCACACATATCAATAATTTTTCACTAGGAGACGGACACCAATTGCATCCCTATACACTTAAAACAAACTAACAACATTCAATCATCTGTTTTCTTCAACCTAGAAAACCAACTGCAGTTGAGCATAACTTCAATTTCTCAATTGTCACTGTCTTTGTCAACATGTCTGCTAGATTTCTGCTTCCTTGAATCTTCTCAAGTTTTAGGATTGTATCCTTCAGTAGTGATTGATGAAGTGATAGTTACTGTCAATGTGCTTGGTCCTCGATCAAAATGCTAAATTTTTAGCAAGGTGTATAGCACTATGATTGTCATAGTAAAAATTACACTTTACTTGTTTAAAACCCAGTTCTTCTAGCAAGATTTGCAATAAAAAAATCTCTTTACTGGCTTCTGTCACAACTACATACTCAGCTTCTATAGTAGACAATGCAACAATCTTTTGCAATTGTGAAAACAAGGTTACTACAGTAGCATCTACTGTAAATTTAGACATAACCAGTAGTGCTTTTTCTGTTGTCAATATCTCCTCCGTGATCTGCATAAACATATCTTTGTAAATTCATGAAGTTCCATGTTCCATGGCAAAGACACATATTGATAGTGCCCTTTAGATACCTCAATATCCACTTCACTGCTTCCCAGTGTTGCTTTCCTGGATTTGACATAAATCTGCTGACAACTCTCACTGCATGGGATATGTATAGTCTGGTACAGATCATAGCATACATTAGGCTTTCAATAGCAGATCCATATGGAACTCTATCCATATAATCACTCTTTTTAGAAGTCTTAGAAGACCTGTTCCTTAGTTAGCTTGAAGCGACTAGCTAATGGTGTGCTAACAACTTTAGCACTGTAGTGACCAAAAACCGTCATATGGCTCAACCAGCAGTATTGGAAAACAATCAATGCAATATGGGTCGGTCAACGCCAGTTTATGCTGACCCACTCGATCAATACGAGACGAAGAACGTACAAGCCTATCTGCATCCAGTGCCCTGGCGGCCCATGAAAGGGCGCATAAGCCGGAGAAGTTCAACGTAGCTGATCGACAATAGACAAAGACCACGCAAGCCTCAGGTATGCATCCTACACCGTATTCATACATACATTCGTACATGCATGTGTCTCACACCACATTGATCGTACACCTAAACCATTATCGCTGTCCTGACTTGGTCGCCCTATAGCAACGGTCGTCTGAGATCGTTGTCGAACCTGACCCTGACAAATCAAACAGCCTAGCTCGCCGTATCAAACAGTCTGCAACCACCTCCTGACACTGAGCCGCCTGACCACTGTACAACTCTGACCTCAACCAACCAAAATAGGCCGCATGTCCTGACATTCGACACCACCTTCCCATATCTGCTTGCGAATTGTACTATAGTACCCAGTATGTCAGCCTTGGATGGTAAGTTACCCCACTATAAAAGGCCCTATCCTCATTGGGAGGAGGGGATACGCGATCTTGGAAACTTAGACCCTTTGCTCTCTTACTTTCTTTAACCTTCAGCTCATTCACAGCTCTTTTGCACCCTGCATCCACCATTTTCATACCAGCATTTGCACTTATGATTCTTATATCTTTCCTTTGACCAACCTGATTCCGATTGAATGACTTGAGCGTTAGAGGTTATTTGGAAGGTACCCCACCGGTGCCCAAGTTCCTCGATATCAATCTTGCTTTGTTTCACAGGATCCCGCCGTAAAAGGCTTCCACATAAATTACGTTGACTATTCAACGATTATAGATTCGAGTATCTACAATTTGGCACCCACCGTGGGGCCTCTACAGCCCTTTGTCTGACAAAGCCGAAAACCACAACCTTAATCACCTTGAAACACCATGTCTATCTCGAAATCAGATCCTATGGTAGACGTGTTGGCTGCCTTGGAAGTAGAAAATGTCGCCGTAAGGGCTGAAAATGCGAAGCTCTTGGAGTAAAATGAACAAGCCATCCTTGATAGAAGTGTTGTGCGTTGCATGCCATCCCTCAAACAAAGCACACCGGAAGGAGCTTCCAAGCAACACGCTCGCCCATTGAGCGTCGGCCTGAACAAATATTTCACCCCGGACAAAGTTCAAGGCAGAATGACTCAACTACTCAAACAATCGATGGTCATCCTAATCCAGCAGTTGGCGCCCAACCCGAGGGTCCCAACCAACCACGAATGCCGCCACTATTCCCAGCATTTTCATATGTTCCACCCTCTTCCAATCCCTCATGCATGCGAGTACCGTTCGAATAACGGACGCAAAGGCTCGCCACACTAGAATCCGGAATGAACAAAGTCCCAAGAGTGGTGGCACAGCCGAAAAAGACCCCATAGAGTAGTTTCGTCGACTCTCTTTTTTCTCCCTCGATAGCTATGACGAAAGCTCCACCAAGGTTCACTGCACCAACTATGAAGCCGTATGATGGAACTGAGGATCCGAGGAGCACTTGACACACTACAAACAGAAAATGTTCGCCACCTCGATACCATTAGATCTACGAGAGGCATGCATGTGCAAAGGGTTCGGATCAACCTTGACAGAGCCAGCTCTCCAATGGTACATTAGTCTCCCCAACAGCAACATCTCTTCGTTTGCCCAACTAGTGGACACCTTCCTCGCGCACTTCTCCAGCAGTAAGAAAATCCATAAATGCTTGGAAGACTTGTTCAGAGTCGTACAACTCCACGAGGAGTGAACTAGAGATTTTGTAGCTCGCTTCAACAAAGAGAGAGTTTCCATTCCTCGATGTAATCCTGAGACCGCGTTCAGAGCCTTCAGGTACGGCTTACTTGTCGATAGAAGGTTATACGAAGAAATAGCCAAGCATGATTGCCAGAACATGGAAGATGCACTAGCTCGCGCAACGTTCCAAATCAGATAGGAAGAGGATGCTCGACGGCGATCGACTCAACCGAGCAATGACAGAGAGAAGCTGCCATTGATGAACATCGGTGGAAGAGAAAAAGATACCATTAAATGGTGCAGTTTTCATCAAGTCCATGGGCACAAAACCACCGAATGCAAGGCCTTACTAGATGAAGTGAATGACTTGGTCAATCGCGGTCATTTGCACAACTTGCTGACCGAAAGAGGGAAGGCTCTTCTAGCTAAAAGAAAGGAAAAGGCCGCAGAAGACAACATACCAGAGCCCACCAAAACTATTGCAGCCATCATCGGGGGATCGAAGATTAGTGAAATTTTTCACTCAACTGCCAAAAGAAGTGCAAAAGTCGCCATCAACCTAGAAGCAAGGAAGGGGCGGCCGACGAAAACTCCTTCCGACCAGGTGATCACGTTTACCGATAGTGAAGCAACCGATCTGTTAGATCCACACCATGATGCACTTGTCATCTTCATCTAGGTGGCAAATTGTGTAATCAAGCGAGTATTGATCGACAACGGCAGCTCGGTGAACGTCTTGATGTTGAGCACCCTCAAAAAGATGAACATTGACGAAAATCATGTTGTTTGACGATCGACAATCCTAATCGGGTTTGGCGGAGAATAGAAATTCACCGAAGGCGAAATTGCATTGCCCATCTATACCGGAGGGATCAACTGCCAAACAAAGTTCCTCTTCCTCGACTGTCACTCACCATTCAACATAATCCTTGAGCGTCCATGGATCTATGAGATGAAAGCCGTCCCGTTAACTTATCATCAAGTTGTCAAATTCCCAACAGCCATAGCTATCAAAGAGATCTATGACAAACAATTGGCTTCTCCATAATGTTACCAAAACGGCCTTAAAAAGAAGGAAGAACAGTTATAGAAATTACAGCAATCGTCCGACTCAGGCGGACAAAGCATGCCCGAAATGGAAGATTTAGATGAAGTTTCAATCTCTCCCGAGTTCTCCGAGCAGAAGGTTCAAATTGGAGCACGCTTGCTTCTTGAGTTGCGAGAAAAATTTATTACCTTTCTATCCTAACACCGATATTGCTTTGCTTAGTCCCATGTGGATATGACAGGAGTCGACCCAGATGTGGCCATGCACCGTTTACGAGTAGACCCTGATCACTTGTAGATCAAATGGCGAGTTTGCATAGACTTTACTGATCTCAACAAAGCTTGCCCAAAGGATTTGTTTCCCCTCCCTCACATCGATATGATGGTCGACGCAACGGCTGGCCAACAACTGTTGAGCGTCATGGACACTTTCTCTGGGTATAATCAGATCCTCATGTATCCCGATGATCAAGAGAAAACTGCGTTCGTTACAGATAGGGGCATTTTTTGCTGCAAGGTAATGCCTTTCTGATTGAAAAATGCTGGAACAACATACCAACAACTTGTCAACCAAATGTTCGTTGGACTACTAGGAGACACAATGGAGGTATACATAGATGACATGTTGATCAAGTCATTGGTCGCCGAGCAAGACTTGGATCATCTACAACAGGCGTTTGACTTATTGATCAAATATGGCATGAAGTTGAATCCCACCAAGTGCTTGTTTGGAGTGACCGCTGGGAAGTTCCTGGGTTATATAGTAACTCAACGAGGCATCGAAGCAAGTCCTAAACAAATCAGAGCAATCCTCGACCTCCCCTCGCCAAAATGTGTCAAAGAGGTTCAAAAATCAACGGGGAGAGTGGCGACGCTTAACAGATTTGTGTCTAAATCATCCGACAAATGCCATCGGTTCTTCACAGCACTTCATAAGATGAACGACTTCTCTTGGACGGCCGAGTGTGAAAAAGCCCTACAACAGTTGAAAGAGTATTTGACTTCACAGCCGCCCGAAAACTAAGGTCGTAATTCCAAAGCCATAGCATCGTGGTAGTGACCACTTTTCCCATGAGGAACGTACTTCACAAGCCTGAGCTGTCTGGATGGTTAACGAAATGGGCGGTCGAACTAAGCGAACACAACATCATTTGTCAATCTCACACAGCAATCAAGTCTCAGACGTTGGCACACTTTGTCGCAGATTTCACCCCTTCTATCCAAGATCAAGCCGAGAAAGAGTTGCTTTGCATTTCCATCGTCAGCACCTTCATCATCTCCCTCGCTTTCGTCTACACCAACTTCTTCTTCTTCCTCCTCTTCAGCGCCTTCTCCAGTTTCCTTGCGTTGCCCTTCGCCGCCTCCAATGGGCTTGTACAAATGGCTGAACCTCTTTAATACAATTTCGCAATCAACTATCTCCTCTGCCAGATCCCAAGTTGCCTCCCATCCATCTCTATAATCCTTTAGCATTTAAAGTCGAGTCAAGGCATTTGCCACACCCCCAACAATTTTCACCTTCTCATCATGATCAGCTTCAGCCGCCAATCTAGCTGCCTCGGCCGCCTTAAGCTTGCCACTTAACTTGGCCTTTCGTTTGTGCCATTTCTTGGTCTATTTGGCCATCTTCGTCGTAACATCCGCCAACTCAGACTTCGAGCGTTGAACCTCAGCCAAGGCATCATTCTTTTCTTGCTCAGAAATTAATAGTCGACTCGTCAAATCCCGATGCATTTCATCCGCCAAAACCTTCCTTGCTTGATAACCTTCCAGAACAACTTCCATCTCAGACTTATACTTTTTAAGGGCAAGGATTTGCTCGTCGGGCACCTTTAACTCCTCTACGACCCTGGCTTCGTTCATCCGCGCGTTATGCTCATTAGCCCTAACCCGCTCGATTCTGCCTTTAATTTCTCCATCTCCAATGCCACGTTTGTGGCGGTCGAGGCAAGAGTAGCCTCGACCACCACTGCCCGATGGTTCGTTTGCTCAACCGCTGTCTTTAGACTATCTCGCTCTTCTGTGGCTTTGCCAAGTTTGGTTCGTAGTCACAAATTTCCACCTCGGCCACCGTGGCATTCTAGCGATCACCCATCAGCACCCGTACTTCATCCTCAATAAAAAGATTACATTGCAAAAGTGGATCAAAGATGTTTCCCAATCCAAGGCTGCTGTCTTGGCCATGGCCGCCTTTGCGACATCAGGCATAACCCATTCCTCTCCCCTCATTGCCATTTCTTCCTCCTCGCTAACATTCAACTCCGCCCGCCTCTTAGCCGCCCACGCCTCCATTTCATCTACGACATCGACATCCTCCCCTGTATGAATCCCCACAGGCTCAACAGAGATTCCATCACCCCTCTCTCTTAACTTCTTTTCCGACCTTGCCATCTTCTCTAGTTCTCTGAATGAGTAAAAATGCTTAAACACCTTGTGAGATGCTAATACATGGCCATTGCCAATATTTGATTCCCTCTTCGACTTCTATGAAGACTGCTTTGACGCCTTCAGCGCCACAATAGTTATTCGTGGAGCAGAACCCTCCATCGGGCAGATATCATCTTCTGCAATCATCATAGTCTCATCCTCGGTTGCCTCGCGTATCTTGGGAGCCCGTTCCCCCATAATTTGTTCAGCAATCTTAGCAGCTCCAGCTAACTCAGTTAGATCAACTACTTCGACCACTTTGTCCGCTCCCGATACTGAGACTACCTTGGTCGACCTAGTTGGTGGCGTCCCTCGATCAATGGTAGTCTTGGGTAGACTCCTTCTTGACTCTTGTAAGATAACACGGTTTTAGGGACAATCAAAACATGTGCAATGCATACTTAACTTTGACTTGGCTCTTACCAACGATCTTGGGAAACTTTTCAACGTCAGGCACAAGCTCCACCATGATGTTCTTTAAACTCCTTTCACGGTCCGGAAGATCCCTCATCTTCTTGGCTGTCAGAGTAGGTTGATCCTCTTGCCCCTTCTTCCTCGATGGGTCCTTCGGAACTACAGAATGGACGAAGTGCAAGTTAGCCAAAGAAGAAGATTATTCATCGAATGCCAAGGTAAACATACTTACGTGAGGGTGTCACCCAACGCATCGGAAAGCACTCCGCACCAAACATGGACCCCCCTTGGGCGAAGAAATACTCAGTCTTCCAAGTATCGTGATCGTTTGATGTATAATTCAATATAATAGGAGGAACGTTCCTCAGCGTAACGACCATGCACCGCCCCTTCTCATCTTTGTGCTCTTTGAAACCGTATATCGAGAGGAAGTCCTCTACACCAAAGTCAATCTCAAATTTTTTGCTCAGATGTTGAACGCCCACAATCACTCTAAGAGAGTTAGGCATGAATTGGCCAGGCGATATTCCTAACTAGCTAAAAATTCCCCCCAACAATGGCAGAATTGGAAAATTGAAACCTATCCTGAACATTATCCCGTAAAAAAACACCCCCGTTCCATGATCAGTATCAACCTTCTCATACAACTTGGGCGCTCGAAGCCTTATGGTGTTCGGTATCTTAGCCACCGATCTCAAAGTCGACAAAAACCCTGTATCGACCAACGACTCAGGATTGTAGATCGAAGGAAGAATCCTTAGAGACTCTAGTATATCCATTTCCTTGGCGGAAGATCCCACCTCCTTAGCGGATAAACCTTTCTTGGACGCCAACAACTTCTTCCCCATGGTAGATGCAGGCAATTAAACCAAGATCAAAAACAAGATTTCTCTCTAGAAACCTTTCCTTCCATAACTTCTCTTTCTCTCTCTAAAACGATGAAAGCAAAAATGCTTGGATTAAAAATGAGGAGGACCCCACTATTTATACTAAGAAAACCAAAGGCAAAACAGTCTTAGTTAATACCCATGATGGGGCATCGTTTCACGAAATGATGCCCATCAATCATGTCCCCCGAAATTTTCATCTCTTCCAACCTATCGTTTTAGTAACCCATGAATCTCAGCTTGCCACGTCAGTCAATCTCATCATTGACGTCCCCAATTCACACTACCTAGCGAGACATAATCCTTCAATGCATTTAATACACATCCCTTCATAACATACATCATTCAATGCTCATCATTACCATTTCAAACCTTGAACTCCTAACCAACCCAAGTCGGCGAAACAGGGCCACTTGAGCAACCCAAGTCGGTCAACATGACCACTTGAGCAATCCAAGTCGGTCAATGTGACCACTTGAGCAATCCAAGTCGGTCAAACATGACCACTTGAGCAATCCAAGTCGACCAAATAGGGCCACTTAAGCAACCCAAGTCGGTCAACGTGACCACTTGAGCAATCCAAGTCGACCAATGTCACCACTTGAGCTATCCAAGTCGGTCAAACACGACCACTTGTGCAATCCAAGTCGGCCAAACAGGGCCACTTGAGCAACCCAAGTTGGTCAAACAATGCCACTTTAGCAATCCAAGTCGGTCAACGTGAGCACTTGAGCAAACATAACCACTTTAGCAACCCAAATCGGTCAACGTGACCACTTGAGCCATCCAAGTTGATTAATACAATCACTTGAGCAATACCCCACTCAAGCAAACTTCTTCAAAATAACAACGAACTACTCTCGCAGCCAGACTTCGTCTGACTCCGAGAGTGGGGGACAAACTACAGTGGCCAAAAACCGTCATATGGCTCAATCAGCGGTATTGGAAAACGGTCAATGCAATATGGGTCAGTCAACGCCAGTTTATGCTGAACCACTCGATCAATACGAGATGAAGAGCGTACAAGCCTATCTGCATCCAGTTCCCTGATGGCCCATAAAAGGGTGCACAAGCCGTAGACTTCAACGTAACTGATCAACAATAGAAAAGACCACGCAAGCCTTAAGTATGCATCCTACACCGTATTCGTACATGCATGTGTCTCACACCACATTGATCGTACACCTAAACCATTATCCCTGTCCTGACTTGGCTGCCCTATGGCAATTGTCGTCTGAGATCGTTGTCGAACCTGACCCCGACAAATCAAACAGCCTAGCACGCCCTATCAAACAGTCTGCAACCACCTCCTGACACCAAGCCGCCTGACCACTATAGTACCCTGACCTCAGCCAACCAAAATAGACCGCGTGTCCTAACACTCGACACCACCTTCCTACATCTGCCTGTGAATTGTACTATAGTACCCAGTATGTCAGCCTTGGTCGACAAGTTACCCCACTATAAAAGGCCCTTTCCTCCTCGGGAGGAGGGGATACGCGATCTTGGAAACTTAGACTCTTTGCTCTCTCACTTTCTTCAACCTTCAGCTCATTCATAGGTCTCTTGCACCCTACATCCACAATTTCCATCCCAGCATTTGGCAGGTACCCCACCAATGCCCAAGTTCTTTGATCTCAATCTTGCTTTGTTTCACAGGATCCCATTGTAGAAGGCCTCCATATAAATTACGTTGACTATTCAACAATTGTAGATTCGGGTATCTACAAGCACTATCCATGTTGAAACACTAAAGAATATGGTCGATATATTCAGCCTGAGACAACTTTAGAGTGCCTTGCTTTCTATCCCTCGCAATTCTCATTCCCAGAATTCGCATTGCTGGACCCAAGTCTTTCATGGAAAATTAACTTGTCAAATGTTGCTTCAAATTCTTGATTTCTTTCATGTCTGATCCTGCCACTAACATATCATCGACATATAAGTACGCAAATAATGAAACTACCATCAAACATCTTGAAGTAGCAGCAATGATCAGCATTGCACATATGGTAGCCCATTCTCTTTATGAAGTTATCAAACTTCTTGTACCATTGATGAGGCGTTTGTTTCAAACCGTACAAGCTCTTTTCCATTTGCACACAAGGCATGTTGTTGCATATAAATCTCCTCCTCCAAATCTCCATCTAAGAAGGCGGTTTTCACATCTAGTTGCTCTAGATGTAAGAAGGCAGTTGTCACATTAACCTCTTCACCATATCGACCTCTTCACCATACCCCCATAACCTCGCTCCGACACCATGTTGACATTTTGGACCTTGGGGGAGTCCACATTACATGGTCCTACAATTGGGCTTACAAGGCAACTGGATTGGTGACCCATTCTTTCTCAAAATCCAAGTTGGGTCCAATCACTTGCCATATAAGCCACTTAACACTTACATGTTTTTTCCCAATGTGAGGCTTCTTGTGTGAGTTCCAACAAGACATTTAGAATCAAAACTCACTCTTCAGTTAGAACACTAGAATTAAGACTCCATTTGCCTCGCTCATTGTTAACATTTCCACAGCTAAGAAAGAAAAAAATTGGACAAAAACCTAATCAATAAATTTCCTTTTTTTCTTGTCAAACAAGTTACAGAATCAAAAGAGGTAAACTAAAACAGTCACTGGTTGCATACTACACATACAGGAATGCGCATATGTATCAAATTGAATCTAACCTATAGAAGATTGATTTCTGACTGAAGATTCGAGATACAAAGGTGGGCTTAGCAGGACAAAGACCACTCAGCTTATTAGTTTTGGAAGCAAAAGGTAACCCTATCGTTGTCGAATGGCTTAAGAGGGTTTTCACCGATCTTGAAGAGACTTTAAGCGCTTTTCTTGTAAAATTAGCAGCCATGGCTTTTATGCCATTCAATCCACTGATTCTGTTTGGTAAAGCTGTTCGATTGATTTCAATGCTAGATTAAAAGCGGTAATAAAAATTGTGTAATATGTGTGAGATGTTTGGCGAACTAAAAACTGATGTTAGCTTATAAATTGTTGAATAAAGTATTATCTTACACTTTATAATATTTTATAATAAATTTTGTTATTAAATTAATCTAATAAATAGAACTTATTATTAAAAATAATTTTTAAGTATAAAATATAAATACTTTTAAAATTTTTTTTATGTAATATGAGATCAAAAATGTTAAGTAGAATAATAATATAAATTTTTTCTAAGTAAAATTAATAACGAAATGTTAAGTAAAATAATAATATAAATTATTTTTAAGTAAAATTAATAAAAAATTATTAAGTAGAATAATAAATATAAATATGCGCCACACCATGTTTTTATAAAAAAATAATTTAGAAATTTTGCAATAGCGGAATCGTTCAAGAGAAGCTCGAGCTTTTTTTCTCGGTTCCGTTGATTATACCACTGACGAATGGGAGGTGTTTGGTGAGGCGTCACCCGTTAGCAAGTTGCACTATGCTTCTTCTATGACTAATGCCTCACCAAACACGTTGTACAATACTTACATCGTCGAACCATAACTTTCTTTGTGGGCCGATTTTACATTTAAAAGGCTTCAAAAATAATCCACAAGAAGAATCTCAATTAACCATGAGCAATGTTGTATCCCAAAATGTGACCCCAAAATACCTCAAATCTGCATGGCATTAAAATAACAATTGATTATAAAAACACATGTAGGATCATTGTTAACATAGGGAGAATACGGGCCCGTCCTCTGGGCCCATAACGACATTCTGTTCAATCCTACTAAATGGGCTTTGGTGATACAAATGGGCTTAATTTTTATGGTATCACCCATTAAGTTAAGCTATGGCAGCAACACACATTGCATATTTCTTTTTTCTTTTTTTTTTGGTTTATGTTCATAAAGGACATTATTCAGTTCATCAGTATTTATGTCTCTGCTGATCGTTCAGCAAGTTCGTAGCTCAATAACTGCAGTTACTCCTATTTTCAGGCTAACACTTGATAGGGCTTTGACCAAGTTGTTTGTCATGCTATCCTTATAAGAACTGCATCACCATTTTTAACTTGTTATATATATATATATATATATTGTCGCAACCGGAGTCACAACGCGGACCGGCGATGAAAGGATGAAAAATGATTTAGAGTAGCCATCAATTGATTTAAGTGCAATTGGATACTAAAGAATGGTCTACGAACCAGAAAATAGGTAAGGGGGTCTATTGAGTTGAGGAAGGTGTTAGGCACTCTATAACTCCCTAAAAGGTTACTTAGATTAATCTATGTGCTTTTTCCTGAAAAAGTTGTTTGTCCAATATAAATGATATTTTGATTTGAAAAGATAACATAATTAAAGCATAGACAGGAGCTGAATGTCATCAAGTCCTCCTCCTAATTAACTTCAATTTAGTTATCATTATTTTTACGAGTACAAATGATACTTTAATTTGAAGCGATAACATAATTAAAGCCTAGGCAGGAGCTGAATGTCATCAAGTCCTCCTCCTAATGAACTTTAATTTAGGTATCTAGTAAATTAATTTATCATTGTGTTTAGAAATACAAATGACACTTTAATTTGAAGAGATAACATAATTAAAGCCTAGGCAGGAGCTAAATGTCATCAAGTCTTCCTCCTAATGAATTTTAATTCAGGTATCTAATAAATTAATTTATCATTTGTTTTTCGTTTAAATAAAGATAACACAATTAAAGTCTAGGAAGGAGCTGAATGTCATCAAGTCCTCCTCCTAGTTGACTTTAATGTAGTATCCATTAATTTGTTTTTGTGAAAAGTTGGTAAAGACGCGGTTGTTGAATTAACGGATTTGCGGAAAATGATCTATGCATACAATTCTAATAAACATTCTAAACATGCATTCTAAACTAATAACCCCTATCATGCATACTAATCAATTTAAATATGCATAAATATAAATTACACTACTCTACACTATTTTCATTATTTTTCCACTATCCTATTACATGGCTTACATTTACAAGGATATACATGCCAAACAAAAATAAGATAAAAATATATACAAATAATGAAATATAAAGATAAAAATGCAAATATAAATATGGCCCATGGAGCGCATTAATTACTCAAACCCGGTCCAATCTCCAAATGAACTCTTCGGCCCCAAATGAAATCAAGTTCGGCCCAAGTTGAATCAAGCCTGGTCCACATTCAAAAATCAACAAGAGAAAGGGTCAAAAATTGAATGTACATAGATCCAAATTAAATCCAGTTTACATTCAAACACCATTTCCGCACATCACATAAACACCACATAAACCCACATAAACCCAATATAAAAATCAAACTATATGCACAAACTCTTGAACCAAAATAGCCATCTCAATATAACCAATCGGAATGCATAAGATAAAACCAAAACCAAATTCATCAAAACCATAATCGGATCCATAAAACCAAGTTCATCAAAACCAGAAACCAGATTTATAAAACCAAATACTAATATCAAAACCGAACTTATCAATGTCACATGTCAAAACCAGAACCGGATTCATCAACACATACTGATATCAAAACCAGAGAGTAGGCAGGGACATTAATAGCCAAATAACCAAAGAGCAAGCAAAGAGATCCAACCGAGTATAACCAAAGAGTAAACTGAGTATGAATCGAACCTAAACCGAGTGTAAATAGGAGTATCAACGTAGCATTCAAATCACAATGGTGGTTCCTCTATCTGCTTCTTCTACTGGTGACTTGTTTGCCAGTCTAACCCCTCTCTCAATGGTTGTGCAGCTGCCCCGATTTATCTCCTTTTCTCTTGTGGTTCGGCCCCCCTTCTCCTATCGTTGGCTCTCTCCTCAGTTGCACCACCCCTTTCTCTCTTGGTTCCCACTCTCTCAAAGACCTTTTTCCCTCTTTTATCTCTCACCGTTTTTCTCTGTCTGCTCTCTTCTCCCTCTTTTCTTTCTCCCTTTCTCCCTTTTCTTTTTTTCTGCCGGCCGCCTCTCCTATTGTTGGCCCCCTTTTTTCTTGTTATCCGGCTCCCCTAGTCCTCTTTAACTTATCTTTGTTTCAAAAAATCTCAAAATGTCCCCAAAAACCCTATTTTTTTATCTTTCTCTAAAACCCTCAAAACTTACATTTTTGTCTTTTCCTTATTTTTGTGAAACCCTAATAAAGGAACCACCTTTCCCTCTTAAGGATTTTCTTTTGTTTATTATTTATTTAATTGTCCTATTTTTTAGATATTTTATAGGGTTTAGATCTTTTGGGTTTAGGTTTGAATTTTTATGTGTTTACGGTCCAAGAGGTGGACCTTAGGATTTTTGTATGCTTATGGGTCCAAGCAACAAGTTTTGAATTTTTTGTAAGCATGTGGGCCTATGAAATGGGCTCTTGAATTTTGAATTTTTGCGTTATTATTTTTTATTTTTTTGTTTTGTTTGGTTTGGCCGGACGAAAACCGGGTACTAAATATATATATATATATATATATATATATATATATATATATATATATAGAACCCACACAGAGAGAGACATAGGTAAATGCAAAATATGGTGACTCTTTATTTACTCTGATTTCTCTGCAAAGCCTACAACACTTTGCTTTTCACCCCAGATGTTAGTCTATTTGGATGAATCGACAATTTAACATGGAATGAGATAGAAGAAGATTTTGTCATTTAAACGAATAACTTTCCGTCACCCAACAAGCTCTGTTGGTAGTTGGTGGTAACATGGAGTAGTGGTGAAGCATGGATTATGGAATAGGGATGGTCTAGATTGGTTTTGTCAGTCGTTGGTTGCAGAGAATGGGGTAGTCCCTCGGCCTTAACTTGGGAGCTTTAAAGTGCTTGTTTGCAACCGAAGTTGTAGTAAGATGGTCTAGATTGAGTGCGCCAGTGGTCCTTATAGTTCGTTGAAAAAAATATAGCCCCTGTTTCAGTGGTACAATACAGAGTACCCTGCCTGGACCCATCTTTGGCCCCCAGTTATTTGATTAGCAGGAAAGTAATTCAAGAATCAATGATTCACCCAATAACCAATAGCAACATTGTTCACGGAAGACTCAAGTTTGGTTGATGTAACTAACACATCTCCTATCTATGCCATTAGATTATAATTTCAGACTCTACTGAATTGCAGGGTCACAATATTCAAGAAACAATGAGCTAATTTGAACAAGGTATATGATGAGCGGTGGCCAGCGCAATTGCTAAATGAGCTATTTGTCGAGTTGGGACAGGTTTTATGTGTAAGCATAACCAAATCAGAAAGAGTTGGTTTAGTCAGTGTTGAACTGTTTTCTTATTGGCATAGCCAAAATTCACATGCGCAATATTCAGTGACTTGACAGACACTTTTGCTTGAAAATGATGCCTCAATACTCTTCCACACTTCCACTTGGGGCTCTGCCACCAAATCATAAAATTTTGTGCTACTAGTGTACTAGGGCCTCCAAACTCACAAACTCTGCCAAGTGGTGCATATGTATATATATATATATATATGTATGCATGATTTTGTCGCAGCAGGTCAACATGGATGATCTCTTTGGACCACCTCATCTTTTTTATTCACATTTTCTTTTTTTAATTTTTATGTGGATATAGATATACTTCTTCGGTACTTGTTAACATCAACATTATAACATTATCTATAGGAGATTAATAACAAACCTCCAAAACTAAGATATTAAAAGGCAAAAAAAAAAAAAAAAAAAAAAAAAGACCTCATTAGCGGTGGTAAGCCCAACCCAAATTACCAAAGGTCTGTACCCACTCTAATCAGCAATGGTCCACGTCATATCATTTTCGAATATCCAGTGACAAACCTTGATCCGACCCGGACTCTAACCCAAAGCTAAGAAAGCTAAAATCGTCCTCGAACCAGCCAAATGTGTCCCGTTTGTCCCTGATTTCATTCCAGCGAAAAAAAAAAAACATACGTGGCTCACCACGTGTCATATTTTATATAGGAAGCATGCCATTTGGACTTTTTTGACATGATGGCTTCCAAGTAAGCATTAGGGTATAAGATGAAACCCTAGCTCAGATTCGTTATTTCTGTTCTCTATCAGACCTACGAAGGCGCACGAGCTGGAAGGAAGGCGCACGAGCTGCAATCGTTGTTTAGATATGTGTTTCCCATTGCGAAATAGGTTGTAGCTTTTGATTTTGGTATGGATTTCCTATTCATTGAGAAATAGGTTGTAGTTTTTGACTGCTATTGATTTTAGGGTTTCTTTTGCTGTTGATTTCAAGCTAAGTCGAACTTGTAGGCATCCTAAAATGGTGAAGACACATGCATCTAGGTTCAAAGCCCCTTCTGTTTTGCAAGAAGATGATAATGAAGTGCAAAGTTCATGAATGTGCGATTTGATGATAGTGAGGATGATAACTGGGATGATGATATGTTTCTCAGGTACATGGATGTTGGGGTTGAGGGTGATGAGGGTTTTGTGCGGAGGAATGAAAAGTTAATGTTTGTTAGGCCTAATGATGAAGTTGTGTTCAGTGATGCAGAGTATGCCTCTGATTCACTTGACATAGTTGATGGTTCAACTGAAGAAGAGGGGGGAGGCAAAGGATGTTCATCCTATGTTCAAGGTAGTGAAGCATATGGATAGCTTCAAGTGGCATCGGGATATTAGATTTCCAAGTAGGGATGTTTTCAAGGATGCAGTGGCTACTTATGACATTCAAGGTGGCTAGTCTTTGAAGTGGATAAAGATTGACAAACATTAGGGCAAGAGTTGGTTGTGCAGATTGTTGCAAGTTTCTACTGTTTTGTTCAAAGCTCAAGGGTGCTGACACATGGGAGCTGAAGAGAGTTTTCAATGACCATTCTTGTGAGAGGACAAGTGAGAACAATATGCTGAATTCGAAATGGCTTACCAACCATTTGGTTGATAAAATGAGAAGAAACCCAAAGATGAAGCTGTTAGAGATAATACAAAAGGTTAGCGACAAGTACACAATTGATATCAGCAAAACATTGGCCTCAAGAGCAAGGAAGAAAGCCTTAGAGGTAGTCCATGGAAGCTATGCAAAACAATATAAGAGGTTGAATGACTTCTGTGCAGAGATTCAACAATCAAATCCTAGCAGCACATGTGGTGTTCATGTTTGTAGTACCCGGTTTTCGTCCGTCCCAAAAAAAATAGAAAAAATAGAAAAATTAAAAAATACAATAATAATAATAATAATTCAAAAGCCCGTTCTGGAGCCCGTAAGCTCACAAAAAATCCAAAGCCTGTTTCTTGGACCCACAAGCATGCAAAAAATCCTAAAGCCTATTTCTTGTACCATTAGCCCATAAAAATTCCAACCCAAACCCAATATAACTAAACCCTAGAAAATATCTAAAAAATAGGAAAATTAAATAAATAATAAAGAAAATCCTTAAGTCTTGAGGGTTTTAGAGAAGGAGAGAAAAATAGGGTTTTTGGGAGCATTTTGGGATTTTTTGAAATAAAGATAAGTTAAAAGAGGACTAGGGAGCCGCATAACAAAAAAAAAGGGGGACCAACAATAGGAGGGATCGGCGGCACAAGAGGGAAGAGGGGAAAAAGGGAAAAAGAGAGAAAAGAAGAAGAAAAGGGAGAAGAGAGCAGCGGGCAGAAAAAAGGAGAAGGGGGATCTTCGTTGAGAAAGAAAGAGGAGGAGAGAGCTCAGTTTGAGAGAAGAAATCATCGGCGGAAGGACAAGACAAAGAGAGGAAAGGATTTCGAAAGCAAAACAGAGAAAGCTGAGAGATAGGAACCGAGATAGCTGCACCAGATTCAAAGAAGGTAATATACTGCAGTCAACCTAAATAGCTTTTGTTTGTTCTGGTTTGAGAATTGTTTTGGTTGATGTGTGAGATTCAGCTTGTTTTATGGAGTTATTGATCGTGACATGAAAATGGTTGAGAAAACCTTAGCTGATGATGAATGACAGAATTTCATTTGATGTTTGTTCGGTTCATAATCTATCTGGGTCTGCTTACTCTGTAATGTCCAATTTTGATATCTGGCGACTTTTCCTGGTTTGGATACCCGATTGCTTATGCTGTCATATTTGAATCTAGATCTGGCTTTGATACTCCTAATCATTCACCATGTTAAATTACAATGTCGATACTTGGCTTTGATTTTTCTGGTGTGAATCTTGTTCGCTCACGGTGCTGATGTTTAGTTACTAATATCTGGTTAATCTGTGGTATCAATACACTGTATATACCTGGTCAATATGTTAATGCCTAGTTCCGATGTTCGGCTATGATGTATT
The DNA here is from genome assembly GCF_013401445.1 of Tripterygium wilfordii. NCBI lineage: Eukaryota > Viridiplantae > Streptophyta > Magnoliopsida > Celastrales > Celastraceae > Tripterygium > Tripterygium wilfordii. Next base: position 6,831,890 of record NC_052237.1, on the reverse strand, counting down.
GTTTTGATGTTTGGTTCTTGATGCCTGGTGTGGTATTTAGTCTTGAAATTTGATTTGATTGAAACTACATTGATTATTGAGTTGATTCCCTCGTGGAAGAAATGCTCAAGAGTTGTTGCCGATCCATCGTTTGGGCCTTTGTGTGGGTACAAATCTTGTATTCATTTGGTTTAAATTGGATTTTTCTTATATTTCCAATTGTACATGTATTGATACGGTGTTTTTTTTTCAAAAAAAATGGTGTTTTTAAGGTGGTTTTTGATTTGATTTAAGTGGTATTTTAACCTTTCTCTTGTTGATTTTTGAATATGGACCGGGCTCGACTCTACTTGGGCCGGACCTGACTTCATTTGGGCCGAAGCACATATTTGGAGATCGGATTGGGTTTGAGTAATGGACCGGGCTCCGTGGCCATATTTGTATTTGTATTCTTTATTATTTGTTATTCTGTATATAGTTTTATCTTGTTTTTATTTGAATATGTCTATCCTTGTAAATATAAGCCATGTAATAGGGTAGTGGAAATAATGAAAAGTAGTGTAGTGTAGCAGAAATAATGAAAAGTAGATTAGTGTAGTTTAGTTTTATTTATGTTTAACGTAATTAGTATGTATGTTTAGGGGTTTAGTTTTACCAATCCATCAATTCAATAATCACGTTTTTACCAACTCTTCATAAAAACAAATTAATGGATACTACATTAAAGTCAACTAGGAGGAGGACTTAATGACACTCAACTCCTGCCTAGACTTTAATTGTGCTATCCTTATTTAAACAAAATGTAAATGGTAATTTAATCTATTAGATACATAAATTAAAGTTCATTAGGAGGAGGATTTGATGACATTCAGCTCCTGCCTAGGCTTTAATTATGTTATCTTTTCAAATTAAAGTGTCATTTGTATTTCTAAACATAATGATAAATTAATTTACTAGATACCTAAATTAAAGTTCATTAGGAGGAGGATTTGATGACATTCAGCTCCTGCCTAGGCATTAATTATGTTATCTTTTCAAATTAAAGTGTCATTTGTATTTCTAAACATAATGATAAATTAATTTACTAGATACCTAAATTAAAGTTCATTACGAGGAGGACTTGATGACATTCAGCTCTTGCCTAGGCTTTAATTATGTTATCTTTTCAAATTAAAGTGTCATTTGTATTTCTAAACACAATGATAAATTAATTTACTAGATACCTAAATTAAAGTTCATTAGGAGGAGGACTTGATGACATTCAGCTCTTGCCTAGGCTTTAATTATGTTATCTCTTCAAATTAAGGTATCATTTGTACTCGAAAAAATAATGGTAACCAAATTAAAGTTAATTAGGAGGAGGACTTGATGACATTCAGCTCCTGGCTATGTTTTAATTATGTTATCTTTTCAAATCAAAATATCATTTATATTGGACAATCAACTTTTCAAGAAAAAGCACATAGATCAATCTAGGTAACCTTTTAGAGAGTTATGGTGTGCCTAACACCTTCTCCACACTCAATAGACCCCCTTACCTATTCTCTGGTTCGTAGACCATTTTTTAGTGTCCAATTGCACTTAAATCAATTGGTGCCGACTCTAAATCATTTTTCATCCTTTCATCGTCGGTCCGCGTCGTGATCCCGGTTGTGACAACTGGCGACTTTGCTGAGGACATTGGTTTTTATACCAAAGGGGTTGGGCCTGTATGATTGATTTTTGTGCTTTTCTTGTATAGTTTTTATGTTAGTTCCTATTTGTATTTGTATATTAAATTTGAAGAATTTGATGGATTTGTTCAATGTTGTAGATTTCTTCATCAGATATGGGCCTTCTGAGATTTAAATGTTAGGGATATTGGTTTGTATGCCCCCCGCACACACATTCACTTATCATTGCACACACATAACCCTATACCCGGGTTACTTAGTGATTAGTGAAGGTTGACCTACCACTTTCTTGGGATTCACTTCCCTGTATGGGTGGGGGAAGACACCTTCCTGGATTGACGTCCTCTTATGACATTAAGGGATGGACTTTTGTGATCCAATGGAGCAAAAGCCACCTGATCCAGAGACCTCGTAATTAGTTAGTTAAATCACCCGTATGCACTATAGATAAACCGTAGTCATGGTTCTAAAACTCCAGACATTTTTTAGGTGGTATTACCCATCTTAGGAACAAAGGGGGCGTCTCTATCCCTAACTATTTATTTCGCATGTCCATACTATGTTATATTCCTTGTTATATGCCTTAATCATGCTCATTATTTTTGGTGTAACTTATTCCCTCTTGTATATATTGTTTTGCTTGTATCCTAACCTAACCTGTGCAGGTTAATATCCATGATTGTTTTTCTTTTTCTTTCTTTATCATTGATCATGCATACACGTTAGAGCACATCTTTGCAATCTAACTAGATAATATTGGCAGAATGATCAAGCCCATAGGAACAAGCACGGTGGAGTTGGGTGATCAAGTAGAAATCAGAGACAAGTTAGATAAGCTACAAGAAGAGTTGGGAGATAGTTTGAAAGAAGATCAGTCGTTGAGACCAGTGAAGAAGGTTTCATTCCAGACTCGAGCACCGGAAGCTTTGTCTGAGTTTTGGCAGAAGCAGGATATGAATACAAAGAAAGCGTTTAGGAGTATGTTTGGGAGAATTGATCATTTGTTGACTATCTAGACGCCAGTAACTCTCCTGAAGGCGGCTATGCAGCATTGGGGTCCAGCATACCGTTGCTTCACTTTTGGGTCAATAGATTTATCACCATTGATGGAAGAGTATGCCGAATTATTGGGGTACACCTTGCACGCTAATAAAATCTACAACCCAGGAGAAAAAACTTTTGCAGAAGCAGTTATCTCTAAGCTTTTGGGTTTACCAATGCCTGCCATATTATGTGAGACTTTCCGGTCCCTTAATCACTGTCGTGTTTCTACGGAAGGGAGGTTTATTGGGTGTGCTCAGTTGCATGGGATCTGGCTTATTAGTCACCTAAAGTATGACAAGACAGTTGGGGCTCCTTTTGTGCAGTTCCAAAAGGATGATTGTCAGTTGAGAGATCCTATTAGTGATTTCGAAAAGGCAAGATTGCAGCCTTTAAAGCCTTCAATGGAGAAGTGGAGTTGTTTTTTGTCTAGTTTGGATGAAAAGAAGGTATACATGAGAGCCCCATGGCATAAAACAGACGGATTGATTTATAGGTGTGGTGATTTCGATTGGGTTCCACTTATAGGCCCTTGGGGAATTACAAGTCAGGAACCGGCCATGTTTCTCCAACAAATAGGTGGGAATCCATGTAGACTAGTCACTTTTCAGTTAAAAGAGTTTGAATTCTCCCTTGAAGAGAAAAAAGCAAAGGCGTTAGTACGAAAGATAGTGGAGGCCTGGAGTACCCCTCAAGGAGTAAGAAAAGGTCCACGAAATATTTATGGAACTGTTCAGTACAAGGCATGGCACGCAAAAAGAGGAAAATCTTATACAGATTATGATATGTCTGATGAGGGAAGAAGGAAAGGAGAAGGAAAGTTAGGTGGAGGAGATAATGGGGAAGAAAAGCATTCTCAGGAAAATGAAGCCATACTCAAGGAGGTCATTGAGGAAGAAGATGAAGATGGAAGGGTTTCTTATCCAGATTTTGTCCCAGACAGAGGTGTAGAAGTAATGGTGGAAGAAGAAATTCAGGAAATGGATGGAGATTTACAGATGGAGGACACATCAAGTGATGATGAAATGGTTAGAGGACCATCTGGATATCCTGACAAAGAGGCGAAGATAATATGGAAAATGCTGCAAACTATAACTGAGAAATATAAAAAATATAAAGGAAAGTTTAGAAGGATGAAAGCTGAGTTTGTCAAGAGCAAGAAAATGAAGCTGCAAGAAGATTTGCAAATGGAAAAAGAAAGGGGCAATCTTCAGGAAGAGTATACCAAGATGAAGGAGCAAGTGAGAAGTATGAAAGGAGAACTTCAACAGGCACGAAAGGAAATTACTCAAATGAAGGGAACAATTGTGACATTGGAGGAGTTAAGCTACAATGCTAAGAAGGAAATAGTTGACAAAGTTGATAAGTTAAAGAGGAATAAGGTGGAGATCAACTCTCTGAAAGAACAAATGGAGTATGCCTTTTCAGAAAGTCAAAAATTCCAGAAGCTGTATGAGGCAGACAAAGATTTCATTCAGCAAAAAGAGGCCGAGGTAGAAGAATTGAATCAACAGAATGATTTCTTACATGATGAATTGAATGAATTTCAAAAGAAGCAACAAGGCACAGAAGACAAGATCAAGTTAATTATGAGTCGAGCATTGCAATTATCAGAATGGGCTCACAGCTATGAAAAACGGGTACAAGATCTAAAAGTAAATCGGGCATTTAAGGCGCCAGAGTTGGCTGGGGTTTCCTTGTTTTTGACAGATTTACACAAAGACTTGTATGTACTTAGGGAGAAGATATTTCAAACGCAGTCAGTTAATTCTGATGTTATTGAGATTGATGATGAGTAAAGATGTAAACAATTCGAGCTACAATATTTTGAATGGAATGATATTTTGCCATTATTATTTTTTTAGATTGCAAAGATTTCTTAGGATTTGCACAAATAATAACCACATGCATGCATGTTCTTAAAATAAAATAAATGAGGACTAATGTCATTGTTTTCAAAATGCACAGAAAATCATAAATAATCATAGCGTCCAAGAAGCACCATCGGCACCCCTACCAGACTCGCCTACAATCAAGAATTATTGAGAATATGGAGCAGGAAATGGGTGAGCATAGTCAGAATCAGGATATAGCTGAATTGAAAGAGCAGATGGCCTTATTGATGAAGAATATGGCGTTACTAATGAAAGGAAAGGGAGTAGCTGAAAATTTTGAAACACCAAAGGTTCCTGAGAATCATTTGCACCAAGAAGTATCAGTTTACCCACCCGGGTTCACTCCTGCGCGTAACCAATCTTTGCTTGGTTTGCACCAGCATCAGTATGTTTCTCAACAGGCAATGACTCAGAACCCAACGTACATTCATTAAGTTGATCCTCATGGGCATGAGAATCCCTTCCCAGTCGGTGCTGATACCGCGGGAACTTTTATTGCCGGGGTAGTAACTGAGGGAGTTCGGAATGAAGATAGTAACTCGATGGATGCGATTAAGAAGTTAGAAAAGCAACTAAGAGCTATGGAGGGTTTCAATGCTTCGGGAATGTTAAACCCAGCTAATTTGTGTCTTGTGAAGAATTTGAATGTTCCACATGACTTTGTACTACCAAAATTCAGTTTGTTTGATGGCACTGGAGTCCCTTTGGATCATTTAACGATGTATTATCGGCGTATGCAGCCATATGCAAGTGATGAGAAAGTGTTGATGTATTATTTCCAAGATAGTCTGACTGGGGCAGCTCAAAGGTGGTTCAATACCCTTAATCCTTCGTCAGTAGCCTCGTGGGAGGATTTGGCTGAAATGTTTATGAAGCAGTATAAGCATAATGAAGAGAAGATCCCTACCATTTACGATTTGCAGAACACAACAATGAAGAGTGGGGAAAGCTTTAGGGAATTTGCCCATCGATGGAGGGATTTGGCAGCCCAGATAATTCCACCCCTTTCAGAAAAGGATTTGTTGAACGCTTTCATTATTGCTCTCCAGGAGCCTTATACTTCCAATCTGGCAGGAGGCAGTCATAGTAACTTAGCTGATATGATACAAGCAGGGGAGCGAGTTGAACGATGCATGAAGAGAGGTACTCTGCATTATCCCACCCTTGATAAATCAGACCCAGCTAAAGCAAGTAAAGGCAAGAAGGCTGAAGTGCATTCTGTGAATTTTGATTCAAATCTAGCTGTTTATGGTGTGCCTACTTCAGATTATCGCCCTAGAAGCAATGCCCCAAGGATGTCAAGCCCAGGAGCCTACTATAATCATACCCACACCCAAAATCCTTATCCACCCCGATTCAATGCACCATCACCCAATCAATACTCGTAAAACCCAAACACTTACCAAAACTTCCAAAACCCAAACACTTACCAAAATTTTCAAAACCCAAACACTTACCAAAACCCTCGTCCAAATTTCCAAAACCAAAGACCCAGAAGACCCGTTGAGCATTTCGATCCTTTGCCCATAACCTATGCTGAATGTTTCACGAAACTTCAAGCGCAAGGAGCAGTGGCTCCTGTTCCGGGACGGGTCCACCAACCTCCATATCCCCATCGGTATGATCCTAATGCCACATGCTTATACCATGGAGGAACACCCGGGCACTCAACTGAAGGTTGTTTACAATTCAAAAGGATAGTCCAGGGGATGATTGAAGCGAAATGGCTGGATCTTAGTGCAATCAATAAACCAAATGTCAACAACAATCCATTGCCTAATCATGAGAATGAGGGGGTGAATGTCATTGAAGAATTTTGTGCTACAAAAAGATGGGTATCAGAGATTGCAATGCCGTTGGGCCAGTTGTTTATGGTGTTGAGGAAAGAAGGATTAGTTGAGGAAGTGGCAGTGGATACGCCCATTCAACGTGGACTTTTTGATGACATGAAGACTTGTGAGTTCCATAGAGGACAAAGGGGACATGTTATTGAGAATTGTCGTGGTTTTAAGGAGAAGGTACAAGAGTTGATGGATTTGAAGATAATAAAGTTTGAGGTGAAAGGCCAATCAAATGAAGTCAATGTCATAGGAGATATTATCAAGGGCCTAGGCCGAATCACGCTCGGCAATTTGTCTTGCAGTATTATGTGGAAGATGCGTCACCAGTTGGGCCACTCAAACCAAAGATAGATCCTTTGTACAAGAATGACAAGGCTGTGCCATGGAATTATGAGGTTAAAGTTAGAGGAAAGCAAGGAGAAATGGTAGATAATATTTCTGGTGTTAGTGGAGTTACCCAGAGTGGGAGATGTTACATGAGAAATGAGCCAGAAGGGAATCCGATAGTGGATCTTGAAGCTGAACGTAAAAGAAAAGGGAAAGCAATACCTGAAGTTGAAGGATCAGGTTCTATTCCAGAAGAAGGTCTTTTTGTACGCCCAGAGGAGAAAAAGAAAGTTGTAACTGATGTGGAAGTCCAAGAGTTCCTGAAAATTATTCGACAGAGTGAGTACATGATAGTGGATCAATTGAAGAAAACCCCTGCAAAGATTTCGATCTTAGAGTTCATAATGAGTTCTGAACCGCATCGACAAGTCTTGATGAGAATGTTAAATCAGCCGTATGTATCAGACAAGATTCCTACAGACTCTTTTAATGGCATTGTGGGAAATATGTTGGCGTCCCATTTGTTGTCCTTTACTGAGGATGATATTCTGCCTGAAGGGATAGGGCACAACAAAGCTTTGCATATTTCAGTCATGTGTCGTGGAAAGAAATTAGCAAGTATTTTGGTGGATAATGGGTCATCCCTCAATATTTTACCAAAGGAGACTTTTGAAAAGCTGCCGATTGACAGATCTTATTTAAAGCAAGTGCCGATGGTGGTGAGGGCATTCGACGGAACACGTAGAGAGATTATGGGAGAAATTGAAATACCTTTACAGGTTGCAAGCGTAACTTTCAATGTGCCATTCGTGGTAATGGATATCTCACCAACTTATAGTTGCTTATTGGGACGACCTTGGATTCACACTGCAGGAGCCGTTCCCTCATCGTTGCATCAGATGCTCAAGTTTGTTCATGATGGAAGGGTTTATATAGTAAAGGGCCAGTCAGAATGGATGGTTGCTAGCTTGTCTAATAGTTCTCCTATTGATACTCCGACGGAGGGGATTGAGAGTTCCTTCCAATCTTTTGAAATTGCTAGTGCTAGCTATGTGAAGGAAGGACTTTCTCCCTTAAAGCCACAAGTATCCAAGGTTACGAAGAATGTAGCAAAATTTATGTTGAAAAAGAGGTTTCGCCCGGGAGAAGGACTTGGTAAGAATCGACAAGGAATTAAGAAGCCAGTAGAAATGGTGAAACATCCAGAACGTTGGGGTTTGGGTTATAAGCCAACTAGGGTTGACAGGAACCGTGCACAGCAGAAAAGCAGGCGAAGAGGTTTGCTCGTCTGGAAGGAAAGGAGCTGGAAGTTGAAAAGAAACCGATTCCTTGGCTTTATGACAGTTTTGTGTATGGAGGGATGCAGAACAAGATAAGTTTGGCTGATACTGGGCCAGTTTTTGGAAAACTGCCATTTGGAAACTCGACAGATAAAACTGGGGCAATTTTGGCAAATATATGTGTTCAGTTTGAAGAGTTCCAAGTAGCTGTGGTGGAAGAGGAACAGAGTTCGGCAGCTAGACCTTGCTTTGTCATCTCGCGTCCTTCAAATTTCAAATTAGGCAACTGGACCAGTCTGGAGCTCCCAATATCTCTCAAGAACCTGCAAGAGTAATCCCGAGTGCACTACCATCGTGGGCCCAGCTCACGGCCTTCGTTTGGGTCTTTTGTAATGAGCATGCTTTACTTTGCTTTCAATAAATCTTATAGTATGGCGATTGCATGTTCAATCTTTGTACATATTCCCTTTTCCATGAAATGAAAGTCTTTTGACAGTCATCCATATTCATGTTTCTCCATTTCCATTTAAGTTTTGTTCTCCATTCTCAAAACCATTTTTATTCATTTCTTTCACAGGATTGAAAATGATGATAACGAAGATGACGAATTTAATGAACCAGATTTTGATGCACCCATTAGCAATGTTGAATCTGACTATGAAATAGAGGAAGAAATTGAGATTTTACCTGAAATGTTAAGACAAGTCAATCAGGAAGAGAAACTAATAAAGCCGCACCAAGAGATAACTAAAGTTGTTAATTTGGGAACTGAAACGGAGAAAAAGGAGGTTAAGGTAGGAGCTGCCTTCGAAGGAGAGAATAAGAAGAAATTGATAGATTTGTTGCATAGTTACCAGGATGTCTTTGCATGGTCTTATCAGGACATGCCCGGTCTTGATACAAGTATTGTTGTTCACAAGTTGCCATTGATTCCAGAATGTACCCCAGTGAAACAAAAGCTAAGGAGATTGAAAGCAGATATGCTTTTGAAGATAAGAGATGAAGTGAAGAAGCAGTTCGATGCTGGTTTTTTAGTAATGGCTAGATACCCTGAATGGGTGGCAAATATTGTACCTGTTCCAAAGAAGGATGGGAAAGTGCGGATGTGTGTCGATTATAGAGATCTCAATCGTGCAAGCCCGAAGGATAATTTTCCACTTCCCCATATTGATGTTTTAGTGGATAATATAGCTAGACATTCAACTTTCTCTTTCATGGATGGATTTTCGGGTTACAATCAGATCAAGATGGCACCAGAGGATCGTGAGAAAACGACTTTTATTACCCTCTGGGGAACCTTTTGCTATAAAGTCATGCCGTTTGGTCTGAAGAATGCCAGTGCTACTTATCAATGAGCCATGGTCACTTTGTTTCATGACATGATGCATAGAGAAGTTGAAGTATATGTCGATGATATGATAGCAAAATCCAAAGAAGGTGAAGATCATATTGTGAATCTCCAGAAGTTGTTTGATTGATTAAGGAGGCATCAATTGAAGTTGAATCCAGCTAAGTGCACATTTGGGGCAACCTCGGGGAAGTTGTTAGGTTTCATTGTAAGTAGGAAAGGAATTGAGGTAGATCCTGATAAAGTGAAGGCGATCTTGGAGATGCCACCCCCTCGGACAGAAAAGGAAGTTAGGGGTTTCTTGGGAAGGTTAAATTACATTGCCAGATTCATTTCACAGTTGACAGCTACTTGTGAACCTATCTTTAAATTATTGCGTAAGAGTAACTCTACTGAGTGGAACGAAGATTGTCAGATAGCATTCGAAAAGATCAAGCAATACTTGAAAAGTCCTCCAGTGTTGATGCCTCATGTGGCTGGCAGACCGCTTATCCTCTATTTGACTGTCTCAGATAGTTCGATGGGATGTGTGCTTGGACAACATGATTCATCGGGAAGGATAGAGCATGCCATTTATTACTTAAGCAAGAAGTTTACTAGTTGTGAAGCAAATTATTCGATGTTGGAGAAAACGTGTTGCTCTTTGGTTTGGGCTGCACATCGGCTTAGACAATATATGCTTTATCATACGACGTGGTTGATTTCCAGGATGGATCCTATCAAATACATTTTTGAGAAACCTTCTCTTTTAGGGAGGATAGCTAAATGGCAGATGTTGTTATCAGAATATGATATTTTGTATGTCACACAGAAGGCAATCAAGGGGAGTGCAGTAGCAGATTATTTGGCGGATGGAGCAATTGATGATACTCAGTCTATGGATTTGAAGTTTCCAGATATTGATGTCATGACTGTGTCGATAGAAGAGGGGAATCAGAAGGATTTGGCAAAATGGACTATGTTGTTCGATGGGGCTTCTAATATCATGGGATGTGGAATTGGTGCAGTGTTAATATCACCTGATGAGAATATTATCCCGTTTACAGCTAAGTTGTATTTCGAATGTACTAACAATGTGGCTGAGTATGAAGCATGTACGATGGGAATTCAAGCTGCTATCGATATGGGGATTAGGAGGCTACAGGTTTATGGTGACTCACAGTTGGTGATTAGGCAATTGAATGATGAGTGGGAAACTAAAGATGACAAGCTTATTCCATATTACCAACATATCAAAAAGTTAGTCAAGTTTTTTGATTGGGTTGAGTTTGATCATATCCCCAGGGAAGAAAATCAAATAGCAGATGCTTTGGCAACTTTGGCGGCAATGTTTGATGTAGACCCAAAAGAGGAAGTGCAGCTAATTAAAATTGAGAAACGAGAAGTTCGAGGTTACTGTTCAAATTTGGAGGGAGAGTCTGATGGTAAACCGTGGTATCATGATATCCAACGGTACATTGAAAAGAAAGAATATCCATCAGGGGCATCAGAGAATGATAAGCGCACCATCAGGAGATTGGCGGGATCTTTCTTCTTGAGTGGAAATGTTCTTTATAAAAGGAATGATGGGATAGTTTTCTTGCGTTGTGTTGACGTTGCTGAGGCTAAACAAATAATGGAGGAAATTCATGAAGGAATATGTGGGACTCATTCCAGTGGATATGCAATGGCACGGAAGATTATTCGTGCAGGGTATTATTGGTTACCATGGAGAGGGACTGTATAAGTTATGCAAATAGATGCCACAAGTGTCAGATTTATGCAGACAGAACACATGTTCCAGTTAATCCATTGCATGTGTTGACATCACCATGGCCTTTCTCAATGTGGGGATTAGATGTCATCGGTCCAATTGAGCCGAAGGCTTCTAATGGGCATCGGTTTATTCTGGTTGCTATCGATTATTTTACCAAATGGGTGGAGGCTGCTTCGTATTCTAATGTGACAAGTAGCGTGGTTGTTCGGTTCTTGAGAAAAGAGATTGTTTGTCGATATGGAGTCCCAGAAAGAATTATCACTGATAATGGCACGAATTTCAATAGCAAAATGGTGAAGGATTTTTGTGACCAGTTCAAAATTAGTCACCATAATTCAACTCCATACCGTCCAAAGATGAATGGGGCTGTCGAAGCGGCGAATAAGAATATCAAGAAGATCATCGGGAAGATGACAGAGAATTACAAAGATTGGCATGAAAAGCTCTCTTTTGCTTTATATGGTTATCGAACATCAATACGCACATCTACCGGGGAGACTCCTTTCTCCTTGGTGTATGGTATGGAAGCGGTTTTGCCTATCGAAGTGGAGATTCCATCCCTTCTAGTAGTTCTGGAGGCAGGATTGGAAGAGTCAGAATGGACTCGAATGCGATATGAACAGTTGAATTTGATTGAAGAACGAAGATTACGAGCAATTTGTAAAGGGCAATTGTATCAAAGAAGATTGATGAAAGCACATAATAAGAAAGTTCGACCTCGCAGTTTCAGGGAGGGAGAGTTAGTGTTGAAGATGATTTTGTCACCTCAAAAGGATCACCGAGGGAAGTGGACACCGAATTATGAGGGACCATATGTGGTGAAAAAAGCTTTTGAAGGAGGGACATTAATTTTGACAAGAATGGATGGAGAAGAATTGCCTAATCCGGTGAATGCAGACGCCATCAAAAAGTATTACCCATAGGGAAAAAAAAAAAAACTTGCTAGATTGAAAACCCGAAAGGGCAATCTAGGCAAAAATTAGAGCAAAAAAAAAACTCGCTAGATTGAAAACCCGAAAGGGCAGTCTAGGCAAAAATTAGAGCCATAAAAATCCCGCTGGAGTGAAAACCCCTCGTGGGCGCTTCAGGCAAAAATTAGGGAAAAAAGAAAAGTCTCTACTATAGTGAAAACCCTTCATGGGAGCTTCAAATAATATTGAGATCAGAAAGGTGTGGTGAAAACAACTAAGGGGAATGAGGCAGAGGCCTTTCGAGGATTTTAGATGAATATAAGGAAATACAATGAATGACAGATATCGAGGCTGTACAAAGGTGAATTGGTTATGTTCAGGGGTATGCATGATGAGGCTGCGAAGGAGACGATTGATATGGAAGTAGTCAGATTCAATAATTGCAAAATGGGGGCACACAAAACTGGAGCAGTTTTGTGCGGAATCAAAGTTATTTCATTTTATATCCTGTAAAAATTTCTGCTATTTCCTTTATTTCTAACCCTCTTGAATCATATATATACTTGATCAGTCTCTCCTGTTATCTATCTATTCTAAATAAAACTCTCTGAAGTCATTCAATTCATTTATGAATTCCTCATTCACTGTTTGTGTTCTTCACGATTTTTATTGCTTGTATATCTTGCCTTCAGAAATCTCATGTAGTACAAGCATTGCCATACTATTGAATTTATTTGGAAGTTAAGTGAAGTAATAAAAGAATCATGACAAGTGTATTAGGACATTGTTCTTAGCAGGAACTTGAGAGATTTGGTGTTCTTGACTGTAAAGGAGCTAAAAGAAATTACATGACGCTAAAAGGCATGGTGGAGCCGAAGAGATTTTGGTATTCTTGACTCTAGAGGAGCTAAAAGAAATTAAATGACGCTAAAAAGCATGGTGGAGCCGAAGAGATTGTGGTGTTCTTAATTCTAAGAGAGCTAAAAGAAATTAAATGACGTTAAAAGACATAGTGGGGCCCAAGAGATTCTGGAGCCGAAAAGCTTTTGTTTGGCGTTAAAGGTATGTCGGATTTGATGAAAATAAGATGGAAGCAGTAAATCGATGGAAAGACCAGACAAAAAGAGAATGAAAGATACAAGAATAAACGTAACATGGCAGATTGAAGATAGGGTGGAATCAAAAGATGCCGTCTTCTCATGATGGATGATTGTAAGATGATAGGGGGTGATAATGCTTACGACTATTAACCAAAATCAAATTTTCAAAATGAGAAAAATAAAAGAAAATACAATTTTCTTCATGCATTCATACACTCATGGATATTTTCTTGCATAAATTCAAACAAACATTTCTAGCCAAGCTGGGAATAGCCTTGTGATCCCGTGCCCTTTATTTTTCTGCACCAACATTTGGCCAAGTCGGCAATGGCCTTGTGATCCCATGCCCTTTATTTTTCTGCACAAACATTTGGCCAAGCCGGGAATGGCCTTGTGATCCCGTGCCCTTTATTTTTCTGCACAAACATTTGGCCAAGCCGGGAATGGTCTTGTGATCCCGTGCTCTTTATTTTTCTGCACCAACATTTTGCTAAGCCGGGAATGGCCTTGTGATCCTGTGCCCTTTATTTTTCTGCACAAACATTTGGCCCAGCCGGGAATGGCCTTGTGATCCCGTGCCCTTTATTTTCTTGCACAAACAGTTGGCCAAGCCAGGAATGGCTACAGTGATCCCGCGCATTTCAGTTCCCGTACGAAACTCGGTTGACTACACCTTTGTTTGTCTTTTATTTCATAAAAGACATACAAAGGGGGGCAGCAGTAGTACCTAGTTTTCGTCCGGCCCAAAAAAATAGAAAAAATAGAAAAATTTAAAAATACAATAATAATAATAATAATTCAAAAGCCCGTTCTGGAGCCCGTAAGCTCACAAGCATGCAAAAAATCCTAAAGCCTATTTCTTGGACCATAAGCCCATAAAAATTCCAACCCAAACCCAATATAACTAAACCCTAGAAAATATCTAAAAAATAGGAAAATTAAATAAATAATAAAGAAAATCCTTAAGAGGGAAGGTGGTTCCTTTATTAGGGTTTCACAAAAATAAGGAAAAGACAAAAATGTAAGTCTTGAGGGTTTTAGAGAAGGAGAGAAAAATAGGGTTTTTGGGGGCATTTTGGGATTTTTTGAAATAAAGATAAGTTAAAAGAGGACTAGGGAGCCGCATAACAAAAAAAACGGGGGGCCAACAATAGGAGGGATTGGCGGCACAAGAGAGAAGAGGGGAAAAAGGGAAAAAGAGAGAAAAGAAGAAGAAAAGGGAGAAGTGAGCAGCGGGCAGAAAAAAGGAGAAGGGGGATCTTCGTTGAGAAAGAAAGAGGAGGAGAGAGCTCAGTTTGAGAGAAGAAATCATCGGCGGAAGGACAAGACAATGAGAGGAAAGGATTTCGAAAGCAAAACAGAGAAAGCTGAGAGATAGGAACCGAGATAGCTGCACCAGATTCAAAGAATGTAATATACTGCAGTCAACCTAAATAGCTTTTGTTTGTTCTGTTTTGAGAATTGTTTTGGTTGATGTGTGAGATTCAGCTTGTTTTATGGAGTTATTGATTGTGACATGAAAATGGTTGAGAAAACCTTAGCTGATGATGAATGACAGAATTTCATTTGATGTTTGTTCGGTTCATAATCTATATGGGTCTGCTTACTCTGTAATGTCCAATTTTGATATCTGGCGACTTTTCCTGGTTTGGATACCCGATTGCTTATGCTGTCATATTTGAATCTAGATCTGGCTTTGATACTCCTAATCATTCACTATGTTAAATTACGATGTCGATACTTGGCTTTGATTTTTCTGGTGTGAATCTTGTTCGCTCATGGTGCTGATGTTTAGTTACTAATATCTGGTTAATCTGTGGTATCAATACACTGTACATACCTGGTCAATATGTTAATGCCTAGTTCCGATGTTCGGCTATGATGTATTGTTTTGATGTTTGGTTCTTGATGCCTGGTGTGGTATTTAGTCTTGAAATTTGATTTGATTGAAACTACATTGATTATTGAGTTGATTCCCTCGTGGAAGAAATGCTCAAGAGTTGTTGCCGATCCATCGTTTGGGCCTTTGTGTGGGTACAAATCTTGTATTCATTTGGTTTAAATTGGATTTTTCTTATATTTCCAATTGTACATGTATTGATACGGTGTTTTTTTTAAAAAAAATGGTGTTTTAAGGTGGTTTTTGATTTGATTTAAGTGGTATTTTAACCTTTCTCTTGTTGATTTTTGAATATGGACCGGGCTCGATTCTACTTGGGCCGGACTTGACTTCATTTGGGCCGAAGCACATATTTGGAGATCGGATTGGGTTTGAGTAATGGACCGGGCTCCGTGGCCATATTTGTATTTGTATTCTTTATTATTTGTTATTCTGTATATAGTTTTATCTTGTTTTTATTTGAATATGTCTATCCTTGTAAATATAAGCCATGTAATAGGGTAGTGGAAATAATGAAAAGTAGATTAGTGTAGTTTAGTTTTATTTATGTTTAACGTAATTAGTATGTATGTTTAGGGGTTTAGTTTTACCAATCCATCAATTCAATAATCACGTTTTTACCAACTCTTCATAAAAACAAATTAATGGATACTACATTAAAGTCAACTAGGAGGAGGACTTGATGACATTCAGCTCCTGCCTAAACTTTAATTGTGCTATCCTTATTTAAACAAAATGTAAATGGTAATTTAATCTATTAGATACCTAAATTAAAGTTCATTAGGAAGAGGACTTGATGACATTCAGCTCCTGCCTAGGCTTTAATTATGTTATCTTTTCAAATTAAAGTGTCATTTGTATTTCTAAATATAATGATAAATTAATTTACTAGATACCTAAATTAAAGTTCATTAGGAGGAGGACTTGATGACATTCAGCTCCTGCCTAGGCTTTAATTATGTTATCTTTTCAAATTAAAGTGTCGTTTGTATTTCTAAACATAATGATAAATTAATTTACTAGATACCTAAATTAAAGTTCATTAGGAGGAGGACTTGATGACATTCAGCTCTTGCCTAGGCTTTAATTATGTTATCTTTTCAAATTCAAGTGTCATTTGTATTTCTAAACACAATGATAAATTAATTTACTAGATACCTAAATTAAAGTTCATTAGGAGGAGGACTTGATGACATTCAGCTCTTGCCTAGGCTTTAATTATGTTATCTCTTCAAATTAAGGTATCATTTGTACTCGAAAAAATAATGGTAACTAAATTAAAGTTAATTAGGAGGAGGACTTGATGACATTCAGCTCATGCCTATGTTTTAATTATGTTATCTTTTCAAAGCAAAATATCATTTATATTGGACAATCAACTTTTCAAGAAAAAGCACATAGATCAATCTAGGTAACCTTTTAGGGAGTTGTGGTGTGCCTAACACCTTCCCCACACTCAATAGACCCTCTTACCTATTCTCTGGTTCATAGACCATTTTTTAGTGTCCAATTGCACTTAAATCAATTGGTGGCGACTCTAAATCATTTTTCATCCTTTCATCGCCGGTCCGTGTCGTGACCCGGTTGCGACAATGTTGATAGACCACCATAATTTGCTTTTGTGGAAAATCCTACATCTGAAAGGAATATGCAACCTAAGTTTGACAGATTGTACATGTGCCTTGATGGGTGTAAAAAAGCTTTTTTAGCAGCTTGTAGGCTAATTGTTGGTTTGGATGGTTGCTTCCTGAAGGGAATTTATGGTGGTCAAATTCTGGCAGCTGTTGGGAAGAACCCTAATGATGGTATACTGCCAATTGCAATAGTAGTTGTGAGACATGAGAACACAGATACATGGGATTGGTTCGTTAATAGGCTGTTGCAGGACATTAGAGCTAAAGGGAAGCTGACATTCATAAGTGATAGGCAGAAGGTAAGTTGTTTTGTAATAATTGAGATTGCTAACTGTTTTAATTTCTGCTATAATGTGAATTACTAACTGTGTTTTGTTTTGACACACTAGGGTTTGGTCAATGTATTGCAATCATTAGAATCACAACATGAGCATCAATTCTGTGTATGCCATCTTTACAGCAACATCAGTAAGAGGTACTCTGGACTCCAGTTAAAGGAGCTACTATTTTTGTAATGTTTCTATGTTTTGTAATTGATATGTACTGAACCTTGATATTGTTGTCTTCTTATTATGATTTTAGATATTCTGACGAAGTTGTTAGTATGGTTTGTGTATGGATGTGGACAATTTGTTAGGTCTTTTTTAGTTGAAGGACCAAAAGTATTACATTTTGATAGTTTAAGGACAAAACGTTGTGATTTAACAAAATTTGCCAATTGAGATTTTTTCAGTATGCCAACTAGGCACCACGTTGGCTTTTTTCAGCGTCAATCAGACTTCTAGTATAAAATCGGTACTTTTGGATAGTTCGAGGACGATTTTCGTACCAAAAAAAAATTAGGAACGAAATTGAAACCTGGAATATAGTTCAAAGATGAAATGTGTATTTTTGCCAATATAGCAAGTACGCGTACAGACTCTGGTGACAGGATACAGACTTGGTTACTCTTCCGCCGTTGATTCCTTTAACCAACCCAATCTGGATATTCTGCTTTGACCCCTTAACAGCCATGTTTCGGCCCAAAACCGAGCTCGCGAAGTCGATCATGTCCTCGATAGAGGCTACGCAGCGCTCGGTTTCGCCGACGCTTGGAACTCTCTCACACTCGCTCAAAGCATCTTTGATTATGGTTTCCATGGTTGAGTTGTCACTCGATTTGCTTGATTTCGCCAACCTTGGAAGTTGAGAATGGTAATTTTGAGACAATTGTCCGGGGCAAAAATGATTTTTCCGGCATTTTATCTCTAATGTCCGGCATAGGCATCACTGTACCCTCCTTGAGCATCGATTCTCTGAAAAATTTGCCCGGTTCAACCCTCTTATTGACCAAACTACCACTCAGCTTCTTTGCGGCTTGCTCGGAGTTGGCATCAGTATATTGTTTAACCATTGAGTGTTGTTTAGTCTGGATATAGATTTCGACAGGGTTTAGGTGGTAATTGAGTGTTTGATTGTAGGTTGGTGAGTGAAGATTGTGGAATCTTGATGTGATTCCGGTCTTTTAAACATAAAATGAATGATTTACAAGTACACTTAACATTTTATTAGGGACAATGACAAAGCTCGTGAACCCATCGATGGCTTGGCACCATCATCGAAAACTCTATGTTGCTACGTTTTGTAATAAAATTGACACCAACACGGGACAACTAGTTCTAGTTTGATGGATAAAATCATAAAACTATATCACTACTCTGTTTTTTAAACATAAAGTGATATTGACGTTTACAAACTTGTTCTTATTAATGGAGCATTTCCAACGGGGTAATCAAATCTAATAATTGTCATTTTGGTTACCCAATCTAACCAATAGAGTTTCCAACGAAGAAACTAAGTGGGGATGCAAATTTGATGATCCAGAGAAAAAGTTGTTCTCTAGGACATATGGACAATAGGACATTGCATTTATATTTCATAGATAATTTTATATTAATCTCATACATGTAAATGATATTCCATAACATTTAATTTTATTGCTAAAATTATTTATGCTTACTTGAGAGTTGTTCATCGATAATATCATTTAAGGTAGTTGTGCTATTGTAAATAGCTCTAAAAAACATTTATGGGGATGTTGCTCTCGGACCCCACAAAAGTCTTTTGAGTAGATCAATGTGATATTATTTTAGAATTAACCCATCGCAACATTACTTCATGCCTCCGCCTGTGTTGAATTCAAGAAAACAACATCTTCAACCTCTCATGTACTCTTGAAGCGTCTATACCAATTCTAGGGATTATAGCCTGCATTTTAAAAGACAATGTATATATATATGTTTGCATTGCATATATGATTATAAGTGATCGAAGAAAACCAATTGAAGATGCACAATACCTGTGAATGGATGGTATAGAAAACCCTGTCACCCTCTTTGTGGCATGTAGAAGTGATGATGACTGCTCCTTCTTCCTCAAGAACCCTAATAACTTCAGTCAACTTAAACATGTCATCTGAACCACAAATCAAGTTCACTTCCAAAGTAGACTCAAATGCTCCAACTTCAACGATGGGTACTGATCCTGACGATGATGTAACGTTTGCAGCCAATAATTGATATTGATCACTTGTTATGGAAACCTCTTCACCTGTCAAAATTGCTTCTTTTCTTTGGTGTAGTTGTTTAACTCTCGAATCCAAGCCCTTTATGTAATCCGTGGCCCTGTCCACCAACTCCGGCACCGACACCTACAACAACAAATATAACAATTAGTCTTCCTCTTTGTGTCAATGTTTATTTGTGTGCTTGAGTAGAGAGGGAGGACCTGAGAAGAGTTGAGAGCAATGAGTGAGGAGAGATTGGAGTAAAGAACCCTCATGTGCATTCTTCGGTTTTTCTCAATCAAACTTCGATCATGTCTTGATGCACTACTACTACTATTGTTTCGTGGCATGATTATTAATAATTTTATTTGTTTCTCTATACGTATGGACTGTGTATATATATATATATATATATTACACAAACGAAAATTTCGATGACCCGGAAACCATTTTGGTCTTGGTTTTGAATTGCGGCAGACACCGACCATATGCAGTATTTATATCATAAATAGACTCCTACAACATGGACAATCACACAATTCTAACTTCTTGGATTTATATTAACAATATTCAAGTCTGCATTAATTAAGACTCTTCTCAGGATATTTTGATTTAATTAGCATAAAAAACTACATTGCTAAAACAACGTTCCAATAAATCCCATCAATATCCATCCCAAAAGTACCCCAGCAATATGTGACACTCATGACGCAGGCGGAAACAACAAAGATCAAATGAACATTTAATCGACAAGAGAACACTAGAATCCACCAGATTTCAAAGAAAACTATTTAGGGTTTCAATATATTTCTCAAAATCAAAGTTAACGATCACTAGGGCGGCTACAACCCTAAAAGGATGAAAAATACAAAACATAAAATTACTACAATATCCCTGAAACATAAAGCGGTTCATTTAGCACCTAGTTATGATCACCACGTCAATCCGAGTCACCCGGTCAAATTTCGTACAACTTTGACAATATGTTGATTTTCAAGCCTACTAAGCGATTTTATTATAAATATAGTAAACTAGTCCTACATCAACTCACCACACCTAATGAATGAGTGTCACACACTATTAGGATATTTTTGTGATGGATGTCACTGACATCTTTTATCATGTTCCTAAAAACTAACATATATATTTTTTTTAAAAGTTATTTCTTCTTAAAGAATATAAGAGAAATTGATTTGTCATTCATGATGTCATTATTACACTTTACTCTGCAACCTTAATTTTTAGGTGGATCTCATGCTTAAAATAACAATACTTTATAATTTTTAGTGGGACCCACACAAAAAAAAATATTTTAAAAAAACGTTTCTCGAAGTTTGTTCTTTTGGAGTGTTAATCTTAATTTTGTGTTTGATGGGGCAGGTTGGGAAAGCGGGCCCACAATTGGGCCCACCCCACCAAACTGGCCGTCCTATGCAAGTCCTAAAGTCGTGTATCGTCACGTCAAAAATATATTGATCAAGTCTTGAGTGTTGAAATAATTAATATTGTTATAGGCCGCAATGTAAACAATGGAATCATATCTTGTCACGTTAAAAGATATTGTAAGTCAAATATATTGCAATTCTGCGTGGCTGCTTGTCCCGTTCACATACCAGGAGTCAGTGAAATAGAACCAACACCAAAAGGAATTGCACCCAAGGAAGAACAATGTGTACTCAATCTACTAGTACTCAAGCCCGACTCAGACTCAGTTGCTGTAGATTTTGAATTCACAACCAAGGGCCGAATCATGAATTGATTTTGGAGTGGACTGTTATATTCTGATTTGTTTGAAAAAATTTAGTGGGGGTTTACCCTCAAAATTTTTTTTAAGATTATTTTACAACAATACAACTTATTGAAATGATATTATCATGTATTTTAAGAGTAAAAATGTTTTACGATTTCATTTAAGATATTTGGGTTCCATTGTGCTATTAAAAGCTGGGTTACGTAGCGCTATTGATATGTGGTAGTACTATATATATTTTTAAAAACTATAAGGGGACTACAATTGAGGCTGTTCACAACTGTCAATCCAATCACAATTCAAGATAGGTATATATTGCTAAACGCAAATCATGCACAAAATAGACATGCATATGATAACAGAGTCAAGTGGACCTTCACATCGTATACGGACTTCACGTTTGATTTGATTACGTGTACGCAAGGGCAGAATTAACGGGAGCCAATTGCCCACCATAGAATTTTTTGTTTTTGTCCAAAAAAAAATTAGGCCTTCAGCCCAATTTTTTGCCCACTCTAATAAGCCATTTGACCCAGCTTTTGTCCACCTTGTACCCGTCTGCTTTGTACGTCTCTTGTATTTCTCACCTAAGTTCTAGCTAGGCTCAACTCTCAAGGAATCGAACGTTAGGCTTGAGCTAGAGTTTGCTATTTGATAGTTTATCAAATGAATGACTTGTTAGTTATTATGCGAGTCTTAGGGTGTGTTTGGATTGAGGGATTTGGGGGAAGGGAATGGAAGAGAAGATAGGGGAGAGAAGGAAAGGGAAGAGATAATAATATTTTTCCTTCTCTTTTAGATAAATTAAAAAAAATTTAGATTTTAGATTAATTCACTAATTTATCTTTAGTTTTATGTTAATTGTTATGTATAAGGATAAAATAGGTTTTTTACTTATAAATAATTTAATTAGTCATCCCTTCCCACCAAATAACTCTATTTTAACGAATAAGAACTTTGACAAAAATTTAATAAAATCTTCCATCCAATTCCCTCCAAATCCCTCAATCCAAACACTCTCTGTTTGTTTTTTTTTTTTAATTTTCTCTCAACATATGGTACAGTGTCAACCAAAGGCGGACACAATTATGGGCAGCAAAATTTCTATTAACCCTACTATGAGCTTATGTGAAGCTCCCTTAGCCCAAAAAAGAGGCCTCCAGTGGCACGAGTAACGATAAGTATTAATGAATTTTTGTATTTGCGATATATATTCGTGAATGTGAATCATGACATAAAAAAAACTCTAAAAAAAATAAATTTCAAGACACTGTTGTGTCCCCGATGATAAGTGGCCCCAATGATCCCAATTCATGAGCAAAGGCGGATCCAGCATTGGACATAAGCGGGGTAAAACTTAGTGCTAGGGTCCGCTGCCCCTTGTAATTCCAAGCATAACTAATGAGCTTGAGACACTACTTTTTTTTTTAATAAGTCAGTAATGTATTAATATTAAAATTTTACAAAGTACGAGGGGCATACCCTAAGCTTTAGACAAAAAGACCAAATTGGGAGACACCAACCGGTTAGAAGAAGCCACCATCCCAAGCCAAACATGAGAAGGGAAATTTACTCTCCCTTTCATTCTTCATTCCCTTTCCCTTATCTTCCCTTCTCCCAAATCCCTCAATCCAAACACACTATAAATGAAATCTTGTGTACAAGCAGTTGAAATGAACCCAATGATGTGTAGGAGTAAGTAAGGAGTCAAACTTTGTGCCACAACAAACTAAATGCCCACTTTAATCTTGCCCCTTCTTGGCATATTGGCAACCCAAGTCAAAATCTCAGTAGTCTCAAGCTGTACCTTTAATATTAGTTTCATTATAATATCAATTTTGCCAACAATTTTTTTTTTAACTGAAAAATTTTATTAACAGCATCGAGATGTAGCCACAAACAGACCGAAAAGACTTGGATTACATGAATTCAATACAATCAAAAAAAATTAGAGCAAATTCCACTTAGCCATAGCTTAATTGCATAGAAAGCCATCTATTCAGGAAAACCCCAAATAGGATTTCTTTTTATCATGGAAAATTCTTGAATTCCGCTCCTTCCAAATTAACCAACAGGTACAATATTGAAAGATCATGATGACAATTTCCCTTTTGGATTTTGTTAGTGGCCAGGAGAAATCAGACCTCAACCTCTGACATTAAGTTATCAAATGGAACCCAATGCCCATTAAATTTGACGCTGTACTCCATACTTTCGACGCCAAGAGTAGTACAAAAGGTGGTGGGAAATCGATTCTTCCACTGCCTTACAAAGCACATCCATTTGGCAAAAGAAAACCCCTTCTTTTTAAGTTATCAATAGTAACAATTTTATCACCCAAAGCGCCTCCCAAGAAAAGAAAGAGACCTTGGCGGGGCAAGAGGAACTGGACTCAATCACGGCAGCTCCAAAGTCCAATCTTGCTGTTGCTCAAAGTTCAGCATGGTGGATCCACTTAATGAGTGGCATGCGCCACACTTATCAAGTCTTAGTTTAATGGTGACATGCACCACACAAATCAACAATGCCATTTAATGGTGGCAGGCGCCACACATATCAATCATCTGTCTTCTTCAACCTAGAAAACCAACTGAAGTTGAGCATAACTTCAATTTCTCAATTGTCACCGTCTTTGTCAACTTGTCCGCTGGATTTCTGCTTCCTTGAATCTTCTCATGTTTTAGGATTGTATCCTTCAGTAGTGATATGATGAAGTGGTAGCGAATGTCAATGTGATTGGTCCTCAAATGAAATGTTGACTTTTTATCAAGGTGTATAGCACTATGATTGTCATAGTAAAAGGTACCCTTTACTTGTTTAAAACCAAATTCTTCTAGCAAGCTTTGCAACCAAACCATCTCTTTACTGGCTTCTGTCACAGCTACATACTCACCTTCTGTAGCAAACAATACAACAATCTTTTGCAATTGTGAAATCCAGCTAACTGCAGTAGCACCTACTGTAAATTAACATATCCCTCCGTGAACTGCATAAACATATCCCTCTAAACTCAAGTTCCTTTTTCCATGGCAAAGACACATATTGATAGCACCCTTTAGATACCTCAATATTTACTTTACTGCTTCCCAGTGTTGCTTTCCTAGATTTGACATAAATCTGCTGACAACTCTCACTGCATGGGATATATATGGTCTGGTGCAGATCATAGCATACATTACGCTTCCAGTAGCATATGCATATGGAACTCTATCCGTATAATCACTCTTAGAAGTCTGAGGAGACCTGTTCCTTAGTTAGCTTGAAGTGACTAGCTAATGGTGTGCTAACAACTTTAGCACTATCCATGTTGAAACGCTGAAGAATATTGTCGATATATTCAGCCTGAGATAACTTTAGAGTTTCTATCCCTCATAATTTCATTCCAAGAATTCGCTTTGCTAGACCCAAGTCTTTCATGGAAAATTCACTTGCAAATGTTGCTTCAAATTCTTAATTTCTTTCATGTCTGATCCTGCCACTAACATGTCATTGACATAAAGTAAGCGAATAATGAAACTGGCATCAAACCTCTTGAAGCAGGGGTGGAGGGAGGGGGGGACAACATATATATATATATATACACATATATATATTACATACATATATCCTACAACATATATATACATATATATACTACATATATACATTACTATATATATGTTTGTATCTTTAGACTATGATGTTTTATTACCTAATAGTAATGAATGATACATAACAATACTAACTTTCATTCTATTATTATTTATATTAAACAATAATACATAACAATACTTACATATTCTAATTGTATCTTTCATGGTCTTTAATTAATTTTCATCAATTTTAATATGTATTTATGTTAAACTATTGGGTTCCTTTATGATACCAAATATTAAGATGGATTTTCATCCACAATATCATTTTAATAAGTTGTATTGTTGTAAAATAACCCTAAAAAAAATTTCATGGGCGATGACCCCGAAACCCTACGGAAATTTTTCGAACAAACCAATATGCGTCAACCCACCCCATGATCAATTCCTAGCTCTGCCATTGTCTTGAAGTAGCAGTAATGATCAGCATTGCATTTATGGTAGCCCATTCTCTTCATGAAGTTGTCAAACTTCTTGTACCAATGATGAGGCGCTTGTTTCAAACAGGACAAGCTCTTTTTCAATTTGCACACAAGATTTTTCTTGCCTCTTTCTTTAAAACCCTCAGGTTGTTGCATATAGATCTCCTCTTCCAAATCTCCATGTAAGAAGGCGATTTTCACATCTAGTTGCTCTAGATGTAAGAAGGCGGTTGTCACATTAACTCCTTCACCTTTGGACCTCTTCACCATATCCCCATGACGTCACTTCGATACTATGCTGACATTTTGGATCTTGAGGGCGCCCACATTACATGGTCCTACAATTGGGCTTCAAGGCAAGTGGATGGCTGGCCCATTCTTTCTCAAAATTCATGACTTATGAGTTGGGTCCAATCACTTGCCTTATAACCCACTTAACACTTACATGTTTTTTCAATGTGGGACTTCTCGTGTGGGTTACAACAATACATTCAAAATCAAAACTCACTCTTCAGTTAGAACACTATAATTAAGACTCCATTTGCCTCGCTCATTGTTAATATTTCCATAGCTAAGAAAGAAAAAAAAAATTGGACAAAACCTCATCAATAAATTTCCTTTTTTCTAGTCAAACAAGTTACAGAATCAAAAAAGGTAAACTAAAATAGTCGGTTGGCCGATAATTATCAGCCAACCGATGATACGGTATTTTAAAAATCATCAACCAACCCATCTATACATGGGTCCGGTGATTTTATCAGCCTGACTATGAGGGTTGATTCATGGTTGATTATTGACCGACCAATAATGGGCCAGTTGACGGGTAATGGCTGATATAACCAACCTAATCCCAACCCTACATGCAGGAATGCACATATGTATCAAATTGAATCTGACCTAGAGAAGATGGGTTTCTGACTGGAGATTCGAGAAACATAGGTGGGCTTAGCAGTATCGAGTCCACTCAACTTAGTAGCTTTGCATGCAAAAGGTAACCCTATTGTCGTCGAATGGCTTAAGGGGTTTTCCCTGATATATGCTGAAGAGACTTTAAGCGTTCTTCTTGCAAAATTAGCCGCCATGGCCATTTGCTATTCAATCCACTAACTCCGTTTGGTAGAGCGATTAGATTAATTTCAATGTTAACTTAAAAGTTGTAATAAAAATTGTGTAATATGCAGGGATGGAATCACGCCCACCCAAAAGTGGGAGGCCGCTCCCTTAATTAATTTTTTTAATAGTATTTTTTTGATAATAAATTATGTATATATATAATTTGGATATATTATGTAGATAACTCAATAAATGTCCCCCCTAACCCAATAAAAAATATATTAATAAACTAGAGATCCAACTAAATAAATAAATTAAGCTCAAACGATGAATGACCTTACTAAAGATAATGATACATGTCCACTTTAGTCCAATAAAAGACTAATCATAAAGAGGTAATCATTTGAAGAAGTATAACTTTGTGTATCCGCTTGTGTATGGATTAATATCATTATCATTGACTTTGCCAAACTAGGAAAACCTACCCAAGTGATTAATTTGAAACATTTTTATCTTTGAGCGTTTAAATTGAAACATTTTAAACAATAGTACGCAAATTGAAACAACCACCATCTTTCGATGTGCAAAAGTGCAATTTACCCAATCAAGAACCGACATAGATAGAGACATAGGTAGATGCAAAAAATATGGCGACTCTTTATTTACTCTGATTTCTCTGCGAAACCTACCACACTTCGCTTTTCACCCTAGATGTTAGTCTATTTGGATGAATCGACAATTATAATGGAATGAGATAGAAGAAGATTTTTCTGTTGAAGGAATAAATTTTCCGTCACCCAACAAACTCTGGTGGTAGTTGGTGGTAGCATCGAGTAGTGGTGAAGCATGGATTATGGAATAGGGATGGGTCTAGATTGGTTTTGTCAGTCGTTGGTTGCAGAGAATGGGGTAGTCCCTCGGCCTTAACTTAGGAACTTTAAAGTGCTTGTTTGCAATCGAAGTTGTAGTAAGATGGTCTAGATTGAGTGCGCCAATGGTCCTTATAGTTTGTTGGGAAAAAAATGAGTTTGCTCCATACAGGGTTTCTGACGGATTTTAAATACCACAATGACAGTCTCATTTTTTTTTTATCGTAATGGTTTTGACGCTGTTATCAACGGCATCATTGATAATGACGTTGTTTGGAACAGCATCACTAACGATAATGGTTTTTCAATTAGGAGACGCTTTTTAGAACAACATTTTCATTATATTTCGCAAAAGACACTATGATAAACAACATTAATAATAGACAAACACTAATGACGCCATGAGTAATAGCGTCATTTGAGGAAATAACAATGACGCATTTTTAACAGCGTCATTGTTAGAAGAAGTACACAGCTCATGACAGTTTTTAGCAACCATAAAGCAGCTTGTAAAAATAAGAAATACTAACCAAAATATGGCAGCAGAGTAATATTTTATCAACAACATGGCATCATATAACATCACGTACCAATTAAAGTTTTTAATTCATTAACAAACTACATGTTAAGTAATATAATCAAGGCAGTTTACATGTCAGTCCTCCTCCTAGTGCATGGAGGCCAAGTGCTAGGAGTAGTAGATGGTCCTGGAGTTGGAGCTTCCTGTGTTAGCTGTGAAATCGGTAGCAAATAGAGGAATTCCACGTCCACGTCCGTGCCCTCGACCTTGTGTACGTTGAGGTACTTGTGGTGGTCTAACTACCCCAGCATGGGTCTTAACATCAGTCAGACGATATCCCTCTCTAAGCTCATCAAGAATGTCGTAACATGTTGCGAACCAGTTGTGGGCAACAGCGTCAACAACATCATTAACCGCATCGCTCAAAGAAGCAACAGCTCTCTTAGCCCTTGCCAATGCCAAATAGCGTCATCATATGATCTAAAATGACGTCGTTCCAAATGGCGTTATTTCACATTATCTTGAATGACGCTCTTTATAACAACGTCGATAGTATAAAACATCTAATTTTCCTTAAGACATTATTTATAACTGCGTCATTAATGTACTGATTTTAAAAACCTTATGACGCTATTGAAGACAACGTCATTAGTGTAAAAAAAATATTGATAAAAGTCATTTCAGTAAAAAAACATGGGAGTATCATTGTGGTATTTAATATCCGTCAGAAGCCCCGTACGACAAAAAAAAAACCTCAAAAAATAGCCCCTGTTTCAGTGCTACAGTACAGAGTACCCTGCCTGGACCCATCTTTGGCCCCCCAGTTATTTGATTAGCAGGAAAGTAATTCAAGAGTCAATGATTCACCCAATAAGCACTAGCTACATTGTTCACGGAAGGCTACACCAGGAAGCAATTGCAGGGTAATTAATGTCACATAACAATTATACAAGCGGTAGAACTTGAAACAGAAACAGTGTAGTACTATAGTTATTGACAAGAGTTGGTTTAGGTATGCTCCGTTTGTTTGGAGGAAAACTAACATCTCATGAAAAATATATCTCAAGGAAATAATTATCATGGAAAAATAATTAGTTTCTAGTGTTTGGATAAAAAAATTGCTAATGTTTTCTATTGTTTGTTTGGTGAAAAACATAAATTTGAGATACAACATTATTATTTTCTTGTGATGATATAAAGTGTGTATACATATATTTATCAATGTGTCAATACATAACAACTATAAGACACAAATATTAAATTATATTTTGAGACAATAATCCAACAAAATACAGAATAATCCAACTTCTTTTATGTTTTTTACATACAAACACATCCAATATTACTTCTTTTCATTATGTATGTGGATGTGTATATAACTATAAATGATCGGTGTACACAAGTATATGCTCAATACATTCTGTAATAGAATATATTCACAATCACAGTAATATAACTTGTTAAAACTAATATTTTCTAATTAATATTTTTTTTATATATATACATATAACATGTATAATTTAATGTCTTATTATATATATGAGGTACAATTTTAATTGACCTAAAAGTTCCTCTCGGTCCCACGTGACATTGAGAAAAAAAATGTCTTAATTTAATGTCTTATTATATGTATTTATCTATATGCAGTATTATATATAAAAGATACAATTTTTTTAATTCACCTTAAAAAGTCTTTCATGTATACTTTTAGCAAAAAAATTAGCTTAACAATTAATTTATTGTTATGGGGAAAACAACATCCCAAGGATAATAAGGGAAATTGATTTCCATCTTACAACTCCTTATTTTGAGTTGACTTATTATAAATTTTGTTTGACTAATTTTGTTTTCTTATATCCAAACACCACAAAATTAAGAAAGCATTTTCAAGAGGTTGATTTTCCGTCAAATAAACGGAGTATTAATGTCCAAATGTTTTCTTTCCTATTGCCAGAGCCGAAATTCACATGCACAAAATTCAATGACTTGGCTGACAATTTTGCTTGAAATGATGCTTCAAATACTCTTCCACACTTCCACTTGGGGCTCCGCCACCATATCATAAAATTTAGTGCTACTAGTACCAGGGCCTCCAAACTCACAAACTCTGCCAAGTGGAAGTGGTGTATATATATCTATATATATCCATATGTGTATATATATGTAAGATTTGTCGCAGCAGGTCAACATGGATGGTCTTTCTGGACCACCTAATCTTTTTTATTCACGTGTTCTTTTGATTTTTATGTGGATATAGATATACTGCTTCGGTACTTGTTAAGATATGAAAAACAAAATCCAAAAAAAAAAAAACACACAACCTCATTAGCTTACTTTAAATAAATTATATCAAATTGAGCTCGAGCCGGCGGCTAAGTTGTCTTAGCCAACGGTTTCAACCCAAATTACCAAAGGTTTGCACCCACTCTAATCAGCAATGGTCCACGTCATATCGTTCTCGAATATCCAGTGACAAACCTCGATCCGACCTGGACTTGAACCTAAAGCTAAGAAAGCTCCATGGGTCGGGCTCCAAGATGTGGTATCCAAGTGACAGATGGCAACACCATGGTTGATCTTGGCCTTCGTTGATGGATCTAATAAATCCGCTTCGTATACCCGAACTTTAGGGACTGAATGGCAGTAATATAGCAAGTAGGGGTATAAACTCTGGTGGCAAGAAACGGACTTGCTTACTCTTCCGCCGTTAATTCCTTTAACCAACCCGATCTGGATATTCTGCTTTGACCCCTTCACGTTGTCAGTTGAACGAACAGCCACGTTTCGGCCCAAAACTGAGCTCGTGAAGTCGATCATGTCCTCGATGGAGGTCACGCAGCGCTTCGTTTCGCCGGCGCTTGGAGCTCTCTCGCACTCGCTCAAAGCATCTTTGATTATGGTTTCCATGGTTGAGTTGTCACTCGCGTGGAAGATTTGCTTGATTTCGCCAACCTTGGAAGTTGAGAATGGTAATTTTGAGACTATTGTCCGGGGCAAAAATGATCTTTTCGGCATTTTATCTCTAATGTCCGGCATAGGCATCACGGTACCCTCCTTGAGCATGGATTCTCTGAAAAATTTGCCCGGTTCAACCCACTTATTGACCAAACTGCCACTCAGCTTCTTTGCGGTTTGCTCGGAGTTGGCATCAGTATATTGTTTAAACGACATTGCCTTCTTGTTGGTGTACTCTTTGAAAGTGCTGTTGACTCCATAGATCTTGAAGCCTATAGCCTGCCCTTTCGCAGCCTCACCGTAGCCAGTGAACCTGTCTGAACCTGGGTTGAACGTTTGTCCGTAATTACCGAAATTTATTTTTTCGGAATTGGATTTCTTGCCGTACGATTGAAACGTATCGTCGCCGATATTGGATTGGTCTCTGTAGCTGCTGAAGCTTTCAGTGCCTGCATTAGCTTCTGCTCCGTAATTCTTGAAATTATTCTCAGGAACATTTCCGTTGAACCCGTAAGACGTAAAGGAATCATTGTTCACATTTCCCTTCTCGCCATAGTTGTTGAAATTGGAAGTAATGACATTGGAATCCTTGCCGTAGCTAGAGAATTCATTGGGGGAGCCATTTGCGTTCTTGCCATAACTGGTGAAGGTCTCGCTCCCCGAATTAGTTCGGTCCGTGTAACTCGTGAAGGAGTGGGTCCTACCATTGGCATCGTCGTCATAGGAAGTGAATCGGAGATTAGGCACATTGACATCCGGGTTGTAATTCCTGAACTCCCCATCGCCACCGGTGGCTCCGGTAGCATAGGTCTGGAAGCTCTGGTCGACGACATTGCCGTCAGAGCCGTAAAGGGAAAACTTGTCCTTGTGACCCCCCGAGTCGCGGCTGTACCGTCTGAACGAATCAACAGCGACGCCTGAATAGTTCTTGAAGGAATCTACTCCGCCGAGCCTGTCAGTGCCGTAGTTCGCGAAGTTTCGATCAATGAAAGGATCATAAGACACAAAGTTGGAGTCACTGTCATGCTTTTCCAGACTAGTAGCCAAATCGGGGAAGCAAAACAGTTTGGCAGAGGAGCAGAAAGAGGAAAGGTGAGTTGAGAGCGAGTTGTGAGCAGCGAGTCTGGCAAAATTAACGGCGTCAACACTGTTCAATGGAGAAGCCTTGGAGAAGAGAAAATTAGGCTGGGGTAGATTGTTGTGGATCTCTCTGCTCCAATACCGCATCAGATAGGCCTTGGGCGAGAATGGGTTCTCTCCGGATGCATCGCTCCCAGCTCCGGCAATATGGTTCACCTGCATTGCTCCAAAAACAACAATCAATTCACAATAACAGCATTGATAATCCTTTCTAGAACTACAGAGACAAACCGAGAGAGAGGGACTTGGCTTACATTATTAGAAAATGAGAGAAAGAAGAGACAGAGGAGGATGAAGAGGTTCATGGGTTTGTGATTTTGATTCAGGAAAAATTCTGTTGAGAATGTTGGTGGGTCTGTTGGTTTTGTGTGTATATATATAAAACAAGATTTTTTTTTCCTCTGATGTCAAGAGGGAGAGAGTGAGAAGATTGGTGCTGGAAGGCAGAGTTAATGAGGTTTGACAAAGAAGCGCACCGCTTGGCTTGGGGGAGCCTGCTCTGTTGAATGTGTCTGTGTGTGTGTATATATAGGACCTGCAAAGTGGATGGAGCATGATTAAACAGTAATTATATTAATTAATTAAAATTGTAAAAAAATCAGTTCATTCATCGAGTGTTGTGTAGTCTGGATATAGATTTCAAAAGGGTTTTAGGGGGGTAATTGATTGTAGGTTGGTGAGTGAAGAAGGTAGAATCTTGATGTGATTCCTGTGTTTTAATCATAAAATGAATTATTACAACAAAGTGCACTTGACATTTGATTAGGGACGATGACAAAGCTCGTGAACCCAAAGATGGCACCATCATCGAAAACGCGTCTCGTATTTTTGGTTGAAGACAAGTTTTGTTTTTGGATGTTGGTGACCATAAACAAAAAGGTATTTATATGTCTAGTCTGTGACTCTGTGTTCCTAAGTTTTATAATAAAATCATAAAACGCAAGTGAATCGTTGGTTGAACAGCAATCAGATTGCATGTAAGGGATCATCCGTCCATTAGATCGTGGATTCGAATCTTATCCCCTCCCCAAATATCTGTTTCAAAAAAATAATAATAAAATAAAATCATAAAATTATATCACTACTCTGTTTTTAAGTAGAAATTGATATTCACTTTGACAACTTATTCTTTATTAAATGGAGCATCAAATCCAGTAATTGTCATTTTGGTTATCCAACCCAGCAAATAGAGTCTTCAACGGAGGAACCAGGTGGGGATGCAAATTTGAAGATTCAAATATTTGGATGCGAAAATTGTTCTCCAAGAGACAGAAATGGGAGAATGCAAAATGACAGGTACTCTTTCTCGGGTTTCATCAATCTTGTCCTCTGTCTCTGTAAGTAGGCCGATTATTGCAGGACATAAATTTGCCCAACGTCACGGTGGAGCTCAAGATCGGCATAGTGATCTCTCAAATCTTTGACTCGATTGAAGATTCGGAAGCACTATATGTCCATAATTTTGATGTCCATAATCTAGGTGGCATGAGAAAAAGTGTGGGGGACTATTTACTAGATGGCACGAGGAGAAGTGTGAGGGACCATTTTGTATTAAATGGTCCCTCTAGTCCCTCACACTTCTCCTCATGTCACCTAGGTTATGGACACCAAAATTATGGACACATATCATTTTGGTTGAAGATTACATATGGACTTCTTATAATAGGCTAAG
The DNA here is from genome assembly GCF_013401445.1 of Tripterygium wilfordii. Taxonomy (NCBI): domain Eukaryota; kingdom Viridiplantae; phylum Streptophyta; class Magnoliopsida; order Celastrales; family Celastraceae; genus Tripterygium; species Tripterygium wilfordii. The sequence continues at coordinate 6,798,647 of NC_052237.1, read as the reverse complement.
CTAAATGGACTAACTTGGGCTTAAGATGGGTTGGAGTTGGTAACAAAATTGAAAAATCAAATGAGGTATCAAAATACTGTAACCGTAATCAAATAAGTGTTTTGATAACTTATTTTGATGTCTCGCACTAGAGATGCTCACGATCCCACCACATCTCTCAATTGCTTACCTTTTGTCACTCCAAAAATCGTGTTTTCACTAGGGATGGCAAAAAAAATCGATCTGAGCACTATCCGTAGGGTATCCGATCCGTTTAAAATCCGAAAACCAATCCTATAGGTTTTGGAAACGGTTTTGGTTTTGGTTTTCAAACCCGTCATGGTTTAGGGTCTGGTTGGGTTTTTATGCCGGGTTTAGGGTACCCAAACCGTTTAATAAAAAGATCCATTATAGTAATAATATTATAAATCATCTATAAAGGTATACTACTAGGATACTAAATTATAACATGATAAAACATATTAAAACGTATGTATTTATAGAAACATACTAATAAAACTATAAATTTGAATAATTTGAATTATAAAATTATAATTAATATAAATCATACTCAATATTAATTTATATTAACATAATCATCAAAGAAAAAAAATAAAAATATTAAAGTTAAATGGTAAACGGGTACCCGATGGTAAACGGTTATGGAACGGTTCCGAGTTTAGAAATTTAAATGGTTTTTTAAATGGTTTTGGAACGGTTTTGGTATAGAACATCTTAAATGGAAACGGTTTTGGTATTTCCTAATTGGAAGAGTACCAGATCCGTTGTCATCCCTAGTTTTCACCACTACATAATATATATTTCATATTATATATCTGAAAAAATATCATATGTAGTATTGTATAAGCTAAAATGACTTGGAAGCAGATCCGACTTGAGCGATGTTGTAAATCCTCCCACATCTTTCGATGTGGTACATGTGGTATTTAACAAGCGAATTTAAATAAACATCACTTCATGTTCATGTTGCTGATACTTTTACGTAGTAAAAGAGTAGTTGTAGTACTTGTTAATTCTGATATTATATAAACAATTTAGTTATTTTTGTTTTTTTTTTCTCTTTAAATAATTAAATATTTTAAAATGTAATACATGCAACTAAAATATTAGTTTAATTAAAATAAAAAATAAAGTACCTATGATCAGTGTTATCAGAACCAACCTGTGGAAATAATTTTGGAAGGTTTAACCGGTTAGTTCGAAGGGTCATGGGTTGAACCGCATGTTTTTTAAAATAATTTATTTTATTTATAAATAATAATAGTAGTATAAAAATATATAATTAATCAAATATTTACATATATACTTAGTTAATTATATATGTTTATGATGTGTGATATTTTTATTAAGTGGTAAATACCACCTAACAAATATGATATTACCAACAAAAAAAATTAATATGTTATGAGAATGTTCATAAAAAAAATTGTTATGAGAATGTAAAAAAAAAAAAAAGTATAGACTGAATATTGTAAAGATGTTTAATAATGAAACACTGACCAAAAGTGATTTTTTTGTCTCTTTGTGGGTACTCTTGAATCCCACATCGGTAGAATAACTAAGATATTATGACAAACTTGAATATAGAAGCATGAGGAGAAAGCTTCACGTGAAAACAGCGGTCATCAAATCCTCTTGTTTGAAACCCGCAAATCGGCAAACCGCGCGGTTTATCATTTAACCGCGCAGGTCTGACGGTTCAGAACGGGTCAAGTGCTGATTCGGTTCAACAACAGAACCGGCTCTGCAAATTTGGGAATGATTGTTTGAACCGGTTAGACTGGAGGGCCGGGCCAGTTCTGATAACATTGCCTATGATAATGTTTCTACAACTAATAACTACTCATTTACCATTTTAAGAACATATTATATTAATATACTGGCAGAATGTTAATTTTTAAATTTTAACTCAAAATATATTCTTAGAGAAAAGTAAATTTTGTGAATTTTAAACAAAATTAAATTTAACACATTTTCTTATTTATAAGAATGCACATAAACTTTTTTTTTTTTTGAATACAGGGAAAGGGGATGGAGGAGGCTTGAACTCAAGACCTCTATGAGATACCATGCACATGAGTGTCATCTAAGCTACTCGTTGTTCTCAAGTAAACTTAAAGTTAATAGTTTGTAAATAAATATTTTTATAAGAAAAAACTATTAATTTGTCATAAAAATTATAAATTTATTCGTTAATGAGTTATGAATGATGTCTAATATTAAAAAATAGTAAAATAAAAAATTAAACAAAAATATCTTAACTATAAGTTTACTTGATGTCTAATGTCAAAAAAAAACGAAGAAAAAAATAGAGAAATATAAAATACAATCTTAATTGATCCCGTTTACGAATTTAATAGAACAAAAAATTTTAAAAAAATATTTTTTTTTAAAAGTTTATAGATCTGAATATATTAAGTTACCCAATAAATTAGGTAATTGAGACTTGTTGACACTCGGACTATCATAAAGATAGAGTACAATCAAAATGACTAAAAAAAGAAAAACACAAATACAAACATAAGGACGGTCTGGACATTTATAATTAGATTTAAATAGTTAAAGTATCATCTTAGTTCAAAAATATTTATATTGAAAATATTTATAGCATTCTTTGCATTGCACGGCACGTAGTTTACTTAATTTCAATTTTCAAATCTCTTCTAATCAGATTTTCCAGACCATTTAATTAAAAATTATTATATATTTTATTTAAAAATTATTCTTTACGATTGCATATCTAGACTGAGAGAAAGCGAACAAAGAAAATTAGAAAGTCGTTAATTAAACTCCTCCCAATTCTAATCCAAAAATGTGAGCTACCTAGAGATGGAATTCTCCCGATTTGTTAAGGACAATACTAAAGACCCCTAAAATTTTACTCCCAAAAGTTTCTCAAATCTATGTGACATTAAAATAGTCATTGATTAAAAACACACATGTAGGGTCTACTTCACATCCAACACTCTGTAGATACCCGAATCTACAATCGTTGAATAGTCAACGTAATTTATATGGAGGCCTTCTACAGCGGGGTCCTGTGAAACAAAGCAAGATTGAGATCCAAGAACTTGGGCTCCGGTGGGGTACCTGTCAAAGAACCTCCGACGCTCAAGTCAGTCAATCGAAATTATGTTGGTCAAAGCAAAGATATAAGAATTGTAAAGTGCGAATGCTGGTATGAGAATGGTGGATGCAAGATGCGAGGTCGCTATGAATGAGCTAAAGGTTGAAGAAGATAAAAGGGCTATGGGTCTCAGTCTCTCAGATTCCGTCCTCCGCTCTTAAGGAGTGGAAGGCCTTTTATAGTGGGGTTACTTGCCGACCAAGACTGGGTACAAGGTACAGTTTGCAGGTAGATATGGGAAGGTGGTGTCGGGTGTCAGAATGCGTGGCTTGTTTTGGTTGGTCAAGGATGGGATCGTACAAAGATCAGGCGGCTCAATGTTGCATGTTGACTGACTCGGCGTGCTTGGGTCAGAGGTCATATTTGTCTTATTGAGGTTTTGTCCGACAACAGTCTGAGATCACCATTGCCTCGATATGGTTTGGTCATACGATAGATATGGTATGAATTGTATGTATGCATGAACACGATATGCAATAGAGTTGAGTTGGATGGTTGATACCTGAAGTGAGAATGACTAATGCTCGCCAATTGTCCATAGCTTTGATTGACTTGGGCGTTGATCAACTCTGGCGTTGATTGACTGGGACAAACATGATCAATGACGATAGACGAGGTCGACAATCTCGAGCTTGGGCGCCCGAAGTTGGGCCGTTCTAGGGCGTTGGACGCTAGTAAACTTGTCCAACCTGGGTTCGTTCTGGTTACGTTGACCGACTGAATTGGGCGTTGACCGATGATCTCATGTTGACTGACAGCCAACCTAGCTGACTGGATCAAGTGTTGATTGACGAGTGGGCCAAGACGATTTTTGGCCACTACAGTTTGTCCCCCACTCTCGGAGTCAGACGAAGTCTGGCTGCGAGAGTAGTTCGTTGTTACTATTAGGAGGTTTGTTCGAGTGGCCTCGTTGACTGATATGGAATGTTGCTCAAGTGGACGCATTGGCAGACTTTGTTTGCTCAAGTGATCGTGTTGATCGACTTGGATGTCACTCAAGTAGTCGTGTTGACTGACTTGGTTCGCTCAAGTGATCGCGTTGATCGACTTGGATGTCGCTCAAGTAGTCGTGTTGACTGACTTGGTTCGCTCAAGTGATCGCGTTGATCGACTTGGTTTGCTCAAGTGGTCACGTTGACCGACTTGGATTGCTCAAGTGGTCACGTTTGACTGACTTGGGCTTGCTCAAGTGATTGTATTAATCAACTTGGATTGCTCAAGTGGTCATGTTGACCGACTCGGGTCACTCAAGTGGTCATGTTGATTGACTCGGGTTGCTCAAGTGATTGTATCAATCAACTTGGATTGCTCAAGTGGTCACGTTGACAGACTTGGATCGCTCAAGTGGTCATGTTGACCGACTCGAATCGCTCAAGTGGTCGCGTTGACTGACTTGGAATGTTGCTCAAGTGGTCATGTTGACCGACTTGGAATGTGGCTCAAGTGGTCGTGTTGACCGACTTGGGATTTTGCTTGGGCGGCCAAGGCTGCCATACCTGGATTTGTTTCAGTTGTATGTTTCGACAAGCATCATCTGTCTTAAAATGACGAGCAATTTGAGAAGTACCGACTTAAAATGGTGATCGCCGTTTTAAAGTTGCGGACTACTTGAGTCAATGTTATACAAGATTAGACATAGTAGAAAGTGGTGAGCCACTCGGTGAGCATGAGATAAAAGATAAGGTGTAATAAGGCAAGGTATAAGAGATAAGTCAATGTTTAAAGTGGCGAACAACCTGTGAAACACCAATGACGCGAGGCATAGGAAATTGCGAGAGTACGGTTCCAGTTGAAATAATACAGAATGATAATTAGTGTGAAACAAAATAATATGAATTCGAGATGCAATTGTCGTGAATACAATGTTAAAGTATTTCAAAAACATGGTGAGTTGTAAACAAAATAGAATGTGATTAGAAACAAAAAGGTGGCATCCATATATGAAAAAAGAAAGACGAATTCATGTCCCGAGAAGCATGTCTGCATGTGTATAAGTGATGAAACAGGTTAATAAGAATTGAGTCTCTAAGGTTGAATCGATGGGCGGGCGACATTCATAAGAAGCGCCAATGATGTGCAATATGTTATGATAAGACAAAGGATGCGTAATAGTAGAGAGGTAATACAATGGATGGGTGGCGTACCAAAGTGGTGGACTATTCAAGTTGTTTTGTTGTTTTGTGAGCTTTTAATGTATAAAATGTTTTATAAAAGAGAGAAAGATGTGTATACAGATGAGACAAGTTAGCGTTGAAAAAAGTAAAAGATATGTAAATATAGACAATCGAGTGATAAAGTTTATGGCGTATAATGTTGTCCGTCACTACAAGATGCAGTGATAAAAGCGTGACAAGAGATAAGATGTAATATTGTGAAAAATTAGAAAAAATAAGGAAACGGGTGTAAGTTTCCAAGATGGAAGAGAAGACGTTGACGGAAACGAGGATATTGGGGGAGAAGGAAGTTGATCGCCAGCAGCTTGAGTTGGCGGATTCGAAGAGAGTGGCGGCAGACGCTATTCGAAGGGTCGAAATGGTAGTCAACGAGATGGAGGGGTTCAGGACGCTGGTCGCGGATGCTAAGTCGGGCGAGCATAAGGCAAAGATGGGTGAATTGGTGGCTTCAGAGAAGTTGGGAGCGGTCGACCGTCAAAGGCGAGAGATGAATGCTACTATTTTGACTTTTTGAAAAGCGTGTGAGGTGGCCGTTTACACATATATATATAAAATGAGATAAAATTAGTGTTGAAGTACTAGACTTGAAGTTTGGCGAGCAAAGGTTTTTGGAGATCAATGTAAGAGATAGATTAGCAATAGAGTTTAGTTTTAAGATTTAAACAATGGATGATGAGTGGCGTGAGATAGGTTAGCAATAGAATTTGGTTTTAAAGTTCAAACAATATCTGAGTGGTGAGCCACGTAAAAGAAGCGCCAATGAAATAGTGTGTAACTCCCTTTTAATAAAATAAAGAATATATGCTAGAGAAAGATAAGTTATATAATAACTAATAAGCAAGTTAATATGTCAGTAGGAATGGCGGCCAAGGTTGGTGGCGCCATTATATAAAATTCAGGTATATATGAAATAGTTAACAGTAAAAAAATGTGTAAGTAAACAATTGAACAACTTTCAAGACAATGAATATATAAAATAATTGACATGCAAATGTGGCGGACAAACCGAGAAGTGCCATTGACATGGCGTGCAAGGTGAAATATATGAAAAAATGGGATAACATGCAAGTTAACGAAACAGGTTAGTATGTATAATAGAGGAAGGTAAGCGGCGAAGCAGTACACAGACATGTATAAGACGAATGTCATATCGAATTGGGAGATAAAAATAATACTTAGTTTGGATAAAGACAAACTTGGGTGAGGTTTGACGTGTAATATGTTCTAAGACTTTTAATGTGTAACATGTTATAAGATAAAAGATTGGTGTTGGCGGACAAAGGAGACTTGACGGTCAACGAAACAACGGAGACTTGGCATAGCGTGGCATTCAAAGTGTTCGTGTTCATTCCTTTTTAGAGAAATATAGCGCCAAACAATTGAAAATGAGTGGAAGACTAAACATACTTGTCAGTAGCCATTTAAAGATTAGTATCGACAAAAACATTTGTGTTGTAGTGAGTGTCAATGTATATATAAAATTAATGCATAGAAATATTGAATGGTAAAAACAATAAAGATAGAAAACAAGTGGCAATTTAATAATGTAGTGTAGTTTAGGAGATATGAGTCGAACATTGGGTGATATCCGATGGTGAGTGGGCATGGTTATAACGGTTTTATCATTGGATTTACTTCGAATGATCATGGTGGGGCATGGAAGTACCAAGGGGAAAGTCGACATTTTGCGACGAAACTAGTTAGGATCTAGTCCTATTAGCAACAATACGAGAATGAGTAAAGTCGGAGATGAGGGGGTCGAAGAAGTTGAGCAAGGGACAAAAGACAAAGAAGTTGAGTAAAAAGGCGGAGAGGGAGTTAGGAACGAGAGGTCATATGATGGTGATGATGTTGAGGCGAACAAGCCTACTTAGATATAGTTTTGTACTTTGCTTTTATTTTCACCTTTTGTTTGTATTTTGGGAACTTCGTCGATGAAAATGTCTCGATTTTTTTTTTCTTCTCTTTTGTGTTGTCAAATACACCGTGTAACTAGGTTGTGGATGGGACGATCGAAAATATATGAACATGACGGATGAGAGATGAGACTAACCCAATGTTCGAAAGTGTAGTAAAATGTCTCAGTAGCTTAACGTCTTTTGGTTGTTCGCCTTAGCTCTTTTATATTTGTGTGTCGTATATCCTTTGTCCCCCAGTTTGAGTGAAGTATCTGGTCAAAGGTTCTTTGCTCAAACTTAGTGTTAGTATAAACTAAAGTGGTGGGCCATAATACGGACTAACTAATAATACAGACAAGTCAACGGGTTTGTGATGAGAATTCCTTGGCGAACAAAACGTGGATAGCAAAGCCAATCAAAGACTGTTTGCTAATGAGACGAGCAAAGAGTTGTTAGCTGATGAAGAGGAAAAAATAACATTTGGCAAACGAGGGAATCAGTTGTTGGCTAACTAGGCATGTGAGGAACTCTTGGTTGGCCAGGCGAGCGAGATTATCTTGGTTGACGAGGCGGACGAGATGATCTTGACTGACGAGGCAGATGAGATAATCTTGACTGACGAGGTGCATGAGATGCTCTTGGCGGACGAGGCGCACGAGATGGTCTTGGCCGACGAGGCGAGCGAGATGATCTTAGCTGACAAGGCTAGCGAGGGGGTTTCGGCTGACAAGGCACACGAGATGCTCTTGGCTGACGAGGCGAGCAAGAGACACTTGGCTAGCAAAGCGAGCAAGAAGATTTTGGCAAGAGATGATGCTAAGGCTAAGGATGAGTTCAAGGCAAATGATGAGGTCAAGAGGGTTAATCGTTTACGAGATAAAGCCAAAGAAGTTAAGGAAGAAACGGAGAATTTGAGGAAGTTGGCGGCGGACGCTAATTTTGAAGAATAGACAAGAAAAAGTTGTTTTGGAATTTTTCTAAATGGTACATAGTGTTAACAGTTTTGGGCGGCCGAAGTACGACTTGTCGGACAAACTCGCGTGCCATGTATCCTTTGTCCCCCAGTTTAGACGGAGTATCTTAATCAAAGTCATTGTCATTATTGAATCCATTTCTTAGTCTTCGGGCGTCGGGCGTTCCTTATCTTCAGGCGCCGGGAGTCCGTGAGGGAGTTGGTGGTAGAGGTAATGAAGAAGGGTGACACTGGTGGTGTAACTCTTTTCAAAGATAAATCTAAATATAGTTTAGGTGTTCGAAATTTTGGGTTTATGGTGGATGAACCATATACGTTCGGCGATCGAGCTATAAAAACGAATGCCTAGACACTCAGAAACTTTTGATTTCAAATCGATTGACAGTACTAGTTCGGACATAATTTCCGACGTCTACCATAATAATAAACACTTAGCAAGTCAAAGATACTTAGCTTGGATTGTTGTTGATGTGTGCCCCGCTGTTGTAGTTTTAAGGTTGGCTTGTTATCTGTATTTTTCCGTGCACCATCCTTCTTTGTTTCTTTTCAAAGCTTGAGTGTCATATGTCTTATGCCTCTCACTGTTCTCGAGCTATCCATCTTGTGTTTCTTCACTTTTGGCGAATGAGGCTTTTCCTCTTTCTGTTAGCAAATCATACAGGTGGCCTTTCTTGAGCAAGTTGTCTATCTCGTAAAGAAAAGCCTTGCAATATGAGGTTTCATGCCCGTGGTCTCGATGAAATTCGCACCATTTAGTAGTATTCTTTCCTCTTCCAACGATATTCTTCAATGGCCATTTTACTTTATCCCCCATTCCTTTGAGTACAAGCACCGCCTCCTTGTGTGGAATGTTGAGGTTCTCTTTCGGCGCCTGTTCGAAGTATTCTTGTATGTTAAGTTCCTTACCAGGCGAACGAGCATTGGTCTTCGTATTTGAAGGAAGGGGCGTTGGTTGGCCGTATAATTTTTCATCGACCGACAAGGGGAAATGTATTTCTTCATCGCTGAAACTGGTCAAGTAACCTCAGACCGACTCGTGTTGTGGAACGTTGTGCAAGTCATTCGAGTGATTTTTGGTCTTCTTGTTGTCATTAGTTGAGCTATCCGGATGGAGTTTTCACGTCGCTCCTCTTTCACAGACGCCATCCAAATGGAGTTTTCACGTAGCTCTGTTCTCATAGCCACCATATCGATGGAGTTTCCACGTAACTCCTCTCTCATGGCCGTCAATTGAGATAGCACGTTGACCATGGGGTCTATTTCCGAAGGAGACATGATGTTTCAAGGTGATTGAGGTTGTGGTTTCTGGCTTTGTCAGGCGAAGAGCTGTAGAGGCCCCACGGTGGGCGCCAAATTGTAGATACCCGAATCTACAATCGTTGAATAGTCAACGTAATTTATATGGAGGCCTTCTACAGCGGGGTCCTGTGAAACAAAGCAAGATTGAGATCCAAGAACTTGGGCACCGGTGGGGTACCTGCCAAAGAACCTCCGACGCTCAAGTCAGTCAATCGAAATTATGTTGGTCAAAGCAAAGATATAAGAATTGTAAAGTGCGAATGCTGGTATGAGAATGGTGGATGCAAGATGCGAGGTCGCTATGAATGAGCTAAAGGTTGAAGAAGATAAAAGGGCTATGGGTCTCAGTCTCTCAGATTCCGTCCTCCGCTCTTAAGGAGTGGAAGGCCTTTTATAGTGGGGTTACTTGCCGACCAAGACTGGGTACAAGGTACAGTTTGCAGGTAGATATGGGAAGGTGGTGTCGGGTGTCAGAATGCGTGGCTTGTTTTGGTTGGTCAAGGATGGGATCGTACAAAGATCAGGCGGCTCAATGTTGCATGTTGACTGACTCGGCGTGCTTGGGTCAGAGGTCATATTTGTCTTATTGAGGTTTTGTCCGACAACAGTCTGAGATCACCATTGCCTCGATATGGTTTGGTCATACGATAGATATGGTATGAATTGTATGTATGCATGAACACGATATGCAATAGAGTTGAGTTGGATGGTTGATACCTGAAGTGAGAATTACTAATGCTCGCCAATTGTCCATAGCTTTGATTGACTTGGGCGTTGATCAACTCTGGCGTTGATTGACTGGGACAAACATGATCAATGACGATAGACGAGGTCGACAATCTCGAGCTTGGGCGCCCAAAGTTGGGCCGTTCTAGGGCGTTGGACGCTAGTAAACTTGTCCAACCTGGGTTCGTTCTGGTTACGTTGACCGACTGAATTGGGCGTTGATCGATGATCTCATGTTGACTGACAGACAACCTAGCTGACTGGATCAAGTGTTGGGCCAAGACGATTTTTGGCCACTACACACTCCACATTAAATAAGGGTCTTTTGGATGTCAGTTTTTGAGGATCTCAAGCATTATTCATTTGTTAATGTTGGTGCATGAGTACAAAAATAATAGAAAAATATAGAATTGTACTTCTCCATCTTTTCTCACTCTCTTGCGTCCGTGGACCCATGGATCCATATTCAAGTCCATCTCATATACCCATTAGTGTGTTCCCTCTTATTAATTGATGTTAATTACCTCCCACACGTGAATTTTGTAATGCATAAGATTACTATACAAAATAATTTTATTTTAGGGAAAATTAAAGATAAGTCCGTCACTTACAATTTTGTTTCAATAAGAACATTCCAATAAATTTTGTTCCATAAGATACATCAAATTAAAAAAATATATATATTCCATAAAGGATAAAAGACCTATAAATATTTGTTTTATCAATAGAAATACCCTCATCTTTTCATCTTCCCCATTTGACACTCAAATTACATATTCCTCCTTCGGTAACTATTTCGACCAATCAATGGGTGGGGATGATGCGGCCTAGGTCTAGATACACTCCAGTGGTGGTTGCTTCCGTTGGCGTTGTCTCTGGTTGTCAGATCAAACACTTTTCATCACGGTTGGTCGCGACTTCAAGGTCAAAGTCTAATGAAATTAGTAGTTGATGGCAACGAATGATGGTTGGGGGTTGGTTGTGGTGCTCTGGTGCTTCTCTTTGATTGGTTAAAGATCTTGATCGGTGGCAGGACAGCTGTAGTCCACTATCCCATGAGATCTAATAATTTTTTATTTGTTTCGAATTACTAATATGTTTGGTCAGTTTGGTAAAACATTTGTAAAGTAGCAGATATGTCAACAGAAATGATAGTAACAAAAATACTGGACAATTTTAGTAGCAGATATGCTACTTAAATGCTTTGTTGTGTTTGGTTGAAATTTTACTGGTAACATTTTTTGTGTGTAGTAGATTGTGATAAATTACGTGCAGGGGTATTATGCATATTAGTTGTAATTGAAAAATATAGTTGTATCTAAACATACAAATTAATTTATAAAATTAATATAATGAATCAAAATAAATTAAAGATACTAATAAATTATTGATTTATTTATTTATTAATAAAAGTTCATTTATGTGTTATTTAATTTATTAAATGAAAAGTATTTTAATAAAACTATTCCTTAATAAGTGGTATATTTAGCATAACATTAATTGGATGGGGACAAAACAGAGAAACACTGGTGAAAAGTAGTGAAATTGTTAAAATTTGGAGCATTTCAAAAGTAGTAGAAATGCCCTAAAAATTGTATTGGACTATGTGCAAAAGAATGATTGTTTGGACTATGCGCAGAAAATGTCATCCAAACGGGCATGTTATCTGTTTCGATCTGTTGATGTTATATCTGTCACAAGCTAAAGAAGAAGAATAAGTGCTCATCTCTGTCGCAAGCGAAAGAGGAAGAAGAATCTCGGATCTCAGTCGCAAGGAAAAAGAACAATAAGTGTTCATCTATGTCACAAGCGAAGGAAGAAGACACATGGACAAATACTTAGCGAAAATGCTAAACTTCCATACAACTATTCATCCATATGTATCCATAATCATACCAGCTAGATATATATGAAAATAATAATTATCTGCAATAGTGTAATAAAAACTTAAACAACGTAATAAGAGGGTGAACAATGTAATAAAGGTATATGCACACCTGCCAAATCGTTTGAAAATCCCCGACTTGGATTTTGCTGAATTTTTATTTTTCGGCAACAATGAGAGCAAATTCTGACTTGTCTTACTACCTTGAGCTCGATTCCGACAAGTTTAGCTTGCCACATATAATTTGAACACTCCTATAAAAACAATGTGAAAGAAGTCTGGTTCATTGAGAAACTAATGTAATAGGTGGCCGAGATAATGTAATAAGAGTGTGAAATAATGTAATGAGAGGTCGAAATAATGTAATAAATGTTTGTGTTTTTATTACTCCAGATAGTATAATAAAGTACGACCAGGTGAAAAATATTGATAATGGGTTTTGTTAGAAAGTGTTTTACATTTTGATTATGAATATGTAATTTTTTCAAAATTTAACATGTATTTTGAGAGAAAATATTTTGAAATTTTGATTAAGAAAAGAAAAAATAATTATGGAAACTTAGAGATATTTTCTTATGTACAATAAATACTACCGAATACTTAGATACTTTAAAAATACAACTCTCATAAGTCATAAATAAAGGGCCTATATGAAGGCTTCCAAAGTGAGAAGTACACTACATTATTATTAGCTTAATTCAAATAAGTTAGACCAAATTGAGCTTTGTATCCACTCTAATCAGCAATGGTCCACGTCATATCGTTCTCGAATATCCAGTGACAAACCTCAATCCGACCCGGACTTGAACCCAAAGCTAAGAAAGCTCCATGGGTCGGGCTCCAAGCCGTGGTATCCAAGTGACAGATGGCAACACCGTGGTTGATCTTGGCATTCGTTGTTGGATCTAATAAATCCGCTTCGTATACCCGAACTTTAGGGACTGAATGGCAATAATATAGCAAGTACGGGTACAAACTCTGGTGGCAAGAAACGGACTTGGTTACTCTTCCGCCGTTAATTCCTTTAACCAACCCGATCTGGATATTCTGCTTTGACCCCTCCACGTTGTCAGTTGAGCGAACAGCCATGTTTCGGCCCAAAACCGAGCTCGCGAAGTCGATCATGTCCTCGATGGAGGCAACGCAGCGCTTGGTTTCGCCAGCGCTTGGAGCCCTCTCACACTCGCTCAAAGAATCTTTGATTATGGTTTCCATGGTAGAGTTGTCACTCGCGTGAAAGATTTGCTTGATTCCGTCGATCTTGGAAGTTGAGAATGGTAGTTTTGAGACAATTGTGCGGGGCAAAAATGACCTTTCCGGCATTTTATCTCTAATGTCCGGCATAGGCATCACGGTTCCCTCCTTGAGCATTGATTCTCTGAAGAATTTGCCCGGTTCAGCCCATTTATTGACCAAACTGCCACTCAGCTTCTTTGCGGCTTGCTCGGAGTTGGCATCAGTATATTGTTTAAGCGACATTGCCTTCTTGTTGGTGTACTCTTTGAAAGTGCTGTTGACTCCATAGATCTTGAAGCCTATAGCCTGCCCTTTCGCGGCCTCACCATAGCCAGTGAACCTGTCTGAACCTGGGTTGAAGGTTTGTCCGTAATTACCGAAATTTATTTTTTCGGAATTGGATTTCTTGCCGTACGATTGAAACGTATCGTCGCCGACATTGGATTGGTCTCTGTAGCTGCTGAAGGTTTCACTGCCGGCATTAGCTTCTGCTCCGTAATTCTTGAAATTATTCTCAGGAACATTTCCGTTGAACCCGTAAGACGTAAAGGAATCATTGTTCACATTTCCCTTCTCGCCATAGTTGTTGAAATTAGAAGCAATGACATTGGAATCCTTGCCGTAGCTAGAGAATTCATTGGGGGAGCCATTTGCGTTCTTGCCATAACTGGTGAAGGTCCCGCCTCCCACATTACTTCGTTCCGAGTAACTTGCAAATGTCTGGGGCCTACCATTGGCATCGTCGGCATAGGAAGTGAATCGGAGATAAGCCACATTGACTTCCGAATTGTAATTCTTGAATTGCCCATCGCCACCGGTGGCTCCGGCAGCATAGGTTTGGAAACTTTGGTCGACTACGTTGCGACCAGTGCCATAATGGGCAAACTTGTCCTTGTGATCCGTCGAGTCGCGGCTATACCGTGTGAACGAATTAACAGGGACATAGTTGACCTCTGAGTAATTCTTGAAGGAATCTACTCCGCCCAGCCTGTCAGTGCCGTAGTTAGTGAAGTTTCGATCGTCATAAGCAATAAAGTTGGAGTCACTGTCATGCTTTTCCAGACTATTAGTCAAATCGGGGAAGCAAAACAGTTTGGCAGAGGAGCAGAAAGAGGGGAAGTGAGTTGAGAGCGAATTCTCAGCAGCGAGTCTGGCAAAATTAACCGCGTCAACACTGTTCAACGGAGACGCCTTGGAGAAGAGAAAACTAGGCTTCGGGAGATTGTTGTGGATCTCTCTGCTCCAATATCGCATCAGATAGGCCTTGGGCGAGAATGGGTTCTCTCCGGCTGCATCCCTCCCAGCTCCAGCGATATGGTTCACCTGCATTGCCCCAAAAACAACAATCAATTCACATTAATAGCATTGATAATCCTTTTAAGAGATAGAGAGAAAGAGTGAGTTGGCTTACATTATTAAAAAATGAGAGAAAGCAGAGGGAGAGGAGGATGAAGAGTTTCATCGGTTTGCAATTTTGATTCAGCAAAAATTTTGAGGAGAATTTTTTTCAAGTTTGAAATCTATGTTGGAGTGAGTGAGCTTTGACGATGAAGCGCCCTTTCTCGCTTGGGGGAAGCTGATCTATCTGTTGAATATATATAGAACCCAACCTGCAAAGTGGATGGAGCATGATTAAACACTAATTATATTACTTAATTAAAATTTGTAAATAATCAGTTCAAAAAGAGAGGAAAAAAACAAGTGTACCAAAAATATATAGGGAAAGGCGGAAAGCAAATAGAAGTATAGACCAGAGAGCTAAAGGAGCAAAAAGAAAGGAAAGGACTGATAAGTCTGATTTAGTTTTGTGTTTTTAGGGATGAATAAGTAAAGATTTGGAAAGAAAAATAAGATGCACTCACTCGACCAAACACAGAAGAACTAAAACAGATCACAACCACATATGGAAATGAATGACTGCAAATGGCTCTTTGATGGGTTGTATATATAGACTCCGAATGCCTCATAAAAAAAAAAAAAGATGTCCCCGCTGATAGGGATCTCAAAAATTATATCCCAGATATGATACGTCACAAAATGAATAGTTTACTTTATTTTCAATTTAAATGAAGGAACTCACAATACACAAATACACCCCACTTTCCCAAACATCAAAATAGAGTGGAGGGTGATAGATATGGACAGTCAAAACTTGAATTTGAGGATTCTCCCAATGTGCATATAAATGTCCTGCAACATTTACGTGTATAATATAATCTTGAGAATAAGTAGCATGGATGTATTCTTTACTCTCATTATACATTTCAACTCGGTTTAGCTGCTTCCCGCTAATTTTTTTATGCAACATCAATAATTTATTGTTCAAACAATGAGAAAATTGTCCGCATGAGTAAGTTGGAATAATGTTAAAATTTTAATATCTAAATTGAAACATTTATAGACTGAGTTGAACGTGGTCAATTTTTTCTGTGACAAAAAATTATATTAACCCATCTCTTATTTAATATAGTACTTAGTGTATGTTTGCTTGTGATATAATCTTGATGTGATTCCTCTCTTTCAAACATAAAGGGAATGATTACAAGTAGTATTTAACGTTAGGGACGATGCCAAGGCTCGTGAACGTGAAGGATGGCACGATCCGTAATTCCATCAACTATAGTGAGCGCTAAAAGTGAGAAAACGCGTCACGTCTTTTTGGTTTGACATATAAGTTTTGTTTGTTTTCGATGCGGCGGCTATAATTACTTGAATGATAGTTTAGTGGTAAATTTTTCAGAAATCCGACCATATGAATTTGCAAAATCTTGATTTCAATTTTTATCAGAAAATTTTATATAATATCATTCTCGATTATTAAAAATATATAAACATGATCGATATCATAAAAAAAATCATTTATATTTCACGTCGGTGTTACTAGTTTTGTAATAAAAATTGACAACTAATACTAGTTTGAATTAAAGAAACATGCGTGTTATTCGCATCTTCATTAAGTGATATCATGATAATTGATAACATGTGCCCTAAACGACACCTATTAAGGATTCATTACAGTAAATCATAGTATCCCATATGTGATAAACATTCTCCCACCTAATTTTTTAAACTTTAAATACATATTTTTTTTTCATATTTTAACATATTTTTCATCCTTATCTAATTTTCTAAGGGCACACATTATCGTTTCTCAATCATCCTTACTCTGTTTTTGGCAGATATGCATTATTTGATTGTATTGATTCCTCCAAAATTTGACTATTGCAACTTGCTTGACTACCATGCAAATCTGCAACCTAGATTAGATCTTTTAATAGCTCACTCCAATCAAAACCGTGTTTTCACCACTACATAATATATTTAAAACACTATCACGTGTATAAACTAAAGCTTTTAAATAGTTAAATATTTTACTATAATTTATATAGGTAATTAGAATCTTAATTTAATCATAAAAAGGTACATATATTAATATTACTATGACTAATGATTCTAATTCATATTGATATATTTCAAGTACTTATTTATCATTTTAAGTACATATTATATTAAAAATAATAGCAAATTAGCAGTTTTAAAATTCTAAAATTGGTTTAGTATATGTGTCAAACAATTAGCACTCAAAGAGCAAACATATCAAATAGTTACAGACTCACATAATATACATATCATAATAATAGAGCTTAATTGTTATTGATTTTGAATATTCATCGAAAATTAATAAATATAATAATTTAAGATGATTATTATTACCTGATTCTATTGTCTTTTTTGTAGTACATATTTTCATTAAAATTATATTTCAATTATGTTCCTCTAACTATTTGTAAGAATTAAAATTTAAATAATCAAGATCAACAAGGAAAAAAAATCATCAGGCATTAAATTTTACTTAATTTAATATTCTAACTCAGAAAAATATTATTTAACTTTTTTTAATTTGCGTAGGGACAAATGATAAATAATTAGATACTTTAGAAATACACATGTCTCATAAATAAAGTGTCCATGTTCTACCCCTCTCCAAGACCCTGTTTCTAATAAATAAAAAAAAGTAATATAGATAATACATATTTTCATAATGTCAATTGGTGCACAAAGCACAATAATAGGTATAGAGCAGTTCAGTTAATATTTAAATAAAACTATAGTTTATCTGTCCTATGGCATTATTATTATCATAGTAGTAGTAATATTACTTTAATAATTTCGATAAAGATTAAAAAAAAAAAAAAAAAAGATCAATGCAACATGTGCAGATTTGTAGAGTCGGTGGATCTTCACGTTCTGCTGCTCAGTATAATTCCAGTCCATTTCTTTTGACCTTCAACTGATCTTACATGGATTTTCCAGCAAAAATAGAATAATTAATACAGCTCAGTTTCTGCACAGGAAGCCTCGGTACTAATGTATTTTAATGTCAAATTGTTATTATAGTAGCAGTAAACTACGTTAATAATTTCGAAGTCACAGCCACAGAGATTAAAACATAAAGTAATGCAACGTGCGTAGATTTGTATACTACTTGGTGGATCTTCATGTTCTCTAATTGCAGCCCATGCATTTGTTTTGACCTTCAACTGCTCTTACATGGATTTTCCGGCAAAAACTAGATAATACAGCTCATGAATTCACAATCAAACTTTCAGTTTCTGCAAATATCATATGAATCCCCGATACCAGCACCACAACCCAGCTCTGGAGTATCAGTCTCAGTAGCATCGATCAACTTCAGTTTCTATGGCTATTATTGTCACATTTGTGAGATTTTTATTATGATTTCTTGTTCTTGCAAACACACTCTTAAATAGAAATGATTAAGGAAGAAGTATATGTATAATATATGCTGATTGTTTAATGTTTTAAGGACAAACTTCATGTTCTGCGTTACTGATGGATTACTGGTGTATATAGATGTTCAAGAGGTGGTGAATAACATACCAACAAGGAATCAAAGCATACTATCAAAAGGAGCCACAAATACAAACACTCAAGTACTCCAAGAAATAAAGCACGTAAATGAAAATGTCAGGCTTGTGAAGCAGCACATGATCAAAGGCAACGACGAAGAGAGCGAGACATGTCTAAAGCATCTGCATGCGCGCTTTCGTCAAATTGGACATTACAAGAATATTGAAATGTTGCAAGGAACCAATTCTAACTATTCAATATTCATGCCATTGTATTAACATACACGTTAAGGACAAAATATATATGCGACAATCAATCTATCCATGATCCATCTATCTACGATTTCCCATTGGACATGTCCCTTGAAGGAAAAACTAAGAATTTAGTACAAAAGAAACTCATCGAAGTAGACTACTAATTAATCCATTATTGACTCACCAACAATGACAGCTTTGATTATATTCCGGGGACATTCCTGTCCATTATTATCATAAATCCACACCCTCACACATATCAACAATATTGTTCGCTTTGGGTTATTTTATTCCCGTGGATACATCGGGCCTGCACAGTTTTGTTCCTCCTTAATCCAGTTACTACCGGCCAAAACTCATAGGTCAAAACCCAGCTCACTTGGGTTAGGAAAAAGCCTTGTAAGAAGTAGGCTTTGGCTTTATTAACTCATTGGTTGGACATTGCCCAACCGATGTGGAATTTTTTTAAAATCATAACAATGATGTCAAGGTTTTTGTTTCTAAGTCATTGTCTCCATCTTATACAAAGGGGGTGCTTGAACATAAGGAAAGGTGTGTGTTTTCATACTCGAATGACTTAGAAGTTTCACCTCTTGAATCCTTTTGCTGTTCAGTTAGCTGTCGCGGATTTTATACTATTGATTGAAAAATGAAAATTGACCCATCACGGAATCTAGCTTTTGTCATAAAAATGAATCAGATTTTCAGATCATACACACCACAGAACATGACCCAGAGTAATAATGTAACTCCTTGCACATGGAGCTTAATTGTGATAAACCAGAAATCCTAAGAGAGCAGCATAGAACTCCATTTCTGCATACCTGATATTTATGTCCAAAGCGCGTGGACGAAGACAATCATTCGCCAAAAAGATGAATAACGTATCGAAAAAAGAAACAAAGCATTCTATTAACAAAGTGCAAATAATCGAGCACTGCAAGAAATAAAGCAAATGAAGAATGAGCAATGTCTCAGTAGGCTCCAAAGTGTACTGCTATGATCGTTATTTTTATGAGTGAAATATTTTGTATATTGCGGAAGTAATTTGAACAAGGGAAAGAACAAAATTAGAAAGTAAGATAGAGAACAAGAGCTAACAAGACAGAGTAGAAAGGGAGTTCTTTCATTCAAGTTAATTCAAGAGATACATCTGTTACATATATATATAAGTAGATATGCAACGGCTAGTTCACAGTGGGAGACAAAAGACAACGGGTGGAAACGGCTATTTTGAGTTTATGTGTATTTGTGTCAGGCGTGCTACCATCCTCGAGCTTTCTAACTCATATTTTAACACTCCCCCTCAAACTTAAGTTGGTGTAACCAACTTGAGTTTGATACAAGAAACATGATCCAAGTTAAGAAGAGAAGAGGAAAGAAGAATGAGACCCTCTATGGGATTCCGGTTCTCTATGGATACATCGGATTACCCATGAGATTTTAATTCCAATTAAACCGTCTCACTTAATGGTACTTAGGTTCAGTTGGATTGTAATACTTGGACCTTAATTTCGGGGTACTTTCTCACACGCACAACACAAATTCAAATTGCCACACATGAAAATGGACCACATGAAACCCAAATTTCAAGGAGACAAAAAAAAGTCACCACCTTTATCTTCTTCCACACACCTCCCATTATCTCTTTTTTTTTTTTTTAAATAATTATTACAAAACCCATTTCTTCAATTCTGCTGCTGACCCAGTAGAGCAAAAGTAGTGGTAGCATCATATTTGCTTTTCACGGAATCGAGAAATCCCTTCTGAACGATTTCCTGGGAAGAGAAACTATCCTCAAGAAGCTCGTCGATCCGCATGTGAGGAGAGTAGGGCCATTCTGGATCTTGGATTCAATTTTTCGAGTAGGTGTTGGTACCGTTGCGACTTGTTGAAGCTCCATTGTGATATGACACTAGCTGGTAATGATGAAGAGAAATCATTCACGATGAGGCCACTAGTGCTGGTTTGGGGCCTTCTCCTATGGATCATGCGTGGTTGGTTTTGCTGTGCATCTCGTTTGCTGTGGTGCTGCCGCTGCCTCAAGACCAGGCAGCGGCAGTAGAGCGGAAGGTCACTTTTGATGGTCAAGAATCGACCGCTCCGATACCATGAAATATTTTGTATATTGCGGAAGTGATTTGAATAAGGGAAAGAACAAAATTAGAAAGTAAGACAGAGAACAAGAGCTAACAAGACAGAGTAGAAAGGGAGTTCTTTCATTCAAGTTAATTCAAGAGATACATCTGTTACATATATATATAAGTAGATGTGCAACGGCTAGTTCACAGTGGGAGACAAAAGACAACGGGTGGAAACGGCTATTTTGAGTTTATGTGTATTTGTGTCAGGCGTGCTACTATCCTCGAGCTTTGTAACTCATATTTTAACAATGAGGACCAAGAAATTTCATGCTTGTGAGCCACTAAATGATCAAAGGCAATATTACTAAATGTTGGGTTTTTAACCCTACTGAAAAAATGACAGTATGAGTGATCAGGTTGTTCTGTGCTGAATGTGTATATATTCTTGGATGAATTGTTTCTACGTCTGCAGTTCTTTTTCGAGTTTTTGTGCAAGGTTGCATCCTGAGGTAGCTTACGCCACTGAGCAGTTTTGTGTAACACAAAGTAAGTTACTCCAGTCATAGTTCAGAATCAGATCCAAACAAGGCGTATGAATTTTCTACTCAGCTATAACGTGGAATAAGTTGTA
Source organism: Tripterygium wilfordii (assembly GCF_013401445.1). NCBI lineage: Eukaryota > Viridiplantae > Streptophyta > Magnoliopsida > Celastrales > Celastraceae > Tripterygium > Tripterygium wilfordii. The sequence goes on along the minus strand of NC_052237.1, from coordinate 6,777,488 downwards.
TATTTATTTCATAGATGCGAGTCTGTATTAGGATACTAGTTTAGAGTTATGTTTAATTAGAAACTTTTGTCTAAGATTTTACGTTAAAAGTAAATACTTGTTGATTAGTTTTCCTAGTTTCATTTATAAGAGAATGAAGAAGAGACAACTTTTTGCAGTACTAGAAATGATGTGGACAAGAAAACACAAGTTGTAATCACTACAAGCCACCCAAAAAAAATTCGTTACGACTCAAAGACATTGGGAGCGCAATCAACAAACTACCATTATTGAGAGCCACTTGAACTCTGCTCTCCTTGCAGGCAGGCATTGCCAATTTAGCTAGCTAATATCCATGGTGACGTTGATGGATCGTCACACAATATTATACCCATGTGTATAAATATATACATCACTAGTTTTGTTCTCTTTTTATGTTTGTCTTTTGTTTTTCCGGTTGGCACCTAAATGAGTGGTCCTTTGCACTATGTTTTTTAGGATATGATAGTGTTATGGAGCAGGTTTTTTATTCCTGCAGTGACAAATGACAAACATGGTGTAGAGTTGGTTGGTCCACACACAAACACCCACAACTCCACCACTTATCAAAAGAGAAGATTTTGTACAAATTGAGAAGATGTAACACAACAGCCATCAGAAAATTTCGGTTCACATAAGAAAATTTGTGTGTGTGTGTATATATATGTATGCGTGCTTGCCCCACACCTTTTGTCCTTCCTTTGCAATCTTATTATAATTTTCATAAACCCTTAATTAAACATTTTTCATATACAATAACAGTTGATATCAGTTTAATTTCAAGATTACCAATTAAACCCAAATGGCTATATTTCATGCCTCTTGGTCTTTACATAGGCTTTAGAGTTTAAACTGTTATTGGTATAGTGCCTGTTTGGTGCAGCGGATCGCTGTCTCCATTTCCGCTGCACCAAACGGTGCAGCGGCTGCAGCGGTTCCGCTGCAATATAAGAAGCTCCATTTAGGAGCTTCTATAGGCGGATCCGCCAACACCTTTTTTTAAAAAAAAATTTTTAATTGTGGGGCCCACGTAATGATTTGTCTTTAAATTTTTATTATAATTAATGTGGGCCCCACAATTTTACTAATATATATACACAGTTTTCTATTTAATATTATATATACAGTTTTCTAATATACTTAATTTTTTTTATAATAAATTATATTTATTAATTTTAATAAAAATTATATTTATTAGATTACGTATTAAAATAATTTTAATACTTAAAATATTTTAACAGTTATAATACTACAAAAATATTTTAACAGTTATAATACTTAAAATAAAGAAATATTAATATTTTATTAATTAATAACTAAAAATATTTATTAATTAATACTTAAAATTAATTTTAATCAGAATTATATTTATTAGATTAATTTTAACATAAAAAACTAATATTATAATACTTTATTTCAACAATTTTTCCGCTAGCGTCAGTTTTTAGTTCACTAAACACCTCACAGCATATTTCACAGCTTTAAGCTCAGCATATTTTTCACAGCATTTCCCCTAATATTGAAAATCAAGATTTCGGCTCTGCCAAACAGAGCCATAATAGGGTGGAATTCCGCTTCGCCACCAATGATTCTTTTTCCACCCGGAAACTGCTCGCAGTAGTGGTATGTATTTTCGGCCTTCTTTGGTAGAGACTTGAGATTGGGCTTATTATTTTAGCCTAAAGTGCATGTAACGCCGACTCGAAGGCCCGAATCTATTTTATGTATATTAATCAAGCTTCGGGCCTGAGCCCAAGATAGTTAAACCCAATAGAACTCTTATAATGGGCATATTCAACAGACTACAAACTTACCTGGTTGGTTTGTATGTCGAACCAAACTCTCTGGTTAACTAGATTTGACTGGATTCCGCCTATAAGGGTTTAGTGAACCAAATCACCTAAACCTTCTGTATATAACGTAGTGATTTTTATTTGATTTATTCTTTATGGAGGTATCCACCACAACTGTGACTTAGTATTTCCTATACAAGGTTCAAACAATACTTTTAAACCTAAACACCAAACTAATGCAGCAAACGATACTTTTGAACAAAAATGGCAGCACAGAAATTTTATTTTGGTGGAAAATAGAAGTTAATAAGCAAAATGAAACCATTTAAAAAGGAGATGAAAACGCATGGGAGAAACATATGCAATTATGCTAAAGTCTGGTAACATACATTTCACAATATTTAAAGGATAATAATCTCGCATTACAATAACATCTCCGTCTTAAAAATAAATAGGTAGTATGCAAACCAAGTTTCAAAAGCCAGTTGCCTTTGCTCGTAGATTCGCAGACATCGCCATCAGTTTGGAGGTTCAACCAAAAGTTCCAAATCTGCTGCAAGCTCGGTAGCTATTTGGATGAAGTACAAGCTTCCAGATATCTTTTTCATAAAATAACTTTCACAATCATTTGGACATCCAATGCCCGCAGACTATACTAATTTTCTTTGCTAGAGTCGTTTTATTCTTGGCTCACCGTTTAGTAGAAAACGGAAGTCCTAAAAAGTTACTCTTCAACTACATTTATGAGTTCATATTCAATCAGCGAGAGGTTGTTATCTTCCTTCACAGTGAAACTAGCCGGCTCAGTAACTTCAACTCGGCCCCATTTGTCCACAGCAAGCCTCATCGAATTCTTGAACATGTCGATTTTTGCATTGCGAAGGGTTAAAGTAGACCCCTCCTTCATCAAGTCCACTGAATGATAGTAATTATGATATTAGTGGAACAAGTAAACCTAAAAACTTTCAAATGACCATCAATGTGTAGGAGAGTGGTCTGCCATCAGCTGATGCAATTAATGCATTAAAAAAAGAAAAATGTTTGATGAACTTAAAAGAAAGCTGAACTCCCACTAGCTATTGGTTACGTAGAAATAGTTATCCAGTAAATGATAGCATTAACAATTAAAACAATAGATTAATTGGATATCCTCAGTGACCAAAAACTTCAACCAAGGTTGTATAAAACAAATTCCAATGCAACTCTATCATCAATGAAACAATTACATATATAAGACAAAGTCAAGTCCGATTAGAGAGCAACCATACACCATCCTTACAGTCAAATGAGAAAAATGACCAGTAATTTCTCCTTTTGGAATGTAGAGAGAGTCACCAGTAAATAAATGCATATTGAGGAAATATACTATTTTATAATACTATTAAAATGAGATATGAGTCAGAAACTACATCAGCGAAATTGTGATGATCTGTATAGCAAAACTAGGCAATAAGAATCTCAGAAAATGACCATAATAAGACAATAAGAATAATTTAATATGAAAAGAATACAATGTTTACGCTTATGTTATCAAAAACCTTAATGTGCCACAAAAATTACAAACTATTAGAACCATCAATACTCCCATTTTATGAACTCAAGGAAAACAACAATCAACCCATCCTTCTCAGCTAGTCTATGCACATTAGCTATTTACTTAACAGGTTTGAAGATATAAGATTTCTTTCTCCTACCATTTAATATCTGCTCAATCATATAAATGAAGTTCACCCAGAGATGAAAATCCACACATGTACTTATATTCTGAAGGCAAAAGATAGACAGCAAAATTTATAGGTGCATCGTTTATAAATTAAAAACAACAACAAAAACAAAATGAAAACAAGTAACTACACAAATAATAATTTAGAAAATAGACATTCAATGAGTCTAAGAAAAATCAAATACCTTGATCATTTCTAGCTGTAAAGATGATCATTCCTGTCTCATCTCCAACCAAACATTCAGCTAGTCGCATTTGACGAGACTGCGGACCATCACCACGACCCTTCTGCACTACCATTTTTGTGCTAACCACCTTCACAACTAGAGTATGCCCACTGGTACCAGGTCGAAGCTGGTCAACCTTGGTGAACACCGGTTTCCTCAAGCCTGGCTTTGCTTCTGCCATATCTACAAAAAAGACAAGCCTACAAGAAACAGCATTTGAAACTTAAAAGAAAAGTCAAAGGCAGGCCATGAAGGCACAAACTCAATCAACAAAAACAGAACTTTAAAGATATTTGCATACTGCAAAAATTGATACAGTAACCCCCCCCCCCCAGCACATTAAACCTTTTTTCTTCCATGGAAGATAGAGATGAATCTACTAAGCCTACGATTGGGGCGATGATTCGTTGGGGTTGGGAGGCGAAAATTTTAAGTTACAAAACCTTGATTGGGTGAGGGTTTCATGAGGGGAGGGTTGGGGAGGTGTCGCAAATATTTGTCTTTTCATGTGTTATTGCTGGGTGAACTCCAAAATTAAACCTTTTTGAAGGGTTTCAGACTTTGGTGGTTGATAAGGGTTCCTCACTTAAAATGCCAATCACGGGTTCGCGAAACCTCCAACTGAACCCTCCCCTCGCGAACCCCCCAAACCTCTGTGCCAATCACTGCCTCATTTGTTTAGCAATGAATCAAAATGATCCTTAACTGGCTACCAGAAAACTAACATAGTATTTCTAGTTGTCCCAACAATGAGTAATGAAAGATCAAATTTTGGGATAACAAGAAGAAACTTAATCAGAAACTCAACAAATCCATTCCACAAACCAAATCCATAGAACCCGATAGATATCAACGAGGATCTTCAACCATCATTAGATAACCAAAAAAGAAATCAGATATTACGAAACACAAAAACGGATAGAAACAACAGGAACACTTGAATCTTAATTCAAATTACAACAATTAGCATCAACAGTTTAATAGCATCGAGAAAATAAGATCAACCGCTTGAAACAAAAGAGAGGTTACAAACCTTGGTATTACAGAGACGATGAGATTTGGGGATCTGAGACACTCAGAGAGATCTGTTTGAGAAAGTTTAGCCGTCTCAGGTCACAGTTAGCGATACATATGCAAGGTTGTGATGGCTGAAACTGAATCACAGCCGTTGATCCTCAGGAACACGTGGGTTTCCTTCAAGCGTACAACAAGCAACTTGTTCGACTCCAAAGTCTAAAACTCCTTTAACCCTATCCTATTCCTTACCTTTGTTAATATAGTTTAAACGTTTTTCAGATTTTAGTAAACTCACGGTTTAATACAATTTTTGCCACTCAAAGATGGTTAGTGTTCCAATTTGACCACCAAATTTTCAAGTGTTTCAAATTGATCACCGAAAGTTTAATTTGTTCCAATTAAGACACTCGGATAGAATTGAGATATTTCGGTCAGTCAACCTACTGAGGTGAGAAAAACGATGTTAACGATTGCACATGAAAAGAGCAGCGAGTAAAAATTCTCTAACCCTACCATTCACCCTCACTGAATATTAAAGTCTTGAAAAGATTCATTCATTAAGTCAAATAAATATATGACCACTACTTTTATTTTGAAACCATTTTCTTGAGGTTTCTTTCTCACACTTTAAATTATAAGGGAAACTTAGGTAAAGTATTCATGTGAGAAGGATCGAATGAGTGTTTAGTACGGTTTATAAATGAATTGGGAATCTCTACAATTATTTAGGTTTTTTTTGGTAATCCCATTAATACTCTTGGATTGATAACTGTTTTTTAAAAATTGTTAAATTTGTAATATACGCAAAAGAAGTTAAAATTCCTAAATTGATTTTTTTAAAACATTATTATTTATATTTTTTTTTTTGTTTTTACAAAATAACCCCACAAATCACACGTCCAATAAAAATATGACTAGCATGCTTTGACCAATAAAGAATTCTAAACTTTAGTGTGCTACAAAACTAGGCAAGCCCTAAGGGCACCGCTCATGAATCAATATTTAATTTATTGACAATAAACAAATTTTGAAAGAAAAAAAAGCTTCTATTGAAAATATATAGTACATTTTGGTCATTGATAAATAGGTTGTGTTACAACTTAGTTACTACATTTCAAACGTTACATAATTGTTTCACATTCAGGTTTTTTTTTTATTAATTAGGTCAGTTAAAATGCTGAAATAGCATAAAAAATCAAAAAAGCTAACTGTGAAACTACCTAGTAAAATCAATGGTCAATTTGAAACGTTTGGAACGTTATGGATTGAGTTGTAAGTTGTAATACAATATATGTATCAGTGACCGAAAGTAACATTTATTCAAATTTTAGTTAAGACTTAAGATCATAATGTGCTTAAAAAAATGATTTTCTTGAGAAAAAAAATGAATCAGAAATCTCTGGAGGACGGGGGCTGTAGAATTGGTGGCCTATGGCTGTCCACGTGTCGATTACGAGCCCACTATACCAAAATTATTATCAAATCCAACAAAACACCACCTTACAGGCTGTGACAGTTTATAAAGCAGAGAAACTAGGGAGCTAAAATTGTGAAAGAGAGGCAGTTTAGCTTGGTTTAATGGAAGCCACTCTCACAGCAACCACAGCTTCTCACCTCATTACATCTCACACTCTCCCCTCCACATTCCCACCAAGAAAATTTTCCCTCACTTTCCTTGGAAACCAAAGGAAACCCATTTCAACTCTCAAGCAAACTTCTTCCTCCTCCTCCTCCTCCTCCTCCTCTCACAGTCCTCATCTCAGAGTCTCTGCAAATTCCCAAGCTGCCCCTGCCTCCTCCTCCACTGAGACATCCAAAGTGGCCTCCTTACCTTATGAGATGAAGGCATGGGTTTATGGAGAATATGGAGGTGTGGATGTGTTGAAGTTTGATTCTTCAGTTTCAGTCCCTCAAGTGAAAGAGGACCAGGTCTTGATTAAGGTTGTTGCTGCTGCGCTTAATCCTGTTGATGCCAAGAGAAGGCAGGGGAAGTTCAAAGCCACTGATTCTCCACTTCCGGTAATTCTCTTTTTAAATTTCTCCGTTGGGTCTGTTTGGATGCCAAGAAAGTTTTTAGTTTTTTTCTATTGGACATTGTTGTATCTGTCCTATGTGTTGAGAATTTAGGATTGATACATTCATTAACATTTGATGTTTCTATTGGTCTTCATGAGGTACAAATATAGTAGATTCTACAATATTAGGGATGTTACTGGGTAATATATAAGATGAATTAGTTCTCTTGACTTCAATGTCGTGATATATTATTGTTGATTATCTTACACTCATGGTTTTGCAATATCTGGAGATCCTTGTAACTATTATCCAAGTAGCTCTCTCTGCTAGAGTAACAAGTTTTTATAGAGAACCCATAAATCTGTGTATATTTATAATGGTCTGTCAGAATTTATAGTGAATTTGAAAGCAAGAAGAACAATAATTATGGTGCAATTTAGATGATGTAAGTTGATAATCATGAAAATGGGGGTGCTCTATTTGTTACTCAATTCTTCCTTTAGTGCTTGCTAGTAGCTGATTACTAATAGAAAGTTTGTTTTAATGTGGGGTATAGACGGTGCCGGGCTATGATGTTGCTGGAGTTGTGGTGAAAGTTGGAAGCCAAGTGAAGGATCTGAAGGAGGGGGATGAAGTCTATGGGGATATTAACGAAAAGGCTTTGGAAGGCCCTAAACAGTTTGGCTCTTTAGCGGAGTTCACCGCCGTGGAAGAGAAGTTGTTGGCGCTGAAGCCTAAGAATTTGGATTTTGTTCAGGCTGCCGGGCTTCCTCTAGCTATTGAAACAGCCTATGAAGGTCTTGAAAGGACTGGATTTTCTGCCGGCAAATCTATTCTAGTTTTGAATGGCTCTGGTGGAGTTGGAAGCTTGGTTATTCAGGTACATTACTCGTTTCCATCTGTAAATTCTATGCTGTGGCCGTCAATTGAGTTTTTGAATGCAACACTGGAACTTATTATGTATGAATCCTCTACTTTCTTTTCTTATGTCTTTTTGTTTCTTGGTTGGTGCAGCTAGCAAAACATGTATTTGGTGCTTCAAAAGTGGCGGCTACTTCAAGCACAGGAAAATTGGAGTTGTTGAAGAGCTTGGGTGCCGATTTGGCCATTGACTACACCAAGGAGAACTTTGAAGATTTGCCTGAGAAATTTGATGTGGTGTATGATGCTATTGGTAAAGTTCTTTCTCTCATCTCATCTTGGATAGCGCATAAACGTTTGTATTTCCTTTTCATGCATATTTGGACGGAAAGGATTTTGAGTACGGGAATTAGTTCATACAAAATTTTGAAAACAGGTGCTCATAGCTGCTAAAACCAGGGTTAGGCTTAGAATTAAAGTTTTCTTTCTCAAAGCTAGACCTTTTGTCAATAATCTTCTAGTTTTTCAGTTCACATGAAGACTGATTTTCGATAAAAACCTGAATATTTGACCTGTACATAACTAACAGGGCAATGCGATAGGGCAGTGAAGGCCATTAAAGACGGGGGCAGTGTCGTGGCTTTAACCGGTGCTGTCACGCCCCCTGGATTCAGATTTGTGGTCACTTCCAATGGAGATATCTTGAAGAAAATAAACCCATATTTGGAGAATGGGAAAATAAAGCCAGTCATCGATCCAAAGGGGCAGTTCCCATTTTCTCAGGTGCCTGAAGCTTTCTCTTACATTGAGACCAATCGAGCTACTGGAAAGGTAGTTATATATCCAATTCCTTGAGAAGATTGAACCGATGAACAAGGCCATCGTGTAATCTATCTGATAATTATTGAAACATTTAGAATTGTAGAACTGATGACATTTTTGGTAATACCAGATGTATGAGTATATGGCTTTTGTAGATGAAGTGTTGTTTCTTTTGTTATTCTCCCTCTTTTTTCAGATACTAATGGTGAATTTGAGTTCCTCTTTCAGAAGAGAGGATGGAAAATATTGCAATGCAAGCTTGACCAGAATTAGAGAGAACTAATTCCTTCTCATAGAATATGAAACTTTTTTTACTTTTAATGAAGGAATTGAGAGATTGTACTTAGAACACATGGTTACATATATTAGTGCTCCATTGTTTCAACAAACAGATAAGTTTCTCCCCAGAATATGAATGCAGATTCATCACTTCTGATGATGGACTAAATCTAAATGTTCATCAGTCTAGGTAAGCTGGAGAATTGAAAATCAAATCAATTCAACTCAACAAGGGCCCTCTTTGGTTGCACTTCCAGCCCCAGTTATGCATATGCTCAAATGATCAAATGAATATCTTTAAAAATATAGATAAAATTACTCATGGCCTCCGTAAACATTGTGAAAAACAGCAAGTTGAATAAACTAAAACCAAATATAGCTTCTGCGTTCGTAGTTTTTAAGTAGGGAAAAAATCCACAAGAAATTGCATCGACCTCATAAATTGAAATCAACGGCCATGCAAGCCATTTATGTTAGAAGTTTTAAGCAGTGGATTGACTATTGAGGACGGATACTCTACAACAGCCTCGACTCTGCTCCAACACTTCAAAATTTTAACTCATTTCTTCGCATCAATGACCCTCTTCGCAAAAGTAGGTAAGCAGAAAGCTGCTGAATGAATCTGAAATTAACAAAAAGAAGAATGTCACAAGAATACATGTAAAATAAAAGCGGGAAAAGGGAGTTTTAAGTGAAACATAATTAATTAATAATCATGTACAAGTGTCATATACAGTGTAATATGAGAGTGAAGAAGTGAAACCCAATTGGAGAAAAATGGCACCTCTGAGTTGTAAAATTTCAAGGGCTTTAATTTGTTGCAACTGTCAGTAGCATCTATAGGATTTACCGGATGCTTGAAATCGACCAGGGGTCCCTCGGTTGAGCAAAGCATAAAGCCAATCACCCCACTGAAACAAAATAAAAAGAAGAAAACTATTAGGGTAGGCAAATGTTCATGCATTTTGTTACCCAGGGCAACTCACCCATGCATACCCTAGGTACTAACTAGCTGCCTAGCATAGTAGCATACCCAAACATACATAACATCTACATGAAGTCAGGAACCAATCCCCGATGCAGACAAGGATTAGGAACTCAGGTCTTGTATTTCAAGTAGCTGACTTGGAACACAAAGAAACAAGGACAAACAAAATCCATAATTCTGCAAGGCACTTGAGAAGCGTTGAGGCTTCGGTGATCAGTATAAAGGCCAATCAACCTTTATAATGCAAAGTAAAAAGGGGTCTTCATTATCAGCCAAAGTAACACACTTGCTGAAATACAAACACAAGCAAACAAATTGATTCAGATGAAATAGTTCAAGAACATGCCTTGGGTATGTAGGGACCGTAGTCCATGCATAGTTCACAGAACCTTTGAAGACCTGGCGACAATTAGCTACAATGTCCTCGATGATGTGCATGTGAAGCCATATACTTTCAGCCTGAGTGCACACAACTCCTCCTGGACGAAGAGCCTTTGCCACCGACTCAAAAAAGGGCTTCTCAAATAGCTCTTGTGCAGGACCTGATCAAACATCAAAAAATTAAAATTCAGATTATATTCTCTAGGATCCCAGAGGAGACCTTACAGTTCCATAGACATTGTTACCTATGGGATCAGAAGAATCAACTATAACTGCATCATAAGTTCCTTCAGGAACGGCTTTCAGAAATGCAACCCCTGTGACATCAAAAGACGCACACTAAATTAGAGTAAATCTCAATGAGACGAAGAGGAAGATTAATAGCAGCAGCTGATCATACCATCACCAATATGAAGTGTTACACGAGGATCCTCATAGCCAACTGCTATTTGAGGAAAGAACTCCTTAGAAACCTAGGGAATGTAAACAGAATCCCAGCATTAGGAAATCTAAGATTCTTGAGGACAAATAAATAAGGACGCGCAACAGTACCTTATTGAATCAAGAAGACAATTCATGTCAGTGTAAAAAGAGCAAACAGCTGCAGACTTTAGACTCAGAATATAAACATAGACATGTATATCCAATCAACCGGCTTGAAAAACCATGATTATTAGTTTATTACTCACATCAACAACCATCTTATCAATTTCGCAAATATCGATATGTTCAACAGAAACATGGCGAGACACTTCGCGCAAAACCCCGCCATCACCTCCGCCAATAACCAAAACCTGCAAGACAAACAACACGAGTTTTAAGTCAACATGGTGAGAACAAAAGCCACGTTAAGAATGACAAACAAATCATGCCACGTAACAGGTCCAGGTTAGTATAATAAAAAAAAACAAACTTCATCTCTAGACAAAGGGTTGCCACTTAGTTACTTGTAAGTTGCAACATTTAGAGATTCTCCCTTTTCATTCCATCATTCTTCTGGTCTGTTAATTTCTACTCCAAATTTTGAGGATTCCGAAGTTGAAATTTTTTATCTCGAGTAGATTAGTGTCATCCTACCTAATGCAGTAATTCTGCGTATTTTTCATTTCATGAACAATACTCTAAAGATGGAAAAAAAAAATGAGGAGAAAGGAAATAATAGGTGCATGTTGCAAGGCCACAAGAAAATAATTGCATCCACAACAAAAATAATGTCTTACCATAAACTGAGAAGCACATCCCCTATTTACTTATATAAGTAGGCATAACATGCATGGTCCAGTTTCATCAATGAGACTTATTGAGACATATCAAAAATCTGAGCCACTGAGGCAATGGTACAATGTCTATGCAAACTATATGATGCTCTATCCAGTATTTTGAAGTTGCTCATGATATTCTAACTAACAAAGAAAGACTCGCATCTAAAGAGCAATCTATGATTTTAACCAGTTGAAAAGGACAGCTGGTTTAAGTAGTCAAGCTCCTTGCCACCTGGCCCAAGGGCAGGGATTCCTTGCCACCTGGCCCAAGGGCAGGGACTCCTTGCCACCTGGCCCAAGGGCAGGGACTCCTTGCCACCTGGCCCAAGGCAGGGACTCCTTTTCCTGCCCTGTTGAACAGTCAAAAAAATTTTTGGGAGAAGCAATAGAGACCTTTTTTGGGCTAGGAATTGAGCAAAGTGGAAGATGTGTGATCATTTCTTGGTATGCACATTCATCCCTCTCTGTGAGCTGGATCACTCCATCCAAAACAAGAACCTTCCCGTATGTTGAAGACTGTAAAATGATACCACAGTACATAGTTAGTATCTGACACTGAAACCATGTGAGTATCAAAAACATGCCAAGAGACAAAAAAAAATAGACATTCAAAAGCTATGACACCTGGAAAACCATGACATCTTGGTAATCAGACTTTCCGCGAAATAAGATCTTCTCTACCTTCAAGGAGTGTGCCTCGCCTACATAATTTCAGACACGAAAGAACTACAATTTAATAAACTCTAATGTAATATAGCAGTCTATGCTTCATGGATAACCTCTGTAAAGAAGCCCAAGTCACGAGAATTAATCTAACAATGAATAGGCGATTGCTGTCAGGATAAGCAGCATATAGAAGATATATGCATGATAATTTATGGACAAATGACCTTCCTCTCTAAATTTGCAATATTATATATTATCTAAACCCTGAACCAACTAAGTAGCTTGGAATGTTGGGAGTTTAAATTTCAAAAGCAATGCATCTACTGATTACTATAAAACAGAACATTTCAGAAAAGAACCACACAGTTAAAATTATACAATTATACATCTACCATCTATTGCATAAGTTGGAATCAAACCAAGACAGAAGTTAAATAACTAGCAGATACAAGGACGGCAGGCAGCACGAACGCACAAACACATGCCACTAGCATCAATCAAATAATGGATGTCCTCACATCAAGTTATATACTTTAGAATTGTCTAGCTGATATAAACTAACACATCAAAAAATGGAAGTGACGTACTCATAAAAAAAATAGAAGAAAAAATTATGCACAAAAAAATAATAAGCAAGAGCAGCAAGACACTAATCAACATAAACAAACGCATTATACATACGAGACACTATCACAAAATACAAAAGAGGATGCCAATAGCTAATTCAAACCAGCACAATCAAGCTTAATCTATATCCAACAATACTAACAAGCTTGCAAAGGCACTTGTTCCAAATAATACAAGCACCCTCTCTACACGGTTGAAAATTGGATCAAAAGGAAGCTTCTTCAGAACTTCCCATGTGAACAACTACACAATATTCATGAATCGGAATAGGTTATTAAACACAAACACTTTCTCTGTTTTTTCTCTTAAAATTTCTCAGCACCCAAGAAGCCAAAAAATAAGATTGAACATACGAAAAGCATACCAGGCCACATTGGGCTAATCTCAGAGAACCACCCAGGAATAACAGATGAGATAGAATCCGGTAGCTCCTCGTTGTTCTCAGTCTCCATGGACAAAGTATTGACAGGGACCCCATTTTCTTCATCTTCTCTTGGTCTCTTCACCGGCAAATCAGTAGCCAGAGCACCACCCTCTTGTGCCATAATCACGCCCACCGACACACACTCGCTGTATCTCAAAATACCAAAAACCCCAGAAGACGGAAGAGTAGAAGACCTATCAAAGCGAGACCACACAATCTTGGTCTTTTGCCTTTTATAATAGATAAAACGAATAATAGGAAAGAACCAAAACACTCTTAAGGCCGCGTTTGGGTTTTCCATGGAACTCTCAGTTTCTTTCACAGCAAAAGAGTGGGTGCACCAAACAAGGAATGTAGATTTTTTATTATTATTGTTTAAATAAAAAGGTGGAGTTCAAAATGATAAGGTGCTCAATTAGGGTTGGGGATTTTGGGATGAGAAATTGGGAATCCCCTTGCCCTTCTCCTTTTTTTAAAGCTGTTTTTTGTCAGTCTAAAGTATTAGAATATCTAAGTTCCATGGTGGGACTTGAGAAGCAATACCTGGAAGAAATCACAAGAACATATATTCATAAGTATAGGCTAGAGTGGATATGTATAGCAACACCCTACCCTTAATTATGTGACATTCTACAAAATTGGCATTGGAAATACTGAAAAATATTGTGATTAGATTTAACAACAAAGAATGTGATGTCTAAGGTCTCCATGGATTTTTCATGTGTTTGTCCAACCGATTTTTGAAATTTATAAATTATTGCGTAGATCTAATGATTTATTCAAAACGCACCCAAACAATAATAAGTATTGGTTCTATCATTAAAGAAGGAAAAAAAATCTTCAAGGCGTATAATTGGACATATCCTACCTAGTACATTTGATTTACAAAATTGGATCCTACGAACAACTTGCAAGAAATTTTTAAGCTAAAAGATAAAAATAACATGCATTGAGAACCTTGTGACAAATCCATGGCATTTTTGAAATAAAATCTATCTATCTATCTATCTATACAATGTGGAAACTTAGAGAAACTTTTAGAGCAATATCATGCATCCTTAATATCATTTTCAACTTATTATAAATTGACATGCGGTATTTTTAGTTTTAATTGTAATAGGATTTGAAGAGTAGGATAATGACAATGATTTCAATAGATGATACACACCAAATTAAACTCAATTAATTGAAAACATTTGGTGAAAAGTCATGTTATAAAAAAAATTGAGAAAAAAAGGTAATTCATTTCACCTAATATACTTACATCTAATCTAATTTCACCTAATATACTTACATTTAATCCCTTATATCTATTTTCCTTTAAATAGATGGAAATTTATGGCATACATTTGTCTTAAAACACATACACCACACATATGATTTCTATAAAAGGGTAGCTTGATCACCATATTTGCACCTTATCTTTTCACAGATATTACTCAACAAGAATCCATAGAATTATAGTAAAAAATTTTAAAAAAAAAGGTTATAGACACCAAAATATATTCATTAACCCATAAAGAGAGAGAATATGAGGCATGTAGGCACTCAAGTCATCATAAAGATGAAATACAATTAAGAGACTAAAAAAGAAAAACACAAACACCAACCAAAATTGGTCGTCATCAGACACTCCCGAATGACATCGTTTTTCATTGGATATTGTCAAAAACCGATCAACACTGAGTTACATCGAACTTCGTTGGATTAAACAAACATCAACAAAACATATAGGAGTTTCTTTTTTATTTTTTTTGTTAAAAATTTATGTGGGGCCCACGTTAATCATGATAAGGTTGAAGATGGATGTTTACAAGTTTATATTTTACTGAAAAAAAAAATTGATTATTATTACTGACATACTTTGTGTGGTCCGAACAAAAGTAAAACAAATATCAGTGGATCTGTGGATGTGATTGCTTTTAGAAAGCAATCTTAGCCTCTCCACGTGAACAACGAGTATGTACTTTTGGACTCACATGCACGTGCACTCCGGGTACGCATAATAATGGAAATTCTAGTACCTCTCTGTTCCTAATCAATCATAAAGGAAACCCTAATGCTATGTTTGGTTGGTTGGCCAATTCCGGCCGGAATGAGAATGGTGAATTCCTATTCCTATGCGGTTCCGACGTTTGGTATCAATAAAAAAGCAGGAATGGAATGATGAATTCCTTTGATATTAGGAATTGTAGATTCTGGGGTTGAACTTCGGAATTGTGAATTCCGGTTGGAATGGAATACACATTCTATGTAAAAAGACAAGAATGACCCTTGGATAGAAAGAATATTGGATTTAACTTATCGACTTTGAGGATATGCTACACATAATCAGTTCAATGTATTGACTTTGAGGATTAAATACATCTACACATACTAATTACTAATACAAATATCCAACAATCAAATGCAGTTAATTAACAAAGAGGTCGGCCATACGCAGTACTTGTGTATTTGGGGGATGGCCTGTATATATGTCTAGTGCACCAAATAAATTTTGCAAAAATTATAAATGTGTAATATTTAACATAACAAATCCAAAGATATTTTTTGTTCAAAACAAAAATTAAATTCTTTGTGATTATTCTCATTCAAGCATTATTCTCAAAATTATCATTGAAACATAATAAATCATAAGGGACAATATAGTCTTTTATTAATTATTCTCATTCATATTCCTATCACAATTCATTCACCAACCAAACATTGGAATCCAAAGAATTCCCATTCTTGTTACCCTTTCCATTCCTATTCCCGTTCCCGTTCTCATTCCCATTCCCACGACTAACCAAACATAATGTAATTATGACTTCATTGAACATCGACCCCACAAATTTGAGCTTTTCTTGAGTCTCTCTTCCAAATTTTGGTGTTTATTTGTTAGGGGGCGGTAATTGCACCCCATTTTTTGATAACATATACGTGACACAATACAATCACTAGATCTAGTTAGTATTCATAGGATATAATCACATTTATAAAAAAAAAATCAGTAATTATCTCTTGATTGCTTCTGTTCACGAAAGCATTGCTTGTCGGGACTATAAACTAGGCCCAAACAGCTCCTGAATCTGACTCTACACCGTCTTTGCATGCTCTCATATCATAAAAATGAATAGTCACGATTCCATCAAGTATTCTCTCCATCTAGACCCCTCTCACCTCCCCAAACACCACCAATCCCCTCCTCACCGTTGGGGTATATGGGTCGGAACTCCTGAGCTCTAGGCTCTAAACTCCCCATGATTGTGAAGCGAATAATATTGGTTTCTTCCATGGCAGTTTTAGACAATGAACAAAAGACAGTGTAGTTCCCGTGGTGCATATAATTTTCTCTCTAGGTTGTCTAACTTTTTCTGTTTGTGGCTTGTTTATCAAAAAGAAAATGGGGTGTCAAAACCAAAAAATGGGGACGAATACTGTCAAGTTGTCCAAATTAAGATCTTACATAAGATTGATGGAAAGCCTAGGGACGGAATCAGTGTCAGGCATTAGGGGGAGCGAAATCTAATGTGGGGTCCGGGGGTAGCACTCCCAGAAATTTTGTTTGGTTATATATATATATATCATAAAAACCATATCCATAAATCAGGAAAGCATTAACAAAACAAAGAGAAAATTTAAAGGGGAAGGAAATAAGTACAAAAGAGGAAGTAATTTGTGAATTGAGCTAGTTTTTGTCTTTTTGAATGTCAAATGTAATTGAGCTATTTTTTTTAATATTAGTTAGTGGGCTTGTAACAGTTGTGGGCTGTTAGAGTTAATGCTTGATCTGTTACCGTGTGAGTTGTGGGCTGTTAACTTGGTCTGTTAGAGTTAGTGGGCTGCTAGAATTGTGGGCCATGTATTGATATTAGTTTTTTTTTTTTTCTTTTTGTCTGGATATTAGTTAGTTCATGTGTGTTTCGGTCCACCAAATCAAATTAAGGGGGAACAGAGTCTCTTATCTAATTATTTTTAATATATATGTACATATATTGGTCCTTTTATTTTATTTTATTTTTTTAAGGGTGGTAGCCGTCCCCCCTTAGTTACACATGGTTCCGCTCATGGGAAGAACAGCAAGATTGAATCGTAAAATAGTAAGATTTTACAAATTTTAAAAAATAAATATGAAATAATACAATAATTTATTTCAATACAAAAGTAACATAATATAATATTGTATATATATGTAATAAAAAATAAAATATATGATTATTATTTACTATAGATATTTTAATATGGCACAAAACTTTAATAATTTTCTAACACCTCAAAAAAAGTTTGAAAAGTAAAATACAAAATTTAAATAATAATACTTATGTTGCAAGTTTGAACTTGTATTTTATAATTTCAATTTTAGATAAATTTTGCATCAAGATTGTCCTCACTTCTAACATTATCCTTTTCACTATTTCCATCAATATCTTTATTAATATAGTCATTAAAATCAATATCATCAAATTATAAGCATGAATACAGCCCCATTTTGTTTATGCATAAATAATTATACTGTCCTTCAAATTATATATATATATATATATATACACACATATAATGCGTAAAGATAAAATGTATATGGAGGAAGCACTATTGAAGCCAAGAGATTATTTACTTATTTATTTATTTTTTACTTGAAGAGCAATCTTGTATTGGAATACGTGTTTTGTTGATGTGAATGCATTGGGAGACATGTTTTGCTGATGTGGTTATATTAGGATTTTATATTTTGATGTAGTTTTGTTGGGGACAACATGGAGACATGGAATATTGTTGCCCTCCATGTTGAGTGGGAAGAAATAATGTATATGAATTTATGTTTTGCTAATGTGATTGTATTGAGATACGTGGTTGGTTTGATTTTTTTGTATAAATTAGAGGTGAAATTTTTATTGGCTCAACAAAAATGTGCTATTGCATTTGCCCTAAGGATCTAGAATGCAACTTCCTTTTCTCAAAAAAAAAAAAAAAAATAGAATGCATCCTCCTTTGGCGCATCCATGCACATTTACTTACACCAACAAATCTCACAATTAGTTACTTGTATTGGAAAAAGAATAGTGCACCCCTTTCGGACACCATCAATGTAACTACAAAAAATATTCTGAGGCTTTTCTTAATGAAACGGGTCTCTTTGCTGGGCCTCTTGCTTTTCTAAAAGAACTGATTTTCTGACACTAAGTTGAAAATATGGATTTAAAATCTAACCCACACACTTGGACAAATTGGGCCAAAGCCATGGTTGAAAGCCCAACTTTACTCATGTTTACAATGTTTTTCATTGAGGTTTTGATAACTCAAGTTCAATGCAATAAATGGTGCATTAATGAACCCGAAAGATTTAACAATGATAAGCAACTTTATGAATGTTTTGACCTTAAGAACACTAGCTTGAGAAATTAGGGGTGTACATCGGGTGGGTTCTAGGTTATCGGATTGGGTCTGACCCGATCCGAATGATTTTTTAGAGGTGAGGATCCGATCTGGTAACCTTGCTAAGAATTATCGGGTAATTGGGTTTCGGGTCGTTCGAGACTAAAAATCTCATATTGATCTGACATAACTCAACCAATTATTTATAAGTAAAATTCAATTGTAGATGCGTTTTCTAAGTTTAAATTCTCATGGCGACGACCCATAAGAATAAATCCGTGTGAGGCTGTAGCTTAGAGTGAACAGTATCTTCCGTATTTGGACTGAGAATTTCAACAATATGGGCAGAATAACATAATTTTTCAAGGCTGTTAAGTTCTTTTTCTTGGTCTTCAGTTTCTGTGTATTTAATTACCCCAACGGTTTCGTCGGTATCATTCACCATTTCAAGTGGTGGACAAAAGAATGTAAAGACAAAAGAGACCAATATTAACAAACCATGGTCCCTATGTGCTCCAACTTTTTCTTAATAAGATATTTATAGTGGCAACTGCTTTCATGTTTCGGGCCTCCAAACAATGATTGGGCCACTTTCCATTCTCTACATAGCAGCGGTCAGCAGAGACACTCATAGGGTCCATTGGGCCTCACTAAACGATCTTCTGTTCCTAATTTTTTGCGGCTCAGCCCAGAGTTTCATACAAGATTCTTGGTCATCACTCATCACAGTTCATTCACATTTCTAGATTGCTCTTCCCTTAATTGTTGTAACTTGACAAAGACAATAACTTTGGAACACAAGCTGTTTTGATTTTTCACTCATTGCGGGTAGATAATGCAGGCCAAAAACCCCTCAACCGGATGAGGTGGTTAAGACATATACCCAAATTCGAGTTCCTTCTCCCACTTACCTAAAAAAAAAAGGGGTAGATAATGCAAATTCGTAGCATAAAATCATAAAACCTCTAACAAATCATATGTTAGTAATTTGATAATTTCCAATCTAATAAAAGTAAAATCTAAAATTCAAAACCAATATAGTTATAACTTGTAACTATCAAAGCATAGCATGGAATAGGTCATAAAGATGGCAACATAAACATAAATGTATTATTTGCTTGATCTGAGTTTTTGGATCTTTCCTCTCTTCTGTTCTGGAAAATCCCTAGAGACTGCTCCGGTTGGAGATTTAACAATTGGGACTAAACTCTAACTCCTCCTCCACTTCTAATCCCCACAAATCAGATTAACAAAACAGTTTGCACAAAACTGATAAATACCATATTAACAAGCATAAGGCCATAAGGAAATAGCTTTAATTTCCTTTACCAGGAATCACTCAAGCTAGAAATTCATAGCTGCTAGCGACCGTAAATTCCTGAAAACGAAACTGTATTCAGAGATTGCTCTTGTCTTCTCCTGCTTGAAGCAGCGCCTACCAAATTCAGAAGAGCAGAAAATCCAGGTTGTTTCGGCGTTGGTAAGATTTCTTCTTTGTTGCTAAGGAATGAAACCACATCAGACATGGTTGGCCTGTCATCTGCATTTTCTTGACTACACAGTAGTCCTATTTGAATGCACAATGAAACTTCACTTTCTGAGCTCGATTCAGCCAACCCTGGATGCAACAATTCCATGAATCTCCCATCCTTCCAAACCTCCCAGGCCTGTAACGATCAGTCCACATTGTAACTTTAGAATGAAGACATAAAGAGTATAAATAACAAACTAAATTCGGAGCTCAAAACGAGTCTGTTTTCCACTCACATAACCTAGCAAGTTGAGATTGCTATCAGGGTCATTAAAGGCTGTGTTTCTTCTTCCACTCACTATCTCCAGTAAAATGACTCCAAAGCTGAATACATCAGATTTTGTCGAGAAAAGGCCATGGAGTGCATACTCTGGAGACATATAACCACTGATTCCAGCATTTGAAAAAAGAATAATGGTTAAAGAGAAAGTGACAATGGTTATATTAATGCTTCGGGTTGGGAGTCACTTACTATGTTCCGACTATCCTTGATGTTTTCGTTCCTGACTGATTGTCAAGGCAGATTCTAGCCATTCCAAAATCCGATATTTTCGGGTTCATATAAGCATCCAGTAGTATGTTGCTGGTTTTCAGGTCCCGATGAATAATTTTCAATCGAGAGTATTTATGAAGATAAAGAAGGCCTTGAGCAATCCCTTCCACAATGTGCAGTCGCTGACTCCAATCTAGCAGGTGTTGCTTTGATGGATCTGCATTAGTTTCTTACTCAATCAATTATGTAAAATCTACATTAACAAAAGGAGAATAAAAGGTATTCACACAAGGCAAGGGATACAAACCAAAAATGAAGGAATCCATGCTTTTGTTTGGCATGTACTCATAGATTAAAATCTTTTCTTCTCCTCGAACACTATATCCTATTAGGTTAACAAGATTCCTGTGCTGAAGCTTCGAAATTAATTGCACCTCACTCTTGAACTCCTCCAGCCCTTGTCCCGAGTATTTAGAAAGCCTTTTGACTGCAATTTCATGTCCTAATAACATGCCCTGCAACAATGAGAGCAAATGCTAATTATTCCTCGTAATCATTCAATGAAAAGTACTTACACAAATACTATATTATCTCAGTGGCCTTATAAATTGCATGGTTTCTATTCTTATTCATAGAAGAAAATCCTATCAGTGGAAAACAACACACATGATACCTTATATACTGCTCCAAAACCACCCTCTCCAAGCTTATTTTGGTAAGAGAACTGATTAGTGGCAGCTTTAATTCTTGAGAAGCTGAACTCTGGTAAGTCATGATCATGAACATCCTTCGCGCCAAATTCATTTAGGTTGTTAGCATCAAGAGTAGCCTCTGTATGATCCTGTGATTTCCAAGGAAACCATTGGAAATTTTCTTTCTTTCTTCTTAGAAATCCATACATTCCTGTCACAGATAACTCAACTTCAATTTTCCAGAAACAATAAAGTATAGTCATCAATATGTGGCTTAGACAGAGTACCTAAACACTTGCGCTTTCTCCTTTGGACATAATACAACCAGAACATCAAACAGAACACTGTGGAGGAAACAACTGCCACTGGGACTATAATTGCCACCAAGAGCTTCCTCTTCCTTCCATTGTCTATGTTCCCAACAAAGAAAAAAAATGTAGTATGTGTATTTTTATTGGAACAAACAAACCAGAAACAATGATAGAGTACCATATCATCAAAAAACAGCAACAAAACGTAAGTTTTGGCTTTTGGTATTATACCTGATGTCTGAGAAGCATTTTCACGAACATAAACAGAGTTATTTCCAGCATTCATTTTGCTGACAAGATCATTCATATCTCCATAGTAGAATTCACAAGAACCTCCATCATCAACTGAAGAATATGCCGTGCATGAACAATTATTCTTGCATATCAGCTCACAATCTCCATAACCAACAGTGGCAGAAACTGTGGCAATGGACGAAATTTGCGTTACCCCCCTGTGCTCAAAGAACCCATCTCCAGCATCACACATACTTGGCCTTGGTATCAAACATCCCTGGCTATTGATTCCCAAGGAGTTACTTATATCACACGGTGAATGAATCTCCCTTGTTATTCCCTCCTGCAACTTCCTGTACTCGATTATATACCCATTTGAGTCCAGAGCAAACCATGCCGAAAAGTTATCTCCCATATTATTGAAGGTAAGATAATCCTCTTGGGGATTAGATACCAAGCTGAAATTGAACCCCTCTGATGAATTCTGAAAGAAGAATCTGAAACTACTGCCATCCCATAGACCAACCGGTTGATAAACATCACTAGCTCTTCTCCAGACATTGAAAAGTGACTTATTAAACCTGTCCAAGCCAAAAGCATAGGTTCCACTGCTTGGTACCGATGGACTTGACCATGACAGAAGAAACCAGGACTTCTTATTATTTGGGTCTGAGTTTGAATGGCCAATTTTCATCCCAGGGAGGTAAGTGTCTGTTGGGTAGTCAAAGCTCTGCCAGATAATCTTGCCATTATCATCTCCATCAAGTAGGACCAGATTTCCTGTATCTAGAATTTTTGCTATGGTGTTGTTGGTTTTTGAAAGTGATCCAGAGTTTATGATCCAATTTGCAGAGGATTCGTCCGCTATCACCAAGTTCCCGTCTCGCCTTATAGAGAGATAATCTGATGAATCCAAGATGTGATTGTCTCTGTTGGCAACCCAGACTGGTTTCCTCTCTTTGTCGTCCTTGAACCATACTCCCAAGTACTGATTTTCCCAGCCAGTGAAGCTGAAGAAACCCAACACAAAAACCTCACCTGCTGAAACCAACGTTTGGTTGTAGTACAAGGTTTCTCCAGATCTGAGGCTGTCTTTTGCATGAATTGATGGTTGGATAAATAAACAGGAGAAGAAAACAGAAACCCAGACTTTTGTGTCTCTTTGTGAACTCATTTTGAAGGCTAATCATTCATTCCTTCCCTCATTTCAAACAGCAACTTTTTATCATTCCCTGAGCTAGTTGCAAAAAGAAATTACACCATAACACGCCATTGAATCACGATTTTATTATCTTTTGTTCAAACATAGACTAATACTTTTAAATAGTTTTTTGACTGACCCAGGAAGGCAGGAAGAGACGAACATTTTAATTTGTCAAAGGTGATGTTTGAAGCTACTACATTCTACATAAAAACTTTTTCCTTTTTAAACCTTATCAAAGTATCTCTTTCTCAAGACTCAAGAGTTTGAAACTTCTCTTAGCCTCTTATACATTAGAAGATGTTTACACACATATATGAGAATTCTCCTATGAGATCTTAAAATAAGGTCTCGATTTTTGGGGTTCAAAATTTTTTTAAAAAATTTTGAAAAAAAAATATATTTGTATTTTGATCGGTCTTGCAATCTCCCATGCAAATACACTAAGAAGTTTAAATAGTTAACTTAATCATCTTAACCAACATATTTTTCCTTCATTAACAAATTTATGATATATATATATATAAAATTTATTAACGCAAATTAATTATTTTTATTTTCAACTTTCAAACCAAATTTTGTCTAAAAAAACCGAAACCGAAAAAAATTCTTAAACCGAAACCAAAAAAAAAAAAAACGAATTAAAAATTTTGGTATATTTTGGTTTCAATTTAATTTTGAACACCCCTACTTCTAATCTCCACAAATCATATTAACAAAAGAGTTTGTAGAAATTTTGTGCGTACAACTCAATAGTCTGGATAAATGAGATACTAGCTACTAGGCCTGAAATCCTATCATAACTGAACTAACTTGAACTGATAGACATCACCAGTGCGTGTATATTAACAACTCCCAACTTCAATGCCCTCACTAAAAACTTAAGCGAATGCTTATAAATACCATAATAACAAGGCATAAAGCCATAGGGAAATATTTGAAAAGCAACAAAGCTTTAATGTCCGTCCTTATAACATGATAGTAAAATTTGCACAAAAATATCTAACTAACTTTACAAAAAATATCTAACAATTGCACGCTTCATTTTTCACGTTCACAAGTGTTAAAACTCAACTTTAAACAATGGGTTGGAAAAAAAAATAGAAAAATGGAAGAAAAAATAATAACAAGTATTATCACAAACTATAAAATATTTTAATAACCTAAATTAATATATAATAAAGGATTACATTCTTTAGTCATGGGACATAATAACAATACTTTTCTTATTAGGGAAAAGTGTTAAAATGGCCCTCAGAGTTTCACAAACGGATCGATTAAACCTCTAAACTTTTTTTTAGGCTATTTGAGCCCTTCAATTTACAATTTTGGTGTCCGTTAGCCCTTACGACAAATATTAGAGCCCATTGAATTTCTCTTAAAAAATCAAAATCACATATGGATGAACCCTAAAAAACAAAGCAAGGAGGAGATGAAGAGTGAGGCAGCAGCTTAGCCTGGGTCTCTTAATATTGGCACAAGGTTTTCTCCTTTGGGTGCGGATGAGGAATTGGAGCTTGGACATGTTTACCTAATGTTCCCAATGAAGAGAGTCAGTTCTGTTGTCTCTGCCGTCGATATGGATGGGTATTTCATGGCTGCTAATGCTACTGCTAAGCGGATATCGAGTGGGAAAGTGAGAGTTTTACCGGACTCTGCAAATGGGTGCAGCTATGATGTTCGAGAAAAGTCCCAAGAGAGGAGTGAATCCAGATTGAGCCTTGAGGGGGTGGAAGAGTTTCAGTACAGATTAGCTTCTTGTAGATCAAGGAAGCCTGCTTTTGGTCACTGTAAAATTATTCTTCTAAATGGACTAGATAAGGAATGTGACTGTAAGAGAAGGGCCGGAGAAGATGATGATGAACATTATTTGCACCATGTTTTTTACTAAATACACCTCATTAACCTTTTAAAAACACATTAGAGTGGGGTGTACTTAGTAAAAAATGGGGTGTAAATAATGTTCATCGAAGATGATTCCTCTTTCCAATTTTTTTAATTATTAATTATTTGATTTTTTAAAATTATAAATTGAAAATACCACGTGTCATAATCTAAATGGTCAATGCTACATTATTTCCACGTCAGATAATGTCAAAAGACAAATAAAATGCCACATCATACACTTAACGACAAAAAGTTGACACAACTACACAAGCATTTTTTAACAGAAGTTTGTCATAAGGGCTAATGTACACCAAAATTATAAGTTGAAGAGCTCAAATGGCACAAAAAAAAGTTCAAGGGCTCAATCAACCCGTTTATAAAAGTTTGAGGGCCTTTTTAACACTTTTCCCTTCTTATTAGTACATACTAACATAAAAATATATGTTCTTAAAAAAGCGCGTGTAGCGCGAGTTTACAACTAGTTATAAATAAAGAACAAAAGCAAGGTATTCTGGTATAGTATGGTTTAATCCAGTCTAGTTTGGTATATACATGTGAGAATTATACTATATGGATGCCCGTAAACTTTAAAATTTTACGAGCGTCTCATCTTAATCATTAGATCTAACTAACAATTGAGATTAAATTTAATAAAAAAAATTATAACGCTAAGTTTGATTTGCTCAAGTCGTACACAAAACACTATATTTCATACGAAAATTGATTGGGGAAGGTGCACCTCGTCACGACGAGTCAAATGGTACCGTATGAGGTATCAGAGGGGAAGGCGTGTCTCATCACGATAAGTCAAATAGTACTATCGATGGCGGGAGGGGAAGTTGAAGTTGGCTGAATAGACGACGGGGAAGAGGCGTTGGTGTCACGACTTCAAACTCAATTTTTAGCCAATTTACTCTATGATTCAGGCTGTGATAGGCCATAAAAGTTTGTCGCGGTCGAAAGCTTAATTTTGATAGATTGGTGGTCCAAAACTGTGGTCGAATGCTAAGGATGATCATTAAAAATTGAAGCTCACATCACCACAAAGATACTCCGACCTTCCACCACCACCAGTGGCGGTCCATTTGGCCGGAAAAAGATTAGAAAGCCCCGACCACCGCAAGACAAAAGTCTGAAATACAACCGATTTCGGTGATGGTTCGCTACACCACAACTGCCGTTGGACTCCCTTCATTGAGACGCATAATGCCTAGTCAGATACGGCCCAAAATGGTCACCAAATATAGCCCTTTTAAAATAGTAAAGGTGGTCCGCCAATGTTACTGTTTCAAAACAGTAACATTGGTCGGCTAATGTTATTGTTACAAGCCAGTAAAGTTGGTCGGCCAGTGTTACTGTTTCAAAACAGTAACAATGGTCAGCTAATGTTATTGCTTGGAAATTTTTTAGATCCGATCGATTTCGGTGGTAGTTCGTCATACCACCATCACCGTTGGACTCCCCTCATTGAAGTACACAATGCCTAGTCATATGCAGTCCAAAATGGTCACCAGATATGTCCGTTTTAAAACAGTAATGTTGGTCAGCTAATGTTACTGTTTTAAAATAGTAACATTGTCGACAAATGTTATTGTTTTGAAAAAACTTCAGATTCGGCCTATTCTGAAGACTGCTCACCACACCACCACCACCACCACCATATTGGACTCCCATCACAGAGAAACACAATGTTCAGCCATATTTGGATGAAAACGGCCAACATAAAAAGAGATGAGAGAAAGAAATATGTAGTAATAAGAGAGAGATAATGCAGCAGGAGAGAGAAAGATGCAGTGATGAAAGAGATGTAGTGAGATGAGATAGAGATATAGCATAGAGAGAAAAGAACAAGAGAGAAACTATATTAGATTTAAACCTCTTTGAAAAAGGGGTAAAAAACGAAATAGATAAAATTTAAATGGATTAAATAATTATAAAAATAAAAATGAATTTATGAGTGATAAAGTTTTTTCTTTGAAAATATGGACATAAGATCCAGCCCACACAATTGGAAAAATTGGGCTAAAGCCATGGTTGAAAGCCCAATTTTGCTCAAAAGTTATAGCTTGTGAGCTTGTGTACAACAAAGGCCTTATATATCACTTTCACTTCTATTATTTCACTGCATAGTATATGTAATTAACTGATAGTGCTCAATGAGCAATCTCTTGAAACAAGACTTATATGTATACATTGATCGATACTAAGATGTGTTCTCTACTCGACAGGTGCACAATTAATATACCATAAAGTACATCTTATAAATCGGGTTCATGCCCACACCCAACAGTTTGTCCGCTCTAAACTCATTGGAATTAAGCCCTCGTTGATTTATCCTCCCTGAGTTAGGTCACAGAAGCCCGACGGCCCAACCGGCCTCCAAGTTTTACTTGTCCGCTTTAAACCCATTGGAATTAGGCCTTCACCGATTTATCCTCCCTGGGTTAGGCCAAGGAGGCCCGGCCCAGCCGACCTCCGAAGTTTACTTGGAAAATCGATTGTTATGTGTTAAGGTGTGTGAGCCTCCTTATAAGGCGTGTGGGCTTCTTTATATGTTGGATTATAGAAGGACAAACTAAAACGCCATCGGGTGGAGGTCCTAGGGATTGAGGAACCTTACTCCGACACCATCTTATAAATCGGGCTCACACCCACACACAACAGTTTATCTACTCTGAATCCATTGGAATTGGGCCCTTCACAGATTTATCCTCCCTGAGGCCCGGCCCAACCAACCTCTAAGGTTTAATTACTTGGAAAACCAAATGTTATGTGTTAAGGTGTGTGGGTCTCCTTATATGTTGGATCATAGAATGACAAACCACCGATGTGGTAGTTTTAACAGTCGGCAATGGAATGCACAGAGAGACTGAACATATCCGCACTCAACTTTTTCTCTACTAGTATAAAGTCCTAAATAACGAAAGTAAAAACTATATAAATATAAGAGGCTAGGTCACGTTCAAAGGCTAGGTCACTGATCAAAGTAGTGGATTTTTTGTGCACAGATTTGATGCTCATTTTATAGGTGCAATGTCAGTTGAAATCCTTTATGGATTGTCTCTGAGAAATCCTTTTCTCTTTATGTCACTTGTCATCATACTGACTAGATATGTCAATTTTTTATTCTTCCACAAATGCAATAATAGTGTATTGAATCTGAAAATTTTAACAAGAACAAGCAATTATATGAATGTTTTGATACACTAGCTTGACGTTGAGAAATCAAGAGAATCAAGACGTTCAATGTTTGTTACTAACATTAAAACCAAGAGTATATCCAGATTTAACACAACCAACAACAAGGGCGGAGGGAGGGGGACTGCACCAGGACAGGTTTTAATAAAAAAATTATATATACCTAAACCTAACTTAATATCTTGGAGATTCTGAAGACTGGAGTCTTATCCATGGCGTTCTTGAAGAATTTATTCCTCCTCTCTGGTTTCATCTTCGTCGACTTAATTCCAGAGACCTCTACTACTCTTGAATTGGGCTTCTAGGCTTTGCAATTGTAATCCAGTGTTTTTATTTTCTCTAGGCTTCTATCAATTGTGGGCTTGAACATTAGTGGCTGGGCTTCAACTAAAACCCTGAGATTGCTTTACATGAAACACAGTTTTACTTATATTTATATTCTTGTACAATAAACGGGTCATACCATTATGACTGTTGTTTGTTTTCCTTTT
Organism: Tripterygium wilfordii; assembly: GCF_013401445.1. Lineage (NCBI taxonomy): Eukaryota > Viridiplantae > Streptophyta > Magnoliopsida > Celastrales > Celastraceae > Tripterygium > Tripterygium wilfordii. Next base: position 6,748,991 of record NC_052237.1, on the reverse strand, counting down.
CAATTTGAATCACGAAGTATAAGTGATTTCTTATCAACATTGTTGCTCTTTGAGCTAATTGAATACAATTTCTATTAGCTTTTATTTTATCTTTCTATCTTCAAATCATATTAAATTTTTTAATTATATGACAGCATCCTTTATTGTTCACATTGAAGTTGCCGGTGCCCGGCGGAGATATCAACCATTCACTATCAAGATTAGAGTTCACGTTAATATCAGACATGTGGGTGATTTGACATTGCATTTATATCAACGTTTTGAGTTATTTTATGCCATCAAATATCAATATGAATGTACATCAATATATCATTTAAATGTCATAAATAACTCCAAAAAAAATTTTGAAAGCGTTACCCCCAAACCCCCACAAATTTTTCGAACGGATGAAAGAGATCTTTTTTAGTAGCAACCCCAACATCAAATCCTGGCTCCATCCCTCCCCAACAAGACATGTATTAGGATTCAATATTTGTCACTTGACATTAAACCAACATTGTGACGATCCAACTTGGTTAGTTTTCTCACAGTTAGATTCAATTTAGGTAAGACATCGAATCTGAAATTCACGTTGTAAGACATTGCGGATGATATGAAATTCACGTGTTATATAACTCAATACGCAACCATGGTAGTTTCCACATGAAAACAAAGAAAATCCTATATCAGCTAGCGATTAGCGCAAGAGTCGAATCCAAACAAAGAGATCAGGAAACCCACTATAGAAGAGAAGGTTTTTGGAAGACGAAATGCCATCTTAATATCATGAAATTAAATATACACTTTGAGAAGAACCAAATTTAAGAACACAGGAAATCAAATAACGCAACCTTCAAAGAAATGTTCCCTGTCTTCATTTTTTTTTACAAATAATTAAACAGCAAAGTCGATGGGATTACGTTACTTATTCATGACAAAAAGAACACCAACTATATTACTATTTGGAGAACTGAATTGAACTTGTCGTCAAGTAGTTCTGGTTTTTGTTGAGAAACTGAGGGATGGATCAAACAACTGCTAGAGATGGTGAGACTTTGAAGTCGAGATCCCAAAGCTCGAAACTTCCATTAATGAAATTATAGTGTGCGCCCTTGAGTGACACAGTGTCGTTCACCACAGCTTCTCTCACAAATGGGTATGTCAGTAAATTCCCTAGGGATACATTCACAGCCTCCTGAGACAGCAAAAATTATCATAAACAAAGTCAATATTGAATCTTTATATACAGTGTATATATATATATATAAATTAATTACACAAAAACAACATTTGAGTATCTATAAGGGAATTAAATATATATTCTTGCCTTCTCGCAGGTAGTGCACTGATCGTCAAAAGGTAAACTGCTCGATTCTGTCTTCACCTTAGACTTTGCTGGTGAACATATTTGGACCCAATTTTCTATGAATTCACTGAAAAACAAAATATGAACAAATTAAATAATGGAAAACTTACTCAATCAATGCATTATGCAAATATATGTATATATATCATGCATATATATAATATACCTGGCAATGGTCCCATCATCCGGGATAGACATGAGCCCTTTAATACCTCCACAGCGGCTGTGTCCAATCACCACTATATTTTCTACCTGTCAAATAATTAATATTCTTTTAATTATATATATAGATTTGAATGCATGTACCCCATCTTGTCTCTCTAAATATCACATATGATTGTGAGATGTAGCTAACTAGATTAATTGCTGAAAATTAATTATTTGTAAAAACGATATGTATTATTAATATTGTATATTTTGGGTTGGCAAGGAAATCCATTTCAAGGAAGAGCATCTGCAACGACCACAAGTGGTCTTCACTATTGAAGGAATAATTGATATTTCTACTAAAGAGAAAAACGTGTGGGGCCTAAATGACAGACAACAACCATGTCTCCATTAATTAAAACACCAATTAATTATATTAATTATAAGTTTAGAAATTGACATGTACCTTTAGATGAAGCACAGCATATTCGATGGCCGCTCCCATTCCAGCGTATTTTTTCTGTAACATCCAGATAGGCAGCAACAATAAATTAATAAAGTTTATAAGTATTAATTTCAAAGCATCATTTTTAATTGCAAATTTAAAATAACAATATTTAATTTAAAATAACAATAATTCATTCCAAAAGTCAAAAAGAATGTACAGACCAGGTCGTAAGGTGGAACCATGTTTGCGATGTTTCGGACAATAAAGGCCTCCCCTGGTTGGAAATCCAGGATGTGCGAGGGGCAAACTCTTGAATCAGAGCATGCGAACACCAGAAACTGTAATAAAAATATAAAATTGTATATATTTATTTATTTCCAACAATAATTGATCTATTTAAAAAATGGTGTTTGACCATAATTGTTTGAAAATAACAGAAATGCCATTTCGCACCTTGGGACTCTGTCCTCTGGAAAGTGCACTGAATAATTCTGGATTCTTCCTGTACAAAATAATAATAAATATTTATTATAAATAAATAAATAAAGAGAGAGAGAGAATATTAGGATGAACTGGCCTCTAGCGGCCTTTTTGAGCTCCCAGAAACTGTGAAATTTTGTACTTTATGCATATCATTTATCAACAGATAAGCAGTCAAAAAATTGTATATGAGCAGAGCAATTAAGGGGCGCATGATAAGGGCGCATGATAAGGGCAATGAAAGAGCAATTAAGGGCGCATAATAAGGAATCAAGCAGACAAGCACCAGCATATTCTAAACAACAGGACAAAAGAAGCTTCCAGCTGTATATAAGTAATTGAAAACTAACTCGTATTTCTCTTTCTTGAAGTGGGTGAACCCGGTTTTGATCCTCTCAACCGGGTCGAACCCTGTCGAGCCGGCAGCCTGTAGCTCGGCCGTTATCTGCTTGATTTTTGCGGCGGCGACGTCCCCGAGGTCGGATCTCTGGCTGAAATCCAAGGACCAATCAGAGTCGTCAGATTTGGTCAAAACAAACAATCATAATTGAACGCGTCACAAATTTTAATTCAAATGTCAACAAAGGACAACAGTTACTGTCTAAATTACAGATCATCATTGATATTTCTGGACAGAGAACGGAAAAAGGCCAGTGGCAGTTCGTACCTGAGAAGATTTGTGAGCCCAGCAATGGCATCCTCGTATGAGCCCTCCGTTGCCATGTCTTCTCTCTGTATCAGTTAAAAGTAAAACAAGCAATTAATACAAACAAACTCAAGAATTCAAGATTTATTTTCAAGGAAATCAATCGAGAAACAACTCAAGAAATCAAGATTCATTTTCAAGGAAATCAAATGAGAAACAACTCAAGAATTAAAGATTCATTTTCAAGGAAATCAATCGAGAAACAACTCAAACGAATATTCATGAGATAGATTAAAGGATATTATAGAATAATCGTTGAAACCAGAAGCTCTAATTACGTAAAAAATCAACCAAATTAAGTTGGATTGAATCAGTCTAGCTGTCAGAATCGAACAGTAATGAAAGACAAATGAAACAGTAATGAAAAAAATGATCCGAATCGGGATCGACGAACCTCTATTTTGTTGGAGTGAGATTCTTCTTTTGATACTACTTTCTGAGTTAATGGAAGCTAATTAATCACCTTAATTACACCTGTTCGCCTTTGCTCATAATGTCTACTGTGCCACACAATCGGCTCATTTTATAGAATGATTAGTTGACCAAACCAAAGTGGAGCTGCGAAATTCCAAAACTAACCCCTAACTGAAAATGAGAATATTTAATCATCTTTATTTTTTTTTTTATCAATAAGGCCTCCCTTGAAAACAACAAGAAACGCGTCAGCTACAAAAAAAGAAAAAAGAAAAAAGAAAAAATTATTCTTTTATCATTAGTATTTTATTTTTGATAGTTAATATAAATTATACACAAATGAAGCTTCCTTATTTTATTTTATTTTGCTATTTTTAGTAATTTTTGATAGCCAATTAATGTCATCAATGATATGAGTCATGTATTCAGGAAAAACAACGGAAATGCCGGAGTTGTGGCGTGGGACGGACACTAACATGGAAGGAGCGCGTTGTCTTGTGTCCGTTTAAGGTCACCGCTAAAATTAAACCTATACGGTGCAAGAGAGTTGGTCCGGCGACACACTGTTTTGATCGTAGCCTTCGTGTTATGTCCGTTGATCGAGATGACCGAAACTTTGACTGACTAATTCAAATGAACCAAAAAAAAATAATAAATAAAGTAGGCGGCGACCGTGTGGTTCGGTAGGTAAGTCCACAATGGGGCTTTGGGTGAACTACCACCAAATAAGGACTCTACACGTGGTGTCAACATGGAATTCATGTGTAGTCGAAAAGGGTCTCGATCTACGGATTGGTTACGACCTGGGTCTGAGTCACACCACCCCCAGTCGGACTTGATTTCTAATCAACTAAATTGAAAATAAAAGACGTCAGTTGGAATTAAATAGTGAGAGATCAGATTCATACCGATATCTTCTTACTTGTGCAACATAGCATCATGCAACACTTGCTAAATTTTCCAGCCATGGTCGGTCGGTCGATCGATCAATAACTACTCTGGCTTTCGAGTTTTCCACTCCTGCTTGGACCGAGCAATGAAAAGAGCAAATTAAAAAAAAAAAAAGACATTATGTTCAAGAATTAAATAACAGGGTGACATGAATTTTCATGACTTGTCAATATATTGGTGTAGCAATTTTGACATCATAATATATATAAATACTAAATATTATTGATGTAGCCATTGCAAGTGCTCATGAGACAAAAACCAATGTGGGCGGTGACTCTTGAATTCCCCAATTTATGGATAAATGATGCAAGGAGTGAGACATCGAGGGAAGAGAGAGAGAGAGAGGAGCCAACCAATATTATGGCTTTTGGGATGCCAAAAAGGCTACTCCATCATTGTACACACCTCGTTGAGTCGATGACCAAAAAATGGTGAGCCTGCAACTGTAAAACCTCAAGTAATCCAAAATTGTTTAGACAAGATTGTAATAAGCGGACATTGGATTGGTATAAAAGTACGGAGGGTTCTTAGTGGATAGAGAAAGTGGAGGGTGAGGGGTTGAGGGAGGCAATAATAGATGAGAGTCTCATGTTGGAGATTACTTTTATCTCTATTGTCGTTTCTTACAAGTCCTTTGTAGCCAATGGAGTCTCAATATACAAGCGTTCTCCACGTCTACGGACATCTCAATATACATATATAGCGATTAGATTTCACCAATAATTGAGATTAAAATTAATTTATAAAAAAATTAAAACGTAGAAATTTCTCCGTGAAGATCATACAAGGGACGCCTGATTCCAGCTATTATTTTAGCCTGAAACTAGTTGGGAAAGGTGTGCCTCGTTGAGACAAGTCAAATGGTACCACTGGTGGCCAGCGATGCTGCAATGTCAACCTCAATTTCCAATCAATTTTCGGTCTGATTCATGTTAGGGATAAAACGAAGACATAAGTGATGATGTAGTTAATATGATTAAAAACGGGTAGAGTAAGTGGAATAGTGCATTTGGGGTCTTATGTGAGGGATCGTGCTTAACATAATAGAGGGATGAATTATGTCTCCAAATTTCAATTGGAATCCCTTTTGACAATTACAACAATTAATCACCTAATAACAAATAACACACAAATTTGGCCTCTAATGATTATCAAAATCAGTTTCAATCAAGTGCAATATGTGATACAATATGTAATGAATGCCAAGTCACCAAACAATCAAGAATCGCAAAGCGATATCAAGAACACAAATCTGCACACCAATCGGGTATATCCAATTTGACCTAGTAAATCAAGTCGGAATGCAACGAAATTTTATATGCACTATCACAAAACAAGTAAGCAAGTAAGAGACAAATAAATAAGCAAAACAATCAACAAATCAACACACAACAATTTAGAGTGGTTCAGAGACCCTTCTCCCACATCCACTACACCTAGGACTTTTTCCAACTCCACTAAGGTGTGGTTTTAAGATATCCGTAAAACTTCTTACAAAAGGGTTATTTGCACATTCCCAAACTCAACAATACAATTTGCCTTCTCAAAGGACTTTTGCAAGGTTTGAAGAATATGGTTCTCACAAGCTAGCTCTAAGTTATTTGGTGTGGAACTTTCTTAATACAACAACACTACCTCACGGGTATGATAGGGTTTGAGGAACAAGAGGTGTAGTGTAGATTTTATAAACAATGATGCCCAAAAGATAGTGAAACTCTTTGATGTAGGGGCTTGGGTGAAGCTTGAAATTAGTAACAAATGATGGCTTGAAATTCTCAAGTAGAAGCTTGAATGAATGCTTAACAAAGATTGCTTGAATGCTTGATTTTGTAGAAGGTAACATCAAGATTTTCTCTCAAATTTCTCAAAGCTTCTCCAAGTTTTCCAATTGACGGAGAACCCTAACTTCATTTGTCTCTACACAATCTTCACCATTGGATCAACTTCAATCTTTCAATCTTGCCCTTCCATCTTCCTTTAAATCTTGACCCTTGATTAATTTGAACAAAGCAAATCCTAGCCCTTCATAATTGAGCCGTTTGACATGTCTTCAAAGTTGAGATATTTGATTCTTCATATATCAACCATTAGATCAACATGTACTTGCAAATCTTGACCATTCATACTCTCTTTAATTCTCAGTTGTGGATGCAAATGTACTATGCCATCTTGACCCTCCATTTTGACTCCAAGAATCAAATGAAATGTTCTTTTACTAAGTCTTGTTTCGTTTCATCAAAGGAATCCTCAATGAGGTTCATGTCTTTAATAGGAGAATGCCAAACAAAGAAAATGCATGGGTGATGTAACCTCTTCTTCTCCTAGTATTTTTCCTCTCTCCTTTTCCTCTTGAAAATCATGAAATGCTCTCTGTACCAAAGTCCGATCGATCTCAAACATTACCCGATTGATCTCAGTTTGTCTCGGCCAAGCAAATGATCCCAACTTGTCAAAGCCCGATCGATCTCAAATATATCCCGATCGCTCAATTTGTCTCTAAATCTGAAAATCATCTTTTTCTCTATTTTACGCCTTTTCACTTCATTTACTGGTTGAGCAACTCCATAATATCCCCAATGCATAGCCCTAAGGTTTGTTTCAATCAACTCAAGGAATCCTTAGTGGAAAATTGACGAACTTAGGTTTTTCTTGATTTTCTAGAGCTCCAAGCTCACTCTTGAAAACCGAATCTCAATTTGCTATCAAAACTGATTCTTGAGTGATATACGATCATCATGATGATTAACATACAAAGAAATAGGAGGTAAAACTCCACAATTGTATTAGACACTCATGGACATGTGGTTCAAGTTCCAAGTCATTAGGACCTAAGTCGATTAAATTATGATTATTGGAAGGGTAATGCCCTAACGTAGTCTATGTATGTTCATTTTTAAAACTGAATTTCCAGCACTTTCTCAAGCATATAATATGGATGTCAAATTCAAGTAGAAATAGGCATAAGCCTCACTTAGCGCATGTGCGATGATAAGGAGGAATGAGAGAATTTGTATAGGAGAGAATATGAGGTAACGAGGAAGACCTAAAAAGACATGACTGAAAGTAATAAGAAATAATATGAAGTTAATAGGAGTGGATGAATATATCATTCATGATAGAAATGTATGGAGAAAACGAATACACATGGTGGATTTCCGTTGATGTTCTCATAAACTGATGTAGCCGATCCTAAAATTTTGGGATAAAGACTTTGATGATGATGATGATTTAGGTTAGGGATGGTCGGAAAAGGTTTGTCAAGGTAGGGAGCTTCTTTTCGATAGATTGGCCATTCAAAATGGTGATCGAACCAAGATCTTTGGTACAGTGGTTGTCCATAGCAATTTTTGGTGAAGTGGTTATCGACAGCGAATTTTGGAAATTTTTATTTATTTTTTTATCTTTAATCTTAGTCGTTTGTGAAATTCAATGATTGAGATGAGATGCCCTTAAACTTTTGGACATTCGCATGTGACAACTGTTGATATGGATATATCCATCTATATGACATTTTTGTGCTCTAGAGTGTGAAAGAGAACCCACTAAATAATTATCTTACATTAATATAACTACTTCTAATAAAAAGATAAAAAAATCCATGTTCACATAATCTATCATATTATCCTCTAAGGGTCCGTTTGGAACAGAGGATAAGACTCCGTATAGTATAAAATTATTTTTTAATGAAATTATCGAGTGTTTGGTCATTTTTAAAAAACTCAGGATAGTATAACTTTATACAAAATGAGGATCTTATACGACGCAGGTCGTATAATATTAAAACAACTCCAATTCTTTTTAATTTTATACAGAGCGTATAGGCTAAGAGATAATACGATAAATGACAAAAACAAGCTCTTAAAAAACCAAATCCTAGCCACTTACCACTTCATACACTGCATGTACTTTTTTTTAAAAAAATTTTGCCACACTATTTACAAAAATCTAATATTTTTTATCTTTAATTTTTCATAAAAATTGATAAAAGAAAAAAAAATTAAAAAATAATAATTATTTTAGTTGAGAGTAATTCAAACATATTATTCCTATCTTATACTATCATTTTGTCTAACAATAAACCAAACATTGTATTGTATAAGAATTATACTATATAAGTCTTAATACCAACTTTTTTCCAAATACTAGATATGATTAAATTATATATCCATTTATCTAATGATTAACTTATACATTGAATAATAAAATTATACTATCTGACAGAAAATTTTGGATGGATAAATTTTGAATAGATAAAATTTCAACAAGAGTAAAAGCGGGACAAGTAAAATTCCAGATAGAAAACATGAGTAAAGATAAAATCTGGACATAAAATTGAACAGATAAAATTAGAATAAGCAAATCAAAAGATAAAATGTCAAGAAATTTGTTCAAAATTCGGTCACTTTAAGTATTTTTGTCGGGTTTACAATTTTGGGTTTCGTTTTGAATGTTTGTTACTCAAAAACACTGTATTGAATAGATAAATTGAACATATAAATAGTTGAAGGGATAAAATTGAATAGAGAAATTTTCAACAGATAAAAGATTGAAGTTTTGTTGAAAAGAGATTTTCGCGCTGATTTTAGATATATAATTTTTTTTTTTTAAAAATGAGGAATGTAATATGTATTGCGAGCGAAATAACGTTTTGGAATTTCTTTTTTAAAAAAATTAAAAAATTGTTGTACATGAAGATAAAGACCGTCAAAGTCAAAGTTCAAACACGAAAATACTCAAAAGGAAATTTTAAAACAAATAAGGGTATATTGATAATTTTATAATTTTGTCTTTATTTCTAATCCCGTTGGTCAGTGGACCTATTGGCTATTGGATCATGACACTCTAATTTTGTCATTTGTTTTTAAAAAAAGTGTCCGATTCATTGAATGTGTTGTGTTGTGTTGTGTTGTGTGTACACCAACTCTAAAAAAGCTAAAAGGACTGCTAAAGTAGGTTGAGAGGAGATCAAACGCCTTCAAAGTTGAAACCAGGTTCTTCTCCTTGTTCTTCTGTTTTCTTCCTCGTCACTTTCCTTTTAGTCCTATTGACTTTTATGATTCAATTCCTCCATGCAAAAAACATGATGGAAAATTTCTCGATTTACCTAGTTGCAGGTAAAAAAAAAAAAAAATAAAAAAAATGAAACCCTGGTTCTCTGGTCATGCGAATGATTTGTTATTTTTTGGCTTCAAGTTATCATCCAGAGCACTCCATCATTAAATTCCCTTCTGAATAGGTACCAATTCCACCATGGTTAACGAATTTTGAATTCTGCCCTGGATTTTCGACCTTTTGATTTATTTCTTGATTACAACCCTTTTTTTTTATTGAAGATTAGGCCTGAACAAATTGGGAGAGAAAGGAAAATTGAAATATATTTGAAAATGAATAGTTCAAGAGATGATAGAATTTTCAATGATTTGAATTCTGTTTGGAGCATTTTAAGTGTTGCGAATGCAACTCCTGGTGATAAAAACTGCTTTGAGTTAACTTAATAGCTTCAATCAAATGGAATTCAAAACAGGTTAGAAATGAAACTGTTTCTGATTCCCTTTGATTTATCTGACATTCATGTGTCTATGGCAGAAACGCTAAACCAAAGCTGTTGAGGCTCACTTTGTCTCGGGAGACCATGTCAATAACCGATCCCTGGTATAATTTGCAAGAAAAGCTACCAATTACGATTTGCATTCTTGCTTATGTGGTTCCTGCTTTTAAATTCACTTTGTATTTTGGATTTGTTACAGTTTCAGGATCATTAAAGAGGAAGAAAGTGGGTTGGCGTCCTTTTATCCATGGGATTCGACAACTAGTATTTCTTCTCGGGAATCCGTATGTACAACCTTTGTTGAGTCGCAAGGAAAATGTCAGCATGTCTCTGTTCACTCTGTTACTCTATCTTCTCCATCCCCTGTACTTTCTTGCGTTCAAAAAGAAGCAAGAAATTCACATATTTCACATATATCAGTTGCTGATTCCGATACACAGTCGTGCAATGAGCCTACGGCATTGAAGGTTCTGCAGGATGTACATATCGTAAGGGCTCATGATTTATATACCTGGTGTTATTCTCTTGTATTATTTTCCTTTTATTCCAGTTTGATGATATGGAAGTACGCTTGCTATAGTCTTGACTCTTATATGGAAGTTTTCATTAATAATCATATGTATTTTCAGAGAACAGGAATATTTTGGATTACAATGTAGTTTGACTTGAAAACGAGGTCTGATAGGTCATTATATGTTTTTTGCTTTAGTCTGCTCGGTTGATGGAAGATTTTCTTGAACTTGCTAGAGAAAATACCGAGAAGGATCTAGAGACATGCGGAACCCTTGGTGCTAAACTTGTAAGTTCCATTCCTTTTCCATAGTGCAGCTAGAATATGTATCACGATTTCAGCGTGTTCCTTTCTCAGTGTCACATATGGTTAGCGTTTTTTCCTTTACTAAGCTATTGTAGAGTTTATACGTTAGATAATCCAATACCATCTATGAATATTTGTTGCGTTATGGTATTGCCGAACTTAGAACTTTAATTGTACATCTACAACTTTTGACGTTAAATCTGAATCTTCAATGAACAAAATAGTCTTATGCTTTTGTTGAAGTCAGTATTTACAGATTCATAATCATTCAATGAATGTGACCAAAATTGATTAATTTTTACTGGCAAAGTTGAGAATCCAGTGGTCTTGCCAGCGACAAAAGATTTTCTCCTGTGTAAGTTGATAACTTGTGAGAATTTTAATGGCTAAGGTGCGAACAATATTCATTAGAAGTTTGTGAAATCCATCATAAAATCTGTTGCATCCTCCTGATGCTCTATTCCATCAGTTTTCAGTCAACTGAAACTCATATTTGTGAACTCAAGTTTTAATTGATGTGCCCGACCTTGAGAAATGGAATCCTATTTATTAAGGAATCTCAAGTAATTTTACTTGTAAGAGTTTTCTGAATTTTTTAGAACCTAGAAATGTGACTGCTAGTTCTAATATTCTTGCTGGTGTCCTACTGGTTCATAAGTTTATAAATGCATTAATGGTGCTTGTGCTAGGGCAGTTTAGCAGCTAGGACTACATATTTGTAGCATTTGGCTCGCCATTACAGCCTTAAGGGTTCATTTTACCTTTTTTTGCAGTTAGTTACTTTAAGCCGTGTTTCTTCCAAAATTTCCCTCGGGTGTTTGGAAGGGGAATCATGTTGGAGGATGAGTTAAGCTTGCTGGAAATTAATGCTTATGCTCTTGTCATGTATTCAGGAAGAAGGGACATTCTATGTTACCACCCTGATAGTTCCCAAACAGGAATCATCGTCCAATTCTGTGAGTCTTTACTCTTTGAGTTTAGAGAATCTTTCACCTACTTCTTTTCCTGGTCTGTATTTCTTACATGCCAACTGCTAACAGTGTCAAGCTATGAATGATGAAGAGGTTTTTGCTATTCAAAACGAGCGTTCCCTTAGTCCTGTGGGATGGATCCATGTATGCCTTTTTCCCCAGACCTTTTTCCCTTCGTTGTTTGTTCCCCATCAGTTTAAAATCTTTTTTTAAGAGGATCCTATATGAAGGCTAAGAAAGAAATTTTTGATTAAAATGCACTAAAACTTTCTTGCATGCTGTGCTGATTTGCTATTTCTATTCTCAGACACATCCTTCCCAAAGTTGTTTCCTGTCATCGATTGATCTGCACACTCAATACTCATATCAGGTAATTGACTTTCTTGTCTATTTTCTTTGTTAATGAACTGGCTGATTTTCCTTTTTGAATAATGTGTTGAGACTAAGATTAGCGTTGTAAAGAATGGACCTCCTACATATGATAATTGCAAGACCCTCACGATGTCTCCTGTGTTCAGAGGGTGCTGTAGTACCAGATGTTAAATGCTATCTGATAAATGTTTCTTTGCAGATATCTGCTATTCTACATGTCACTTAATTCTCTCTCTCTCTCCCCTTTTTTTACTGGCCTATAAATCGGGTTATAGTTTGAATTTTACTTATTTTCTTTTCTTTCCTTCTTTTTAACCATTTCAGGTAATGGTACCAGAGGCCTTTGCAATTGTCATGGCTCCAACTGATACCTCAAGGTGCTTGACTCTTAAATTGTATGTTTGTCCACTGTGAAACTTAAGTCCAATTGACAGTCAAATTATCTAACCATGGTTCTTTGGCCCGCCCTTCTGCTCGTAATACTTTCAACAACAACTTCCGTTTTTAGCCCATACCAGTCTGGAGAACCAGCCTTGGTTGCGTATTCTCTACATAATTTTGATGATGGGTTTGTGTTCAAAGTCCAATTTACTCTTCATCTCTTGTCGTTGCATCACCCAGCATCCTCATCTACTTGTAATTACTTTTGTGAACTTGTTTATGACTTTGCATATTATTTGTTAAGTTCTATATGAGCTTATTTTCCATTGGGAGACACAATTATAACATTCTTTGGTGATCCAACCAAGTTATCTTCTGTTCATTTGAAACTTGGTATGTAACAGAGATGTTACTGGATTATCTATAGACCGACTTTCCAGGGATGAAACTGGTAGGAAAGATGAATTATGCATACTCGATCATATTCATCAGTTTCAATGTATCTAACCAAATATCGTCCGTAAAAGACTATAATTCACTCAGTTATTGAAGCAGTTGAAACGATAAATTATAGCTTTAGAACTTCCAAAGTGCTACAAATATAAGTAAAACAACATGAATAGTTGCAGATATGCACAAGAATCTGATTGAGCTCCTTATGATTAGGTTTTTGTGGTATGCCTCTCAGGACCTATGGGATATTTCGGCTTACTGACCCTGGTGGAATGTGTGTCCTGAAGGAATGCCAAGAGAGAGGTTTTTATCCTCACAAAGAACCGGAAGATGGTACCCCTATGTATGAGCAGTGCAGTAATGTTTACAAAAATTCAAATCTGAGGTTTGAAATCTTTGATTTACGCTGATTCATCCTTTGATTCCACAAATGCAAGTGTCTATCTTATAAGCTGTATTAAGTGGATTGGCAAGTATACCCGGACATGTATCTGACCTCGTTTATGTGTCGGAATAAAATGCGTATGACCTGTTGATGTATATTAAAGCAGCGAAAGGTATATGTGAATAATTTTCTGGATTTTGAGCTGGATGGTCCCTAGTGTGAAAAGTTTGGACGGTTGTAGATGCCGTTATGTGCCTTGAACTTCCATTGATACTTTGATGAAGAATTTTGGTTTGTTCCGACCATCCATGACTATCTACTTTTTCTTTAATTGAAATTTGAAAGCATTTCGAGATTCTTCCAAATATTTGTTGAGAGCCCCTTTCCTTTCCAAGAAAGCTGTGGGAAAGGAGACGGAAATCAAGATGCAACTTCTGGTGGCTTTTACCATACTATTAGTAAATGGCACGAATGGGGTCTCGGCAAACTTGTAAGACAGAGCAGAGCAGAGCAGGGTGTTAGGGCTACCAAACCTGGGAATTTATAGTTTGTGCCAAGTTTTTTTATGAAGGATAAAGAACTGAAAGAAACACAAATCAAGCTAATGTATTGTATAGTCTTGGCTATGTCAAATTACTTCATTTACAGAAAAATACCTAGTTATGTATTATACATTCTCAGTTCTTACACCAAATTAAATAATAAATGGAATGAAATTAAGTAATTAACCCAACAAAATATACAAAAATATAAAAAAAAAAAAATATCATCAAAACGAGGGAGCCCTAGAAAGGATGAACATTCCGACTCATCCCGTTGACGCTGGTGAAAAACCCAACTCTGTATGGCAAATACGACCTGTGCTTCTCTCCTTCCGTCATTGCCTTCTTCTTCACGTAATGCTGCTCGTGCGCAGATGGTGCTTTTTTGCCTTTCCCTTCCACTTTCACGTTTACCTTCACCGTCGTCTTCTTCTCAACGTTCTCTTTCTTTTCGCTCTTTTCAATGTTCTTCGTTCTCATCGTTCTCGTGGTGGTGGTTGTTGTTGACGAAGGATTGTTGTTATGGAAGAACACGAACGCGTCCTTCCCGTCGCTGTTGCTCCGAAGGACCAATTCTCGAAACCTCCTCAACTTCGAAAGCCCCGTAGAATTACTCTTCTTGCAATGCTCAGGGGACGCGTCCACCGCCTTCCCCGACCACGCGCAGTAGGGCCCCACCGCCTCCTCCTTCGCATCCGACGATTTGTCGGAATCGCGTTCCTCGATGAACAGCTTCTTCAGCGGAGGCCGCAGAGTCCGAGTATCGGACTCGTAGAGCAGATCTTGGTTAAACAACGGGTACATCGGCCTGATCAGACCGTTCTGGAAGGCCTGATCCGCAGAAACCGGAGATCCATCGGGATTTATGACAACGAAACTGAATTCATCTTCATCTTCATCTTCATCTTCATCTTCCTCCTCTTCTTCTTGTTCTTGCTCTTGTTCCTCCTCCTCTTTATCTTCTCCTCCTCTCTGTAATCTCAAATTCGCTTCAAAATCATCGCTGAATTTGCCATTGATCATTTCAGCAAGATCGTTCATGGAGATCGGAGTCCCCTGCATTTCTTGTACACCAAAATTTAAATGTCTCTCCTGGGGTTTGATGGAAATGGAATTAAAGCGAGCGAACTATAAATGTATTTATAGATACGCGAATCGTCTGGTTTGACTTTAATTGGATTGGTTGGTTGGAGGAGACGAGTAAAGAAGTGCTTTAGTGTATGAACTGAGACCGTTGAAATACTATTTATGGTGAAAAGTAGTAATGCTTCTTCCCCAAGAAAAGCCAACGGTTCAAGTTGGCGGCGGAGAGAGAAGAAGGGAAGCCGCGTTTCGGGCCGAGATGTTGGAAGTATCGGCGATATTTTTAGGTTCGAAGTCACGGACCAGATAGAATAGAAATGGAACTCTTCGTTGACAAGTAACACGTGTTCATATACACGCGGTCTTCTTCTTCAAGGCGTCACACGTTGATCTGAATGGGGTAAATCTAGAAGCTCCAAAGTGGACCTACAGGTGGCATCCTCTGAATGGTTCTTAAGTATCAGATATTGAGTCATCCGTGATTAAATGGTTTTAAGGGCTTACTCAATGGGATAGGGGGCTGGAATTATTCCAGCAATTTCACCCCATCTCCACCATCCAATGCAACAATACATTGATTTGACAACACTACACTTAATGCATTCAATGGTGGAGATGAGGTGGAATTGCTGGAATAATTCCAGCAAATCCTTTTCCTACTCAATCACATAATAAGATATGTTGGGTTTGGGTGACCAAATTTAATATTATTTTTTTAGGTTCATTTTCAATAACGTAATGGTTTGACAATAACGGATAACAAATCAATGATAGCAATTGTTCCTCTTCACCTATCCTTTACCAAAAAAATAAATAAATCAAAAATAAAATTTTCCTATTAACCTACAAAAGAAAATCTGGGATAGTTTGTTTGCTTAGGACATTAAATGGGAATTTTTTTTTAAAAAAAATAAATGTATGTAGAAGTAAATCCTAGTTGGATTTGACAAATCAATTTAATCACTAGATGTGAAGGTCAAAACTATACTGTAAATTAGGAAAATGATAATGTGTGTTCTGAGACATTAGATAATGATAAAAAATATGTATTGAAATATGAAAAAAAAATAATTTATTTTGAGTTTAACCAGTGCCTTAGAGCACACGTTATCGATACGCATTTAATTAATCAATCTCATACTATCAACATCTATCTAATACAATAGAATAAGCTCACTCTAATCAACACATTCTAGATAGCTTAAACTTATTATCCAAGCAAAAAATTTGCATGACTTGAGAGAAACATTGAGTAGCGGAAAGGATCTTCACATTAGAACGAATGACAGTTTAAATTTAATAAAATTGTCCAAGTGCCATTTCTTAGTTTCTAGAAACAAACTGCTGACGGCAAACTAAATTAATGCACTTTGGAATCACAAAAACAAAGTTATCCATTTCAATGTGCAAATTCCATTCATCTTCGAGGTGATGTCATGTGTATAATAATATTTCCAAGTTCCAACTCATTACACATCAATAATATTGTCTATTTTGAGTTGTTCGGTTCATATGAATATATCGGATTCGCACAACTTTACCTTCCCAAGAGGTCACTCATCTCAATAGTGCTCTCGTTGAAGCACATTTAACATTGTTGTTAGTAAGGAATAAGGGACTGAATTTCTCTATATATGTTTACGCTCCCCCGCACTTATGTGTTAAATATACAAAATCCAATAAGTGGACTGTACAGATTATCATTACTTGTGGGTGGTCCATCCATGTATGGGTAGTGGTTGGACTTGTGTGGTTGGTTGAGGAAGGTATGAGCATGTTGGGTGCGTGTATGAGCACGCGTCTGACTTGGTTTTTAATAAATTTATTCTTAATATTTATAATGAGTATATCTGAAGATCATCTCTCTTCCTTATTTTCTGGGAGTTTGCACGCGCATGAATATTTTAAATCCTTGTTTGAAAACTATTCACGTAGGGACGATATGTGAATATTTTTGGTCTCTTATTGTTGTTGTGATTGTTGTATGCGCCAATGTGTGGTCAATGTTAGAGTCGCAGTGATGCCCTATTGATGTGTCCTAGTCGTTGGGGGGTCGTTGGAGGGGGGGGGGGATTGCAAGAAGGAGAGTTTGCTTTTGAAATAAATTTGCGTCATTTTGGTCGTGTCCATATATTTGCAATGAACATTTGAGGGTTTTGCCAAGAAAAAGCTAAACACCTTGCCTCCATGTCTCTTTTCCTCATTTGATTTTCAAAGGTTCACATGTTTCTCTCCTCTTTCCTGTATCCTTTGGCTCCAAGACTTCAAACTTGACTTGGTAGTTGGTACAATGGTTTATTGGTCCCACACGCCATGTCACAGGTCCAGCTCATTCTGCCATGCCAACACGTTGACTTTGACCACAAATTAAACTCTTCATCAAGTGTCTTCATTTGTGCTCCCATTGATCTTCAACTAATTGTAAGCATACTTTACACGAAATAAAACTTAATTAACTATATTTGACCATGATTAATGGTCTGTTAGTGATTTGGTCAAACTTTAACTCTTGGTTAATTCAGTCAAACCTACACACAATTGAAACTCAAAGATAAGCTTTATAAGCCCTTCTAGTTATATTAATCCATGTTAGATCAATAATCAATACCAATTAAATATAATTGAACTCACAGATCATCAAAGTTCAAGCAAATGCATTTTGTATCAATCAACACATGATACTCAACAATCTCCCTTTTCGATGATTACAAAATAACGTATGAAATTTTAAATAAAACATACATTTTTAACTCGTACGCTTAACTAAACAAGCTTAAGCTTGCCCTTGCCCTTGCCCTACACTCATGCATGCATGATCAAAAATAAAAATCACATCCATCAAGTTCACATTCTCTCCCCTTCCAAATTCACATTCATCTTATTCATGAATGAGAAAAGAGACGAAGGTGAAATTGTGAAAGTGTACGTGTATCAAAGCTATTATAGTACGTAGGAGAGTGCATTATTTGTATCTCTTTTGTGTTGTTTTTCTGGTGTGGTGGCTGGTGAGTGGTATATGCTTTACCACTTTATAATAATATTCCTTGTGTAACTCCAGATAATTTGCTTCTTTTGTTCACTGATCATGGCTTAGCGAACGTTGTTTACTATTACAATATTTGTCTTCTAAGTAAAGTAATTTGAAGCTTTGGCATCACCATTTGTGAACAAATTAAGCTACTTCTTTTTCTTTATCCCCTTTCCAATGAGCTCATAATTAGGCAAATTTAGGAATAATAAAGAAACGATGTACTTGTAAGCAAGAACCTACCAACTTGATGCAGATAAGCTCAACTGTTTTTGCCCTAATGACTTATTTATAAAGCATCAAGGGATTCCTAATTAATATGATTGGCAGGGTCTTCAAGGATGTACGTTGATTTGTACCTGCAGATTGAGTATACCTGGGTTTGAATTTTGTATATTATTTTGATGTATGCTAATAAATTATTTCTATGTGTCAATTTTCTTCCCTAGGGTTTGGGTACATTGTTGTTGATTATATCACTAATTCACTAAGATTGGCTACGCATCTGGACAGTTTATTAGTTTTGAGTCTTTTTTATTCCTGGAAAGTACATTGCATGCATGTTTTGTTAATGATTTCAATTTTTGATTTTCCACAACAATTTTCAAAAACTAATTTCAAATAATAATAATTTTCAAAAGTCAGAAAAAAAAGAAATATTTTTGGAAGAACTTATTAAATTTTTTTTTTAATTCATTACTTCTAGCAAAACAGAGTTTTGTTTCACTGTCCAATCTATTTATCTTAATCTCAGGGTTGAAAACACAATTGATTGATTACCAATGCATTAGCACCATAATTTTTAATTCAAGCTTGTGCTGCCGATGCTACCTCGAAAATCGTGAATTGATGGCGACCCCGACACTTTTGGAGCAAATTATGACAGACCATGAGTTCGTGTTACAGATTTGTGATTGAGACACTAGTGGGCACGTAGATCGACGATGGAGACACTAGTGGACACGTGATGGAGACATTGTGCGCGGCTATGAAGATTGGTAAATGGCGATGGAGTATATCAGCGATATTCATGACGAGAATCCTGGCAAGGAGCAAGAAGGGTGGGCACAACACGACGCAAGTGTTTGTGCACGATTTTGGTGGGGTAGTTGAGAAGGTATGTATTGAAGAGTTCCTCTGTGAGGAAATCTTAATTGAGACCATAGATTCTTTGGGGCATTGTGTGCTGGAAAGAATGGAGAGTAATTGTATTATAAATCAATAGTTGAACCTTCCGTCTACGTAGTTTGATACACGGTATGATTTAAAAAAAATATTATTAGTACACTTGAGTGAGATTCCTTCTTTTCCATTAGAAAAACAATTAAAATTTAATTATAAAAGATTACAAAATTATGAATTTGAATCAACTGATGTTAGCTTTCCAAGTATCGGGTATAATTTTGAATTATTAAAAAAATTTAGTGACAAATTATAAACATATGACATTGTACTATTACAAAGCTACGTACTTTTATGGTCTGATGCATGTTGAATGTATATCCATTTGATTTGAGTTGGGTAAACAAGTTTGAATAGTCAAACTAAGGGTTGAAAACTATAGTAAATTGATACCAAGTGATTCGAGATTGATTAGACATATAACTTATGACATCAGTCTTACCGCTTGACACATCATCAAGATCGAAGAATAGTTAGGCAGCAAAAGTAAAACTAAAGAATAAGCACAACCCTATACATGGGACAAAGATCTTATAATTGTCTAGTGCGTGTTGGACTGATGGAGTCAAGTATTGTAGGGGTGTCCATTGGGTTGGGTTCCGGATTGGACTCGCCCGATAATCCTGTTAAGGAGTCATAGGGTACTGGGTTTCGGGTCACCGGGTTACCCAGTAACCCTAAACAGGCCCAAAACAAATAAGCCCACCTGCATATCTGATTCAAAATGAGCCCATTCTAAACATTTATGGGCTCAATAAGTTGAGAAAATGTAAAATCTGATTCATTAAATCTATATATTATCCTTGACAGATCCTCCCCTTGGTACACCAAGTGATCAACCTGCATTCATTTTCTATACATTTTCAATACATATATACCATGTAATCAACCTGCATAAAAAAAATGAGACTAAAATATGCAGAGTTGCAGACCATCTCTATAGAATGGTGCCAAGCATTCATTGCCATCAAATGAACCATGGATTGTGATCAAATATATCCAGAACAAGATTAATCGACAAGGAAATATAAAAATGAGTTAACAGCCACATCTATCAGACCAGGCATACCTCCTCCCTTTGGATTTTCGGTATACAAATGAAGACTTGAAGACACTCATACACAATAAAGATAGTGACATAGTATCATACACATTAAATTGATAATACTTTAACGATAGTCCAATAACATAAGCCAATAATGATAAATGAAGACATGCAAACAGTAGCACCATGCTTCAAGATCTGCAAACAATACGCCAAAGTCCAAACAGAGAGCCAAGATAGTGAATATTGAATAACAAGTCAGTTTCAAAACCTGCAAGCAAACTGAGAGCCAAGAATGTGAATAGAATACAAGCCAATTTCAAGACCTACAAACAGTAGCATCATGCTTTAACTAACTACAAACATACCATGTCTCGACTTCAAGTCTTCAACCTTCCCCAACATTACATACACTTGCACTTAAGGAGTCTATCATAGTCATGGCACTAAGAGGTCCACATGGATCAGATCCACAGTCTAATTTTGAAAAAAAATTGTTCAGTTACTTTAGTATTCAAAACAACTTAATGATAAGTAAATAACTGAAATAAGTGCATATAAAATTTTTATATGTTAACTAATTAGTAAGTACCTTCTTTAACAATCCTCTCCACTACTTCAACAGCAATATCATTAAGAATCATCTCATCAGCCTCAATTGAAATCACATTTTTCAACAGACTTTGTGTGCATAAGAGTGCTTCAACGGTTCTTGGCAACAAGAAATTATGACGATCTGTTATCACACGACCACCGGTACTAAATGTAGATTCCAAAGTAACAGTCGAAGCAGGGATAGAAAATATATCCATAGCAATGGATGTAAGAATTGGAAATCTGCCCTCCATCACTTTCCAAAAGTTTAATAAATCAAAACTCATCCGTTGGATTCTCGCGATCATCTACCAAATACTTATCTAACTCCGATATGGATATAGAAGTGGCATATTCAGCTCGATCACAAATTATATCTCACATATTGGTGACCTTAGGCTTATAGACTAATGATGATAAAAATGAATTTGTATTACTTCTCTGAGATGAATGTGCAACATGTGACTGTGATTGTGGAGTTTCTAAAGATGAACGGTATTGCTCATATAACTCCTCCAATAACATTTTTGTCCCTTCAAATATTTTGGTACTAGTTGTTCTATCAAAGGATAGCTCTAAGCCTCTTTTGAAAACATCTAACTTACTCCTTGGATTAAGAACTAGAGCAACAAAAACTAGCATATTAACCTTTGAAGTATTTCCAAAATATTGATCATATTTGTTCATCATATCAATTGACACTTCAGAAACTACTTTGTAATTGCTCATCCAAGCTTCTTTCAAATTATCTCAGATAGCTTGAAACCGAAAGAAGTAGTTATTTATTGTGACATAACTACTGTCAGATAATGCTATAGTGACATCATAGAAAGGCTTCAAAAAAGGGATAAGCTTCCTAGCATTCTCGCAATCATTGAAACTAGGAATACCAATAACATTTGTAGTGAGAACACATGCATGATAACCTAAATCTTAATGGTATAGGCGATCAAATACTAGCTCATACTCCACAGCAACTTCCAACATCAAATAAGTGGAGTTTCATCATGTCACCATATCAAGACACAAAGATTTAGTAATCGCAACTCCAACTTGTTTTGCACAATCCAAGAACTTGGATTGTCTCTTAGGAGACGATCTCACATATTTCACCGCATTCCTAATTTTTTCAATTGATTCAACACACTTTTGTAAGCCGTGCTTCACAATCAGATTCAACATATGAGCAAAGCACCTAACATGGAGATAATTGCCACCCAACATATGTTTAGACCCATATTTCTTCATTTAATCTACTGCACCATTATTTGCAGCTGCATTATCAACTGTGATGCACATAATTTTTTCTATCCCCCACTCTTTAGTAACCCTCTCTGATTGCTTACCAATGCCCTCACCTCTATGATCCTCAACCATACTAAAATTGATAATCCTCTTGTGCAATATTCAACTTTTGTCAATAAAATGCGCCGTTATACACATATAACTTGTATTGTTGAAAGATGTTCACATATCAGTGGTGAGACTAACTCGACCGATGGAACCACTTAAAGACTCTTTCAACTTCAGCTTCTGAGTATTGTACAATTTGAAAACATGTCTAGCAATTGTTTGTCGTGATGATACATTAAACTGAGGCTCCATAATCTTACAAGACTATTTAAATTTGGGGCTTTTAACAATGCTGAATGGGAGTTCATCACAAATTATCCGCTCAATTAGACTGTCACGAATTGCACTGGCATCAAATTTGTGAAGCCTAATTTCATTGATTAGGCTTGTACTATCCTTATCCTTATCCCTATCCCTATCCCCATCCCCATCCCTATCCCTATCATAAGATATTGTGTAGTTGTCCATGGGACCTTTATTTGTCTGCAAAACTTTAAAACTTTTGATGCGGGCTATAAAATTATTCGTGCCATGTTTATTGTTATCAACCATGTATTTAGCCCCACAATGATGGCATATAGCTTGTGTATCTTTCCCTTCTACTGCCACTCTCTTGAAATGATCCCAAGCTTCTGATCTCTCTTTTCTTTTTTTTTAGGTTTAGCAGATTCAGATGTGACAATATCAGTCTATGTTGAAGCCCTAATTTCCTCTTCAATTTGAAAAGGTGTAGGAGCTAGAGGTACTGGTGGTGGAGGTGGACCCATAGGTGTAGGTAATGTTGGTGGTAGAGGAGGATTTCTCCTTTTAGTTCTTGTCATTTGCATTATTAAGATCACAGTAGGCACTAGGCAGTAAACGACTAAACCAACCAAGACATCAAGCAACAAAGCAGGAAAGCAGTTAGAATCAAAAACCATACTAGTTAAAAGTGCCTAAATGATTCCTCCTAGCAAAATTTTCACTTATAAGCAATAAATTGGACCTTACAGAAAATGATTCATAGAAGTTGACAGGAAGGAACATCCATAGTTTCATTTCAACTTTATTCAACTGATTTTTTTCTCCTCTTTGAATGACTTTATGAAAGTGCTTAGCCTTTGTGGATGGAATTTTGTAGTTCAGTTAAGAATTGCAATTCATATTTTAATACTCCAAATTAGAATTAGAAGCCATTATCATGCACATATAGAAAATCAATGGTCAATTTATCACTCACAAAAAAAAGCCAAAACATAATATAGAGTAGCACATAATACACTAAAACCTTCGTTGAGATTAAAAAAAATCATGTAGCCTAACCCTAGATAATTGTTCCTTCACACTATAGGAAAAAACCAAAGCACAAATTAAGAAGAAGGGAAATCAAACCAGAGTTGACAGCAGATCTAGGGGTAAGTAGACTACGTCTTGTCTTTTGATTTTTTTTACCTTAACAATAGCTTATGTCTTAATGATTGTATCTGGTCCTCTTATCTATCCACAAAAACTCATAGGCTATTTTTGGATCATATGATCATACTCAACATGCATAAAACGAAATTGCATGCAAGTTTGCCAAAAATCTCATGTATAATGGTCTAAAATACATCATATATATGGAGTGGGCACCACTCCATGCAAGTTTGCCAAAAATCTCATGTATGATGATTTAAGCCATAGAGTAAATGCGGTCCTTACACGAATTTGAGAGAGATAGCCTTCTTGAGAGAGATCTTCATCTTCGTCTTTTGTGATTATGGCAATTATAGAGGAATGACAATCTTTCAGGGGTTGTAACTCCCCATGATAGTTGAGTTAGGAGATGATTTGGGTTGACCACCCATTATGTGTACCCCAAACCCATCTCAACTAACAGCTATCATTGGCAGGAGGGTTTGTGGAGTTTGAGAGGGGAGGAAAAATACATAATTTAGTATTGAAATCATTCCGAACACTTGCCTCCTCAACCCTTACAAACCCTCTCATGCCAGGCATAGCCTTATGTGTAGTGTAGTTGAATTACATCATATTTGTTGATAGGTTAAACCTTAGTAGTCCTGTAAATGATTTTTTTTTTTTGACAGATATTTGATGACACCTTTGCATCCCAGATGTAGAGATTGCAAGGAAACTCATTGCAAGACAAAGATGTTGAGCCACCTTGCTCAGTAACCGAAGCTCGTTCTATTCTCTATAGAGACACATCAAATACTGATACATCTTCCTACTTCTACGTATAATAGCAGTCACACTTCGTAAGCTAAAATACCATGAAAGTGTTAATAGTATACACCTTTTTTGTTGCTATGTAATCTACAATATGAATGTAAGGTGTTAGCCTAAAATTGACATCACCTCCATTTTATTAATAGGTAAACATAAGTTTTTGTATGTAAGAAATATGTTTCATATCAATAAAAATAACACATTTGTTAAGGTTTATTATAATTTTATATATTTATTATATCTACTTTATATTTAAACAATAAACACTAGTAGGCTCCGTATGGAACTTTGTATAGGATAATATAATTTTGCTATCCAATGTATAAGTTAATCATTGGATAAGTGGATGTATAATTTAATCATATCTAGTGTTTGAAAAAAAATTGGTATTAACTTTGTATAGTATAATTCTTATACAATACAATGTTTTGTTTATTGTTAGACAAAATGATAGTATAAGATATGTGGTAATATGTCTGAACTACCCCAACTAAAATAATAATAATTTTTTAATATTTGTTACTTTTATCATATTTATGAAAAATTAAAGATAAAAAATCATTAGATTTTTGTGATTAGTGGCTAAATTATTTTTAAGGAGTATATGCAGTGTATAAAGTGGTATGTGGCTAGGGTTTATTTTTTTAAAAGGGTGTTTTTGTCATTTGTCAGGTTATCTCTTATCCTAATTGCTCCGTATAAAATTAAAACGAGTTGAATGTGTTTTAATATTATACGACCTGCATCATATAAAAGTCACATTTTGTATAAAGTTATACTATACGAAGTCTTATCCTCTTATTCAAATGGACCTTAAAAGTTTTGTGGCTTTTTTACTGTTTTTTGTTCCTAATTTGATAAAAATGGGAATATATTGAATTTAAAGTTTAAAATTTAGGGTTTAGGATTTAGAATTAGGGTAGTGTTTAGGATTTTAGATTTAGAGTTTAGAATTTTAATACCTTGGGCCTCATCATTTGGGCTAAGCCTTATCTTGCTTCAGGCCCCCTCACTTGGTTCAGAAAAGAGAGTTTTAGCCTTTAGCGGTCTAAGCCTTATATTGCCTCAGGCCCCCTCGCTTGGCTCAAAAAAGAGAGTTTTAGCCTTTAGGGGCTATGGGAAAAGAAAAGCAAAAACGAAAAAATTGGGAAAAAAAACAGAGAAGAAAAAAGACAGCTAAGAGAGAAAAAGAAAAGAAAAGCAGTTTTAATTCTAACAGTTGGTCTGGACCCGGCTCTTGGGCCGTACTTCAAACCCCCACATCTTTCTTTTCAGTAGGAGGTTCTTTTCGCATTTGGGCCACTAGCTTCGGGTTGTCCCTCCCTTGGGCCTCTTCTGCCTTTTGGTTGGTCAAGGCTAGTACTACTAGCCCTAGGCCGCCTAGTAGTTTACCATAACTCATTGGGCCCAATATATATTTTTAAATAGCATTGGGCCCAAGATGCAGATTAGAGACCAACCTACCATTTGATTTGGGTTTGCTATGAACAAGATCTTGTTTGAGTTTGCGCGGCAACCCGAAACTGAAGGAGACAGAGAATATTAAAGAAGGCATAAGAGAGCGGTTGTTAACGGAAATCGTGGGTACAAGTAAGACTACACCCAGATTCATACAACACACATATTGACTGCCTTACATGCGTTTCTTTAGGTCTTCTCTTGTGAAACCATTTCTTCCGCCATTATAGCTCCATTTACAATTTCACACAATCAGGTTTCCATTTTTTGTGTATCTTTTCTTCTTGGATCTGTACCCGCAGATTGAGTATATTTTGATTCGAATTTGTATAGTATTTTATTTTCTGCTTATAAGAACTCCATTTAATTGCTTCTGTGTACCAATATTGTTCCCTAGCGTTTGGCTACATTGTTGATTTTGTATCATTGAGGTTATGCGAGGAAGAATTTGGATTGGGGTTTTCTTTGTTTTGTATTTTTGGACATTTGAATTGATAGTTTTGTGTTAGTAGATTGAATTTCTGGGTAATTGTGAATGAAAAGCATAGAAGAGGAAGCAATTAAAATTTTTATGAAAGAGAGAATTCTGAGAGGAAGAATATAGGAGGAGGATTTTTTTTAAAAGGGAAGAAGGATGTCAAGCTCGGCGGAATCGCCGAGTTCTTCATCAGATCAGTCCCCTCCTGTATTGGATGGCTCAAACTCACCTCCATCTCCACCTTCATCGGATGGCCTAGGTCAGAAACAAGCAGAATCTCCATCAAAGTCACCCCCTGCACCATCTGGTGCATCGTCTTCACCACCACCAGACTCTTCCCCTCCTCCTTCGCCACCAACATCGCCTCCTCCTTCGAATTCTCAGTCTCCTCCACCTTCTGGATCCTCCAGCTCAAACTCCACAACCTCCTCTCCTCCTCCTCATTCACCGCCCCTTATTGCCTCACCACCACCACCATCACCTTCTTCATTAAATTTGAATCCTTCTACAGCAACTCCACCGCCTACATCATCAACTTCCCTCACTCCTTCTCCTCCTCCTCAAACCCCTACAAACAAGTCACCACCACCTCCATCTGGCCAATTTATTCCACCACCGACTCCTTCAGAGGGATCATCATCGGCCCCAGCACCCTCGGTTGGAGGTGGTACCTTACCTAGTTCTGGAAACCTACAACCACCTCCATCGTCAGGCTCCACATCTCCTCCATCTCCTGTAGTTGAAAACTCAACACCCACGTCACCTGGGTCAAATGTTACTACATTGACTACAAACTCCCCTCCAACAGAATCTGGACGAAGCAGTTCTCAAGGATCATCCAATTCTTCTTCCCCTGCTTCCTCCAGCTCAAAAACAGGCAACTCTGATTCACGTGGCTCGAGCCCAACGCAAGATTCCAATGGGGGCAAGCATGAAAGTATTGTGGTTGGTGCTACAGTGGCAAGTGTCTTTGTCATTGCATTAATTGCCATCTTCTTTGTTGTGTCAAGGCGAAAGAATAAATGGAAGGCCTATGCTCCCCCTTACATGCCACCCCCTAACTTTACTGGGAAAGCAGGTTAAAGTTTTGACTGTTATGAGATTCTTATCACTTGTGTTTTAGCAATTGTGCTGAGTCTTTTTATTTTCCTAATGCAGGTGGATCCTACCATGTACCTCCTCACACCATGGGGCATTCTGGACTTACAGATCCCTACTATTATTCACAAGGGCCACCTTCTACTACAGGAAATAGCTTTGGGAGTCAAAGAAACAGCACGTATCAAGGAGAAATAGCAGACTCAGGTGGTGTTTTCAGTAATAAAGCAAATTTCAGCTATGAAGAGGTGATGGAAATAACTAATGGATTTTCTCGTCAAAACATTATCGGTGAGGGTGGGTTTGGATGTGTTTTTAAGGGGAGGATGTCAGGTGGGAAAGTGGTTGCTGTGAAGCAGCTCAAGGCAGGTAGTGGACAGGGTGAGCGAGAGTTCCGGGCTGAAGTAGACATAATTAGTCGTGTGCATCATCGACATTTAGTCTCTTTGGTGGGATATTGCATCGCTGAGAACAATCGCTTGCTTATCTATGAATTCGTTCCAAATAACACTCTTGAGCATCATTTGCATGGTATGATGGATTTACTCCCTCTTCAAAATTTTTAGTTTCCATATAATGAACTCTTTCTAATGCTGAAGCTTTCAACAGCTAAAGGACTCCCAGTGTTGGATTGGCCTAAAAGAGTCAAGATTGCTCTAGGATCTGCAAAGGGCTTGGCATATCTTCATGAAGATTGTATGTTTCTATTCCAACATTCTCCTTAGATATATGCTGTTGACCTTTCATTTTCTTGGAAGAAGAAGTCAGCTGTAGCTGTCGTGCGTGTGGTCATTTTAAACTGTTAAGCTTTCATTCTTGGTGCATATTGCCCTGTTAGAAGCGAAAAATAGTGGTTATATGTCATTACTCTAGGATAGTTCCAGGATTTGGAAACTGTATAACTGGATGGAATTCAATCTAAATTCAACTACTAAGCTGTTCAGAAAGTAACAAGAACTATGATAGGATATTCTTGACTATATTGGTGATGCATAATATAGCAAATAAAGTATAGGCATTACTCCTCTCCCTTTTTTCCCCCCTTCTAATATGCTTGTTTGATAACTAATACTTATTTGAAACTTTGTAGGTCACCCAAAAATCATTCACAGAGACATTAAGTCGGCAAACATTTTGTTGGATGATGATTTTGAAGCACTGGCAAGTTACTACTATTTGATTTATCCCCTTTCCAGATTCTCAAGATATGGACCTTAATTGTGAAGTCATGCATTTTAATTTTGGATTGCTTCTAATACAGGTTGCAGACTTTGGACTTGCCCGACTAAATGATACTACTCAGACCCATGTATCAACCCGGGTGATGGGAACATTTGGGTATGTTTGATTTTCATAGCTGAGCTTAATTGCTGCTTTGATGCTTCTATTATGTTTCCATTTGTTTTCTCTTTGGTGGTTGGAAAGAAAAAGTCATGTAAATGGTGAATACCGATGAGACTATATTTATGGCAATGCAGAGGACATTTGCAACTTGGGTCATATAATTGGTGTCATCTAACCTATACAGTTTAATATCTTATTTCACTAACTGCTCAATGCTAAATTCAAGATTCCCATGTGGGCTCTTTGACACTGAAAATATTTTCATAACATTTCATTCATAGTAGTGTTTCATTTGCTTTCAGGTACCTGGCACCAGAATATGCATCAAGTGGAAAATTAACAGATAGATCTGATGTCTTTTCTTTTGGAGTTGTGCTTCTAGAGCTTATAACAGGGCGGAAGCCAGTTGATCCGTCTCAGCCTTTTGGAGATGAGAGTTTAGTTGAATGGGTATGACACTATGACTAATAAAACAATTCCTCCTTCCATCTCTATCTCGACATTTACATAACTGTGTTTGTTGATTTTATTCTTCAACTTCAATTATATTCACAATCTGGAGAAGATTCAAATTCTTTTAACATTAATTGCGTCCACCACATAAGTAGAAGTCAGCTGAAGAATCAAAATCGTCTTGAGATATCAAGTCCATGCCAAATGTAATTTCTGGAAAGCCTGCAAGATGGAATTTCAAGATCATGCACAAATCAATTGTTGTAATCATTAACCATGTGCCATGGGCCCATGGTGTTGGTGGTGGCAACTTTTGTCCGTCCATGACCATCATCATGGTAGTTGCTTTTGCCAAGATGAAATGTATCTTATATTTTACCAGTCATAATCTTATATTTAGCGCATGGAAACCATGTCTGTCTCTCTATTTTTTATGAGGTACCTGGTCCCATCTTAATGATGTTTGTCATTTTTTTGGTAGGCTCGTCCGATTCTCATACGTGCCCTTGAAACTGGTAATCCCAGTGAGCTTGTTGATCCACGGCTTGAAAAACATTATGTTGAGCGTGAAATGTTAACAATGATCGAGACTGCAGCTGCCTGTGTTCGCCATTCTGCTCCGAAGAGGCCCCGCATGGTGCAGGTGATATTCGTAAACTGCAGTTATTCATCTTTTTTTTGAACAAGTCTTGTTTGCTTAACTATGCGAGAATCAAAGCAAACAGAATGTCAATGAATCATCAAAACTATATTTGTTTTGTGGGAGTATGAACTTTGAACTGACTTCTATTATCTCCTTCTTCTCCTAGGTTGTTAGGGCGTTGGACAGCGAAGGAGAAATGTCCGATCTCACTAATGGGGTGAAATATGGTCAGAGCACGGTGTATGATTCTGGGCAGTACAGTCAAGATATCATGAAATTCAGAATGATGGCACTTGGCAGTGATGACAGCACAGATTATAGCACATACAGTGGAGACTATACATCTAAAGAAGTATCTCATGGACCCCCAATGTCATGGAAGTCTGAGAATACTTCTGGTGAGTATACAAACGGGTCAGAAACTCGACTGATAAACTCTGACAGGGGTGCTCAGAGATATAGTGGGTCCCAAAGAAACTATGGCAGCCGTCAATTTGGCTAAAAGTGATACTCATAGGATGCTCTCTGGATAGATTTGTTTTCATCTTTTCTTGCACAAGGAAGGCTGCAGAATAGCAGAAGACCATATATGAAGAAATGCCTCAACTTTCTCTAGCATAATATCCTGTGAATCATTCTTTTTTCCTTCTTTTTGATATAAAGGTGCATTCTTTTTCCCTCAAATGAGCAACTCTGACTACCGAAGAAACTTGTAAAGTGAGAGTTTTACACAACAATTTTATTTTTATCGTTATAGTTTCTTGTGACCTTAATATCAACAATCATATTTTATTGACGCGGAAGCTGGAAGCAAGGCAGTTTCGGTTGGGTTGTTCATAGGTGCTACTGCAAGTTGTCATTGCTCTTGACTATATGCAACTGGGTTATGTTGACATTCTGCTATAGTCTATAGACAAACATTGACAGCAATGTGTTTGATTCTTGTTCTCATAACTGATCAATGTAAAGTCTTTCAATGACCAGCGAGAAACAGAAGAAAATATTGACAGAATCATGCGTGAGCAATTAGGTGCAAAACAGAATATATCTATAGTAACAAATAAATACTGAAGGGGTCTTTATTAACATAAAATCAAAAATACCCACATTGTCGATCAAGAGAGAGAGCGTTTGTAGAAGGGGGGAACATGAGGGGATTGGAGAGAGCAGTAGAGTGGCTTAGACCATTTGTTGACACCAATGCTTGGGAGTACATTGTTGTCTGGAAACTAGGTGATGACCCTTCAAGGTCTTCATTATGAAAAATTGATATTCAATGTAGTTCAATAGGGCTCTTGTTAATTGTGTTTATGCTGACAATTATTTGATTGTTTTGTAGTTTTATTGAATGGATGGATTGTTGCTGTGGAGGTGTTTGTGTTAATGTCAAACAGGAAAAAAAGGAAGAGCAGCATTGGGTTCCAGTTTGCAGGGATGCCTTCATTCAGCACCCTATAAGGACAAGAGCTTGTGAGGCTCTTGACCATTTTCCTTCTTTCATGTCTCTCTATTCTCGGTATACTCTATGTCTCTTTCTCTCTGCCCACAAACTTTAAGAAATCTGACATGAATGTGGAAACGATAATAGGATTCATGAGAGGTGGTGATATCAGGTCAAACAAGGTGGCTTAACTTGGCGCATGCTTTGGATTCTCAACCTTCAAATGTAGGCATTTCAATCTCTCTTCATTTCTCATCTCTCTTTGTTATTTTTTAGAAGGAAACTTTTTGGCATTCAAATGGGTTGAGGAAATGGGAAATAGGAGGAACATAAATATTTAGATACATACAAGTTGTAGTTCAATAATTTACTTCCTGCAGAGAATGGGAATGTCACCAGATTAATTTGTAGTGGGTGCCTTTCCTTCTTGGTTGAGAGGAAGCCTTTCCTTCATAGACTCCAGTTGTGGCTCTTTTTCCATTGTGCCATTTTCTCAGCAACCATACAGAGATTAGACTACTTGATATTGGAATTGAGGTTCATCATAGTATATGTTCAATGCTTGAGAGCATCGCCAGATAAGGCCATAAGTGTTGTTGTCATCTTAGTCAGTAGCATATCTCTGACAGACTGGAATTTTATACCTGCAGCTGCGGAGAGAGAGAGAGGCGGTTTTGACTGATGATACACCAGAAGTGATCATTAGAGAGAATCAATGATTGTTTAAAAGCTCCAGCGAAAGCTACCCGTAACTGCTTCTTAACCATCTTATGTTTAGTTATGTGTGTGTATATATATATGCCTTAATCTTCTTTCTCAGTTGTCACTCTCCCTTAAAGAGGTCCAACACACTTTCTATTTTTTTTTTTTTATAAAAGAGAGAGACTTCATACAAGTTCGCACTTTAGATATTTGATATGAACTTAAACTCGTGCTGTTAGGTCTTTGTGCACAGAAGTTTCTCACATGGGCCTAAATTGGGGCCGTTAGACCCGAGTGCACAGAAGTTTATCATATAGGTCTAAACTCGAGTCATTGGATCTGCGTGCACAAAAGTTTCTCACCTCGCACTTTGGACATCCAATATGAGCCTAAACTCGAGTCGTAAGGTCCGCGAGCACCGGAGTTTATTACATGGCCCTAAACTCGAGTCGTTAGGCCCGAGTGCATAGAAATTTATCATATGACGACAAGGTAAGTTGAGCCAAAAATCAAATGCATGACCATAAGGGTGTTGCTCCAAATGAGAATCAAACTTAGAACCTCCCAATTCTTCTGATTTGCCCCTAGAGAAATTCATCAACTAGGCTATCACCTAGCGGTGACAAAACTTTATCTGGTCTGCATGACCGAATTTGTTCGATCCGGATTAATCCGAGTTTTGAAATAAGTTATATGTCGAAAATCTGGGTTCAAACATAGATTTTGGTCCGTTTTAAAACCGAGTCTACGTTGGAGTCTAAACACAAAAATCTTTGTCTGATTTACCTTTTTGGACCCTAATTCGGATTAGGTTATTATCTAATTTACTTATCCAGATTTAAATCAATCCGGATTAGTCAATTAAGTACGTTTGAAATCCAATCTGGATATATAAATATTTCATAAACATGTGTTATTGTTCTACCCGAAATCGATTTTTTTACCACTCTTACTATCTCCGAGGTGGTTGTCCAACTCTCACTCTCTACCTTTAAAATAAGGCTCATTTATCTTGAACATAATATGTTTATATTGCGCGGTAACAACAAAGAAAGGTGAGCGAGTGAACACTCTTATGGTTGAGAATGGATTCTGCGAACGGGAATATTTGTACGGCTGGAGTACATCTTCTCTGCTTTTCTGCAAAAGTTCAAAAACATCACAGCCTACCTGGAACAAATGGAATACATAGGCCGGGGGCATGCAGGCCCAATATAATGGGTGAAACTAGCGTATAGGCCCATTAGCCCGTCAATGTGTGTCATTTGATCCGGATACTCATACTAGGCCTTTTTCGTTGCAACTCTCTTATAATTGTCCACATCATATTCCATACTTGTGTTGTGGACGACCTTTCAGCTCCTTTTCACTGTAGAAAGCTCGATGGCGGGTCCCACTTGTATGGATGCAAAGCAAAACTCAGGAGCCTACCAGTTGGATTTTTTAGCCAAAGGATATATATTTCAAGGTCAAAGTCAAAGCCACCATTTTCTTTCTTTTTCAAGGATAAATTGGTAATCAACCCCACCCCAAATGTTAAGTGAAACAAAAATGATAAAAATCTCAGTGATAATCATCTCATAAATATCCTAATAGTGTATGGCATGTATTCATTGGATGTGATTTTCAATGGACCCATCGCTATGATGTCACCACAGCCCATGAATGCATGCCACATACTATTGGGATATTTCTGGGATAGTTATTATTGGGATCCCTAGCTTCGTTGAAAATGAAATCTCAAATCTCATCGATTGAGTTGAGCTCTATTTCAACTTGTTTAAGTCGGTTTCTCTACAAATTGCGCAGCAAAATGAAGAAGAGGACGTATAGATTTCTCACAACAGAAATACATAATTTTCCATTGTTCATATATATATGTATGTACGTATATATAATCTCCAAAGCAGAAGATTTACATTTTGCTCCTTCAAGGTGTTTCTTGGGTTAACATCAGCAAAACTTTTATATGCAGTATCTATTAATTCTTCCCCATAACAAACAATATTATGGCCCTTTTATTAGCCTAAAAAGATACACATACACAGACACACTATTAGATATCTCACGCCCAACTTTATCTTCTCTTGGTAGACCCTTTAAATAATTAAGCAGCAGAGGGTGCAGGAATGAAGGAGATGACAGGCTCGGGCATGGACGCCATGATCGAAG
Source organism: Tripterygium wilfordii (assembly GCF_013401445.1). Lineage (NCBI taxonomy): Eukaryota > Viridiplantae > Streptophyta > Magnoliopsida > Celastrales > Celastraceae > Tripterygium > Tripterygium wilfordii. Next base: position 6,714,749 of record NC_052237.1, on the reverse strand, counting down.
GTTTTGAGAACGTCTCTGCTGCCTCTGTAGCCGATGAGTTCTCGGCATTGAAATCCAGTGACTCATCGTTGTAGACATCCCACCATTTTTGCACTAACATCTTTATGTCCTCTCTCTCCATGTTAGCTTCTTTGCCTGTGAACCTCCATGGTTTTGATCCCTTTTTTTATAAATAAAATAAACAAAACTGATTAAAATATGAACTTAATTGATCAATTAAATAATTTTGAAGGAAGAAGAGCATATATATATACTTACATCAGCACAATAGTGGACAACCTTAACTTGGTCGAGGTCCACGTTCTCTGGGTGGCGCCATAAATTTGCTAGAACAAGGTTATATGAAAGAGGGATTGGTTTGTAGGTCTTCTCAAAGAACATATTCAAGAAATCCTGTCCAACAAATTAAAAAAATTAAATTAAATTTGGTCCTTCCATAATATTTGATTTATGGAATATTGTTCTTTTATATTCTTCTTTGTTTTATGTTATTTTTGTCTCCTAAATTGATGGAGACAGTTATAAATCTATGATGATGATCGTATTGCATAATACATACATATGCATATACCAAAGTTACAAGCAATCATTACTATAATCTTTCTTGTCTTAGAAAATGACAAGATCTTGAGTGGACATAATAAAGGCTGATATTAAACCTTATCTTTTTCAAATACTTTAAATTTCTTTGATATTAGATATCATGTCTGCATAAATACTTGAAGATGGTAATTACTTACTTGCTCAGCGAAGGGGGTTGGTGGGGTGATCTGGAGAGTTTGGAGAAGGCTTTCGAAGGTCAAAGGACTAGGCTCGAAAACGAACATGCCAGCGTTGAAGTACAAGGGAGGAGGAGACCCCATCTCGGCGGGCCAGGTGACCTTATCGGGACATTGCTGGCAGTATCCGATGGAGAACTGTCTCGAGTGGTTCCATGTCTTCTCGCAGAAGCAGTCCATCACGGCGTAGAAGTAGCCGTCCGGTGTGTCGAAGAGGTGGTCTATGTTATCGAACACTAGGATGTCTGCATCCAGATACACCATCTTGCTGTACTCCTCAAACTGAAACCACACACACATATATAAGAATTCTCTTATGCGGACTTAAAATAAGGACCTAAGATGCAAAGATATATATATATATATACACTTACATTCCAAATGCGAAGCTTGGAGTAGTTGATGACATAGTAAGCCAAAGCGAATTCAATCTGGTTTGCAGGTGGATAGATTGGCTCAATCTCACGAACGATGCAGCCTTGAGACCTCAAGATCTCGCGGTGCTCTTCGGGGACGTCAGGCAAGATTGCAACCACCAGAGGGTATGCACTCTTGGCCTTTCTCAACCCCTTAGCCAATCCAACAACCCCTTTGACATAATCACCAGTACCAGCTAAAAATGTCACAAAGGCCCTCTTTGAGTAGCCGGTGTTTAGTGTAGCAACCTTTCCTGTACAGGAAAAGACTCCGGCGGGTACTTCAGGGGCCATGGTGATGATCAAGAAGAAGAAATATGTGATTTGGTTGTGTTGAGGAAGTGTTTGGAAAGTAAGCTAAGCAAACTCTAAGGATGCTGCTGCCTATTAACCTTTTGTTCCTGAATTCTTGAGAGGAAGTCATTGGTTCTTCATATAGGCCTCAAATGTGTTGTAAATGCATGCTAAATGAATTCTAAATGAAATTGAAATGCATCTAGCCAAGTAGGCTTTCTTTTCTTTTTGGTAGAGTGTTAAAAAAAATGTTCTTTCTTTTTTTTCTTTCAAAATAGTAAAATAAATAATGAATGAACATGGTTATTATAAAATAGTACATCCCATCTTTAGCCTTATCATCAAATTGAAGGGCTGAGATTGGTTGTCATAGTCTATGGTCAAATATATTCTTATAAGAAAAATGCAGGAGATCTTCAATTTGATGACTACACTATAGTCAGAGGTAAATTGAGGGTTTGTAGTATTTATCTTTTTATAATTGAGTTGATTGAAAATGAATACTTCTAAACTTTTAATTAAAGGACTCAAGTGGGACATGCCACTTTAATATTTTGTAATTTAAATATATCTAATATTAAGTTAGAATCAACATATATCCAAGTATCCAGATATTTATTGGAGGAGAAAACACGCTATATAATATATCGTTCAAATAAATGTAGTTGATTTCTATAAAATAAATAAGTAGGAAGGTACCTCGAAGTCGAAGTCATTATGCACGGTGGAAAACACAAGCAATGAAGGCACCATGTTGTAGTTTACAAATGGAATAATGTTAGTAGGCTGACGTCGTCCTTTTGAAGTTATATTGGAAAATGCTTGGTACCCAAAAAACGATTCCAAAAATATCTTTAATTAATGTGGAGGTTAGATGTTAGATGGATCCTATTTACGTGTTTCTAATAAATCATTAATTTAATGTTATATAGATTTAAGGGTTTTTTGGGTATATTTTCGGATGTAGCATCGTCTTTATTGATACTACCAAATACTTACATTTGGAAGATATCAAACTGTTGATGTAGTCCCGAGCTTCTGTGAGTTTTCTTTTCACTTGTCGGAGCAGTAATATAGTGGCACATATTCTTGCTAAGAAATCTATTAACTCTGATATTGTTTCTCTTCATTCTTAGCTATACAAGTTCTGTTTTTATTAAAAAAAATGAGCTCGCACTTTAAGTGTGCATAGAAGTATTTATCTTATGTGGATCAAAAGTATGGATCAAGTTTGTGGACTTGTTTTTCAATCATAGATGTGATGGGTCCCATAATACATGTGTGGCCCTCACTTATATTGTGTTTTATTTAAACCATTAGATTTTTGGTCCACAAAGTTAGTTCATACTTTTTGATCCAGATAATTTTTGATATATATATATATATACATATTCTCCCACAAGGACATGAAGTAAGGATAATATTTTGACATTAAGGATATAAAATTATCATTATTTTATATCCTTAATATCTTTATGAAAGAATTTATATATATATATATATATATAAGTTATGGGTGTCACCTTTTTATTAGTAACAATGGGTCATTGACAATCACTTTTTTAGAAGTGGATTTTAAACAGACATGAGCGTTATCAGAATCCTGCTCTGTATGTTTGCGCACACACACGTGTATGTACCATTATTTAGTAAAGACAATATTAATAATCAAGATTGGGGAGATCATGTGGTGATCATCAAGAGATATATTCCTCTAATTTTCGATATCAGAAATAAAGATGAACATAAAGAAAAAGGAAAAAAAAAAAAAAAAGGAAAAAGCGAGAGCGAGATAGTGAAAGAGAGAGATAGAGTTTTGGCTAAGATAAAAAAGATTCCCTTGTTTGAGATGGGACAATAGAATGGTCGGAGTAATTAATTAATGACAATTAATATCAATAATTTCTCTAAATAAATGCACATTTGTATTCCTTATCTACGTTGATGGACAATGCTAGACACCCTCAAAATTTGATCCCAAAAGTCCCTCAAATCTATGTGGCATTAAAATAGTCATTGATTAAAAACACACATGTAGGGCCCACTTCACATCCAACACTCCATATTAAATGAAGGTCTTTTGGGGATCACTTTTTGGAGGTCTCAAACATTATTCTTAATGATATGAGTTTTTTCTTTTTAAATAGGAAATTCGCATGCACTACGCTTCGGATGTGCATTGTATGGGATAGGGGGCTTCAATTCTTGACTCCAATTTTAACTCAAATTCTTTACCAAAATCATGTTAAATCGTGAATTAAAATATGTGATTGAGTATTTTGATATTCTATATCCTAAACCTAAACTCTAAACCCTAAACAGTAATTCTTAACTCTTAAACTCTAATAAGTAATTTTCAAAAAAATCATGATTTAACATTATTTTTGATAGAGAAATAGAGTTAAAATTGAAGTCAAGAACTGGAGCCCCTCCCATTCTGCATTATATAAATTCTTGAATTTTGTACAATAAGTCAATAACTTGAATGCTATGCGTCTCAGACAATCATAGAAAAAAATTCTGTGAACGAAATCAGTAGGAATCAAATTCATAATATCCAAAGAGAGAAATCTTTCTCCTAGGGATTACATCTTCTTTTTTTCAGAAGACTCAAATTAGATTCACAATGCTATCATACACTTTTTACTTCTTTTCTTTTCTTTTTTTTTAAATCTTGAACAAGGTGGGACAATCCAAATATGTGAAAGAAAAATTGATTCAAAGTGAAAAGGAAGGATCAATTAATCGTGATCTTGAAGAAAGAGCTACAAATCTTGGGCAATTAAATATTCCCTATAGGCTCTTTAATTGGTTTTGTAAAGGTTACTAATGTTCCTGATTTATGAAACACACCATGAATCATGCATGGATTATCATTCCTGCTTTATGTTTTAAAAATTAATAATATTTTTGCTGACAAATAAATCATAAGCCAAGGGAATAAAAACAATTTAGAATTCCAAAAATGAACCAACATATAAAATTTGCAAATAAAGCATATACATAATTTCCTAAGTTTTTTCATATCTTTCAATATATTTCAATAAGGGGTAATAACACTTTTGGTCACTGAAAGATTTTCCATGCCTGATTGTGTAATTTGATACAATTTGAATATTTGATGTATCGAATTGACACAAAAAATCTTTTGGTGTGCAAATTGAAACATTGAAAATCTTTCAGTGACCAAATGTATTATTAACCTATTTCAATAATAAAACATGTTTGTGTTTTATTTGTTGCATCTTTTTTCTTTGAAAGAGGTAGTTAGTTATCCATAAGAATATATAATAAATGATGTCATCATTGCACATGATGGGATGGACATAATCTATTTCTATAGTGGTTCACAATTAATTTAAGATTACTTTGAAAAAATGTACAATTAAGTTTGTAATAAAGGAATTCTCCCTAAGAAGACATTGCATAAAATTAGTATTGGGATTAGCTAGTCCTCAACAATTTTTTTACTACCCGAGAAAATTATATCATTTTATTTTTGCGTGAATCTTTATATATTTGGATTGTAAAGTCTATACTTTTAATACAATGATTATTGGGAATGTGTACCGCATTACATCACATTTTTGTTTTTCCATTTTTAAATATTTTCTGATTTTTTCCATCATTATATTCAAATTATGAACTCTAAGGAATTGCTGAGCCCCAAATTCGATTTGAATACCTAAAAAGGGAATAAAATGCTTGGAAAAGAGCGAATTGTTTATCACGTGTGTGCATATGTTGAACTATCAATTTTATGAAAAATTGTAAAGACGGAAACAAATAAATTTAAGTAAGCAAATAGTATTGAACTTACCTACCATGAAAAATCTGAAATTAAAGTAAGAAAAAAAAATATTAATTTTGTCCCAAGGACATATTGAATAATCCTCGAAACTTTCATTAAGAAAAGTAGCAAGCCACAAGAACTTACACATGATAAAAATAGAGTGCACCATACAATACGAAGACTAAGTCTTCGAAAAAAGACAAACAAAAGAGCAAAGAAAAAAATATCTAGACAGAAACACTAGACTCTTTATCCCGCACAACCACATCTATTAAAAACTCGGGGGTCACCCCCACCCAAATGTTCGGTACCTCCACAAACTCGACCACCTTTGCCAGACAATGTGTTGCTGCATTAATGAACACAACTTGCCAGGATTGGACATCTGAAAAGCTGTTGTTTTATATCTTCCTTTAAAGAAGTTATATGAGAATCCGAAAACTACTTTAATTTGGTAAAATCCAAGTGAAACCCTGAACAAAACAACAAGATGTCAATTATATAAGGATCCTTATTCAGGGGCATCCCTGAGGGCGGATGACATGAACCATCGCTCAAGGTCCTTGAATTGTTGGGACCCCATATTTTTGAAAAAAATATTAGTGTTATGGTAACCCCAAACTCATTTAAATAACATATGATATTTATTTTTTTAAGAGGATCTATTTTTTCAGAGTTTGCCTAAAACCCCGAAAAACTCAGGTACATCACTGTCTTTTGATCAACAACCCAAAAAAAACTGTCTAGATCAGCAACCCAAAAAAAAACAAATGAGGAGCTTTTCACATGCAAGTTGTGGGGTGGTCATGATTTGTGTGGATGTGCTTGACCTCTAAGAAATATATGTAGATTTACAAATTAAAAGTCTCCTTCAAGTGAATAATTATGTGACAAGTGTTTTTTAGGTGTCATTCTAAGCGTATAAAAAAGGAGAGTCACTCTTGAGAAAATCTTAAGAATTTAGAGGAATAATTATGTGACAAGTGTTTTTTTAGGTGTCTATTATTATGACATATTCATGTTTTGACAATTGACACATGTTCTAAACGAATTAAAGATAACAACAATGGTCTTATGCGTAAATATTTAAAATGCGGATCACTTTAAAAAAAGTGGATGAATGAAATGACAAGTGTAGTTCATTACTTTATAAAGGTCTACATGTTTCAAATCAATAGTGAAAACATAAGTTTGTATTCTAGATTTTTATTCTAAGTTCACATGAGAGAATTCTTCTAAAGATAATTACTTAAATAGAGGAAAATTAATATATAAAAATTTTTAGAATCTTAATTTAATCAAAACACAATTTCTAATACTTAATATTTATAAACTATTTTATCATTTTTCTAGCTTTTTGTTAATTACATTAATTATAGTTTGAAATTTGCACATAATAATAGAACCAGAGTTATATTACTCTAAATATTAAATATATATTAAATATAAGTTATACAATTTAAGAGGAATTCTCTCTTGAGATCCTAAAGTGAGGTCTTAACTTTTAGGGATCAAAACATTTTTTTAAAATTTTGAAAAAATATATTTGTATTTTGATCGGTCTTACGAACCCAACGACATATTTTTTGTTCAAAACAAAAATCAAATTCAACATGAAAAGTGCATGACAATTCTGGACCGTTGGATATAAAACAAAAGACATTTCATACACTTTTCATGTTACATTTGATTTTCGTTTCAAACAAAAAAATATATCGTTGGGTTCGTAAAACCTATCAAAACACAAATATATATTTTTTTTCAGATTTTTGAAAAATATTTTGAACCTTAAAAGTGAATCCTAAAAATTAGGATTTCATTTTAGGATTTCATTTTAAGAGCTCATGAGAGAATTCCTCTACAATTTAAATCCATAAATTATAAAAAAAAAAAAAAAATCGGTCTATGCATACTGTCTAAACCAGTAAGGGATCCTTATATATAACCACGCACTATTACCTTCTTAATTTGACCACACATACATATATTTTGACTGCAGTGACTATACGTGTAGCTACTACACCCAAATCCAAATACAAGTGATTGATTGAAACCCGAGTAGCTCATATGACACTCATGTATGTGATATCTCATATTGATCTCGAGTTCGAACATCCCATATCCCCTTCTATCCCTTTCTCCTGTACTTTAAAAAAAAACAAGTGGCTGGTCATTTGGACGGACACGATTGATATGATAATTGAATAAACCCCATGGGCCTCTCCAGGAATTGTTGTGATGTGAGGATATTATAATATATTCCCTTTCCCCTTCCCCTTCCCCCGTCTGGACAAACGTCGTCGTCTTGTTAGGCCCCTTTATATTGCGAGGGTCCCAAAGAAGGGAAATGGAAGACGGCGATAGTGAAAATGACCTAGAAAAATAAAAATAATAATAATAATAGTAGTAGGGGAGGCACTTGACTACTCGAGGGTTGAAGATACCTCCCCTTTTCGTAGATGCCTTGGGCATTGCTAGGAGAAATCCAATAACAAACAAAAAACTTACAGATACCATGCATGTACACCAGACAACCAAACTCAGGCTCATCTTCTCATCCGAGGGAGGTGGCAAATTTTTACTCAAGTCACCGACTCTTCTTTTGTTTGGTCCCTAGGACACACTCTCTCTCTCTCCAAATTGTTGTGTTGAACTTGCCAGCAAAACATGACTTCATAGTCGATAAGGATGCTGTGTGTCCAAATTTGCCTGGACCGTATATTGCATGGGACTGTATGGCGGTGGCCTAGAGAGGTCTTGTCTCGAAGGCAAGTGACGATTTCATTTCTTTTTGTCCTTCTCTTTTCTTTTAGTGTCAACAAAAATGTTGACCCGATTCCACTCTATTATACAAAAAATCAAGTCAAACACGTATTTTAATACAACCACATCAACAAAATACATCTTTCAATACAACCACATCAACAAAACACAAATTTTTATATAATTTCTCTTCCCACCCAACCATTCCTCCATATTATCCACAACAAAACTATACCAAAACATCAAATATCAATACATCCACATCAACAAAACACTTATCCCAATATAACCACATAAACAAAACACATTTTATAATACAGTCACATCAACAAAAAAACATCTTTATTGACCCAATAATACTTTACCATTGCATTTACCCTTATACAATTTGTTTTAAATGGATGTCAGGTTCCGTACTGGAAATGACACAAGGCATGTCTATTCAGTCGTGCAGCATGGGCAAAATTGGGAACAATGACGGGTGGCTTGTGTTTTTTTTTTTCTTTTTTTTACATCGCAACCACTCCGCAGAAAAACAAAGATCAAACATTACACAGAGATCCATTCACATGCGATAAAAGGCACATCATCAAACGGCCTCAGCCATTCCAACAATCTAACAAAGGCTGTTTGGATTGAGAGATTTGAGGAAAATGAAAGAGAATGGAAGGGAAAATATATTTCCCTCTTCCATGATTGGATGAATAAAAAAAAAATTAATTTATTAATTTATCTTTGTTTTTTATGTTTAAATATTATGTCGGATAAAATAACATTTTAACTTATAAATAACTTAATTAATAATCTAACTCCATTTTGATAGGAAAAAATTATAACAAAAATTTAATAAAATCTTCCTCCCAAATCCCTCACTTTAATTTTTTTATAAACTATCCAAACAAAAGAATTGAAAAAAAACTTCGTTTCCCTTCTCTTCCCTTCCTTCCAAATCCCTCAATCCAAACACTCTTAGTCTTCGAAGACTACCATTCAAACAAATGAATTGAAAGAAACTCCATTTCCCTTCCCTTCTCATCTCTTCCCTCCAAATCCCTCAATCCAAACACACTCTTAAGACTGCCAGCCTTGGTAGTTGGTATGCTAATAAAAGATGCAGCAATTTTGCTCAGGCTCCCTCTTTCGGTCTAAAATGTGCCACAATGGGCGAGAGAGATACTATGCATGAAAGACTTAAAACTCCGCCCACACACCAACCCTTCAAGCATTATTTACAGTACAGTAAAATTACACAACGGAAATCAACACAGAATGTTTCCCAGTAAATACCAAAGGTGTAAAAACTTGTTCAATGCCAAAAAACACAGAAAATCCATCAGTCCAAGAAGGATTGACGCACCAAAGGTGTTGATTAAGCTAGCAATTTCGCATTCAAAAACCAAATATAAGCACAAAAACACATTAAATCCATCTTCTAAATAAAGGATCGAAAAAATAGCACATAACAAAATCCAACCGTGTCAAAATGAGAAACGAGATAAAAAAATGTAAGAGAGAGAAAACACTAGATAATATTCACCCCTGCATCCAGAATTGCCATCCAGAATTCTCTCTCCAATAGATTTACGCCTGCAATTAATGATGAAGATGAACAAATGTTTAAAAAAGGAAACAAAACAGAGCCATAACTGCAAAAATAGTAAGTAAATTATTGATGCACACAAGTATTACCATCTCCAGTCAAAATGAGAAAATAATTGCTCTGAAAATAATAAAAAATGAACAGCAGCAGTACACACACGAGCTGTTACGACTTACGAGCCTCAACCAATATGCTCTTCTAATTAGTGTTCTTAAGGTGTGACAGCCATCTATTCTCACCTTGTTAGCAATGTTATTGGAGAGCCAATCCAAACCCTCGTAAAGCCCCTCCCCAGAGGTTGCACAAGTGCTCTGGATGTACCTGAGATATTAAAGGCATATTAGATAATACAGTTACAAGCATGTTAAGAATAAAAACTATTTAGTACAATGAACATCATAATCTTATAAGCTCACCAGTGACGCTGACGGAGGGAGTGGAGACCAAGCTTATCAGTGATCTCAGCAGCATTCATTGCATTAGGAAGATCCTGTTTGTTGGCAAATACGAGCAAAACTGCATCTCGCAGCTCATCCTGAAACCAATAAGCAGTCAACCTTTAGTTACCCTTAAAGTTAACACTCAAAATAGAAACAAAATAGCATCCTTGGCCTATCAACAAGGATAACAAAATGATGAAACTTCAGCTAAATGGAGGTCCCTTAAATTATAAAACACAAATTTTAGCTAAGAATAATAGCAAATTATTAATGTAGTGCTAATTTAGAAAGCAAAGCCACAAAATAGTGTTTTAGCCGTAACAATTTTGGAAGTCTGATAATTCATTCCTACTAAATTTCTATGCATCAGGATCGGGCGTCTCAGAAAGCGCAAACACAAGATTCCATTTTGTTAATAATAGAACAGAACACAGCTTTACATCATCTACTTTTTCCAATGTTAACAACTATATTCCCTTAGTTAAGTTGCATCAATTCCAAATTAAAACACTTCTTAAGTCCTGCGGATAATCAAGATTTCCTTGGAATAAATGCTGATTCAGGCCCATCCACAATACGCATTTGCTTCCAAACGATTGAAAGTTAAGTATGTTTTTCTATCACTGTCAGATTTCATTCCATATGATAGTGCTAAGCACTGAGTTCTAAACAACTGACTACAAAATATGCACAATTAAAGAACTACAATTAGACTGATGTGGCACATGAATAGAAAACAGCATACCTCATTCAACATCCTGTGCAATTCATCCCTAGCCTCAACAACTCGGTCTCTGTCATTGCTGTCTACGACAAAAATGAGACCCTGTGTGTTTTGGAAGTAGTGCCTCCACAAGGGACGGATCTGTAAGAGTTAAATGAGTTACTTATCATGGCAGAAATCAGTGACCAGAGAATGATTAGCCACATCTTAAAATATATTTAGTTTGATAAAGCAAAATAGCTTAGCCCACATTTGTTTATTTAAAGGAAAAAAAGGAACAGAATATCTAAATTATAGACGCACAAGGCATCAGTTGATCGCCAATTATAATCTACAAATATGTCGGCAGAGCCGCAGAGGATACCTTGTCCTGACCGCCAACATCCCACACAGTGAAACTGATGTTTTTGTATTCCACCGTTTCCACATTGAACCCTGCAAATTAAGGATAAATGATCAACTACGATTTTAAAATTAACTTGTTCCGCTTTAAGTGGGAAAATAAAAAACATGCATTTATATATAAAAGATGGATATTGAATTTATTACAATTTTTATTAACCTTTTCACATACCACCACAACGACACAAGACAATAACCCTTTGAAAGTATAAGCCCACATTTTCCAACCCGATTCTGGGTTTAAATATTAGGAACCACAACAATCAATATATGTCATACAATATAAAAAATGGATACTGAATTTATTACAATTTTCATTAACCTTTTCACAGACCACCACAACAACATAAGACAATAAGTCAATAACCCTTTGAAAGAAGTATAAGCCAACATTTACCACCCTCATTCTGCGTTTAAATGTTAGGAACCACGATGATCTATATATGTCATACAATATCAGCAAAATCAACTGCAACTTCAATTAGGTTCTGGCCCACCCATTATAACTAATGTGCCAACTTCCCTGTATACGACTTGCGCCATTTACATAGGAGCAATAGTGCAATACAACTAAAAACTAATAGCCACCAATTTCTGCAACTTGTAACACATACCAACATGTACAAATAATAAAGGCAGTAATAGAAAACTGAATTTCTAACGGCCTTATGTCTATGGTTCTCAATTTAGTTTACTTTCATGGTATCTGTTGGAATTCCAAACAGATCACACACTCTATGACGAAAGTCCCAACTATTCAACAGAAATTCTGAACAATAAATAAAGGAATATAAAAACTATAAATTAATCAGTTGCAGCAAACATTGAATAATCAATTCGAAATAGTTACTTACCAATAGTTGGGATAGTGGTGACGATCTCACCAAGCTTTAGCTTGTACAATATGGTTGTCTTACCAGCAGCATCAAGACCCACCATCAGAATACGCATCTCTTTCTTGGCAAAAAGCCGGCTGAAGAGCTTAGTAAATGTCAGCCCCATTTCTCCAAACCACTATTGGCGCCCCTGAATTATCACAAAATAGTGTTATTTAAACTTGATAGCTAATTGACGTCAAACTGAATCATTCAAAGCCAGATCACAGTGGCAGTCAATCATACAATACAAGGTAAACTCAAAAGAGCTCATCAGGTCGTAGAGATCTCGAGGCAAAAGAAATAACATTAAACATAAGATCCTGATCTCCACTTTAAAATAATTTAAGATGATTAAGTTCCGTTAACGATTACCACAATCACACACGAATCGTGACCAATTCCACTCATCGAATCAAATACATAACAGATCCGTACATTTTTTAGCCTCGATTTATAGATCAGAAGAGAAACATATCAACAATTCAAAAAACCATTCCCTACAAAACGCATCGAAACCAGTTCACAACCATCATAAAAAAAAATTCCGGGAGAACGTCGAAAATTTTGATGCAACATATCGGGATCACAAGGTCTATCAAGTGGATATGATCACAATTCTTAAAATCGAGCCAAATTCATCGTTAAAAAAAGCAAGATTCAAACACAAACCAATCGTTCGGCATAACCCTACGAATTCGTATCCATGGATCTAGCCTTAACGCTCAATAGATCATCGAAAAAGAGAGAAGGAATTGAAAGCGTAGATTTACCTTTCAAGAGCTTCTCAGAGAATTTGCGACAGAGAAGAAGCGCAAAAGAGAGGAAGCTTAGCACCAACGCGTTATAAGTTACACGGGGATAAGAATCGTAAAACTTGGCAATTTATAAAACGGGGAACAGGGGCAGCATTTTTGAGGAATTAACAGAAATGCCCATGGCCTTAAATGAGATGTGACATTTGAGAATGCTAATTGAAATTGTCCTCAAATTGTCCACGAAATGCTACTTGCAGTATGTGTATTAGGAATAGGTGGTTTTGCGCAATATTATGTGAATCCATGAATCTATCTAATAAACACCCAAATGATAGTAATGCAGGTCATATATGTTAAAAGAAAAATGCTTGCCGTAAATTGTTCCAATCAATCCTGAACATCAGAATGGTAATGGCAAGAGTCCAATGCCTTAAAAAAAAAAATGCCTGCAGTAATTTATAGAATCACTCCACCATTCAAACGGGCAATTTTACATCACTCCACACCACACATTCTTCTTGCAGGGTTATGTGGAAAGCTATTGCTGGCAATATTATACATCTCATGTGATATAATTCTATGCTTTAATATTTGCTAGTCGTAAAATATGACCGGCTACAATTTGATGCCCATAAAGGGGAAAAACACAAATAAAAAAAAAGAGTAAGCAACATATATACATTGCAAACCTTGAGAAGATAAAAATGTAGCTAATTTACATAAAACTTCCGTTTGCTCCCAATTAGAATTAGTTGATAAGACGTCATTGGCAAATGTGACTTCCTTTGTTGAAACGGGCTGCCAAATACGAACTGGAAAATGTTCAAACAGAGGAGAAAATGATAAATTCATAGAACCACTCTTTTGGAACTAGTAAGAACATCCATAAGAACTAGGTGGCATCTTTGTTCGACAGCCCTATTCCAGCATGAAAATTTGAAAGTTGCCATATATTATAGACGAAGATGGCAAAGGAGATGCAGTAATATGAACAAGCCTTAGGCTATGCCAACAGTGGTAGGGTTGCAGGAAAACGCAATATTCAAGAATAAACTAAAAAAAAGAGGCACAAAGTCATCCCCAAATAAAATTTAGTGTTTTTGCTGAAAACAGTGAGGCTTAAGTTGAGCTATCAGGTTGTGTAAAATATGCAAAGTGTTAAAAACAAAATAGATTGGGTTCATATTACTTGATTGCAGAATCACCCTCATTCATTTCCTGTCTTAGCGCCAATACTGAGCCCACCGATGAATGGTCTCAACCATTTGGGGAAACAATGCACTAACGCTTTCATTTATAAGATCCTGGAAGAAATGTATACAGGCCTCATCATCCAAATCCAACCTAAACTTTTCCTGAAGCTGTAAACATCACAAGAGTCTTGGTTATAACAAGAAACCTAATATGATTTACAGATAAGTACAAAGACCAAGAAAGTTACCTTAAGAATTCCTTTTTCAGGATCAGAAGCGATGTCGGGAATATTTGACCCGGCCATGAGATGGAACAGATTTAAAATTAGGTTACTAGATTTCCGGAGGATATTGTATGCCTCACAACAATAGGACTTGAACCTAGTATAGTATTGGCTGCAAGGCAAGCAAGTTATCAACCATTTGCTTTCTTGCTTATAATCAGTGGAAAATACGGTTCAAAATAGTTACAGTCACATGCATGAGTTCAACTACTATGCAGCAAACAGAACATGGACAGAAGTGCAAAAGTACAACAAAATTTTGTGACAGGCAGTTACTACACCTTTCTGCACCACCCATAGCCTCAACCATTTCTTTGCAAAGCTTCATTGGAGGTGGAAATGGTTTAGGATCTCGTCCCAGAATAAAGCCAAAATCAACATGGAAAAGACGCCCATCATCCCTAAGGAGAAGGTTGTCAAGATGCCTGCCAAAATATTAAGTTCTCATAAGATAATTAAGCTCATCAACTCCAAAACTGAGAAACTTAAACGTGGCGAAGTATTTTGAAGGGTGCATATAGAGTTGAAAAATAAAACACATTCCAATTACAGAGACCGAAATAGAAAGCCATCCACAGCATGAAGTTCTGACTGTATAGTGGCACACTAATATTACATGGTGGACCAAACATCCATTACGCAATATTGAAAGGAACAAAAAATCACAAATTATGACACCAGGAAAATCAATCAGAGGCATTGATTCCATTTCCCATCCATTTTTTCCTTATTTTTTGGGGAGCATTTAAGTGTGGCGGGCAACTACTGGGAAAGACTCCTCTACCTAATATCATCAAAAATAATTAAATTAACTTATCACATGATTAAACAAGCTCACATGTATCTAAAAAAGCATCTTACATTTGTCATTCATGTATTACAGAAAGTAAGGCACATCCAAGTTTCGAACGCTTGATACACAATTTTCACACAAGAATTGAAGCCAATGATTTTAATTCGTTTGTACTCTTCCATATCTAGATACAGATAAACCTATGTGGTTCATTTCTAGGGACCTCCCCATCCAACCCCCTTTTCTTCACAAGAGTACCCTGAAAAGACAAGACTGCAGATGCATGACTAGATACTCCTGATGCAGACATTACCTGTCTCCGATACCAAGTATGTATGTGATAACAGAATAGCCCGCACAGCTTTTTATGAATGTCTCAAGACATGTAGCTGTAATCCCAAATGGCCCATGCTCATCAGAATGGAACTTTTGCAGATAGCTCATGATGCTTCGATGCTCCGAGAGAATCTGTTTTCAGATAGATACACAGCTAAAATCAATGTCAAAATTGTAATAACAAATACGTAACAGATAAGATAGATCTCCCTTAAATTAAAATTTCTTTCAATTACTACTCGACACTAGATGATGGTGAAAATTTCAAAACTTCAGTTTGAGTCTCTGAAAATAAATTGTAAAGAAGGATGTGTTTATTCCTAGCACATTCATATATAGTCAGGCATTTCTTTCGTTTTATTCCTCTCCCAAACATTTAAGTTCATATGCTTATAGAAGATGAAAAGTTCCTTTCCTTACAGAAACTATGACCAACACAACAAAGCTACTTGTAACTACTTAATCTATAAAGACAAAACTGATGCTTCGGAAAGTGATTAGTAGCTAGATCCACCTAAGTAGTTTTCCAATCAAGGGAGATCTTTCAGAGGTTACAATACCTGTGCCAAAGAATGCGATGGTATGAATTCAAGCATGCCCTCATCCTGTCCAGTAGCAAGCACCTTATATGGAGTTAAGTGCAGATCAAGATTTTCTGCCTTAAGCAATCGATCCATAAGTGAAACCATTTGAACAACCTACAGAAACCACATAACAACATATGAACAATGTCAAAGGTTGATTTCTTTCTTCCTAAACCCTATCTCACAGAGGGTGTGAGAGAGAGAGAGGATGAGAAAGAAAGAAGTTTATGAGCCTAGTGAAGTTCGTGACATCAAACTTTACGCATTTACCAATTGATCTTGTCGAATATCATCACCCTTCTTAAACATGACCTTGCAAGTTTCATTACTTGCCGTGCGGAAAGTCAGACGCAAAGGGTGCAGAGCACTTTTAAATATAGATGATTCTGATGGAACAATCCCAGTGATAAGCACACTTGGAGCTAGTGGATATCGTATTGGCTGAAAACACAACAAAAGCAACAAAAAACTTGAAAATAGCTCATACTGCAGTAACCATCCAGAATAAAACAAGATACACTATTTAAGAAAAGCCAACAACACAGAAGAAGGAAATAAAACAATCACCAGAGCAGAAAAGAAGATTCAGAATGAAGATTTACCTCCTCAAAGTATGTAAGTTCACTAAGAAGACCAGAGAGTAGCTGTCTAAGTTTTTCTATTTTCTTCTGGGTGTTGCCCCTTACATTTCTTACATCTCTAGTTATAGAACACAGCTGGGCAGTCAATTCCGTTTGATGCACCAAACTCTGCCAAATCTTTTTTCCATCATCATCCCCGTTCATGCCAGCTGCCAACTGCCAAAAAAGTTTATATAATCACAATATGTTAACCTCGCAAACACAATCACATAACTGCAATCTTGAATCAATTGTACTATCATGATAGAAGTCGTCTGTGTAATCATAAACATTATTAATATTTCAGAATAGTTTGGGAAGTTCCATTTCAACAGTCATCCAGCACCTTACATACATACATAAATATACATACAATGTATTTATGTAATTGTAACAACATCCATATATGTATGTATGTATGTAAAACATATATCTGATCCATATTGCCAGACCAGTACATACAATTACTGGCTCATATTATTATCAATATATATTTTAGCATAACAGCCCTTATAGAGAATGTAGTGTGTAGTGTCTAAGAAAATGAACTTGCTACTTTTTCTTCCTTTTTATTTATTTTATTTACTTTTATAAATGTCGCCTCCTCATCGATGGTAAGAAGTGTGTATAATTAGTTAATGACCAAACAATTTCATTCCTCAGTTTCACAAACTGCTACACCAATTGCAAATTCAAATTACAGAATAATAAAAAAATATTTTACTTAGAAGCCGTCGAAAGTTACAGGTAAATTCCATTGTTAAAGATTTTCTGATCAATTACATTTCATCATTAAGATGGATCTATGAGGTTCCACAACATCTATCACGACACAAGAGAGAGATTTCAAATTCTTTGGAACCAATATCTGAACAGATACTACAAACAAAGAGGCTGAAGAAATCAACAGTTCAAACCTTTGATATACTTTCTTCCAGAAATTCATGGGTAACATAAAAACGTCTGGCATACATTGGATCATTAAGTTCCACAGCAACATACCATCGGAAAAGGCTAGCCAGCTCAATATTGCTCAATGCTGCAGAGAGCACAAAAAATTAACAGCATAAGAGCACAAACATAGATATATGCATGCAAGTAAATGGTTCATACATCGTTGCACGAGGAATTGACAGAGGTGAGATTTATCTGAGCGTTCAAATCGAAGAGCCTGAACCAGTTGAAGCAAGTAACACTGGAGCTCTTCATCATCGGCTCTTCCAAGAACACTAACAGCATAAGCTCGAACCTGTTAAAAAGGATTACAATCAGGCATGAATTAATCCAGAATATGATGTCATCTAGAATTCAACGCAAATCAGAAATGTAAACACTAAAAGGATAATGACAGTGGACAGACAAGTGCAAAAAATATGATAATTTTCAAGCACAACCTTGACCATTTCTGTATATTGAGGACAAGCTACTTTGGGGTTTGTAAGATGCATGCATGGAACATAACTTCTACTCTGCAGATTGCAAATCCCATCAATTTCTAGCTTTGATTTAATTCGTTACTTCCCTACAGAATTGTAAGCCAATCACTTTAATTGCATCAGCTGCATTCACCATTTAAGGCCTTAAAAGACCCCGGGAAAACAAAATTATATTGTAAAGCCAATGTCTAAGGAAAAAAGGTGTTAGGACCTCTCTTGCCTCATATTTACAGTTGGGAATAAGATGCTCTCTACCTTAATATTTCATCCAATAGTTATGTGAAGTACAAAAAATTCAAAATGAAAAATAATGGAGGCAAATGCACTTAAAACTTATAAAACTTCCATTAGGTTAACACTTTTGCCATAGGAGATGAAACACTGCAAAACAAGTGGTGAATAGACATAGAGAGAAAGTCCAACCTCTTCACTTTCAAATACTGGTGATAAAAGCTCCAATGCATCACAAACATCAATCATTTCCCACCTACCCATAAGTTCTAATGCCTGCTTTGCTTCCTGAAGATGCATTGCCATTAGAATAACCCATAAACAATTTAGAAGAAAACATGATATAGCACGGATGAAAGATCAAGCAGATTCAATCAAAACATCTATCATTACCAAAATGAAAATCTAATTACCTGATGTTAACCTAAGAAAATTTATTTATTTTGAATATATTTGAACATATATTATTAAATTCAAGCGTATAATACAATAACATAGCTTTCCAGAACATGGCAATCCTAAAGGAGAAAAAGATAACATATATATTGGAACAGAACATAAACAACAGTGGGGATGAGAAAGTGACGTGCAATTAGAGAGTTCAGGCTGGCCCCCTGTTTCCAAAAGAAAACAATTATAAATCCACCTAACTCTTAGCAAATTACATCAGAAGTTGTATTTGGGCGACCCGCTCAAGGAACACTTTGTGATCACAGGGTAATCTCTATCAAGTAATGCATGCAAGAGCATCCTTAAAGGCGAGAACTTTCCTCAATAAAAGGGGAAAGTGCATAAGGGTATAATTTGAAGATTCATTTTAAGCTGTACAGTGATCTTGATTTTAAGAGAAAGTTTCTTGCCACAGAGCAAAGTTAGCATGTAACCCTCTTTTGACAGCAAGACTTTTCAGCACTTCATCTTATCTTAGTGCTCCATGCCACAGACAACTTTAATTTAGAGAGTTGATTGGCGGTGAGTATTTTCAATGTTCCAGAGGGAACATATAAAATGTCTTGGGACTAGAAGTTATTTCAGGAATTCTTCCTATAAAGTACCAAAAGAATGAAAGAGGTCAGTTTCTCCTCAAAGAACCAAAGGCTATTTCACTTATGATAGTAGTTAAATCGTTAAATCGAATCGGAATCGGAGAAGGGGTGTAAAATCGGAATCGTAAACTCGAACGATTTTACATAACATGTAAAATTAAGAATAATTCTCAATATTGTTCAAAAAATAACATAAAATTTATTGGATATATTTTTGAACCATATTTTTGTTTTATTTTGGTTCGACAGGGTCCCTTTACACCCAAATACGTATCTAAAACTACATTAAAATTAAAAAAAGGAAAAAAGAAATACAAACAATTGCAACAGATTTTAACGATTTTACTCGCGATTTTACCTATTTTACTCACGATTTTATTTTATTTTGTGCGATTTTACAACCCTTGCTCACTGCTATTTAACTAGGTTTCTATAGGTATGATCAAAATCGCGATTTTAACTACCTAGTAAGAACACATATGCTAGACTTAACATAGAAGCTGAAAATAAACATGCCTACGACAATAGTAAAGCTAAGATATTTTTTTGATCCTATTATCATGATGTGATAGTGTGATAGGGCCACTCAATTTTGTCACATACCTCCAAGATGAAATTTTGGGGAGATGCTCACAAGAAGACCTCGTGAAACCCAGTGATGATGGTACCTAAAATTTTAAAACTCATTTGACGAATTTTAGATATGTGGTCTAATGTGTCAAATAATCTCATAAAGTATTTTCATCATCATCATTGAAGTCTTTATTTGAAATAATGTTGAGGTCAGCTAGATGAATCCATATGGGAAATTATAAAAAAGTATTCTCATGATTCTAAATTTTGAAGACGATCACAACAATAATGTTAAAGGCTCTGAACAATATGACCCAAAAATTTAACCTTACTTATTCAAAATTCAGGATTACTCGCCTAATGCCATTACTCATCTGTCAAACACGGACAAAAAAACTGAAGGGAGCAGTACACACTCAATCGATATGATAAGAGAGTGTCTACCAAGGGGGAGGGAAATCAAGGCACAACCCAAAGATTTACATAGAAGGAACGCTCTTAAAAAAGGAAATGGAAATAAATCAAAGAGAAAAAGACAAGGAGTGGCATTAAAGTTATTGAATCGTTCATTCAGCTACAAGGAATTTCAAGGATGACAAATAATGGCTGACCTGAACATCACTCCATTCAACACATCGTAAGAACTTAGTGAGAGCCCTCTTCTCAGACATCAAGGAAAACCGGAACTTCCAGAGGAGCTGCCTCTCATCTCCACTCAAGGTTCTAGTTGGTGGGTACTTTAGAATTCTTTGTATGGACCTGGCAATCATTATGCAGGTAAAACAATAATACCTCCCACTCAATACATGCCAATCAACTAAAACTCTTGAAAGTAATGAAAAATATAGCTGAAATTTTGAAAAATCATTGTCAATCCTACAACAGGATGAATGATGAAAATTAAAATGAGCAGTGTTTGTGCCATTGTTAACTGTTAAGAGATCCTAGAATTAGCCATTCTATTGCATATGTATCAAAAAATTGCACAAACTTTGAATAGATTCAAAAATTCACTGTAAAAGCTTCTAGATTTAACACAATCAAAATATTGATTACGGAAGCTTGCCGAGTGAAAATGAGGTACAGAAATTTTTTTGCATTTTTCTAATTAGGTTTGGATAATATTTTATTCTGTATCTTTGATGATATAAATTTGATCTTACTTTCTTTCATTTGAACTTGGCTTCAGATCCCTGTCAATGATGCCACGGGTTAAGCTCCTTGCTAGTTTCAGTTGCTTGTGTTCAGAGGGGTTTATCTTTCCCAATTCTGGGTCCCACACAATAACGAGTTCATTTGTTGAAGTAATAGGCGATGGTAGTAAGAAATTTGCTCCCGACTCCTGCATTGGGAAAAAATAAGGTTAATATCGCTACAACACTTTCATCAGCATTATTGAGACAGTTGCTATTAAATTGTGCACATGCTAATCATACTTTGAAGACATCACCGTTTTTATACACATTTTCTCCTGTTGCTCAACAAATGCATAAATTCCCGAGTACTTAAATATCCCCCCTCTCCCAACGAGAACAATAGTGGAAATTTGAATATGCTACTTGAACTTTGAAAGCTCCAAAACACAAATGAATGAGTCATCAAATGCAAAAGAGAAAGACAACAATCAGGAGAAAATTACTCAGGCGTGAATTTAATGGCTTATACCTTGTAAAGATAGATGACTCTATTCTATACAGGAGAATTTTGCAAGAACCTAAGTGCTATTCAAGCATATGGAAGTACAACATTGCCCAAGGAACTTACATGCAAAAAGGATGGTAATAATGATGGGATTAAAAGGTACATAATCATCAAATACCAATCCAAAACAGGTGGGGAAATTAGCTGATTTCATAACCAATTTAACAACCAGATGATCTTATTAAAAAGTCAACATTAACTGTATAGCAAATGACAAGAACAGAAGACCACACTCATGCTTCCATTATTTCACTCAAAAGAAAGGCATTCATCCAGATTCAACAAAACATTAAGATTTACTACAAAGAGACCAGACATGCACAACCTGAAAAACAACCCGATGTTCAAAACTGCAGAAATCAACAACCAAGTATAGATACGAACTTCCATTCCTACAGTTTTCTCGCTCCTTAATTTTCTCCATAGCTCTAAATGTAAGCCGATCCAACCAATCGACGCGTTGTATCTGTCCTCTTTCATACTTGTTCACAAGCTTTTCTACACGTTCCAACTCCCCACGCTCATTCTTGGGAACCTGCAGTAAACCACAACATAGGGGTAAGAAAATCTAGTTATCGCTCTACTACCATATCAGAAACTACATATATGATATATCAGATCCAAGTTACGATTAAAGTCCTAATAAAAACCTTTCCCGGAGTACTTGTAGGATGTGATCCATCAGCTTCTTTTCCTAGCCAAAGCCTAAGCTTTTGCTTCCCCGTTTTAAGCTGCATTTTACTGTTAAATAGAAGAATGGTGGCCCCGCCAATCAGCCCGTCATCATTCCCTTGCGAAACATCCCTAACCTAAATGTCCCAGTAAAATGAGAATGTAATGACAGCTGAGACACAAAACTTGAGGGAAAACTACCAAATTCTAATGCAACAAACAAAAATATATGTAGCACTTTCACCCATGCATGCAACAATATACTACGTTTTCTTATTAAACAAGAGAGAAGAGAAGGGGATCCAAGGGTTGTTTGCGGTGAGGTTGAAAGAGGGATGTTTTAAGCAGTTAGCAATGGCAGAACAGAAACTCCTAGAGTTTTGGTTTCATCAATCATCATCAAGAGAAAAGTGAGGGTTCTTTCACCACGTTAGTAACAACGAACAATAATTGAAATCATCTTGCAAACAAAATAAGCGAACATGTGGCCTAGTGTTGGAGTTGCAAGAGTGCAACCTAGAGGTCACAATTACAATTCCTGAAAAGTCTCCGCACATATTATGTGGGGAGTAAAGTTTGCGTACATCCTGTCAGTCCCCAACCCTGCCCATTGCGGGAGCTTTCTGCACAGGAGTTGTTTATATTTTTTTTTAACTATCTTCCAGACATAATTGAACAACAATATTGACATCATGCACAATATTTATGAAAGACAAAATTCGGAAACAATGTACAAACTAATAGTTCCTCATAGATCAAATCTTTTTTTTTTTCCCGAAAGGACATTTATTTGAAATCTAGCATGCGTCTATTAACAAAAAAAAATGTCAATGGACACATAAATCTTATTTGAAGAGAGAAGAAAACAAATGTCAACAGAAAATTATTTGGTTTTGTCGAGGTTGCGTTGGGATTTCTTTGAAAAAACTTTCGGAATATACATTTGCTGGTTATCTAAAAAATAATCAGTAATACATCTAACAATATTTGGCCCAAAGCAACCACAAGCACTTATCTTTTATCTCTTAGCAGAGAAGGAGAGATTGATCGAAACTTGGAATGATATCTCCGGGAGCATTTTCAAATGAAATGCAGAACAATACAGCAATCATATAAATCTTTTCAAATGCAAAATCATATAATATTTCCGTACTTTTTAAGGAATGATTACATTGTTCATAGAGGCAGTTCATGCAGTAAACTCATTAGGTGTATTCCGTAGGGTTCTTGTATCTCATAAAACAAAATAGGGTTCTTATAAACTCATTGTGTGTAATCTCCTAGGCTCCCACATAAACAAACTCCTTTTGCATTATTAAAAAAAGAACAATTAACATATTCATGCTTTCAGTGAAACCATATTAACTCCACAAGGTCCATAGCAAGATTTAAAGGCAACCGTAAAGCAGGAATGGGATGAGAAATAGGCCATCACTGTTAAAGCAAGCTGGGAGTGCGCAGTCAAATCTCTATATTTTGTGCTCAAGGTAATGAGTTCATTCCAGCAATATGATGGTCCAGTAGATTCCAATCTGGCACAAAAAAGGGAGTATGAGAAAAAGAAAAGTATTATATAGAAGATGGAACAAATATCATTACACCAACCAAAGTGGCTCAGTAGTAAACATGTCTAAAATTTCTAAAACAATAAAGTAAAAAAATTAAGTGGCGGAACCTTGTTCTCATGGGAAGGCCAAATGGAGCACCATCAATGTACAGAGCACACTCAACATACAGCTCTGCTCTTCTCTCCTCTGCAATGGAATCAACTCCTACCAAAGAATCCAGATAAACAAACTTGTGAATAAGAATAGGCACTGTTCCGCGGGAAAAGGTTTTTCTTAGCTCCTTTTCATTGAGAACATAGAAAATTCTAAACACAAATTCTGGGAAACCAAACGGAAAATTCAGAAAGGCACACCTGAATCGGGAGATTTAGCAGAGGGCAAAGTTCCTTCCAATCTTTCGACGCGAAAAGTCACCGGGAGATTGATGTCGCACGACAAGAAGAAGCGAAACTCGTTGCTACTCATATCTGCTAAAGCTTACCAACAACAGCTGTCAAGTTTGGAATTGAAACACTTGTAGTTGCAGACATGGACGCAAAATCAATCAAGAGATACAATTGCAAACTGATTCTGCGATACTGTTTTTGGAAATTAAGGAAATCACGGGTTCGGGGCAACCGTTTCTTCAAGGGAAAAATAATAATAATACTAATACTGATCCCCAAACTTTGAATAAATTGCAAAGTCACCCCGTCAGGGGGAGAATGGTGCCACGTCACGGTACACAGTAGTTAGTGGGACCCCAGCGGTTTGGTTGCGGTGGAAGTAATCACTTTAGCTACGGCGTCTGCTCCTCTAATTAATTGTCGACCTTTTCAAGTGTGATTTTTATGTTATGTATGAACGTGCCTAAGGACATATCGGTCGAAGTAGATTATTCTTTTTGATCGATCAAAACCTTTTGTACAAGTTTCTTCGAAAGTATACGATTTTTTGGATGTAGATGATAATATTTATACAAATGAATCTTATTTATATAGTATAATTTATGTACACATCGTATAATGAAGTATCATGTGAGTGGATATATAGGAATCCAAATTTGCCGAAATGTTAATGTCCTGATCTTCTACATCCTAGTATTCCCATTGTAGGAATAAAAATGAGAATCGGAATAGAGATACTATTGTATATAGAATATTTATATTTTATGAATGATACATTTTTATTGAGATAATTATGTGTTTTTAGCTTATGAGTAATATAACAAGAAATGTAAAATTAGAGAATGGGAGATAGCCTGGTTGCTCTGGTTATCTGCCCAGGACTTTGAGATCCAGGGTTCTATTCTCACCAGGGGGGTTTGGGATTTGGGTAGTTTTCCATCCGTTGTAGTGGCCTTCATGCCCCTCGGGCATGAGCATGGCTTAGCGTGTATGTGGCTGGCATGAGCGTGGCTTAGCGTGTATGTGGCCTGTGGGCCTTTCAAAAAAAAAAAAAAAAAAGAAATGTAAAATTAAATTCTTGTAATTGGATCTTTCAATGCTTTTTAAATATCATGCTCCATATTTGTAATTTCTTTTACGAGATTTTTACCAATTTCAATCAATAAAAATTTGATAAGTTCCAATAATATGCTATCAATATTTGAACTTGTCCCTTTTTTTTTCTTTTTTTTTTGAAAGGCCTACAGGCCATACACGCACTAAGCCATACCCGAAGGGCATGAAGGCCACCACAACGCATGAATAACTACCCAAATCCCAAACCCCCTGGTGAGAATGGAACCCTGGACCTCAAGGTCCTGGACAGGAAACCTGACCAACCAGGCTACCTCCCATTCTCTATTTGAACTTATCCTTAAATTAGCAGAAACACAACATACTACACTGAGACCAAAACAGCAGGACAGAAATAGAGCTAAAAGAGCAATTTATTTTCTTCCAACCAAGTGCTCAACACTATACCGCACAATTGGTCAAATAATTGCCATTGTTGATTAAGAAATGAACAAGAATAGAGACATCATTAAGGCCGATGGGGGAATCTTGAAAAATCCGGGCGTCTGTGCTGCATGTACGCGGTCTTCCCCTCATTACCTTCCTCGGTTCCATAGAATATGAGCGTGGCATTTCCAGCAAGTTCCTGTCGAGAAGACGAAAAAAAAGATCAGCTATAAGGCTGTTGTCAGCACCCAAATAGGAATAAATTGCTGGCAGCAATTTAATTGATTAAACTATTGGTTATGAGATTATATGCACCAGCTAAAATACCTGGAGTCCAGCATGGCCATCATCAACTGCATTGAGAGCAGATTTCAGCACCCGAACTGCAGTTGGACTATTTCTTAGAATCTCCCGACACCATTTAATAGTTTCTCGTTCTAAATTCTCCAGCTTGACAAGAATAATACATAATATTAGCTGTTCTTACAAGCAATATAGGTAACTTTGGACAAGAGAACAGGGTAATGTGCTGGTGGGCAAGAAGAAACAAATTTTCTTACACCATAGATGAACTCACCGGGACAACGGTGTTAACAAGTCCCATTTTTTCAGCTTCAAAAGCAGTATAAAACCTTGCGAGAAACCACATTTCACGAGCTTTTTTAGGTCCAACCTGTTGAACTCAAGTTCATATAGAAGTTGCTTGGTATACAATGATGTGAATGAAAATTCTGTTCAAGAAAATACTGTTACAAAATAAAAATACATAATTGACCTGTAATAATAGAAAATGCATCATTTTATTCCTAAATTATACACCCTCATAAGCAATTAGCCACAGACGCAAATGCAATACAATGATCATGCCAAATGAGAGACTCTTTCCACATTCGAATCTTACCAGACGAGACATGATTGAACTTCCATAGCCAGCATCAAAGCTTCCAACCTGAGATGTTCAAAGAAATATTAGTGGTTGCATCAGCAGGAAACAGCACCAATCAGGATTGACCAAAATAGGATATATTAGTATATAGATTGACACTAGGCAGAGAACTATAAGCCTTCACACTAGCAACTACTACCAAATGACATTAAGATAACAGAAGGCCATCGTTAATATCTCTCATGAATTTTGAAAGAAATTATCAGTTGTACCACGCCAGTTGAGATTTTAAGAAGCATAGAGAAAATATATTTTGCATAATTACCTTGGGACCAGTTTGGCCGAAAATAGCATTATCGGCTGCGATGGTTAGATCACAAACCATGTGCAACACATGCCCTCCTCCGACTGCATAACCTGCAACCTGGTTTAGAATAGATAAAAATGAATATAAGAAACAAAGACCAATTCTGATGGACACACATTCTGTCTTGGAAGTAATAAAGATGCAGGAATAAATTGTGCAAAGCATTTTGAGCATTCACAACTTGTTAGTTGTTACCAAAGGCAGAGTCCAAACAATTATGATTAAGAAGAGTATACCATTGCTATAACAGGTTTGGGAAGACGCCGAATCTGTACCTGCATATTGATAAAAGATTAAAGAACATTGAGGGGACTACATGAAAATTTTAGGATCATCTAATAGACTCCTAGTCAAATTCCATAACGGGGTTAGTCCTCCAGGTCAATCAAACATATAATACTATACAGATTCTCTACCTGCAAGTCTAAAACATTAAGACGGGCAGAATTTTCAGAATCTGCATAACCATCAGCAGTCCTTAACTTCTGGTCACCTCCACTGCAAAATGCCTCGGCTCCCTGAAGCAACATTTCCATCAGAAACAACATAACAGTGCAGTCTAAAACCAAACAAGACTGACATCACTGAAAATATACAAAACTTCGATGCAGAAATCTACATTGATGTTAATTATCACAAGAGCATCTACAAACAGCATAAATTTCAAAAAGATGATATACAAACAGTTTCAGTATTGAGACAAACAAGGCAATGATAAACTCTTTCCTACAAACAAATTCAATTTGGAGTCTAGAACTTTCAACTAAGCACCTTGAGAGTACCTTCCCAGTAAGGATAACGACCCCAATTGTACTATCATCTCTGGCATCCTCGAGTGCGCACATAATCTCCTTAATTGTCTTTGGACGGAATGCATTTCGTCTCTCTGGCCTATTAATCGTAATCTTCCAGAGAAAAATTAATTAAAAAAAGTAAATAAGATGGATAAATTCTACAATTACACAGTTCCACTAAATTCTTACTTTCGCAATCCCTTCACCGACGGCTTTTTGGTATAAAATATCGGAGAACTCCTTGCCGTGTTCGTCAATCGCACTCCTCCAAACAACTTCATGGGTGGGAACCTCGCCGTGGATTCTGTGATAGCTGTCGCTTGTCGAGGGATTAGGTAGCAGGGACAAACCGTAATCGGAGCCTGAAGTGACCGGAATGAGATGGTTTGCGACGGAGGCCACCCTCCTCCTCATGGTGTTGACATCCTTCTCTGAAAGTTGCGCCATTTGAGTATTTGACTATAGGCTGCTGTTGAGACTGATGAGACCGTTAAGATGATTGATTGTAGATTGGGTAGAATATGAATATCGTGAGGTTTCATTCGTCATTGGATAGGATAAGGTGTCGATTGCTTAGATATCGTGAGGTTTCATTCGTCATTGGATAGGATAAGGTGCTGGACCAAGCCAATCGAGACTTGATGGGGGTGTCGTGTCTTGTAGCCAGCGACGGTGATCTAGGGTCCCTCCCAATATATTGGGTTTCTCTTTCTTTTTACTTAGCTTCGCCTAGAATGCAAGTCATGCTTCTCTTTGACCTACCATCACATCCATGAATAAAGAACCAGTGTTGAGAATCACAGCCCTGCTTTCAGTTTACCACATATATTGTCGGCTTTGACTTTAACGATTCCCGTGAATATATTGGGTTTGCATGACCAAGAGTCTAAAATGGCTCTCAGTGTGACAGGGACATGAGTTTCTTTATATACCACATGGCATTGGTGTGGTCCTTGTAACTTTGCATGAAATTGTTGACACTAAAGACCAAATTAGTTAGTTGATTTTATTTATGCTTAGAGTATATTTATTGCTCCAAACTCAAATGCAGCCAAACTTTTTGGTTTATTGCTATTCTGGTAGGTCACAGTTAATTAGTAGTTTTTCTTGTTATATCTCTTTGAACATAACTAATTAGAGGAGCATCTGGTTGCAGTAATGAAGATTACATCAAAACTCCCTGAATTTTTAATTCCCTAAGAAGAAGAAGAAGAAGAAGAGAACCAAAGTACCAGCTCTATTTCTCAACAATACTTTATATTAGGTCTGAGAATTATTTTGTTTCACTGCAATGTGTATAACTATATCACAACCTTTTATATTTCATAAAATTTAACAGGGGACCTCACACACCCCTTCAAGAAATATCAGCAAGTAAACTACATTCCATATCTAGTGAGTTTTGTATTACTATCAGAGTTACTAAAGAGTATATATAGAAAGTATCCATCAAAGCTCAGTGTGAACAATATCCTCGTTCCTGGTTTTCGGGCTCGCAACATGTTCATTCTGATCCGAAAAAGTACAGCTTTTGTCATGAGAAGAAAGACAGTCTGCCGAGGGATGCACAAAACCGTATCCGAAGCCTTGGGCGGAGTTGCAGTATGTCTCTGCTGTGCCATCCTCCCTCTCTAAGTTGATGTTGCTCAGGACTATATTGCTGCAAGGAACAGTATCACTGCAGGCAAATTTCATGGCTTTTGCACTTTTTGTGGACCCGCTGATGTTCCGATACATTATCTCACTTATTTGTACTGCTGAGGTCTAACAAACAAGAAATCAAGAATTCAGTTGTTAACATTATAATAAGATGATGAATATTCATTGTATGTATTTCTATGATCAAGAGTAAAACCAAGTAGTCATCCAAAAATGGTGAAAAAGATCCTGGAGACGTCACCTGGTTTTGACAGGATTTCGGAGAATCGCAGTAGAATTGATCAATAATGATAGGATTTGCAACATTGTCCATCCGCACATTTTCAAAACGTACCCCACGAACATAACCAGAACCTCCCTGAGCCAAATAACCAGATAAGGGATCTATGTCATCTCCAAAGAAAGGAACTGGTCTTCTTACAGTTCTTACTTTTTTTCTTTCTTGAGGTACAGTTCAATTTGTTGCTACAAGAAAAAGTTTACTGATAGGTGCAGCTGAATATGCTTTGAAGCTTCTTTTCCAAATAGTATGCTCTATTAGATACGGCAGCCTTCTTTGTCAATTGCTTAGTACTAGTGAAACAAATGGTCTGGACATTGTTTCAAAAACATTTAAACAGTATGTGTGACTTAAGGGTGTAGTGTTCTCTAGTCTATACATGGACTACTGAAGTCTCAAAGTAAGTTTTATACTTATACTTTTCTTGAGTAATTGTATTAGCAGAGCCTAATCTGTCTAAAATGGTTGAATGCCAGAGTTTACAGAGTGTTCCTCTCAAATGTATAATATTACCTGCCAAGTCTTGATCCTGATGCCGTTGGTAGTTTCACTGAGGAATGCCGTGTCCAGGATCACTTTCGTGACTATGCCAGTGGAGTTGTCCTTCCCAAGGCTCCCAATGCTAAATTGGAGAATTTCTTAGAACAGGGAGGAAAAAAGGGAGAATGATAAAAATAACAGTTCTGATTTCAGTGTTAGTTTACTCGACGTGATATAATAGTCATCAATTTGATTAGGTCACTCTCTGAAGTGGATTATAGCATCTGATGTCAAGTTAGATGGTACCTGATGCCATGTCCCGGTCCACAGTAGATTCTCTTCATCTTGATACCGGAGGTATCATTGACAATTGAGATGCAATCATCACCTGAAAATGACAGGAAGTAGTACCGTCAAACACAAGATGTCAGTTTGCTTCATTATTGTATCCATATTGAGGCTGTATTGAACAAAATTCCAGAAACTTGATCATATTTCCTGTGATTCTGTATTCAGATTTAACAGAAAGCAGCCTTCCGGGTTTTTTTTCCAGCCATTTTTCACGATTTTATGTGATTCTTTTGTTACAAGAGAACTAAATCCTCAAAACTTAATTGTGAATTGGTTTAGTTTCTATTATACATTTTACCTTTTGTACTATAGAAGTGCAGGGAGAGAAAATTTTGGAGTAAGTTTGAGAACCTGTTCCAATTTTGCAGTCTTGAAGAACAACATTGGTTGATGCAGTGATGTGGATACCATCAGTGTTGGGACTATCTCCTGGGGCTGAGACTTGCACATTTGATACTCTTACAGATGCAGACCGGGAAATGACAAAATGCATTTGCTGGCTATTTTGGATAGTAAGTCCCTTCACCTTTATGGCTGAGGATGAATCTATAGTCAACGCCTGAAACAACAAAGTCATATTAGAAATCAATAATATATAAAATTGGAAGTTCTAGTCCTAGATCCTTGCCACGAATCTAAAAAAATTATAATGATGAGTATAAATCCTTACAGTTGGTGCCCCTCTGCAAGGCTGTAAAAGAATGAAACAGGAGAAAGAAAGATGTGAGATTATATTCGATGGATCAAACTTCAAAGCACTTCAAACGCAAAACTAATTACAGGAAAAGATAATGAAAAATTACATTTGTCTTGTTCTTCTTGCAAGAAGATGCCCACCATTTGCTGCCCGAGCCATCAATAACTCCACTCCCTTGGAAGAGCACCCCATTAAGTTTAGAGAAATCAAGCCAGAGTCGTGGCATGTCCGGATCCCAGTTCTTCGGTTCATCAGGAGCTACTATTGTTCCATCAATCTGCATATGATATGAGGGTCATATTTTACATAAAATAAAACTGATGGGACTAAATAGCTTGTGTGCATATCATGACAATACCGACAATAATGTATTGTAGGTACAGTCGATTTTGTATTAGAATACAGTTTTATGTGTTTGAGTAATGTTTATTACCTGTATCACTAAGTTATCC
This sequence comes from Tripterygium wilfordii, assembly GCF_013401445.1. Classification (NCBI taxonomy): domain Eukaryota; kingdom Viridiplantae; phylum Streptophyta; class Magnoliopsida; order Celastrales; family Celastraceae; genus Tripterygium; species Tripterygium wilfordii. Next base: position 6,683,016 of record NC_052237.1, on the reverse strand, counting down.
GCACAAGGCCCATTGAATCTTGTTGCATTAACTAAATAGCGGCGTTGTGGAGGAACCAAGAAAACTGCTCTTGGAGTAGAACAAGCTGTTTGCCACGCACTTACGAAGGCCTGTATAACATCAACAAAAAGTTATCCTATAAAAGAAAGAACAGACACAAAAATGGCAGCTAACAGTAGTTTATAATAATTTCTAGAAAAGTTCCATTGTTGGCCAGATCAAACTCACTCCCAAAGAGTCAACTCCAGGAATCCAATAAAACAATGTCCGGAGGCCAAAGGCATTGTATCAGATCCATATTATTTAATAGTTTTTCTTTACATCATTCTTAAATTTGGTAAAATTGCCTTTAAAGATATGAACAGCAGACAAGAATTCAATGACTTGTGTGCTTTGTGTTAACGTCTTTCAAACTAGTACTACAATACGCACCTTAGTGTCATCAGAAACCCCATCTCCAATTGCCCCAAAGCTATCCACGTTCACGAGTACCTTGCCACTATGCTGGCTTCCCCAAGACGGGACATCAACAGTTTCCACTTCATATGCATCATCTATTTCAAAGCTCTCAAGCTCTTCCAGGATGCCAACATTTTCATATACCACTTTTCCTGCATTGTAATACTCCAAGCTTCCTGTAACTCCACAAGCCACTATCAGCAAACCAAGAAAGGAAACTAAGGAAAAGTTATCCATGGTTTTGTCTGCTAGTGTTGTTTTGAAAATAGTGATTGATCTCTATAAATCCCACAAAGACAGTGGATTTTAATTTATATTTGCAGATTAGAGTTGGAAATGAAGGATTTTGTGGCTATATGGCTTGGCTTAAAAGCACATGAATGTGATACATTTTCTACATGCCCATTGCCCACACTTAAAGTACAAGGGAATAATATTTCAAGTTCTTTGCTTTACTCTTCAACAAGTAAAAAAAATTCCACCAGTTTAAGTGCTCTTGGGTTCTGTCTTTGGCTTGTTCTAAAATCATAAGCTGCAATAAAAGGTGCTTTTTAGGAAATCCCATTCCCAATACTGTACATTTAAAATGTTTAAAATATGCAGCTTGTACCCCACCAAAAATGAGAGTCTCATTATGAGACGTGTAGTATTAAAAAGTATGAAGAAGGCAAATGATTTGTTTAAACAAACAAAGAAACTTAAAATGAGGACCTGTTGGTTCATTAAATGCATGCCAAACAATTCAGCCAACTGAAAACTTCCCATAGTAGATCTATGCAGGAACTAGCTTCATGAAATCAAAGCTAAATTCTGCATGATACTCTGGAGGCTTCTTTATGGTAAGTGAATTTTTTGCTTGATTCTGTTAACACTGCTACACACAAACGGTCACCTCAATTAAACTTTGACCAATCTGCTTTGTCACCTTCCTTGCCGTACAATTCTCTGTAACTTGCTCTGAGGCTTCAAACTCCCCAATGCCAGAATAGAAGTTTGAGACCTGCAAATAAATTGAAAAGTCATCCAGCTCAAGCTCCATCAAGGTTTTTGCAGCTATTTTTCCTACCCTCTCATTCCCATGGACCCTACAGCTTCGCAGCAATGAACTCCACATCACAGAATCACCCTTTCCTGCTGCCTGCTGCAGCAGTTCTACAGCTTCATCCAGCAAACCTGCACGGCCTAAAAGATCTACCATGCATGCATAATGTTGTCTATCTGGGTGGATGTCATAAAGAGATCTCATAGAGTTAAAAACAGATCGTCCTTCTTCAACCAGTCCAGCATGGTTGCACCCAGTTAAGACGCACAAGAATGTCACCCAATCAGGTTTCAAACCCTTTTGGATCATCATTTCCAGCATCCCGAGGCCTTCTCTTCCCATTCCATTCCAGGCGCATCCATTGATGATTGATGTAAAGCAAAAGACATTAGGTGAAGGAAGTCTTTCAAAAATCTCTAGAGAAAGTTCAACATGACCGCATCTTGAGTAAGCATCAATTAAAGAACATGAAACTGCAACATCTGATTCAAAACCAAATTTTATTGCACAAGAATGTAGCAATTGGCAGCTGTGTAAGCTTGGTGAAGCACACATGGACAATGCTTTCAGTGTCGTGGAAAATGTGACCTCACTAAGCCCAATTCCTTCATCAACCATCAATCCAAATAGCTCAATCACATCCTCCACAATGCCACAGTGCATCAAGGAGGTCATCAATGAATTACAGCATTCCAAAGTCCTTTCTGGAGCACTTTGATACATCAATACTGAACTTTCAATGTTGCCGCATTTCCCGTACATATCAATCAAAGCTGATTGCACATGAATGCTGCCAGGATCAAAACCCATTTTCAGGATTAAACAGTGAATTTGCTTCCCCAAGAGAATATTCCTAGTCCCACTAGATGCATTAAGTAATCCGACAAACGAACGTATGGATGGCCTCTTTCCATGGAACTGCATGCAACTAAACCACTCAAGAGCATCAACTAATAAGCCCTTATAAGCACAAATTGAAACAATTGAATTCCATGATAGCACATCCTCCCTTTCAAGAACTTCGAATGATTTCATTGCATCAATTAAATTCCCACAAGCAGAGTAAAAATCCACCAAAGCATTAGATAGAAAAATATTTGATTTTACCAATCCAATCTTAATTATATGGCAATGCAACTTCTTCCCATCATGCAAAAAGCTCTCGTTACAGCATCCACGAATCAAATAGCAAAATGAAAGCCCATTCGGCCTTACATTATCCTGCTTCATTTTGTTATAAAACCTTAATACCTCTTCGGATTTACCCAGTTCACAAAATTCGCGTAAAAACAAATTCCATAAAGCCAAACTCCGCTCTGGAACTTCGTCAAACAACCTCAACGCCACCTTATCAAGGCCTTTATGCAAATAAAGATCAATTAGTGAACTCCCAATGAACAAATTCAAACTGAACCCAAGTTTTAACACCCTGCAATGAACTGGAATTCCTTCTCTAAAGAGCCCTGCATCGCTACAGATACTTAAAACAGAAGAAAACGTCGTCGCACTTTCTCTGATCCCCAGTGAAACCATATCAGCATAAAGGTTAAATGCCGCTTTGGGCTGCCCGTATCGGCCGTGCCCAGAGATTAGCAAGTTGTAGGTGACGACATCACAAACAGGCATTTCATCGAATACGTTCAGAGCATGTTTTAACGACCCACATTTAACTAAGTTGCCAATTACACGATTTTTAGAGTAAACATCCTCGTCACGATTGACTTCACAGTAAGAGTCCAATTGCATAAAAGGGACCGGTGAAGGTACCGCTCTGTGCTCTGTCGTAATGGTTCGGACATGGGAGAATAGTTTGCTGCCATTTTTTAGAAAATTTGGCATCTGGGTTTTGGACAAACTTAAATACCAAACACGCACATCAGGACATCACCGCGTCTGTTTCAAATTCGGGACCGGCTGAAGTTGAAAAGGTGATGCACTGCAAAATTGATATCGATTAGGTAGTTCTCCGTTCAATTGGACCTTCAATTAGTCCGAAAAAAATTTACGCAACAGGCATGCACCGTGCCACCGACTTTAGTGAATAGTGACGTTCTATTGCGGTTACTTGAAGAAACTAGCATTACCACTGCACCATAACAATTTACAAGATGCAGCCGACCAATACATCTGCACCGCTACAGACAGCGACCATTTGACGCAAGAGCACAAGAACCTTATTATACAAGTTCATTTGAGTTGATACTGATATGCCAATTATATTCATATAATTGTGCATCATTTTACATGAAATCTTGCATTGTTTTAGAGTTGTCTTGGATTAATTCTGCCTAAAGAGTGTTTAATTTTGTAATTCAGGTGTAAGGGCAATCATGGAAGAAAATGAGCAAATAGGGGAGAAAGAACCAGGAAGAAGGGACACTGAAGAAATCCGATCGATCGGAAGAAGGCCCGATCGATCGGACCCTGCTGAATCAGAAATGAGTCAGAGAAAAAATCCGATCGATCGGGAATTCTTCCGATCGATCGGCCAGAGTAACCTCGCGAATTTTGGGGCCTTTAATTGTCTGAAATTAACCTAAAGTCAAAAAAGACCAACTCAAAACGACAGAGAACTGTGAGATAAACGACTCTGGGTTAATTGGGAGTATAAAAGCATAAAATCTGTAGGTTTTGGGGGGTTGGAACTTTGGAGAATTCTCTCAAGCTTGGACGGCAGCCCTTGGAAGCTCAAGCTCGAAATTCAGGGGTTTCATCTAAATTCTTCTCATTTCTTGTATTAAATGACTGCTAATATGGATTTCAAGTTGTATTTCGTGATTATGAGGAACTAATCCTCTAACTAGGGGTCCTAATGGAACCCCTCCTTGAATGTTGAATGAACTTGATTGTTAGTCTTTAATCTCTCTTATTGTTGTTGATTTTCTATGGATACACTTATTGCTTTCAAATGCTTGATCACCATTTGAATGATTTTTAGCTTGGGTTGAGACCGGAAGAATAGGCCTAAGGTTGCAAGAATCCATAGAAAACATAAGTTGAATGAACCATAGAAATATAGGTTTATGACTTATGCAATTGTTAAGTGATTTCCATTGATCTTAATGGGTTTACAATGTACTAATCCGAGTGTTAGGAATAACCCGGATTTATGTTGAAAACACATTCGATGTATCTAGGAATAGAACATTGAATAGAGTGGGAAATTGATTGTCAACAACTAATTTGAGAATTGAGAGTTAATGAATCAATGGAGTTCAATTGGATGAGAGGTGGTGAAATTAGGAACCCTAGTGCTTAACCTTCTTGGAAATTAAACTGTTATTTGTGGTTGGTTAATTGTTAAAATTGTTACTTACTTAGTCATCTTTTAAGTACTTGTTAGCATTACATAAACTATAATCAACAATTCGCATTGCCAATTAGTGTAATAGTTGTTTGAATTGACTTTGAATTTGAATTTGCCAAAATATCCTCGTGGGAACGATAATTTACTCATCTTTATATTACTTGTGCGATTTGTCCGCTTGCGAATAATTTCACAACAAGTTTTTGGCGCCGTTGCCGGGGATTGAGGCAAAATTTTCATTTTTGTGTCAATTTAAGTAATTTTTGTGCTAATTTGGTTTTTAATTTTCTGCAGAGAAATTCTTTCTCTTGTATGAGCTTAGGAAGACGTGCTCTTCGCTCGAGTGTGATTGGTTTGGATCCGGAGATTGAGAGAACGTTTCGTAGGCGTATACGGGAGCAATATAATAATCAAGTTGAAGGCATGGGAGACAATTTAGAAGGAAGGAATGGTGTGGGAGCCAATGGTGGAAACGGAGTCAATGAGGCGGATGGACCTCAAAGACAAATTGATCCTCGTTCTTTGGAGGAATGTGCTCGACCAACTTGGGATACCACTCCCTCTAGTATCCGGTATCCACCTATCAACTCCACTCACTTTGAGATCAAACCGGCTATTATCACCATGATCTCCAATTCCGTCGTGTTCCATGGTTTTCCTCATGAAGAGCCAAATGTGCATATGGCTTCATTCTTGCATATTTGTGCTACATTTGATATTCAAGGTGTTTCTCGTGATGCAATTCTTTTGAGATTATTCCCATTTTCATTGAGGGATAAAGCTAAGACATGGTTGATGTCCCTTCCCCCCAATTCCATTACTACATGGGATGAGCTTTCGGAGCAATTCTTATCAAAATTTTTCCCTCCAACGAAAGCTGTTCAAATCCGGAATGATATCATGACCTTTTCCCAATTTGATCTTGAATCTTTCCATGAAGCTTGGGAGAGGTTCAAAGCTATCTTGAGGAGTTGTCCTAATCATGGACTTGCGGAGTGGATTGTTTATCAAGCTTTTTATTCTGGATTAAGCATGTCAACGAGGCAAATATTAGATGCAGCTGCAGGTGGTTCTTTTATGACTAAATCTCAGGACGAGGCTCGAGATTTGCTGGAGAAAGTTGCCAGGACAAATACTTCTTGGCCTACGGAGAGGCTACCACAAAGGCAAGGAAATTTGAGAGATGCTGATGTGATGACCGCTTTGGCCACTATGGCTAAAAAGATTGATGCTTTAGCAGTGAATTCACGCCAAGGAGTTCATGCAGTTCAAGGAATGCCATTTGTATCTTGTGAGTATTGTGGTGCTAACCATAAAACCGGAGAATGCTTGATTACTAATGCATCTTCTTCTCAAAGTGAGCAAGCTAATGCTATTGGAGGTGGATATTACAATCGGCCAAGAAATGATCCATACTCAAATTTCTATAATCCGGGGTTTCGGAATCATCCAAACTTCTCTTGGAGCAACAATCAAAATGTACAAAACCCTCCCCCTCAACAAATTCAGCCACAAGAGAAAAAGAGGGACATTGATGAAATGTTTGCAAAAATGGCCGGAAGTATGGAGGCATTAGCCAACAACACCAACAATTTCATTAGCAAAACTGATTCTGCACTACAAACTCAAGCATCACTGATTCAGAATCAAGGGGCATCCATTAGAAATCTTGAGATACAAGTGGGGCAACTAGCTAATGCTCTATCGCCAAGAGAAAAAGGGGGACTCCCTAGCCAAACGGAAGTGAATCCGAAAGGTAAAGATCATTCTTACGCTATTACCTTACGGAATGGAAATCTAGTGAAAACTGCTGCTGATCTAGATGCTGAAAAAGCGGAAAAATTGAAAGATGCAGAATTGCAGAAAAATGCAGTTGAGGAAGAACAGAGTTCAAATCCGATCGATCGGACCTCATACCCGATCGATCGGAGCTCTATTCGAGCTGATGTTGAAAATGAGACAGGACACAATTCCGATCGATCGGCCACAATTCCGATCGATCGGACCACTGCAGACCAAAATGAAAGTGTTGAAAAAATGCAGAAAAGCAAGGACGTGCAATCCCGGTATGCAGTCGAATTGGATTGGCCTGATAGTTCATTGCCAGCACCTCCAGTTAAAGCATATGTACCTCCAATTCCCTTCCCACAAAGGTTGAAAAACACCAAGAAGGATTCTCAATTCTCAAAATTCCTTGATGTGTTCAAGAAATTACAGATAAACATACCTTTTGCAGAGGATTTGGAGCAGATGCCCAGCTATGCCAAGTTTATGAAGGAGATTCTTTCTAAGAAGCGGAGGTTGAGGGATTATGAGAGTGTCCAGTTGACGGAGGAGTGTAGTGCAATAGTGCAGCAAAAGCTTCCAATTAAGAAGAAAGATCCAGGAAGTTTCACCATTCCTTGCACTATTGGCAGTACAGTGATTGAAAGGGCACTATGTGATTTGGGAGCTAGTATCAATTTAATGCCACTATCGATAGCCAAGCTCATTGGCTTGCATGAAATCAGCCCCACTACAATGTCTCTTATCATGGCGGATCGATCTATTAAACATCCTCGTGGTATCATTGAGGATGTTCTTGTCAAAGTAGATAAATTGGTTTTTCCGGTGGATTTTGTAATTCTTGATATGGAGGAGGATTCTAATACTCCAATTATTTTGGGGAGACCTTTCTTGCGTACAGGGAGGACTCTTATTGATGTGGAAAAAGGTACTTTGGTATTGAGAATTGCTGATGAAGAAGTCACGTTCAAAGTGTTTGACACTACCAAGTACCCGGACGACGAGGAATCTTGTCTTTGCATAGACTCGGTGGATCATATCTTGGCTCACACCTATTCCATAAATTCTTGCCAGGACCCTCTTGAGTCTTGTTTGGTGAATAGAGATGCTCTCGAATATGGCGATCATGAAATGGTGGAGTTTATGAATTGGTTAGAATCGATGCAAGAGGCTAAACCAAGAAGATTCCAGAGATTTGAACCGCTTGGTGTCTTGCCTTCAAGACCACAACCAAGTATTGTAGAAGCTCCAACACTCACTTTGAAACCTTTTCCGTCTCATCTTCGGTATGCTTACTTGGGAAATTCTACTACCTTGCCGGTTATTATCTCTTCGAATTTGAATACGGAAGAAGAGGACAAACTTTTAAGAGTATTGAGGGAGCACAAAATGGCTTTGGGGTGGACAATAGCAGATATTCGGGGAATCAGCCCCACTATGTGTATGCATCGCATTCTAATGGAGGAGGATTACAAGTCTTCGGTGGAACATCAACGCCGACTAAATCCCAATATGAAAGATGTAGTAAAAGCTGAAATTTTAAAACTTCTTGATGCAGGAATTATTTACCCTATTTCAGATAGTTCTTGGGTAAGTCCGGTGCAAGTAGTTCCCAAAAAGGGTGGAATCACGGTGGTGAAGAATGAGAAGAATGAATTGATTCCCACCCGGACTACTACCGGTTGGCGAGTTTGCATTGATTACAGGAAGCTCAACAATGCCACTAGGAAGGATCACTTTCCTTTGCCCTTTATTGATCAAATGCTAGAGAGGCTTGCGGGATATTCTTATTATTGCTTCTTGGATGGTTATTCGGGGTACAATCAAATCCCCATTGCTCCGGAAGACCAAGAAAAGACTATTTTCACTTGTCCTTTTGGCACTTTTGCTTATAAAAGGATGCCCTTCGGCTTATGCAATGCGCCGGCCACCTTTCAACGGTGTATGATGAGTATTTTCAGTGATATGGTGGAGCACACAATTGAGGTATTCATGGATGATTTTTCTGTTTTTGGCTCATCATTTGACTCTTGTTTGAAAAATTTATCTATGGTGCTCCAAAGATGTGAAGAGACTAATTTAGTGCTCAATTGGGAGAAATGCCATTTCATGGTGCAAGAAGGGATAGTCTTAGGGCATCGAATTTCTCAAAAGGGCATTGAAGTGGATAGAGCTAAGATTGAACTTATTGAGAAACTCCCTCCACCAACTTCGGTCAAAGAGGTGAGAAGTTTCTTGGGGCATGCGGGCTTCTATAGGCGTTTCATCAAGGATTTTTCAAAAATCACAAAGCCTTTGTGTGAATTATTGTTGAAAGATGTTAAGTTTCATTTTACAAAGGAGTGCTTGGAAGCCTATACCACTCTCAAGGAAAGGCTTACTACAACCCCTATTATCACTTCTCCGGATTGGCACATTCCATTTGAGCTCATGTGTGATGCTAGTGACTATGCTATGGGAGCGGTTCTCGGTCAAAGGAAGAATAAAATTATGTATGTTATTTACTATGCTAGCTGTACTCTAAATGATGCTCAACTCAATTACACAACAACGGAGAAAGAACTTTTGGCGGTTGTTTTTGCTCTTGACAAGTTCCGATCATACTTGATTGGCTCTAAAGTCATTGTATACACTGATCATGCAGCCTTGCGCTATTTATTAATGAAGAAGGAAGCCAAGCCAAGGTTGATTCGATGGATTCTTCTATTACAAGAATTTGACTTGGAAATTCGAGATAAAAAGGGATCTGAGAATGTGGTGGCGGATCACTTGTCTAGAATATTGGAGGGGCGTGAAGAAGCCACCATTCCTATCAAAGAAACATTTCCAGATGAACAATTGTTTGCTATTCACTCTTCTACAACTCCTTGGTATGCTGATTTTGTAAATTATTTGGCCAAGGAGATCCTTCCCCCGGATTTATCTCACTCTCAAAGGAAGAGATTCCTCCATCTTGTTCGGTTTTATTATTGGGAGGAGCCTTTCTTATGGAAGCAATGTGTGGATCAAATTATTCGTCGGTGTGTTCCGGAGGAAGAAATGATTAGTATCTTGAAGCATTGCCACTCATTTCCATGTGGTGATCATTGTGGCGGTAACAAAACGGCAGCTAAAGTCTTGCAATCCGGTTTTTATTGGCCTACTTTGTTTAAAGACGCCCACTCATTTGTTATTGCTTGTGATGAATGTCAACGTACTGGGAATATTTCAAATCGAAATCAAATGCCTTTAACCAATATTCTCGAGGTGGAGCTTTTTGATGTGTGGGGCATAGATTTTATGGGGCCATTCCCTAATTCTTTGGGAAATTACTATATCCTTGTGGCGGTTGACTATGTTTCTAAATGGGTGGAGGCCATGGCGTTACCCACCAATGATTCAAAAGGGGTGTTGAAGTTTTTGAAGAAGAACATTTTAACAAGATTTGGTACCCCGAGGGCGATTATTAGTGATGGGGGTACCCACTTTTGCAACCGGCAATTCAATTCCCTGCTTGCCAAATATAGCATTACTCACAAGGTAGCTACTCCTTACCATCCTCAAACAAGTGGCCAAGTGGAGATTTCTAATAGAGAGTTGAAGAAAATTCTTGAAAAAACGGTCAATGCCTCAAGGAAGGATTGGTCTTTAAAGCTAGATGATGCCTTGTGGGCTTACCGTACGGCTTTCAAAACTCCTATTGGCATGTCTCCCTTCCGCTTGGTATTTGGGAAAGCTTGTCATCTCCCGGTTGAATTGGAGCACAAAGCCTTTTGGGCTATTAAATTTCTGAATTTTGACATGGCTAGTGCGGGAGAACAACGGTTATTGCAATTGAATGAGCTTGATGAAATTCGCCTTGATGCTTATGAGAATGCAAAAATCTATAAGAAGCGGACCAAGAAATGGCATGATAATCATATTGTTCGGAAGGAGTTCAAGGTGGGGCAACAAGTGCTGTTATTCAATTCAAGACTTCGTCTATTTCCGGGCAAGCTCAAATCGAGATGGTCCGGACCTTTTCTAGTTACCGCGGTGTTTCCTCATGGCGCCGTTGAGATAAAGCATGAAACAATGGGAACTTCATTCAAGGTGAATGGGCAGAGATTGAAGCCTTATTATGAAGCTGAATTTTCTGGAGGGAAGGTCACTCTTCCTCTCCAAACTCCACACCAATGAGCAAGCCATAGTCGGGCCATCGACTATAAACTAGGCGCTTGTTGGGAGGCAACCCAACCGGGGTACTTTCGTTCCCTAATTTCTTTTGCATTGCTTTATTTTCATGTACATATTTGTTTTGCTTGTTTTGAAAACTGCCTGGGTTGGATTGGAAGTGTTTTGGTGCAGGATATGCAGAATTGTGAAAAGATGGACAGAGGCAAAATCCGATCGATCGGAATAGATATCCGATCGATCGGAGCGGGTAAGTGAGAAAAGGACCCGTTGGAAAATCCGATCGATCGGACGCGCGGGCCAGGGTTTTTAAAGACCCCAGCCCGCGCCGCGCCGCGCCCCTTCCCCTTTCACCTCTTCTCTCTTTTCTCTCTTGTTCTCTCACTCGAGCCCGGTCCTTCCCCCTTCTTCATCACTTTTCTTTCACATCCTCTTGCATTCATTCCTTTCTCTGACTTGGGTTAATCTACATCTCAGGTATGACTCCTTTTCACCCCCTAGCATTTTAGATTTTGAGATTGTGTGCTGCCATATGTTGATATTTCTTGATAATTGGAGATTTGTTGGAGGTTGGCTGTGTGGATTAATTGAGCATGGATTCGAAGTGTATGAATGTTTTGTTTGCTCTTATTCCATCATTCTTTCTAGAATACAAGGGAAGCCATGACTATTTTGCACTTTGTTCTTGACTTGTATTCATTATGCACACAACGTGTTCGATGAAATGTCTCAACCATGTTTGAGTGCTTGCAATTATCACGTTCCACTTTTGATATGCTCTAGCGACCTGTATGAGTGTTTTCTTGCCAATTTGAACTGTTCTTCACTATTGCAATATGCCCGCGCTCAAGTTCTCATTTTCATGCATGACGTGTTTAGTAAAATGTCTCACCAACTTTTCTTTGTTTGAAATTGCAAATTCACACACGTTTCTTTGTCTGCTCACGTCCAGTGTTCCATTATATACATATATATCATGTTGGGTCGTGCATTGAGGAATTCTGGTGTTTATTTGCCCATTATTGATTTTTGCGCAAAGTTTCTAATGCGTGTGGTATTGGGTGAGATTAGGTCTTCCACATTTGAAGTGTGGGGTTTGTTTGAATGATATTACTATTTTGAAATGGATGCCTGTGGGAACTTGAGCTTGTTAGATGTATCCGACCTTGTTGTCCTTGTGTTTTCCATATTTTTGCATTGTGCTCTCATTTGTTTTCGTCTTTTGCAGAATGGGACGACGCAAGGCAGTTGAGGCGTCCGGTTCCACCACACCACCACCCTCCCCCAAGAGGGCGCGGGGCACTAAGAAGAAAACTTTGGCACCTCCGCGTCCGCGGCCATCGGAGGATAACTTTGCTTCTGCCCGTATTGAGCCAGATTGGAGGATTGATATTGCTATCATGATGTAGCAGCTGAAATTATGGGCCAGGAATTATTTACATCGCGCCCGGTTAGATTTCTTATGGGACTATGCTCCGACCGCGATTGTTGTTTATCCCACCTTGATCCGGGCATTTTACCGTACTTTGCGCACGGTTGATTCCCGCGAGGGCGACGACGGCCCCGAGCATTACACTGTGAGAATACCCAAGATAGACAGAGGAACGGTTTCTTATACGTTCACTACTGCTGATATTTGTGCTGCTCTTGGCTATCCTGCTTCTTATTCAGAGGATCTTCCAGTCGGCCCTCCGGTAGAGGTGGATCACACTACCATGTTCCACACTTTAGTTCCCGATCCGGCGGTACGTCAGCGAAATAGGCATGCTTCCACGAGAGGCTCCATCCCCTCCCGCCTACGGGTTATTGACAGTATGATGAAGAAAAATTTATGGCCCCATGGCCATAAATCTGAGAGACGCGGCCCAGCCTTGGAGTTACTTTATTTCTTCCATCAGGAGTGCTGGTTTGATATTGGCTATTATTTTGCGCGCGCCATGCTGCAATGCACCATGGAGGTGCGTGAGGGGAAGAAGATGCAGTTGTTCTTTCCCCGGTTGATCACTCGTTTGCTCGGCCATTTGGGCCACCAGCTACCAGCCACCGGCGATGCTGCTCCTTTTCTTTCTGAGCTCTCCCCAGCCGACTGGAATCTGCGTACTGGTCATCTCCCTCCAGCTGTTGATCCGGCTGCTGAGCCGGCTGATTCCAGTCCCCCGTCCAGTCCGGCTGATCCATCACATGTTCGCTCTACTGAGGAGCGGTTAGAGGCCATTGAGATGTTTCAGATAGAGACACGTGACCAGCTGGCTGCTATTCGTGCTCAGCAGTCGGAGATGGTTGCTCTTTTACGCCAGCTGTCCATGCAGTCTTCTTCCGCGCCAGCTGATCCTGCACCTGCTTCTGCTGGGCCATCCACTGTTTCTTTTCCATCCAGGCGTCGTTCCTTCTGAGATCGCCCAGGTTGTTTTGTTCCTCTCTTCTCTACTGTGTAGTCATAGTTTGAAACACTGAGGACAGTGTTCACATCCAGTGTAGGGGTGGGAAGGGAAAACTTTTATTAGATTATGTTAGTCCTTTTATTGTGTTTTTCTTCTCTTTTAGAACCTTTGAATTTTATGGTAGTGTAACTTTTTCTTTGGAAACTTTTAGTGTTGCTTTTCCCCTCTATGATGCTTACTATTGATGTGTTCATTGCATTGGAGATGAATTGATGAATTGTGGCTTAGAAAGTTGATATTGTTGCTTTTCAAAAACTTGTGGCCAAAGGATCAAATTGAAAACTTTTTGGTAGTGCACATCCATTATTTAGCAAATTGTGGAGACTTGAACCAATGTGAGTTTTTGAGCCATTCGTTTCTCAATGAGTGATATAAATCAACTCTATTGTTTTTATTCCGCTCACTATAATATTTGCTTGATCTCATTATTCTTCATCTCGGTTGCTTGCTAAGTACTCATTACATGACATTACATCCAAATCACTTTCATGTGGGAAATTCAATAGTGTTCTTGAAAGATGAGAGTAAGGCCATTTTTGGATCTATAAATACTTTTTTTTCCTTTCATCATATTTTATACATGTTATCCATTGCACCCTTTTTGAAGCCAAACACCGACCTTTTATTCATAACCAATTTCCCTGCTTCTTATTGTGGAGAAAGAATTATTTATGTTAAATGAAAAATTGGGATGATATATGCTGAATTTATTTTGGTCATCAAGGGAGTGTGGATGGATGTTGTAGTTTCTTTTGGAAGAAGTGTGGGGGGTATTGACTGATAGAAAAGAAGAAACAGGAGCACCCAATTTTATTGTTAAAAAAAAAAAAAAAAAACCAATTGCAATTGCATGTGACTCTATATTTGTGAATTGATTGTGAATGTGAATTGATTGTGAAGGAAAGGGAATGATGGAAGAATGGAAAGATAGTGAAGTATGGAGAAAAATTTGAATGACATTTCTTTGTATAGTGATCCTCCACTAATTCAAAATTCTATACCCTTTGCCCTTCTCATCTAGCCTTTACCCTACATTACAAGCTTTAAAAGTCCCACTTGATTTTGAGAATGCTTTGGGTTTGAACACAAGTTGGTGAATAAGGATGTTGGTCAATTGCTTGGTTAAGTGACATCTATTCATGAGATCATTTCAATTGTTTCTTAAGCTTTCATTGCATCATCGCATGTGGGAATTCTGATTTCTTGTTTACAATATTCTGCCCACATGCACTTGAGAGAAACACTTAGCCACTTCAGTGCGATTTTGCTTGCGAGTGAATATCTGTGAGGCTTGAAGTTGAAGCTAAGAACTTTGTAATGTGCTGTGTTTTCTGCTGGAGTTTGATCTGTGATCCTAAGGCTGCTTGACATTTTATAAAGATTATTGAGCTACAATTTTGTTGATAATTCTCCTGTGTCTTTGAGCTACTTGACTCTAGAGTTACTCGAGGACGAGCAAAGATTAAGTGTGGGAGTGTTTGATATGCCAATTATATTCATATAATTGTGCATCATTTTACATGAAATCTTGCATTGTTTTAGAGTTGTCTTGGATTAATTCTGCCTAAAGAGTGTTTAATTTTGTAATTCAGGTGTAAGGGCAATCATGGAAGAAAATGAGCAAATTGGGGAGAAAGAACCAGGAAGAAGGGACACTGAAGAAATCCGATCGATCGGAAGAAGGCCCGATCGATCGGACCCTGCTGAATCAGAAATGAGTCAGAGAAAAAATCCTATCGATCGGGAATTCTTCCGATCGATCGGCCAGAGTAACCTCGCAAATTTTGGGGCCTTTAATTGTCCGAAATTAACCTAAAGTCAAAAAAGACCAACTCAAAACGACAGAGAAGTGTGAGATAAACGACTCTGGGGTTAATTGGGAGTATAAAAGCATAAAATTTGTAGGTTTTGGGGGGTTGGAACTTTGGAGAATTCTCTCAAGCTTAGACGGCAGCCCTTGGAAGCTCAAGCTCGAAATTCAGGGGTTTCATCTAAATTCTTCTCATTTCTTGTATTAAATGACTGCTAGTATGGATTTCAAGTTGTATTTCGTGATTATGAGGAACTAATCCTCTAACTAGGGGTCCTAATGGAACCCCTTCTTGAATGTTGAATGAACTTGATTGTTAGTCTTTAATCTCTCTTATTGTTGTTGATTTTCTATGGATACACTTATTGCTTTCAAATGCTTGATCACCATTTGAATGATTTTTAGCTTGGGTTGAGACCGGAAGGATAGGCCTAAGGTTGCAAGAATCCATAGAAAACATAAGTTGAATGAACCATAGAAATATAGGTTTATGACTTATGCAATTGTTAAGTGATTTCCATTGATCTTAATGGGTTTACAATGTACTAATCCGAGTGTTAGGAATAACCCGGATTTATGTTGAAAACACATTCGATGTATCTAGGAATAGAACATTGAATAGAGTGGGAAATTGATTGTCAACAACTAATTTGAGAATTGAGAGTTAATGAATCAATGGAGTTCAATTGGATGAGAGGTGGTGAAATTAGGAACCCTAGTGCTTAACCTTCTTGGAAATTAATCTGTTATTTGTGGTTGGTTAATTGTTAAAATTGTTACTTACTTAGTCATCTTTTAAGTACTTGTTAGCATTACATAAACTATAATCAACAATTCGCATTGCCAATTAGTGTAATAGTTGTTTGAATTGACTTTGAATTTGAATTTGCCAAAATATCCTCGTGGGAACGATAATTTATTCATCTTTATATTACTTGTGCGATTTGTCCGCTTGCGAATAATTTCACAACAGATACCTATACTGCCATACGGGTATTGATGAAGTAAACAAGCAACAGCACAACACGAAATCGACTTAACCACAAGGATTAGGCATATTAGTAATAGCCTCCAAAAGTAAAGCTATAAAATTGCATCTGGGTTTCTTCATCAATTCTTGAGAAGAGAGGAACATGTACAAACAGAGATTTATGACCCTTTTCTTCTGCAAACCTCAGTGAATGATGGTAGACATAATTGCATATAAAACACCCTACGTCATTGGATATTGATACGCCATGACCCTTCTTCAAGAATTTCACGATTGCGTTGACCGGGCAACAAGTCTTCAGGACGCATAAGATGAAAAAAGTTACTAATAAATAAAATGCATATTGTTCAAATTTTCAGAATATACTAATTTATTAACTTATATTTATAACTTAAATAAGAGCTCATGGTGGTGTGTGATTCATTCGAGAATTGTCTGCTCCGGCCACCTGTGCACCGGTTAGTCCAATCCCCATTGGGTAGGCCGGCCAGCAAACACAAGTTGTGGGGTGTTTTATTATAGGAACACTCTTGATAGCCTCACCTATGTGTGTAAATGCGGGGCTGCATTTTATAAGAATTTGACAAATTCTTTAGAGCATACACTAAACTGGGATAAAAACGCATGGTCGAAAAATGTTGCCTTTTGAATTATGTACTTTAAGGATTGTGTGTGATGTGACTTCTTTGTATATCCTAGAATGATAGTTCGATCAAGATTTATTCACTATCAATTCCTTTACCTTGATAGCACTATTACTATGTAAAGGTTCAAGTTGAAAACACATTTGCTTATGTTTGATTCTTGACTGTCTTTCTCATAGATGTCCTATATGTTATTGTAAATATAAGTGGGGGATTGTTTATGTTTGTATATATATCAAAATATGGACCTTTGGGGCTTTGATTTCTAAACTACTTATTATTTTTTTTCTCTCCTTTTAAATAACAGTTTTTATTTTGTTAAAATTGTAAAATATATTTTTTATACTTATTAAAAGTGTACGTCGCATTGATATGAGGAATCACGACATTCTGAATTTTAGAAAAAAACACGTTCGTTCTTGAGTGTTATAAAAGGAAGGACGAGTCTCTATGAGAAACACGAATTGAGAAAGACATAAAAAAATTACTTGTAATTTTTTGGTGTTTTTGTATGTAGAGATCACTTATAGAGATACTATGTTGTTTTATCCTGGGAGAGCGACGTTGTTGTATATTGCTAGTACAAATTCAGAGGTAGAGCCACGAAATCGTCTTAAAGAGAGTGACCTAGTTCGTGAATCAACCATCATCTCAAACTTGGTTCGATTTTTCTTATTTGCAAAATTCAAGGTAATATTTAATCAGTTTTTGTGATTGTGCTTCAATAGGAAATGATATCAAAAAAATGGAAAGATTTAACAGGAGGGAGGATATCGATTTATTGTTTCAAATTTCAACATTCGGTTTCAATTTAGGTGTCTTTTGGTTCGCGGAATCCAACTTTCCAGGAATAAGAGTTTTCCTTTTACTAATGATTCCTATGTTTGGTTAGTATAATCCTTGGAATCTACAATTACAAGGAAAATTAGGTTCCTCCCAAAGGAGTAATTCTCCTCTCCTCTTAAAAAAGAGAGAATACTCCTTAACGATTTTAAATCCTCACTTATTTTTAATTAAATATTTATAATGTCCTTTTGAAAATTCATAATTTCGACAATATCTCACAATTACTTATTGTATATACATCACTTTGTATTATTTTATTGCTCATTGATCAAATATGATCAACTAAAAATAAGAAAATATATATTTTTTATTTTTTCGGAATTTAATTTTGATATTCAACTTAAAGTGTTTTTTAATTTAAATATGACATACCATGTGAAATGATTGTAATTTTTTTTTTATCTAACCAAGAATCCCCCAAGGAAAAATGATGTAAAGAAAATAGTATGACATCCTCTTTTCATTTTCATCTCCAAATCCGTAAAATACGAAAATAACTATAGATGACAATTCTTCTGAAGGAATCTTGTAATATATAGGAAGCATATTGACACCACCTAATCCTTCTTTCTTATCTTGAAAATAATAACACAAAAGAATTCGATAATTTTCCTTATTCCGTAATTTCTACTAATGCGTTTTGTATTTAGACAGCTATAAATAAGAGAGTTTAGTTTCTCACACCACTTGCCCTATATTTTGTATGGAGTGATGTTTTTGGATGAGTATACTCCATCATATGTTGTTTTTCGGTCACCGCGTAAAACTTCTCTTGAATCATGTGCGTCCTTGGAGCAAGTTTTTAGCAAAAAGTCTCATATTGGATCAGTGATTTACCAAACAATTATTTTCTCTGTCGTAAATCTCTATCCCTCTCTCATTCATGTTGTTGCAATAATTAACTTTTTGCTCAATCTGATTAGATTTATATAATTTCTGTAAGAAACATTAGGGCTAATGAAGTATACTATTTCTTTTAATGCAGATCCATGGAAGATTGGGGGGGTCTTGAATCCCAAAAAGTGAGTCAGGTAACCAATGGAATTTGGGGAATTGATGTCAGAACCAATAAACCTGGAAAGGTTGCTGCTAGTATGCATATCCACTCATTTTATTCATGCATTAATTTAAGCAAATACAAGCGAAGATCTGATCCAGTATTAGAGTTGCAGGGATACAATCTAGAGGTCACATATTGACGGGATTTGTTTAACTTTTTATTAATTTAAACAAATAATAATTTTCTTTTATCAAGATTTTTTTTCTAAAGTTTTTTCAAGATATTTATTGTATGGATATATGGCGTTTGTTAAAAAAAAAAAAAGGTTATGTGGGTGTGGTCCTGACTCCTAATATATTTTGATGTTTTTTATTTTTATTTTTTGTAGGTGGTATGGGAATTGGGATGGTCCTGACGTTGATGAATACAAGGACGAAGATGATGAAGATGGTGATACCTAGCTTGAGATGTCTCGTCCTAGAAGAGTTGGGCTTGGGCTATTTTAGTCAATTGGATCATTTCAGTCTCTTGGGCCTGTTATCCCTTTGGGCTTGATCTGCATGTATTCCAAGTTAAAGACCTATCATTCTTTAACTATAAAGTATTAACATCTCAACATATTGTAATATTTATTTTATTCTTTTGTCATATCAGACATACAAGACTTCTAGCCGTTTGTTAAGGAATGTGAATCTTTGTGTTCATTTGCTCCACCTTCTTCTTCTTCTATTCTCTGCAACTTTACTTTTTGAATATCTTCATTAAGATAAAATCATCAATTTGTGGTGTTTCAGGATAAAATCCAGTTGCCTGCATTTAAAATTTTTTGAATTTTAATTTACCTTTGGTTCATTTTGTGGCTGATATTAGTTGGTAATTTGGATAATCACTTTTCCAAACTAAAGAGGTTGTGGGTTCGAGTAAGGAGGTGGAATATTTTCCTGAAATAAATCCCTGAGAAGAGGGTAAGAATGATACCCGAGAGCAGACAATCCCTTAAATACAAAAAATAGCGCCTTTTATATGAATGAGATTTACCCCACTATAGACATTCATATCCTCCCCTCACAAATTTATTTCATGAAAATATTCTGCATCCCCACTCGAACCCACAACCTCTTTAGATTCCACTGGAGATGTGATAAGCTGTCTTACCCATTTGAATTTTGCGAATGATCTAATGATTGTTTCCCATGGAAGTATAGCTTCAGTTAAATATATTCATTATCTATACCTATACAGAGAAGAACAACAATCAGACAGTTCCCAATCTGATCAACTGAGACAATTGTAGAACCGTGCAACAGCTTACCGAGCAATCACAAAGCAAGTCCGTTTCTACTCGTCATCACAATAGTTTCATACCATTGCATTTCGGTCTGATTAGAGCATGTTCCTTGAATAACTTAACGTATGCAACAACATGACAACAAGGGGAAATATCCATACGACAATGGCCAAGATGCTTTCTGGGAAATTAAGTTGGTGATTACTCCACATACATTTCATAATATCCAGGGTAGAAGTATGACATATTTCACAGAGGGTAAATAACTTTTCAACTCATTTTGAGTATTTTGCTTCATAATCTAGGACAAGTATACCCCGACGCTGGCGGTTTTCATCAATTGGCATACAGGACAAACACTGATCGAAAGGTCGCAGTCCTTACACAAACAAAGGTGCCTGCATGGCATCAACAACATGGAAACCTCCCTCACCTTGCACCATCTACAAGTCATACGCTCCTTGCATGAGCCAGGTTTCGAAGGTCCTGGGATGTTCAGGTAGTTGTTTGGGTCAATGTACGACGCAGCATCATCAATTTCACTGTCCCCAAATCCTTCCTTCCCTTGGTCAGCACCCTGTGATATTGCCTGCTGGAGGTTGCTCTTCAGGACATTAACCACTGATTCATTGTACTTCGCCCTATAGTGCCAGCTCTGAGCTTCAGCAGCCACCTGTTTTATTTTCTCGATTAATTCCCTGTTCTTGCGATTCATGTTCTCAATCTCTATATCCTTCTCCTGAAGCTTCTTGGTCACACCTTTCTCTACAGCACAAAGGAAAGAAGCCATATGTCTTTGCTTCAAATCCCTCACCCCCTTAGACAAATGTTCTTCCTGTTTGAAGAGCAATCAAGACCATCACATAACCTATAAGGTGGAGATAGCTTCATCTCTGAATTTCAACTATTATAATAAGGTCCAAAAATATGATGTTCATGTCCAACTATAATCACTATAAAGGTCTCCAAGACTCCAGGCCAATCACGACCCTTTGTCCATGGCTAAAATAATTAAATAATAGTTAAGTACTGGAGAGGGGGAAAAATAAAGCCAAGATTGAAAATCCAATCAAGCTTAGGCTTGGAGCCAAAAAATTTTAGCAAGCGACTCTTAAATTTAAGTTGACTTTGGTTCCAATCCAATTAATTACGTATGATGATAGACAAAATCCCAGAACTGGAGTGCAGTAAAGTATGATAGACAAAAAGACTAGATGGTAGCTACAACTCTAGACAAAATCTAAAATGACGAAACATTTCCTGCACCAAACTTAACAAGAACCAAATCAAATTTCATTCAAGCAGTTTTCATTGGTTAATCCAATTCCCTTCCACAAATTCACATGACCAAATGCAACCACAAGGCTCACATAGATATGTTTTTTCTATATCTACAATAGCTATGTTTTATATAATATTGGAGAGACATGGTACCTGAATTTTGATATACTGATCAAATTCTTCTCTCTGTCGGCCAAGTTCAGTCCGGATGTTGTCATCAAGGGACGAGATCATTGAAGGTGTTGCTGTCATACTTCCACTTGCAGAAGTTACAGATGAGTTACGTTCATCATCATCATAGGACAGCCTTAATCCAGTTGATACAGGATTGGTAATTGGAATGCTTGCCAATCGATCAGCTTCATCTGGATGAATGTTATAATTTAATGAAATCTGTAGATTGTGCTGCCTGTAGACATCTTCTGTGTCCCCTATGCGTTTATTGGACCGAAGCATTGGAGTTGCATGCTCACTTCCAAAATAATTTACAGGATTGATGATACATCCAGCAGCTACTGCTATAACAATTGCAAGTTTGAGATTAGTCTATAAACAAGAGCATTAAACAAGGAATCAATTTAACAGAAAACTATGTTCTTGCAAGAAGCATTATAGTCATGGTTCAAAAAGAATTTATAGAAAGGTTGCAACACACAACCTAAATTCAAGATTAAAACCAACGCGAAAAAAGAGGTCCTTATGCAGGTAATGGGCTCAAAGGGAATAATTCCCCATAAAAATGTAAAAATTAAGAAAGTTTGTCTTGCTAAAATCAAATAGGATTCTCCTTGAGGCTGGTAATAATAAAACAACCTGAAAAACATTCAGTCCAAAATCAAAAGTATTTATGATGTACAAGAACTTTTGACATTGGTAATGGTGTGCAATCAGAATAGTTGTCGTTCTGCCACAGTGAACAATGACTGGAACAGTGACAAGGCCGAAATTTTAGGGATTTTGGATACTTTGTTAAAGAATTAATTAAAATACAAAGAACGATATCCTCAGAGTCTCACTTGGGCCTCCTAGAAATCTCTCCTAGACGAAAACTTGATGGAGGCTCACCACCAAAAAGAAACTCTCACCAGAGAATTGATTCAAAATCTGAAATCGGAAATTTCATTATTCACTCTGTTACTTAGTATGACAGGGTCCTTAATACAATGAACCATATCCTAATTCTATATGGAAAAATTAAAAGACTTGTATAAGAATATGATTACCTAATTACAATAATGTTGAAAACACAAGGAAATTCAGATTGGCTTTGGACATCCTTCGACTTACATTCTGCGTCAATTTATTAGAATATTACATTGAAAATAGAATTGGGTTAGAATGTTCCCTAATTGGATGAATTATAACAACTACCTTAAAAAATGGTCCTTATTATGTTATTAGGATGTGGGAGCGTAGGGAACTTATGAATAGGCTACATCATGTTAAAACGTTTGAAAAGTTGAAAAAACTTATTTCTTGCTAAAATCAAGCTGTATTTCCGTACATTGTTGGTAGCCGCAGAAAATAATAATAGGGAAAAAATACTACATTTTCAACAGCAGAATGACAATAATGACAGTGATCCGAAACCTATATTTCGATACATTATGGATTCACTTTTGTCGTGCATTAGTTTAGTAGCATTAATACACCTTACAAACAATGAGGTCTGGACAGCACAACAAACTAGTACTATGTAATAGAATGGGGAATTTATCCAAGCCAAGCTGAGCTACTAGTATTTTAACCAAGCACATTGGAAAGTACAATGACTCAAAATATATAGGGCCGACATTTTCTACACAAGAACCACGTCCCTAGGGAACTTCCACAATCTAAAACGCCATTATATTTTAAAAACTTCCAAAATGAAGTTTATAACAATACATTATGCACCGTGACAAAAAAAATCCGACACCACTCATGCGTATGTCATGATGGGAGGCCTTACCCCTTTCACAGAGACAAACTGCCCAGCGCAACACGGCCTTGTCTCTTTGTTTTTTCGCATCTTAGTCATGCAAAAAGATACATTCCTACCCCCAGCACTATCCCCATCATCCAATACCTTATAGATTCTTCTTCAAGCTAACGGTCTTATATTATGCCAAAGCTCCGTACGTTCATCCAAAAAGTAAAGCCAATGAAGAATTTACAAAGTATTAAGAGTTTCAGGTAGGTAGTTTAATGGTTGAGGTTTCTTGAAGTTGAGAATGACGAGCATAGAAGAATAGTTAATGAAAATTCAATTTCTAAAATAATAATGTTGACATTAGGTAAGTTACCCCGGATACCCATATACACATATGAACATGCAGCCATCAGACGTGCGAGGAAAAACTTCTGACTCTGATGCGAGGAAAAACTTCTGAGCATGGAAAGTCTTGTTGCTCAGGACATTGTATGAGCCAGGTTGGCAGAGTTCTTGATTTGAAAATTTAACTGAATAGCTGAATAACCATTCATTTATTTGACTGACGATTACGAAGTAGGTTTCAGCCTATACTCTAAAGTCTAAATACAAGATCATACAGAATCTTCAGAGGATTAGGAGTGTATTGAAGCTCAATTTAATTGCTGATTTTTCGCCAAGCTGAGAGTGGCACGAGTCATCTCTCCAAACAAAACGACATGGAAAAAAGCTCAATGAAGCCATCCATGACACCACGTGAACATAATAATCAACACCCGCATCCACACTGACCACCACCCAATACATGCATATACACTTCAATGCAATGCACGAAGGAAAACTTTTGTCTATGCGAAGTCAAGTTGCTCAAGACTACTGTATGAGCCTTGTTGGCCGATTTTCTTAACCAAAATTTTAATTCCGTGCGGAATAACTATTCTTAGTATGGAGACTAAGAAAGCGGTAGTGAATTTCATAGCTAATATAGCATGTAAAATGTCAGAAAACACACCAAAGAAAGACAGATAATAATGGGAAGGGGCTGCTTATCTAATGGTCTAACCAGGGAAACAACCATTTATTCATTAACCCTCATGGCTCATTCCATGAATATAAGAGTTTGACTTCTATAATATAATGTGAACCAGTGCACACTGATTTTTTTGTTAATACTATCCCATGCATATGGGCATGCAATATATTTGCAATGCCACAATCATACACAAATCCAAACACATTCATTTACATGCCAAACGTTCAAAAGTACAACCCTAACTGAGTAACTGTGCTCTCCGCACTTGGAAGACATGAGGGTGTAAAGGCAATACCAATAAGTTGTCTCCCTATTTAACCATCAACATTGGAAACTAAACAAACATAAATAGTACATTCCCTAGCCTCGTAGTCAACTTGCAATAGCAAATACATGAATTATAAGTTTCAAGACAAAACCAATGGAAGTATTTTTCAGGGGAGAGAAGTAATATGAAGTATGCTAAGTAGCCCAAAATGTAACATAAGAGATCCTCATACCCAAAAGGTTAAAAGAATTGAAATCTTAAAAGATCACAAGAGAAGTTTTTTCCTATATGACCTTTCACAATTAGTAATGATCACGATGTAAGAGTGCAAATGGAAAAGCAAACATCTTAGATCCTCATAAATTCATATAACTCCCAAGGCAGATAATCAATCAACCAAAAGCATATTTAAAAAAAAGAAAAGAAAAAAGAAGAAGGAATTTTCAGTTACCGCTATATGTAAACTGATCGCCTTGTTTTCTTCCTCTTCTGCACCTGTACTGCAATCTAAACGATTTTCGAGTCAGCTTCAATGCAATCAAAGCACGAGAAACACGAAAATTAAGAATTTAAGAAAACACAAAAATAAAGACAGAAACCTATGCCGATCAAAGAGAAACAAACCTCAAATGATGCCTTTTTTTTTTCTCCTTTCTTACGGAGCCGGAATCAAAGAGTGGAACCGATCGTCCAGGATCTAACAGACCTCAGCCTCCGGAATGCAAAAGAAGAAGGTAGAGAGAAACAAATAGAGGAAGAGAGAGAGAAAGGTAACGGAAGATTGGTGTAGAAAGAGGAGGAGAAGAAGAAGACAGGATGGTGTGTAGTGCGGTGCGAGTGGGGGCAAAAATAATTGAATGAATCCGCTACTGCCATTCCATTCCGCTTACGCTAACTGATTTTCCTTCATTTCCTTCTACTCGCTTTTCTTTTTTCTTCCAAACAAAAATCAGTATATTTAAAAATAAATAAATATAACCTCTTAAATAATGAAAAAAAAATAGCAGCCGGAACTGGAGCCCACCACAACCCACTGGCACATAGAAATCTGCAAGCGAGGGGAACGGTTTTGTTTTTCCTTTTTCCTTCCGGAATCCCGCAATAAGCAAACTGATCATCCACCACCAACTGCACGAACGGACGGACAGACAGACACTCTTCACCACTCCCCCACTCCCTCACCTACTACCTTTGGCAGATAATTTTGTTTGGCAGACAATAAATTGTACTAAAATAAATAAATATACCAGAATCAATAAATCGCTACGCGCTTCTCCAACACGTTACGATCGTCTTTTTTTTTATTATTATTAGTTAATAAAGTATATTTTAATTATTTGTTTTGGAAGAAATGTGTAATAATAATATCGGTC
This sequence comes from Tripterygium wilfordii, assembly GCF_013401445.1. Classification (NCBI taxonomy): domain Eukaryota; kingdom Viridiplantae; phylum Streptophyta; class Magnoliopsida; order Celastrales; family Celastraceae; genus Tripterygium; species Tripterygium wilfordii. Next base: position 6,657,384 of record NC_052237.1, on the reverse strand, counting down.
ACGGGAGATGTCGAGCGGTGGATTGGGCTGGTGGTCGGTACGTCGCCCGAGCGGAACGAAGAATTTAATAGAGTGGTTGGTCATGTGAAGTGGGTCCAGAAACAGCTTGGCGGGTAAACTTTGGCGGGTGACGAGCAATGAAGCCCCCCTTGATTCCCGGACTTCCACGTTGTCTACTTTAGCATAATTGGGATTATATTAAATTAATTATAATTGAATTTCAAAAGTAAATTTTGTGATTATTATTCGCTAAAGGAAAATGTTAAATGTCCCAACTTAGATTGTCCCAAGTCTAGTTGGCATTGCCACATAGTCATGTTGACATAGAATATTTAGTGACATGGTCAATGTCTTTGAAAATCAAATTTCTCTCCTCTCTCCATTCTCCTTTGTTTAAAATTTGAAAATCAAACACTCTCTCTTTTATTTCTCACTTTCATTTTCTCTCACACTTCCATTATTTCATCATATCTCATTTAACCACAAATAGAAAATAAATCATTTATATTCGCGAATTACATTGAAAAAAATGATAGTACATTATTTTTGTCAAACATACCTACGATTACATTGTTTTCAAAAAATGTAATTTTCATAATAGACAAATATAAGCTGCGGAAAAAAATAGTACACAAATCAAACAATAATAACAAAGTAGATACATTGTTCTAAAAACATATTCATTCAAATTGTTGTAAACACAATATTACACTGTTTTCAAATACATTGTAGCTTTTATATATGCAAAAAACGAGAACAAAATTATATTGTTGTTGGAGGTGACTATGAACGTTGTTGGAGGTGACTGAATGCCCGGGTCGACAAATTACATTGTTTTAAAAACAATGCAATTTGCTTGGTTATTCGAAATCTAGTAGCTATCTGGCTAGAAAATGGATGGATAAGGTATGTATCGATGCCTAGAGTCCAAATATGTGGTCGGTTGCCGGATACGTCGCTTGTGGTTACCGGATCAACTCTATTTGTGTCACGGTTTCCTCCTCCTTTGGATGCTTTTTTCCGACCATATGAGCGGCTATGGGTGGTGTAGAGGGTTGGAAAATGATCATGGTGGTCGAGCGCTTCCATTCGGTGGGTCGATTGCTTCAATGAATGGCCGGATGGAGGAGCTCCGGTAGTTCTCATGAGAGTGGGAGGGAGAAAAGGAGAGAGGAGAGAGAAAGAGGAAAAGAGAGTAAAGAGAGAGAGTGGATGTTTATATAGAGACAATTGATGATGTGGAATTTTATGTGACATGCCACATTGGATTGGAATGGGTTAGGACAATTTTGTGTTGATATTTAGCACTACCGTTCGCTAAATCACCATCATAATAATTTACCAAAACACCACCAACGACAAGAAAGGCAAAGACATGGTCCTCCTCAATCACCCATCCCAAGCTAGTTCATATATACCACCCACTAACCTGCCAAGTGCTAACCAACTAATAATAATTCAAAGATTTGCTATGAAACGAATCATTCAATTCATATAATTCATTCCAAGTCAACCCAATTACCCGTAATTCTGGACCATCAATTATATTATGTCTTTTTTACATATATTAGCTATTGCCAAATATGGGCATATGTGCCTCACTCGCAAAATCGCACAATCGCAAGGTGACCTAAAGTCACAAGTTCAATTCTTGAAAACAGTCTCTACACATATTATGCAAGGTAATATTTGTGTATATCATTTTTGTCCTCGATCTAGCCCTCTACAGGAGTTGTAACACCCGACTCGCGTGGACGATGCCACGAGCCTCTATAGTGTCGAGCTTGGTGGTATTGGGCGAATCACCGAGCAGCGATGAGGCTAAGTCTCTTGTCCTACATCGCTTTGAGGAAAATGTGAAATACATAATATAATAGGTAAAACTTTCTAACTAGTAACAAACGTTTTTTCTGGGTTAGTATGAGCTGGTGCTAAGTCTAGGAAGACAAAGTTATGTAAGTCATTATTGATTTGTTCAAAATGGACAAAATATTATTAATGCGGAGGGACACGAACATTGTACATGAGTATTGTTTCAATGTAAACGTAGATAAAATGTGGCATAAATTGAACATAGAAAAAATCTATGGACATGGAAGATTTTTGAATACTCTCCCCCCCAACGTGTTGTGCTGAACGAAGTTTGATAATAAAAATCCCATTAGGAGACAAAAAAACAAAGAAGGCATAAATTGATTGATTTTTGTTGGGATATAAGACTTGGTCTTGATTAGATACAGACATGTTTAAGTTGTTTTCATTGAAAATTTGTCTTGGACAAAGCAAAACACGATTCTGGTGCCAGACAAGAACACTATTACCTCGTGCCCTGCTGTAATAATTTCATTCCAAGTTGATGCAATCTAAACAAAATGTTAAAAAATAAATAATAGTGTAGTGGGCTTTGAGTGTTTTGGACTTTTGGGTCAAAGAAAATAGTTGGATCTTACTGCAAGCCTTGGCCCAGTCTGTCAAACAGGCGGCCCAATAGGAATTAAGTTGTGATTAATTTCTCGTTAATATCTGGTATTGGTCTAATCTCTTAAGATTTGAGTTTACATGAATGTCAATATTTTTTTTCATTAATGTTCAATTTTCTATTTATTGGGTGTAATTTTATTTTATATATATATATATATGATTAAATGGTTGTTTATTTTATTAATGCCCCATTGATGTAGGTTGTTTGCAAGTTCGGTTCAGAAGAATTCAGAGGGTGTTTGGGGAGTTGGGTTGACGAGTACATTTGTTTTTTATTAGGGTTAGAAATGGGTCAGTTTTACTTGTTAACCGATCCATTATCAATCCATCTTTTCCTGACCAATAAATGACAATCAACCGACTTACAAAGTTAAGCCAATAATTTCACATGACCTATGTAGAAATGGGTCAGTTAGTGGTTGTCAAAATATTCAAAAGTCAATTGACCGATAATTATCCGACCAACTAACTATTAATAATATGGACAAAAATATTACAAGTTTCTCGTTGATATATGGTATTGGTCAAGCATAAGAAAAATTACATGGTGCTAACCTAATCTCTCAAGATTTGAGTTTTTTTTTCCTGGCTCAAGATTTGAGTTTACATGAATGTCAATATTTTTTTTTTATTAATGTTCAATTTTCAATTTATTGGTTGTAATTTTATTATATATATGATTAAATAGTTGTTTATTTATAATTAATGTCCCATTGAGGTATGTTGTTTGGAAGTTCGGTTCAAAAGAATTCAGAGGTGTTGGAGTTGGGGAGAAGACTACATTTGTTTTTTAGTAGGGCTAGACATGGGTCGGTTTTACCTGCCAACCGACCCATTACCAATTCATCTTTTTTGATCGATAAACAACAAGCAATCGATCCACCAAGTTAGGCCGATAATTTCACCCGATCCATATAGAGATTGATTGATTGGTGGCTGTCAAAATACTCAAAATTTGATTGTCCGATAATTATCCGATCAACCAACTATTAATAATATGGACAAAAATATTACAAATTTAGTATCCACACCGCCCACACCCAAACTCACACCAAGGCCCAAACCCAACCTAAACTCACCGTTGGTTAAAGGGTGGGGGCCTAAATTGCAATGTCCACCAAATTATAGCCTCAATGTGGAGGATATTAGTACACTAGGGGATTTTCCATGAATGAAAGGCATTATTCATTTTAATAAAAAAAAAAATACCACATATATGATTCATGAACCGTATCTTTACAGTGCTATACTTAATTTGCACCACATTGAAGTCACTTGAAGAGAGTAGGAACCAAGTCCCAAAAGGGGCAGCTCCCATTAATGGATCATGTACAGGATGAGAGGTGTGGTTTAATGGCAATAAGCTTGGCCACATCAAAGAAAACAGCCACATCTATTCTCTTATTATCTCCAAGAAGATGAGATGAATCCAATCCAATTAGATATCCATGGATAAACAAACAAACCATAATTAACCTAATTTTTTTTCAAAAAAGATTATTTGCTATATATACTCTCCAAATATCTTCCAAGTTTTGCACTAATTTGTGTCTGTTTTGCTTTCTATACACATGACTCTGTTTGCAGAGTTTTGAATCCAACGGTAATAATGATATGACTGGAGAAATTAAAAAAAAATGCATGAAGTAATTTGAATTTTGAAATACCTGAATGAAACGGTGCGTTTCTTGAAGATAAATGTTGACCGCAACTATCGTTAACTTGGACCAAATAAGATGAAGGTTGACCACCATCTTCGAACATACCTTCTGCAAATTAATTGATCGAAGCTTATCAACTAGTAGTGGGTAGTTCATGATTATTTATATATATAGAGTTATACACACACACACAGGTTCAACATCTTATAGAGAGGTGCTTGCTTCTTCACATAAGCAGAGACCTTTGAGGCTCTGGCAAAACATGCCAACATTAGGCCACTCATAACACTTGCAGGTTCCAACTAATTAATTTCATCTCCTTCTTAATGGTAGATATGTGGTCAGGGAACCCAGGTTGACAAGAAGGAACACATGGAGGTGAATGAAGAGAAGTAAAAGACTAGCTGTTGGAACCCATATATATATATATATATATATATATATGTATATATAATATATTAGGGTTTCCAACATGCTTTCTGAAGTTAAATGACACAATAAATCAGGAATTCTCGTTGATTATACAAATATATTGTGTTGAGAAACCATTCATTAGCATGAAAGTTGCATTTGCTACATTATTAATCAAGTGAATAAGTACATGATCCAACAACATTAACCATAACTTAGATGATCATATATAAGTTGTCTTGCAGACAATCTAGTTATCAATATTGTTCATCAAGCACCCCTTGAAAACACAAATGTCTGCCAGACTGTCAAAGAGTGAGAGAGTTCTTTGACAACTTGCAGTGAAAATCTCATTTCCAAGAGCATCTATACCCCAAAAAGGGCTTTGGATGTCAACCTCACCGTACATGACACTAAAATAGAAACAGCTTATTTTTGCTTCCTATATATGCATATACTAGTTTGTGTATATATACCAGCTCATGGAAACCTTTGCCTTGTACAATGACCTGAAAGTTTACCGCAGATAGTCATGCACCCACTTCAGTGTGATAAATTACTAAAATCACAGTAGAGTTTGAAGAGGTCCTGTATATGTCTGCATATGTCTTGAAAAGGTTGACTCATAAATTCAACATGTAGTAGTTGAACCCAGAAAATAGAAAGTGATTTGTCATACTCAAGAAATTAATTACTTCACAGATCATCATAACTAGTAGCTCTTATCTCTTGTGCTGGAGCTGTCCATTCAAGGGGCCGGGTTTCTTTTTCTTTTTTTTTTTGAAAAGTCATGTTCATTTACTGTCAAATGAAAGAGTTGATTAATGTTTTTAGCTAACACCCAAATGATTCTATAACAGACAAAATATTTTGACTGTTGTTTCCCCTTCACAGTGATGACAAATAACATGCATATATTAAGCAGTTCAATGTGAGCAGAGAAGAAAACTGAACTGTCTCCATAATTAACAAACTTTAACATAAGTCATAATATATATGATATATCTAACTAGAAGACAAGCATTTAAAGAGGGATTAATACTGAAATTAATATATCTGCTGCTATAATTTGATTATTGTTGTTAATATAGCTGGTGCCGGTAGTAGCAATATCAGAAGTTCCATGCTGTCTTTCCTTCTCCCTGGCCACAGCTCTGGTCTTCCTCTTCATCAGTGTACTGGGTTGGCAGAAAATGCGCCCACTGAAGATGTACCACTTGTTTTAGTTCCTTGTAAGCACTATTAGTATTTAGACTAGTCTGCAATCAGATTAAGATAACTCACATTTTTTGCAGCAGTACTGAAGGCTTCCTTGTGAGCCATTTGTGGGTTTTCTGCCTTAAGCCTTCTTATCTCCTCCCTGCAAAAACATCAATATATTTTGCACACAAACACACTCATAAAGGATTCATATTTATTCTAGCTGTGTATATAATGTAGTCTGAACTTAATCGTTTAATTACTTGATGAAACGGTTGTAAGCTGATGGTGCTCTCTGTCTTTTTTCTGGTGCTGTACAAAAAAACAGATGGAAATAACTTATACTACAAGAAAGAGAGTAAAATAAGTAAATTAATAGTGAACATACGTTTATTAACCACAGGATTCTTGAAAGGGATTTTGTTTTCTACTTCATTATCAGAAGAAGAGGTTGCCATGAATGGGCTATGCCTGTCCGTCGCTTTTGGGGTGTCGACTTCTTTCACAGATTCTTCTTCTTTTGGCTGCTTAAAGAGAAACAGAGAAGGAAGTAACAAGTATCTAGTTAAGCATTTTTGGCTTCCTTGTTTTGGTTATTTAACAAAAAAAAAAATGCAAGTAGACATAGAAATGGAGCTAATTAGCACCTCATCATGATCATCATGTGTAAGAGAAGCTAAAACATGTAGAGGGACGAAAGAGGCTTTCATCATGTTGACAGTTAGAAGGCTTGTGCAGTGTCCACATCTCACTGTCACCACCATTGACAAGTTGCTGCATGGGACACTTACCTGCATATAATATTAGTGTATACACTTCAACATACACACATAAGAAGAGTAGAAAATAGAAAGGAAAAAAAAAGGGAAGAAGAACTCTAATGCATCCATTACATTACCAGTAGAATGGTTGTGCAGAAGCCACAATGTACATAACATATCTGCTCTGGGAGATCAAAGAGATGGTTAAATGTTGACATGAGAGAGAGAGAGAGAGAGAGAGCAAATGACCATGTGAAGGTATACTCCTAAGGAATGAGGAGGGGTTTTTATAGACGTTTGGAGTACATCAATCATTACCATAACATTAAAACATGTAAACTTGTCATTATTAAGCATTCAGAATGTTTTAAGCTGAAACCAAGACCAGATTCTTAATTACTTCCTTGTACTTAATTTCAGTACTTTTGAAAGTATTCTGAATAGATGTTCAACACATAGTTTAATGTTTTATGATTAATGCTATCTGAACCAAACCAACCAACCAACCAAATAGTTTTAAAACATTCATGAAGTCTTAGGCTTTTCGGGGGGGGGGTTCAAAGTTCTAAGGAAATTAAGGTTGAACAATGACTTGTACCTCTTTGTTTCATGTGTTGTTTTCTGTTTTATTAACTCTACTTGCATCTTTTGAGCTGATATGAAAGTGAAAGTTGGGTAAGTTTTAACCTGTTTGGGAGTAGTGGAAGTTTCTAGAAAGGTATATGCAGAAGGAAAATAGGAATCTTTAGGAATTTGTTTTTCTTGCAAGAGAGTAAGTATAATTGACATCTTTCTTCACTTTCTGTGCTCTCTCTTTATGTTACTTCCCATCCTTGTATTTACTTCTACACCTTCTTGCCAGACTACTTTATTCTTGAAAAAGAGTTTGAACTAATCATGTTCATGTACACAAGTTTCTCTCTCTCCATTCTATGAATCCTTTGAGGTTGCTTTTACAATATCAGTTATGGATCAAATTAGCTACTAAGTCTCAGTATTATATAATCAACTAGTCGAAATCCCGCGCGATGCGCGGGTATGATTTTTTTTTTTTTTGAGTTTTGTTTGTTAGCTTTTTGATGTTATATTTTATAATTAATTTTTTTGTTAAAGTTTCACACGTTGTGATATGGAAAAAAAAATTAATTATTGTGATTGTCGAATTGATTTTTAATAATTATTTATTGAAAATAGTACCATACTAATTCAAATCGTTATCTCCCTGAATGTTTGTCCAATCTACATCCCTGGTTTCTGATATGCTACACTCGTAGCTCATCGAATTTTTTTTTTCAAATAATATGCATTCTTACATGAACAGATTATGAAATAGCAAAATTCATACGTTTACCATTTAGAAAGAATCTATCTAGAATCACATTAACAAAAGTCCAAAAATTTCTCCTAATATGTAGTGGCACACCATAAAATTAGAGATAAAATTAGAGAGCCAACCAAGTTCATGAAGACCAGAAACATTTGGTGCTGCCATATTTGCAACCCGTTATATCTATGGTTAGTGTAATACACCTGAATCAAATTAGCTAACTACATATATTTACCATTATTTCATGCCTGCAAATCAGATAAGGACCAAAACAGATATTAAGAAAAGTAAATATGAGTCTTGTCCACAACTTACTTTGATGAAGGAATGTTCTTGCAATTCTTTTACTGATCAAGCCTCGTCAACCCATACACTTGTGTCGTTATGTTCAATCTCTCCCATGGAATACCTTGAAGGTCTTTTTCCTGCCCTCACTTGCGCAGAAGAATTGATAGGCTGACAGCACCACTACATCTTTAAAACAAATTGACCATTGTAAAATATAAAGAATTAAACAAATGAACAATGAAATAGCTGTTTAGATATTGTTAGCTACATACAGAGCAAAAAATCAAGCAGTAGTGCATCCAAGGCATGTTGAGTTGAATGGCTGAAATGAGCAAAATCCAGGAACACATCATAGCATACTACAAACATGAGGTTTTGACCTTCTCTTTTCCTGATTACTAAAGAAGGGGGCCCAACATAGAAATGGAGCCATCCAATGTCTTTTGTTACTACATGCATTAGTAATCAACATATCAGTTCACTAACCTTTGGTGCTTCTCTGACACATATCCCACTAATCACTGGCTACCATCAAAACCTTCAAATATTATAAGGACCATGCATTCTCTTTATGGAGATTCTCGTGTCAAGTAATTGCAATGGCCTATAGGTTCCAACGTCAGGAAAAATATCAATTTCTAAAAGAAGCAGTGCAATGACAGACCCTTCTAAGTACCAATGTTTACCACACCGTAAATAGGTAAAAGAAAATCATTGTAAATCTTTATGCTTGACTGATGTACCTTCTCTTCCAAAAAGAATCCTTATAAAGTGTTCAATAAGCAGAAAGCCAGAAAGTTATTTTATCAACGTTGCAGAAGATATGAGATGAGATAAACCTCACATCTTTGTTGTGGATCATTCCATTCAAACATGGGAAATCGGCCACCCACAAATATTGAATGCCTGGACTAAATATCAGAGATGGAGAAGCCAAAAGAAGGTCAGAGGAGATTAATAATTCAATCCTGCGCATTTGAGAGTTGGAGCAAGTCCAAACATACATTGTAGCAACGGCCAAATTAGGAAACTCCATATTAATTGAAACGATTGCAGAAACAAAAATCAAATCAAAGGTGCCAAATGGGGATCTTAGAGAAGAGACCAATCCCGGACCTGCAATGAAAATCATGTTAAAAAAGGGAAATGGTGGGAGCAAAGAAAAGCATTTATTTTTGAAGAAAAGCAAATCAATGAACAGATGAAACTCACCAGCTTGCACTGCTAACAATAAGCGATGGTCTATTTGACTTTAATAGAACATCAACACCAACTTGGGTGGTAAATAAAGTTCCATGAAAAAGATGGTTGTCCAATCCGATGGTTCCTGCGGGGTGAAAGATGTCGGGAGAAGGGCATGGAATGCACAACAAACTATCAGAAAGATCTAAATGAATTGTAACCAAAAAGAAACTACAAATCTATTTAATTAATAGGATTACCATTGCTAACACAATCATGAACATGAGGTAGGCTAAGTAAGATGTTTCTCTAATCTGCAAAACAGCGACAAATTGAGCCTCATTTTATTATTCTTTTCCACGTTCAAGTATCAGAACTAAGAAATAGGAGACAATAATATTGGTTTACCTTATTCTTTTTTCTTCAAGCGAAGCAGGACGGAAAAAATTAGGGGGCTGATTGTACAGAATTATGGCACTGTTAGTTTGTGTGACATAAGAAGAGCAATAAACCTTTATAAGACATTTGGTAATACATTTTCAAAAAGAAAAATATTCCTATTCAATAAGTTTCTCTTGAGATATATTATTTAGTGCGACCATCTACCAAATAAAAAAGATCAATCTTCACCTAAATGAAACAGAGGGAAAAAGCATAGCAAAACCAATGGAGAGGCAAAAGATCACTAATGGAAATGAAAGGGACAAAAGCTCTTTACATGATAAAAATGTAAATTACAAATGCAAACAAAAGCTCAAAAACAGTCAGACGTTCAAAAACACAGTTCCATTTTACAAATAAAATTCACATAGTTATCAAGTTCACTATAACTTGGCAATCAAAATCTAGAGTTACCTGGGTGCTCAAGAAAATAAGGGAGAAGTTCACAAATAATGCAAATGATTCCCTCCAAAAAGCTAACTTCGGGACCAACTATCAAGAACGTCAAATACAGTCAAAATTGTGAGAAAACATAATCCAAGTATGGGACAAAATACAAACAAATTCAGATAAATTCTGTCCATTAAAGAACACCCCACCAAGTTGTGATTGAAACAAATCAAAAGCTCACCATGAGGATATCTTGTCAAGATCTTTCTTTTTTTTCCTTTATCCACAATTTTGGTTTAAGGTTTTTATTTTATATCTAATCATTTATGGTTGTCAAAATATAGGCTTCCTTAGTTGCTTTTGCCTTTTATAAAAGCAATGGAAAGAACCTAAAAACTTGGTGATCTTACAGAAAAATGAAGAAGAATTATAGATAAAACAAAATATATTAAGATAGGTGAAAGCCCAACAGTAGCATTGACCAAGACTAACATATTAACATGAACTAAACAAACATAACTGATGCATTACAGTAGCAATTCATCAAACAAACATGACTTAGAAAGGGCCTTGCAAGCTCTAACATTCAATAACAAACATACCTTTATAAGGAATCACTCCTTTATTCTGATTTTGATCCAGATCACAAACCTAGAAGGCCAGAACCACCACCACCTGGTGAATTATTACATCAGGAATGCATACAATCTTTGATACGAAATGTTTATAATATCAAAACACAGGGCAACAAACAGATTGGGTACACAGTGGAAACATTATAATATCCAAACATGCACACACCTAGTAATAATTAAATTATTATTAATAAATATATAACATCCTATATAAGAGATAAAGTAGATGTGAATATTAAGAAAAACTTGAACAAAAGTATGAGCACAAAACAACAAAACGAAGAAAACATGGTATCCACTCACTACCTGAAGACCTAATCATAAATATTATGATTAGTGCAGCTAAGCATGGCTACCAAACGTTCTTCTCATTGAAATATAGGTGAGTTGTCAAATATTATTACTGCAATAAAATCAAGAAACCATCTCATATGACAAACACTAATTTTTTTTAAAAAAAATGAACTAATCTAAATTATGTTTTCTCATATGTTTACCATAGTTGCCAATAATTCTACAGTCTATCAAAGAAATTGAGAATAAGTTTGCCTTTGGACGGATCCAATTCCCATTCGGGAGAAAAAGCTTGCTAATAAGGATTACCTGCTTTAGTCGTCTCCTTTGGTTGCCTTTAATTTGATGGAGAAGACGGTATTCGATGGGCTATGAATTCGAATATTTTCCCCTTTACGAAACTGAAATAGAGATTCAAGGATTTTTGCCGACTCAATCGGTGGGCTATGGAAATCGAGCACGGAAACACCAAACGGACAACAGCTCCACTCCGCAGAATCGATTGTAGATTTTGTAGGGTATGGAAACCAAGCAAGGAAGCAACAAAGGGAGCATCAATTGGTTGCAACTTTTGTGGGCTATGACAATCAAGCACGTAAACACCAGAGGAACAACAGCTCCGCAGAATCGATTGTCGATTTTGTGGGATATGGAAACGGGCATGTTTAATTGGGAGATGGAAATAGAGAAGGGGAGCAGCAAACGTAGAACAAAAAAGGGCTTTGAGATCATCCGTTTTTTTTCGTTTCTTTTATTGCCGCAGGAGACGTTTGGAGAGAGTGTATTGGAGAAATAGGGAGAGAGCTGAGAGCGTCTGAAAAAGAAACAAAAGAATTGTAGAGTGTCCACGTATGAAGAAACAAAGAGTTTTAACAGGCCAGGTGTCGAAAAAATAGGAGCAGTTGTTAGGGCCTCTGCTTTATATATAAAGTATAGATATAGATATGACTTCGTTAATAAAAATCAATATTAAGTTCCTGGTACAATCAAAGTATATTACTATTTACTGTTAAACCATTTTGGGTTAAATGCTAATTGAAGTCTGTATTGATTGTATGCCAACCTACCTCTTTGGGTTCATAGACTATTTTGGGTTGAATACTAATTGAAGGCATAAACTCTTTTGGGTTGAATGCTAATTAAAGTTTGTACTGATTGTATGCCAACCTCCTCTAAGATCCAATGTGCTCCTGCAACTATACAGATAAATCATCATATGCCTGAGCTTACACATGAATTTTTCCTGTACTTGCCCCGTCTGCCAAGTTTGTGGACTGGTGCACAACCAAAGGGTGTAGCTGCAGGTTCCATACATACCAAGAATAAAAGAGAGAGACAAAGCAAAACAAAGATAAATGCCTGTACTGTATGCTTATGTTCTTTGTTATTTTCTGCCTTTAGCTTTTAACAACGTTGCTTATCTACAAAATATATTAAATGCAACGTACAAAGGGTATATCGATAATAGAACGTGAAATATGTTGATACTACATTCCAGGAGAAGGGGAATGCACTCTTACACAGTCACACTACGTGATTCAATCTTTTAACTAGTTCCATTAACCCCTTCGGATCTTAGATAAGCTAAAATAAGGTTAAGACAAGATTATGATCCCTACAATAGGCTGCTTGATTCTCTACATCTACGAGCAAGATTTTTCAATAAGCTGAGTGTATAACAACAGGGCATACATGAGAATTTCAAGGAATGTTGAAGTAATATGGCTGATGCCATAACCACCGGAAAACTATAGAATAGAGTATCATAGCACAAGCTGGGAAAGTATGGTAATGGTCGACATCACTCAAAACATGAAAAAAAAAAAGAAGAAAAAGACTACCCATCTTCGACTCGAATAGCAAAGGCAACCTGGCTCACATTTTATATCGAACCTAGTAGATTTTTACCATCATTGTCCCTCCACACACTCCTCATATTTTCAATGCTAAGCAAAACCAGGCAGGATCATGCCTTTAGGTCACAGCAAGAATTTCCTCATAAGTCATATCCAAAGACAATATATATTATGCACACAGATTCTTACAGTCACCATCACATCATAAAACAACCAACCTTTCCAAACCAATTAAGTCTTGCACCACCATGAACTGGCAAGGTATAGAATGAAATAGTTTGCAAGCTATGCACCTAGAAACCACAAAGAAATGCTCACTTCAAGACCAATAAGTTCAAAAGGCTTATTAATGCTAATGACAAAAGATGACTAAATAAAAAGAAAATCATAACAGATAGAAAAATTTAGCAGGCTATCAATATCAAATCCTATGCCAGCTAAAAAAAAAAAAAAAAAAAAAAACAGAACATAGAACCAACCCTAATGTAACTCAGAACTATAGATTATACAGGATACACCCAGCAGCACAAATCAATGCCTAAGTTGTTAGTTGTGCCAGGTTGAACTCAATCTAACTATTGCCTTATTCTGGTACACATTAACAAAGTTGCCTCACTTGAAAAGATTTGTAGTACGTAAGTACACTATGAGACAATGGACCACATAATCATTTACTCAAGATCAAAAGATTTATATATTTAGACAACATATCTATCAATAAAACTAAACTTACAAAGCTATGATGAATTTGAACAACAATTACTTCAAAAGGTTACGCTTAAAGATAAATTTTTTTGGGGAGAACAGTTTTGTTAGAAACAGAGTTGTATGACTCACCATCCAGATATGAATAACAAGCACCAACCTCCGGATGACATTGAATAACACACTCAGATACAAGATATTGAAAACACATCTCAATACACCACATCCCAACCAAAATGACCCGTGTACTTTTGTAAAAGAAAAGTCTGTTTCTCCCATTTTTCCATAATTTTTACGACAAGTAGATCAATTTTTGTCGATTCCATAATTTGACAAAAAATAAACAGGCAACAAGGTTTAAATTAAAGACATTATCAACAACACAACTTGAGAGCCTACACTCGGCAATGGGCACACAAAGAAAAGGAACCTATATTTGCCATGCCCAACAACTAGGTGCAACAGTTCAAAAAGCCTGACATATGTAACATAAGATTATTTTATCCCCAAGATTTTGCTGCTATAATGAAATAAAACGACCATACCAAGACAGCCAATATGTTGTTATACAAGCACATCAAATATTCAAAACAGAAATTTATATGAAGGCCAGACCCTCTAAATAATTAGCATGCCCCAGCCAACAAGAAGCACACGGTAGTCTAGAAAGTAATATTCAGTGCACCAACATAACTAGCCACCTACATTTAGAAGGAATGCATAAGATCCAGGTGCTTTAAAATTGCAAAAAAAAACATTGGATAACCAACAAATTAAAATAATAGAGAGGGAAAGCAACTTTGGTTGTAAGGTATGATGAATCTAAGCGGAAGAGATGGCGGGATGGGAGCATGCTACGCATATAAAGAGACCTTTGAAATATCAACTCCCACTAGCATCCTCAAATGTCTAGCTCCTCTTTGTTGCATCGAAACACCAATCTAGTATCGCTAGCATCCTCAAATGACATAATTTAATAACAAAAACAAGCAATAAACAACAATAACAACAGGAAGACGCAAATACACAAATTAGACAATCAAAAGAATACGAAACCACATGAACTATCAGTAATCATCTCAAATATCCAAAATAAACCACAAAATCCATTTCACAGATAATCCTTATCCAGACAACAATTTGATACTGTGCTAGCAAAAACAGAACAAAGGTACCACAACTCAACAGGAAAGTACTAATATCCATAATCATAACTCGATAAAAATATTAAAAACCTAATCGCCGCCAGCAGTCTGGTAGACGTAGGTCAAACCGCACTTGCCACAGTAGTGCCTGTCGAAGTGGTTGGCCATAAAGGTACCAGCACCGCATTCTGCATTAGGGCACTCCTTCCTGAGCCTCTGGACCTTACCGGAGTCATCGACCTTGTAGAACTGAAGGACGGCGAGCTTGACCTTCTTATGCTTATGCTTGATCTTCTTGGGCTTGGTGTAGGTCTTCTTCTTACGCTTCTTGGCACCACCGCGAAGACGGAGCACCAGGTGGAGGGTGGACTCCTTCTGGATGTTATAGTCAGCGAGTGTACGACCGTCCTCCAGCTGCTTCCCGGCGAAAATCAGGCGCTGCTGGTCCGGTGGGATCCCCTCCTTATCCTGGATCTTCGATTTCACATTGTCAATGGTGTCGCTCGACTCGACCTCTAGGGTAATAGTCTTACCCGTTAGGGTTTTCACAAAGATCTGCATGTTTGCAGTCTCTGAGAGAAATAGGGCTCCGCCTGACTGTCCTTCGACAAATTGAGTTTGTAGAAGCGTTTATATACGATGATGGTAGTGACTTTTTTAGGGTTTTGGAATTGTTATCTGGTGTGGCAAGTTGTAGATAGATAGGATATAACTTCTATGTTCTAAATAAACAAAACGGCACCGCTTATCACGAACACGAAATGCACAAAACGACGCCGCAGTATGTTCCACAACCATTCTTTTCAAACGGTGCCGTGCACTTCGAGTTCTGAGATTTTCAATGGCAATTCCGGCGTCACTGCCAGGTCTCGAGTCGCGACCTCTTCTCCTCTCCCACCAACGCCACCACCGAATGATAATAGTGCTCCGTCCACTTCACACTCCGTCTCCTCCCATTCCGATCCCCAAGTACCCCCCCTCCTATCAGGAGATCCAAGAAACCCCAAAATTTCACTCACTCAAACTCCCCAACCGTCAAACCAAGTACCACAAGCCCGTCAATGAGGGGCAGGTCATTTCAGCAGAAGGACTTATGACCTGGAAACCAGCTACTCCAGTCTACCCTAAACTTATCCAAGAGACTCCTGAAGGATTGACAAAGGAGCAAGCAACTGAATTCCGGAACAAGGGGAAATCTTTTACCATTTTGTAAATTAGGTAAAAGAAGTCGAAATCATTCTATATGTTTCAAAAGTTCATGGTCACTCTGCTTGATGTAAGTGACCTTAGTTCCACTTGCGGCTTATGTCCTTAATTCAATCTTTGATCTCTCGTAAAGTCATCCTCTTTAACTCATTAATCACTGTTTCTTTTTCCACATGGTTTTACATGTTCGCATTGTTTTTCAATTTCCTAGCAACATGGAATTTTATAGATATTTCACACTTCCTACATGGGACAAATCATAAGTATGGATATTTTTACTCAAGAATTATCTTTTTTCCTGTAATAATTGAATTATTTTCTTCTTTATTGACATTGCAGCCTAAAAATGGGGTATACATTACCCTGGTGAGAAATGTCAGACAAGCTTTTGAAGAAAGTTCCTTGGTGAAGATTGACTGCAAAGGGATGCATGTCTGTGACTATAAGAAAATAGGAGCTAAGCTAAAGGTCAGTTACATCTGTTCATTTTTATTCTTCCAAGTCCTCAGCAAATCCCTTGACACAGTTAGAGTGTTGTTTATGATTAGGATATATTCCTAAAAGAGTGTAGATGAAAAGATAAGATCAGAAGGAAATATTTACCCTGAGTCTCTAAAACAAGAGATGTTAGGTTTATCCTTTGAATGATTGAAATTGAAGGCTATTCCCATGGATGGTACTATGAGTGATTGTGCAAGGTGGTGAAACTTACATTGGAAAAGGGACCTCTAACAAAATGTTGAAAGGAATTCAAAATGTAATTGGTATGTATTTTTTAGCTTATTATGATTCTATCCTCCATTTTTCTGAGTCTTTTATTGTGCATGTGATGCACAGGGCTACCCATCCTTCTGGGGACTGTGCTACTCTCTTTCTTCTGAATAGCCATTTTTCGGATATATTGTTGGCAGTAACTAGTGCCTTGTGTGCTATTGTCTTTTGACGAAGAGCAAATATTGATGTGGAGGGGAAAACCGGAAAAGATTGGAAATCGTCAAATCGATGTACCCTGGGACTCCTGCGATTTCAGTTACTGCTGAAGGTGACACCGAAACTGATTCAGATATTTCAGGTATGTATCAAAATGGTTTGTACCTTCTCTGTGTACTAGGTCAATATAATTGATATTAGAAGGTCCTGAAGTCACAACCAATGATACTGATTGCTTCATTCCAAATATGTAGACCCCTACAGATTGTAATGATAGAATAATTAATGGTGCTTATCAGACAGTTCGACAAAGCTTTTGGTGGCCTTTGGGTTTTCCTTTTGGGAAGAAAGTTATTTGTACCAAATTCAAGTGAGTTTTTGAAAAAGTAATGTAGTCCATTTGCATGAGTGCAAAAAGGTTGGAGGTATCTGCATGTGTTGTCATAGGACATGCAGTTTCCTAGAAAACGGTATTCTATGAACTGAATCATATTGGCTATTTGGGAATTGGATAAACTTCATCTTCACAACATTTTGTAATCATTAGGAACCACTATTGTCCACTGTCAGTTCTTAACTTGTACATCTTTATTCTGTGCCGCGTTTTAATATTGTGGCTCTTTTTCAGGCAAGCCTGATGGTGTGATTATTCCAAGTGTGAGATGAAAGCAGTAAAGCTGAAGACCAAAAATGATGTCCCTATGGAAGAAGGCAATTGAATCAAGCAATGCATTGTTGCTGGATGAAATTGGTCTTGGATCTCATGCACTTTTGAAGGTGGTGGAGGAATTTGACACTGTTTCACAGACCACAGAGCACTCTTACCCAGCATTAATCTCTTCAAGAAATGAAGATGGTACCTGTAATCCTATGGCAGCATTCTTCAGTAATTCTCCTACCAATGATTACTGTGACGATTACATCTACAATGAAGAAGACGATGATTATGAATGTTACGACAACAACTCATTTGAATATTTGATTCAACAGTCCCTTTCCCTTTAGGGTCATTACTAATTGATCGGATGGCAAAGGAGCTTAACAAGGAATGATGACAGGATCATGTGATATCAATGATGTTGATGGATATAAACAAGGATTGGTGTTTGGTAATATTAAAGGGAACGATTAGGATGATTGAAAGGCGATGTAAATTTCTGTAAAGGAATGAGAGTTGCTGGAATCATTCCAACTAATTTCATAGACACAAACCGTCGGATGCATTGGATGTGACAACCTTGCATAGTTGTCACATCCAATGCATTGGGGGCTGAAAATGCATTCATCGGTTTATATTTATGGAATCAAAATGATTCCAGCCCCCTATCCCTTGCAACTCTGTCTCAGACTCAGTTTTCATACATTTTTGTGCATGATTATTCTAAGTGTGAGATGGAAGCAGTGATCTCAACACCAGAAACTTGTAAGAATTTTATAAGGTGTCACCACTGATCTGAATCATCTGATTCCACGCTTTTAAAGTAACATATAATTATTTTTAAAAAAAATATTTGTCGTTATATAATATTGAATTTAAAGGAATCAATATTTGGAAAATATTTTATCATCTTAAAAATCAATAATCGAGTCAATTCCCAGCCATTTTCCATGTCTTCATATGGGGCGAAGGAACGTGTATAATCTGCTTTCTTTGTATGGCCGATATTTCTCTCCCCCAATCGGAGCTACCCAAGCATCCAAATCTGGACCTTTAATCGGAAAAAGAGAAAAACTTTTTGTCTCTTATTTCTCCGATGGAAGCTTCGCTGATTTCGTCCTATCGCGACGATCAAATCCGTCCCTGTAAACTACTTTTCCTTGAAAAAGATCGACCGTAGTGCGACCCTTTAACCTCTTATCTTTTTCTCTTGAATTTCATAGAGGAAGCAAAGCATCTTCCTCTTCTATGTGGAGGCCCGGTTCATCCCGTTAACTGTAAGCACCACGCCATGCTTTTTCATTCAAGGAAAACCCATTTGTTATTTTTGTTTTCAATTTAAATGTGATGGCTGCTTTATGGGTGAAACCCATCAAGTAAGGAATCTGTCTTTTATATCTTTGATTATATTCACTACACAAATAAGAGCAATGTGAGTATCGTTCATCAGCGGACCTTAATTGCATGTGTCATGGGGGTAGTGAATATGGGTTGTGGTATTGTTTAGCTGATGCACTCTTGCCTGCATAAAATTTTTCGTACTCTTGTTCTTATAGTAATTTTCTCTGGGTCATTGTTTCTTCATTTGCTTTACTGTCAGATTCTGTTATTGCTCAGATATTCTTGGTTAACTTGATTATTTTGTTGTCGAAACCCTTCTACTCTTTTGATTGCTTAGGGAGAAATCCTTTCAATTCCAAAACAATCGTTCTTCTGGGTTACATCCTTTAGCATTTAGATTCCACCCACTGTAGAACGCTTTCCGATTTGGTGAGAACTTTTACGAGTGAGAATTAGCCCATTAAAACTTCTCTTGGGTTTTCTTCATGTTCAATACTCAGATATGCTTCTAATTTGACTGCCCTACCTTCTTATGGATACTGAAACATTGATTTTATACCTATCTAACATTTACTTTTGCTGCTTATAGTTGTGTAATCCATTTTAAGACCCTCTATCAGCTATTTCTCCGTAACTCTTGAACATATTCCAGCATAGGCTTCCTTGTTTTGATTCAAATCTAGGACTGGGAAGGAAATTGACAAACATGATATTTGGTGGAGCAAGTAAAAGTAATATATTGAGTTTCTTAACAGGATCCTCTAAGCATACTTGGCAGCCTGTCATGACTGCCGAGACAAATACTTTGAGTTATTGGTTGAACTGGAGATTCTTCCTCTGTGCATTATGGGTTTTCACCTCCATGGTTGGTGCATCATTTCTGATTTGGAAATTTGAAGGGAATCGAACATCAGAACATGTGAGGAGAGAGAACCAACGTGCAGCATCAGGGTCTTTGTACGAGGATGAAGCATGGAAGACCTGCCTCAAAGATATCCATCCTGTGTGGCTGCTTTGTTTTCGGATAGTTGCTTTCACTGTTCTACTGTCATTAATAACAGCCAATGTTGTCATTGATGGAGGGGGCATATTTTACTTTTATACTCAGTAAGTTGTGTTTTCTATTGGTGCCAAGTTCTTCCTTGTTAATAGATGATATTAAGTAGACGAAGTGAGGCTTAAGGTGATGTACTTGAAGATGATGCCTAGCTCAAGAAAATTTTCTATTCAGCTCTATATTTTCTTCATTCATGCTCAAATGTTTTCCTCATTAGATACTACATTCTGCACCAATATTGTCTTTTTCGCCTGAGCACTCTGGAAGCAGGGATCGAACTCCGCTGCGTGAAATTTAATACCTGCAGGGGGTGTTTATTCGGTATCCAATATTGTTTGAAAGTCTCCATGGACATTCTCAGAAACAGATATAGGTGCAATTTCACGCTGCAGTCTTCACATAGAGGCAATGATGCAGGAGCACACAGAACACTGTTCATAAATTCTCTAGCTTCAATTTCTACTTTTCTTTGTTGTTTTCGTGTGTTCTATTTATCTTATACCCCCCCGCTGCAGGCAAACTTCAGCATGTTATTCTGATTACTTCTTTGTTGAAACAACATCTAACTTCTATTGCAAGTTGGAATCTTTTAATTCTATCTCATATAGTCATATTTATATTATGCAAAAGGATGGGTGGTTTGGAATGGTTCGTGTCATTGGCTATGATGACAATGTGTCATCTGTGTGGCCAATGCTCATCCTAATTTCACGTAATAAAGGATTGAAAATAATTTTCCATAATAACTGATTTCTTGTTTCTTTTGTCTTGCTCTGCAGGTGGACATTTACTTTGGTTACATTCTATTTTGGGGTATGTCTTCCATGCTCTATATATGCATCATAATATTTTCAATATAAGAAAGTCTACCATCATGTTCAATTTTTTTTTGTCCCTATATTTTATTGGGAACAAATTCCCATTTGGTTCTTCGGCAGCGAAATATATGTTTGTCGTCCTAGAATCCCTCTATCTTGTAAATGAATTTGTATGTCTTATTGAATTTCATTGTTTCATCTTGCATGTACTGCTCATGCTGTCACCTGCGACTTGTAGCTTGGATCTTCAATCTCCATTTATAGATGTTGCAAGACTCGTGATGCAGCTAGGGATGATCAGGCTGAACACACTAATCTGGAGACAGAGCAAGGTACCTATGTAGCTTCTGCAGTCGAGGAAACTACACACAGATCCCACTTGTTTAAAAGTTCAAATTCCCGTGAAGAATCTCGTTTTCGCCCAACTGCTGGTGTGTGGAGTTATGTATTTCAAATCACATTTCAGGTATGTTGACTAACCACTATTGCTATCTTTGGCCTTTTTGTGGCGGCTTGAAATTCTTATCTTGAATTTTTTTAATCCAGAGATTCTTATAATCATGATCCACCTGTATTAGGTACTCTGGTTTTCTTTACTTTTTTATTTTATCCTTCTCTTATTTATTTCACTCAGTTTCTTAGTTAAATCCTTAATACAAAATCTTGAAAGGGAGAGTCAAAATACGCTTTTTATGTATTGCTTAAGTACTCTTGTTTATTAACGTTTTATTTTCTCCTTCTCTTTTTTATTTTACTCCGTTTCTTAGCGAACTACAAAAATCTTAAAGAGGGAGAGTGGAAATACACTTTCTATGGTATTTCTTACTGGGCACATTCGTAACTTTTTTATCAAGAACCGTAGATGCCATTATTTAAAACAACATATATATTAGCAGAAGTGGGAAAAGATAAATGATGCTAAAAAGTCCATATGGAGTTTTGATAATAATTAAAATATTGTTCATATGAAAAACATTTGGGAGAGAGTTTTGGAGACTGACCATGTTTCAAGTCTGGAATGCCTTCTATTCAGTTGGTGGGGTGCCGCTTGAAAGTACCTCTATATAACCAAAGGATCACAGTCTTGAACCATTTCTTTTTATGCCTGGGCTATTTATAGCCTACTAAGTTACTGCACTAAATAGAAATGAAGATCTTCTTAAGCTTATAAGATAGGTTTGTGGCATAAAGCAACATGCTATTCACAGTATATAGCAGGAGATGATGATTACCCTTCCTCTATTTGTGTTGGAGTTGCACTAGAAATTTTGAAAAACCAAATGGTGATTTATAATATTTCCAGAGAACTAATTTTGTCTGAAGTAATTGAAGGGGACTTGTTCTTCATTCTTGAACCAAGGGACAGTATAATTGGATCCTTCATGTGAAATGTTTACTAGACTGGTCTACTTATTGTGTTTGCTTTCTATTACACTTTTAGTGCTACTTGGTTATTTACTGTGTGCTGATAATATTGACTTATTGAATGGTACTTCCCAGCTTACATGCTTTTATTGGCCACATGTATGGAGTGCATTTTTCAGTGATGTTTATTGACATGTCAGATCAATAAACTGCATTTTTTTCCTCTTTCTGATAGATATGTGCAGGTGCTGTGTTGCTCACAGATGGCGTGTTTTGGCTCTTCCTTTATCCTTTACTTTCATCTAAAGATTACACACTCAGTTTTGTAAGTATAATGTATATTCTCTCTCTATTTTGTTTGCTTCCTTCCTTGGAGCTTTATGTTTATCATTATAGACTATTATACGTCTCCCTTATTGCCTCTTGACTCTAGCCGTACTCAAATGCGAAATGAGGGAAAGATTTTACCTAATACAGATATCAGTCATAGTAGGATTTTGGCAATTTCAGTGAATGTTGAAGTTTGTGGAAACTAAATTTCCTCACTTTACAGCAAATCAAATGTCAAACAAAGGGATAAAATCTCTGAACAAGATTTTGCTGCTGTTGATGATACAAGATCCAACAAATCTTTTTACGTCAACATTTCTTTTGCTCAGAATCTTTGTTTCATTTTTTTTTTCTTCTTGTTCATTCTTTTTGAAAGAACGCTGTTAGTGCACTGTACAAGCTCTATCTTTGTTGTGCAATATAAACACACCTTTATTATAAGTTGTTGATTTCACGATTTTGCAAGTCAGCCCATAATCAAACACATGGTAAAGACCTAGTAGGGTTATGCATAAAATATAGTCGTGGTTCTCTGTCCTTCAATATTGTAGAGCAGGTTGAGTTGGTTCTGTTATAACCTAAAAACCTGCTTTATCTGACCAATTGTGTCATCCTTTCTTCTGCAGATGATGGTTAGCATGCACTCGGTTAATGCTGTCTTTGTCATTGGTGACACGATCCTGAATAGCATGGTAATCTTGGTTCCTTGATGGTTGAGGATACTTCATTTTTCATTCCTTTGTGATTAATTACAAACTTGGATTAATTCTCTCCTTCCAGCGGTTCCCTATGTTTCGGATTGCATATTTTGTGTTATGGACGGGTATATTCGTTATTTTTCAATGGATAATCCATGCTTGCGTTTCCCTATGGTAAAGTTGCATCTCACTCTATCATGTTGGTTCATTTACATTCGATCCATATATATAGCCTTCATTAATGATGATACCTCTTTTTTTCAGGTGGCCATATCCGTTTCTTGACTTGTCATCCCCGTATGCTCCCTTATGGTACATCAATTGTGAGATTGTCGTTATTGACATCGGTGTTTTAATGGGAAGAAAATGAAAAACAAATTTATCTTACTCTGTTTATACAGTTAACTGATATGTTACCATGATTGGCTTTGCAGGTATTTGGCAGTAGGGTTGACTCATATTCCATGCTATGGCATTTTTGCTCTTATTGTTAAGGGGAAGCACTATTGGTTGTCGGGGAAATTTCGAGAGTCCTATCAGAGTTGAAAGTGAGAACAATTTATTTGAATTTGAAGCTGCATATCACATGACATAGCACTGCCTAATTAGTGAGGCAGTTACTTGTGAAAGATACATAATAAATGCTACTGTTCTTCAAAGAGGGGCATCATCACCTTCTCTGTAAATCAATTTGCACAAACAAATCATCACATGTAGCAATTTTTTTTCCCTTCGTCTCCATGAGATGGTGGTGGTCTCATGCAAGTTCAGTTATTGCTTCTTTTCTGTTGAAGTGCCACTAACTTGGTATAGATTTATACAGAATGCAGTATGTATGTCATGTAGAAAGGAATTGGTGGAAGTAGTTTATGGTTGTAATTCCATTTATTGTTTTCTTCTTTAATGGTTTCTTCTTGATGTGGAAAATACTAAAATAGAGTCTGATTCTTGATCCTCCTTACAGTGGAAAACCAATGGTTTGACGTCTACATGGTGGGCACGACCATTGAGATGGTGAGGGCGATGGTCCCAGTAAAAAAAATAAAATAAAATTTGTTCACACATGGCATTCAACAGTAGGTGACGGATTCCCATGCTTTTCACATTATTTTTTTGATAGTCCATGCTTTTCACATTAACGATAGATCATAAAAGCATCCGCATGGATCACATCAATATCTGTAAAAGTAGGTAAAATATAGATCATATTTGTACAAAATGCTTTGCTGCAATCGGTGTCAGAAGAGAATCTATATAGTGAGAGTCGTTTTTCAGGCTAAAAATGAAATTCGCGGTTTTTATGTGATTTGAAGGGGAATGAGTCGTTTTTCGAGTTAAAAAACAATGAGGCTAATCAGAGATCGTGACAAAAAAATTGTAGGGAAATGACATTGAAATTCTATGTTTTCAAAATTTAGAGAAATTTCAATTTTTTTCAAAACTGAGATTTGCTCTAAACATTTGAATTCCACTGTTTTCAAAGAAGAAAAAAAAAATCGAAATCGCAGTTTTTAAGTGATTTGAAGGGGAATGAGTTGTTTTTTGGATATAGTGAGACTCTCAACAAGGGTGAGAGTCATGTAGAGAATAAAAAATCCAATGAAATTGATGTCATTGGCAGAAATCGGAGATTTTGGCAAAAAAATTGAACAAGAACAACAGTGAAATTTCAACAGTGAGATTTGGCCTAAAAGAGTGGAATTTCACTAGTTTCAAAGTTTAGGGAAATTCCACTGTTTTCAATATTACAATTGCAAACAAAAAAAAATACAAGTCAAATTTGGCCTTACATAGTGGAATTAAAACTAAGAAATTTTGAAATTTGACCTAACATGGTTAAAGTCACGACCTTCGAATTACGCCAAATATTTCACAAGCAAAGGATTGGATGAATGAATTATAAACTAGTTTTTATACTAAAAAGTATGCTAACTACTGTGTATATATATATACACGAAAGCCGCCTCAAAAATAAAACTCATCTTATTGCTAACAACACACTGTCAGACTAAGACTTGTTATTAGATGAAATAAAATAAAATAGCAAGTCCATACTGATGACTTGAGACTTTGAGAGCAACACTCTCTGTTCAAATATTCAGGTGGTCCACTCATTTCACCGGATCTACTGATATATATTATAATATAATTATTAGAAAGAAAAAAAAATAACTGGCGGTTTTCAAGTCAAATTTTGAATCTCATAGAATCAATTCTTCAAAATTGTACGCCTAAGCAATGCATTATTTAATTACTAATTCAGTCATTTACTTCATAAGTACTTCAACTCCTTCGAAATGTGGATATATATATATATATATATATAGTCTGTCAACTTGACAGACTATTAACATTTGAAATGTGGATTTATTTTATATATATATATATATATATATATATATATATATATATATATATATATAGTGACAATGACTTTGCATGTCCCATGATTGAGGTCATGGGTTCTAGTCTCACCTCCTCCGAATATTTATAACGAGGTGTGTGGGCTTAGTCTGCCCCTGCGTGGGCTTGATTTGTGTCTCTTGTGTGGGACCTGTTGACACCTATACTTTTATAGATTTGATCTGATGAGTTGTCATATTGTATTTGTACTTGTATTAAAAAAAAAAACATTTGGAGATTGGAATAGACATCGTGGAAAACGAGTCCCTTCCAAGTTGTCGTTTATTTCTTACACGAGGAGCACGACTTCGAATAAGTCAAGGAGAGCCAGCCTAGGCGTGCAGTGCAGTGTTTGACCAAAAGGGCATCTCTCCTCCAAAAATATAAAATTCTAAGGGCATTTCCGTCTTCTAACTTTGCTTATTTTGTCGGGGTTTGGTGAAGAATCTTTCAGTTTAGGAGTCATGCATGGGAAAGTTTGCCTAAAAATTGGCCAAATTACAGTACACCTTTTGACTGAAAATGGATTTTTAACATTCATGAAATTGAATAAAGTTTATGGGTTTCATCAGTATTGAAATCATGACTCACGTTACATTGGCCAAATAGGTCTGTGTCTATCAAAATGATATGTGTATATAATTTTTATGTTCATAATCTAGGTGACATGAGGAGAAGTGTGAGGGACCATTTATGAACATCAAAATTATAGATATATAATGCTTCCGCCATGCATGTTTATGGATTGGAGATTTAAGTTTCTTATTCTCTTTTTAATTACAGGAGAAGGGGATGGAGATACTTGAACTCGATATCTTTATGAAATATCATATACATAAATATCATTTAAACTACTCGTGATTCTTTAATTTTTATTTTATTTTATTTGTTGTTCTTTATTAATAGGAAAAATAAGTAGGTACAGTACCATATAAAATAAGATCGTAATAGATACTACCGAGGAAAGTAATGACTGCTCACGTTCTGCTCTCTTTTTTAATATACAAAATATGTGGTGTTTTGGGAAAAGAAATGAGCTTATTTGAAACGTTCTGGTAACACCCTCACCTTATAATTACCTCTCTACCAAACAAACAAATGAGATTAGGTACCCACGTGGACATATCTCATACATTCATACGTTCCCGCTAAACCAGTAGATAAAAATCCGAATCAAAAAGTTCTTTTTTTTTTTTATTTATCTCTAAATATAACTATCATTTTATCCTCCATTAATGTCATATGAAGTGTTCGATATTTAATGGATCATACATATATATATTTGTAATCGATGACTATTTCACATAAAATATAGATTTGAGACTGATCATAATCGAATTGATTGGTTGGTTTTGAAAATAAATTTACAAATTTCTCTACTAAAAATCAAAATGAACCGACAAGATCGATCATTTGAGCAGTTCGATTTATATTAAAAAATCAAAAAACATTGAAACCGACGGCAAACACTATAATGTGGTCATATTTTGGAGCATCCTAGCATTACTCAATTTTTATATTTTCACTTTTTTTCAGTCTCAATTTTTTTGAAATAAAAATATAAAAATCCCAATTTGCGACTATAAAATCGCAGAACCAGAAGAGCGAAGGAGGTCCATTTCAGGTTTGGTGTTAGTTGTGGTCTTCTTAAGGTACCTAACTACCACCCACCCGCACACCTGCCTCTGCATTTCTTTCAACGGTAATTTCCGCTTCTCGTTCTTTCCTAATCCGATCAATGTCTTCAGATCTGTAATGGAAAGTTGATTCTTTTGAATTAGAAAATAATCTATTCACCTGTTCGGCTGCTTATGTTTGATTTCGTTATCTCCTAATGTGGATCTGAATTATTCATTTTTATGTGTTTTTTGGGGAAGATCAGGTGATCAGCGAAATGGCACGCAAGAAGATCAGAGAGTACGACTCCAAGAGATTGTTGAAGGAGCACTTCAAGAGGCTCGCTGGTTACGAATTGCCTATCAAATCTGCACAGGTGAGTGCAATTTCTGAAACATTGGGCTTTTGAAAGTTTCTATTTTGAATCAGCACCTTTATTGTTATTAATGTCAATTTGAAGTTTACTGTGGATCTATTTGGGATTTTGATGTTTGCTGAAACGATGTAGTTGTTTATCAAGATTTGCCATGAAGTGGACAAGTATAGAGCTGTTAGTAGTATTCCAGTATGACTAAACTGAAAATAGAATCTTTCTAGTTAAAGACATCTATTTGATCTTGCAACATGCATATGGAATAATAAATTCGGTATAAGGATCATTGTTCTTATTATGAAATGTTCAATGTGTTGACATTATGGGATTTTTTTTAGGTAAACTCGTTATGGGATTTGTTTTTGAGGAAAGCTCATTATGGGATTTTTTGAATTTCAGTTATCTAACATCCTCATGCTTTAGGTTACGGAATCAACGGATTTCAACGAGCTAACAGTGAAAGAACCCTGGCTTTCTACCGGGAAACTTGTGGTGAAGCCTGACATGTTGTTTGGAAAGCGTGGGAAGAGTGGTCTGGTGGCCTTAAATTTGGATCTGGCCCAAGTTGCTATTTTTGTGAAAGAGCGCCTTGGCAAAGAGGTATTCAATCTTGTTCAATAAGTCGCCATTACCATTGCCTGGAAAACAGTTTGAGTTTTAGCATGTATTTACACCTCTTGGTTTACAGGTGGAGATGGGTGGATGCAAAGGACCTATAACGACATTCATCGTTGAACCCTTCATCCCACACAATGAAGAGTTCTACCTCAACATTGTCTCAGATCGACTTGGGTGCAGCATCAGCTTCTCAGAGTGTGGAGGAATTGAAATTGAGGAAAACTGGGATAAGGTACTTGGATGAAATTTTGTGATTAGTCATTCTGGTGTTCTTTGTCATAGTAAATTTTGTTATCACCAATTTTTCTTCCCCTAAAATAGTATTTATGTATAATTTTGTTTTTTGTTCAGGTGAAAACAATATTTGTCCCAACAGGGGTGTCGCTAACACCAGAAGTAATTGCTCCCCTTGTTGCAACCCTTCCCTTAGAGGTACCACTTCTCTTGTAATGCTTTTTTTTTTTAACCCTTGGTGATTTGTTTTAAGCTGGTGGTGTATTCTTAAATGATTTAAATAAAAAATTTCCATCATTCCAGATCAAAAGTGAAATTGAGGAGTTCATCAAAGTGGTTTTTACTCTGTTTCAAGGTATGTTAGCACTTAGCACCCAAAAAATACTGTATTGCAGTTGTGCTTTGGGCAGTGTTTTCATTTACAGAAGACGGAATTTGTCTTTAACGTATACCTTTTAATCGCCAGACATTGACTTCACTTTCCTTGAGATGAATCCTTTCACTTTGGTTGACGGAAAACCTTATCCTCTGGATATGAGAGGCGAGCTGGATGACACTGCTGCTTTCAAGAACTTCAAGAAGTACATTCCATTTCCTTAAGTGATTATTACCATTATTTCATCCTATTCTCTCTGATATGACTCATTCAACGCACTTCGTGCATGACATTCCATTTCTGCAACTCTGCATTTTTCAGGTGGGGCAACATTGAATTCCCAATGCCATTTGGAAGAGTTATGAGCTCTACTGAAAGCTTTATCCATGGGCTAGATGAAAAGGTATGCATTAATAATTATAACCTGGGAAAAAAACAAGTCCCCCCGACCTCTAGGTTTTAACCTGGTAGTCGTTGGAGAACTTGAAGAGGGGAAACTATTATTTTGCTCCCTGATATGAGAACCTTTTTTATATGTTAATCTCATACATCCCAATCCCTGATCTCTTCTATTGTCTTATCTTATGCTAAAAGCTAGGTTTGTTGGTAGTACAATTGCAAATTATTTGAGTGATAACATTTTTCAGTTTTCACATATTCTTTAAATGAGCAATGTTTGAAGTTTATCTTCGTCAATTTCAGAAGCCTTCTGTTATATCATCCCCTTCCTGTTCATGCAAAAACTTAGATATTTGACCTTTTAGTCACTGACCACGTCATTTTTACCTCCTGTCCCATGGAGACTGTAACACAAATTACATTTCTGTTGACTTCATCTATGACTAATGTTTGAAGCTTATCTATTTTAGCTAATATTTGTCTTATATTCATGTGCTTGCAGACAAGTGCATCTTTGAAATTCACAGTGCTAAACCCTAAGGGAAGGATTTGGACTATGGTTGCTGGAGGAGGTGCAAGTGTCATCTATGCAGATACGGTAGGCTTTCCTTTGTAACTAGAGTTTCCTTGTGTATAAATTCCATAACTTATTTTATTCCTCTTTACTTATTTACTGCCTCTCAAGTACTTATAATCACTGGCTTTCACCTACCATATGAACCAGGTTGGAGATCTTGGTTATGCTTCTGAGCTCGGTAACTATGCCGAATATAGTGGAGCACCCAATGAAGAGGAGGTATTGCAGTATGCGAGAGTTGTAATTGATGTAAGTATTCTTTCTTTTCATTAGCTATATTTTTTTTTCCATTTAATCGGAGGTATATACCGTAGTAATCAATCGGTCGATCTGTCTTGAAAAATTTTCTTGCGGAACCTGTGCGTGCTACACTAAACATGTCACAGCCTTATTTTTCTTCAGCTTCTCAATTATGCACCCTCGAATAGTATTTCCATATTTCTCTTGGCCCAACAAATAATATATTTTGTTTATCTACAGTGTGCAACTTCTGATCCTGATGGCCATAAGAGAGCCCTTGTAATTGGAGGCGGCATCGCCAACTTCACTGATGTTGCTGCTACATTCAATGGCATAATTCGAGCTTTAAAAGAGAAGGTGAACTTAATATCTTTACTTTTCTTATTTTCAATATCTTTAGCGCTTAGACTATCAACTGTAATAACTAATATGGAAGTCAATATCTCAGGAATCAAAGCTCAAAGCAGCAAGGATGAGCATTTATGTGAGGAGAGGAGGACCCAACTACCAAAAGGGTCTTGCAAAGATGCGAGCACTCGGAGATGAAATTGGCATCCCAATCGAGGTACTTAACAACCTTCAAATGTAGTGTTTTTTATTTTATTTATGAATATTGAATTTGTAGTGCTTCATTGTACTGAATTACCTCTAGAACTTGACTTGTCAATCCTTACTTGCAAAATGTTTTGCCATTCCTAGTACTTCCCCGTTCTGCCACCGGAAAACTTCATACTGAAAATCTTTTTCTCTTTTATCTTGTAGGTTTATGGACCAGAAGCTACAATGACTGGCATATGCAAACAGGCAATAGAATGCATCACTGCAGCTGCATAGAGTACCAACTCAATGAGACAAATCTCTTCCTTTTCCTTTCTTCTCTGCTATTTAGGAAGTGTGCATTTGATCTTTTCCTTTTCCTTTTCCTTTTCCTTTTCCTTTTTCTTTCTTCAAACTGAGGAATCGTCCTAGCTTTACAAATTGGCTGTTGGTGGCGGCGTTATCCGCGCAATAAATTTGATTCAATCTAGTCTCTTTCCTGGGTTTCTTGCAACGATGTTGCCATTATGCTACCATCTTTAAAGCGGCTTGTAGAATGCAATAAATTATAAACTAGACTACTAGAGTCCTGGACTGCAGATGGTGTGAGTTTGTCTCCAATGCACACACAAGTGAAACCCATTGTTGCATGGTTCTCCGGCAACAAGAATAACAGGATTCATCATATTGAGAAGACGAATTTTATGGTCTAACGCAAAAATCAATCAAGTAAGCTAAGAGATTTTTTCCCCTTGTAGGATTCAGAAGTCGCCGTTTTCTTTCTTTTATCTCAAGTTTTCGCACTCCATGAGAAACAAATTCCAGGAAACCGTGGAAACTTGATTGGTTGTCCATGGCTAAAATACGTTTTCAAGATACAAACTAAAAGGCGAATCAGGCTTCTCAGTTTTCCAATTCATTCAATCAAATACATAATCTCATCAATAGTGCTAGGTAGTTAATATAGTGGTAGTCTATTAGAGTTTAAGCCTCTTAAACAAATTTTTAAAATGTTTTAACTCTCAAAATGCATGTTAGATTTTTTTTAAAATTACATATTTTGAATTAGCGCATAAAAACTTTTTCTAACAAGATTCATTGTCGATGAGTTTTATTGTGTGGATCTTAATTCAATTGTTTTTTTCATTGGAATTTTAAAAAAATAGATTCAGAACTAAACCAATGAGTTCTAAATTATGCTTTAAAAAATAATGAAATCTATATTAAAACAACATAATGTCATTTGCCTATCAAAACTTAAAATACGAAGGTTGAAGGTGCATCACATTTTGAGGGAAAGGAACGACATAGCAGATGTCCTTGCAAAGGAGGAGAAAGGAAGTCATCGGATTATGTTGTATGGTTTTATTGTCAATTACTGAGATGTTTCTACGGTTCTAGTTATTGTCCTTGTTCCTTTGTTTTTTCGATGTATGTCCCTTGTCCTAAGCCATTCACATTGATGCCCTGTGTTCTATTTTGTTTGATATATACTCTACTCTTATTATTATTATTATTATAACATTTCTTCCTAATTCGTACACAGGAAATTTCAAATTTTGTTTTACTGTAATGACTAATAACAAACAAAATCTTGAAGAGAGAATAGAATTGAAAAGGCTTCAGTTGTTTTCTTTTTTGGGAAGAGTTGCATTGTTTCATGTCAATATACACATTTTAAAAAGGACATGTCTTTTCACTACCCACCCCCACCCCTATATAGACTAAAAAGGACGTCTTTTCACTACCCACCCCCACCCCTACCCCTATATAGATAGACAAACACACTCCAACTAACTAATTAAAAATACTTCAATGATGTCCGAAGAGGAGAAGAGAGTAGAAGAAGAAATGCAGGAAGCTCCAATATTTGGAGATCTACTGGATTCCATTATCTCGCACGTGCCTCTCATCGATCTTCTTCCCGCCTCTCAAGTGTCACACTCCTGGAAACGCGCCGTTTCCTTATCTCTCCGCCGCCCCAATAACAAACTCAAGCCGTGGCTCATCCTCCACGCGCAGAGCACGAGGGAACCTCTCTCTGTAAATTCTG
The DNA here is from genome assembly GCF_013401445.1 of Tripterygium wilfordii. Taxonomy (NCBI): domain Eukaryota; kingdom Viridiplantae; phylum Streptophyta; class Magnoliopsida; order Celastrales; family Celastraceae; genus Tripterygium; species Tripterygium wilfordii. Next base: position 6,624,777 of record NC_052237.1, on the reverse strand, counting down.
CCTACGCTTATGATCCACGATCTAAGTTGTGGGTCCACATTGAACACCAGCCGTCGATCAAATCCAACTCCTTCTCAGCCCTCCGATCCTCGCACTCCACTCTCCTCTACATGCTCTCTCCCTCCAACTTCTCCTTCTCCCTAGACCCCCTCCACCTATCCTGGCATCAAGCGGACCCCCCAACTGTCTGGCGGGTCGACCCGATCGTTGCCGTAGTAGGTTACTACGCCATCGTCGCTGGCGGTGCGTACGAGTTCGAGGACGACCGGCTTGCGGTCGAAATGTACGACACCAGGAGCCGCACGTGGGAGACATGTGAGTCCATGCCGGAGACATTCATGTACTCTGCTTCGTCGATTTGGGTATCTGTAGCGGTGGATTCGTCGAGAATGTATGTGTTAGAGAAAATTAAAGGCATAATGTACTGGTTCGATCCTTGTACCAAGATTTGGCACGGACCTTGCAATCTACGACAGAATGATGGTGAGAGCGTGTACTGCTGTTGTATTGGATTCGCGAGTGGTCGATTGATCTTGGTGGGTATTATTGAAGAGGAAAATGAGAATTCCAAAAGATTGAAATTATGGGAGGTGTACGGTGATTCTTGGGAGAAACAGAGAGAAATTACAGAGATGCCAAAGGAGATGGTTGAGAAGATGATTGCAGATGACGATTTCTCTTCTGCTTCGAATTCATCGGTGGGTGTAACGATTATGGGTGATCTGGTGTTCGTTTATAATAATTCGAAGCCTGAAGAGTTGTTCTTCTTCGAAATTAATGGCACCCCAGATGCTGTGACTGTTAATTGGGTGAGCGTAGAGAACGCGGCGGTGGATAAAATTGGATTGATAGAGAGAGTGGTGGTTAGTTGTTCCGATGTGGGTATCCCAGATTTGCGAAGAGCAGCATCCATGTCTGTGAAAGTAGATCGCCTGCAGTAGGTTTTTTTTAATCAATAACAACATTGATTCCTTTCCTGATATCTGGTTACTTGTTGCATGTATTAATTTCACGTTAAATATCTTCTTCCTTCCCCTTTTCACGTTAAATACACATCAACGTTAGCTTCTGTGGCTCACATGAACAGATCGATCTCACGACATAAAGACGAATCAACCGAGTCGTCCTTGAAGAAACAAGGACCAGGACCCAGAAATTTATTAGATATCATCTCATCTTCTTGTTGTGGATAAACTGTTCAGAGTGGTCCTTGAAGAAACAATGAACCAACCAAGAAATTAATGCTGCTGCTGACCCAAATATTCTATTTGTTGACTTGATCCCTCAAAATATTTTAAATAGATTTAAGTATACAGTAAATTAGAGAAAGATGCTGAATTTTCAATTTAAACCTTATGTTGCAAAAAAATCATGTTTAAATAGTTGAAATAAAACACATATGACAATTACTCCCTCCATTCAATTTTAATTATCCCCTTCAATTTTACACACAATTTAAGAAATTGCATTACTCCCCTACAATTTGATATTTATACCCTCATTTATTGAGTTGGCTGTTGAGCTCCTCCAGCTTTTCAATTTAAGGGTAAATAAGGGTAAGATGGGAAAAATGGATGAAATTAGTTTTAATTAATTGAAATGGGCAATGCATTTTGGGACATCCCAAAAAAGAATAGTGGACAATTAAAATGAGACGGAGGGAGTATTATTTATCCTATTTTATAAATTTTTTATTTTTAGTATTATCTTTCATACTTTCGAAGTTATGATTAATATATAATCCAAAAAAAATTCGGGAGACGTTGCCCTTGCACCTTCGCTTAGCTTTAGTCATCCTGAGATAAAATCTTGTGCTCGCTCCTGACAAACCCTTCATATTATATCCTGACTTTTCCCCTGTCTATATCCTGGATGAACAATGGAGAGTACATTTTTATACAATAAAATCAAAATTGAGAGACTTTATACAACTTCAATTTAAAACAAATTATCTTGAACACAAATAACTTGAAATTAAAACTGATTATCTTTGTAGTAGCCATAAATCATTTGCCCCATTTTTGAGGCCCACGACTTAATTATATTTCTCAGTTGCAACCTCTCGACTCACCTCGACATCGACCCACTCATCATCTCGACGTCGATCTTATCGTAACCCCGACTTGACGCTTAGACTCAGTCCCTCATTGCTTCGGCCTTAGGACCTATTGTCAACCCTTTCGTACTGATCCAACACTCAATAGTACTTCATGCATCCCTGAAAGCAACTTCTAATAATGTATCGAAGCGTGGTCCTTCATGAAGAAACAAGGACCTTGCCCAGAAATTTATGATACATCATATCATCAAATTCTTGTGGATAAACACTGATAGTGGTCCTTGAACAAACAATGACACCCAGAAAATTATTGCAAAGGGGTATATGTGTCCAACACTCGCAATATATTGTTTTCATCCAGTTGGCTTATGATAATTTATACAGAAAAAAAAAAAAAGAATCCATAAGAAAATCTCAAAAATATTTTGTTTGTCAACTAACTACATTGTCTATGATTATGTAATTGCATGGTTGAGATGGAATGGGGGCTTCAATTCTTGACTCCAATTCTCCCGGCCTCAAAAATCATATTAAATCATGAATTATTTTTTTTGGAAATAAAAAATTGAAGTTTAGAACTTAAAAATTAGTGTTTATGGTTTGGGATTTAAGATTTAGGGTTTTTTTTTTTAATGTTTAGAGTTTAGAGTTTAGAATTTAGTATTTAGAATTCTTTTTCACTAAAATCTATTATATTCTAACATTATAAATACAAAAATACTTAATCATACATTTTAATTCATAATTTAACATAGTTTTTGGGAGAAATTGGAAACCCCCCAATCAAGGTTGGGGTGCCCGGGACCTGCTGTAATTTTATTACAGCAGGTCTCGCTGTAATACCCTTTATGGGTAGTAAAAAATTTTATTTTTATTTTTAAAAATCATAAATATATAGTATTTTTCATAACGAATCCAACGGTATATTTTTTGTTTGAAACAAAAATCAAATTCATTGTGATCAAAAACATCAAATATTTTGAGTTTATATCAGATGGTCTAAAATTGTCGTGTCTTTTTCATGTTGAATTTGATTTTTATTTCTAACAAAAAATATATAGTTGTGTTCGTTGCGATGAACACTACATATTTATAATTTTTAAAAATAAAAATAAAAATTTTTAATGTTCAAAACAAGTATTACAATGGGACCTACTGTAATAAAAATTACAGCAGGTACCGGGCTTCCTCAAGGTTGAGGTGGTCCAACATCAATGTATTCCGTCTTCACATACAAACGCATTAATGCTGTGCTGACAAAAATATTCTATTTTATTTGACTTCCTCCATCTCGCTCTACCAGCTCATATTAAATTTCTTTTTTCAACACATAATTAAAATAAAGAAAATTTATATATTTATTTTATTGGGGAAATTTTCTGCAGTATCGCCCTTTACATTATTTTTTAAATGATTCTCTGTAGTATATTTCTTTCAGAATTTTCTCGATATTAGTCTTATTCTTGTTATCCATTAAATATCTTATACTAGAAGAAATTGGGAGACTAAAAGTGTGTTTGGATTGAGGGATTTGGGGGGAAGGGAAGAGAAGGGAAATGGAAGGAAAAGAATGGAAGGGAGAATAAATTTCCCCCTCTCATGTTTGGATAGATAAAAAAAATAAATGAAAGAGAAGTGGTTTAATTTATTAATTTATCCTTACTTTTTATGTTTAACTATTATGTATAAAGGGTAAAATAGGTTTCTAACTTATAAATAACTTAATTAGTAATCACTTCCCTCCAAATGACTCTATTTTGGGGAGGAAGAATTTTATCAAAAATTTAATGAAATCTTCCTCCCAAATCCCTCCTCATGATGATTATGTTAGGGTTAGAGAGTTTGATTTATTATAAAAGAGAGTTTGATTTATTATAATTGTATTTTTTTTATTTTTTTTGAAAGACCCACGGGCCACACACATGTTAAGCCATGCTCGAGGGGGATGAAGGCCATCACAACGGATGAAAAACTATCCAAATCCCAAACCCCTGGTGAGAATGGAACCCTGGACCTCAAGGTTCTTAGACAGACAACCTAACCAACCAGGCTACCTCCCATTTTCATTGTAATTGTATTGAGCATAAAATGTGAATGTAAAGAGTAAACATGTTATGAGGTAATTTCATATAAGAATATTTTTATAAACTTAAAAAATTTTATGCAGTGAGTCGATGCCAATAGTGACTTCCTTAGTTCAAACTAAATTTTCGACATATATGCGGCACAAACCACATAATTACTTGCAGTTAAGTAACTAAATTATTGGGTATTTTTGATTTTTCGCATGTAGGGACGAAACCGGCTTTACATATTGGGGGCCAAAGTTTAATGTGGGGATCCAGAGGTAGCGCACCTGTATTTTTTTTTGTTCTTTATATATCATTTGTTAACATTCGATTTTTAAATCGCTGCTTCACAATCTTTATAGTAGAAAGCGTCCAAGTTTTTTCAATTGTCACATGCAAAGTTAATATTAGTGTTATTAGTCTATACATAAACAGCAACACCATACACAAAGTTATACTTTATCAAATAATTATCTCTTTGTGATCAATCTTCTATTGGGTTAAGGTACACATGTATCATCGTCATTGGGTTAATATATCTTTTGGTCATTGAAATATTGACCAAATTCCAATTTGATTATTCAAACGTTTCAACTTATCACTAAAAATTAAAATTTGTTTCAATATAATCATTCGGTCATATTTTCTAACTTTTAGGCAGTCAAAGTGCTTATATGTTATATAAAAGTCAATCTTTGGCTTATGTGGACTGACATGGTCTGACAATAGCCAACCTAGAAAATAAAATTAATTTTTTATATCAAATATTTACAGCACCGGGTGATGCTTTATAGACCCCCATTTTTTATTTCTCTCGGGCCCTTTTCTTGGGATTGAAGCCTTCATGGTTTCTTTTTAAAATCAATCTGATTTGACTCTGTTTACAACATTATGAATTCATTATTTTTTTAATAAAAACGATGGGACCCACGTTTATATTATTATTTTTCACCTTTTTTATTATTTTATTTATTATAGGTTTTAGCATTTATTTACTTAACAATTTTATTAATTTAATATATATTATTATTTTACTTTAACATTTTTTTAATAATTTGACTTAAAAAATAATTTATATTTTATTAATAAATCATATTATTAATACTTTAAGATAATTGTTTTAATTTTAAATAAAAATATTTAATAATTTATACCAAAAATTAATTTAAATCAAAATTATATTTATTGGATTAAATTTAATATTAAATTAAGCTCAATTTTTTCACATATTTTCTGCTAGCATTGAAAATAAATCTTTTCACTCTACCAAAATGGACCCAACATATTACACAAATTTGAGCTCAATTTTTTTCTCCACAACTTTTTATTAGCATTGAAAATTAATTTAACCACTATATGAAAGGCACCCTTAATCAGACTTGGAGTCAATAGTATCCAAGGTCAATTCACAACAATAAAAGCTAGTTTGGAGAAAAGCAAAAATATTATCCAACATTGATTCAAAACATGTCTACTCCGAGAATTACAGGGTTTTGTCTCAATGGATGCGTTGAATTTGATTTGGTTAGAATTTGAACACGATTACGCAGCTGCATGGGTCACGTCGTACACATAACAACTAGAAGAATTTATTAAGTGTAGACATTCTATATTTCCTTCTGAAACCATTTTATTATAATTTATATAATTGTAAGAATGGTGAGAGATTACATTGAATATCTAAGTCATCACATGTATCATCTATTTTCTAGAAATCAATACAAAAACGCCCCTCCCTCTGTTATGGATGAGTTGTACGATTGGCAATGTTGAAAAATAACATGGAAATGACAATTGAGAGCTGCATGCATTCTGAGCCCAAAATTCATAAAGGTTACATAAATAATACAGTGTATATATATTAAGCATGCACACAACTAATAATTAATTAGAGAGAATATTCAGTCCATAAAATCGTCTTTTTGGTTATAAACCACTCCATAACAAATGTGAAATGATATGCTGTTTGCAACCTATAATCCTTAATATATATATATATATATATATATATATAAAATTCGTGAATAACGATTTTTTGAATGACCCAAGTTAAAATTATCACCTCATAGTCAATTATTCTTCAATTAATTTTCCCCATAATAATTCACAACGCAAAATAATTTTCACCGTCCACACAAATGGGAAGAATAGTACCACTTTTTCTTCTTTCCTTTCCATCATAAGTCATAAGATAAAAACCATTTTGTTACTAAAGCCATCTTTTACATTTAGTTCTAAAGTCCTGTGGTGAGAGAAAGCCGGATATAAGGAAGAAAAGGAGGGGATAGAAAGTTGAGAGAGAAAGATAGAGACAAGAGGGAGAGTGGGGCAATTATGGAGACGCAGGCGCGTGGGATCGAGTACTTAGGCCATCACGAGAACGTCTTGTCTTTAAAATATGTCACATGAGATGATTTTATAGGGGGTGTAAGAAGTAATATAGGGGAGGGTAAATAGCAACGCCGTATAGGAATTCCCTCTTTGCCAATCACCTTTCGATCTGACTAGAAGGTACTAGGATCGTGAATCTCAATATCTTCCTGATCTGACTAGAATGCACCAAGATCTTGATACCTTCCAAGTACCACCACCGCCCATCTCAAATCAGTTCTATATCACTCTTTTCTGCCATTCTAGCACCACCACCTCCCATCTCAAGTCCTTGTCGATACGAAGAACTGCAAACAAGGAAACACTTGATTGTTCCCTAAGCGATCCAGATCCCGTCGTTGAATCGGACTCTTCGCTAGTCGAGTCATCTTCGCCCAACGTTTCTTGTATGGGAAGAGTAAGATCCAAGACAAATCGAAACCATCAGTGGAGGAATCGACAGAAGTCATCTGAATGGGGGTCTAAAAAGGAATCTGAACAGCGATCAAGTAAGGATAAAGCGGCGCAGAGACATTGGTAGATGGATTATTTGCAGGTTTTTGCTTCAATTTTTTGGTCTACTGTGAACCTAGATTTGAGGGCACTTGTAATGGTACAAGTGCTAATGTCCCTAAAAAATTAATCTTGCGTCCCACCTCTATTACATAGAAAGTCAATCAAACACGTATTCTAATACAGTCACATTAGCAAAACACATCTTCTAATACAGCCACATCAACAAGACACAAATTTTTAGACACTCTCTCTTTTCATCCAATATGGAGGCCAACAACATTCCATTCCTCCATATTATCCACAACAAAACTACACGAAAACACAAAATATCAATACATCCACATCAGCAAAACACTTCTTCCAATACAGTCACATAAGCAAAACACGTTTCACAATACAACCACATCAACAAAAGACAGCATCTTGTTGGCCCAATAGCACTTTACCATTGCAATTGCCCTAAAAGAAAGACAATTGTCCATTTGTCAATTCTTTTAAAAAATTTTACTTTACATGTCAACAAATGTTAGTACACATAAGCAAATATTTGAATTTTTATGTCACATAAGCGGATTGACTACCCGAAATTAGGAAACTCTGCCCGAGTTACTAAAATGAAACAAATTTGAATTTCGATTACCGACTTGAAACATTTGAACTTTGGGTGACCAAATTAGAAAATCCAACATATTTCAGTGACCAAAAGTTGTATTAACCCACTTCATCGTCATTAGTTGGATCATTCATCTTTTGGGCTTAGATTATTTATTCAATTAAGCTCGCAGTTTATTAATATATTGTCCTAGATTTAGATTATGTATATATATACAAATTTATTATCAAAAAAATTTACTATTAAAAATTTTAATGGGGGGGCGTGCTTCCACCCCTGTTCCCATGTGTATTGAGTAAATTCATAGGCCCGCACAACCTTCAAAGAGAGAATACTCTCTGCTAACCGTTAAGTTAAGAATTAGTTTCTTCACACACTACGTTAATTGTTTCAAGATTATAGTTGTTTCAATCTACAATTAAAGAATATATTGTATGTTTAATATATGAATATTCCATGTCGAAAGGTCTATATTTAATCAACGTCGCTTATAAGCTTTTGAGATCAATTGTGTCGCAACCAGGGTCACGACGCGGACCGGCGATGGAAGGATGAAAAAATGTTTAGAGTCGCCACCAATTGATTTAAGTGCAATTGGACACTAAAAATGGTCTACAAACCAGAGAATAGGTAAGGGGGTCTATTGAGTGTGGGGAAGGTGTTAGGCACCCCACAACTCCCTAAAAGGTTACCTAGATTGATCTATGTGCTTTTTCTTGAAAAGTTATTTGCCAATATAAATGATATTTTGATTTGAAAAGATAACATAATTAAAGCATAGGCAGGAGCTGAATGTCATCAAGTCCTCCTCCTAATGAACTTTAATTTAGTTACCATTATTTTTCGAGTACAAATGATATCTTAATTTGTAGAGATAACACAATTAAAGCCTAGGCAGGAGCTGAATGTCATCAAGTCCTCCTCCTAATTAACTTCAATTCAGTTACCATTATTTTTACGAGTACAAATGATACTTAAATTTGAACATAATTAAAGCATAGGCAGGAGCTGAATGTCATCAAGTCCTCCTCCTAATTAACTTTAATTTATGTATTAAATTTCCATGATTTCAATGAATATAAGTGATACTTTAATTTAAAGAGATAACATAATTAAAGTCTAGGCAGGAGCTGAATGTCATCAAGTCCTCCTCCTAATTAACTTTAATTTATGTATTAAATTTCCATGATTTCAATGAATATAAGTGATACTTTAATTTAAAGAGATAACATAATTAAAGTCTAGGCAGGAGCTGAATGTCATCAAGTCCTCCTCCTAATTAACTTTAATTTATGTATTGAATTACCATGATTTTTATGAGTACAAGTGATACTTTAATTTAAAGAGATAACATAATTAAAGTCTAGGCAGGAGCTGAATGTCATCAAGTCCTCCTCCTAATTAACTTTAATTTAGGTATCTAATAAATTTATTTATCATTTATTTTTCGTTTAAATAAAGATAACACAATTAAAGTCTAGGCAGGAGCTGAATGTCATCAAGTCCTCCTCCTATTTGACTTTAATGTAGTATCTATTAATTGTTTATGTGGAAATTTGGTAAAGACGTGGTTGTTGAATTGGCGGATTTGTGGAAAACGATCTATGCATAAAATTCTAATATACATCCTAAACATGCATTCTAAACTAACAACCCCTATCATGCGTACTAATCAATTTAAATATGCATAAATATAAATTACACTACTCTACACTATTTTCATTATTTTTCCACTATCCTATTACATAACTTACATTTACAAGGATATATATGTCAAACAAAAATAAGATAAAAATATATACAAATAACAAATGATAAATAATACAAATACAAATATGGCCACTAAGCCCGGTCCATTGCTTAAGCCCAATCCAATCTCCAAATATATGTTCTGGCCCGAATAACATCCAACCCGGTCCAACATCCAAAACAAACAAGATAAGGGGGTAAAGTGTACTCAAATGCCATAAAAATTCAATATCAAATTAAGTACATATACATCATAAACATATAAACACACACATACAAATATACAAACTGGTATATATTCATATGCAAACACATATACAATATATATAAACACACACAGAGTATATATATATACACGCACACCACCTATATATGCAGCATATACACACCATATATATATAGACAGCACATACAAACATATATATATACACACGCTGATATATATACACGTACACTACATATATATATATATATACACATACAGACACGCACATACAGACATATATATATACTCACACGCTGATATATATACGCACACCACATATATATATATACATACACAATGATATCAAATAATTAACAAAAGCTATACGAACAGAGTCAGATTTAGAGTCTGATATGAATCAACACAAGCTGATATCAGATCCAAAGAATAACCGGGACAACAATGGCCAAGTAAACAAAGAATAAGCAGGGAGATCTAAATCGGATATAAACGGAGAATAATCGGGTATGAATTAGATATAAACTGAGCATGAACAGAGGCATCAACATAGCACAAATTCAGAGTTCAACATAGCACAAACAAATCCAGATTTTAACACAGTGAACAGACAAATTCCAGGTACCAATACGAAGATAAATGAATAAACAGGAAACAGAATCATGACCTCTCCTTCTTATTGTTGAACACCTCTTCTTCCTCTCTTCTTTTTCTCCTTTCTTTTTCTTCCTCCCCTTTTTTGTTTTTCTTCACCAAAAGCCAAAGCCTCTCCCTTTCTTCCTCTCTCTCAAGCCTCCTCTCTTCCTCTCTTCTTTTTTTTTTTGTTTTGTTTCCTCTCCTCCCCCCAAAACCAAAGTCTCTTCTCCCCTCTTCTTATTCTTTTTCTTTCCCCAATTTGTGCCACATTTCTCTCTTTGTCTCCTTCTTTTCATTCTTTTTCTTTCCCCAATTTGTGCCACATTTCTCTCTTTGTCTCCTTCTTTTTATTCTTTTTCTTTCCCCAATTTGTGCCACATTTCTCTCTTTGTCTCCTTCTTTTATTCTTGGCTTTTTCTTTCTTATTTTTTACTTTTCCATTCTTCTAGCAAAAATCATAAAAAGATGTGACATTTTTTTAAAACAATTCTCTTATTTTTAGATATTTTCTAAGATTTGATCTTATTGGGTCAAGATTTGAGTATTTAAGGATCCAAGAAAGGGATTATGAATATCTATGGGCTTATAGGTCAAAGAAATGAGCTTTTGCATTTTTTTGTGTTCTTTTTTCTATTTTTCTTTTTTCGGATCGGACGAAATCCGGTTACTACAGCTGCCCCCCTTTGTATGTCCTTTATGAAATAAAAGGCGAACAAAGGCGTAGTCAACCGAGTTTCGTACGAGAATTGAAATGCACGGGATCATTGTGGTCATTCCCGGCTTGGCCAAATGTTTGTTCAAGAAAATAAAGGGGCACGGGATCACAGGGCCATTCCCGGCTTGGCCAACTGTTTGTTCAAGAAAATAAAGGGGCACGGGATCACAAGGCCATTCCCGGCTTGGCCAACTGTTTGTGCAAGAAAATAAAGGGCACGGGATCACAAGGCCATTCCCGGCTTGGCCAACTGTTTGTGCAAAAAAATAAGGGGCACGGGATCACAAGGCCATTCCCGGCTTGGCCAACTGTTTGTGCAAGAAAATAAAGGGGCACGGGATCACAAGGCCATTCCCGGCTTGGCCAAATGTTTGTGCAAGAAAAATAAAGGGCACGGGATCACAAGGCCATTCCCGGCTTGGCCAATGTTTGTGCAGGAAAATAAAGGGCACGGGATCACAAGGCCATTCCCGGCTTGGCCAATGTTTGTGCAGGAAAATAAAGGGCACGGGATCACAAGGCCATTCCCGGCTTGGCCAATGTCTGTGCAAGAAAAATAAAGGGCACGGGATCACAAGGCCATTCCCGGCTTGGCCAAAACTGTTTGTTTGAATTTATGCAAGAAAGTATCCATGAGTGTATGAATGCATGAAGAAAATTGTATTTTATTTTTTTCATTTTGAAAATTCGACTTCGGTTAATTGTCGTCAGCACCATCACCCCTATCATCCTGCCATTATCCCTCATGAGAAGACTGCATCTTTTGATTCCATCCTATCTTCAATCTGCCATGTTACCCTTATTCTTGTATCTTTCATTCTCTTTTTGTCTGATCTTCCCATCGATTTACTGCTTCCATCTTATTTCCATCAAATCCGACATACCTTTAACGCCAAACAAAAGCTTTTCGGCTCCAAAATCTCTTGGGCCCCACTATGTCTTTTAACGTCATTTAATTTCTTTTAGCTCTCTTAGAATTAAGAACATCACAATCTCTTTGGCTCCACCATGCTTGTTAGCGCCATTTAATTTCTTTTAACTCCTTTACAGTCAAGAACACCAAAATCTCTTCGGCTCCACCATGCCTTTTAGCGTCATTTAATTTCTTTTAGCTCCTTTACAGTCAAGAACACCAAATCTCTCAAGTTCTTGCTAAGAACAATGTCCTAATACACTTGTCATGATTCTTTTATTACTTCACTTAACTTCCAAATAAATTCAATAGTATGGCAATGCTTGTACTACACGAGATTTCTAAAGGCAAGATATATAAGCGATAAAATCGTGAAGAACACGAGCAATGAATAAGGAATTTGGAAATGAACTGAATAACCTCAGAGAGTTTTATTTAGAATAAATAGATAACAGGAGAGACTGATCGAGTATATATATGATTCAAGAGAGTTAGAAATAAAGGAAATAGCAGAAATTTTTACAGGATATAAAATGAGATAACTTTAATACCGCACAAAACTGCCCCAGTTTTGTGTGCCCCCATTTTGCAATTATTGAATCTGACTACTTCCATATGAAGCTTCTCCTTCATAGACTCATCATGCATAACCAATTCACCTTTGTACAGCCTCGCTATCTGTCATTCATTGTATTTCCTTATATTCATCTCAAATCCTCGAAAGGCCTCTGCCTCCTTCCCCTTAGTTGTTTTCACCACACCTTTCTGATCTCAATATTCTTTGAAGCTCCCAGGAAGGGTTTTCACTTTAGTAGAGATTTTCCTATTTTCCCTAATCTTTGCCTGAAGCGCCCACGAGGGGTTTTCACTTCAGCAGGATTTTTATTGCTCTAATTTTTGCCTAGACCGCCCTGTCGGGTTTTCAATCTAGCGAGCTTTTAACTCTAATTTTTGCCTAGATCGCCCTTTCGGGTTTTCAATCTAGCGAGTTTTTTTTTTTTTTTTTTTTTTAACTCTAATTTTTGCCTAGACTGCCCTTTCGGGTTTTCAATCTAGCGAGTTTTTAACTCTAATTTTTGCCTAGATCGCCCTTTCGGGTTTTCAATCTAGCGAGTTTTTTTTTTTTTTTTTTTTTTTTTTTTTTTTGCTATGGGTAATACTTTTTGATAGTGTCTGCATTCACCGGATTAGGCAATTCTTCTCCATCCATTCTTGTCAAAATTAATGCCCCTCCTTCAAAGGCTTTCTTCACCACATATGGTCCCTCATAATTCGGTGTCCACTTCCCTCGGTGATCCTTTTGAGGCGGCAAGATCATCTTCAACACTAAATCTCCTTCCCTAAAACTGCGGGCTCGAACTTTCTTATTATGTGCTTTCATCAATCTTCTTTGATACAATTGCCCTTTACAAATTGCTCGTAATCTTCGTTCCTCAATCAAATTCAACTGTTCATATCGCATTCGAGTCCATTCTGATTCTTCCAATCCTCCCTCCAGAACTACTCGAAGGGATGGAATCTCCACTTCGATAGGCAAAACCGCTTCCATGCCATACACCAAAGAGAAAGGAGTTTCCCCGGTAGATGTACGTATTGATGTCCGATAACCATATAGAGCAAAAGGGAGCTTTTCATGCCAATCTTTGTAATTCTCTGTCATCTTCCCAATGATCTTCTTGATATTCTTATTCGCCGCTTCGACAGCCCCATTCATCTTCGGACGGTAAGGAGTCGAATTATGGTGATAAATTTTGAATTGGTCACAAAAATCCTTCACCATTTTGCTATTGAAATTCGTGCCATTATCAGTGATAATTCTTTCTGGGACTCCATATCGACAAACAATCTCTTTTCTCAAGAACCGAACGAGCACACTACTCGTCACATTAGAATACGAAGCAGCCTCCACCCATTTAGTAAAATAATCAATAGCAACCAAAATGAAATGATGCCCATTAGAAGCCTTCGGCTCAATCGGACCGATGACATCTAATCCCCACATCGAGAAAGGCCATGGTGATGTCAACACATGTAATGGATTAACGGAACATGTGTCATGTCTGCATAAATCTGGCATTTGTGGCATCTGTTTGCATACCTTATACAATCCCTCTCCATGGTTAACCAATAATACCCTGCACGTATAATCTTCCGTGCCATTGCATATCCACTGGAATGAGTCCCACATATTCCTTCATGAATTTCTTTCATAATTAGTTCAGCCTCCGCCATATCAACACAACGCAGGAAAACTATCTCATCATTCCTTTTATAAAGAACATTTCCACTCAAGAAGAAAGATCCCGCCAATCTCCTGATGGTACGCTTATCATTCTCTGATGCCCCTGATGGATATTCTTTCTTTTCAATGTACTGTTGGATATCATGATACCACGGTTTACCATCAGGCTCTCCCTCCAAATTTGAACAGTAACCTCGAACTTCTTGTTTTTCAATTTTAATTAGCTGCACTTCCCCTTTTGGGTCTACATTAAACATTGCCGCCAAAGTTGCCAAAGCATCTGCTATTTGATTTTCTTCCCTGGGGATATGATCAAACTCAACCCGATCAAAAAACTTGACTAACTTTTTGATATGTTGGTAATATGGAATGAGCTTGTCATTTTTAGTTTCCCACTCATCATTCAATTGCCTAATCACCAACTGTGAGTCACCATAGACCTGTAGCCTCCTAATCCCCATATCAATAGCAGCTTGAATTCCCATCGTACATGCTTCATACTCAGCCACATTGTTAGTACATTCGAAATACAACTTAGCTGTAAACGGGATAATATTCTCATCAGGTGATATTAACACTGCACCAATTCCACATCCCATGATATTAGAAGCCCCATCGAACAACATAGTCCATTTTGCCAAATCCTTCTGATTCCCCTCTTCTATCGACACAGTCATGACATCAATATCTGGAAACTTCAAATCCATAGACTGAGTATCATCAATTGCTCCATCTGCCAAATAATCTGCTATTGCGCTCCCTTTGATTGCCTTCTGTGTGACATACAAAATATCATATTCTGATAATAACATCTGCCATTTAGCTATCCTCCCTGAAAGAGAAGGTTTCTCAAAAATGTATTTGATAGGATCCATCCTGGAAATCAACCACGTCGTATGATAAAGCATGTACTGTCTAAGTCGATGTGCAGCCCAAACCAAAGAGCAACAAGTCTTCTCCAACATCGAATAATTTGCTTCACAACTAGTAAACTTCTTGCTTAAGTAATAAATGGCGTGCTCTATTCTTCCCGATGAATCATGTTGTCCAAGCACACATCCCATCGAACTATCTGAGACAGTCAAATAGAGGATAAGCGGTCTGCCAGCCACAGGAGGCATCAACACTGAAGGACTTTTCAAGTATTGTTTGATCTTTTCGAATGCTATCTGACAATCTTCGTTCCACTCAGTAGAGTTACTCTTACGCAATAATTTAAAGATAGGTTCACAAGTAGCCGTCAACTGTGAAATGAATCTGGCAATGTAATTCAGCCTTCCCAAGAAACCCCTAACTTCTTTTTCTGTCCGAGGGGGTGGCATCTCCAAGATCGCCTTCACTTTATCAGGATCTACCTCAATCCCTTTCCTGCTTACTATGAAACCTAACAACTTCCCCGAGGTTGCCCCAAATGTGCACTTAGCTGGATTCAACTTCAATTGATGCTTCCTTAATCGATCAAACAACTTCTGGAGATTCACAATATGATCTTCACCTTCTTTGGATTTTACTATCATATCATCGACATATACTTCAACTTCTTTATGCATCATGTCATGAAACAAAGTGACCATGGCTCGTTGATAAGTAGCACCAGCATTCTTTAGACCAAACGGCATGACTTTATAACAAAAAGTTCCCCATAAGGTAATAAAGGTCGTTTTCTCACGATCCTCTGGTGCCATCTTGATCTGATTGTAACCCGAAAAACCATCCATAAAAGAGAAAGTTGAATGTCTAGCTGTATTATCCACTAAAACATCAATATGGGGAAGTGGAAAATTATCCTTCGGGCTTGCACGATTGAGATCTCTATAATCGACACACATCCGCACTTTTCCATCCTTCTTGGGAACAGGTACAATATTTGCCACCCATTCAGGGTATCTAGCCACTGCTACAAAACCAGCATCGAACTGCTTCTTCACTTCATCTCTTATCTTCAAAAGCATATCTGTTTTTAATCTCCTTAGCTTTTGTTTCACTGGGGTACATTCTGGAATCAATGGCAACTTGTGAACAACAATATTTGTATCAAGACCGGGCATGTCCTGATAAGACCATGCAAAGACATCCTGGTAATTATGCAATAAATCTATCAACTTCTTCTTGCTTTCTCCTTCGAAGGCAGCTCCTACCTTAACCTCTTTTTTCTCCGTTTCATTTCCCAAATTAACAACTTCAGTTATCTCTTGGTGCGACTTTATTAGTTTCTCTTCTTGATTGACTTGTCTTAACATTTCGGGTAAAATCTCAATTTCTTCCTCTATTTCATAGTCAGATTCAACATTGCTAATGGGTGCATCAAAATCTGGTTCATTAAGTTCGTCATCTTCGTTATCATCATTTTCAATCCTGTGAAAGAAATGAATAAAAATGGTTTTGAGAATGGAGAACAAAAACTCAAATGGGAATGAAGAAACATGAATATGGATGACTGTCAAAAGACTTTCATTTCATGGAAAAGGGAATATGTACAAAGATTGAACATGCAATCGCCATACTATACGATTTATTGAAAGCAAAGTAAAGCGTGCTCATTACAAAAGACCCAAACGAAGGCCGTGAGCTGGGCCCACGATGGTAGTGCACTCGGGATTACTCTTGCAGGTTCTTGAGAGATACTGGGAGCTCCAGACTAGTCCAGTTGCCAAGTTTGAAATTTGAGGGACGAGAGATGACAAGGCAACGTCTAGCATCCGAAATATGTTCCTCTTCCACCACTGCAACTTGGAACTCTTCAAACTGCTCACATATATTTGCCAAAATTGCCCCAGTTACATCAGTCGAGTTTTGAAATGACAGTTTTCCAAAAACTGCCCCAGTGTCAGTCAAACTCATCTTGTTTTGCATCCCTCCATACACAAAACTGTCATAAAGCCAGGGAATCGGTTTCTTTTCAACTCCCAATTCCTTTCCTTCCAGAAGGGCAAAACCTCTTTGCCTGTTTTTCTGCTTGCACCCGATTCCTGTCAAACCTAGTTGGCTTATAACCCAAACCCCAACGTTCTGGATGTTTCACCATTTCTACTGGCTTCTTAATTCCTTGTCGATTCCTGCCAAGTCCTTCTCCCGGGCGAAACCCCTTTTTCAACATAAATTTTGCTACATTCTTCGTAACCTTGGATACTTGTGGCATTACGGGAGAAAGTCCTTCCTTCACATAGCTAGCACTAGCAATTTCAAAAGATTGGAATGAGCTCTCAATCCCCTCCATCGGAGCATCAATAGGAGAACTATTAGACAAGCTGGCAACCATCCATTCTGACTGACCCTTTACTATGTAAACCCTTCCATCATAGACAAATTTAAGCATCTGGTGTAACGATGATGGAACAGCTCC
Organism: Tripterygium wilfordii; assembly: GCF_013401445.1. Classification (NCBI taxonomy): domain Eukaryota; kingdom Viridiplantae; phylum Streptophyta; class Magnoliopsida; order Celastrales; family Celastraceae; genus Tripterygium; species Tripterygium wilfordii. Next base: position 6,607,329 of record NC_052237.1, on the reverse strand, counting down.
CGCAGTGTGAATCCAAGGTCGTCCCAACAGGCAACTATAGGTTGGTGAGATATCCATTACCACAAACGGCACGTTGAACGTTACGCTTGCAACCTGTAAAGGTATTTCAATTTCTCCCATAATCTCTCTGCGTGTTCCGTCGAATGCCCTCACTACCATTGGTACTTGTCTTAAATAAGATCTGTCAATTGGCAGCTTCTCAAAAGTCTCCTTTGGTAAAATATTGAGGGATGACCCATTGTCCACCAGGATACTTGCTAATTCCTTTCCACGGCACATGGCGGAAATATGCAAAGCTTTGTTGTGCCCCATCCCTTCAGGCGGAATATCATCTTCAGTAAAGGACAACAAATGGGTGGCCAACACATTTCCCACAATGCCATTGAAAGAGTCTGTAGGAATTTTGTCTGATACATATGCCTGGTTTAACATTCTCATCAAGACTTGTCGATGTGGTTCAGAACTCATTATCAACTCCAAGATCGAAATCTTTGCAGGGGTTTTCTTCAATTGATCCACCACCATGTACTCACTCTGCCGAATAATTTTCAGGAACTCCTGGACTTCCACATCAGTTACAACTTTATTTTTCTCCTCTGGGCGTACAAAAAGACCTTCTTCCGGAATAGAACCAAATCCTTCAACTTCAGGTATTGCTTTCCCTTTTCTTTTGCGTTCAGCTTCAAGATCCACTACCATATTCCTTTCTGGCTCATTTCTCGTGTAACATCTCCCACTCCGGGTAACTCCACTAACACCAGAAATATTATCTACCATTTCTCCTTGCTTTTTTCTAACTTCAGCCTCATAATTCCATGGCACAGCTTTGTCATTCTTGTACAAAGGATCTATCCTTGGTTTGAGTGGCCCAACTGGTGGCGCATCTTCCACATAATACTGCAAGACAAATCGCGGAGCACGGTTCGGCCTAGGCCCTTGATAATATCCTCCTATAACACTGACTTCATTTAATTGGCCTTTCATCTCAAACTTTATTATCTTCAAATCCATCAACTCTTGTACCTTCTCCTGAAAGCCACAACAATTCTCAATAGCATGCCCCTTTTGTCCTTTATGGAACTCACAAGTCTTCATGGCATCAAAAAGTCCACGTTGAACGGGCATATCCACTGCTACCTCCTCAACTAATCCTTCTTTCCTCAACACCAGAAACAACTGGCCCAACGGCATTGCAATCTCTGATACCCATCTTTTTGTTGCACAAAATTCTTCAATGGCATTCACCCCCTCCTTCTCATGATTAGGCAATGGATTGTTGTTGACATTTGGTTTATTGATTGCACTAAGATCCAGCCATTTCGCTTCAATCATCCCCTGGACTATCCTTTTGAATTGTAAACAACCTTCAGTTGAGTGCCCGGGTGTTCCTCCATGATATAAGCATGTGGCATTAGGATCATACCAATGAGGATATGGAGGTTGGTGGACCCGTCCCGGAACAGGAGCTACTGCTCCTTGCGTTTGAAGTTTTGTGAAACATTCAGCATAGGTTATGGGCAAAGGATCGAAATGCTCAACGGGCCTTCTGGGTCTTTGGTTTTGGAAATTTGGACGAGGGTTTTGGTAAGTGTTTGGATTTTGAAAATTTTGGTAAGTGTTTGGGTTTTGGAAGTTTTGGTAAGTGTTTGGGTTTTGGAAGTTTTGGTAAGTGTTTAGGTTTTGCGAGTATTGATTGGGTGATGGTGTATTGAATCGGGGTGGATAAGGATTTTGGGTGTGGGTATGATTATAGTAGGCTCCTGGGCTTGACATCCTTGGGGCATTGCTTCTAGGGCGATAATCTGAAGTAGGCACATAAACAGCTGGATTTGAATCAAAATTCACTGAATGCACTTCAGTTTTCTTGCCTTTACTTCTAATTGGGTCTGGCTTATCAAAGGTAGGATAATGCAGGGTCCCTCTCTTCATACATCGTTCAACCCGTTCTCCTGCCTGTATCATTTCCGCTAGATTATTATGGCCACCGCCCGCCAAGTTGGAAGTATAAGGCTCTTGGAGGGCATCAATAAAAGCATTCAACAGATCCTTTTCTGAAAGGGGTGGAGTTATCTGGGCTGCCAAATCCCTCCATCGATGGGCAAATTCCCTAAAGCTTTCCCCATTCTTCATTGTTATGTCTTGCAGATCGTAAATAGTAGGGATATTCTCTTCATTATGCTTATACTGCTTCATAAACATTTCAGCCAAATCCTCCCATGAAGCTACTGATGAAGGACTAAGGGTATTGAACCACCTTTGAGCTGCCCCAGTCAGACTATCTTGAAAATAATGCACCAACACCTTCTCATCACTTGCATATGGCTGCATACGCCGACAATACATCGTTAAATGATCCAAAGGGGCTCCAGTGCCATCAAACAAACTGAATTTTGGTAGTACAAAATCATGCGGAATATTCAGATTCTTTACAAGGCACAAATTGGCCGGATTCAGCATCCCTGAAACATTAAAACCCTCCATGGCTCTTAATCTCTTTTCCAACTTTTTAATGGCATCTATTGAGTTATTTTCTTCATTCTGAACTCCCTCATTCACTACTCTGGCGGTTACAGCTTCTGCAACATTAGCATCGACTGGGAAGGGATTATCATGCGCATGGGTCTCAACTGGATGAATATATGTCGGATTCTGAGTGGTTGCCTGTTGGGAAACATACTGATGCTGATGCAAACCAGGCGAAGGCTAATTACGAATAGGAGTAATCCCGGGTGGGTAAGTTGGTATTTCCTGGTGCAGATGATTTTCAGGAATCTCCAGTGTTTCAGAATTTTCAGCTGCTCCCTTTCCTTTCATCAGCAACGCCATATTCTTCATTAATAGGGCCATTTGCTCTTTCAATTCAGCTATATCCTGATTCTGACTATGCCCACCCATTTCCTGCTCCATATTCTCAATAATTCTTGATTGTAGGCGAGTCTGATAGGGGTGTCGATAGTGCTTTTTGGACGCTATGATTATTTATGATTTTTCTGTGCATTTTGAAAACAATGACATTAGTCCTCATTTATTTTATTTTAAGAACATGCATGCATGTATGTATTATTTGTGCAAATCCTAAGTACTCCTTACAATTAACAAGATGATTTAAAAAATTGATCTATTATATGTGCAATAGTTATGTATATGTATGGATGATTAATGCGTGTGCAAGCATATATGGATAAGTATGGATAATTAACAGGCATGCACATGGGTACAACCTAGGCTAACATATACATGACAAATGTATAAACATGTGTGGTTCAATAAATGTGTATATACAAGTGTAAGCTAACTAATGCATTAAGTACATATGAATATGTAAATAAGGGATAAAGATACATGGCATATAAATGTACAAGAATATAACATAATATAAGCATGTGAAATAAATAGTTAGGGATAGGAATGCCCCCTTTGTTCCTAAAATGGGTAATACCGCCTAAAAATTTCTGAAGGTCTAGAACCATGGCTACAGTTTATCTATGGTGCATATGGGTGGTTTAACTAACTAATCACGAGGTCTCTGGATCATGTGGCTTTTGCTCCATTGGATCACAAAAGCCCATCCCTTAATGTCATAAGAGGACGTCAATCCAGGAAGGTGTCTTCCCCCACCCATACAGGGAAGTGAATCCCATGAAAGTGGTAGGTCAACCTTCACTAATCACTAAGTAACCCGGGTATAGGGTTATGTGTGTGAAGTGATAAGTGAATGTGTGTGTGGGGGCATACAAACCAATATCCCTAACATTTAAATTCCATAAAGCCCATTTCTGATGAAGATATCTACAACATTGAACAAATCCATCAAATTCTTCAAATTTAATATACAAATACAAATAGGAACTAACATAACAACTATACAGGAAAAGCACAAAAATAATCATACAGGCTCAACCCCTTTGGTATAAAAACCAATATCCCCAGCAGAGTCGCCAGTTGTCGCAACCAGGGTCACGACGCGGACCGGCGATGGAAGGATGAAAAAATGTTTAGAGTCGCCACCAATTGATTTAAGTGCAATTGGACACTAAAAATGGTCTACAAACCAGAGAATAGGTAAGGGGGTCTATTGAGTGTGGGGAAGGTGTTAGGCACCCCACAACTCCCTAAAAGGTTACCTAGATTGATCTATGTGCTTTTTCTTGAAAAGTTATTTGCCAATATAAATGATATTTTGATTTGAAAAGATAACATAATTAAAGCATAGGCAGGAGCTGAATGTCATCAAGTCCTCCTCCTAATGAACTTTAATTTAGTTACCATTATTTTTCGAGTACAAATGATATCTTAATTTGTAGAGATAACACAATTAAAGCCTAGGCAGGAGCTGAATGTCATCAAGTCCTCCTCCTAATTAACTTCAATTCAGTTACCATTATTTTTACGAGTACAAATGATACTTAAATTTGAACATAATTAAAGCATAGGCAGGAGCTGAATGTCATCAAGTCCTCCTCCTAATTAACTTTAATTTATGTATTAAATTTCCATGATTTCAATGAATATAAGTGATACTTTAATTTAAAGAGATAACATAATTAAAGTCTAGGCAGGAGCTGAATGTCATCAAGTCCTCCTCCTAATTAACTTTAATTTATGTATTAAATTTCCATGATTTCAATGAATATAAGTGATACTTTAATTTAAAGAGATAACATAATTAAAGTCTAGGCAGGAGCTGAATGTCATCAAGTCCTCCTCCTAATTAACTTTAATTTATGTATTGAATTACCATGATTTTTATGAGTACAAGTGATACTTTAATTTAAAGAGATAACATAATTAAAGTCTAGGCAGGAGCTGAATGTCATCAAGTCCTCCTCCTAATTAACTTTAATTTAGGTATCTAATAAATTTATTTATCATTTATTTTTCGTTTAAATAAAGATAACACAATTAAAGTCTAGGCAGGAGCTGAATGTCATCAAGTCCTCCTCCTATTTGACTTTAATGTAGTATCTATTAATTGTTTATGTGGAAATTTGGTAAAGACGTGGTTGTTGAATTGGCGGATTTGTGGAAAACGATCTATGCATAAAATTCTAATATACATCCTAAACATGCATTCTAAACTAACAACCCCTATCATGCGTACTAATCAATTTAAATATGCATAAATATAAATTACACTACTCTACACTATTTTCATTATTTTTCCACTATCCTATTACATAACTTACATTTACAAGGATATATATGTCAAACAAAAATAAGATAAAAATATATACAAATAACAAATGATAAATAATACAAATACAAATATGGCCACTAAGCCCGGTCCATTGCTTAAGCCCAATCCAATCTCCAAATATATGTTCCGGCCCGAATAACATCCAACCCGGTCCAACATCCAAAACAAACAAGATAAGGGGGTAAAGTGTACTCAAATGCCATAAAAATTCAATATCAAATTAAGTACATATACATCATAAACATATAAACACACACATACAAATATACAAACTGGTATATATTCATATGCAAACACATATACAATATATATAAACACACACAGAGTATATATATATACACGCACATCACCTATATATGCAGCATATACACACCATATATATATAGACAGCACATACAAACATATATATATACACACGCTGATATATATACACGTACACTACATATATATATATATATATACACATACAGACACGCACATACAGACATATATATATACTCACACGCTGATATATATACGCACACCACATATATATATATACATACACAATGATATCAAATAATTAACAAAAGCTATACGAACAGAGTCAGATTTAGAGTCTGATATGAATCAACACAAGCTGATATCAGATCCAAAGAATAACCGGGACAACAATGGCCAAGTAAACAAAGAATAAGCAGGGAGATCTAAATCGGATATAAACGGAGAATAATCGGGTATGAATTAGATATAAACTGAGCATGAACAGAGGCATCAACATAGCACAAATTCAGAGTTCAACATAGCACAAACAAATCCAGATTTTAACACAGTGAACAGACAAATTCCAGGTACCAATACGAAGATAAATGAATAAACAGGAAACAGAATCATGACCTCTCCTTCTTATTGTTGAACACCTCTTCTTCCTCTCTTCTTTTTCTCCTTTCTTTTTCTTCCTCCCCTTTTTTGTTTTTCTTCACCAAAAGCCAAAGCCTCTCCCTTTCTTCCTCTCTCTCACGCCTCCTCTCTTCCTCTCTTCTTTTTTTTTTTGTTTTGTTTCCTCTCCTCCCCCCAAAACCAAAGTCTCTTCTCCCCTCTTCTTATTCTTTTTCTTTCCCCAATTTGTGCCACATTTCTCTCTTTGTCTCCTTCTTTTCATTCTTTTTCTTTCCCCAATTTGTGCCACATTTCTCTCTTTGTCTCCTTCTTTTTATTCTTTTTCTTTCCCCAATTTGTGCCACATTTCTCTCTTTGTCTCCTTCTTTTATTCTTGGCTTTTTCTTTCTTATTTTTTACTTTTCCATTCTTCTAGCAAAAATCATAAAAAGATGTGACATTTTTTTAAAACAATTCTCTTATTTTTAGATATTTTCTAAGATTTGATCTTATTGGGTCAAGATTTGAGTATTTAAGGATCCAAGAAAGGGATTATGAATATCTATGGGCTTATAGGTCAAAGAAATGAGCTTTTGCATTTTTTTGTGTTCTTTTTTTCTATTTTTCTTTTTTCGGATCGGACGAAATCCAGTTACTACAAATTGCATTGAGAAGGAGAAAGGGGCAAAAAGAAGAGATCCCCTTTCACCGTGAAGGGCTTTGGCTTGAATAGTTCCCTTTGAGGGGACGCATATCTTTGAACTATAGAAAGCTTTGGTCTAAATTATCGTTACGGAAGCGTTACGTATCCTTAACAAATTCAGCCATAACATATAATTAGACAACGTAATAACGAAAGTCAATGTAATAACGAACGTCAATGTAATTAGACAACGTAGTAACAAAATTCAACGTAATTAGCTAACGTAATACTGTTATGGCCACTTATGGATGAAAATGTTAGGGATATAAGTCATTTTTGTTACCGTTGTAGAGAGGGTGCCATTCGCAGCAGGGGCCATATCAATTCTAGGATTAAACACTTGGTCTGATGGAAGAGATAGGATGAGAACAGATTTCGTGCGTCAGAAGTAAGGTCTGCCACATCGGGTTTGTCATAGAGATATCTAGATAAATGTTTATGCTGTCAGGAGCGGGATTGACTCAATTATTGAAGTTGCTTTCAGGGATATACAAAGTAGTTTGAGTGTTGGATCAGTCCAAAATGATTGACAATAGGTCTCAGGACCGAAGCGATGAAGGATTGAGAGTCAAGGTTGGGGTTTCGATAAGATCAACATCGAGGATACAGAGGTATCAACTTCGAGATAATGAGTGGGTCAAAGTCGAGAGGCTACAAAATAATAAGCATAAATCTCATAAAATTTTCCACAATAAAATTTCTTAACAAGTGTGAATTATCCCCAACATGTAATGTTCAACAACGTAAATATAATAAAGAAATTTCAATAATTTTAAATTTTCAATATGTTAAACTATCAAATTTCAATAACTTTAAAATAAACAAGGGGATTTCTCATACTATACAAATAATTACATTGTTTTCAAAAACAAAACATAGGGTGACAAAACTCTCAAAAAGAAAGAAACATAAGAAGGTTACGATGTCCAAAAAAATATTAAATTAATCACATATCCATTTTTCTATATTGTATAAATATTAACATCATGATTTTATTTTTAGGCTCACATTACTTGCAAACTATAGTCAGTTTCTTTCACGGACACATTTTGTCAAGAAATGCATCAATTTATAAGGGTTAGAGATGTAACTACATATGGCAATTATGGGTACAGGACGATTGTAGCCACTCTTGGTTTTTTCTGAAGATGATTGGCGTAGAATAAGACAAGATTTATTAAAGCATCCACAGTGCGCACACTTGTGTTCACATTCTAAACATCTTAATTCTTGTGCAACTATCTATTTAACAAGTGTTACATTCCAATACACACACGGTGGGCACACTTGAGCCAACATTCTATACTCTTTTTCTACATCTTCTCTCTCTTTCTTTCCATCATCTCTCTCTTCATGATTCATGAAGTAAGGAATACTCTAAATATGGAGTAGGAACAAATTTTCATATGTTTTGGAGCGTGAAAATGTATCCACTGTGAACATCTAACACTGAATTTATCAAAAATGTCATCTCGAGCATTCTAAATGGGCATCATTGTGGATGCTTAGCTGAGCTATTATGACATAGTGACCATTATGATGATGGGTTGTACGGTGCACATAATCACATTTTGCTTTAAACTAATTTGATGATTGTCCCCCGTATGATCGTTGGATGACGATGCCTAACATGAGACACATCATAGCTTCCTGTTATAACGTTGGTGTTGTTTCATTTTTTATTCCACCAGATTCTTACCTTTTTACCTCCTAGATCAGCTTCAGTGCCAAAAGCAAATTATATAGAGATAGCAATTGGTTTCGTAAATGACAATCATTTTGTACTAGTTTGTTCAAATTTAAATAGAAAATGACTCTTAGTTTTAAATTTAAATAATTATTTATTAGAATTCCAACTCATATTTTCTTCATAGGTGTTTTTGGAACGAGCTCATCCAATATCACCTATTACAAACAAATGGTATAAATTTCGATATTCATGTGTACATGGATGGGAAGAAGCATATACTACACGTATCAAATATTGTATGATTCTTAAAGGTTCCGATGTGGCGACAAGAGAATCAATTGACATTATAGCGACAATGATTAATTGATTTTGTCGACATAATAATTTTTTATGCATGTTGATTAAATCTCCAGTATTTGACGATGAATGCATGTTTTCATCAAAAGGTTGTAACTAGTACAATAAGATGACAAGAAAAAGTTATTTAAAGATGATTCTTTTTTGGTGCAGGTTCGAATAGAAGCTGTGAATCATCGTGATTCTCAATGAAAAACTGACATACATAGATTGTAAATATTGCATGAAAAAGTAATTCATAGACAATGAAAAGCTGCAAGGAACATACTTTGATCATGACCCAAATATAGTGGAAAAATTGCTAGCCCATTAAAGGCATAAAGTAACATAAATATGAAATAATTTTGATGTGGGACTGTCTGTCTCTCATTTCTTCTTGCTTTGATGAGGGTCCTTCTCAGCATCCACAATGGGAAAATGTAATCTAGCACTCCAAATAAATTTTTTTCTCTTCTCCTCTCTTAGGTGGCACAAGTTAATTGGATGAGTGGATCCCACAACATGCACTATTCATCAACACTCCATACATTCCAACACTTCATACTCATTTTCCCCATTTTCTCTCTCTTCATTTTTATCAAAAAAAGTGTCATTTTTCACCCATTGTGTGCATGTAGTGCTTAACTTATCAAAAAAAGTAACGTTTTTCAAGAACTTGAAATACCTCCTATTGTACCCATTGTGAGCATCTAGCACCCTATTTATAGAAAAAGTATCATCTCAAGTACTCCAAAATCATCCCATTGTAGATGCTCTTTAGTATTGTTAGAAATTTCACATTGAAAAGATGTGAGGATCTCATTTGGTTTCTAAGGATAAGCCCACCCTTCATTACCAACAATGCCTTTTCCTAGGGCTTAAGTATCATTAATTAAGATATTCAAGGAAGAACAAAGCCATACGGGTCCAATGTATCCACAAAAACTGATAAATTCAAAGCAAACAATACTGGTGGTGTGAGTGGATTGGAAATTTATAACATGGTATAAGAGCAATTCGGTCTAGTTGGACAGAGCATTTACTCCACTTATTGAGTCTGGCATAACCCCCACTCACAAATGCGGGGGAGTGTTGGAAATCCCACATTGACGAGATGTGAGGATTTCATTTGGTTTATAAGGACAAGTCCACCCCTCACTACCAAGAAGACCTTTTCCTTGGGCCAAAGTACCATTAAGTGAGATAGCCCAAGAAAGAACAAAGCCGTGCGGACTCAATGTATCAACAGGAATCGATAATTTTGTTTCTTGCAAATTCGTTGAGTCACTCGAGGAAGAAAAAAAAATCACGATAAATTCGTTGGGGTGGTGGGAGTACGAGAGGGAAGAGAAACATAAGACAATATTAGTAGTTATTAAAGGTAGTTGAGATATATATGAGTTTTTTTTTCAAAATAGCTTTCGTACGTTTTTTTTATTAGGCATATAATGCCCAGTTAAAATTTTTTAGCGATATAGCACCTTGTTGCTGTTCTCAACGGCGACACTCTTTTGTCTTTAGTGATGTTGTTGTTGAAAATAACGGTTCAATAAAATTTAAGTAAATCCATTGTTTATAGTAACGATTTTACTACAAACAAATCATAGCCTCGGTTGTGAACAGCGACTACAATTCACTAGAACAAATGTCGCTGTTAGGAATAGCGGCATTAGCTTAAATATAATCCAGCCCAGTGCAGCGGCATCCGCACAACGCGAGGAAGAAAACAGGTTAGGGTATAAGGAGATCAGACAACACAGATCCACTGCGCCACAATCGCCGCCTACGCCGGAGTTCGACTGGTATGTGTTGACATCCTTGATTTTGCACAAATTTTTATTTGGTTATTGAAAATTTGATTGATTAGTTTAATGTTAATTTTTTTCTTTGATTGCACTCCACACCAACACCACATAATATTTGATATACACCATAGTTGTTGTTGTTGAAGTTGCTTGCATTAACAACTTTACTTGCAACTATTTGGGGTTGGTTCAAATGGGGAGGGTTTTGTGAAGGTGGTTAGTTTAGATGGAAGAATGGTGTTGATTGTTGCATCCGAATATGATTGTTGGCACTAACCTCTTGCATCCGAAGGTGGTTGCTTCGTTTTCCTTTTGTTGGTTTTGATAGTGGGGGACATGCATGTTCACTTGTGGTATTTGTGGCCTGGCAAAAGTATTCCATCATTCCTATTAATAGAATCCGACGCCTTTGGTTGGTCTGGGCTTCATTTATGGGGTTGGGCCCGACACATTGGGTAATTATAATTAAATGTTTTGACTTATATTAGTTTATATCTGAAATGTTTGTCAGATTGGTGATGGCACGAACACGAGGTGGTCATTCTACGTCTCGATCCGTATCTGGGGTCTTGAGAGTCCAGAATCCTGGTCCAGTAGGCTGAGCATAGATCAAAGGATTTTTGGAGTTGTCAAGTCAGAGTTTTCATGCTTAATGTTAATTTTATTTTAATATACTTATGAAGGTATTTATTTAAATTATATATATAAATTTAGGATGGTGCTCGACGAGCTATCGTGTTTAGACACCATATGCTCTGGGATTTAGACGCACGTGTTAGGCCATTTGTGATCGACGCAGGTTTTTATGGGATCACCCAGATTGGTCATGTAAGGCTTGACCATGGACTACTCACCGCTTTAGTTGAGAGATGGAGGCACGAGACGCACACATTTCATCTTCGTTGTGGTGAGATGACGATCACTCTCCAGGATACAGGTATGTTGTTAGGGTTGAGAGTGGCAGGGTGCCTCTGTTCGATTGTCTTGGTTGTCTAACAATTTTGGTCATCACAGCCCACCGTTCGATGGTGCTGGAGATGATGTATTACAGCAATATGCTCGAGCCTATATTTTGGCCATGTTTGGGAGTTTGTTGTTCACAAACACCAATGGGGATAGTGTTTCACTTCACTATCTGCCGCTGTTGGAGGATTTGTAGGAGACTAGTACGTATAGCTGGGGAGGAGCTGTTCTCGCTGTTTTATATCGAAATCTTTGTTGAGCTTGTCTTAGTGGAGCAAGAGGGATGGGTGGATGTGCAATGCTACTACAGGCTAGAATAAATTATTTTGTGATCGATGTTATGTTCGGAATTTTGTCTTACGCTATTTTTTTAATAATGCGTGACACTTTATATACATTTTGTAGTCATGGTAGTGGGAGCGGCTACATCTATGTCGTCCAGAGATTGTTAGGCGTGTTGTACTTGGATCAGATGGTCCTTTGCCTCTGCTAGGTGCTATATGGAGTGGGGATCGAACTTTCAGAAATAATCTCACCACTGTGGTTTCCTTTGCTAGGGTTGAGCTTGATACTCAGGGGCCTCATCAGGTAAAGACAATTTATTATAAATCCTAAATTTATTAAAACTTGCGTGTTATATATCTTATTTTTATTTTATGCGACAGGTTGTGTGGATGCGTTACACACAGGAATGACTTTCTACCACGCCACATGTTTGTGTTGAAGGAGCCCATATATGGGCGTCGGTCGTACCACTCATATGCTATGAGATAGTTGAGCGACATTGCCCTGATTGTTTGTGTTTATTTTGTTTCTGTGGGTAAGGGAGAGCGTATGGGGGTTTGTTTATAGACCGAAGAAGCCGCTGTTACCAATCCCGGCATCAAAGAATCCTAAGCAATGCAGCAATTGTCAAGAGCGCATTGCTTGGGATTCTTTTACGCCGCTACTTGTAACATCGGCACTCTCTTATCGCTGTTGGGATGTGGGTTGCCGTTGTTCAGATACACCTTTGTTGTTGTTTTAAACAACGGCACTTGTCCTTTGCACTAACCAGCTTTTCTCAACAACGGCACTGATAAAGACAAATAAGTGTCGTTGTTCTCAACAGTCGCATAACTAAAGACAAAATAGTGCCGCTGTTGAGAACAACGACAAGGTGTTATGTCGCTAAAAAAATTTAACTGGGCGTTACATGCCTAATAAAAGAACATACGGAAGCTATTTTGAAAAAAAAAAACTCTATATATATTGGTGGGGGAAATGATAGTTTAGGATATTTAATGTTATATAATTAATATGTATAAATGGTTTTTTTAAAAAAATCAGTGTGTATTAAAAAATAATTAGGATGTATTAAGTAGTTGTGTGTAGTAAGTCAAAACTCGAGTGCGAATAGCAGTTCCCGTAAACTAATAGGTTGCTTAATTCAGCTCGGCCAACCCAAGTCATAGAGAAGCTAACCTCTATACATTCATTAGGGCCGCATATTTGGGCCCAGGTCTCACGCAAGTGCGCAACAGGTCATCATGATTAATTGGGCCTCGTCTGTATGGTCGTGATGCAAAAGTAGCAAAAGCAGATCCAAACCATTTGGAAGGCTTACTCAAGCAATAAAAAATAAATATTGTGGTGTACAGCGACATTTGTAACGATTGTAAGCCACAAATAATAATAAAGTAATGAAGAAAGCGATTATTATTGACTTGGAATACCAAGGCCCACTTGGTCTGGTTTGTTGGCCCACAACGATGTAGTCCTATGACTCTAACAAGGGCCCATTCACCAAAACGAATAATAGGTCTAGCCCTCTTCAATCATGGACATGTCTCCCACATTCATATAAAGTGTGTTTAAATTGAGGGATCTCTGGAGAAGGACAGAGATAGGATTTGAAAATATTCGGGGGATAAGGTTATTAAATAAACTCTACATATGTGTTTATAATTAACAATTATTTCGCATGCAGCATAGGTTTATGAGTAAAAAAATCATAATTTGTTTCATTAATGATTAAATAAAGTAAAAAATAATTAGTTAATGCAAAAACAAGGTCGATTGAAAGTTAATAAACATATTTGCCATCTCTCAAACTATACTTCAAATACAAAAACTAATTAGTTAATGCAATTCTTTTATATTATTTACGTATTATGTCTTTACATATGTATAAGTATCTTTATAATCATTATTTTTCTTAAGAAGATTTTTATAATCATTATTAATTTATTGTATTAATTTACATGTTCATTTGTTCAATAAACTATAGTCGTAATCATACAATAATTTTTACGTAAATAATTCTAAATATATTATTTAATTATTTAATAGTTCATAAATATGGAGTTTGAATTGAATTACTGCATGTTGGGAGTTTTAACCCCCTCCCATATTAAATTCAGTAGGAATAATAGATATAATAACCAAAATCAATGTCAAATAATCTCAAAAACTCAAATCACAATCACACAATCAAGCAAGAACAAAGATAAAAGAGACACAAAGTTTTATAGTGGTTAACCCAATCAATTCGATCTAATAAGCTACTCCACTTTGTTGTTAGGCTTCACTGGATCATGAATCAATAGTACAATCACCAAGAACTCCTTCTCACAAGGTTCAGTCGCTCTCTCTCTCTCTCCAGTAAGGGTAATCTACCCATTCTCCACCAAAGGCTTCCTAGAGAAAGGCTCTTCAGTAAGGGCAATCTGTCATACCGTGTTCTTTTGACGCCAAAATAGCATAAATTTGTTCCACAGTCAACATTACTATTAGTATACTGTATTGGTATATTTTCTAATCATTAAATCTTATTTTTTATTACATTATTATCATTATTTTGTATTAATTACTATTTATTAAGTGTAATGTAGAGTAATATAACTCTAATTGAATTATTATTAATTTCTTTATCAAATATTTTCAAGTGCTAATTACATTTAAAGTAATCAAGTTCTAATTACATTATTTTCAAAAAAAATTCTAAAATAGATATAGCCAAAATGATATATTTCCATAATTTTCTCATCCATAAACTTACATAATCTATGTGACAAGCCGGATAGGTATGCCACATGTTTATGGATGTTTATGAATGTTTATTTTATGAATGTGTAGTGTTTTCGTAGATGTAGTTGTAATATGAATGATAGTGACCGTGGGTTTCTATGTCAAAAAAGAAAAGTAATAGAATTCTAATTGAAAACCTTTTTAAGTTTTTCCTTTTTATTGTTACCCATTCGGGTAGATATCTCGGATACGAGTAGGTTTGCCGTCCCTATCAAGCCCCCACCTCCGAAGGTTTTTTCCCCCATTTTGAAATAAAATTCTCAATCCCACATTTGGAGTGGTTTTGAACCCAAAATTAGGGGTGACAAAAATTCTGTTCCAACTTCCAAGTCGAACAATAACACGTGTTTATAAAATATTTACATGTTTGGACCTTAATCCTGATTGAATTTCGGACGTACTTAATTGACCAAACCCAAATTTATTTAAATCCGAACAATTGAATCGAACAATAACCTAATTCGGGTTAGAGTCCAAATAAGTAAATCAGACAAAATTTATGTGTTTGGATCAAAATTTTGTGTTTAGATCTAGATTTCGAATATATAAATTATGTTCAAATTTGATTTAATTAGAATCAGACAAATTTGACCATCCAAATCGAATAAAGTTTTATCACCCCTATCAAAACCTCCATCGATCTCTTTCGAGGTCATATGTGACTGTTGATTTGCCCCCACTTCCTTGTCCACTTTTTGAATCCCCCGCAACACTTCCATTATTTTGAAAAACTTGTTCACTTTTTTGAATTTTCTGCTCCATTCAATCCAAGTTAGGTCGTTTAAAAAAAAAAGGTATGCTTTATGGGCTCTTTCAGAAAAGACATGAAGAAATTAAATCATGACAAGTTCGCCAATAATTGTCGCTGAGATCCAATGAGAAGCGAACACGTAGTCCAGGAATGTCCACTCACATGTGTCTGGTCTGGTCTGGTCTGGTCTGGTCTGTTGTTGTTTGAATATCAATTATAAAGCATTGCACGTTAAAGACCTCAGTTGTTGTATTGCCAATATTTGGTGGCAGAAGAGGGAATAATATATGTATAGAGGATATGAATGACATTGTTGAGACTGGAGAATGCAAATGGTTGAACTACCATTTTGCATCCCCAAACTACCAAATCAACCCTCCAATAGGAGATTTAAAAATGGTGATCCGCTCTCTTGGATGCAAAAATGGATCCAAAGGGGAGAGAAAACGAGAAGATGCGAATTTTAGTTGTGACAAATGATTTTAAATTTTGAAGTGAGTTAATTTAAATGTATTTAAGAAATGGTTACTCATTTGATTACGTAAATTGGAGTTGACGACATTTTAAAAAATCAAATCAGATATCAAAGTTTAATTTTGGTTACTCCGATTGGAGATACTTATTACTATTAAAATTAGTAAGTTTATAGTTAAACTACTATAAGACAAATAATCCATGATGAATAACGCTTAATTTAACAAGCCTCTTTCAATTATTTATGATGTGTATGTTTGGTGGCGGAATGATGCAATATTTTCAATATTTAAATTGTAGATGAATATTTAAATAAGTTATATATATATATATATATATATATATATATATCTATCTGAAATTCTCCTATATGAATCAAAATTATGGATGAACTTTATGAATTTATTTTTAAATCATAGATGTGGTGAGTTCCACTTCAAATGTGTGACCCCCACTTCTGTTGTGTTTTATTATAACCATTGGATTTTGAATTCACAAAGTCTGTTCACGCTTTTGGTCCACATAAAATAATTTCTGATATTTATATATATGTGTGTGTTTGATTTTTTAGCGCATGCATGTTGAATGGATCATACAATATGTCAATTGGGTGGGCCCAACTACAAAGCTAACCTAAACCCAACAAACCCTTACCTTACCTTCAAATCAATGCCTTTTAAAATCATGGTTTAGTGAGCTACTGTGACTGTGAGATGTGTACTAATTTCGACTTTAGCATATTGATAAAATTAATTTTATTAAATCAAAAGTAGAATACAATATATATTTTTGGGCAATCAATAATAACTCAGTAGACATGTCCTTTAAACAACACACTAAACTCAAACTATAGTCTGATTAGGCACGCACAAACTCATACGACAGGTTAGTTGGGTTAAGGCTCAACGCAAACCACTTGGAAATAGTGACACTAGTTTAGAATTGAACTCTCAACTTCACACGTGATTCTTTACGCCCTTAGCGCGAAATATTTATAATAGAATATATTGTCTTGGATATTAGCTCATATATGGTTATTTAATAATAAATATTGTTTCTCTTAATTTCAATTTTAAATCATGTATATAGATAGAGAGAGGGTGGGAGAGGGTTGGGAATAATTATATTTATTAAAATTATATTAACTAATCGAACTCTTGAGAGCCGAACATACATAATTTAAGGTTGGAGCTCAAACCACTCTGAACTAGAATTGAGCCTTATCGAGCTCGAGTTTGAATAGCTAGTTGCCTAGTTAAAGGCTCGGTTCGATTGCCACCCTACCAAAAGGCACTCTGTAGGAGTGGTAAAATTTTGTCCGGTTTGAATGACCGAATTTTTTCGACTCAGATTAAACCAAGTTTGGACATAAGTTATATGTCTGAAATCTGGATTGAAATACACATTTTTTGTCCGGTTTAAAATTGGGTCAGGGTTTAAACACAGAAACCTTGTTTGATTTACTTATCTAGACCCAAACTCAAATTAGATTATTTTCAAATTTACTTGTTCGGGTTTAAATCAATATGGATTTGGTCAATTAAGTACATCCAAAATTTAATCTGGATTAATATCCAAACATGTAAATATTTCATAAATACGTATTGTTGTTTGATCTGAAATCGATTTTTTGTCACCCGAAACACACCCGTTAACAAGTCTTTTACTATTTTACTACAGTTAATTAAAATGGTAATCTATTTGAGTGATGGCATGGGGGCTTAGTGGGCTCTAGAATGTAAACATTAATATAATTGTCATATATTGGTCGGAGAGGAGACGGCTACGATTGAGTGTGTTAATAGAATGATAGATTAGAGGAATATTCAGTCTTCCCAATGCGACAAAAATACTCTTGGACTCGGGGTTCTGCATTTTAGAGCACATCAAGGCATAATTCTTTATTTTAAGTGTTTAATAACTGCTTTTTATTTAATTAATGGATAAACTAATATTCCCAAACTTCTATTTTCCACTTATACCCCTCTTCTTGAAATGTAATTTCATTATTACCAACTCCTTCAATTTTGGTGAATGTTGTTTTTTTTTTAAACTCTTCTTTTTTTAAAAAATATTTTGGGGTGACAACAACATTTGCCCTTATCTGCCAATCCTAAGATAGCCCATATCAAGTAGTATTACTTTTCTGATAAAAAAAAAAAAAGTAGTATTACTTTTTTCTCTTTATCCCAAAAAATATTTGTTTTTCTACAAAGACAAAACAATCATTCCAATTTTATAATTATATATATGTGTATGATTTTTTTATCAATAATGCTTAATCCAACCCAAATTTGATCTCCATTCAATCCTCAATTAATGTAAAGTATTGGATGTTTAAGTGTGTCTTATATTTATATTTATAATCAATTACTATTTCACATGCCATATAGATTTTGGGTAAAATATGAATCTTATTTTAGGTAGATGTAGCATATTCTTTTTTAATATATAAAAGACATTCCACAAAGATTTAAAGTGTTATTTTAGGTATGAACAGTGCTTGATATTTTTGTCTTTATGTTCTATACCTCCACCTCAATATGAACGTATTACTATCATAATAGGATTTGTGAATGGTAATCACTTCGTTTAATTGACATTGACAAATGGTTATCCGATGTCTCCTATTATGATTTAGTGGTTGAGATATAAGTATGATTATGCAAACGAATGAATCACTCTGTACAGAGAATAACTTGCAACGTACTTTAAATGTACCCGTTAATCTGCATTGATGTAATGTAATAAGTTTGCTTTAATTAATTGATGGGATAAAAAAACTAATTTTTGGAATGACAATTAAATGCCCAATCACACATAATTCAAAAGAATAAAATATCAAATTATATATAAAATAATATTTTAAAAAAACAATTATTTGGGAGTTGGGATAACCAATTTAGGAGGTGGGAATACTTTTTCCATGGAATTTTGTTTGGTAATAAATTAAAAATCAGGGCATTGGCCGGGTTGGGGGTTTACAGGCAATTAGGCAAAACTACAATTAGGGGCATTTTAGAGATCCTCTCATTCTCACGGCATCCAAGAAAGAATAACAAGGGTACAAAAACTACGCACGCACCTCCACCCACTGCGGTATTTTTGTGTCTTTTCATAACAACACCACAATTCGGTCCATCTTTTTAAACAACACAGTACCACCATCCATCCATCCATCCACCCATCCACCATTATCAGCACCAGCACAACTATTTACATAAAATTAAAATGGTGAACCAGTCACTCCAAATGCATCATCACCGTTGATGGGACTCTCTGATGAATCAGAGAGAGACAGAGACTGAAGAGAGACCCACATCACTTACTTACTCAGTCTCTTTATCTTATGTTTTCTCGAAGCTTAAGTGACAATTTTTACCGTGATTACTGATTAGGGTGTAAAATATGAGGCGCAGTTTAGTCGTATATGGGGGGCCATGGACTCATGACTTGCATCAGCTTTAACAGAATGATATTATTAAATTTAACTAGAGGGGACAGAAAAGGAAGGCAAAAGCAAACAGAGGCCAAGACAAATCAAGCACGTGAAACTGCAAAATTTGCTTTTACTCGCAAATTTTATGACAATATAGACATCCTCCCCATTGTTCTTTCTCTGATCAGTCCACCACACATCCTTTCACTGAGTCCCATCACTGGATTAATTTTATATTAATTAAAATGTCTTTTTTTTAATAAAGTTTTAACCTTTTTAATCCTTTTATTCTATTTTCTTTTCTTGTGTGTTCACTGTTCAGTACTGATTAGTGATTTCTTCAGTTGGGTGAGTGTGCATCTGTAAGCGCGTCTCCCGTGGCTTTTTTTGTTTTGGCATTTGCTAGCTTGGTTTTTTCTGCGCCAGTGATTTTCTTTTGTTCTTCTGTGTTTGAAATTTTTGAAGAGCAAGAAAGAGAAAAAGGAAGATAATTGTAGTGGGGGTGCCATCACAGTGCACGGTTAGAAACCAACGAGAAAACCCACATGGAGTTCTGTAGGGGGTCATCCATGACAGATACAATACAAACCACTCCGCTTTTCCTAGATCTCTAGGATCTCAGAATTTCAGGCTTGATGGTTGCTTGTTTCTCGAGAAAATTCCTCTCGTTTACTCCTTGTCCCATTCTGTATGGTGCTAATTTCATTCTGGTTGGTTTACAATCTGGGTTTTCTTGCTGGACACCGAATTTACCATCTCGGCTTTTGTTTGCTGAAAGTTCTTCTTAACTCCTGATTAAGTCCAGGAGAGACAAAAAAACTTTCTGTTGCTGTTGTGGTATTGATGGGTTTTTGCTTTATGGGGTTTTCTTCTTGAGAGGCCCTGTTTGTGGATATGATGCAAGATTAGAATAAGCTCAAGTAAGAATGGTAGGTGGAATTGCTTGCTTTGGTGGTTTCGAAAAGTGGTTTTGTTGAGACGGAAAGAGAATAAAGTCTCTGAATTTCATTGAGTAGATAGCATGGAAAGAAGAAGTTCCGTGTTTTGGGAAGTGGGGTTTCTGGTTTTGGCATTGGTGGACATTGCTTATGCTACACTTTCTCCTGCTGGTGTAAATTATGAAGGTCAGTTCTTTTCACTTCCTTCTCCCGATCTCTTGCACCGTATCTTCTCTTTACCCTCCCATGTTTTAATTTTCACTGAACAATGTGCTTTCTAATCTGCAACACAAATATTTTTTGGAAAGTACTTTCGAATTTATGGCTATTAAAGTTTGTATACTGTGTCGTGGATAAGGTTTCTGTTTTTCTGGGTCCATTTCGTAAATGAATCTGGTGAGCTAATTCATATATTCCCTACGGGTCAAATGCTTTGAGGGTCTGAAGGGGTGGTTTAGTTACCCAAATACAGCTAGTTTTCCTACATAATGTACATCAGCAACTACCATTTAATGTCTTCTGGTTTAAAATTGGTGTAATTAAGATTTTTCTCGTTAGCATATGTCTGCTCAGTAAGAGAAGATGATATATTTCATGACAAACGTTCTTTTTGCTTTTTTTGGCTGGAAATTTGAGCAGTGGTGGCATTGATGGCCATTAAGAATGCCTTACGTGATCCATACAGTGTTCTGGACAATTGGGATATAAACTCTGTTGACCCTTGTGGCTGGAGGATGATTACTTGCACTCCTGATGGCTATGTTTCTGCTTTGTACGTTTCTTCATTCACCTAAAATTTTGCGCCACTAATCTAGAAATTTGGAAATTTGTGGAGGATGTTGATTGAATGAGAGTTCTCTTCAATACAGGGGACTTCCTAGTCAAAGCTTGTCTGGGACCTTGTCTCCAGGAATTGGAAATCTTACCTTCTTGGAGTCAATGTAAGTTAGAAACTTCATTTTCAATTGCTTTGTTTATGTGATCATCCGATTATATCACATGTGATGGTTTTCCAGTTAGTTGACTTCTCCAACTTAAATTATTGTTACATTATATGAGGGCAGTTTAGTTGATATGTATAGATGTATAGCTTGCTGCAGAATAATGCCATTGCGGGACTGATACCTGCTACAATTGGGAAGTTGGAGAAGCTTGAAGCACTGGATCTCTCAAACAATACGTTCAGCGGTGACATACCTTCATCATTGGGAAACCTCAAAGATCTAAATTACTTGTAAGTTCCAAAAAAAAAAAATCCTTGGTGTTTCTGTATCTTGTACAGATCAGTTTATCCATATGCCTCTCAGTCCATATATTTAGTTTTGGTTCATATTTTTCATCATATATCCTTTGTTTGAGTTATTCAGGCGGTTAAACAACAACAGCCTTACTGGAAGCTGCCCAGAATCGCTGTCCAATATTGGAGGCCTCACTCTTGTGTATGTATTTGTGCATTTCGGACTTCATTATGTTTTTGGCTTCAGATTACAGGGACAAATTATCGTAAAGAGCTGCCTTTTTTGCATATAACCCTTGCCTTTAGGCGAGTTGTGGCCCAGTAGTAGAGTAGCAGGGTTGCAACATAGGAGTCACAAGTTCAATTCTTGGAAATAGCCTCCCCACATATTATGTGGGGGTAAGGTCTGCGTACATCCCACATATTGTCTTTTGCACGGGAGTTGTTTAATTTTTATTGACTTTATACCATACATACCTTCTTAACTGTACCGTGTCGAACCTGCCTGTAGGGACCTTTCGTATAACAATTTGAGTGGTTCCTTGCCAAAAATATCAGCAAGAACTTTCAAGTGAGTCATTTTTCTCATTCTCGACTTCTTTGTTCTCCTTAAAATTTATGATATATTAAGTCTTGTTTTTTGTGCTACTTCAGAGTTGCAGGTAACCCTTTACTCTGCAGTCCTAAGGCTGACAACAACTGTTCTGGTGTCTTTCCGGAGCCTCTTTTACTCCCCCCAGATGATGGAAAAGGTTGTCAATGACAGCAATTTGTTGTTTGTTTGCGTCCTATATCTTTTCCTTGAAAATCCTTGATGACTTATTTTTGCTATTGTCTTTAGATCCATCAGAATCTGGATCAAAGAACCACCGAGTCGCTGTAGCATTTGGTGCAAGCTTTGGCGCTGCTTTTTCCATCATTCTTGTTATTGGGTTATTGTTTTGGTGGCGATATAGGCGGAACCAGCAGATTTTCTTTGATATAAATGGTTAGTTGTTTATGTTATTTGATTTGTGGTACTTTTGTACCTTAATAATGTAGAACAAAATTTAGTGTTAATTTCTAGCATTATGAATGGACAGGTGTGTGTGCCTTCGCCGTAACCTTTTAATGGTAAAGGACACTGAGAGTTGACCTTTACAAATAAAAATCATAAACTTACCTTTCGGTCTTCATCTTCAGAGTCGTTAAATGATTCATTTAAGCCAATTAATGCAGATGTTAATCGTCTGTTAGTTGTCGTTTGCT
This sequence comes from Tripterygium wilfordii, assembly GCF_013401445.1. Lineage (NCBI taxonomy): Eukaryota > Viridiplantae > Streptophyta > Magnoliopsida > Celastrales > Celastraceae > Tripterygium > Tripterygium wilfordii. The sequence goes on along the minus strand of NC_052237.1, from coordinate 6,584,621 downwards.
GCGGTTGTTGCTCAGTAATTAGCCTCTTTCAAAGCTTTTTTACGTTTAATAAGCTGAATAAGTTTGTGATATTGAGCTTGGTACTCTGTCTTGCTAGTTTTTTGTTGCAAAGACTCTTAAATATTGGTAATCTAAATTAAATATGGACCAATTTAAAATTTTGAGACCTTGTTAACCTGTATGAAGCTGTCCGTTTTGCTGTGTATACTCCATCATCTATGCATTGAGTCATTATTTTTGGATTTGCAGAGCAATATGACCCAGAAGTACGGTTGGGCCATTTAAAAAGGTATACTTTTAAGGAGCTCAGGGCTGCAACTAACCATTTTAGTTCAAAGAATATTCTGGGAAAGGGTGGATTTGGAATTGTATACAAAGGATGCTTGAGTGATGGATCTGTTGTGGCTGTTAAAAGGCTGAAGGATTACAATACAGCTGGGGGTGAAATCCAGTTTCAAACAGAAGTGGAGACGATAAGTTTGGCTGTCCATCGGAATCTTCTCAGACTCCGTGGTTTCTGTTCAACTGAGAATGAGAGGCTTCTGGTTTACCCCTATATGCCAAATGGAAGTGTAGCATCTCGGCTAAAAGGTTAGGCTTTTAGTTCTTAGTAGTTTTTCTTTTTCCTACTCTAATGCCTTTATTGTGCTTCTCACCTTAAAAGTAGTCTGCATGACTGCATCAATTTATGGAAGTCGAAGCAAGCTGCTACTGGGGAAAATGAAAATGGTAGCATTGTGCAAACTTACCTGCTGTCTTAAACATTTGTCATTTTGCTGTTGTGTTTCCTACATATATTACCATCCTAAGTGCACTTCCCACACACTTAGGCGATCATACCGCCACAACTGTGCCATTGCTAGCACTTTGGTCTTAAATCTTAACATACAAGTAGAGCCTGCAACACCACCTCTTTCTCCTGCACAGGCACAATATGTGGTCATTGCTGCAATCATGGATTTGAGACTTGTCTCGAACCAGGAACCGTTAATTGAACTCACTTCTTTGCTGTTTTCACTTTAATTTTCCCAAGCCTACCCTAATCTCCTCGCTTTTGTCATCTTCTTCTACCATGTTGTCTTTGTAGGTGATTAGAACCACTATTTTCTTTTCTGATGCTCACTGCTGCACTACCTTCTGCGATAGTAGTAGTCATGAAAAGTGAACTTTGTTTTTGCAGTCTATAACTCTGTTCTTCTTTATCTTCGTACTAATAGAGGTGTAAGAAAATGTTTGCTGATGAATTCTGAAAGTTTGTCTTGAACTACTTGGTATGCCATTGCAACTTGGAATGTTCACAAAGATTACAATCCTTTTATGGTCGTTTCAACTAGTTGCATTCAATGATAAATCTTGAACCTGCCAGCCAGTAATTTTATTTGTTTTATGGGTTTTCAGATCAAATCCATGGTCGACCAGCTTTAGACTGGGCAAGGCGAAAGAGAGTAGCTTTAGGTACAGCAAGGGGGCTACTCTATTTGCATGAGCAGTGTGATCCCAAAATCATTCACCGTGATGTTAAAGCCGCCAACATTTTACTGGATGAGGACTTTGAGGCAGTTGTGGGAGATTTTGGGCTGGCTAAGCTTTTGGATCATCGAGATTCCCACGTGACAACAGCTGTGCGTGGTACTATTGGCCATATAGCCCCAGAGTACTTATCAACAGGTCAATCTTCAGAAAAAACGGATGTGTTTGGGTTTGGAATCTTGCTTCTTGAGCTAATCACAGGTCAGAAGGCTCTGGATTTCGGACGATCAGCGAACCAGAAAGGTGTAATGCTTGATTGGGTACGCGTTCTCTCTCTCTCTCCCTCTCTCCCTCGACTCTCTTTGCCCTTATTGGGTTCCACAAATCTTTGGTATTCCATCCTGACAGACTATTAATCCTATTGACTATTGAGAACTTCTGCACTGGAAGTACATGCAAGTGCTGTAATCTCTGAACTTCAAATACCGTATCTGTTTTTTGTTGCCAGCAGACAATCATAATGGCGAAGAACTTGCATCATATTTTAGTCTCAGAAAACTCCTTTTGCAGGTAAAGAAGCTCCATCAAGAAGGGAAACTAGGCCTAATGGTGGACAAAGATCTAAAAGGAAACTTTGACAGGATTGAGTTGGAAGAAATTGTCCAGGTGGCCCTTCTATGTACTCAATTCAATCCTTCTCATCGGCCAAAGATGTCCGACGTGTTGAGGATGTTAGAGGGTGATGGTTTGGCCGAGAAATGGGAGGCCTCACAGAAGATGATCGAGACCTCGAGATTCCGATCTTGTGAATACCCTCAAAGATATTCAGATTTCATAGAAGAATCCTCACTTGTGGTAGAAGCAATGGAGCTTTCTGGCCCCCGGTGACGAGCACATCACATTTCTCCTTTCTCGAGCCTCCTTAACTTGGCTGCATTGAAGAGCTATGAAATGATAAAATGTGATTGTTGTTGATAGCTGTTGAATGAGTGTATTCGTCTGTAAAAAAAGAAAAAGGGAAAGTCTTGTACAAGCATATCGTTCTTTATGGCAAAATTAATTCAAGTTGATTAAGCTTCTCTTCAAGTTCACCGCCTACTAATTTAAGTTCTCCACAGAAAATTTCATAATGAACAAAGTCACTGGAGACTACAACCAACAGAGCTAATGTCTTTTGACTCTTTGAACTTTCATTTTAATGTAAGAGCGGCTCATTCTAACTATTAATTGCGTTAACGACTGGTAGAGATAATGTCCACTGCTGCTTTTGCTTAAAGTACGGAGTTTTCATGACCAAGTTGGACTTGGTCAACTCTATGAGTAACCAACAGTTGCATTAGCCACGTTAAAACTGAACAAAATACTTGGTGTTTCTGTATCTTTATTCCGATTCATGGGAGGTAGATATGGTGCAGAATGAAAATATTATTATGGTTCGGGATTATTCTCATAACTCATGGTAGCATAGCTATGAGAACATTCTGATGACAGTTTGGAGTTGGCAGAAGGCATTATTTATATGGGTAAATATATATACATTTTGCATTTCTTGTTTCTTGTTCTTTTTGCTGATTGAATTCAATAATAATTCAGAATGCATTTGCACACGCAGAGAGAAGAGAAAGAGGGAGGGAGTGAAAGAGATCACATATTAATAGCTATCACTTATAAACCAGGAAGCATGGTCAAGTACAAGCGCAAACAACTACAGTAGTTTCCAATACATTCTCATGCAACAAATACCACACACCATATCTAAAACAAATTACAGAAACAGAACTGAAAAAAAAACAAAGCCATGAAGACTCATAAACTCATGAGCCTGTCGCCGTTCTGTGACTTGCCGGTCTGCCAGTGATAAAACCCTAAAAGCTCTCTGCTTAAAAGGCTAAGCACAAGCAAACTGTTTATGATTCTTTTTGGAGAAGGTAGAGGAATGAATATTCAGGGAATCACATCCCTCACTCCCAACTCCTCCAACCAACACCTCTCTTTTTTATTAAGACCCATGAACAGATTCTTGCCAAAAGAATTCCATACCTATCAGAATCAGATTCAGTAGAACTGATAGGGCTTTGACTTGATGACAAAGAAGCTAGTGGAGAAGTTTGGTTACTAGGTTCCAATCCTTAAATAGATGGGTGGTAAAGGAAGAAACTATGTATTGTATGGATAACTCATCTTCCATTTCTTTTCAAAAAAACCACAACCCTTTACTTTACCTTCAGAAAAATCACAAAATTCAAAGTTGTTATGATTGAAAAAAGCCTCTAATAATTTCCCTTCATTGACCATCTTACCCTTCACCACCTACTATCACTCTGTCAAGATCATAATTCAATAAGCACGCTTGAGAATTGATGCTTTCACATCCCAATTTCAACTCCAATTTTGGACCAAACATCCTCTGTGTTACTGTTAACATATAAAGATAAATTCAGTTTTTCACCGTCAACAATTCTTTTTTTGGATAAAAACATCCCGCAATAACTCCGCAGTTAAACGTTGTTCTGCGAGAGCACTATTGGGATAAGTGACTAACCTCCTAAGAAGGTAAAGCCATGCGAGCCGGATGTATCTATGGGAATAGGATGTATTAGGCTGAAAATTGTAATAGTTACTGCTAAAGTATCTGATTATGTTTATTTGAATCAAGAGAGTCTGCGATCAGCAATAATCCATCTCTGTTGTAATGAAAAATTGCTGCAATAGAAGGATATTAAGGTCAGAAAGAAATGAGCACACCAGGCAACTACTCTTTTTTTTTTTTTCTTTAATGGTGCATGACTTTATTTTTTATTATTGGAGTGTTGTTAGCTTTATGTCTCAATCATTGGTGGAACCACTAACTCATGCTCATCTACTTACTTTTCTTTTTTTTGAGAAATATTATTCCCACCCCTAAAAATGATAATCCCATTCCCACCCTCACTTTTTGATTTTAATGATTTTAATATTACATCATAACTTTCATCATACATTAAATGCATCCCTTAATCTATATTGATGTGATGTAATAAGTTATATTGATGTGATGTAATAAGTTTGGTTTAATTAATTTATGAGGGTGAGAAAATTAATTTTTAGAATGAAAATCAAATATCATATCACACGTAAATTAAAAGAATCAAATATCAAATCATATATAAAATAATATTAAAAAATACAATTCAAAAATTTTGGGATGGGATAACCAATTTGAGAGGTGGGAATAAACTTCTCTTTTTTTTTTTTTTCTTCCTATCTACAAATCCTCCTAATTCTCCACTAATCCAAGTTTAGTTTGTTGTAGCCAAGCCCATCTGTGCTTTCAAGAGCCACAGAAAGTCTAATTGACCCAACTAATTAAATTAATTAAACAATAAACTAATAGACGTTGACCTATCCCTCAATTGGCTAAACCCAAACTTGTTCTATTCAAAATAGCAACCCCATTATCTACAGTCAATGGCACGTGTCATTGCCTAAGTGGGTTTGGGCTTTTGAAGGGTCATATTACCAAAAATACCCCTCTAATACGAGGGAGGAAAAGGGAGCATCTCAGCCATCCAAGATCCATCTGAGATATCACCTCAGGCTAGACTCTTTGGTACAACCTAACAAAAACATAACTTCAAGAACCTTAGGTGACAAAACATATCAAGGTAAGGTATCGAGAAACACTCATCATCGAAGAATAAGGAAATTTATAAAAGAAATAAGATAGGATTCATCCCGGATATCTCGCATGCGATCAAGAAAAATCCATTACTCCAAATTCATATAAAAAGGAACCTCCACCTAGCTATCTCAAAAGCCTTATTATTTATCGAGTTGACTTAAGTATTGAAACATCTCCCTTGAGGTACAAAATGGGACCCCGCAATTAATTTACGTTTTCTCATGTACAGATATAGAATAGTTACATCTTGATCCCCAGTCTGATCAACTGAAATATCTACATAATCGAGCAGTCATATAAGAATCTATCCGATTTTGCGCGTCATCAGAAGTTAAAATTTGACTTACAATCATGGGCGGATACACCCTTAGATGATGGGGGACAATTGTCCCCCCTTAAGTTTTCAAAAAATACGTTATATATATTGATATTTTCACTTTTGTCCCCCTTAATTTTTAAAAAAATACCGTATACATACCCATATTTCAGTTATACCCCTCTTTAAATCCTATAATCTTAAGGTGTTTAGAATCTAACGATGCCAACACCAGGAGCAAAAGCGATGTGATCTCCTTATCAGAAATGCACCAAATTATATTATTTAGACTATCCACTAAAAAACTTTTTTTGTTCTTTAATGCTAACAAACTAGACAATGATTACTTTTGAGATTCTCACTTAACCCATGTGAAATTTAGATAATCCACTTTTGATAAGAGTAGATGTGCCCCATCAGATATACCCTAAAAATAAAAATAAAAATAAAAACTTGGTTTTGTTGGTTAATGAAACAAGTTCATGCCAAAAAAAAGAGTGAAGACTTTTGGAGGTATCATCATCCACTTAGCATTAAATTGGTAATGAACAAAACCTCAAACCAATCTATGGCCTATTTGAATGGGTTCATGGGCCCGTCCATATAAAGGGCCCATACATTTTAGGGGCCCGTACATATGCTGATGATCCATGAAGACTGATAAAAATACAACTTGGGCCTGGATTAATGAGACTGATGGCCAAAATGGGCCCAGCCCATGAAGATGACTCTCCAAGCTGACTGAATCAGTCAATTATTAGGTTAATTAGGTCAAAAGATAATGAGTGAATGCTGTTGGTGTCAAGCATAATTAATTTAGATAAACACATACCAACAACAGCACTCCAAGTTGATTGAATTTCCATTTTTGATCTTTTCTTCCAAACTGGTCTAACAGAATCTGTGCCTCCCTTTGACCACAAAACATTCAACAACAGCGTAATGTCGGAGAAAGACAACTTTTGATCATTGAAATATTTGAACAAGTTCAACTTAATCACTCATTTTACAAACGTTACAATTTGGGTATCCAAATTTATAAACTGTTCCAAATTAGTCAAACAGGCAGCTTTTAGAGAGTTCGGGCAGCAATTAGCTGAGGTGGCATCAAAAAATAAAATAATTAAAATTTTAATTGACGTGGCATGATGACTTGGATATTTGTCATATTTTTCAAAAAAATAATTTAATTTCACATGAAAAAAATGAACCCAAAAAAAATAAAAATACCAAATACTTCTTCTAGAAAGAACCACAGCCTTCAATGTCTTCAACCGCTGTAAGAACCACAAAACCCAAATCTCTCCTCAAATCAACACCACCAACTACAAGAGTAACACTGACCGCTCACATCAGCCTAAATTATTTGATTTTGACTATATTGTGCCACGTGGGATAGTTGATTGCCCGAATTGGGTGAAAACTGTCCGTGTGATTGGTTTGGAACAGTTTAGAAATTTGGATACCCAAATTGAAACGTTTATAAAATGGGTGATTGAATTGAACCTGATCAGATTTTTCAATGACCAAAAGTTGTCTTTCCCCACGTAGTGTCTCTCTTGGTTGTCTTAAGAGCTCCTAAAGCATATGATTTATTCCTCCCAGGCCTTCCCCAGTTCTTGAATCCTCACCTTCCATTTTTTGATAAATTGTGGAAACACCACTGAATAAATTGAAAGGGTTGAATTTGTGGAGTCCAAATGTTATTATAATAGGATTATTTTTTTTGGTTTAATTGTACTCGATTTAGTAGGATTTTGTATCAAGAAAACCACGACTGTGGCGATTGAATCTCATCGCCTTTTGTGTTTTGGTTTTTTTTTTTTGTTCATATGGATTCAATCAATTCTGTTCTTTTATATCTTCATACTATGAGTAGCTAAACTTCTTCATGGCTCTAATGTAATCAAACCATGAATATTCAATGATTTTGTTTATACTAATTCATGATTATTTTTCATGGTTAAGTATCTATTGGTGCACTTAATGCTTTTGAATATTTGATCAATATTCGAATGATTTGATGCCAAAATGAGATCAGAAGGAGATGTTCAGAGTTTTATTTCTTGCAATACATGTCATAGGTCGCATGTTTCACATGAATGTAGGAGTATGACTTGTGTGGTCATTACATGATTTTTCATAGAACTTAATGGATTTTTGCTACTTAAATTCGAATGTTAGGAATAACATGTGGTCGTAGTAAGAATACTTTTGATATAACTATGAATAGAGTATTGAATAGGTTACGGAAAATCAACTTTCAGAGTTTAGGATTAACATGTCAAAGAAATTGAATAGCATTGGTGATGGTGAAATTAGATGCACTAGTACCTTTTAATTGTTGAATTTCGTTTATTGCATTTGCGTTCGTGTTTTCATTACGTTAATTTAATTTGTCAATTCTCAAATTTTAGTTCTTCAAATGGAGTTTAGAGTTAATCACAATTGATAATTAACATAATTTATCAACCATCGTGAGAACGATCTTTAATTATCATTATTACTACTGTGCGATTCGTATGCCTATGAATTTTATACAACAAGTTTTTGTGATAAAGTAAAGAAAATTTATAATTTTATTGTTAGTTTTAACCAAACATGGAAAAGCAAACATTTTTCAAATAGTTGTTTTTCTGATGAGCTATTATTTATATGAACAAAATACTTTTTGTGAAACACAAGGAGCCTAAATTATTAATTTTTGAGAGTGTGTATCACGTAAGATAAGTTTCCTAATTTTTTTGGTAATTAGGAGACTTATTTTAATTATTTTATTTTCTTATTAGAAGTGTATTTTTTTATATAATTAATAGGATTTTTAGTATTAATAGGAATTCTATATTCTTTTAGAGTGTTTTCCTAATTTTTGTGATTTTCTTTGTAATTTGTTTCCTTGTTTACTACAAAAAAAAAATCAATGATGAATTAACATATTTTTGAGTTCGTTCTCAATTTTCTTGATCGATTCCAAATTTTATTGGTTTTGTAGTAAACTAATCAATTGATACTTACTTCCGCACTGAGTGAGGTAATTATCATTAATTAATATATCTTTTGGCACGTCAAAAGAAGCGCATTATTTCCTCTAATATTCTTATACTTTCTGCACTATTCTATCTCGTATTGCGTTTTATTTAAAACCTACCCTAATTAAGCTTTCAAAAAAGAAGTTTTAAAATAGCCGAGAAAAGGTACATTTTTTTTGAAAGGTTCATAGACCACACACATACTAAGCCATGCCCGAGGAGCATGAAGGCCACCACAACAGATGAAAACTATCCAAATCCCAATCCCCTGGTGAGAATAGATGGAAACTACCCAAATCCCAATTTCCTGGTGAGAATAGAATCCTGGACCTCAAGGTTATGAACAAGCAACCTGACCAAACAGGCTACCTCCTATTCTCAGAAAAGGTGCATGTTGATCTCGTGTAGTAGCTATATGAATGACAATAATTGTGCATTGTTTAGATCATGACTTAAAGTCGTACCACTTCCTTTTCTTCTCCAAAATGGGCCTTGTAGAAGATTGTGTATTCGCTTGATTTGCAATGCCACGAAAGTTACATAAAAAAAAGAAGTTAAAAACTCTAGATGCAATTTTCTATATGACCCACACACATCAACAATTGGGGTCCAAGTTGTGATGTATGACCAACTTCAACGCTCTAGTTAGTAATCTTATTCAGAGTGAATCAATAGTCAAATGTTTCGGTCATGAGAGCATCCTAGGATGAGTCTAGTCATCCACTTTTTATAGGTGCTGTAAAACACATTTGTTGGGATTTTTCTTTTTTTTTTGTTGGGATTTTTCTTATCCTTGATTTCTACTATGTTGAGATAGGATATTGGTTTATTTAAGTTGTTGCGATATAAGAATTCGTATTCGTAGTCTTGATTTGAATTCGAATGCTCCCTGGATTGATGATAGGAGATTCTCTGAGAGGTCTTCTCTCTTGGATTGAGTCTAGACAGGGGCGGAACCAAAAAATTATGTCGAAGTGGGCTGGTTGTTAAAACAATATTATTTACATAAAAACTTGTGTGAGGATACATGCATACCAAAGGCATACAACTGTGCCACTAACAACTCTCTTATTTGTATAAAAAATAACTATCTTATCTATATATTAAAAAAATAAAACAAACAAAAGGCTACCATCCCAAGATATGCCCTTAAATCTAGGTACTTTCTTAAATCATACATGATTATTGGGATTACGTGACTATTGGATTTCCAACATTTTCATTCCCTTAAGTTGATTTTCTAGTTTGACTCCTCTCTAAATTATCTATAAGAAAATTTTCTTTATGAGGTCTTCCTTCTTTATGTCACCTGCCATGTTGATTAGGCATGATATTTTTTATTCATCCACAAAAAAGACAAAGATATAACAAAAAAAATTGGTATATTTACACATGTAACATTGTAGATTAACGAATTAAATAAAAACTAGGAAATCCTATGATCAATTTCACATAAATGGCTAAGGATCCAATAATTCATTCCTTCATATTTGTCAATTAATTGGACAAATGCTTCTATAGTGACTATGATGGATATCTCGTACCATGAATTGTTTCTTCCTTTTAAACCCATATACTTTTGAAGGTAGAAAATTGAGTATATAATTAGGTGTTTAAGATTCAAATTTTTTTTGCCGTCCAAACTTAAGATCTCCCTAATTCGTCCGGGAAAAAGGTCTAGCTTTTCAGCATCAGTCATGGATTCAAAAAAAAAAATGCACTTTTATGTTAAAAAGACTTTATTTGCAAGAGAAAGCAAGCAAAATGTAACAAAGTAGGAATAAAACCATTATTAGATATGCACTTATTAAAGAAAACATATACAACAAAACAAAAGCCAAAGATTTGGTTCCCATATTAATCAAAGTACATACATATAATTATAAACAACTCTATCTCTTTGACCAACACTCAGTCATGGCAAACCATGCCACATAAATATGCCCCCTCTGCCTAAAGTTGAAGCTCTAAAGAAGGAATCATTATGTCCATAAATGTATAATTCATTAATACATGTGTTTGGACGGAGGGCTTTTGGAGGTTAGAGAAAGTTTCCTACTAATTTTTTTTTTTTTGGATATTAGAAAAAATTAAAGGATTTGGAGAGAATTGAGGGGAAGATTTCATTAAATTTTTGTCAAAATATTTCCTCCCTAAAATGTGCTCTTTAGAGGGTAAGGATGATTAATTAAATTATTTATAAGTTAAAAATCTAGTTTATTATCATACATAATAATCTAATACAAAAGGTAAGGATAAATTAATAAATTAAAACAATTTGTTTTTTTATCTATCCAAAAATGAGTGAGGAAAAAATTTTTATCTTTCATTCTCTTCTCTCCTCTCCTCTTCCCTTCCCTTCTCTTAGTGGTGGATTTAGGATTTGAAATCACTAGGGACACAAATAAGTAGTGGGGGTCTGAGGACAATGTCCTCAAATTTGTTTTTGAAGTTAATAAAGGTTGTGAACAAAGATGGGCTGTCAAGTGTCAACAGAGATTAAGTGGACAATTAGCCAAGTAGCCATTGATATGGGTTGTTGGACTTACATTTTTTTTTACAAGCATTGGGGACCTTAAAAAAATTTCATTGAGGGCTTTGTCAAAAAATACACTACCTTCTCTTTCATTTCCTTTCCCAAATCACTCAATCCAAACACATTCTTTTAAGTTTCTTTAAGTTGTGAACAAATTCTGAGTAACATATGAAATAATTGACCAGTAAATGCGTAATTAAAGCATAATCAAGCATTTTGTCGGGCGATCAAGTAGCTTTTAATCATGATAAGATTTACTAAAAGTAAGCCAAATTAGGTTTTGAAACGTGTCTTAAGATTCATCGTGGTATGTGGACTTCAGGTCATAAGTCAATCGGTTTAGTAATTAACTGGGGATGGAGGGTATCTTTTGATAATGACTCAGCTCCACCTGAGACTGTATAATCTTTCCCCACGTGTGATTTAGTGTCCAATGTTCCAGTTAAATGGAGTTTGACTTTCTTTGAAAAAAAATTACGTCCATATCAATAGAAAAATAATGATAACTTAATAAGGTTTTAATTTGTCTTTGTCTTGACTAATGTTGACTAATTATGGAGTAATTACTTAAAAGGAGAGAACAATGCACGATGGCAATCTTCAGGATAGACACGTGCAACTTATTTTAAAATCTCTCGGAGGTTGTGCCAAGTTCAATTTGAGTATAGGATGCTTTTTCTATCCATGCCAATATTGTAACAAATGAATACTCCTATGAGGTGTTAATTTTTAGGTTTTATTTTTAGCGTTTAAATTTTTTTAAAAAAAAATTTGAAAAAAAATATATATGTGTATCTTCGTCGATTTTACGAACCAAACTATATTTTTTTTTGTTGAAAATAAAAATCAAATGCAACATAAAAGCATATTAAATATTTTTTATTTTATATCTAACGATCTATAACTATCATGTATTTTTCTTGTTAATTTAATTATTGTTTAGAATAAAAAATATATCGTTAGGTTCGTAAGACCGATCAAGATATAAATATATTTTTTCTAAATTTTTTTAAAAAATTTTGAACTCTAAAAATTACTGATTTCGTGCTAATATAATTAAAATAATTAATTGATCATTGCCTTGTTAGTGCACCGGCTTAATTAATTTATTGTTAATTATCATCTCCTCATATTCTCCTTCTTTTTTTACATAAAATTAGAAGACAATTGTGAATGTCTAATTTTTTAATTATTTTCAAATACCTTTTTTCAAGTTATGATTCGGGTGATAAATTAAAATAATGGGGGGCACTCAACCCACGATTTTATGTTGCCATTCATGGCCCAATTGCGCTCCAAAGCAAAACCTCTGCTGCGGCTGATCAAAAGTCAACCAAAAACACGTATGTGTATATATATATATATATATATATATATGTATGTATGTGTGTGTGTATATATATATATATATATAATGGAACTAACGAAGGCCCAACATGCATGATGAATTAGAGAACCAAATTTCCACAAGCTCTCTCCAGCCTCTCAAACAAAGAAATCAGGATGTGCTTGCGTCTTGTTCGATATCAACCAAAGCTCCATTGGCCAACTCTCAAAGAAGTTGTCACCCTTCAATACTAAGGTACTTCACTTACTTTGTTCTTTTTATTGACATTATTAGTCCTGTAATTTTAATATTATGTGTAAATTGTGGAGCATTTGGTTGTCTTGATTCATTTTAGTTAATGTTATGATGAAAATGTGGCCAGCTTTTGATGTGTTGGGATTGTTGTACATGCAATGGTCATCGGTGTTTAGTTGTTCGGGGTGTTGGTGGGGGGATGGGGGAGGGTTTCGGGGTGTTTGGCTGCCTGTTTCGATTAGGCGCACTCTATTTTTCTTTTTTTTGGTCTGCTGTTGACCCCTCAGATGGACCCAAACTGATAAGTCAATCCGTCAGTCAGTCAGTCAATCAATCAATCGAATCCAACAGTATTACTACTGCTGCTTATTGCTTAAGTTGCTACATCTACCATACGCGAATATATATTATATATATATATAGGAAACGACGTCGTCATTTTCACTAAAATAATAAGCTTTGTTTTTGAGTCGTTGGATCTGACGATATAGTTAAGATTTAAGCTGTTTTAAGATTTAGGGTTTTATTATTTTAGGAACCATTTGACTAATAGTTTCTTTGGTGAAAATTATATGGATTCGGAAGGCACTAATTTCGATTATCAAATATTTGACTTTGTCCTAAATTATCATGTCAACATGTGAGAAACTTCTTTGCACATAAGCTTAAACTCATATCTAATGTTCAAAGAGTAAACTTGTTATGAAATAAAAAATAGAAAGTGATAATGAGTGTCCTTATGACACTATATAAAGATGAAAATGTGCATTGAAATCTGAAAAGAGGATATGTATTTTAAGTTTAAAAAATTAGGTGAGAGAGAATTCATCACTCATGTCATACTGTGATATGCTATAGTCAATCTTTAACAAGTATCCTTAAGACATCCTTTATCAATACCCATACAAAATTTAGGAGTTTAAGATTATTAAATTAATTTTAATATCAATTAATTATCATATCCAACAGCTAAAAACACAAATCTTTATTTTAGTTAAAGGACAATGCTAGAGACCTCCAAAATATCATCCCCAAAAGTCTCCCAAATCTATGTGGCAGTAAAATAGTCATTGATTAAAAACACACATGTAAATGCCACTTCATATCCAACACTCCACATTAAATGAGGTTTTTTGGGCATCACTTTTTGGGGGTCTCAAGCATTATTTTTAGTTAAAATAAGACGTATCTATTGGAATAGAAATTCTCGAGTGCGAACGTTCCCAATTTAATAATTTGTGTATTTCACTTTTTTAAGTTTGTTCAAAAGTGAAATTACAAGTGAGATCCACTGTTTTGGGTTCTATATATTTCAAATCAATGACGAGATTAAGGTGCGTAAGTTAAAATAATTTATGAGTGTTCACATAAGAGAATTCGTGTCTATTGGAGAATGATATATATATATTAATATATATTCTCACAACTCACGAGATTATGAGGTTTACTTTGTTTGGACTCATAAATTTCACCAATCTAAAGTAACAATTAGAAACACTGGAAAACTAAAATTATTGTAAACGACACGTAGTCTTTCTTATTCATTGATACGTCTATGGTCGAATATGTCTCACAACCCCAACTCATATGCCTAATGATTTTTGACAAAAAAACATAAACAGAAAAAGTGGTGGGGACACATCTCCCCGCCGCTAGATGCTCCTTCCTGTGAAAAAGGTTAGTCGCGCAATTACAATTGTAAAATTTTGATGGCCAATAAAAATATATTAGATTTTGTGTTTTATTGATGTAGTTATATTGGAATACCTGTTTTGTTGATATGATTGTATTGGGAGATGCGTTTTACTGATGTGATTGTATTGAAATTTTGTGTTTTGGTATAGTTTTGTAGGGATAACATAGAGACATGAAATGTTATTGGTCTTCATATTGGGTAGAAAGGGATAATGTATAAGAATTTGTGTTTTGTTGATATAGTTATATTGAGAGATGTGTTTTATTGATGTAGTTGTATTGTGATACGTGTTTGGCTCAACAAAAATGTGTTATTGCATTTGCTTCAAGATAGACGATTATATTAATAATCTGGTGGGGAGAGAGTAGGGGATCGTATACCTAAGTTTTGAATTAATGAAAATCGGCCTGTGAAAATGGTCAACGGCTAAGATAGACAATTATATTAATAATCTGGTAGGGAGGAGAGTAGGGGATCTTATCCCTTAGTTTTGAATTAATGAAAATCGGGTATGGGATGAAGCTGTGTCGGACTTATCGGACAGCCAGAATCGTGTCTGCCACCCCTTAAGAAAAGAATACTCCAATAAGTATTATATTAGTAGAATGCCAGCTTCCGTCTCCTTTTGCAAAAACAAATTATAATATATATTTATTTATTTACATCTACTAGATTACTAGTAATTAGTTTCTTGATGGATTATTAAAAGGAATTTAGCATATGAAATAAAAAATATCTAACCTATAAAAATCACCTATCAGAAAAAAAAAAGAGAAGTAATTTTAAAAAAATAAACTACAAAATTCAATCAAACAGAAACAAAAAACATCTAAATTAATAAAAGAGAAATAAAATTAAAACAATTATCTAATAAGCGTGGGGAGTTAATGTTAAGATAAAAAAATCTCACATCGAAAAGTTGAAGGATCAAAGTGTTTTATAAGTTAAGAGATATACAACTAATACAAGTTGGTCGCTTGGAGAATGTTGAAATTCGAAAATCCTTTTTATGGGTGTGATGTGGCATTTTACAAACCCTCATATGGAATGGACGGTTAGATATTGTAAATTGTATATGTGTATTGCTGAAGTGTTTATTGTAGAGGATCGGATCCATAATGCACGCCAAATCCATATGATATTTTATTAGACATAAAATCAAATTCATTGTAGAGTAGAGTAGACAACTCTGAATTCCAAAAATAACTAATGCCAACTTTGAATTTGTTCTTATAACACTACAAGTAGAAGAAATACCCATTTACAACTCTGTCAAATACAAAAACATACTACAAGATGTAATAAAACTCTCTCGATGATGTCAAGCCAACTAGATTGGCGGGCATATAACAATAAACTCACATGTAATATTTGCTAAAACTTACATAGTTGTGGAATCATCACCATTTTAAAAGAATAATGATCTATAATACTTTAGTACCCATCATATATTAAAAGTTAAAAGAAATTTAGGTTTTTTTGTTGGTTCGATGGGATCTGTAGCTACTATCTTTTGGGTACACACTGGGTAAGCTCATTGGCCTGCATACTAGCTCACAAACTACGCATGACAAGCAAATCCAAAGAAAATTCATGTGTGAACTCATGTATCCGGAGATGATTGGACCTAGGTAGTAGATCATAACTAGCACTCACCTTATTACCAGGCCAACACCATCAAATGGCTTAAAAGAGATTTGGGTTAATATCACATTTGCACACTAAAAGGTAGTGATTGTTCCAATTTACACACCAAATGTCAAAATGTTTCAATTTGGTAGTCCAAAGATGAAAATGTCTTAAATAAGTTACTCGGGCATATTTTTCAAGTTTTTTATAATGTGTTGCACCAAATCTGATATCTTCACTAAACGAACTATGTGTTGTTAGAGAACACAAAGCTTTTGGCTCGAGGTTTGCATTTCGGAAAAATAACTTAGAATTCATGTAGTGTCAATCTAGAAAAAAACTAGAGACAAAAGACTATTATAGGAATGAAAATGCTTCTAATGGAGGGAAGTGAAAAACAAAACATTCATGGAATGCATCAGGAATTTCATTGAAAAATGGTACATCCTGAGATGAAATAAGACGTGCTTTACAAGCTAAATTAAAGATATAGTCGCGAGGGCTTTTTGGAAAAGAAAATGTAAAATATAGAACTAGTTGGCCTGAGTCATGCTAATTGTAAAGATAAGTGACTGGAGTCATTGCCTAAATAAGCAGTAAAGATTTGAAGACTCTGAGTCTGAGGTTGATGCGGGGTGTTTGTAAACTCCTCTTCTTTCTTCTTTTATAGTGCTCATGGTGATGTCTCCTTTCTTGTTTCTTTGATCTTTACTGCACGTATTCTGTCATGGGCATCTAGAGAATCGTAGTAAAACCACATTAACTGGAGTTATTGGACTAGTGGGCTTCATAACCGTCACCTTCTCCTGAAAATGGGGATGATGACAGCGTCTCTCTGATCGTGCTCATTCTTCAAGGTGGATGTAGATATTCAAGAAAACCGTGATGTCTTCCACCTTCCTGATTGCCACGCATCACCAGGAGGTTGGAATGTGGGACCCGTATTGCCACGTGTCAGTTGACGAGTATGGATTATTTTCGGTACAAACAAATCTTAGTTACGGGGTACCATATATTCCAATATCTAGAATCGCATTTGTTTAATTAGTTAACTTATCCTCTCTCTCTCTCTCTGCTTCATGTGGTTAGTCCGTAATATGTTGTGTATGTCACATATTCTCTCCAATCTTTCCATTTCTTGCAAGTTGCGAGTCCTTGCTATATTCTACAAGTAAACATCACTAATCATAATCCTAATAGATTGATGAATGTGATGGTGTAAATATTTCACTGAGTTTTGTCGGGAATATGCAATAACAACTTGATTGTCAATATCATAAAGTGCAATACATAATAAAGCACTTAAAACAACTACGGAGATTAGGAGCTTTTTAATTCTTCCAAGTTGTTAATTTGTTTTTCATAAATTTATCACGCCTTTAATTTTATTATCTTCATTTGATCCAAGGGAATTAAAAATTATCTTTTGCCTTTTTGGCCTTTTAAGTTGTTTTTGTTCTGTATTTTCAGTATTTTTATTTTATTTTATTATTCTACTTTGAGGAGAAAAAAATTATGTCTAATATCTAATGTCAGTTTGTTTTTTTGCTTCTTATTATTTACAATTGGTCATTTTAATGATAAAAACTCTCGTACTTATATTTCTCCTTACTTTGGAAATGATTTAAATGATTTAAGTCCATAATTGTGTAAGGTGAGTATAAGATGAGGAAGAGATGAATGTGAGATGAGCATAATCATATTTGGTCTAAAATAAAGAGTGAGTATGAGCGTGAGAATATTAATAGTACAATTTTCATATTATCATTTTCTTTCTTTTTAGAAAATAAGACAATATTTTATAACAAGTTAAAAATAGTTTTTTACACATCAAAACTCATTCTCCCTGGTGGAGGATAGCCATTCTCACCATTTTGGTGAGCTTGACTATTCTACACAAAGAATATTGGAGGATGGAATGTGTTTGTGATTCCATCCTCCAAAACTCAATCAAACAAGAGAATATATTAATCCCACTCTCATTCTCCCCTCAAAAGACCAACCAAATATCCCGTAAATCTTGAATTCGTATAGCCGTGTATAAGGGTACATGAAAGTTTTCACATATTTTAGTGCATTATGATAATTTTCAAATTTATATTAATGCATACTTAATATCTGTGAAACATATTTTTGTATGTTATGATAATTTTCAAATTTACATTTAATACATGCCTACATTTTTTTTTTTCATTTAGGTAGGTTGCTATTGTTAAAAAAAGTCTCTACTCTTCATTATTTTTTAGATATAAAACATTTTTAAATTTTTTAAAAAATAATAAATAGAAAATATGTAAAATTTTGACCGATCATATATTTAACTATTGGATATTTTTTAGAAATGCTAACATGTTATATTTTGTTTTTGTTAACCGAGAACAACTGAGCATACGTGCCCTTAGGAGTTAGGACAATTTATTAAGTACAAATTCTGGTTGGACTAGGCACGTGCAAATTCGCTCGACAGGTTAGTTGACTGAGGCTCAGCGCAAACCACATGAAAATAGCTGCGTCCTTAAAATGAACTTCCAACCTCGGGCTGGATTCTTTATCCCTAAGTTCAGATATATAAATAACTGAACTATTGTCAAGTGGTTACATGTTACACACTTTGCATCTAATAACTTAGAAGTTTAGAACCATTCATGTTTTAGATTTTTTTATGCATTTTCTTTAATTAATTTGATGTTTTCATTAAAAAAATAGCATTAGATTTATATTTATTATTTATTAGAAATTTTTAATAAATTATTGACATCAAAAAATAAAGAAGAGAAGAGACTCATTTTTCCCCCCCAATATCATCCTAAACTAATAAAATGGAGAGAGATGGTAGTCATAGTAGTAATTGAAAACTTGAATGAATAAAAAAAAGAAGATCAAGAAAGCAATAATTAAAAAGGGAAAAAAAAAAAGAGGCGTCTTTGCTCCACAAGCTTAGGCATCTTTTTCCGTTATTTATATAATTTTTTTGTTGGCCAAAAATACAGTCTCCAAGGCAACTTGCGGTTCTTCCCTGCTTCTCCAGTTCCAGCAATCCCAACTTTCAGTTATATACTACAACATACCAAAACGAAAAGCTATTTCGTAATTTCTATACCTCTTATAATTTGCTTTTAATCATCTGTAATTTCTCGCCTCTATAGGAAATACACAGTAGGCAGAGAGAGTAACTGCGGGAGTTAGAGAGAGAAAGGGCGGAGGACAACAGTGCCTTTGAATATGGATGGAATGTACGGTCTGCCCCCAACAGGAGGGTACTCGGACGAACCGTTGATGACGCCTGACAATCTCATCCTTCCTTCCGATTACCACAGTTTACTCGCATCCTCCGACGGTTTTCGCGATCGGATTCCGCTTTTCGGATCAGACGAGTTACTCTCCGCCGCTGCATCTGCCATATCCGAGTCTGCCTCCATCACTCCTGAAATTCGACAGCAACAACAGCAGGAACTACGACAACGAGAGGGAGACACGTCCTTCAGCATCATCAAGGCCAAAATTGCATCTCATCCGAGCTATCCTCGCTTGCTTCATGCTTACATCGACTGCCAGAAGGTGAAGCACTCACTGATTCTGCCGCAAGCATCGTTATATATAAAAAAAAAACTGGAAATATATATGAAAAACGAATAAAAATAACTCTCCGTGTTTGTCCCTAAATCGGAATTGTTTTTGTTCTGTGGCGTACAGCTCTTCGTTTTGAGGTCCAAAGTGATCATTAATGGCTATAGTGTTGTCAGTCTCAGTCAAGTCTACAAGAGCTACCAACGGCGGAAATATTGTAGTACATGCCTGTTATTTCTCAAGTACTTTTGTGTTCTTTCAATTCGAAATCCTACCGTGTCAAAGCCATGGCCGTCGTCTCTAAAGGCGCTGTTTGCTAGAGTTCCAAACCGCGTAGTTTTTCGAGCGGTTATCATCGTTTAGGTTTTTAAAGTCGTTTTGTGATCCGAGACGTGCTTCTCTTTCTTGCTAAATCTGAATTTACACAGTGTCATCCGTCAGATAAAGAGGAAACGGTTTTTTATATTCTTCGTTTTGATTTTGAATACTCAAATGGAACCTCGATTCTTGCCCGTAAATCTTCAATTGTCTCTAAATTTTTTAATTTTCTATAATTTTGTGTGAATTAGTGCTCATAGACAAGTTCTTTTGATTTCCAACTGAGTCCTTTATTTCATGAACTCTCCAATTCCAGGTCGGGGCACCACCGGAAATTGCGTGTTTGTTAGACCAAATCCGTAGAGAAAACGATCTCTGCAAGCAAGATATCGCTTCAACGTGCCTGGGAGATGATCCGGAGCTGGATGAGTTCATGGTCTTTTCCTCCCTCCCTCCGTCTCCCTTTCCTTCTCTCTAGTTGCTTGATTCTTCTCCATTTTGACTATTCTCTCAGTTTCATCACAGGAAACCTACTACAAAATGTTGACCAAGTATAAATCTGATCTAGCAAGGCCGTTCGACGAAGCAACCACTTTCATGAACAAGATTGAAATGCAGCTTCGTAATCTCTGTACAGGTGCCACCATTAGAAGCTTTTCGGGTCAGTTACCCTTCTCTCTTTCCTTCTAGAATCGTCGGGTAATTTATTTCTCATAATCGCTTTTTTTAATTAATTTTTCATTGGATTTTGTGCGACGAAACATTATCTCCTGCACTTACAAGCGATCTTCTTGGTAACACAAATCATATGCTATAAATCACCCGATATAATCGCGGGGACTTGGTAGTAATTGTCGATTTTGGTTGTATGTGCTCGGTAGCATGAATTAATGCTATCGATAGAAAAAGCCCACAAGAACCGACAAACATTGTTTTCCTAGTCCTAGTCTACTACTCTCTAAAGGTTCCCTATCGGCCCCAAAAGAAGCGTTTATTGAGACTTTGATAGCATCAATAATTCAGATAGAACAATTCTTGGAATGGGAATACTAAACACATAGTACCACCTGCTTGAAACCCTAATGTTGATGACAGTCATGTTTTAGATTATTGTTTTTGGCTCATTTTATGCTAGTTGTGATTAGTCTATTATCTTTAAAATACGTTATTTTATATGGCTGGTAATGTGTGTTGTGATTTTATGTAATCTAATTAAGAAAGACTAAGAAAAGGTGAAGGGTCATGCAGCTACAGAACCTTGTACCAGTTGTGGAACCTTTTCTTTTCAGTTCCATGTTGTATGGGCTTCAGAGGTTTCTTTCTTGCATTTTCCCACTCACCTTCTGGGTTGTGTTTGTTCCCTTTAGTTTCCCTTTTTCTCTTTGTTGTTATTATTTTTTTCCTTCCCGTGTCAGAGAAAATGAGGCTTGAAAGTATACTTTTGTTTAAGAGATTCTGATTTTGACGTTTCAGTGATCTCTGATGGATATTGAATAGTAGTTTGATTGCATGAAAACAGTGACGTTTCATAGCTTCTTTCCTGGGCATCATTGATTGTGGAGAACCTTGATAGAGCTTGTTTCTGTACTAGTCATCCTCCCAGTTTAGTTTTGTTGGATTTTTTAATTTGTAAATCCCTTCGGAGTAAACATCAGTGACCTGGTCATTAGGAATTGCTGACCCTCTAGTGACTCCACGAAACGCTTATATTTTAACAATGTCCTTTAGAAACGTATCTATCTTCTCAATATGTTGATTGTTTTATATTTAAGCATCTCTACTTTGCTAGGATATGCAATTGTCCCCAAGGCCTTGCGCCATAGAATTTAGTACTGTTCTTTATGATTTGGAAGTTTCATTTACCTTGAGCTGTTGAGATTCTGTGACGCATCTTCTTGGATTAAACCTACTCCTGCTGAAAATTGATATACGGGATACTCGATGATGGTTAGTTTTATGTAAAAAAAGATTTAGGTTGATGGGATTAAGTTTTCTCTTGGATCTTATTCATCATGAGATCATTAGAACATATTTTTATTCCTTCCTCTTTTGATGTTTTTTTATTACTACGGTATTCCTATATCATAAGTGAGGCTTTTAATGAACATTGGAGATACCATCATTCTTTACTAAAAGAAAAAAGAGATCATAGAACCGTATGCATTTCTTGAAATTTACTTTATTTGACAATGGAAAAGTCTGCTGTGGGAGCTGTTAATATGACCAGCTTGAAGAATGAAAAATTTTAGGATCGGCTATTCGTAAGCGTTAAACTATAGGCACTTGACACTTGCATCAGAATCTCTTTATAGATTCTCTATTTTACCTACTCAAGGATCATTTTTTGACAATTTACAACATCTCTTTTCAATAACAACTGCATCAGTATCTCCATCATAAATCTCTACATCATTAAGGTATTACTTGTTTACATTAAAAATTTCTAAAATTGTGTCCCCACCACTTTTTTTTGAGAGAGGAGAGAAGAGAGGAGTTATGAGAAAATGTTATATTTTATGCTTAGAGATTGCAATCTCTAGATATAGAAACTCACTTGAGGGATGCTGTAGCTTACAGAACCATAACAGATTCAGATGGAACACTATTTTTGCTCAAATCTGTACTTTTGAATCTCCATTATTGCTATTTTGTATCAGTTTAGAGATTGATACAAGTGCTTTAATCTTCTTAGGCTACCCTACCAAAGTCTCGTACTCTAGATTGGAGCTTGTCTAGCCTATAACATGCCACCACACGGTGAAACAGTTTAGGGCGACTCTCTCTTTATCTCAAGACTTTCTCATAGTTATCCAGATAATCCTTTACATAAGTTGGTCTTGCAAAGAATATGCAACTATGAGGAGGGGTATAGGATTGAGGAATAAGTAGAATACTGTGAATGGATTTTTTTGATCCTGCTTTTGCATATTCGGGGCAGTCCACAAACATTTTCCATATGATATGCGAAATGTGAATAATTAAATTTTCTCTGTTTGATCTAGTGGTTTCTGAATTAATGATATTTTTCTTTTGGTTTTTCTTTATCGAGTCTATTTATTGTCAAGCAATCATATAACTTTTTCATGCTTCTAATAGGACGTGAAGACCCCACTAATACAGTCTAGTTAGGTAAATTAAAGAGCTTCAAGTTCCAATAGAGAATGAGTAGGGCATCTAGATGGTTGGGATATATAAAAGATGGACCTTTGGGAATTGTCTAATTAATCTCTGACTTGTGGTCTGTCCCAAAGTGTTGTTGCTCTTCAACTTAATCTTCTTGGTTCTCGCTTTAAATAAATTATAAAATCTTTAGCAGCACTGTTTCTTAAAACCGTTGGTTCTCAGTTGCAATACGAATCAATCTTATCACATGCGCGTGTTGCTTGGAAAAAAGACTGTTGACAGGTTTTGATTAGTTGTTCTGATCACTACAATGTTGTTTAGAAAGTACAAGAAATTGTGTCCATTGATTGCTAAGATATTTAATTTTGTTATTTAATCTTCGAAAGTATTTGTATATATACATTTAAGACATCATTACCACTTTTAGTATGGTCGTCTTAGGGGAGGTTCTATGTAGTGGAGGTCATGCAAATGGCGTGCTGCAGCAGCCTTATAAGTTTGATGTTCATGATCCATAAAATAAATTGCAGCTTTGTATAAAGAATTGAAGTAAAGAAGGTCGTAGATCTCACTTAACTATCTATCTGTGGTTGTTAACTATAATAATTTTCGTTTGGAAGTACAAAATAACTTTTCCAGTGATTTTCTTTTTATGTGTAATTGACTTCGTGTGATCTTTGTCTAGTTAATACTTTTTAGAGTCCTTAATTGTCTCACGGGTGATAAAAGGTTTTCGAACTTACTGGAAAGGAGGACCAAGATTCTCTTAAAGACATGCTAATGCACTACCATTTGGGTTATTATATTTGATTACACACTCACATGCTTGGATTGTTGTTGATGGACGCCAATCTGATATCTGACAGATTATTATTTCTGAAGAGACTTTGTTTTGTGGAGCCTTTTAGGCTGTTAGTGTGTCTGTTCATATATATATATATATATAAATTATTGGCAAATGCTGAAATTTAGGATCATTTCCATGGCCATGTTAATAGTTTTTTAATGATCTGACAAAAAAAAAAAAGTTTTTTAATGATGCTCAGCTTTAAAAACTGCTAAAATTACTCTTTTACTTCCATTTCATCATTATCAAGTTGTCTAACTAGCATGGGAGTAACTTATTATTTAACATTGGTTTGAACAAAATCAGGCACAAAGAACCAGTAATCTCACTGATAAAATTTACGGAGTCTCTTTGCTAAAGTTTGTGTGGTTTTTTCGATGACATGCTGACCTTGGCTTTATTCTCTCATTTTTCTCTTGGACACTCTTGAGTAAACATACTAGAGCTGTCTTGTGATAATATGATGGAATATATACTGCTTGATCTTTTGATGATTAGCCCAGGCTGGATGTCTTGATTATATTAGAAAAATAGTATGGTATCACGTTGTTCCTTCCATTGATAAGACACCACCAAATGATGTTTTAGCTGGTCTAGCAGTCCTCCTTCCTTTGAAAATGTGGCCTGTTGCTGTTTGTGCTTTAATTTGCGTGTGATACAAAAACCTTCATGTCTTTGTTTTGTGTTAAAGAGTTATTTCATTAGTTCTGGCGATGCTTTCACTTCCATTGTTTTACATGCCAGGTCAAATAATGTAACTTTAGTCTCTATTGACTGTCTGAAAAATTATGTATGTAGTTTGGTTGTCAGTGTGCATGAATGCATTAATCATGTTATTTTGGTTGGACGTAAAAGCACTCTCGTTTATCCTTATTGTCAATGACGATGAGTAAAAGAGGTTAAGCTTATTCAACAGGTGAGACTTCTCATCCGCTGCATGGGTAAATCTAAATATTGGGGGGTTTCTATATGCTGCGGCATGGAAGATGATTTCTCTCTCTTTTACTGTCCAAAACACGTTAGATATAACCATGAATAGGCGTGTGGTAGCTAGTTAAAGGGATGATTGTGTTATGTGTAAGTCCGCATGAAGTTTCAGTGCCAGATAATGTCTGGAAGGTTGAACAAGTGATCGCATTAACTGGAGTGATTCAGTGGGAAATACAGGTTCTGTGATATGGGTATACTGGAGTCAGTGGATAATAAATGTGGGGTTAGTTTACTAAGTCTTCTGTGGGCCTTCTTGCCCGTGTAGAACGGGTGGTCGGGTTTCACATGGGACTCCCGCAGAGTTCGCTGCCAAGTTATCACAGGCTCTTTTTTCTTCTCTTTTTATAAAAGAGAGAGAAATCATCATTCAACGATATTTTTCTTTGGCTAGACTTTTAAGAGTTTAGAGCCACCCACTCCAATGCACTTGCACTTCTGTTGCAGCTGCTTAGTGCATGTAATGTATATGGACATTTATTTCTTGGTGGGTATTGTGCTCTGGTGAAGTGCATCACACGTGTCGAACTTGCATCTGTGGGCTTTATATTGCGGTGGGTCTTTGCTGCTGCTGCTTTTGGGTGCTTTTTGACACACTTTTCCTTGTCCCACCACTTATGTGATTGCAGAGTGGTCTTGAGGCTCTAGTGTATTTTTCCAGTTGAGTTTTTTTCTCCCCTGATGTTACCATTGAATTTAGGCTTGAATGAGGCCATTCTTAAAAAGTTGACTAATTTTAATATTGTATGTTGATTGGTCAATTTTTGATCGCACGTGTAGGTGCAATGTATTGGGGTCCCGGCCATACCGTGTATGACGGGCGTAGATGGGGCCGGTATTAAGAAAGGATAAGTGGGTTAGATTTGCAGGGACACAGTTGTATGCGGTCAGGGTGTACAGGCGTGGCTTTTAACTGTGATCGTGGTTTGTGGGGTCATTGAATCGCCCTGACGAATGCGATTTGATGGCTGTACCATCTTGTCCACTCGTAGGCTGCTAGACTCCCAGTCTTTGACTGACAACCGACGCAACTACACACTGCGACTGCCCCCCAGCAATATAAAAAGCATAAAGTAATGGACCCGAAAATGAACCAATAACTTGGTTTTAGTAACTTGTACTACTGACCACCCTCCGCCCGAAGCTATGCGAACATTCCCAATATAGTGTGATTTTTATAGATTATGAATTTGGGTTGGGCTGCTAATGTGCATTACGGGCCTCCATATGTCCTCCTCCCAGTAACTAAAGTGGGATTGTTACCTTGTTTTCTTGGGCCAAGGTGTAAGCGGCAAGTCATGCGAATATAAAGCTTGAATAGAGCTTTCGTATTCAATTATATGGTTTTTCCTTGTTGCTATAATACCCTTGTTTCCATTTTGATTGTGCTGTAGCATCTTTTTGGTTAAGTTGAGGCCTCTTCTTCGTAAATTATGTTAGATGTTAAATATTGCCATCTTCTCTTGTTGAAATGGATCCTAAGCCATGCTCTTTATATCTAACATATATGTAAATGTGAATTTATAAGCACTGGCATGAAAATGCTAATGCTATTACAAAATATAAGCAGAACGCTAAAGTACTCTTAAACATATTTTGATTGTTACTGTCGATTAGGGAACATAGTGAACCATTGATAAGGAGTTGATACTTTTTAGATGTGTTCCAGTACTAGTTTGATTTAATATGGAGACATGGATTTCTAGGAATACTTTTTAGATGTGTTATTGGCATGTTTTGTCCTCTAGTTCTGCTGCCTTAGCCTTCAGATTTTTTGTTTCTTGACATCATTCGCTGATCATTTGAGCATGCAGATGAAGGTGACATATCATCGGATGAGGATTTTAGTGGAGGGGAAGTGGATGTCCAAGAATCTCAAGTGAGGGGTGAAGACCGTGATCTTAAAGATAAACTTCTCAGAAGGTTTGGAAGTCACATTGGCCCATTGAAGTTGGAGTTCTCCAAGAAGAAGAAGAAAGGAAAGCTTCCAAAGGAAGCAACACAAACCCTACTTGAGTGGTGGAATGCTCATTATAAATGGCCATACCCTACGGTAAATAACGTTTCTCTCTTTGCATTTTATGCATGGTAATGATCCTTGAATAGGGCTGCTTCATAGCAATGCACATAAATGTTTATAAAGAAAAAGAAAAAGGAAAAAGGTACCCATTCCTCATTTTGAACGCAGAACAAACCATTTATCTGAACCCTAAAAATGGCTCTAGACAGAACAATGTCTGACTTGAACACCAGGAGATTAGTGTTGAGTGAATTGGAAAGTGATTAACACCTTTTGTAACTAATTGTGCATTTGTTGTTTGTCCCAATTGCATACAACACTGCGAACTCCTTGATCTGCAATTTTTTGTAATTATTCAGGAAGCTGATAAGATATTTTTGGCTGAAACTACGGGGCTTGATCAGAAGCAAATCAATAACTGGTTCATCAACCAACGGAAGCGACATTGGAAACCATCGGAGAACATGCATTTCTCTGTCCTGGATAATCTTTCAGGACAATTTTTTTCGACGGATGATTGAAGAGCATGTACATTCTCCACTAATGTGGTAAACTAATTTGCATTGGATTCATGTACATACTGCTATGCAAACCTTTCTAGCATTGACATGCTTGAAACAATAAAACTTTGTATTTTGCTTGACATGTATATTGCCTACTTTACTATTATAGTATTGATCATAATAATAAATGCTCATTGATCTGATGACTTAGTTCCTATTGCTCTCTCCTCTCTTCAATTCATTTTGATGATTAATCTCACAGGACATGTTGATAATGTAGATATACTATAGTTAATTATCATGCTCTCTCTTCATTAGTACAAAGAAAAATATATAGGTTTCGTTTGATAAACAATTTGGAAAATAGCATTTATGCTAACATGTATGTTGGTTTTAAAATATTGTATTAAATGCCAATATATATGTCTAAAATATTTTGACTGTTTGGTTCAATCTTTTCTAATAGCATTTCTATTGTTCAACATGTTGGGGCAAATTATATACATTTCATTATACAGTTTTATCATAAACCAAAAGCAATTAATTATCAAATTGTTTTTTCTTCTTCTTCCATCTCTCCCTCTCTCTAACAGACAAAAACCCCAATTCTCATTTCCGACCCTTCTCCCCCCTCCTCACCCCTTCTCCTCCTCCCCACCTCTTCCTCCTCCCATGGATTTGATCTGTCCTTTCTCAATCCAGATATGTTTAATTTTTTTTCTTGTTGAATAGGAATTTTGTAGAGTTTCTCTTCTCCCATTATAGATCTTCTCCATTCGTCACGGATCTTCGATCATCGGTGTTCTGGTGTGTTCCGGTGATATATATTTGATTTTATAGTGATGAGATTTTCAGTTCTGAGTGAGATCGGGCTTTCATGTGAAGGGAAAGTCAAGATCCTTGTAGTATATCTTAGTTGTGATATGTGTGTTAGTTTTTCTGTTCAATGTTTGTTTCCCATGGTAGACCGGTGGAGTAAGACATCATTCGGCGGTCGTCCAGCGATGTCCGGTGTAATACGGTGTCATCCGAGAATGTCCAGCAATGACTGTCTTTGGGTTTATGTTTGTGTTTTTCAAGTATTTTTCTTATTTTTTTTAGTCCTATTAGTTGTACTATATCTTTATGGTGGCTCGAGTGCCTATGAGCCTCAATTACCTTTATTGTGTAACTTAATACAATCAAGTTTGTGATCTTATTTTTTTTAAAAAATTATCAAGTTCTTCAACATTTGAGGAGATTTTCAATCAAGGGATATGTTCAATAATAAAACTAAAGAAAAAAATGTTACATATTATTAAAATAATTTCATATTTAAAAGTTCAACAAATTATTATTTTTTGAATTAAAAAGTTATCCAACAATTAAATCCTACGTCATTTTTGTATCTTCAAACACAACTTTTCTCATCTTACATTTTCCTCGTTCTCAAAAATTTTCATATATCTTGTGGCCAAATTAGAAGGGCGAACCGGCCCTAAGGGGATGAGACACGATGTGAATATAAGGGTGTTCTGGTATTTGACTTAAAAGAGGAGTATTTCGGGATAAAAAAAAATATAAAATGCTACTAAAGTGTTGGTGGAAGAAACAATTAAAAAAAGATTGAGTAAATATCCATTTTAGTCATTGAAAAATTTGACTCGTGGCAAGTCAATCACGCGGTTATTATGTTTCGTGTGTTACGGAATGTTTTACTTTGTTAAGTAGAGAAAGCAATAATAGCCAAACGGCTACAATGATGTATCAATTGATTCAAATATATAACACAATTGGGCTTTAGTAAGGCTTGGGCTAAGAAGTAGCAACTAAGCTTATGTGGAGACCAAGAAGAGAAGCCCAATGTGAGCCCATAATGAAAAGATGTCTTCAAGGAGAAGACTCGAGGTTTGGGGCACAGAGAGTAAATTGCCATGAAAAACCTGCACGATCAGAAGATCCTTTCACCCCCCACAAGTTGAAGGTGCTGGTCAAGTAGATTCAACTTGGAGATAAGATATTGAAGACAATTTGCAGACAGATCCTTTGTCAGAAGATCGCCTGGTTGATCCTCAGTTCTGAGGTG
Source organism: Tripterygium wilfordii (assembly GCF_013401445.1). Lineage (NCBI taxonomy): Eukaryota > Viridiplantae > Streptophyta > Magnoliopsida > Celastrales > Celastraceae > Tripterygium > Tripterygium wilfordii. The sequence continues at coordinate 6,555,272 of NC_052237.1, read as the reverse complement.
AGTCAATTTGATTTTTCCTTGATCAAACTTCTCTCGAATGAAATGAAGATCTATTTCAATGTGTTTGGTACGTTCGTGAAAAACTGGATTAGTTGCTATGTAGATTGTTGCTTGGTTGTTGTAATGTATAATCATACGGTATTTGTGAACAATCTTGGTTTCTCTGAGTAGATTTGAAATCCAGGTTAATTCGCTGGTTGCAGAGGCAAAAGCCCTGTACTCAGCTTCTGCTGAAGATCTTGAGATAGTCACTTGTTTCTTAGACTTCCAAGATATCAAAGAATCACCCATCTTTACACAGAAACCAGTCACTGATCTTCTCGAGTCCATGCAAGAAGCCCAATCAACATCACAGTATGCTTTTATCTGCAAGGGGTTAGTACTAGGATTGAAAAGCCCCTTATCAATGGAGCCTTTCAAATATTTTAGAACTCTATATGCTGCATGTAAATGATGGTCTGTTGGTGTTTTCATAAATTGACTAAGAGAATTAACAGCATAACTTATGTCAGGCCTAGTTAAGGTGAGGTACATTAGTTTGCCTATTAATCTTCTGTATTGTAAAGGATCCTCTAAAGGTGTTCTTTTATCTTTGGACAATTTAGTATTAGTATTAGTGGGGGTATTATGAGTTTTAGCACTAAGAAATCCTGTGTCCTTAATTAGATCTGTAGTGTATTTCTTTTGACTTAGGATTAAACCAGATTGAGTATGATCTATTTCAAGGCCAAGAAAGTATTTAAGGGGACCTAAGTTTTTGATTTTGAAACAGCTGCCTAGGTAGTTCTTAACTTTTTCTATGAGATTTAAATCAATACTACCTAAAGCCATATCATCTACATAGAGAAGTAAGATGACTAAATCAGTGCCTTGATAGTAATAAAACAGAGAATAGTCTACTTTACTTTGTTTGAAACCAAATTTTAAGAGTGCATCTCCACACTTAGCATTCCATTGCCTAGAAGCCTGTTTAAGGCCATATATAGACTTATGTAGCTTACAAACCATATTAGTCTTATTTGGTTGGTAACCCTTGGGTATTTTCATGTAGACATCCTCCTCTAAATCACCATTTAGAAAGGCATTATGTACATCTAGATGTCGAGTGAACCAATTATGCATACTTGCAAGAGCTAAGAAAATTCTAACTGTTGTGATTTTTACTACAGGAGCAAATGTCTCATTGTAGTCAAAACCTTCATGCTGGCTGAACCCTTGGGCAACCAGCCTTGCTTTGTACCTTTCTAAACTCCCATCAGAATTATATTTGATTTTAAAAATCCACTTTGAGCCTATTGCTTCTCTACTAGTAGGAAGAGGGACTAATTCCCATGTTTTGTTAGCTTTTAAAGCTTCGAGTTCCAATTTCATGGCATTAGACCACTCTTTATATTTAATAGCTTCATTATAGGTTTTGGGTTCAGTATGCATGGAAATGGATTCAATGAAATGATTATGTGTAATGTTAGGATGTAATGCTATGGCATTGCATTCATAATTTGCTAAATGTGTAGGAGCTTTTCTAACTCTAGTAGATTTTGGAGTGTGTGTATGGGAGGGAATGTTTGGGGAGATTTCTTCTGTAATGTGATTAGGAGATGAAATTTTGTGAGTGCCAGTGTTCTGAGTTTCACATAGGAAAGGAAATTCAATTTCAAAGAATTTCATATCTCTTGACACAAAGATTTCCTGACTCTGTAGATTGAACAGTTTGTATCCCTTAGTTCTTAAAGGATAACCTAAGAAGATACAAGTTTTTGCCTTAGGTTGAAATTTTGAATTTGAAGGCTTATTGTCTTTAGCTAGACAATAGCATCCAAACACTCTAAGATCCTGGTAATCAATAGGTTTATTGTAGAGAATTTCATATGGGGATTTTTTTTGTCTAGAACTCTACTAGGCAATCTATTTATAAGATAAACAGCTGTGTGAATGCAAAAAGACCAAAGATTGTCTGGTAGATCATTGTGCAATTTCAGTGTTAAGTATGTGTTGATGTTTCCTCTCCACAACTCCATTTTGTTGTGGAGTGTAGGGACAACTTGTTTGATGTTGAATTCCTTCATTGATGAAGAATTCTATCATGTTAAACTCAAGGCCATTATCTGATCTTATAGTTTTAATGCCTTTGTGAAAATGTGTTTTGACATATTGGAAAAATGCTTTAATATAGTCTCTTGTTTGTCCCTTATTATTCATTAAATAAACTCATGTCATCCTAGAATAATCATCGACAATTGTTTAAAAATATTTAAATCGATCTAGAGAAATTGAGGCATTAGGACCCCATATGTCAACATGGATAAGATCAAAAGCATGTTCTGAAACTGTGTTACTAGTATTAAAAGCTTTTCTTTTCATTTTTCCCAAAATGCAATCCTTACAATCATTAGTTTTGGTATTTGGCACATTACATATCATACCATGGACATTCCTAGAAGGATCTCCTAGTCTTTTGTGCCAAACATCTGAATTTACAGAATTTATACTAGATTGTTGTCCTAGTTGAACAAAATGACCTTTGATGAGTAGATATAAGTGCCTAAGCCTCAATCCCATGTCAATCTTCTCCAAAGTGGCTATGTCCTGCATTTCACAATGTTCTTTTGTGAAAATCACAGAATATTGTTTATCCTCAGTTAGTCTACTAACTGAAATGAGATTAAAACTAAATTTTGGTGCACACAAAACATTTTTGAGAGTAATCTGATATGTTATTTGGACTGTGCCTATGTGTGTAACTTCTAGCTTCTGCCCATTTGGTAAGTGAATATATGTATGCTTGACATTATGACATGATGAGTATAGTGATGCATGACAAATTATGTGATCTGTGGCACCACTATCAATTAACCATTTATGTAAAAATTTATGAGCAGAATAATAATTGTTACCTGAAACAGAAGCTCCTTGAGTTTGTTTGCCATTAGTCTCATTAGAATGTGAGACCTTTCCTTGGAAGAAATTGATTATCTGGTTGTACAGGTCCTCTGAAAACTCAATAGCAGCTTTGTGTTCAATGTTTGCTGAGGCTTGATTGACTGATGACCTTCCATTGTTGTAATTGTTGTTTCTAGGCTTCTTGGAAGGCTGATTAGGAAATCCATTGAGCTTAAAACACTTGTCTATTGTATGGTTTGTAAGCTTGCAATAGTTGCATAATAAGGATTCCTTGTTTCTTTGTGGAAACTTCTTGTTGCCATTGCTATTCCTTTTGTTCTGATTACCCTTGTAAAAATTCTTTGGCCTTCTATTGTTATTTTGCTGAGTTGTTTTTGACTCTCCATTGTTGTTGGTGTTTGAATTGACAAATTTATTGACTGCCATGATCATGGCTTCTTGAGAAATAGAAGGCCCCTTTTCAGTCAGTTTCTACTTTCTTTCTTCTTGTGAAACAATATTGAATGCCTCCTTGATGTCTGGAAAAGGTTCCTTGAGGAGAATCTGACTCAGAATGCCATTGTAGTTTTCATTGAGACCCATTAAAACTTGCATCATTCTCGCTTGATTTCTTTTGACTGAAAAAGGCTTGAACAGATCACATTTACAAGTGCCACACTTGCATTTAGGTATTTTCTAGTAATCTTGTAGCTCATCCCATAAGCTTTTTAACTTTGCATAGTATTCATTGACTGTGAGTGTCAGCAACTTCATCATTGAAATTTCTCTTGGTACTTCAAAAACTCTTATTTTGTTTACAACAGAATATCTGTGCTTGAGATCTGCCCAGATTTCTTCTGCTGTCTGCCAAGTAGATATGCTTTTTAGAACTTCAATACCAACTGAATTGTTGATCCATGTTTTGATTAGGCCATTGCACTGCTTCCAAAGCTGTAAATTAGGGTCACCTTCAGCTGGCATTGGGAAGGTTCCATCCACAAAACCTACCTTATTTCTTGCCTCTAAGGCACTTAAAAAATTCAAACTTCAAAGATGATAGTTTGCTTCAGTAAACTCCAGTGATATAAGTTTTTTGAACAGAAAAATCATTTGGTAGGACATGAAAAGGGTTTTGAAAAGGATTATATTGGTTCACTGGCATTGATGAAAGTAAGCTATGCAAATTTGGGTGTGATACAGGGGTAGGTAGGATAGGTTGTGATCTAGTGAAAGAAGGAAGAGTTGATGTAGTGTAGTTAATTCCTGAACTTAAGCCTGAAACAAGATTACCTTGAATCCCTGCATATGCTGAAGATGACCTGATTGTCTCTGTTTGGTTTAATGCAAGTGGCTGAGTTGCAGGAAATGAACCCGTACTAGTCCCTGAAAGTCAATTTGCAGCACCAATAACTTCTGTGGATGATGAGATGCTAGATGAGAGTAACTGAGCCCTCTTCAAAAATTCTGACAATTGGGCCAGAGTTTCTGCAGTAAGTGGAACAACTCCTGCAGAAGTTCCTTCTGTGATTGTGGAACCAGATGGTCCATAATTTGCTTGATGCAATGAAGGTGGATTCTGAGACCCCCTTTTAAAATCTGTTGCCTCAGTTATAGCAGCAGCTGATGCAATGAAGGTGGATTCTGAGACCCCCTTTAATGTTGTCCTAACTGATAAACACATAGCAACATGCAGAAAAGGAAGAATACAAAACATTAAAACAACCTTATAAACCGCTCCAAATCCTCCTTGCCCAAGCTTATTGACATTGTCAAAATAACCTGTAGCCCTCTCCAATGTAGAGTACTTGAAATCCAATTTCTTGTTGTGATGGGTTTTTACCAACTTTCTTGCATCATAACCTGGAATGCCCGTTTTGTAATAAAATGAAGATTCAGAAAGAGTAGAGAAGAATGAAGATAAGTAGATGGGGAGAGATGCAGAGATTGAGAGTGAGAAGAAGTTCAGGGGAAGAGAAAGACAATAGAAAAAAAGAGAAGCCATTCATTCATGAGCTTATCACATAACAGAGTATATATCTCTGTTTGCAAGTAACAAATGTATGACAAGGTTCAATTACCTCTTCTTTTCTTCTGAATGTATCTCCGCTTGCGTATATAGACTCCTACAATCACTCCGACAACCAAAAACAGCAGGGAAACGCTGACTGAAACCGCTATTCTTATTATGTTCACTGCAAAACTTAACACACATCCATAATAGGACTGTAGCTTGAATGTTTTGAAGGGAAACAGGGTCAGTATGCTCCATTAAAACAACTTTGAAGAACTGCTTCGGTTCGGATGAATCAACTTTACTAGATATCAGAAGATAACATATGATGCAATTACCTTTTGATCTTTTGCTTGCAGGTATGCTATTGAAGAAATCTCTAGTTGAGTACCTCATGAAGCACCCCGCGTTTAGCACTCGTGCCTCAGACCATGGCAAGCACCCTCTTATAACTGCAGATGCATTCTGCAAGCAAGCCTTGCAAGAACTTTTGTTCAATGTCTTCCAACAATCCGCCAACACATAGGCAGTGTCATTGCCAGCACCTGCCAATTCAATGTGCGCGTAGCCTCCATTATTGGGAGCTTCTGCCCCTGCTCGAATTACAGCCTGCCTTGCCGAGGCTTCAGTATTTGAACCCATCCTTGTTGTATTGTCACATTCAACCGCATCATCAGGCCTCTGGTACTCCTCAAAGAAGCTATAATTGTCTGATCTCAGGTAGCAGCCGTCGAGGTAAACGCGACCAGTTGTGAAAGGATAGCATTGGGTAACCAGTAGTCTTGCGTCAGCAAAGCAGGATGTGCAGTCAGCCGTATTAAGGTATCCATAGCATTGTGTAAAGCCATAGTGGCCGTTTGGTGCATCCTGTGCTTTCGTAGTTGTTACTACAAAACTCGAGGTGCGTATTTTTTGATTGAGATTTTCCATTGAAATTACATAATTTTGAACAAAGATTGATGGATTCTGCTCGTGTGGACCTCCACATAAGATATTGACTTTCTGCGTTCTTCCATCTCCCCAAACTCTTTCTGCTAGCAGTAGACATACAAGCATAATGAAGAAGACATATAATTGAGTGGAAAGCCTTGGATTTGTACTCCTCATCATTCTTCAAGTTGAATGTTTTTGCTCAATCTTCGCCAACCTTGATCCTCAGGATGTCTGTTGAACTAGGAGTTTATAAATGTTTCTTACTCAAACCAAATATTGGTTTCCATGATTGTGATCATGACTATTGGAAGATGGCAAAAAACTAAGACTTAGCCTTGATTTTGAGTCTATTGGTGGTGATGAGCAGCTCTTTAAAGGGAATGATTGTTGGAATTTGAGAACTTATTGGTTTAACAAGATCTTTTTCAAAAAATGGGTCCAACCAGATTAGGAGAAAAATGGAGAAAGGACGAGGGTCAATGGTCTCAATCCTCTTCATTCCAAAAACGAGTGGAAGGACAGAAAGACAGAGGGAGAAGTCCTTCTTGGTTCTCAAACAATTAGTAATTAAATTAGCAATTGTGAAAGTCGTTCAAATAATTAGGAAGTGCAATGCCAATGCTGCATATTCTCAAAATGCGACCTGAAAAGATCTGAATTTTCAGATTGCTTGATTTGATTCACAAATCTCAGTAAAAAACATCCCAATCATCCCAGTAGTGAATGTGGATCATTACACTTACATCAATCAAGGGACAAGAAAATAAACACGTTAGCAACGTTCACACACATATATATATATATATATATATATATCTATGTATGTATGAATTATATATATATGAATTGAAGACAAGAAACAATAACAAAAAAAAACAAGTCGAGGTATTCCCCTCTGATGTTAAATTGATTAATTGGCATACCTTTGTGCTTGCAGTCTCAGCAGTCTCACCTCCCAATCCTACTTGGTAACACGTTAGCATAAGCTCATCGTTAACGTAACGGCGAGCGAAGTATCGTATGTCACTCTCTCATAGAATGGCAAACCAAGAATGATATGTCACTGTCTCATAGAATGGCAAACCAAGAATGATACGTCACTCTCTCACAGAATGGATACAAAAATGAAGAGGAAATGAGAGACGTATGGAAATAAAGAAGGGAAAATTAAAGGAATTGAGAGACGTTTTGTCTAAAATAACCTTATCTTCATCCTCAAACATGAAAGAGCTCCTCCTGCACGTGATTCATCTCAGCCTGCCACCGCACGCTTCGTCTCCATCGTCGAAAGTTTCATCTCCACCGTCAAAAGTTTCATCTCCACCCCTCATGGCTTATTCGAGAGTTCTATGACATGTTTTAGTGATTTATCATCTGTATTTGAACTAGATCTACTCATACTCATCACGGGGCTTGTAAATCTTGTTATTTTCCTTCGATCTGTCATCATATCATTATTTTCGATAATTTCTGTGGGGATTTTTATGGTTTTTTGGTTTTGATTTGGGATCTGCATATTGCAGGTTATATGTTATCTATTTCGAGTAATTTGATATCTGTCATAATGTTATATGTCTTATTAAATGTTATATGTCGTGTTTAAATATTATCTGCCTTTAATAAAATGTTATCTGTTTGCAGTTCTGAAACATATAACATATTTGAACTAATCCAAAACATATATAATATCTGCAGATTTCAGAAGAAAAAAAAAAGAGTAATAAAACCTCAAAGGTGATGCGTCTTGGTTTGTTGAGTTGATTGGGGGTGTTAATGGTCGCCAATGTTGGTCGTACTGGTAAAATCTAGCTCTTTTTAAAATGGTGATCGTGATTTCACAAAGCTTTTTCGACGACTCAAGTGATGATAGACGGACGGTGATAACTGGATATGGTCGAGCTGACCTAGAGCTTCATTTTGATAGTTTGTTCGTCGAAAACGATGGCCGGATGACCAACTTCCGGTGGTCGGCGTGAAGGAAGAAGAAGAGATACGAAGATAAGAGGAAGAAGAAAAAAGAAAATAGTGTGTTATTATATAATACAAGGGTATTTTTGTAAATTTACAATATTTGTCCTTATTTCTAAATTTCTTTTTGACTTGACTTGTTCTTATTAGAATACAACAACTCATCCATTTTATCCTTACATATAAAAAGGCCAAGAAAATCTTTTCAAGAAAACTTGGAAGTGTCAGAGAAGACAAAAATGAAGGATTAAGCTTTAGTCAATAGGAATTAGGCTTTTCTATGCCCATCCGAATTTTCCTTTTAATATGGACTTTATCCCTATACTACTGGAGGCCATATTTTCGGCTGTTAGTTGAGAATGGGGTTCAGTTACAAACTCTGGCCATTCTCTCATCATCGCCAAAATCGTGGACTTGACCCATTGTGTCCATGATTCCCAAAATCATGGAGGACTTGATTGCAATTTAATTTGGATTAGGAAAATTTTATCTACACACCATAAAAATACTATCCACTTTTTTGAACATGATAAGTTTATATTAAAAAATTACACACAAAATTGTAATAAAAATATCAAATTGTCCTTGTTTTATACAATATTAGAAATATTAGTGATAAATTTACACCCACATTTAACTCATTCACAATTCAATCTCCCCCTCTCCCTTACGGATTTCTTCACAATATATTGATCAGGGGATTCCTACTCGCTCAATGGAGTTATGTCGAATGATCTCCTCAATCTACGCGCCATCCCCATTCGGGACCACTCGTGTGATCTAATTTCTATTCAAATAGACCGCAGTAATTGGTGTTCTGACTTTATAAATTATGTGCGCCTTTTGACATCTAATGATTCTTACATAAAATGAAATGTCGGAAGCTTCTTGAGGGTTCATGATGATTAACAAAATCACTTTGTGAAAAGATGCCACTGAATATTTGATATTGAAATCACCTCCATTGTGGTCTAGTAGTACACACAAGCATCCCACTATTAGTGAGGATAAACTTGTCGGACTCAATAACTAACCTGAATCCTTTCTTGCTTAACATTGAGACAGAAACCAGATTCTTTCGAATCTCAAGAGCATGAATCACATTTTTCAAGATTAGTTATTTCCCATAAGTCATCTTTAGAACCTCCTTCTCTTGACCTAGGATCTTGCACTCAGAAAAGTTTCCTATGAACAATTGATTTTGATCATTAGCTGCTTCATATTCAAAGAAGCTCTCGTTGTCAAAACAAACATGACACGAGGCGCCTGTATCAACCCATCATTCTTTTGGGTTATACACCATGTTTACTTCTGACATGACTGCAGTAAGCTTTCTAGCTGCCACATCAACGTTCTCAACAATGTTGACATACGCATTCTTGCTTTTAAGATGACAACAGTCTTTGGCTCGGAATTCTGACGTATTGCAAGCAATCATGTCCCTTTGAACTTATTGTTGCCACCAACACCACCACTTTTGGACTCTAAAAAGAAACCTTTTCAATTTGCTTCCTCTTATAGGCCTTATGAGTGTCTTTCCGCCATTTTGCCTTAGGCCCCCCCCCCCCCCCCCCACAGAATAGAACTTTGTCCTCTTCTTGGCAGGGGCGGATCCAGAAAATGGTTTGAGGGAGGGGCTTGGTTAGTGGTGGAGCGACAAATTAATAGGAGGGATAAAAAACTAAAGGGGGTTCGGGGGCAGCGCCCCCGAAATTTTTTTTTAATGTTTAATACTAATATGGCAACAAAAAACAATCAAAAGAAATCCATTTATTAATATAAGGATGAAGTCTTACAATTTAATTTCCAACTCCAAGAGACCACGTCTCTTAAACTTCAAGTATACATACAAAAAACTACTAAATAAAGTATTTACAATTGACCTCGTCGAGTTCTCATTTTTTGAAAATTTTCCATGATTGTTTCATTATCAATTTCATCAAAAATTGCTCTCTCAATAAAGATAACCAAGCTATCATTCAACCATTCATCATTCATTCGATTGCGCAATCTATTCTTGATGATATTCATGGCCGAAAATGCTCTCTCAACCGAAGCAGTAGCAACTGGCAAGATCAAAGCCATTGTCAAGAGCAAGTATACCAAAGGATAAACTTTATTTCTTCCAGTTTCTACCATTTTGCTAGCAAGCTCACCAATCCCACTCAAGTTTGCAAAATCAGTACTGAGGCGCATGTCAACAATGTAAGTATCAAGTTGATCACTAAGCTTCCATATGTCAAATTGGGAGAATTCTTTTGGATAATATTCTGCTAGCCAGAGTAGTCTTTTCTTATCAAAATGAGAGAATGAATTAGATGGAATCAAGCAACTAACACATAGAAGTAATTCTGTATTAGAATCAGAAAATCGAGCATTCAATTCTCGAAGTTGCATGTCCAGAATAGTGTAGAAAGTCTCAACTCGATAATGATATAGATTTGCCAATTCTTCTTCATTACGTCGTTTTCGCCCTCAAGTGATATATTTATCATCCATATCAAGTACACCAATTCCATGTTTATTACAAAACAAGGAGACATCTTCAAGAAAACAACTCCACCCACTCTCTCTCATAACTTGAAGCTGAAGTTTTGATACTTTCACCAAATTCATCGCATTCACAATATCTTGATCTTTCCTTTGTAGGGCTTGTGATAACTCATTTGTGATTGCCAATACTTTTTTCATCAAGAAGAGGCTAAAAATAAATTCAAAGGATAAAAGTCTATCAGTAATGTCTTGTGCCTCTGTCCGATGACTTGTAATTAAAGCATCACTTCCAATAAATTCAAGCACATCAATCACTGGAGCAAACATATTAATCAAACTTAGTAAGGTATTATAATGGGAGCCCCAACGTGTATCACCAGACGTTGGAGATTGGTTTCTTGATTTAAACCTTGTCCACTAAAAATCTCCCCAATCTCAAGTGCCTTGATAGTTCTTTCAGTTTGGTTTTCTCTAAGCATATCCCACCGTTTACATGATGATCCAACAACATTCAACACCCTAGCAATGAAATCAAAAAGTGAAGAAATATGATCATGCTTCCTTGCCACCGCTACTAAAGCTAGTTGCAATTGGTGAGCAAAACAATGGATATAATATGCACAAGGATTATCATTCAAGATTAGTGCCTTTAATCTATTAAATTGAACCCGCATATTACTAGCTCCATCGTAACACTGGCCTCGCAATCTAGAGATACTCAGCCCATTTCTACAAAAGAAGTCATCAATGGTTGCTTTAAGTGTCATTGCACTTGTATCAGTAACATGTTCAACTCCCAAAAAGCGCTCAATCACATGTCCTTTTCCATTAACATATCTTATAACCACGGCCATTTGCTCCTTCAATGATATGTCACGTGCTTCATCAACCATAAGACAAAATTGTGCATCACCTAGATCACCAATAATGTTTTTTAAAGTTTCCATTGCAAATGCATTTACAATATCCTTCTGAATATTTGGAGCTGTCAACTTTTGATTCTGTGGAGCATTTTCAAAAGTTGATGCTTTGACATCTTCATTAATTTTGCCAAAGGCCCTCAAAAGTTAAATAAAATTCCCTGGATTAGATGAACTTTCACTTTCATCATGACCACGGAATGCCAATCCTTGTACTGAAAGATATCGAGCAACCTCAATTGTAGTATTCAAGCGTAGTCTATATTCAGCTCGAGCTTGATCTGATTGCCTACAAACAATGGTCTCAATATGTTGCTTTTGATTCATCAAATCTTGACATTTCCCCCAAGCCTTATTATGTGCACTATTGGGACCTCCCACATGAAGAGCTAATTTTTTATAACTCTTCCAATTTGAAAAGCCTTCACCCACAAAATGATCACCACCAGCTTGACGTCCAATATCTTGTTTGAAAAGATAACAACATAGACAATATGCAACATCTTTAGATACACTATACTCCAACCAGGTAGGGAATTCAGTAAACCAAGCCTGGTTAAATCGTCTTTGTTGTTGTCCAGATTTTGTCAGTGGAAAATCATGGTTAAGAGGTTGGCAAGGACCCCTTTGCAAATATGCTCTACGGACTTGATCTCGATTGTTAGGATGATAATCCAAAATTCGAGGTCGTAGTCCAGGATCTGAAGGAAGATCCTCTAAGTTGATTTCCGGGCATTTTTGCTTGGTAGAAGAAGAAATATCACCTCTTTGTGGAGGAGGTGATTTTCTTTTGAGATACCTAAGCATACTGCGTTTAAAACAATGAATGTTCAGAGTTCGACTTCTAGATGATGCATGGACAAAGTAAGCAACATAAATAACGCTTTATCAGTTTGTGTAATTGTGTGTATATCTCAAAAAAATAAATTACCTGGAATGCAACAAAATCACTCTTTCCAAGCTTTTTGCTCCTATAAAGTGCCAAGACACAATGTGCAATCCAACAATTCCACTAACAAGATTCTGAAAGTGAAAAATATAAAGATGTAAGTAAGTAAAATTTAAAATATAAAATGCCCTGCAACTGCAAACTATAACCGAGATGACTTTTTAACTAAAATACATTCCCAAATAATTTTATATCTTTTACAATAAACAAACTAAGCCGTTCATCCTATCTGAGATCCCAATTATTTTTAAAAAACCCTAAAATAACACAACCAATCAATTAACTTAAATTCATATTTTTTCTAAAAAGAAGAGTGTACCTACCAGTACACCTTTCTTGATTCAACTCCAAATAATGGATTTCATGCTTTCCACTTTAGCTGCCATGATGCTATCTCTCCTTTTGTCTCCCAATAGAGATCCAACGAAGTCAGAACTCAGAATGAAAGAAATTTATAATTTATTAAAAGAATATAACAATAGAAACAAATTACCTGAATGAAAATAGAGATCTTGACATTCAGATGGAGATTACAATACTAGATGTTGGAAGAGGCGAAGAACTGGTTTAGCCGTTTAGGGGAACTGCCAACTGGGGAAGAGGCGAAGACGGAAGAACTGGTTTCTTCTCTCTACGAGGCATGAGCTACGGTATATTCATCACTTCGTATGGGCTGGTTTGGGAGGAAAGAATTGGGCCAATTTGGGCTTATATTGTGTTGAATTTAAATGCGCTTACTCTTAGATATGGATATGTCATGACTCATGGTATACTAGTAATTTTTTTTCAAAATTTCAGGGTGGGCTTGAGCCCACCCTAGGCTTGCATTGGCTCCGCCCCTGCTTCTTGGGTCTTTCCCCATGCATAGCATGTAAAGGAACCGGGTTAGCCCACAGAGTTACCGGTGTCACCAGTACAACAGTGTTCTCAACACTAGTCATCTGTTATATCAATAACAGGATCAACTCTGTATGTCACAAGTCACCACAAAAAGTCAAGACAATGTCAGTACTCTAGACATATCAGCCCGTGTATATTTGTTTCCACTAGCAGCTTATCAAGATTAAGGTAATAATATAACTGTAAATCTGATGATGTGAAGTAGGCAATAAAACAAAAACAAATTGATGTTGATCAATATAGAGCCATGCTTATCCAAGTGGTGAACAAGACCAATGTAATAAATGCAATAAACGAGACTCGACCACGTACAATTGGTGAACAAGATCGGTATACTCGTCATCATCATCATCCGAGTCTTTATCTCAAAATTTTAATATACTACGAGATAAATTTATGGATCATATGCACTTGACTAGAGCCAATACAAATTTTCAAAAGCAATACATTTCAATCACAGAATAAATTTTGTAGAAAAGGATGCACTGTCAATCACATACTACTACTGTTTAGAAATGGGTATAGAAAGTCATGAATGCATAGATATTCAGAGTGTCAATGTCAATATTGTTGGGTGGTGGGAACAATTACGTACAATTCCATGTGGAGGGGGGCCGCCACCATAAAAGCCATGCTGGACATGGCATGCAAACATTAAATGATAAAGAAAGAAATATCGAAGACAATCTCATATATATAAAAAGTGAGAGGAGGGATGGAAAAAAAATCAATCCGAACACTATACATAGAATATTCGATCCATTTAAAATTCAAAAACAGATCTTATTGGATTTGGAAATAATTGTGGTTTTGATTTTCAAACCCGTTATCATTTAAGGTCGGATTTGATTTTTTATGTCAAGTTTAAGGTACCCGAACCGTTTAATTAAAAGAGTGAATTATAGTAATAACATTATAAATCATCTATATAAAAATATATTATTCGGATGCTAAATTTTAACATGATCAAATATATTAAATAAAATAATATAATAGAATTATAGATTATACGTTTAAACTATAACAATATAATAATTCATATAATTTTTTAAGAAATTGAATTATATATTTATAGAAAAATAAAAAAATTAAAGTTAAATGGTAAACGGGTACCCGATGTAAATGGTTATGGAATGATTTTGATTTTGAAAATTTAAATGGTTTTTTAAACGGTTTTGGTATTGGTTACTTAAATGAAAATGGTTTTGATATTCATTAATTGGAAAAGTACCCGACCCGTTGTCATCCCTACGTGAAAGAGATGAGCTTTGCATGCATTAAATGGTTGCATGCGTGACAAGGGATGGTGTGGAGCCAAATTAAAGCTTTATCAAGATTGCGGAAATCTTTGGTTGACAATCCAGAGATTTCGACGGCTGCCTCACGTGGAAATACTATTGATATCTCGGCTTGAAGTTTCTCTATAAATAGAGAGGATGCAACATGGTTCAAGTCAGTGCACAGAGTGCAAGTGTGCAAGAGAAGCACAAATACCTGCAGTGCAGAGAGAGATTACCTGCACGGTAAGTGCGGAGAGAAAAAGACAGAGTATACCTGCATAGTTTAAGTGCAGAGATAGAAGAGTGAGGTATACACACAGGGTGTATTTGGGGTTTGGGTGAGTGATTCCAAACTGGTATTCCATTCGTTTGGACTCCCGTAGATGTATGTATAACTGTGGAAGATTGTTGTGCCCATTATTTTAATAGTGGAAATGTTAAACGGCTTAAGGGTCCTGTGGTTTTTCCCAATGAAGGGTTTTTCACGTAAAAATTATGATGTCCATTCTTACTAATTTATTTGGAATTGAGATCCTGGACATGATTATTCCGCAATAATCCCATCAAATATTACGACAACAAAAAAAATGTTTTCTGTTTTCAAATTGGGGTAGTAGCAATCACTAAAATTCATGCAAATTATAACACAGCAGCCGTGCTAAGACAGATTACCAACCATTAATTATAAAATTATTACGTAGCTGTGCTATGCAAAAAAAATAATAATCAGGTATTAATTGACAAACCATATCAATATCAAATTAATCACTTTAAGATTGTTGTTCCTCTGGTATATCGAATAATCTGTTTTCCATGCTTAAGAAAATAAACATGTTACCAAACGTTCACACAATATATATATATATGAATTGAAGATGAGAAACCAATAACGAAAAATAAACCAAGTCAAGGAGTTCAACTATGATGTTAATTGCCCTGTCTCTATGTTTTCACTCTCACAAATTTCACATCCCAAACCTTCTTGGTAACACGTTAACCGTTAACGTAACGGCGAACAAAGAATCGTATGTCTTTCTCTTAGAATGGATACAAAAATGAAGATGAAAGGAGAGATGTGTATGGGAGGAAAGAATCTCCAAGAAAGCTTGGGAGTGTCAGAGAAGACAAAAATGAAGGACAAAGCTTCAGCCAATAGGAATTTGTAAGTCTCTTCTCTACCCAGCTGAATTTTCCTTTAATTTAGGTTATTATCTTAAGTTGTAGTCAAATGTTGACCAAACAAGTCAACGGGCCTAGTCAAGCCCAATCCATACATAAGCCCATGTAAGGCTTTGGCTCAACCTATACATGATTTGAGAAAGAATCAACCTTTAAATTAAAACTAATATTGTATGTATGCTTGATCTTTATGACTTGTAATTGTATTACTTACTGAAATCACTATCTTAGCCTTGTCTCCTATTGTCTATAAAATCTTCAACAATATTTTGAATTACATTTTCTTTCTAGCTAAATTCTCTTATCTCTTTTCTTAATTGAGTTAGGTAATACGATTAAACTATATTTGTCTCTTTTTTTTTATAAAGAACTATATTTGTCATTGCGGGATCGACCTCGTACTTGCATACATTGTGTTATTCACAGTCAATCGTGCACTTGCGAGATTTATTACATCATTAACCCTAAAAATTATTGTGCCACTAATGGATTTGTATTTATGAAAAAAGTTCTTAATTATTATCCTTTAGAATTTGAGAATATAAAATTGTAAATCCATCTCACGTATCACTTGCTCTCGACGAGTTCGATAGTAGTTTAAAAGAAAACAAGAGTGTCTACAAATTACAACATTCAACAGAATAACATCTTTTATGATTATGATTGACTTTTGGGGTATTTTGGGTGGGTCATGACAGAATCGAAGTTGGATGAAGCTGGAAGTTGTATTTCATGCTTCTGTTTTTGAGCTTTAGGGCTCTTAGTTCATGGGCTTTTAATCTTTGTATTTATCACAGCCCTTTTACCTTTGGGCCTTTTCTTTTAGTCACTTGGGTTTACTTTTAATAAGCCCAGTATTCATTATTTGTAATCCTTTTATCTATTTTGTTTTATTTCCCTGACAACTTCAGATTGTAGTCGTTGGCTACCACTGTACTTGTACTCTTCTTTTATTTATACCTTGTTAGCCGTTTGGCTCTGTCACTTTTGAATACAATGAAAGCTACTTCTTTCTAACTTCTCTCTACTTCTACTTCTTCCTCATCTTTCTGTTTTGAATCAATACTATTGAATTACAAATTACGTTATGGTATCGGAGCAAGATCGTCTAACCGTAGAAGGTCAAACTTCTGGTCTGGTCCAAGATGCACCATCTTCAGGTGTATTTCCAATAACTTCAGATGTGCCAATTTCTGGAGTTTTAGACTTGATGAGGGGTACTCATGTACTCACTTCGAGCACCTTAGCATCCGCAGCTGAGTTGATCAATTCTTCATCAAGATTCAATATTTTCTCAAATGGAATTCCATCTGCATCACAACGTATACCTGCAATGAGTCAATCAGATTTGTTAAGAGCAGCTTATGCAACAGCAGGTATACATAGCAACCTATTTTCATGTTTAAATCCAACTGCTTCTGCACTACCATCATTTAACACAAGCCAACCCATTTTACCAACACCTCCCACATACACAAATACATTCCCAATTGCTTCAACTCACCCAAATCTACACAATTTGCTTTCAACTCTAGGCAATCAATATAATGCTAACCCTTTTCAAAATCCATATGTTTTTCTACCAAGTGATTTTTCTGTTCACAAATTGATTGCTCTGGAATTGAATGGCAACAATTACCATGTGCGGAGTTCAAATTTTTTGAATGCTCTTGAAGCCAGAAACAAAGTGGGGTTTGTGGATGGAAGTTTACCAGTACCTATGCAGATTGATCCTAACTGTCAATTGTGGAAGCAGTGCAATGGATTGATAAAAACATGGATTACCAACTCTGTCACTCCAAACATAAGTCAAAGCATCTCAGGTTGGAACACAGCTCAAGAGGTATGGGAGGATCTTAAAAATAGGTACTCTGTTGTTAATAAAATGTGGGTGTTTGAGTTAGCAAGAGAGATATCGGCAATGAAACAACTTTCATT
This sequence comes from Tripterygium wilfordii, assembly GCF_013401445.1. Lineage (NCBI taxonomy): Eukaryota > Viridiplantae > Streptophyta > Magnoliopsida > Celastrales > Celastraceae > Tripterygium > Tripterygium wilfordii. The sequence goes on along the minus strand of NC_052237.1, from coordinate 6,537,821 downwards.
GTCAGTCAATGACTATTACATCAAGTTGAAAAGCCTTTTGGGATGAGTTGCAAGAGTATGAAAAATTGTCACATTGCAAATGTGGCAATTGCAAATGTGAAGTCCTGAAACCTGTTTTAGTCAAGAGGAATCAGGAGAAAGTCATGCAATTCCTGATGGGATTGAATGAGAGCTACAGTGGAGTGATGAGTCAAATCCTTATCAAGGAGCCTTTTCCAGGCATTACACAAGCATTTAACATAGTCTCTCAGGAGGAGAGGAAGCAAAAGCTCATTGAAAAGACTCCTTCTATCAATCAAGAAGCTCTAATCATGGCAGTGAACAAGTTGGTTAACTCCAACAACAATGGAACATCAAAACCATTTCACAAGACAAAACAAAACAAGAGAGATGCTCAAGGAACCAGCAAGCATCAGTAGAACAAGAAAGACTCTCTGTTTTACAATTATTGTAAGTTGACTAATCACACTATTGATAAGTGTTTCAGACTACATGGATATCCAAATGACACTTCAAAGAAGCCAAGAAACAACAACTACAACAATGGCAATGGGAAATCATATGCCAATCAAGTAGGGACAGATACTGAGCACAATAAATCCATGGAGTTCACAGAGGATCAATATCATCAACTTATCAATTTGCTACAAGGAAAGGGAGATCACTCTGGCAAAACTCATGGAAAGCAATCAAGGCAGCTTCAGTAACTGGTAACTACTCTTTCAAAGCTCATAAATTTTTAGAAAAATGGTTTATTGATAGTGGGGCTTCAGATCATATCGTATGCCATGCATCTTTGTATCAATCATGTCATCATGTTAGAAATGAATATGTGCATTTACCAAATGGACAAAAGCACCCTATCACTCATATAGGAACAGTTAAACTTTCAGACCAAATCATTCTAAGAAATGTCCTATGTGTTCCTTCTTTTAGCTTCAATCTAATTTCAGTAGGGAAATTGACTGAATACAATCAATATTCTATAATATTCACAAAAGGACATTGTGAAATGTAGGACATGGCCACATTGGAGAAAATTGGCTTGGCAATGAGGCTTAGAGACCTATACCTTCTCAACAAAGAGTATTTTGTTCAATTAGGCCATAAAAATTGTATTAATGCAGCTGTAAGCACAGATGTTTGGCATCAAAGATTAGGGCACCCTTCCATGAAGGTTCATAAACTTATTTGTAAGATGCCAAATACAAATACCAATGAATGTAAACATTGTCTTTTGGGAAAAAAAAAAGAGAAAGGCCTTTCCTATTAGTGAATCTGTTTCTGAAAATATCTTTGATCTAATTCATGTTGACATATGGGGATCAAATTCTATTATTTCATTAGATGGATTCAAATACTTCTTGACTATAGTTGATGATTTCTCAAGGATGACTTGGGTATATCTAATGAATAATAAAGCTCAAACTAGAGATTATATTAAAGGTTTTGTAACATTAGTTAAAAATCAATTCAATAAAAACATTAAAACCATTAGATCAGATAATGGTTTGGAATTTAACGTGTCAGATTTCTTCCTAAATCAAGGCCTACAGCATCAGAGAAGCTGCCCTTACACTCCACAACAAAATGGAGTTGTGGAGAGAAAACATCAACATATACTTAACACTGCTAGGACCTTAAAACTGCACAGCGGTTTTCCTGATCATTTATGGTCTTTTTGTGTTCATACAGCAGTATTTCTTATTAATAGAATGCCCACTAGAATTCTGGACAAAAAGTCTCCTTATGAGATATTGTATAACAAATCTTTCAATTATGAAGAACTTAGAGTTTTTGGGTGTCATTGTCTTGCTAAGGATAATAGACCTGTTACCTCTAAGTTCCAACCTAGAGCTAAATCTTGTATTTTTCTAGGCTATCCCTTAGGAACCAAGGGTTACAAGTTATCGGATATGGACAGTCAAGAAATCTTCATTTCAAGAGATGTCAAATTTTTTGAAAATGAGTTTCCTTTTCTGTCTACCACTCAGGTACATCAAAACAATGAATACAATCCAAAAATTTCCCAAAACAATGCAGAAAGTTCTACAATAAACATCAGGCATAATACACAACCTACAAGGCCTATTAGAATAAAAAGGACTCCTGCATTTTTAACAGAATATGACTGTAATACTACTACTTCTCATTCTCATCCAGATCATGCACATTTCATTGCATCCATATCATTGCACACTGAACCTAGAAGTTATGCAGAAGCTGTAAAAGATAAAAAGTGGTGCAATGCAATGAATTTAGAAATAGAAGCTTTGAATTATAACAAAACTTGGGAACTAGTTACTTTGCCTCCTGGCAGAAAAGCTATAGGATCAAAATGGATTTTTAAAATTAAATACAATGCTGATGGTAGCATAGAAAGATACAAAGCAAGGTTGGTAGCTCAAGGCTTCAATCAAAGTGAAGGTTTTGACTACAAGGAGACTTTTGCTCCTGTGGTCAAAATCACCACAGTAAGACTCTTCTTAGCCTTAGTTAGTATGAATAAATGGTTTACACTACATTTAGATGTGCATGATGCTTTCTTAAATGGTGATTTAGAAGAGGAGGTCTATATGAGAATCCCTCAAGGTTATGAAAAACCAAAATCTAAACTAGTTTGCAAGTTGAACAAATCTATATATGGTCTAAAACAAGCTTCTAGACAATGGAACAACAAATGTAGGCAAGCTCTTCAAGAATTTGGTTTTTATCAAAGTAAGGCAGATTACTCTCTTTTCTTTTATTCTACTGGAACTAGTACTGTTATGCTTCTACTCTATGTAGATGACATGGCTCTAGGAGGGAATGACTACCAACTAATACAGAAGGTTAAAAATTACTTAAGTAACTGTCTTAAAATCAAAGATCTTGGAACATTAAAATATTTTTTAGGATTAAAAATTCAGAACACTAAATCAGGCTTATTTTTAAGTCAGAAGAAATATATCACAGACTTGATTAAAGATACAGGTCATACTCATGCTAAAATTAGTAACACTCCAGTAGATACAAATACAAAACTATCTAAGGACATAGGTACTATTTTAGAAGATCCTTTACAATATAGAAGATTAATAGGTAGACTCATGTATCTTTCTTAAACCAGACCTGACATTACTTACATTGTTAATACCCTTAGCCAATTTATTAAAAAACCAACAGATTGTCATTTAAATGCTGCATATAGGGTCATAAAATATCTTAAAGGATCTATAGATCATGGACTTTTCTATGCTAGCACTAACCTTTTACAGGTAGAAGCCTATTGTGATGCTGATTGGGCATCATGCATTGACAATCGAAGATCAATCACAGGGTATGCGGTCAAACTAGGAAATTCTTTGATTTCCTGGAAATCAAAGAAGCAAACTACGGTATCTAGGTCTTCTACGGAAGCCGAATACAGGGCAATTGCTTCTGCAACCAGTGAATTAAGCTGGATTTCTAATCTTCTCAAAGAACTCAATCTACCTATTCAACATCCAATGGTTTTACATTGTGATAATCAAGCAGCTATTCATATTGCTAACAACCCCGTTTTTCATGAACGCACGAAACACATAGAGCTCTTAGTTGGTGGGCTTTTAATCTTTGAATTTATCACAGCCCTTTTACCTTTGGGCCTTTTCTTTTAGTCACTTGGGTTTACTTTTAATAAGCCCAGTATTCATTATTTGTAATCCTTTTATCTATTTTGTTTTATTCCCAGACAACTTCAGATTGTAGCCGTTGGCTACAACTGTACTTGTACTCTTCTTTTATTTATACCTTGTTAGCCATTTGGCTCTGTCACTTTTGAATACAATGAAAGCTACTTCTTTCTAACTTCTCTCTACTTCTTCTTCTTCTTCATCTTTCTGTTTTGAATCAATACTATTGAATTACAAATTCCGTTAGGTCGTGTTTTGACTTTTTAAGGTCTTTTTAATCACGAGTTTAGAAGTTTAAACCTATGCTTGAGTTTATCTTTCAATGGGTTTTCAAAAGTTTTTAAAGATTAAATAAACGAGGTAAACAGCTTTATAAGCCATTCAAATAGAAAGTAACAATTGATTCAAATTATGTCAAAGTTTTTCTTAATTTTTGATTCTTATGTAAACTATGAGAGAATCAATAAAATTGGGAGTTAGGGTTTTGTTAGTGTTGGCACGGCGTGCTAGTCTTGGTACACTTGGAGTAGCACCCTAGGGCCTAGATGGGTCAACTCACTCCAAGGAAGGATGTAACTCCACAATGCAAGCTACAAACCCCCAAGACACTACTATTACACTTACTTGTAACAAGAATGAAAAACACGAAGAAAAAAAAAACTCTGAATCTCTGCACTCTCACTCTCACTCTCACTCTCAAGGACAATCAAACAACATTTGATCAATAAGGTATGCCAATTTGTAGTACACTTTAGACCATTGATACATGATCTTGGTATGAAGTTACCCAATAAACATGGTTGAAGCAAATAAGGTTTTATTGAAAAATGACATCTGTTAATAAATATTTTTCAAATATAACCCTTCTTTTTAAAACACTTAAATCTAACCCTTTTAGTCAAGGAAAAGACAGAGATACCCTTTTACGTCTTTTTATGCATTTCCCTCTCACTTGCAACTCTAAAAATGTTTTCTCTCCTAAAACTACTTCCCTCTCTCTATGAAACATCTCTCTCTCCTTCAAACCCAGTAAAACCGCCCCATCTATACCTCTTTCCTTCAAATTTTGTCACAGATCTAGTGAAATCCATATGCCCAAACTCAAATCTTCAAGGTTGAAGTGTCGCGACATCAAATCTCCGTAAGCTGTCATAGCGATGTCGCTCACAATGCCAACAAGCCTAAAGTCAACAATGCAAGCTTCATCTACGTTCCCGTTGAACATAGAAGTGCTCACCATCGTCGATAAGTGTCCCTCCCTTCGTACAAAATATTTCGTTGATAAATGCCTGTTTTTTTCGTTGAGAACTATATTTGTTTTCGTTGATATGAGACAAATTTTTCGTTGGAAACTTCGTTTGTTTTCGTTTAACTCAGACAATTTTTTCGTTGATAATATCACGATTTAAATGAAGGGAGTTTCTCAACCAAGGACTTTAACCATGGCTAGATGCATAGCACAGAACATGGTTCGACTAGTCAAAATGAATGGGATGGTTATTACTTAAGTTTTGCTAAATGCTTAAATGGAATATTGAGGGATGTTCGAAACTTACCTATTACAAAGTTGATGGACCATCTGCAGTCTTTATTACAACGATGGTTTCATGAGAGACGATCAATCATTGTTGAAATGAAAGGCGAACTGATTAACTATTATGATAAAGTTTCAGAAGAAAGAAGGGATAGGTATATAACGTAATTTATTTTTCGTTGATAACGTTGAGAATTTTAGTTGATGATCTATTTATTTTGTTGGGAATTTTGTTATTTTGGTTGATAAACTTTTTTGTTGATAATTATCATTTTCGTTTACTACTTAAGTTTTTTCGTTTATAGTTAGTTTAATAGTATTTTCGTCGACAAATAATTTAGCTTACGTTATAATTTTGTTTACTACTATAATTTTATCGTTGATAATTAAAGTTTTTATTAAATTGACAGGGTTAGAGTCATGACTGTGGAGCCTATTAGTATAAATATTTTTCTTATGAAAGATGGTGATGTTGGAGGACAAGTGGATTTGGCCAACAAGACTTGCTCCTGCAGAGTTTTTGATCGTGATCAGATAACTTGCGTCCACGCATTTGCAGCATGTAAAGTTAGGAAATTACCAACAATTTCCTTGTGGTCGCCTTGTTACTGTACTGATATGTTTCTACTAACATACGCAGAACCAATCAACCCTATTTTAAACACATACACTAATGTGTTGATTGAGGAAGTGAGAGTTCTGCTACCACCAGCAACCAGGAGAAAAGTGGGAGACCAAGGAAACGTTGAATATCATATTCCGGTGCGCAAATATCAAAAAAAAATACAGTCATTGCAAACAAGATTGTCACAACCATCAAACTTGTAGTGAGCCCATTGTTTTACACCCTAACACGTCAGGACCATGAGAATTATGGTTGATAACTATTATTTATAACGTTGATTACTGTAATTGTTTACGTTGATAGTTATTTGTTAGGGTCACTAATTTTTCATTGATAACTATTATATGTAAGGTTTATTATTGTATCTGTTTTCGTTGATAGTTATTTGTGAGGGTCACTAATTTTTCGTTGATAACTATTATTTGTAACGTTGATTACTGTAATTGTTTTCGTTGATAGTTATTTGTTAGAGTCACTAATTTTTCATTTATAACTATTGTATGTAAGGTTTATTATTATAACTGTTTTCGTTGATAGTTATTTCTTAGGGTCCCTAATTTTTCGTTGATAACTATTGTTTGTAACATTTATTACTATAATTGTTTTCGTTGATAAATATAATATATCATACATAGAAATTAAATAATTAGAGTTATATAAATTAAATACAGTTAAATACAGTATCGTTTTCCTGATCATCAATATAAATAATCCCTTCATTCTTTTCATCCTCATTTTCTTTTTTTCTTCTTTTTTTTCAACAATCTCCTCTACACTCTTCTTCTCTTCCTTTTTTGTACGTATTCTGAGCCGATTTGAGGGCCAAAATTTTCTGCTCAATTGAACTAAGCCTTACGGAAATATCAATTGTATCATCCAACTTTTTAGCTGAAGTGACATCAAGTTCAACTTCGGGCATATTCTTGGATTACTTAAATTTCTTTGCCATCTTCACTATGAATTCAACATTCTCATCTATATTAGTAGTATAATTCTGGTCACGTTCTGAATGTGTGGGAACCATTTCAATGACATGTACCTGAAGATGAAAAAAATCATATAAATTAATAAACTATATTGTAAATCATTATCAACCTAATAATACACTTATCAACTAAAATATAATATATTATCAACGTAAATATGGTAATTATCAACGTAAAAATTTACATTAGCAACGTAAACATCTATATTGTTAACGTAAACATTCTTATTAACAACGTGAACATTTTCACTATCAACGAGAAAAAATATATTTACCTCCTCGTTTTCCAATAAATCATTGATTGTCTTGGATTTTGATGCCTTTGTTGATGATCACTTCAACATTATGGGCAGCAATTTAATATCAAGACCGTTGGGAAAATGTTCAGCAATACTGAGACTAACCTCATAAGCCAACAATTGAAAAGCCCAAGGAAAACTCAAGAGATTGTACCACTTATAATCATTTTTCTTCTCCTTAAATTTCTCAGATCTACCAACAAGACAATTGTTCAGGCACTGAATTGTTTTCTTGTAGGACAAAATACCCCATGGATACTTGTTAAATAGATCCACAGTTATGACTCTAACCCTGTCAATTTAATAAAAATTTTAATTATCAATGATAAAATTATAGTAGTAAACAAAATTATAACGTAAGCTAAGTCATTTGTCGACGAAAATACTATTAAACTAACTATAAACGAAAAAACTTAAGTAGTAAACGAAAATGATAATTATCAACAAAAAAGTTTATCGACCAAAATAACAAAATTCCCAACAAAATAAATAGATCATCAACTAAAATTCTCAACGATATCAACGAAAAATAAATTACGTTATATACCTATCCCTTCTTTCTTCTGAAACTTTATCATAATAGTTAATCAGTTCGCCTTTCATTTCAACAATGATTGATCGTCTCTCATGAAATCATCGTTGTAATAAAGACCATAGATGATCCATCAACTTTGTAATAGGTAAGTTTCGAACATCCCTCAATATTCCATTTAAGCATTTAGCAAAACTTAAGTAATAACCATCCCATTCATTTTGACTGGTCAAACCATGTTCTGTGCTATGCATCTAGCCATGGTTAAAGTCCTTGGTTGAGAAACCCCTTCATTTAAATCGTGATATTATCAACGAAAAAATTGTCTGAGTTAAACGAAAACAAACGAAGTTTCCAACGAAAAATTTGTCTCACATCAACGAAAACAAATATAGTTCTCAACGAAAAAAACAGGCATTTATCAACGAAATATTTTGTACGAAGGGAGGGACACTTATCGACGACGGTGAGCACTTCTATGTTCAACGGGAACGAAGACGAAGCTTGCATTGCTGACTTTAGGCTTGTTAGCATTGTGAGCGACATCGCTATGACAGCTTACGGAGATTTGACGTCGCGACACTTCAACCTTGAAGATTTGAGTTTGGGCATATGGATTTCACTAAATCTGTGACAAAGTATGAAGGAAAGAGGTATAGATGGGGCGGTTTTACTGGGTTTGAAGGAGAGAGAGAGGTTTCATAGAGAGAGGGAAGTAGTTTTAGGAGTGAAAACATTTTTAAGGTTGCAAGTGAGAGGGAAATGCATAAAAAGACGTGAAAGGGTATCTCTGTCTTTTCTTTGACTGAAAGGGTCAGATTTAAGTGTTTTAAAAAGAAGGGTTATATTTGAAAAATGTTTATTAACAACGGTCATTTTTCAATAAAACCCAAGCAAATAAAACGATAGAGGGCTTAATAGGCATTTTAAATTTAACCGGGGACAATTTTGTAATTGCTTAATTAAAGCTTAATTTAACAAAAAAAAAAAGGATAAGAGAGGAGGTCACCTCCTCTTCAGTCTTTCAGCTCCTCTTCGAGAAAATACCAGAGGAATACACAAGTTAATGTTCTTAAAAAAAAGTGCTCTGGCGAAGGGGGATTGGGAGCTCCATATAGCAAATTTTGAGTGTTGGAAATTTCTCTAGATGAAGTAATCAGCGTTTGGGTTATTAAGCATCGCCTAGGGATGGAATTGGAAAGCTTTATGAATGAATCCTTGAGCAGCTTGGGGTTTGAGGTAAGAATTCTACATCTTTTGGGATGTTATTTGAGTTGAAATTAGGAATTTGTATTGAATCTGGTATAAATTTGATGGCATATGACAGTTAGGAATTTTACTTGATTGGGAGAATTGAAAGAAGGGTGTGTGATGATCTGTTCAATTAAGGGTTGCTGGTGTTCAAGCTAAGGTACGATGTTCTTATTCAAATGGGTTTATCTACTTATAGTTTTACATGGATTGAGGAAGTTAAATCAATTGTACTTGGATGGGGCTTCTCTTGCCGGAGGAAAAAGCAACCTGGTAATGAGTCCTATTGCTATGTTCCAAAAAAGACTCTTTCTTTTCAAATAGCACCTGAACTGCAGTAGCACAATGAATTTTAGATTGGTTTCAAGTAAGGGTTGGACATGGAATTAGTGGGATCAGTATAACTGATTAGGAATTGATATAAGACATGTTAATTTTCTAGGAAACAAGAAGGAGCACGATATCTATCTGGGAAGGAGCCTAGAAAAGATGGGCAAGATTTGATTAAAGGTGAGTGATACTAAAACTATATATTATTCAATGTTTGGATGTTTTTAATGGATATGCATGGCAATACCTATATTTTCAACTTGAATTTCATATCTCGGCATGGGTTTCATATAAATGATTATATATATGAAACCCATATTAACCCATATCATCACGTTGACTGTCCGAATTGAGGTAAAACCAGATTGAGAAACAAATCAAAATTTTGGATGACTATGTAACTCCCACTCACAAATTTCAGGTATTTGTATTGTATACTCTCTCCAAATATAAAGTTGAAGTTGAAAGTGTGATAAAAAATTGGTTCGAGTCTAATTCTTGATGTATCCTAGTCCTAGGCGATCCCATCAAACTTTTGATTTGGACCTGAAAGGCTTTTGGAGAATTCATACATGACTCATAAGCAAGATAGTATTTTAGAGTGAAGACTTAAAAAGGCCGCTCTGAGGGGCTTTTGGGTTTGACACTGATCCTTAGTTGGCCCATTATAGAATACTAACAAGTCGTAAACTCTAGGCTTTGGGCATCCATTATAATCCAGATCCATTGGTTCTTATGTTGTTCTTCAATTGAGAAAGAATTAACTAGTCTCTGAAATGTCCTCTCTTCAGCTTTCTCTTCCTTCTTCCCGATTCAGGACCAGACTGGTTCGATGTGCGGCGGAAGGACAGGCGCCGCATTGCACCTGTCCATGATTATGCGTTCCTTTTCACATATTTTCCTAAAATTATTTCATTTCCATGCGTTTTGTTTTTTGTTGTGTATTCATACATGGTGTATTGGTGCGAACTGCGAACTGCAGTTCAATGATTTGTTGAGTCCGGGTCAACATCGGGTATGGAAATGATTTTGAACTTCAACGGATGGACTAATAAATAATAATGTGTTGTTCCTTATTTTCTCCATTAGTTAATTTAATGCTCAGTAGTAGACATTGTCTTATAATTATGTAGTGTATGTGTGACAAACATGAAGAAAAACAATTTATTTGACTAAATTTTTTTTTTGCTCATAAACAATCCAATGTCTAATGCATTCAATTATCATTTTGGATAGCATCGAGACCAATGCTTATGGTTCAGAGGTTTATTGCACCTCATGACTTCTTTCTTTCTATCTTGAATGGATGATGATAATGTGTTTTCTCATATGAGGAAGGAGTTAGAGACACTTTCTGTGGATGCAGGATTTTCCAATGCCAAATATTATGCGATCGATGGAGGGTTCATGGGTAACTAGCATTCCCAAATCAACCATCGTACGTGTGTTTGCATTTGGAGTTCACAGAGTAATACTTGGACAAAACACTGACTACATGGAAGGATTTTGACTAAACGGCAGATGACACACCAGTTGCACCACTGGATGAGGTCACATTCTGGTCTGAGATCCTCAGTGCTTCTAGTTATCTACAACCTTTATGCATTTCAAATGCAAAACTTTTTTTTTTCCCTCTGCCTCTGGACATCATCAAGGATAGAACGAACTGTTGGACATGCCAGCAGTTGTTGCAGAGCTACCTGTATTGAAGGGGTATGACGGGTCTTCATATATATCATTAAGGTCCAAGGATCGTCCACTCATAAAAGGGGGACTGGTGGGTGCTGGAAGTATTTCTTCCCTTATAAGCATCTGAAGTGCCTTTGACATTGTTAGTCGCAGCAATGGATTTTCTTGAGTGTATAAAAGTGCTATATGCACAACTCTTAGGATCTGACTCTTTACATTGCCATCATGGTAATTTTGTAGCCTTAGATTGGGATCATACAGTTCCTCCACTGTCCCTGCTTGAAAATGCTTCCATGCCTATCTTTGCAAAAAATTTATTAAAAAGAGAGGATTAAGTCTTATTTATTTTGATAATTGATATTTCTGTCAATAGTTTACTGGGTGGAAGAGAATTACTGGGAAAGGCTAAGGTAATGAAGCTTACTTCTGTGATGAGAGTACTTTCAGTGTCTTCTGAGGAGTTGCTCTTGTTGTTCTGCCTTCCAGTAACCATTTCCAACAAAAGGACACCAAAACTATATACATCTGCCTTCTCTGTTAGCTTACCATGGGTTACATATTCAGGAGCGATGTATCCTCTGCAGAATCATTAAGGTAAATTTTTAGTCCATAAACTTACAATTGTGAACAACTTTTCCTAAACTTTTTTTTCAAAAAGCCGCTGATGATTGAACTTAGTGACTATATTTACTATATCTGTTTGCATTTAACTGTGTCATGAGATTATTGAGCAAAAATGTGCTATTGTTTGACATGGAATCACTTTTTCAGATAAACCAAAGCGAAAGTAGATGCTTACAATGTTCCTGCGATGGCTGTGCTAATATGACTTTTATCTTCCTAGTATGTCCTGGCCAATCCAAAATCGGCAATTTTAGCGTGGAGCCTTGAGTCCAGCAATATATTGCTAGCTTTTATATCTCTATTAATGATCCTTATCTTGGAGTTTTCATGAAGGTAAACTAGACCTTCAGCAGTCCCAATAATAATCTTATATCGTTTCCCCCAATCAAGTTCTTTACCCTTTAATGAATCTGTCATATTTAAATAGCATGAAAACAAAACCAAATTAGCATGGGCAAATTGTATCTTTTTAGCTCAAGTATTTAGATGAATGCAAAGTTTGAAATTTACCAAAGATGAAATTGTCAAGGCTCTTGTTAGAGAGAAACTCATAGACAAGAAGACTTTCAGGTCCAGAACAATTGCACCCCAATAACTTAACCAAATTTGTGTGTTCTACACCACTTATAATGTTGACTTCATTGTAGAAATCTGATGCTCTCTGTCTGTTATTGAGAAAGAGCCGTTTCACAGCAATCTCTCTTCCATCAGGCAGAAGACCCTGCAATGGGGGGAGGAAACTAATAACTCCAGAAAATCTAACTGATAAACAAATAGCAACATGCAGAAAAGGAAGAAGACAAAACATTAAAACAATCTTATAAACTGTTCCAAATCCTCCTTGCCCAAGCTTATTGACATTGTCAAAATAACCTGTAGCCTTCTCCAATGTAGAGTACTTGAAATCCAATTTCTTGTTGTGAAGCGTTTTGACCAACTTTCTTGCATCATAATCTGGAATGCCCATTTTACGGTTAATTTAATACTAAGAAAATTCAAAGTTTGTTGTTTTGTTTACAACAAAACCCATTGTTAGTTATTGTTGTCTTGTGACTTTAGCAGTAATCAGAAGCAATGAATGTATGACCAAGTTCATTTACCTCTTCTTTTCTTCTGAATGTATCTCCACTTGCGTATATAGACTCCTACAATCACTCCGACCACCAACAACAGCAGGGAAACGCTTACTGAAACCGCTATTATTATTATCTTCACTGCAAAACTCAACAGAAATCCATAATAAGGCTATAGCTTGAATGTTTTTAAATGAAACAGAGTTAGTATGCTCCATTAGAAGAACTGCTTCGGTTCAGATGAATCAACATATATGATGGAATTACCTTTTGATCTTTTGCTTGCAGGTATGCTGTTGAAGAAATCTCTATTTGAGTACCTCATGAAGCACCCAGCGTTTAGCACTCGCCCCTCAGACCATGGCAAACACACTCTTATAGCTGCAGATGCATTCTCCAAGCAAGCCTTGCAAGAACTTTCGTTCAATGTCTTCCAACAATCCGCCAACATGTAGGCAGAGTCATTTCCAGCACCTGCCAATTCAACGCGTGCGTAGCCTCCATTATTGGGAGCTTCTGTCCCTGCTCGCCTAACTGCCTGCCGTGCCGAGGCTTCAAAATTTAAATCCATCCTTGTTGTATTGTCACATACAACCGCATCATCAGACCTCTGGTACTCCTGAAAGAAGCTATAATTGTCTGATCTCAGGTAGCAGTCGTCTAGGTAAACGCGTCCAGTCGTGAGAGGATAGCATTGGGAAACCAGTGGTCTTGCCTCAGCAAAGCAGGATGTGCAGTCAACCGTATTAAGGTCTCCATAGCATTGTGTAAATCCATAGTGGCCGTTTGGTGCATCTTGTGCGTTCGTAGTTGCTACTGCAAAACTTGAAGTGCGTATTTGTTGGTTGAGATTTTCGATTGAAACTTCAAAATTTGGAACAAAGATTGATGAATTTTGCTCAAGTGGACCTACACATATGATTTTAACTGTCTGCGTTCTTGCATCTCCGCGAACTCTTTCTGCTAGTAGTAGGCACACAAGCAGAATGAAGAAGACATATAATTGAGTCTGAAGCCATGAATTTGTACTCCTCATCATTCATCAAGCTGAATGTTTTGCTGAATCTTCGCCAACCCTCGATCGTCAGGATGTATATTGAACGGGGAGTTTTCTTATGTTATAATTGTTTCTTACTCAAACCAAATATTATTAATTGGTTTCCATGACTGATCATGAACATTGGAAGATGGCAAAGTTGAAAACTGGAAGTCTCAGCTTTGATTTTGAGTCTATTGTTGGTGATGAGCAGCTCACTTTAAAGGGATTGATTGTTGGAATTTGAGAACATATGGCTTTAGCAAGATCTTTGTCAAGAAATGGGTACCAGATTATGAGACAAAAAGGCAGGGAAGAAGGAGATTCAAGTCTTAATCCTCATCATTCCAAAAAGCAGTGGAAGACGAGACAGACAGAGGGAAAGAAGTCTTTCTCAAATAATTAGTAATTAAATGAGCAACTATGAAGAGACCACTGAGATTTGGTTAAAGTCAATTCAAATAATTAGTAAATAAACATCACAATGTTGAATTGAAGTCCGCTGCATATTTCTAGAATCGGACAGGTGGTCTTAATTGTCAAAAGCTTATGTACCACGTCAAACACTCATGTAATGGAAAATTTGGTCTTACCATTATCGCATTAACACTCATGTTATGGAGAATTTAATCATTAAATAAATTGATGGAAAATTTAATCATTAAATAAATTGATAACTAAATCACTGTTATTCATGATTGTTCGGTTCAATTTTTCTTGATAGCATTTATGCTGTTCAAAAGCCATCGCAAATTTCATTCTGGATCATTATGAATTTTACCATAAATAAGAAACAATTAATTATCAAATTGTTCCAAATTTAACATTTTAAGAGATTTTCAATCAAAAGACATGGGCAATACTAAAATTAAAGAAAAATAATTGTTACATATTTGAAAAATTAAATTGTTACAATGCTATGTTTTATTTGCGTTTCGTATTTCAAACAGTATATATATATTAAAAAGTAAAACATAGTATATATGCTACTTGGAATTGTTTGCCAAACAAAGCTATAATAAGTTGTTTGTGCTCCTGTTGACTTAATATGTACTTCCAATAAAAACTATATTTATTGTTCCCAATAAGATATATAAAAAAAATGTTGAATCGAAAATAGTGGAAATATTTAATAAAACTATATTTATTGTTCCCAATAAGATATATAGCTAACTCAAACTTATTTGAAACAAATTCGAGAGCTAGGATGAAGAAAAATTGTGTACGATATTAGGTTTTTTTAATCTCTTGGAATTTGGAGAGAGAGAGTGACAGACATATCAATGTAAACTAAATTATTAAAAGGGTTAATAGTACTTTAGGGGTTAATGTATCCTTTTGGTCACGGATGGTTAGCCAGGTTCCAACTCAGTTAACAAATGTTCAAATGTACTTTGAGTTTTCAAAATTGAAAATTGTTCTAATATACACATTCAAGCATATTTTCGAAATTTCGAACAGTCAACGAATGTAAGCTGCAAAAGTGTGTATATTGAAACAATTTTCAACTTTGGTTTTTCAAATTGGAACGTTTGAATATTATGTTACTAAGTTTCAACCTGGCTAACCTTTCAATGACTAAAAGTTGCATTAAACAAATCAAAATTTTGGATGACTTAAAAAAAAGTGACAATATTGTTCTTCAATGGGTTTGAACGAGCCCAAAAGTGAGGGGCTTTTGGGTTCCACACTAACTAATCCTAACTCCTAAGCTGGCCCATTATAGAATAGAATACTAACAAGTAGTAAGCTGTGGGCCTTGGGCATCCATTATAATCCAGGTCCATTTGTTGTTCTTCAATTGAGAAAGAATTAACAAGTCTCTGAAATGGCCTCTCTTCAGCTTACCCTTCCTACTTCCCGATTCGGGACCGGACCAGTTCGATGTGCGGCGGAACGACAGGCGCCGCATTGAACCTGTCCATGATAATTTGTTCATTTTCACATCTTTTCCTAAGATTATTTCATTTCGACGCGTGTTGTTCTTTGTTATGTACTCATCTATCTATTGGTATCTTGGTGCGAACTGCAGTTCAAGGATTTGTTGAGTCTGGATCAGCATCGGGTATGGAAACGATTTTGAACTTCGACGGAAGGACGGATGAATAATAATATGGTTGGATTTTAATGACTGTTGTACCTTATTTTCACCATTAGTTAATTTAATGCTCAGTAGTCGTGAATTTATAGTTCTGTAATGTATCTGTGACAAACGTGAAGAATAATCATTAATGGAATTTTCTATTGTCATTAGGAATGGATGATAGAAAATGTTGTCGTCCTAGTGGCAACTGCTTATGGCCTTGCAGAGGAGTATCAGTATTTGAAGAGTTCAAATACTATAATGATTAGGTTAGAAAATTTAGCATAAGTATCCCCAGTACCATATGTACAATGACATTAGATGCAAGGCTGCATTGTATTACTAGCATACAATGACTACATGGAAGGATTTCGACTAAACAGCAGATGGCACACCAGTTGCACAACTGGATGAGGCCACATTCTGGTATGAGATCCTCAATGCTTCTACTTATCTACAACCTTTATGCATTTCAAATGCAGAACTTGTTTTTTTCCCCTCTCTTCTGGATATCATCTAGGGTAGAACGAACTGTTGGACTTGCCAGCAGTTGTTGCAGACCTACCTGTATTGAAGGGGTCTGATGGGTCTTCATATATGTCATTAAGGTCCAAGGATTGTTCACTCATAAAAGGGGGACTAGTGGGTGCAGGAAGTGTTTCTTCTGTTATAAGCATCTGTAGTGCCTTTGACATTGTTAGTCGCAGCAATGGATTTTCTTGGGTGCATAAAAGTGCTATATGCACAACTCTCAGGATCTGAATCTTTACATTGCCATCATGGTAATTTTGAAGCTTTAGATTGGGATCATACAGTTCCTCCACAGTCCCTGCTTGAAAATGCTTCCATGCCTATCTTTGCAAAAAATTTATTAAAATGAGAGGATCAAGTCTTGTTTATTTTGATAATTGATCTTTCTTTCAATAGTTTACTGGGCAGAAGAGAATTACTGGGAAAGGCTAAGGTAATGAAGCTTACTTCTGTTATAAGAGTACTTTCCGTGTCTTCTGAGAAGTTGCTCCTGTTGTTCTGCCTTCCAGTAACCATTTCCAACAAAAGCACACCAAAACTATATACATCTGCCTTCTCTGTTAGCTTACCATGGGTTACATATTCAGGAGCCATGTATCCTCTGCAGAATGCATTAAGGTAAACTTACGATTGTGAACAGCTTTTACTAAACTTTTTTTCAATAAGCCGCTGATGATTGAACTTAGTGACTATATTTACTATATCTGTTTGCATTTAACTGTGTCATGAGGTTATTGAGCAAAAATGTGATCACTTTTTCAGATAAACCAAAGAAAAAGTAGATGCTTACAGTGTTCCAGCAATGGCTGTGCTAATATGACTTTTATCTTCCTGGAAAGTCCTGGCCAATCCAAAATCGGCAATTTTAGCATGGAGCCTCGAGTCCAGCAATATATTGCTAGCTTTGATATCTCTATGAATGATCCTGATCTTGGAGTTTTCATGAAGGTAAACTAGACCTTCGGCAGTCCCAATAATAATCTTATATCGTTTCCCCCAATCAAGTTCTTTACCTTTTAATGAATCTGTCATGTTTAAATGGCATGAAAATAAGACCAAATTAGCATGTGCAAATTGAATCTTTTTAGCTTAAGTATTTAGCTGAACTCACAAAGTTTGAAATTTACCAAAGATGAAATTGTCGAGACTCTTGTTAGGGAGAAACTCATAGACAAGAAGACTTTCAGGTCCAGAACAACTGCACCCCAATAACTTCACCAAATTTTTGTGTTCTACACCACTTATAATGTTGACTTCATTGTAGAAATCTGATGCTCTCTGTCTGTTATTGAGAAAGAGCCGTTTCACAGCAATCTCTCTTCCATCAGGCAGAAGACCCTGCAATGGAGGGAGGAAACTAAGAACTCCAGAAAATCTATAGCTTGTCTTTAATGTTGTCCTAACTGATAAACAAATAGCAGCATGCAGAAAAGGAAGAAGACAAAACAACCTTATAAACTGTTCCAAATCCTCCTTGCCCAAGCTTATTGACATTGTCAAAATAACCTGTAGCCTTCTCCAATGTAGAGTACTTGAAATCCAATTTCTTGTTGTGAAGGGTTTTGACCAACTTTCTTGCATCATAACCTGGAATGCCCATTTTACGGTTAATTTAAAACTAGGAAAATTCAAAGTTTGTTGTTTTGTTTACGACAAAACCCATTGTGAGCTATTGTTGTTTAGCAGTAATCAGAAGCAATGAATGTATGACCAAGTTCATTTACCTCTTCTTTTCTTCTGAATGTATCTCCTCTTGCGTATATAGACTCCTACAATCACTCCGACCACCAACAACAGCAGGGAAACGCTTACTGAAGCCGCTATTATTATTATCTTCACTGCAAAACTCAACAGAAATCCATAATAAGGCTATAGCTTGAATGTTTTTAAATGAAACAGAGTTAGTATGCTCCATTAGAAGAACTGCTTCGGTTCAGATGAATCAACATATATGATGGAATTACCTTTTGATCTTTTGCTTGCAGGTATGCTGTTGAAGAAATCTCTATTTGAGTACCTCATGAAGCACCCAGCGTTTAGCACTCGCCCCTCAGACCATGGCAAACACACTCGTATAGCTGCAGATGCATTCTCCAAGCAAGCCTTGCAAGAACTTTCGTTCAATGTCTTCCAACAATCCGCCAACACGTAGGCAGAGACATTTCCACCACCTGCCAATTCAACGCGTGCGTAGCCTCCATTATTGGGAGCTTCTGTCCCTGCTCGCGTAACAGCCTGCCTTGCCGAGGCTTCAAAATTTGAACCCATCCTTGTCGTATTGTCACATACAACCGCATCATCAGACCTCTGGTACTCCTGAAAGAAGCTATAATTGTCTGATCTCAGGTAGCAGCCGTCTAGGTAAATGCGTGCAGTCGTGAAAGGGTAGCATTGGGGAACCAGTGGCCTTGCCTCAGCAAAGCAGGATGTGCAGTCAGCCGTATTAAGGTCTCCATAGCATTGTGTAAATCCATAGTGGCCGTTTGGTGCATCCTGTAGGTTCGTAGTTGCTACTGCAAAACTTGAAGTGCGTATTTGTTGATGGAGATTTTCCATTGAAACTGCAAAATTTGGAACAAAGATTGATGAATTTTGCTCAAGTGGACCTCCACATATGATTTTAACCATCTGCGTTCTTGCATCTCCCCAAACTCTTTCTGCTAGTAGTAGACATACAAGCAGAATGAAGAAGACATATAATTGAGCTTGAAGCCATGAATTTGTACTCTTCATCATTCATCAAGTTGAATGTTTTGCTGAATCTTCGCCAACCGTCGATCGTCAAGATGTCTGTTGAACGGGGAGTTTTCTTGCTCAAACCAAATCTTATTAATTGGTTTCCATGATTGTGATCATGTACATTTGGAAGATGACAAAGTTGAAAACTAAAAGTCTCAGCTTTGATTTTGAGTCGAAAGGTGGTGATTGTTGGAATTTGAGAACATCTGGCTTTAGCAAGATCTTTGTCAAAAAATGGGTACCAGATTATGAGACAAAAAGGAAGGGAAGAACGAGATTCAATAGTCTTAATTAGTAATTAAATAAGCAATTATGAATAGACCACGATTTGGTTAAAGTCAATTCAAATAATTAGAAAATAAACATCACAATGTTGAATTGAAGGCAGCTGAATATTTATAGAATCGGACGGGTGGTCTTAATTGTCAAAAAGTTTATGCACCACGTCAAACACTCATGTTTTGGAGAATTTGGTCTTACCATTGTAGCATTAACACTTGAAGTTTCATTTGATGTTTCGTATAGAATAATATAATTTTGATGTCTCATGTATAATTTAATCATTGAATAAGTTGATGTATAATTTAATCAGATATAGTGTATAACTAAATCACTGATATTCATGATTGTTTGGTTTAATTTTTCTTAGTAGCATTTATGCTATTCAAAAGCTATCGCAAATTTCATACTAGATCATTGTGAATTTTACCATAAATAAAGAGCAATTAATTATTAAATTGTTCCACATTTAACATTTTAAGAGATTTTCAATCGAAAGACGTGCACAATACTAAAATTAAAGTCATCCTCTACCCCAACTCAATCTGTCAATCGCTTCCGGTCATCCACCACCGCACTAACAGTCATCAATTGATTGATCAATCTTGAGAAAGCTAACAATAATTCTTTAGAAAAAACACTCTCGCAGTTCCGTCTTTCAAATATTAGCCTTGAATTAGGTTAATATTTTTCTGGGTTTTGCTTTCAATTTTGAACTGAAAGCCTCAAGGTCATCACTGCCCAAGCGATCTAAGGCTGAGATCTCACTGTCCAGATGTCTGAATCGATCAACTACTACTGGATCTACTACGGATCTGGATCACAATCTCGATATTGGTGGGTTTTTTTGTCGTCGGCGCCTCCGCCTATGTTGCTTGGTAGATCTGTGGATCTTACTAAATTTAACAGTTATGATGAATTGATAGTGGAGTTGGACTGGTTGTTTGAATTTGGTGGTGAATTGATGGATTCTAAGAAGAATTGGTTGATTGTCTATACAGAGAAGAGTTTGGGTTTTCGTGATGAAGATGAACAGAGGGAGGAAGGGTTGGATATGTGGTAAGGATCTGGGGTGTTTTGAGAGTGGGTATTTTTATGAGATTTTGGGGTACACTTAATAAAACGTGGGGTTTAAATAGTGCTAATCATAGTAAATTGTTTGTGCTCCTGTTAACTTAATATGTATAACTTTTTTCTTTTTTGAAAAAAAGGTCAGAGACCAAATGTATTAGAAAGACCAATACAAACCCTCATCAGGAGGACACTTTCTCTACCCGCAGGTAGACGAAACACTATGACTACAAAACAACAAAGCAAAAACAAAGTTGTACACAAGCAGCACAAAGAACTACTTACCCAGAAGAAGGACCTCCCCCTGAAACCTATCTTTCATCACTACACTCTCTAGAAAAGGGGGAACATAATCAAACCAAGCTTGGAAAGAGATCGACCTTAGAACACATGTACATATACATGTACATAGAACACATGTACATATACGTGTGTGTATATATATATATATATATATATATATATATAAAATGTTGAATCGAAAATTGTGGTCATATTTAATAAAAATATATTTATTGTTCCCAATAAGATATTAGATATGTAGCTAACTCAGACACATTTGAAACAAATTCGAGAGCTATGATAGAGAAAAACTGTGTACAATATTAGTTTTCTTTAATCTCTAGGAATTTGGAGAGAGAGAGACAGACTGACATATCTGTTAGTGTGAATAAGGTTTTTATTTAGTTCCAAGACTCTTGAATTATGCATAAGTATTTAAGTTGGTTTGACCAGAATTAGTGTCTTTTTGTGTTCCAGAGAAGAAAACTTATTGTACCAGAAAACTAGAACTCTAGAGAGTTCTAAGATCTCTATATAAGTCTTGTTCTTGTATTCAGGATTCAAGATCAGAAATTAAGCAATAAAATCCTGAAATAAGACTTTCAGATTCTAGTTGATCTTTTTGCTGTAAGATCACCTAAGAAAGGAGTTAATTAACCAAGTTAACTCCTAGATTCATATCAGAACAGTGGTATCGAAGCAGAAATCTTGAGGGATCTGTGGAGAATTTTCCAGCAAAACAAGGAGAACAAACAGTGTTACAGGAGATAGCATGTCTGCAACTTCCATTCCTGTTCCTCCTGCCTTTAAGGGAGAAGGCTATGATTTCTGGTCAATAAAAATGAAGACTTTTCTCAGAGCTCACAACTTGTGGGATATAGTTGAAAAGGGTTGTAGCTCTCTTCCAGATGATCCAACTATTCAACAACTTAAGGATCATACAGAAGCTGAGCAAAAGAACTTTAAAACATTAACTTTCCTTCATTCTGTAATAACAGAAGAAATTTTTTCTAGAATTATTGATGTTGAATCTGCTAAAGAGGCTTGGGACAAGCTTAGAGATGAATATCAAGGAAATGAAAGGGTTAGAATAGTGAAGCTGTAGACTCTCAAAAGGGAGTTTGAATTACAAAGAATGAAAGATGGTGATTCAGTGAAAGCCTATTCTGATAGGCTAATAGATCTGGTAAATAAGATGAGATTATATGGAGAAAAGAGCAGTGATCAAAAGGTGGTGGCGAAAATGCTAGTAAGCTTGCCTGAAAGGTTTGAAGCAAAAATTTCAGCAATAGAGGAGTCTAGCGATCTCACAAAGCTTACTGTCTCTGAATTGTGTAGTAAGTTGCAAGCTCAAGAGCAGAGAGTTTCCTTAAGGCACACTGAAGCATCTGAAGGGGCCTTTCAAGCAAACCATAAAACCTGGAAGCAAGGATCATCAAATGGTGGCAAAGGAAGGTTCTTCAATAAGGCTGGAAAAGGTAAAACTGGTGAAGGTTCAAGTGAATCAGTTAAGAAGGGAAATTTTCCTGCTTGTGGAGTTTGCAAAAAGACCAATCACTTGGAAAAGGACTGCAGATTCAAAGGCTAGAAGCAGTTGCAATGCTGGTATTGCAATAAGATGGGACATAGAGAGACAGACTGCTGGCTGAAACAGAAGCAATCTAGAGAACAGCAAAGTAGACAGCAAGCAAACTTTATTGATGCCCAGAAGCAGGAGCATGATGATCATTTATTCATGGCTCAGGACTGTACCAAAAATTCTAAAAAAAATGTATGGTTCATAGACAGCGGCTGCACATCTCACATGGCCAAAGATCTTGAGTTATTCACCTATTTGGACAAGTCTGTGAGGACTAAGGTAAATCTTGGAAAAGGAGAAACAGTAGAAGCTCAAGGGAGAGGGACTGTTGCTTTAACAACAAAGAAAGGTACCAAACTCATGCCTAATGTTCTCTATCTTCCATGCCTACATAATAATCTCTTGAGTGTAGCTCAATTGATGATTAAGGGTTATTCACTACACTTTGAGGACTGTTGGTGCACTATTTATAATCCACAGAAAATAGAAACTGCTAAAGTCAAAATGAGTGAAATGAGTTTTCCTCTGAAGTGCTCTGCAATTGAAGAAGCTTCTTATGTTGCAAAAATTGATAATTCTGTCTTGTGGCACAAAAGGTTTGGGCATTTCAATTTCAGAACTCTGAAGTGGGCTGTTGAAAATGGTTTTATCAAAGACTTGTCTGAAATCAATGAATCTAAGGAGGTTTGTGAAGCTTGTCAGCTTGGCAAATTGCGTAGAAAAGCATTTCCATCTAGTTCTACTTGGAGGGCAAGTGAAAAACTTGAACTAATTCACACTGATGTGTGTGGCCCTATGAGTGAAGATTCTCTCAACCAAAATAGGTATTTTATTCTCTTCATTGATGATTATACAAGAATGACCTGGGTATATTTCTTGAGTAATAAGTCTCAGGTCTTCAATATTTTCAAGAAATTCAAAGTTTTTGTGGAATCTCAGAGTGGAAAGAAGATAAAAACCTTGAGAAGTGACAATGGCAAGGAGTACTCATCTACTTCTTTCAAAGAATTTTGTGATGAAGCTGGTATAACTCATCAATACACTGTGAGTTATTCACCAGAGCAAAATGGAGTTTCAGAAAGAAAGAATAGGACAGTAATGGAGATGGCAAGATGTATGCTTATGGAGAAGAAATTGCCTAAGAGTTTCTGGGCTGAAGCAGTATATACTGCTGTATACATTCTTAACAGGCTGCCAACCATGGCTGTTAAAGGCAAGACTCCAAGTGAAGCATGGTTTGGATCTAAACCTTCTACCAAGCACTTAAAGGTGTTTGGATCTATTTGTTATGCTCATATCCCATCAGTAAAAAGAACAAAACTGGATGAGAAGGCTGAGAAGGCCCATCGGTAAAAAGAACAAAACTGGATGAGAAGGCTGAGAAGAGTATCTTCCTTGGTTACTCATCTCAATCCAAGGGATACAGGATATATAACTTAAATACCAAGAGATTGGTGTGAGCAGAGATCTTGTTGTTGATGAGAACTCATATTGGGACTGGGAAAGTGAGCAGATCAAAAGCTCAATTCAGTCTTCTACAGATAAAGACATCTCTACTTCAGAATCTGCTAATGACAAATTGGTAGCTGAAACTACAGATGAAGATTTTGTCAAGAAATCTAGGCCTCTATCTGAGGTATATGAAAGCTGCAATCAGATGCTGTCAGAACCAGCAAGTTTTGAAGAAGCTAATAGACTTGAAGAGTGGCAAAAAGCTATGGAAGAAGAAATTAAAATGATCAACAAGAATGATACATGGCAGCTTGTTTCCAGACCTCAGAATCACAATATAATTGGTGTCAAATGGGTTTACAGAACAAAGCTAAATCCTAATGGTTCTATAAACAAATACAAGGCAAGGTTAGTTGTGAAGGGATATGCACAACTACCTGGTGATGACTATGGAGACACTTTCTCTCCTTTGGCAAGACATGATACTGTCAAGATGTTGATTGCTTTGGCAGCTCAAAAGGGATGGAAGATATATCATTTGGATATAAAATCAACTTTCCTAAATGGTGTATTGGAAGAAGATATTTTTATTGAGCAACCTCCTGGCTTTATTGTTGCAGGAAGGGAAGATATGGTTTACAAACTGAAGAAGGCTTTGTATGGCCTAAAACAAGCTCCAAGAGCTTGGTACAGCAGGATTGATTCTTATCTTCTAGAGCATGGATTCAGGAGGAGCATAAATGAACCAACACTTTATGTTAAAATTGGTGAACAACAGCTGATTATATCTTTGTATGTGGATGATTTTTTCATCACAGGAAGCTGTCCAGAAAATATAGAAGCTTTTAAGGCTGAAATGAAGGCTGAGTTTGAGATGTCAGATCTTTGAGAGATGTCCTATTTTCTGGGAATGGAGATTCATCAATGTAAAAATGGCATTTTTCTTTCTCAAAAGAAATATGCCTTAGATGTTTTAAAGAAATTCAAGATGGAGAAATGTAAAGAAGTTGATACAGCAGTTGTGGTGAATTCCAAGTTCTCTGCCTATGATGGAGCTGAAGCTGTAGATGCATCACTTTATAGGAGTTGTGTTGGAAGTTTGCTATACATTACAGCTACAAGACCTGACTTAATGTTGGCATCAAGCTTGTTGTCAAGATTCATGAACTCTCCTAGCCAAAATCACTTTGGAGCAGCTAAAAGGGTGCTAAGATACCTTAGGGGTACAACTGATTATGGTTTGTGGTTTGAAGGGAAAGATGGTGAAGATATGAAGGGATATACTGACAGTGACTGGGCTGGCAGTATAGATGATTGCAAAAGCACTTCTGGCTATGTTTTCATGTTTGGATCAGCTGCATTTTCATGGTGTATTAAGAAACAAGAAGTGGTGGCTCAATCGACAGCTGAAGCTGAGTATATTTCAGCAGCTGGAGCTTCAAATCAAGCTATTTGGCTTAGAAAGCTTATGGCAGACTTGGGACAGAAGCAAGCTGAACCTACTAACTTGTTTTGTGATAATAAATCAGCTATTGCTATTGCTGCAAATCCTGTGCAGCATGGAAGAACAAAGCATATGAGTGTGAAGTACCATGCTATTAGAGAAGTTGAGAAGAATGGAGAAATCAAGCTGGTTTATTGCAAGACAGAGGATCAACTTGCAGATATATTTACAAAGGCTTTGCTTAAAGCCAAATTTGAAATGATGAGAACAAGGCTAGGTCTTGTCAAAAAAAACCTTAAGGAGGAGTGTTAGTGTGAATAAGGTTTTTCTTTAGTTCCAAGACTCTTGAATTATGCATAAGTATTTAAGTTGGTTTGACCAGAATTAGTGTCTTTTTGTGTTCCAGAGAAGAAAACTTATTGTACCAGAAAACTTAAACTCTAGAGAGTTCTAAGATCTCTATATAAGTCTTGTTCTTGTATTCAAGATTCAAGATCAGAAATTAAGCAATAAAATCCTGAAATAAGAATTTCAGATTCTGGTTGATCTTTTTGCTGTAAGATCACCTAGGAAAGGAGTTAATTAACCAAGTTAACTCCTAGATTCATATAAGAACAATATCAATGTAAGCTACATTATTAAAAGGGTTAATAGTCCTTTAGGGGTTAAAGTATCCTTTTGGTCACGAAAGGTTAGCCAGGTTCCAACTCAGTTAACAAATGTTCAAATGTACTTTGAAAACTCAAAGTTCAAAATTGTTCTAATATGCACACTCAAACATATTTTCGACGTTTCGAACAATCAATGAATGTAAACTACAAAAGTGTGTATATTGGAACAATTTTTAACTTAGGTTTTTTAAGTTGGAACGTTTGAATAGTATGTGACTGAGTTTTAACCTGGCTAACCTTACATGACTAAAAGTTGCATTAACTCATATTATCATGTTGACTGTTCAAATTGAGGAAAAACCAGATCAAGATACAAATCAAAATTTCGAATGACTTAAAAGAAGTGACAATATTGTTCTTCAATGGGTTTGAACGAGCCCAAAAGTGAGGGGCTTTTGGGTTCTACACTGACTAATCCTAAGTTGGCCCATTATAGAATACTAAGTACTAACAAGTAACAAGTAGTAAGCTGTGGGCCTTGGGCATCCATTATAATCCAGGTCCATATGTTGTTCTTCAATTGAGAAAGAATTAACAAGTCTCTGAAATGGCCTCTCTTCAGCTTACTCTTCCTACTTCCCGATTCAGGACCGGACCAGTTCGATGTGCGGCGGAACAACAGGCGCCGCATTGAACCTGTCCATGATAATTTGTTCCTTTTCACATCTTTTCCTAAGATTATTTCATTTCGACGCGTGTTGTTCTTTGTTATGTATTCATCTATATATTGGTGGTATCTTGGTGCGAACTGCAGTTCAAGGATTCGTTGGGTCTGGATCAGCATCGGGTATGGAAACGATTTTGAACTTCGACGGAAGGACGGATAAATAATAATATGGTTGGATTTTAATGACTGTTGTACCTTATTTTCACCATTAGTTAATTTAATGCTCAGTAGACGTGAATTTATAGTTCTGTAAATGTATCTATGACAAACGTGAAGAATACTCATTAATGGAATTTTCTATTGTCATTAGGAATGGATGATAGAAAATGTTGTCGTCCTAGTGGCAACTGCTTATGGCCTTGCAGAAGAATATCAGTATTTGAAGAGTTCAATCAAGGAATTCTTCACAGGTTTGCACTTCCAAGAAAACTTTTTGTACGCTGTCCTCTTTTGTCGTTGATTTATGTACATATGATTTCAAAAAAATGAATGCTGGTGTACAATATGGGCTCAGTCTAGTATGTATTGGGTTGAAAACTTATTCTGGATTACCTGCTATCTATGTTTATGTTTGAGTTTGGATTCTTCATAGTTGCTCTTAGCTTTTGTTCCTATGAATATCATAGCCAAGGGTGCATGTTGCTACTGTGCTTATCAACTTAGTCAAATATCTTGAAGTCTATGTTGCAGTGGAGTCTGACATATTTTTATTCGACTAAACTTTTTTTTTTCCTCATAAACAGTCCAATGTCTAATGCATTCAATTATCATTTTGGATAGCATCTAGACCAATGCTTATGCTTGAGAGGTTTATTGCACCTCATGGCTTCTTTCTTTCTATCTTGAATGGATGATGATAATGTGTTTTCTGAACCAGGGAAGGAGTTGGATACACTTTCTGTGGAAGCAGGATTTTCCGATGCCAAATATTATGCTACAATGGAGGGCTCATGGGTAACTTAGTAGCCAGATCTTAGATCGTACTCATGATTGGCCCTGGCAACCTCTGCTAGTCTGGAGGAAGGCGAACTGCAAGGTTTTATTTTCTTATTTCTATTGAGAAACTAAACAATGAAGTTTTTATGCAGTGGAAGGCATCAATAAATCAATTTTAATCCTCTTTCCCTTGTTGCTGGATGTTCATGACCTCATTGTAGTTCTTATTCCTTTATCATTTTTCACTACTTTCACGTGAAATGACACATAGGAATAAGTTTAAAATATATCAGTCCTTTAAGATTATAGAGTTGTGCACTCGTATACTATAATGATTAGGTTAGAAAATTTAGCATAAGTATCCCCACTACCATATGTACAATGACATTAGATGCAAGTCTGCATTGTATAACTAGCATACAATGACTACACGGAAGGATTTGAACTAAACAGCAGATGGCACACCAGTTGCACCGCTGGATGAGGCCACATTCTGGTCTGAGATCCTCAATGCTTCTACTTATCTACAACCTTTATGCATTTCAAATGCAGAACTTGTTTTTTTCCCTCTCCTCTGGATATCATCTAGGATAGAACGAACTGTTGGACATGCTAGCAGTTGTTGCAGAGCTACCTGTATTGAAGGGGTCTGATGGGTCTTCACATATGTCATTAAGGTCCAAGGATCGTTCACTCATAAAAGGGGGACTAGTGGGTGCAGGAAGTATTTCTTCTGTTATAAGCATCTGTAGTGCCTTTGACATTGTTAGTCGCAGCAATGGATTTTCTTGGGTGCATAAAAGTGCTATATGCACAACTCTCAGGATCTGAATCTTTACATTGCCATCATGGTAATTTTGAAGCTTTAGATTGGGATCATACAGTTCCTCCACAGTCCCTGCTTGAAAATGCTTCCATACCTATCTTTGCAAAAAAATTATTAAAAAGAGAGGATTAAGTCTTGTTTATTTTGATAATTGATCTTTCTTTCAATAGTTTACTGGGCGGAAGAGAATTACTGAGAAAGGCTAAGGTAATGAAGCTTACTTCTGTTATAAGAGTACTTTCCGTGTCTTCTGAGAAGTTGCTCCTGTTGTTCTGCCTTCCAGTAACCATTTCCAACAAAAGCACACCAAAACTATATACATCTGCCTTCTCTGTTAGCTTACCATGGGTTACATATTCGGGAGCCATGTATCCTCTGCAGAATCATTAAGGTAAACTTACGATTGTGAACAGCTTTTACTAAACTTTTTTCAATAAGCCGCTGATGATTGAACTTAGTGACTATGTTTACTATACTCTTTGCATTTAACTGTGTCATGAGGTTATTGAGCAGAAATGTGATCACTTTTTCAGATAAACCAAAGAGAAAGTAGATGCTTACAGTGTTCCAGCAATGGCTGTGCTAATATGACTTTTATCTTCCTGGAAAGTCCTGGCCAATCCAAAATCGGCAATTTTAGCGTGGAGCCTCGAGTCCAGCAATATATTGCTAGCTTTGATATCTCTATGAATGATCCTGATCTTGGAGTTTTCATGAAGGTAAACTAGACCTTCGGCAGTCCCAATAATAATCTTATATCGTTTCCCCCAATCAAGTTCTTTACCTTTTAATGAATCTGTCATGTTTAAATAGCACGAAAATAAAACCAAATTAGCATGTGCAAATTGAATCTTTTTAGCTTAAGTATTTAGTTGAACTCACAAAGTTTGAAATTTACCAAAGATGAAATTGTCGAGGCTCTTGTTAGGGAGAAACTCATAGACAAGAAGACTTTCAGGTCCAGAACAACTACACCCCAATAACTTAACCAAATTTTTGTGTTCTACACCACTTATAATGTTGACTTCATTGTAGAACTCTGATGCTCTCTGTCTGTTATTGAGAAAGAGTCGTTTCACAGCAATCTCTCTTCCATCAGGCAGAAGACCCTGCAATGGAGGGAGGAAACTAAGAACTCCAGAAAATCTATAGTTTGTCATTAATGTTGTCCTAATTGATAAACAAATAGCAGCATGCAGAAAAGGAAGAAGACAAAACAACCTTATAAACTGTTCCAAATCCTCCTTGCCCAAGCTTATTGACATTGTCAAAATATCCTGTAGCCTTCTCCAATGTAGAGTACTTGAAATCCAATTTCTTGTTGTGAAGGGTTTTGACCAACTTTCTAGCATCATAACCTGGAATGCCCCATTTTACGGTTAATTTAAAACTAGGAAAATTCAAAGTTTGTTGTTTTGTTTACGACAAAACCCATTAGGAGCTATTGTTGTCTTGTGACTTTAGTAGTAATCAGAAGCAATGAATGAGTGTATGACCAAGTTCATTTACCTCTTCTTTTCTTCTGAATGTATCTTCGCTTGCGTATATAGACTCCTACAATCACTCCGACCACCAACAACAGCAGGGAAACGCTTACTGAAACCGCTATTATTATTATCTTCACTGCAAAACTCAACAGAAATCCATAATAAGGCAGTAGCTTGAATGTTTTTAAATGAAACAGAGTTAGTATGCTCCATTAGAAGAACTGCTTCGGCTCGGATGAATCAACATATATGATGGAATTACCTTTTGATCTTTTGCTTGCAGGTATGCTGTTGAAGAAATCTCTATTTGAGTACCTCATGAAGCACCCAGCGTTTAGCACTCGCCCCTCAGACCATGGCAAGCACCCTCCTATACCTGCAGTTGCATTCTCCAAGCAAGCTTTGCAAGAACTATCGTTCAATGTCTTCCAGCACTCCGCCAACACATAGGCATAGTCATTGCCGGCAGCTGCCAAATCAACGCGTGCATAGCCTCCATTATTGGGAGCATCTGCCTCTGCTCGCATAACAGCCTGCCTTGCCGAGGCTTCAAAATTTGAACCCATCCTTGTTGTATTGTCACATACAACCGCATCATCAGACGTCTGGTACTCCTGAAAGAAGCTATAATTGTCTGATCTCAGGTAGCAGCCGTCAAGGTAAACGCGACCAGTCGTGAAAGGGTAGCATTGGGAAGACAGTGATCTTGCCTGGGCAAAGCAGGATATGCAATCAGCCGTATTGAGATCTCCATAGCATTGTATAAAGCCATAGTGGCCGTTTGGTGCATCCTGTGCATTTGTAGTTACTACTGCAAAATTTGAATTGCGTATTTGTTGATTGAGACTTTCCATTGAAATCACATAATTTGGAACAAAGATTGATGAATTTTGCTCAAGTAGATCTCCACATATGATTTTGACTGTCTCCGTTCTTGCATCTCCCCAAACTCTTTCTGCTAGTAGCAGACATACAACCAGAATGAAGAACGCATATAATGGAGCTCGAATCCTTGAATTTCTACTCCTCATGATTCATCAAGTTTAATGTTTCTGCTCAATCTTGGCCAACCTTTATCCTCAAGATGTCTGTTGAACTGGGAGTTTTGTTATGTTACAATTTCCATGATTGTGATCATGAACATTGGAAGATGGCAAAGTCGAAAACTAAAAGACTGAGCTTTGATTTTGATTCTATTGGTAGTGATGAGCAGCTCTTTAAAGGGATTGATTATTGGAATTTGAGAACATATGGGCAAACAAGATCTTTGTCAGAAAGTGGGTTCAACCAGATTAGGAGGAAAAGAAATGAGAAAGAAGGAGATTCAATAGTCTTTATCCCCCATATTCCAAAAAGGAGTGGAAGACCAGGAAGACAGAGAGACAGAAATCGTTCTCAAATAATTAGTAATTAAATGAGCAATTGGGAATAGCCCACAGAGATTGTAGAAGTCTTTCTCAAATAATTAGTAAATAAACGTCACAATGTTGAATTTGAAGGCAGCTGCATACTTTTTTCTCCTTTGGTGCACACCGCATTACTTTTCCTAAGAATTTGGTGTTGAATGCAAGCATGATTATCACATTTCTCGAATCAGAAAGTGCTGTTAATTGTCAAAATGTTATGTTCAACGTCAAGCACTTATCTCATCAAGAATTTGGTCTCACCATTATCGCATTAAGACTCAAGACTTTAAGAGAGATAATTTTTCAGTCTCAATTGTCGGCTGACCAATTGAGGTGGGCTCTTTTTAGGAAAAAAAATAATAATAGTCCCTATACCTTCTCATTTTTTTAATATAAATTTATAAAAATAATAAATAAAAAGCGTGTAAAATTCTGACCGTCGGATCATGTATTGAAATATTATATTTTTTTAAAAAAGATAACACATTTTTTTTAATTATTAGATTCAAAATCATTGATATTTATTATTTTATTACTTAAATATATTTAATAATATTTGAAAATACTAATTCAGTAGGCCTACATCTTACTCTAGATATAATCACTTATTAACGTCTGTTTTTAGTTTAATTATGATACATGTCATTTTATTAGAAAAGGTAATAAAAATTAATAACAAAAAATAAATAATTCAAGTAAATGTTACTTTCGTCTAAAGATGATAATTAATTATTACTAAAAATTCAATTATAACTCTATCTATTAATAATAATAAAGAAAAAGAATACTAATTCTATTAGAACTCTGTTATTATAAATCAAATTCTAGATTAATTCACTATTTAAATACTTTATTTGGTCAGATTTTATTAGCTTAGTTGTAGACTTTTTTTTTTGAATATACTATAAGAATAATTATAATATTTATTAATTATTATTTAAATTAAATGTTAAAATTATTATGCCATCCATCTGACGCATTGCGGACTCTTACTCGTGCGGATTTGGTCTTCATCAATGGGCAGCAGACATGGGTCCAAGCCCAACCCAAGAAGAAAAAATGTTGCCAAAGCAAAATTCTATTTCCAATCGTCAGAGCAAAACAACGTTTTTTTCCAGTCCCCTATGAATTCAAAACAACGATTTAGTTTTCGAAAATGACATTTTTCCCGGGCTCGCAGCAACATGTATATACCAGATATAAAGAATATGTGATGGGCTCTACATGTCCTTTAAATCTGGTCCACACATCTCAACAACTGGGATCACTGGGACGAATAGCAGAATTATTTAGTCCTATTTTGTCTAAATTCTTTAAATCTGGTCCACACATCTCAGCAACTGGGATCACTGGGACAAATAGCAGAATTGTTTAGTCTTATTTTGTCTAACTTGTAAGGATAGTGCTCAATTTTACATTTCAACATAATCACATCAATCTTATCTTAATTACTGTTTAATTATATATCAGTAACTTGGGGAGAAATAGAATAGATAATATTATTCATTTGGGAACTGAACTAAAATTTACCATGTGTAGCATAGGAACTGAATCTTGAGAGAAGGAATTGTTCTTCTTTCCACAAATAACTTCAATAAGAAGAACACCAAATAAACATCGGAATTGACAGACGCAAGCCACTTCCTCACCGTCTGATAGGGTTGGAATGGTAGCATTGCAGCAAGTCTAATCAAAGTGAAGTTGCCACGATGTTGCTAACCCTTCCTTTCTGATTTCGCGAACAGTCCCGCGCTAATCAAGAAAACAGTTGAATGTGCTGTGAAAAAAATGTGAAGCATGAAATGATAATCATAAAAGCAGTACCCATCACGAATGAATTTATTACAGTGTTCTAGCAATGGTTATGCTGATTTGTGTCTTATCGTCTGGAAATAGTCTAACAAGTCTAAAATCTGCAATCTTTGAAGTAAGTTTGTCATCAAGCAAAACATTGCTTAGTTTTACGTCTCTATGTGTGATTCTAAAGTTGGATTCCTCGTGTAGAAAGGCCCAACCCTCAGCTGTACTCCCAACTTAGTGGTGGAACATTCTTTCGAACTGAAATTAATATATTTATTAGTTGAAGAGATGATCAACAAAATGCATAAACTCTATTAAGGATTGAGACGATAATGAACATACCAAAGAGGTAATCGTAAAGACTTTGATTAGGCACATATTCATAAACAAGAATGCTCTCAGGTCCAGCAAGTGCTAATTCTCAGCGGAGAAAATGATCTTGAAAGCATAACTCACTTTGTAAACTGCACCAGATCCTCCATGTCCGAGCTTATTAGATTGGTGGAAATAATTTGTCACCTTCTCAAGCATTTCGTATGAGAAATTGAGCTTGGACTTGTTCACAGTTGCCAATAGAGCACCCAGTTCCTTCCTTTCTGAGGAAAATACCAAATCATATAGTATATAACATTAGCTTTCATACTCACTAACGACAGAAAAATTAAGACTTCTAATATATACCTCTCCTCTTCTTCACAACTTTGATCTTCACTAAGAAAATGGTCACTGCAACAATCAACACAAAGGCCACAACAGAAGATGTGACAGCCAGAATCATAGCTAACTTGCTACGCCCTGATAAACAAAAATACAAATCTCCATCAATAAACACCCCAAGCAATAGTCAAGCATATAGAGGAATAAATTGTCATCACAAACCACTGCCTTAAGATTCTGGCATTCTGCTTCCATCATATCATTATCGTGGAAATCTTTTTTACATAAGTGTGTTTTATCGAACATCTAATCTTCAATTAATCATGACAATTACCAGAACAACAACATAGCAAAATGCTAAACAGAAGATGAAGATCAGAAATCAAGAAGACCCAACAACAACAAATGCTAAATAGAAGATGAACATTAGAAATCAAGAAGACCCAACTCACCTCTAGGTCCTCCTGTTGCGAAACTTCCCGAATTGTTATAGAACTTGTGTGTGGAATACCTTTTCTACCTCCTCGGGTGGCTTGTTGAAAAGGGCGGCAACGCAGGATCCGGGTCTTCCACTGGGCGAAGCAGAGATTACAATATATTTGGTCGTGGTCTTTCATGCACTCATGGAATGCATAAACTGTTGAATTCCCTGTTCCGTTCACAACAACCCCATATTTTTATCGCGCAATCAGTTGTGTCAATGTGTCCAGCATAGCCGAGAAATTTGATGTGAAGGTTTGTCATTCCGGTGTTGGGGCCATCCTGTTTGTGCATATCAGAGCAGCCTCTATACCTCTCGGTTCACATACACAAAATCTAATGTAAAAGCACGAATTGATGAAGAACATAAAATTTGAGAGAACACGAAAGCAGACAGTGAAACGTATTAGATAAAAATTAGAGAATTTAGGGAGGCTTAATTGGGTTTTTGAGCATGATTGCGGATCAAAATCAAGAGCCTAAAAACCCACGAGACTTGGTGTTTTTTTTATTTAAGAAAGGAGTCAAGAATTGATCGTAAACAGAGTGGAGAAGGACAAAGAGAGAGTATTTTGATAACTATCAATGGTTCTATCTCTACATGAATGGGATGAAATTATCTCACTATGTAGATAGATTGATTATTGATTGACCGATAATAGATCGATAGTCGATAAAACCAACCCATGATAAACCCACTGTGTCATATCGATTTTCTTGGCTAGAATACTCCAAATAGTCTAGTGTCTCGATATACTTGAGGTATCAGGGGTAAATCAACAATACGCAGATTTTTCGTTACTTACTAAATCAAGCCTCATGCCCAATACTTGCTGCGTCCACCGGCCTTAATTTTCCAAGTCCAAACCCAATCCACTCCTATAAATCAAACGTCAGGCCCAATGGCTTCTATTGTTTTGCAGCTCAGGCCATGTCTTGTTTGATAAATAGGGGTGTCCACCGGGTATATAAACCCAGACCGACTTGGTGATCCAAACTGACCCAAAGCTTGTCGGGTGAGCTCGAAACCCTTTTTATCGATCCAGGCCAAGCCCAACCCAATAACTCTATAATAGGGTCGGGTCGTAGATGACTATTTTTATAATTTTTTGTTTATCAAGTGACCGATAACTCAATTAAAAAATATATATTAATATTTAATATTAAAGATATAAGATATAAGTGAACTTATATGTGCTTTTAAAGTGTTTTCTTGAACTCATCCTTATTTGTTTCCGATGTGGGACACAACTTACATATATACATGATTGTTGAGTTGTCAAATAGACAAATTGTCAAATACTAAAAACTAGTCCATAAAGGCCCAATGTAATAAGCAACAAACCTAGAAGTCTAGAACATGGTGCCCACCATCTTAGAAACAAATCAACAATAGTAGTGCAAATTCAGACGGCATAAAGAGATGAAGTCACGGAGATGTCGAGGGTGGGCACCATATTTACTACTGCAATGTCATAAATCTCGACCAGTTATTGTATTTTAAATCAGTAATGTCTAGGCGACCCTAAACCCTAATGTCTCAGACGACATAGAGATACGGAGATGTCGAGATTTAGATGCTCGGCGACCATGAGAAAGAAAGGGACTTGCAAATCAGAAGGAGGGAGGAGAGATGAAAAGCTTGGGAGAATTGGCTGGGCCTCTTAAGGGTACCGGATAACTTGGAAAACCTGGAACCGATAACCCGGTATCTTTTAATAGGGTTATCGGAGGGGTCACTCCTTCAAAAAAAAATCGGGTCAGATCAAACCGGTCCGATAACCCGAAACCAAATCTGATGGACACT
This sequence comes from Tripterygium wilfordii, assembly GCF_013401445.1. Lineage (NCBI taxonomy): Eukaryota > Viridiplantae > Streptophyta > Magnoliopsida > Celastrales > Celastraceae > Tripterygium > Tripterygium wilfordii. The sequence goes on along the minus strand of NC_052237.1, from coordinate 6,501,993 downwards.
CCTAATTGTAGGTTTTGTAAGATAGACCAACTTAGGCATGGTCCAAAATGATCGTATTATCCGTGCATGGCCATCACCAACCCACCGCAGCCCCAGCCCCAGCCCGAAGGCCGCCTTAGGCTTTGTTTCATAGGGTTATGCATGCCCATCAACTAAAATAGTCTGAATTCTACACAAAGACAAAGTCATGGGCTAAAACTGGCACCGACCACTCTTACAAATGGACCCACCGTGGACAGAGACAAAGTGGCTTGACATTCCTTTTGCCACCCATTACAGTCCATAGCTATTAAAGTCTCTTTCTTTTAATTACCACCACTTCATTCATAAGTTCAGAGTCTTTCTTTAACTCTTTTTTTTTTTTCCCTTTTGTATTTCTACTTCTGAGACTCTCTTGCACGTGTAAACCACTTAACTAATTTCCCCATGCCATGGGGTCCTCATCATCTATATATCTAGAGTATAACTAGAAAAACTGCCAAAACCCTAAAAACTGTCTGTAATATTGAATTAATTATATGTTGTTGTGGGGGTATATTAATTTTGTCCCCTAACTGCAAAAGTGAAGTACATGAGTGGCCAGCTCCCATTTATCTTCAACTTGCTAGAAAACTAGGTCCTAGGACCACCAACCCTTCCATCTCTCTTTAACTTCGGCAATATCACAAAAGTATTATTGAAAGTGGAAACAATAATCTTTATACCATAATATATATACTGTTGGTCGGTTCAAAAAGAAGGGATTAGTTATATATAGATATAGATATAGATATACAGTGGGCGAAACAATCATGATTTGGCGCATGGAGCATTGAAAAGGTTACAGGTAATTTATCTGTAATGATAACCTAATTATATCCATTAAAAGAGCAAGAAGGACAACTCAACTAATTATCAAATTCCTATCAAAAAAAAAACCTCATTATCAAATTATTATATATATAACATAGGAGGAATATCCATCACTAACCAGCTGGTTAGATTAGGATGTTACTTGTAGGTTAATTAGATAATTTAGATTATATCCAAAACCTCTTTAATTTTCTTTTAATATATGTAACTTTTCATCAACTAACTTGGGCCACTAAACTGAAAAATAATGGATGCTCGCGAGGATGCAAAATTAATTAAACTAATGACACATATATGCATGGATAAACAATTCCAACTTGTGGTTCTACATAAAAATTAACCAGTGGTTATCATTGCTTGTAAAGTATTTAATTAATTATCATCTGCTTTCTGAGTAGATTCTTGTAAGCATGCACTATTACTCTCGATTCTTGAAGATGGAAATTTTAGGTCCAGACTTATATATATATATATATATTAGTAATTGAGAATGATATCATACAAGTTTGTCATTTGGGCATTCAACATGGGCCAAACTCATGCCATTAAGCCTGCGCGCATAAATTTTTTTCACCTGACAACCGAGTAAGTTTGACCCAAAACCTAGCTCGTGACCATAAGAGTATTGCTCTTAGTGAAAATATAACTCAGGACCTCCCAAGTCCAAATGCTTTGGCCCCAGAGATTTACCAACAATGTTATCACCTAAGTGGTTCTAGACTATATATATATTGGTAATCGACGAACCACCCAGCCCAATATACCCTTTGGACAATTGAGTTGGTGTAAATCTCGGACTGTCAAAAAAGTTGCACCACTCTGGCGACAGGTAAGACTGGGCCAAAGCCCATGTGGGTGGAGACCCGGAGCAGAACAAGTTCACGGAACTAGAATTGCACAAAGAAATATCTCAGCTAATTGGTTCGGACTCTCGAATGTAGTTGGTAATAAAAGTTGGGTTGGCACACGGGTTAATATAGTCATTTCATCTTCCGAATTTCCTGCCCAAAGAGACTCTTGTATTGTTTTAATCTGAGTAGCAAGCCCTAGCCTCATGATAATTAAGACTACAAAATAGATGATCAATAGTAAATAATTGAGTGAATTAATGCAGTGCGTATGTATATATAAATATAAGTAGGCTGTTCAGATTCCTTTGCTTCTGTATTATCTACAACTCCCCCCTTTTCAAGCAGAGTCCAAGTCTTTGGCCTTAACAATGAAGCCTTTTATTCTTCTTGCTGTTGCTGTTTTAGTAGTCTTCACTACATTTTCCGTTGTCTCAGTCGAAGCAAGGAAGCATCACAACAAAAATAAGAGCAAACCTCATCACGACAACCATCAAAAGAAGCGGAGTGGCAATGGCAACAACAACAACAACAATAATAACAATAATGCTCCTCCTGATCATGACTCATTTGTTAACCCCAGCCCTGCACCAACACAATCCACCGTTTTCAATGTTTTGTCATTTGGAGCTAAGGGTGATGGAGTCTCTGATGATTCACAAGTAAGAAAAAAAGAAAAACTTGACTAATTAATTTTCTTCTTTATTATGTTTTTTCCTTTAATTATATGTGTTTTGAGTTTGACATAATTAAGTTTTATTGAACAGGCAGTTGTGGCGGCATGGAAAGCTGCGTGCAATGTGAGTGGGGCGACACTGCAAATTCCGGCAAAGTTGAAGTTTCTGATGAACCCCATAACTCTTCAAGGTCCATGCATGCCTCAACTACTTTTTCAGGTTTGCTTTCTCTTCTTTACTAGCTCACCAACAGATATATTTTATCCCAAATAAAGAAACTTAAAAAAAAAATTGAAAGTCATTAGGAGTGAGCATACCAGCGCTAATGCATTGGATCGGGTTAATTATAATTTTCCAACTAATTAATGTTTATTGTATTATGTATGGTTCATACTCAGCTGATGTTAACTGAGTTCCAATTAAACAGGTGGATGGAACAATTTTAGGTCCTCCAAGAGTAGGTTCATGGCCCAAAACAAGTTTGTTTCAATGGTTAAATTTCAAATGGGTTCATGATTTCACAATCCAAGGTTCTGGAATTGTTGATGGTCAAGGCTTTGATTGGTGGACTACTACTCCCTCCCAAGTTTACTCTATTGATGATCAGGTACTTATTCTCTCTTTCAAACATTTTGTTTTTTGGTTTCTGAAAAATGTGAATGTAATCTTTGTAACCTTTTTTTTCTTTCTAAAATGTATTTTTTGCAGAAGAAAAGCAAGCATATTGTTCCATATATGAAACCTACTGTAAGATTAGTTTATTAATAATTTTTCATTAGTTCTTATTTATTATACATTCACTGATTAACTACATGTATTGCAGGCTTTGAGATTCTATGGCAGCAGTAATGTCACAGTCCGTGACATAACAATCATAAACAGTCCTCAATGCCACCTAAAATTTGACAGCTCTAGTGGAGTCAAAGTCGAGAATGTCACCATTTCTTCTCCAGATAATAGCCCAAACACTGATGGAATTCACCTGCAAAACACTCGGGATGTAGAAATCCACCACTCTAATATTGGTTGTGGTGAGAACATACATACATATATATATATATATATATATTGAAGCAATACACTTAAATATTATTTTTATGAGAATATATAGTTTTATAGAAATTAAATCTTAATTTATAATAACAGGAGATGACTGTGTATCCATACAAACTGGTTGCTCTAACATCCACATTCATCACATAAATTGTGGGCCTGGACATGGTATAAGGTATTAATAATCAACATTTTACTATAAAATTTAGGGCTTTTTGTTAAAGAAAACACACAAAATATTTATGGTTATGATTTGATCATGACTTGCAGTTTAGGAGGACTAGGAAAAGACAATACTGTCGCGTGTGTATCAGACATCTTAGTGGAGGAAGTCTCACTGCAGAACACATTAGCTGGAGTTAGAATAAAAACATGGCAGGTACCAAATTATTAATTTAGATTGAAAATTAAAGAAAGAAGAGTTGAATAAATCATTCTTATAATTTTTAATCTATTTATGTTTAATGACAGGGAGGACATGGATCAGTGAAGAATGTGACATTTGCAAACATTGAAGTATCGGAGGTTAAGGTTCCTATAATAATCGACCAGTACTATTGTGACAAGAAACTGTGCAAGAACCAGACAGGGGCAGTGGCAGTATCTGGTGTTAAATATGACCAAATAATTGGAACATATTCAGTGCAACCAATTCATCTGGCATGTAGCAGTGAGGTGCCATGCACAGACGTTGATCTCATGAATATTCAGTTGAAGCCAGCTTCTTTAGGTTTAGGACAGTCGCGAGGTTTTCCTCAACAGGCTTTGTGTTGGAACTCTTATGGGAAGTCACAGGCACCATTGGTTCCTTCAAGCATTGACTATTGCTTGAGAAGGGATGGTCATGGTGGTTCAGTCTCAAGAGTAATTGAAAAGTCACATGAGAGGATGATCTGTTTGTGATCACGACTGTGTGTATATTTCTTCTTCTTTTTCTTTTTCTTTTTAGGTCATGCTTTCCCTTCTGACACACTTTATCGCTTATGAAGGTGATGTAGTAATTAATTAAGTAATTAAGTATTATTAACTGTGTTTGATTGAGTGAGAACTGAGAACCCACATTTCATTGGTTTCATTGTATTTATATTTGCACAGTGTAAAGTGGCAGTATATTTTATATAGTTATCTATATACATGCACTTGGGATCTCGAGAGACATGGAGAGTTGAGAAGAACAAAAGCAGCTAGAAGTAGGAGAGTGGGAGAGTGAGGACTCGTAGGTAGTGGGAAGCGCAACCTTACATACCCTGGCAGAAAAAGTAAAAGGAGAAAAGGAATGGGAAGTTGTAAATATAATAAATACTAACCATATAACGCACGTACGATCAAACCTTAACAATAGGAGAGCTAGGGCAGTCCTTAACTCCTTACTTCTTTAGGAGTGAGTGGGGTGTCAAGTGTAGATGTAATGGTTGTCGTGGGAGTTGGTTTGGGGAGAGCGTGCACCGCCCAACGCAGCCTTCATGTGAATCTCACTCAGTCACTTGAAACAATGGCACGCATGGTCTCCATATATATATATATATATATATTTGTGAAAAAGAAAAGAAAACATAAATCTGAAGAGCCGTGTCAGCTTTACCTAAACTATATACACTGGCACTGTCCTTCAAAATGTTCATTGTTGCATGCAACTAAGAATCAACCAGTTGAGGGACTCAACAGCAGACGCGCTTTACCAAAATTAGTTTTACCACTTTCTTTCAACAGCAACAACCAAGACTTTGGCTTCCAAGCAAAAGCTTAAGTAGCCTTCATCATTAGACATTACCAAGTTTCCAGTGTCACAGGAACAGAGTTAAATGTTCTAAACAATCTACCAACTGAAGCTAAGCCTAAACAATTACACAGGGACAAAGAGATTCCCAAGACCAGAACTATAGACTCATTCTGCACCAGCTCACTAGCAAAACAAAAGGCAAGGACTGAGCAATGATAAAAATTTATAGACTTTAGTTCAAGCAAATAATGACCCAACCCAACAAAGCCCCAGTCTGAAAACCATGGTTTTCTACTAACACCGATAAACTGGCTCCTAATTCTACCCACAACTATTCATGAAATAGACATCCAAGGTCTACAATGCTATTTTTACTGATATATGTACCAGAAAATTTTCCATTTAGTGTTTTCTAATACAACTTTCTTGAACTCATTCAAGTATCCTCCTACAAACAACTGATATTTTGAATCATTGAAACAAGTAATGCCAACAAAACATTCAGCTTCAAGCAAAATACCAGAGGTCGAAATACAACAATAAAATTGCACACTTAGCACAGCACAGTACTAAGCATAAAAATGAAGCCAAAAAATTATTGAATTGCATGTACGTAAATTCTTTTGCTCTTTCGGTTTTTTTCAAATGCAAAAAAGATTTTAATAAAGCGCCAAGAGGTCTATGTACCTAACATTCAGCCAAGGGATAGCAGAGAAAATAAAAAAATAAATGAGAATGCTTAGCAACTAGGAAAGAAAATAAAAAAAAGCAACAGCATTATATCAATGATTTCAGAATTAAACTATCGAAAATGATATTACCTGCACGCAACCTAAAACTCTGGTTCTTCCAAGCAGAAGCCTTGGATAGAAGTATAAAAGTCAAACTTCAAAATATCCAGACACGCAATCAACATCACCACAAGAAATCAAAAAGTCCTAAAATATGTAAAGAAAATAATCCTGAGCCCCATCTAATATTACAGTTCAAAAACATTTTATGAAGTTGAGTTCTAGGGCTCAACTGTTGTCACCTGCTGCCATTCCCCATCTACAGCTTCTTTCCACAATGTTACATTGTTGTTCCCATCAGCAACAGCCAAAATGTTTCCAGTCAGTGACCATGTGACCCTCCAAACAGGGGCCTTGAAATCATGCAGCACCTTACCATCCCATTTATCCCCTTCCTTTGCCACAGTCCATATTATAACCTTCCCATCCTGCGAGGCACTTGCTATAGTGGATTTCGGAAGTCCCAAGTTGGGTGCCCAAGCAACATCCCTGACCCAATCAGTATGCATCTGAAGAGCTGGAAAGCAGTCCATCTTCCAAACTCCATTGTAGAGCTTCCACACCTTCACAGTGTTATCGCACCCCCCTGAGCAAAGTTTCTGAACATGATCAAGCAAGCCAGAACCAACAAGAGCACCAGGTGCTGTTGATGGGGCCCATGACACGGAAGTGACACCAACTGGATGAGCTTGATCAATTCTTGATGTCTCCCAACCACCATCAGGCCGTGCAGTAAAAACCGATATATTCCCATCAGATGAACCACAGGCTAAACAAAGTCCAAGTTCATGAGGAGCCCAAGCAATTGAGTTGACAGATGATTGGTGATCCTCAAAAACATGAGCTTTGGTCCACTCATTTTGATTACCCTCCTTCCATATTATGACATGACCATCATAGGAACATGATGCAAGAATAGAACCAAACTTGGGGTGAGCCCAAGCCACCTGCCAAACAGGCCCTTGGTGACCAGTCAGCTTTGCGAGGTGCTGAGAAGTATTGTTGCCCACCCCAATTATCTTAATCGTATGATCAGATGATGCAGTGGCAACACGCTTGCCATAGTAGTCCATTTGCACATCATGTACCACATCCTCATGACCAGTTTCAATCTTCTGTGAAGGCATATTTGGCACCCTTATTCTTATATTTCAAAAGCCAAATTGAGAACTAAACTGAAATAATCAGGAAAAGAAATGGTGAAGGTTAGAATTTCTCACATTCCCATCGTTGATTCTACATGTAATTCTAAGTTCGTATGTTTTCATCATCTCAGATTAATTTCATAAATTCTGACAAACAGTGAAATAGAGTTTATAATTCACAAAACTAATAAGATCTACAATCGGATATTTGACTTACCTCTTCTTCCCACATCTACCAAACAAAGAACTGAAAGTAAAAGCAAACGCAACAACCAATTGAACAAATTCATTAATAAATAGATCTAACAGTAACCAAAACCCTAATTTTACATCCCGAATCACCTCAATTCTCCATAAAACAAAATCAAACAGATCGATTTGGCAATGAATCTTATAAATCGCACGCAATTATTCGTGGGCGAAGGGAAAAAAAAAAACTATAACAGGTAAGAGAGTTCACGGTGAAGCGAAATGGAAGAATGAATGAAACAGAAAACAGACCTGCCGCCTCTCGTCACCGGAATTGATATCGCGATGACTGAGATCTTCACGTTGAAGCACGATTAGAGAGACCCACGAGAGAACAGAGCTTTGGATTTTACAGTTCAAGCTCGATGAGGTAGCCGGTCAACTATTAGTATTTGGTGCTTGATCTTCTGGGCCTATTGGGCTTTCTATTGGGCCTGATCTTATTTAAGGTTGGAATTAGGCCTCATGGGCCATTGCCATTTCTAGTACGGGCTTTAACTTATCTATCGCTTTCAGATTTTGCTCCAGTGTATTTGGAGTTTGGACTTTTGGAAAAGTTCCAATTGTCGGAGCAAAAAAGTAAAAAACACAATCACTCTCAAGTTGAATGCAAACCAGGTGCTTGATCAAATGCTCCATTTACATCTTTACGTCAGCCTTGGTTTATAGTTCGCATCATAATGATACAACCATGACCTTTACAAATTTAGGGGTTTCGTAGTTTCTTAGAGTCTACAATTTTAAACGAATTGTGAAATCCCCAGATCCGACAATTACAGCTGTCCACGTCTTATTGAAAGTGTTCATGAGTTACATGATATGTGTTTTTATGCACACTAGAAATTTACCTATAGAAAAAAGACACTAAAGTAAACAGAACCATCTTAGATGACATAAAACACAAAGTGGAAACATAAAATATGTCCTGGTAAAAGACAGAAATGTATGAAGCTTTGAGTAAAGAAATATTCGATGCAGAACAGGCTTTCTTTATGACTTCGACAGCTTGAACAAATTAATTCCTGGACCTTAGAGATGTTTGTTACTTCATCGCTTGGTTTAACCAAGCATAAAGTTCAGAGATTTGTGGGTGATGTATCATCTGAAGGTGCGGGCCCAGAGAATATTTTTCCACCTCTTTCACTTCTGCTATTATCAGCAAATTTCAAGCTTGCTTGATGCAGTCCTTTCTCTTGCTCCTTTTGATTCCACTCAGACAAGTAATAGCCTTCCTCTGTGGCTTTGCCATTCCTTTTAGAAGATGGACCTTTAAGCATGCCACCCCATTGTGGGAAGTAAATAAAGAGTATTGGAAGTGTGCAGCATATGATCATGACACCCATCAGACTGATTCCTGTTTCTTTTGAGTATCTGGAACCTTTGAAGAAAATCAATTGAGTTACAACAGCACCTACATTTCCACCTCCTCCTGTCATGCCAGATATCACTCCCAATGACCTGAAGAATCAAGAAAATCAATTGATTGGATTAAAATTGAAATCTAGAATCTGGGTACTGACTGACTGGAAATTTTACCTTCTGGAGACAAAAGGGACAACTCCAAATGTGAGGCCACAGGCAGCCTGAACAAACAAAGAGAAGGCAATCATCACTGCAATTGAAGCACCTAGTGATCCAACCCTTCCCAGAATGATACATAACACTCCTCCTAAAGTTTGCACCACCCACAATGCCCACAACCTACCTCTCATACCAAATCTCTTTGCCACAGCATCTGAAATTAGTCCTCCGGCGGGTCTAGAAACTATATTAGCCAATCCGAAACTCGCTGCGATCATTCCAGCAGTGTGGAGTTTCAAATCAAATCTGTCGTAAAAATATTCAGCAATTATGTTGTCTATTGTCAGCTCCACCCCAAAACAATAACCATATGTTAATGCCAATATCCATCCTCTGTAATTAGTGATCCCATGATAGAAGACCTGAGGAAGTTTGTCTTTTGCTTTATCCCCCGAATTTTGTAGCCTCTTGAAGTTCCCGTCTGGCAAATCTTGGCCGAAAATCAAGACGGCTAATGCTGTTATTGTCTGAAACAGAGCAGGTATGAAAAACGCGATACGCCAAGCTGTGAATTCGACTGCTCCAATGTCGCGTATGAGACCGAAAACAAGTGGCATGACAAGTTGTGTTGCTCCTCCACCCAGGTTTCCCCACCCGCCAGCGACACCGTTTGCTGTTCCGACTACTGGACCTGAAAACATGGAGCTCATCCAGAACTGGGTGGAGACAAAAGTGGCTAAAGAGAAGCCTGTGAAGAAGCGGACTAGAAGGAATGAAATAGGGGAGGAGGCCATGGAAGTGAAGAAAACCACTGGTGCAGTGAGGAGGGACAGAGAAGCGGACGCAATTCGTGGTCCGAACAAGTCACAAGCAGTTCCCATGGCAAGCCGGGCAAAGACTGCGCCGGAAACTGATGCAATTCCTGCATTTCCAATGTCGGTGGCGGTGAGGTTGAGGTTGTCACGTATGATCGGAAGCAGGGGAGGTGCAGCAAAAGTGGAGACAAAACAAGCGAAGAAGGATACCCAAGAAAGATGAAATGCTCGCATATGCGGCGCTGCAATTGAGAATAACCGGAATTCAGTTGCCTTGTGTTCCGAGTCCACCGGAAGAGCAAACTTTTGAGGCTGAGATTCAGGGTCAGTACCTAACACTTCCATTTTTATTTGTATAAATTCGATGTTTTAGTTCTCTTGAGCTTGCCTGATTATATAGAGAGTTGGAAGTTCGCAGATTGTACGGGCTGCCTCAGTCATCTCATGTGTCTAATTTCTCTAGACAAGGTAACTGTCATTATGACTTTTCAAGGTTGAAGATTTGAACCTTATTATTGGTTGCAACATCTGTAATCTGTGACTTGGAGTAATACGCGGCAGCTTTGGAGCTTAGGGTTTCTATGGAAGTACGTATTTAAGGTGTTTCTATCCTTGTGTTCCAGTTATACAAGGAACGTGTCAACTGTCAACAGTAATATATATATATATATATATATATATATATATCTCTTTTTTTTCTGTCGTCTTCTTCTTCTCCTCTAGTCTGCAAATACTTCTTCTCTGAAAATTATAATACGGGAGAATTGTATGTAGAGAGATTGGACTTTTGGGGGGCAAGGAAGATCAACACTTGCGCCGAGTCTCATCGTTTAACAACGCCTTGGCGTAATGAAAAGGGACGAGTTGGAAGCAAGTGTGGGGAAGTTTGATTTTTAGTGGCCGGCTGTGTTGAAATCCAAGGCTTGTTGCGTTTCAAAGAAAGAGATATTACAAAAAAAGTGTCTATTTTTGGTAATCTAGTCGACTTGGAATTTCATTGGTTAAGAGAACAAACATCAATAAGCTCCAAGTCTCCAACTAATGTATTGAACAAGAAATCGAGTTGGGTAGGGAATAGGGATGGTTGACTTACATTTTTCTTTGTAAAACTCACATGGTCACATTTATTATTTTTCGACCCCATATCATATAAATCTATCCGCACACAATCACTCACTCACAAGTCACATGTATTCTTACACCCGACCCAATAGTTGAATGATAAAGATGGTGTGTGTTCGAATCTCACTCCTCATTAATAAAAAAAATAAAAAAAAAAGTCACATGTACTCTTATTGGGATTTTAGTCAATTAAAAAATAAAAAACAACAATTCAGTAAATTTCAAGAAAAATCTGGCCACTTCAGGCCCTCCTCAGTCCTCACCTGCTTCCTCTTTGATTGCAACTTGCAAGTCAACATGGAAATTAGAGAGCAATTAAATTTCCACCAGACATATTTTGAAAATATCATAATCAGTCCCTTCGGATTTGTGTGGCATTATTGGTTATCTTCTGTGCTACACAAGAGATCTATCGATTCTAGTTTTTAGGGATATGAGTGTTTGAGTTTATGATGCGATGATGTGTGTTTCGAGCGTGTTAGGACTTGCTATCAGTTCGAAGAATTTTGATACGAGATTTGCGCATCAATTTAACCTGTCACCAAATGAATTGTGCAATTTGAGAACACAAAATTGCTAGTTCGAGGGTGCCTTCTTAAAAAAGACTTAAAAATTATCTAGTGTCAAAAGAGAAAAGTAAGAGATAGGAGACAAATACCGGAATGAGAATACTTCTATTGGATAGAATGAAAATAACACATCGTTAGAATGTATTAGGATTTTAATTGAACATCTTGACTGTATAAAAAAAAAGTATTTTATAAGTTAAATCAACATAATAACCACGGAGGCTACAACCATGGAGGCTTAAAAGGAAATAATTGTGCTAAAACTAGTTGACCAAAGTCATACTAATGTAAATGATAAAGATTAGAGACGCACAATCTGGGCTTAACGCAAGGTGTTTGCAAATCTTGCTTATTCTTCTTCTTATAGTGTTCTTGGTCTTCATGTCGTCATCATCTCATATTTCATGGGCATGATCTTGGCACGTCCTGTCATGGTAGGTCATGGAAAAATGTTTACTTGCTTACTGCTTGGGTTACTGGACTAAATTCTCATGTAACCATAATATCTTCAAGTTGTGTGAATCATGGTGATGAATCCAGATCGTGGTTTCTCTTCATGGAGGTTGTTGGAGCACTCAGAACATGTAGCTCGTCCCACTCCCCTGGAATGTAGGCTTCATGCTTGTTATTGATGAAAAGAGGCTAACAATTGTCATTTTTGGATGCTACTGATTGATGAATGTGGGAAGGTGGTTTGACCCATAAAGTGTAGGAGGAAGTCAATTTTGGACTCTGGTCATTGCGCAATAGCAGAGAGTGTGTTTGAGATAAAGTAGGTGTGTTTGACCTTTGAACTCCATGATCTTTTAAACTTTTTGGTGCTTATCCAGCTAAAATATCTCGCACTTAGTAACAAACCGCTTAAAAATAGAAGAAACGATTTTTACAAACGAATCCTTGAATTTTAGTTATTTCGGAAATACTCCTCCATACATCTTTGATTTCCAACAACTGAATCCAACTCATAAATTCAAACTCCCTACAAAACGAACAAACAATTAGTAACTTAGTATAAAGTCTCATTGTCTCTCCCCGTGTCATCAGGTGATTGAATGAGAGTATCCAAATGTAAACCCCATGATGCCACATGTTATTAGGTGATTGAAAATCATTTTTGGTACACGATAGTGTGATATTTTACATATTTTTCGACCTTATTTTACACTCTTTTTTTTTTTGTCTCTTTTAATTGAATTGAGCATGAGTACTACACAATTATTCTTGATTCTTAATTTTCAGGCATATTGACAAAAAAAAAGTGATGAAAGGAGATGCTTTTAGGAACATTTGCGCACGGAACATAGGAAAGAAGTCACAAATGTGGTCGGCTATTGTAAAATGAGAAGTTTAACTTGAAAGATCCAATTAAATTGTGACATTTGAAGATTTTGGGGCCCACTTATGTTGAAATAAAAGGACAGAAAAGTCAATGCTTGGAAGAAACAAGGAGGAATAAGGAGAGAAACGCTTCACGTGAGAAGCTTAAGGAAAGGAGTTGTCGGAAAATGGAACCCTAAAAGGCAAAAGGAAAAGAGGCGTTTGATTCCAATGGAAGAAAATCATGTGGGGTCCGCCAGTTTAGTAATTCAATTAGGGGTAGGTTGTGAACGAAACTTTTGCTATACTATTAAAAAAGAGTCAAGGCAGAAGGAGAGGGGAGTTGGAGAGCCACACTCTCTCTAACTTTTTTCGTGTTCTTTGTTTCATGGGTTCTTGCACTATGAAGAACTAATCTTTTTGTTAGGCTTTAAAGTAGCCTACCCATGAATACTCTATGATTTTGGTTGTGCTATTTCATAATTATTATTTCATTTTTTAGTATCTATTTGTATGTTTAATGTTTTCAAATACCATAACAATATTTGAATGATTTGATGTTATAAACTAATATTGGAAGGAGATGTTCATATTTATGCTTCTCGCAATAGATACCATAGATTGTATAAACCATGAGAATATAGGGGCATGATCTATGTGATTGTTACATGATTGTTCATATAACTTAATGGATTTTTACTTGTTGAGTTCGAATGTTATGAATAATAGGAATTCTTAGTGAAAGTACTTTCGTTATAATCTGGAATGGAGTATTGAATATGTTAGGAAAATCAACTGTCAACATGGATGATAATTGTAATTAGTACGAAAAAGGAATAGAATAAGATTGGTGATGGTGAAATTAGACGCTCTAGTGTTTTTCTCTTTATTCAAGTTACCAATTTTGTTTGTTTACGTTTTGCTTTCTAGTTTATTTATTTAGTTTAACTACAAAATCAACTTTCGATCTTTCAAATAGAATTTAGGGTTCAATCACAATCGGTACTTACAAAATTTCAATCAATTTTTCATGGGTTTGACACTATATTTTTCACTATTACACTTACGAATTTTGTACAATAGTACGTACAGACATATATGAAAGATCGCACAATCATTAGCCGGCTTAATTTGGATGGGATAGGGGGAGCTCTAATTTTTTGATACAATCATATCACCAATTCTCCCCGAAAATTATTTTAAATCACGAATTAAAATGTGTTCTTGAGTATTTTGATATTTATAGTGTTGGAATATCATAGATTTTGAAGAAAAAAAAATACAAATCCTAAATTCTAAAACTAAAACCCTAAATCTTAAAAATTAAAAACTAAACCTTAACTTCTAAATTTTAATATGTCATTTTCAAACAAGTAAAACCATCAATTTGTTGAATTATAATTATGCGGCTCTCCATCTCAATTTGGACATCTCATGATATCTTTCTATTGACCTTATTGATATCCTCAAATTATGGAACAAATTATGAAACCTTTGTCCCACAATTTGCTCCTCAAATTATGGAACATTTGTCTTAGAGTGTAATGTTTGATCCCTATATATATGAGATTGTAATTGTAATGTTTCATCAATATACATACACACCAAATATTGCCTCTATTCTCTACAATTGCTTCTATTTTTTTCTACATGGTATCAGAGGAGGTTTATTGTCTTGTTTAAGTTCTTGTTTGCTCAACAATTATGGCAAACGACGATTCTATCTTCTCTGGCGCAAAGTCGTATTCTATAGGTGCTTCAAGTGCTCCTGAGTTAGAGTCCAATCCAAATCAACGGTTGTGCTCTGTGCTTCTTAATGAGTTTAATTATCTTCCATGGTCCAGATCTATTACACTGGCTCTTGGTGGAAGATCTAAACTCGATTTTATTGATGAAAAGATTCCTTCTCCTGATGAAAAATCTCCAGATTATGGAGCATGGTTATCAAAAGACCAATTGGTGCGGTCATGGATTCTTAATTCCATGGATTCTTCTCTTGCAGAGATCTTTAGTTACTCAGAGTCTGCTTCTATCTTGTGGTCGGCAATTCGTGATATGTATGGCCAACAAAATAATTCTGCCAGAATTTTTGAACTTTAGCGAGATATTGTGAATCTTCAACAAGCCGGAAAACCTTTTGTTCAATTGCTTAGCTGTCTTAAAAAGATGTGGAACGAACTTGAGTTGTATCGTCCTCACACAATTGATGCCACGATTCTTCGCAATCGTGTAATGGAGGACAAAATATTTCAGTTGTTAGCAAGTCTTGGACCTGAATATGAAGATCTCCGCAGCCGAGTTCTCATGTCTCCAGAACTTCCATCGCTTGCTTCTGTCATCTCCATGATTCAGAGAGAAGAATTAAGAAGGAAAGTCATGAATGTGGAAGCAAGGCCTAACCTTTCTGAGTCTCGTGCTTATGCATCATACAAAGGCAAGCGACCGGATTTAAAATGCCAACATTGTCATCATCTGGGACATCTAGTTGAACGGTGTTGGGTTCTCCATCCAGAATTGAAACCAAAGTTTGCTAAGGATAAGGGACTTTCTAAACCAAGAGTCCATGCTGCAAAAACATTACATGGAGATATGGTAAATTACACCTCAAATCCAATTTCTCTTATAAATGAATTTGCAACCTATCTTCAGGAGAAGGGAGGACATAGAGTTTCTGGTACAGAACACTCTAATTTCACAGCTCTTCTTGGTAAGTTTGCTGGGTTCTTAGCAGACTCGGGGCATCAATTCAATGACAACTTTGAAGGTATTTTCAGTGCACTCTCTACTACTATAGAATTTAATATTGTGCATGATTTTTGGATTGTTGATTCTGGTGCCACCCATCATATGACAAATAAATTAACAAATTTGTCTGACTTCAAAAAATTTTCTACTCCACCTCATGTGTCAATTGTCAATGGAAAAGGTGTTCCTGTTCTTGGTGAAGGTAAACTTAAATTGTTATCTAAAGATGTGACTTCAATAGCTTTATATGTTCCATCCTTTCCAGTCAAGTTACTTTCGGTTAGCAAACTCACTTTGGATTTAAATTGTTGTGCTATATTTCTTCCTCATTCGGTACTTTTTTAGGACCTTGTCACCAAGAAGATCATTGGTAGAGGTTTTTTTCTGAAAGGCCTCTACTACATCTCCGGAAATTTTCAACCTAGCAAAAGTACTCAAGTCTCATTTTTTCCTTCTTCCTCGGCAGATCATGTTCTCTGGCATCAACGTTTAGCACATCCTTCAGATAATATTCTCACTAAATTGTTGCCAAATGTTGATACCAATCATTTTTCTTGTGATATTTGCCATTTGTCAAAATCTACTAGATTACCTTTTGTGTCTTCTTCTTCTAGAACTACTAGAATGTTTGAACTTGTTCACTCTGATGTTTGGGGACCTACTCTTGAATCAATTGATGGTTTTAAATATTTTGTTACATTTATTGATGATTTCTCACGTGTTACTTGGGTGTACTTGTTGAGATCAAAAAGTGAAGTTATGAATATCTTCAAAGATTTTCATATGCTTGTTCAAACTCAATTTTCCTCTAAAATTCAAACACTTCGTTCTGATAATGGCACAGAATTCATGTCTAAAATTATGACACAGTATTTATATTCTCATGGCATTGTGCATCAGACTAGTTGTGTTGGTACTCCTCAACAAAACGGAGTAGCCGAACGTAAAAATAGAGACTTGTTGGAAAAAACTCGTGCTTTGATGCTTCACATGCATGTTCCAAAATTTTTTTGGTCTTATGGAGTATTAGCAGCAGTTTATATCATCAATCGGCTTCCGAGCCGAGTGTTGTCTTTTAAATCTCCCCTTGAAGTTTTGCAGGAGAAAACTATTGATGTGTCTCACTTGAAAGTATTTGGTTGCACTTGCTTTGTGCATATACAAGCAGCTCATCGTGATAAGCTTGATGCCCGAGCTGCTAAGTGTATTTTTTTGGGGTATTCTTCGACCCAGAAGGGGTATAAATGTTATCATCCTGATTCGCGAAGATTATTTGTCTCCAGAGATGTTGTGTTTGAAGAAGCAACACCTTATTATACAAATTCTCAAGATGATTTAGAGGACGTGTTTCCCTTGCCTATATCCGAGAATATTTCTGAAGGGGTTCCTCACAAGCCTAATATTGCTGAGCTTGTTCCACACCAGGCCGAGTATCCTCCAGATATACAGACTGAACTCCGTCCAAATGTGCTAGCTGAAAATCTGGTTGAGAATCCTCCAGCTGAACAACCCGAGAGTCTCCAAGATGTGCATGTGCTTGCTTCCACTAATAATCCTGAGGTTTCACAGTCATTGGTTCGACGGAATCCTACTCGAAACCGCGTTCCTCCAACAAAACTTCAAGATTACGTAACTTTTTCTGCTCGTCATCCTCTCTCCAAGTATGTCACTTATCATCGTCTTTCCTCAGCTCATGTGGCATTTCTCACCGCTATTTCTACTGTTCATGAACCTAAGAATTTCAAGGAAGCAAATTCTCAGGAAATATGGCGACAAGCCATGGGTGAAGAGCTTCAAGCTCTTGCTGAAAATCAGACTTGGAGTGTTGTTAAACTTCCTCCTGGAAAACAACCAGTGGGGAGCCGCTGGGTATATAAAACTAAATTTCACTCGGATGGTACCATTGACAGGCATAAAGCTCGCCTTGTGGCCCAAGGATTTACTCAAACTTTTGGTGTGGATTACAAAGAGACGTTTGCTCCTGTTGCTAAGATGAATACAGTGCGTACTCTCCTCTCAGTTGCCGTAAATTGTGGATGGTCTATGAGTCAAATGGACGTCAAAAATGCTTTCCTTCATGGGGATCTTGAAGAAGAAGTCTATATGAAACTACCTCCAGGACATCCACAGAGTTCGGACTCTTCTTTGGTTTGTCACCTACACAAATCAATCTATGGGTTGAAACAATCTCCACGTGCTTGGCACGCCAAGTTAAGTACTGTTCTAAAAGAGTTTGGTTTCTCTTGCAGTACAGCTGATTCTTCTTTGTTCATTCGCCGTTCTTCCAATGCTATAGTGGTGATCCTAATTTATGTTGATGATCTTATAATTACTGGGAACAGTATTGAGGATATTTCTCAACTCAAAACCACTCTTCAATCTCGATTTCCTATTAAGGATCTTGGTTCCTTAAATTATTTTCTTGGCATTGAAATGGCAGTTTCGAGCAAAGGTTTATTTCTAAATCAAAGGAAGTATATTCTTGATTTGCTAGAGGAAACCGAAATGATGAATTCAAAGCCAGCATCTACTCCGCTGGATAGCAAATTAAATCTTGATACAGCCAGTGAACCTTTACAAGCAGTTAGTGATTACCAACGATTGGTTGGTAAGCTCATTTATCTCACTATTACTCGGCCTGACATTGCTTATGGCGTAAGTCTTGTTAGCCAGTTCATGCATGCTCCTACTCTTTTTCATTTGGGCATTGTCAAACGAATCTTACGTTACCTCAAGGGCTCTATTGGTCGTGGCATAGTTCTAGCTAAGCACGGTCACCTACGGATTACAGGATATAGTGATTCTGATTGGGCTGGAAATGCTCTTGATCGAAAGTCCACTACTGGCTATTGTATGTTTGTTGGTGGAAATCTTGTTTCTTGGCGTAGCAAAAAACAACATGTGATTGCTCGTTCTAGTGCTGAAGCTGAATATCGTGCAATGGCCTCCGGTGCATGTGAACTCATATGGCTTAAGGGTTTGCTCGCAGATTTGGGTTTTCCAAGTAGTCTTCCTATGACTCTTTTTTGTGATAATCAAGCTGCTATGCATATTGCTGCTAATCCCGTGTTTCATGAACGCACAAAACATATTGAAGTTGACTGTCATTTTATTCGTCATCAAGTTCAGAATCACATTATTCAAACAGTTTACACTCGAAGTCATGATCAACTTGCTGATGTGTTTACAAAGGTTTTGTCTTCTGGTCATTTTCACCGATTATTGTCCAAGCTTGGCTCAATCAATCCCCTTGATCCAGCTTGAGGGGGAGTATTGACCTTATTGATATCCTCAAATTATGGAACCTTTGTTCCATAATTTGCTCCTCAAATTGTGGAACAAATTATGGAACTTTTGTCCCATAATTTGCTCCTCAAATTATGGAACAAATTATGGAACCTTTGTCCCACAATTTGCTCCTCAAATTATGGAACATTTGTCCCATAAATTGCTCCTCAAATTATGGAACATTTGTCTTAGGGTGTAATGTTTGATCCCTATATATATGAGATTGTAATTGTAATGTTTCATCAATATACATACACACCAAATATTGCCTCTATTCTCTACAATTGCTTCTATTTTTTTCTACACCTTTGTCCCACAATTTGCTCCTCAAATTATGGAACATTTGTCCCATAAATTGCTCCTCAAATTATGGAACATTTGTCTTAGGGTGTAATGTTTGATCCCTATATATATGAGATTGTAATTGTAATGTTTCATCAATATACATACACACCAAATATTACCTCTATTCTCTACAATTGCTTCTATTTTTTTCTACACTTTCGAAACACGACAAAAATAAATAAGTTATTTGACAAAGTCGAACGTCGAATTTGCGACACTCACCTTTCGTCGTGCTTAAATTAGAGACTAAAATTAATAATGACTTATTTGACTGAATAAAAAAATTATTAACTACAGTAAAATTGAATAAATACTTACTAATAGTTTTTGGCTTTGATCAACAGTCCGACAACAACTTCTTAGACGGTCCATAAATATTCTAATATGTCCAATGACAAGCTGCCACATGATGTGCCAATGTTTTTATATGTTGATATGGCCGTGGTAGTCAATTTCTCTAGTATTTCCAACAACTTGAATCCTCAAACACACTAGAAATAATTGATTAAACTTAAATTGAAACATTCTTCATAAAAAAAAAAAAAAAAGAGTATGTATGGTGGTGTTTAGCATTCGTTGAAGTATTGGGTGATATCTTAATTGGTGAATCTCTGGAGCAAAATTGTATAGACTTTAGATGTCATGAGTTCATTTTCATTAGGAACAATACCCTTATGATATCCCGAGTTATATTCTTATTGGGAGCAATACCCTTGTTATCACGCGTTTGGTTTTGACTCAACTTAGTCTAGGGCTATCCATAAGCAATCCGAACCATGATTATGGTTATTTCAGTTTGATTATCCGAACCGTGGTTATGATTATTTCGGTTTGATTATCCAAACATGCATGGTCCGATTATGGATTCTAAAATACGATAACTGAATCAATTCGGACATTTCGGTTAAGGTTAAAAAACTGAACCGAAAACCTAATGGACACCTGTAACCATGTCGTCATGTTAGAACTTAACTAAAAGCCCGAGTAATTTAGTACCATACCGAATGTACAAAAGACAAATTTGTATGATATCATTATTAGCATTGACCGATTAATATAGTGGACCGGGAATGTCCAATGGGCTGGCCAAGGTATTGGGCTTGATACAATTTTTTCTGGCCTTCGGCCCAAGATTAATGAACAGTTACGGCGTCAAACAAAGAGCGGAGGAGCAGAAAATTTTCCCCAACAATATAACAAACAAACTACTTAGCTAAAGGGTTCACCTAAAATAAAGGCAAACTACACCAAATACCCGTCAACTATTCATTCAACCATCAGTTTTAGCAAAAACCAACACAATATTGAAACCCCCCTAACTAAACTACATCAATCACATGCATTCACACCCTATATAACTCCCAATCAACCCAACCATGACCACAACCAAACCCCTCCCTAACTTGCTAGAGAGACCCTGAGAAGTTAAAAAAAAAATGGCTTTCAAAAGCTGTAGCTCTTTCTCACTGGTCTTTCTGGCCATAATCTTCCTAGCAACCCCCGCTGCTTCGACTGTCGATTTATGCGCGGACGCAGACTACAAGGACCTCTGCAGGGCCGCATTGAGGGGAATAACAAACCCAGCCACCGGCACACAAGTTGCAATCAAAGCACTCATTTCAGAGACACAACGCAGCATTGTTAAGGCAAAGCGGTTTGCTGATATTAAGAAAGACAAGATCGCTAAGGTTTGCATGGAGAGCTACGAGGATGCAATATACAATCTCAAGGCGTCTTTGAACAACGTTAGGGACAACGACAAAGGTTCCCTCAACAGCAACCTGTCCGCGGCTTATACGGATTTCTTGTCTTGTGATGATGCTTATAGTGAAAGGGGGAGGGCGTCTCCTTATGGAAGGATTAGTACTCACTTGCAACGGCTGGCTA
Organism: Tripterygium wilfordii; assembly: GCF_013401445.1. NCBI lineage: Eukaryota > Viridiplantae > Streptophyta > Magnoliopsida > Celastrales > Celastraceae > Tripterygium > Tripterygium wilfordii. The sequence goes on along the minus strand of NC_052237.1, from coordinate 6,481,049 downwards.
GTAATTGCTTGGCCGTTTCAACCGTGCTTCGACGGTGAAGATCTGGGATTTGGGGGTGGTGGCCTTGTCTCCTAAGTAATTGACATAAATTGTTTCAAAAAAAATTTATTATTTATGAACAAAGAGGGAATTGGGTACTCAAGGGTCCTTATGGGTGGTTATGAAGGTGTAAACTGAATAATTCTGCAAGTCACTTATTCATTGTATCATATATGATTACTCATATAATTCAATCTTTGTTTGTTTCTTCCCTTGAGTGCTATTACTAAATTTACATTTCAATAGATTATGTTTTCATTCTACTTAATTCTTTTTCAAACAAAAAAATTCTAAAGCTCGTATTCACATATCGAGTTTTAAGTTATCTCTCAAGAATCTCATCCAATATTAAAATTATATCATCCGCAAGTAACATGTACCAAAGTACCTCACTTTAAATATGTCGTGTGAATTCATCCATCATTATAACAAATAACAACGAGTTTAGTGTCGACCCTAATGCAAACTTATTATGATAGAAAACTCTCTTGTAACTTCTCCATTAGTCCTAAAACTAGTTATGACTCCATAAATATCCTTTGATCATAATAATATAATTAATCGAGACTTTTCTAATCTCGAAAATCCACTACACTACCTCTCTATACACCCTATCATATACATTCCCCAAGTTTATAAATACTAAATAAATTCTTTTTCCTTCTTGTCTATATTTATCTACAAGTACCCTTAATAAAATACCACCTCCATTGTAGATCGTACTCACATAATATAAAATTAATTTTCGGATATTGTAGACAATGAGCTCAATCTCTGCTCCACAACAGTTTCCAAAGTTTCAATGTTTGGCAATGCCCCTATAAGCATAATCATACAATTACAAAACAAATGCAGACTGATTCTGGGTATTTTTACAATAGGAGGAAACAAATATTGAAGGAAGCCAGCAGACACATGTTCCTGTAGCTGAGATCACGTACTACAGAACTTCCCTTACCAACCTCTCAGGTTTTTCCTTCACAAATGCAACATCACTGCTTGCCGATGTCAGCAGATTTTGATCTGCGACCTCTTCCTCACTCCCTGCTGTAGATGATGCCACAGAATCTGATCCATCATCATCTGCATCGAAATGATGTGTGAATCAAGCCAATGTTGAACATGTTAAAACACAAATAGCATTTTCTCATCCACAAGAAACACGGCATGGAAGCTTGCATAAGAACCGTATTTCATCAGCTAACAACTACATCGGCATATGACACTCATATAAATGAGTTTCTAAAAGGGAGCCAAAATCCCGACATCTTTTGTCATATAAATGAGTTTCTAAAAGGTGACCAACTGGCCAAAATCCCGACATCTTTCCTGCTGAACGACAACAGCCATATAAGGCAACCTTTAAACGTGTTTCTACCAACCACCCCTAGTTAGAAAGATATGCAATCAGGGGTAACAGCCCTATGTTTGACTGGATGCAACCACCCCTAAAGTCCTAAGCCCTAAATATCCGCTACCAATTGTTAGTCAGGCTTGGCAGGATCACTAAAAACTAGATCGTAGACAATAGTGTAGTGATTTCTATAAGATACTTAAAATGAAATTCCAACAGTCATATGCAGCAGGTCAAGCACATTTAAAGAGGGGATCCAGGACCAAAAGGTTGATTTAACAGTCAACCTGCCACCTCAGCAGGTTGACGGACAGAAATTGTCCAATTCTGCCCGGGTGGCTTAATTGGCACAAATTGAAGTGCCGGTGACCAATTTGACAGTCGGTGGCCAAATTGGAACGCTTACCATCTTTCAGTGGCCAATAGTTGTATTAACCCCAACCTTTTGTCTAAAACAAAGAAAAAAAGATAACCTATCTTAATTTTTTGTCATTTCAAATCAATGCAATGACATACATTGATACAGACACGCAATATAAATGAGTGCAAGAAGGAGCTTTGTGGCCTAGAGGTAACAAACTCCTTACACTTGCACATGGTGCAAGGTTCGATCCCCCCCCCCCCCCCCCGGGGCCCCTCCCCAGCAAATTAAGAATATAACCCCATTATTGATCCCCGCAAAAGTTATAAATGAGTGCCCAAGCTTCTTGACAAACCAATTAAATTGATAATCCCCTAGAAGGAGGTATATATTCAAAAACGCAGAAGCAACGAACCTCAAGACAGTTTGCACGAACAAACTTACCAGAACAGGCTGGACGATCAGGAAGATGCTGAACTGCTGTAATCTGAATTCTTTCTGGTACCAGACAATTACAAAAAGAACCTGAAAACTTAACTCCATTATCAGATAAAGCAAAACCTAGACATAAGAACTCTCATGCACAATGCCAGGGAAATGTCAGGAGTAACACTGTCTGTTCCCCTGGGAAACCACCATAACCGGTTTCTCCAATGCACCTTGTCTAAAAGCTACCCTGGTGAACTCCAAGGTTGGCTCCTAGGGAAAATGACATTCAAAGAAACTTCTCTCACCTAGTCGAGCCATTCGATTTACCCATGCAGGGATGGGCTTTCCAGTAAGTTGCAGGCAGACTTCATCGGTGAAGTGGTTGCAGTTCTTAGCAATCAAATGGTAGGTATCCCCATGATATTTTGCAGAAAGATGTTCCATGAACGTACGAAATTCTGAACGAGACATGGCAGTGCTGCCTAACAACATGGATCGCCGATATATAAAGCCTGGGCATCTTCTTGGTTCCACCTCAAATACCCCACTTGAAGGGAACTCATGGGCTCCAAAGCCATATTCCAACCCATGCACTGATTATCAGATAAGGCAGAATAGAGTTGATACAGAAGTTAATATTTTCTACACAGTTCCCACATAAAAAAACAGCGATTACTCAATCTGACCACATAAATCCTACAGACACCACCAGCTCAGCAAATGAGGTCAAATTTCTCAGGTTATATTTTACCAATATTATTATATTTGCTCATCAGCTTCTGATTCCAATATTGTTAATGCAGCAAAATAGAATTGATAGAACCGAGAGATACAGCTAGTTTCTTTTTCTTTTTTTCTTTTCTGAGTAGAAGAAAATACTGCTAGTTTCAAATTTCACCATACTATATTTATGATCTCGTAAGATAACAAACTAAATATTGCAAATATTCTTTGTCATCAATTATACACATAGAATTTAGTTTGACCATTCTTATATATCAGTATAACAGTACTTTCGTTATCATAAAGACAAACAGATGCTGACAGGTTAACATCAATTATTACAAAAAATCCTTAAATGCATCAAAGTTTTTGATAAATAAATTCAATGAGGGAAAGTTTCCTCGATATGTAGATCTTTATTCGGCCAATATCAAATAACACGTGAGAATCAGTTTCTTGGGGGGACTTACCTTTAGAAGTTTTTAAAAGTTTCCTCAATAATGTAAAGTTTCAATTCTCCCTCAGTCATTCCAGATCTCCCATTGATATTTAAAATATCAATTTAGAGTACAACATACAAAAGAAATATTAGCTGTCCTGTAAAGTCGATGTATAGTTACAAAGCCACGAATGCTTGTTATTAAAGTTTATGGTCTTCATCCATCAGCCTAAAGTTTGCTGCTTGGCACTCAGGGCCTCTGTTAATTTTAAATTAAGAGTATAAAAAAACAAGCCTTGGATATTAAGGGGGAAGAAGGGGACACCGTCATTTGAAGTTCGAATCTCCTCGGCTACCATGAGTGATGATTTATTTAACTGGATTTCATAAAGCAAGGAAATTATAAATTTTTAACAATGCCACAGATAATATATCAATAATACTTTGAATACATGCATGAATGAATGCGAAAAATGTATTTGAGCATTTGTTTCACATATCTTCAAAAAGTCTTCACAATCTTTTATTGCTGTATGAGTTTGAGGAAGTCTTACTTTGGCTGAACCCTTATTTTTTGCATATTGGTCCTGGAGAAAAACTTACCAACAAGCAAATGCACAAAATATTCTAATAATTTAATGTCATGATTACTACTTTACTATATTTCCCACAAAATGAAAAAATATCTACAGATAGTAAAAGCACTTTATACAACAATGGTAAACTTAAATAATGCAACAGCTAAGAAAATTAATACTTCAAATATATGCATAAATGCATGTGTGAAGGTATCCTATCATTTGCTTCATGTAGTATCAACTTTAGAGTCAATAACTGGGAAATTAAAGTGATAAAACTCATAAAAGATTGTATTCTATTGCTTGCATTGTTATGCCGAGTAGTAACTATGTTACTACAGATAATTATATAAGAAATCTATTTGAATACTAAAGCCTAAAGTAGCGAAGTACACAATTGTAATCTAAACTCTAAACAGACTATATTAGCTCTCAATTCCATTGCACGAACTCATTTCCCTTTGCATATTCTTTATTGAATTTTCAATCACCTACAGCCATAGTGGCAACCTCCTGCAAACTTTAATAATTATTTCTTTAGCAAACTGAAGTTTTACTAACAAGACAAAAAAAGTACCAAAAGTAGTTCTTTACCGAAAATCTGAATATTGTGTGTAAACATAATTCCTTTCATTAGACTAGGAATTGCCATAGTGTTAACAATGGACAAGAAAATAAAATGCACAAGTTAAAATTATCCACAACTAATGGAAGAACTAGAATCACACAAACAGAATATATACTAATCCACATGATACCTTCAATGCCCGAATGAAAGATCCCAAGCCCGAACCAGTAGATGTAGTTATTTATAGGCGTCAGATCATACACATTCAGGTACAAGAAAGCGTGATTGCTGCCTTTACTACCCTGCTCCTTGTCTGAGCTGGAGCTTGAGCTCGAACTTGAGCTCAACGGAAACAGCCGCATTGGCATAATCAATGCTCCAATTTTTAGTTCATCATCTTCAACATCAAACCAATAAAACCCTAAAAATCCACACCCGAGGAAAGTTAAATTACGAAGATCCACGATCACAGCATAAGAAAATAGTTCAAGAAATTCTAAAGAAACCTTTTGGTGATTGACAACAAAGAGGAGAGTGAGAAACAAATGGGATGGTGAATTGAAATGAAAATAGAGACGATTGATTTTCTCGCGCTTTCCAGGGGACCAAACAAAGTGCCCGATACAGTTAGGAATGACAGAACTCCAACGGATCCAACCAAAAACAAACATATAAACGCGAATTGGGGCAGAAGAAGCAGAGAAGAACAAATTAGAGAACAAACAGGGATGCGTATACGTACAGTTTTATGTACCTATAGAGAGAGAACGAAGTAATCGGCTTACGAAGGATTTATTGTCGTGAATGGCTTCGAGAATTGAAGAACTTTTTGCTCTGACGACATAAAAAACCAGAGAATTACTTAATTACGGATAAAACTGAAGGCGTGCTTCAATTGGATTTGATTATTCACAATTTTTGCTTTTTTTAACAGCCCGGGGATTGTGATTTACAGAGGGGTAAACCTAAGAACAAAAAGTTTCAGAGACAAGTCTCAGGTGGGCCGAAAACTAAACAAATGGGCTGATCATTGTCCAGCCTATTGGGCAACTTTATCGGCCCAAGAATGTAAAAAGCCTATTAACATGGTTGAGTCATTCAAAACATTTCAGGGAAAGAATTGTTCCAAATTATTCTCTGTTTGTATAAAATAATAGTGAGTGTGATTGATTACCTAGGGGGGTAACTTCCATACTTGACTGCTTCCCATTTTCTTCTAATTTGTGTTCATTGACCTTAAACTGGCTAAAGGATAGCAAACCACGAATGGATGGCCGTTTGATGTTCTTTGACTGCGAATCGGAGGGTGCACAGAGCAACAAATTAAATAAGTCCTTGAAATGGATAGATATATTGATTATGTCTTCTGGAAAAGTCGCTTCTCTCTGACTCCGACTCCCTATATATATGCATGGCTTCTCCTCCAGTATTGTACTCCTCCCTCTCGTCACACTTCCAATCCTTTTCTTTTGCCCTCTGTAGTTTCCAGAATCATTCCGCGTTTGCTTCTCGATATGGAAGAAGAGAGGGATGTAACGTCAACACTGAAGCTTATCAGGCAGCATCTACTCGGCGATCTCTCACCGGTGGCTGCCTTACCATCTAGTAACTTTGGCAGCATCTCACAATCCAATTGCAATTCCAGCTGCTTCGCAAACACCTCCACCTCTGACTCTCCGATCGCTGTACCTGATTGTTTCTTCGATTCTGTCTCGGAATTCTGCCATGACACGGTCACTGATCCCTTCAAATTCGAATCGAACACAAGGCCAAAACCCGACCTAAGTCACGACTTCTTCGAATTTGAAACGAAACGGAAAATATCTCCAGCAGCCCTTACATTTTGCTTCCAATCGAGTAACGACTCCTTGAATTATAGTCGACGAAAACCGTCACTGAAGATCTCGCTCCCAAACAAAACACAAACACAGTGGATTTGTTTCACAAATCCGAATCAGCCGCAAGTGGATTTGGATGTGGATGTAGATGTGGATCCGGAGGTTTGCGTACAGTGGAGTTCAAATGCGAAAGTTGTAGAGGAGAAGAGGCATTACCGAGGGGTCCGTCAGAGGCCGTGGGGCAAGTACGCGGCCGAAATCCGAGATCCCAGCCGGAAAGGTACCCGGTTGTGGCTGGGGACCTTCGACACAGTCATTGAAGCCGCCAAGGCCTATGACCGAGCTGCGTTCAGAATGCGCGGCTCAAAAGCGATCCTCAACTTCCCGCTCGAGGTCGGCAAGTGTGAAGCACGCACTTTCAACTGCCATGACGAGCGGAAGCGGAGGAGAGAAGTTGATAGTAGTGAGGTGGATTGGGAGAGAAGTAAAGGCAGTGAAGGTAGACGAATCGGTGGCGGCATTGACGCCGTCTAGTTGGTTGGCGGCTAACTGGAACATAATACACCCATCTTGGTTTGTACACAGGCACAGCTGATGGTTCAACGAAGTTATCAAAAAGAAATTTCCTTTCGGTTATTTTTCTTCTTCCTTTTGCAGGTGTTACTGTACTTCATTGGTTAATTATGGTGCACGAAAGATTTGATTTTAACCAATCAGAGGCAGTACTTCATTTGTTAATTATGGTGCACGAAAGATTTGATATTAACCAATCAGAGGCAGTCGAACTATGGAGTCCATAGTCATCTAATACTCAAATCCCAAATCCCCTTTGTGAGAATAGAACTCTGGACCTCAAGGTCCTGGGCAGACAACCTGACCAATCAGGCTATCTCCCATTTTCAATACATCTGATACTTGAACAGGGTAAGAGCAACTCTAACAAATGATGTGTACGAGAATGTAATATTATAACCCTAAACCCTAAAATTATAACTACCAATTTACATGTCGTTTTTAGTTTTTATCGACATTTACTTTGTAGCACCAATTCACTAATAATCCGTACATTTGGTACATTGTTCAGAGAGGGGATCGAGAGAGTGAGTTTGTATATTTTTTAGAGAATAAAAATGAGTTTGTTAATTTATGAATCATTATTGGAATAAAGATTATTTAGAATTTACAAATGAGTATGTAAACCTGTATAGATTATAATACACATTTTGAAAACTCATTCTACATCTCATTGTTGGAGTTGCTATGTGATCAGGACTCGTTATGTTCGTCCGCCAAAGTTACAAAGTTAACAAACAAGTTCAAACATAAATTTTAAGCTTGTTTGTCGAAGGAGTAGAACAAGAAATTATTTCTTCATAAATAAATTTAATTATATAGACTATAGTCATGAACAATTTAAATCATTTATTGACCAGTAATCTATCACTTGTTTATTAATGTTATAGTGACCTTGTTATAGATATTCACTAATATTATATTTGACAAAAAAAAACTCATTCAAGACACAATCATATTGAATCTCAACATACATGGTAAAATTGTAACAATATTTTTTTTTTTATAAATCTGGGATAATTTTAATGAATATGAGGATAAAGAAAATTACAATATGTGCCTACATTCTTAGTCTGTTTGATTTACCAGTTTTGGGAAGAGATATTTTTTGAATAGAAAGAATGAAACCAGTACCAGCCTGCAGGTTGATTCATTGGACATAGGAGTTAAACACTTAAACCCATATCCTTTTCCTTTACCTTTGATTATTTGATAAGTGTTATCACGACGACAACTTACCACACAACCAACCCTCTTAAAATTCTACAAACAAATAGTTAATTTGCTCTAAAATGGCCTAATTAATAAAGAAGTTTGTTAAGAGTTCAACAAAGTACAAACCCGAGTTCCATAAGTTTAAAGAAATTTTTGGCGCTCACAAACAATGAAACAAATAAACTTGAACATATGATAAGAGTCAACTCGACTTATTCTTGGCACCATGTGGAAGAGTGTCTGTCCTTCTGTATTTGAAGCTTTCAACGGCATTTTTGACTCGTACTTGTTCATGCAAAAGTTGGAAGAATTCGCCTAAGTGTTGGTCAAAGTCACAGACAGGTTCAATGACTTTGCATGAACATGAGGTAGGGATCATCCTGGTTGTGTTGGCTTAACAAGACAAAAAAAAGAAAGTAAACGAATGGATTTGACCGCTTGAGTTGAATTAACTCCAAACTCATGCCAACAAATCAAGTCTTGCAAACCATTTTTGTTTTATTGGGGATTCTTGCAATCATTGAAAAAAATTCATGAATTTTAGTATTTATAATTGCCATAATCTCATAAACATAAATGTTTTACCAATATATAATTTATTTTATGATGAAGATATTCGTGAGAAAAAGCTTAGATTAATATGGATTATGATATAATAAATACATCATACGTACGTACGTACATTTGTATGAAGATGAACGCAACACATCAAAATAAGAGTTTAATTTACAGGGTAAGACCAACACTGAGTCTAACCCTGCATGATGAATATCCAATAAATGTTAGTCCAAAATATTAATCTTCATAATACAACTGCCTTATGTAATCTCCAGTGGTGTGTTTTTTTTTTTTTTTTTTTTTTTTTTGATAAGCAACGATATATATCAAAAGGGAAAAAAGGGGGAAAAAAAAATAGGGCATCATGTTGGATGGCCTAGCAAAGGTACAAGGAAAAAGCAGAAATAAGCAAGAACCAAGGACAGGGACAAAGAAAACAGAAACCAAAAAAACGTAATAGCAAGAAAATCAAAATACAAGTAGTTAGATGAATGTGATGACACTAGGGAGCATTTTAATGCTGCCACAGATGCCCCAAAGCGACCTGGTGGAGAGTGCATGATGAGACTCCAAAACTTGGTGCTGCACTTTCTCCTAATGAAATATGCCTGAACTGAGATATCCTGTTATGAGTTGGAGTTCTTAAGAGTTCATATATATTGAGCTATGCCACTTGTTGTTGAGAAGATAGGATGCATCCAAATCTCCCGCGGCTTGAAACTGGGTTCTGTGATGTCCTTTGTGCCAGTGCAGATGTGCCGCATGTTCTTGGAGGGATTCAGTGTATTGCACCCTCACTCCAAGTAAGGATCATATCAGCATACTTAATGTTCCAGTATTTGAAATCTGCATGGAATCCTTTATGTTGGAGACCTTGATGGTATAAGAAAAAAGATGACAATGAATCCTATATATTTCATATGCCTTGAGTGTAGCAGTCTACAAATTCATCAACTTAATTATGCGATTGGTGACTAAAAGAATAAGTCACTTATTGTGAGTTGTCTTCTGAGATAGGATGGATGCAAGTCTCGAGATTGTTTCGGGTAGGTGACTTTGCAACCTTGCAGGTAAAGAAATGGTTATGATTGGTCAATCCTAAAATTAGTACCAGGATTGAGGCCGAAACAAATGATGAAGGCGAAACGAGAAGAACAAATGGGGCCACAATCAACTTGAGTTTAGGTCTTCTGAGATAGGATGGATGTAAGTCTCGAGGTTGTTTCGGATTGGTGACCTAGCAACCTTACAGTCGAAGAAAGGGTTGTGATTGGTCAATCATAAAATTGATACCAAGATTGAGGCCGAAACAAATGATGAAGACGAAACGAGAAGAACAAGTGGGGGCCACAATCAGCTTGAGTTTAGGTGATTTGAACGGACTATCATGACATTCACGTTATGCAATCAGTAAAAATAAAATTCATAGTTGTCATACTTGAGATGGTTCATGAATCTATTTTGTAGTGTGGGGCCCTTAAAGGGGGTCGGAGATTGCCACGTTAGGCCAAATATCTTATCTGTATAACTTTCGACCCGTTAGTAAAAAATGGTTGACTAGGTTTGGTCATACCTGTGAAAATGGATAAAGCCCAATATATTCCTTCCTTTATTTTCTTTTTGACATCAAGCCCAAGTCGATATGAACATGGGCTGGATCTGTTAGATGCCCTGGGCCACAAGGAACCACATCACTGGATCCTACAACCTCATGATTCACATAATGGGCTTCAACCCGTTCACTACCAAGTCATAATTCAATGACGTCATAACAGACCTATCTAAGAATTATTACCGGTATATAGTTAATGATGATGTGTAATTGTTAGAATACAAAAGTCATACGTCATGTTGGTAGAAGCAAATTATGTGGTTTCTAAACATCATATATTTTTTAAACCTCCAACTATTTTTTAAAGGACAAAATCGTGCGGCCTCAAAAGAAATCCTTGCTAGACTTAGTTCTGTATGTCCAACCCTCATCCGTTTGGTCATTTCGGATGTCTAAATGGACGGACCAACCCACAAGTGAGAAGATTGTAACTCGTATAATTCACGTGATGGTTTTAAATTTTTTTAAAAAATTTACACATCAAATGATAGAACCAAAACTACTGGACCATGCATGTATTCAGATTATGTCATTGGTTGAACCAACATCATGATGATGTATGAGAGTGATGGTCCTGGTGGACCATGAGAATTAAAATTTTAACTTAAACAAAAAGAAGAAAAAAAAAAAGAAGAAGCCTTTTATTTTATTTTATTTTCAGATTAAGCCACCAAATTAAATCATGACTCATAGTCATAGCTAGGTACGTAGGAAAAACATGAAGAGGTCTTTGGAGGGCCAAGTTACTTTTGTAAACCCTTTTTAAGGATAATTTTATTTGTGAAACATTCAATTTAGGTAGCTAGGTAACGCAGCTGGCCATGCTTTGAGACAACATCATTGATTTGCATCAATGTCCCCATGCTCCTCCTTACATGCCTTTTGCTATGGCTATCATCCTTTTCATTACTTCCAAGAAGCTTTTCTTTATTTAAATATTTTGCCACACAAAGATTGATGAAAATAGTTTATATATATAATGGAACGGAAGTAATAGGGATCCCAATTATCTCAGTAAAGGATGTGTCATTCTCTCATTTAATCATCGAGTTTTGTGGATCCCTACACTTACATCAATCAAGAGACAATATTTACTACTTAGATAATTGAGATCCCTTTTACTGGGATCCCTGACATTTTTTATAATGGAATTATCGAATTTATGTTATAGTGATATTCAAGTACTCTTTTCACCAACTCTTTACACTTGTACAAGATGCAAAGATTCAATTCTCCTTGCTCTTAAAATTTAGAATTATTCCCGTGATTTGTCGAAAAAAAAATGTTGCAAATTTGATTTGTTATCTCATCTATCTTACTTTATCTCGAATCTATTGGAGGGAATTAATGGGAAAATTCATTATAAAATAATGATAGGCGTGTATATCAGGAATTCTCCTATACAGTTCTAAAATGATGTCCTAAAATGAGATCTTAACATTTAGGATTTTGTTTTAGAGTTCAAAATATTTTTTAAAAATTTATAAAAAATATATTTATATTTTGATCAGTTTTATGAACGATATTTTTTTGTTCAAAACAAAAATCAAATGCAACATGAAAAATGTATGAAATATTTTTTTGTTTTATATTCAACGATCCAGAATTATCAACACACACGTTTTAGCTTATATATTCTTATGATTTTATTCTCTTCTTTTGATGTTGGTTTAACACGAATTCACTTTATTATTATTCCAACTTTCAATCACTATTACAAAGTTTGATTCTTTGATGCTATTCTTCGTCTATATAACAAAATCATGTCTAATCCTAGTAGCTTGTGTCTTCATTTTGGTTCTCAGTTCTCACTTCATGAATAAGATAAGAACTTATTGATTCTAATGCCCTATAAATTCCCTAGAAACTTGCAATAACTACTTGAAAGCAAAGAATCCTTCAGACTTTGAATTAGAGCCGAGCATATATTAATACATGACCCAAAATAAAAGTTCGTAATTTTTATTTTATTTTTTGAAATAGAGAGGGAGATTCAAATCATGATCGTCAGAGTGATATACACTATCTTTAACACTCTAACTAATGACTTGGTGTCGAAATTTAAATTCAAGTCAAGGAATGACACCAATGTCATCATTACAAGCAATTCTAAAGATGAAGCCCACACTAAATTAATAATTCTCTTTCACATTGCATGTCTATCTCCCTCTCTTTATCTTTTTTTATTTTCTTTTCCTTTTCTAATGTTTCTAGAAATTGAGTCTCCCCCTAAAAAGCTCTCTTTGTCATGTTGTCCCCCTTAAGCCTTATGTAATGATATTGTCATGGTCAACTTACCAAAAGCTTAGTCAAGGTCAATTTTGGAGAACAATCTTGTGGGCTAGGCACTTATTAGGTTACATGTTTTGAATGGGCCGGGCCGTTAAGAAAAAGTGCCATATGGAGCCAACTTTAAGCTTTTTCTAATGGTTTCCTAGGAACATATATAAGAATTAAGCATGCCACATCATCATCATGAATTGTTTAAAAAATTATTTTAGAGAGAGAGAGAGAGAGAGAGATCCCTTTGAAGTGACATACATGAGTTGCATATGCCATTGAAATTCTAGAGTCAATGCAACAACTAAGCATTCAAATGTCAAAAAAGAAGGGGAGTTGGCATTCATAATTATTGAAAACCATAACATTCTTTCTTCTTTTGGGGAATCAAAGTTAATCTACATAAGCTTCAAACTGATGCACCATTATCATATTTGATGACTACTAAGTTATTAACTGTTCCTAAAATTCTGTTACTGCATATAAATATATACACATACATATATAATTTATATACATATATATGACCATTAAATAGTTGCAATTTAGAAGTCACGTGTTTAATATCTGAAAACAACTGTTGGGAAATTTACTCGAAGGACCCACTTTAACATAAATGTAACGTACACGATAGTAGAGAAACTGAAATTGAGAATATAAATACAATCAACACAAGAATATATATGTGGAAAACCTTTAAGACCGGAGAAAAAACTACGGGCGTTGTCAAAAGATAACCAAAGAAAATCACTGTGTAGAAAATTTGTATAACCACACACTCAATTTTGTCACACCTTGAATCCAAGAGATTTACCACAAAGTTATCCTCATTCACTCTCTCTCAACCATCTCTCAAATCCAGAAAAACAAACAATAGGAATTAGGTTACAACCCTAGAAAATAAGTCTCATATTTATAGAATAATACTACAATCCGTTAGCCGTCTAGATGGCCACTTAACCCATCCGGAAGTCTAAAGCTTCTAGACCTAATTTCCAGCACACCCGTCCGAACACCCCTATTATTCTTCCAGATGGTTCTTCAAGCTTCCTTGATCCAAACGTTAAATAAGGTCCCTCTGCCACTTCACGTGCCTGAGGTATTCGGATGGCAGCTCCAACAACAGAACTTGCCTCCACACACTCCAAATTGACTCCTAATTTATTGATTAATCCTAACAACAATGTTTCTACATTTTATGCGAGGATAAAATTTACATACATCTTATCTATATCTTCATCTCTCATAACGAGAGTCTTGTACACGGATGTTATTTATCTTTTACAAACGAATAAGTGACTCATTGATAGAGTTATAATGGTGCAACTTAAAAGTCATATGTTAATTAATTCCTGTAAATATCGGTAAATTTTCGTATATCGTATTGTCTCCGACTCTACCCAGCAAGGAAGCCTTGTTTACAACCTATAAAGATTTATAAGAGAAGGTACAATTGAGGTCAACAATCAACATCCATGGGACAAGCGAGAGCAAGGTTAACTTTATTGTTGGGTTTAACTTTGTCAAAACCTTTGTTATAAAGTGACACCAGCTGACCGAAACGTAAGATAAGAGGGACAGTAACTGTACTGTTAACATCAGACAACATATACATATATATATATATATATATATTAATTTTGGACGAACTCACCTTTTCATATGACATGAACACACAAAACAGAAGAAAATTAAGATGAAATTTATGTTCAGATGCATGACTGTAGATATATAAACAAATTCAAATGTACGTTACCTAAATGCTATACGACTACTTTTTGATATATACGTATATATCATGAATTCTTAATCAATGCTGCCAAATATTAATATTCCTGAACTATATTAGCTGCTGCCTGCTGGAACTCCATTATAAGAGATTTTTTAAAAATAATAATAAAATGTTGCTGCTAAGGATGTGGTGGTCATCATTTCCTGACCCCAAGGAAAGAGAATTACCAGCTAGGCTCATTGCACTCTTGGAGCCCACCATGGTTAATACTTAATATGATACTATTTCATGTTTTAAAATGTGATTGGATTGAGAGATTTGAAGGAATGAAAGATAATGAAAATGAGTTTTATCTCAATATCTTTTATTTGGATAGTTTAAGAAAAAAAAAGAAAAAGAAAAGGAGAGATTTAAAAAGAATCGAGAGTGAAATTTTTATGAAAATGAAGATATTTGAAGGGAAGGGAGAGTTTTGTTATCTATACATTTTTTATATCAAAAGTTATGTCTAAATTAAAAACTTATTTTATCCTTATACGTAATACTCTAACATAAAAACAATGATAAATTAGTAAATTAAATTATTTTTTTAAAAAAATAACAAATCATTTCATTTTTTTAATTAAATAAATCTTGAAAGAGTTTGGTAGAAAGAAAATAATTAAGATGGGGAGGTAATTAGTAATCAGCCAAGCCAACAAAATCAAGATTGAGCCACCAAAAACGTTTAAGTGATGCCGCAAAATGTGCATGCAACTACGCGTGCCGACACGCACACAGACACACTAATTGCTAATTACTAATTACTCCGCACAAAACGACAATTTTTAGAAGCTATGAACAACGGATTCCCCACGCATACAAAGTGGGACCCACCAAACTACTATTTATTATTTCTAATTTTTTTTATATTGGTAACGATTTACACTCCATAATCCATATTTTTGAATAGTGCCACTCTTTTAATTATTCTGACAAATTTAAAAAATGAAAAAAAAATTAAATTCGAGTCTTGTATTTGAAAATATTCATCACATACATATAGATTTGAGAATTTCACAATTTGTTTAAAATTTTTGAATCTACAATGGATTTAAATCCAATGATTTAGGAGGTGTATCAATTAGATGAAGTCATCGTTGAATGGTTAACCATTTATCATTTTAAACTTAATTATAATTTTGTGGGGTGGAAATTTTTTTAGGTAATAGTTGTGTGAAATGGCAAAATATTATACCTACAAGAATTTAAAAAAGAGAGCAGCTGACACAAAGAACATCTAGGGAAGTGAGTAAGGAGAGGACACGCTCTAAAGCAAACAACTTTAGAAAAACCCAGAATCAAGTGTAATTCCCATCTGTCCTCCTCCACCAAAAGTAAAGAATAACAGGACAACACTTGATACCGGTTTTGCCTTCTAACATTATTTACACATTACAAAGTTAAAGGTTCAGTCTTTGTATTGGAGACTGGAAACATATTCTCTCATCTCTCTCTATCTCTCATATTCGTCATTCTTTTCTTTTTTTTTTCTAATTTTCTTTTTCCCTAAACTACCTAGGGCCATGACTTCATCACTACCCAGTATTTATATCTCCACATTCACATGGGCAAAACTTTGAGAAAACCAAACCCAGTTGAGTTATTTAAGTTTTTCTTCTGCCTAGAAGTCCCAAATTTTGTCAGAGACATAAACCCAAGGCAGCATTAGAAGCTGGAAGCCTGAGAGAGGTTGGAAGGAATTGAAGCAACTGTTATTGTTGGGTGTTTTCAAGAGCTTTGGAAATGGTGTGAGAGATTTATGATATTCATTTTTGAATGGTCATCATGTGTTGGATGATGGATTCATGGAGTAATAAATGGTGTAGTTTTTATCATACAAGTAGAAGAAGACAATGTACACAAAGCCAATATGCAGATTCTTTAGCTAAACAGAAAGCGCCAGGAAGTTTCTCCTCAAGGATGGACTCTAGCAGCAGCAGCTGGTGTAACAATATCTCAATTTTTGTATGTACTCTACTTGTTGTTTCTTCTTCACTTTGTCCTGCCCAATCCTCGGATACCAATCAAACTTTCAAGCCACAAAGAGAGTTGCACAAGTTGAGATTTATAAGAGCCCATCTCCAGAAGATTAACAAGCCTGCTGTCAAGACAATTCAGGCATTTTTTTAAAGACTCTGCCTTTGATTTTGCTCTGTTTCTACTCTGTTTTTTGTACTGTCTTAACATGTTGGGTTTGATTTTTTTTGTTGGGTTTCCAGAGTCCAGATGGTGATATCATAGATTGTGTTTTATCTCATCAGCAACCGGCTTTCGATCATCCTCTATGGGAAGGAAAAAAACCATTGGTATGCAGTATAAACTATAAAATGCATTCCTTTTATGTTCTTTTAATTGGTGATATTAAGGATTTTCAATTTTTATTATGAAATTGCAGGATCCACCAGAGAGGCCAAAAGGGCATAGCCCAGCAGCAATGGCATCTGAAAATTTTCAGTTGTGGAGTTTGTCTGGTGAATCATGTCCAGAAGGAACAATTCCAATAAGAAGAACAACAGAACAAGACATGTTAAGAGCAAGTTCTGTTAGAAGATTTGGGAGGAAGTTAAGAAGACATGTTAGAAGAGACACAAGCAGCAATGGTCATGAGGTATTTAATTTTCTTTCTCAGAAAAAAGTTCTCTCTCAGTCTCATCTCTTTTTTTTGTTCTTTTCTCTCAAGAAACACAGCCTTAATCAAGCCAAAAACACACAACAAAGTAGTCAAACCAAACAACTAAGGCTGTGGAGTTCTTGTCTTTTCCTTCCTTCAGTCTGTTATCACAAACTTTCATGGTTTCAGTACCCTTGAAAAATCAAAATACAAGTAGTTTCTATATGAATGACTGAATATTTACTTGGTCATTTTTGGGGTTACAGCATGCAGTTGGGTATGTATCTGGAGAACAATATTATGGAACAAAAGCAAGCATAAATGTGTGGGTACCTCGAGTCTCCAATCAATATGAATTCAGCCTATCACAGTTGTGGGTCATCTCTGGTTCATTTGGTGATGATCTTAACACCATTGAAGCTGGTTGGCAGGTTTGTCACATCCCCTACTGCTATCAAAATTTAATATAATTGAAAACTTTATCGTTTGGTTTGTTTTCTGTTTCCTCTGCAAGTGTACTAATTCTGTGTTATTCATTACATTACAAGTAACAACATTGTTTTCTCATTAAAGGACCTAAAAATACAGCTCAATTAACTCACTGTTTTACTCTACTCGTGCAGGTTAGTCCAGAACTATATGGTGACGGCTACCCCAGATTCTTTACTTATTGGACAGTAAGTACCAGCAACAGAAAATTCGTTACATACGCCTGTATAATTTCTCATTGATTATTTTCACCAATCATTCATGTTAATTAATAATCTGCAGACCGACGCGTATCAAGCAACCGGATGTTACAATCTGCTGTGTTCAGGGTTTGTACAAACCAACAACAGAATTGCAATTGGGGCTGCCATCTCTCCAACCTCATCTTACAATGGCGGACAATTCGATATTAGCATTTTGATTTGGAAGGTAAACAAATTGGATCAACACCAAATTTTCCCTTTTTATTGTTCTTGAACTACATCGGCAGTTTTTACAGTTATTTGGTAAAGTTGGGTTGGCATGACTTGGTGGCATAGAGAGCCAGAGACACTGAATTAACCATTGAATCAACGCTTTCTGTGAAGCACAGAAAGTATTTGACGAAAGTCCTCAGTGGTGGTGGACCGCTCTAGAAACCAAGATAATGCTTGGTTGAGACCATTTTTGAGCTTAAGAACCATTATTGCTAGTCACTTTTATGGACTAACATCATATGCTTAACTTTCACATACATCTAAAAACATGCACTGCAAGCATTGGAACATTACCACCCACCACCTGCATTGATAACTACAAATGGTGTCTGCAAGTTCTTTCTTGCCTTTTCACTTTGTGAGATTCTCTTCTTTTCCAAGTGAAAGAGAGAGACCTACCTTAGTCATCCTGACCTCTACAGTCCACTCAATTCAAATCTTTTTTTTAAAAA
The DNA here is from genome assembly GCF_013401445.1 of Tripterygium wilfordii. Classification (NCBI taxonomy): domain Eukaryota; kingdom Viridiplantae; phylum Streptophyta; class Magnoliopsida; order Celastrales; family Celastraceae; genus Tripterygium; species Tripterygium wilfordii. Next base: position 6,462,680 of record NC_052237.1, on the reverse strand, counting down.
AAAAAGAAAAATCATCATTAACTTGAATTCTCCAAGCTTTTTGACCCACCAGACTAGACATTCTGAACAATTTTAAGCATGCACACATGGGTTATAGTCGACGCATAAAATGATCCAGAATGAGGGCTGACTCCAACTCCAATTAATTAACTTAGATTCATTTGGTGCAGGATCCAAAGCATGGGAATTGGTGGCTAGAATTTGGATCAGGAATTCTAGTTGGGTATTGGCCATCATTCTTGTTTACCCACTTGAGGGATCATGCAACTATGGTACAATTTGGAGGAGAAGTTGTGAATTCCAGGCAAACAGGGTCTCACACTTCAACACAAATGGGGAGCGGACATTTTGCAGGAGAAGGGTTTGGAAAAGCATCATATTTTAGAAATCTACAGGTTGTTGATTGGGACAACAATTTAATCCCTCTATCAAATCTGAAGGTTTTGGCTGACCACCCCCATTGCTATGACATACAAGGAGGCATCAATAGGGTTTGGGGCAATTACTTTTACTATGGAGGACCAGGAAGAAATGTCAGGTGTCCCTAGTGGGATCAACAGTGCAGAATATTTATTCTTTTCTCTTTTATAATTTTTTTTTTCTTAATTTTCTTGTTGGGTTTGCAATTGGCTGCTTATGGGTTGGGTTGGGTTATTCTTAATTTCTTATAGTTATTTACTAAGTTAATCCAAATTTTTTAAGAGAAACTAACTGGTGATGAATTATGTAAATGTGGAGATCCAAAAGAAAATAGTGAAATATGAATACTATTGTTTGTGATTTTTATTTCTGTCCTTGTTGTCACTGGCTATATATAATTATATATATATACACATTAAGAGCAAAAGTTAATGGTGCATTTAATTAGGGGCCCATACATACTGATGAAATCTAACCACTGTCTTAATACACTCATTAATCCTTCACAGTCATTTGATAAATGCAGAGGGCCCCATATATTACCATTAGAGCACTTTCTTTCATTCTAGTTAGGAGTTAGAACTCCATATCTGAAAGTTATTTTTGCCATTTTCATGCATTGAATTTTTTTTATTGGCCTCACTGAAAGTTTGAAACTTAAAGTGGCTGTTGACAATCCTTGCTACAGAACTCAACAAACAAAATTTAAAGTTGTAACCTGTCCACTGACAAAAAGATGAAAACAGAGTAGAAATTGATTATTGCAAGGGGTGGGAAAAAATCGGTTATGAGTCGGACAACAACACGTGTTTACGAAATATTTATATATCTGAATCATAATTCGTATTGGACTTCAGCTATATTTAATTGACCAAACCCGAATTGGTTTAAATTCGTCAGATAATAACCTAATCCGGGTTAAGGTTCGGACAAATAAATCGAGTCAGACTTCTTTGTTTAGACCCGGACCCGATTTTAAACCAGACAAAAATTTTATATTTGTATCCAAATTTCATACATATAACTTATGTTCAAACTTGGTTTATTAATCAAGATTGAACAAATTCAATCATTTTGACTGGACATAGTTTTTCCACGCCTTCCATAGTTTATGGCAATTAATATTAGCATGAATGAATCATTACCAAAGATCATGATTCAGCATTAATATTTGTTAATCCTTGCACATGATTTTGACTTAAAACCCACGTGACTGGATATCTTTACAACTATGTATCTTGTTCTTTAAGTCTAAGATTTATCATTCAATGCCTTGCCAACTATTCAACTCTACGTAATATAAGACAAAGGCAATACATTATGATGCGTATATTTGAAAAATACAAGCCCAAGATTCTGTAATAAATACTTGCAACCAAGCATGAAATACAGTATGACTTTTGTGTTGAAGTAGCTTGCTTTGCGTTACTCTTTCTGCATAAGAATGCGTGAGGTTCGAGAAACAATCAATCATGACCAATTTTCAATACCAAGTCTTTGAATTTATAAGATATATTATAAGCAGAGAGGTAGCAGGTAATGAGACATAAACAAGAGCGGATATGGAGTAACAAGAGCTGAATTATGTGCTATACCACGAAAATAAAGCATATTATAAGCAGAGAGGTAGCAGGTATCACTGAATGTAAAATTGTCAAAGAGTGACCAGGGCCAAAAGCGCTCAGGTACGTTGAACTTTCTTTGCTAGCCAAATCACTATCCACGAGAACAATCTTACAAATGAAAACTCACTATATACATGATGTTTGTGTGTGTATTGGTACATATTTTTCCATAATGACTTCATTTTCCATCAATCGGCTTATATGCCAGCCAAGCAGCTGATGCATACTAGCACTTTCATACCTTGCATTGTGGAGCTCAGAGCTCTTGGCACAACATAACCAAAATAAATAACAGATGTGATTTCAGTTGACAAGTCAAAACAATAAACTATTCTTCCCATCATTATGTGTTCATCTACTATGTTGGCAGAGAATTTTATTAATCAAATAACTAGAACTTTAAAACCACGTCAACAAAACCTTAATACATGAACACACATTATGAAAAAGTGAAGGACAAAGGAGACGTAAACTCACTCACTCCACACATATTGCCTCAAGCAACTTTTTACTTGCCTCATTGACCTCCACTTTCTCCGTCTTCAATCGGCGATGCATCATAGTGCTTGTCCTTCCTGCAGCCGCATACGTCCTTATCAAAGATTCAAACACCTCTGCATCCAAATTTTCAACAGCCTTCTTCAATATCTCCAGGAAACCTTCCGCCCCATCAACGTCTTTTTCTTGCTCAAAATGTGTCATCATGGTCTTAATAACCCCAAGTGATGGGACCCATTTGCCACCATTCCCTCTGCCTGTGGATATTGCATTGGCAATACAATCAACTGCCAATTTAAAATTCCCATCTTTCAAATGATAATCTAAAAAGAGCTCCCAGGTTTTAGCATTCGACTTTGCCCCTCTACGGCGTGCCCTTTCCTTCATCTCTTCAGCCTTTTCTAGGAAACCCTTTTGGGCATAAGCTCCAATTAGAACATTTGCAATCCGAATATCATATGTCGAACACCCAGATTCCCATTCCCTAAAGCATTTTTCAGCACCTGGTAAATCTTTCAAGTTAACCAACGCCTGAATCATATTTAGATAGCTTATATTCGAAGTTTTACGAAAAGCCAGCCTCAAAGAACGCCATATACGATAAACTTCGAGCAAGTTCCCAGTACAACCATACAAGGTTATCAGGAATTGATATACAGAAAGATCTTGATGGGCATTTTTCTTTTCCAATTCCTTAAGTGCATTTTCTGCCTTTTCAAATAAGCTAGCATCAGCATAAATTGACGCCAGATTGCTATATGTGGTCCAATCTGCAGCAACTCGTGAAAGGAATCGAACAACGATCAAGCAGTGGAAGAATAAAAATTTTCGATTCCTAATCCGAGGATCTGTTTAAAAACAACATTCGATTATGGGTTTAGAATAGTTACCCTTGTAGCGCGCCTTTCGTACTGTCGAAGCATCCAACGAACACGAACTTTCTGATCGTGCCTCTACGGTATCCACACGAACGATGCAATCTTCGTGTACGTCTCACATCCACGAACGAAACTCACGAGCCCTCCGGTTGCTAGACCGAAACGAACCCGCCGTCTTCAAATCTAATTCAACACCTTGAATCAGTACAGTGAGCAAAATAGGTGAACACCTTTCGAAAGACTCTCAGCCTTTTCTCAGAAAAACTCACGTATGACTTCTATGTTTTCACAAAAACTTATTCTTTTAATAACAAAATTATTATATATAATAATAATTAAGAATGGATGACCATTCACCCTCGAATTCTATCTCTTTGTAAACATATATATATACACGTTCAACACTTTTGTGGTTTTATATATATATATATATATATATATATATATATACACAACGTACTATATATATATGTATTATATATATCTTTATATATATTTGTAAACATATACATATATATATATAACACATTCAAACCTTTTGTGTTTATATATATATATATCTATAACGTGTGTGTGTATATATATATATCTCTCTCTTTATATATATAAAGAAAATAAGATAAAATAGAATTCCAAAAAATGTTTGAGTCCTACTCAAATACTTATCTTGGTTTCTAGAAATTTATTAATACCAAAGTCAAAATATCCTAGTCCAACTAGGACCGAAAAATGCTCACATTAAATATGAAATTCATCTCATGAATTTTACGTTCCGTATTGCTTATCATTCTTAGTGTGTGACCCTGTAGGTTCCCGTAATGTTGGTAGTAATTATAAAATCCTATTTTAGAATTACAAGCAGTGAGTGATGTCTAGCAACATATCACTGCTACCCAAATTACGAGAAAGTCAATATTTTGACTCAACCTTTACCACTACTAATGTTACTGTGTTGTAAAATCCTTTTATCCTCGATATCTTGATTGAACACGAGACATGGATATGTCACCCTCGTATAGCTCAATCAATGTTTCCTGATTCCCGAATAAGCTGATCAAAACAAATGACATTGATATCATTATATCAACTCATTTGAGCATGGCCATGCATTTATCAGCTCTATTCAATCAAGAGGCCTTAGATATCAATCTCGTGTTATGAGAAGGATAAATTCCATCTTGATCACTCATATCCCTCTACATAATTTATTATACACCTGATCACCACCTTTATAGCCACCTTTATAAGGGCAACGTTTGACAGTGTCAAAATGAACAATTTCTTATGTCGGGAACAATGGTGATCTCAGGTCGAAGGACTACATAACACCATCATCACTATGAAATTATTTATGACATCCATAACACGATCCATGTAATGATTTCATGGTGGGTCGATCCAGTACATAAATTCTCCAATTTATGTACCTACGTGTTGACTTAATATCATATATTAATCAAGCACATATTAGCCTCTACATATTATTGTCGTCCCTGTTAACAATAATATTTGGCTAAGGACATTTAAGAATATACATTATATTCTAGGGACATTATTACAATAATTCATACTACACAGATATAAATAATTGCAATAACCAAAAAATAACTTTATTAATAAAATATCCATGATAATATAATGTGCTAAAGAATCATCATATGATTGACTTTAGTGTACACTCTCCAACAAACTCCCACTTGCACTAATGCCAATCACTCATGTATCTAATACCTAGTGAATTGTTGTGTTGATCATGCTTCTGCTGTGTCAGAGGCTTGGTCAGTAGGTCGGCAATATTCTCGTTTGTGGAAACTCTACATATCTTCACATCTCCTCGATTAATGATCTCTCGAATAAGATGGAAGCGCCGAAGTATATGTTTGGATCGTTGGTGAGATCGGGGTTCCTTAGCCTGTGCTATTGCTCCATTATTGTCACAATATAGCTCAATCGGATCCGCAATGCTAGGAACAACCTCTAGTTCAGCTATGAACTTTTTGATCCAAACAGCCTCCTTTGCTGCATCGGAAGCTGCTATATACTCAGACTCTGTTGTAGAGTCAGCTACTGTCTCTTGTTTTGAACTCTTCCAGCTCACAGCACAACCATTTAGGCAAAACACATATCCTGACTGTGATCGGAAGTTGTCCTTGTCAGACTGGAAGCTGGCATCAATGTAACCCTTTACCCTGAGCTCTTCCTCACCTCCATAAACCAAAAACATATCCTTAGTCCTTCTCAAGTACTTAAGAATTGTCTTAACGGCCATCCAGTGACATTCACCAGGATTTCCTTGGTACCTACTCGTTACACTAAGTGCATACGAGACATCAGGACGTGTACATACCATGGCATACATGATAGACCCTATAGCTGACGCATAGGGTATCTTACTCATGCGTTCTCTCTCATCTTGTGTCTTAGGACACATGCCATTTGAGAGAGTATTGCCATGTGACATGGGGAGAAGTCCTCTCTTGGATTCTTGCATGTTAAACCGATTTAACACTTTGTCAATGTATGTACTTTGACTGAGGCCCAACAATCTCCTTGATCTATCTCTATAGATCTTGATACCTAAAATATAGGTAGCCTCGCCTAAGTCCTTCATCGAAAAACAATTCCCTAACCAAACCTTAACAGATTGTAAGGCTGGAATATCATTCCCGATGAGCAGTATATCATCTACATACAACACCAGGAATATAATGGTACTCCCACTGAACTTTTTATATACACAAGGTTCATCTTCGTTCTTGATGAAACCAAACTCTTTGATTGCATCATCAAAACGAAGATTCCAGCTCCGAGAAGCTTGTTTCAATCCATAAATGGATCGTTGCAATTTGCACACCTTTCCAGTAGCGTCTGGAGCTACAAAACCCTCAGGTTGTGTCATGTACACATCCTCAAGGAGCTTTCCATTAAGAAAAGCTGTTTTGACATCCATCTGCCAAATTTCATAATCTTGGTGTGCTGCAATAGCAAGCAAAATCCGAATGGATTTAAGCATCGCGACTGGTGAAAAAGTTTCATCATAGTCTATACCATGAATTTGTTTGAAACCCTTAGCCACCAATCGCCCTTTGTAGGTTTGCACATTTCCGTCCATGTCGGTTTTCTTTTTGAAAACCCACTTACACCCAACTACTCTTGGAGCGGGCTCAGGTTCCACAACTACTTGTGGAGCGGGCTCAGGTTCCACAACTATTTGTGAAGCTAACTCAGGTTCCATCAATGGTTCATTGTTTTCTTGTGGTTCTTGAACTGTTTCAAGTTCCACTCTCCTCCCACTGTTACCATGAGATACAAATTGTTTCTCTAGAAAGGCTCCAGTTCTAGCGACAAACACTTTGCCCTCAGCAGGATTGTAGAAATAATATCCTTTGGTTTCCTTAGGATATCCTACAAAAAAACATTTATCAGATTTAGGTGCAAGCTTGTCGGAGGCTTGACGTTTTACATAAGCCTCACAACCCCAAATTCTGATGAAAGACATACTGGGACGTTTCCCAATCCATAACTCGTATGGCGTCTTTTGAACCGCTTTAGATGGAACTCGGTTCAGTATAAAAGCAGTTGTGTCCAGAGCATATCCCCAAAAAGAGATAGAAGATCTGTATGACTCATCATGGATCGAACCATGTCTAACAAGGTCCGATTCCTCCTTTCAGATACACCATTCAACTGTGGTGTAGCTGGTGGAGTGAGTTGTGAGACAATCCCACACTCTTTTAGATAGTCACGAAACTCTTTGCTCAAGTATTCGCCACCTCGATCTGATCGAAGTACTTTAATACTTTTGCCAAGTTGGTTTTGTACTTCATTTCTGAATTCTTTGAATTTTTCAAATGATTCAGACTTGTGCCTCATTAGGTACACGTACCCATATCTACTGAAATCGTCAGTAAATGTAATGAAATACAAATAACCTCCTCTAGCTTGTGTACTCATCGGCCCACATACATCACTATGTACTAAGCCTAATAAGTCAATGGCCCGTTCACTGTGTCCAGTGAATGGGACTTTAGTCATTTTTCCCAATAAACAAGATTCGCATGTCTCATATGATTCAAAATCAAATGAGTCCAAAAATCCATCTTTATGAAGCTTGGAAATACGTTTCTCATTTATATGGCCCAAACGACAGTGCCAAAGATAGGTTGGGTTTGAATCTTTTGATTTAACCTTCTTTGTATTTATGTTATAAATGGGCATGTCAAGGTCTATAACATATAAACCATTCGACATTTGAGCATTACCGTAAAACATTTCATTGAAATAAATAGAACAACTTTTGTTCTTTATTATAAATGAAAAACCATCCTTGTCCAAACAAGAAATAGAAATAATGTTTCTAGTAATTGAAGGAACATAATAACAATTATTAAGTTCTAAAACAAGCCCAGTGGGTAAAGACAAGAAATAAGTTCTTACAGCTAGGGCAGCAACTTTTGCTCCATTCCCAACTCGTAGGTCCACCTCGCCCTTGCCCAAAATCCTACTGCTTCTCAGTTCCTGCACTTTTTGACAAATGTGAGAACCACATGCAGTATCTAATACCCATGATGTAGGAGCAGAAAGATTTATCTCAATAACATAAATACCTGTAGCAGAAGTCTCACTTCTTTTCTTCTTAAGATCTTCCAAGTACTTCTTGCAGTTCCTCTTCCAATGCCCGATCTCACCGCAATGGAAGCATTTTGCATCCTTAGCAACCCCTCCTTTGGGTTTCAGTGCAGCAGATTTGGATTTGGACCTTTTATCTTTCTTTTTGCCCTTATCCATTTTCTTGTCCTTGCCTTTGCCCTTTTGGACCATCATGATGGACCCGGGCTTCTGCTTCTTCATGCTAGGCTCAGCTGTCTTCAGCATATTTAGAAGCTCTGGCAAAGTTTTTTCAAAACTATTCATGTTAGAGTTTAGAACAAACTGACTATAATTGTCCGGCAACGATTGCAGCACTAAGTCAGTGGCTAAATCTTTATTTAGCTTGAAGCCCAATCTCTCAAGATCCTCAATGTACCCAATCATCTTGAGCACATGAGAATTGACAGAGCTTCCTTCTGCCATTCTGCACTGAAACAATGCCTTGGAAATGTCATACCTCTCCTGTCGAGCCTGCTCTTGAAACAATTTCTTGAGGTGCTCGATCATCTCAAAAGCTTCCATGTTCTCATGTTGCTTTTGAAGCTCAGAGTTCATGGTAGCCAACATGAGGCATCCAACATCCAAGGAATCATCTTGATGCTTCTTATAAACATCTTTTTCTACCCTAGGGGCAGTAGCTGGAGGTTCCTCAGGAACAACACGCTCTAGGACATACAACTTCTTTTCATGTTTGAGAACAATTCTCAAATTTCTGTACCAATTGATGAAGTTTGTCCCATTCAGCTTGTCCTTCTCAAGGACAGATCGCAGAGATAAATTATTTGGATTTTGTGATGCCATAGTGATCTACAACAGAAAATATGCAAAATAAATATCATGCTTTAAGATCATCTAATAGGACTTTAATTAAATGATGCTCTCACTATTTAATTCGAATTAATAACCCTCACATTAATTCGGAAAGTTCTAAACTTTCTAGTGGGCCAAGATCCATATTTCACTTACTCTTGAGACAGCTTTGGCTGAAAAACCCAAGACTAAGCTATTTAGGTAAGCAACTTTTGCTAATTGCATCTCCATGCAATTCTTGGATCAGTTGGGTAAACAATTCTTGTTTAATCTCATCTTATGGATTAAACCCAACTCTTTGACTCTAGGCTTCCAATCCTATTGGACTTGTCCCAGTTAAATTGAACCCAATGATTAACAAGCGGAACAAGGCATCCTGCTTTGGCAGACTCTACCTTTTCCTTCATGCCTTCTACAAGATAGAATAAAGCACCCCGCTTTGGCAGAAACTACTTATGTTCGATCGAGAGCTTGACAAGTGTTAATCATTGGAAGGCATCAACTTAATAATTTTATTGAGGGATTTCATCTCACCATATCATGAATTAATCTCATTAATTCTAATTAATTTGATCTCAACAAATTAAGTCCATATTACCTAATTGGCCTTTAAACTAGATGGATTAGCATGCACTATCATTATCTATTATCACATAATAATAATAAAACAATAAAATTTAAACGTGACATGATTATAGCCCAGCTACATCAGTCCTCCCAAGCCAATGAGAGAACCGACAAGTCAACCTAGGTAAAACTTCGCAAGTCCTTTCTTTCGGTCATCTTTTCTTCATATGGTTAAGAAAACGCTCCATCCTCCAAGGGAATTCTCCGTTGCTTTAATCCTATTTTAATCTTAATTCTAATTACATCATATGTAATAGAAAACCTCGAGTTACATTCGAGGGGAGAAGAGATGAGAAAAGGAATTACAATGAGAAATAGGAGGTAAGGCACGACATGCAAGCCGTATTTTCCATAAAATTATATTGAATAAAGTAAATCATTCACAAGGGTCTTCAGGGCTATAATCATGCACCATGCTTCACCAAGCACACAAAAATGCATAAACTAATCAATTTATTTTAACCTTTAAAATAATCTTTTATGGCCAATTGGATTTTATAGATCCTTACATATGCAACTTTTGCACTATCAGATTAAATATATAATCCAATTCAATTAATCAAATATTATATATCTAATATATATTTGAATCAATCAAAGCACACATGGAATCCTCTAGACATAATCGAATATGTTTTAAACATGGCTCCGATACCACTGAAAGGAATCGAACAACGATCAAGCAGCGGAAGAATAAAAATTTTCGATTCCTAATCCGAGGATCTGTTTAAAAACAACATTCGATTATGGGTTTAGAATAGTTACCCTTGTAGCGCGCCTTTCGTACTGTCGAAGCATCCAACGAACACGAACTTTCTGATCGTGCCTCTACGGTATCCACACGAACGATGCAATCTTCGTGTACGTCTCACGTCCACGAACGAAACTCACGAGCCCTCCGGTTGCTAGACCGAAACGAACCCGCCGTCTTCAAATCTAATTCAACACCTTGAATCAGTACAGTGAGCAAAATAGGTGAACACCTTTCGAAAGACTCTCAGCCTTTTCTCAGAAAAACTCACGTATGACTTCTATGTTTTCACAAAAACTTATTCTTTTAATAACAAAATTATTATATATAATAATAATTAAGAATGGATGACCATTCACCCTCGAATTCTATCTCTTTGTAAACATATATATATATACACGTTCAACACTTTTGTTGTTTTATATATATATATATATACAACGTACTATATATATATGTATTATATATATCTTTATATATATTTGTAAACATATACATATATATATATATAACACATTCAAACCTTTTGTGTTTATATATATATATATATATATATATATATCTATAACGTGTGTGTGTATATATATATATATCTCTTTATATATATAAAGAAAATAAGATAAAATAGAATTCCAAAAAATGTTTGAGTCCTACTCAAATACTTATCTTGGTTTCTAGAAATTTATTAATACCAAAGTCAAAATATCCTAGTCCAACTAGGACCGAAAAATGCTCACATTAAATATGAAATTCATCTCATGAATTTTACGTTCCGTATTGCTTATCATTCTTAGTGTGTGACCCTGTAGGTTCCCGTAATGTTGGTAGTAATTATAAAATCCTATTTTAGAATTACAAGCAGTGAGTGATGTCTAGCAACATATCATTGCTACCCAAATTACGAGAAAGTCAATATTTTGACTCAACCTTTACCGCGACTAATGTTACTGTGTTGTAAAATCCTTTTATCCTCGATATCTTGATTGAACACGAGACATGGATATGTCACCCTCGTATAGCTCAATCAATGTTTCCTGATTCCCGAATAAGCTGATCAAAACAAATGACATTGATATCATTATATCAACTCATTTGAGCATGGCCATGCATTTATCAGCTCTATTCAATCAAGAGGCCTTAGATATCAATCTCGTGTTATGAGAAGGATAAATTCCATCTTGATCACTCATATCCCTCTACATAATTTATTATACACCTGATCACCACCTTTATAGCCACCTTTATAAGGGCAACGTTTGACAGTGTCAAAATGAACAATTTCTTATGTCGGGAACAATGGTGATCTCAGGTCGAAGGACTACATAACACCATCATCACTATGAAATTATTTATGACATCCATAACACGATCCATGTAATGATTTCATGGTGGGTCGATCCAGTACATAAATTCTCCAATTTATGTACCTACGTGTTGACTTAATATCATATATTAATCAAGCACATATTAGCCTCTACATATTATTGTCGTCCCTGTTAACAATAATATTTGGCTAAGGACATTTAAGAATATACATTATATTCTAGGGACATTATTACAATAATTCATACTACACAGATATAAATAATTGCAATAACCAAAAAATAACTTTATTAATAAAATATCCATGATAATATAATGTGCTAAAGAATCATCATATGATTGACTTTAGTGCACACTCTCCAACAACTCGGCCATCCCGCTTCATCTCCTCAATGACTTGTTCGACCCCAGAAATATCATTAACAGCAGCAAGAGCCCTCATCCACACATTGTACGTGTAAGAATCTGGCATGACATATTCAGACCTCATTTCTTGAATGATGGCAGGAATCTTCTCCGGCTGATCAATTTTTGTGTAAAGGGTCATAAGACTGTTATAATGCATGGAAGTTAAACCAAGATTGAGTTCTTTCATTTTTTCCATGAGAGCTTCTGCTTTTTCAGTCATTAATTCCTTGCAATAACAGTTGAAGAGGGCACCATAGGTGAGATGGTTCTTTGATGTTTCAGGAAGATCAATGAAGTAACTTTCAGCAGCATCAATACCTTGAGCTTTGGCAACTAAATCAAGATGGATGGCTTGATCACTGACTGTCTTATTCATGCCCCTCATTTTAGACACATAGTCAGAGAGCTGTAAATTTTACTACAAAAATATCAATGACTCAACTTGCATAGAATAGAACTATAATCCCAGAATAATAATCATTGAAAGGACGAAAGAGAGTACTCGATCAAAAAAGTTCCTAAGCTAATAATCAGTAGTTGGCAATACAGAGGCATATTTTTTCTACTAAATTAAGAAATTCAAAACAGAATATGTGCAACAAAACAACTATTATATGCTAGTATCTAGACACCAACCTACATAAAATTGGAGGACATACTTGACTTTCAGTTCAGATACAATTGATAATGGAAATGCGGCAAGTACCATGCCATAAATTTAGATTATCAAATACCGATCATTTGAATTAGCTTGTATAAGATTTGTCTTAAATGAAGAACTAAAAGACTGAAACTCGAAGTTAAAAGATACAATGGCCAGGAGAATATATTGAAACAAAGGCCACAGCCTCTCCGTGTATGTGAGGAGATTGAACAGTTTGAAGAAACAAAATGCTGTGTTCAAATCTTCTCCATTAAGTTTTAAGAACATGCAAATTTCTTCCAATCAATTGATTAGACACAGAATAAACTATAAACAACAAAAGAAATGGCAAGTAGTACAAACAAAATTGAGGGATTGGTAAGTTAACCATCATTTCTTATGCCCACATTGAAGTATAAATATAATCGCCATTATTCATGCCGCTAATTACATTGCCTGCACTGTTCTTGCGAGTGTGCTTGTATTTAGAAAGGAAATCTTGGCAGACGCTAGTACCTCACATCGCTCAATCATATAAATCCCAATTCCCACGAACAAACACTGCACGAAATAGCTTTTACAAAGAGTGGGAATTTGGGAAGGTGAATCTTGAAAGCAGGGTAGTATAGTTCGCGATGGCGAAGCTTCTTGAGAGTGTCTCCAACTTCCCATTTGTAGACTCGCTTGTTGCTCTTGATGAACTGATTCAACTGTTGGCGAACGCTCAATTCAGAGCTGCCATCCTTGTAGAGCCTCACGTAAAGCGCCTCTTCCAGGTACTTCTTGGACCTCTTGGCCACACTCTTAGTTCGCCCAAACTGTTGAAATGCCATGGTCGATGCTCTTTCAACGTTGAAGGAAAATCAAAAATCGATGTTCAGTATTGTTCACAAGCAAGGAGGGCTTTGGTCTGGGCTTTTGAACATCGATTTTTGGGCTGGATTATTGCATGCACGAAAAGGCCCAAGTACTAAAACTCGGCCCTCGGACACCTCGTAGAAAGTAGAAACTTGGCTGGTCATGAGCCCAAAACTGGATTAGCCGATAAGCCCACATAAGGGAGGCCTGCGGCCGGTTAAGGAGAAATCAAGGCCTAATTACAGACACAAAACACGTTGTTATAAATTATAATGGGTGTTTGAGCTTTATAGCAAATCAATCAAGTGATTATCAAATGACATGAAATAATGGAATTGAAAAACAGTATGATACGCTATTGCACTCCAGAAAATCCGATTATCTGAAGTCAAATCGTCTGGAAGCCTCTGGTTGGAGCTCTTATGATTCTCCAAAGAACGTGGAAAAACGCGCACCACCCCCCACATAACTCCATTATGTGGAAATCTAGGCCTCTCGATTAGTCAATTTGATTTGCTTCTTTTTTGTGGTCACCTAACTTTATAGTAATGATAGTATAATTTAATATATATATTTTTTTAAAAATTACAGTGATGTCGTTGAGATGTTTCTAGTTCAATCATGGAATTGAAAGAGTTGCAGGGGATAAGCAAACACCTCCTATACCTTGCAAAAACCCTCAATAAATAGTGTTATGGATTAAAGCAATCACGACGTTTCTTATCCAGCTGACCAGCTCCCCAACTGCCTCCTTTTGGTTCTCATCGACAATCTTTCTTTACTTTTCTCTTAAAGAATGCAAGACAACGTTTATCAAAAACAAAACAAAAAAGAGTGCAAGAAAAGTAGAAAACATTTGCTTTGTTGGTATGTCCGTTTTTGGTTGCGCAAATCTTTTACAGCGCCTGTAACACGCATCTTCACCATCATCAAATGTTTAGAGTATAATAATAAATTATCCAAAAATACTTTATTATTATTGGTATAATCTTAAAAAGGAACTTTTAGACCAAATAAAAAATAAATTTATTGGTTCCTTCACCCTAAAATTTTTGAGTCTAATTAGTTAGAGCAACACAACGATAAAAATTTTATTGGAGAAACAAAAATATATTGGATTTTAATATTTTATAGTAAACAGTGTAATAGACGTTAATAATTAGGCTGGTGATGGGAGATACCTATATTAGTATATTATTCATAGAAAATGAAAATTTGGATTTTGTAAAAATACATAGAATTAAGAGCGGATAGAGGTGGGGTTGGGTGTTCCAGCTCATCAGCTTAGAAAATGACGCCAACAATTCTATCCCTAAATAAAGCATTATTATTGCTTTTACCTAAATTACAAAATTTGGTTTATCATAAATTCCGTCCGAGGTTGAGTTTTTGGTTTTAAATTTTAATTATGCTTTTTTTTTTGTCCCCTATTTACTATTTACTATTTAGCGGGGTTCCTTTGTAGGAGGAGGAGCTTCTACACCATTTTTTTTTTCCCATAGGAAAGGTCGTTGACAGGCCACGTGTCACCAACCCAGAAGACACTTCTCTTCTTGTTCTGGCGAGAGAGAGGAAACAAAACAGAATGAACGAACATCAATCTCTCTGATTGGTTAGTTGGCTGTGACTTTTCTCTGCGAGGGAGGTAGGAAATTAGAAAATCGTGCGGTACTACTACCATTTTCGGACTTTGAAGCCAGAACAAAGGATTAAGAAAAAGAAAGAAAGACAAGTAGGAGGAGGACGCCTCCACTTATCAATTCCCTTCTACGCTTTCATTCATAGGAGGGGTTTGACGAAGAGGGTTTTCATTCTTTGAGCAGATATATACAGAGAGCCTTCTTTGTTCTCTCTTTTTTTGGGTCTGAACAAGGCTTGTTTTTTATTTTCTTCTTCTTCTCGATTTTTTTTTTTGCTATCTGGGACGAGATGATACGGTGGTGGATACTTATGCTTCAATTAACGGAGCTTTTCGTGAGCTCGGTGGTGCATTTGCTTTATGGGTTTTACATTTTCAGCAGTGCTGTTGCTGGTGATCTTGCTCAGGCATGGAGTGAAGGGTTTTTCAAGCCTGTGGTCAAGGAAGAGGTGACCAGAGGCACAACAACCAATGCTGATGATCTCCCTCCTATCGTCCTCGTCCATGGAATCTTTGGATTCGGCAAAGGGGTATGCGATATTGGGTTTCCATTTCTTCTGCAGTTGCTGTATTTCTCGCCTTCTTAATTAATCCCCTTTTTTTTGGTTTGCTTTTACTTGTTTTCAGAGATTGGGAGGTTTATCTTATTTCGCTGGGGCAGAGAAGAAAGATGAGAGAGTTCTTGTGCCAGATTTAGGGTCTTTAACCAGCATATATGATAGGTGGGGGTTGGAAGAGCATTATAACTTGCAATCTCATTTTTCATGTATTTTCCTTGTTTTGTGCATATTCTTGAGGGATATTGAAGGAGGTTTTCTGTTTCAGGGCTCGCGAGCTGTTCTATTATTTGAAAGGTGGGCACGTTGATTATGGTGAAGAACACAGCAAGGGTTGTGGCCACTCCCAATTTGGGCGCATTTATGAACAAGGTTTGTAATTCAACACCCAAACTTTAACTGAGTTTAGAATAGTTCTCTGTTTTCCTTCAAATTAACCATGTGGCCAATGTGGTGGGAGTAATAGAAAATTTTTCTTTCTGTTATAATTGGGTCCAGGGCATTACCCTGAATGGGATGAGGATCACCCGCTTCACTTTGTTGGACATTCTGCCGGAGCACAGGTTGTTCGCGTGCTGCAGCAAATGCTTGCGGATAAGGTTAGCCTAATTTGCATCTGGGATTTACATAGATAAATAAATATGTCTTAAAGCATTGGATCTTAGTTATATGTTCTTAAATCTTAATGATATCTTAGGCATTCAAGCATTATGAGAGCACTTCTGAGAACTGGATTTTAAGCATAACATCCTTGTCTGGAGCATTTAACGGGACCACAAGAACTTACTTAGATGGAATGCGGTGAGTACATTTCCCTGAATTCTTTATCATGAGTTTTATAAGTTTCTGCTATATCAATAATTTCATAGTTTTATTCCAAAAAAAAAAAAAAATTGTTAGTTTTAATATGCAAATGTAATTTTTGAGTGTTCGAATAGCAAAATACTGTGACTTCTGACACATTGCAAATTAGATATAAGGTATATTCACTTTTTTGGTAAGTTATATTCATTTCTGTTATGAGGTATTCTAGTCTCTGGACCTTGAGTTTATCAGACTTTCGTTTCTGCTACAACCTTTGTGGTTTCCATTGATGTCAGGCCAGAAGATGGGAAAACCTTGAAACCCATATGTCTTCTTCAGCTATGCCGTGTAGGAGTGATAATTTATGATTGGCTTGACATCCCCTGGCTGAAGGCTTATTACAATTTTGGATTTGATCACTTCAACATGTCATGTAAGAAAATGGGTGTTTGGGGTCTTGTTGATTGCCTCCTTGGTAATGCTGGCCCATTTGCTTCGGGAGATTGGATCCTCCCTGATCTTACAATTCAAGGGTCTATGCAGCTCAATTGCCATATACAAACGTTTCCGAATACATACTATTTCAGCTATGCCACCAAGCGTACTAGAAAGATCATGGGCATTACAGTTCCTTCAAGCATACTTGGAATCCACCCTCTGTTATTTATCAGAGTATTGCAGATGAGTCAATGGTGTCATCCTCCGGACATTCCTCCACTGTATAAAGGCTATAGGTTGGATACTAAACACATTCAATGTTTATTGCGTTTATTTTATTCAGATATGAATCTTGCAGAACTTGGCTAAATTGAATTTTTTTACGTATTTTGCAGGGCACTTGAATAGAAATCTCTAGAACTTAAAGATTTGACCTTTTCTCAGCATTATTCTTTTACTATTTTGCTTCAATTGGAAGATTAAAATTTTCATATAGACTTCAACTCCCTAATGACATTCAATTGAAGGAAGACTAACTTGTATGAATTTGAACAGTCCTTTTCTGCGATTCTGAGTGCTGACTTGTGTAAGTACATGTGCAGGGATGAGGATTGGGAGGACAATGATGGAGCATTGAATACTATATCGATGACGCACCCTCAACTTCCAATTGAACATCCAAACCGTTTCATTCAAAATGATTCCGAGTGCCAACCCTTGCAACCGGGCATCTGGTTAGTTATTATTATCGCTACTAATAGAAATGGGTGTTTTTTGTGTCATCGACAGTTATTTATATTGTTATACACAATCACCATAACAATTGTTTCAAGATTTTCAGACTCGTTTATCATTTTATAATGACTCCTTATTTACAATTGTTTAAAAGTTTTGATCAGATTTAACAATTCTTTAATAAATTTTTAATCAAGGAGAAGAAAGTATATCTTTCTTAGTAATTTGACAGATGAAACTGTATTCTAATGCGAAAAAAAATGTTAAAAGCGGAACCAATAATGAAATATGATTAGGTAGAAACTAGAAAATTGCTAGAGTAGGGAACCACTCTAGCATGGCATTGTTTATTTGCTATTTGTTTGAATGAGTTGGAATGGCTGTTTTTCAAGATCGTAATGGGACACCAATTTAGAAAGCATTATGCAATTCTAGCGTTTACTCATTTGAGAACAGGCAAGTCATATGCTGTATAAAACCTCATTATTTGGTACTCTGTTTAACTTCCAGCTTCTCCAAATAATTTCCTATCCCTTTATTATGGATTCTTCCACTGTGTAAGTCTTAAGGTTGAATACGATGCAATGCAGGTACTATAAGCTTGTGGAAGCCGATCATATATTGTTCATTGTGAATCGGGAGAGAGCAGGAGTTCAATTTGATTTGATATATGACAGCATTTTTGAACGTTGTAGGAAACATGTATTTAGGAAAAGTCCACAGACTTTACCAAACGAAGCACACCATTAGTCTTAGTTCTGTGTCTCCTCTCTCATTCACCAACTAGAAGAGGGAGCTGGAAAACAAATTTATGCCATGCCATGCCATTTTTGGTGCTGTTGTAAATGGTTAATTTTCTTAAGTTGCACCCCTTTTGTATTCAACAGGTAGCAGGTTCTCTAGTTTCCTAGATTGTAGCTATTTTAGTCGGCTTGACGTATAATGGAGATAGGCATGATATATGATTCCATCCTTACATTTTTGATGCCATGCCATGCCATTTTTGATGTTCTAGCTTTTGCTTCCATCCTTCCTGTACAAGATGAAGACTATGGACTAGTTATTTGGAGGAGAATGGTGTATGCATATATATAGCTGTTTACGTGGGTTGGGCTTCTCACAGAAATTTGAAAGCCACCGAGTCTCATGTATATGTTGCTTGATTGCTTGCTTCATCCCTTATGCCTCTTATTATTTGGATTCATTCTGTGCAATGCCATTACAAGGAACAAGGCTTTTGGACATTTTAGAGTTGTGGAGGGCCTTGTAGCCCATACTAGATATTGTCAGGGTTTTGAAAACCGGACCGCCAATCGAACCGGTTCAATAGGTGACCGGGTATTTGTCCGGTCCTGTAAATTTGATAGAATTGACCGGTCAAATTTAGTTTTGACCCCGGTTTATTTTTTAAACCGTGAATCGAAGAGTTTTCCGATTCAAGGATCGATCCGGTTTTCAAAATCTTGGTTATTGTTGAAGCCTTCAAGCCTCAAGGACAATAAGGTTTTTTTTTTTTTTGTTAAGCCCACTAATAAATGACCTACACTGTAATATAATACTTCTAATTTTCTACTTTTTACCATAGTTTTTAGAATTGTGTTATGCCGTCAGTCAAACTGTCAAACTGTGAAAACTGCGAACCAGATGCAATCGGTAGCAAAATACTATATATGCTCTAAAACCATTCAAATTGATATTTGATCGCGAAAACCTTCAACCTACATGGTTGAGTATAAAAAAGTCAAATTTCTCGGGATTTTATCTATTGTGTGAAAGGTGACAAAGAATCTATACACCTTTGACTCATGTGAATATTTGGATATTCGGATTGCTCTACTCTTCTTAAAGAATTTGCTAGCAAACATGAAAAATCTACTCACGAATGTTAATTACTAACCTTGATGTAATGATATTGTAAACCAAAATCATACTTTGTGTCAGTAATTATGGTAATTAACGATAATTACCAAATAAAGAAGAAAACAAATCTTGTGGAAACCATGTAGATTACAATCTGTGTTAGCAGATATTGGCACATGCAATCATCATTTGTGTGGCACTGGCACATGAAATTAACGCCGACAAACAGTAAAACTCATGTGGGTAGACAATTCCATGTGTTGGTCGACCAAACTTTCTTTCTTATGTTCATCTTACGTAAATCACTAATCATGATTAATTAGTGCCACTAATCTTAATCTATGGTTCAAGAGATAAACTCAGTCAATTTATTGTTTGACCAGCCTAATTAATATATATAGATTCCTAATCATGTTTCTAGATGTTTATGGCCGGCTTTTGAAACTGTATTGTGTCTATTAGTAATTGTCTTATTATTTTAATCATGAAATGTTAGGGTTAGAGTACAAGCTTTATAGATGAAGCAAATTAATTTTAATGAAAATAAAAAATCAAGAGCACTACATATCCCTAAAAAATCAAAAACGCTATGTACATCAATAATTAAATGTTTCACATAAAACTTAACCATATTGAAATATATATTCAATCTAGCAAATACCTCACTACAGGATTATGGGATTACAAAATTTTGGGTCGACAATTTGAAAATTTCACCATTATTTAGAGAGGTATTTACCTTTTTTCTAATCACGAAAGAGGTGAGAAAATAAGTTTATTTTTCAAATAAAATCATGAAGCAAGAGTAAAAAACCGTAAAACTACCCCGAAGGTGGACAATACTTGAATACTAGAAAATAGAATTCACAACTTTCTACACATATTCTTCAAACACATCTTTCTAAACATTGTCAACAAGTTACAAGTGTGTTATGTCCTTTAAATTTACGTTGAAACTCCAATTAAACAAAGCAATTTTTTCACAGACTTCAAAGGTTACATCTTTCGAAACAAAACAGCTATAACGTATTCAAAGGAAAAAAAATAAAATAAAATGGTAGTCTAACGCCTTGTTGACACGTGTTCATAGTTTATAAACCCAATGATAATAAACGTACGTGTGAAATTCATGGTATTTCCAAAATTTCATGTTCCAAAACAACTTTTCACTGACTTTTCAACTTTTCATGGTATTTCCAAAATTTCATGTTCCAAGTCAATCAAATGAAACAACTTTTCACTGACTTCAAAACATCTTTCTAAACATTTAGATCCCTACTGGATATAATATAATTTATTCTTTAAAAAAAAAAAGGAAACCCATCAACCAATTTTTATTTTTTATTTTTCACTTTCTGATGCTGTCACGGCAACACACACTCCCATGCTCTGCTCCTATAAATACAACAGGCACATTTGAATGATTTGAGAGAAACAGAGAAAGAAGATGGGTTTTCAAGAGGTAGCTTCTGCTCTATCCAGTTTGAACAAAACCGCAAAGGCTACTACTGTCTCGCCGGACTCCGTCATCAATCTTGACCAGTAAGTTCTTTTGTTCTTTTTGGGTTAAGATTTTAATTAACTTCATTTGAGAGTTTTAATGCTGGGTTTTGTTTTTTTAGTGGTGATCCGACGATGTTCGAGTCATACTGGAGAAAACAAGGGGAAAAGTGTAGGGTGGTGATTTCAGCGACTGATTTCATGAGCTATTTCAGTGATATCGGCAACACATGCTGGTTCTTGTTGCCTGAACTGGCGGAGGCCATCAAACGGTTGCACCGTGCGGTTGGGAATGCGGTCACGGAGGATCGCCATATCGTGGTTGGGACGGGCTCTACTCAGCTCTATCTGGCCGCGCTCTTCGCTCTCACTTCTCCCGGTGGGCCTGACCCCATTAGCGTCGTCTGTGCCGCCCCATACTACTCGGTCAGTACTGCATATAAAAACCTTCATCTTTAATCACATTTGACTCTTTTTTTTATTAGATCTTGAAGATTTAAAAAAACTACGAGTCAACTGAACATGGGTTTTGTATGTTTAATGCAATTGTTGGCACCAGACAATGTGACAAACATGTTTCTTGAACATATACATACACTTTGGATTTAAGGGGAAAAAAAAAAACAGAGCAGCATGGTAACATGGGCATATTAAACAAGGGAATGTGATCTGCTCTGCTCTCCTCTGTTCATTCATGTGGTCACATTAATTGCTAGTAGATGTGCAGTTTAGTCATTAATTAATTACAAGTTTAAAATAGACTTGGTTTTTGAAAATGATAAGGATTGGTATCCTAGTTACCCTACAACTCAGCAGCTGGGATTGGTACCAGTCGCTGGATCCTCATCATTATTGTTTAGTTTTGTTTTGGTTGTGGTGGTGGTGCAGTCGTACGAGGAGGAGACAACTTTCCTTCTCTCAGGACTATACAAATGGGCAGGTGATGCGTACACATTTGACAAGGATGAACCTTACATTGAACTCGTTACTTCACCCAATAATCCAGACGGAACCATTAGAGAAGCAGTGGTGAACAGAGCAGAAGGAAAGACTATTCATGACTTTGCCTACTACTGGCCTCAATTCACTCCCATTACTTGTGCAGTTGATCAAGACATCATGCTCTTCACTCTCTCCAAAAGCACTGGTCATGCCGGCTCCCGAATCGGGTATTTCAAAATCACTTGTCTTAATTTACAGTTGAAGCGCAATGAGTAGTAGTTTTAGTAACGTCAAACTGTTTGGTTGTTTTGTATTCTTAAAAGATGGGCAATTGTCAAGGACAAAGAGGTGGCTAAAAGAATGACTAAATTCATGGAGATTTCATCCATCGGAGTATCGAAGGAATCACAAGTTCGAGCATCGAAGATTCTAGGAGTTGTCGCTGAGGACTGCGAACGTTTTGGTTGTGCTGACGATTCAAACAACTTCTTTGTATATTCCAAAAGAACCATGGCCGAAAGATGGGAGAAGTTGAGGAAGGTTGTTAAAGGCAGTGAAGTCTTCAGTCTCCCCAAGTACCCACAAGAGTATTGCAACTTTAGTGGAGAATTCTCTGAAGCCAGTCCCGGTAAAGTAAAGAAAAATTTCCATTAATTTGTTATAACTGGATTTCTACTTTCCTATAACATGTATGTGTGTGTCCTGGTTTTATGGCAGCATTTGCATGGTTGAAGATGAAGGAGGATGAGGATTTGGAGGGGATATTGAAAGGGCAGAAGGTGTTAACAAGAAGTGGAAGGCGTTTTGGGGTTGATGAAAGATATGTGAGGATAAGTATGCTGCATCAAGAGGATGCGTTTAAGATTTTCTTGGAGAGGCTAACAGCACTGGTCAATGCCAATTCAATGGTGGAGAAAGTTGTTTGATTTGTAATTGGTACTTATCTGTTTATCACCTTCTTTAACTTTTATTTAAGAAGAATGAGGTTATGTACTCGAGAATTAATGAGTTTATACATTAGGGTTAGGGTGAAGTGAATTTTCCGCAAAAAACAAAGTCCGAGATAGATTAATTTTATGAACAAATATTAAAATGTGTAGTGGAGCCACAAATGATGCAGTTGATTAAATGGGATATTTTGACTTTTTAATTCAAAGATTGGCTTCCCACTTCCAATAACATCAGATAAAACACGACAAACGTGGCTTTTAAATTTTAATGGTTTACCTCCATTTGTCAACTACTACAACTACCAGTGTTGTTATTATTATTATTTTGGTCAACTACGCAAGTTGAAGTGGAAAAAAAAATGGGTTTGAAGTCAATTTTAAGTTGTACCATATCCTATCAGAAGTTTAAAAAATATTTACATGTGCATACCCTAACTCAAATTGAATTTCGAACGTACTTAGTTGATCAAATTCAGGTTGTCTGATTTGTCTAATTTGGTCACATGTCATTTCATTTTTTTTTGTGATATAATACTTTATGACCTGACATACATTTTTTTTCCTTCTTAAAATAAAATCACAATTAATCGAAACAATCTATAGAACCTTAAAATAAAGTTAAAAACAACAAATAGAACAAATAATCGTTTACTTCGAAATACAAAAAACGAGTTAATAATGACATAACATTCAAATTGAGAAATAAAGAAAATTATAATAAGCTACTAATGTCAAATACTAATTTTTGATTTTTTTTTTTAAATACCACAGAGAATTACATTTGCGGTTGGAATTAAACCTTGGACACACATATACCTAATCCTGTTGATTGCCAATCAAGTCAACTCTTGTTGGTAGTTTTGAATTGACTTGCCACATAGATTCATCATATGCCATTAATCGACTTTTTTATATGGTTTGGGATCCAAATCAATAAGTATGAAAGGTTGGAATTAAAACTGAGAAGAAAACAGTCATAAGACAGCTTTTAGATTTTGGCGTGTGGAATATATGTGGGCTGGCCCACGGATAATTTTTTATTCTTTAAAGTCACATGTAATGTCTGGTTAGTCCAGATTCCTAACTCAGACGTAGTTTTAATCAAACAAAACTTCTATGACCAAAGTTTGAACATATATAAGTAATGTCTAAATTTGATTTAATCTTGAGGTGGACAAATTTGATCATCCGAATCGAATAGAATTTTACCATCCCTAAACTTTTTTTTTTTCTTTTACCTCTCTCATTTCCATGTATGGACAAGACCCTTCAAATGAAGAAAAAATTTACCTCCAAACACAGAGAAATGAAGAATCGCATTAAACTCGGGAACCTTGGCATTTTACTGATGACTCGTGACAAAACCATGCGGAGCAGACTGTCGTTCCAAACCCCATTGGAGTTCTTTCTAATAACATCCATTTGCTCGGTTGTTTTTCCATTATCCAACACTCCATAGTCCAGACTGATTTTGTGCCATTTTGGAGACTAATATATTCCTGCATTTGCAACTCTTATCCCACATATCAATCATTACAAACCAATTTCTTCTAGCATTCCAATCATTTGCACAGAGACAGAGCTAAATTTGTTTTCCCAAAGCATCCATGATCTGTAATGTTTTGATACACAAAAATTGATTATTGAGTTGTGTAAGAAAAAGTCGATAAACAGGCTTTCTAGGTAAACATCGAATCTTACAAACCTTAAACACTAAACAATTATAATGCACAAACCAAAAAAATTGAGGCCGAGAGACGGGGGAAAATGAACATCTTTTGAAACAAAACATTCTTCCGGGAAATTACTTCTTTTGAGACTCTTCGATATGAAGAAATTTCGCCCTAATGCCTCAGGTAGGTTCATACATAGACCAAGAGACTGGAAAGTTCAATAGATAGGAGCAGCATTCATATAAGCCTCAGTTCATACTCGCCAGCCATTGTTATGTATCTGACCCATGGAAGGGCCTGGTACCCACTTTTCTCAATAATCTTCAGGTACCGTACCTACAAATCCGCAAAAAATATAAATGACTATAAATTTATTTCCCGTAAAGAGTGCTGGAAAAAAATTCAACATTTGTCAAACACTAAAATAAAACCTGTTCGCGGTCAACAATGTTATAACCAAAAGCATACCTAAAAAAAAAATTCACAGCTAATAAGCTAGCTTATTTCACAGCTTAATTATAAGCTCAACAAACACTTAAAGCTCACTTGTTTGGATCTACTAATATTATACCATCCCATTTTCCACAACAATTACAATATTCTTTCCAGGTCTATCAAACTCACACTAAACTTCTTCTAAAGCTTTGTAATCACCAGTAATTGTCCTCTATTAAATTATTTACTACCTGGAAAAGTAAAGAATAAGAATACCAGCAGAGCAAATTCACCAGCTTGCAGATTCACCAAATAATTTTTCACTCATTTAAAAATAATTACTCCACTTCTTTGGTGTGTGTGTGAGTGAGAAGAGACCAATATTGAAGCAAGATATAAAACACTTAAAGACAGAAAATAAGCTAAAGACAGAAAATAAGCTAAAGATATTACCTGTATCCCAGAAACAGTAAAATAGGGTATCTCAAACTTCACGCGTATAGGGGCTTTTCTCTCGGGAACTGCTTCTTCAGCTGTTATACTAGGAAGACTGAACTCTGCCCTCAACATATACTCCTGAAAATTTAAGATTGAAAAGAGCACCCAAACCATAAGTGACTCATGGATGCACACAACACAGCACCTTATCTGATACCAACAAGAAGTTGCTCAATGAACATTTAAAATAAAACAGACCTTGCCACCAGGAAAAGATTTTATTTTCCACAACAAAGCGTCCTTCTCAGGTGCATATGACGCAGATCCCAGTGATGTCCGAATATTAGGGCTAGAAGCATCAGATGGCACAGGCAACTCAATCTCTACATTTGTTGCAGTGCTGCAAGGTAAAAATATAAGGAGACTTGGGAAATCTTATCATTGGCACAGTAATCCGAGACAATAATATAGTTTACAGAGAACTTAATACCTACGCTCCTTGAACTGACTCCGAGCCTTTACCATGATCTCAACACGGCTTCTAGAATGCCTTTCAACTTGAGCTTCCACCCAAATCAAAGGCTTCACCTGAAAGGAGACATTAAAACTCATCAAATGTCAAGAGAAAACGAAAAGACTGTATAAAGAGAAAATCAACATCCATAATAACAAGATGAACCTGGGTGCTGAGTCTATATGTCATTAGGTCAAAAGCTCCATCAGGTGGTACGAAGGAAATGGTTCGATCATTTTCGAATCGGGCCAAACGCACACACCTAGACTCAAAATTGGAACAGTCAAATAAAAAGCCAAATTGTGGTGTAAAAGATTCCAAACTCAGTCCATAATGAATCAGCAGGACAGAATTCAGACAGCACAACAGTCTAGCAACTTACTGATGAAATTTGATGTCCTCCAAATCAATGGATTTTCCCTTTGTTGCTCGACCTTGTGCCTCTAAAAGTACTCTGTCATTCAAGCCAAGCTTACACTCAGGCATACCACTGCAACATAGAAAAACATTTTGTGTTTCCATGTATTACTAACCACCATATTGAGTTGAATAGCAAGCTTTAATAAAGGCGTGAATTTGAACTGAAATTACTGTCTAAATTGATTCAACTCTTAATTACATATATTTGAACACTAAAAGTTAAGGTGCTACACATGTTCTGGAGAGCCTCATTCTTGTAGTTGTCCACTATAAGCTAGTAATCTGACATTAAAAAGTTTATCAACTTGAGTTTCTGAAATTTAATTATATCAATATGACAAGCGTTTTATCATCTTATCGGATTGAATGTTATGAACAAGAATGCAACTTCTACAAACAAAAGAGCTTCGCCAGAAAAAGCTATTACAAGGAAATCATCAATAACAGCAAGTCTTATGGAAAAGAAAAAAAAAGTAATGTAATGTACTATCGTGTCAATTCTATTTCAGCAGCTAACAACGTGGATAAGAGAAACAGCATAATATGGAAATATAATTAAGGAAGAAAAGTAGGTACACAACTCTCATGCATAAGGCTTTATGCATCCTAGAGTAGGTGCCGGTTGGGATTTGGGAAAGATTAAGATCTATGTAGCATTAGTCCATATGGTGGAGAGGCATTTTCCAAAAGCTGAATATGTTTTAATAAGATTTAACAGAAGTCTACATTGGGGTGAAACAGCTGTACCTCTAGACGGCTCTAGTGCAGAGCATTACTATCGTATGCACATTCAGAGGTACAGAGATTGTGGGAATGGCTTGTTTTCTCTGGAAAGCAATCTGAACTGCTTTGGAAAGAAAACAATTTCATAATCAACCAAAAAGGGGTTGACATAGGACAACGAATAATACGGTCTGTGCTTAGGTTTTGCCTTAGGGTCTAATTTGGCAGTTTTTAAAGCTAAAAAAGGTTTAGGAGTTTTGGGCTTTTATAGGGGTTAAACTAGGCAATGATTGGTAATGACATAAAGTAAGAAAAGGAACTTTGCGATTTGTTCTTGGACCATGAACAATAACTCATGAACGTTGAAATGGATGTTTTAGAAGATTTTAGGCTATTGGGCAAACATTGTGATGGTGTAATGGCTTGGGCTCTTGAAAAGAAGAATTTAAGACATGAAAACAATACAAGCAAATCTCGAAATTCATAAACATTGATATTCTCCTTGCATCACAAAATCAAAGCAACTCTCTTGCTGGGAAATTATCTCAAGGCTGCATAATATATCACATTAAATTTGAGAGGTTAAATTTGTATTTATAGGCTCCTTAGTGCTCACTATTCCCTTAAGGACTTTCCTCCTAAAGGTTCTTGGACAAGAAGAATGGAAGATGTGTGACGTACCCAATTTTTGGACGGTGTCCCCGTGCCAGTATCCTACTTTTTGGACTATGTCTACATACCCATGAATTCTCAATTTGAAGAACCCGACACACGAATATGTACCTATGCCCAAAACCCGTACCCAAGTCCAGGTATCATAGGATGTGTCTACATTGGGATATAAGATGGCACAATTGAAAAGGAACTAAGAGCTTGCAAATTCAAAGGAACTTCCTGGAGACGGAAAAGAGATAGCTCAAAAGTTACGTTCTTATATGGTGGAAAACGTAGAGAGAGAAAAATGTGATAATTTTTAATTCGACGGCATCTTTACTAGGCTAATGGAGGAGTGAATGTTATAACTTCTTTGGAATAGTGGTAGTGGGAATAGTACAATATACGGAATTGTATTTTTGGATTTAATTGATTCGATTACTATTATGGCCTGCAAAAGGCTCTCTTTTCCTTTATAATTTTGCTCATCGTTCAAAAAAAAAAAGCATTACCTTTATCATTATAACCAGAGAATTTGACCCAACTTTCACAAAGATAACATTAGACAGCAAGATATTATAAGTATTACAACATGAAGGCCAGCCAAATAACTAGGTTTACAAGATTGACACGAAGCATTTTGTAAATATAGTTAAATGAAATAAAAGGCGTATGGTCCACCACAGTCATATCACAAACAAGTATATCAGTGTTGTGTTCACCAAAGACCATGCATAGAGGACTGAATGACAAAGAAAAACGACTAGTCATTCTCCTTTGCTAAGGACTAAATAAATCAAAACTTCAAAGCACAACGCACCTCAAATAAGTCCTCATCTTCAATGCCCCAACAACATCAGACCGAATAATTTGTCCATTGCTGTTAACAAGTATATTAACACTCTCAACCACGTCCAAGAAAACCTGAACAAACATGAATGGAACTTTACAAACCGGTGACTTCATACACCAACAAGCAATTAAGAAAAAGGTGAGGGTTAATTACTTCATTCTTCTTGTAATGTATCCCTTCACTTCGCCAGGACACTGCATTTGTCACAGCCATGGGAGGCCTCTGGGTGACCTCCATTCTGTATGCATCCGTCTTAATAAATTCGCTAAGAATTCTAGCTTCAGTGTATTGAGGATAACCAAAGTCCATCATTTCATCGAGTAACTCATACTGCAAAAAAAATGTCAATTTGTGTAAATTAAAACAATTGACTCATATTTCAACAGACAAGTGACAGAATTGGGCAACACAAGGATCAGAAGAAGAGTTTAGCATACCACTACAACAAAGTTATCCCTAAGTGACTCCTCCTCTAACTCTTCGAAATAATGCTTAAAAACCTGTTGCCAACAAGGAATCACAAACGACCACAACCATGTTAGTAAGGGGTGGAAAAACACGCCCTAGTTCACTTAAAACAATCATCTGCATTGGTTTAAACATTTTTTCTGGTCGGAAATGAAAAAGAATTAAGATCAAACCACAGTTACAAATTAGACTTACATCAACCACTCGGTGTAGAAAAGAAAGAAGGCTGGCAGCATTGCAGTTCTGTCTCGTTGCTGTCATTAGGAAAACATTGCTGTGTTGTATATACATGTAAGTGATTCCATTATCGTAAACAACTGGATCCTGAGACTGTGGATCACCCTAATGCATGCAAAAAATACCAACCAATAAAAATGTGAATATAAAAGATATGGATTGGAATCATAAGCCATGTAATTCCAAGCTAAGAATACCCAGCTATTGCAATTGATTGTGCTATGTTTAGGAGGTGAGGGGTGAACCACTCAAACTAACTTCAAAGTCTCAATTGCAGTGGAATCAAGCACAATCATGAATACCACACTCATAATTTCAATTTATTTACAAAAAGCAATCACTAAACTAAACCTTCGAAACTATCAAACGCGTCATCAAATATAAGCCAAAACTAAGGAAAAACAATCACAAAATAATCAGAATCAGACCTCTTTCTCGATAAGCTTTGTGAAGAAGCGTTCGGCCTGGACAGCAGAGACATCCCCACGGTAGTCGCGCCATACAAGAACACGCCCCTTTATGTCTAAAAGAAACAGCGCGGAGACCGCCCCTGCCATTCACTGATCAGATCGGCGTTACTGAGATTAATCGGAAAGATCTGAAGGGAAATGATGTAAACGTAAGTATCGTAGAGATCGGAACGGCATTTAGCTGCTACAGATTTGGGGGATAAACCATAAATTGGATTGCTTTCGAAGGATGTTGGAGGTGTTGCACAGAGAGCTCTCTCTTTTTTGTCTCTCTGTGTCTGGTAGTCTTGATCGTAGGGGTAGAGAGAGCTCAACGACGATCTTCTCTTCTGGGTGTCTTTTAAACGACGCAGTTTTAATATCACAGATCTAACGCAAGCCTAGTTTTAATAGTCGCAGGTTTACTCCTTTCATTTCAATTTTCATAGCAGTTGTTGTGTGTGATACCCCCGTGTATAAATAGAGCTTGACAACAAAAAAAAATAGAGCTATGAAAACGACGACGTATTTTGATATGCTAACGAAGAACATAAAAAGAAAAAGAAAAAGAAAATTAATTTTTACACAACATGAGTAAATATGTCAATATGTTATATGTGTGTATTTTTACATATATGTGCCCGTTTGTGTGACAATTTCGGACAACAATTTATGCTTCTTGAACCATATATTATTAAGCTCAACCAAACGGCCATTTCGGGACCCATGTTCCAAGACAATTTCATGACAATAATATGATCATTTCGCAATTTGGACAATTCTCAAATAATTTGGACATAATTTTCTAATTATGTCCTTAATTTTAAATGGATTGATTATAATACCCTTTTAAACTCATGAATCATGACGATAAATTGTTTTCAATTTATTTTAATTTGTTACCATTTAGGGTGTGTTTGGCGTACAATTTTGACAGTAGCATATATTGTAACATACATGGTAAATAATAAATGGTAGTAGATATGGTTTCTGAAATGTTGGTAGGTGTTTGGTTGTACTTTTGCTGGTAGCATAAACAGTGTTAAAATAGTTGTGTAAATTACGAGTAGGAGTATTATGCATTAAAGTTGAAACATATTAAAATAAATGGTAAAATAAATAACAAATAATTTATAAAATTAATAAAAAATAAAATAAATATATTATCAGCAATTACTTTTCAAATAATTTTTAATAATTTTTATTTAAAGAATTAAATTATTAACTAATTCAAACTAAAAATGTGGGGTAAAAAAGGTGGGGAGAGAATGAGGGTATTATATTCACTCTAATATAAAGTGAGGGTTAAAAAAGGAAAATTGTTGCAAATTGTCTCCAAATTGTCCCATATAAGACCATTTGAAAATTGACAATATATTGTTTAGAAATTGTTGTTTGTTTGTGGTTTACAATTTATTGTTAAAAGACAATATATGGTGCACGAAACGGACCCTTAATGCATAATATGTCACGTAATTTTCCACAACAATTTTAAAAAACCATATATGCTACTAGCAAACGTTGAGCTAAACACTACCAGTATTTTAGACACCATATCTACTATCACTTTTGTCTATAAAATATATGTTACAATATATGTTATCGTCAAAATTGTCTACCAAACGATAGAATAAAAATAGGCAAATTGGAAACTGAACAATTCTCTTAGCCAAATTGGAAAGTTTCTGCAACATTCAAATAAAAAAACAAGAAAAACTAGTTCACTTCATGCTGCAAAAATTAGCATGTATTCTTGTATTTTCTAAGGCCATCTTGCTACTGACATTCCAGACATCAAAATCACCCCCTATAAAATATCAGATTTTACATCATTAGCTTATAAGTCATCATCAAGATCACACCATAGATAACTTCTTCATCTTCCATTAAATATCCCGCTAAAAACTTGGCTGCTCCCTCCTAGTGATGCTTCCCACTCGATCGAGGACATGGCTATTTGAGATAGTGTTACGACAATCTCTCGCATCTCAGGCCTGTTCACTGCATCTTCACTTATACACCACTCAGAAATTTCTGCCATCTGCAGGAGTCGTGTGTTTTACAGTATGAGAAAGCATAAGCAGAAGACAACAACAACAACAACAAGATCATCACCATCAGTCTAACTTTCGTCCTCAAATTTTTTAAGTTTTTGCACTAATTGAAGAATAGGAGAATGATAGATAAGCAAAAGTCATGCCAACCTTAAAGACTTCATCTATAGGGTAGCTGCCCTGAAGATTTTTATCTATGACCTCTTCTAAAGCGGACTCTGGATCGTCAGCCTGGAAAATATTATTTACCTGAACATGTGATGGACAAAAAAGAGTTAGTCCTCTTGTCTGATCAAGACAATCAAATTGAATGACGTGTATAACTAAAGTAAACCATACAAATATGTGTTGTTTTTTTTCTTTTAAGAAACACTTTTCCATACTCGCTTAGACAGCCTATACTTAGTAGCAGAAAAATATCAACTATCAGCATGAAATGTGACAGTTCACCATTGGAATTGAAATAGTAAGACATATATTGGAAATTTTGTGTAGGGAGTAACTGTGAATCATCTCCATACTTCCACCTAGGTTTTGATAGGCTTGTGTTGAGGTGGGTAAAACCAGCAACCCAATCCCCTGATCCATGTTTGTTGGTGACGATTTGTGGCTACAAAGTTATTGGCAGCATCCTCTAACTTATCTGAACTAGAGTTTATTGTACAAGTAATGTCCCTAAAATGATTTTTTTCAACCGTAATTCCTGATCAGTTTATGGATTCCTTAAAAAATAGTTTACTCACAACTGCAATGAGTGATCTCATCTTGTTTGGCTCCCGGTTATCTCGAGTAAGTGCTCGTTGGCCTGTTATAAGCTCTGCTAGAACCACTCCAAATGCAAAAACATCAGTTTTGGAGGTCACTTGTAGCTCCAATACAGACCTTGCAAGAGGTACACAAAAAATGAGTAGGTCAGTCAACATTGGAAAAAAAAAATCTCTGATAGGAGAGTGAAAGTTTATGCCAGCATAACAACCAGCCTGGTTGTTAGAACTTACTCTGGAGGAAGGTAGCCTGGTGTTCCAACCAGCCTTGTTGCTATTACTTCCTCTTCATTAGTTCGTTCAGTAAGCTTTGCCAGTCCAAAGTCTGCAACCTATTGGAAGAGATAAGTTAATGGCATAAAGAAAACTGACATGACGCAAGTTCAAAACAATATAAAATATGTAAATAAAGGAGGTGAATTGCATCTCGGAATACAGTTGAATTGTTTTTGCAAAAATTTATCAGTATATTAGGTAATTGCAGTTAGATATTGGAAGATTTCATTGTCATTTTCAGTTAGATATTAGGTAATTTATCACTATTTTCATTTTCATGTAAAACCTTATGTTCACCCGTATCAAACATGACACCTTATGAAGTCAACAATACACATAAATGTAACCGGTACCTTTACACGTAGTCCCTTGTCAAGCAGAATGTTGCTAGTTTTTATATCTCGATGCACATGTCGTGCTTTTGTATGATCATGAATGTATTCTATGCCCTTTGCAGCATCCAGGGCAATCTGCGTTCTTGCTGTCCAAGAGAGAGGCTGCCGACCTGATTGAAAAGCATGATCCTGTTAGGACCTTGCAGAGGCTATATAAACATAGCTTGATAAAATGTGCATGCTAATTATTCAGGTACCTTTTAGTAGTGGATCATGTAGGTATTCATCGAGCGACCCATTCTGAACATACTCATAAACTAAGTAGAGGTGATCGTCTCCGCTGGCATATCCTAGCAGCTCCACCTGAACATATACTTCACATCTGAGAATATACAAATAGTTTTCTTTTACAGCCTCTTTTAGACATTCACTGCTAGACAACGTATTACTCACCACATTTATATGATGAATTTTGCACAAGACCTTAAGTTCTGCAAAGAACTCCTTCGATTTGTTGGATCTCATCTTCTTTATTGCAACTTCCTAATGTTGATAAGATATGTATCTTCAATGAGTTTTTGCATCCGATAGAAATTGTAAGAAATATAATAGCTAAAGGCCTTACCTTCCTTCCAAGCACTCCAAAGTAGACACATCCATATCCACCCTCTCCAATTTTCTTTGTTTCATCAAAGTCATTTGTAGCCTCTTCAATCTCCTCGAGCGTATATATTACAGGTCGTTCTGATTCAAGGCCAGTCACATCTGCACATTGCAATATATTTAAAGTAATAACTTTTACCAGATAGACAATTAATAAAGATTCTGCGTAGTTCCAAGTTCTTTTTATATCATCTCAGATATTCACCTTCCATGGTTTCTATGTTCATTTGCTGGTTTGGAAAGGAAAATTTTCTGGTTGAACTCAAGATCTTGGAAACAGCTTTGTGATCTTCCTCACTATAATTTTGACGTCTCCTTCTCCTGATAATAATAATCACCAATGCAGAAATTGATAATACTGTCACAACTGATAATATGCCAATGAATATTGCCCCCTTGTGTCTATATCCTGAAAAAGAAAGGAGAAATCAAGGCAATGAAAATTTGACTCAAAAGAAAATTGGCTTCATCAGTTCATATGCGTTTTTTAATTGTTTCCGCTGTATGAATAGATCTTTGCAGAGCTATCAAGGATTTTTTGCAGTTAATGACATAAGTTTTTCACAGATGAAAAGCTAAGGGAAAAAGGGCACTTGTATTGGAGGCTTAGAAATTAAGATTTTATAAAAGACCTAGGAAGTCTATAGAAGTGCAACACAGTTTAGTTTTTAGGCAAATCTAAATTTAGAAATTAGAATAACTTTTTAGAATAACTTTTTTGGTATAATTCATGTTGAACCTGCCCTGTTCATCAAAGTAATGAACAAGAATGTCATAACTTCATTCATGCATTTTTTTCCTAGTAGAAGAAAAATTGATCAAAATTACACTCACCTTTCTCTTGTCCTGGAATTCCAACTGCTCCCTTTGGCACAAACAACACCCAACCCACAGCTAGGAACTGCGGGTTTTGAGTGAAAACTTTGTTGATGCTCTCTATGTTACTTATGTCAGCCGATAACAAGCCAGCAATACTCGATAATGTATCTTGGTTCTGCACTGTGTATGTCACTATTTCAGCCCTACTTTCCGCACATCCACACAAAAGATGCATAATAGTGGTATTTCCTGCAATAAATAAATCTTCTCCTCCAATCCTCCAAACCTGGCCACTGTAAATCTGGGCTGAAACGTTTGCAAATATTTCACCATCTTTCACCAAATAAGGTGTATTGTAAAAGTATGCTAAAGTGCCACTAACATTCTGGCAAGAACAAGGTACTTTTATAAGGTAGTCGGTTTTTTCCCCATGAAAAATATTTGTCATCTGGGATGTTTTGACAGAGTAAAACGAAGCAATCTGTTCTTTCTGGTAGCCGGTGTTGATATGGTAAAGTGAGGCATTACATGTTTTGATGTTTTCAGAACAAGTGTAAGGGAACATATCTGTTGCAGCAAAAACTGCAGTTGCTAACAGAGGGAGAAGGAGAAGGAGAAGAGATGGAAAAAGACAACGAGAAGCCATGTTTTTCACAAATGAGAGTTTAGTTTTTTTAGTGATGGGAAGAAAGAAAGAGGAAGCAAGAGAGGAGATGAAACAGAGGAATAAGATAATGAGCCTTTTGTCTTTGTCTTTTCATTTCTGCTAGGATCTTTTGGGAAATCAAAAGTTTATTCAGGAAAATCAACATTTTTCATACATTTCAACATAGTTAGTTAGAATAATGTTGGCAATCTTATCTTATAAGCAATTATATGATTCTTGTAATCGGCGAAGTAGCACTGTATGAGGGATATTATAATGGTTTTGTTCAAGTCTATTATCATCGATGATTACAATTTAGCTGCCAGGATAAGTTTGTCTTTGACTCACCAGGTTGTGTCTGTGACAGGATTAACGAAGCTGGAAACACCACAGCATCTTGTAGCCTCTTCAAAGTGGGACAATTATTCTCTGGCTTATTAACTTGATCATTTGGAGTTTCATTTCTCACCAGCAACAACTAATTACTTGGTAATAACAGCAGTTGTCAAGAGTATAATATATTCTACAATGCGAATTGACAATTGTCCTTAGAAAACCCTAACCTGGTAAATGTTTCGAATTCGATTGACCTTAGCAGTCATCTTCTGTTGGGTGTTGGTTTATCTGCAATCTTTTTTTGTTCTGTTTAAGATTTTCAAATTGACCCTAGCAGCAGCACTCTTAGGTATATATGATTTAGTTGGTTAGAATATGCAACAAAGATATGTGTAAACATTTTAATTTGGTAAGAAAGCAACAACCGAGTAAACATCATCAAAATATTATGAGGTGCAGATCAAGTACTTTTTCATTAGCATATATAGGTGGACAAAGATTTAAACAGTTTTCTTTGCCGGCCAAGCACTCCATATTACTTTTGAAATCCAAGAATTTATGGAATGCCGGTCGAATGTTGGCAATACTTTTGCTTTCCATTAACAGCAGTTGCTTTCCATTGGAGCATCGTCGTACCCAGACAATGGGAAGATCCCAATCGGCATTACAGTCCAACTATTTGGTTTGGACTTTGGACTTGTTAGCTCCGCACCCGGAGTAGGCCATCAAAGAACCAGATGTTTTTCTCGCTATTCTGCTTATAATCCAATGAAGGATAAGGAAAACATGACTATTTATTTTCTACCTCAAAACCCATATTTAACAACCTAAGCAACCAGCAATTACGGCTATGGATCACTTGTTGCCTTGGTTTGGTCAAGCCAGATGCGTGAACATAGATGTCCTTAGTCCTTACAAGGATTATTGACTCGGGCAGAGTTAACAACGTTGTGTTTTTTTTTTTGATGCTTTAATGGGATTGATTTATATATAGGTTTGAAATTTGATTTTAGGAGGGCAGCATCTCTAGATTTTAGTTATATTACAGTAAAAAACATGAGAAAATAAACTGCCTTTAATACCCCTACAAATGTACATTCTATGCAACACAATCTGATTATTATTTACGAAGTTTCAAATTTTTTTAAAAAAACATCAAAAAATTATGATGGACATGCCTTGGGGTGTATGTAACACAGACCATCTCACGAACCCAAGAATGACCGCAAGCTCTTCTTGAGAAAAAGTCAAGCCAAAGGCAATTCCAGCATCAAGTCATCTCCCATTTCGCTGATAACTTTCTCGACTTTCGTTAACATTTCTGATAATGGGAAAGAATGCTTCACTAGTTAGCATGTTCATCGACAAGATGAATGAAACATAACAAGTAGTAGTTGATTAATTCCAAAACTTAGCAGCTTTGCATCCAGTCACTTTGAGATGCTTAACTTTGAATTTGCAGAGTTAGACAATGAATCTCTGACTCTAAGTTAACAGCAATATGCAAGCTCCAAACATGAGAACATTAGCATGTATAAAAAATGGCAGCTAGAACTATCAGATAGAGAAACGCAAGTCTGTTTCTCACATAGACATCCTCGAACATGATAAAACCAAAAACAGATGCAACTCAGTCATTGCGATGAAGGCTGGGCCTGGGATAAAAGCTTACCTTGAAAGGAAGAGTCTTCCATATATTTCTGCCAAAAAAAGGTAAAAAAAAAATGTCAA
Organism: Tripterygium wilfordii; assembly: GCF_013401445.1. Taxonomy (NCBI): domain Eukaryota; kingdom Viridiplantae; phylum Streptophyta; class Magnoliopsida; order Celastrales; family Celastraceae; genus Tripterygium; species Tripterygium wilfordii. The sequence continues at coordinate 6,425,276 of NC_052237.1, read as the reverse complement.
TGGAGCTGTAGGGCTATGGAGTAACAATTAGTCCAAATAGATGATGTGCATTTTCAAAAGTATTAACCACTAGTTTTGATTTTGATAACAGCCTATAACCAATTCAATCTTAAAAACCGAACAGATATGCTTATATTATGTTAGGTCAAATATGGAAAAGATACCACAATTTGAGATTTCAGATCAACTTCCTCAGACACAATTGGATGGGCTGCAGCTACATTAATTCAAATAAGAAAAAGTATCATCAAATTGGACAAGAAGCATTCAACCAAAGAATAAGTGAAGCGGCAAAAGATTCTTTGTGCTTGAAGTGGACGCAACCTAATTACCTTGGTTGATCTCAGGGTAGCAGTTGGTCAGAAATGATGCAAAGCTGGGAGGTAAGCCTGACATAGTGCCTGCAGTGTTGTGATTAAGAGCTGTCTCCTGTTTATATGAGCATTGTTCAACTTCAAGGTTCAAGCTCTCTTCCATTTGTGGTGAATAGGCTGTAAGAGGATTCATGACGCTCAATTCCTCCTCACAAGCTCTGCAGACACCAGAGAGCAATTTAGTACTTCCCTAAAAAATTTGATTCAGCATATATACATATTTTCCAGTGAAAAAGATCTTTTGCAAAGAAAACTAGGAGATGATCCTCCTATTCCACCTGGAAGGGGTCTTGTTAGAAGGTACTAATTCAGATTGTGATGAAATTACAGATCGAAAGTCAGAACTTAGAGGCTCAATTTCCTGCACATCCCGCAAGAGGTACAAAAAGATCACACTGCAGCAGCTTCTTAGTCATTATAAATATCTATACAATGATCTGAAACAGTCCAAACTCTAGTAGCAGCAGTTGGTTATACCCTCAAACAATTCATAAAAGACTCCGCTTCCTGTATTGTTGAAAAACGCAAAGCAAACTTCTGGATCTGCACGCATTCATGTGAAAAGACTACTGAGCTTGCAGCAATATTAAGAATATTTTTTCTCTGATTTAATGAATTATCCAAGTGAAACCACTTAATCTTTTGCTAAGAAGTAATAATGGTAAAATAAATGAGAACTCCACATTTGACCAATAATTCACAACTCACGCTTACGAGATGAACCCCCACCCCCACCTCCGCTAACTGAAAGTTTTCATTGAGGACGATTCAGCTATTATTGATGAAACAGGATGCTTTCTCTTACTGCATACAGTCTGAGAACAGCCATGGCAGGTAAAATACTTCAGGATGCACCATCCATTTTCTAATTTAACTTCCTCCAGTTGAAACATAAAAAAATATTCTGTCTAATAATTTGACATGTACGACTTATGGTGCAGATGTTAGCATCTTCCTCACCAACAAAATTTTTGTAGTTTGAAATGAACAACTTATGGTGCAGACTTGAGAGGGTTAGCATCTTACCTCTCCAACAGAATCTTTGTAGCTCACAAAGACAGCTCTGCTACCCCTTGACGGATATCCAGGGACACATGTTATCTGAGGCCAAGAGAAGTGCAGCTTCGAGACATAGTGCTCCTCCTAGAGCATATTAACGTATATAAGATCAGTATCTGAGTACCAATTCTGCTCCAGAATCCAGATATCGAAGGCATTGTGGCTTAACATACTACAGTCTACTGTATAAACTGTTAGCTTACTGCAGCAAATCCTGACACAATCATAAACCATCAAAGAAGAATCATAAAAGCAAGGAAAACTAAACAAAACGGAACCACAAACTTCCTTGGCACATTCTCATAGTTGATTTATCAATGGTAAAAGGCCATATCAAAAAAATTCCAAGAACAGATGATTTGGCTCATAATTCCCTCGTTTGGATTACAAATATCAGTATATTAAATTGATAGTGCAGATCTAGACCAACTAAGAAGATTGATGCCATTACAGGAGCAAAATTGCTAAGCATCAACATGTGAACTATCCAACATGGATTTTGAAGTTAATTTCCTCGAAGTTTCTTGATGTTGAGACGTATAACAATAACTTATGAAATTATCTTTGCAATTTTCCCCGTCGACTAAGTAGAGTTAATAATAAACAAGTTCAGAAGCGCTGATGCAGAAATTCTGGAGATCAAAATTTAAAGAAATTTTCCAATACAATCACAATCGGATCATAGAAATAGAACTATAATTATCATCAAAACATCCAGAATGGAAAGTTTCAGGAACACTGCACGAAAGAAAACACAGGAAAAATTCCAAGCACCGATGGATATGATCGCATCAAATTTTTTGTCACATATTTTCTTAATCACTTCAGTTTCACAGAATTCGAATTATTCCCTCTCAAAAAATTTTAATCAATTAAAGCGTAATCCAAAGAAACCACTGAAGATATCACAGGAAGATATATCTGGAGCTACGATAACCAAAAAACTCACAAGTACAGTCTCTTGGAGAGAGACAGTGAGTATCACGTCGGACTTGAAGTGGCAGTTGAGGAGTTGAAGGGAAGCGGTGGGAGAAGAGGTGGATATCCAGGTGCCTTTTCTGCCGCAACGGGTTTTAGGAAGAGGAAGAAGGAGATAGGAACTCGTGGAGGTGAGGGAGGGGAAGGTGAAGAAGCGAGAGAATGCGACAAGCCACTGGTCTCTAATGGCCACCGGAGAGCCCGCCATGTATTTGCTTTCTTGTTTCGCAATCTCAAATCTCGATTTGAAAATGAGACGGAAAACATGAATATGACAATATGTAGGGACTAGGGAGTACATGGACTATAAGGGCCCATGACATGTATCAGGCCCACAGAGATTTCTAATTTAGGCCCACTCTATACTTCAAAATTGGGCCAAGCCGAGCAACGAAGATCCAGTGCAGCACTAACTATCACAACTATTTTGGTCACCCAATCAGATTGCAGCGTTTAGCATACACTGGTTTTGCTCAGTCAACGAGACCAGCATGGGATTCCGACTCGGATTTTCCAACTCCCAATACACTGTCCACTGTAGTCGTTTTGGTTTGGATTCAAACGTCAATTCCAACTGCAATTTTTAAATGCTGAAGCTGAATTCGTGCTCATAAGTCATAACCGGCCACAGCTTGAGTTCTTGCACCATCTCTGATAATACCAAAATTACCCCACCAATAAAAGTTGGACATTTGGCACACAAGTGACAGCTATGCCAAGATCAGTCAGCAGTCAAAGTTCCTACTTCGGTATGATCGAAGTAGCTACTTCGGTATGGCCAAGAAGAGGCCGAACTACAGGATTGAAGGCACTTCTTCGGTCGTTCATCGGAGTAAGATGTCTGGACCGCGTGGTAGGAAGGTCATGACCGACCTTCCTAAGACACTCCTTCATGCCAATGTGGTTTGTCCCATCTGACCTAGGTAGTAAGGTTCGGCCATACCTTACTAAGGTCAGATTTACCAAGGAAGAGTCCGAACAGGACATTAACTCCCAAGCAAAGTCCTACTCTTTTTTGGAGAGGGATACATAGGGAATTTACCCTCCGAAAGACCCTCTAGCAAACCAATGAGAGAGAGTCTGACACCTACTACAACTCAAACTGCTCAAGCGCATATAAAAAGGGGACCTCCACTCTCAGGTAAACATCCTAACTCTTGCACTCAAATTTACTTATTGAGCAAGAGGCAGAGCTCCAAATAGAGAGCCATCCTCCCAAGTTTAGTACTGTACTGACTTGAGCGTCGGAGAGGTCCCCACGAGCACACCCTCGGGGCCCTACCGAAGCTTACGTTTGCTTAATGTGCAGAAAGGAAGGCAACCGATCAGGAAGGAAGAACTTGGTCTGACTAACTGATTCGTCTAGTAGGGTCGGGCCTATTTTTGACGTCATCAGTTTGGCGCCGTCTGTGGGAAGGAAAGTAAACTTCCCAAAAGATACTCACAAAGTCAGACCAAGAAGAAACAACAATACTTCATAACAAGGTCTCCTCGGAAGAAGGTAGACCTCCTTAGAGAGGGAAGAAGGTCTCCTCATAGAAGGAAGATCTCCTCAGAAGAACGAAGGTCTCCTCGGAAGAAGGTAGACCTCCTTAGAGAATGAAGAAGGCTTCCTCACAGAAGGAAGATTTCCTCAGAAGAATGAAGGTCTACTTGGAAGAAGGTAGTCCTCCTTCAAGAATGAAGAAGGTCTCTTCGGAAGAAGGTAGACCTCCTTAGGGAAGGAAGAAGATCTCCTCTCAGAAGGAAGATCTCCTCAGAAGAATGAAGGTCTCCTCGAAAGAAGGTAGACCTCCTTGGAGAAGGAAGAAGGCTTCCTCATAGAAGGAAGATCTCCTCAGAAGAATAAAGGTCTCCTCGGAAAAAGGTAGACCTCCTTAGAGAATGAAGAAGGCTTCCTCACAGAAGGAAGATTTCCTCAGAAGAATGAAGGTCTACTTGGAAGAAGGTAGTCCTCCTTCGAGAATGAAGAAGGTCTCTTCGGAAGAAGGTAGACTTCCTTAGGGAAGGAAGAAGATCTCCTCTCAGAAGGGAGATCTCCTCAGAAGAATGAAGGTCTCCTCGAAAGAAGGTAGACCTCCTTGGAGAAGGAAGAAGGCTTCCTTATAGAAGGAAGATCTCCTCAGAAGAATGAAGGTCTCCTCGGAAGAAGGTAGACCTCCTTAGAGAAGGAATAAGGACTTCTAACAGAAGGAAGATCTCCTCCGAATAATGAAGGTCTCATCGAAAGAAGGTAGACCTCCTTCGAGAAGGAAGAAGGTCTCCTCGAAAGAAGGTAGACCTCCTTAGGGAAGGAAGGTCTCCTCTCAGAAGGAAGATCTCCTCCGAAGAATGAAGGTCTCCTCGGAAGAAGGTAGACCTCCTTAGAGAAGGAAGAAGGTCTCCTCACAGAAGGAAGATCTCCTTCGACTAATGAAGGTCTCCTCGGAAGAAGATAGACCTCCTTAGAAAAGAGAAGGAAGGTCTCCTCACGGAAGGCAGATCTCCTCAGAAGAATGAAGGTCGCCTCGTAAGAAGGTAGACCTCCTTCGAGAAGGAAGATCTCCTCAGAAGAATGAAAGTCTTCTCGAAAGAAGGTAGACCTCCTCAGAGAAGGAAGAAGGTCTCCTCGGAAGAAGGTAGACCTTCTTAGAGAAGGAAGAAGGTCTCCTCAAGGAAGGTAGATCTCCTCAATAGAATGAAGGTCACCTCAGAAGAATGTAGATCTCCTAAGAGAAGGAAGAAGGTCTCCTTACGGAAGGTAGATCTCCTCAGAAGAATGAAGGTTTCCTCAGAAGAAGTTGGACCTCCTTAGAGAAGGAAGAAGGTCTCCTCACAGAAGGAAGATCTCCTCCGAAGAATGAAGGTCTCATCGGAAGAAGGTAGACCTCCTTAGAGAAAGAAGAAGGTCTCCTCACGGAAGATAGATCTCCTCAGAAGAATAAAGGTCTCCTCAAAAGAAGGTAGTTCTCCTTCGAGAAGGAAGAAGGTCTCTTCGGAAGAAGGTAGACCTCCTTCGAGAAGGAAGAAGGTCTCCTCGGAAGAAGGTAGACCTCCTTAGGGAAGGAAGGTCTCCTCTTAGAAGGAAGATCTCCTCAGAAGAATGAAGGTCTCCTCGGAAGAAGGTAGACCTCTTTAGAAAAGAGAAGGAAGATCTCCTCACGGAAGGTAGATCTCCTCAAAAGAATGAAGGTCACCTCGTAAGAAGGTAGACCTCCTTCGAGAAGGAAGATCTCCTCAGAAGAATGGAAGTCTCCTCGGAAGAAGGTAGACCTCCTTAGGGAAGGAATGTCTCCTCTCAGAAGGAAGATCTCCTCAGAAGAATGAAGGTCTCCTCAGAAGAAGGTAGACCTCCATAGAGAAAGAAAAAGGTCTCCTCACGGAAGATAGATCTCCTCAGAAGAATGAAGGTCTCCTCAGAAGAAGGTAGACCTCCATAGAGAAGGAAGAAGGTCTCCTTACAGAAGAAAGATCTCCTCCGACTAATGAAGGTCTCCTCGAAAGAATGTAGACCTCCTTAGAAAAGAGAAGGAAGATCTCCTCAAAAGAATGAAGGTCACCTCGTAAGACGGTAGACCTCCTTCGAGAAGGAAGATCTCCTCAGAAGAATGGAAGTCTCCTCGGAAGAAGGTAGACCTCCTTAGAGAAGGAATAAGATCTCCTCGGAAGAAGGTAGACCTCCTTAGAGAAGTAAGAAGGTCTCCTCACGGAAGGTAGATCTCTTCAGAAGAGAATGAATGTCTGCTCAAATAAGGAAGACCTCCTCAAAAGAAGGAATGTCTCCTCGGATGAAGGAATACATCCTCAAAAGAGAAGGAAGGTCTACTCCAAGAAAGAATACAAAAAAGAATGAAAGTCACCTCAGAAGAAGGATGACCTCATCAGAAGAGAATGAAAAATTCCTCATATAAGGAAGGTCTCCTCAAAGAAGAAGGAAGATCTCCTCAGAGAAAAATGAACATTTCCTCCTCAAAAAATCTACCTCAGGAAAATTACCAAATAGAAAGAAGAAAATGTACCTCATTGAAAAAAAAATCTTCATCAACAAATTATCGGATGCGAAACTAGATCGGCCTACTAGTTTAGTGTTCACTAGTTCGGCCACCTGGGATAGCATGCACTACTTCGGCCTACTAGTTCAGCGCTCACCAATTTGGCCACCCGATAGAGCACATACCAGTTGAGCACACACTAGTTCAGCCACCAGATAGAGCACACCACCAGTTCGGCCTCCCTCCTGGTATAGCACGAACTAGTTCGTCCTCCCGGTTTAACTTGCTCCAATACGGCCTTTCAATTGCCAGACAGAAGGAAAGAGACCTCCTCGGCAAAGAATTTTACTCAACAAGGAATCCTCCTTGGCAACAGATGACTCCTCTTACCAACATAGAACCAGAGCGGGCATACTCTTCCTCGGTCCGGGGGGCATATGTGTGAACATTCCAAGTCCAAATCAAGACCGAAGTGTCCCACCTAGGCCAGTTTGGCCCAAAAGACTTGGGAAAAATTCCAAATTCAAAAAAGGATTAAAGAAGTCCGACCTAGGCCACTTCGGCCCACCAAGGTCGCTTTGTCCAACCTAGGACACTTCGGCCAATTTGGCCGCTTCGGCCCACCTAGTTCGCTTCGGCCAACGTAGGTCGCTTCGGCCAAAATGGCTTAGAAAAATTCGAAGTCCCAAAAAGGACTAAAGAGGTCCCACGTAGGACACTTCGGCCCACCAAGGCTGCTTCGTCCAATCTAGGACGCTTCGGCCAACCTAGGCCGCTTCGTCCAATCTAGGACGTTTCAGCTAACCTAGGCCGCTTCGACCCACCTAGGTCACTTCGGCCCAAAGGGTTACTTCGGCCAAAATGGCTTAGAAAAATTCTAAGTCCCAAAAAGGACTAAAGAGGTCCTACGTAGGCCACTTCGACCCACCTAGGCCGCTTCGTCCCACCTAGGCCGCTTCGTCCAATCTAAGACATTTCGGCCAACCTAGGCCGCTTCGGCCCACCTACGAAGCTTCGGCCAATCTAGGCCGCTTCGTCCAATCTAGGACGCTTTGGCCAACCTACCGCTTCATCCAAACTAGGTTGCTTCGGTCAACCTAGGACGCTTCGGCCAATTAGGTCGCTTCGGCCTACCTAGGTCACTTTGGCTAACCTATGCCACTTTGGCTAAACTAAGCCACTTCGGCCAACCTAGGTCGCTTCAGCCCAAAGTGTCACTTCGGCTAAAATGGCTTAGAAAAATTCTAAGTCCCAAAATAGGACCAAAGTGTCCCATCTAGGGTAGTTCAACTCGGTAAGGTCGGCCTGCCCAAAAGACTTGTAAAAATTTTCCAAGTCAAAAATAAGACCAAAGTGTCCCACCTACACTAGCTCAGTCAAAATAGGTCGGTTCGGCCAAATAGGTCAGTCGACCCAAAAGATTTGTAAAAAATCACAAGTCCAACTCAGAGGACCGAGTGATTCAACTAGGTCAGCTCGGCCAACTAGACCAGTTCGGCCCTCCAGGTCAGTTCGGTCCTCCATGTGCTCATAACAGAGAAAGATGAAGGAAGGGAAAAGACCGAGCCAGAGAAGCTCTTCCCCCAATAAAGTCTCCTCAGAACAAATGACTTGGTTAAAATACACAAGTCTCAAAAGAATGGCCAAGGAGATACGCAGAGGAAAGTAACCAAGCTAGGTCATCCCAGTTGAAGGCACTTCGCCACTTAGACGGAAAAATAAAAAATAGTGCGGAAAGGCTCGTTAAAATAGAGAGTGAAAGGTCATGAATCTCAAGCTACATTGAGATAAATACAGGCTATAATTACCCTCCCATCAATTCGCCAAAAGACGTATCGATGAGAGTGTAGGGGGCATATGATAATACCAAAATTACCCCACCAATAAAAGTTGGACATTTGGCACACAAGTGACAGCTATGCCAAGACCAGTCAGCAGCCAAAGTTCCTACTTCGGTATGATCGAAGTAGCTACTTCGGTATGGCCAAGAAGAGGCCGAACTACAGGATTGAAGGCACTACTTCGGTCGTTCATCGGAGTAAGATGTCTGGACCGCGTGGTAGGAAGGTCATGACCGACCTTCCTAAGACACTCCTTCATGCCAATGTGGTTTGTCCCATCTGACCTAAGTAGTAAGGTTCGGCCATACCTTACTAAGGTTAGATTTACCAAGGAAGAGTCCGAACAGGACATTAACTCCCAAGCAGAGTCCTACTCTTTTTTGGAGAGGTATACATAGGGAATTTACCCTCCGAAAGACTCTCTAGCAAACCAATGAGAGAGAGTCTAACACCTACTACAACTCAAACTGCTCAAGCGCATATAAAAAGGGGACCTCCATAAACATCCTAACTCTTGCACTCAAATTTACTTACTGACCAAGAGGCAGAGCTCCAAATAGAGAGCCATCCTCCCAAGTTTAGTACTGTACTGACTTGAGCGTCGGAGAGGTCCCCCGAGCACACCCTCGGGACCCTCCAAATAGAGAGCCATCCTCCCAAGTTTAGTACTGTACTGACTTGAGCGTCGGAGAGGTCCCTTGAGCACACCCTCGGACCCTACCGAAGCTTACGTTTGCTTAATGTGCAGAAAGGAAGGCAACCGATCAGGAAGGAAGAACTTGGTCTGACTAACTGATTCGTCCAGTAGGGTCGGGCCTATTTTTGACGTCATCAATCTCCGTTGGCGAACTTCCCTGAGCAGAACTCCGTTGACATAGAGAGAAAAAAAAGCGCCATGAAATCTCTGCTCAATCCCGAACCTTCCATCTCGTCTTTCTCTTCCATTCGCACCAACAAGTTCCCGAAATTTCCCATTTCAGACACCAATTCACGCCTCAAGTTCCCTGTAAAAGATCAGAACCGTTCAATTGGAGGAAATTCTCGTTTGAAAGTGAAAGCCGTATTGGACTCGTCCACAATAGACCAGTTGGGGATCTCGGTACATGATATCAGAAATCCAGGGATTTCGTCTACGTACCGGGGCTCAAAGTTACCCAAGCCGAATCAAACGGTGCTGGAGGCGCATGCTAGGGTTTGCACCGGACCCACACAGACCAAGCCTCTCACCGAGGAGCAGGCTTTTAAGGTCCTGGACACCATCTTAAGATCAGGTTGACGCAATACATTTGCATATAAACAGAGCTAAATTCGCGTTGATTAGTTTAATTTTTGTGGGAAGAATAGCTTCTTTTGATGACTTGATATGATCTTTGGATTCAGGTTTCAGCACTTTAAATTTATATTCACGACAATTTAGATGCTGCCTCTGGTACATTAGTACGTGAACTTCCCCGGTAATCATAGGAAGGCACTAGCTGTCTTTGGTTATCTGTGCATTGATAGAGCCTTGACGAATGCATTCCTTAATATTTGGTTGTGTCTACCAAAAATGGTTTATGTTGAGCTATCTGGATGTTTTAATTTTCAGCAATCGTGAGCTTTTAATGTTATTACTCATAGAAAAACGGGTTTCATTGAACCAATTTTCTGGTCTATAGATTCCAAATTGTCCATTTATAGTATGTATGGACAATGAAAATGTATTGACCAATAGCGTAACATGTATATTTGGAATGACTTATATTTTCTGGAAATTCTCAATTGTTATGTCTTGGAAATTGTTTTCCCTGGGAATAAAGGTATAAAAAGTTGCATCAATTTTCAGTTGGGGGGAACCTCAAAGATGAGGAGGAGGTTTCTAGAGCACAGCTTGGGGCCTTTTTTGCAGCAATGACCATTCGTGCAAATTCATTTCCAGAAGTAACCCAATGGAGCCAAGGGGAAAGGCGTGCAATGAACATATTCTGGCCGCTTTTAGTTCGAGTTCTCCCACATGACCTGATCTTTATTGCTGATCCTGAGGGCTCAATTATGGGAGCTGGAAGTTCAATTGGCCCCCAATATGTTGGCAGTGGCACTAATGAAATGAGATTGGTTGGTGCCCTCAGAGAAGTTTTGGCAGGAGGTCACCTGGGATACGAAGAAGTCCAAGGTGTTCTGAGGGATGTGCTCCCATTGGATGTGGAAAATGGAAAATCCAGAGTAAGCGAGTCACTGTTATCAGCATTTTTAATTGGTCAAAGAATGAACAGGGAAACGGATCGTGAGCTAAAAGCATACTGCCTTGCATTTGATAATGAACTTGGTACGTCTCACATTGTTGTTCAAGCAGCAGATTTGAAATCAGCACATAGTTCCTTGTCAATACGTTAATTAACTGGTCATCAGGTCCTCCTCCGGTTGCCGATGTTAGATCACTGACTCATTATGGTGAGCCTTACGATGGGAACACACGTTACTTTAGAAGCACATTGTTTGTTGCTGCTGTTAGATCCTGTTACAATGAATCTTGCTTGCTTCATGGTGTGGAATGGATGCCACCAAAGGTATGCCATTATTGATATATAATGCCGCATGAAAACAATTGTTATCATTCTCCATGTTTCTGAAATTTAGACAACTCAAGGAGACATTGGTAATACTGGTAACGCATTTAAGCTTCGTATGAGAAAGTCAATTTGAAAGTGACATTGACGTAAAACATGTTGGTAATACCAGCAAGGCATTTCATTTTCTTAGGAGAAAGTCAACTTTATTCTAAAATGTGAATGATGCTTCTTTTGTTTGGTTTTGACATGTTATTTTCCCTGGTGGTGGTAATATTTTCTAGTGTACTTTGAAACATGATCTCTCTTTATTTATGATGGTTGTCGATCTCTTGCTTTTCTCCCTTCCCAGGGTGGTGTAACTGAAGAACAAATGCTGAAGTATATGGGAGCAAATACCAGCTTATCCCCCATACAGGCGAAAGAACTTCTAGAGGCGGTGTTATTTCATTTCCTATGTGCTATCTTTCAGTGCCAACTTTATGCTCTCTCTACCACATCTCACCCCAGCTGTTTGTAACTGTTCTTATATCTAATTTCAGGATGAGGAGGTTGGTTTTGCCTACGTAAGTCAGCGAATATCGCAGCCCTCGCTGTATGGACATGTGATCAATCATATTTACTTAATGTCAACTGGATGAATCTGAAATGTAAATTTGTTTCTGTGTTTTTTTTTTTTTTGCTTCCCCCCAGATATTCATTAATTGGGTTAAGGGAGCATATAAAGAAACGTCCTCCATTGGCTACAACTGAAAAGGTTCAACAATTTGTGAGGGTAAGCCCCTCAGATATTACTATTAGTTTCTACTTCTTGAATATTTTTTTTATGTTTCGACACTTGTAGCACCTCATAAAATCTATAGAATCTACAAAGGGTGACCCTTAGTAATTGAAGTTCCCCTACATTGATGTGCAAGAATTATCTGAGTACAGAATTCCATGGTTCTCCATTATAATTCTTTTATGAGGAAGTTGATTGTTGCAGGACATCTGAGTTTTCAAAGGTGACCATGCTGATTGTTCTAAATATGTTGTTTTCAACAGGCTAGTGGGAGGGAATCTATTGTTGCAGGATTTTATCATGAAGGTTTTGAGGAGCCTCTACTGATGCTTATGAAAAGACGAGGTGTCCATTCTGGTCTCGTGGTGAAGGTTGGAGCTTGTCCCCCTTTAAAACATCATTGAATAATCGGCTTTCTTAGCATTAACTTTTAGTTCACATGTTTTTGGAGAGACTCTTCTGATTTGAATCATGGCTTGACCTGTCCGTGCACAGTTTGTAAGAGGATTTTTGTTATTTAAATTTATCTAAGTAATCAGAAGAGACCACTTTTTCATTATCTCTCCATTTTGTTGGTTTAGGGTGAGGAAGGGGCACTATCAATGACAACAAGATTGCGGTCAGTTAATGCCTCAAGAGGACTTCCTGTGAACTACTGTTCAGGGTTTCGTTCGTCAAGCGTCTCATCTGCCATTGAACTTGATGGTTTGCATGCTTGGACCATTTTTCTCCAATCCTTATTAGAGCGCTTAGTTATTGTAATAGGATCTATAGGTTAAGTTTTCTGAGATGTTATTGTGTATCCAAAAACAGTAATCAGTGGTTGTGCAATGTTTGAGATGATTGAAAGTTTTGGTTGATCCTTCTAACTTTAGGACTGAGGCCTTAACCTTTGTTTAGCAGGCGTTTCGCGTCAGACTTTTAGTGTTGAAATTAATGCTGGGGACTATGGGTTTGAACCCACTGATACTCCAAGAACAGATAGATCGGTAAACCTTCCTATGTCCTGTATCATTTGCTATGTCTTCTTTGCTTGTATCATTCTTCCCCATGCTTGATGATATCATACATCTCCCTGCGTGGGCAGTGGATAGTGATTAATATGATCGTTATGTATTTAAAATGTGCGTTGATGGACTGGTTAAACAAAGTTTTGCTTTGAACTTTTCTACGCAGGCTTGGTAAGTTAGGAAGGGTAATATTTATTGTAAGTGATTTCAGAACATCATATGAAACTATTGCTTGATGATATATAACACGAACAAATCTTGTTGCCTGTTACTTGCTCTCTTTTGTAAAGCAACTTGCTGCTTTCTTACTTTCTACTTTCTAAAATTATCGTCAAACTTTCAATACTTAACATTTGATGTGCTCATAATCTAGCTTAGTGAAAGCTCTCTTTTTAAGAGGAACTCTTTGCTTAGTTTGTTTTCTTCTCTCAACAATGTACATAATTCAGGGGTCACAAAAGAAATTTAACCATTATGCAAGTGTTGGTAAAATGTTCGTGACGGTTATAATTCACTCATAGAGAATGTGTCAAGTTCACTGTTTGTTTCATGTTTTGCCGTTTTCTCTGCAGCTCTGCTATGGCTTATGAATTCCTTTCCAATCAGGACATTCTTGTCTTCAGTATTAAATTGCCAATGCAGCATTATATTTGGTACGGGTTTTTTGTTATTCCAGGTATGAATACATTTTTCTTGCATGTCAGGTTTTGAAAAACATAGAACTTGGGTTAGCAGCTCTTAGTGGACAGAAGGGACCAGCATATGATCGAATTGTCCTGAACGCTGGAATGGTGGATCACTTACTGGGATGTGATGGTGCACAAGATGCAGTTGTAGCGCTGGAAAGAGCAAGAGAAGCCATTGACAGTGGTAAGGCCCTTAAGAGGCTGTTGAATTACATAAAGGTCTCTCACAAAGTATAGTGAACCTGGCTCTGCGGTGTGAGGTTTTGCTGTTTATTACTGTAAACCCTTTTGTTGTTGCCTCTAATTATTCACATAAAGGATGCCATTGACAATGGCAAGGCCCTTAAGAGGCTGTTGAATTGTTATTTGGTGAGGCTGTTGAATTGTTTTTTTTGGTGAGGCGGTTGAATCACAGATAGGTCTCTCACAAAGTTTAGTGAACCTTGCCCAGCGGTGCTTGGTTCCTTCGGGGAGAGGTTTTGTTTTTTATTATTGTAAAATTAGCCTGGCAACTAGTTTGCTGTTTTTTTCCCCCTACCTATTTTATTGTTTTGTACAAATGATAATGAGAGAGTTGTTACAATTGTAATTGTAATTTATGGTTTTAAATAGATTTTCTGTTCACGATAGAGAAATTTGTGGTTAATCAAAACCCTAGCCCAACACTGCAATGGAGTTCATTAAATTGAAGAAAAGCATAAATCAACAAATCAGCTTTCTTTTACTCAGAATGCTAAACAGCTTATTTGTTCAGCTAGATAAGTTCAGAGAAATCAGCCACATTTAAGTTCTCAATCTCGTCGTTACTCCATGTATAACCACCCAATCATGCTGGACAATATCCTAGCAAGAGTGAAAGCAGTTGCGACGTCTCCAGTTGATGCTACGAAAGGTCAATGGCATCCGACTCTGCAGCGAGGGCCCTGGTCTCGTCGCAGAAGAAAGGCAAACCCTTTTAGTGGGTGATTCCGACGATGACGCGGCGGCCATTGAGACCGAATAAGGATAATTGTGAATCAAGTGAATGGGGTCAGTACCATAGTGAAGGGAAACACTCCAATTTTGGGAGCGCTGATTCTCGAAGCTCTTGATCTCGCACGAGACACGATGCATTTTGGTCACGCCCTTCGGATTAGCTATTCGGAATTGAACATTAGAAGGCACAGGGGACGACAATGCATGCGAGGGCGTAGCAGAGAAGCTTGAGCTCCGGAGTGGAGACGGGAATGGCAAATTGGCGGCCATGTGGCAGTCAGGTGGACCTGACGGAGTGCAGGTGGCTTCAGAGTACAGAGTACCGTTTCCTACTAAAATTTACCAAATTTTTGTCTCTTTGGTCAGAACCTACATTCATTTTCCTCCTCAGAAACTTCAAACTACAATGATTCAATCTAGTAGAATTTTCCATTTTTAAGACCTACCTCTAGTTCCAATCTTACGTTCCTAAACAGAAATTGGAGTTGGGTAGGTTTAAGTTTTCATTGAATCCAAAATAATCACATGTTTTTCAAGACATACAACGACCGCATTACTGGTCATGCCCTCATAGAGCCGATCACATAGAGAATAGATAGCCCAGACAAACAAATGTGAACCACTACAAGTCTGATATCTACCAAGAGCTTTCTAGTTTGAAGCTACACCACATTTCTCGCATCAACTTTATCCTTTAAATCGCTAAATATTTCAACAAGGGAAATTCCAATAATCCATCTGCCACATTTCAGTGGTTCTGGTCATGCCATGGCACCTCACGTGCTGTAGTGCCACATAAATATATTAATATACTGTATCTCAAATTCTCAATAAGTTGAATGAAAAAAAATGTTCCCTGATTTGGTCTGACGCTCATTGGGTCTCTGTGCGTCTTGGTCTTATTGCCTCCTTTGGTAGCGGCCCCAACTGAAGCGAGTTCTCCGAAGAAACTTCCTGGGTAACTACAGAGGTAGCTATTTATACTGTTCATTATCTTATCGATTGGCAATTTGGGTTTTGTTGTAATGTTAAAGACGGTGAAAAACTGAGAACTTTGTGAATTTGTGTGATCAGTCTTATATGGTAGAGAGAGTCAATTGGTGCTTTCTGCATCCTTAGATTTGTTTGCTCTGTTTTTCCGACTCTTTCTGTGTTTTCGCTGTGTGTTTTTTTGGCCTAAAGAGGCTTTTTTTTGGAGGTTTTCAATTTGTTCGTGCTTGACATACGTCAGGGGAACTGGGTCTTGAACTTCTGTAATTCCACTATTGCAGTGCTTTCACTTTTTGCTCACTATTAGGATTGGATTGGATTTGTGTGATGCAATATCTGTATATGGTGCTTACGTTATGCATCTGTGTGGGTGATACAGAGACGCCCACCATTTGGAAGTGTGCATATTTGTCCACTATTGATTTTAAAAAAATTCTAGTGATTTTGTTGATATGTTTAGTGAGTGAATCTCACTGATTGATATTATTATTTCATTAGAGAGCTATCACTGTGAGATTTATGGGACAGGATGCAAAACTAATCAGGCTATTTACAATCAGTGAAATTTCTTTCTTTTCATTTGAATAGTCAAACAAAACACAACCTCCTGATAGATTTGGAATTTTCAAATCCATCCTTTTATTTTTTAGATCATGTCTTATTCTGAAATTTCAGTTTGGGAGCCTTTTTTAAGTTGAAGTCTGTATCATTTTCCATGACAGGAAACGTTTGGTACTAATTCATCATGGCACCTAAGGCATTAGACTATGAATCAATAAATGAAAATGTGAAGAAAGTTCAATACGCTGTAAGAGGCGAGTTGTATCTTCGAGCTTCTGAGCTTCAGAAGGAGGGAAAGAAGGTATACACGCTCTGTCCTTTGTCAGTATTCCTGAACCCTTTTACATTTTCAAATGAAAATTGCTTTGAGTTCGTGTCAATTTATGGTTTGTGAGATCATCAAATTTTAGTTTGATAATTACACTTTAATCTTAATATGCCTGTATAGCTTGAACAACCTTCCTGTTGTGGTTATTAGTTATTTACCTGACATAATTTAGCTCAGATAATGACAAGCTTGCAGCATATGAGTTGTGGCCACAGTCAACAATGGCTGACATGTTAGATCTACGGGCGCCCTTATCAGTTCCATTGCATATTCTTTTTGTGTCATCATCATTATCAAGTTCTTATCACAAGCAGTTTGGGGCATACTCCTATTGCATATTTGTTAAAATTATGGGTATGAACTAAACTAAGCACATGAGGTTGCAAACAGCAGCACCAGTGTCGTTTTGTTTGTTGGCCTTCTGTAAAGGCAGTACATTTTCTTGCATGAATCACCGAGCTGCCCCCCAGAAAGTATTTTGAGTAATTCCAGTTTACTATTTGAGGAAAAATAGTAAGTCTTGAGTTCCTATGCAGAAGGAAATTCTTTGAAATAGCTTTTTGTTTGCTTAAAATTCTTTTTTTTTTATCCCATTGCTATCAAAATTGTTGGTTATGCCACTTTAAGTATTCCTCTAGTACATAAAGGTTAAATTGTTCAAAATAATTCAGTCTCTCATATTACATGTCATTTTCCTCCTCATATATGCTTCGCTGTTCTCACAGCGTCAAAATTTTATGTCCACAGATCATATTCACCAATGTTGGCAACCCTCATGCTCTGGGACAAAAGCCACTGACCTTCCCACGCCAGGTAAGTTGTTGATATTTTAGTGTGTATGTTTGTAATGTTCAGTAAACTTCAAATTTAAATGTTTTTATTGCTTATCTGTAACTTGCGTATATAGTCTTTGTTAATCCAATGGATGTTTAATGGCAGGTGGTTGCTCTGTGCCAAGCGCCATTTCTGCTAGACGATCCTAACGTAGGATTACTATTTCCAGCAGATGCAATTGCTAGAGCCAAACATTATCTTTCAATGACTTCTGGTGGCCTAGGTATCTATCTTGAATTTTAAGATTGTACTACTATGGGTTGGAACTTGGAAGTGTTTTCTTTTTCTTTTTTTGTCGTATGTATGTGTGTGCTTTTCTTCTTTTCTCTCTCACTCTCTTTTTTAAATGAGTGAGTTTGGATTGTGGGATTGTGGGTTGAAAGGAGTGTTGATAATATAAGAAATGAAAAAAAATCGAACCAAGCAAGCATTTTATGACAAAAACTATGGCTGAGCCACCATTCCAGTTTGTTGAAATTAGATTTCTTTGAAATATGAACTTGAAATTGTTTTTATTGCGTGTGCTTGTTGGCCTTTTCAATTCCCTCTATGATGTTCTACATTCATCTCATTGATGGTGCAATATGAACCTTATTCCTCATAAGAAGCAGTGTTCTGCTAACAACAGACACAAATTTTCATACTTTTAAGTCCTTCATTCTGATATGTACCTCTCAAGTCTTTAGTTCTTATCATTGCATCATTGAACATTATTCTTTTTCCGCAAAACATAGATATGCAAACTATTTGTCTCAAAGATCTCTTATCAGAGAAGTTTTCTCGACCGGTTTTAAATTGGTTAATAACTATTCCTTATGCCTATATATAGGTGCTTACAGTGACTCTCGAGGTCTGCCAGGTATTAGAAAGGAGGTGGCAGAATTCATTGGAAGACGTGACGGGTATCCAAGGTGATAGATTACTACTTGCTATATATTTTTTATTTTTTTAAGAGTAATTGTTCTGTCATATGTGGAGTTATTCCTCTTTGGTTCTCACAATCTAATTTCGACGAACTGTTCCATCACTGTTTCCACTCATTTTGATTCCATCCAAGACAGGGCTATATTTTAAGAAAAGGATAGAGTGTAAGCAAAAGCAAAAAAAAAAAATTGCAAGATTTGACATGGGGTGACCTGGATGTATGGTCATGTCCACGTTACATTCATTATTGTGAGTTCAATCATATGGAAAATTCCTGTCTAATGTGCTTCAATTCTAGTTTGGATGATATTTGTAAGATGTGGGAAATCTCAATGCCTAATCAGTACAATTCAACACTGCACAGATCAAATAAAGGAAACACCAAGTTTAGGACCTAAAGGGCAGAGCTCTTTTTTTTTTCCCCCTAAATGATAATTTCATTAGTGTAGGTATCTGAGTTAATACTGAAGGGGTTATTTTCTTCTTGCTCAATTGACAGTGACCCTGAGCTCATATTTCTAACTGATGGTGCAAGCAAAGGTGTGATGCAGATGTTGAATGCTATCATCCGTGGGGAAGGTGATGGGGTAATAACATACATATTGACAGAACTATATCTTTAGCTTAAGGAGTTTTTTGAGGTCCCAATGCTATGTCCAGATGTTAATTCAAATTAGTGGAATTACAGGTTTTGGTTCCAGTGCCTCAGTACCCACTTTACTCAGCAGCAATATCTCTTTTTGGTGGTTCCCTTGTTCCATATTACTTAGAAGAGACAGAAAACTGGGGCCTTGATATTATTGATCTTCGCCGCTCGGTTTCAGAGGCTCGTTCCAGGGGGATAACTGTTAGTATGCGTTGCTTATTGCTGAATCTATTTGAAAGCTAAGTTGAAAATTGAAAACTAAACAAATAAAGGCGTGAAATCGGCACTGACTTACCTTCTTTTGCTTAGTATTAGGATTTATTGGATGTTCAAATTTGGCTTGCTCAATGAACAATTTTCTTTAAGATAACAATTATATATTCAGCAACACGTCTTTGACATTACTGAGTATGAGAGTATGGGTAATATTTTCTTCAGGTGTGTGCTTTTGATTAGCTTAGCCCTTAGTCTCCTAGTCTTTAACTTTTAGTATCACCAACTGAATCTGTTATATACTGGAAATATGATCAGGTAAGAGCAATGGTGATCATCAACCCAGGCAACCCCACTGGTCAGTGTTTAAGTGTAGCTAACTTAAGAGAAATATTGCACTTCTGTTACCAAGAAAACTTGGTCTTACTTGGAGATGAAGTCTATCAGCAAAATGTATACCAGGATGAGCGCCCATTTATTAGTGCTAGAAAGGTAAGGATTCTTCTGCTGGTAGATCTCATTAAATTTGATGTTTTTGTTGGGGTTTCAGCTTGTATGACAATGTATTTTTTTCCTTATAATGTCCAAAGGTTCTGTTAGATATGGGGCCTCCCATAAGCAATGAGATCCAGCTTGTTTCTTTCCATACGGTGTCTAAAGGATACTGGGGTGAATGTGGCCAGAGGGGTGGATATTTTGAGATGACCAACATTCCTCCAAAGGTTTGCCATGATAGGAATTTTGTATTTTTTCAAATACCAATCCAAGGATTTCATTCGGTGTCAGGATTTTGAAATTTTTACTGTATCTGTGCTTATTTGAGTTTCTTTTTTTTTATTGGGGTTTTATAATTGATTAGGTTCTAAGTTTAAATGAAAATGCATATAATTACAATGGATAGAACTCCATAAAGTTACGTAGATTACGTTAAAATCTTTTGATTGTAAACAACCCTCTCTAATTCTCAGTTGCTAATCTGTTGAGGGTCTTTGATGCTCACCCATGCTGTTGAATGATATTAATTAACAGCTCAATTTTATCATGATAAAATGGTTGTTCTCCTTTTCTTTGGTTACTGTAGTTCTATTCCTTCTCTTCCAATGCCGTTGTGTACAGCTTGGATTTTAAATTCAGCAGAATAGGAAATCATTGACTCAATAATAGTTAAAATAGGAATTCTCATTTTCAGTTTCCTTGTATCATGATTTGATGATGCAGACAGTTGATGAAATATACAAAGTTGCATCAATATCACTCAGTCCAAATGTTCCAGCCCAGATATTTGTAAGTAGTCTGAACTGATACTTATGCAGTATATATACTGCTTTTGTCGTCCGTTTCAGCTATTAGTTCAATGACATATGTTTTCCTTCTTTCATCAACAGATGGGTTTGATGGTCAACCCACTCAAACCTGGAGAAATTTCATATGAGCAGTTTGTTAGGGAAAGGTATGCCTGCTAAGACTTGGTTCTCTATGTCCAATGTTTTTGCTTCTGCATTTGATGGAAAAGAACTGGAATATTTCATTCTTGCTGCATTTGATGGAAAAGAACTGGAATATTTCATTCTTTTGAAGGTTATTTGAAGTTCGAAATAAATGCCAGATCCTGGTGCCAAATTTTGTTTGAAGAATTTTGGAGGAAACCATTGAGCAGGATTTTCAATCATTAAAAACAGTTCATCTCAAACACATGTCATCATATAGAAATAACAGAATTCTAAGTTAGAGTACTTGATGGTGAGAAATTTGGGATGTTAATTTCCTCAGTGGTGTCTAGCTAAGAGTCTCTTTGAGCTCGAATGGTAGTGTTTTATGAATTATGAAACTTGCAGCAAAGGCATCCTTGAATCTTTGAGAAGAAGAGCAAGGATGATGACCGATGGATTCAACAGCTGCAGAAACGTAGTCTGCAATTTCACAGAAGGTAAAAAGTTTATTTCCTTGAACATAGTTGTTCCTTCCATTGTGAGGCTTCTCTTAAATGTGACAGAGAAATGTGAATTTCCTTGTAGGTGCAATGTATTCATTCCCCCAAATACGGTTGCCACCAAAAGCGATAGAGGCCGCCAAAAAGGCTGGAAAAGTTCCTGATGTTTTCTATTGTATCAAGCTTGTGGAAGCCACTGGCATTTCCACTGTGCCTGGTTCCGGATTTGGACAGAAAGAAGGGTAATTACTCATTGATTCATTATAAAACATCTCACAAATTGCTCTCTTTTATGCTTTTTTCCATTACATTATCTTAAATTGTGTTGCCTGTATGTTGTTGCTTAATGAATAACACGGTCGTGTATTCTCCGATGATTATGTTTCTCATTGCATAAGGCCATTGTTGTCCTCTCTAATGGGCTATTTGTTCAATGTAGGGTCTTCCATCTAAGGACTACGATTTTACCGGCTGAAGAGGACATGCCGGCGATCATGTCCAGTTTTAAGAAGTTCAACGATGAATTCATGGAGCAATACGAGGACCACACTGGCTATTCAAGGATGTAAGAAATGCTTTGAGTAGAATAACTTGTATCATATAACTTGGCCTATATACTTGGCATTTGATACCGTTCTCCATCTCAAACCTTTTCTGTAATCACTCTGCTATTCACTTACCCTATTAAAGATTGTCGCTTATATGACCATGCTATCTCATGTTCTTGCTTTAAATCAGCGCTAAAAGATCTGAGAATATAGCTTCTTTTGGAGTCCTCTGAGTATTTGAATTTTTCCCCTTACTTGCATATTCTACAATTGTGGTTGTGGAGATGAAGTAGCCATTTTAGAACAATCATTTGCCATAGACCCAGGACCTTTATGATCTTAGTCATTTCTCTTGAAGAACTGTCAAAGGCCTCCATGTTTGTTGGATCTAACTTCCCTTTCAGCAGTGGCACTTGCTACTGGAGAAGGGATGTCTTTGAAGTCAATTATGATTGGTTGTGAGATTACCAAAGTTACCTCACCAATTGTACATGGACAAGTGGCACTCCCAAGCCAGCTAGGCAAAAGTAAGGAAGTACCTCGGGACCGATTGAGGTATCTTCTCAAGTACCGACTCTTAATGGAGTCCAACTCCCATTCGGAGAGGAATATGGATGGGATTTACCTTCCGCGAGATCTTCATGAGATCCAATGAGAGAATCTAATTCCCACTACAACTCAAATACCTAAGCTCATTTAAAAAGTGCACCTTCACCATCATGTAAACTCCACTCCTGCACTGTTACTTATTAAGCAAGAGATAGAGCAACGAGCCATCATCCCAACTTAAGTTGGGTATTGACTTGAGCATCGGAGAGGTTCCCGAGCACGCCTTACCATATCTTACGTTTGTTCTTTGTTCAAGACGGAAGAAAGAATATACTCACCAATTAAGAAGAAAGCTGTCTACTTCAGCTCGGTTTGACTTTGCTTATTCATAGGTCAGTCCTATTTATGACATATCAAGTTGATATGAATTTGAAAATGTTTAATGTTGTGGAAATAGAGATTCACAGATCACTTACGCAATATAACACAAGAAACTGAAATGATTAATTCCCTCCCGCTATGCTTAGGCCAATCCATCCAGCCGATAGAAGCTAAAAAGGAAACGAATGTTCTGTCATTTTCCATCACTTAAACAAGAACTCAGCTAACGTAAACACTTATATTTCTTCTGAGGGATGTCAGTAGTATTCTGCAATAGCACGATGCATTGAAATAATGATTGCAGCTAGAATTTGGGAGTTGCTAAGATCCTCTTAAAGACCTGGAGTTGTCGTTTTCTGTATCCATTCGACAAGATTCCAAAAAACACAGTTGGAGACTTGGAGCTTTAATGGCCAGAGAAACTTCTGATTCGAGGCTTAGTTAAGAGTAAGTAATTCTCAAAGTCGTTTGCATAACGGAGGCTTTGATCCTCCGTTAGACTCCATGGACATTAGAAAATTAAGCCCAGATATTTGGCCTACTTTACATTTTGAGCCCAGTTTTCGAATTGTGTAATACATTGACTTGGAGAGGCAGAAGCAGAATAAAGGAATAAGTCCAAAGAGATGATCAGTTAGACTATTGTCAAGTGGCTCTAAAATCTAAATTGATGTTGATTACCTTTGATGTGGACCTATCGCCAATGATGCATCAACATCAAATTGCCAATGCTTTTACGTGACTTCATATTTATAAAACCCAGTTTCAATCTCAAGTTTTTGTGGACACAATAATTGAGCTAGGGGTTTTTTGGAAAATAGCACCTTTTAAAATCCAATTTTGAAAACTAACCCACTTTTTTAAAAACATGAAATCTAACACTTTTTTGAAAGGAATTGTCTCAAATACCCTTATTCCACATCGTTTCATTCAAAACCCATTATTTGATCCGCTCGTGTGTTTCCTTATTATAATATGTTTCCAATGACTGATTTTGAAGACCTAAAAGTCAATTTGGGATTCACCCCAGTTGAGATTCGGAAAGAGATCGAAAAGACATCATTTTGAATTATCTGTTAGAGTAATTGTAATTATCTGTTCAAGTATTTCGGAAATGTATTCGAGTATTTCATTTTATTGTTCGAGTATTTCGGATTTATTGTTCGAGTATTTTGTTTTATATGTTCGAGTATTTAAGTTTTCCAACTTTGACCATCCGTAACTTTTGATCCGCTCGTGTGTTTTCTTATTATAATATGTTTCCGAGGACTGATTTTGAAGACCTAAAAGTCAATTTGGGGTTCACCTCAGTTGAGATTCGGAAAGAGATCAAAAAGACGTCGTTTTGAATTACATGTTAGAGTAATTGTAATTATTTGTTCGAGTAATTGTAATTATCTGTTCGAATATTTCAGATTTATTGTTCGATTATTTCAGATTTGTTATTTGAGTATTTCATTTTATTGTTCGAGTATTTCAGATTTGTTGTTCGAGTATTTTGTTTTATACGTTCGAGTATTTCAGTTTTCCAACTTTGACCATCCGTAACTTTTGATCCGCTTGTGTGTTTTCTTATTATAATATGTTTTCGAGGACTGATTTTGAAGACCTAAAATTCAATTAGGAGTTCACCTCAGTTGAGATTCTGAAGAAGATCGAAAAGGTATCGTTTTGAAGTCTAACGGAGTTAATAAGAGATTAAGAGATGTGAAGAACATTTTTTTTTGTACATTTTCTTGTTCGAGTAAATGGTGTATATGTTCGAGTATTACAAATATTTGTTCGAGTAAATAGTTTATATGTTTGAGTATATAGTTTATATGTTCGAGTAATACATTTTTTTTCTAAATGGAATTGGTGTATATGTTCGAGTAATACTATATTTGGTTCGAGTAATACAATCAACCGTTTCATATGGAAATGTGTCTTATAGACAAATTTCATGACCACCTCATTCGAAATTCGATCAATTCCCATAATATTGTATATCTTCTCCAAAAAATCCTCATAGAAAATTGACTCATTCACTACTAAACATTTCCCAGTAACACCAATGAATTTATAAATTCCTCCTGAAAATTCCCAGTCTCCGCCGTATATAACAACAAGGTCAAAAACACCCATTTCTGTAAAAGAAAAGTGTAAAATTCATTTAGAAGCACTTTATAAATCCAAATACTCGAACAGATAATGACAATTACTCAAACCGATAATTACAATTACTCTAACAGATGATTCAAAACGACACATTTTCTATCTCTTACCGAATCTCAATTGGGGTGAACCCCAAATTAACTTTTAGGTCTTCAAAACCAGTCATCGGAAACATATTATAATAAGAAAACACACAAGCGGATCAAAAGTTACGAACGGTCAAAGTTTGGAAACTTAAATACTCGAACATATAAAACAAAATACTCGAACAACAAATCTGAAATACTTGAACAATAAAATGAAATACTCGAACAACAAATTTGAAATACTCAAACAGATAATTACAATTACTCTAACAAATAATTCAAAACGAAGCCTTTTTGATCTCTTTCCGAATCTCAAATGGGGTGAATCCCTTATTAAATTTTAGGTCTTCAAAATCTGTCCTTGGAAACATATTATAATAAGGAAACACAAGAGCGGATCAAAAGTTACAGATGGTCAAAGTTGAAAGATTAAAATACTCAAACATATAAAACAAAATACTCGAACAATAAAACGAAATACTCAAACAACAAATCTGAAATACTCAAACAACAAATCTGAAATACTCGAACAGATAATTACAATTACTCGAACAAATAATTACAATTACTCTAACAGATAATTCAAAACGAAGCCTTTTCGATCTCTTTCCGAATCTCAACTGGGGTGAATCCCTTATTGACTTTTAGGTCTTGAAAATCAGTACTTGGAAATATATTATAGTAAGGAAACGCAAGAGCGGATCAAAAGTTACGGACGGTCAAAGTTAGAAAACTTAAATACTCGAACATATAAAACAAAATACTCGAACAAAAAATCTGAAATACTAGAACAATAAAACGAAATATTCGAATAGATACAACAAAATACTTGAACAGATAAAACAAAATACTCGAAACAACAAATATGAAATACTGGAACATAACACACAAAGTATCGTAAACTGCTCGAATGAATACTCGAAACCCGAATCACAAATACAAAATTAAATAAAACATACCCATGAATAATCAGGTGCAGAGGGGCGGTCGAATGAGACAAAAATCTTAGATTAACAAGGTCGAAGTGAAAGAAGAACGAAGAGAAAGAAGAACGAACTGAAAAGTGATGTCGTAGGAAGAGGGGAAAAGATTTTTGAATGAAACCATGTGGAATAAGGGTATTTGAGACAATTCCTTTAAAAAAAGTGTTAGATTTCATGTTTTTAAAAAAGTAAGTTAGTTTTCAAAATGGAGTTTTAAAAATTGCTACTTTTCCAAAAAACCCTTGAGCTAGAACTTGGAATGTCGATCACAAAAGAGGACAAATTTCAAAAGGAAGGGATATTGTTCGAGAAGGCCAAAGAAAGGCCTAATGGGCCCATATAAGCCTTGTAGGTACAATTGAGCCCAACACTCTTCTTACCCAGTCGGCCACATTTCTGTATTGGGTTGGCGGCCTTGGGGCTGTCACTGTCGGTTGCGGACTCTGCAGGACTCTGCGGTCTCAACTCTCAATCAACGCTTTCTGTGGACCAAAACTTTTTCTGTAAAAACAATCGTCTCCCTTGCTTTGCTTTCAGTTTCAGTTTCATTCTCTATCACGCGCACTGTGTAACCACTGGAAGGGTCACCAAGATGAGGCAGCCAACATTGCCGAATAGATCAGACGGCTCTCGGTTGTCAGCTCTTCCGTGTTGGAGATACAACAGTGTAAAACAGGAGCACCGCTCCAGTCGACACAAATCTAAAGTTCCGATTAAGACGACCACAAACAATTTCTTCTTGACATCGTCGATATCGGAAGATCGAGATTTCTCCGCTCTCCCATTCGACTTATTAACGAAGATCGCGGCATCGTTCACGCTTCCTGACCTGCAAGCGGCGTCGTTGGTGTGCAGGTCGTGGAGGGACGCGCTCTGTCCTTTACGGGAGGCTATGGTGCTGCTGAGGTGGGGGAAGCGGTTCAAGCATGGGAAAGGTGGCGTGCGGCCCAACACGGAGAAGGCTCTGGAATCTTTCTTGAAAGGCGCCGCACGTGGCTCCACGCTAGCCATGGTTGATGCGGGCCTCATGTACTGGGAATCGGGGAAGCGAGAGGAGGCTGCTGCCTTGTATCGAAGAGCTGCTGAGCTTGGCGATCCAGCTGGACAGTGCAATTTGGGAATTTCTTACTTGCAAGGTATTGTATTTTTTTTACGAATTCCATAAAAAATGTGGTGCACATGCATATGAATCCCGGCTCTCGTTTCAATTGGTGATAGTTAGGCTACCTGTGAAATATAGTAATTTGCATGCGCTGCTATGGAGAATTTGACACCGTTGATTTAAGGTATAGAAGGAGAAGATTTAGGGCTTTTCATGGTATTACTATTTATGTCAGTAAAAGATCATTTACTGACAATACCAAATTCTTAACTTAGACCCAAAATCTGAACAAAACTGAAGAAAAGTTTAGACCAATGAATAATCTAAAGTAATAAGTAATTGTGGCAATATTCTTACACACACATTTCTCATCAAGAAGAATTGAGTATTCAGAAATGGCAGCATGTTGCTGAAAACAGTAATATGATGCCTCTATTGGATAAGTGTTGTAGTTGATGGACTGATGGTTTGCTTGTCCCTACTTCTTATTGGAAATTTAAGTTTGATGAATTTATTTGATGTTCATGTCCTTGATTGGAGCACCTGAGTTGTTCCTCTGGTAATGACATAATAGTATTTTTTAAAAAAGAAGAAGAAAGATTATGCAATATTTGATCTATGAGAACCATATAGGGTAAAGCTGGGGAGAGAATTTAATGGAGATTGAGCCTTTTTTATCCTTCATTATTAATTATGTACGTTTATTAAATGTCTGCAGGTCAACCTCCAAACCCGAAAGAAGCTATAAAATGGTTGTATCTAGCTTCTGTTGCTGGCCATGTTCGAGCTCAATACCAGCTTGCACTTTGTCTGCATCAAGGCTCTGGAGTGGATCTTAATCTACAAGAAGCGGTAACGTCTTGTAGATTTTTAATGTTTTTGTGGCTTTACTTCTCGGTTAAGAGTTATTTTAGGGTCCAGTATTCAATATTTTCTCATTTGCACTTTGGTAATGCTTAGTATTAACCGTGTTTCAGAGTCCTGTTTCTGTTTTCCGAGGTCGCATATTTCATGTGTTAGCCACTTAGTTTCTTCTTTATCTCATCTCACCATAACCCTTCTCTTGATAAGTTTATCTTTGATACAGGCTAGATGGTATTTAAAAGCTGCTGAAGGTGGGTATACACGTGCCATGTACAATATTGCTTTGTGCTATGAAGTCGGGGAAGGTTTGGGCCGCAGTCATCGACTAGCGAGGAAATGGATGAAGAGGGCAGCTGATCGTGGGCACACTAAAGCTCAATTTGAACATGGTCTTTGTCTATTTTCAGTATGTGAACCTCTACTATCCTTATTATATAGAGTAAGACTTCCTGAGGCAGACTAAATAGACATGATTCCTATATAGTCATGTGGAAAATTGGATCCATATATATATATAATTAACATGTGTTAGGACTTAGGACTTTTTAGAGAGAGGCTTCTCAAATCAATTAAATTTTGTGCTCAATGGCAATGGAGTGTGCAAGATGAATTAGGAGTAAACAGAGCCGGTCACATCAATATGTGATATGATTGGAGTGTCTCTCTGTCTCTCAACAAAATGACTTCTTATGTATTTTGGGTTGTTTAAATCTAATGGATGTGCTGATGAAAACAATATTTGGGCAGGAAGGAGAGTTGATGACTGCAGTAGTATATCTGGAACTTGCTTCCCGGGGTGGCGAATCAGCAGCAGTTAATGTTGAGAACATAATTCTTCAGCAACTGTCGGCAGCTTCACGCGATCGTGCCATGTTTCTTGCTGACAGTTGGCATGCTTTGCCTTCTTGTCGATGACATATATTAATGATGGTTTGTAATCCTTCTCCTAATTTCTTGTTTAACATATCTGAATTCTCTTAATCCAAGCTGGTGTGGCAATTCATGCAATTTAAGGATTTTTGATGCGTAATTACATTTTATTTGGCCGTCTTTCCTTTAGTAGTGCTGTATTCAAACCATAGTTTCCAGAACTGGACCATACTGCCGGTCAAACTGGCAAACCATGAACCGGCGGTACAGCCGGTTTTTTGCTAATATTCTACCAAGCATCAAACCTGGGGAAAATAGGTTGAACCAGCGGTTTGTTAAAAGACCAGCTGATTGGTGATTAGAGACTATTGACGGCGGCTTGTGACAACGTCCACACTATCCTTGGCCGATCTGTGAGACACCCAGAAGGAGAAAGGTGTTTGAGTTTTTGATTTTGGTGGAGGACATAAACGAGAGATAAAATTTGGTTCGAGAGATCTAAATAAAAATAGGGTTGATGTCTTGATGATGGAGTTTTTAAGGTGTAATGCATAACGAGGACATAAACGAGAGATAAAATTTGGTTCGAGAGATCTAAATAAAAATAGGGTTGATGTCTTGATGATGGAGTTTTTAAGGTGTAATGCATAACGAGAGGAAAAATTTTGGGTAAAAGGAAAATGAAGAACCAACGATGAGGAGGATGAGATCATGGCGGGCTTTGGCAGAGAGAAAGTTGGGGAAGAGAGAAGATGAGTTGTACAGATCACGAGATAAGGTGAGAGAAGAATGAGATTCATTTTTCACCTTACAAAATGTATTTTGGTTTTTCAATTTTTTTCAGAAAATATTCATTAATAATAAGATATCATAATTCGACACATCTATATACCATCTGTTACTAGTATTTGACTATTGACTTTCTGAATTTTATTAAACTATCATGATAATAAAAAAAATTTCACTTAAATGTTAGGGATCCCAGTAAAAGAGATCTCAATCATCCCAGTAGTGAATCTTATCCTTTGATTGATGTAAGTATAGGGGCCCACAAAACTTGGTGATTAAATGAGAGAGTGACACATCCTTTATTAGGGTAATTGAGATCCCTATCACTTCTATTTAAAATTATATCGTATTTTTAACATAAGCTGTTCCCCGAACACATCATAATTATCATTATTTTTTATTTTTGAGCCATATTGTATATAGGTAGTATATACTATATATTATATAACTAAATATATAATAATTTATTGTGTATTATAACTTGCGGTTCAACCTTTATCGTACCGGTTGAATCTCGACCCTTCAGTGACACCGTATGCATGGTATGGTTATGAAAACTATGATTCAAACACCAATTTATGTTCTCTTCAAGTTTTGTGGCCTCGTTTGGCCTGGAATATTGATAGAATTTTAAACTGTGATAATGTGTCTGAAACTCTGAGTTGATTTTTGAAAGTCTTTTCATCTCCTAATGGCACCAGATGCTTTTCTTCTAGGCTTATGAAGAATTAGAAAATTTTCTTAGCATTAGAAATTTAGAATCTTCTTAAGAATTACAGCGCTTTAAGGATTAAAATGGAAAGATCATAATGGCACCGTGCAGCTTTATACTCTATTGGCAGTCATTGTGACTTGTTATAACCCTTGTATAACTAATGCAACCTACTCTATCGACAATGTTTGTAGCTTGTTGTAACGAGGGCAGATAAATTGGACATCTGCGTGAAGTGTTAATAGCTTGAAGAGGAGTTGGTAGAAAATTAATCGCCTTTATGTTCACTCATCAACTGCTAGTGGAGATGGCTGATTGAGCTTTTTGCCTGTCTGGATGAGCAGGAGAAAATGTGGTTTAACCTTTTGTAGTCGTTTGATGTCCTTTGTACGTGAGTTACACTATTGGTGTGAAAAATGAAGAGAAGTTTTCCTTTCAGTCAAATGCCTGGTTTGTATTCTGCAAGAGAATCTGCATTGTTCTTGTGGAAAGCAAAAAATCTGAATCGGTGAAGGGCTTTTTTTTCTCAGTTACTTTTTAAGTTAGTGAGATTATCCACCCTGAACATGCCATCACATGAATGAAGAACTAGGCTATGATTGATGTGAGCACCCTATACCTTGCCACATATGGAAGTTCGATCCATTTGCTGCTTATGCTCTTTGCATACAGGCATGTCCATTGACAATTGTTACTTACTGTAACTTCCTGACCTTTGTTGGTCAAGCTGAAAGCTTGAGAAAAATCAATTGTATCGAAGTGAAAGCTCAAGGGACAGTTGAATATAATCTTCCCTTGCAGTCGAATGAGATAAATTATAAAATCCTCGGGACAAATAGAGATTTTGAGTGATTATTGTAGCTGCTGCAGAAGATTTGGGTGTTGAAGAGCAGTTCATTATTTTTTGAGCATATTCCTTGGTGCAATGGGTTGGCATGATTGTGAATGTGCGAGATGGCGGGGTATTGAGACTGCTCTTCTTAGAGCATCATGGAGGGTGGATCAGAATGGTTTGCCATTGAAAGGTTCAAATACATGGTAAGAGGAAATCCAGCTGGGTTAAATGATGAATCACTAGAAAATCCAATAGACGCCCTGTTGCCCAATTGTGCTGTTTCAAATGAAGGTCTTAAGGCATGCTTAGTTTTTATTCTGAATATAACAAATGTAATCTTTCACATGGCTTGTGTGTTCTTGGTCGCACCCATGTCTGATTTATGAATTTCTTGGTCGCAGCCATTGTCTATAACCTGAGTGCAAGTCTTGGTTCATTCCTTGCTCGCATGTTTGTTTGTCTGTCTATGATTCTGAGCTTTCTGGGCAATTGTTTATACCTTGATAGATAGATGACAGAGTTTGACGGCGCGTGTGGAGGAGCTACATATATCACTTCCAGGAATTTCACGTAAATAGTTAGTCATAGGTCAGCTCTCTGTTTTTGGTGGGAAAAGCTCGAATGACCTTACCCGTACCTGAAATCGACACAGGTTGATAGTTATAGTCATATGTCTGCTCTCTGTTTTTGGTGAGAAAAGCTCGAATGACCTTACCCGTACCCAGAACCGACACAGCCACACAGGTGGGTGAGCAGAGAATACCTATTTCCACCACCACCGACTAACTCAATTTTAATCTAGATTAGATAACATATTTTATGAATCTATGATAGTTATATCAACCAAATCAACCTACATAGATTATTATTTTGGAAGAGTGAAACCAAATCAATTTCAAGAGGAACTTAAAACCCAATAACAGCATCAAATAATCCTATTGAAGCAAAAGTTCTGTTGCACGCATACCATTTTCATGGGATTACAAATAAATTACATCACACAATACAATCTTTGCTCTCACAAATGATACTTTATTCATATTAGATAAATTAAAAGCCAAGAACTGGGATAATGGCTTCTTGATTATTTGACAAACTTGAAATCAAAAGTTTGTAACCGTTGCAAATGACATTCAAATCTTAGCAAGTAGTCCATTCTGGATTGGCTTTGACACAATTCCGGCATCTTTGAGATCCATATCGCTTGCACACGGTGGGACATCCACTGCTGGGGAGCGGTTAAAGAACCCATGCGGCTGCAAATCAAACACACACAAGAAAAAAATTTAAGACCAGACCAATAGACTATCATTGTTTCCATGGAGACAAACACGTAACTTGTACAAGTAATGCGTAAATATTATATAAGAAGAGAAGATTTAGGTTGTTATGTTGTGGGAAGTACCATAAGCATAAAACCAATTCGTTCCACCGGCATGACAGGCCAGTCTTCCAGTCGGGGAATGTGTGTGACTCCAAAAACATACCTGCAAAACATTAATGGCTCCCACACATTAGCATACTGCTAAAATTATGACATAAATCTGGAATTGATACATCTATGCCAAGTTTGAAAACAAAACACTCGATTTTCTAGGCATAGCTCGCCATCAAATGCTTTAACTGACCAACATGCCTAATGTATGCAGATAAAAGATCATTCTTGTGTCGTAGTATGCATATATAATTTGCAATAACATTAGAGTAATTATTCCCTCAGCTAAACAAGAACTATTAGATAGGAAAAAAAATTCTCAATATTAAAGGGAAAGGATTTGCAATAACATTAGAGTAATGATTCCCTCAGCTAAACGAGAACCATTAGATAGAAAAAAAATTCTCAATATTAAAGGGAAAGGATCAAAGTGGACATACCAAAGAACTATGTCAGTTTCTTCTAGTGATCGATCTTGTTTCACCCAAGTGGCCAATCCCTCTCCTACACGTGGATTTTGATTCGGAAATTCTCCTCCAGGGTACATTTCATCAGATGAATAAGGTGTAACCCAAAAGTTATGCTTCAGAAAAGCAGCTCTTCTCAAGAATTTCGCCTCTGAACCAGCTAGTGGTAAGCAATTAGTGCCAGGTACCAGCTTGTAACCTGTTAGCTGCCCAGTACGGTTGACAGTTCTTGTGTTTCTCACCTAAGACACAAGAAAAGGCCAGCAATTCAAAGTATTGATAGAATAGCAACAATAATATGATAGAGGTACATTCAGCAACTCCCATAGCAGATCCATGGGCAAAGGAGAGAACTGCACAATCCATATCTCTATCCAACGTGGGTATCAAGCATAAGATGTTCTGTACTATATGTACCAGGCATCAGAAAACAAAATTAATGCCATCAGGCACCAACTAATTAAACTGTAAAAGAGTAAGACAAGAACATGGGTGGTTGCTGGTTATTGCTAACTTTCTTTTTCTTTTTCTCCGTTAATGTTAACTCGAAAACACGAAACTATTGTAGGGTAGCATACTTTCTTGGAAGAGTCATCATACTGTATATATAAAGTTGAAAAGTTGAGAAGCCAAACTACTCTTTTCTTGGCAATCACAGCTGACAGCTGCTTACATCCTTATGTCCCCTTTGGTGCGAGCGCAAGAAGATGAGTAGAAGTGACAAGACCCCAGACTAATTAGAGATTTTTATATTTAGAGCCACTACTTGGTGGCCTTGCTAACCCAAATCCAAGACCTCCAAGCAAAAACATGTCTAGGGAAAGCAGAGGATACCATCCACATAGGAAGGCGAGTTGGTTGCTTGAGTACATATACTGGGAAACTAACAGTCCATTTGCAAGTACAGACTTTAATAAAAATAACCCAATTTATGCTGCATTTGCTTATAAATATGTAAAGGTAAGTAACTCTCGTGCATAACGCTCCCACAGTGGACGAGGTTGGGGAGAGGTAGTAGTGTAGTACACAGACCTACCCCACATAATATGTAAGTGACTATTTTCAGGAATTGAACCTGTGACCTCTAGATTGCACCCCTGCAACTCTACCATTGGGCCACATGTTCGCCTGTATTTGCTTATAAATGCGTTCCAAAAGATAAATAACCAATTAACTGACTCTGCCAGTTAACGGCAATGAGCCACAATCTTTCTCCTCAGTCCTCACTGGTCATGCAGTGCACCATCACCCTTTCTTTTCTTTTCTTATCTTTGAAAACGTGCACGATCACTTAGGTGATACACAATCTAGGCCTTCTAGCACCAAATACAAACTGTTTGAAAAATTAGAGTGTGAGTATAAACTTACAATCCAATGCCGGGCACTAAAAGGATTACAGTCACGCATGGCTTGCAATTCAGATCTGAGAAGTTCCTCTTCAGCATAGAATGCATTGTTATGAACATTATCTTTCCCTGGTTCTTCAAGTTTAACATTCACCTCCACAACCTACAGGAATATTACAGATTGACCCCAGACTATTTCTCAGTTGATGAACAACAGCATATTGATATACAGGAGAAACTAACCAACTGTCGTAGTTAAAAAGTTTATGCCAAGAGCACAACTAACCATGCAATAATGCAATTTAAAAGGTCATTTTTAAGTTTTCGATGATACACAGAAGCCCTTCAAAAGACCTTCAAGGCCAATGAAGCATACCTTTTATGGGAGACTTACCAACCACTAAAAGGAAAAACAAACCTATTGAAGCACTAATATCCAGTGCAATATGATGATTAAATTGATCGAACCATAAATCACAAAAAAAAATTATCAACACGATAGATCTAATATAATACAGGCATACAGCAAGGGAAAATGCAATTGTAACAAATTCATTCTTTTAGTGATTTAATTTGTAACATTGTCATCTAGTTTGTTAGAGTAAACTAACCACTTCAGCGCGTTGACTGTCCATATTCTTTCAAAATTTGCCTGAGCAATTTTCAAATTTCGAGTGACTAAAATGAAACAATTGATCGTTGAGTGACTGAGTTGAAACATGACAAATATTTCAGTGACCAAAAATTAATATTTGTGGCAGCATGTGTGTGTGTTTGAGTTGTTTTTAACTGTACACTAAAATATTCAGTAGACAGAAATAGAATTGTCTTTGCCACAGTTTGGAAATACCCTTATTTCCCTTCATAATTACACCTTTCCAGGCTACTATCTAAATTTAGTTGATGTCTTTGAGAGCATGGCTTGAATTTGTGGATCTATTCGGTCTACTTTGTTCAAAGGGTATGCTACTTTTTTTTTGGTAAGTTAAGGGGATGCTACTCTTCAAGTTGAAATTCAGAAAGTCCTTCCAAGTTCCAATAACTCAAGATTGCAAACCAATATTTGCTTTTATCTTTCAGGACATGAATTTTAGGTAAAATATACCATGATATTCAGTAGTACAATAAAACATTCAGGGCTTAACTGAATGGAGGTCTCAAAGAATTGTATTGTTGAGCAAAGATTTTCATTTACGTGGAAATGAAGAATGAAGACATGACAGGCTTCCTACTTTAGAACTGAACAAATTGGAAGAAAGACTCCCTGACCGGAAGTAGACTTACCTGATTGTATGCTTCACCAGGCTTACAATCAACTGCCATGTCCATTCGTGCAACAAAGAAGTGTTGATGGACAGGAGCATATAATCCAGGAGCAATTGTCGTACCATATTTCCGCACTTCTCCAGGTTGCAGAGCTCCTAGACTAAGTATTCCAGTGAGTTTGACCTCAGCTTCCATCTTGCCATCCTGCACCAAAAGTCAGCATTACTAGGTTCTGTTTTCTTAACTGGGGTTGTCTTTCGTTCAACAATCATTTCCCCAAGGAGCTAGAATCGATTGCTGTGGATTGTAGAACAAATTACTAACAAATGAAAAACAGGAAATGTTCCTCGCACTCATAAACAATCCCAATATAGCCATCACGAGAGCAGCTAGTGAGAGCTTTGTAACTATTAAAGGGGAAAATCAGAATCAGACTGACACTGACTTACCTGATAAAAGTGCCAGAAAAATCCATATTCATAGTTAGCCACAGTGCAGATGAAGGAAACTGAGAGCCTTCTAGACCGTCTAACTTCTGCTAAGCCCGTCCTCCAATCTTGATGCTTCCATAAAATCCCATGGTCCTCTTCATGCAGACAGACACAGTTCTCAATAGTTTCAACACCTCCAGTGAAATTTATGAAGTGAGCATCGAAGTACTTGATATAGCCCAAACAATCACAACCCTGCAGCACCAAGGTGAAATTTGTTTTCCCACTTTTTCACTAGAAACAGTGTGTATGAAGTAGACAAATCAAAAATAAAAAATAGAAACAACAAAAGGTAAAGCTGACCTTCTTAAGTGAATGTGCATTTTTACCCAAGCCATCTTCCCCTGCATCAAATGCATTCTTCCTATAATGTGGGTCATTTGGATCTCCATAAGGGACCACCATCTCAACAAAACTCAATCTGTGAGCCACAGGTCTACGACCTCGATTGCCGTCAACATATGCGACAGAATATATAACTAAACCCTCCCGGGGAGTGAAACCGATTCGGAAATTCCACTACGAACAGAAAGGCGGGGAATTAAACATTCTGAAGCCTCTAATTTAGTCGATGAAGAGCAGTTGCACAAACAACAGACAAAAAGCAATTACCTTCTGCCACTCAACAAAGTGCCCATTAACACGAAAACTTGGACCCTCTGGCTGAATAATTTGTAATGGCTTCACATCACTACGATCCACACCTCCTCGAGTTTCACCGGCAGTGTAATTTCTCAAAGGATCAGCTGGTGGAAGGGGAACAAGTTTACGGTCTTCAAACTCAATCACCTCCATATTTTGCATATCAACAAGCACATGAATCCCTTCTACGGGACGAGCATAACCATTTTCCATGGGGCAGTCACTCTCAGTCCTGCAGAAGATAAGCGGTTTAGCAAGCCTGTGACTGGGAGCATCCGCATTGCTGTGATATCCAACACACCTGTGTAAAAAAGGGGCCCACTAGCCATTAAAAGGAGAGCAAGACATGCAGTGGAAGCATATTCTCAGTACGCATCGTGCGTGAAAGAATCAAGAGACCAACTAACCACGTGTCAACCATCACAAGATCCATATCTTCAATGCCTCTCTTTTTCATCGCCTCCCGAAATGGAGGAAAGTCCTTCACTACAGCTTCACATTCAGCATATTCGGTAGCATCCTATGATGACAAAAACATGAAGATGTACAATAATGTTGGAAATATGAAACAATGCATATTAAACAAAGAGATTCAAACCAAAAGAATCTATGAAGATCCATGCATATCAAAACCTAAACTCCACGATCAACGCATATAAGACAAACAGAACCTCTTTGGAGATTCATGCAACTTGTATAAATTTTGACATGGAGCTCACATTGATACTGAAATCTCAATCAAGAATAAGCTTCCTTGTATAAATTTTGATTAAAATTCAATCAGTACCATGGGAGGCTGAACATCTGGAACCACTTTGGATGAAACGACTTTACCCCTGTGGTGGCCACCTCGAGTTGCAGCATGAACTTCAGATAGTTCAACAATCCATATGCTTGTCTCGTTTGACCTTTTGCTGTAAACAACAAGTCTTGCTTTCCTCGGAGGCAGTTTAGTAGGAATAACAGGTCCACCTTTAGTTCTGGGAAGTAATGATGGCTGGAAAGGGGGAAAGAAGTATGCATCTGCCAATGCAACAACCTGCTTATCCGGTTCCACCAAAACTATCTCAACAAAACGCATGCTATCTCTAACCTGAAAAATATATTCCAAATTAGGCAAAAAGACAACCTCAATAGTCTTGTTCAAGCATATTTTGAGCTAATAGATGACTGGTCATTAACCTCAGGGGTTGCTCCAGCAGCTCTAACAGTAGACACTGCCACAGCAATTTCAGCGGCAGATAAAGGGTCCAAAGGATGGCAAGTTTGAGCCCTCGTCATGATTGGGATTCCTGTGTAGGTAAGTTACATCAATTAATAACCAAAAGATAAACAAATGCCCTATAAAAACTTATAATCGGTAGCAAACAATGAGCAATTATTTTTGTGGAGTCAAAAACTGGAACTAATAGGCATGAAATAAAAAATCAAATCAAACATTTTCTAAGATGCAAATTAGACGCTGTTCACATGGATAAGATCTCAAAATTGAACATCCAAAAGGAAATCACATCACTCTCTTTGGAATGTATCACTGAAAGTGAAGTGTTTTCAATTATTTGCAGTCCTACTCTATTTTCTCATTAAGCAAACTACGTGTATTGATAACCACGAAGAAGCGAAAAGCATCAAACCTACTGTGATTACGCTAACAGAAAAACAAATAAAACAGGGTTTATATCTATCTATCTTGTTTCACCTTTATTGGAAGCAGTTTTAGTAGTATCGGAGAGCGGATCGACAGGACGGATCAGGGCCGCCACTGCAGCTCTCTTCCGGATAGAATCCTCAGAGGCTTCCGACTCCTCAAAGTTCCAATTCTGCAAAACTTCTGTTGCTGCCTTTCGAACCAAACTGGCAGGAGAAGTGGCAGAAGTGTGGCTGCTCTTCTTGTCGGTACTGTCAATGAAAGAAGGCGTCGCTTTTTCCTGAGTTGAGGCCATTGCAAAGGATTAGCAAGCTGACCGTATCCACCGTAGTAATTGTCACTGCGGTATATCACCACTGACATACAGCAAGCAAGCAAATTGTGATTTTTCTTATCAAGCTAACCTTTCCCCTTCCTTCCACACACCACCACCACCACCTTCCCCTCCAAATTCCCTGCAAATTCTTGTTCTTTCTCTCACTTTTCTAGAGAAAGTAAAATGGGGGTTTTGGGTGGGAAACGTAATTGTGGCCCTGTGGGAGAAAGTAGGTATATGGGGCTTTGGATTCCTCTAATTAAATATTTCTGTCCTGGTCACTGCCAACCAGATGGCATCGAGCACTAGTAAACAAACAAGGCATGGACTTGATTCTTGAATGATAGGATAAGAGCATCAACAGGTCTTCGCCCAGACAACCTTGCGTAATTAAAATGAGTTATGATAGCTATCTCAACAGTTGATATCTTAGTTATTTTAGTTGTTAAGTTATACGGGATTCTTATATCCATAGATATATGGAGTCCATTAATTTATTTGAATTTTGTGCGTCCAACTTAATAATTGAGATAGCAATTTGCTAGATCTTTTTATCATTTTGCTTAATTTCGACATTCAAATACTCAAGCCAGCTTATATTTCCAAATTGCATTCTTCTGATATGACATGTCACCCACTGATTTTCTGATAAGGTTAAATAGTATAATATCAATTGTTTGTTCACATGTAATATGTATTTAACTTTAATTGGATTTCACTGTCAACAACTTAAAATATTTGACCAAGGTTGAAGGAAATTGACAACTAGAATTCATATATAATTTTGCACGGTCCGTGTTTTAAAGTTATATAGTTTTAATGCTAATTTTAAAAAGGTGTAAATGAAAGGGACGAGCACATTTGTCTGGATAATAAATTATTTATGTAGGAAAGCCACGTTGCACAAAAAAAGAGAGTATATCCACGTTTGTTGAGTTGATCTGGAATGCCATGCACCACAAGTATAGGGTGTGATTGGATAGTCGGAAAGTTTTATGGTCAACACTGAGTATTTTAGACATTTGTTGCGACACCAATTACCACATCGGCCAGGATCAATTCTTTTCCTTAGCACCAATAATGTGTTTTTTTGGAGGAGATGAACCATGTCTTATAGTAATTTCATAGTTAAACACGCTTTTACAAAAGCACAATTAAGATGAGTGACCTCTTGAAAATACAAAGACGTGTGGGTCTAATGTATTCATAAGAATTGGATAATCCAAAATTGACAATATTGTTAATGTGTGTGGAGTAAAAATAATTTTAATAGATGGCACATCGGCCAAGATGGTGTAGAGTTGGTGAACTTATAAATTGGGTGGTCAATTTCAATTAATAGATCGATTTTTTAGTTGCAAACTAACCTAACTTATATGGGTATCCATCAATGTTCTTTTAGCGCTTCACAAGAAAACCAAACATCTCATTTCACAAAAACGTCTCCTACACAAGGCTACAATCAAGTTACACATATTTGAACATTATTCCACCAAGCAATGCATATACCCATTACACCTCGAATTAGGTCCAACTGAAATAAATCCGGTGTTAACTACAAGATAATGGGTCTGTTTGGGAGTGCTGTCAACTGTTGTGCGATGCTGTGAATTATAAAACTGTGGTGTTGTGAGGTGAGTTGGAACGCAAAAGCTATTTGGCGCATCACTTTTAAAACTATGATGCTGTGTTGTGAGGTTCGTTTGGCGTATCTAAATTACAGTTATATTAGATGACTAATAATATTAATATAAGATCACTTATTAGCGTTTACATTGTACATTAATCTAAAATAAAATAATTGACCTAATTTGATTACGTGAGATAATCCAACATATATTGTGGTGAGCTGATAAGAGATAATAAATTATGAAATTTGTCAAATTTTAATTATAAATTCTAATAAATGATTTAATTAATTGTTTTGTACTTTATAACTTAGTAAAGTTTATAAATAAATTTTTATTTAATAAAAAAAATCAATCCAAAAATAAGATTCAACTATCATTTTATTGAATATTGTTAAACTTTAAAAAAAAAAATTGACATGCCTTCTTTTTAATTTTTATTATTATGATGCCACGATTACAATAAAAGTAAAATTAAAATTTTAGAACCATTTAATGCTGCCATGTGTACTACCACTATGAGATTTAACGAAACATCTTTCCGTCATTTCTGAAAGACGGTGATACGCATGTAGTAACAGTGATTTTTGCGTTGCGTGAAACACGTTACCAGGAAAAGCAAGTGGGGGCACCGCAACGTGCTGGACCACCAAACACCTGAGCTCCACTGAACGGAGCTTTCTACCGTAACTCAGTGCGTCCGGCCAGCTTGAAACGGACTGCCAAACAGGGATAGTAAACCCTAAAAAGAAACCCAATTTAGATCTCGTAACTTCCAAGTCCAACCAAAGTGGA
Organism: Tripterygium wilfordii; assembly: GCF_013401445.1. Taxonomy (NCBI): domain Eukaryota; kingdom Viridiplantae; phylum Streptophyta; class Magnoliopsida; order Celastrales; family Celastraceae; genus Tripterygium; species Tripterygium wilfordii. The sequence continues at coordinate 6,384,722 of NC_052237.1, read as the reverse complement.
CCGGGCCAGTTCATCTTGTCAAAGTTCGCGGGCAGGACTGAGTTGGCCCGCGAGTCTCAAATTCCATAACCCGGCACGTTAGGGCCCAAATGTCAGGCCTAACGAGCCCGGCCTTATTTTAATTAAAATACGAAGGAAAATGTGCTATTGCATGAGTTGGCCCATCCCGCGCACCTCAAATTCCATGGCTTGACACGTTAGGATTCAAGTGCCGGGCCTAACAGGCCCAACCTTATTTTATAAAAATCTGAACTTATTTTAATAAAAATTTGATACTTATTCCCTTACTAAAATATAAAAAAGCTTTTGAAAATTTTAAAAATTGAGACGGGCCGGGTGGGCTGTGAACGCTAGCCCAGCCGGTGAAGTGATGCTGGGCCAGGCCGGGTTGACTGGTTTGAGGCTCATTTGCCACCTCTAGTAGTTGGACACCTTGGACTCCTATCAAAGTGTCCCTGAAAAATATGAGCCTAAATTCCCATTTCCCTGAAAAAAAAAGATGGTTGCATTTGGATATCTCTACAGTATACATGGAGTTATGGACCCCTGAAATACAGACCCAGATGTTGGACCAGGCCTGGTTAGGATCCAAATAATGAGTCAAAGCCTGGCCTGAATCTGCCTTTGATGAAGCCCATATGCCACAAAATAAAAATAAAAATAAAAAATTCAGTACTTATGTTTCCAATTCTCAAAGATATTGCACACACTCATTACATAAAATCTGCTTTTGAATATATACCCTAGCCTCAAATAATAAATTATAATTATAATTTAATATGGTATGGTAGCTTTTATTTGGTAAAGGCAGTGCCACTTCCAATATTTTTTACAAAAGCCAAGGAATACCTTTCAAAAAAGTGAAGATAAAATATTACAATTACAACAATTATATATTATAAGCTAATGTTAATGAAGTAACGAAGCCCAATGAAAGTTCAAATATGATACTATAAAGAGATTTGTAGAGATTATTCTCATTAATTACCTTAACTTAGATTATTACATACACACACTTACAGAGAGGGTAGGAGAAATAACTAAGAAACTACAAAGAAATTTCAACTTTCTGTCACAGAAAAAGAAAATAAGAGAGTGATAGAAAGTATAAATGCATCAACTACTACATAGAGTAAGAAAACAAACATATTACAAGTCTCACTAACGAATGACTTTTCAGTGCCATACTTGTTAATAGATAGATAATTTTAATTTATAACCCTCAACAACACGTTTTCTTGGAAGAAAGCATTATGTAGTAATTCTGTAGTTAAACGTACTTCTGCGAGAATACTATTAGGATTGGTGACCTCTTGGGAATGCAAAGTCATGCAGGTTTGATGTATCAACGGAACAATATTATTGATGTATATTGGGCTGAAAATTCGAATAATAGCATATGGATTCAATATTTACACGTCAACTTGAGCATCAAAGATAATAGGACCGAAAGAGACAGACCAGAGAGAGAGAGAGAGAGCATTTAAGGTAGAAATTATCAGGAATCAAAACCATGAATTAAAGGAATATACATTACAATAAGCAAAGACAAGGCCATACATATATACATGATCATTATTCATCAATTCATTCCCGAAGAAGGATTTATAATTATTTGAGCGGGGGATATATTAATTAATTTCACTTTCGCATCTGTTACCCGTCCATATACATATTCATATATGTATGTATGTGTGTATATATATATATATATATATATATATGTCTAGCTAGAATCAGGAATTATCACATCGTTGTCGCCCTCATCATCTACCATTCTCTAGAAGAAACTACCATTCTACGTGGAATGAAGGGGATTGAGATTCATTTGAACATTGACTGTTAGACAAGTAGTACAGCCAAAATCAACCTGAAGCAGCTAAAAAATCGAAATGTTCTATATGTGTGTTATATACATACATATATCAACGTGTATATATATGACTTGCAAGTTGCATCAATTCAGCTCCCCAACAAATATGTTTTCATCATGCATGCATGTTGCCAAGCTCCCAGAGAATTTCAGGATGCTTTCGTTGATTATAGTGCCCATTAATTACTTTCAAATAATTAATCACGTTTTGGATTCTGAGTCCTGTCAAGTCAAACACTCAAACCTACACCACACATGATTACCCAAAAAAACATGTAGATGATCATAATTTAAAAAAAAAATTAAAAAGGTCTAGAGCAATAATCTCATATTGCAAATAATTATAAAAATAATAAAAAAAATAATTATAAAAATAATAATAAAATAATTATGCTTCAGCCAGGATCATTTGTGGTAATTGCAAGGGATATGATGATTGCCTTAACGTGCAAAGGAGTAATTAATGACATGTGGAGGAGAGCAATGATTCAATGTGTACCTGAGATATGCTAACATAATATTTGAACGATAATATTATCTTTGTTATTTATATCGGCAGTGCTAAATGTCCTAAAGATTTTGTTCGATCAACTTTTCTCAATCCTATGTGTCATCCCACATAAGCATGTCACATCATCATTTTGTCTCTATATACACTCCCTCTCTCTCATTTTCTTCTCTTTTCCCCCTTTCTCTCCCTCCCACTCTCACGCCTAAAGAATCACCACCATTGTAGCTCTCCCTTCCGGCCATTGATTGGAGCTGTCAACCCACCAAAAAGAAGTACCCGACCACCACGATCATTTTTCGATCTTCCACACCACCCATCACCCCTCATATTGTCAGGAAAAAGCCCCAAAAGGAGGAGGTCACCATGACACAAACCGCGTCGATCTGGCCATCTTTGGTGATATCTCCAGAAATCGACCTCATATTTGGATTCCAAGCGTCGAGACGCACCTTATCCATCCATTTTCCAGCCAGATAACTACCGAATTCTGACGACCCGAGCAAATTACATTGTTTTAAAAACAATGTAATTTGTTGATCCGGGCATCCAGCCACCTCTAGTAATGCTCCACCCACATCCACCTTCAGCAACATTTTACATATTTGGAAGTTACACTGTATTGAAAACAATGTAAAACTGTGTTTACAATCATTTGAATGAATATGCTTTTGTGGACTATTTTTTCCTATAGCTTATATTTATCTATTCTGAAAATTACATTCAAAACAATGTAATCGCAAGTCTGTTTGGACCCAAAAAAAAAAGGAATTGCATGTATGTGTGTAGAAAAACAATGTAATTGCATGTATGTATGCAAAAAAAAAAAATGTAATTGCATTTCTTTTCTGCAAAAAAAATGTAATATCATTCATTTTCAATGTAATTCGTGAATATGAATGATTTATTTATCTATTTGTGATTAAAGGAGAGATGATAAAATCATGAAAGTAGAAGAGAAAAAGAAAGTGGGAGATAAAAATTATTGTGGCATTTTTGCTATTGAAAATTATTGTGACAAATTACGTGTAGGGATATTATGCTTTTAACTTATAACAGATTGAAATAAATAGTAAAGAAATATTAAACAATATTTTAATTAATTTAATAGACTGACAATAAAAGTTCGATACATTTTTATATATAAGGATTTGTCTTCTCTGTTTGATACTTTGATTCCTTTTGGTCTTATTTTCCTTCTTTTTTTTGTCATTCTCTGTTTGGCTTTTGTAGAAAATAAGTTTAAAGAGACCAAATGGTAAATTTAGTCTGAGTATTCTTAAGTTTTTGTCTCTTCACGTTTTGGTCCCTTGTGGCTTTAGGTCTTAGTAAATTTTTTTTTTCAGGATTTAGAGTTTAGTGTATGGTTTAGAATGTAAGGTTTAGAATTTGAGGTTTAGGATTTAAAGTTTAATGTTTAAAATTTATGATTTTGTTTTTCAAAATCATCGATTAACATTACGATGATCTAAAATTCTAAATGATACCGTAAAAAAAGTATAATTTGGAGGGTGATTTGAGGGTAATTACAACACATTATAGCTAGTAGTTCGTCCGATTTATTTTTTAAACAAGTTTATGAAAAACCTAATGATTTAAAAGCAATTATATAATGGCACTTTCATGCAAACTTGGCCCCAGTCGTTTTTGGCGTGAACGTCTCTGTGTGTCTCCGGAACATGGAGGATGTTAATCAGTCACTCCTATCTCCGAGAGTCCACGAAGACCAACACCAGTTGCTTCCAAGCCAAACAACAAACACCTCCTTCGCTTCCGAAGTCGAAGATATCCCTCCGATCAATGGCGTCCGTGATTTCTTTAGAGAGTTCAACAAGGAAGTCAAGAAGCTCTGGTACCTCGCCGCCCCTGCCATCTTCACCTCTCTCTGCCAATACTCCCTTGGCGCCATCACACAAACCTTCGCCGGCCAGGTCGGCACACTCGAACTCGCCGCGGTCTCCATCGAGAACTCCGTCATCGCCGGATTCTCCTTCGGCCTTATGGTGCGTCGATTTCATTTCTTCAAAAAAAATTTAATTTTATAGAAAAACAGGTAGTAATTCGAAATCCGAATCGAAACTAGGGCTAACGAATTAAATCTTGTTGTGCGATCGATCAGCTTGGCATGGGGAGTGCATTAGAGACACTGTGCGGTCAAGCATATGGAGCAGGACAAGTCGATATGTTAGGAGTGTATATGCAGAGATCGTGGATTATACTAATCACTACAGCTCTGTGTCTTAGCTCGGTATACATATTCGCCGGACGGATTTTGAGGCTAATCGGTCAAACGGCAGAGATATCAAAGGCGGCGGGGACACTATCTTTGTACATGATACCACAGCTGTTCGCTTACGCAATCAATTTTCCGATAGCGAAGTTCTTGCAGGCGCAGAGCAAGATGATGGTGATGTCGCTGATAGCTGCTGCGGCCTTGGTTCTGCACACGGTTTTTAGCTGGTTATTGATGTTGAAATTGCATTGGGGACTCGTCGGTGCGGCGGTTGTGCTGAACGCGTCTTGGTGGTTCATCGACTTGTCGCAGTTTTTGTATATCGTTAGCGGCACATGTGGACGAGCATGGTCTGGATTTTCGATCAAGGCGTTTCACAATCTTTGGGGCTTTGTTAAGCTATCGCTCGCATCAGCGGTGATGCTTTGGTGCGTGCGTTTTCCTTTTGTTTGTTCTGAATTTTGATCTCTTTTTATTTAATAGGTTTTTAGAAAAATACAGAGAGTATTTATTTAAACTAATAATGAAGATATATTTGTGCAGCTTGGAAGTATGGTATTTCTTTGTATTAATTCTGTTCGCAGGGTATCTAAAGGATGCAGAAGTTTCTGTGGACGCCTTGTCCATATGGTGAGTGTTTATAATCTCCCTTCATGAACTAATTATACTAATTAATGCATATTCTTTGTGTCATTTTTTTTTTTTTTTTTTTTTTTTGATTATCGTGGGTGTCCGGGCCAGCTTTACGCGCACCTCGACTAATCCCACGGGCCCTGAAGTTAACGACCATGTAAGCCTCCAGTGGCCCTTTGGGGGCTCGAACCTTGGACCTGTCAGTGTAACTGTCCAGGTCTTACCAGCTGAGCTACCCCTCAGGGTTTCTTTCTTTGTGTCATTTTTGAATACATGGGAAGGGGAGAGAGAGACTCAAACTTGATACCTCTATGAAATATCACATATATGAGTGTCATCTGAATTATTCATAGAGACGTGGTTAACTTTTTGTGTAGTTGTGGATTTGTCAATCTCGACATCTATTACAATATTTAATTCTCAAGTATATTATATATATCTATATATACACGCACGTCCAGCCAAAAATATGTTCAAAATGTCAGACCATACTTTTTGTTAGTCAGAGAAGACAAAAAGACGAATTCGGGTCCAATTTGTATAGCCTCTATGGGGCTCTCCGTGCATGTGACCATAAAATCAAATTTTGTTTTCTATATGTGGGATCTTATCGTATATGTGAACTTGAAACATTGAATTTAGACTAACTAAAAAAAGGAAAGTGGTTGGAAGTTAGAGCAAATGGGTATCAACTCAAGATTAAAAAAAAAAAAAAATATGCATAACACTTTTAATTTCTCTATGGGGAATCATTTAACCATGTCTGACTGACGATCACATGTAAATATGTAATCATGTATCAGCTCAAACCAATGCACAATAATAAGGATTTGGGGAGCCACCAAATCCCAATAATAAAATGCATACCAAATAGTGAAAATACCAAAACAAAACTTTGGTTTCGACTTCCTTTCTCATGATATGTCTTTTTCTTTCTGTAATTTTCTCTTTATATTAATTATTTTTTTTGATGCTCTTTTTGTTGTTTATAGCATGAACATATTAGGATGGACACTCATGGTAGCTATTGGAATGAATGCTGCCATAAGGTTTGTGCTCCATCAAGCTTAATTTTTCAATAATTCAACCAAAAATCCGTCATGATCGATGTTCACATGATTCTAACAAATTCATTTCTAGTGTGAGAGTCTCCAATGAACTAGGAGCAGGTCATCCCAGAACAGCTAAATTTTCATTAACAGTTGCTGTAATAACATCAGCTGCCATCGGTATTGCGTTGGCAATTCTCCTGCTGATAACAAAAGACAGTTACCCTTCTCTATTTACAAGCAGTACCCCAGTCAAACAACTTGTTAAAGAGCTAAACCCATTTCTCGCTGCTTGTATTGTCATCAACACTATCCAACCTGTCCTCTCTGGTAAGTATTAATTGGAATATCCATGAGATATATACATATATATTTATATATACACATAATTACTAATTAAGTCCTTGTAACTTTTTGTTCTGGTTTCTCTGTTTTTTGAAGGGGTGGCTATTGGGGCAGGATGGCAAGCTGTTGTAGCTTATGTGAACATAGGATGCTACTATGTGGTTGGAATTCCATTAGGCCTCTTATTGGGTTACAAGCTTGACTTTGGTGTCAAGGTTAGCATCCATTAAATCAATTGATCGAATGAAGTATGTGTTTAATTTGTTGGTCTGAAACTGAAAGTAAATATCATTTTCAATAATCTTTCAGGGGATTTGGTGGGGAATGATGTGCGGGACCATTCTACAAACTTGTATTCTTTTCTGGATGATTTACAGAACCAACTGGAACAAAGAGGTACGCATGCATGTATATAATAGTACATATATTGTCTAGCTCTAGTAGCTAGCCAGTACACCAATATTGAATTGTGCTTAATCTCATATATGCGACGTCGCAAATGCAGGCATCCATTGCAGAAGACAGGATAAGGACATGGGGAGGCCCCAGTGAGTCCAAAGAGTGAATGAGACAAGAAATATTGCAGAATCTTTGGCTACTTTGTATTTCAATTAGTTATTCTTGCAATAAGATAACTAGATAACATAAAGCATTAATTTTCAGTAGTTAATTGATTTTGTTACTGGAAAATGCTGTTCCCCTAAACCACATTCTCAGTTTGCGATTGCTGGGTTTTTGTCGTACAAATGAGCAATTGAACATTTTGCTTGTCTAATCCAAACCCCCTTGCCCGTCCTTGGCCAGCATTTGTTGTTCGGACTTGCCATTCCCAAATCCTATAAATAATCTCTGAGAGATCCTCATATTCATCAACATCTAGCCTCCAAGAAACATTGGAGATAGAATTTGAAGCGAAAAATCAATGGCTTCCTCCCGCATTGTTGCTATCTTTTCGCTGGTTGCTGCATTTGTTTCAACATCCACGTTGGCTAAGGAATTCATTGTTGGTGATCAGGCCGGGTGGATGACCTGGTTCAATTACAAAAATTGGGCACAGGGCAAGGACTTCATGGTTGGAGATACATTAGGTAAAGTAACTATCTTCCTCATATTTTTGTCCTTTTTTGTGTGTGTGTATATGTGTGTGTGTGTGTGTATATATATACACACACACACACACACGCTTATTTTAGATTCTTTTGGATTGAAAATTGACTAATTTAAAATGGGATGTAATGTTTGTAGTTTTTAACTATGCTGTTGGAAAATCACAATGTGTTCAAAGTGAATGGAACTGGTTCCAAAACTGTATTGTGCCACCAGCAAATGAGTCCCTCACTACTGGTAAAGACAAAATTGTGCTGGGGAGTTCAGGCAAAAAATGGTACATTTGTGGTGTGGGTAGCCCTGTGATGGAGGTCGAAAGCTGGCTATACAAGTGATGGGAAATATATTGGCTCCTGCACCCTCTCGAAGTAGTGGTGTCAAAGCTACCATTTCTAAACTTTCAAAGATGATCATCAATCACTTTGGTGATCATGGTTTGATCTGGATTTTGTATTCTTATAATTTTGATGATTTGTTTAGCCCAATTATTCCAAATAACTTATCATGTAAAAATTTAATATGTGCAAATTTAATTATGATTATATGAAGTTATGAAACATCCCACATTGGTTAAATCAAGGAGCGATGAAGGGTTTCACATATAAATAGAGCGCGCACAACAATATATTACATACTTACCTGGATCAAGAAGATGAGAGATGTGCAACCAAACGAATTCAACAAGTTCAAACCAAAAGGAAGATGAAAAAGCCGCTGTAATGGGCATGAAAATGATTGAGATACAGGAGATTCCAAATCAACTAACCTAATATTCTTTGCACTATCACTTAACATAAAGCCTCAAACTTAACAAAGGAAAATTTTTCGTCCCCCAATTTCTTACTCTCATGTTAAAAATCACATACAGCTGCCCGTTGATCAATGAATATCCCACGTGCAACATCGATTGAGGATTTAAATGGGGGACAATATTTGGAGAGCTCCTGAACAAAACCATTCAAGCAATTGAAATATACTGAAAAGAAGAGACTGGTAAAAACTAAAAAGAAGAGCCATTATAGAAAAACAGATTTTGAGCAAGAAGCCAAAGTGATGCAGAAAAAATGGAGAAAAGAAACGACGAAATCAAAGTTGAGCAAAATAGGCTTCTTGTACAGCCATTCTGGTTCTGAAAGTTAAGTCGTCCAAAAAAAGTTCTTTACAAAGACCCTTAAAGGAGCTTTTATACTAGGGTTATAAAACCTAACAGCACATGACAGTCACATGACTAATAAAAATAATAAGAATAAAAATAAAAGATCAATTAAAAGTGGGCCTTGTTACGCTCCTTGGATGCTCCTACATCAATTCCTCCGCGTTTGAAAAAACTCAGCTCTGGTGAGAAGGTCTCCACAACTTCAGCATGCACCTCTGGGTCAATTCTCTTCAATTCTTCTTCAGCAATCCATGTACTTTCACTAGCTGGTTTACCCAACCACTTTACTAGGAATCGCCTATATTGGTTGCTCCTCCTTGACTTCACTTCTTTGATGTCCAATATATCCTCAACTATATCTGGTTGCACCTGTGGAAGTTGCTCAACTTGTGCCTCTGCTGAAATTGATTCCCCATCAAATCATTCAAATTCCTACAAATCGGACACATTGAAGATAGGGCTAATTTGCAACTCTGGTGGCAGCTCCAACATATATGCATTTGAGCTAATTTTCTTCAACACCTTACATGGCCCAAACTTTCTCGATTTCAGCTTATGATAAGTACCTTTAGGAAATCTGTCACGCTTCAAGTGCACCAACACCATATCACCCTCTTCAAAGTCCTTAGCTCGCTGATGTTTATTAGCTGATGTGGCGTAAGCCTCATTACTAGCAGTAATTGCTCCCTTCACTTCCTCATGAACATTTTTAATATGATATGCAAAAAATCTCCATCTTCACTCACTCTGGCTTCTGGCGGTAATGGTACTAGATCAAGAACATGCTGGGGTTTGAGTCCATAAGCCGCCTCAAAAGGTGTTTTCTTTGTAGTCCTATTCACTGAGTTATTGTAGGCAAATTCAGCTTGCGGGATAATAGAATCCCAGGACTTCACATAGCTTCCAACAAGACATCTCAACAAATTACCCAAGCTTCGGTTGACTACCTCCGTTTGGCCATTTGTTTGTGGATGACAAGTGCTAGAATATCTTAATTCAGTCCCAAGTTTCCTCCACAAAGTCCTCCAAAAATGCCCTACGAACTTCACATCCATATCAGAGACTATTGAAGTTGGAACACCATGCAGTCTCACCACTTCATTAAAGAACAACTCAGCAACATGTGTGGCATCAGTAGTCCTTGAACAAGGAATAAAATGTGCCATTTTAGAGAACCGATCCACTACTACAAAGATAGAGTCGTGTCCTCTTGCTGTTTTTGGAAGTCCCAACACAAAATCCATGCTAAGGTGGACCCAAGGAATATCTGGTGTTGGTAATGGAGTGTACAAGCCAGTATTTTGTGAACTCCCTTTACCAAATTGACAATTTTGGCACCTCTTGATTAACCTCTCCACATCTGTATACATCTTTGGCCAATAATAGCGATCAGCCACCATGGCCATTGTGTTGTCCCTGTCGAAATGTCCCCCTAAACCATTGCTATGAAGTTCTCTGATAATCTGTTCACGCAATGATCCCTCTAGAATGCACAACTGATTGCCTTTAAACAAGTACCCATCATGCATCATATATGGCAATTTCTTTCTCCCTACTGGCCCTTGTAAGTCAGCCACGATAGGACTGAAATATGGGTCTGTTTTATACTGAGTTTTCAACTCTTCAAACCCAATCACTTGTGCATCACGGTCAATAGTAAAGAGCGTCTACTCAAAGCATCAGTAACTTTATTGGACTCACCAATTTTATATTTGAGGGAAAAAGTAAATGCTTGAAGATAAGAACTCCATCTAGCATGTTTTGAGTTAAGTTTCTTTTGGGAATTCAAGTACCTTAACGCTTGGTGATCGGAATAGACAACAAACTCCCGGTATGCAAGGTAATGCTCCCAATGATGAATTGCCCTAACCAGCGCATAGAACTCCAAATCATAAGTGGAATAACGACATTTAGCTTCTGATAACTTTTCATTGAAAAATTCAATAGGCCTTCCTTCTTGACTAAGAACAGCCCCTATACCCACATGAGATGCATCACACTCCACAGTAAAAAGCTTTCCAAAATCTGGTAGAACAAGTACTGGAGCTTCTGTCATCATCACTTTAATTTGCTCGAACGCCTTTTGTGCATATTTTGACCACTTAAAAACAGATTCTTTCAAACATGCAGTTATTGGACTCATAATAGTGCTGAAGTTCCTTATAAACCTCGTATAAAATGAAGCCAATCCATGAAAACTGCGTATGTCTCCCATAGACTGTGGTATTGGCCACTCCTTAATAGCTCGTACCTTCTCAGGATAGGGTTGCAAACCATTGGCTGAAACAACAAAGCCAAGAAACACAACATTGTCGCACAAGAAAGATCACTACTGCAAGTTCACATAGAGTTTCTCTTTGCAAAGAACCTCCATGACTTGGCGCAAATGGATTAAATGCTCTTCTCTAGTCCGACTATATATTAAGATGTCATCAAAGTAAACAACAACAAATGATCCCAAGAATGGTTTAAGTACCTCCGTCATGACTCGCGTAAATGTGCTTGGCGCATTTGAAAGTCCAAATGGCATCACTAATCACTCATAAAGTCCATCCGGTGTCTTGAAGGCAGTTTTCCATTCATCGCCACTTCGCATCCGAATTTGGTGATAGCCACTCCTCAGATCAATCTTGGAAAACACCTTTGATCCAACGAGCATATCTAGCATATCTTCCAAGCGAGGAATAGGAAAGCGGTATTTAACCGTAATCTTATTTATGGCGCGACTATCCACACACATCCTCCACGAACCATCTTTTTTTGGTGTAAGTAAGGCTGGAACAGCGCAAGGACTCTTGCTTTCTTGCACCAGGCCTTTTTTAATCAATTCTTCTACTTGTTTTTGCATTTCAGCTCTGTGTGCAGGTGGCATTCTGTAAGCTGGTAAATTGGGCAAGGCCCCACCTGGTAATAGGTCAATGGCATGCTGAATACTCCTCGTTGGTGGCAAACCTTGTGGTAATTCGTCACCAACCAGCTCCTGAAAATCCTTCAACAGTTGCTGAATTTCTTGTGGATGACTATGAAATTCAATTTGTTGAGTCTTTGCTACAGCCCTACTTACCAACGCATAAATAACTCCCAATTCTCTACTCTCTGTTTTAAATTGTTGGGCAGTCAAGAGAGTATTAGCCGTGCTAGTATTTGACGAGGCCACCACTTCTTCCTTCAGAGGGTGCAAAGTCAAGTTTCTACTCCCTTTTTTAAAAGTATATGTGTTAGCTCTAGTGTAATGGACCATATCTTTGTCATACAACCATGGCCTTCCCAACAAAATGTGGCATGCATCCATGGGTACTATGTCACACCAAGCCTTATCTTCAAGATCATTACCCATAGTAAATTTAACCAAGCAACAAGAAGTAACTGGTACCTCATTTCCTTTTCGAAACCAAGCAATCTTGTAGGGGCTAGGATGCTTCACAGTTGGCAACCTCAATTTCTCCACAGCTTCCTTTGAAATGATGTTCTCGCTACTACCCCCATCAAGAATAACATTACAAACCTTACTACTACAAAAAACACGAGTGCGAAAAATATTGCGCCTTCTCCAATCCTCTTCTTCTACAATTTTGGGCGATATCATTACTCTCCTCACTACCAAAGACTCTCCTTCTACTGGAAGAACATCAACATTCTCCTCTTCATCAACATATTCATCGTATATAGGCTCAATGAGTTCCTCCTCATCCCCAAACTCTACTAAGTTAACTCTTCGCTGTGGGCAAGTATAAGATGTGTGTCTTTTCTCTCCGCAAGTGAAACAACGAACTTGCGAAGTACTGTCAGCCCTTGATCTGTTTGAACTAGAAGCATTTTGGTTGCCCTGCATCGAACTTGCCTTTCTTTTTTTCACCCATATCAATCATTCCAATACCTCTACCACCTTTTTGACTATTATTAGCAGCTCCTCAGTTACTGTTTGGGGCTGATTGCTCAGTCCAGTTACTTCGACCAGCATTCGTATTTCTCTGTAGTGCCCCATCAACACGTCCAGACAATGGTCGTCTCGCACCATAACGCAAAACCCTTCTCTCGGCCATTAAGGCATATTGTCTAGCATCTTCTAAATTCAACAAGACCACACCCATTTCATCCCTAATCGATTGGTTCAAGCCCGAAAAATATCGAGAGGTCAGCTGTTCATTCCTCTCGTTTGTTTAAACCAACTCGAATAGATAGATTGATGAATTCAGATGTGTATTCTTCCACCGTCATGCCTCGTTGCCTCAACGAATTATACTTTTCATATAACTCCATCGCATAATCAGTCGGTAAAAACTGTTTCCTCATCTTAACCTTCATATGGTCCCATGTGCTGATTTTTGACTTGCCTTGTCGGGCTCGCTGCTCCTCAACTCGCTTCCACCATTGAAGCGCAGTACCCTTCAATTTAAGCTTCACAAATAGCACTTTCCTCTCATCTGCCATGGGTTTCCACTCAAAATAATTCTCCAAACTAGCTTCCCAGTCCAAATAGTCCTCTGCATGCATCTTCCCAAAGAAATCAGCAACTTCGATTTTAATTCCTCCACCATTCAAATCAAGCGCACGCACCAATCTATCTTCTATTCCACCCCGATTCACATTATTGAAGTGTTCAGTTTCATGAAATGGATTCTCCTCGTCTCCTTCTGTTTCTTCACCTTCTAGACTACCTTCTGGTATGTCAAAAGGGTCGCGATTGCCTTTCAGAATCTCCATACGGGCTCCCGCATGCTCCCGTCGTTGAAGGGTTTGCACCGCCCGCGACAGATCTTCAATCATACGTCTCATCTCAGCCATCTCTGTTGGTTGGAACTGATTTCCTCTTCCACCACGTCCCCTACCACGGCCAACCATGGTTTCGATACCAATTTGATGCAGAAAAAATGGAGAAAAGAAACGACGAAATCAAAGTTGAGCAAAATAGGCTTCTTGTCCGTTCTGGTTCTGAAAGTTAAGTCGTCCAAAAAAAGTTCTTTACAAAGACCCTTAAAGGAGCTTTTATACTAGGGTTATAAAACCTAACAGCACATGACAGTCACATGACTAATAAAAATAATAACAATAAAAATAAAAGATCAATTAAAAGTGGGCCTTGTTACGCTCATTGGATACTCCTGCATCACAAAGATTATTATTGACAATTGAAGTTTCATCACTCACTCCACATAGATCCACCTCAACCACACAGAACAGGATATGTAAATGAAGATTATCCAACATTACAAATAAAATCCAAGCTAAAAATTCCCAACACAACACCTGAACAAAGGCAGCTTATTTTGAACAATTCAAACACATGGAAACAGAGAATAAACATTACACAACCAAATATAAGAAGTATCATCACCTGCATTTCAACTAAATTGGTTGAATAATCTTCTTTCTTATTCCTCCTAAGGGCCCTTCCCCCCTTCTTGTAAAGTCTAAAAAAGTCCCAATGTCTTTACATATTCAATTATCATTCCCCAACAAATAACACAAACTAATAACATTAGCCAGGATGAAAAGAAAACCAGCTCTTAACCACATAATGGACAAACTATTTGTTTGTGGCGAATAACATTCATTTAGCTAGAATCACACGAATAGTGATGCATAATCAAGAATAAACCAAGGAACAATCAACTCATATCAGACTCCACAAAAACATGATTAGCAAAAACATATAATCTTTGCCATAAAAAAAAAAACATGATAAAAGATCCATCCCGTAACAGTGATCCCTAAACAGCCAGCTACCACAAGAAAAATGTCTTGATATACTCAAAAAAGCGGAAATATGAAACCTTACACAAAAATCAGGCGCCGAACCTAAGCAGCAAGCACCACAGCTCCGCCATTCTCCTTAATCTTCTTCTCGGCAATCTTGGAAATGAGCTTGGCCTTCACTACGATCGGCTTGTTTTCCGGCAAGACTCCCTTCCCCAACACCTTAAAGTACCCGAATTGAGTAACATCAAGCATGGGCACATTATCCTTGGATGCCTATTCCTTGATGTCTTGGGGTACCATCGACCAGAGCTTATCGACGTTGGTGATCGGGCAGTAGAACTTGTTACGTAGCGCATACCTACTTTACCGAAATAACCAGGATGGTACTTGTCGAACATGATACGGTGGTGGTGCATTCCTCCGGCATTACCTCGACCTCCAGGATGCTTTCGGTGCTTTCCAATACGACCGTGGCCTGCGCTCACATGGCCACGCTTCTTTCGGTTCTTCCTGAGCCTGGTTGTCATTCTTGGAGATGGTAGGTTTGATCTGTTGGATTCAGGAGCGGCAGATCATGGGGAAAGGGAGAAGTGGGAAATTAGGGTTTGCGGAATTTATTTCACGGGGAAAACTGAAAAGCTGGGATAGGTCACTCAGAGATAATATCGTTTGTAATTGAGTCACTCAAAATTTTTTTTCTTTCATTTAGGTCATTCAATATTTTAATTTTAGACAAATAGATCATTTCGATCAATTTTATGTCGAAAATTGTTGACCTGTCACAACTATACCAAAGTGATGTGTAATTAACTGATGTAGCAATTCTGCGTTAATTTTTTGAAGTAAAAAAACTAAAAAAAAGTCACCTTAAAAAAAATAAAAAACCTAATTCTCCGTCACTCCATCTCTACCTAGAATCCATAAAGCCAAGAGGAATTATCGTTTTGTTATGACGTTGGATCCAAACCAATACAAAAACGTCTTGGCTAACCTCTAATGGACGTTTCCCCTTGGCTAGTTCAAGTGCGTCAGAAGCAGATTTTTCTCCGGAGCCGGAGGCTTTATCGACACCGGAGTGGGGTTTCTCAGCGCCAGATGAGGAGGAATCTTCTACGCCTGAGGAAATCTATTGTATGTAACTGATAGATTGATGGTGCAAGATGACAACACAAACCATGAATTTTGACATATTACCCATGGGAAAAAAATTTGAGATTCCACTTCTGGAGAGGCCATTGCAATTAGAAAAAGTAGCAATTGGGTTTGTCTCTTCACATAGTGGACTCATAGTTTCAATTTGGTGGATTCATGGCTTAAATTGGATTACGATTTGGTGTTTTGTTGGGTTTTAGATTGAGTGGATTTGAGATTGGGTGGAGCTGTGTTCTTGGGATTGATTCTTTTCTTCTTCTTTTTTTAAATTTTTTTTCTGGTTTTTTAACTTTCATATTCCATGTGGATTTTTTTTATTTTCTATTCCACAATGGTAAAATTATGACATGTCATCAATTCCCGTCGTAAAATTGATCGGAATTGGTCCGGAGTGACTCAATTGTTGAAACTTAAAACATTGGGTGACAAATTAAAGATTAGTCCCTTATAGAAGAGTTTTGTTCCAAGAATGACACTCTTAAAAGTCTTATTCCATAAATTCCATGTAGTTTGAACTAATATTCCAAGAAAGACAAAAAATTAAAATATATGGTTTTATTGTCTAAAATACCCTTATCTTCATCCTCAATCATGACACATGTCTTCTGCACATAATTCATCTCTGAGCTTCGTCGGAAGCTTCATCTCTCGCCCCTTATGCATTATTCGAGAGTTCTATGCCTTTTTTTAGTGATTTTTCATCCCGATTTTTATTGTATTCGAACTAGATCTACTCATACTCACCACAGGACCTATAGATCTTGTTGTTTTCCTTCGATTTGTCATCATATCATTATTTTCGACATTTTCTGTGGTGATTTTCATGGTTTTTGGGGATCTGCAAACTGCAGATGATATGTTATTTGTTTCGATTGATTTGATATCTGTCATAATGTTATCTGTCTTGCCAAATATTTTCTATCTTATTAAAATGTTATATGTCTTTAATGAAATGTTATATGTTTGAAGTTTCAAAATAGATAACATATCAGAATAGATCCGAAACAGATATTATATCTGCAGATTCAGATCTGATTTCAGGAGAAAAAAAAGAGTTTGAAAAAGCAATAAAACCTCATATGTGATGCGCCTTGGTCCGTGGAGTTGATTGGGGGCGTTGATAGTCACCAATGTTGGCCATATTGGCCCGATTTGGCTATTTTTCAAATGGTGGTTGTGATTTCACGAAGTTTTTTCGACAACTCAAGTGATAATTGACTGAGGATGATGACTGGGCTTTGATCTGGCTAACCTAGAGCTTCATTTTGGTAGTTGGCTCGTCAAAAATGATGGACGGACGGCCAACTTCCGGTATGGTGGAGCAAGAAAGGAGGAGGAAGAAGAAAGAAGGAAGAAGAAGGATGGAGGGTATTTTTGTGAGTTTGTAGGTTTTGTCCTTTTTTCTAAAGTTTTTTTTAGGTTGTCCTTATTTGAATACAACTTTTGATTTTTGTCCTTATGCATAAAAACCCCTTAGAAATTTTTTTATTTCAATAAACCAATTGCAAACAATCATATGTTTTATCTTTGAGTGGTCTATCCGTACTTTTCCCTATTTGGATGAGGAAATGGATCATTCTCCCTTCTTTCTGTTTACGGTTTTATCCTCTAGGATTCTTAATGGGCATGGGCCTATCAATGGAAATCCCTAATGGTTTTAATGGGCATGGGGCCTTTAAAATAAATGGGCCTGAAAATAGCGCATGCTGGATGTCCAAAAATTATCCAGCCCGGCGGCACAGTTACGTGATAGTAGAACGAGTCTCTTTACAGATTCTCAGACAGGACACACGGAGACATTTCGAATCCGCAACCGCTCTTCTTCCTTAGAGAGACTCTCCCCATCAGGCCTCCGTATATGTTCCATTGAGTACCCGATCCTCCAATCTCTTTTTCAGGTCAAATTCTCCTTTTTTGCTCTTCGCAAACAAATCTTCACGATTTTACTGATTTCTTTGACTCGATTGTCTAATGAGGGTTTTTTTTTGGGTTAATTATAAACTGATTTGGACAGTTTTGGTTCGGATTGCTAGTTCGGGACGATGAGTGAGGTATTTAAAGGATATGAGCGACAATACTGCGAGCTTTCATAAAATCTTTCGAGGAAATGATCTTCTGCTGGTACGCTTGATGGAGGTGATAATTCTCAAACAACAGATTTTCTACATAATTGAGGCAGTTCGTTTGAATGATTGTGTAGATGAGATTGTGATAGCTGCTAGTTTTGGTTTATATGTAACTTAAATATGTGGTTATATTACGGGGATCTGTTTAGTTTTGAGTTCAATGTTATTTGGAAGCTGCAAATCATTAATTTTGGTGCTTGGACTTTCGAAAATACTAAAGATGAAGTGAACTCGAGAATGCTACCCCACTTTGATTCATTGAGTTCTCATTTAACCCGTGTTGTGTGTGTGTGTGTTTTCTTGTGTTCAAACAAAGTCTAATGGGCATACCTTAAGTTTTGAGGTTTCTTTTCCTTCTTTGTAGTTTTTTGGTATTTGGTCGATGATATATTGCAAAGTCTAACGGGAAAAACATAAGGTATGATACTCCGCAACATTAACAAAAATTTGTTGAAGAAAATGATATTTAATTTGACAATGAAACATCTGGTAGTAATGCATGAACTATTAAATGAAAATGTGCAATGGTCTCTACGAATTGTGATGCCACTTAAAAGTGCTAAATGCTTTCTTAGCATGGCAGCATGGCCTAACGGACTGGATTATATGTTTTGAGAGGGAAGAATTATATCGTAGCATAGGATTTTTAGCGACACATTAATATTAAATCTGAGTCAAGTTTTCGTGTTTTAATTTTTTATGAAATTTATTGAGCTTGTTTACGAGGACAATTTATATTTCCTTGCCAAAAAAAGGATCATTTTACTCGATTTATGATTGTATGCACTTTTATACACCTAAAAAGCAATGCTCACTGATTTTCGGTGTCATTGCCAATGAATTTGAAGAGAAAAAGAAGTAGAAGATTTTGGAGATAAAAGGTGGAGTGGATGAAGCGGAAACGTTGGTACATAATTAATATGTTTTCATTAGCATTTTTGCATATCCACTCCATAAACTGTGGTATCCTGGTGATGTCACTTCTATTTTTCCAGATTAGGAAAATGGACCTTGAGGCAAGGAGTTTACAGCCAAATGTGAAAGCGACACTTCTCGCTAAACTTAGGGAATATAAATCCGATTTGAACAATCTGAAAAGTGAAGTTAAAAGAATTACATCTGGTAATGCAAGCTTGGCTGCTAGAGATGAACTGTTAGAATCAGGAATCGCCGATGCATTGACGGTATGTCTCTATTCAGAATCTCAGGTAGCTTGCATATGGCATGTTTTGCAGCAATTTATCATTGCTTGGTAGAAGTTTCTGATAATTTTGCATTACTGCTCAAGAAAGGTTGTCTTTAACTTTACTGTCATGTCTACAATGCGGACTTTATTAGCACTTGTTTTTTCCCTCTGTTCAATGTTGATATTAGATAATATGATTTTTTTATCTCATGCTGGCTGATGCATGCGGGACCGGCATATGCATCCTGTTCCTGTGCATTTGAGGATCTAGTTTTCCGATAAAGCCAAATGAATTTGAGTATCTTAGTTCTTTTGTGAATTTTTTTATTTCCATTTGCACCAAATATTGAGGTTGTTTTGCTTCTCATTTTTCTTGGTAAATGGGAAATTTATGTCTCTTTTTCTTTGGATATGTCATATGTCACTACTGTATATAATGTATTGGGTCATGTATCTATATTGACACTGCCATTTAGTTATGAGTGTTGTTCTTTCTCCATTAACTGTGTTGAGGAAATCTTATCCCTTATGGAGCACTTTCAACAGGCATCAGCTGATCAAAAAGGGAGATTGATAATGTCAACTGAGAGATTAAATCAGTCAAGTGGCAAAATCAAGGATAGTAGAAGAACCATGTTGGAGACAGAAGAGCTGGGTGTTTCGATTCTCCAAGATTTGCATCAACAGAGACAATCTCTCTTACATGCTCATGGCACGGTATTTCTTGATTTATTCTCTCTTTAAGTAAATTACAAATCGCAATATGTTCATACCCATGATATTTATTTCAGAAAAATTGGCAAGCTATCTCAAGAGCACCAATCATGGTTAGGTTTTTTCTTTACTTTCATAGATATTTCATAGCTTGACATTTGATACCCAGTGTTGTGCTATTTTCTGGCTGTCTGTTTTATGACTTTGGCAAGTCGAAGCTCAATTGATTAATTGTTAGGATGCTTTCTTTCCTATCTCGCCATAAATCTTTTCGGAGCAAGTGTGAGATTACACATCACAATACATGCATTTAATTGAATTTGTTTCTATTGTAGCTTCATGGAGTGGATGAATAGCATCTAAGAAAGGAGAAGACAAATTATCAGAATGGCTCAAAAGAAAGAATTAAACAGCGAGATGCTAAGCCTGTCGAAAGAGATGAAGAATCAGAGTCTAGAAAAAAGTCTGCACATCATGATACCAAGGAGGACAAGAAGGAAGCTGATAGGGTTCGTAGAACTTATCCTAAAGAGGGCAATAACATGAAAAAAGAGAGCACAAATAGCAAGGAGGGAGTTGACGCAAGACATAATCTTTCAAGTGATGTAAGCAAACATAAGAGAAGATAATCTTCTTCAATTAG
The DNA here is from genome assembly GCF_013401445.1 of Tripterygium wilfordii. Taxonomy (NCBI): domain Eukaryota; kingdom Viridiplantae; phylum Streptophyta; class Magnoliopsida; order Celastrales; family Celastraceae; genus Tripterygium; species Tripterygium wilfordii. The sequence goes on along the minus strand of NC_052237.1, from coordinate 6,364,297 downwards.
CAGTAGGGGAAGAAACAGCAAGGAGAACTCAGTCACTCATGCCCATGATTCAAGTGATGATGAATCAGACGATTCCAAAAGGTTTGCCACAAAGATCCTCTTCTATTTTTTATTGTTTTAATTACATATGTTTCCTCATATCCATTTATGTTGTGCAGAAAGCTGCATGCAAGAAGACGTAATGTATCACCTTCACCTGTCAAGTCTAGGAGAAGGTACCAGTATCTTTTTTACCCCCTTTTGTGCATGCTTCTTTGCATTTTTTATGGACAGAGTTGTCTATTTAATTTTCTAGTACGACTCTCTGTTATGGGTATCTGTCTAATGAATTATAGCATGGACCTGTTTTCTTTGATAACATATTAAGTATTAACATCTCAAGAATACTTTTATTTTGTGAGATGGAAATATACCATGTCAATTGCAAGAAAAATATGACTTCATATAAGGTTTTTTTTTTATTGTTGGGTGGTAGTAGCAGCTGTTGACTTGGTTTGCTTGCTTGTATACAGATAGTGTTGCCACTTTAAAGATGTGGTCATGTAGTGGAATCAGCTGTAAAGTGGATGATTTTGTTTTGTTTGTTCGTTCTAAATGGATGTATAAACTTAATTTCACATGTTTAACTTCATTAATAGTGGCTTCCCTGAGTTACATACAGCGGCAGCAAAAAAAATATCTACAAATAATTTGACTCTGTTCTCTGTACCACTGAACATTTGATATTTTTGCTAGATGTTAACGATTATCTGAGATGGATTCTTGGTAAATAGTTGTCTTGCCCTTGTGGTGATGCTGATATACAACAGTCATGACGTGGGCTCTAATTTTGCACTTCATAATTCTAATTGAAGGTGTTTTCTGTGTAGTCAGATAAATAACTCTTGATGGATCTATATATTGACAATCTGGCACCTCTTTAGTCCTCATAGTTTTTTTCTTCTTATATATAAATTATGTTCGTTTACTGTTATTATTATCATTGTTATTGAAGTGAGATGGGACTCAATTTCGAAGTAGGAACTTTTACCCTGGTTCAGCTCCTTAAGGAGTAGACTACTACCACTAGGCCAAAAGCTCATTTCCTCAGTGTATTCTTAAAAAGAAAACATATGATGAAATTCCTAGTGAATAACAAAGATGAGACCTTTTTTATTTTTGTGATTGAAATATGAAAAAAAAAAAGAAGAAAGGATAAAGGTTACCAAGGTCCAAGGTGATGCAATCCACTAAGCTATTTGTATACGAGATTTAAAAAGGACTTCAGGTGAAATCAAATACAAGAGAAAATGTAAAGATGGTTATGACAATAATTAGTTTATGTTTTCGTGGGAATCCAGCAAATGCCCATACTGGAACAATTTATTTACTAAGGTATTTGTGTATTATTGTTGATACTTGTCCTTAATTATATGGATTTTTTTATGTTTGTGAGTGTGTTCTTAGAAGCTAGAATATTATAACAACAATTTCCTTCAAGAGTTTGATTGTACAAGGCTAAGCATCTCACGTGAATTATGTATATAGATGCAACTCACAAAACAGTATGATGGATGTTTTCATTTCTAGACAATTGTCGAGGTCACCACATAGCAAGCATTCTCAGCGCAGGCATTCTCCCTACTCTTCTCTTGAGACCAACAGGTATGTTGTTACGCAGTCTAATAAGGTTAAGATTGTGTTAATGTTTTTGAGACATGCACAACCATCATGGTAAATCAGGTGAAAGTTCCAAGCCTCTGAATCTTCGCTTGCAATGTTCTTGGTTCTAAGTTCACGAGTTTTCATTACAGGGGAAGGAGGAGGTCAATATCCGGATCACCTATGCGGCGGAGGAGATGATAAGATATGTTGGAAGAGTATTGGTTTTGAAATGTAAGTAGCTTGGTTAAGATCATGTATGGATTTCCCTGGAGATATCCTCCCCATGTAGCAGTCCTGCAGAATCCCAAAAGACTACTAGTTTTACACAGATATTCTGTAGTCAGATGGTGAGTGTTGACTCCTCATGCAGGTTGTAGCAGGAAGAATGGCAACGTGCATAGTTTTCTGCACAATTCCACAATGTCGTTTGAGATGGTAGATGAAGTATACTTCCTGATACACTGTATCTTCTGATTGTGGATGAATTCGTATGTCTATTTTTCTTTTTAGGTGGATAAGTTAACTTCCATAGTTGGTATGGATGATTATAGTTTCTGGAAGATCTTTCAAAGTAAAATTGACTCTTCCTTCTTCGAATGGGTTGCTCCTTTGCATCCCTATTATTTGTTAATGACTTAATGCTCTCTTATTTTTATTTTATTTTATGTTTTCACTTAAAAAAAAAACAGGCCAGGCCATCATGGGTAGAAATGCCACGTCAACCGGGCAATGTAGACGGATGGAGCTGACTGTTGATTTGCTTATTTTGTTAATATCGTGCTATCGAGAATCACAAATAGTTTAGATGATAATCATGTATGTGGTATGGTATTTTATAGATATCTCGAGTTTAAGTCTCTCTATCCCTATTTAAAAGGGAAACAAAGTAATATCTAAAAATATATGAAAATAATACTAATATCCAAATACCTTGTTTTGTATTTCGTATTGTTGCGTAAATTTGGGCAAAACGTACCCGCTAAAAACGTATTTAGTCATTCTCCTTAGAGCATTCACACCGGTTATTGTAAAAGTGAATCTGTCTCTAAAATATGTGATGATCGTACAGATTTTGTCAAAATCTATGTTGCATTGGTATTTGTTAACTATCGGTATAATCTAGATACACGGTCTCGGTGTAATAACTCTAACGATAACCAAATGCAATCTGAACTTTAAAAAATAATTTAATATTGCTTTCGCTTCTCTGTATGTGCATCCATTTTTTGTCATTGTTTTTCTCTTATGGTGATATCGTCTACCTTTTTTTATATTTAAATTCTAATATCAAATAAAATATTCAACCTCTATTATAATATTATTTAAATTATTAAAACTTAGAAATCATCATATTAAAAGACATTACTAAGCATTGCTATGAATGTTCCAATGCTTTACAAGGTCAGCTTGAAGTTGGGTATGTATTTCTTTGTCCTGGATGCGAATGTATTGCTCAACAAAGTCTCGAAACTCACGAGTTCGTAAGTGTTCTAGTACTGACATAGAAGGACCATCTTCAGCTTGATCATACATGTTTGTAATGTCAGGTTGAACGTGTAAATGTCGTTCATCTTCAACGATTATATTGTGCAATATTATGCATGCCAACATTATATCATGAAGTGTTGAACATTTGAAGTATCGAGCTGGCCCACGTACTATTGTAAACCTTGTTTGAAGAACATTGAAAGCACACTCAACATCCTTTCGACAAGTGCATCCTTTTGAAATGTCTAGCCTTATTGGTTTATGGCATAGGAATTGTCTTGGCAAAAGTCATCTACGACGGGTAGATACCGTCAATGAGATAGTGACCCATTGAGTAATGGCGACCATTGACATAATAGTGCACTGGTGGGAAACGTCATTGAGTTAGATCTGCAAACACAAATGAACGATTCAATACATTGATGTCATTATAAGAACCCGGTAATCCAAAGAATGCATGCCAAATCCGTTAGTCATACGATGCGACAACTTCTAATATAAGTGTTGGTTCGTGAATATGGCCAGTGAACTGCCCCTTCCAAGCGGTTGGACAGTTCTTCCACTTCGAGTGCATGCAATCAATACTTCCTAATATCTCGAGGAAGCCATGACTTTCATCGATAGCCAACAATCGCGCAATATCATCACTATTTGGGGATTGCAAATATTCATTACCAAAAGCAGATATCATTGTTTTCACAAATTTCTTCATAGACAACACTGTCATGCTCTCTCCAATCCTCACTTACTCATCCAAAAGGTTGGCAGAGACACCATATGCAAGCATTCGAAATGCAGCTGTAATCTTCTCAAGTGAAGATAACCTCAACTTTCCAGCGGCATCCATTTTTTGCTGAAAATAAGGTTCATGAGCCTCTACTGCAAATTGGATGTGAAGAAATATAGCACATCCCATTCGAAATCTTCTTCTGAATCGATCATAAGGATAAACCAGATTCTCAACAAAATAATCATTGAAAAGTCGGTCGTGGCCCTCAATAAAGCCACAAACGATGTACAATCGTGGAGTACATGATGTTGAGACCCTCATCCTCTCCAACTTTCCACTGCTCTGCTTCGAATATGAGCATCTCTTCTAACCTTCATCGGAAGAAGAGTCGAAAATAGATTCTTGAAACCATTTTTGAAAAAATGAACCTATTTGATTGTGGAAATGATGATAACAAATGCAATAGAGTTGAAATTGGAGAATAAGCAATTGTTGTAAGCAAAAAGTGAGGTTGCCTCTATTTATAAAATTTTCAAATATAACCGTTATAAATCTTTATTTTTCAAATATAGCCGTTGAAAATCTTTACTTTTCAAATATAACCGTTGGAAATATTTACTTTTAGTTTATTATAAATTAATAAATATTTTAAATTTATTGTTAATTATTTTTACTAATATATATTTTATTTTTAATTAATATTAATTATTGTATCTAAAATTAATATATAAACTAAAATATATTTCGTAAACATGTTAATTCTTACTTGAAATCATATAATATATATAATAAATAATAAAATAAGAAGAAACTAATATTTTAATGTTGTAGAGATTTAGAATAGAAATACTGATACAGTGGTTGTTGAATAGAGAGTCTGTAAATTATCAAAAAGTAATACTCCCTCTGTCCCATTTTCTTATTCATTCTTTCTATTTTGGGATGTCCCAAAACTAGTATCACTTTCATTCATTAATTAACAATTTTGTTATTATATTTCAAAATTAACCGTGTAACTTTAATTATCCTTATTTTAAGAAAAAAAAAAGGTACTATCATAAAGAAGAATAAATTTAGAATAACATGATTATTTTGTGTAATTAATTCTAGGATAATGCTTGAGACCTCAAAAAGTGATCCCAAAAGACCTCCATTTAATATGGAGTGTTGAATGTGAAGTGGGTCCTACATGTATGTTTTTAATTAATGGTTATTTTAATGTCACATAGATTTGAAGAATTTTTGGAGGTCATAGTTTAGGGATATCTAGCATTGTCCTTAATTCTATTAAATAATGTTTTCTTAAAAGGTTTGAATTTTCAAATGATGACAAATAAATTGGGATAGAAGAAGTTTTTTATAGATAAAATAGAGAATCTGTTCAGAGATACCAACGGGAATGCTCTTGTTCTCCTCCACCAAAATATTTAAATCTTAGAAAAGAAGGGGAGCTGAAATCCCAATGGAAACTGACGTATCGGTGACGCAAAAGCTTCACATGGCCAATGGAGGTGCAGACCTTAATGGTGGTGGCTTTGTGCTTTCTTGGTTGGGTAGCACTTTGTGATTTTGTGGAGGAATTGGGGTTTTGAGTGTGAGTTGGTGAAACTTTAACCGAAAGAAAAGGAGGAGGAAATGCACAAGTACCCAACTCTCACTCAAAACCCCAATTCACACACAAATCAATATCACAATGTGCAGCAGAACACAACCATGAAGGTCGCTTCCCGTCTCCTCTTCTTCCTCCTTCCTATTTGTCTGAATCACTCCAAGTTGGATTTTTTTCTCATCAAACAACTAATTGTAGTTGTTTTTCTTAATTTGCAGTTATTGAGGCACGCATTGGAGGTTGGGCCATGGTCAATTTGGTTATCTGGGTTTTTCTTGATTGCTCTCTCCTTACATGCTATTCAGTTGTTACCTTCCCTACATAATCATATCAACACGTCCGAATTCACTCACAATTTGGGCGCTCCAAGAATCACCATTTTTTCAGCTCCTGATCCTTTTACTGCTCCTGCCTTTGCTCGGCAGACTCTAGCAGTTCGATCATGGCTTGCTGTGTCTCCACAGATCACAGTGGTTCTCTTCAGCCAAGACCCTTCTGTTGTTTCCTTTGCTGGGATGTATGGTTCTAGAGTTGTGGTCGAGCCCAATATAGATTTCACGTACGTATGACCTTAATTTTTCGCAATTCATTTATTGCTTTATTAGGTGAATTGTGCTGCACAAGTGATTACTTGCGAGTGAAAAACAATGGCTTTTTGACAGCTAAATCACGTTTTATAACAATCCTATAGCTCATTCTTATTGTCTAATGGTGAATTTGAAGAAACATGTCAATAGTATATTCAAACGTAATCCAAAAGAGTTGGTTAAAATTCTAGTGCACCCTGAGTTTTCAAAATTGCTTCTGGCCAATCAAGGTAGTTACTAGTGTATATTCCTTGGTATCGGCAGTTTTTGTTCGGAACATAGAAATCAGAAGTGCGTGAAATACACCCGTATGAGTTTGATAAATCACTAGGAAATTTTGTTAACCTATTAAGTGTTTGCTCTATGATTTGATAATTCTAGGTTCCTTGGTATCCCATTCTTCCATTCCATGGTAGCGAGATCACGAGCATTCACAACTGATATATCTGTCTTCATCAATCCTGAATCTATTCTCCTGCCAGACTTCATATCCACCCTGAATTTTGTGCACAAACTTGATCATGATTGGCTTCTTTTGGCTTCCGCACGTAATGTTTCCCACCTCCCGTTCTACTTGGATGAGGATGGGGTTTATTTGGTGAGAGATGATGGAAAACAGATGAGGACCCATGAGGTACAAAGGACACCACTCCAAAGTCCAAACTGGAAGTTGATGACCTATTCAATAGAATTCATTGACATTCCTTTCTCTTCCTTCAGTTGCAGGAGGTAATTGATCAGAATTTTCGATGGAATCATTGTGATGATAGAATGCTCATCGCATGGAACAGTGGGGATCTACCCTTGCATAGTGGTGTACTTCCTCCTTTTCTGTACAGGAAAGGAATTCACAACCGCTGGATCATAAATGAGGCTATTTTATCCGGATACAGGTTTGTGTTTGATGCCAGTCTGACCATCACAAGTTTATACTTGGATGATCAGGCATTTTTTTCTAATCAGTCATTCAGAGGAACTAGTCTTTTGGCTGCTGAGAAGAGAAACTGGGAGTATATTGGCAATTTTCATCTTGGGACCCTGTATGGATCGTCCTTTTTTCACGAGACCAATTATACTAGCCTTCTGAAACTTTCCAGGTGTAAAACCCAATATTTCTTTGTTGACACAGCAACCATTGGGTACTCAAGTATATATCGGAGGCCTAGCTCATCAAGTGGCAGAATTTTGCATTTGTCTACGAATAAGGAAACAATGAATTGTCTTGACGGTATTGGATTAATGAGTGGCTTCGATTGCTCCTTTAAAGATCAATTTAAACAGTTGCCTCCATTACCTTTCCCACATTCCTTGGATTCACTCCTTCAAATAACTGCGGACAGGCATAAGACAATTGTCCTTGGAATAGCCGGATATAGCTACAGGGACATGCTAATGAGTTGGGTTTGCAGATTGCGCCATCTCTCCATTAGAAATTTTTTGGTTTGTGCTCTTGATCGTGAAACTTACAAGTTCTCTGTCATGCAGGTATAACTGCTTCATTTTTATTTTTATTTTGCTTGAATATAATCTAAATTCCTTGTTATCCTTGTTTCAGTTGACTTTTATAGATTTTTCTTACAACATCTGCTACAACTGAATAGAAGAGTAATGTTGTTGTGTTTAGGTAAATCAAGTCTTGCAGCATATCATAGCACTACCTGTAAACTTGTAGAATTTTCGACTTTCCATTCTTCCATCTGAGATATTTCTCTTGGCCAGGGATTAATCTTGTAGGATATTGTTTAGTTCTTGAAGATACATTTCCATAACTTTAACCACCCATAGTAATCTGAGGTTTCTTATGGTTTGAAGAAGATTATAATGATTGAGCAGCTTTGAACTGGTTATAGCCCTTTGATTTTTGCCTTACAATTATGCTTTTGAAAATTCCTTGTGGCCTTCGAATTTTTTATGGTGGAATCCCTTCTAAAGCTCCTCTCCTAAAGTAGGAAGATAATTTTGTATATGCTGCCTATTTGTGTTTCTGAATATAAAGGTATTTTTCCCGCTAGGGCCTGCCTGTCTTCAATGATCATTCGGCTCCAAGTAACATCAGTTTCAATGACTGCCACTTTGGAACAGACTGTTTCCAAAGAGTTACCAAAGTGAAGTCCAGAATTGTTTTGAAAATACTGAAACTGGGGTATAATGTTCTTCTAAGTGATGTAGATATATATTGGTTTGCAAATCCATTGCCGCTGCTTCATTCTTTCGGCCCTGGTGTTCTAGCAGCGCAGTCTGATGAATATAATGAAACAGGTTTTTATTTCCATCATCCAGCATATAAATTACTAATTTGCAATAGCCTAGAAGCATTGGAAAGTGGAGCCTCTTAGTGTCCCACATACTTTCCTGTGTGCAGGTCCTATAAACTTACCCAGGCGTTTGAACTCTGGCTTCTACTTTGCTCGTTCTGACAATTTGACTATTGCGGCTATGGAGAAGGTGGTGAAGCATGCAACATCTTCAACCCTATCTGAGCAGCCAAGCTTCTACGACACATTATGCGGAGAAGGTGGATCCAACCGTGTTGGGGACAATACATGCTTGGAACCTGGAACAAATCTGACTGTGCACTTTTTGAACAGAGATCTCTTTCCTAATGGAGCATACTTAGGCTTGTGGCAGAAAAGGAATATTAAAGCGGCCTGTTCAAAGAAGGGTTGTCTTGTTCTTCATAACAATTGGATTGGTGGAAGGATTAAGAAGCTGGAACGTCAGCAGTTGTCAGGTCTATGGGACTATGACATTAGTGAAAGGATGTGCGTACAGAATTGAACCCGGATCAAATTAGTCTTTGATACCTAATCGATGATTTCTTGTCATTTATCCATCATGACTTTGGTTTTTGTCTTAGAGACAAGAAACTATCAGCATTCCCTCCTAAAATGGGTCACATCTCTTGACTACAGTGAGCCTTGGTTTCATCAGCACATTCTGCATTGTAATACCTAGTTACAGCTAGCTGGCTCTTGAAAAACAATAAGATGATCTCTATGGCAATGCATTGTTATATTCGAAGACCTCATAAATCCAGTGCACCCTTATTCTCCTCCTGTGGATCATAATGAGAGATTTTAATAAGACGGTTACGGTTTCTGGTTGTTGCTATGCTAAAGAGGTCGTCTTGAATTTTAGGGATTTCGAGGCAAATTGATCGAGAAAGCAGAAGGGGAAAGGAATCAGGAAGAGCTTCTGTATCAATGGGTATATGCTTATCAAAAAAAAAATTTGTGAGGATAGTTCACGCAGGTGGACAAAAGGAGCTCTATCGGTCTGCAGTTCCTGCATCTATGCTGATGGAAAAATATCCAGGGATGTGTATTGCTCGTCCAGAAGTCTTTAAAAGTCCTCACAAGTCCCTTCTTGGGCCAGAAGAGACTCTTCTGCCTGGGCACAAGTACTATGTAATACCATCAAATACTGCTCAGAAACTGAAACGTAAACACTCGAAAAACAATGAAGTGAAATCTCCTACAGAAGACAAAGAAAATATATCAGATGCGCTAATAAGTTTGGACACTGGCAGGGGTCACTCAGAGGATTTTATATTGTATGCTAAAGAGTTCTATACCTCCAGAGAGAGGTGGTTAAATGGTTTAAGGAGAAGGAATGGGAGAGAAAAGAAGCCTTTTGTACCTCCACTTCCAAGGGCAAGGATGCCTAAAGAGTTGGGGTGGATGCCCAGGCTTAGTTCTGTGCAAGAAGTCTCTCCATGAGAGTTTCATCCCATGGTGGACCATTATGTAATATGGTATGTTAGCTTTCTAAAAATAGTACTTGTTTTTCTTCATTTCCCAAGTGTTTTCTTTCCATTACTTATGTTAGATATTTTTTTTGAAATGAGAAATCTTCTGGATGACTATCCTCACTGCAATAAATGGAAAAATGCTTCAAAATAAGCCCTTCAGTTTCTTATACCTCTGGGATTCCAGTTGGATACATTCATTGTTTTTCCGAGAAAAAAGTCACAATCCTCCAAGATATCCCATTTTTGTGCTGGAATTTCTACACTCTCATGCCTTGTTTGATTGATTTTATCTTTTGGCAGTATCCCATATGTTTGTTCATTTTTAGATACCAAATCTCTACTTATGAAATCAGTTCAAGCCATTTGGCTTGTAATTTATGCTTAGATAGGAAGTCTACTTCATGATCGAGACAACCATGCCTGCAACAAGGTCAGTGATATCAATATTTCATCCTTTGTGAATATAGAGTATTAGCATTCATCCTTATCCGTCCAGATGATTTATATATGTCTCCGATTAGAAATTCGATTTGTTGCAAAGGCTCTATTGAAAATACTACCTGACATAGAATCCAATGGTTCTCTCTCGTTGCTTATATGACATTCCACAGTAAAGATGGAGAAATATTTATTGATATGAATAAAGTAGATGATAATCTATTGATCTTTAATCATTTATGTTGTACACTCACAAAATATGAGACAAAAGCTTGGTCAAAATCCATGTGTAGAGAACTGCGAGTGCTGCTCCTACTGGAATTGTCACAACCCAAGAAGCCACAATCTCTTTCACAGTTTCTGCTCTTACACTGTTTAGTCCCCTGGCGAACCCTACTCCCATCACTGCACCCACCAATGTATGGGTAGCTGATATGGGGAGTCCCAGCTTTGATGCAAACAGAACAACAGAAGCTGCAGCGAATTCCGCTGCAAATCCTCTAGTTGGTGTGAGTTCTGTTATCTTCTTCCCTATCGTTGCTATCACTCTATAACCCCACATCGTTAGCCCCGCTACTATTCCAAATCCTCCCCATGCAAGAACATCAGGGGGAATAACAATCTCAGCTCTGCTAGCAGCACTGCCATGGAGGATAGACAATGCAGCAGCTAATGGACCTATAGCATTTGAGACATCATTACCGCCATGCGCGAATGACATGAAACAGGCTGAGAGGATCTGCATGTAGCCAAAAACCCCATAAACTATCTCCAATTGGGTACCTTTAGGGCCTGCTATGTCAGAGAGAAATCCAATATTTTTATTTTGGACAACGCTCTCATATTGCTCTGGTTGCGAAGAAGTGGATTTGACAAGGAGATGACCAAGCTGTTTTCGAATAATTCTGTCAACTAAGAGCGCACCAGCAGCGCCACAGGCCAAAGCCTGGGCTAGAGCCAAGGGAAAGGCCTTGCTTAGAGGAAAAGCAGCAAAGGAGATTCCAGTTACACCCATAAAGACAGCAATTGGTGCAGCTGCAGCGGCAGCTTGTCCTGGATTTGGAGCACTGTATACAAACTGGGAGAAAAAAAAACAGAGGTTGTTAAGTAAAGGGAACGGAAGAAGTAGGTACGATTAGCGCAAGAAAGTGAGCTTAGCAGGTCGTTAAGCTCTTAAAGACGATGACATACCCTACGGATGCCCTTGTAGACAAGAAACGACATCATCGCTCCCACTACTGGTGAGATCACCCATGATGAAGTAACCCTTGCCAGTGAACCCCAAAAGACAGCATCAGCTCCTCCATAGACAAGACCAAATCCAACCATAGATCCTACTATACAGTGAGTTGTGGAGACAGGCCAACCAAAGTACGATGCAACCTGTGCATATAACAGTAGTTCCATAACAATAGAAATAGAAGAGAAGAGTATTGAATACAAATATATCAGCGGAAATGCCATAATCAGTCTGCAGAATAAATTAAATTTGGGGTCATTAATTTCCCAAAACTTTGAATTCTGAAGTGAAAAATAACCCAGAAACCGCACATGATCCTGGAATTGACACAATGCACAAACAAATTACTGAATTTAATAGAAAATCCATACCTGCAACCAAGTGCCAGCAGCAGCCAAAGAAGACAACAAACCAGCAAAAAGCAGAGTATCCCTCCCTTGAAACGCATTAGCCACAAGAATTCCCTTCTGCATTGTGCTTGTCACGTGTGTACCCATCAAAAACGCCCCAGAGAATTCAAGAATCGCCGCCGTCAATACAGCCTGCCGGAGCGTCAAAGCCCCAGACCCAACAGAAGTTCCCATAGCATTTGCCACATCATTAGCCCCAATATTCCAAGCCATGTAGAAACCAAATAACAGGGTCGCGTAAGACAATATTTTGGTCTTCAATGTCAGTCCCTGCCCCATTGATTTCATCAATAAAGGAAAACTGAGAGCCGCCAATGCAATGCAAATCGAGATCGCAGAGGCTGTTCTGGATGATATGTGGAAGGCTTGAGCCATTCCAGGCAATTCATCGTCCTCAATTTTCGCCGTCTCGTTAGACTTTCCGATCTCAATTTCTCTGTTCTCCTGATTTTCCCCTTCAGCTTCAGCAAAAGACGACATACTGGCGAAAGTGTGAGTTAATTTGGAGTTACTGAGTCTCAAGACAGGAATCAAAGACTCGGGTGGTAGTGGGTTTGGCTTGAGGAATACAATATCTCTATTGGGTCCATTGAAAGAGCAGTGTCTATGGAGATAGAAGTGAGAGTTGTGCACTAAAAATGCTTCTGCTGGAGTGGTGTTTCTCGAGGAAGAGAGGCAATAAGAGGTAGTCATGTCTTGGTGGGAACAGAGAGAGATGCGCATATGCAGCAGAATTATTCAGTGGTGGGAATCTTGGCCATGGAATTTGGTGAAGCTGGTAGTTGTGGAGGAGGAAGAATGGAGGAGTGTGCATTTGTGGGTGGGTAAGGGAGGTTTGCGGGTAGATTTTGGCTTCTTGCTTTGCTTGATTGATTCAAACGAGTGGTGTATGGTTGTTCTTGAGGGTTCTCTGCTAGAGTCATATATCCACAATTTTATGTTCAGAAAAATTAAACCCAACATTAAATCAAATTATCCAGAAGAAAAAAATGGGATTCTTGAACACCAAAAAAAAAAAGGGTCAGAAATTGCAAATTGAAGATTTTATAAGTTGAATGATAAATAACTTTCATTAATCTTTGGGAGATTCTGGGCCACCTAACAATTGGATTAGAGATTCTCTGAAGTTGATTTCTTTTTTCTTTTTTTTCTGGTAGAAGAACGATATCCAGAAGTGAGGTTAGAGTGCTTGTAAAAAGTCCTTACTCTAGTTGACTTTCCCACAAAGGACAAGGCAAAATAATTAGTGGATAATCCCATAAACAATGGACCAAAGCAGAGCAAAAGAAGTCATGGAACAAGTATGATTTGTTTTTTTAAAGTTAAAAATATAATCCCATAACTTTTTAAGAAAATAATTCAAATATGTTGGGATAATGGGATTCATGATTTGTAGAGCAATAATATGGTAAGAGTTTCTGGAAAATGTGAATGATGGTGTGGCCTAATGGTAAGATGATCTCCAACTCAGGTTGTAAATGGTTATGTAAAAGGCCCAATTGTCAATATACAAACCCAAACCCAAACCCACAAAATAAGGCTCCAACCCAAGTGCTAAATGGGGTTGCATGATGCAATCCTTGGGCTTCAGGATCCAAATATGCACATCTTTGCCCTGGGATGGGAAAAAACGCGGGTTGTCTTTAACAGATTTTCGTCTCTTCTCCTCCCAACACAGATTTGTCGTCATCGTGGTCAAGTTTCCATTCCAGGCTTGTTTGCGTAGATTTTGGTATGAATTTTAAGTTTTCTCCATTTAATCATCTTTTATTTGAGATTGTAATCGATCTATTACCTTCTTTTGGGTTTAAAATTCAAAAGTAAGAACAAGGCGAAAATTTTTTAGGCGGAATATTAAATGGACGGGATGAAATTAAAGTTTAAAACATTCTAATTCATTTAAGAGGGACAAATGGAAATTATTAAATAAGTAATTTTTTGATATTATTTTTTTAGACAATTCATATATATATATAACAAGTATAAATAGTATCGGACCGAAATTATAATGGGCCTTCAATTTGGGCTTTAGTCTTAAATATTTATTTGCATCACCATTATACAACTCCCCATTGCAATCAAAAAAATTTCCAACCCCTAAAGCACAACTATTCATGGATGCAAAATTTAAATTGCATCCCCAATTTCCAACTTATGGTTAGAAATGCCCTAAAGAGTCTTGCACTCTCTAGTACATGCATGAGCTCACATATGTTAAAAAAAAAGATTGTGAAAAATCATTTGAGATGTTATGAGAATGTGATAATAATCCCACATCAGAAGATTGTAGATTTGAAGTCTAGCTTATAAAAGATGACAAAACTCATATTGTCAACATGGGTTTTCAATAGAGAGTTAGACCCAAACTTGTGATTCTATACTTGGGCCACCATCCAGTGTGGCAGGTATTTATCATTGGTGCTTTCATTGAGAGCACACGCGCCTGGGTGCAGGCCCATGGGCTGGCACTATCACAGGCGAGTCTGCCCCATAGCCCATTCCTTTATGGAGTTGGGTTAGCATACAGTGGGCCGTGTCCATTGTGAGTGAGTTAGAAAAGAGAAAAATGCTATTAAAAAAAAGAGAAGAAAAAAAAGGTCGTTAAAGTAACTGGGAAAACCTAGATCCACTGGACTTGGCAAGGTTATGTGACCTTGACTCGCAAGGCTCGGGGTGGTAAGTGGGCCATATGCCGAAATGGTACATCCAGGGCAATGTAAGAGGACGTGCAAGCTCCCAATGGGGAGGATTGATGAGAATCCCACATCGAATATGATGGATTTAGAGTCTAGTTTATAAGGCAGGACAAACCTTCTATTGTCAACTTGGGTTTTCAATAAAGAGTTAGGTCCAAACTTGTAATACTATACTTGAACCCCCATCCCGTGTGACGGGTATTCATCAATATGCACGTCCTTGTGCATGACTAGGGCTGAACCATTTCGACCTTTCCCAGTTACTTGAATGGATTTTTTTTTCTTTCTTTCTTTCTTTCTTTCTTTTTACGCATTTTTTTCTTTTTCAACCTGCCCACAATGGATTCAGCCCACTGTCTGCTAACCCAACTTGACAATTGATGGGCTCTGGGGTAGGCCCGCCTATGATAGTATCAACCCACGAGCCTACACGCAGGCGTGTGCACTCTCAATGAAAGCATCAATGATGAATACCCGCCATACGGGATAGGGGCTCAAGTCTAGCATCACAAGTTTGGGCCTAACTCTCTATTGAAAACCCAGGTTGATAATAGGAGATTTGTCCTCCCTTATAAGGTAGACTCCAAATCCATCATCTTCCGATGTGGAATTCTCATCAAAATGTATAAACATATAGATAGTGGTGCGGTGGTGAAAAGAATCAAAAGAATTTGTATTGAGAAGACCTAACAAGACATGAATTGAAATAGTAATAAATGATATATATTCAATAAAAAATTATGAAGATATGATCTTAGATAAAAATGAATGATAAAAACGAATACACACAATAGATTCCCATTGATTTTCTCATAAACTCATATCGTTTGACCCTCAAATTTTTGGGATGATGATTATAAAAGGAGTTAGTCCATTGGATCTATCTCTCCGGCCCAATTTTCTATTTCACGGACAAACCCATTAGCTGAGCTATGAGCTTTTGAGGCTGTCCACTAGTCCCAATTTTCTATTTCTATTTTCTGCCTATATTTTTGGGCCGTCATATTGATATAAGGAAATGGGCCAATAATAAGCATGTTTGCTAACCATCAAGCCCAACTTGCCCCAGTCTAATTATTTTCTGATTTCCCGCATGCTCAGAAATCTGTTTTTTTTAAATGCCTAACACAGCCGTAGGATCATAAATGTTAGCAGCAGCTTTCTATGGCAATAATATTATTCTTTGCATAATAATTTTTCTGTTGGAAATCTTTCGAAGCCACTGTCCTAGAAAAATATTTACCTGATACCTCTAGAAAGAGTTGAAGATGATTTTCAACATCAGATTCGATCGGATCGGGTCTTCTCGGCTTGTACACCTAATTCAAATCTTCAACCTTCAAAACCACCACAATTTCAAACCTTCCAACATCCGACAAGATTGAGACCCATGACCAAAAATTCGTTAGACCAGTCATACACGAACTTTTCCTTCACAATTTGGTCCAACTTCGTGTCTTAGAATCTAACAGAGAATATTCTCCTCTTCAAGCCCCCAACTTCCTGCCAAATATACTCCAAATCAATGGGAGCCTTCCATACCGCCATTGCTGCTCCATTTTCAATCTTTCATTCCAACAATTAATGTCCATGTTCACATATACTTTTATGTGTTAAATAAAGTGGTTCATATTGAAAGAATTATTTAATACCTAAAAGCTCTAGAAAATGGAGTACGGTATGCTAACTATTATTGATAAGTATTGATTATTTTTAGTATGGGGTTACAGTTTTATTTTGCGTACCCAGATAACTTGTTATAAAAAGGGAAACTCTATCTAAAAAAATTGTAGTATGGTAATTCTCATAGTGAAAACAGTCAAAGACTCCATAGATGTAGGCATTTTTGTCGAACCACGTAAACTTTGTGTTTTTTTTTCTCTTTACTGTTTCGATTGCTCTGTCTTTTATTGCTCTATTATTTGTTGTTTTCAAAGGACCTGTTTTACAACATTATGTAATTAGGTAAGTAATGCCTTTAACTCGGATCCGCATATATCTAAATGTACATAAATGAATATATTCATTATATATGGTAGTATTTTTTTCTTTAAGTTGGCATGGTAGGATAGTCCGATCCGGTAATTTGGGTGGATATGTTCTGCATGTGGGCCGTGGCAGGCAGAGAATACTCCTGTTTCGTGGGCACGTCTGATGAATGTGATAGGATAGGTCCTCATAAGTCATAACATATCCCCACAAGAAGCCTGAAATCGATAAATACACACACACACACATGTATATATATACATGCTACTCCAATTTGTGTGACACTATGCATGTGAAACCACACTGCCTGATTTTTTTTCTTCTTAATTTAGCGTACCTTGTCTGGCATAATTGATCAACCAAACATTAATTGATTAATTTCTCTCTTTTTTTTCTCAACAATGAACCTTCATTTTTTCCCTTTCACAACGTCCATGCAATCTACATATTTGTCTTTTCAACCTCCATAGAACCAAAGATTTCTCCAAAAGACAATCCTAACTTCGATCCTATCACCTGTGATTTTCTCGGAATCAAAGAAAATTTCGAACATTAATTATCAGCTACCTAAATACCTAATAAACACACAAAAATTTTATATATGACCTCAATATGAATCATGAATGAGGAATCGAGCTCACGAACTTAAAAAAGGAAAATTATCTCTTAAACTTTACGTACAAGTTAATTTCTTTGTTTATTTTCTATCATGGAGATGACTAGGTACCTTACATGTATAACACACCTCAAGTTTCGGAGTTTCCACGCCACACACTCAGGTCTCCCCAATTTGGCTTCTCATTCTAAAGACATAATAGTATTTATGTTGGTAGGTCAAAATAAAAAAGTTATCAACCTTGGCTTAGGCTTTGACACGCGTGATCTCACACGCTTTTAGGAAACCCCCACCCCGCAAAACGACAACCGACTATGCCAACTTTGGGGTGGAATTTACTCAATTTGGTCATCCGTGTCAATTTGGTGTGGCCCACATCCAAGTTCACAAGTGGCCCAATTGGGTCCCCTCCACGTGTAAAAAAGATAATATTGCAAGGTTCGGGGAATTGTTTTACCCACATATCCAATTCCCCAAAAGCAGAATTGAAGCTACTAATTTCCATAAAGGGGAACAAATGTAGAGATAACACAAAAAGAACACATAGGCAGGCATATGTTTCTAAAGAAGACAATTTTGTTCGAGAAGAATTTTTCAGTTTCTGGGGATGATTGTTTGTGATTTGGGTCCTACACATTTTGAAATATTAGCATATGAAGGTGAAAGAACCAAGCAAAGTGCACGATTCTCTCATCACTCGATCAAGACAGGATAAGGAGATAAAAGTCCACTCCGCCTTGCCTCATGTTCCTTTTGCGCTGTTCCTGAGCATATACTCGGGTTCAACCCTATTTTTCCTTTTTTTAATAAATAAAAGAAGCTTTTGTAGTTTTCCAACATGCAAGAGATATAATAATCATTAACATTTTCAACTTTAAAAACTGTGGGGAATATTCCGACAAGACACGTGACATAATTCTATTTATTATTCTCAATATTAAATCATGTTATTATTAATAGGTTTAAGATATCAGGAGTTGTTTTTCAAATAAATTAAACAACTTACTGATTGGAGGAAGCTCCTACAATTACTCTGATAGAGTTACACACGGAGTGAATTTCTTTCATTATAAAAGGAGGTAAATTGTTACATATTTTTTCCTGAAGCTCTAATTGTGGTTATACTGACTTGATTATCTTGGAAGCTAACTTGAGTGTCGGAGTGCCTACGGTCAAACAACGACCGTCGGGCCCGCTGACAATCTTTGTTTTCAGGATTCAGATGACCATATCACAAAGGAGCATTCGTTGAACGTGGTGATCAGATTTTATTCACTATATTCTGGCGACCACAGTGGGAGACGATCTGTTTTCCACGAATACTACAAGCAATATGGCAACCGTACGATCTGAGTTAGGTGATGGGGGAAGAGGGTCCCAGTCACGAAACAGCCATGAGGAGCCTAAAGATGACGCTCACCCGAATCTCGGCGTGGACCCGATTCAAGTTGATCAGGTTGCAAGGGGAACGCTGCTAACTGAGGACCAAGTTGAGACAGAAATCCGTCGTACCACTGAATATTTGGAGTCCTTGAGACAAGGGCTCGCTGAGGTCAGGCGTAAAGGTAAGCGCCCCCACGAGAGTCCACCTCGCGAAGAAGACGAGCGAGCCCTCGGGAGAAAAGCTGGCTCTCATTCTAGGCGAGGACACTCACCACCCCGACATTCGTACACCAGGAGGAAATATGAAAGGCGGAGCCCTGAAAGAGTGTCGAGGATGAGGGAAGAGCATGGGGATGATCGACACTCTCATCATGCTGACAGTAGACCCCGTGAGATCAAGCACCGAGATGAAAAGCTGGTCAAGTACAGTGACGAGCTAGATGCGATGAAGGGCGACCTTATCTATGATGCTCAGCAAAGAGCAATGAAGGCTCTTGATGAAATGACAACTTCCCCTTTTACAAGGGATATCAGAAAAAGAGAGGTCCCTAGAAGGCTCGTCATGCCAACATTTGAACAGTTCAATGGCCGAACTGATCCAGTTGCCCATTTGGACCAGTTTATGCGGAAAATGATCTTGTGGGAAGGTGATGAGCCCATTTTGTGCAAGGTCTTCCCATCTTCTTTAGGAACAACGGCATCGCGGTGGTTTCATCAATTACCTCCAAACTCGATTTCGTCGTGGCGTGAGATGGCCAAACTATTCATTAATCGTTTTATTACCGGAAGTCGAGAACCAAAGACCCTTAGTACCTTACTTACCATGAAGCCGAACAGCGGAGAGGAGATCTCCGACTATTTGTCTAGATATTTAGAGGTGTGCGCGGAGGTTGACGGATGTGATGAGTGGATGACCGCCACGTCCTTTAAGATTGGGTTACCGGACGGCTGTAAGCTCAAGGAGTCGTTGACCTTATATGAGCCTAACAGCATAGCTACCCTACAAGACAAAGTCAGGAGATATGCAAAAGTTGAAGTTCCAAAGGCTAAGCGGATGTCCTCTCCAAAAAGGGAGGAAAAGGGTTCTCGAAATAGCTGATCTGTACAAGATCACAAAAAATCCTCGAGCCGAGCCGAACACAGTAGGTCGGGGAAGAGTTCGGCCAACATTGTTGAATTCAACATGCCAATTCATAAGCTATTCTACGAGATCAGGGATCAACCATTTATAGTTCGTCCTCCAAAAATGTCAGGGGATCCAGACCGAAGGGATAAAACGAGGTACTGTGCATTCCATAGGGATGTCGGGCACATGACAGGAGAGTGTAACAATCTGCGTGAACACCTTGAGAAGTTAGCCAGGCAAGGGAAGCTAGCAAAGTATGTGAAGAACAAGGCAAAAGATGGCAATAAGGCTCGGGATAATGTTGGGAGATCTGCTCCAGGCAGGGGGCAAGATGATAATGATGAACCAAAAGGCACAATCAATGTGATTACATTGGAAAGGCAGGGACGCGTGGTCTCTGTGAATAACACGATTGCTCAAACGAAGATGGCCGAGTGCCAAGAAGCAAAAAAAAGAGGAATCGGAATAGACATTACCTTCTCAGACAGGGACTTAACCGGGTTGGACCCAGCACACAATGATGCTCTTAAGATCACTATAAGGGTATATGGTTATGATGTTAAGCGAGTTCTTATTGATCAAGGAAGTGCTGTCAATATCATGTACTACCCGATGTTTGAGAAGTTGGGATTGAGTCAGGCCGATCTCGTTCCAGAAACGGCATGCTTGGTTGGATTCAATGGTAGTCGTGCCATCAACTTATCACCAGACTCTCCGATTTCCTTATAACGGCGATATTATGATGTGAAAGGAGATCGGCCGGAGTGGAATAGTGTGGTTGCTAGTCCCCAAGCAGTAAATGAGACTCATCAAATAGGCACCCTTGTTGAAGAGACATTAGTCGAGCCTGAACCGGGAATGGATCTAGAAAAGAAGTCGATTAAGCAATTGGAAAAAGTCCAGATTGACGGGTCCAATATTGATAAATATTTTCTCATTGGCAAGAATTTATCAACAGTAGAAAGAGAGTCCCTTCTCGAATTGTTAATGAGAAATATCAGAGTCTTTGCTTGGACTCCTCAAGAAATGCCGGGAGTCGATCGAAAGGTGGCAAGCCACAGATTGAACATCTGACCCGACTCGAAGCCGGTCATCCAAAAGGCTAGGAGCTCGGCCTTGGCTCATGCCGAAACCGTGATAAAGGAAGTGGAGAAATTGACTGAAGCAGGAGCCATACGGAAAGTGGATTACCCAGAGTGGTTGTCGAATACAGTGGTGGTTAAGAAAAAGAATGGAACATGGCGAGTGTGTGTAGACTTCACAGATCTTAACAAGTCTTGTCCAAAAGATTTGTTTCCATTACCCAAAATTGTTCAACTGGTGGACTCAACGTCAGGAAGTCAAAGGATGAGTTTTCTTGATGCCTATAGAGGTTACCACCAAATTCCTCTGAATGAAGAGGATGAAGAGAAGACTGCGTTTATTACTCCGAAAGGCACTTACTGCTATAAAGTAATGTCTTTCGGACTAAAAAATGCGGGGGCAACTTATAAACATTTAGTCACGAAGATGTTTGGAGGAATGATTGGGCCCACAGTCGAAGTTTACATCGATGACATGGTTGTCAAAACGGCTAGAGAGTACGACCATCTCTCAGATCTCCAATTTGTATTTGATGTCCTGGATGTATACAAACTTAAGCTTAATGCTTCAAAGTGTGCTTTTGGCGTTAGTTCTGGAAAGTTCCTTGGACACCTAGTGACGCGAAGGGGAATCGAAGCCGATCCAGACCAAATCACGGCCATTAGAAACTTAAGGAGTCCAAGCTCAGTTAAAGAAGTGTAAAAGTTAACTGGAATGGCAGCTGCCCTGAATAGATTCATTAGTAAATCTTCTGACAGATGCCATCATTTTTTCAGAAGTCTGCGTGGTGCAAAGAAGTTTGAATGGGATTCGGAGTGTGAAATGGCACTGGCCGAACTGAAGGATTACTTACAGTCGGTCCCGCTTTTGTCCACTCCTGTCCCGGGAGAGAAGCTAAGGTTGTATTTGGCGGTGTCAGAAATTGCTGTGAGCGCCGTTCTTTTGAGAGTAGAAGGAAAGATTGAGCAACCAATTTATTATGTTAGCAAAACTCTCTTAGACACTGAAACGAGGTATACACCATTGGAGAAGTTGTTGTACTATTTGGTGATAGCTTCTAGGAAACTCAATCATTATTTCCATGATCACTTCATTGAAGTTGCTACAGCCTACCCTCTCTGAAGCATTTTGAGTCGTGCCGACCTCTCTGGAAGAATTGCTAAATGGGCAATAGAGCTCGGCCAACATGATATTCATTTTGTCCCTAGAACAGCTATCAAGGGCCAAGTCATAGCTGACTTCATAGTAGAATTTTCCAGTCCTCCTGAACAACCAGTTGAGGAGGTTTGGACGTTGGAGATTAATCCTGGAAGTACTTGGGAACTTATGGTTGATGGCTCATCAACCAGAAAGTCCTGACCTCCCCAGAAGGCCTCACCATTGAGCAGGCCATCAGGCTGGGGTTCGACGCAACCAATAATGAGTCTGAGTATGAAGCGCTACTATGTGGCTTACGTAGTGCACTCAAATTGGGAGCAAAGAGAGTAAAGATTTCTTCAGACTCGCAGTTGATAGTCGGTCAGCTCACTGGGGAATATGCAGCAAAGACTAAGACGATGATTGCCTACTTGACCGAAGCAAAGAAACTGATTGAGAAGCTAGAAGACGTTGAAATTCAGTAGGTCCCAAGAGGGCTGGCAACCTTAGCCTCAGCCGATCAGGAGAAAGTAAGAAGAACTATCATAATTGACATACAGGAGAAACCAAGTGTACCGGCCGAGCAGGTCGAGGTGTCTCTAGCTGAGCTTGGCCCGAGCTGGATGGATCCCCTTGTTTGTTTTTTGAAAGATGGTTCCCTTCCGGAAGACAAAAAAGAAGCTAGAAAGGTCACCATAAAGTCGTCACATTTTTGGTTGTCTCCTGAAGATAAATTATACAGGAGGTCATTTACTGGCCCGTATTTGCTCTGTGTCCATCCAGAGAAGAAGGACCAGTTATTGTACGAAATCCATGAAGGAAGTTGCGGATCCCATACTGGGGGCAGGTCGATGGCTCAACGGGCGATCTCACAGGGGTATTGGTGGCTGCAGATGCATGAAGACTCAAAAGCATATGCTCGAAGCTGCGAGAAGTGTCAGAAGTTCTCAAACATACCTAGGCAGCCAACAATAGAGCTAAGCCCCCTAACAAGCCCGTGGCCATTCTCCCAATGGGAACTCGACTTAGTAGGACCTCTACCCAGAGCAACTAGGGACAGAAGATGGCTTATAATGGCTACAGATTATTTTACCAAGTGGATAGAGGCCAAGCCACTTGCCAAAATCATAGATTTTGAGACAAAGAAGTTTGTATGGGAGTAAATTATCACGAGGTTTGGCATTCCCCATGTTCTGGTGTTAGATAATGGTACTCAGTTTGATAGCAAAGCCTTCAGAGACTTTTGTAATGGTTACGGTATTCAAAACAAATATTCAACCCCGGCGTACCCGCAGGGAAATGGACAGGCTGAGGCATCCAATAAGATAGTTCTTGATGGATTGAAAAAGCTTGATTCTGCCAAAGGAAGATGGGTGGAAGAACTCCCAAGTGTACTATGGACGCAACGAACTACCCCTCGGAGGTCGACTGGGCAGACTCCTTTCTCATTAGCTTATGGGACAGAAGCTGTCATTCCTTTGGAGATCAGCCTACCGACCATCAGGACATTGACACTTGAGCAAGGTGAGAATGATAATGCCTTGGCTGTCAACTTAGATCTCCTAGAAGAGAAAAGAGGGCAAGCGGCGTTGAAATTAGCTTCATACCAACATGAGTTGGCCAAGGTACATGATAGAAAGGTGAAGGCAAGGAATTTTCATCCGGGAGATCTTGTTCTCAGGAAAGTGTTGGGCAGCACCAAGAATCCCCAGGATGGAAAATTGGGGGCAAATTGGGAAGGCCCGTACAAGATAGTTTCCATTAGTGGACCTGAAGCATACAAGATCGAAGATTTGGCAGGCAAGATAGTCCAGAGGCCTTGGAATGCTGCAAACCTTAGGAAATTTTATGCTTAAAGTTTTTCAATTCTTGCTGTAATAAATGGAAGTGCCCATTTGGCATATCTATCCTCTTTCAATTAGATTATCATCAATAAAAGCACAAGTTTAGATCCATAATTGTGTAATTAGAAATTCATTTTTTGATAAAAAACCCAAGGGGTTCCTCACCGAGGTTTGGACAGAACGGCCAAGGTCAAGGCCAATAGTCCAAAAAAGTCCATGGGACTTCCCAAGTAACTTGGGTTTGATGGGGTTTTTTACCGAGGTTTGGATAGAACAGCCAAGGCCAATAGTCCAAAAAAATCCATGGGACTTCCCAAGTAACTTGGGTTTGATAAAAAACCCAAGGGGTTCCTCACCGAGGTTTGGACAGAACGGTCAGGGCCAACAGTCCAAAAAAGTCCATGTGACTTCTCAAGTAACTTGGGTTTAAAAAAAAAGGTTTGATAAAAAACCCAAGGGGTTCCTCACCAAGATTTGGACAGAACGGTCAAGGCCAATAGTCCAAAAAAGTTCATGGGACTTCCCAAGTAACTTGGGTTTGATAAGAAACCCAAAGGGTTCCTCACCGAGGTTTGGACAGAACGGCCAGGGCCAACAGTCCAAAAAAGTTTATGTGACTTCCCAAGTAACTTGGGTTAAAAAAAAAAATCAGTTAGGCCAAGTCTCGAGAAAGGCCAAAGCTTCAATCAGGCCAAGACTCGAGAAAGGCCAAAGATTCAGTTAGGCCAAGACTCGAGAATGGCCAAAGCTTCTGTCAGGCCAAGACTCGTGAAAGGCCAAAGCTTCAATCAGGCCAAGTCTCGAGAAAGACCAAAAATTCAGCTAGGCCAAGTTATGAGATAGGCCAATCAGCTCATTCGAGTCCGTAGCAGGGCTAAGTCCTCGGATTGGCCAAAAATTAATGGACGAAACAAAAAGAAAATCTCCCAACAAGCTAAAGGAATAAAAGGAAATTGGAAGTGCACAACTCTTTACTATGCAAGAAAAATTAGTACATGAAGTTGGTGCATAAAATCCATACTAATATCCTGAATACATGAAAAGATAAACTGAAATAGCTAGGTTACGGGGTTAACACCGTTATCGGCCCGAGTAGTCATAACTCAAGAATCAATGTCCTGTGAATCAGGAGCACAGCTCGACTCCATGCTACCTTCTGTTAGGCTATCCTGGCCGATCCTCTCCGAGGCCAAGGAGTCATCGTCAACATCAACATGGATGGTTCCGGAAGGAACTTCAACAGCAACCTGGGAAGCCTCAATTGTAGGAGTGGGATTGACATCAAGAGGGAAATAATCCAGTATGTTTTCCTCAGCTCCATCTGCTGCAGGGAACTTGATACTGTCCTGACGCCAAAAAGGAGAGTCTCTCGGGATACCAATCTCCAATAAGGCCTCACATCGTCCCATCAGATAAACGGTGTTCCCTTGATCTTTCAAAAACTGTGTGTACTCAATAAAGGCATCATTGGAGGCTTTGTCAGCTGTCGCCTTTTCACGAAACAGAACGCCAGACAAAGTCTCATCCAAGCTGGCCTGAAATTTCCGCTTGTCTTCTTCCAAGCCGGCGATAATAGATTGGGATGCCTCCAACTCAGATGTCTTAGCAGAGGCCTCAGCTTTGGAAATGGTCAGATCAGCCATCAGAGCTGCCATGTCGGTTTTCACACTGTCATAGCTTTTGAGAGTCCGTGCATGCCGTTCACACTCAACCTCGTACCTCCTCTGGTACTCATGAAGAAACTGGGCACCCTACAAGATAGAGGCTCTCATTACTACAAATGTAAAAAAAAACAAAAACTAGAAGGAGTAAGAAGAACTTCAAGTTACCTACATATAGTATCGGGACGAGTTCTCCTTGAGGTCAGCCCCGGAGAGAAGTTCCAGCCGACTCTGGTCTGTTGGAAGGGTAGTAAGTGACAGAAGGGCATGACCAACGCCGGGGTCCCTCATTGAACAGTTCTTGGAAACCGGATGGCCACCAATCCTTGGAGTTAGCACCAAATCATTAATCCCGGGCTGGTTGGGAGAAATTGACTTTTTTCGAGTCTCTTTACCACGACACGTGGAAAGGTCTTTCCCGCGTCTGGATAATGAAGTGGTATCGTCATCCCTAAGCCTCTTTCCTGAACAGGCCGGTGGAGGAGGAGGAAGTGCAACCGGTGGAGGTGCGGCGGAGGATGATCCACCATCTCGTCGAGCCTCAGGAGTCGGTTTAGTGAAAAGTGAAGTCAAAGGCCTGGGCATGTCTTCTAATGGCACTGGAGGAAAGTCTGTCAAAAAAAAAAACAGGAATTAGCCTAAAGGCGAAGATTAAAGAGTACAACACTTTATCAAACAACTGAAGAACATACTATCGTAATCCAAATTAAAATCATAATCAGGAAGATCGACATTGCCAGAATCAACATCTAGATTATCTAAGTCCAAGATAGAACTCCCCAGTCCAATTGAACCAAGTGACTGATCTGGTTCGTTCGAGGAGTCCGAGACAATATGGATTTAGCCCGTCCTTAGGATTAAAGGTTCTAAAAAATTCTATTATTGCCACCTTAGAAGTCTTTGGAGGACTAGCGGAGTCTGGCGACACGGTAGGTCTATACCCGAGTATGTATGGTGCGAAACGACCGAATGGAGCAATCCCAGTAGGTCCGAAATGCCTACAAAGCTCGTCAAAAGCCAAACAGTCTCCCCGAGCCCTAATATCTGGAAAGGTAGGGGTGGGACTTGAAATTAAAAACCCTTGGTTAGTTTATAAAAAATAATAATAAATGAATAAATTCATTTACGAAAAATATATACACATAGCTTGAAGTGAGAATTAACCTGGCAAGCCATTGACTCGAGGAACCGCATTCGGACCATTCTCAACATTAATACCAAATTCCCAACTGGGTCCTCTAATCAAGAAGAACTCATCCTCACTATGCTTAGCAGTGGAAGGAAGACAGTGGATGAGGTGTTGATCTTTATCCCTCAGAAAAAGATGAAATTTGTCTTGCCATCCGCTACAACGTTTTATAATATACGCTCTTTCAAGATCAGCCGATCTCACACCAAATCCATAAACTCTATTAAGAATGTCCACACCGTTGATGATTCTATAAGAATTGGAATTGAGTTGATAGGGAGCAAGGCCATAAAGGGATAGAGTTTCCCGAAAGAACTCTAAAAGTGGAAATCGAAGGCCGCCTTCGACTACGGCGACTATGGGAAACTTAACCCATCCAGTAGGAAGTTCGCCCTCTGAGGCAATTCCCAGTTCACAATCAACAGGAAAACCGTAACTACTTGCCCATCTACGGAGTTCCACTAAGTTTCCAACAAAACTAGCGTATTTACCCATAGGATGCGAAACCTAAAATCAACCAAAAAAGAGTAAGGGACGAAAAACTTACTGTGAAAATTTTGATCCAAGAGGAAATCCGGCAATCAGGAGCTCAAATCAAATACCAGACAAAATCCACAAAGATGGTAAAGTCAGAATCAAACCTCGCAATTTAAAGGGGTCTTGCACAACAATCGGAGTGAACGTAAGTTCGGATGAAGTCCAGATTAAGAAGGAGACAGGGCCGAATTGTCTACGCACTGAACCCGCGAGGAGTTACGCCGACCGGACTGGAGCTGCGTGGAAGAGCAGCGAATCTGCACGGTCGAGCTGGGTGCTGGCTGAGCTGACCGATCTGGGAGCGCGGCCGATCTGGCCGGTCTGGAAGTTAGGCAAATATGATCGGTATGGGAGCGCGGCCGATCTGGTCGTTCTGAGAGTTAGGCCGATCTGGCCGGTCTGGAAGTTAGGCAGATCTGGCCTGTCTTGGAGCTAGGTCGATCTGGCCTGTGCGTGCTTGGCCGGTTTGGCAATGAATGGAGCTCGACCGATCTGGCAGCAAAGGGAGCTCGGCCAACTGAGCAAGGTAAGGCAGCGAAGGAACCTTGGTCTGCCTGGCCGGTCTGGAGGCCTGCCCGAGTTGAAGTATTCGGCCAGACTGGGTGGCTGTGCCGCCGGGCTGGAGTGCTTGGCCTGTCTGGTTGTCCGGCCGAGCTGAAGTTATTGAGCCGAGTCTCTCCCAATTTCTCTATTCTCTCCCTTCTAACACAAGAAAATTGGTAAAAACAAGTTGTAAAAAAGTGGGACACACTAGTAAAAGAATTTATAGTCAAAAAGGAAGGGTATGGTTAATACCCAGAGAGTAAATCAAACTCACAAGTATGGAAATCATCTACCCCTAGTTAATTGAGAATCTCTCACCAAAGCCCAGTTTAGATATCTCGGAACAGGTCTTTGGGGGGCAAATGTGAGGAGTATTCCGACAAGACATGTGACATAATTCTATTTATTATTCTCAATATCAAATCATGTTATTATTAATAGGTTTAAGATATAAGGAGTTGTTTTTCAAATAAATTAAACAACTTACCGATTGGAGGAAGCTCCTACAATTACTCTGATAGAGTTACACACGGAGTGAATTTCTTCCATTATAAAAGGAGGTAAATTGTTACATATTTTTTCCTCAAACTCTATTTGTGGTTATACTGGCTTGATTATCTTGGAAGCTAACTTGAGCGTCGGAGTGTCTACGGTCAAACAAACGCTGAAAAACTATGAACGAATT
Organism: Tripterygium wilfordii; assembly: GCF_013401445.1. Classification (NCBI taxonomy): domain Eukaryota; kingdom Viridiplantae; phylum Streptophyta; class Magnoliopsida; order Celastrales; family Celastraceae; genus Tripterygium; species Tripterygium wilfordii. The sequence goes on along the minus strand of NC_052237.1, from coordinate 6,335,911 downwards.
TTCCTAAAGGAAACATAACCCTGATTAGTAATAACCCAGGCCAGTGGTTGAAAACAAATTATTGTATTCATATATTGTCAAAAAGAAGAGGAGATAAAGGTGGATATGCTAATTAATTATGGGAGGACCCCATGCCAGTTCATATTCATGTTCATGTTCATGAGGAGCCATCAGCTATGCTATTCTATCTTGGATGACATAATCTTTGAAAGGGATAGAGATTAGTGCAAACCTTGGCGGCCAACCTTAAAGTTTATCCTCCAAACACACACAAAAAAATTATTAATTCAATTTATATATGCATATATTTACAGTAGCACAAGTGACGTGGACGTCTTTGCGAATGAGTTTTTGGGCTATTCGGAGCGTCAAAAGGCCAAGAAATGAAGTCCGGTTTAGTGGTTTGTCTGTAAATCTAAAAGTGACAGTAAATTTTGATCCGTTTGGAGTTATGAGATCCATAATATTTTTTTAAGGACTGACTTGAAATTCACCTAGGGCAACCTAGGTAAGACCCGTTTGAAAAGTACTAATTAGGGTCACAAAGCAGCGTTTATCCTCTCTATGGAGGTGTTTTAGTTTCTTTTGAATTTCCTTATTTGTTTTCAAATATTATTCGGTTTTCTAGACTTATTAGGATTTCTTATTCATATATATATATATATATATATATATATATATATATATATATATATATATATATATATATATATATATGTCGTTAGGAGGGTTTTGTTGGGATAGTTATTACTTTTGTCTTCAATAAGAATTTTGATTTTTCCCAACTCTTTGATTTCTCAACCCCCAATTGCGTCAACAAGTGTAAAACCAGCTTGTTCAGATGCCATTTTAATATATGATTGACAGCTTCCACTTTCGTCTATACTTGCATCATTTATATTAATATTAGTCAACTTTTTACGTCTCTAACACACGATTAGATCTAGATCAAGTGATCTAAACACGAGTGAACTATATATATATATATATAGAGAGAGAGAGAGAGAGAGAGAGAGAGAGAGAGAGAGAGAGAGAGAGAGACTCTGAGGCTGGTAATTATTCTGGGATTCTACATAACACTTGGTCCTCTTGAAACTCCGCACTGTTAGAAAGGCCTGATGCCTCATGGGATTGGATAAGATATGTGTTGCACTTCTCTATAGGATATGGGGGTGGGCCGGGGGCGTCATTTGACCACATAGCCCAGCCCTATACTCCAATCCAATTGACATTAATATTGAGAGAGAGTGAACTCCAATGTCACCAACCCAAAATCATTATTTTCAACAATTAAATTCTTGAGGTCCAATAGTGTCTCACCACGTGTAACGAACATCTCACTCTTCCCTTGCAAACAAAGTGATTGCGGGTCCGCATTTCAATTATCATGGCCCATCATCCATGACCTGGAATGTGGACCCCAGCGAGAACAATGTGGTAGAGAAATACTCCATAGTTATGTATTTAGGAATTTCCTTTCACAAAAAACTTTAATTGCACACTCATATAAACTCTTACTCTTTCCTACAGATATCTCCACCCCAAACCTTTTCATGTCAGATTTGAACCTAAGACGTTGGGTTTCTGGGCAGATCGATCGCCTGCCAATGGATTCCTGAAAAATATTGGGGATTTCTTACATAGTTTTCAGTATTTTCGAGGAAGAAAGATAAATTTTTCTGAGAGTTTTTAGTCGTTCGTGGGCCAATAGAAAAAAAAAATGAAGATAAACTTTTTCTTTTTCGCTTTTTGGATTTGGTTTTCAGACACTATCTTGCTTATGTTTTTTTTTTTTTTAATCTTGCTTATGTTTTTAATAATGGGTTAATATCACTTTTGTACATCAAAAAATAGTCAGTGTTTCAATTTACACATTGTTGTTTAAAATATTTCAATTTGGTCACCAAATGATAAAATTGTTTCAACTTAGTCTCTTTGACAGATTTTCTCACTTTGGGGCAATCAAACTGCACATGTGACACGTTGACTGTCCAAATATTGATTGCCAACATGTGCAGTTTGACTGTCCCAAAGTGGAAAAATCTGTCCGAGAAATAATTTTATCATTGGGTGATCAAATTGAAATATTTTAAACAACAATATATAAATTGAAACATCGACTATCTTTCGATGTGTAAAAGTGATATTAACCCTTTTAATAATATATGTTTAGATTGGGTGGAAAATGAAATGAAATTTGTTGTAATGTGAGATTCATTCAGCATTTGAAAGACAGTTTTATCCTTCTCAAAAGAAACAAAAAGGAAAAAGTTTACAGAGGACTCCAGCCAGAATTATAAAAGAGAGAACAACATGGAAGGTTTTTGTTGGGTTTAAGAATAATAATGATGAATAATTGAGTGATTTGGTGGAATCACAATTCACAACTCATCTTATTGTACCCATCTCTCTTCTCCTCTGTCTTCCAATTCCAAATATTTGACAAAAATAATGCAGATTATTAAACAAATTTTGAAATGATTGTATACATGCATGCATGTGCAAAGTGTAATCATTGATGAGTTATAAAAAAACATATATAATTAAGGGTAAAATATAACATTTGATCCCTCAATTATACCTCTATTCTTACTTTCGTCCTTAAACTTTTTATGCTCTTAACTTCGTCTTTCAACTATTGAAAGATATCTATTTCATCCTTCAAGTGAGAGAGTAGTCGGAAAAATCCAATTTTACATCTATTTGACATATCGGAGTAATCTTAGTTGACAAACGTAAACGATATTATCCCTAAACTATTAATATCTAACACTTTTAGTGTTTAAACTATACAACAAAATAATTTGGAGATTTTGAAGAGTATGTATTTTGTAAGATGACAGGTGTAAAATTTAAGTAACGTGAGATCACAGGTGTAAATATTAAACCAATTGGGACACCAAAAGATTTTTTTGATGTGAAAATCATTTGAGAGACGAACAGGGTACCTTTAAAGAGTTGAGAGACGATTTTTAGAGTAAAAAAAATTTAAAGACAAATAAAATCAAGAATATAATTGAGGATCCAAATATATATTTTTGTCTATAATTAATTTTAAGCTGGTGATTCACCTAACTTTATTAAGCCACTACCCATGGCATAATCTTTTATTTGAGGAGGGAATAAAAATTAGATTAGAAAAAGATTTAACTGAGAATTATGAATAACTGATATGTGTTTGATATTTTATAAAGATATCGAGTTCCAGCCTCTTAATTCGTCACTTGCAATCAAAAAGAAAAAGATTTGACTGGGAAGGTTTATTCACGAAGGACAAATTTCTGCATGGGGGCCCCGTGTTGGGGGAATCAATGGCGTCAGCAGAACAATCAATCTCTGCATTTTTTCACAGTCGTGAGAAAATCGCTATAAATAGAGCTTGAAGAGAACCGTAGCTAGGCTTGAAGAAGCAACTCCACGAGCATCTTTCAAGCTCCCTCTCTTCCTTCTCTTGATACTCAATTCTTCCAATCTTTTTTCTGATCTCAACTTACTGCACCACCTTAACATGCTCAAATCCATGAAGCCAACAACCATGAAGTTCCTCTGCAGCTACGGTGGCAAGATCCTTCCCCGTTATCCCGATGGCAAACTCCGTTATCTTGGCGGTGAAACCCGTGTCCTCGCCGTGGACCGCTTGATCTCTTTCTCTGGTCAGTCCCTCCTTTCCTATTTTTTTTACCATTTTAACTTAAAATTTTCTATCTATGCTTGTATGTATCTGTTGTAGCGTGTGATTTGAAGGGAATCGATGTATGCGTTTAAGTCCCGAATGTGATTTTTGGGGTGAAATTGTTGTTGTGTGTGGTATACAGAGCTATTGTTGAAGCTCGGCGTGTTGTGTGGCACATCAGTGAGTCTGCGATGTCAGTTGCCAACGGAGGATCTAGACGCTCTGGTGTCGATTACCTCCGATGAGGATCTTGCCAATCTCATCGAGGAATACGATCTAGCATCGCCACCGCCTTCTTCTCTAAAGATCAAGGCCTTCCTTTCGCTGCCTAAAAAAACCTCTCCTCCTCCTTCATCGGCTTCATCCTCGTCCTCCTCCAACTCATCTATGTATTGTAGTGGTTCAATTTCAAGATCTTCGATGCCGGCGAATGACCGGTGCTATCACCAGATCCGGAAGCCGGTTGGACTTTCAGTGAAATCTGCTGGGAAGAGGCCTCACTATACCTACCATGCTCATGGAAACCCTAGCCAAATCTACCTAATCCACAACGGGAACCATTGCCAATAGTACTCCCGGAGCTGAGACCCAAACAAAAGATGCAAATATACTACAAAGACTCGTATCTTTAAGAAAAAGAAATCGGAATATAGCACAATATGATGTAATTGGGAAAAAAAATCTCCATAAGAAGGATTGCTTTTTCATTTTCATCAGTTCCATGGACATTAATGAATTTCCAGCCCAAGAAAATCTGGTTGTTTTGTGATGGTGAGTTTGTTTTTCCATCTCCTTTATCCAGTTTCCTTTGCCCAATCGCCTCATTTCCCAGCACATGCGTTCTCATCCGTTGTGTTTTGTCTGGATTCGCCATTCAGGCTTATCCCGTTTGCCCCTGTTTTGTTCTTCCACGCTTTTTTCTCGTGCGGCGTATTCTGGCTTTATCCGTTTATCTTGCTATCCTGCGTTCGTTATTAGGTCCATGTGGTGTTGTGTAGTCCCTTGTCTAGTGGTTCGTTGAACTTCTCTGTTTTGTTTTATTTATAATCATGGCGGCTCTGGTTTTATGTCCGGGTTGATTCTTTATTGGTTTGTTTCAGTTTAATTCATTTTGGTTTTTTAAGATAATTGATTTTAATTTACATTGTGATATTTGCAGGTTGGTGGAGATTGAAGAAGTCGAAAATGAGAGGCTTGAAGATGATGTTGCCAAGGACAAGGAAGCTTAGTCGCGGGCAGGTATACACATTAATTCTCGTCCAATATTTAAGATCTTAAACAAACGCAAGGAGAACTTCACATTATTTTTTACAGAAAAAGTTCATCACCCGTTTTACCATTTATCAAATTGAAGTAATTATTGAGGATTTATGCAAAGAAAGCTAGTGGTTATAGCATTTTAAACAAAAACTACTATTTGTTTTTTTGTTCCTATTTCTTTAGTTTTAGGACATAAGGAATGTTTAGCAGGAGTGAGCTGCAGAAGCTGATTACCATTTTTCCGAAATTTGGTTGGGTTGGGTTGGGTTTTGTTTTCTTTTAGTCAATTTTGTTAGTTTGATTTTTTTCAATGTTGGGTATTTAAAACTAAATACAACATTTAACAAAAATGTAGTAATATATTGTAGTTGATGATACACATAACACATTTTCAATCTTTCAACCACTTGGTTTCTGTTAGTCGCCATGCAACAACCTATAAATGATGGCAATGTTGACAGTAATTGAGTAAAAGCTTGCATTGGATATTTGGATGAATGCTAAAGTAGCAAAGGAGGGCTCTGAAGTGAAATGCATAGACGATGCATATGCTAGAAGCAAAAGATTGTGTTGACGAGAGCAAAGTAGCTTCTGATTGGTAGCAGGTAGTTCATTATATGGGTAGTTCATCATCATCTCAGCTTTTATTCCAAAATTTTGGAGTCAACTACATGAGCATATGATAAAATCAAAGGGAATTATTTTCATATTCGTTCCCATAAATGATCGTACTTTCATCAACTCTTTTTGAATCTATATTATGTGTTACTAATTCAAGTCGTATCTTTGTATGTCTTCCTTTTCGCTTCCTACTCTCATGATATTATATGTGAGTATTTTTAAAATGTGTGGTCTCATATTGTTGATGCCCTAGCACTTCTGAGTAACAATTTTTATATAGTATTGTAATCTCAGGTGCATCCAATGACTCGAGGAGCTTTTGGAAGGATTGGTGATTTTCCATCACAGATGATGTCCCGCCACAAGCAATATTATGCTAGTAGTGAAAAACCAGCAGTGTCATCCTACCAGTTTTAATACGTTCCCATTAGCGGACTCAGTTTCATACAATAATTGTGGATGATGATGTGGTTGTGGCAGAGGGCATTGCTAAAGCCGTCAATATTCTGGGACTTGTCATAGTAACCATCTCTCACCTTACACCTGCAGAATCAAATCAAGGGAATACCAGACTCTAAAATAAGTCTGGTAAGGATTGTGAAGAAATTTGATACAGGTGGTGGTGAACAAGGCCGGTCCTTGTGCTTGGACAGTTAAAACTTTAAGATGATTTTATCAATTTTGTTGGCTTATATTAATCAGATGTGGATTAACTTAGGCAAAGTGTCGTGGGTTCCATTCTCATAAAGAGAGTTGGTTGAGGGATGTCTTTGTGAAGGCCTGACCTAAAAAGAAAGGGAAAAAAGATGAATTAACTGAAATTCTAAGGAGTATAATTTTGAAGAAGTAGAAACGAAATTGCAAGAAGGCCCGAAGGCTGCTATGGCAGATCAATGTTTGAAAAGAAAAATGAAACTGATCAATTGATCTTCTAAAGTTGGTGTGATTTTAAGATAAGGTTATCCCATGACAATGGATGGAAGTGGATCATCAGTAATTTATAGATTCGATCCCTCACCCTCGGCCTTGGGGTTCTTATCAAAGTAAGAGTGGGTTTGAACTTTGAACCGTTTTAAGTAGTAATGAGATCTGCAGATTGTAAATTATACAAGCAGCCACAAAGAAAGAAGAAACCAAGGGTAGTTGTTGAGGTGAGATTCTGCATTTCCTGTTGGGATTTGCAGATCTACGTCACCTGTCCGGACAGATCGAGGATCTGTCCAGACAGTTACTAATCTGTCTCAAAAATTGAACCAGCTATCCGGTCTGTCCGGACAGAACACTGACAGATGCTCTTTTTGAGGCAAACCATATTTCGATTATCATTTTTCCACTCTAAATTTGTGTTTAAAAGAAACAGGTGCAAATATCGTTGCCTCAATCCCATTCCCAGGCCTACTAGGAATAAACTCCACGACCCCAATTCTACCCTTTCCCCGGAAAACTAAACCACTACCTTGTATTGCAACTTTTTTTAGAGCAAGGGAGGTATTTCAGGTATATTGTTTATGTTTCACGGTTGTTTCTGGTGCTGTTTTCGGACCTGAAGTAGCATCACAGTCATTCTTACTAACAGAGCTTTGATCTTCGACCCATTATTCTATCCACCTCTTGCAATCGAAATAGATAAATGTCTAAACTCACAATAAATAGTAGTAGCTCAAAGTTCACTTTTTCTTTTTGTCGGGTTGAGCATGAAGATGCTGGCGAAATGCCAAATGCAGTCATTAAATTATTAGCAGAGTTCTTACTTGAAATTGCCTAGTCTTTGTCATTAAATTATTAATGCTTTTGATTGGTTTATTTTTTTTTTCAATAATGAGCTAATCTTGCACCGTGACTCTGTCTTGAGTTTGATTAACCAAGTTTTTTCTCCTTAAAAGGCTTGGTCTTTCACGGTGCCGGCCATAGTTTTCCTTCCTCCGTATCTTCTAGTTTTTGACTTTTGGATTCATATACCCATCCCCTTCTCACTTTCTCAGTCGTCACAGTAATCTTCTCGGAGAGAGATGGATCCAGATTCGAATTCGGACCCTAACCCGGAAGCGAACGACCTGCCTATTCTCTCCTATCTCTTATCGCAGCTCGACTCCAGCAATCACGCAACTCTCTCTCCTCAACTCCAACAATCACTATTTTCCCGGTATCCCCACTTGACCAATCCAAAAGTGGTTGCTTCGATAGCCGAATTCCTCCCGATTTCGGTGTCTCAAACCCATTCCCACCTCCTCGCACTCGGGCCCCGACCCGATCCAGATGCCGTCTCTGCTGCCCGATCGAAGATCGACCAGGCTGAAGAAGTGCAAGGGACGTCCAGTGAGACTGGGATATATAAAGCAATCTTGAGATTAGAGGAGCTGCACCAGGAGTACCAGAGGCAGTTGAAGGAAGCGGAGGAGAAGCTCGATGGAGCTTATAGGTCGGTCGTGCGGGATCTGGAAAATGATAGTGAAGTGAACGAGGAGATAATTTCGGTCCTGAAGGAGGCAGAGAGCGGGGCCATGGAGAGGGTGGAGCTCGCTGGGAGGCAGTTGCGATTTCTTCCTGAGGCCTTTGGGAGGATTCGTGGTTTGGTGGTTCTCAATCTCTCTCGTAATCAATTAGAGGTATAATTTTTGTGGTGCTCGTATTGTTTTCTTGATTTTTTTGAGCTTTCTTTAAGTTTTAGCCTGGAAACTGTGCATGTGATGGGAGGGTAATTGTTCTGGACCAAACTACTAAGAACTTGTCATTTTTGCTCATAGTGAGCGATTTGCAGTATACAAGAAAAACGCTCAACCTTTTATTCAGTTTCTTAAGCAATTCCACAGGTGGAAGAAAAAACTGGGTTATTTGCATATGTACGGATATAATTTCTGGTTTATTGATTTAGGGTGGATTTCAGTTCAATTTTTGTTCTTAATTGTTGCTCTAGGTGATGGTTTGGGTCCAAATTGTCATATTTGTATATGTGAAAGAACTTTCAGCTAGTTTTAGTCTTTGACCTCAAATTTGTGTAAGAACTTGAACATTCATGGAATGCGAGGTCTTGTCAAGGAGAGTTTAGTAGTGCAACAACTTGACCATAATCACGAAATAGCACATACAACCTATGGTCATTGACATGGATTCCACCCCCCCCCCCCCCCCTCCAAATGCAGACATGGCAGTTACTTTCTGTTTGACTTTCTTTTGTTTCTCATGTGATGAACATAGAACATTTGATTAAGCTTTCTTTTATGTGCTACTGCAATTTGTGTACGCGTTTATCATGAGCTTTCAATGTTGGCCTGGTGGCATGTTCATTTTTTTTTCTTTTTAATATAATGCATGCTCTTACAGCTAATCTTGTCATCTGTATAATTTGACAAAATTCATACACAGGATTATTGAAAGCAAAGAACTTCGATAATTATTCAAGACATAGAAGTTTACTAATATCAGATTAAGTACTTTTTTTTCCCCTCCATTTGGGGGACCTTTTTCCCCTCTGATAGTTTGACACCTGATCACTGCTGTATGTAATCACACTTTACAGAGGATTTTGTCAAAATGTAACCTTTTATTCAGTTTCTTAAGCAATTCCATAAGTGGCACTGTGGAAGAATCAAGAAAGAAACTGCGTTATTTGCATATGTACGGATATAATTTCTGGATTACTGATTGATGGTGCATTTCAGTTCAATTTTTTGTGCTTAATTGTTGCTCTAGGTGATGGTTTGGGTTAAAATTGCCATATTTGTATATATGAATGAATTTTCAGCCAGTTTTAGTCTTTGACCTCGAATTTGCGTACAAAGTTGAACGCTCCTGGAATGCGAGGTCTTGTCTACAACTTGACCATAATTGTGAAATAGCACATACAATCATAACCTATGGTTATTGACATGGCTTTTTTTTTTTTTTTTCCAGTATGAAGATATGACAGTTACTTTTTGTTTGACTTTCTTTTCTTTCTCATGTGATGAACATAGAACATTTTACTAAACTTGCTTTTATGTGGTACCCGTAGTGCAATTTGTGTACGCATATATCATGAGCTGTCAATGTTGGCTCGTGATGACATTTTCAGTTTTTTTTTTATTTTTATTTTATGTAATGCATGCTCTTACATCTGATCTTGTCATCTGTATAATTTCACAAAATCCATACACAGTATTATTGAAAGAAAAAATTTCGATAATTATTCAACACATAGAAGTTTAATATATCAGCTAAGTACTTTCTAGCCTTTTCCTTCATTTTGGGGGACTTTTTCCCTCTGATAGTTTGACACCTGATCACTACTGTATGTAATCGCACTTTACAGAGGATTTTGAGTTATATGCCAGGCTCTGTCTGCAAGTTGAAGACTTGAAATAAATTATTCAAATGGTTTTATTCGATCATATTACAGAGGTTGAACATTACTTCACGTTTATAATGCCTTTTCTCGCTGTATGGGTGAACAGGTCCTTCCTGATTCAATCGCTGGACTAAAGCAACTTGAGGAGCTTGATGTTTCTTCAAATTTTTTGGGATCCCTTCCAGACTCTATAGGATTGTTGCTGAGCCTTAAAGTCCTCAATGTTTCCGGAAACAAATTAAAGTCTCTGCCTGAAAGCATTGCTGGTTGCAGGTTGTCTATCATTCAAGTGCTCTTTCACTTCCTTATTTGCAGAAGCGTAGTATTTGTGGTGAACTTTGTTGTATCACATTTTGTTTTATCTTCTCATTTGGCCTATCTGAAATTACAAATCTTACTTTGTTGTAGATCATTGGTAGAATTGGATGCAAGCTTTAACAACTTGGTGTGTTTGCCATCTAATATCGGTTTTGGTCTGCCAAATCTGGAAAGGCTCTCCATCCAGCTGAATAAGATCCCACTCCTTCCACCATCTATATGTGAAATGAGGTCTTTGAGATTTTTAGATGTTCATTTTAATGAGCTTCGAGGTCTGCCACGTGCAATAGGGCGATTGACAAATGTTGAGGTATTGAACCTGAGCAGCAACTTCAACGACTTCAAAGAGCTACCAGAAACAATTAGTGACCTAATTAACCTAAGGGAGCTCGATCTCAGCAACAACCAGATCCGAGGTCTTCCAGACTCATTTGGTAGGCTTGAAAAACTAACAAAACTCAACTTGGATGAGAATCCTCTTGTAATTCCTCCATTGGAGATAGTGAACAGAGGAGTTGAGGCCGTCAGGGAGTTCATGGTAAAAAGGTGGCATGATATTGTAGCTGAAGAACAACAAAGGAGCATGGTTGAGACAAACATGCAACAAGGTCAGACTGGGTGGCTGGCGTGGGGCTCCTCGCTGGTGAATGACTTTGTTTCTGGGGTTTCTCAAAGTGCTACAGGACTTCTCGGAGGAGGAAAAGCCCCTAGGGATCCATATCTGGATCAGCAGCTGTAAATCTCCTGCAACCGAGCCTGGTTGCTATCCCTGTGTGTACTCCTAGTTTACATATTCAGTTCATACTGCTTTAGGTTTTAGGATCTGTAAATTAAGAGAGGTTTTCTCACATATTTGGAGATAAATTGTTCAACTTGTATGCTATTTTACCATGTAAAATATGTTTTCCTCGAAGTCACTATAAGTCTGCATGAGTTGCTAACTTCCGCACCTTCTTGATTCTTGAGTTGGAAGTCGTAATGTCATAGGAGTTCTTTTAGATGTGCATCGGTATATCAGATGATTTGATGAGTTTTCTCCAGTATTTACAATTTCCATTTTCCAATCCAATTAGAAGAGGAAAAGTAGGGGTGGTAAGAATTTATCAACTGGAGATTAAATATAGCAGTAAAAACATTGAACGGGTGACGTATCTCCTCACTCTAACTCTTCTGTTTAGGGTTTATAATTATTTGGCCTCTCCTTCGGTTATAACCGTTATATCATAGTAAATTAATAAATAATGAAATTTGCAATTATGTGTGCATGACATGTATTGAAACTTGAAAGAAATTGTCGACAGTAAATAATGAATTTTGCAAAAGAATAATAGAAAATGTAGAATACTTGCAAAATACTTGATTAACTAGTTACATACCTGTGCTTCGCGCAGCACATAATTAGTTTGGAGAATAAAGATCTTTGACAATTTTTCGATACTTTGTTACCATGATGAACAACAAAGCTTGAATTGTAAAAAATGGAGATAATTGTGAGATAAACAAATAACTACAATACCTTTTTCTTAATATGCTAAGAAATAATCTTCTAAGTGGGAGCGAGAAATTTGATGCATAAAGAAAAAATATGCTTAGAGTTTTGCAATTCTTGTTTGCTCTACTTTTTTCTCCAAAATGACAAAGGTCACCAAGAACATGTGTATGGACATCATTCTATGTATAGTAGTAAATGGACAAATCATGAATCTCATTCTAAACCTAAGTATTCAGTAGCGTCAACAAAGCAAAAATATGTGTCTCCATTTATTCACGCGACTAAAAGGTAAAACTAAAAGGTTTTTAAAAGTGCCAAGTTTAAAGTGCAATACACTTCACAAAAATTTTAATTATAATGCGAGTACATTCAGTAGCAAGATAATAGCACTGCTATATATAACATGACATTATTGAATTGTAACATATGGTTGATCACATAAGGTGGAAAAGATGTGATGATTGAAAGCGTTTCTTAACACAACATCAATTTTATTTCATTTTATTACATGTGGCAAAAGTTTGAACCATACAGAAGCAGATGTGACAGCTTCTAAAGCACTTCAGTATTTTGTAATACACTTATCTTAATTATATGATTATGATTGTTCAATTGCTTAGCTGTTACTTTTCATTATTTTATCATTTTTTTATCACTTTTTGATGTTCTTAATAGTATTTATGCACATTTAATTGGTGCTTAATCGTTACTTTTCATTATTTTACCTCTTTTATCACTTTTTGTTGTTCCTAATTGTATTTATGCACATTTAATTGATTATCATTGAAATAGCATTGATTTTCTTGTAATTAAGGGGAAGCTTTTTACCTCTCTCTTTACTTTTCTCTGTAATTCACAGGAAAACATCCTTAGACCTCCATTTTATATATAGAAATTGATAACTCTCCTACACTCTCTATTATGAACAATATAAAAATAATATAAAATATATTTCATATTTTGTAAACTTTAATCATATAGTAATTTTTATCGGGTTTACGCGCCTCCGAAAAATTATCATGTTTTTTGATATGTGGTGGGTTTTGTCATGGACATTGATTTCTCCCTCACGTCACCTTGAAATGATGTGATTGACATTGTCAAACCTTTATTTTCGTATTGAAATTCCATTTAACAATCGTTATATAATGAGAATTTAACTTGAAATTTCCATTTAACTATCGTTATCTATTCAAAACAACTTAGATTGATTGAAATGAAATTTCAACTAAATCAAAATTAATTTCATCAATACTAACCAAGTGGGACATTTTGGGCCCGCGCATGACAAATAATAGTAATGTTAGTCCAAAAGGCCCAAAATAAAACATGGACGGAAATCTCAATCTGACCAGCGACTCAATGCAAATATTTAACAGTCAATTGCGTTGTTATGTGACCGGGGGTATCTACGTGTCGATTGATTGTTGGAGGGGATATCTACGTGTCGACTGATGGTTGGACTTGCAGCGTAAAACATTAATGGGATTTTTGGTTTTAGACGGTCGTCCTTTTCCGAAGGCCCAATATGTCATTTCATACTAATTGTGGACCGACCGACATATCCCTTCATTTGGCGCCCATACTAATCTTACTTTTCAGCTCAAACGATTTCCACACATTCTTAAACAACTTAACAAGAATAATATAAAATGTATTTCATATCAAAAATTATTATATAATTAAAATTTATGACATTATCGAGAATACCCAGTACCTCAAATGACACTCATATATGTAATATCTCATAGAAGTCTCGAATACGAGCATCGTCCATTCTTTGTATTCAATAAAAAGTTTACGCCATTATCAAACCACTCCACTGTTTTCATTAAAAACTAAAACCACTCTTATTGTACCTAAAATATTAAAGTAAAATCCAAGAATATTCTAGGGGAATTATTTTTAAAAGCAAACAGTAGGAGATCCTACATCCTTGGATCTTGCCTTTTCAATCAATAACCACATTATTATACAAAAAAAGGTGATTCACAAAATCCCTCTGGCTTGCGACGTACATTTTATTGCTCATATTAAATAATATATAGTTAATATTAAATAATTTACTATCAGTTTTAAATAAAAGTTGTTCAAACTGTTGTAGTAGAGTACTCTGTACAAAAGTAGCTATATGGCTTGGGCAGGTTCTTATAACCATGATGTTCGCTACCCCCTCCCATCAAGCTGTAAATAATACTACCTAATTACTTTTTTTTTTAAATTAATTTTTTAATTTATTTGTTCTTTAAAACATAAAATATCTTGAGTTTTTTACCAATATAGCACCCTGCACAAAAATATATCCCAATATAACTCCCATTGTTAAATTATTACCAACATAGCTCTTAACGCCAATCAAACTGACGTGATTAGTAGTATTTTTTTTCAATCACGCCTAACTGGCGTGATTCTTTTTTGATGAGTCACGCCAACGCTGTTGGCGTGACTCGGGTAATTTTATGGTCACGCCAATAGATTTGGCGTGACCATAAAATTTGTTTGATCACGCCGACTGTGTCGGCGTGATCATATCATTTCTTTAACCATGCCAACCAAGTTGGCGTGGTTGGCGTGCAGTGCAAATTGCACAATACAAACTTAAGTTTGTTGCACCTGTAAAAAAAAAAAAAAGAGAGTGCAAAATGCATCCCAACAATACAAAAACACAAAAATGCTAAAATAACCATAACAATCCTGAACCCATCAAATACTAACCACAACAATCCTTAACCCATCAAATATAAAGCCAAAACAAAAAACAATATAATTTCTAATGATGCCAACATCCAAATAACATACTAATATCATATGATCCTGTGGCTAGTCCAAGTGGCGGGAGTAGTAGATGTATCGGCATCATCCTGTGTCAGCTGGGAAGAATGCATTGTAAAATCATTTGCACGAGAAACGCGACCTCGTCTTTGAGATGAACCTCCTGGATACCTATGACCATGTTGGGGCGTAACTTCCACATCAGTGCCTATAACCTCCTCAATTCGATGTCCCTCACCGACCTCTTCTAGAATATCACAGCAATTCCCCAACCAATTACTTGCAATTGCATAAGCAGATTCATTAAATGCATCACGCAATGCAGCAGCAGCTCTTCTCGCTCCCGCTAAAGCCAACGCAACCTACATAAATGATTTGACATGTCAATATAATTGAATTAATATAAGTAAATAGGAAACTTTGTCAATAATTACCACTCGTCGTAAACGGCTCCCATGGGGCGCATACTCCAAATCTGATTCCCGCCGTACAGTTGAAGGAGCATTAATCACCCGTCGTGTGATAGACAAATACCATTTCATATAGTCATCGAGGCTGGTGCGAGGGAATCGCTCCTGTGCAATGTGAGCAAGTCTATCATCCTAGTATGCTAACCATGTCGCATTCTGGACAGTCCAGTCCACATCGCCTCGACCTCTCCTATTCATATCATGTAAAGTTTCGTTCGTATCCACTGGACCCGGTACATGCTGAGAAATACCAAATTGTCTCATAACTCGATCAGGGAAATGAAACTCCACGATCTCAAAGCAAATTAACGGCACCACCACTCTCCAAATTCTACTTCCGTCAATGCATACTACGGGTGCATCTGTCAATCTGGCCGTTGTATATGGCATCCACTGGACCTGATTTTGTTCTTGTTGATCGAGCTCATCTCTAGCAAACACAAGGACTTGCCTTGGACTTCTTCTATACGTCCGCTTTCCACGCCAACTATAAAACCCAAACATTAAAACATTTCAATATACATATAAGGATAGTTGTTCTCTCTCTCTTTCTATATATATATAGATTTATATTATATATTATATATACATATCATAATGAATATATGTAAGTATTTACATTACCTGACACCAAGTGGACGGGGCGGCTCGTCCGTACCTCCCTCAGGTGGAGCCAAAGTCCGCATTTGTGGTCGACATACATGTAGCCTCTCCCACGACCATAGCTATGAAAAATGTATGTCAATAAATAATAAACTGAAAGCTCTACATTATAGAACTATCTTCAACTATATATATATATATTTATTAATGTTACCTGAAGTAATAGGCCACATCCACCTATCGTACGAGCACTACTCATACATCCTCGGCACAGATTGCGATATAAGTATGCCAGTACTGTTCCTCCCCAACTATACGAGCTAGTCTCTTGAAGGTTAGCCAAAAGAGGTAGAAAAAATAGTGGTATGCTATCACCCGTAGTGGCCGGGAATAATATGCTTCCAAACATTGCTAATATATATGCCCTGGCATACTGTAGCAAGA
Source organism: Tripterygium wilfordii (assembly GCF_013401445.1). Taxonomy (NCBI): domain Eukaryota; kingdom Viridiplantae; phylum Streptophyta; class Magnoliopsida; order Celastrales; family Celastraceae; genus Tripterygium; species Tripterygium wilfordii. Next base: position 6,319,934 of record NC_052237.1, on the reverse strand, counting down.
CCTCCACAGGGGCATTATCGGGTGGAGGATTATGTTCACCAAAGTGCATCATTAACCATGTCAATGATAAACTTGCACCATCCCTCTCCTCACTAAGTGCAACTCTACCAAGCAGACGCACCATAACATCATCCCAATCATATATAGCGCTCCCAGTGACAGCTGGTCCATCGATCCTCAAACCCAATAAAACAGCAACATCCTCAAGTGTAATCGTCATCTCCCCGACACGACAATGGAAGGTGTGAGTCTCACGCCTCCATCGCTCGACTAGTGCAGTCAAAAGGCCATTATCAAGTTTAATGTTTCCAATTTGGGTGATACCGTAGAATCCAGCTTGTATAACATATTGCCTCACACGTCCATCCAAACACCATAACACATGTTGCCTAAATCTTATAGGAAATCCAATATCCTGTTGGAATAATATAGTAGTTGATGTAGTTGATGACAATGTCAACTTGTACAAATTAAATAAATATTGACAAAGCTTTGCATACTTGTCTACGCCAGACGTCATTCGAATGGTGGTTTTCTTGCATATAAAGAATCGATCTATCATCCGGTCCAGGCCGGACCTCCCTCGTATCGCGGACAACGGGTATCCTTGCATGACTCGATGATCCTCCACCCCGTGTCCGCGCCATACGTCAACTCCTTAAACCTGCACCAATAAATAAGTTAGTATTACAATAATATGTAAAAATTCCATAAAATTCAGATTATATTTAACAAAAAATAAAATTCTGATTAAATTTAGTTACTTTGTCCCGTGGATAAGTGAAATTTTTTGTTATGCCCTCTTTGACCACATATGCTGCATTTATTTGTAGATCGACTTTCTCTCGCATCCATCTCATTCGTAAGCCTAGTTGACTTTGGACGACCTTTAGATGATCTGCGTCGTTCAGGATCCGCCATTAACAAAGGTCCATCGTACTCAGGCCAACCGGTCTCATCGGGTATCGGATTAAAAATGGATCCTTACGTGCGTTCATATGACCCAATTGTGAAATATGACTCCATAAATTGACCCCAATCAATTTTCATTGATGAACAACAGGACAGTACGTGTGAACATGGAAAATGGTACAAATTCCACATATCACAAGAACAAGATTGATCTTCACGTTGTTCTCCAAGACTTACTACAACACGCTGTCCGTGCATATTTACAATTAATCACGCCGTCCGTGACGGCGTGATTAATAAAAATCTACTAATCACGCCGTTACGGACGGCGTGATTATTTCAAACATACTAGTCACGCCAACACTGTTGGCGTGACTGGTCGAAATATAATCACGCCAGTCTGACTGGCGTGATTGAAAGAAAATACTACTAGTCACGTCAGTTTGACTGACTTTAAGAGCTATATAAGTAATAATTTAACAATGGAAGTTATATTGGGATATATTTTTGTGCAGGGTGCTATATTGGTAAAAAACTCAAATATCTTTGATACTCTCTCTTTTTCTTTTTTTCCCAAATGAAGGTGATAGGACTACTGTCGAGTGTCGAGGGAGTACTTAAAAGTTAAAAAGAGGAATGATAGGTCATATGATGATGGGCATGCCATGCCATGGATTATATATATATATATATATATATATACACACACACACACCCATATATATAATCAGGTTTTAGGGTTTCAGAATGTCGATGAATAGCTTCTTCTGCAGAGGTTTGTTTTAAAAAAAATTCTTTTTTATGTACGTCTTGGTTTGTGAGTTTTTCCAAAAAAATAAATAGTTATCAAATAAATAGGGGCTATGTACGTACAACAGGCTTCTTTCAGTATAATAATAATTATATTTGTGGTGGAATTAATTGTTTAGGAGACAATTAGGTCAGGGCTCGTCTGTGAGAGACTCAGAACAACTGTGAGTTTACAGCGGAATTATATATAATCAATTAATGTTTTCATTACGTATATATAGTATAGCAAAGTAAAGCATGCCTATATTTCTTTTTTTTAAAACGTGACTGAACTTTTGGGCTTCTCACTTTCTTTCTTTACATAATTTTAGGATCCATTGAGTTTTTAAGGCTAGCTAATTGCAGTAGAATCGAACCAAATTGGTGGTCATATTGGTTCGAACATAACTTTTAAAAAATTCTTCGTTCGGTTATTTAATTAGACCGAATTGGGTTTTATATGAACTTTGTGGACTGTGGGTTTGGTTGAAGTGAATGATTTATTATTATTTTGAGAAAACTCTTACTTTTAATTGTAAAAATTGTTGAAAATCTCAACACTACTCATATAAAATACATGGTTTGTTTTGGGTTTATTGTTCTCCATGAATACATCGAGTCCGTATGATTTTGTTCTTCTTGTATTGTCTCACTTGATGATACTTAGACACAAGACAATGTCTCTTTTAAGTGGTAGACTTGAGCTTTCTTATAAATCACATGATTTGGGCATCCCAAATTGATGTGTGATATCTAACACTGTCCCGCACTTGTGAATTAAGTTATGTCAGACACAACAAGTGAACAAGTAATCGCTCCGATATCATGTTGAAAATCATAATTTTAGTCATATTAAAATTATTGTTCGCTTTGAATTTATCGATTTTCATGAATACATTTAGTCGATACAATTTAACGACACTTAGTCTCAAGAAAATGCCTCTTCAAACAGTAGAGGCTTGAGTTTTCTTATAAAATCATATGGTTAGGGCATCTTAAATTGATGTGAGATATTTAACAAAAGCAAACAACCAAGAGTTAATTATGTATTATCTTACAAATATCCACCCAACCATCAAACCAACAGTAGAACCAATTTAAAGGAAATAGTACGTACACATTTAGGGTTTCATGTATTATTGGGTTAAATAATATTTAAAAATCCCCTAAAAATTCTTCAACAATGTCGCATAAACACACGGATGCTGGAAAATGAAGGCTGGAGTGTGTAAGTGGTCGCATCGGCGAATTAAATGGAGGAATCCGGTAACAGCTGCTGGTGACATAGCACGCGTGTTCCCTCTGCTCTGCGTGTGTTCACATGTACTCCTAAAATGGCCACATCACCGCCACAAGCACCCTGACATCTCTCTCTCTCTCTCTCTCTAATAGTATTAGGAGGCTTTTTGACTTTTTTAATGAAAGAAAGAAAGGTGAAGCAGCTCAAAAAGGCTAAGCCCTTTGTTCTCGTAATTGCCACTCTTATCATTTCCTTTCACAATTTCAATCTGTACGTACGTGTGGTTGTAATATTCATCAGGCAACTTGGTTGTGGTTTCGATAAAGTCTCCTCCTCCTCCTCCTCCTCTCTCTCTCGCTCAGTGTGGCCGACAAATATCTCTAGCTCTCCAAAATCTGTGTTTCGTGTTGTCACAAGTCCAAGTTGGTACTGGGTTCTTTATACTCCTTATATTTTTGTCTCTATTATTATGACTCCAAGCAAAAATAATGTATATGGCTATAGGGGGTTAGTAGGATCGATAGGGTTTGTCCGGACACTTTTGGATCAAGAAAATGTTTTGGCCGCTCTTGTAACTGTAAGGATTCAAATACCCAGAGAATAAAAGATGCAAACATGCATGCATGCATGACAGTAGTGACAGATTTGATTGCCTCTACTTTAATTCCAAGGAAATTAATATGATCTGATTGGATTTGTACGCAATTGCTGTCAAATTCGGATTGGGACTTATTTTTTTTTCTTTCTCTTGACAATGAACAAAGATCAAAATCTTAAATACAATTTGGACGTATTCTCATAACCTACTATCAAATCTCATCTATTCCACTTGACTTTTAGTATATGATGATGAATGAAATTACTATATAGAACAAGAATTAATAACGCATATATAATTATATATCATATCAGCAAAACAATATATAAGGAGTCCAGGGCTCTTTGAACATTCCTTTTGTAGGAACAAAGGAAGAAAAAAAAAAATATTTTGCCGATGCCATTTTATATGGTCATAGTGTAAGAGGAGATTTCTTTCAAGTTTGAGACATGCACTTAATTACAGTGTAATGAAAGAGCTGGTGAATGTTTTGTTGTTTATGGATACGGGGAATGCATGTATAGTGAAAATTAAATAAGAGAGAGTTAATGAGATCCAAACATGGCCTTAATTAGGAATACAGCTTTAACAGAGTGGTGCATGCAATAAGGGAGTCATAAAAGAGAGTTGTTTCTCTTTATTTGGGTAATGGAAGCAAGCGTATCTTCATCTTCTGGTGAAATGAGAATTTGATCAGGATATGCTTCTTTGTACGAACAACCAGTATCTCTGAATCTCTAATCAATGTTAATTAAAGCTTTACCTTTTATTTTTCTTCCCAACAAGACCCCTACGTCTCCCATCTTATCGCCCAACAGTGGCCACTCCCAAGTCCTAAACTATAGCTACATTACATGCCCAATATGTACCCCCCAAAAATGCAATAAAAAATAATTAAAAAAAAACGTAAGTAATAATAGGTTGACCACTTGGCCACACATTTATATACACCCACATATATGATATATATTTATAATTCTTACGAAGTTTCCTATTGATATGAAGAAAAAAGTGGTAGTTGACTGATGGGACACTATATATATTGTTAATTTCTTTAATATATATTATATGTATGTCTCTCTGTGCGTGTATATATATATATATAGATAGATAAGGCGTGTTTTGACATTCTTATATGTGTAGCTAGGTAGGGCATGCATGATCACATTTTTCTATAACTCAAAAAGGTGCTTGGGCTCTTTTATCTTGATGTCTTTCAGAATGACATGATATCTTCTTTGTCTCAAGATCTAGTTGGTCATTTTTTGCCGTTTTGACGTCTATATGCCTTTATTTACCTTCCATACAATGAAAGTAAAGAAGGATTTCAAATGACCCACATTTCCAGTTGGTTCTTCATGCAAACTCAATTGTAAGTAACTATAAGAGAAGTTTTGTTAATTTGTTTTAAGAATGAAAAAGCTTTTTGGGATGCAGAATTCCCTTGGAAAGGGATTGTTAATTTATAAATTTGTCTTTATTTGAGAAGTAATATATGAAAAGACTTTTAGAGCATCCATGACATTACAAATTTACAACCTTTTCCTTAATGGGTTATTAGTATTAGACATCTTCCCTTTAATCCCTTCTTTTTCTTCTTCTTTTTTTCCTGACCAAAAGAGGTACAATCCTTTACACCCTTTCTAGTGTCCATGTACAAGCAAAACCTAAAACCATCCCTTAAAGATGCTAATTAATAAAAGCAAAAAATTGAACTCCAAAGAGACAAGTCCACGTGATCATAAATCCATTGGTTTCCAAACCCTAAAAAGTGTAATTAAAACCTTTACTAGTCCCCCATCATATGCCAAAAAGAAACGACCAAGAGAGACAGATAATATATTTCAAAAACCAAAGCAAGCCACAAACACAAGCAGCAACCTCTGTAAAGCCGCCAGTGTAATCATTCAGAATGATAATCTCAATGGGTTCAGATATATAGTGCTTTCTCTCCAACTTCCCATGCACGTAAACAATGTTTAAATATTATACAAACCAAGCAGCACAGCACGAAATGACCAAAACTCTGTATCTTTTTTACCCCAAAAGTATAAAGTTCTTGACCCTTTATTGCATGTTGGATATGCGGTTGTGTTGATAACAGTTACCTAAAACAGAAATTAATCAAGAGGAGGGGTTGAAAAAACAAAAGAAGCCTTTATAATTAATACCTAAACAGAAATTAATCAAAAGGAGGAGTTGAAAAAACAAAAGAAGCCTTTATAATTAATACCTAAAACAGAAATTAATCAAGAGGAGGGGTTGAAAAAACAAAAGAAGCCTTTTATAATTAATAAGATTATATCTCCAAATTTTTTACATAAAATTATTCTATCACCATCAATCCAAATCTCACAACACACACTCACACTCCCCCTCTCTCTTTTGTTTTCTTGCCTCAATTAATAGTGTTATTGGAAATAGACCAAGTAGTTACTAAGAATATAAGAGATGATAGCTGGCAAGGTGAGGTTCAACTGTTCAACCATTTCTCATAGTTTGGCAAATGACTGTAGATCGAGTTAATGATAACATTATATGGAAATTCAGTTGTATATACACACACATCATATATATATATATATATATATGGGTAGTTTTAGCCTTTTGAGTCGATCAAATAGTACCAGCTAGAGGGTTTTTTTTTATACATATGTTTAATTTTTAAAAATGAATTGGTGCTAAAGGTGGTTTCTGCAGAAATTGTCTCTTATAATAGACAGTGGTCCTAATAGCAAAAGAATAAAGCGCGTACAAGATTTAATGATTCTATTGTGCAATGAAACCTCGAATAACCCACACAATTGGATGGAAAAATGCCAATCAAAGACAAATCTTGAAATGAAATCAGGACCCTCTGATTTCCTTTGTTGACTCCTAAACCCTCTCCTATCCAACTTTATGTATATATATGCACACAAACAATTCATGAAGTTCCAAACTAAACAAAACCCTGAAGAAAGTTAAGAGTCTCCTAACCAAAGAAAATTCTCTCGAAATGGAGGAAGCTTTTAGGAGGCTGAATGGTATGTCTCCCCATGTTCATGAGCCAGAACCCATCATACCAGATCATATGTTGAAAAAGTCCACCACCACTACAAGCACAAACAAGAGGCCACTGAAGGAGAGCGGTACCACGGCTGGGACTATGAGGTACCGTGGGGTCCGCAGGAGGCCTTGGGGACGATATGCAGCTGAGATAAGGGACCCACAGTCCAAGGAGAGGCGCTGGCTCGGAACCTTCGACACTGCTGAGGAGGCGGCTTGCGCCTATGACTGTGCTGCTCGTGCCATGCGCGGTCTCAAGGCCCGTACCAACTTCGTTTACGCCACTCCTGCTGATCACGATTACAACATGTACAAGCCATCTCAGCCGTCCATTGGAGCCTTCACCAACTCATCATCATCTCGTCCTCCGTTCAGCTCCCATCCCCCAAACTGGGCGTCTCCTTACTCACACCCCCATACATATGCTCCGCCGCAGAGGAATATTACCGCCTCTTCTTCTCCTCTTAACATGGTTTTGCTCCGTGACGTGCCCCCAACAGATGGGAATTTCTCGAGGGGTTCGTTGGTAAATAGCGTCACACCTCATGTGTGTGGGCCTACTTACACTTCTCATGGTGGGGTCAGGAATATCAACCTCACCGCAAACACTCCTCAAACTGACTTCTTGGATTTCTTTTCACAAGAACCCTCTCATTCTGGTTTGCTCCAAGAGGTAGTTCAAGGCTATTTGCCAAAGACTGATACTTCAAAAGGGATGAGTACTAGTAGTGTAGAAGAATTTGTTAATCCTTCCAACTCTAAATTTTACATGAAGAATGAGTCGTGTTTTGGTGGTTTTCTTGATAACCAAGTTGAGCAAGTACAGCTTGGTAATTTCACAGAAGTACTCCATGGCTCACAGGCGTTGCCATATGGTTACAACGATCAGCTGCCATTGATGAAGCTCGATCACTTGGGCCAGGACTCCGTTTTTAATGATATTATTCAGTACCCAGAACTATTCTCTACCGCTTTTGCTGCTAGGCTCCAGAATGCTTAGACACTCATGTTTCCTTTTGTTTTCAAGTTTTAAGATCAGATATGCAGTGATAGCTTCACAAATTTCAGTTCAAGTTGATTAGTACGTACTAATAATATCTTTACGGTTTCTGAATCCTGGTTACTAGCATTTCTAACTCTCTATGTGATCCGGCCGTTAGAGATTTCAAGCTTATAGTATATATTATGTGTTGGTACTTGGTATCACCTATGTACGTGACAACAAAAAAAAGAAGAAAAAAGTCACCTATGTACTTGCACGATATATATATATATATATATATATAATATTTTTGTCCCCAATGCTTTTTGTCCGCACGTGTTTGGTCTTTTACTTCAATCTGTTTTTATGTCTTTATCTCTTTGTTTCCATTGCCAACTCATTCAGAATTTCAGATAAGAAACTAAAAAAGTCGTTATTTTATTATTTAAAGGAAAAAAGAATAGCGACGTTTGACTTTTCAATTGCCATGCATGAACCGCATGGTTGTGCTTAATTAATTTGCACAGCTTTTTATCATCCAATGCGAAAGAGAGAGCTCTAGTGGTTAGGGTTATTGGGTTAGGTGGGTTTCTGATACGTGCTCATGGAAGTTACTTCACATGTCCAGTAGTTTTCTAGTTATGCATTTTCTTCAGTCAAGCATTATCTTTCAGTTATGCACACATCTCAAATCAGTTATGTAACTGTTAGCTAGCAGTTATTGAACTGATAGTTAGTTTAGCACATTGCACGTTTCCCTTCAATTGCATAGATGAGTTAGTACGGCTTATAAGCCACCGATCTTTGAATGAAATGGACATGTTGTTACCCAAGTACTTTCTCTACTAACTCTCTTCTAATTCATTTCTTCTTCCCTTTTGCTAAGTTGAACGTAACAGTGGTATCGAAGCCGTTGATCTCATGGACACTCGTAGCAAGAGCAACGCGGAGTTTCGCAATGAGGTTAGTGAAATCTTGACCCGTCATGAGTCGAGTTTCGATCACTTGACGAATAACTTCAACCAAGTTCATGCTGCCCTCCAATCAGTTCTTACGGAATTGCAAGCTTTGCGAGTCACTAACAATCACCAAAAAAATCCTGACAAAGATAGCATCAACCCCTTCTCTTTTGGTGAAAGTTCCCACACACCTCCTCCCTCACAAACACTGAACCTATCTAAATCCAACACTTCCCAAGCCCTATCCTGCCCAACTTCCAATCTCAAATTAATTTTTCCCAAATTCACTGGCGATGACCCAACTGGGTGGATATATAGAGCTGAACAGTTCTTTGAATTCCAGCATATTGGGGTTGATCAAAGAGTCCAACTCGCCTCGTTTCATCTTGAAGGAATTGCCTTGCAGTGGCATCGTTGGCTCACCAAATCGAAAGGGCCGCTAACTTGGGATGATTTCACCAAGGCCTTGCTACGTCGATTTGGACCCACAGACTTTGAGGACCCATCTGAGGCACTTACAAGGCTCAAACAGACCACGACAGTGGATGCTCTTGTAGAAGAGTTTGAAAAGTTCTCTCACCTCATTGATGATTTACCTGAAAATTTTTTAATTGGGTGTTTTGTAGCCAGCCTCAAAGATGAAGTTCGTCTTGATGTCAAAATCAAGAAGCCTCGTACATTCTCTGAAGCGGTAGGAGTTGCCCGCCTAATCGAAGAACGCAACACCATTCAGAAGAAATCCACCAGTTTCTCCCGGCCTTTAGTCACCTCCGCTGCAACACAACCTCGCCATACCCCGAACACTTCCACTACTGGCCTTCTTGGACCTGCACCCAACCAAAAAACCCATCAATCACACAATCCTACTTCGCTACCATTTAAAAAAATCACCGGCCAAGAAGCTCGAGAGCGTAGGGAGAAGGGCCTTTGTTACTATTGTGATGAAAAATACACAATTGGTCATCGATGTAGCCAGCCCAAACTCTTTATGATTGAAGATTTTCCCGTTCCGGATGACCACCATACAGAACCCAACATTGCCGAACTTGTCCCTGAAATTTCTTACCATGCCATGACCGGAACCACTCATCCTCAAACCATCAGAGTGCTTGGGAAATTGAACAAACAAGATGTAACAGTTCTTATTGATGGCGGCAGTACGCACAATTTTATTGACCAAAACGTGGTATCTAAACTTGGGCTTCCGGTGGTGCAAGATAAGATGTTTCAAGTCATGGTGGCCAACCGAGAGAAAATTAATTGTGCAGGTCAATGTCTCGCCCTCACTTTGATTGTTCAAGATCACCCAATTGTGGCCGATTTCTATGTTTTACCAGTTGCAGCCTGTCAAGCAGTTTTGGGAGTTCAATGGTTGGAGACGCTTGGGCCAATTGAGACAAATTACCAAGAATTAACGATGAAATTCTGCAAGGAGGGAAAGACACACAAATTCCATGGATTACAACGTTCTGAACTTGATATCCTGAATGATAAGCAACTGCATCACTTGGAGGGCCCAGGTTATTTTCTACAAATTATTCCATGTAATTTACCTACTCCACCTCTCGTCCACCAACCTGAACCTGAAATTGCCCATATTCTCACCAAATATGAAACCATTTTTTCTGAACCCACTAACCTTCCACCAAAAAGAGCCCATGACCACAAAATTCCTTTGCAGCCAAACACCAGCCCAGTAAGTGTTAGACCTTACCGTTACCCTTATCACCAAAAATCTGAGATAGAAAAAATGGTGCGTGAATTGCTGACCTCGGGTTTAATCCGGCCTAGCACCAGCCCATTTTCTTCTCCTGTGTTGCTGGTACCAAAGGCGGATGGTGGGTGGCGATTATGTGTTGATTACCGAGCCTTGAATAACATCACAATAAAAGATAAGTACCCTATTCCTGTAATTGATGAGCTTCTTGATGAGTTACATGGTGCAAGGTACTTCTCAAAGTTAGACTTGCGCTCTGGATATCATCAAATCCGTGTATGTGATGCCGATATCCCTAAGACAGCCTTCCGAACACATGAAGGTCATTATGAATTTCTTGTCATGCCTTTTGGTCTTTCAAATGCACCCTCGACTTTTCAAAGCCTCATGAATGATCTATTCCGACCCTATCTCAGAAAATTCATCCTTGTTTTCTTCGATGACATTCTCATATATAGCCGGACTTGGGAAGACCACCTCGACCACTTAAACACAGCCTTGATGATTTTATTGACTAACAATTTATTTGCAAAAAAATCAAAATGTCGTTTTGGAGTTTTGCAGGTGGATTATCTTGGTCATTTAATCTCATCGGACGGTGTGGCCGTAGATCCTTCCAAAATCAAGACAGTCTTGGAGTGGCCCATTCCAACTACAGTCAAAAGTTTGCGTGGTTTCCTTGGTTTGGCTGGATACTACCGCAAATTTATCCGTAACTTTGGTGTGATTGCCGCACCGTTAACTCGTCTTCTCTCCAAAGATGGATTCCACTGGAATCGGGAGGCTACACAAGCATTCTCTTTTTTAAAAGAGGCTCTCACGACTCCACCAGTTCTGCGGTTACCTAACTTTACCCAACCTTTTGTTATCGAATGTGATGCTTGTGGTGTAGGAATTGGCGCAATCTTAATTCAGCAAGACCGACCGATTGCCTTCTTCAGTGAAAATCTCAAAGGGTCTGCACTATCTTTATCCACCTATGAGAAAGAGATGTTAGCAATGGTGAAGGCAATTCGCAAGTGGAGGCCATACTTGTTGGGGAAGCCATTTATTGTGCGAACCGATCAAAAGAGCCTAAAATTTCTTCTTGAACAACGTATAACGACTCCGGCACAAACTCGTTGGCTACCAAAGATTTTGGGATATGATTATATTATTCAATATAAGAAGGGTAAGGACAATCAAGGTGCAGATGCTCTTTCAAGATTGGCAGAGTTTGAGTTGTTAGCAATCTCTCTCCCAGTTGCAAATTGGTGGACTATTCTTCAACAAGAAGTACAATCTGATGCTTTCTACACTAAGTTTGAAGAGTTGACTCATCAGCAAGGCCCACACAAGTATTTCCAACGTGATGGTATTTGGTTTAAAAATGAAAGAATCATTTTGAGTCCTAACTCTACTTTGATTGCAGCCCTCTTATCTGACAGTCATTCAGCACCAGTAGGAGGCCATTTTGGATACCAAAAAACTCTGGGTCGCATCAAGGAATGTTTTTCATGGCCGGGCATGCGAACGATGATTAAAGAATTCATAAAAAATTGTGATGTTTGCCAGAGATGCAAGAGCGAGTGCCTAAGTCCAGCAGGTCTTCTACAGCCTTTGCCGATCCCAGATCGAGTTTGGTCAGATATCTCAATGGATTTTATTGAAGGTCTTCCTTCATCGAAAGGGAAGTCGGTCATTATGGTGGTGGTGGACCGATTATCTAAATATGCCCATTTTGTTCCTTTGAGCCACCCATTCACAGCTTCTATTGTTGCACAGGTTTTCATTGACAATATTGTCAAACTACATGGGATCCCCACATCAATCGTCAGTGATAGAGATAAAGTTTTTATTAGCTCTTTTTGGCAAACTTTATTTCGATTGCAGGGTACCCAATTGCGTATGAGTTCTAGTTATCATCCTCAATCGGACGGGCAAACAGAGGTGGTCAATCGAACTTTGGAACAATATCTTCGTTGTTTCACGCATGAGCAACCCAAAAAATGGCTTGATTGGTTAGCATGGGCTGAGTTTAGTTACAACACATCCATGCACTCATCAACTAAGGTCTCTCCATTTGAAGCTGTTTATGGAATTCCACCTCCAAATGTCCTAACTTATGTTCCAGGTACGACCAAGGTTGAAGCTGTCGATGTGTATCTTCGAGACAGAGAGACAATTCTTAAGGATTTGCGCAGAAATTTGGTACTTGCACAGTCCCGAATGAAGACCCAAGCTGACATGCATCGTCGAGAGGTTACTTTTAATGTGGGTGATTTTGTCTTTCTAAAATTACAACCATATCGACAAAATACGGTGTCATTTCGGCGTTCTCTGAAGCTTGCTCCTAAGTTTTTTGGACCCTACAAGGTTCTGGCTAGAGTTGGTCCGGTGGCGTACAAGTTGGACTTGCCAGCAGGTTCTCAAATCCATGATGTGTTCCATGTTAGTCTCCTCAAGAAGAAGATCGGTCCTGTCTCGCCTATCTCTCAGAGCTTACCTCCTATCACTGAAAATTCAGAAATTCTTCCTCAACCGGAAGCTATCTTGGATAGTCGCATTATTCGCAAGGGCAATTATCGTCCCAAAACTGAAATTCTGGTTCAATGGAAGGGAGCACTCCTTGAAGACGCGACATGGGAGAATAAATGGAGATTTTCAAGGCTTTACCCAGATTTTTTCCTTGGGGACAAGGATAATCCGAGTGGGGGGAAATGATACGTGCTCATGGAAGTTACTTCACATGTCCAGTAGTTTTCTAGTTATGCATTTTCTTCAGTCAAGCATTATCTTTCAGTTATGCACACATCTCAAATCAGTTATGTAACTGTTAGCTAGCAGTTATTGAACTGATAGTTAGTTTAGCACATTGCACGTTTCCCTTCAATTGCATAGATGAGTTAGTACGGCTTATAAGCCACCGATCTTTGAATGAAATGGACATGTTGTTACCCAAGTACTTTCTCTACTAACTCTCTTCTAATTCATTTCTTCTTCCCTTTTGCTAAGTTGAACGTAACAGTTTCTATACTACCTACGCATATTTTTGGCATCTTTTTGTCTAATCATTAACCTTGATTTAATGGTATTAAAGTTTCGTTAATGTATTGCGATAGTAATTGTCATTCATTTACAAGTAATCCAATTGTGGTAATGTTATTACAAGGTAATCCTATTAAGGTGTCTGGTTTATAAAATGCAAATGTATTTCATTTTTTAGTGTTTTCCAAAATTATTCTCCTATACATTTACATATATTAAAAACATTATTGAAAAAATCAAGAACTAGTCTTAAAACCTAGCCCGGACCCGATCCCATACCCCGCCAACACCCGGAGCCCTACCCGATCATGGCATGACCCGGGTCCTATCTCAATCCTTGACCTAATCTAGTCTCGATCCTGAATCCTGGCATGACCTGGTCTCGATCCCCGACCCTGGCATGACCCAAACCTCGACTCGATTTCGGCCTGACCTAGGCCCAATCCTGATCCTAAACCTGACCTGGGCTGGATCCCAAATCTCGAGCTTGACCATGGCCTGATCTAGAACCTCCGAAAGAACCGGGCCCGATCCCAGACCCGGACATGACTCAGACTAGATCCCAGACCCCTGCATGACACGGACCTTGACCCAATCCTGGCCTAACCCGGGCCTAATCCTTGACCTGATCTGGGCTCGATCTCGAGTCTTGGGCTTGACTATGGCCCAATCTCATAACCATGTCTGACTAGGACCAGATCTCAGATCCTCGGGGCGATCCTGACCTCAATCCTACCCCGGATCTCGAGCACGATCTCGGGCCCCGACCTCGATCCTGGATCCTGGCTTTGAGCCCAGATCCAGGCCTTGATCCCATATCTCGTCCCCGATCCTGGATGCCAAGCCTGATCTCGGATCTCGGCCTAGATCTCATATCCCAGCCCTGATCCTAGATCCTTACCCTGATCCTATATCTAGTTCCCGATTTCGGATCTCGACCTAGATCTCGCTCTTGGATCCCGAGCCCAATCCAGGATCTTGACTTCGATCCCAGATTCCATATCCTCGCCTGGATCTCAAGACCGATCCCGGATCGCGGACTCGATCCCGACCTTGATCCTAGATATCTGATCGCATCTCTGGCCTAATACCGGATCCCCGCCTAGATCCTAGATCCCGACCTCGATCCTAGATCCTGGCTTCTATCTTGGATCCTGACCTCTACCACAGATCTCGACCTTGATCTCGTATCTTGAACACGACCAAACCCGGTCGCGAAGCCTGGCCCATGCCTGACTAGGGTTGACCCGGACTTTAATATGTAAGGATACAACCGTAAATAATTTATAATTATTGGGGGTATATTTATCCAAGGAATAAATATTTGAGTTTGTAATCACAATACCAAATTTTAGATGGTATTTGGATTACTGATTTTTGTAAGGAACTTTATTACCAAGTAATTGGATTACACTACATTTTTAGATTAATGGATACCAAACATAATAATGTAATGTGAATACAATTACCATTACATTACATTGGTTACCAAATGGGCTCTAAATGTTTTTGAATATGGTAATGACCCAGTGGGATTTTATGGGGATGTCGGGGTCTATTGTAATTTGTCTTAGAGCAGACCCAACTTTAATAATTGTAAACCATTCAAATTTTTTTAAAAAGTAAAATAAATTTATAAATGAGTTTTGATCGTGTTTTGAGTCTAACGGTATTTTTTTGTCCCACACAAAAATCAAATTCATCATAAAATAGACATAGGATATTTCGGGTCTATATTCAATGGTTGACAATTGTCATGTGTTAGAGCCATTACAGCGACAACAAGTCACAACCACCCGATTTTATGGCGAATAGCTCTCAGATTATAACGTTGGTTATTAGTAATATGTTCTAAGAACACATGTTCAAAATTCACTATAATATATCCCAATATTTCATGTTCGATAATGTGTATAATGCTATAAAATGATGAGGCAATAAAGTCTTACATTGGTCAATGAAAGATAATGTTATTTTCAACTTCCTCACTTTTGTTTCAAAATTTTTCAATATGGTTACTCAAAGTTGAATTTTTTTTTCAATTCAATCTAACAACATATGAATCGCTCTCTCCAAAATTGACATGATCAAAAGTTGTAGCATTTTAATCGTTCTCTCCATGTCATCTCTCCGATGACACATGGATTATTCCGGTGTCGGAGTGACCTTTGCCTGAAAATTTTTTCATCTTTGTGTGATCATTTTGAGAAATTTTAAACAAGAGTGACCGAGTGGAAAAGAGACTTATCTTTCAAGAACCAAAATAAGACTTTACCCTTATCATTTCCGTAAAACGTTTTACTCCAATAATTATATTTAAGGGTATCATCAATTGAAGTACGTTAATACTGCTTAATAATTTGAATTTGTAGGGGGGCTTTGATTAGTTGTAAGTTTAGCACTAGACTAGTTTAACTTTTCACACAAGGATAACCCTCTGGATCTAATTACATCATAAATAAATAATGAATGTCCTTCATTATTGGAGCTTGCAGCTCATGCCGGTTATGTGAGGGAAGCTCTACCAAGCCACGAAATTCTTTTTTGTGTTATCAAATCCCACATGCAGAGAGTATTCACTGCTAGTCCTAGTGCTGGCATGGTGGCTGCTAGTTATTCTTTTACTGATTTCATCAATCAAACTTTGTCCTAAAAATTTAAGAGTACACGACGAAATCTCGATGTGGACATGCTTAAGTTGGCTAAGTTGCAAATATTCTATTAGCTCCAGCTCGGCTAAAAAATGTTTAGGCAAAGCTCGAGTTATATTTTTAAGAGGCTTTTTACGTTTTTTTTTTTTCCAAATTTATTACCAATATTAGAAATTAATTTTAACTACGAACTCTTATACATTAACATAAATATTTATTGACATATTGAAATTAAGCCGGCTCATGAGCATTTGAACCAAATAATTATAAGTTCTACTTCGAGCTCAATAGATAATCAAGCTTCGACATTATGCCTGGGTGGAGGGGATCTATTATAGTTTTATTACAGCAGGTCCCGCTATAATAGTATTTTTAGGGACATAAAATTTTTATTTTATTTTTAAAAAATTATAGATGTGTAGTCTAAGGTTCAACGAGTCCAATGATTGTAATTTTCGTTCAAAACAAAAATCATATCTGACATGAAAAATGTGTAACAATTTTAAGCCGTCTGATATCAACTCAAAATATTCTATTTCTCGATCGAGATGAATTTGATTTCGAACAAAAAATATATGACTAGATTCGTTAAACCAAATACTACACATTTATAATTTTTAAAAATAAAATAAAAAAAAATCTCAATGCTTCAAAGGAGCTATAGTGGGGTCCGCTGTAATAAAAACTACAGCAGAGCCCGGCACCCATATATCCCCTAGGGATGGTAGTTGGTTATTACCAAATGAGATTCAAACAAATTTGTATATGCGACCACAGTAGTTTAAAAGATTAGTTGGACGAAATCTTAAATTTGTATGTACTCGCATATGTTTTAGTTTGACAGGCCTTTTTTAATCAGTAGTTGGGCCCCAAAGCGAGAGACTGGTGGGCTCAAAACTGCAAAAGTTCGATCGTAAGCCCAATACAAGCTCCTTCAAGGTGGCTGATTATAATTAATTAATTATATACGATAATTAATTACTGTAAGAAAGAGGTCTTAATTATATCACAAGCTCAAACCATAAATGTTGAGTGTGGAGCGAATTTATGTTGTTTTGGTGTCGAAATATTGCAAGTCTGGCGTTGTTGTCTGGATGGATGTTTGAGGTGTCCAAATGGTTTAGGTGCTCAAATTACATGGCTTGGCAAATTGCCCTTACTAGATCTCCTTATTGGAGAGCCTTCCTCGAGGAAGTCTTTGGTGGAGAATGGGCAGATTACCCTTACTAGATCCCTTTACTGAACATCATTTCTCGAGAAAGCCTAAAGCCTATTTAGAAACATATAAATAGATGTTCTTTTAGGGTTTGTAATTGAATACTATTGTTTTATTCCTCCAAAAAGAGAGAGAGTGTTGTCGGACCATGTGAGAGAGAGTTCTTGGTGATGTACTGTTGACTCATGATCTAGTGAAGCCTAGCAACAAAGTGGAGTAGCCTGTTAGATCGAATTGATCGGGTAAACCGCTATAAATCTGTCTCTTTTATTTTTGTTCTTGCTTGATTGTGTGATTGTGATTTGGATTTATGAGATTATCTGACATTGGTTTTCGTTATTATCTCTATTATTCCTATTGAATTTAATCTTGAGAGGAGGTTAAAACTCCCAACAATAAACACTACGAGCACGCTTAGTTGAAACACTATCCAAGCTTCTAATTGCTTTTAAGCAATTTAAATAACAAAGGAAAATTTAGATCCTGTTTGTTTAAAGGAAAGTCAAGTTTCTAAAAAATTCATAATTTTTTGGAGGATAAATAATTAGTTTTTTAATATACTTTTTATGAGAAATAGTAAAGTAAAACTCCTTTAAACGAATATAAAAAAAAAAACTGATTTCCCCTCAAATTTGATTTTCCTTTAAACAAATAGAGCATTAGCAAACCAACAGATACAAATTTTTGTTGATCAAAGGTCAACTGCCACCATTTTGTTGGTCAAAGGTCCATAGTTGACTAAAAGTCAACAGACACGTAACAAGACCTCATGTGTATGACCCTATCTCGACCACAGTCCTGGCGTAGCTCAGTGCGCGCATGTGAAAGGGTGGATCTAGAAAATGGTTTGTGGGGATTTTGTCAGTGGTGGAGCCAAGAATTTATAGAAGGGAGTCAAAGGTTGACCGTTGACGGGAGTTGGGAACAATATCTCCGAAATTTTTTTTGGACTAATTATTGATATGGAAACAAAAAGTAGTAAAAAAAATCCATATATTAATATGAGATAAAGTCTTACAATCTAAATTTTCATCTCTAAGAGACCAACTATACATACAAAAATAAACTTGTATTAAAAATAAATGGACCAATTAGGTCTTAATTTGTATTAAAATAAATGAGTTTGTTTTGAGATTTGGGTATTTTATAATATATTTAGTAATTTTTGTCCAAATTTGAGGGTTGGCTGGGCCTACAATATATCCACCTCTGTTCATGTGGACGCTTTTGAGAACAATTTCTTATTTACTCAATATCAGATTTGGAAATGTAAATATATTACGTTGATACTTTCAGAGACAAACATTTTTCGACCCGAAACCATCCCTACAAACGTATGGGTCCCTCGTTAATTAACACCCAAATAGGGTCCATAGCCATCGGATATTCACTTTCTTGAGACATGATCATAAGGTCAAACCAATAAGTACGAGGAGTTGAAGCATGCGTCTGTTAGTTGAATCATTATATAGATTTGACCGTAGTTTGTTTTTTACCTTTCAACTTTTTTCTCTAACTATTTTTTGACATTTCAAAATAATCTCTTTCTTATAATATCAGCCAAGTTTGCCCCGGCATTATTCACCTTCACAATTATGTTCAAGTCAGGGTATCCATAGCTGAGAAATCGATCTGAATTGTGGGTATTTGGTTTTGGATTCGATTACGATTTTTGATTCGGACTGAGGTGTCCATAACTGATCCGTAACTAAGAAATCGATCCGAATCGTGATTATTTAATTCGATATTTAAATGACTTTTCACTTGCGTACCAATCATGCGCACCAACTTTACTATATTGGGGTTGTTGAGACTTGAGATGGCCATGGGAGACAAAGTAATATTTGTAAAACTTTGATTATGTTTCCATAGCAAATTATAAATTAAGATACTAATTAACTTAATCTTTCTCAAATTAAATTAAGATTGATTAATTGAAACTCATGATGATTTTATCATTTTAAAATTTACATAAATTAGATTGATTGTTGGAGTTGATCATAGGCTATTTTCTTCGTCTATTCGAGATTTATTCATGCTTCTTACATTTCTTCAACAATCGAAAACCGATCATATCCAAAAAATATGATTATTTTTTTTTGAGTACAAATACAAATACAATATACTACACACCACCAGATCAAACCTATGAAAATACAGGTGTCAATAGACCCCAAGCAGGAGGCACAAATCAAGCCCACGTAGGGGCAGACTAAGCCCACACACCTCCTTATAAATATTCGGAGGAGTTGAGACTAGAACTCATGACCTCAGTCAGGGACATGCAAAGTCATTGCCACTCAACCAATAACTCATTTGCAAAAAAAAAAAAAAAGATTATTTCAATTTGATTATCTGAATATATATATATATATGATTCCATTATTAATTAATTCTAAAATATCATAACAAAATCAATTCAGACATTTCATTTTTTTGTTAAAAACCGAATGAACATACTAGTTCGGGGCCCAAATCCATAGGACTCTCCCTCAAAATACTAAAAAGGAAAGAATTCATTGATTGTCATGATTATGGTCTGGGCCGTCACTTTGCACCTTATCCAAAGCCCACCTACAGATAAACTTGAAAGTATTTCTCTCCTTTTCTTAACCTAGTTGGCAAGGCTTAAAAACATGATCATTGCAGTTGTAGTCCTCCCACCCCATTTGTTTTAAAAAAGAAAAATTATTGTTTTTATGTTTTTGTTTTAAAGATAAGATCGAAAGATTTAGCTAAAACAGGCACCTCAGAGAGGGTAAAGTAGAGTGCGACCCCCCTGGGAGATACATCTCGACATCCCAAAGCACAAGTAATAATCAAATTCATTTGTGCATTAAATGCATTTGGAGGTGAGAAAGAAAGTGATCTAAAGCCAAATTGACATGCACGAGAATGTCTGCCATAACATTGAGGGACCCCAATCCCCCATAGAGACTAGAGATTTTTCATCCTCATGAATCATCACCGAAAGAAAAAGACATGATAAGGAGGGTCCGGCCGATTGATTTTTCAAAGAGTGGTTGAAGCATTAACAATTAATTTAAAAGTGATATATAGTTGTGGGTGCATGGCATTTGATTATGTACATATATATATATATATATATATATCATACCCGTGATAGCATATATACCCCCCAACTAATCAAACTCTAGCCACTCTTTTAACAACACAAAGCACAGCAAAGTCATCTGATATCTCCCCTTGTCTGTATATATATATCAACATTAATATATAAACTAGAGTTTTGTACATTTTTTGATGATGGAAAGTGAACAGGTACTAGCGAAGAAGGAAATGAAGGTGGAGATTCCATCGGAGAGTGACACAAAGGTGACACAAACTTATTCTGGTCTAACCAGACAACCAAGTGTTCCCAAGACCAATTGCCTCTGCTCTCCCACCTCTCATGCTGGTTCCTTCCGCTGCAGGCTTCACCGCGCCCCGACCCTCCAACGAACCAAAAGCACCGGCGCAGCAGCCAAGGAGGCTAGTAGTGTCGCTGATGAATGATGATGATCATATATATAGGTGTTGCAACTGTATGTACGTTTTGAGTTATTTGCTACAATCTGAGTTGTTTTTGTTATTATTTACCAAATGAATCTGAGTGGTTTTTGTTATCCCTATTATTTTTGCTTTTATTCAATCTCCTATGTAATTTTATCAGTTTCTTTCATTTTGATTTTGCTGCATTAAACTACAGATTAGTGTGAGATTACATATTATTAATTTATTATAATCGTACTTGGACCGGGCCGGTCTTCAAGACCCAATGTCCTTCTATGGACCATACAGGCCGTTATCCAAATTCCAAAGGCCAATTGTTTGTAACCGACTGAAATGACGAACAAGTCCCAAGTTGTTACTTGAATCCTGTGTTAATTAGTTTGTTTTAATCTTGAGTCACATGAACTATAAGATTAGCCCTTAATTAGCATTTGATTATTTATAATTTAATATATGACTAGTAAGATGTTATTGAGTCAAAATTGGAAAGACTAAATTGATCAAATTGAACTAGGACCGTTGGTGTCCTTATCCCTTCCAATCCTTATTACCTACTCGTTAGACCTCTTGAATTAGTATTATCCGGAAAAAAACAGACATTAGCCCATCAATTGGTAAAACAAAAATGATATGTATCCTTAAGCTAAGCATCCCAAAACATCCATCATGCCATACCTATAATTACAAACATTTTCAAAAACAATGGAATTATAGTAAGAATGGATTCTGTAATACAATTGTTGAGTTCTAGTTATTTGTAATATATATGTTCTACTATCAATTTCAATATTTTAAAAATAAACAATGAGATTTCTCATGCTATATCTGTAATTACATTGTTTTCAAAAATAATGGAATTACGGTAAGAACACATGACACAATGGATTTGTAATACAATTGGTCAATTGCAATTGTTTGTCAATAATATATATGTTCAACTATTAAATTTTAATATTTTAAAATAAAATAATGGAATTTCTCATGTTGTACTTGTAATTAAATGATGTTAAATCTCCTTTGATTAACCAATTATTTTTTTTTGAAGGTTTTAACCTGAATAAATTCAATTACTCAAACCGGGCATATGAACTGGAGGCCTAAGAATAGGCACTCGTGCTACCAAATGGTGGATTACAAATCAAATATGGCATAGAAAACCATATTTGGAACTAAAACAAAATAACTCCCTCAAGAAGTCTAGCTAGCACGCAACACAAAACAATAACAAAACTCTCACACAATCAAACTACAATTCCACTTCTCATTCTCTACTATAGGCAGCACACCTTCAGGTCCATCCTCAACCCAAATTCTACATTGTTTGCCCTGGATGGCCAACTGAGCTAGGCAATGCGCTGCCGAATTTGACCCCCTTCGAACATGGCATACAACCCAACTCCTGAAATAGGAAGATAGCAACCGACAGATTTCCACAACCACCACTCCCCAGTTTGATAAGTTAATCTCATCTCCTCTCATGGCTTCCACAACAACACTTGAGTCTCCTTCAAGGATAATTTGATGAAACCCCAAATCAATGGCCAACTTGACCGCATGGAGTGCTCCCAACGCTTCTGCATGGAAAGTGTAGGAGCCGATTTCTACAATAGTTGAAAGGTCAATCTTTCTTCCTGTGGGGTCCGTTTGCAGCCTTGGATCCTGCAAGCTTCACAACAAGGCAAACCGTGAAAGCTCCTTAACCGGCTTGGGGGGTGCCGGTCGTGGAGGCTCCGACGATCAAGTTAGTACTTGTCGGAGATGGAAGACCAGCTATAGTCTTAGGTGTTTTGTCTGAATAGGTTTTCTCTGGAATTGGTAGAAAATGTTTCTGTTGTGTTGTCTAGTTTGTTTAGGAAAAATGTTCCCCTTCCTCATATGAAAATAGAGGGGTCTTTATAGAGAATGAGGATCGACCTCGGGAATTGTGTGTCCATTCCAGGTATACTATTGGACCAAATTGTACGAAGGAAGTGTACAAGAAGTCCACTATCCCGGTTGTGTCAGGGTAAACGGTAAAGTAACAATATGTCATAATTAAGACAGGTGTCGATGATAGTATGGAAGTTTTGTAGGCGGTATTTAATGAATAGATACGTATATGAAGGAAAGCCATACCTAAGGATGTGAGCCAGTCACACCTGTAAATATCGGCTGTAGATTAGACTGACAAGAACTGCTTTATGAGTGATGTAGTCCGAGTAATGGCGCTTATAGATGGTGTCGCCATTACTATGTTCTGGCGACTGTACTGGGTCGCCAACACCTGCGGATGCTTTGACACCTAGTTCCATCATGCTAAGGAAGGATCATAATAAAGTGACCAGTCTATAAAGCTATAAAGATCCTGTAGATAAGTATCAGAGAATATGACAGTAGTGGTGTCAGAATACTGTTTATATTACGTAGCAAGTAATGTAAAGATTGTATATGGACCCAAAGATTGGCTTTTAGTTTCGGGCCTAACTGCGATAGTTAACCTGGGGGGCCTAGACAATCCAGCTCATCTTGTCGATGTGGGACCAGGTGGGGCCATACCATTTTTGGCACCTACAATTGTCCCCCACTCTCTAAGCATGAAAACAAATTCATCTTGGAGAGTTTGCGTAATGAATTTCCTGCAATGAACAAGAAACAGAGGGATGAGTATAACTGAAGATGAAATGTATAGCAAAGGCAACCCAAGATGCTGGTTTCTGTGAAGATCCTGATGGAGTATGTCGTGAAAAGGCGTGTGTAACCCAGTATAATGTTATTCACTGATGCTGGTGAAATACAACTTCTTTGTTCGAAGCTGTATAGGGGACACCCTCGTTTGTTTGAGGGTGTCAAGGTATACAACCTCGTTTGTTTGAGATTGTACATAGCCAGCGTGGGCGTTAGCGTAGAAGCTAATTTGGAGTCATAGCTGTGGCCTGCATTGGCGCTAGCATGATGACTGAGGTGAAGCTATTGCTGTGGCCTGAATTGGCGCTAGCATGCTAGCCATTCGATGTAACCGATTTGTGTTCAGAAGCGATGACTAACACCTGTAAAAAGAACACTTGATGGCGACTTTGTAAGTATGAGTTTTACTCAGTGTAGTACAAGAGCCTATGTAAACGGAAAGTGAAAAGACTGAAACTATTATTCTGCGACTGCCATTTGCAATAAACCCAAAGGATATCAGATATATGAACAGTATTTATAGTGACAGTAATACTGTATGAATGCCATTATGCTAAGATCAAAATATTGCAGATAGAGGTCGTGACACGTGTCAATCGTAACGCGATAAGCATTTAATGCGTCTGACGTGCACATTGAAATTTTGAATTGCTACCGCCATCGTTCCTTGGAGAGCACGTTTCGGTAAGCGTGCACCATGATGAACACAAGGGTATTATGGACAATCGTACAAAACTAAAACTCAAAGATCGTGCTCTTAGTTTTTCAGAAAAACTTTCAACCGAAATTTACAGAAATTGCTCAGATTTGCTGAAGACGGAAGAAAGGAAGGCATCAATTGACGCTCGTACCGTACTAATTGAAGGTAATTCTCACTCTCGTGCCTTGAGTTTGTATTTAATAGAATGATGCGACCTCATGATCAAGAATCGGAGGATGAAAGAGTATCCGGCAGCGGTAGAACTCCCACCGACCAAAACAGAGATGAACAAGAAACCAGTGTAAACTACTCATGGTCTGGGTCGGGGAGTCAGGGACCTGGTGGCGATAGAGCCGGAACCAGCGCACCAGTTAATGAAGGAGAAAGATCAGAGAGGAATGGCCACATTGAAGGGCCGTTAATACCGAAAGGGTTAAACCCTAAATCGACTTTGGCAGCAAGTGATATGGACTTCTACCGAAAGAAATATAGAATCCATTCATCCATTGAGATAAGACCTGGAGCTGACACAGAGGGAGTCGATTTTCAAGTTCCTGGATGGACGCCGTTTTACCTATTGTCCTTTAGCATAGGATTGAGATTCCCCATACCAAGGTTGCTTGCCGATGCTTGTAGGATTTGGCAAATATGCCCAAGTCAATGGATGCCTAACAGCCTCAGAATTTTGTTGAGCATTCAGTGCTTGGCTGAACTAGAAAACCTCGAATTCGGGATCAACGAATTGGCGGTGGTTTATTACGCCAAAGAAAGTGGTCCAGGAAGGTATTGCCTGGTTCGTCGGAGAAACAGGGAGGAACTAATTCTTGACACCGTCTCCAACGACCATATTGTTGACTGGAAAGATAGATATATCTTTGCTAGGGGCGCCTTGGTATATGGTCTTCATAAGGATCTGCCTTTAAACTGGGTTGAAGGAAATAGTAAGTTCCGTTCCTTCTTTATCTGTTGATGCTTGTTACTGAATCTTATGCACCGTTTCTTTGCAGCATCAAAGAATTTGCTAAGCAAGTGGAAAAGCGGCCCCGAAGTGCTTCAAAGAGTGGAAGAGTTTTACAACCTTGGGGCACGTAAAAGATCCAGAAAAAACATTCTAACAGCACGTAAATTGGAGAAAACATCTCTTTGGAGATACATAAGTAAGTACATTTCAACTGTCCAAACGAACAAACAAACATGCTCAAGATATTCGTCTTACTTTATCATATGTGCAGGTGACGAAATGTTTGAGAACGTGTTTGCTGATATAACTGATGCAGACGACCTGTATGAAGCTCTGATGCAGGATGCTGAAAGAAATCAGCAGAGCCAGGAAACGGTGGGTGGAGGTTTCGAGGCAGCTATGCGTGCTGCAGAAACGTCCAAAGCCAAGAAAGCGGGAGAGAAACGAAAATCAACCGAGGATATACCTGAAAGAAGGATGAAACAGAGAGAAGATCCTCCTGGTAAAGGAAAATCGAAAAGCACTGGGGGCAGCGGGAAGAAAGCAACTGAAAAGGCGACTGCTAACGTCAGCGATGGGATGGAAATGCCCAGAAAACTCCTTCACGACGCCATTGCCTCGGGACCCAGAGGCAGGGGAGGTGGTCTTATCAGTACCACTGCGAGTGCGTCGGCTGCCATTGTTCTGGATGATGATTCAGACAACAGTGAAAGGGACACGATGCCTTTAACTAGGAGGTTACCAAGCATTAGGACAGCCAGGGTAGAGACTGCTGAACCAGGGGAGACACGAGCTACCGAGAATCGTGGAGAATTTGACCCCACAACTGACAGCTACGTTGATGCAAACGCGGTATCAGAAGTTGCCAGGAGTGAAGCTATGGCAAGCGGATCTAGGACTGAGTTGGCGACAGCGGGTAACCAAGAAGTGGAGGACACTGCCCAAGGTGGGGAGAATATTCAGCCTAGGCTAAGGTTGAACGTCACGGGAAGTGAAATGGAAGAAATATCAATATGGATTCCCAAATCTTTGACCGTCTCTTCTGCTCCCGTACTTCCGCCCGTTGGGATTAGGAAAATGGTCTTCCCTGAGGACGCCAAAAAATTAGATGCCATGCCTCTTCCTAGTCAGTTCAACTACTCAGTGGCTCATTGCTTTACTGTAAGTGTTTCAGGAGCATATCAGTATATCGTCATTAGTTTACACGACTAATACCACCTTTGTTGTGTTCTTAACAGGCACTCCAAGGAGTACTCAGGTCTGGAGAGAATGCCATTGGCAGTTTGAGCAAAGAGAGGACTGAAAAGGAGAGACTAGAAGGCATGGTAAAGGGGCTGGAAGACAACTTGGCCAATGTCACGTCTGCACAAAAAGATTCAGAGCATCAACTGATTGGGGAGAAGAACAAGAATACTCAAATGTCTGCTCAAATCTCAAGATTGGAAGAGAAATTGAAAGAAGCAGATGAGCAGCTCCTGCAATCAACTGAATCATTGAGTGCATTGGAAAAGAAAATACATGACGATGCATATAAAGCCACTCAATTCGAGTCAAGGATCGACCAAGCAATCAGAGATGCTCAGTACTTCAAGGATTGCTGGGAAGGAGTCACCAAACAACTGGAGAGTGCCGAGGCCAAAGTGAACACACTGGAATTCCAGGTACACCACCTGGCTGACCAACTTGGTGATGTTTCCAGAGAGAAAGACCTGTTAAACAAAGCGTTGGCAGCGCAGACAATGAAGACAGCAGAAAAGGTTGAAATGGCCAAGAAAATGGAGGAAAACTACCTTATCAAGATAGGGGCCATGGGAGGTGTCGGTCAAGCTGCAGAGAGGTTCAGATTGCTAACCCAGTACAAAAAGAATGAGCATCCGAAATGGGATGTGGACTTGATGCTCAAGAAGGCTGTGGTAGTACTTGAAAACTACCAGCCTAATAAAAGATGGGTTGTGAATGAAGAAGCAATTGGAGAACCTAACATCGAAAAAGACCTGGCGCCTCCAGAGAGTGATATCCCCACTGTTGAACAACTGCCCATTGAGGCCCGTGAATCGCCAATACCTGGCACTGTCACAGAAGATGCTCCATCTGAAGTTCCTCCGACTCCTAGGATTGAAAATTCAACTTCTGAGCCTGAAAATGCAGATGAGGATATCCCACGTGCGAATCCTCCCATTACGTCGGAGGCCATTGAGATTGAAGCGACAACAGAGACTATTTGAATTTGTTTGGTTTTGAATTTTGGTTTTTTTTTTTTTTTTAGTATTTCCAATTTCCTTTTAGTTTAAATGCCCTATCATAGCAATTTAGAGTCGATAGCCTTACTCTGTCCCCCAGTTTAAGTTGGACTGTTAGAACGTAACTCTAAAAGTTCAATTGAAACTGCGAATAATGACGTGTAAAGAAACTAGAACTAACCAGGTGGGACGCGTGGCCTCAATTATTTCCATCTGGAGAGAATATGGCAGGGTGAATCTCCGAACAGAGTAACAAAATCTTGACTGAACAAACTCCA
Organism: Tripterygium wilfordii; assembly: GCF_013401445.1. Classification (NCBI taxonomy): domain Eukaryota; kingdom Viridiplantae; phylum Streptophyta; class Magnoliopsida; order Celastrales; family Celastraceae; genus Tripterygium; species Tripterygium wilfordii. The sequence goes on along the minus strand of NC_052237.1, from coordinate 6,292,439 downwards.
AGAACTGAATAGGTATGCCAAGTGGCAGGCAAAAATTTACAAAAATCAACACGTGTCTCAGAACACCATTGGTGGACTTGATAGAGAATTCAATCCGTGAGAATATTGCGTTCTATATAAGGAGGATAGAACAACTCGATGAGCAAAGGTTGAAGATGAGTTGGTGATATTGGTACCGATGATCAGGCTACACTGTCAGTTTCGGCTAAGCTCATATGGGTTGCCTAGTACTGACGGTGAGTCTGATCAGCCGTGCCTTGTATCATTGTTCTGGTCAGGAAACGCAGAAAGTCTTGGTGCTGCTTTGGCGACGTTACGTCTTGGCGTCGGTAATTTATACGTAGTCAATGTTTCTACATTGTTAATACTGAATGAACCTTTGTCCCCCAGTAATAAATGCGTTTTTATGACATGCGCTGATTGGGATAATCTAGGTGGTCATTTAATACCTTTTTGACTATAACAAATACAGTTTTAAGTACCTCTTATGGTTTTTTAAGATTAACTGAATTTAGAGATTTTAGAATTTTAAATACGTTTAGACTTCTTTTCCTATCTTAAATGTTCGTGTAGATTTTTGCGGTTGTAAAGTTTATCTTGACTCTTGGGCTACCACAAAGAATTAATTGCAGAATTAATTTCGGGTGTTCTCAAGAAGATGAAAAGGTAAGGTTCGCAACTATATAAAAGCTAATTCTCTTTTGGCAATGGAATTATCCTACAGACCAGATAACTACACCCAGTCTTTACAAAAAATGGCTGCTTCTCAGAGCTCTGTAAACTCTCCTTCTGACTCTGATGACAATAGGGACGTAAGTTCGTTCCTTCCTCCTGATTGCCGAAACCCTGCACAGTATATCGTCGACCTAAAGGAGGCGATGAACGAGATGGAGAAGGGCATGAAAGAGATGAGAATAGAGATGGAGGACCAAGAGGAGCAGATCACAGATCTTACCAAAGCTCTGCAAACCGTTGGCTGTGCCATGCTCCAACTGGAAGAGCTTGCGGAATCGCAAGCTATGGAGCAGAACATAGCCAAGCTCCAAGACTCGCTCCTTAACCTTTCTGTTTTGATTAAGGAAGCGAGAAATAAAATGAACGAAAGCTTAAACATTTGGTCGTAAAGACCATATGTTTTATATGTATGTTTTTCTTTTTTCTCTCTTTTTTTATATATAAAATCAGTATTTCTTTCTCTAATGCCTCAAATATTTTGCAAATATAGTACGCTGCAAAACTTGAAGTAGTAAAACTCGTAAAAACAGTAAAACTTGTACAAACAGTAAAATTTAAAAAAGCATGAAAACTTATCTGGTACGATGGCGTCCCCATGCCGTGGCATTCGAACAAACGACTGTCCTTAGTTTTTCGGGCCTTACAATCCCTGCGCTCAAAAGAACGATCAAAGGTAGTCGATGGGACTCCCATCGACACTCCGAAGCTTAAATTAGTTCACATAATAACACATATAATGAACTACAGAAATTTAAATATACAAAGATACTAAAGGAAATATTTAAACTACAATTATAGCGATATAAAGACAAAAAATCATGCGTGTTTAGAAATGGTACAACTTTAGATGAACGGCGTTCCAAGGATGCAAGATCGCTTCTCCATTTTCCCTGTGTAGTCTGTAGGCGCCGTTTCCTAGTACCCTGTCGATCAAATATGGGCCTTCCCAGTTCGGACCCAGCTTCCCAGCGTTTAGCTCTCTGGTATTCTCAAAGACTCTCCTGAGCACATAATCTCCCTCTCGAAATGCTCGAGTTCGAACATTTTGGTTGAAGTACTTTGAGACTTTGTCATGGTACGCAGCTGTTCTTGTTAGCGCCTGATCTCTGAGTTCATCAATAGTATCCAGCTGATCATTCAACTCCTGCCAATTCCTTTGTTCATTAGACCACTGAAACCTAGCAGATGGGAGTCCAGCTTCAACTGGTATAACGGCCTCAGACCCAAATGCAAGAGAGAAAGGAGTTTCCCCCGTAGGCGTTCGTGAAGTTGTCCTGTAAGACCACAACACTCCTGGTAATTCATCAGCCCAAGCACCTTTAGCTTTCTCCAGACGCTTCTCCAGGGTCCTGATCAAAGTTTTATTAGAAGCTTCAGCTTGGCCATTACATTGGGGATGCCTTGGCGTCGCAAAATCTACCTTGATTCCCCAATTCGCACAGAACTCCTGAAACTTATGACTTGCAAACTGTGGGCCGTTATCCGTCACGATCTCTTTAGGCACTCCAAACCTGCAGATAATATTCTTCCAGACGAACTTCTTCACATCCAGGTCTTTGATCAGTGAGTAAGACTCAGCCTCAATCCATTTGGTGAAATAGTCAGTCATGGCCAGAAAGTACTGTCGTTGCCCGGATGCCTTGGGCAAAGGACCAACTATATCCATCCCCCATTTCATGAAGGGCCAAGGTGCCACGATAGGAGTGAGTTTTTCCGGTGGCATGCGTGGAATCTGAGCGAATCTTTGGCATTTATCGCACCTCCTTACATAGTCAATTGCGTCTGATCTCATAGTCGGCCAATAATACCCCGTAGTCAGTGCTCGATGAGTTAAACTCCTTCCCCCAGAATGATTACCACACTCTCCTTCATGCAATTCTGCCAACACATACTGGGCTTGTTCTGAATTTACACATCGCAACAAAGGACCTGAATAAGATCTTCTATATAGCTGCCCATCATGTACTGCATACCGCGCAGCTTTAGCGACCAAACGTCTAGACTCATTGTTTTCTGCTGGTAGAACACCATCAACCAAGTATTGAACAAACGGTGTCATCCATGTCTGGTCTGAACTAACAGGAAGAATCTCACAATCATTCTGCTTCTCTACTTCTTTCTGATTGCTAATTGACGGCCACTTCAGGTGTACCAGAGGAATCGTCTGCTCCTGGTTAGATTGGATTGACGACCCGAGATGGGCCAGCGCATCCGCATACGAATTTTCTGCTCGTGGGATCTGAGTTACGGAGAACTCCACGAACGCCAGTTGCAGTTCCTTTACTAGCTCCAGATAACAAGTCATCTTCGGATCTTTGGCCTGATAAGAACCAATAAACTGATTTACTATCAACTGCGAATCTGAGTAAACCTTCAAACTTGTGACTCCCAGTCCTTTGGCCAGCTCTAGACCAATAATTAAGGCTTCATACTCTGCTTCGTTATTGGTCGCATGGAAACCGCATCGGACTGCCCGTTGAATTACACTCCCCTCTGGAGAGATCAGCACAATTCCCAGACCACTGCCTCTGACGTTACTAGATCCATCAACGTACAAGGTCCATACCTTTGGGGCTTGATCTACCATGCAAAGCAACTCTTTATCTGCCTCTAGCTGTGTTGACGGAGCAAAGTCAGCAACGAAATCAGCCAGGACTTGTGACTTGATTGCGGTTCTCGGTTGATATGTAATATCGTATTCACTAAGCTCCACCGCCCACTTGATCATCCTCCCCGACAATTCGGGTCTATGGAGTATGCTCCTCAACGGGAAATTTGTCACCACAGCAACCGAGTGTCATTGAAAGTACGGCCTCAGTTTTCTGGCGGCAACCACCAAAGCTAAAGCTAGCTTTTCCAGTAAACTATACCGGGTTTCCGCATCTAGCAGACTCTTACTCACATAGTATACTGGCAACTGCTTCTTATTTTCTTCTCTGACCAAAACCGCGCTTACAGCTACCCCAGAGACAGCCAAATACATGTACAGCTGCTCCCCAGTGCTGGGCTTGGACAGTAGTGGAGGGGAAGTAAGGTAGGCTTTCAACTGGTTTAAAGCGTCTTCACACTCAGGTGTCCACTTGTAGTTAACAGACTTTCTTAAGGTGGAGAAAAAATGACAACACTTGTCAGATGATCTGGAAATAAAACGACTAAGGGCCGCCACTCTCCCGTTGAGCCTCTGAACATCCTTGACACAAGTCGGAGGGGGAATGTTAAGTATGGATCGAATCTGATCGGGATTAGCCTCAATTCCTCGCTTCGTGACCATATACCCAAGGAATTTCCCAGATGCCACTCCAAAGGAACACTTGGCGGGATTCAACTTCATATTATACTTAATCAGCAAATCAAAAGCTTGCTGAAGGTGCTCGAGATGTTGATCGGCAGCTAAGGATTTTACCAGCATATCGTCAATATATACTTCCATGGTGTCCCCTAAATACTTCGAGAACATCTTATTCACCAATCGCTGGTATGTGGCTCCGGCATTCTTCAACCCGAAGGGCATCACCTTATAGCAATAAATTCCTCTATCGGTAATGAAAGCTGTTTTCTCCTGATCTCCCGGATGCATTAAAATCTGATTATACCCCGAAAAAGCATCCATAAAGCTCAACAACTCATGACCAGCTGTTGCATCAACCATCATGTCTATATGCGGCAGTGGAAAGGGATCTTTTGGGCAAGCTTTATTCAAATCTGTAAAATCAATACAGACTCTCCACTTGCCATTCTTTTTCTTTACAACCACAACGTTGGCTAACCACTCAGGGTACTGTACCTCCACTACAGACCCATTATCTAGCAGCTTCTGAACTTCTTCATTGATCACTAAATTCCGTTCAGGAGCAAACTTCCTCCGCTTCTGCTTGACAGGAGGATACTCGGGATTAACCTGGAGCTGATGCATCACAACATCAGGGTCTATCCCAGTCATATCTTCGTAGCTCCAAGCAAAACAATCATGATGCTGTGACAAGAACTGGATCAGTCTCTGTCGTAGATGAGCAGGCAACTGCGCTCCAATCAGGGCTTTATGATCTGGAAAGTCAGGATGAATCTGCACTTCGTCAAGCTTCTCCATTCCTGGCTCATCTGGCTCCAGACCGAGTGTCTGGTTCTGTAACTGCTACGAAGATTCTCCCTTGCTCCTCATGGTGGTTTTATAACAACTCCTAGAAGAGTGTTGATCTCCCAAAATCTCCCTAACGCCATTATTGGTAGGATAGCGCAGGATTTGATGATATGTGGAAGGTACGGCCCGTATCGCGTGCAACCAAGGTCGTCCTAAAATAGCATTATAAGCAGAGGGTGAATCTACGATGGAAAACCGAGTCTGCTTGTTCAACCCTGGAGCATAGATAGGCAACACAACTTCTCCCACTGAATGGCTCACCTCGCCATTGAACCCGATAAGAGCCATTGACTTCCGTAATATCAAGGTCTCATCTAGGCCCATTCCTTTGTAGGCGGCCAAGAACAACACATTGGCGGAACTCCCATTGTCGATTAAAATTCGCTTCAGGTTGATGTTCGCAACCTGAAGTGTGAGCACCAAAGCATCATGGTGCGGGTGCAACAGTTGGGTAGCTTCATCATCCGTGAAGACCATCACCTGATTAGTGAAAGTTCCAAGGGAACGTGCCATTCTAGCAGCGGGGTTTGCTGCTTCCTTCTCGTGCTTCTTGGCAGAGGTGTGGGACAATCCACTGATCTCTGATCCCCCAGAAATCACACAGTAAGTTTGAGTAATTGGTGGCGGCAGGGGCAATGCTTCTGGGTCATCAACTTTTCTCTTTTCCCATATTGCTCTACCGTGCTCAGAAAGCAACTCTCTGAGGTGACCTCTTTTCAGCAGGTAATCCACTTCGTATCTAAGTCCTCTGCAATCAGGAGTAGTGTGGCCAATGTCCTGATGAAAGTCACACCACTTCTTGGGGTCTTTCCATCCTTCGGTCTCTTTCTTAGGCGGCCACTTCACCTCGCTGCCCATCTTTTTCAAGACTTGTACAGCCTCGACTTGGTGTATCTTGAGAGGGTACTCGGGACAGTTTTTTGCATAATCTGACGCTCCAGATTTGCGGGAGCGCCAGTTACTGCTGGGCTCGCCAAAGGTGGACTGATCTTTCCTAGGACGTTTGTCCTCTCGTTTCTCTTCTTTAGGAGGATTAACTGGCTTTCTCCTCGCATCCTCCTCCCAGCGAACAAATACGGTAGCTTTCATCAGAGCTTCTTCATAACTCCTAACATCACATTTCGTGAGTTCTTCATAAAACTCCCCATCTGGGAGTAAACAACTCCGGAGCGCTTGAATAGTTGTTCCTGGGTCACAATAGGGTATAGATACTTTCTCCGTGTTGAATCTTGACAGGAAGTCACGGAGAGATTCTCCCACACGTTGGGGCAGTCGGTATAAATCATCAGAGCACTTATGAATCTTCCGACTGCTCGAGAATTGCACCATGAACGTCTCGATTAGCTTCTCGAAAGAAGCAATACTGCCGTTGGGTAAGTTGATGTACCAACGCAGAGCCGGACCGGTAAGAGTCGATCCGAAACCTTTACACATGCACGTCTCGTGCATGCCGTACGGTATGGCGATAGCGCCCATCTTTAACTTGTAGTGAGCCACGTGATCCTCGGGGTCATCAGTCCCGTTATATAACTTCATGCTCGGGACGCTGAACCTGTGCGGCAGATCCGTTTGGTATATACTGTCCACAAACGGTGATCCCGTATAGCAATTGGCATTAATTTTGGCCAAAGCAGGAGGTGCTTTAGTCAATTTATCTATATCTCCCCGCAGTTCGATGATCTGCTTGGCCATCGCAGCTTGGGCGACTGAAGCGATAGTGGGTCCCGCGAAAGGTGCAGCAGGAAAACGTGGTGGCTGTGGGAGTCTACTTCTTGGAGAACCGGTCAAATCTACAGGGGCATCCCTGTCAACATTTTGCTGAATTTCTTCTGTCGCAGGTCCCTTACCCCGTGAAGTAGAAGTATCATATCCCCCGGGGGTACTCCCGGGAACAAACTGGGCACTCAAAGGATAAGGCAAAGGGTCTCTAGGAGGTGGTGTTTGTTCAAGGCGAGGAAAAGGTGGAATTCGGACTGAAGTGGGATCATGGCCTTGGGAAGTAGTTTGGCTTCTCAGCTGCGAAACCTCTTCGCGGAGTGCTGCGTTATCGACCGACATTGATTCTAACCGCGCATCCGTTTGCTGTTTATTCTTCGACATGTCTTCTCTCATGGCTTGCATGAGTTGCAACAGCTGGCTGTTAGTGACCTCACTGGTATCAGCCATAACGGGAAGTTGCCGTGAAATCTTTTCGGCCAAATACTTGCAAAATGCCCCCTATCTGGCGCGCCAAATTGTAGGAGCCGATTTCTACAATAGTTGAAAGGTCAATCTTTCTTCCTGTGGGGTCCGTTTGCAGCCTTGGATCCTGCAAGCTTCACAACAAGGCAAACCGTGAAAGCTCCTTAACCGGCTTGGGGGGTGCCGGTCGTGGAGGCTCCGACGATCAAGTTAGTACTTGTCGGAGATGGAAGACCAGCTATAGTCTTAGGTGTTTTGTCTGAATAGGTTTTCTCTGGAATTGGTAGAAAATGTTTCTGTTGTGTTGTCTAGTTTGTTTAGGAAAAATGTTCCCCTTCCTCATATGAAAATAGAGGGGTCTTTATAGAGAATGAGGATCGACCTCGGGAATTGTGTGTCCATTCCAGGTATACTATTGGACCAAATTGTACGAAGGAAGTGTACAAGAAGTCCACTATCCCGGTTGTGTCAGGGTAAACGGTAAAGTAACAATATGTCATAATTAAGACAGGTGTCGATGATAGTATGGAAGTTTTGTAGGCGGTATTTAATGAATAGATACGTATATGAAGGAAAGCCATACCTAAGGATGTGAGCCAGTCACACCTGTAAATATCGGCTGTAGATTAGACTGACAAGAACTGCTTTATGAGTGATGTAGTCCGAGTAATGGCGCTTATAGATGGTGTCGCCATTACTATGTTCTGGCGACTGTACTGGGTCGCCAACACCTGCGGATGCTTTGACACCTAGTTCCATCATGCTAAGGAAGGATCATAATAAAGTGACCAGTCTATAAAGCTATAAAGATCCTGTAGATAAGTATCAGAGAATATGACAGTAGTGGTGTCAGAATACTGTTTATATTACGTAGCAAGTAATGTAAAGATTGTATATGGACCCAAAGATTGGCTTTTAGTTTCGGGCCTAACTGCGATAGTTAACCTGGGGGGCCTAGACAATCCAGCTCATCTTGTCGATGTGGGACCAGGTGGGGCCATACCATTTTTGGCACCTACAGAAAGGATCAAGAATAGCCTTCCTAACGGAATAACTATAAGCCAACAAGTCACCATACATATCTCTAAAAATAACACCCATTCCAGTACAGTTCCCCTTCTTATCAATAGCTGCATCCCAATTGGCCTTAACATACTCATTAGGAGGACCTTTCCATCTTTCGACACAATCCACCATACATGTCAAACTCGGGGCACCATCATCCATAGTTGACTGGGCCGAAGTAAACTCATCAGCAGCTAGGATACCTTGTTGTGCAAGTTGAGTAGGGTGAATAAAAACATTATCATGGATGAATTTATTCCGTCTGTGCCATATACACCTCATAGTGATAGCAAGGATAGCCTGATCTCTTTGGGATAACACCATTATGGACATTCCCCAGAACTGGGTGAAAGAACCTGAAAAATCTCCTTCCATCTTCTGTAGTTTTTTAGTGCTAGCACAAAATACATCTTTGGCCGCAGGACACTCCCATAAAACATGCAATATAGACTCAGCTGGGCACTTACAAATAGGACAATCTGAATGGCTTCCAATATGTCTATACAGAAGATTAGCCTGAGTTGGGAGAATACCTTGAGCAGCATGCCAAATAAAGACCTTCGTAGATGGGGGAACTATAAGGGACCAGATTGATTTCCATAAAGCAACCTGACTATCCGAGCTGCCACTCGAAGAAGAAGCCAGACTTCTCTGTCTAATCTCCATAAACCTGTGATATCCACTCTTAACTTAGTATATTCCATTTGATATTCCTGACCAATATAACGCATCAGCTACAAATTTTGAGCCTAATGACTACTACAAAATTAACTGAGCATCTTCTTGCTCAAATAGTTGATCTATTAGAGTTGTGTTCCACCACCCCATATCCTAGTTTATCAAACTATAGACTGGTGAATTCCTCTGGAAACCTAACTCCACTGCCTTGGCTCCATAAGATACCGGTTTTGGGAGCCAATAATCCTGCCAGATATGTACATTCATTCCATTCCCAATACGCCACTTAAGTCCATCTCTCAATAAAATTCTAGCATCCAATAAGCTTGACCATAGATAAGATGAATGCCGATTTTTCTCTGCCAACAAGAAATCAGAATTTCGAAAGTATTTTGCCTTCAAGAATTTACTAGCCAAAGATTCAGGATTTTTCAGGATCCTCCACCCTTGTTTAGCAAGCAAGGCTTCATTAAACGCTTCGAAATTTTGGAAACCCATCCCGCCTTCTTTCTTCTGAGTGCACATTTTGGCCCAAGAAAGCCAGCAATGGGCATTCTTCTTCTCACTACTCCCCCACCAAACCTGCCTCATTAATTGATCAAACTCATGACACAAACTCTGCGGGAACCTGAATAGCTACATGGCATAAGTAGGAATTGCTTGAAGGACTGCTTTAACAAAGACCTCCTTGCCTGCTTGCGAATGGTTTCGACGTGACCAACTTGCTTTTCGATTAACCAATTATATTGCTTACAAGTTTAATTACATTATTTCAAAAATAATGGAATTTCTGTATCTAATTTCATTATTTTTTGTATTCTAGACAGTAATTTCATTACTGACAATAATCCTATTGTTTTTAGTATTCTAGACATTAATTTCATTTTTTTTACTACATACAGTATTTTCATTATTTTGGTACTCCATACAGTATTTCCACTGTTTTTGTACTCTACACAGTAATTATATTATTTTCAAAAACAACGTAATTAACGAACGAATCGATAAAAAATATTGACAACGGGTCTTGTTGAAAATTGTTTTACATGTTGCTCCTGAATATGTAACTCTAACATGTATTTTGAGAGATAAATCATTTTGAAATTTTGTTTAAGAAAAAAATAAAAATTGTGATGTCATCAGGATGTCAACGGTGTGTGAGAAAATAATTGGATCGATTGTTTTAAATAAATAGGAGTACTTTTATAAAAATAAATAAATAACAAATGATATAATTTACATGTCAGATGCTTATTCAACATAACCACCTAAATTATGGATACTTAGTTAGGGATATATATAGCTTAGCGATGCCTAGGGATATAAATAATGTTTTTATAATTGGCACTCCCAACCCAATTGATGAACTAGGGCCTTTTATAGTTGGTTGAATAAAAGCTATACCCTACCTTTAATATAGGCAGTTGATCTGATATTGGTAAAGCAGTTAAAGTGTTTGTATGACAACAACAAATCACAAGTCCCATACCTTCTGATCATAAAACATCAGGATAAGTGCATGTACTCCCCCAATAAAGTACAACTCCAACAAATTTCCTTTTTTTTTTTCACTTTTTTTTTGCATATACATACCTATTCATATCAGCAATCATATGAATTCCAATGTTTTTTGTTTCAATTATCCCGAGTGTTGTGATGAACACACATGCCCACATGAGATCGTGTGCGTGCGTATAGGATAGCTGAGATAAAAAAACACCCGGTATCCATATAATTGCCGATACATATATTTGGTTGTCGCTGCTTGTGTGGCCATGGAAAAAAAAAACTTGTTCTCTGAATCATGCGCAGCCTGAATTTTGGTTTTCGAGTGCAGCACTGCAGATTGAGCATGCGCAAATGCTATATGGAGACCACTTTATAACAAATCAGACATAAATTTGTCCAAACGAAATGATACTTTTTAATGCCCTGTCAATTTCTTCTCCACCCCTTTTTAAGACCCACCTAACTATAATGGTTTTGCTGTTAAAGGAGGAAGATTAATTATCATAAAGAGGACTAATTAAGTAGCCCTAATGGTGTGTGGAGAGGAAATGTTGCAGGCGCTTGAACATGGACAGCTTAAAATTGACTGCAATGATGCCCAACTGCAACAATCATTCATGGATTGCTTTATAACTAACCATGATCATTGGTGCATGCTGAAGGAGACATATATTATTAGTATAAGCATACATATCTTTAATTGTTAGCCACTGATTCTGCTCTTCCAGGGTATTAGTTTTCTTCATTCTATGTTGTCCAATTAGGGAGTGAAAATTGATTTAGTTTTGCTGAATTTACATTATCGGTGTCACTGTCTGGACTGAACTAAAATGAATCAGAACGAGCATAAAATCAGATGTCTTTGATGCCAAAACATGTTCTGTTTATGATTCTACATGAGATTGACTAAAACCAAAAAGAAGGCGACAAAGAAAGTCCAATTGTAAACAGCACTTGCATAGTGTCAGACACAAGAAAGTAACAAGAAAATATTCCAATGAACATGTTAAGATCCAATCAGATGAAGGAGAGACAAATGCAGGTGTTGCAGAGAGAGTAAAAAAACAAAAACAGTAATATTGGCTCACAATTGTTCATCTCCAACTCAGATTTCATATTCTATTTTCCCACAAATGACATGTCCTGTCCTGAAACTGTTGATTCTTATTATATTAGACTACATCAATAATGCACATTGGGCATTTCAGCTACAGAGTTCAAAGCATTAATATTCAAGTAATTAACAAAACTCACTCATTTTTTCTCACTAGGATTTCTATTCATAGACATTAACTTACTGAACATTCTTTTGGGTTGCGTTGGAATAGCACAGAAAGCCTTAAACTTGGAAGATCTTCCAATTCCATTCGGGTTCATGTCATTTATGTCCAAATCATCGTCTTCGGCCAGCTTCATCCTTAAAGTTGATGTTCTTGACTTTGGTGATTTAAGGCCCGAGACACTCCACTGATCGTCCGCTCGAATGGAATTAGTAGTACTTAATGGTGATGTAGGCTTTGAAGGGTGAATACCGTTGGCAGTCAGAAGTGCCTTGATGTTGCATGGAAGTTCAGTCACTTTGGCACCATTCTTGGTGGCTCTAGCTTGCTCAAAGAAGAGAACTTGTACTACTACCCTCAGTGGAAGTAGCTCATTTTGTGCAGCATGCATGCAGGCATCCATGGACAGTTTTTTGCAGTCCAAGATTCTACACAACCTTTTTCTTTCACTCTTGTTTAAATCTGGATGCGCCTGCATATTGAACTGAATTAGCTTAATTACATGAACCTTAAAATTCTCTACTGGTAACACAATCTGTGTAATTCTAAATTTTGATCATTTTAGAATTCATCAGCATTTCTCAGCCCGAAAGAACTCATAGTGGAAAACAGAAAAAGATTCTATTGTTAGTTTGACTTCTGAGCACCTAATCTTGAATAGATAATCAACACAATGAACACAAGTCAAAGAATTCAGGATATAGAAATCTATGCCAAAATTGTTAGGTTAGATAAGCAAAATCCTAACCACCAAGGAATCCTGAGCACTGTGACATGAATGACATGATTCCAAAGGTCAAAAGAGTTGGTTATCTTCATTCTGGTCACATGAACTAACTATTGAGACCAAATATACCTTAAGATAGATGTCAATAGCTCTGTAGAGATCATCATGGTCAAGCCTTGAGAATTCATGGATGGATTCCGCAACTGCAGTAAACTTCGATAGAGGCAAATTTACGTCCCTCGCAATCTCCTGAAGATATCCATCCACAAGCTTTGCCACTTTCAATTTTGAGCTATGTGATGCTGAGGAAGACCTTCTACTCCCTTGAAGCTCAAAATCAATGTTCTCCGCAGACCTTGATCTTCTCCTCTCAAACCCAAGCTTGGATCTTGGAGGGGTTGTCGGTGGACTTTGCCCTTGTAACATGAACTCCTCCAATATTGTCAGAACTATATCTACATCATATAAAGTGTCACTTTTGTATGACAGTGAAGGTATTAACAGATCACTGACTCTTGCTTCCTCTAATTGAACTCCAACCCTTCTTGCTAATTCCATCTTTGATGAAGAAGAAGCGTTAAGAATATTGGATGCCTTTAAGAGTTTAAGAAGGAAACTGCAAGAAACAGCGCCTTTGTCACCCGGTAACAAACTTACCATTGATTCCAATAGCAGCCTATGCTTTGAATTCATTTCGATTGTAGAATCTGAATCAGAATCACATCCTTCTTTCTTATAAACATTCCCATCTCTGGGTGATATATTGGGTAGCCATCTAGCTGCATAGATTTTCAAAGCGTCACCGATAAGATTGGAGGGTACTCTTCCACTAGATTTAATAGCTATCATGGTTCTCCAATAAAGTTCTATCCCCAATTCTGCAATATCTTCAGCCCACCAACCCCTGATTGCTTGGTTATGTCTCTGGCTCTCACCTCCGTTACACGAAACATCATCCCTAACCCTTCTGGAATGACTCTGTGACAAACTCACCTTTGATGGGTGGGTAAAGACTTTTGAGGCAATTGATTCAAGACATCTGCTAGTGATTCCAAGGTCCTCAGATGACAATGGAAAGGCCCTTGTACTTTGTAGGGTGACAATAGAATCCTTCCATCCTTGAAGGATGCAGGAGTTGAAGAAGACTTCAATTTTGTATATCAAGTTCCCCTTCTCAACATCCTCAGTCATCTGCAAGTACTCGGCGGCATGTCGTGCCGGTACAATGTTATAGGCACTGAGAGTGATTGTGATACCATAACAGAACTTCGCGCACAGTTCAAATGCCTCAACTCCACCAGGTAAATCAGGGAGTTGGACTAATTGGTGGCTTGAAGATTCAGGTGATTCAGAGCATAGCTTCTGCAGACGCAAACACTTTGACAACAGAGGGAACTGCAAAAAATGAACTTACAGAGAATCAACACAGAAAACAGTAACATCATAATTCAAGTGACTTTAAACAAACACCTTGACTACTAAAGATCATGGACTTCTTTTTTTTTTTTTTTTTTACCTTGTGAAGCAAATATCTACTTCCTTTCACTTGAATTATGAGGTCACTAGAAACTTCAGAGGAAACAGACCTGCATTTGAAGCAAAAGAAACTCCTGTTGTCATCTCCTTCAAAGAACATACATAATCAAACAACCACCACCCAACAACTTGATGCTTAACCAGTGTCATCCTTACCTTACAGCCTCACAAGTGTAGAAAGTATCTGGCCGAGAACCCAGTTTCATAAACTTCATGGCTACTCCTTCTGATTTACTTCTCAATTAGTACTTTTCATCGCATCCACCACTTCAACATATCTGATTCAGAGACCACCCAGAACCTGTTCTTTGTATGCTCCTCCGTCAACAACAATTAAAAGTTGCTCTTCAGAGACATCATATCCTGTATGGAGACCTCAACCCCATGAAGAGTTCTAGAAACAAAAATAAAAGGAAGAGAGAATTGATGTTTTCTTTGGACAAGAGATCAGAGAAGGAATTCCAATCGCCAAGAAGAGTTTTTTTTCTCTTGTTTTTCTGTTGTGGGTGTTTACGAATGAAGATTTTAAGGCACAAAATTGACAACCTCAGGATCAAATAACACTCCAAAGCCTGTGTCTTTTCAGTCAAAAATTCTTATACCCAATATGATTTGGACATGCAAAAACCAACTTCAATCCCATCAAGATTTACACCAACACCAAGTCAAATCAAATTACAGAGCATAGTAAAAGTGCTACAGATATTGTGCACAATGTAATAAATACATATAAAGAAAATGGTCTACAACTTGACAACACAGTATCAGTATGGAAAAACTATGAAAAATTCTCTCTTTTCCTTTCTCTGGAAGAATAAAATAGAAAATGGGTTCAAGGCATATTTGCTGCTATGAATGTGCCAGCGTGAAATGAGAAAGGCCGCCCCCACGTGCTTATCCTGTGCCCACTTATGCCCCTTCGGCCCTTCCTTCTCATCATTGCCACACCATTTTTTTTTCTTTCTATTTTACAGTGTGCCCCCCCCTGGATTATTTTAGTCACACAGTATTTTATACGCCACTTCTTACACCTCTAAATTTCTGTTATTAATTATGTTTGTACCTGATTTTAAAAAAATAAAATAGAATTAGTATATTTCGACATAAAAATTGCATGTTAAAAATAGAAAGCAATTATTTTAGTAATTATAACAGATAAAATTGTAAGGTTTTTCTTTTGATAAGCGACAAATATATTGCAAAACCAACATTGAAAAAGGAAATACAATAGTGCATCGAATAAGATGGCCTGAGAAATATGACATTGACTATGATACTACCATACAGGGCATTTTTCTTGCATTAATGGCATATGGTCCACGACCAAGGAAGAAAGGATATTGTTAATGCGGGATACATTGAAAAAAATACACAAGTGATGTTTATGGGGAGGTAAGGATATTTGGGTTTCATTAATGAAAGTTTGAATATATATATATATATATATATATATATATATATATAGCAGTTGCGAGTTGACGATCATTTTCAACTTTTGTCAGCATTGGATTCTTACATACGTTACAGTTTTCTTTTTTACTTTTATTTTTCTTGGACTTTTCTTTCCCCCTTCTGGAATCTGATTATTGTATTGATTTGCAGTTTGATTGAGAGGAATAAGAATGGACCCCAGCCATCATAAAAAAACTTAGAAAAGAAAATTAACAATAATATATGAACTACACTACATATAGCGTCAGATTAGGTCATCTTCCTAGTATTAATGCTCAAAATGATGAAAGTTGTTTTCTTCCTGGTAAATTTTTGGGGCTGGGCATGAGAAGATCTGTTCTCAAATACTTACTAGTAAGTCGCAAAATAATTATTTGGATAATGGTCTAGTAGTAGTGAATCTTTTTGGCTTATGGACCCGAAAGCTCATATCAGTCATGTAATGGTTTTTCTGGTATAGGTAAAAAGGGAGAATGGAGCAATTGGGGATGTTGTATGTATGTATGTATGTATGTATGTGTTGATGTGAACCCAACGTGGGAGAGTGAGAGTGAAAAGGGCCTCCTCAGTCGTCTCCTCATCGGATCCACAAATCCTGTAATGGTCCTTCTCCTTGTTACCCAACGGGGTAGCCACCCGACACTTGGGCTCATTTGTGGGACCATTTATTGGGCCCATCAACTACTTTCTCCCTGGGGCCCACTCTCCATGCCATATTCCATAACTTTACAGGTCTGTACACACAGACTCTCGAGTCTTGATATGTATCGACCTCTCGAGTCTCAACAAGGCCAATATGTAGCATCCTTTTATGGCAAAGTTAAAGGAAGAGAATAATGGAAGTTAGAATATTTTTATTTCTCTCATGTTTTGGATATATTTTAAAAAAAAGAATGAAAAAAATTGGTTTAATTTATTAATTTATCCTTATTTTTATGATAAAGTATTATGTATAAGGATAAAATATGTTTTTAATCTACAAATAACTTAGTTAGTACATGCTCCGCTCCAAATGACCCCATTTCGGGGAAGAAGTATTTTAACAAAAGTTTAATGAAATTTTACTCTCAATTCTCTTCCAATTCATCTCCTTAATTTTTTTTCAAACTATCCAAACAAAATAATTAATTGAAATCTCTCAATCCAAACACATTCATATTCATAGTGATTTAAATTGACCATTTACTTTGTTGAAGAACATTGAAATGGCACAAAGATAGAATTTGGTCGGGCAGGATTCGAGCCTGTCAGTCACATATTAATTCGGTCGAGTCATTTTTACATGCACAAACATGAAAAGTAATGGGATATAAAGTTATTATTAGTTATGATCAGTGGTCAGTGATGTTTTATCATCTTGCAACTTTGTACGTATTTGTGTTTATAAGGCATGCAGATTTCCAGAGACAAAGTCAGCCAGATCGATCTGAAACTAATGCATGCCTCCTGTTCTCTGTGTTTGTTGTGATGAACTGTATATCATTAACAATATATTTTCACAGTTGTATAGCTTAATTAATTGGCTCTATCTGGCCATGGAATGGAAGTCATATATATATATATACATTCAGCTAGCTTTTCCGAATCTTATACATATTATGATTTATGACCACATCCTTATGTGGGGTCTTTGTGTCTCCAAATTGATTAATTAGTTAGTGAATCTAAAAGTAGTGGTCAACCCCACAAGCCACAAGGCAGGCAGGCACTTAACCAAGTCGCAAATGCATATCCAGCCAGTTGTTGGTCCATGCATTCCCACCCAAAAAGAGTTATTTTAATGTGGGAGATTCCGGGACAGTGAAACTTTCAACCATTATATATATATATATATATATGAAAATATATGAGACTATCATTTATAAGAAGTGATGAATTATGATGGCAAAAGAAATTTTTTTTTTATGTTCTTGCTTTTGAGTGCTATTAATTAGGGTTATAAATATATGAGCTAGCTCCAATATTGTATACGAATTATATATTTTGCTCATTCATGGGTTCTGTATATGATATTTTATTGTGTTTTCTTTTTAATTTAGAAAAAGTGTTCGTGCATTCAAGTTGGCTGACCTTGAGAGAGCTATATTCTACATACATATATTATTATATTATATATAATCTCACCTGAAGACTCCCACCTTCAGCCAAAAGAAGAGTTATTATTAAGCTCCACCATTGTTCACTGTGGTTAATGCACTAATTAATTATTACTGCATGAAAGAGTATGCATAAAATTTTCCAAACCCAAGTTTCTTAACAACATTATTAATTGTTATTATTATGGTATTCTCTACATTTGAAAAGCTAGGGCTAGAAATAGTTTGAAGGTACAAGTGGTAGCTTTTTGGTCTGCTTAATGTCTAGTATTAGGTGGTTAACAGACAAGAAATAGTGGAAGTTGATAGTGCAATTAGTCAGAGTTGGTAACAAAACTTTTGATTAGCTTGAAAATCACAATTTGTAGTCGGTAAAAAGATGATTATAAGGGTCCATATATCCAAGTTTACCCCACCACACCCACACACACACACTTACTTTCCTTAATTCCTTGTCAGTTTGTCAAAAGTTCGCAAGCGACGCATGGTTAGGCAATATGAGTGTGACACGATATATATGCACATCGATCGATCATATCATATCTATCCCATTATTAATTTTACCTTTACCTTGTTATTTGACTGTGAATTCAATTTTTAAAAATGATTTGGTTATCGTTTTGCGCTATTTATGATTTTTGATTAGTACTAAAACAAGTCATCATTTGCTCCCCCTCTCTTTTCTTTTTCTTGATCTCTTTCTTTGACTTGAATTTTACACTTTTACTTTCTTTCTTTCTTTTTTTGCTATTTAATGGGTTATTTTCTAGCTATATTAGTTGTTAATTTGTAAAGGAGCTAGGTGATTCTCTTCTCCAGCAGACGAATTATTTGAATGTTGATTAGGCCTTTTGAATTTAATGATATAAGTGTGATTGCGTAGCTACTCTTTTTCTGCATTGAAGCTGCAGCAAGCAGCCTTAACAAGAGGATATATCTGTGTATATATATATATACACGACTCTCTGAAGTAAGAACTAAATACTAGTAATTTAGTTCTTTTATGGTGTGTGTGGGTTCATGTCAACTTTATTAAAGGAGGGGGATAAATAAAATGAAGAACAAAAAGGAGCAATTAATATATACTGTGGTCGGTTGAGATAAACTTGAAGATGATGATGATGAGATTGATCAAGTAGATGTGTCATTCAATATTCTGGCCTCCTTTGCTTTTGGATTTGATAAGTTTTCAATCATTACATACATATATATGATTCGTGAGTAACACAACTTCTGCTGATTTGTCATGAATTTTTCTCAATATTATCAAGAAGCTCTTACCACTTTAATTTTAAAGAGTAGTCCCATGTCTCAAGAAGTCCTTTTGGTATAAGATTGCCACAACTTATGATAGAAAAAGGACTTGAGAGGGAGGATTGCGCCAGTAGGATTATAGGACCACTATATATCATCCTGTCATAAGAATTAAGGTAAGAGGAATACTCAGACTCAGTGGTCCTGCACTGAACGTCAATCCCAAAGGAATTAACAGATTGCATGGAGCTGTAGTAATTTCAGAGATTATGACAAAAGGGCAGCGTCAGACACTATTTTCAAGACACCATTTTTCATTTTGGCATTTTATCGAACAGGTGGGCGACAGTGATTCTGTAGCTTAGCCATTTGGGAGGAACATTTCTGCAGCTGAAAACCATACAAAACGAAGTCATCAACGCACAAAAAACAAGTGGTCTAAATCAAACATCGCATGCATGCATGTACCACAATCCACAATAACAACGGTGAAGCAGATTCATCAAACTTTAAATTGGGCTCCGAGTGACAGAAAATGTTAGCTCTTGATGTCTAAAAAATGTTGGGAGAGAGAGACACTGCCAACCCAGATTACCCTTATGTCCACTGAACTTATTTTTTGAACCAGAAGTTGTGAAATGACAAGACTATATAACAGACACAACTAAGTTACAACCTGACATTATTTATCCTTAAAAATCTTCATCCACACAACACTGATTTTGGTAACATGTGAAGTTGTCTCTTACAAGTTGTAAAATCAAGGATACTTGTTGTTAGTTGTTAAATGTCCAGGAGGAGCCAATAGTTCAGTTGTCAAGGGAACATGGACAAGCACCCGAAACTCAGTTAAAGCATTCGGCTCAAATGTTTGTTCCCCGTTCCTATGGGCTTTGATCCAATTGATTCTTTAGGGCCAAAAATATGGGCCTGAGAAATTGGCAACTGGGGCTTGTCCAGTGGATCATGGTCAGAATATGGACATTCAATTTGGGCCATTTAGAAATTGGCACCTAGGGCCTGGAGGAAAAGTGGTTTCTGATATGGGCTTGGGTTCGAGCCTCTAGGCTTAAGCTTTTCTGGGACCAGCACCAGTGGGTTGGCTACGTCGACGGGGCTAAAAGGGAAAGAGATAAAAGAGAGAGGGTAATACGGTAAACATGTTTCACTCGGGAAGGCACTGCTACTGCTAGGCTAACGAGCAGCGGAGGACCTCTCTGAAAAATAAACCAAAATTTCTGTTATTGTGTAGCTTACTCGTCTCCTACAGCGCCTGCACATATCGTTCTTCGTCGAATCAAATCACAAGCAGCATCGGTAATAATCTCTCGTCCTCTCTCGATTGTACATTCTTGTAGATCAAGCCCTACTGGCCTACTCCTATATACTTTGGATGAATGTCATATCTAGGTTTGCAATAGCGAATAACCACTGTTTGCTCCTAAGAAAAACACGTTCACTATTCGATCGTTCGTCTTTTATTTTGGGTTTATATGGAAATATTTTGATTTTGTATTTGGCTTTTGTCTTTGATATGAGTACAATTTCCTTCTTTTGGAACAGAGTTCGAAGAAAAATAAAGTCTGGGAGGGTTTCATCTACATATTATCATCACAATATGCTTTATATCTATATACGAGCTTTTCACGTTTTTGTACAATTTCAACATAACTAGTTCTATTCGGATATTTAATTTACGAAACGTTGCACGAAAGTTAAACTAGTAAGTTAGATTTCTAAGAACACTAAATAGATTACAACGGTCCATTTTCATGTTTTGGAACTGCTCAACTCTCTCCACAAACGAACTTTTCACGTTTTTGTGCAATTTCAAACATAACTTCATCAATTCGCATCTTTAACTTACGAAACGTTCCACGAAAGCTAAACTAGCAAGTTCAACTTTTAAGAACACTAAATAGAGTACAACGGTCCTCATTGATGCTTTGGAATTGCTCAACTCTCTCCAAAGACGAGCTTTTCACATTTTAGTGTAATTTCAAACATAACTTGGTCTATTCGCATATTTAACTTACGAAACATTGCACGAAAGCTAAACTAGAAAGTTAGACTTCTAAGAAGACTAAATAGAGTAGAACGGTTCACATTGATGCTTTAGAATTGCTCAACTCTCTCCACAGACGAGCTATTCACGTTTTAGTGCTATTTCAAACATAACTTGGTCTATTCGCATCTTTAACTTACGAAACGTTGGACGAAAGCAAAACCAGCAAGTTAGACTTCTAAGAAGACTAAATAGAGTAGAACGGTCCACATTGATGCTTTGGAACTGCTCAACTCTCTCCACAGACGAGCTTTTCATGTTTTAGTGTAATTTCAAACATGACTTGGTCGATTCACATGTTTAACTTACGAAACGTTGCACGAAAGCTAAACTAGCAAGTTAGACTTCTAAGAAGACTAAATAGAGTAGAACGGACCACATTGATGCTTTGCAATTGCTCACCTCTCTCCATAGACGAGCTTTTCACGTTTTTGTACAATCTCAACATAACTAGGTCTATTAGGATATTAATTGACGAAACATTGCACGAAAGCTAAACTAGCAAGTTAGACTTCTAAGAACACTAAATAGAGTACAACGGTCCACATTGATGCTTTGAAATTGCTCAACTCTCTCCATAGACAAGCTTTTCATGTTTTTGTACAATTTCAACATAACTAGGTCTCTTCGGATATTTAACTTACGAAACGTTGCACGAAAGCTAAAGTAGCAACTTAGACTTCTAAGAACACTAAATATAGTACAACGGTCCACATTGATGCTTTGCAATTGCTCAACTTTCTCCATAGATGAGCTTTTCACGTTTTTGTACAATTTCAACATAACTAGGTCTATTCGGATACTTAACTTACGAAACGTTGCTCGAAAGCTAAACTAGCAAGTTAGACGTCTAAGAACACTAAAAAGAGTACGACCGTCCACATTGATGCTTTGGAATTGCTTAACTCTCTCCATAGACGAGCTTTTCACGTTTTTGTGCAATTTCAAACATAACTTGGTCTATTCGAATCTTTAACTTACGAAACATTGCACGAAAGCTAAACTTAGCAAGTTAGACTTCTAAGAAGACAAAATACTGAGAGAACGGTCTACATTGATGCTTTGCAATTGCTCAACTCTCTCCATAGACGAGCTTTTCACGTTTTTGTACAATTTCAACATATCTAGGTCTATTCGGATATTTAACTTACGAAACGTTGTACGAAAGCTAAACTAGCAAGTTAGACATCTAAGAACACTTAATAGAGCACAACGGTCCACATTGATGCTTTGGAATTGCTCAACTTTCTCCACGGACGAGATTTTCACGTTTTTGTGCAATTTCAACATAACTAGGTCTATTCGGATATTTAACTTACGAAACGTTGCACGAAAGCTAAACTAGCAAGTTAGACTTCTAGGAACACTAAATAGAGTACAACGGTCCATTGTCATGCTTTTGAATTGCTTAACTCTCTCCACAGACGAGCTTTTCACGTTTTTGTGTAATTTTAAACATAACTTGGTCTATTCGCATCTTTACCATACGAAACGTTGCACGAACGTTAAACTAGCAAGTTAGACTTCTAAGAACACTAAATGGGGTACAACGGTCCACATTGATGCTTTGCAATTTCTCAACTCTCTCCATAGACGAGCTTTTCACGTTTTTGTACAATTTCAACATATCTAGGTCTATTCGGATATTTAACTTACGAAACGTTGTACGAAAGCTAAACTAGCAAGTTAGACATCTAAGAACACTAAATAGAGCACAACGGTCCACATTGATGCTTTGGAATTGCTCAGCTCTCTCCACGGACGAGCTTTTCACGTTTCTGTGCAATTTCAACATAACTAGGTCTATTCGGATATTTAACTTACGAAATGTTACACGAAAGCTAAACTAGCAAGTTGGACTTCTAGGAACACTAAATAGAGTACAACGGTCCATTGTCATGCTTTTGAATTGCTTAACTCTCTCCACAGACGAGCTTTTCACGTTTTTATGCAATTTTAAACATAACTTGGTCTATTAGCATCTTTAACTTATGAAACGTTGCACGAAAGCTAAACTAGCAAGTTAGACTTCTAAGAACACTAAAAAGAGTACAACCGTCCACATTGATGCTTTGAAATTGCCATACTCTTTCCATAGACGAGCTTTTGACGTTTTTGTGCAATTTACAACATAACTTGGTCTATTCGCATCTTTACCTTACGAAACGTTGCACGAAGGTTAAACTAGCAAGTTAGACTTCTAAGAACACTAAATGGAGTACAACGGTCCACATTGATGCTTTGGAATTGCTCAACTCTCTCCACAGACGAGCTTTTCACGTTTTAGTGCAATTTCAAACATAGCTTGGTCTATTCGCATCTTTAACTTACGAAACGTTCCACGAAAGCTAAACTAGCAAGTTAGACTTCTAAGAAGACTAAATATAGTAGAACGGTCCACATTGAAGCTTTGGAATTGCTCAACTCTCTCCACAGACGAGCTTTTCACGTTTTTGTGCAATTTTAAACATAACTTGGTCTATTAGCATCTTTAACTTATGAAACGTTGCACGAAAGCTAAACTAGCAAGTTAGACTTCTAAGAACACTAAAAAGAGTACAACCGTCCACATTGATGCTTTGAAATTGCCATACTCTCTCCATAGACGAGCTTTTGACGTTTTTGTGCAATTTCAAACATAACTTGGTCTATTCGCATCTTTACCTTACGAAACGTTGCACGAAGGTTAAACTAGCAAGTTAGACTTCTAAGAACACTAAATGGAGTACAACAGTCCACATTGATGCTTTGGAATTGCTTAACTCTCTCCACAGACGAGCTTTTCACGTTTTAGTGCAAATTCAAACATAGCTTGGTCTATTCACATCTTTAACTTACGAAACGTTGCACGAAAGCTAAACTAGCAAGTTAGACTTCTAAGAAGACTAAATGGAGTAGAACGGTCCACATTGAAGCTTTGGAATTGCTCAACTCTCTCCATAGACGAGCTTTTCACGTTTTAGTGCAATTTCAAACATAACTGGGTCTATTCGCATCTTTAACTTACGAAACATTGCACGAAAGCTAAACTTAACAAGTTAGACTTATAAGAAGACAAAAATAGAAATAGAACGGTCCACATTGATGCTTTGCAATTGCTCAACTTTCTTCATAGACGAGCTTTTCACGTTTTTGTACAATTTCAACATAACTAGGTCTATTCGGATACTTAACTTACGAAACGTTGCGCAAAAGCTAAACTAGCAAGTTAGACGTCTAAGAACACTAAAAAGAGTACAACGGTCCACATTGATGCTTTGGAATTGCTCAACTCTCTCCATAGACGAGCTTTTCACGTTTTTGTGCAATTTCTAACATAACTTGGTCTATTCGCATCTTTACCTTACGAAACGTTGTACGAAGGCTAAACTAGCAAGTTAGACTTCTAAGAACACTAAATAGAGTACAACGGTCCACATTGATGCTTTGGAATTGCTCAACTCCTTCCATAGACGAGCTTTTCACGTTTTAGTGCAATTTCAAACATAACTTGGTCTATTCGCACCTTTAACTTACGAAACATTGCACGAAAGCTAAACTTAGCAAGTTAGACTTCTAAGAAGACAAAATAGAGATAGAACGGTCCACATTGATGCTTTGCAATTGCTCAACTCTTTCCATAGACGAGCTTTTCACGTTTTTGTACAATTTCAACTTAACTAGGACTATTCGGATACTTAACCTACGAAACGTTGCACGAAAGCTAAACTAGCGAGTTAGATGTCTAAGAACACTGAATAGAGTACAACGGTCCACATTGATGCTTTGCAATTGCTCAACTCTCTCCATAGACGAGCTTTTCAAATTTTAGTGCAATTTCAAACATAACTTGGTCTATTCGCTTCATTAACTTACGAAACGTTGCACGAAGGCTAAACTGGGAAGTTAGACTTCTAAGAAAACTAAATAGAGTACAACGGTCCACATTCATGCTTTGGAAATGCTCAACTCTCTCCACAGACGAGCTTTTCACGTGTTAGTGCAATTTCAAACATAACTTGTCTATTCGCATATTTAACTTACTAAATGTTGCACGGAAGCTAAACTAGCAAGTTAGACTTCTAAGAAGACTAAATATAGTAGAACGGTCCACATTGAAGCTTTGAAATTGCTCAACTCTCTCCATAGACGAGCATTTCACGTTTTAGTGCAATTTGAAACATAACTTGGTCTATTCGCACCTTTAACTTACGAAACATTGCACGAAAGTTAAACTTAGCAAGTTAGACTTCTAAGAAGACAAAATAGAGATAGAACGGTCCACATTGATGCTTTGCAATTGCTCAACTCTCTCCATAGACGAGCTTTTCACGTTTTTGTACAATTTCAACATAACTAGGTCTATTCGGATATTTAACTTACGTATTGTTGCACGAAAGCTAAACTAGCGAGTTAGACTTCTAAGAACACTAAATAGAGTACAACGGTCCACATTGAAGCTTTGGAATTGCTCAACTCTCTCCATAGACGAGCTTTTCAAATTTTACTGCAATTTCAAACATAACTTGGTCTATTAGCATCTTTAACTTACGGAATGTTGCACGAAAGTTAAACTAGCAAGTTGGACTTCTAAGAAAACTAAATAGAGTAGAACGGTCCACATTGATGCTTTGGAATTGCTCAACTCTCTCCAAAGATGAGCTTTTCACGTTTTAGTGCACTTTCAAACATAACTTGGTCTATTCACATATTTAACTTGCGAAACGTTGCACGAAAACTAAACTAGCATATTAGACTTCTAAGAAGACTAAATAGAGTAGAACGGTCCACATTGATGCTATGCAATTGCTGAACTCTCTCCATAGATGAGCTTTTCACGTTTTTGTACAATTTCAACATAACTAGGTCTACTCGGATATTTAACTTACGAAACGTTGCACGAAAGCTAAACTAGCAAGTTAGACATCCAAGACCACTAAATAGAGTACAACGTTCGATTTTCTTGCTTTTGAATTGCTCAACTCGCTCCACAGATGAGCTTTTCATGTTTTTGTGCAATTTCAAACATAACTTGGTCTATTCGCATCTTTAACTTACGAAACATTGCACGAAAGCTAAACCTAGCAAGTTGGACTTCTAAGAAGACAAAATTGGGATAGAACGGTCCACATTGATGCTTTGCAATTGCTCAACTCTCTCCATAGACGAGCTTTTCACTTTTTCCACAATTTCAACATAACTAGGTCTATTCGGATATTTAAGTTACGAAACGTTGCACGAAAGCTAAATTAGCAAGTTAGACTTCTGAGAACACTAAATAGATTACAATGGTCCATTTTCACGCTTTGGAATTGCTCCACTCTCTCTACAGACGAGCTTTTCACGTTTTTGTGTAATTTCAAACATAACTTGGTCTATTCGCATCTTTAACTTACGAAACGTTGCACGATAGCTAAACTAGCAAGTTAGACTTCCAAGAACACTAAATAGAGTACAACGGTTCTCATTGATGCTTTGGAGTCGCTGAACTCTCTCCACAGACGAGCTTTTCACTTTTTAGTGTAATTTCAAACATAACATGGTCTATTCGCATCTTTAACTTACGAAACGTTGCACGAAAGCTAAACTAGCAACTTAGACTTCTAAGAAGACTAACTAGAGTGGAACGGTCCAATTTGAAGCTTTGGAATTGCTCAACTCTCTCCATAGACGAGCTTTTCACGTTTTAGTGCAATTTCAAACATAACTTGGTCTATTTGCATCTTTTACTTACGAAACATTGCACGAAAGCTAAACTGAGCAAGTTAGACTTCTAAGAAGTCAAAATAGAGATAGAACGGTCCACATTGATGCGTTGCAATTGCTCAACTCTCTCCATAGACGAGCTTTTCACGTTTTTGTACAATTTCAACATAACTAGGTCTATTTGGATAGTTAACTTACAAGACGTTGCATGAAAGCTAAACTAGCCAGTTAGACTTCTAAGAACACTAAATAGATTGCAACGGTCCATTGCCATGCTTTGGAATTGCTCAACTCTCTTCACAGATGAGCTTTTCATTGTTTTGTGCAATTTCAAACATGACTTGGTCTATTCGCATCTTTAACTTACGAAACGTTGCACGAAAGCTAAACTAGCAAGTTATACTTCTAAGAACACTAAATAGAGTACAACGGTCCTTATTGGTGCTTTGGAATTGCTCAACTCTCTCCACAGATGAGCTTTTGAAGTTTTAGTGTAATTTCAAACATAACTTGGTCTATTCGCATCTTTAACTTACGAAACATTGCACGAAAGCTAAACTTAGCAAGTTAGCCTTCTAAGAATAAAAAATAGAGATAGAATGGTCTACATTGATGTTTTGCAATTGCTCAACTCTCTCTATAGACGAGCTTTTCACGTTTTTGTAGAATTTCAACATATCTACGTCTATCCGGATATTTAACGTACGAAACGTTGTACGAAAGCTAAACTAGCAAGTTAGACTTCTAAGAACACTAAATAGAGCACAACGGTCCACATTGATGCTTTGGAATTGCTCAACGCTCTCCACGGATGAGCTTTTCACGTTTTTGTGCAATTTCAACATAACTAGGTCTATTCGGATATTTAACTTACGAAACGTTGCACGAAAGCTAAAGTAGCAAGTTGGACTTCTAGGAACACTAAATAGAGTACAAAGGTCCATTGTCATGCTTTTGAATTGCTCAACTCTCTCCACAGACGAGCCTTTCACGTTTTTCTGTAATTTCAAACATAACTTGGTCTATTCGCATCTTTAACTTACGAAACGTTGCACGAAAGCTAAACCAGCAAGTTAGACTTCTAAGAACACTAAAAAGAGTACAACGGTCCACATTGATGCTTTGGAATTGCTATACTCTCTCCATAGATGAGCTTTTCACGTTTTAGTGCAATTTCAAACATAACTTGGTCTATTCGCATCTTTACCTTACAAAACGTTGCACGAAGGTTAAACTAGCAAGTTAGAATTCTAAGAACACTAAATAGAGTACAACGGTCCACATTGATGCTTTGGAATTGCTCAACTCTCTCCACAGACGAGCTTTTCACGTTTTAGTGCAATTTCAAACATAACTTGGTCTATTGGCATCTTTAACTTACGAAACGTTGCACGAAAGCTAAACTAGCAAGTTAGACTTCTAAGAAGACTAAATATAGTGGAACGGTCCACATTGAAGCTTTGGAATTGCTCAACTCTCTCCATAGACGAGCTTTTCACGTTTTAGTGCAATTTCAAACATAACTTGGTCTATTCGCATCTTTAACTTACGAAACATTGCACGAAAGCTAAACTTAGCAAGTTAGACTTCTAAGAACACTAAATAGAGTACAACAGTCCACATTAATGCTTTGCAATTGCTCAACTTTCTCCATAGATGAGCTTTTCACGTTTTTGGACAATTTCAACATAACTAGGTCTATTCGGATACTTAACTTCCGAAATGTTGCGCGAAAGCTAAACTTGCAAGTTAGACGTCTAAGAACACTAAAAAGAGTACAACGGTCCACATTGATGCTTTGGAATTGCTAAACTCTCTCCATCGACGAGCTTTTCACATTTTTGTGCAATTTCAAACATAACTTGGTCTATTCGCATCTTTACCTTACGAAACGTTGCACGAAGGCTAAACTAGCAAGTTAAACTTCTAAGAACACTAAATAGAGTACAACGGTCTACATTGAAGCATTGGAATTGCTCAACTCTCTCCATAGATGAGCTTTTGACGTTTTAGTGCAATTTCAAACATAACTTGGTGTACTCGCACGTTTAACTTACGAAACATTGCACGAAAGCTAAACTTAGCAAGTTAGACTTCTAAGAAGACAAAATAGAGATAGAACGGTCCACATTGATGCTTTGCAATTGCTCAACTCTCTCCATAGTCGAGCTCTTCACGTTTTTGTACAATTTCAACATAACTAGGTCTATTCGGATATTTAACTTAGGAAACGTTGCACGAAAGCTAAACTAGTGAGTTAGACGTCTAAGAACACTACATAGAGTACAACGGTCCACATTGATGCTTTGCAATTGCTCAACTCTCTCCATAGACAAGCTTTTCCAATTTTAGTGCAATTTCGAACATAACTTGGTCTTTCGCATCTTTAACTTACGAAACGTTGCACGAAGGCTAAACTAGCAAGATAGACATCTAAGAAAACTAAATAGAGTACAACGGTCCACATTCATGCTTTGGAATTGCTCAACTCTCTCCACAGACGAGCTTTTCACGTTTTAGTGCAATTTCAAACAAAACTTGGCCTATTCGCATATTTAACTTACGAAATGTTGCACGAAAGCTAAACTAGCAAGTTAGACTTCTAAGAAGACTAAATAGAGTAGAACGGTCCACATTGAAGCTTTGAAATTGCTCAACTCTCTCCATAGACGAGCTTTTCACGTTTTAGTGCAATTGCAAACATAACTTGGTCTATTCGCACCTTTAACTTACGAAACATTGCACGAAAGTTAAACTTAGCATGTTAGACTTCTAAGAAGACAAAATAGAGATAGAAGGGCCGACATTGATGCTTTGCAATTGCTCAACTCTCTCCATAGACGAGCTTTTCACGTTTTTGTACAATTTCAACATAACTAGGTCTATTCGGATATTTAACTTAGGAAACGTTGCACGAAAGCTAAACTAGCGAGTTAGACTTCTAAGAACACTAAATAGAGTACAACGGTCCACATTGAAGCTTTGGAATTGCTCAACTCTCTCCATAGACGAGCTTTTCAAATTTTGGTGCATTTTAAAACATAACTTGGTCTATTCGCATCTTTAACTTACGAAACATTGCACGAAAGCTAAACTTGGCAAGTTAGACTTCTAAGAAGACAAAATAGAGATAGAACGGTCCACATTGATGCTTTGCAATTGCTCAACTTTCTCCATAGACGAGCTTTTCACGTTTTTGTACAATTTCAACATAACTAGGTGTATTCGCAAGTTAAACTAGCGAAACGTTGCACGAAGGCTAAACTAGCACGTTAGACTTCTAAGAACACTAAATAGAGTACAACGGTCCACATTGATGTGTTGGAATTGCTCAACTCTCTCCATAGACGAGCTTTTCAAATTTTAGTGCAATTTCAAACATAACTTGGTCTATTCGCATCTTTCACTGACGAAACGTTGCACGAAGGCTAAACTAGCAAGCTGGACTTCTAAGAAAACTAAATAGAGTACAACGGTCCACATTCATGCTTTGGAATTGCTCAACTCTCTCCTCAGATGAGCTTTTCACGTTTTAGTGCAATTTCAAACATAACTTGGCCTATTCACATATTTAACTTACGAAATGTTGCACGAAAGCTAAACTAGCAAGTTGGACTTCTAAGAAGCCTAAATAGCGTAAAACGGTCCACATTGAAGCTTTGAAATTGCTCAACTCTCTCCATAGATGAGCTTTTCACGTTTTAGTGCAATTTCAAACATAACTTGGCCTATTCGCATATTTAACTTACGAAATGTTGCACGAAAGCTAAACTAGCAAGTTGGACTTCTAAGAAGACTAAATAGAGTAAAACGGTCCACATTGAAGCTTTGAAATTGCTCAACTCTCTCCATAGATGAGCTTTTCACGTTTTAGTGCAATTTCAAACATAACTTGGTCTATTCGCACCTTTAACTTGCGAAACATTGCACGAAAGTTAAACTTAGCAAGTTAGACTTCTAAGAAGAAAAAATAGAGATAGAACGGTCCACATTGAAGCTTTGCAATTGCTCAACTCTCTCTATAGACGAGCTTTTCACGTTTTTGTATAATTTCAACATAACTAGGTCTATTCGGATACTTAACTTATGAAACGTTGCACGAAAGCTAAACTAGCGAGTTACACTTCTAAGAACACTAAATAGAGTACAACGGTCCGCATTGAAGCTTTGGAATTGCTCAACTCTCTCCATAGACGAGCTTTTCAAATTTTGGTGCATTTTCAAACATAACTTGGTCTATTCGCATCTTTAACTTACGAAATGTTGCACGAAAGTTAAACTAGCAAGTTAGACTTCTAAGAAAACTAAATAGAGTAGAACGGTCCACATTGATGCTTTGGAATTGCTCAACTCTCTCCAAAGACGAGCTTTTCACGTTTTAGTGCAGTTTCAAACATAACTTGGTTTATTCGCATATTTAACATACGAAACGTTGCACGAAAACTAAACTAGCATATTAGACTTCTAAGAAGACTAAATAGAGTAGAACGGTCCACATTGATGCTTTGCAATTGCTGAACTCTCTCCATAGACGAGCATTTCACGTTTTTGAACAATTTCAACAT
Organism: Tripterygium wilfordii; assembly: GCF_013401445.1. Lineage (NCBI taxonomy): Eukaryota > Viridiplantae > Streptophyta > Magnoliopsida > Celastrales > Celastraceae > Tripterygium > Tripterygium wilfordii. The sequence continues at coordinate 6,261,473 of NC_052237.1, read as the reverse complement.
AACTAGGTCCATTCAGATATTTAACTTACGAAACGTTGCACGAAAGCTAAACTAGCAAGTTAGACTTCCAAGACCACTAAATAGATTACAACGTTCCATTTTCTTGCTTTTGAATTGCTCAACTCTCTGCACAGATGAGCTTTTCACGTTTTTGTGCAATTTCAAACGTAACTTGGTCTATTCGCATCTTTAACTTATGAAACATTGCACGAAAGCTAAACTTACCATGTTAGACTTCTAAGAAGACAAAATAGAGATAGAACAGTCCACATTGATGCTTTGCAATTGCTCAACTCTCTCCATAGACGAGCTTTTCACGTTTTTGTACAATTTCAACATAACTAGGTCTATTCGTATATTTAACTTACGAAACGTTGCACGAAAGCTAAACTAGCAAGTTAGACTTCTGAGAACACTAAATGGATTACAATGGTCCATTTTCACGCTTTGGAATTGCTCAACTCTCTCCACAGACGAGCTTTCCACGTTTTTGTGTAATTTCAAACATAACTTGGTCTATTCGCATCTTTAACTTACGAAACATTGCATGAAAGCTAAACTAGCAAGTTAGACTTGCAAGAACACTAAATAGAGTACAACGGTTCTCATTGATGCTTTGGAGTTGGTCAACTTTCTCCACAGACGAGCTTTTCACTTTTTAGTGCAATTTCAAACATAACTTGGCCTATTCACATATTTAACTTACGAAATGTTGCACGAAAGCTAAACTAGCAAGTTGGACTTCTAAGAAGCCTAAATAGCGTAAAACGGTCCACATTGAAGCTTTGAAATTGCTCAACTCTCTCCATAGATGAGCTTTTCACGTTTTAGTGCAATTTCAAACATAACTTGGCCTATTCGCATATTTAACTTACGAAATGTTGCACGAAAGCTAAACTAGCAAGTTGGACTTCTAAGAAGACTAAATAGAGTAAAACGGTCCACATTGAAGCTTTGAAATTGCTCAACTCTCTCCATAGATGAGCTTTTCACGTTTTAGTGCAATTTCAAACATAACTTGGTCTATTCGCACCTTTAACTTGCGAAACATTGCACGAAAGTTAAACTTAGCAAGTTAGACTTCTAAGAAGAAAAAATAGAGATAGAACGGTCCACATTGAAGCTTTGCAATTGCTCAACTCTCTCTATAGACGAGCTTTTCACGTTTTTGTATAATTTCAACATAACTAGGTCTATTCGGATACTTAACTTATGAAACGTTGCACGAAAGCTAAACTAGCGAGTTACACTTCTAAGAACACTAAATAGAGTACAACGGTCCGCATTGAAGCTTTGGAATTGCTCAACTCTCTCCATAGACGAGCTTTTCAAATTTTGGTGCATTTTCAAACATAACTTGGTCTATTCGCATCTTTAACTTACGAAATGTTGCACGAAAGTTAAACTAGCAAGTTAGACTTCTAAGAAAACTAAATAGAGTAGAACGGTCCACATTGATGCTTTGGAATTGCTCAACTCTCTCCAAAGACGAGCTTTTCACGTTTTAGTGCAGTTTCAAACATAACTTGGTTTATTCGCATATTTAACATACGAAACGTTGCACGAAAACTAAACTAGCATATTAGACTTCTAAGAAGACTAAATAGAGTAGAACGGTCCACATTGATGCTTTGCAATTGCTGAACTCTCTCCATAGACGAGCATTTCACGTTTTTGAACAATTTCAACATAACTAGGTCCATTCAGATATTTAACTTACGAAACGTTGCACGAAAGCTAAACTAGCAAGTTAGACTTCCAAGACCACTAAATAGATTACAACGTTCCATTTTCTTGCTTTTGAATTGCTCAACTCTCTGCACAGATGAGCTTTTCACGTTTTTGTGCAATTTCAAACGTAACTTGGTCTATTCGCATCTTTAACTTACGAAACATTGCACGAAAGCTAAACTTACCATGTTAGACTTCTAAGAAGACAAAATAGAGATAGAACAGTCCACATTGATGCTTTGCAATTGCTCAACTCTCTCCATAGACGAGCTTTTCACGTTTTTGTACAATTTCAACATAACTAGGTCTATTCGTATATTTAACTTACGAAACGTTGCACGAAAGCTAAACTAGCAAGTTAGACTTCTGAGAACACTAAATGGATTACAATGGTCCATTTTCACGCTTTGGAATTGCTCAACTCTCTCCACAGACGAGCTTTCCACGTTTTTGTGTAATTTCAAACATAACTTGGTCTATTCGCATCTTTAACTTACGAAACATTGCATGAAAGCTAAACTAGCAAGTTAGACTTGCAAGAACACTAAATAGAGTACAACGGTTCTCATTGATGCTTTGGAGTTGGTCAACTTTCTCCACAGACGAGCTTTTCACTTTTTAGTGCAATTTCAAACAGAACATGGTCTATTCGCATCTTTAACTTACGAAACGTTGCACGAAAGCTAAACTAGCAAGTTAGACTTCTAAGAAGACTAAATAAAGTAGAACGGTCCAGATTGAAGCTTTGGAATTGCTCAACTCTCTCCATAGATGAGCTTTTCACGTTTTAGTGCAATTTCAAACATAACTTGGTCTATTTGTATCTTTTACTTACGAAGCATTGCACGAAAGCTAAACTTAGCAAGTTAGACTTCTAAGAAGTCAAACTAGAGATAGAACGGTCCACATTGATGCTTTGCAATTGCTCAACTCTCTCCATAGACGAGCTTTTCACGTTTTTGCACAATTTCAACATAACTAGGTCTCTTTGGATATTTAACTTACAAAACGTTGCACGAAAGCTAAACTAGCAAGTTAGACTTCTAAGAACACTAAATAGATTGCAACGGTCCATTGTCATGCTTTGAAATTGCTCAACTCTCTCCACAGATGAGCTTTTCACGATTTTGTGCAATTTCAAACATGACTTGATCTATTCGCATCTTTAACTTACGAAACGTTGCACGAAAGCTAAACTAGCAAGTTATACTTCTAAGAACACTAAATAGAGTAACGGTCCTCATTGATGCTTTGGAATTGCTCAACTCTCTCCACAGACGAGTTTTGCAAGTTTTACTGTAATTTCAAACACAACTTGGTCTATTCGCTTCTTTAACTTACGAAACATTGCACGAAAGCTAAACTTAGCAAGTTACACTATTAAGAAGACAAAATAGAGATAGAACGGTCCACATTGATGCTTTGCAATTGCTCAACTCTCTCCATAGACGAGCTTTTCACGTTTTTGTACAATTTCAACATATCTTGGTCTATTCACATCTTTTACTTACGAAACGTTGCACGAAGGCTAAACTAGCAAGTTAGACTTCTGAGAACACTAAATAGAGTACAATGGTCCACATTGATGCTTCGGAATTTCTCAACTCTCTCCATAGAGGAGCTTTTCACGTTTTTGTGCAATTTCAAACATAACCTGGTCTATTCGAGTCTTTAACTTACGAAACGTTGCACGAAGGCTAAACTAGCAAGTTATACTTCTAAGAACACTAAATAGAGTACAACGGTCCACATTGATGCTTTGGAATTCCTCAACTCTTACCATAGAGGAGCTTTTCACGTTTTTGAGCAATTTCAAACATAACTTGGTCTATTCATATCTTTTACTTGCGAAACGTTGCACGATGGCTAAACTAGCCAGTTAGACTTCTAAGAACACTAAATAGAGTACAACGGTCCACATTGATGCTTTGGAATTGGTCAACTCTCTCCATAGAGGAGCATTTCACGTTTTTGTGCAATTTCAAACATAACTTGGTCTATTTGCATCTTTTACTTGCGAAACGTTGCACGAAGGCTAAACTAGCAAGTTAGACTTCTAAGAACACTAAATATAGTACAACGGTCCACATTGATGCTTTGGAATTGCTCAACTCTCTCCATAGAGGAGCTTTTCACTTTTTTGTGCAATTTCAAACATAACTTGGGCTATTCGCATCTTTACCTTACGAAACGTGGCACGAAGGCTCAACTAACAATTTAGACTCTTAAGAGCACCAAATAGAGTACAACGGTCCACATTGATGCTTTGGAATTGCTCAACTCTCTCCATCGACGAGCTTTTCACGTTTTAGTGCAATTTCAAACATAACTTGGTCTATTTGTATCTTTTACTTACGAAACATTGCACGAAAGCTAAACTTAGCAAGTTAGACTTCTAAGAAGTCAAACTAGAGATAGAACGGTCCACATTGATGCTTTGCAATTGCTCAACTCTCTCCATAGACGAGCTTTTCACGTTTTTGCACAATTTCAACATAACTAGGTCTATTTGGATATTTAACTTACAAAACGTTGCACGAAAGCTAAACTAGCAAGTTAGACTTCTAAGAACACTAATTAGATTGCAACGGTCCATTGTCATGCTTTGGAATTGCTCAACTCTCTCCACATATGAGCTTTTCACGATTTTGTGCAATTTCAAACATGACTTGGTCTATTCGCATCTTTAACTTACGAAACGTTGCACGAAAGCTAAACTAGCAAGTTATACTTCTAAGAACACTAAATAGAGTAACGGTCCTCATTGATGCTTTGGAATTGCTCAACTCTCTCCACAGACGAGCTTTGCAAGTTTTACTGTAATTTCAAACACAACTTGGTCTATTCGCTTCTTTAACTTACGAAACATTGCACGAAAGCTAAACTTAGCAAGTTAGACTACTAAGAAGACAAAATAGAGATAGAAAGGTCCACATTGATGCTTTGCAATTGCTCAACTCTCTCCATAGACGAGCTTTTCACGTTTTTGTACAATCTCAACATATCTTGGTCTATTCACATCTTTTACTTACGAAACGTTGCACGAAGGCTAAACTAGCAAGTTAGACTTCTGAGAACACTAAATAGAGTACAACGGTCCACATTGATGCTTCGGAATTGCTCAACTCTCTCCATAGAGGAGCTTTTCACGTTTTTGTGCAATTTCAAACATAACCTGGTCTATTCGAGTCTTTAACTTACGAAACGTTGCACGAAGGCTAAACTAGCAAGTTATACTTCTAAGAACACTAAATAGAGTATAACGGTCCACATTGATGCTTTGGAATTGCTCAACTCTCTCCATAGAGGGGCTTTTCACGTTTTTGTGCAATTTGAAACATAACTTGGTCTATTCGCATCTTTTACTTGCGAAACGTTGCACGAAGGCTAAACTAGCAAGTTAGACTTCTAAGAACACTAAATAGAGTACAACGGTCCACATTGATGCTTTGGAATTGCTCAACTCTCTCCATAGAGGAGCTTTTCACTTTTTTGTGCAATTTCAAACATAACTTGGGCTATTCGCATCTTTACCTTACGAAACGTGGCACGAAGACTCAACTAGCAATTTAGACTTTTAAGAGCACTAAATAGAGCACAATGGTCCACATTGATGCTTTGGAATTGCTCAACTCTCTCCATAGAGGAGCTTTTCACGTTTTTGTGCAATTTCAAACATAACTTGGTCTATTCGCATCTTGTACTTACGAAACGTTGCACGAAGGCTAAACTAGCAAGTTAGACTTCTATGAACACTAAATAGAGTACAACGGTCCACATTGATGCTTTGGAATTCCTCAACTCTCTCCATAGAGGAGCTTTTCACGTTTTTGAGCAATTTCAAACATAACTTAGTCTATTCGCATCTTTTACTTGCGAAACGTTGCACGAAGGCTAAACTAGCCAGTTAGACTTCTAAGAACACTAAATAGTGTACAACGGTCCACATTGATGCTTTGGAATTGGTCAACTCTCTCCATAGAGGAGCATTTCACGTTTTTGTGCAATTTCAAACATAACTTGGGCTATTCGCATCTTTACCTTACGAAACGTGGCACGAAGGCTCAACTAGCAATTTAGACTCTTAAGAGCACTAAATAGAGTACAACGGTCCACATTGATGCTTTGGAATTGCTCAACTCTCTCCATAGAGGAGCTTTTCACGTTTTTGTGCAATTTCAAACATAACTTGGTCTATTCGCATCTTTAACTTACGAAACGTTGCACGAAGGCTAAACTAGCAAGTTAGACTTCTAAAAACACAAAATAGAGTATAACGGTCCACATTGATGCTTTGGAATTGCTCAACTCTCTCCTTAGAGGGGCTTTTCACGTTTTTTTGCAATTTGAAACATAACTTGGTCTATTCGCATCTTTTACTTGCGAAACGTTGCACGAAGGCTAAACTAGCAAGTTAGACTTCTAAGAACACTAAATAGAGTACAACGGTCCACATTGATGCTTTGGAATTGCTCAACTCTCTCCATAGAGGAGCTTTTCACTTTTTTGTGCAATTTCAAACATAACTTGGGCTATTCGCATCTTTACCTTACGAAACGTGGCACGAAGACTCAACTAGCAATTTAGACTTTTAAGAGCACTAAATAGAGCACAATGGTCCACATTGATGCTTTGGAATTGCTCAACTCTCTCCATAGAGGAGCTTTTCACGTTTTTGTGCAATTTCAAACATAACTTGGTCTATTCGCATCTTGTACTTACGAAACGTTGCACGAAGGCTAAACTAGCAAGTTAGACTTCTATGAACACAAAATAGAGTACAACGGTCCACATTGATGCTTTGGAATTCCTCAACTCTCTCCATAGAGGAGCTTTTCACGTTTTTGAGCAATTTCAAACATAACTTGGTCTATTCGCATCTTTTACTTGCGAAACGTTGCACGAAGGCTAAACTAGCCAGTTAGACTTCTAAGAACACTAAATAGAGTACAACGGTCCACATTGATGCTTTGGAATTGGTCAACTCTCTCCATAGAGGAGCATTTCACGTTTTTGTGCAATTTCAAACATAACTTGGGCTATTCGCATCTTTACCTTACGAAACGTGGCACGAAGGCTCAACTAGCAATTTAGACTCTTAAGAGCACTAAATAGAGTACAACGGTCCACATTGATGCTTTGGAATTGCTCAACTCTCTCCATAGAGGAGCTTTTCACGTTTTTGTGCAATTTCAAACATAACTTGGTCTATTCGCATCTTTAACTTACGAAACGTTGCACGAAGGCTAAACTAGCAAGTTAGACTTCCAGGAACACCAAATAGAGTACAACGGTCCACATTGATTCTTTGGAATTGCTCAGCTCTCTCCATGGAGGAGCTTTTCACGTTTTTGTGTAATTTCAAACAGAACTTGGTCTATTCGCATCTTTACCTTACGAAATGTTGCACGAAAGCTCAACTAGCAAGTTAGACTTTTAAGAGCAAGAAATAGAGTACAAAGGTGCACATTGATGCTTTGGAATTGCTCAACTCTCTCCATAGAGGAGCTTTTCACGTTTTTGTGCAATTTGAGACATAACTTGGTCTATTCGCGTCTTTACCTTACGAAACGCGGGACGAAGGCTCAACAAGAAAGTTAGACTCTTAAGAGCACAAAATAGAGTACAACGGCAAAAATTGATGTATTGGAATTGCTTAACTCTCTCCATAGGGGAGCCTTTCACGTTTTTGTGCAATTTCAAACATAACTTGGTCTATTAGCGTCTTTAACTTACGAAACGTTGCACGAAGGCTAAACTAGAAAGTTAGACTTCTAAGAACACTAAATAGAGTACAACGGTCCACATTGATGCTTCGGAATTGCTCAACTCTCTCCATAGAGGAGCTTTTCACGTTTTTGTGCAATTTCAAACATAACCTGGTCTATTCGAGTCTTTAACTTACGAAACGTTGCACGAAGGCTAAACTAGCAAGTTATACTTCTAAGAACACTAAATAGAGTATAACGGTCCACATTGATGCTTTGGAATTGCTCAACTCTCTCCATAGAGGGGCTTTTCACGTTTTTGTGCAATTTGAAACATAACTTGGTCTATTCGCATCTTTTACTTGCGAAACGTTGCACGAAGGCTAAACTAGCAAGTTAGACTTCTAAGAACACTAAATAGAGTACAACGGTCCACATTGATGCTTTGGAATTGCTCAACTCTCTCCATAGAGGAGCTTTTCACTTTTTTGTGCAATTTCAAACATAACTTGGGCTATTCGCATCTTTACCTTACGAAACGTGGCACTAAGACTCAACTAGCAATTTAGACTTTTAAGAGCACTAAATAGAGCACAATGGTCCACATTGATGCTTTGGAATTGCTCAACTCTCTCCATAGAGGAGCTTTTCACGTTTTTGTGCAATTTCAAACATAACTTGGTCTATTCGCATCTTGTACTTACGAAACGTTGCCCGAAGGCTAAACTAGCAAGTTAGACTTCTATGAACACTAAATAGAGTACAACGGTCCACATTGATGCTTTGGAATTCCTCAACTCTCTCCATAGAGGAGCTTTTCACGTTTTTGAGCAATTTCAAACATAACTTAGTCTATTCGCATCTTTTACTTGCGAAACGTTGCACGAAGGCTAAACTAGCCAGTTAGACTTCTAAGAACACTAAATAGTGTACAACGGTCCACATTGATGATTTGGAATTGGTCAACTCTCTCCATAGAGGAGCATTTCACGTTTTTGTGCAATTTCAAACATAACTTGGGCTATTCGCATCTTTACCTTACGAAACGTGGCACGAAGGCTCAAATAGCAATTTAGACTCTTAAGAGCACTAAATAGAGTACAACGGTCCACATTGATGCTTTGGAATTGCTCAACTCTCTCCATAGAGGAGCTTTTCACGTTTTTGTGCAATTTCAAACATAACTTGGTCTATTCGCATCTTCAACTTACGAAACGTTGCACGAAGGCTAAACTAGCAAGTTAGACTTCCAAGAACACAAAATAGAGTATAACGGTCCACATTGATGCTTTGGAATTGCTCAACTCTCTCCTTAGAGGGGCTTTTCACGTTTTTTTGCAATTTGAAACATAACTTGGTCTATTCGCATCTTTTACTTGCGAAACGTTGCACGAAGGCTAAACTAGCAAGTTAGACTTCTAAGAACACTAAATAGAGTACAACGGTCCACATTGATGCTTTGGAATTGCTCAACTCTCTCCATAGAGGAGCTTTTCACTTTTTTGTGCAATTTCAAACATAACTTGGGCTATTCGCATCTTTACCTTACGAAACGTGGCACGAAGACTCAACTAGCAATTTAGACTTTTAAGAGCACTAAATAGAGCACAATGGTCCACATTGATGCTTTGGAATTGCTCAACTCTCTCCATAGAGGAGCTTTTCACGTTTTTGTGCAATTTCAAACATAACTTGGTCTATTCGCATCTTGTACTTACGAAACGTTGCACGAAGGCTAAACTAGCAAGTTAGACTTCTATGAACACAAAATAGAGTACAACGGTCCACATTGATGCTTTGGAATTCCTCAACTCTCTCCATAGAGGAGCTTTTCACGTTTTTGAGCAATTTCAAACATAACTTGGTCTATTCGCATCTTTTACTTGCGAAACGTTGCACGAAGGCTAAACTAGCCAGTTAGACTTCTAAGAACACTAAATAGAGTACAACGGTCCACATTGATGCTTTGGAATTGGTCAACTCTCTCCATAGAGGAGCATTTCACGTTTTTGTGCAATTTCAAACATAACTTGGGCTATTCGCATCTTTACCTTACGAAACGTGGCACGAAGGCTCAACTAGCAATTTAGACTCTTAAGAGCACTAAATAGAGTACAACGGTCCACATTGATGCTTTGGAATTGCTCAACTCTCTCCATAGAGGAGCTTTTCACGTTTTTGTGCAATTTCAAACATAACTTGGTCTATTCGCATCTTTAACTTACGAAACGTTGCACGAAGGCTAAACTAGCAAGTTAGACTTCCAGGAACACCAAATAGAGTACAACGGTCCACATTGATTCTTTGGAATTGCTCAGCTCTCTCCATAGAGGAGCTTTTCACGTTTTTGTGTAATTTCAAACAGAACTTGGTCTATTCGCATCTTTACCTTACGAAATGTTGCACGAAAGCTCAACTAGCAAGTTAGACTTTTAAGAGCAAGAAATAGAGTACAAAGGTGCACATTGATGCTTTGGAATTGCTCAACTCTCTCCATAGAGGAGCTTTTCACGTTTTTGTGCAATTTGAGACATAACTTGGTCTATTCGCGTCTTTACCTTACGAAACGCGGGACGAAGGCTCAACAAGCAAGTTAGACTCTTAAGAGCACAAAATAGAGTACAACGGCAAAAATTGATGTATTGGAATTGCTTAACTCTCTCCATAGAGGAGCCTTTCACGTTTTTGTGCAATTTCAAACATAACTTGGTCTATTAGCGTCTTTAACTTACGAAACGTTGCACGAAGGCTAAACTAGCAAGTTAGACTTCTAAGAACACTAAATAGAGTACAACTGTCCACATTGATGCTTCGGAATTGCTCAACTCTCTCCATAGAGGAGCTTTTCACGTTTTTGTGCAATTTCAAACATAACCTGGTCTATTCGAGTCTTTAACTTACGAAACGTTGCACGAAGGCTAAACTAGCAAGTTATACTTCTAAGAACACTAAATAGAGTATAACGGTCCACATTGATGCTTTGGAATTGCTCAACTCTCTCCATAGAGGGGCTTTTCACGTTTTTGTGCAATTTGAAACATAACTTGGTCTATTCGCATCTTTTACTTGCGAAACGTTGCACGAAGGCTAAACTAGCAAGTTAGACTTCTAAGAACACTAAATAGAGTACAACGGTCCACATTGATGCTTTGGAATTGCTCAACTCTCTCCATAGAGGAGCTTTTCACTTTTTTGTGCAATTTCAAACATAACTTGGGCTATTCGCATCATTACCTTACGAAACGTGGCACGAAGACTCAACTAGCAATTTAGACTTTTAAGAGCACTAAATAGAGCACAATGGTCCACATTGATGCTTTGGAATTGCTCAACTCTCTCCATAGAGGAGCTTTTCACGTTTTTGTGCAATTTCAAACATAACTTGGTCTATTCGCATCTTGTACTTACGAAACGTTGCACGAAGGCTAAACTAGCAAGTTAGACTTCTATGAACACAAAATAGAGTACAACGGTCCACATTGATGCTTTGGAATTCCTCAACTCTCTCCATAGAGGAGCTTTTCACGTTTTTGAGCAATTTCAAACATAACTTGGTCTATTCGCATCTTTTACTTGCGAAACGTTGCACGAAGGCTAAACTAGCCAGTTAGACTTCTAAGAACACTAAATAGAGTACAACGGTCCACATTGATGCTTTGGAATTGGTCAAGTCTCTCCATAGAGGAGCATTTCACGTTTTTGTGCAATTTCAAACATAACTTGGGCTATTCGCATCTTTACCTTACGAAACGTGGCACGAAGGCTCAACTAGCAATTTAGACTCTTAAGAGCACTAAATAGAGTACAACGGTCCACATTGATGCTTTGGAATTGCTCAACTCTCTCCATAGAGGAGCTTTTCACGTTTTTGTGCAATTTCAAACATAACTTGGTCTATTCGCATCTTTAACTTACGAAACGTTGCACGAAGGCTAAACTAGCAAGTTAGACTTCCAGGAACACCAAATAGAGTACAACGGTCCACATTGATTCTTTGGAATTGCTCAGCTCTCTCCATAGAGGAGCTTTTCACGTTTTTGTGTAATTTCAAACAGAACTTGGTCTATTCGCATCTTTACCTTACGAAATGTTGCACGAAAGCTCAACTAGCAAGTTAGACTTTTAAGAGCAAGAAATAGAGTACAAAGGTGCACATTGATGCTTTGGAATTGCTCAACTCTCTCCATAGAGGAGCTTTTCACGTTTTTGTGCAATTTGAGACATAACTTGGTCTATTCGCGTCTTTACCTTACGAAACGCGGGACGAAGGCTCAACAAGCAAGTTAGACTCTTAAGAGCACAAAATAGAGTACAACGGCAAAAATTGATGTATTGGAATTGCTTAACTCTCTCCATAGAGGAGCCTTTCACGTTTTTGTGCAATTTCAAACATAACTTGGTCTATTAGCGTCTTTAACTTACGAAACGTTGCACGAAGGCTAAACTAGCAAGTTAGACTTCTAAGAACACTAAATAGAGTACAACTGTCCACATTGATGCTTCGGAATTGCTCAACTCTCTCCATAGAGGAGCTTTTCACGTTTTTGTGCAATTTCAAACATAACCTGGTCTATTCGAGTCTTTAACTTACGAAACGTTGCACGAAGGCTAAACTAGCAAGTTATACTTCTAAGAACACTAAATAGAGTATAACGGTCCACATTGATGCTTTGGAATTGCTCAACTCTCTCCATAGAGGGGCTTTTCACGTTTTTGTGCAATTTGAAACATAACTTGGTCTATTCGCATCTTTTACTTGCGAAACGTTGCACGAAGGCTAAACTAGCAAGTTAGACTTCTAAGAACACTAAATAGAGTACAACGGCCCACATTGATGCTTTGGAATTGCTCAACTCTCTCCATAGAGGAGCTTTTCACTTTTTTGTGCAATTTCAAACATAACTTGGGCTATTCGCATCTTTACCTTACGAAACGTGGCACTAAGACTCAACTAGCAATTTAGACTTTTAAGAGCACTAAATAGAGCACAATGGTCCACATTGATGCTTTGGAATTGCTCAACTCTCTCCATAGAGGAGCTTTTCACGTTTTTGTGCAATTTCAAACATAACTTGGTCTATTCGCATCTTGTACTTACGAAACGTTGCACGAAGGCTAAACTAGCAAGTTAGACTTCTATGAACACTAAATAGAGTACAACGGTCCACATTGATGCTTTGGAATTCCTCAACTCTCTCCATAGAGGAGCTTTTCACGTTTTTGAGCAATTTCAAACATAACTTAGTCTATTCGCATCTTTTACTTGCGAAACGTTGCACGAAGGCTAAACTAGCCAGTTAGACTTCTAAGAACACTAAATAGTGTACAACGGTCCACATTGATGCTTTGGAATTGGTCAACTCTCTCCATAGAGGAGCATTTCACGTTTTTGTGCAATTTCAAACATAACTTGGGCTATTCGCATCTTTACCTTACGAAACGTGGCACGAAGGCTCAAATAGCAATTTAGACTCTTAAGAGCACTAAATAGAGTACAACGGTCCACATTGATGCTTTGGAATTGCTCAACTCTCTCCATAGAGGAGCTTTTCACGTTTTTGTGCAATTTCAAACATAACTTGGTCTATTCGCATCTTTAACTTACGAAACGTTGCACGAAGGCTAAACTAGCAAGTTAGACTTCCAAGAACACAAAATAGAGTATAACGGTCCACATTGATGCTTTGGAATTGCTCAACTCTCTCCTTAGAGGGGCTTTTCACGTTTTTTTGCAATTTGAAACATAACTTGGTCTATTCGCATCTTTTACTTGCGAAACGTTGCACGAAGGCTAAACTAGCAAGTTAGACTTCTAAGAACACTAAATAGAGTACAACGGTCCACATTGATGCTTTGGAATTGCTCAACTCTCTCCATAGAGGAGCTTTTCACTTTTTTGTGCAATTTCAAACATAACTTGGGCTATTCGCATCTTTACCTTACGAAACGTGGCACGAAGACTCAACTAGCAATTTAGACTTTTAAGAGCACTAAATAGAGCACAATGCTCCACATTGATGCTTTGGAATTGCTCAACTCTCTCCATAGAGGAGCTTTTCACGTTTTTGTGCAATTTCAAACATAACTTGGTCTATTCGCATCTTGTACTTACGAAACGTTGCACGAAGGCTAAACTAGCAAGTTAGACTTCTATGAACACAAAATAGAGTACAACGGTCCACATTGATGCTTTGGAATTCCTCAACTCTCTCCATAGAGGAGCTTTTCACGTTTTTGAGCAATTTCAAACATAACTTGGTCTATTCGCATCTTTTACTTGCGAAACGTTGCACGAAGGCTAAACTAGCCAGTTAGACTTCTAAGAACACTAAATAGAGTACAACGGTCCACATTGATGCTTTGGAATTGGTCAACTCTCTCCATAGAGGAGCATTTCACGTTTTTGTGCAATTTCAAACATAACTTGGGCTATTCGCATCTTTACCTTACGAAACGTGGCACGAAGGCTCAACTAGCAATTTAGACTCTTAAGAGCACTAAATAGAGTACAACGGTCCACATTGATGCTTTGGAATTGCTCAACTCTCTCCATAGAGGAGCTTTTCACGTTTTTGTGCAATTTCAAACATAACTTGGTCTATTCGCATCTTTAACTTATGAAACGTTGCACGAAGGCTAAACTAGCAAGTTAGACATCCAGGAACACCAAATAGAGTACAACGGTCCACATTGATTCTTTGGAATTGCTCAGCTCTCTCCATAGAGGAGCTTTTCACGTTTTTGTGTAATTTCAAACATAACTTGGTCTATTCGCATCTTTACCTTACGAAATGTTGCACGAAAGCTCAACTAGCAAGTTAGACTTTTAAGAGCAAGAAATAGAGTACAAAGGTGCACATTGATGCTTTGGAATTGCTCAACTCTCTCCATAGAGGAGCTTTTCACGTTTTTGTGCAATTTGAGACATAACTTGGTCTATTCGCGTCTTTACCTTACGAAACGCGGGACGAAGGCTCAAGAAGCAAGTTAGACTCTTAAGAGCACAAAATAGAGTACAACGGCAAAAATTGATGTATTGGAATTGCTTAACTCTCTCCATAGAGGAGCCTTTCACGTTTTTGTGCAATTTCAAACATAACTTGGTCTATTAGCGTCTTTAACTTACGAAACGTTGCACGAAGGCTAAACTAGCAAGTTAGACTTCTAAGAACACTAAATAGAGTACAACGGTCCACATTGATGCTTTGGAATTGCTCAACTCTCTCCATAGAGGAGCTTTTCACGTTTTTGTGCAGTTTCAAACCTAACTTGGTCTATTCGCATCTTTAACTTACGAAACGTTGCACGAAGGCTAAACTAGCAAGTTAGACTTCTAAGAACACTACATAGAGTACAACGGTCCACATTGATGCTTTGGAATTGTTCAACTCTCTCCATAGAGGGGCTTTTCACGTTTTTGTGCAATTTCAAACATAACTTGGTCTATTCGCATCTTTTACTTGCGAAACGTTGCACGAAGGCTAAACTAGCAAGTTTGACTTCTAAGAACACTAAATAGAGTACAACGGTCCACATTGATGCTTTGGAATTGCTCAACTCTCTCCATAGAGAAGCTTTTCACGTTTTTGTGCAATTTAAAACATAACTTGGGCTATTCGCATATTTACCTTACGAAACGTGGCACGAAGGCTCAACTAGCAATTTAGACTCTTAAGAGCACTAAATAGAGTACAACGGTCCACATTGATGCTTTGGAATTGCTCAACTCTCTCCATAGAGGAGCTTTTCACGTTTTTGTGCAATTTCAAACATAACTTAGTCTATTCGCATCTTTAACTTACGAAACGTTGCACGAAGGCTAAACTAGCAAGTTAGACTTCTAAGAACACTAAATAGAGTACAACGGTCCACATTGAAGCTTTGGAATTGCTCAACTCACTCCATAGAGGAGCTTTTCACGTTTTTGTGCAATTTCAAACATAACTTGGGCTATTCGCATCTTTACCTTACGAAACGTGGCACGAAGGCTCAACTAGCAAGTTAGACTTTTAAGAGCACTAAATAGAGTACAACGGTCCACATTGATGCTTTGGAATTGCTCAACTCTCTCCATAGAGGAGCTTTTCACGTTTTTGTGCAATTTCAAACATAACTTGGTCTATTCGCATCTTTAACTTACGAAACGTTGCACGAAGGCTAAACTAGCAAGTTAGACTTCTAAGAACACAAAATAGAGTACAACGGTCCACATTGATGCTTTGGAATTGCTCAACTCTCTCCATAGAGGGGCTTTTCACGTTTTTGTGCAATTTGAAACATAACTTGGTCTATTCGCATCTTTTACTTGCGAAACGTTGCACGAAGGCTAAACTAGCAAGTTAGACTTCTAAGAACACTAAATAGAGTACAACGGTCCACATTGATGCTTTGGAATTGCTCAACTCTCTCCATAGAGGAGCTTTTCACTTTTTTGTGCAATTTCAAACATAACTTGGGCTATTCGCATCTTTACCTTATGAAACGTGGCACGAAGACTCAACTAGCAATTTAGACTTTTAAGAGCACTAAATAGAGTACAATGGTCTACATTGATGCTTTGGAATTGCTCAACTCTCTCCATAGAGGAGCTTTTCACGTTTTTGTGCAATTTCAAACATAACTTGGTCTATTCGCATCTTGTACTTACGAAACGTTGCACAAAGGCTAAACTAGCAAGTTAGACTTCTATGAACACTAAATAGAGTACAACGGTCCACATTGATGCTTTGGAATTCCTCAACTCTCTCCATAGAGAAGCTTTTCACGTTTTTGAGCAATTTCAAACATAACTTGGTCTATTCGCATCTTTTACTTGCGAAACGTTGCACGAAGGCTAAACTAGCCAGTTAGACTTCTAAGAACACTAAATAGAGTACAACGGTCCACATTGATGCTTTGGAATTGGTCAACTCTCTCCATAGAGGAGCATTTCACGTTTTTGTGCAATTTCAAACATAACTTGGGCTATTCGCATCTTTACCTTACGAAACGTGGCACGAAGGCTCAACTAGCAATTTAGACTCTTAAGAGCACTAAATAGAGTACAACGGTCCACATTGATGCTTTGGAATTGCTCAACTCTCTCCATAGAGGAGCTTTTCACGTTTTTGTGCAATTTCAAACATAACTTGGTCTATTCGCATCTTTAACTTACGAAACGTTGCACGAAGGCTAAACTAGCAAGTTAGACTTCCAGGAACACCAAATAGAGTACAACGGTCCACATTGATTCTTTGGAATTGCTCAGCTCTCTCCATAGAGGAGCTTTTCACGTTTTTGTGCAATTTCAAACATAACTTGGTCTATTCGCATCTTTACCTTACGAAATGTTGCACGAAGGCTCAACTAGCAAGTTAGACTTTTAAGAGCAAGAAATAGAGTACAAAGGTGCACATTGATGCTTTGGAATTGCTCAACTCTCTCCATAGAGGAGCTTTTCACGTTTTTGTGCAATTTGAGACATAACTTGGTCTATTCGCGTCTTTACCTTACGAAACGCGGGACGAAGGCTCAACTAGCAAGTTAGACTCTTAACAGCACAAAATAGAGTACAACGGCAAAAATTGATGTATCGGAATTGCTTAACTCTCTCCATAGAGGAGCCTTTCACGATTTCGTGCAATTTCAAACATAACTTGGTCTATTAGCGTCTTTAACTTACGAAACGTTGCACGAAGGCTAAACTAGCAAGTTAGACTTCTAAGAACACTAAATAGAGTACAACAGTCCACATTGATGCTTTGAAATTGCTCAACTCTCTCCATAGAGGAGCTTTTCACGTTTTTGTGCAGTTTCAAACATAACTTGGTCTATTCGCATCTTTAACTTACGAAACGTTGCACGAAGGCTAAACTAGCAAGTTAGACTTCTAAGAACACAACATAGAGTACAACGGTCCACATTGATGCTTTGGAATTGTTCAACTCTCTCCATAGAGGTGCTTTTCACGTTTTTGTGCAATTTCAAACATAACTTGGTCTATTCGCATCTTTTACTTGCGAAACGTTGCACGAAGGCTAAACTAGCAAGTTTGACTTCTAAGAACACTAAATAGAGTACAACGGTCCACATTGATGCTTTGGAATTGCTCAACTCTCTCCATAGAGGAGCTTTTCACGTTTTTGTGCAATTTAAAACATAACTTGGGCTATTCGCATCTTTACCTTACGAAACGTGGCACGAAGGCTCAACTAGCAACTTAGACTCTTAAGAGCACTAAATAGAGTACAACGGTCCACATTGATGCTTTGGAATTGCTCAACTCTCTCCATAGAGGAGCTTTTCACGTTTTTGTGCAATTTCAAACATAACTTGGTCTATTCGCATCTTTAACTTACGAAACGTTACACGAAGGCTAAACTAGCAAGTTAGACTTCTAAAAACACTAAATAGAGTACAACGGTCCACATTGAAGCTTTGGAATTGCTCAACTCTCTCCATAGAGGAGCTTTTCACGTTTTTGTGCAATTTCAAACATAACTTGGGCTATTCGCATCTTTACCTTACGAAACGTGGCACGAAGGCTCAACTAGCAAGTTAGACTTTTAAGAGCACTAAATAGAGTACAACGGTCCACATTGATGCTTTGGAATTGCTCAACTCTCTCCATAGAGGAGCTTTTCACGTTTTTGTGCAATTTCAAACATAACTTGGTCTATTCGCATCTTTAACTTACGAAACGTTGCAAGAAGGCTAAACTAGCAAGTTAGACTTCTAAGAACACTAAATAGAGTACAACGGTCCACATTGATGCTTTGGAATTGCTCAACACTCTCCATAGAGGAGCTTTTCACGTTTTTATGCAATGTCAAACATAACTTGGGTTATTCGCATCTTTACCTTACGAAATGTGGCACGAAGGCTCAACTAGCTATTTAGACTCTTAAGAGCACTAAATAGAGTACAACGGTCCACATTGATGCTTTAGAATTGCTCAACTCTCTCCATAGAGGAGCTTTTCACGTTTTTGTGCAATTTCAAACATAACTTGGTCTATTCGCATCTTTAACTTACGAAACATTGCACGAAGGCTAAACTAGCAAGTTAGACTTCTAAGAACACTAAATAGAGTACAACGGTCCACATTGATGCTTTGGAATTGCTCAACTCTCTCCATAGAGGAGCTTTTCACGTTTTTGTGCAATTTGAGACATAACTTGGTCTATTCGCGTCTTTACCTTACGAAACGCGGGACGAAGGCTCAACTAGAAAGTTAGACTCTTAAGAGCACAAAATAGAGTACAACGGCAAAAATTGATGTATTGGAATTGCTTAACTCTCTCCATAGAGGAGCCTTTCACGTTTTTGTGCAATTTCAAACATAACTTGGTCTATTAGCGTCTTTAACTTACGAAACGTTGCACGAAGGCTAAACTAGCAAATTAGACTTCTAAGAACACTAAATAGAGTACAACGGTCCACATTGATGCTTTGGAATTGGTCAACTCTCTCCATAGAGGAGCTTTTCACGTTTTTGTGCAGTTTCAAACATAACTTGGTCTATTCGCATCTTTAACTTACGAAACGTTGCACGAAGGCTAAACTAGCAAGTTAGACTTCTAAGAACACTACATAGAGTACAACGGTCCACATTGATGCTTTGGAATTGTTCAACTCTCTCCATAGAGGGGCTTTTCACGTTTTTGTGTAATTTCAAACATAACTTGGTCTATTCGCATCTTTTACTTGCGAAACGTTGCACGAAGGCTAAACTAGCAAGTTTGACTTCTAAGAACACTAAATAGAGTACAACGGTCCACATTGATGCTTTGGAATTGCTCAACTCTCTCCATAGAGGAGCTTTTCACGTTTTTGTGCAATTTAAAACATAACTTGGGCTATTCGCATCTTTACCTTACGAATCGTGGCACGAAGGCTCAACTAGCAATTTAGACTCTTAAGAGCACTAAATAGAGTACAACGGTCCACATTGATGCTTTGGAATTGCTCAACTCTCTCCATAGAGGAGCTTTTCACGTTTTTGTGCAATTTCAAGCATAACTTAGTCTATTCGCATCTTTAACTTGCGAAACGTTGCACGAAGGCTAAACTAGCAAGTTAGACTTCTAAGAACACTAAATAGAGTACAACGGTCCACATTGATGCTTTGGAATTGCTCAACTCTCTCCATAGAGGAGCTTTTCACTTTTTTGTGCAATTTCAAACATAACTTGGGCTATTCGCATCTTTACCTTAGGAAACGTGGCACGAAGACTCAACTAGCAATTTAGACTTTTAAGAGCACTAAATAGAGTACAATGGTCCACATTGATGCTTTGGAATTGCTCAACTCTCTCCATAGAGGAGCTTTTCACGTTTTTGTGCAATTTCAAACATAACTTGGTCTATTCGCATCTTGTACTTACGAAACGTTGCACGAAGGCTAAACTAGCAAGTTAGACTTCTATGAACACTAAATAGAGTACAACGGTCCACATTGATGCTTTGGAATTCCTCAACTCTCTCCATAGAGGAGCTTTTCACGTTTTTGAGCAATTTCAAACATAACTTGGTCTATTCGCATCTTTTACTTGCGAAACGTTGCACGAAGGCTAAACTAGCCAGTTAGACTTCTAAGAACACTAAATAGAGTACAACGGTCCACATTGATGCTTTGGAATTGGTCAACTCTCTCCATAGAGGAGCTTTTCACGTTTTTGTGCAGTTTCAAACATAACTTGGTCTATTCGCATCTTTAACTTACGAAACGTTGCACGAAGGCTAAACTAGCAAGTTAGACTTCTAAGAACACTACATAGAGTACAACGGTCCACATTGATGCTTTGGAATTGTTCAACTCTCTCCATAGAGGGGCTTTTCACGTTTTTGTGTAATTTCAAACATAACTTGGTCTATTCGCATCTTTTACTTGCGAAACGTTGCACGAAGGCTAAACTAGAAAGTTTGACTTCTAAGAACACTAAATAGAGTACAACGGTCCACATTGATGCTTTGGAATTGCTCAACTCTCTCCATAGAGGAGCTTTTCACGTTTTTGTGCAATTTAAAACATAACTTGGGCTATTCGCATCTTTACCTTACGAATCGTGGCACGAAGGCTGAACTAGCAATTTAGACTCTTAAGAGCACTAAATAGAGTACAACGGTCCACATTGATGCTTTGGAATTGCTCAACTCTCTCCATAGAGGAGCTTTTCACGTTTTTGTGCAATTTCAAACATAACTTAGTCTATTCGCATCTTTAACTTGCGAAACGTTGCACGAAGGCTAAACTAGCAAGTTAGACTTCTAAGAACACTAAATAGAGTACAACGGTCCACATTGATGCTTTGGAATTGCTCAACTCTCTCCATAGAGGAGCTTTTCACTTTTTTGTGCAATTTCAAACATAACTTGGGCTATTCGCATCTTTACCTTAGGAAACGTGGCACGAAGACTCAACTAGCAATTTAGACTTTTAAGAGCACTAAATAGAGTACAATGGTCCACATTGATGCTTTGGAATTGCTCAACTCTCTCCATAGAGGAGCTTTTCACGTTTTTGTGCAATTTCAAACATAACTTGGTCTATTCGCATCTTGTACTTACGAAACGTTGCACGAAGGCTAAACTAGCAAGTTAGACTTCTATGAACACTAAATAGAGTACAACGGTCCACATTGATGCTTTGGAATTGCTCAACTCTCTCCATAGAGGAGCTTTTCACGTTTTTGTGCAATTTCAAACATAACTTGGTCTATTCGCATCTTTAACTTACGAAACGTTGCAAGAAGGCTAAACTAGCAAGTTAGACTTCTAAGAACACTAAATAGAGTACAACGGTCCACATTGATGCTTTGGAATTGCTCAACACTCTCCATAGAGGAGCTTTTCACGTTTTTATGCAATGTCAAACATAACTTGGGTTATTCGCATCTTTACCTTACGAAATGTGGCACGAAGGCTCAACTAGCTATTTAGACTCTTAAGAGCACTAAATAGAGTACAACGGTCCACATTGATGCTTTAGAATTGCTCAACTCTCTCCATAGAGGAGCTTTTCACGTTTTTGTGCAATTTCAAACATAACTTGGTCTATTCGCATCTTTAACTTACGAAACATTGCACGAAGGCTAAACTAGCAAGTTAGACTTCTAAGAACACTAAATAGAGTACAACGGTCCACATTGATGCTTTGGAATTGCTCAACTCTCTCCATAGAGGAGCTTTTCACGTTTTTGTGCAATTTGAGACATAACTTGGTCTATTCGCGTCTTTACCTTACGAAACGCGGGACGAAGGCTCAACTAGAAAGTTAGACTCTTAAGAGCACAAAATAGAGTACAACGGCAAAAATTGATGTATTGGAATTGCTTAACTCTCTCCATAGAGGAGCCTTTCACGTTTTTGTGCAATTTCAAACATAACTTGGTCTATTAGCGTCTTTAACTTACGAAACGTTGCACGAAGGCTAAACTAGCAAATTAGACTTCTAAGAACACTAAATAGAGTACAACGGTCCACATTGATGCTTTGGAATTGGTCAACTCTCTCCATAGAGGAGCTTTTCACGTTTTTGTGCAGTTTCAAACATAACTTGGTCTATTCGCATCTTTAACTTACGAAACGTTGCACGAAGGCTAAACTAGCAAGTTAGACTTCTAAGAACACTACATAGAGTACAACGGTCCACATTGATGCTTTGGAATTGTTCAACTCTCTCCATAGAGGGGCTTTTCACGTTTTTGTGTAATTTCAAACATAACTTGGTCTATTCGCATCTTTTACTTGCGAAACGTTGCACGAAGGCTAAACTAGCAAGTTTGACTTCTAAGAACACTAAATAGAGTACAACGGTCCACATTGATGCTTTGGAATTGCTCAACTCTCTCCATAGAGGAGCTTTTCACGTTTTTGTGCAATTTAAAACATAACTTGGGCTATTCGCATCTTTACCTTACGAATCGTGGCACGAAGGCTCAACTAGCAATTTAGACTCTTAAGAGCACTAAATAGAGTACAACGGTCCACATTGATGCTTTGGAATTGCTCAACTCTCTCCATAGAGGAGCTTTTCACGTTTTTGTGCAATTTCAAGCATAACTTAGTCTATTCGCATCTTTAACTTGCGAAACGTTGCACGAAGGCTAAACTAGCAAGTTAGACTTCTAAGAACACTAAATAGAGTACAACGGTCCACATTGATGCTTTGGAATTGCTCAACTCTCTCCATAGAGGAGCTTTTCACTTTTTTGTGCAATTTCAAACATAACTTGGGCTATTCGCATCTTTACCTTAGGAAACGTGGCACGAAGACTCAACTAGCAATTTAGACTTTTAAGAGCACTAAATAGAGTACAATGGTCCACATTGATGCTTTGGAATTGCTCAACTCTCTCCATAGAGGAGCTTTTCACGTTTTTGTGCAATTTCAAACATAACTTGGTCTATTCGCATCTTGTACTTACGAAACGTTGCACGAAGGCTAAACTAGCAAGTTAGACTTCTATGAACACTAAATAGAGTACAACGGTCCACATTGATGCTTTGGAATTCCTCAACTCTCTCCATAGAGGAGCTTTTCACGTTTTTGAGCAATTTCAAACATAACTTGGTCTATTCGCATCTTTTACTTGCGAAACGTTGCACGAAGGCTAAACTAGCCAGTTAGACTTCTAAGAACACTAAATAGAGTACAACGGTCCACATTGATGCTTTGGAATTGGTCAACTCTCTCCATAGAGGAGCTTTTCACGTTTTTGTGCAGTTTCAAACATAACTTGGTCTATTCGCATCTTTAACTTACGAAACGTTGCACGAAGGCTAAACTAGCAAGTTAGACTTCTAAGAACACTACATAGAGTACAACGGTCCACATTGATGCTTTGGAATTGTTCAACTCTCTCCATAGAGGGGCTTTTCACGTTTTTGTGTAATTTCAAACATAACTTGGTCTATTCGCATCTTTTACTTGCGAAACGTTGCACGAAGGCTAAACTAGAAAGTTTGACTTCTAAGAACACTAAATAGAGTACAACGGTCCACATTGATGCTTTGGAATTGCTCAACTCTCTCCATAGAGGAGCTTTTCACGTTTTTGTGCAATTTAAAACATAACTTGGGCTATTCGCATCTTTACCTTACGAATCGTGGCACGAAGGCTGAACTAGCAATTTAGACTCTTAAGAGCACTAAATAGAGTACAACGGTCCACATTGATGCTTTGGAATTGCTCAACTCTCTCCATAGAGGAGCTTTTCACGTTTTTGTGCAATTTCAAACATAACTTAGTCTATTCGCATCTTTAACTTGCGAAACGTTGCACGAAGGCTAAACTAGCAAGTTAGACTTCTAAGAACACTAAATAGAGTACAACGGTCCACATTGATGCTTTGGAATTGCTCAACTCTCTCCATAGAGGAGCTTTTCACTTTTTTGTGCAATTTCAAACATAACTTGGGCTATTCGCATCTTTACCTTAGGAAACGTGGCACGAAGACTCAACTAGCAATTTAGACTTTTAAGAGCACTAAATAGAGTACAATGGTCCACATTGATGCTTTGGAATTGCTCAACTCTCTCCATAGAGGAGCTTTTCACGTTTTTGTGCAATTTCAAACATAACTTGGTCTATTCGCATCTTGTACTTACGAAACGTTGCACGAAGGCTAAACTAGCAAGTTAGACTTCTATGAACACTAAATAGAGTACAACGGTCCACATTGATGCTTTGGAATTCCTCAACTCTCTCCATAGAGGAGCTTTTCACGTTTTTGAGCAATTTCAAACATAACTTGGTCTATTCGCATCTTTTACTTGCGAAACGTTGCACGAAGGCTAAACTAGCCAGTTAGACTTCTAAGAACACTAAATAGAGTACAACGGTCCACATTGATGCTTTGGAATTGGTCAACTCTCTCCATAGAGGAGCATTTCACGTTTTTGTGCAATTTCAAACATAACTTGGGTTATTCGCATCTTTACCTTACGAAATGTGGCACGAAGGCTCAACTAGCAATTTAGACTCTTAAGAGCACTAAATAGAGTACAACGGTCCACATTGATGCTTTGGAATTGCACAACTCTCTCCATAGAGGAGCTTTTCACGTTTTTGTGCAATTTCAAAGATAACTTGGTCTATTCGCATCTTTAACTTACGAAACGTTGCACGAAGGCTAAACTAGCAAGTTAGACTTCCAGGAACACCAAATAGAGTACAACGGTCCACATTGATTCTTTGGAATTGCTCAGCTCTCTCCATAGAGGAGCTTTTCACGTTTTTGTGCAATTTCAAACATAACTTGGTCTATTCGCATCTTTACCTTACGAAATGTTGCACGAAGGCTCAACTAGCAAGTTAGACTTTTAAGAGGAAGAAATAGAGTACAAAGGTGCACATTGATGCTTTGGAATTGCTCAACTCTCTCTATAGAGGAGCTGTTGACGTTTTTGTGCAATTTGAGACATAACTTGGTCTATTCGCGTCTTTACCTTACGAAACGCGGGACGAAGGCTCAACTAGCAAGTTAGACTCTTAACAGCACAAAATAGAGTACAACGGCAAAAATTGAGGTATCGGAATTGCTTAACTCTCTCCATAGAGGAGCCTTTCACGTTTTCGTCCAATTTCAAACATAACTTGGTCTATTAGCGTCTTTAACTTACGAAACGTTGCACGAAGGCTAAACTAGCAAGTTAGACTTCTAAGAACACTAAATAGAGTACAACGGTCCACATTGATGCTTTGGAATTGCTCAACTCTCTCCATAGAGGAGCTTTTCACGTTTTTGTGCAGTTTCAAACATAACTTGGTCTATTCGCATCTTTAACTTACGAAACGTTGCACGAAGGCTAAACTAGCAAGTTAGACTTCTAAGAACACAACATAGAGTACAACGGTCCACATTGATGCTTTGGAATTGTTCAACTCTCTCCATAGAGGGGCTTTTCACGTTTTTGTGCAATTTCAAACATAACTTGGTCTATTCGCATCTTTTACTTGCGAAACGTTGCACGAAGGCTAAACTAGCAAGTTTGACTTCTAAGAACACTAAATAGAGTACAACGGTCCACATTGATGCTTTGGAATTGCTCAACTCTCTCCATAGAGGAGCTTTTCACGTTTTTGTGCAATTTAAAACATAACTTGGGCTATTCGCATCTTTACTTTACGAAACGTGGCACGAAGGCTCAACTAGGAATTTAGACTCTTAAGAGCACTAAATAGAGTACAACGGTCCACATTGATGCTTTGGAATTGCTCAACTCTCTCCATAGAGGAGCTTTTCACGTTTTTGTGCAATTTCAAACATAACTTGGTCTATTCGCATCTTTAACTTACGAAACGTTGCACGAAGGCTAAACTAGCAAGTTAGACTTCTAAAAACACTAAATAGAGTACAACGGTCCACATTGAAGCTTTGGAATTGCTCAACTCTCTCCATAGAGGAGCTTTTCACGTTTTTGTGCAATTTCAAATATAACTTGGGCTATTCGCATCTTTACCTTACGAAACGTGGCACGAAGGCTCAACTAGCAAGTTAGACTTTTAAGAGCACTAAATAGAGTACAACGGTCCACATTGATGCTTTGGAATTGCTCAACTCTCTCCATAGAGGAGCTTTTCACGTTTTTGTGCAATTTCAAACATAACTTGGTCTATTCGCATCTTTAACTTACGAAACGTTGCAAGAAGGCTAAACTAGCAAGTTAGAATTCTAAGAACACTAAATAGAGTACAACGGTCCACATTGATGCTTTGGAATTGCTCAACACTCTCCATAGAGGAGCTTGTCACGTTTTTGTGCAATGTCAAACATAACTTGGGTTATTCGCATCTTTACCTTACGAAATGTGACACGAAGGCTCAACTAGCTATTTAGACTCTTAAGAGCACTAAATAGAGTACAGCGGTCCACATTGATGCTTTGGAATTGCTCAACTCTCTCCATAGAGGAGCTTTTCACGTTTTTGTGCAATTTCAAACATAACTTGGTCTATTCGCATCTTTAACTTACGAAACGTTGCAAGAAGGCTAAACTAGCAAGTTAGAATTCTAAGAACACTAAATAGAGTACAACGGTCCACATTGATGCTTTGGAATTGCTCAACTCTCTCCATAGAGGAGCTTTTCACGTTTTTGTGCAATTTCAAACATAACTTGGTCTATTCGCATCTTTAACTTACGAAACGTTGCACGAAGGCTAAACTAGCAAGTTAGACTTCTAAAAACACTAAATAGAGTACAACGGTCCACATTGAAGCTTTGGAATTGCTCAACTCTCTCCATAGAGGAGCTTTTCACTTTTTTGTGCAATTTCAAATATAACTTGGGCTATTCGCATCTTTACCTTACGAAACGTGGCACGAAGGCTCAACTAGCAAGTTAGACTTTTAAGAGCACTAAATAGAGTACAACGGTCCACATTGATGCTTTGGAATTGCTCAACTCTCTCCATAGAGGAGCTTTTCACGTTTTTGTGCAATTTCAAACATAACTTGGTCTATTCGCATCTTTAACTTACGAAACGTTGCAAGAAGGCTAAACTAGCAAGTTAGAATTCTAAGAACACTAAATAGAGTACAACGGTCCACATTGATGCTTTGGAATTGCTCAACACTCTCCATAGAGGAGCTTGTCACGTTTTTGTGCAATGTCAAACATAACTTGGGTTATTCGCATCTTTACCTTACGAAATGTGACACGAAGGCTCAACTAGCTATTTAGACTCTTAAGAGCACTAAATAGAGTACAGCGGTCCACATTGATGCTTTGGAATTGCTCAACTCTCTCCATAGAGGAGCTTTTCACGTTTTTGTGCAATTTCAAACATAACTTGGTCTATTCGCATCTTTAACTTATGAAACATTGCACGAAGGCTAAACTAGCAAGTTAGACTTCTAAGAACACTAAATAGAGTACAACGGGCCACATTGATGCTTTGGAATTGCTCAACTCTCTCCATAGAGGAGCTTTTCACGTTTTTGTGCAATTTCAAACGTAACTTTGTCTATTCGCATCTTTTACTTGCGAAACGTTGCACAAAGGCTAAACTAGCCAGTTAGACTTCTAAGAACACTAAATAGAGTACAACGGTCCACATTGATGCTTTGGAATTTCTCAACTCTCTCCATAGAGGAGCTTTTCACATTTTTGTGCAATTTCAAACATAACTTGGGCTGTTCGCATCTTTACCTTACGAAACGTGGCACGAAGGCTCAACTAGCAATTTAGACTCTTAAGAGCACAAAATAGAGTATAACGGTCCACATTGATGCTTTGGAATTGCTCAACTCTCTCCATAGAGGAGCTTTTCACGTGTTTGTGCAATTTCAAACATAACTTGGTCTATTCTCGTCTTTACCTTACGAAACGTGGCACGAAGGCTCAACTAGCAATTTAGACTCTAAAGAGCACAAAATAGAGTACAACGGTCCACATTGATGCTTTGGAATTGCTCAACTCTTTCCATAGAGGAGCCTTTCACGTTTTTGTGCAATTTCAAACATAACTTGGTCTATCCGCATCTTTAACTTGCGAAACGTTGCACGAAGGCTAAACTAGCAAGATAAACTTCTAAGAACACTAAATAGAGTAGAACGGTCCACATTGATGCTTTGGAATTGCTCAACTCCCTCCATAGAGGAGTTTTTCACTTTTTTGTGCAATTTGAGATATAGCTTGGTCTATTCGCGTCTTTACCTTACGAAACGTGGCACGAAGGCTCAACTAGCAAGTTAGACTTTTAAGAGCACTAAATAGAGTACAACGGCCCACATTGATGCTTTGGAATTGCTCAACTCTCTCCATAGAGGAGCTTTTCACTTTTTGTGCAATTTCAAACATAACTTGGTCTATTCGCATCTTTTACTTACGAAACGTTGCATGAAGCCTAAACTAGCAAGTTAGACTTCTAAGAACACTAAATAGAGTACAACGGTCCACATTGATGCTTCGGAATTGCTCAACTCTCTCCATAGAGGAGCTTTTCATGTTTTTGTGCAATTTCAAACAAAACTTGGCCTATTCGCGTCTTTACCTTACGAAACGTGGCACGAAGGCTCAACTAGCAAGTTAGACTTTTAAGAGCACTAAATAGAGTACAACGGCCCACATTGATGCTTTGGAATTGCTCAACTCTCTCCATAGAGGAGCTTTTCACGTTTTTGTGCAATTTAAAACATAACTTGGTCTATTCGCATCTTTAACTTACGAAACGTGGCACGAAGGCTAAACTAGCAAGTTAGACTTCAAAGAACACTAAATAGAGTACAATGGTCCACATTGAAGCTTTGGAATTGCTCAACTCTCTCCATAGAGGAGCTTTTCACGTTTTTGTGCAATTTCAAACATAATTTGGGCTATTCGCATCTTTACCTTACACAACGTGGCACGAAGGCTCAACTAGCAAGTTAGACTTTTAAGAGCACTAAATAGAGTACAACGGTCCACATTGATGCTTTGGAATTGCTCAACTCTCTCCATAGACTAGCTTTTCACGTTTTTGTGCAATTTCAAACATAACTTGGTCTATTCGGATCTTTACCTTACGAAACGTTGCACGAAGGCTAAACTAGCAGGTTAGACTTCTAAGAACACTAAATAGAGTACAACGGCCCACATTTATGCTTTGTAATTGCTCAACTCTCTCCACAGAGGAGCTTTTCACGTTTTTGTGCAATTTGAGACATGACTTGGTCTATTTGCGTCTTTACCTTACGAAACATGGCATGAAGGCTCAACTAGCAATTTAGACTCTTAAGAGCACTAACTAGAGTACAACGGTCCACATTGATGCTTTGGAATTGCTCAACTCTCTCCATAAAGGAGCTTTTCAAGTTTTTGTGCAATTTCAAACATAACTTGGTCTATTCGCATCTTTACCTTACGAAATGTTGCACAAAAACTCAACTAGCAAGTTAGACTTTTAAGAGCACAAAATAGAGTAGAACGACCCACATTGATGCTTTGGAATTGCTCAACTCTCTCCATAGAAAAGCTTTTCACGTTTTTGTGCAATTTGAGACATATCTTGGTCTATTCGCGTCTTTACCTTACGAAATGTGGCACGAAGGCTCAACTAGCAAGTTAGACTTTTAAGAGCACTAAATAGATTACAACGGCCGGCATTGATGCTTTGGAATTCCTCAACTCTCTCCATAGAGGAGCTTTTCACGTTTTTGTGCAATTTGACACATAACTTGGTCTATTCGCGTCTTTACCTTACGAAACGCGGCACGAAGGCTCAACCAGCAAGTTACACTTTTAAGAGCACTAAATATAGTACAACGGCCCACATTGATGCTTTGGAATTGCTCAACTCTCTCCATAGAGGAGCTTTTCACGTTTTTGTGCAATTTAAACATAACTTGGTCTATTCGCATCTTTACCTTACGAAACGTTGCACGAAGGCTCAACTGGCAAGTAAGTCTTTTAAGAGCACTGAATAGAGTACAACGGCCCATATTGATGCTTTCGAATTGCTCAATTCTCTCCGTAGAGGAGCTTTTCACGTTTTTGTGCAAAATTTGAGACATAACTTGGTCTATTCGTGTCTTTACCTTACGAAACGTGGCACGAAGGCTCAACTAGCAAGTTAGACTTTTAAGAGCACTAAATAGATTACAACGGTCCACATTGATGCTTTGGAATTGCTCAACTCTCTCCATACAGGAGCTTTTCACGTTTTTGTGCAATTTCAAACATAACTTGGTCTATTCGCATCTTTAACTTACGAAACGTTGCACGAAGGCTAAACTAGCAAGTTAGACTTCTAAGAACACTAAATAGATTACAACGGTCCACATTGATGCTTTGGAATTGCTCAACTCTCTCCATAGAGGTGCTTCTCACGTTTTTGTGCAAATACAAACAAAACTTGGTCTATTCGCATCTTTACCTTACGAAATGTTGCACGAAGGCCAAACTAGCAAGTTAGACATCTAAGAACACTAATAGATTACAACGGTCCACATTCTTTGGAATTGCACAACTCTCTCCATAGAGAAGCTTTTCACGTTTTTGTGCAATTTCAAACATAACTTGGTCTATTCGCATCTTTAACTTACGAAACATTGCAGGAAGGCTAAACTAGCAAGTTAGACTTCTAAGAACACTAAATAGAGTACAACGGTCCACATCGATGCTTTGGAATTGCCCAACTCTCTCCATAGAGGAGCTTCTCACGTTTTTGTGCAATTTCAAAGATAACTTGGTCTATTCGCATCTTTAACTTACGAAACATTGCAGGAAGGCTAAACTAGCAAGTTAGACTTCTAAGAACACTAAATAGAGTACAACGGTCCACATTGACGCTTTAGAATTGCGCAACGATCTCCATAGAGGAGCTTTTCACGTTTTTGAGCAATTTCAAAGATAACTTGGTCTATTCGTATCTTTTACTTACGAAACGTTGCACGAATGCTAAACTAGCAAGTTAGACTTCTAAGAACACTAAATAGAGTATAATGGTCCACATTGATGCTTTGGAATTGCTCAACTCTCTCCATAGAGGAGCTTTTCACGTTTTTGTGCAACTTCAAAGATAACTTAGTCTATTCGCATCTTTAACTTACGAAACATTGCACGAAGGCTAAACTAGCAAGTTAGACTTCAAAGAACACTAAATAGAGTACAACGATCCACATTGATGCTTTGGAATTGCTCAACTCTCTCCATGCAGGAGCTTTTCACGTTTTTGTGCAATTTCAAACATAACTTGGTCTATTCGCATCTTTACCTTACGAAACGTTGCACAAAGGCTCGACTAGCAAGTAAAACTTCTAAGAGCGCTAAATAGAGTACAACGGTCCACATTGATGCTTCAAAATTGCCCAACTCTCTCCATAGGGGAGCTTTTCACGTTTGTGTGCAATTTCAAACATAGCTTAGTCTATTCGCATCTTTAACTTACGAAACGTTGCACGAAGGCTAAACTAGCAGGTTAGACTTCTAAGAACACTAAATAGAGTACAACGATCCACATTGATGCTTTGGAATTGCTCAACTCTCTCTATAGAGGAGCTTTTCACGTTTTTGTGCAATTTTAAACATAACTTGGTCTATTCGCATCTTTACCTTACGAAACGTTGCACGAAGGCTCAACTAGCAAGTAAGTCTTTTAAGAGCACTAAATAGAGTACAACGGCCCACATTGATGCTTTGGAATTGCTCAATTCTCTCCATAGAGGAGCTTTTCACGTTTTTGTGTAATTTGAGACATAACTTGGTCTATTCGCGTCTTTACCTTACGAAATGTGGCACGAAGGCTCAACTAGCAAGTTAGACTTCTAAGAACACTAAATAGAGTAAAACGGTCCAAATTGATGCTTTGGAATTGCTCAACTCTCTCCATAGAAAAGCTTTTCACGTTTTTGTGCAATTTGAGACATAACTTGGTCTATTCGCGTCTTTACCTTACGAAATGTGGCACGAAGGCTCAACTAGCAAGTTAGACTTTTAAGAGCACTAAATAGATTACAACGGCCGGCATTGATGCTTTGGAATTGCTCAACTCTCTCCATAGAGGAGCTTTTCACGTTTTTGTGCAATTTGACACATAACTTGGTCTATTCGCGTCTTTACCTTACGAAACGCGGCACGAAGGCTCAACCAGCAAGTTACACTTTTAAGAGCACTAAATATAGTACAACGGCCCACATTGATGCTTTGGAATTGCTCAACTCTCTCCATAGAGGAGCTTTTCACGTTTTTGTGCAATTTTAAACATAACTTGGTCTATTCGCATCTTTACCTTACGAAACGTTGCACGAAGGCTCAACTGGCAAGTAAGTCTTTTAAGAGCACTGAATAGAGTACAACGGCCCATATTGATGCTTTCGAATTGCTCAATTCTCTCCGTAGAGGAGCTTTTCACGTTTTTGTGCAAAATTTGAGACATAACTTGGTCTATTCGTGTCTTTACCTTACGAAACGTGGCACGAAGGCTCAACTAGCAAGTTAGACTTTTAAGAGCACTAAATAGATTACAACGGTCCACATTGATGCTTTGGAATTGCTCAACTCTCTCCATACAGGAGCTTTTCACGTTTTTGTGCAATTTCAAACATAACTTGGTCTATTCGCATCTTTAACTTACGAAACGTTGCACGAAGGCTAAACTAGCAAGTTAGACTTCTAAGAACACTAAATAGATTACAACGGTCCACATTGATGCTTTGGAATTGCTCAACTCTCTCCATAGAGGTGCTTCTCACGTTTTTGTGCAAATACAAACAAAACTTGGTCTATTCGCATCTTTACCTTACGAAATGTTGCACGAATGCTCAACTAGAAAGTTAGACTTTTAAGAGCACTAAAGAGAGTAAAACGATCCAATTTGATGCTTTGGAATTGGTCAACTCTCCCCATAGAAAAGCTTTTCACGTTTTTATGGAATTTGAGACATAACTTGGTCTATTCGCATCTTTAACTTACGAAACGTTGCACGAAGGCTAAACTAGCAAGTTAGACTTCTAAGAACACTAAATCGATTACAACGGTCCACATTGATGCTTTGGAATTGCTCAACTCTCTCCATAGAGGAGCTTTTCACGTTTTTGTGCAAATACAAACAGAACTTTGTCTATTCGCATCTTTTACTTACGAAACGTTGCACGAAGGCTAAACTAGCAAGTTAGACTTCTAAGAACACTAAATAGAGTACAACGGTCCACATTGCTGCTTTGGAATTGCTCAACTCTCTCCATAGAGGAGCTTTTCACGTTTTTGTGCAATTTCAAACATAACTTAGTCTGTTCGCATCTTTAACTTACGAAACGTTGCACGAAGGTTCAACTAGCAAGTAAGACTCTTAAGAGCACTAAATAGAGTACAACGGTCCACATTGATGCTTTGGAATTGCTGAACTCTCTCCATAGAGGAGCTTTTCACGTTTTTGTGCAATTTCAAACATAACTTAGTCTATTCGCATCTTTAATTTACGAAACGTTGCACGAATGCTAAACTAGCAAGTTAGACTTCTAAGAACACTAAATAGAGTATAATGGTCCACATTGATGCTTTGGAATTGCTCAACTCTCTCCATAGAGGAGCTTTTCACGTTTTTGTGCAACTTCAAACATAACTTAGTCTATTCGCATCTTTAACTTACGAAACATTGCACGAAGGCTAAACTAGCAAGTTAGACTTCAAAGACCACTAAATAGAGTACAACGATCCACATTGATGCTTTGGAATTGCTCAACTCTCTCCATACAGGAGCTTTTCACGTTTTTGTGCAATTTCAAACATAACTTGGTCTATTCGCATCTTTACCTTACGAAACGTTGCACAAAGGCTCGACTAGCAAGTAAAACTTCTAAGAGCGCTAAATAGAGTACAACGGTCCACATTGATGCTTCAAAATTGCCCAACTCTCTCCATAGAGGAGCTTTTCACGTTTGTGTGCAATTTCAAACATAACTTAGTCTATTCGCATCTTTAACTTACAAAACGTTGCATGAAGGCTAAACTAGCAGGTTAGACTTCTAAGAACACTAAATAGAGTACAACGATCCACATTGATGCTTTGGAATTGCTCAACTCTCTCTATTGAGGAGCTTTTCACGTTTTTGTGCAATTTTAAACATAACTTGGTCTATTCGCATCTTTACCTTACGAAACGTTGCACGAAGGCTCAACTAGCAAGTAAGTCTTTTAAGAGCACTAAATAGAGTACAACGGCCCACATTGATGCTTTGGAATTGCTCAATTCTCTCCATAGAGGAGCTTTTCACGTTTTTGTGTAATTTGAGACATAACTTGGTCTATTCGCGTCTTTACCTTACGAAATGTGGCACGAAGGCTCAACTAGCAAGTTAGACTTCTAAGAACACTAAATAGAGTAAAACGGTCCAAATTGATGCATTGGAATTGCTCAACTCTCTCCATAGAAAAGCTTTTCACGTTTTTGTGCAATTTGAGACATAACTTGGTCTATTCGCGTCTTTACCTTACGAAATGTGGCACGAAGGCTCAACTAGCAAGTTATACTTCTAAGAACACTAAATAGAGTAAAACGGTCCAAATTGATGCTTTGGAATTGCTCAACTCTCTCCATAGAAAAGCTTTTCACATTTTTGTGCAAAATTTGAGACATAACTTGGTCTATTCGTGTCTTTACCTTACGAAACGTGGCACGAAGGCTCAACTAGCAAGTTAGACTTTTAAGAGCACTAAATAGAGTACAACGGCCCGCATTGATGCTTTGGAATTGCTCAACTCTCTCCATAGAGGAGCTTTTCACGTTTTTGTGCAATTTGAGACATAACTTGGTCTATTCGCGTCTTTACCTTACGAAACGCGGCACGAAGGCTGAACCAGCAAGTTAGACTTTTAAGAGCACAAAATAGATTCCAACGGCCCACATTGATGCTTTGAAATTGCTTAACTATCTCCATAGAGGAGCTTTTCACGTTTTTGTGCAATTTCAAACATAACTTGCTCTATTCGCATCTTTAACTTACGAAATGTTGCACGAAGGCTAAACTAGCAAGTTAGACTTCTAAGAACACTAAATCGATTACAACGGTCCACATTCATGCGTTGGAATTGCTCAACTCTCTCCATAGAGGAGCTTTTCGCGTTTTTGTGCAATTTCAAGCATAACTTGGTCTATTCGCATCTTTAACTTACGAAACGTCGCACGAAGGCTAAACTAGCAACTTAGACTTCTAAGAACACTAAATAGATTACAACGGTCCACATTGATGCTTTGGAATTGCTCAACTCTCTCCATACAGGAGCTTTTCACGTTTTTGTGCAATTTCAAACATAACTTGGTCTATTCGCATCTTTAACTTACGAAACGTTGCACGAAGGCTAAACTAGCAAGTTAGACTTCTCAGAACACTAAATAGATTACAACGGTCCACATTGATGCTTTGGAATTGCTCAACTCTCTCCATAGAGGTGCTTCTCACGTTTTTGTGCAAATACAAACAAAACTTGGTCTATTCGCATCTTTACCTTACGAAATGTTGCACGAATGCTCAACTAGAAAGTTAGACTTTTAAGAGCACTAAAGAGAGTAAAACGATCCAATTTGATGCTTTGGAATTGCTCAACTCTCCCCATAGAAAAGCTTTTCACGTTTTTATGGAATTTGAGACATAACTTGGTCTATTCGTGTCTTTACCTTACGAAACGTGGCACGAAGGCTCAAATAGCAAGTTATACTTTTAAGAGCACTAACTAGAGTACAACGGCCCGCATTGATGCTTTGGAATTGCTCAACTCTTTCCATAGAGGAGCTTTTCACGTTTTTGTGCAATTTGAGACATAACTTGGTCTATTCGCGTCTTTACCTTACGAAACGCGGCACGAAGGCTCAACCAGCAAGTTAGACTTTTAAGAGCACAAAATAGATTACAACGGCCCACATTGATGCTTTGAAATTGCTTAACTCCCTCCATAGAGGAGCTTTTCACGTTTTTATGCAATTTCAAACATAACTTGGTCTATTCGCATCTTTAACTTACGAAACGTTGCACGAAGGCTAAACTAGCAAGTTAGACTTCTAAGAACACTAAATCGATTACAACGGTCCACATTGATGCTTTGGAATTGCTCAACTCTCTCCATAGAGGAGCTTTTCACGTTTTTGTGCAAATACAAACAGAACTTTGTCTATTCGCATCTTTTACTTACGAAACGTTGCACGAAGGCTAAACTAGCAAGTTAGACTTCTAAGAACACTAAATAGAGTACAACGGTCCACATTGCTGCTTTGGAATTGCTCAACTCTCTCCATAGAGGAGCTTTTCACGTTTTTGTGCAATTTCAAACATAACTTAGTCTGTTCGCATCTTTAACTTACGAAACGTTGCACGAAGGTTCAACTAGCAAGTAAGACTCTTAAGAGCACTAAATAGAGTACAACGGTCCACAATGATGCTTTGGAATTGCTGAACTCTCTCCATAGATGAGCTTTTCACGTTTTTGTGCAATTTCAAACATAACTTAGTCTATTCGCATCTTTAACTTACGAAACGTTGCACGAAGGCTAAACTAGCAAGTTTGTCTTCGAAGAACACTAAATAGAGTACAACGATCCACATTGATGCTTTGGAATTGCTCAACTCTCTCCATAGAGGAGCTTTTCACGTTTTTGTGCAATTTCAAACATAACTTGGTGTATTCGCATCTTTACCTTACAAAATGTTGCACGAAGGCTCAACTAGCAGGTAAGACTTTTAAAAGCACTAAATAGAGTACAACGGCCCACATTGATGCTTTGGAATTGCTCAACTCTCTCCATAGAGGAGCTTTTCACGTTTTTGTGCAATTTGAGACATAACTTGGTCTATTCGCGTCTTTACCATACGAAACGTTGCACGAAGGCTCAACTAGCAAGTAAGACTTTTAAGAGCACTAAATAGAGTACAACAGTCCACATTGATGCTTTGGAATTGCCCAACTCTCTCCATAGAGGAGCTTTTCACGGTTTTGTACAATTTCAAACATAACTTGGTCTATTCGCATCTTTACCTTACAAAACATTGCAAGAAGGCTCAACTAGCAAGTAAGAATTTTAAGAGCACTAAAACGATTACAACGGCCCACATTGATGCTTTGGAATTGCTCAACTCTCTCCATAGAGGAACTTTTCACGTTTTTGTGCAGTTTGGGACATAACTTGTTCTATTCGCGTCTTTACCTTACGAAACGTTGCACGAAGGCTAAACTAGCAAGTTAGACTTCTAAGAACACTAAATCGATTACAACGGTCCACATTGATGCTTTGGAATTGCTCAACTCTCTCCATAGAGGAGCTTTTCACGTTTTTGTGCAAATACAAACAGAACTTTGTCTATTCGCATCTTTTACTTACGAAACGTTGCACGAAGGCTAAACTAGCAAGTTAGACTTCTAAGAACACTAAATAGAGTACAACGGTCCACATTGATGTTTTGGAATTGCTGAACTCTCTCCATAGAGGAGCTTTTCACGTTTTTGTGCAATTTCAAACATAACTTAGTCTATTCGCATCTTTAACTTACGAAACGTTGCACGAAGGCTAAACTACCAAGTTAGACTTCTAAGAACACTAAATAGATTACAACGGTCCACATTGATGCTTTGGAATTGCTCAACTCTCTCCATAGAGGTGCTTCTCACGTTTTTGTGCAAATACAAACAAAACTTGGTCTATTCGCATCTTTACCTTACGAAATGTTGCACGAATGCTCAACTAGAAAGTTAGACTTTTAAGAGCACTAAATAGAGTAAAACGGTCCAATTTGATGCTTTGGAATTGCTCAACTCTCCCCATAGAAAAGCTTTTCATGTTTTTATGGAATTTGAGACATAACTTGGTCTATTCGTGTCTTTACCTTACGAAACGTGGCACGAAGGCTCAAATAGCAAGTTAGACTATTAAGAGCACTAAATAGAGTACAACGGCCCGCATTGATGCTTTGGAATTGCTCAACTCTCTCCATAGAGGAGCTTTTCACGTTTTTGTGCAATTTGAGACATAACTTGGTCTATTCGCGTCTTTACCTTACGAAACGCGGCACGAAGGCTCAACCCGTAAGTTAGACTTTTAAGAGCACAAAATAGATTACAACGGCCCACATTGATGCTTTGAAATTGCTTAACTCTCTCCATAGAGGAGCTTTTCACGTTTTTATGTAATTTCAAACATAACTTGGTCTATTGGCATCTTTAACTTACGAAACGTTGCACGAAGGCTAAACTAGCAAGTTAGACTTCTAAGAACACTAAATCGATTACAACGGTCCACATTGATGCTTTGGAATTGCTCAACTCTCTCCATAGAGGAGCTTTTCACGTTTTTGTGCAAATACAAACAGAACTTTGTCTATTCGCATCTTTTACTTACGAAACGTTGCACGAAGGCTAAACTAGCAAGTTAGACTTCTAAGAACACTAAATAGATTAAAACGGTCCACATTGATGCTTTGGAATTGCTCAACTCTCTCCATAAAGGAGCTTTTCACGTTTTTGTGCAATTTCAAGCATAACTTGGTCTATTCGCATCTTTAACTTACGAAACGTCGCACGAAGGCTAAACAAGCAAGTTAGACTTCTAAGAACACTAAATAGATTACAACGGTCCACATTGATGCTTTGGAATTGCTCAACTCTCTCCATAGAGGAGCTTTTCACGTTTTTGTGCAATTTCAAACATAACTTGGTCTATTCGCATCTTTAACTTACGAAACGTTGCACGAAGGCTAAACTAGCAAGTTAGACTTCTAAGAACACTAAATAGATTACAACGGTCCACATTGATGCTTTGGAATTGCTCAACTCTCTCCATAGAGGTGATTCTCACGTTTTTGTGCAAATACAAACAAAACTTGGTCTATTCGCATCTTTACCTTACGAAATGTTGCACGAATGCTCAACTAGAAAGTTAGACTTTTAAGAGCCCTAAATAGAGTAAAACGGTCCAATTTGATGCTTTGGAATTGCTCAACTCTCCCCATAGAAAAGCTTTTCACGTTTTTATGGAATTTGAGACATAACTTGGTCTATTCGTGTCTTTACCTTACGAAACGTGGCACGAAGGCTCAAATAGCAAGTTAGACTTTTAAGAGCACTAAATAGAGTACAACGGCCCGCATTGATGCTTTGGAATTGCTCAACTCTTTCCATAGAGGAGCTTTTCACGTTTTTGTGCAATTTGAGACATAACTTGGTCTATTCGTGTCTTTACCTTACGAAACGCGGCACGAAGGCTGAACCAGCAAGTTAGATTTTTAAGAGCACAATATAGATTACAACGGCCCACATTGATGCTTTGAAATTGATTAACTCTCTCGATAGAGGAGCTTTTCACGTTTTTATGCAATTTCAAACATAACTTGGTCTATTCGCATCTTTAACTTACGAAACGTTGCACGAAGGCTAAACTAGCAAGTTAGACTTCTAAGAACACTAAATCGATTACAACGGTCTACATTGATGCTTTGGAATTGCTCAACTCTCTCCATAGAGGAGCTTTTCACGTTTTTGTGCAACTACAAATAGAACTTTGTCTATTCGCATCTTTTAATTACGAAACGTTGCACGAAGGCTAAACTAGCAAGTTAGACTTCTAAGAACACTAAATAGAGTACAACGGTCCACATTGCTGCTTTGGAATTGCTCAACTCTCTCCATAGAGGAGCTTGTCACGTTTTTGTGCAATTTCAAACATAACTTAGTCTGTTCGCATCTTTAACTTACGAAACGTTGCACGAAGGTTCAACTAGCACGTAAGACTCTTAAGAGCACTAAATAGAGTACATCGGTCCACATTGATGCTTTGGAATTGCCTAACTCTCTCCATAGAGGAGCTTTTCACGTTTTTGTGCAATTTCAAACATAACTTAGTCTATTCGCATCTTTAACTTACGAAACGTTGCACGAAGGCTAAACTAACAAGTTTGTCTT
Organism: Tripterygium wilfordii; assembly: GCF_013401445.1. Classification (NCBI taxonomy): domain Eukaryota; kingdom Viridiplantae; phylum Streptophyta; class Magnoliopsida; order Celastrales; family Celastraceae; genus Tripterygium; species Tripterygium wilfordii. The sequence goes on along the minus strand of NC_052237.1, from coordinate 6,221,690 downwards.
CGAAGAACACTAAATAGAGTATAAAGATCCACATTGATGCTTTGGAATTGCTCAACTCTCTCCATAGAGGAGCTTTTCACGTTTTTGTGCAATTTCAAACATAACTTGGTCTATTCGCATCTTTACCTTACAAAATGTTGCACGAAGGCTCAACTAGCAGGTAAGACTTTTAAAAGCACTAAATAGAGTACAACGGCCCACATTGATGCTTTGGAATTGCTCAAATCTCTCCATAGAGGAGCTTTTCACGTTTTTGTGCAATTTGAGGCATAACTTGGTCTATTCGCGTCTTTACCATACGAAACGTTGCACGAAGGCTCAACTAGCAAGTAAGACTTTTAAGAGCACTAAATAGAGTACAACGGTCCACATTGATGCTTTGGAATTGCCCAACTCTCTCCATTGAGGAGCTTTTCACGTTTTTGTACAATTTCAAACATAACTTGGTCTATTCGCATCTTTACCTTACGAAACATTGCAAGAAGGCTCAACTAGCAAGTAAGAATTTTAAGAGCACTAAAACGAGTACAACGGCCCACATTGATGCTTTGGAATTGCTCAACTCTCTCCATAGAAGAACTTTTCACGTTTTTATGCAGTTTGGGACATAACTTGTTCTATTCGCGTCTTTACCTTACGAAATGTGGCACGAAAGCTCAACTAGCAAGTTAGACTTCTAAGAACACTAAATAGATTACAACGGTCCACAGTGATGCTTTGGAAGTGCTCAACTCTCTCCATAGAGGTGCTTCTCACGTTTTTGTGCAAATACAAACAAAACTTGGTCTATTCGCATCTTTACCTTACGAAATGTTGCACGAATGCTCAACTAGAAAGTTAGACTTTTAAGAGCACTAAATAGAGTAAAACGGTCCAATTTGATGCTTTGGAATTGCTCAACTCTCCCCATAGAAAAGCTTTTCACGTTTTTATGGAATTTGAGACATAACTTGGTCTATTCGTGTCTTTACCTTACGAAACGTGGCACGAAGGCTCAAATAGCAAGTTAGACTTTTAAGAGCACTAAATAGAGTACAACGGCCCGCATTGATGCTTTGGAATTGCTCAACTCTCTCCATAGAGGAGCTTTTCACGTTTTTGTGCAATTTGAGACATAACTTGGTCTATTCGCGTCTTTACCTTACGAAACGCGGCACGAAGGCTCAACCAGCAAGTTAGACTTTTAAGTGCATAAAATAGATTACAACAGCCCACATTGATGCTTTGAAATTGCTTAACTCTCTCCATAGAGGAGCTTTTCACGTTTTTATGTAATTTCAAACATAACTTGGTCTATTCGCATCTTTAACTTACGAAACGTTGCACGAAGGCTAAACTAGCAAGTTTGTCTTCGAAGAACACTAAATAGAGTATAACGATCCACATTGATGCTTTGGAATTGCTCAACTCTCTCCATAGAGGAGCTTTTCACGTTTTTGTGCAATTTCAAACATAACTTGGTCTATTCGCATCTTTACCTTACAAAATGTTGCACGAAGGCTCAACTAGCAGGTAAGACTTTTAAAAGCACTAAATAGAGTACAACGGCCCACATTGATGCTTTGGAATTGCTCAGCTCTCTCCATAGAGGAGCTTTTCACGTTTTTGTGCAATTTGAGGCATAACTTGGTCTATTCGCGTCTTTACCATACGAAACGTTGCACGAAGGCTCAACTAGCAAGTAAGACTTTTAAGAGCACTAAATAGAGTACAACGGTCCACATTGATGCTTTGGAATTGCCCAACTCTCTCCATAGAGGAGCTTTTCACGTTTTTGTACAATTGCAAACATAACTTGGTCTATTCGCATCTTTACCTTACGAAACATTGCAAGAAGGCTCAACTAGCAAGTAAGAATTTTAAGAGCACTAAAACGAGTACAACGGCCCACATTGATGCTTTGGAATTGCTCAACTCTCTCCATAGAAGAACTTTTCACGTTTTTATGCAGTTTGGGACATAACTTGTTCTATTCGCGTCTTTACCTTACGAAATGTGGCACGAAAGCTCAACTAGCAAGTTAGACTTCTAAGAACACTAAATAGATTACAACGGTCCACAGTGATGCTTTGGAAGTGCTCAACTCTCTCCATAGAGGTGCTTCTCACGTTTTTGTGCAAATACAAACAAAACTTGGTCTATTCGCATCTTTACCTTACGAAATGTTGCACGAATGCTCAACTAGAAAGTTAGACTTTTAAGAGCACTAAATAGAGTAAAACGGTCCAATTTGATGCTTTGGAATTGCTCAACTCTCCCCATAGAAAAGCTTTTCACGTTTTTTATGGAATTTGAGACATAACTTGGTCTATTCGTGTCTTTACCTTACGAAACGTGGCACGAAGGCTCAAATAGCAAGTTAGACTTTTAAGAGCACTAAATAGAGTACAACGGCCCGCATTGATGCTTTGGAATTGCTCAACTCTCTCCATAGAGGAGCTTTTCACGTTTTTGTGCAATTTGAGACATAACTTGGTCTATTCGCGTCTTTACCTTACGAAACGCGGCACGAAGGCTCAACCAGCAAGTTAGACTTTTAAGTGCATAAAATAGATTACAACAGCCCACATTGATGCTTTGAAATTGCTTAACTCTCTCCATAGAGGAGCTTTTCACGTTTTTATGTAATTTCAAACATAACTTGGTCTATTCGCATCTTTAACTTACGAAACGTTGCACGAAGGCTAAACTAGCAAGTTTGTCTTCGAAGAACACTAAATAGAGTATAACGATCCACATTGATGCTTTGGAATTGCTCAACTCTCTCCATAGAGGAGCTTTTCACGTTTTTGTGCAATTTCAAACATAACTTGGTCTATTCGCATCTTTACCTTACAAATGTTGCACGAAGGCTCAACTAGCAGGTAAGACTTTTAAAAGCACTAAATAGAGTACAACGGCCCACATTGATGCTTTGGAATTGCTCAGCTCTCTCCATAGAGGAGCTTTTCACGTTTTTGTGCAATTTGAGGCATAACTTGGTCTATTCGCGTCTTTACCATACGAAACGTTGCACGAAGGCTCAACTAGCAAGTAAGACTTTTAAGAGCACTAAATAGAGTACAACGGTCCACATTGATGCTTTGGAATTGCCCAACTCTCTCCATAGAGGAGCTTTTCACGTTTTTGTACAATTGCAAACATAACTTGGTCTATTCGCATCTTTACCTTACGAAACATTGCAAGAAGGCTCAACTAGCAAGTAAGAATTTTAAAAGCACTAAAACGAGTACAACGGCCCACATTGATGCTTTGGAATAGCTCAACTCTCTCCATAGAAGAACTTTTCACGTTTTTGTGCAGTTTGGGACATAACTTGTTCTATTCGCGTCTTTACCTTACGAAATGTGGCACGAAGGCTCAACTAGCAAGTTAGACTTCTAAGAACACTAAATAGATTACAACGGTCCACATTGATGCTTTGGAAGTGCTCAACTCTCTCCATAGAGGTGCTTCTCACGTTTTTGTGCAAATACAAACAAAACTTGGTCTATTCGCATCTTTACCTTACGAAATGTTGCACGAATGCTCAACTAGAAAGTTCGACTTTTAAGAGCACTAAATAGAGTAAAACGGTCCAATTTGATGCTTTGGAATTGCTCAACTCTCCCCATAGAAAAGCTTTTCACGTTTTTATGGAATTTGAGACATAACTTGGTCTATTCGTGTCATTACCTTACGAAACGTGGCACGAAGGCTCAAATAGCAAGTTAGACTTTTAAGAGCACTAAATAGAGTACAACGGCCCGCATTGATGCTTTGGAATTGCTCAACTCTCTCCATAAAGGAGCTTTTCACGTTTTTGTGCAATTTGAGACATAACTTGGTCTATTCGCGTCTTTACCTTACGAAACGCGGCACGAAGGCTCAACCAGCAAGTTAGACTTTTAAGAGCATAAAATAGATTACAACAGCCCACATTGATGCTTTGAAATTGCTTAACTCTCTCCATAGAGGAGCTTTTCACGTTTTTATGCAATTTCAAACATAACTTGGTCTATTCGCATCTTTAACTTACGAAACGTTGCACGAAGGCTAAACTAGCAACTTAGACTTCTAAGAACACTAAATCGATTACAACGGTCCACATTGATGCTTTGGAATTGCTCAACTCTCTCCATGGAGGAGCTTTTCACGTTTTTGTGCAAATACAAACAGAACTTTGTCTATTCGCATCTTTTACTTACGAAACGTTGCACGAAGGCTAAACTAGCAAGTTAGACTTCTAAGAACACTAAATAGATTACAACGGTCCACATTGATGCTTTGGAATTGCTCAACTCTCTCCATAGAGGAGCTTTTCACGTTTTTGTGCAATTTCAAACATAACTTGGTCTATTCGCATCTTTAACTTACGAAATGTTGCACGAAGGCTAAACTAGCAAGTTAGACTTCTAAGAACACTAAATAGATTACAACGGTCCACATTGATGCTTTGGAATTGCTCAACTCTCTCCATAGAGGTGCTTCTCACGTTTTTGTGCAAATACAAACAAAACTTGGTCTATTCGCATCTTTACCTTACGAAATGTTGCACGAATGCTCAACTAGAAAGTTAGACTTTTAAGAGCACTAAATAGAGTAAAACGGTCCAATTTGATGCTTTGGAATTGCTCAACTCTCCCCATAGAAAAGCTTTTCACGTTTTTATGGAATTTGAGACATAACTTGGTCTATTTGTGTCTTTACCTTACGAAACGTGGCACGAAGGCTCAAATAGCAAGTTAGACTTTTAAGAGCACTAAATAGAGTACAACGGCCCGCATTGATGCTTTGGAATTGCTCAACTCTCTCCATAGAGGAGCTTTTCACGTTTCTGTGCAATTTGAAACATAACTTGGTCTATTCGCGTCTTTACCTTACGAAACGCGGCACGAAGGCTCAACCAGCAAGTTACACTTTTAAGAGCACTAAATAGATACGGCCCACATTGATGCTTTGAAATTGCTTAACTCTCTCCATAGAGGAGCTTTTCACGTTTTTATGCAATTTCAAACATAACTTGGTCTATTCGCATCTTTAACTTACGAAACGTTGCACGAAGGCTAAACTAGCAAGTTAGACTTCTAAGAACACTAAATCGATTACAACGGTCCACATTGATGCTTTGGAATTGCTCAACTCTCTCCATAGAGGAGCTTTTCACGTTTTTGTGCAAATACAAACAGAACTTTGTCTATTCGCATCTTTTACTTACGAAACGTTGCACGAAGGCTAAACTAGCAAGTTAGACTTCTAAGAACACTAAATAGAGTACAACTGTCCAAATTGCTGCTTTGGAATTGCTCAACTCTTTCCATAGAGGAGCTTTTCACGTTTTTGTGCAATTTCAAACATAACTTAGTCTGTTCGCATCTTTAACTTACGAAACGTTGCACGAAGGTTCAACTAGCAAGTAAGACTCTTAAGAGCACTAAACAGAGTACAACGGTCCACATTGATGCTTTGGAATTGCCTAACTCTCTCCATAGAGGAGCTTTTCATGTTTTTGTGCAATTTCAAACATAACTTAGTCTATTCGCATCTTTAACTTACGAAACATTGCACGAAGGCTAAACTAGCAAGTTTGTCTTCGAAGAACACTAAATAGAGTACAACGATCCACATTGATGCTTTGGAATTGCTCAACTCTCTCCATAGAGGAGATTTTCATGTTTTTGTGCAATTTCAAACATAACTTGGTCTATTCGCATCTTTACCTTACAAAATGTTGCACGAAGGCTCAACTAGCAGGTAAGACTTTTAAAAGCACTAAATTGAGTACAACGGCCCACATTGATGCTTTGGAATTGCTCAACTCTCTCCATAGAGGAGCTTTTCACGTTTTTGTGCAATTTGAGACATAACTTGGTCTATTCGCGTCTTTACCATACGAAACGTTGCACGAAGGCTCAACTAGCAAGTAAGACTTTTAAGAGCACTAAATAGAGTACAACGGTCCACATTGATGCTTTGGAATTGCCCAACTCTCTCCATAGAGGAGCTTTTCACGTTTTTGTACAATTTCAAACATAACTTGGTCTATTCGCATCTTTACCTTACGAAACATTGCAAGAAGGCTCAACTAGCAAGTAAGCCTTTTAAGAGCACTAAATAGAGTACAACGGCCCACATTGATGCTTTGGAATTGCTCAACTCTCTCCATAGAGGAGCTTTTCATGTTTTTGTGCAATTCGAGACATAACTTGGTCTATTCGCGTCTTTACCTTACGAAATGTGGCACGAAGGCACAACTTGCAAGTTAGACTTTTCAGAGCACTAAATAGATTACGACTGCCCGCATTGATGCTTTGGAATTGCTCAACTCTCTCCATAGAGGAGCTTTTCACGTTTTTGTGCAATTTGAGACATAACTTGGTCTATTCGCGTCTTTACCTTACGAAATGTGGCACGAAGGCTCAACTAGTAAGTTAGACTTCTAAGAACACTAAATAGAGTACAACGGTCCACATTGACGCTTTGGAATTGCTCAACTCCCTCCATAGAGGAGCTTTTCATGTTTTTGTGTAATTTGAGACATAACTTGGTCTATTCGCGTCTTTACCTTACGAAACGCGGCACGAAGGCTCAACCAGCAAGTTACACTTTTAAGAGCACTAAATATAGTACAACGGCCCACATTGATGCTTTGGAATTGCTCAACTCTGTCCATAGATGAGCTTTTCATGTTTTTGGGCAATTTCAAACATAACTTGGTCTATTCGCATCTTTACCTTACGAAATGTTGCACGAATGCTCAACTAGAAAGTTAGACTTTTAAGAGCACTAAATAGAGTAAAACGGTCCAAATTGATGCTTTGGAATTGCTCAACTCTCTCCATAGAAACGCTTTTCACGTTTTTATGGAATTTGAGACATAACTTGGTCTATTCGCGTCTTTACCTTACGAAACGTGGCACGAAGGCTCAACTAGCAAGTTAGACTTTTAAGAGCACTAAATAGAGTACAACGGCCCGCATTGATGCTTTGGAATTGCTCAAATCTCTCCATAGAGGAGCTTTTCACGTTTTTGTGCAATTGGAGACATAACTTGGTCTATTCGCGTCTTTACCTTACGAAATGTGCCACGAAGGCTCAACTAGCAAGTTAGACTTTTAAGAGCACTAAATAGAGTACAACGGCCGGCATTGATGCTTTGGAATTGCTCAACTCTCTCCATAGAGGAGCTTTTCACGTTTTTGTGCAATTTGAGACATAACTTGGTCTATTCGCGTCTTTCACTTACGAAACGCGGCACGAAGGCTCAACCAGCAAGTTACACTTTTAAGAGCACTAAATATAGTACAACGGCCCACATTGATGCTTTGGAATTGCTCAACTCTCTCCATAGAGGAGCTTTTCACATTTTTGTGTAATTTTAAACATAACTTGGTCTATTCGCATCTTTACCTTACGAAACGTTGCACGAAGGCTCAACTAGCAAGTAAGTCTTTTAAGAGCACTAAATAGAGTACAACGGCCCACATTGATGCTTTGGAATTGCTCAATTCTCTCCGTAGAGGAGCTTTTCACGTTTTTGTGCAAAATTTGAGACATAACTTGGTCTATTCGCGTCTTTACGTTAAGAAATGTGGCACGAAGGCTCAACTAGTAAGTTAGACTTCTAAGAACACTAAATAGAGTACAACGGTCCACATTGACGCTTTGGAATTGCTCAACTCCCTCCATAGAGGAGCTTTTCACGTTTTTGTGCAATTGGAGACATAACTTGGTTTATTCGCGTCTTTACATTACGAAACGTCGCACGAAGGCTCAACTAGCAATTTAGACTCTTAAGAGCACTAAATAGAGTACAACGGTCCACATTGATGCTTTGGAATTGCTCAACTCTCTCCATAGATGAGCTTTTCATGTTTTTGTGCAATTTCAAACATAACTTGGTCTATTCGCATCTTTACCTTACGAAATGTTGCACGAATGCTCAACTAGAAAGTTAGACTTTTATGGGCACTAAATAGAGTAAAACGGTCCAAATTGATGGTTTGGAATTGCTCAACTCTCTCCATAGAAAAGCTTTTCACGTTTTTATGGAATTTGAGACATAACTTGGTCTATTCGTGTCTTTACCTTATGAAACGTGGCACGAAGGCTCAACTAGCAAGTTAGACTTCTATGAACACTCCACATTGATGCTTTGGAATTGCTCAACTCTCTCCATAGAGGAGCTTTTCACTTTTTGTGCAATTTCAAACATAACTTGTTCTATTCGCATCTTTAACTTACGAAACGTTGCACGAAGGCTAAACTAGCAAGTTAGACTTCTAAGAACACTAAATAGATTACAACGGTCCACATTGACGCTTTGGAATTGCTCAACTCCCTCCATAGAGGAGCTTTTCACGTTTTTGTGCAATTGGAGACATAACTTGGTTTATTCGCGTCTTTACATTACGAAACGTCGCACGAAGGCTCAACTAGCAATTTAGACTCTTAAGAGCACTAAATAGAGTACAACGGTCCCCATTGATGCTTTGGAATTGCTCAACTCTCTCCATAGATGAGCTTTTCATGTTTTTGTGCAATTTCAAACATAACTTGGTCTATTCGCATCTTTACCTTACGAAATGTTGCACGAATGCTCAACTAGAAAGTTAGACTTTTAAGGGCACTAAATAGAGTAAAACGGTCCAAATTGATGGTTTGGAATTGCTCAACTCTCTCCATAGAAAAGCTTTTCACGTTTTTATGGAATTTGAGACATAACTTGGTCTATTCGTGTCTTTACCTTATGAAACGTGGCACGAAGGCTCAACTAGCAAGTTAGACTTCTATGAACACTCCACATTGATGCTTTGGAATTGCTCAACTCTCTCCATAGAGGAGCTTTTCACTTTTTGTGCAATTTCAAACATAACTTGTTCTATTCGCATCTTTAACTTACGAAACGTTGCACGAAGGCTAAACTAGCAAGTTAGACTTCTAAGAACACTAAATAGATTACAACGGTCCACATTGATGCTTTGGAATTGCTCAACTCTCTCCATAGAGGCTTCTCACGTTTTTGTGCAAATACAAACATAACTTGGTCTATTCGCATCTTTACCTTACGAAATGTTGCACGAATGCTCAACTAGAAAGTTAGACTTTTAAGAGCACTAAATAGAGTAAAACGGTCCAAATTGATGCTTTGGAATTGCTCAACTCTCCCCATAGAAAAGCTTTTCACGTTTTTATGGAATTTGAGACATAACTTGGTCTATTCGTGTCTTTACCTTAGGAAACGTGGCACGAAGGCTCAACTAGCAAGTTAGACTTTTAAGAGCACTAAATAGAGTACAACGGCCCGCATTGATGCTTTGGAATTGCTCAACTCTCTCCATAGAGGAGTTTTTCACGTTTTTGTGCAATGTGAGACATAACTTGGTCTATTCGCGTCTTTACCTTACGAAACGAGGCACGAAGGCTCAACCAGCAAGTTAGACTTTTAAGAGCACAAAATAGATTACAACGGCCCACATTGATGCTTTGAAATTGCTTAACTCTCTCCATAGAGGAGCTTTTCACGTTTTTGTGCAATTTCAAACATAACTTGGTTTATTCGCATCTTTAACTTACGAAACGTTGCACGAAGGCTAAACTAGCAAGTTAGACTTCTAAGAACACTAAATCGATTACAACAGTCCACATTGATGCTTTGGAATTGCTCAACTCTCTCCATAGAGGAGCTTTTCACGTTTTTTTGTAAATACAATCATAACTTTCTCTATTCGCATCTTTAACTTACGAAACGTTGCATGAAGACTAAACTAGCAAGTTAGAATTCTAAGAACACTAAATAGAGTACAACGGTCCACATTGATGCTTTGGAATTGCTCAACTCTCTCCATAGAGGAGCTTTTCACGTTTTTGTGCAAATACAAACAGAACTTTGTCTATTCGTATCTTTTACTTACGAAACGTTGAACGAAGGCTAAACTAGCAAGTTAGACTTCTAAGAACACTAAATAGAGTACAACGGTCCACATTGCTGCTTTGGAATTGCTCAACTCTCTCCATAGAGGAGCTTTTCACGTTTTTGTGCAATTTCAAACATAACTTAGTCTGTTCGCATCTTGAACTTACGAAACGTTGCACGAAGGTTCAACAAGCAAGTAAGACTCTTAAGAGCACTAAATAGAGTACAACGGTCCACATTGATCCTTTGGAATTGTCTAACTCTCTCCATAGAGGAGCTTTTCACGTTTTTGTGCAATTTCAAACATAACTTAGTCTATTCGCATCTTTAACTTACGAAACGTTGCACGAAGGCTAAACTAGCAAGTTTGACTTCGAAGAACACTAAATAGAGTACAACGATCCACATTGATGCTTTGGAATTGCTCAACTCTCTCCATAGAGGAGCTTTTAACGTTTTTGTGCAATTTCAAACATAACTTGGTCTATTCGCATCTTTACCTTACAAAATGTTGCACGAAGGCTCAACTAGCAGGTAAGACTTTTAAAAGCACTAAATAGAGTACAACGGCCCACATTGATGCTTTGGAATTGCTCAACTCTCTCCATAGAGGAGCTTTTCACGTTTTTGTGCAATTTGAGACATAACTTGGTCTATTCGCGTCTTTACCATACGAAACGTTGCACGAAGGCTCAACTAGCAAGTAAGACTTTTAAGAGCACTAAATAGAGTACAACGGTCCACATTGATGCTTTGGAATTACCCAACTCTCTCCATTGAGGAGCTTTTCACGTTTTTGTACAATTTCAAACATAACTTGGTCTATTCGCATCTTTACCTTACGAAACGTTGCAAGAAGGCTCAACTAGCAAGTAAGAATTTTAAAAGCACTAAATAGAGTACAACGGCCCACATTGATGCTTTGGAATTGCTTAACTCTCTCTATAGAGGAACGTTTCACGTTTTTGTACAGTTTGGGACATAACTTGTTCTATTCGCGTCTTTACCTTACGAAATGTGGCACGAAGGCTCAACTAGCAAATTAGACTTCTAAGAACACTAAATAGAGTACAACGGTCCACATTGACGCTTTGGAATTGCTCAACTCCCTCCATAGAGGAGCTTTTCACGTTTTTGTGCAATTTGAGACATGACTTGGTCTATTTGCGTCTTTACCTTACGAAATATGGCAAGAAGGCTCAACTAGCAAGTTCGACTTTTAAGAGCACTAAATAGAGTACAACGGTCCACATTGATGCTTTGGAATTGCTCAACTCTCTCCATAGAGGAGCTTTTCAAGTTTTTGTGCAATTTCAAACGTAACTTGGTCTATTCGCATCTTTACCTTACGAAATGTTGCACAAAAACTCAACTAGCAAGTTAGACTTTTACGAGCACAAAATAGAGTACAACAGCCCACATTGATGCTTTGGAATTGCTCAACTCTCTCCATAGAGGAGCTTTTCACGTTTTTGTGCAATTTCAAACATTACTTGGTCTATTTGCATCTTTAACTTACGAAACATTGCACGAAGGCTAAACTAGCAAGTTAGACTTCTAAGAACACTAAATAGATTACAACGGTCCACATTGGTGCTTTGGAATTGTTCAACTCTCTCCATAGAGGAGCTTTTCACATTTTTGTGCAATTTCAAACATAACTTGGTCTATTCGCATCTTTACCATATGAAACGTTGCACGAAGGCTCAACTAGCAAGTTAGACTTCTAAGAACACTAAATAGAGTACAACGATCCACATTGATGCTTTGGAATTGCTCAACTCTTTCCATAGAGGAGCTTTTCATGTTTTTGTGCAATTTCAAACATAACTTGGTTTATTCGCATCTTTACCTTACGAAATGTTGCACGAATGCTCAACTAGCAAGTTAGACTTTTAAGAGCACTAAATAGAGTACAACGGTCCACATTGATGCTTTGGAATTGCTCAACCCTCTCCATAGAAAAGCTTTTCACGTTTTTATGGAATTTGAGACATAACTTGGTCTATTCGCGTCTTTACCTTACGAAACGTGGCACGAAGGCTCAACTAGCAATTTAGACTCTTAAGAGCACTAAATAGAGTACAATGATCCACATTGATGGTTTGAAATTGCTCAACTCTCTCCATAGATGAGCTTTTCATGTTTTTGTGCAATTTCAAACATAACTTGGTCTATTCGCATCTTTACCTTACGAAATGTTGCACGAAGGCTCAACTAGCAGGTAAGACTTTTAAAAGCACTAAATAGAGTACAACGGCCCACATTGATGATTTGGAATTGTTCAACTCTCTCCATAGAGGAGCTTTTCACGTTTTTGTTCAATTTGAGACAGAACTTGGTCTATTCGCGTCTTTACCTTACGAAATGTGGCATGAAAGCTCAACTAGCAAGTTAGACTTTTAAGAGCACTAAATAGAGTACAACGGCTCGCATTGATGCTTTGGAATTGCTCAATTCTCTCCATAGAGGAGCTTTTCACGTTTTTGTGCAATTTGAGACATAACTTGGTACGAAGGCTAAACTAGCAAGTTAGACTTCTAAGAACACTAAATAGATTACAACGGTCCACATTGATGCTTTGGAATTGCTCAACTCTCTCCATAGAGGAGCTTTTCGCGTTTTTGTGCAATTTCAAACATAACTTGGTCTATTCGCATTTTTAACTTACGAAACTTTGCACGAAGGCTAAACCAGCGAGTTAGACTTCTAAGAACACTAAATAGATTACAACGGTCCACATTGATTCTTTGAAATTGCTCAACTCTCTCCATAGAGGAGATTTTCGCGTTTTTGTGTAATTTCAAACATAACTTGGTCTATTCGCATCTTTACCTTACGAAATGTTGCACGAATGCTCAACTAGCAAGTTAGACTTTTAAGAGCACTAAATAGAGTACAACGGTCCACATTGATGCTTTGGAATTGCTCAACCCTCTCCATAGAAAAGCTTTTCACGTTTTTATGGAATTTGAGACATAACTTGGTCTATTCGCGTCTTTACCTTACGAAACGTGGCACGAAGGCTCAACTAGCAATTTAGACTCTTAAGAGCACTAAATAGAGTACAATGATCCACATTGATGGTTTGAAATTGCTCAACTCTCTCCATAGATGAGCTTTTCATGTTTTTGTGCAATTTCAAACATAACTTGGTCTATTCGCATCTTTACCTTACGAAATGTTGCACGAATGCTCAACTAGCAAGTTAGACTTTTAAGAGCACTAAATAGAGTACAACGGTCCACATTGATGCTTTGGAATTGCTCAACTCTCTCCATAGAAAAGCTTTTCACGTTTTTATGGAATTTGAGACATAACTTGGTCTATTCGCGTCTTTACCTTACGAAACGTGGCACGAAGGCTCAACTAGCAAGTTAGACTTTTAAGAGCACTAAATAGAGTAAAACGGCCCGCATTGATGCTTTGGAATTGCTCAACTCTCTCCATAGGGGAGCTTTTCACTTTTTTGTGCAATTTGAGACATAACTTGATCTATTCGCGTCTTTACCGTACGAAACGCGACACGAAGGCTAAACTAGCAAGTTAGACTTCCATGAACACTAAATAGATTACAACGGTCCACATTGATGCTTTGGAATTGCTCAACTCTCTCCATAGAGGAGCTTGTCGCGTTTTTGTGTAATTTCAAACATAACTTGGTCTATTCGCATCTTTAACTTTCGAAACGTTGCACGAAGGCTAAAATAGCAAGTTAGACTTCTAAGAACACTAAATAGAGTACAACGGTCCACATTGATGCTTTGGAGTTGCTCAACTCTCTCCATAGAGGAGCTTTTCACGTTTTTGTGCAAATACAAACATAACTTTGTCTATTCGTATCTTTTACTTACAAAACGTTGCACGAAGGCTAAACTAGCAAGTTAGACTTCTAAGAACACTAAATAGAGTACAACGGTCCACATTGATGCTTTGTAATTGCTCAACTCTCTCCATAGAGGAGGTTTTCACGTTTTTGTGCAATTTCAAACATAACTTAGTCTATTCGCATCTTTAACTTACGAAACGTTGCACGAAGGCTAAACTAGCAAGTTAGACTTCTAAGAACACTAAATAGAGCACAACGATCGACATTGATGCTTTGGAATTGCTCAACTCTCTCCATAGAGGAGGTTTTCACGTTTTTGTTCAATTTCAAACATAACTTGGTCTATTTGCATCTTTACCTTAAGAAACGTTGCACGAATGTTCAACTAGCAAGTAAGACTCTTAAGAGCACTAAATAGAGTACAACGATCCACATTGATGCTTTGGAATTGCTCAACTCTCTCCATAGAGGAGCTTTTCACGTTTTTGTGCAATTTCAAACATAACTTGTTCTATTCGCATCTTTATCTTACGAAACGTTGCACAAAGGCTCAACTAGCAAGTAAGACTTTTAAGAGCACTAAATAGAGTACAACGGCCCATATTGATGCTTTGGAATTGCTCAACTCTCCCCATAGAGGAGCTCTTCACGTTTTTGTGCAATTTCAAACATAACTTGGTCTATTCGCATCTTTACCTTACAAAATGTTGCACGAAGGCTCAACTAGCAGGTAAGACTTTTAAAAGCACTAAATAGAGTACAACGGCCCACATTGATGATTTGGAATTGTTCAACTCTCTCCATAGAGGAGCTTTTCACGTTTTTGTTCAATTTGAGACAGAACTTGGTCTATTCGCGTCTTTACCTTACGAAATGTGGCATGAAAGCTCAACTAGCAAGTTAGACTTTTAAGAGCACTAAATAGAGTACAACGGCTCGCATTGATGCTTTGGAATTGCTCAATTCTCTCCATAGAGGAGCTTTTCACGTTTTTGTGCAATTTGAGACATAACTTGGTACGAAGGCTAAACTAGCAAGTTAGACTTCTAAGAACACTAAATAGATTACAACGGTCCACATTGATGCTTTGGAATTGCTCAACTCTCTCCATAGAGGAGCTTTTCGCGTTTTTGTGCAATTTCAAACATAACTTGGTCTATTCGCATTTTTAACTTACGAAACTTTGCACGAAGGCTAAACCAGCGAGTTAGACTTCTAAGAACACTAAATAGATTACAACGGTCCACATTGATTCTTTGAAATTGCTCAACTCTCTCCATAGAGGAGATTTTCGCGTTTTTGTGTAATTTCAAACATAACTTGGTCTATTCGCATCTTTAACTTACGAAACGTTGCACGAAGGCTAAAATAGCAAGTTAGACTTCTAAGAACACTAAATGGGGTACAACGGTCCACATTGATGCTTTGGAGTTGCTCAACTCTCTCCGTTGAGGAGCTTTTCACGTTTTTGTGCAAATACAAACATAACTTTGTCTATTCGCATCTTTTACCTACAAAACGTTACACGAAGGCTAAACTAGCAAGTTAGACTTCTAAGAACACTAAATAGATTACAACGGTCCACATTGATTCTTTGAAATTGCTCAACTCTCTCCATAGAGGAGATTTTCGCGTTTTTGTGTAATTTCAAACATAACTTGGTCTATTCGCATCTTTAACTTACGAAACGTTGCACGAAGGCTAAACTAGCAAGTTAGACTTCTAAGAACACTAAATAGAGTACAACGATCCACATTGATGCTTTAGAATTGCTCAAATCTTTCCATAGAGGAGCTTTTCATGTTTTTGTGCAATTTCAAACATAACTTGGTGTATTCGCATCTTTACCTTACGAAATGTTGCACGAATGCTCAACTAGCAAGTTAGACTTTTAAGAGCACTAAATAGAGTACAACGGTCCACATTGATGCTTTGGAATTGCTCAACTCTCTCCATAGAAAAGCTTTTCACGTTTTTATGGAATTTGAGACATAACTTGGTCTATTCGCGTCTTTACCTTACGAAACGTGGCACGAAGGCTCAACTAGCAATTTAGACTCTTAAGAGCACTAAATAGAGTACAACGATCGACATTGATGCTTTGGAATTGCTCAACTCTCTCCATAGATGAGCTTTTCATGTTTTTGTGCAATTTCAAACATAACTTGGTCTATTCGCATCTTTACCTTACGAAATGTTGCACGAATGCTCAACTAGCAAGTTAGACTTTTAAGAGCACTAAATAGAGTACAACGGTCCACATTGATGCTTTGGAATTGCTCAACTCTCTCCATAGAAAAGCTTTTCACGTTTTTATGGAATTTGAGACATAACTTGGTCTATTCGCGTCTTTACCTTACGAAACGTGGCACGAAGGCTCAACTAGCAAGTTAGACTTTTAAGAGCACTAAATAGAGTACAACGGCCCGCATTGATGCTTTGGAATTGCTCAACTCTCTCCATAGGGGAGCTTTTCACTTTTTTGTGCAATTTGAGACATAACTTGATCTATTCGCGTCTTTACCGTACGAAACGCGACACGAAGGCTCAACCAGCAAGTTAGACTTTTAAGAGCACAAAATAGAGTACAACGGCCCACATTGATGCTTTGAAATTGCTTAACTCTTTCCATAGAGGAGCTTTTCACGTTTTTGTGCAATTTCAAACATAACTTGGTCTATTCGCATCTTTAACTTACGAAATGTTGCACGAAGGCTAAACTAGCAAGTTAGACTTCTAAGAACACTAAATAGATTACAACAGTCCACATTGATGCTTTGGAATTACTCAACTCTCTCCATAGAGGAGCTTTTCGCGTTTTTGTGCAATTTCAAACATAACTTGGTCTATTCGCATCTTTAACTTACGAAACGTTGCACGAAGGCTAAACTAGCAAGTTAGACTTCCAAGAACACTAAATAGATTACAACGGTCCACATTGATGCTTTGGAATTGCTCAACTCTCTCCATAGAGGAGCTTGTCGCGTTTTTGTGTAATTTCAAACATAACTTGGTCTATTCGCATCTTTAACTTTCGAAACGTTGCACGAAGGCTAAAATAGCAAGTTAGACTTCTAAGAACACTAAATAGAGTACAACGGTCCACATTGATGCTTTGTAATTGCTCAACTCTCTCCATAGAGGAGGTTTTCACGTTTTTGTGCAATTTCAAACATAACTTAGTCTATTCGCATCTTTAACTTATGAAACGTTGCACGAAGGCTAAACTAGTAAGTTAGACTTCTAAGAACACTAAATAGAGCACAACGATCGACATTGATGCTTTGGAATTGCTCAACTCTCTCCATAGAGGAGGTTTTCACGTTTTTGTTCAATTTCAAACATAACTTGGTCTATTTGCATCTTTACCTTAAGAAACGTTGCACGAATGTTCAACTAGCAAGTAAGACTCTTAGGAGCACTAAATAGAGTACAACGATCCACATTGATGCTTTGGAATTGCTCAACTCTCTCCATAGAGGAGGTTTTCACGTTTTTGTTCAATTTCAAACATAACTTGGTCTATTTGCATCTTTACCTTAAGAAACGTTGCACGAATGTTCAACTAGCAAGTAAGACTCTTAAGAGCACTAAATAGAGTACAACGATCCACATTGATGCTTTGGAATTGCTCAACTCTCTCCATAGAGGAGCTTTTCACGTTTTTGTGCAATTTCAAACATAACTTGTTCTATCCGCATCTTTATCTTACGACACGTTGCACAAAGGCTCAACTAGCAAGTAAGACTTTTAAGAGCACTAAATAGAGTACAACGGCCCATATTGATGCTTTGGAAATGCTCAACTCTCCCCATAGAGGAGCTCTTCACGTTTTTGTGCAATTTCAAACATAACTTGGTCTATTCGCATCTTTACCTTACAAAATGTTGCACGAAGGCTCAACTAGCAGGTAAGACTTTTAAAAGCACTAAATAGAGTACAACGGCCCACATTGATGATTTGGAATTGTTCAACTCTCTCCATAGAAGAGCTTTTCACGTTTTTGTTCAATTTGAGACATAACTTGGTCTATTCGCGTCTTTACCTTACGAAATGTGGCATGAAAGCTCAACTAGCAAGTTAGACTTTTAAGAGCACTAAATAGAGTACAACGGCCCGCATTGATGCTTTGGAATTGCTCAATTCTCTCCATAGAGGAGCTTTTCACGTTTTTGTGCAATTTGAGACATAACTTGGTACGAAGGCTAAACTAGCAAGTTAGACTTCTAAGAACACTAAATAGATTACAACGGTCGACATTGATGCTTTGGAATTGCTCAACTCTCTCCATAGAGGAGCTTTTCGCGTTTTTGTGCAATTTCAAACATAACTTGGTCTATTCGCATCTTTAACTTACGAAACTTTGCACGAAGGCTAAACCAGCGAGTTAGACTTCTAAGAACACTAAATAGATTACAACGGTCCACATTGATTCTTTGAAATTGCTCAACTCTCTCCATAGAGGAGATTTTCGCGTTTTTGTGTAATTTCAAACATAACTTGGTCTATTCGCATCTTTAACTTACGAAACGTTGCACGAAGGCTAAAATAGCAAGTTAGACTTCTAAGAACACTAAATGGGGTACAACGGTCCACATTGATGCTTTGGAGTTGCTCAACTCTCTCCGTTGAGGAGCTTTTCACGTTTTTGTGCAAATACAAACATAACTTTGTCTATTCGCATCTTTTACCTACAAAACGTTGCACGAAGGCTAAACTAGCAAGTTAGACTTCTAAGAACACTAAATAGAGTACAACGGTCCACATTGACGCTTTGGAATTGCTCAACTCTCTCCATAGAGGAGCTTTTCACGTTTTTGTGCAATTTGAGACATAACATGGTCTATTCGCGTCTTTACCTTACGAAATGTGGCACGAAGGCTCAACTAGCAAGTTAGACTTCTAAGAACACTAAATAGAGTACAACGATCGGCATTGATGCTTTGGAATTGCTCAACTCTCTCCATAGAGCAGCTTTTCACGTTTTTGTGCAATTTCAAACATAACTTGGTCTATTCGCATCTTTATCTTACGAAACGTTGCACGAAGGCTAAACTAGCAAGTTAGACTTCTAAGAACACTAAATAGAGTACAACGGTCCACATTGATGCTTTGGAATTGCTCAACTCTCTCCATAGAGGAGCTTCTCACGTTTTTATGCAATTTCAAAGATAAGTTGGTCTATTCGCATCTTCAACTTACGAAACATTGCATGAAGACTAAACTAGCAAGTTAGACTTCTAAGAACACTAAATAGAGTATAACGGTCCACATTGATGCTTTGGAATTGCTCAACTCTCTCCACAGAGGAGCTTTTCACGTTTATGTGCAAATACAAACGTAACTTTGTCTATTCGCATCTTTTACCTACAAAACGTTGCACGAAGGCTAAACTAGCAAGTTAGACTTCTAAGAACACTAAATAGAGTACAACGGTCCACATTGACGCTTTGGAATTGCTCACCTCTCTCCATAGAGGAGCTTTTCACGTTTTTGTGCAATTTGAGACATAACATGGTCTATTCGCGTCTTTACCTTACGAAATGTGGCACGAAGGCTCAACTAGCAAGTTAGACTTCTAAGAACACTAAATAGAGTACAACGATCGGCATTGATGCTTTGGAGTTGCTCAACTATCTCCGTAGAGCAGCTTTTCACGTTTTTGTGGAATTTCAAACATAACTTGGTCTATTCGCATCTTTACCTTAAGAAACGTTGCACGAATGTTCAACTAGCAAGTAAGACTCTTAAGAGCACTAAATAGAGTACGACGGTCTACATTGATGCTTTGGAATTGCTCAACTCTCTCCATAGAGGAGCTTTTCACGTTTTTGTGCAATTTCAAAAATAACTTAGTCTATTCGCATCTTTAACTTACGAAACGTTGCACGAAGGCTAAACTAGCAAGTTTGACTTCGAAGAACACTAAATAGAGTACAACGATCCACATTGATGATTTGGAACTGCTCAACTCTCTCCATAGAGGAGCTTTTCACGTTTTTGTGCAATTTGAGACATAACATGGTCTATTCGCGTCTTTACCTTACGAAATGTGGCACGAAGGCTCAACTAGCAAGTTAGACTTCTAAGAACACTAAATAGAGTACAACGATCGGCATTGATGCTTTGGAATTGCTCAACTATCTCCGTAGAGCAGCTTTTCACGTTTTTGTGGAATTTCAAATATAACTTGGTCTATACGCCTCTTTATCTTACGAAACGTTGCACGAAGGCTCAACTAGCAAGTAAGACTTTTAAAAGCACTAAATAGAGTACAACGGCCCACATTGATGCTTTGGAATTGCTCAACTCTCTCCATAGAGGAGCTTTTCACGTTTTTGTGCAATTTCAAAAATAACTTAGTCTATTCGCATCTTTAACTTACGAAACGTTGCACGAAGGCTAAACTAGCAAGTTTGACTTCGAAGAACACTAAATAGAGTACAACGATCC
Organism: Tripterygium wilfordii; assembly: GCF_013401445.1. NCBI lineage: Eukaryota > Viridiplantae > Streptophyta > Magnoliopsida > Celastrales > Celastraceae > Tripterygium > Tripterygium wilfordii. The sequence goes on along the minus strand of NC_052237.1, from coordinate 6,201,513 downwards.
ACATTGATGATTTGGAACTGCTCAACTCTCTCCATAGAGGAGCTTTTCACGTTTTTGTGCAATTTGAGACATAACATGGTCTATTCGCGTCTTTACCTTACGAAATGTGGCACGAAGGCTCAACTAGCAAGTTAGACTTCTAAGAACACTAAATAGAGTACAACGATCGGCATTGATGCTTTGGAATTGCTCAACTATCTCCGTAGAGCAGCTTTTCACGTTTTTGTGGAATTTCAAATATAACTTGGTCTATACGCCTCTTTATCTTACGAAACGTTGCACGAAGGCTCAACTAGCAAGTAAGACTTTTAAAAGCACTAAATAGAGTACAACGGCCCACATTGATGCTTTGGAATTGCTCAACTCTCTCCATAGAGGAGCTTTTCACGTTTTTGTGCAATTTCAAACATAACTTGGTCTATTCGCATCTTTAACTTACGAAACTTTGCACGAAGGCTAAACCAGCGAGTTAGACTTCTAAGAACACTAAATAGATTACAATGGTCCACATTGATTCTTTGAAATTGCTCAACTCTCTCCATAGAGGAGATTTTCGCGTTTTTGTGTAATTTCAAACATAACTTGGTCTATTCGCATCTTTAACTTACGAAACGTTGCACGAAGGCTAAAATAGCAAGTTAGACTTCTAAGAACACTAAATGGGGTACAACGGTCCACATTGATGCTTTGGAGTTGCTCAACTCTCTCCGTTGAGGAGCTTTTCACGTTTTTGTGCAAATACAAACATAACTTTGTCTATTCGCATCTTTTACCTACAAAACGTTGCACGAAGGCTAAACTAGCAAGTTAGACTTCTAAGAACACTAAATAGAGTACAACGGTCCACATTGACGCTTTGGAATTGCTCAACTCTCTCCATAGAGGAGCTTTTCACGTTTTTGTGCAATTTGAGACATAACATGGTCTATTCGCGTCTTTACCTTACGAAATGTGGCACGAAGGCTCAACTAGCAAGTTAGACTTCTAAGAACACTAAATAGAGTACAACGATCGGCATTGATGCTTTGGAATTGCTCAACTCTCTCCATAGAGCAGCTTTTCACGTTTTTGTGCAATTTCAAACATAACTTGGTCTATTCGCATCTTTATCTTACGAAACGTTGCACGAAGGCTAAACTAGCAAGTTAGACTTCTAAGAACACTAAATAGAGTACAACGGTCCACATTGATGCTTTGGAATTGCTCAACTCTCTCCATAGAGGAGCTTCTCACGTTTTTATGCAATTTCAAAGATAAGTTGGTCTATTCGCATCTTCAACTTACGAAACATTGCATGAAGACTAAACTAGCAAGTTAGACTTCTAAGAACACTAAATAGAGTACAACGGTCCACATTGATGCTTTGGAATTGCTCAACTCTCTCCACAGAGGAGCTTTTCACGTTTATGTGCAAATACAAACGTAACTTTGTCTATTCGCATCTTTTACCTACAAAACGTTGCACGAAGGCTAAACTAGCAAGTTAGACTTCTAAGAACACTAAATAGAGTACAACGGTCCACATTGACGCTTTGGAATTGCTCAACTCTCTCCATAGAGGAGCTTTTCACGTTTTTGTGCAATTTGAGACATAACATGGTCTATTCGCGTCTTTACCTTACGAAATGTGGCACGAAGGCTCAACTAGCAAGTTAGACTTCTAAGAACACTAAATAGAGTACAACGATCGGCATTGATGCTTTGGAGTTGCTCAACTATCTCCGTAGAGCAGCTTTTCACGTTTTTGTGGAATTTCAAACATAACTTGGTCTATTCGCATCTTTACCTTAAGAAACGTTGCACGAATGTTCAACTAGCAAGTAAGACTCTTAAGAGCACTAAATAGAGTACGACGGTCTACATTGATGCTTTGGAATTGCTCAACTCTCTCCATGGAGGAGCTTTTCACGTTTTTGTGCAATTTCAAAAATAACTTAGTCTATTCGCATCTTTAACTTACGAAACGTTGCACGAAGGCTAAACTAGCAAGTTTGACTTCGAAGAACACTAAATAGAGTACAACGATCCACATTGATGATTTGGAACTGCTCAACTCTCTCCATAGAGGAGCTTTTCACGTTTTTGTGCAATTTGAGACATAACATGGTCTATTCGCGTCTTTACCTTACGAAATGTGGCACGAAGGCTCAACTAGCAAGTTAGATTTCTAAGAACACTAAATAGAGTACAACGATCGGCATTGATGCTTTGGAATTGCTCAACTATCTCCGTAGAGCAGCTTTTCACGTTTTTGTGGAATTTCAAATATAACTTGGTCTATACGCCTCTTTATCTTACGAAACGTTGCACGAAGGCTCAACTAGCAAGTAAGACTTTTAAAAGCACTAAATAGAGTACAACGGCCCACATTGATGCTTTGGAATTGCTCAACTCTCTCCATAGAGGAGCTTTTCACGTTTTTGTGCAATTTCAAACATAACTTGGTCTATTCGCATCTTTACCTTACAAAACGTTGCACGAGGGCTCAACTAGCAGGTAAGACTTTTAAAAGCACTAAATAGAGTACAACGGCCCACATTGATGATTTGGAACTGCTCAACTCTCTCCATAGAGGAGCTTTTCACGTTTTTGTGCAATTTGAGACATAACATGGTCTATTCGCGTCTTTACCTTACGAAATGTGGCACGAAGGCTCAACTAGCAAGTTAGACTTCTAAGAACACTAAATAGAGTACAACGATCGGCATTGATGCTTTGGAATTGCTCAACTCTCTCCATAGAGCAGCTTTTCACGTTTTTGTGCAATTTCAAACATAACTTGGTCTATTCGCATCTTTATCTTACGAAACGTTGCACGAAGGCTAAACTAGCAAGTTAGACTTCTAAGAACACTAAATAGAGTACAACGGTCCACATTGATGCTTTGGAATTGCTCAACTCTCTCCATAGAGGAGCTTCTCACGTTTTTATGCAATTTCAAAGATAAGTTGGTCTATTCGCATCTTCAACTTACGAAACATTGCATGAAGACTAAACTAGCAAGTTAAACTTCTAAGAACACTAAATAGAGTACAACGGTCCACATTGATGCTTTGGAATTGCTCAACTCTCTCCACAGAGGAGCTTTTCACGTTTATGTGCAAATACAAACGTAACTTTGTCTATTCGCATCTTTTACTTACGAAACGTTGTACGAAGGCTAAACTAGCAAGTTAGACTTCTAAGAACACTAAATAGAGTACAACGGTCCACATTGAAGCTTTGGAATTGCTCAACTCTCTCCATAGGGGAGCTTTTCATGTTTATGTGCAAATACAGACTTAACTTTGTCTATTCGCATCTTTTACTTACGAAACGTTGCACGAAGGCTAAACTAGCAAGTTAGACTTCTAAGAACACTAAATAGAGTACAACGGTCCACATTGATGCTTTGGAATTGCTCAACACTCTCCATAGAGGAGCTTTTCACGTTTTTGTGCAATTTCAATCATAACTTAGTCTATTCGCATCTTTAACTTACGAAACGTTGCTCGAAGGCTAAACTAGCAAGTTTGACTTCGAAGAACACTAAATAGAGTACAACGATCCACATTGATGCTTTGGAATTTCTCAACTCTCTCCATAGAGGAGCTTTTCACGTTTTTGTGCAATTTCAAACATAACTTGGTCTATTCGCATCTTTACATTAGAAAACGTTGCACGAAGGCTACACTAGCAAGTAAGAATTTTAAAAGCACTAAATAGAGTACAACGGCCCACATTGATGCTTTGGAATTGCTCAACTCTCTCCGTAGAGGAGCTTTTCACGTTTTTGTGCAATTTGAGACATAACTTGGTCTATTCGCGCCTTTACCTTACGAAATGTGGCCCGAAGGCTCAACTAGCAAGTTAGACTTCTAAGAACACTAAATAGAGTACAACGATCCGCATTGATGCTTTGGAATTGCTCAACTCACTCCATAGAGTAGCTTTTCACGTTTTTGTGCAATTTCAAACATAACATGGTCTATTCGCATCTTTACATTACAAAACGTTGCACGAAGGCTACACTAGCAAGTAAGACTTTTAAAAGCACTAAATAGAGTACAACGGCCCACATTGATGCTTTGGAATTGCTCAACTCTCTCCGTAGAGGAGCTTTTCACGTTTTTGTGCAATTTGAGACATAACTTGGTCTATTCGCGTCTTTACCTTACGAAATGTGGCCCGAAGGCTCAACTAGCAAGTTAGACTTCTAAGAACACTAAATAGAGTACAACGATCCGCATTGATGCTTTGGAATTGCTCAACTCACTCCATAGAGTAGCTTTTCACGTTTTTGTGCAATTTCAAACATAACTTGGTCTATTCACATCTTTACCTTAAGAAACGTCGCACGAAGGCTCAACAAGCAAGTAGGACTTTCAAGAGCACTAAATAGAGTAGAACGGCCCATATTGATGCTTTGGAATTGCTCAACTCTCTCCATAGAGGAGCTTTTCACGTTTTTGTGCAATTTGAGACATAACTTGGTCTATTCGCGTCTTTACCTTACGAAATGTGGCACGAAGGCTCAACTAGCAAGTGAGACTTCTAAGAACACTAAATAGAGTACAACGATCCACATTGATGCTTTGGAATTGCTCAACTCTCTCCATAGAGGAGGTTTTCACGTTTTTGTTCAATTTCAAACATAACTTGGTCTATTCGCATCTTTACCTTAAGAAACGTTGCACGAATGTTCAACTAGCAAGTAAGACTCTTAAGAGCACTAAATAGAGTAAAACGATCCACATTGATGCTTTGGAATTGCTCAACTCTCTCCATAGAGGAGCTTTTCACGTTTTTTTGCAATTTCAAACATAACTTGTTCTATTCGCATCTTTATCTTACGAAACGTTGCACAAAGGCTCAACTAGCAAGTAAGACTTTTAAGAGCACTAAATAGAGTACAACGGCCAACATTGATGCTTTGGAATTGCTCAACTCTCCCCATAGAGCAGCTCTTCACGTTTTTGTGAAATTTCAAACATAACTTGGTCTATTCGCATCTTTACCTTACAAAATGTTGCACGAAGGCTCAACTAGCAGGTAAGACTTTTAAAAGCACAAAATAGAGTACAACGGCCCACATTGATGATTTGGAATTGCTCAACTCTCTCCAGAGAGGAGCTTTTCACGTTTTTGTGTAATTTGAGACATAACTTGGTCTATTCGCGTCTTTACCTTACGAAATATGGCACGAAAGCTCAACTAGCAAGTTAGACTTTTAAGAGCACTAAATAGAGTACAACGGCCCGCATTGATGCTTTGGAATTGCTCAATTCTCTCCATAGAGGAGCTTTTCACGTTTTTGTGCAATTTGAGACATAACTTGGTCTATTCGCGTCTTTACCTTACGAAACGCGGCACGAAGGCTCAACCAGCAAGTTAGACTTTTAAGAGCACAAAATAGAGTACAACGGCCCACATTGATGCTTTGAAATTGCATAACTCTCTCCATAGAGGAGCTTTTCACGTTTTTATGCAATTTCAAACATAACTTGGTCTACTCGCATCTTTAACTTACGAAATGTTGCACGAAGGCTGAACTAGAATGTTAGACTTCTAAGAACACTAAATAGATTACAACGGTCCACATTGATGCTTTGGAATTGCTCAACTCTCTCCATAGAGGAGCTTTTCGCGTTTCTGTGCAATTTCGAACATAACTTGGTCTATTCGCATCTTTAACTTACGAAACGTTGCACGAAGGCTAAACTAGCAAGTTAGACTTCTAAGAACACTAAATAGATTACAACGGTCCACATTGATGCTTTGGAATTGCTCAACTCTCTCCATAGAGGAGCTTTTCGCGTTTTGTGCAATTTCAAACATAACTTCGTCTATTCGCATCTTTAACTTACGAAACGTTGCACGAAGGCTAAACTAACAAGTTAGACTTCTAAGAACACTAAATAGATTACAACGATCCACATTGACGCTTTGGAATTGCTGAACTCTCTCCATAGAGGAGCTTTTCACGTTTTTGTGCAATTTCGAACATAACTTGGTCTATTCGCATCTTTAACTTACGAAACGTTGCACGAAGGCTAAACAAGCATGTTAGACTTCCAGGAACACTAAATAGATTACAACGGTCCACATTGATGCTTTGGAATTGCTCAACTCTCTCCATAGAGGAGCTTTTCACGTTTTTGTGCAATTTGAGACATAACTTGGTCTATTCGCGTCTTTACCTTACGAAACGCGGCACGAAGGCTCAACCAGCAAGTTAGACTTTTAAGAGCACAAAATAGAGTACAACGGCCCACATTGATGCTTTGAAATTGCATAACTCTCTCCATAGAGGAGCTTTTCACGTTTTTATGCAATTTCAAACATAACTTGGTCTACTCGCATCTTTAACTTACGAAATGTTGCACGAAGGCTAAACTAGAATGTTAGACTTCTAAGAACACTAAATAGATTACAACGGTCCACATTGATGCTTTGGAATTGCTCAACTCTCTCCATAGAGGAGCTTTTCGCGTTTCTGTGCAATTTCGAACATAACTTGGTCTATTCGCATCTTTAACTTACGAAACGTTGCACGAAGGCTAAACGAGCAAGTTAGACTTCTAAGAACACTAAATAGATTACAACGGTCCACATTGATGCTTTGGAATTGCTCAACTCTCTCCATAGAGGAGCTTTTCGCGTTTTATGCAATTTCAAACATAACTTCGTCTATTCGCATCTTTAACTTACGAAACGTTGCACGAAGGCTAAACTAACAAGTTAGACTTCTAAGAACACTAAATAGATTACAACGATCCACATTGACGCTTTGGAATTGCTGAACTCTCTCCATAGAGGAGCTTTTCACGTTTTTGTGCAATTTCGAACATAACTTGGTCTATTCGCATCTTTAACTTACGAAACGTTGCACGAAGGCTAAACAAGCATGTTAGACTTCCAGGAACACTAAATAGATTACAACGGTCCACATTGATGCTTTGGAATTGCTCAACTCTCTCCATAGAGGAGCTTTTCACGTTTTTGTGTAATTTCAAACATAACTTGGTCTATTCGCATCTTTAACTTACGAAACGTTGCATGAAGGCTAAAATAGCAAGTTAGACTTCTAAGAACACTAAATAGAGTACAACGGTCCACATTGACGCTTTGGAGTTGCTCAACTCTCTCCATTGAGGAGCTTTTCACGTTTTTGTGCAAATACAAACATAACGTTGTCTATTCGCATCTTTACCTTAAGAAACGTTGCACGAATGTTCAACTAGCAAGTAAGACTCTTAAGAGCACTAAATAGAGTACAACGGTCCACATTGATGCTTTGGAATTGCCTAACTCTCTCCATAGAAGAGCTTTTCACGTTTTTGTGCAATTTCAAAAATAACTTAGTCTATTCGCATGTTTAACTTACGAAACGTTGCACGAAGGCTAAACTAGCAAGTTTGACTTCGAAGAACACTAAATAGAGTACAACGATCCACATTGATGCTTTGGAATAGCTCAACTCTCTCCATAGAGGAGCTTTTCACGTTTTTGTGCAATTTCAAACATAACTTGGTCTATTTGCATCTTTACCTTACAAAACGTTGCACGAAGGCTCAACTAGCAAGTTAGACTTTTAAGAGCACAAAATAGAGTACAGCGGCCCACATTGATGCTTTGAAATTGCTTAACTCTCTCCATAGAGGAGCTTTTCACGTTTTTATGCAATTTCAAACATAACTTGGTCTATTCGCATCTTTAACTTACAAAATGTTGTACGAAGGCTAAACTAGCAAGTTAGACTTCTAAGAACACTAAATAGTTTACAACGGTCCACATTGATGCTTTGGAATTGCTCAACTCTCTCCATAGAGGAGCTTTCCGCGTTTCTGTGCAATTTCGAACATAACTTGGTCTATTCGCATCTTTAACTTACGAAACGTTGCACGAAGGCTAAACTAGCAAGTTAGACTTCTAAGAACACTAAATAGATTACAACGGTCCACATTGATGCTTTGGAATTGCTCAACTCTCTCCATAGAGGAGCTTTTCGCGTTTTTGTGCAATTTCAAACATAACTTGGTCTATTCGCATCTTTAACTTACGAAACGTTGCACGAAGGCTAAACCAGCAAGTTAGACTTCTAAGAACACTAAATAGATTACAACGGTCCACATTGATTCTTTGGAATTGCTCAACCTCTCTCCATAGAGGAGATTTTCGCGTTTTTGTGTAATTTCATAACATAACTGGTCTATTCGCATCTTAACTTACGAAACGTTGCACGAAGGCTAAATAGCAAGTTAGACTTCTAAGAACACTAAATAGTACAACGGTCCACATTGATGCTTTGGATTGCTCAACTCTCTCCATGAGGAGCTTTTCACGTTTTTGTGCAAATATAAACATAACTTGTCTATTCGCATCTTTACCTAAAACGTTGCACGAAGGCTAAACTAGCAAGTTAGACTTCTAAGAACACTAAATAGAGTACAACGTCCACATTGATGCTTTGGAATTGCTCAACTCTCTCCATAGAGGAGCTTTTCACGTTTTTGTGCAATTTCAAACATAACTTGTCTATTCGCATCTTTAACTTACGAAACTTGCACGAAGGCTAAACTAGCAAGTTAGACTTCTAAGAACACTAAATAGAGTACAACGATCACATTGATGCTTTGGAATTGCTCAACTCTCTCCATAGAGGAGTTTTTCACGTTTTTGTTGCAATTTCAAACATAACTTGGTCTATTCGCATCTTTACCTTAGAAACGTTGCACGAAGGCAACTAGCAAGTAGACTTAAGACACTAAATAGAGTACAAGAACACATTGATGCTTTGGAATTGCTCAACTCTCTCCATAGAGGAGCTTTCACGTTTTTGTGCAATTTCAAACATAACTTGGTCTATTCGCATCTTTAACTTGCACGAAGGCTAAACTAGCAAGTTGACTTCAAGAACACTAAATAGTACAACGATCCACATTGATGCTTTGGAATTGCTCAACTCTCTCCATAGAGGAGTTTTCACGTTTTTGTGCAATTTCAAACATAACTTGGTCTATTCGCATCTTTACCTTACAAAACGTTGCACGAAGGCTCAACTAGCAGTAAGACTTTAAAGCACTAAATAGAGTACAACCCACATTGATGATTTGGAATTGCTCAACTCTCTCCATAGAGGAGCTTTTCACGTTTTTGTGCAATTTCAAACATAACTTGGTCTATTCGCATCTTTACCTTACGAAACGTGCACGAAGGCTCAACTAGCAAGTAAGACTTTTAAGAAGCACTAAATAGAGTACAACGGCATTGATGCTTTGGAATTGCTCAACTCTCTCCATAGAGAGCTTTTCACGTTTTTGTGCAATTTCAAACATAACTTGGTCTATTCGCATCTTTACCTTACGAAACGTTGCACGAAGGCTCAACTAGCAAGTAAGATTTTAAGAGCACTAAATAGAGTACAACGCCCACATTGATGCTTTGGAATTGCTCAACTCTCTCCATGGAGGAGCTTTTCACGTTTTTGTGCAATTTCAAACATAACTTGGTCTATTCGCATCTTTACCTTAAAACGTTGCACGAAGGCTCAACTAGCAAGTAAGACTTTAAAAGCACTAAATAGAGTACAACGGCCCACATTGATGCTTTGGAATTGCTCAACTCTCTCCATAGGGAGCTTTTCACGTTTTGTGCAATTTCAAACATAACTTGGTCTATTCGCATCTTTACCTTACAAAACGTTGCACGAAGGCTCAACTAGCAAGTTAGACTTTAAGAACACTAAATAGAGTACAACGGTCCACATTGATGCTTTGGAATTGCTCAACTCTCTCCATAGAGGAGCTTTTACGTTTTTGTGCAATACAAACATAACTTTGTCTATTCGCATCTTTACTTACGAAACGTTGCACGAAGGCTAAACTAGCAAGTTAGACTTCTAAGAACACTAAATAGAGTACAACGGTCCACATTGATGCTTTGGAATTGCTCAACTCTCTCCATAGAGGAGCTTTTCACGTTTATGTGCAATCAAACATAACTTGTCTATTCGCATCTTTTACTTACGAAACGTTGCACGAAGGCTAAACTAGCAAGTTAGACTTCTAAGAACACTAAATAGAGTACAACGGTCCACATTGATGCTTTGGAATTGCTCAACTCTCTCCATAGAGGAGCTTTTCACGTTTTGTGCAATCAAATAACTTGTCTATTCGCATCTTTACTTACGAAACGTTGCACGAAGGCTAAACTAGCAAGTTAGACTAAGAACACTAAATAGAGTACAACGGTCCACATTGATGCTTTGGAATTGCTCAACTCTCTCCATAGAGGAGCTTTTCACGTTTTTGTGCAATTTCAATAACTTGGTCTATTCGCATCTTTACTTACGAAACGTTGCACGAAGGCTAACTAGCAAGTTAGATAAGCACTAAATAGAGTACAACGCCACATTGATGCTTTGGAATTGCTCAACTCTCTCCATAGAGGAGCTTTTCACGTTTTTGTGCAATTTAAACATAACTTGGTCTATTCGCATCTTTACTTACGAAACGTGCACGAAGGCTCAACTAGCAAGTAGACTTTAAGAACACTAAATAGAGTACAAGACACATTGATGCTTTGGAATTGCTCAACTCTCTCCATAGAGGAGCTTTTCACGTTTTTGTGCAATTTCAAACATAACTTGGTCTATTCGCATCTTTACCTTACGAAACGTGCACGAAGGCTCAACTAGCAAGTAAGACTTTAAGACACTAAATAGAGTACAACGGCCCACATTGATGCTTTGGAATTGCTCAACTCTCTCCATAGAGGAGCTTTTCACGTTTTTGTAATTTCAAACATAACTTGGTCTATTCGCATCTTTACCTTACGAAACGTTGCACGAAGGCTCAACTAGCAAGTAGACTTCTAAGAACACTAAATAGAGTACAACGGCCCACATTGATGCTTTGGAATTGCTCAACTCTCTCCATAGAGGAGCTTTTCACGTTTTTGTGCAATTTCAAACATAACTTGTCTATTCGCATCTTTACCTTACGAAACGTTGCACGAAGGCAACTAGCAAGTTAGACTTCTAAGACACTAAATAGAGTACAACGGTCCACATTGATGCTTTGGAATGCTCAACTCTCTCCATAGAGGAGCTTTTCACGTTTTTGTGCAATTTCAAACATAACATGGTCTATTCGCATCTTTACCTTACGAAACGTGCACGAAGGCTCAACTAGCAAGTAAGACTTTAAGAGCACTAAATAGAGTACACATCCCATTGATGCTTTGGAATTGCTCAACTCTCTCCATAGAGGAGCTTTTCACGTTTTTGTGCAATTTCAAACATAACTTGGTCTATTCGCATCTTTACCTTACGAAACGTGCACGAAGGCTCAACTAGCAAGTAAGACTTTAAGAGCACTAAATAGAGTACAACGACCCACATTGATGCTTTGGAATTGCTCAACTCTCTCCATAGAGAGCTTTTCACGTTTTTGTGCAATTTCAAACATAACTTGGTCTATTCGCATCTTTACCTTACGAAACGTTGCACGAAGGCTCAACTAGCAAGTAAGACTTTTAAAGCACTAAATAGAGTACAACGGCCACATTGATGCTTTGGAATTGCTCAACTCTCCCATAGAGGAGCTTTTCACGTTTTTGTGCAATTTCAAACATAACTTGGTCTATTCGCATCTTTACCTTACAAAACGTTGCACGAAGGCTCACTAGCAGGTAAGACTTTTAAAAGCACTAAATAGAGTACAACGGCCCACATTGATGATTTGGAACTGTTCAACTCTCCTCCATAGAGGAGCTTTTCACAGTTTTTGTGCAATGTTGAGACATAACATGGTCTATTCGCAGTCTTTACCTTACGAAAATGTGGCACGAAGGCTCAACTAGCAAGTTAGAACTTCTAAGAACACTAAATAGAGTACAACGGATCGCCATTGATGCTTTGGGAATTGCTCAACTCTCTCCATAGAGCAGCTTTTCACGTTTTTGTGCAATTTCAACATAACTTGGTCTATTCGCATCTTTATCTTACGAAACGTTGCACGAAGGCTCAACTAGCAAGTAGAATTTTAAGAGCACTAAATAGAGTACAACGGCCCACATTGAATGCTTTGGAATTGCTCAACTCCCCCATGGAGGAGCTCTTTCACGTTTTTGAGCAATTTCAAACTAACTTGGTCTATTCGCATCTTTACCTTACGAAAACGTTGCACGAAGGCTCAACTAGCAAGGTAAGACTTTTAAAGAGCACTAAATAGAGTACAACGGCCCACATTGATGCTTTGGAATGCTCAACTCTCTCCATAGGAGGAGCTCTTTCACGTTTTTGTGCAATTTCAAACATAACTTGGTCTATTCGCATCTTTACCTTACAAAACGTTGCACGAAGGCTAAACTAGCAAGTTAGACTTCTAAGAACACTAAATAGAGTACAACGGTCCCACAGTGATGCTTTGGAATTGCTCAACTCTCTCCATAGAGGAGCTTTTTACGTTTATGTGCAAATACAAACGTAACTTTGTCTATTCGCATCTTTTACTTACGAAACGTTGTACGAATTCTAAACTAACAAGTTAGACTTCTAAGAACACTAAATAGAGTACAACGGTCCACATTGATGCTTTGGAATTGCTCAACTCTCTCCATAGAGGAGCTTTTCATGTTTATGTACAAATACAGACATAACTTTGTCTATTCGCATCTTTTACTTACGAAACGTTGCACGAAGGCTAAACTAGCAAGTTAGACTTCTAAGAACACTAAATAGAGTACAACGGTCCACATTGATGCTTTGGAATTGCTCAACTCTCTCCATAGAGGAGCTTTTCACGTTTTTGTGCAATTTCAATCATAACTTAGTCTATTCGCATCTTTAACTTACGAAACGTTGCTCGAAGGCTAAACTAGCAAGTTTGACATCGAAGAACACTAAACAGAGTACAACGATCCACATTGATGCTTTGGAATTTCTCAACTCTCTCCATAGAGGAGCTTTTCACGTTTTTGTGCAATTTCAAAAATAACTTGGTCTATTCGCATCTTTACATTACAAAACGTTGCACGAAGGCTACACTAGCAAGTAAGACTTTTAAAAGCACTAAATAGAGTACAACGGCCCACATTGATGCTTTGGAATTGCTCAACTCTCTCCGTAGAGGAGCTTTTCACGTTTTTGTGCAATTTGAGACATAACTTGGTCTATTCGCGTCTTTACCTTACGAAATGTGGCCCGAAGGCTCAACTAGCAAGTTAGACTTCTAAGAACACTAAATAGAGTACAACGATCTGCATTGATGCTTTCGAATTGCTCAACTCACTCCATAGAGTAGCTTTTCATGTTTTTGTGCAATTTCAAACATAACTTGGTCTATTCACATCTTTACCTTAAGAAACGTCGCACGAAGGCTCAACTAGCAAGTAGGACTTTTAAGAGCATTAAATAGAGTAGAACGGCCCATATTGATGCTTTGGAATTGCTCAACTCTCTCCATAGAGGAGCTTTTCACGTTTTTTTGTAATTTCAAACATAACTTGGTCTATTCGCATCTTTAACTTACGAAACGTTGCATGAAGGCTAAAATAGCAAGTTAGACTTCTAAGAACACTAAATAGAGTACAACGGTCCACATTGATGCTTTGGAGTTGCTCAACTCTCTCCATTGAGGAGCTTTTCACGTTTTTGTGCAAATACAAACATAACGTTGTCTATTCGCATCTTTACCTTAAGAAACGTTGCACGAATGTTCAACTAGCAAGTAAGACTCTTAAGAGCACTAAATAGAGTACAACAGCCCACATTGATGATTTGGAACTGCTCAACTCTCTCCATAGAGGAGCTTTTCACGTTTTTGTGCAATTTGAGACATAACATGGTCTATTCGCGTCTTTACCTTACGAAATGTGGCACGAAGGCTCAACTAGCAAGTTAGACTTCTAAGAACACTAAATAGAGTACAACGATCGGCATTGATGCTTTGGAATTGCTCAACTCTCTCCATAGAGCAGCTTTTCACGTTTTTGTGCAATTTCAAACATAACTTGGTCTATTCGCATCTTTATCTTACGAAACGTTGCACGAAGGCTCAACTAGCAAGTAAGAATTTTAAGAGCACTAAATAGAGTACAACGGCCCACATTGATGCTTTGGAATTGCTCAACTCTCCCCATAGAGGAGCTCTTCACGTTTTTGTGCAATTTCAAACATAACTTGGTCTATTCGCATCTTTACCTTACAAAACGTTGCACGAAGGCTCAACTAGCAGGTAAGACTTTTAAAAGCACTAAATAGAGTACAACGGCCACATTGATGCTTTGGAATTGCTCAACTCTCTCCATAGGGGAGCTTTTCAGGTTTTTGTGCAATTTCAAACATAACTTGGTCTATTCGCATCTTTACCTTACAAAACGTTGCACGAAGGCTCAACTAGCAGGTAAGACTTTTAAAAGCACTAAATAGAGTACAACGGCCCACATTGATGATTTGGAACTGTTCAACTCTCTCCATAGAGGAGCTTTTCACGTTTTTGTGCAATTTGAGACATAACATGGTCTATTCGTGTCTTTACCTTACGAAATGTGGCACGAAGGCTCAACTAGCAAGTTAGACTTCTAAGAACACTAAATAGAGTACAACGATCGGCATTGATGCTTTGGAATTGCTCAACTCTCTCCATAGAGCAGCTTTTCACGTTTTTGTGCAATTTCAAACATAACTTGGTCTATTCGCATCTTTATCTTACGAAACGTTGCACGAAGGCTAAACTAGCAAGTTAGACTTCTAAGAACACTAAATAGAGTACAACGTCCACATTGATGCTTTGGAATTGCTCAACTCTCTCCATAGAGGAGCTTCTAACGTTTTTACGCAATTTCAAAGATAACTTGGTCTATTCGCATCTTCAACTTACGAAACATTGCACGAAGACTAAACTAGCAAGTTAGACTTCTAAGAACACTAAATAGAGTACAACGGTCCACAGTGATGCTTTGGAATTGCTCAACTCTCTCCATAGAGGAGCTTTTCACGTTTATGTGCAAACAAACGTAACTTTGTCTATTCGCATCTTTTACTTATGAAACGTTGTACGAATTCTAAACTAGCAAGTTAGACTTCTAAGAACACTAAATAGAGTACAACGGTCCACATTGATGCTTTGGAATTGCTCAACTCTCTCCATAGAGGAGCTTTTCATGTTTATGTACAAATACAGACATAACTTTGTCTATTCGCATCTTTAACTTACGAAACGTTGCATGAAGGCTAAAATAGCAAGTTAGACTTCTAAGAACACTAAATAGAGTACAACGGTCCACATTGATGCTTTGGAGTTGCTCAACTTTCTCCATTGAGGAGCTTTTCACGTTTTTGTGCAAATACAAACATAACGTTGTCTATTCGCATCTTTACCTTAAGAAACGTTGCACGAATGTTCAACTAGCAAGTAAGACTCTTAAGAGCACTAAATAGAGTACAACAGCCCACATTGATGATTTGGAACTGCTCAACTCTCTCCATAGAGGAGCTTTTCACGTTTTTGTGCAATTTCAAACATAACTTGGTCTATTCGCATCTTTACCTTACAAAACGTTGCACGAAGGCTCAACTAGCAGGTAAGACTTTTAAAAGCACTAAATAGAGTACAACGGTCCACATTGATGCTTTGGAATTGCCTAACTCTCTCCATAGAAGAGCTTTTCACGTTTTTGTGCAATTTCAAAAATAACTTAGTCCATTCGCATGTTTAACTTACGAAACGTTGCACGAAGGCTAAACTAGCAAGTTTGACTTCGAAGAACACTAAATAGAGTACAACGATCCACATTGATGCTTTGGAATAGCTCAACTCTCTCCATGGAGGAGCTTTTCACGTTTTTGTGCAATTTCAAACATAACTTGGTCTATTCGCATCTTTACCTTACAAAACGTTGCACGAAGGCTCAACTAGCAGGTAAGACTTTTAAAAGCACTAAAAAGAGTACAACGGTCCACATTGATTCTTTGGAATTGCTCAACTCTCTCCATAGGGGAGATTTTCGCGTTTTTGTGTAATTTCAAACATAACTTGGTCTATTCGCATCTTCAACTTACGAAACCTTGCACGAAGGCTAAACTAGCAAGTTAGACTTCTAAGAACACTAAATAGGGTACAACGGTCCACATTGATGCTTTGGAGTTGCTCAACTCTCTCCGTTGAGGAGCTTTTCACGTTTTTGTGCAAATACAAACATAACTTTGTCTATTCGCATCTTTTACCTACAAAACGTTGCACGAAGGCTAAACTAGCAAGTTAGACTTCTAAGAACACTAAATAGAGTACAACGGTCCACATTGATGCTTTGGAATTGCTCAACTCTCTCCATAGAGGAGCTTTTCACGTTTTTGTGCAATTTCAAACATAACTTGATCTATTCGCATCTTTACCTTACAAAACGTTGCACGAAGGCTCAACTAGCAGGTAAGACTTTTAAAAGCACTAAATAGAGTACAACAGCCCACATTGATGATTTGGAACTGCTCAACTCTCTCCATAGAGGAGCTTTTCACGTTTTTGTGCAATTTGAGACATAACATGGTCTATTCGCGTCTTTACCTTACGAAATGTGGCACGAAGGCTCAACTAGCAAGTTAGACTTCTAAGAACACTAAATAGAGTACCACGATCGGCATTGATGCTTTGGAATTGCTCAACTCTCTCCATAGAGCAGCTTTTCACGTTTTTGTGCAATTTCAAACATAACTTGGTCTATTCGCATCTTTATCTTACGAAACGTTGCACGAAGGCTCAACTAGCAAGTAAGAATTTTAAGAGCACTAAATAGAGTACAACGGCCCACATTGATTCTTTGGAATTGCTCAACTCTCCCCATAGAGGAGCTCTTCACGTTTTTGTGCAATTTCAAACATAACTTGGTCTATTCGCATCTTTACCTTACAAACCGTTGCACGAAGGCTCAACTAGCAGGTAAGACTTTTAAAAGCACTAAATAGAGTACAACGACCCACATTGATGCTTTGGAATTGCTCAACTCTCTCCATAGGGGAGCTTTTCACGTTTTTGTGCAATTTCAAACATAACTTGGTCTATTCGCATCTTTACCTTACAAAACGTTGCACGAAGGCTCAACTAGCAGGTAAGACTTTTAAAAGCACTAAATAGAGTACAACGGCCCACATTGATGATTTGGAACTGTTCAACTCTCTCCATAGAGGAGCTTTTCACGTTTTTGTGCAATTTGAGACATAACATGGTCTATTCGCGTCTTTACCTTACGAAATGTGGCACGAAGGCTCAACTAGCAAGTTAAACTTCTAAGAACACTAAATAGAGTACAACGATCGGCATTGATGCTTTGGAATTGCTCAACTCTCTCCATAGAGCAGCTTTTCACGTTTTTGTGCAATTTCAAACATAACTTGGTCTATTCACATCTTTATCTTACGAAACGTTGCACGAAGGCTAAACTAGCAAGTTAGACTTCTAAGAACACTAAATAGAGTACAACGGTCCACATTGATGCTTTGGAATTGCTCAACTCTCTCCATAGAGGAGCTTCTAACGTTTTTATGCAATTTCAAAGATAACTTGGTCTATTCGCATCTTCAACTTACGAAACATTGCACGAAGACTAAACTAGCAAGTTAGACTTCTAAGAACATTAAATAGAGTACAACGGTCCACAGTGATGCTTTGGAATTGCTCAACTCTCTCCATAGAGGAGCTTTTCACGTTTATGTGCAAATACGAACGTAACTTTGTCTATTCGCATATTTTACTTACGAAACGTTGTACGAATTCTAAACTAGCAAGTTAGACTTCTAAGAACACTAAATAGAGTACAACGGTCCACATCGATGCTTTGGAATTGCTCAACTTTGTCCATAGAGGAGCTTTTCATGTTTATGTGCAAATACAAACATAACTTTGTCTATTCGCATCTTTTACTTATGAAACGTTGCACGAAGGCTAAACTAGCAAGTTAGACTTCTAAGAACACTAAATAAAGTACAACGGTCCACATTGATGCTTTGGAATTGCTCAACTCTCTCCATAGAGGAGCTTTTCACGTTTTTGTGCAATTTCAATCATAACTTAGTCTATTCGCATCTTTAACTTACGAAACGTTGCTCGAAGGCTAAACTAGCAAGTTTGACTTCGAAGAACACTAAACAGAGTACAACGATCCACATTGATGCTTTGGAATTTCTCAACTCTCTCCATAGAGGAGCTTGTCACGTTTTTGTGCAATTTCAAAAATAACTTGGTCTATTCGCATCTTTACATTACAAAACGTTGCACGAAGGCTACACTAGCAAGTAAGACTTTTAAAAGCACTAAATAGAGTACAACGGCCCACATTGATGCTTTGGAATTGCTCAACTCTCTCCGTAGAGGAGCTTTTCACGTTTTTGTGCAATTTGAGACATAACTTGGTCTATTCGCGTCTTTACCTTACGAAATGTGGCCCGAAGGCTCAACTAGCAAGTTAGACTTCTAAGAACACTAAATAGAGTACAACGATCCGCATTGATGCTTTCGAATTGCTCAACTCACTCCATAGAGTAGCTTTTCACGTTTTTGTGCAATTTCAAACATAACTTGGTCTATTCACATCTTTACCTTAAGAAACGTCGCACGAAGGCTCAACTAGCAAGTAGGACTTTTAAGAGCACTAAATAGAGTAGAACGGCCCATATTGATGCTTTGGAATTGCTCAACTCTCTCCATAGAGGAGCTTTTCACGTTTTTGGGCAATTTGAGACATAACTTGGTCTATTCGCGTCTTTACCTTACGAAATGTGGCACGAAGGCTCAACTAGCAAGTGAGACTTCTAAGAACACTAAATAGAGTACAACGATCCACATTGATGCTTTGGAATTGCTCAACTCTCTCCATAGAGGAGCTTTTCACATTTTTGTGCAATTACAAACATAACTTGGTCTATTCGCATCATTATCTTACGAAACGTTGCACGAAGGCTCAACTAGCATGTAAGACTTTTAAGAGCACTAAATAGAGTACAATGGCCCACATTGATGTTTTGGAATTGCTCAACTCTCCCCATAGAGGAGCTCTTCACGTTTTTGTGCAATTTCAAACATAACTTGGTCTATTCGCATCTTTACCTTACAAAACGTTGCACGAAGGCTCAACTAGCAGGTAAGACTTTTAAAAGCACTAAATAGAGTACAACGACCCACATTGATGCTTTGGAATTGCTCAACTCTCTCCATAGGGGAGCTTTTCACGTTTTTGTGCAATTTCAAACATAACTTGTTCTATTCGCATCTTTACCTTACAAAACGTTGCACGAAGGCTCAACTAGCAGGTAAGACTTTTAAAAGCACTAAATAGAGTACAACGGCCCACATTGATGATTTGGAACTGTTCAACTCTCTCCATAGAGGAGCTTTTCACGTTTTTGTGCAATTTGAGACATAACATGGTCTATTCGCGTCTTTACCTTACGAAATGTGGCACGAAGGCTCAACTAGCAAGTTAAACTTCTAAGAACACTAAATAGAGTACAACGATCGGCATTGATGCTTTGGAATTGCTCAACTCTCTCCATAGAGCAGCTTTTCACGTTTTTGTGCAATTTCAAACATAACTTGGTCTATTCGCATCTTTATCTTACGAAACGTTGCACGAAGGCTAAACTAGCAAGTTAGACTTCTAAGAACACTAAATAGAGTACAACGGTCCACATTGATGCTTTGAAATTGCTCAACTCTCTCCATAGAGGAGCTTCTA
The DNA here is from genome assembly GCF_013401445.1 of Tripterygium wilfordii. Taxonomy (NCBI): domain Eukaryota; kingdom Viridiplantae; phylum Streptophyta; class Magnoliopsida; order Celastrales; family Celastraceae; genus Tripterygium; species Tripterygium wilfordii. The sequence goes on along the minus strand of NC_052237.1, from coordinate 6,181,803 downwards.
ACGTTTTTATGCAATTTCAAAGATAACTTGGTCTATTCGCATCTTCAACTTACGAAACATTGCACGAAGACTAAACTAGCAAGTTAGACTTCTAAGAACATTAAATAGAGTACAACGGTCCACAGTGATGCTTTGGAATTGCTCAACTCTCTCCATAGAGGAGCTTTTCACGTTTATGTGCAAATACAAACGTAACTTTGTCTATTCGCATATTTTACTTGCGAAACGTTGTACGAATTCTAAACTAGCAAGTTAGACTTCTAAGAACACTAAATAGAGTACAACGGTCCACATCGATGCTTTGGAATTGCTCAACTTTCTCCATAGAGGAGCTTTTCATGTTTATGTGCAAATACAGACATAACTTTGTCTATTCGCATCTTTTACTTATGAAACGTTGCACGAAGGCTAAACTAGCAAGTTAGACTTCTAAGAACACTAAATAAAGTACAACGGTCCACATTGATGCTTTGGAATTGCTCAACTCTCTTCATAGAGGAGCTTTTCACGTTTTTGTGCAATTTCAATCATAACTTAGTCTATTCGCATCTTTAACTTACGAAACGTTGCTCGAAGGCTAAACTAGCAAGTTTGACTTCGAAGAACACTAAACAGAGTACAACGATCCACATTGATGCTTTAGAATTTCTCAACTCTCTCCATAGAGGAGCTTGTCACGTTTTTGTGCAATTTCAAAAATAACTTGGTCTATTCGCATCTTTACATTACAAAACGTTGCACGAAGGCTACACTAGAAAGTAAGACTTTTAAAAGCACTAAATAGAGTACAACGGCCCACATTGATGCTTTGGAATTGCTCAACTCTCTCCGTAGAGGAGCTTTTCGCGTTTTTGTGCAATTTGAGACATAACTTGGTCTATTCGCGTCTTTACCTTACGAAATGTGGCCCGAAGGCTCAACTAGCAAGTTAGACTTCTAAGAACACTAAATAGAGTACAACGATCCGCATTGATGCTTTCGAATTGCTCAACTCACTCCATAGAGTAGCTTTTCACGTTTTTGTGCAATTTCAAACATAACTTGGTCTATTCACATCTTTACCTTAAGAAACGTCGCACGAAGGCTCAACTAGCAAGTAGGACTTTTAAGAGCACTAAATAGAGTAGAACGGCTTTGGAATTGCTCAACTCTCTCCATAGAGGAGCTTTTCACGTTTTTGTGCAATTTGAGACATAACCTGGTCTATTCGCGTCTTTACCTTACGAAATGTGGCACGAAGGCTCAACTAGCAAGTGAGACTTCTAAGAACACTAAATAGAGTACAACGATCCACATTGATGCTTTGGAATTGCTCAACTCTCTCCATAGAGGAGCTTTTCACGTTTTTGTGCAATTACAAACATAACTTGGTCTATTCGCATCATTATCTTACGAAACGTTGCACGAAGGCTCAACTAGCATGTAAGACTTTTAAGAGCACTAAATAGAGTACAACGGCCCACATTGATGCTTTGGAATTGCTCAACTCTCCCCATAGAGGAGCTCTTCACGTTTTTGTGCAATTTCAAACATAACTTGGTCTATTCGCGTCTTTACCTTACGAAATGTGGCACGAAGGCTCAACTAGCAAGTTAGACTTCTAAGAACACTAAATAGAGTACAACGATCGGCATTGATGCTTTGGAATTGCTCAACTCTCCCCATAGAGGAGCTTTTCACGTTTTTGTGCAATTTCAAACTTAACTTGGTCTATTCGCATCTTTATCTTACGAAACGTTGCACGAAACCTCAACTAGCAGGTAAGACTTTTAAAAGCACTAAATAGAGTACAACGGCCCACATTGATGATTTGGAACTGCTTAACTCTCTCCATAGAGGAGCTTTTCACGTTTTTGTGCAATTTGAGACATAACATGGTCTATTCGCGTCTTTACCTTACGAAATGTGGCACGAAGGCTCAACTAGCAAGTTAGACTTCTAAGAACACTAAATAGAGTACAACGATCGGCATTGATGCTTTGGAATTGCTCAACTCTCTCCATAGACCAGCTTTTCACGTTTTTGAGCAATTTCAAACATAACTTGGTCTATTCGCATCTTTATCTTACGAAACGTTGCACGAAGGCTCAACTAGCAAGTAAGACTTTTAAGAGCAATAAATAGAGTACAACGGCCCACATTGATGCTTTGGAATTGCTCAACTCTCCCCATAGAGGAGCTCTCCACGTTTTTGTGCAATTTCAAACATAACTTGGTCTATTCGCATCTTTAACTTACGAAACGTTGCACGAAGGCTAAACTAGCAAGTTAGACTTCTAAGAACACTAAATAGAGTACAACGGTCCACATTGATGCTTTGGAATTGCTCAACTCTCTCCATAGAGGAGCTTTTCACGTTTTTTTGCAATTTGAGACATAACTTGGTCTATTCGCGTCTTTACCTTACGAAATGTGGCTCGAAGGCTCAACTAGCAAGCTAGACTTGTAAGAACACTAAATAGAGTACAACGGTCCACATTGATGCTTTGGAATTGCTCAACTCTCTCCATAGAGGAGCTTTTCACGTTTTTGTGCAATTTCAAACATAACTTGGTCTATTCACATCTTTTACTTGCGAAACGTTGCACGAAGGCTAAACTAGCCATTTAGACTTCTAAGAACACTAAATAGAGTACAACGGTCCACATTGATGCTTTGGAATTGCTCAACTTTCTCCATAGAGGAGCTTTTCACGTTTATGTGCAAATACAAACGTAACTTTGTCTATTCGCATCTTTTACTTACGAAACGTTGTACGAAGGCTAAACTAGCAAGTTAGACTTCTAAGAACACTAAATAGAGTACAACGGTCCACATTGATGCTTTGGAATTGCTCAACTCTCTCCATAGTGGAGCTTTTCACGTTTTTGTGCAATTTCAATCATAACTTAGTCTATTCGCATCTTTAACTTACGAAACGTTGCTCGAAGGCTAAACTAGCAAGTTTGACTTCGAAGAACACTAAATAGAGTACAACGATCCACATTGATGCTTTGGAATTTCTCAACTCTCTCCATAGAGGAGCTTTTCACGTTTTTGTGCAATTTCAAACATAACTTGGTCTATTTGCATCTTTACATTACAAAACGTTGCACGAAGGCTACACTAGCAAGAAAGACTTTTAAAAGCACTAAATAGAGTACAACGGCCCACATTGATGCTTTGGAATTGCTCAACTCTCTCCGTAGAGGAGCTTTTCACGTTTTTGTGCAATTTGAGACATAACTTGGTCTATTCGCGTCTTTATCTTACGAAATGGGGCCCGAAGGCTCAACTAGCAAGTTAGACTTCTAAGAACACTAAATAGAGTACAACGATCCGCATTGATGATTTGGAATTGCTCAACTCACTCCATAGAGTAACTTTTCACGTTTTTGTGCAATTTCAAACAGAACTTGGTCTATTCACATCTTTACCTTAAGAAACGTCGCACGAAGGCTCAACTAGCAAGTAGGACTTTTAAGAGCTCTAAATAGAGTACAACGGCCCACATTGATGCTTTGGAATTGCTCAACTCTCCCCATAGAGGAGTTCTTCACTTTTTTGTGCAATTTCAAACATAACTTGTTCTATTCGCATCTTTAACTTACGAAACGTTGCACGAAGGCTAAACTAGCAAGTTAGACTTCTAAGAACACTAAATAGAGTACAACGGTCCACATTGATGCTTTGGAATTGCTCATCTCTCTCCATAGAAGAGCTTCTCACGTTTTTGTGCAATTTCAAAGATAACTTGGTCTATTCGCATCTTCAACTTACGAAACATTGCACGAAGACTAAACTTGCAAGTTAGACTTCTAAGAACACTAAATAGATACAACGGTCCACATTCATGCTTTGGAATTGCTCAACTCTCTCCATAGAGGAGCTTTTCACATTAATGTGCTTGTACAAACATAACTTTGTCTATTCGCATCTTTTACTTACGAAACGTTGTACGAAGGCTAAACTAGCAAGTTAGACTTCTAAGAACACCAAATAGAGTACAACGGTCCACATTGATGCTTTGGAATTGCTCAACTCTCTCCATAGAGGAGCTTTTCACGTTTATGTGCAAATACAAACAAAACGTTGTCTATTCGCATCTTTTACTTACGAAACGTTGCACGAAGGCTAAACTAGCAAGTTAGACTTCTAAGAACACTAAATAGAGTACAACGGTCCACATTGATGCTTTGGAATTGCTCAACTCTCTCCATAGAGGAGCTTTTCACGTTTTTGTGCAATTTCAATCATAACTTGGTCTATTCGCATCTTTAACTGACGAAACGTTGCACGAAGGCTAAACTAGCAAGTTTGACTTCGAAAAACACTAAATAGAGTACAATGATCCATATTGATGCTTTGGAGTTTCTCAACTCTCTCCATAGAGGAGCTTTTCACGTTTTTGTGTAATTTCAAACATAACTTGGTCTATTCGCATCTTTACATTACAAAACGTTGCACGAAGGCTCAACTAGCAAGTAAGACTTTTAAAAGCACTAAATAGAGTACAACGGCCCACATTGATGCTTTGGAATTGCTCAACTCTCTCCGTAGAGGAGCTTTTCACGTTTTTCGTGCAATTTGAGACATAACTTGGTCTATTCGCGTCTTTACCTTAGGAAATGTGGCCCGAAGGCTCAACTAGCAAGTTAGACTTCTAAGAACACTAAATAGAGTACAACGGTCCACATTCATGCTTTGGAATTGCTCAACTCTCTCCATAGAGGAGCTTTTCACGTTTATGTGCAAATACAAACAAAACATTGTCTATTCGCATCTTTTATTTACGAAACGTTGCACGAAGGCTAAACTAGCAAGTTAGACTTCTAAGAACACTAAATAGAGTATAACGGTCCACATTGATGCTTTGGAATTGCTCAACTCTCTCCATAGAGGAGCTTTTCACGTTTTTGTGCAATTTCAATCATAACTTAGTCTATTCGCATCTTTAACTGACGAAATGTTGCACGAAGGCTAAACTAGCAAGTTTGACTTCGAAAAACACTAAATAGAGTACAATGATCCATATTGATGCTTTGGAGTTTCTCAACTCTCTCCATAGAGGAGCTTTTCACGTTTTTGTGTAATTTCAAACATAACTTGGTCTATTCGCATCTTTACATTACAAAACGTTGCACGAAGGCTCAACTAGCAAGTAAGACTTTTAAAAGCACTAAATAGAGTACAACGGCCCACATTGATGCTTTGGAATTGCTCAACTCTCTCCGTAGAGGAGCTTTTCACGTTTTTCGTGCAATTTGAGACATAACTTGGTCTATTTGCGTCTTTACCTTAGGAAATGTGGCCCGAAGGCTCAACTAGCAAGTTAGACTTCTAAGAACACTAAATAGAGTACAACGATCCACATTGATGCTTTGGAATTGCTCAACTCTCTCCATAGAGTAGCTTTTCACGTTTTTGTGCAATTTCAAACATAACTTGGTCTATTCACATCCTTACCTTAAGAAACGTCGCACTAAGGCTCAACTAGCAAGTAGGACTTTTAAGAGCACTAAATAGAGTACAACGGCCCACATTGATGCTTTGGAATTGCTCAACTCTCTCCATAGAGGAGCTTTTCACGTTTTTGTGCAATTTGAGACATAACTTGGTCTATTTGCGTCTTTACCTTACGAAATGTGGCACGAAGGCTCTACTAGCAAGTTAGACTTCCAAGAACACTAAATAGAGTACAACGATCCACATTGATGCTTTGGAATTGCTCAACTCTCTCCATAGAGGAGCTTTTCACGTTTTTGTGCAATTTCAAACATAACTTGGTCTATTCGCATCTTTATCTTACGAAACGTTGCACGAAGGCTCAACTAGCAAGTTAGACTTCTAAGAACACTAAATCGAGTACAACGGTCCACATTGATTCTTTCGAATTGCTCAACTCTCTCCTTAGAGGAGCTTTTCACGTTTTTGTGCAATTTAAAACATAAGTTAGTCTATTCGCATCTTTAACTTACGAAACGTTAGACGAGGGCTAAACTAGTAAGTTAGACTTCTAAGAACACTAAATAGGGTACAACAATCCACATTGATGCTTTGGAATTGCTCAACTCTCTCCATAGAGGAGCTTTTCACGTTTTTGTTCAATTTCAAACATAACTTGGTCTATTCGCATCTTTACCTTACGAAATGTGGCACGAAGGCTCAACTAGCAAGTTAGACTTCCAAGAACACTAAATAGAGTACAACGATCCACATTGATGCTTTGGAATTGCTCATCTCTCTCCATAGAGGAGCTTCTCACGTTTTTGTGCAATTTCAACGGTAACTTGGTCTATTCGCATCTTCAACTTACGAAACATTGCACGAAGACTAAACTTGCAAGTTAGACTTCTAAGAACACTAAATAGAGTACAACGGTCCACATTCATGCTTTGGAATTGCTCAACTCTCTCCATAGAGGAGCTTTTCACGTTTATGTGCAAATACAAACATAACTTTGTCTATTCGCATCTTTTACTTACGAAACGTTGCACGAAGGCTAAACTAGCAAGTTAGACTTCTAAGAACACTAAATCGAGTACAACGGTGCACATTGATTCTTTCGAATTGCTCAACTCTCTCCTTAGAGGAGCTTTTCACGTTTTTGTGCAATTTAAAACATAAGTTAGTCTATTCGCATCTTTAACTTACGAAACGTTAGACGAGGGCTAAACTAGCAAGTTAGACTTCTAAGAACACTAAATAGGGTACAACAATCCACATTGATGCTTTGGAATTGCTCAACTCTCTCCATAGAGGAGCTTTTCACGTTTTTGTTCAATTTCAAACATAACTTGGTCTATTCGCATCTTTACCTTACGAAACGTTGCATGAAGGTTCAACTAGCAAGTAAGACTCTTAAGAGCACTAAATAGAGTAAAACGGTCCACATTGATGCTTTGGAATTGCCCAACTCTCTCCATAAAGGAGCTTTTCACGTTTTTGTGCTATTTCAAACATAACTTAGTCTATTCGCATCTTTAACTTACGAAACGTTGCTCGAAGGCTAAACTAGGAAGTTACACTTCTAAGAACACTAAATAGAGTACAATGATCCACATTGATGCTTTGGAATTGCTCAACTCTCTCCATAGAGGAGCTTTTCACGTTTTTGTGCAATTTCAAACATACTTGGTCTATTCGCATCTTTAACTTACGAAACGTTGCACGAAGGCTAAACTAGCAAGTTAGACTTCTAAGAACACTAAATAGAGTACAATGATCCACATTGATGCTTTGGAATTGCTCAACTCTCTCCATAGAGGAGATTTTCACGTTTTTGTGCAATTTAAAACATAACTTGGTCTATTTACATCTTTACCTTACGAAACGTTGCACGATGGCTAAACTAGCAAGTTAGACTTCTAAGAACACTAAATAGAGTACAACGATCCACATTGATGCTTTGGAATTGCTCAACTCTCTCCATAGAGGAGCTTTTCACGTTTTTGTGCAATTTCAAACATAAGTTGGTCTATTCGCATCTTTACCTTACGAAACGTTCCACGAAGGCTCAACTAGCAAGTGAGACTTTTAAGAGCACTAAATAGAGTACAACGCCCACATTGATGCTTTGGAATTGCTCACCTCTCTCCATAGAGGAGCTTTTCACGTTTTTGTGCAATTTGAGACATAACTTGGTCTATTCGTGTCTTTACCTGACGAAATATGGCACGAAGGCTCAACTAGCAAGTTAGACTTCTAAGAACACTAAATAGAGTACAACGATCCACATTGATGCTTTGGAATTGCTCAACTCTCCCCATAGAGGAGCTTTTCACGTTTTTGTGCAATTTCAAACATAACTTAGTCTATTCGCATCTTTATCTTACGAAACGTTGCGCGAAGGCTCATCTAGCAAGTTAGACTTTTAAGAGCACTAAATAGAGTACAACGGCCCACATTGATGCTTTAGAATTGCTCAACTCTCTCCATAGAGGAGCTCTTCATGTTTTTGTGCAATTTCAAACATAACTTGGTCTATTCGCATCATTACCTTACGAAACCTTGCACGAAGGCTAAACTAGCAAGTTAGACTTCTAAGAACACTAAATCGAGTACAACGATCCACATTGATGCTTTGGAATTGCTCAACTCTCTCCATAGAAGAGCTTTTCACGTTTTTGTGCAATTTCAAACATAACTTGTTCTATTCGCATCTTTATCTTATGAAACGTTGCACAAAGGCTCAACTAGCAAGTAAGACTTTTAAGAGCACTAAATAGAGTACAACGGCCCACATTGATGCTTTGGAATTGCTCAACTCTCCCCATAGAGGAGCTCTTCACGTTTATGTGCAATTTCAAACATAACTTGGTCTATTCGCATCTTCAACTTACGAAACGTTGCACGAAGACTAAACTTGCAAGTTAGACTTCTAAGAACACTAAATAGAGTACAACGGTCCACATTGATGCTTTGGAATTGCTCAACTCTCTCCATAGAGGAGCTTTTCACGTTTATGTGCAAATACAAACATAACTTTGTCTATTTGCATCTTTTAATTACGAAACCTTGCACAAAGGCTAAACTAGCAAGTTCGACTTCTAAGAACACTAAATAGAGTACAATGGCCCACATTGATGCTTTGGAATTGCTCAACTCTCTCCATAGAGGAGCTTTTCACGTTTTTGTGCAATTTCAAAAATAACTTAGTCTATTCGCGTCTTTACGTTACGAAACGTGGCACGAAGGCTCAACTAGCAATTTAGACTCTTAAGAGCACTGAATAGAGTACAACAATCCACATTGATGCTTTGGAATTGCTCAACTCTCTCCATAGGGGAGCTTTTCACGTTTTTGTGCAATTTCAAACATAACTTGGTCTATTTGCATTGTTTACTTATGAAACGTTGCACGAAGGCGCAACTAGCAAGTTAGACTTCTAAGAACACTAAATAGAGTACAACGATCCACATTGATGCTTTGGAATTGCTCAACTCTCTCCATAGAGGAGCTTTTCACGTTTTTGTGCAATTTCAAACATAACTTGGTCTATTCGCATCTTTACCTTACGAAACGTTCCACGAAGGCTCAACTAGCAAGTGAGACTTTTAAGAGCACTAAATAGAGTACAACGGCCCACATTGATGCTTTGGAATTGCTCACCTCTCTCCATAGAGGAGCTTTACACGTTTTTATGCAATTTGAGACATAACTTGGTCTATTCGTGTCTTTACCTGACAAAATGTGACACGAAGGCTCAACTAGCAAGTTAGACTTCTAAGAACACTAAATAGAGTACAACGATCCCTATTGATGCTTTGGAATTGCTCAACTCTCTCCATAGAGGAGCTTTTCACGTTTTTGTGCAATTTCAAACATAACTTGGTCTATTCGCATCTTTATCTTACGAAACGTTGCTCGAAGGCTCAACTAGCAAGTTAAACTTTTAAGAGCACTAAATAGAGTACAACGGTCCACATTGATGCTTTGGAATTGCCCAACTCTCTCCATAAAGGAGCTTTTCACGTTTTTGTGCTATTTCAAACATAACTTAGTCTATTCGCATCTTTAACTTACGAAACGTTGCTCGAAGGCTAAACTAGGAAGTTACACTTCTAAGAACACTAAATAGAGTACAATGATCCACATTGATGCTTTGGAATTGCTCAACTCTCTCCATAGAGGAGCTTTTCACGTTTTTGTGCAATTTCAAACATACTTGGTCTATTCGCATCTTTAACTTACGAAACGTTGCACGAAGGCTAAACTAGCAAGTTAGACTTCTAAGAACACTAAATAGAGTACAATGATCCACATTGATGCTTTGGAATTGCTCAACTCTCTCCATAGAGGAGATTTTCACGTTTTTGTGCAATTTAAAACATAACTTGGTCTATTTACATCTTTACCTTACGAAACGTTGCACGATGGCTAAACTAGCAAGTTAGACTTCTAAGAACACTAAATAGAGTACAACGATCCACATTGATGCTTTGGAATTGCTCAACTCTCTCCATAGAGGAGCTTTTCACGTTTTTGTGCAATTTCAAACATAACTTGGTCTATTCGCATCTTTACCTTACGAAACGTTCCACGAAGGCTCAACTAGCAAGTGAGACTTTTAAGAGCACTAAATAGAGTACAACGGCCCACATTGATGCTTTGGAATTGCTCACCTCTCTCCATAGAGGAGCTTTACACGTTTTTATGCAATTTGAGACATAACTTGGTCTATTCGTGTCTTTACCTGACAAAATGTGACACGAAGGCTCAACTAGCAAGTTAGACTTCTAAGAACACTAAATAGAGTACAACGATCCCTATTGATGCTTTGGAATTGCTCAACTCTCTCCATAGAGGAGCTTTTCACGTTTTTGTGCAATTTCAAACATAACTTGGTCTATTCGCATCTTTATCTTACGAAACGTTGCTCGAAGGCTCAACTAGCAAGTTAAACTTTTAAGAGCACTAAATAGAGTACAACGGCCAACATTGATGCTTTAGAATTGCTCAACTCTCTCCATAGAGGAGCTCTTCACGTTTTTGTGCAATTTCAAACATAACTTGGTCTATTCGCATCATTACCTTACGAAACATTGCACGACGGCTAAACTAGCAAGTTAGACTTCTAAGAACACTAAATAGAGTACAACGATCCACATTGATGCTTTGGAATTGCTCAACTCTCTTCATAGAGGAGCTTTTCACGTTTTTGTGCATTATCAAACGTAAATTGGTCTATTCACATCTTTATCTTACGAAACGTTGCACGAAGGCTCAACTAGCAAGTAAGACTTTTAAGAGCACTAAATAGACTGCAACGGCCGACATTGATGCTTTGGAATTGCTCAACTCTCTCCATAGAGGAGCTTTTCACCTTTTTGTGCAATTTGAGACATAACTTGGTCTATTCGCGTCTTTACCTTACGAAATGTGGCACGAAGGCTCAACTAGCAAGTTAGACTTCTAAGAACACTAAAAAGACTACAACGATCCACATTGATGCTTTGGAGTTGCTCAACTCTCTCCATAGAAGAGCTTTTCACGTTTTTGTGCAATTTCAAACATAACTTGGTCTATTCGCATCTTTATCTTACGAAACGTTGCACGAAGGCTCAACTAGCAAGTTAGACTTCTAAGAACACTAAATAGAGTACAACGATCCACATTGATGCTTTGGAAGTGCTCAACTCACTCCTTAGAGGAGCTTTTCACGTTTTTGTGCAATTTCAAACATAACTTGGTCTATTCGCATCTTTCCCTTACAAAACGTTGCATGAAGGCTAAACTAGCAAGTTAGACTTCTAAGAACACTAAATAGAGTACAACGATCCACATTGATGCTTTGGAATTGCTCAACTCTCTCCTTAGAGGAGCTTTTCACGTTTTTGTGCAATTTCAAACATAACTTGGTCTATTCGCATCTTTCCCTTACAAAACGTTGCATGAAGGCTCAACTAGCAAGAAAGACTTTTCAGAGCACTAAATAGAGTGCAGCAGCTCACATTGATGCTTTGGAATTGCTCAACTCTCTCCATAGAAGAGCTTTTCACGTTTTTGTGCAATTTGAGACATAACTTGGTCTATTCGCGTCTTTACCTTACGAAATGTGGCACGAAGGCTCAACTAGCAAGCTAGACTTCTAAGAACACTAAATAGAGTACAACGGTCCACATTGACGCTTTGGAATTGCCCAACCCCCTCCATAGAGGAGCTTTTCACTTTTTGTGCAATTTGAGACATAACTTGCTCTATTCGCGTCTTTACGTTACGAAACGTGGCACGAAGGCTCAACTAGCAATTTAGACTCTTAAGAGCACTGAATAGAGTACAATGGTCCACATTGATGCTTTGGAATTGCTCAACTCTCTCCATAGAGGAGTTTTTCATGTTTTTGTGTAATTTCAAACATAACTTGGTCTATTTGCATCTTTTACTTTTGAAACGTTGCACGAAGGCGCAACTAGCAAGTTAGACTTCTAAGAACACTAAATAGAGTACAACGATCCACATTGATGCTTTGGAATTGCTCAACTCTCTCCATAGAGGAGCTTTTCACGTTTTTGTGCAATTTCAAACATAACTTGGTCTATTCGCATCTTTACCTTACGAAACGTTCCACGAAGGCTCAACTAGCAAGTGAGACTTTTAAGAGCACTAAATAGAGTACAACGGCCCACATTGATGCTTTGGAATTGCTCACCTCTCTCCATAGAGGAGCTTTTCACGTTTTTATGCAATTTGAGACATAACTTGGTCTATTCGTGTCTTTACCTGACGAAATGTGGCACGAAGGCTCAACTAGCAAGTTAGACTTCTAAGAACACTAAGTAGAGTACAACGATCCACATTGATGCTTTGGAATCGCTCAACTCTCTCCATAGAGGAGCTTTTCACGTTTTTGTGCAATTTGAGACATAACTTGCTCTATTCGCGTCTTTACGTTACGAAACGTGGCACGAAGGCTCAACTAGCAATTTAGACTCTTAAGAGCACTGAATAGAGTACAACGGTCCACATTGATGCTTTGGAATTGCTCAACTCTCTCCATAGAGGAGTTTTTCATGTTTTTGTGCAATTTCAAACATAACTTGGTCTATTTGCATCTTTTACTTTTGAAACGTTGCACGAAGGCGCAACTAGCAAGTTAGACTTCTAAGAACACTAAATAGAGTACAACGATCCACATTGATGCTTTGGAATTGCTCAACTCTCTCCATAGAGGAGCTTTTCACGTTTTTGTGCAATTTCAAACATAACTTGGTCTATTCGCATCTTTACCTTACGAAACGTTCCACGAAGGCTCAACTAGCAAGTGAGACTTCTAAGAGCACTAAATAGAGTACAACGGCCCACATTGATGCTTTGGAATTGCTCACCTCTCTCCATAGAGGAGCTTTTCACGTTTTTATGCAATTTGAGACATAACTTGGTCTATTCGTGTCTTTACCTGACGAAATGTGGCACGAAGGCTCAACTAGCAAGTTAGACTTCTAAGAACACTAAGTAGAGTACAACGATCCACATTGATGCTTTGGAATCGCTCAACTCTCTCCATAGAGGAGCTTTTCACGTTTTTGTGCAATTTCAAACATAACTTGGTCTATTCGCATCTTTACCTTACGAAACGTTCCACGAAGGCTCAACTAGAAAGTGTGACTTCTAAGAGCACTAAATAGAGTACAACGGCCCACATTGATGCTTTGGAATTGCTCACCTCTCTCCATAGAGGAGCTTTTCACGTTTTTATGCAATTTGAGACATAACTTGGTCTATTCGTGTCTTTACCTGACGAAATGTGGCACGAAGGCTCAACTAGCAAGTTAGACTGCTAAGAACACTAAGTAGAGTACAACGATCCACATTCATGCTTTGGAATCGCTCAACTCTCTCCATAGAGGAGCTTTTCACGTTTTTGTGCAATTTCAAACATAACTTGGTCTATTCGCATCTTTATCTTACGAAACGTTGCACGAAGGTTGAACTAGCAAGTAAGACTTTTAAGAGCACTAAATAGAGTTCAACGGCCCACATTGATGGTTTTGAATTGCTCAACTCTCTCCGTGGAGGAGCTCTTCACGTTTTCGTGCAATTTCAAACATACCTTGGTCTATTCGCGTCTTTACCTTACGAAACGTTGCACGAAGGCTAAACTAGCAAGTTAGACTTTTAAGAACACTAAATAGAGTACAACGGTCCACATTGATGCTTTCGAATTGCTCAACTCTCTCCATAGAGGAGCTTTTCACGTTTTTGTGCAATTTAAAAAATAACTTAGTCTATTCGCGTCTTTACGTTACGAAACGTGGCACGAAGGCTCAACTAGCAATTTAGACTCTTAAGAGCACTGAATAGAGTACAACAATCCACATTGATGCTTTGGAATTGCTCAACTCTCTCCGTAGACGAGCTTTTCACGTTTTTGTGCAATTTCAAACATAACTTGGTCTATTCGCATCTTTACCTTACGAAACGTTCCACGAAGGCTCAACTAGCAAGTGAGACTTCTAAGAGCACTAAATAGAGTACAACGGCCCACATTGATGCTTTGGAATTGCTCACCTCTCTCCATAGAGGAGCTTTTCACGTTTTTATGCAATTTGAGACATAACTTGGTCTATTCGTGTCTTTACCTGACGAAATGTGGCACGAAGGCTCAACTAGCAAGTTAGACTGCTAAGAACACTAAGTAGAGTACAACGATCCACATTCATGCTTTGGAATCGCTCAACTCTCTCCATAGAGGAGCTTTTCACGTTTTTGTGCAATTTCAAACATAACTTGGTCTATTCGCATCTTTATCTTACGAAACGTTGCACGAAGGTTGAACTAGCAAGTAAGACTTTTAAGAGCACTAAATAGAGTCAACGGCCCACATTGATGTTTTGAATTGCTCAACTCTCTCCGTGGAGGAGCTCTTCACGTTTTCGTGCAATTTCAAACAACTTGGTCTATTCGCGTCTTTACCTTACGAAACGTTGCACGAAGGCTAAACTAGCAAGTTAGACTTCTAAGAACACTAAATAGAGTACAACGATCCACATTGATGCTTTGGAATTGCTCAACTCTCTCCTTAGAGGAGCTTTTCACGTTTTTGTGCAATTTCAAACATAACTTGGTCTATTCGCATCTTTACCTTACGAAATGTGGCACGAAGGCTCAACTAGCAAGCTAGACTTCTAAGAACACTAAATAGAGTACAACGGTCCACATTGACGCTTTGGAATTGCTCAACCCCCTCCATGGAGGAGCTTTTCACGTTTTTGTGCAATTTGAGACATAACTTGCTCTATTCGCGTCTTTACGTTACGAAACGTGGCACGTAGGCTCAACTAGCAATTTAGACTCTTAAGAGCACTGAATAGACTACAACGGTCCACATTGATGCTTTGGAATTGCTCAACTCTCTCCATAGAGGAGTTTTTCACGTTTTTGTGCAATTTCAAACATAACTTGGTCTATTTGCATCTTTTACTTTTGAAACGTTGCACGAAGGCGCAACTAGCAAGTTAGACTTCTAAGAACACTAAATAGAGTACAACGATCCACATTGATGCTTTGGAATTGCTCAACTCTCTCCATAGAGGAGCTTTTCACGTTTTTGTGCAATTTCAAACATAACTTGGTCTATTCGCATCTTTACCTTACGAAACGTTCCACGAAGGCTCAACTAGCAAGTAGACTTTAAGAGCACTAAATAGAGTACAACGGCCCACATTGATGCTTTGGAATTGCTCACTCTCTCCATAGAGGAGCTTTTCACGTTTTTATGCAATTTGAGACATAACTTGGTCTATTCGTGTCTTTACCTGACGAAATGTGGCACGAAGGCTCAACTAGCAAGTTAGACTTCTAAGAACACTAAGTAGAGTACAATGATCCACATTGATGCTTTGGAATCGCTCAACTCTCTCCATAGAGGAGCTTTTCACGTTTTTGTGTAATTTCAAACATAACTTGGTCTATTCGCATCTTTATCTTACGAAACGTTGCACGAAGGCTGAACTAGCAAGTAAGACTTTTAAGAGCACTAAATAGAGTTCAACGGCCCACATTGATGGTTTTGAATTGCTCAACTCTCTCCGTGGAGGAGCTCTTCACGTTTTCGTGCAATTTCAAACATAACTTGGTCTATTCGCATCTTTACCTTACGAAACGTTACACGAAGGCTAAACTAGCAAGTTAGATTTCTAAGAACACTAAATAGAGTACAACGATCCACATTGATGCTTTGAAATTGCTCAACTCTCTCCATAGAGGAGCTTTTCACGTTTTTGTGCAATTTCAAACATAACTTGGTCTATTCGCATCTTTAACTTACGAAACGTTGCACGAAGGCTAAACTAGCAAGTTAGACTTCTAAGAACACTAAATAGAGTATAATGGTCCACATTGATATTTTGGAATTGCTCAACTCTCTCCATAGAGGAGCTTTTCACGTTTTTGTGCAATTTCAAACATAACTTGGTCTATTCGCATCTTTACCTTACAAAACGTGGCAAGAAGGCTCAAGTAGCAAGTTAGACTTTTAAGAGCACTAAATAGAGTACAACGGCCCACATTGATGCTTTTGAATTGCTCAACTCTCTCCATAGAGGAGCTTTTCACGTTTTTATGCAATTTGAGACATAACTTGGTCTATTCGTGTCTTTACCTTACGAAACGTGGCACGAAGGCTCAACTAGCAAGTTAGACTTTTAAGAGCACTAAATAGGGTAAAACGGTCCACATTGATGCTTTGGAATTGCTCAACTCCTTCAATAGAGGAGCTTTTCACGTTTTTGTGCAATTTCAAACATAACTTGGTCTATTCGCGTCTTTACCTTACGAAACGTTGCACGAAGACTAAACTTGCAAGTTAGACTTCTAAGAACACTAAATAGAGTACAACGGTCCACATTGATGCTTTGGAATTGCTCAACTCTCTCCATAGAGGAGCTTTTCACGTTTTTGTGCAATTTCAAACATAACTTGGTCTATTCGCATCTTTACCTTACAAAACGTTGGACGAAGGCTCAACTAGCGAGAGACTTTTAAGAGAACTAAATAGAGTACACGGCCCACATTGATGCTTTGGAATTGCTCAACTCTCCCATAGAGGAGCTCTTCACGTTTTTGTGCAATTTCAAACATAACTTGGTCTATTCGCATCTTTAACTTACGAAACGTTGCACGAAGGCTAAACTAGCAAGTTAGACTTCTAAGAACACTAAATAGAGTATAATGGTCCACATTGATATTTTGGAATTGCTCAACTCTCTCCATAGAGGAGCTTCTCACGTTTTTGTGCAATTTCAAACAAACTTGGTCTATTCGCATCTTCAACTTACGAAACGTTGCACGAAGACTAAACTGCAAGTTAGACTTCTAAGAACACTAAATAGAGTACAACGGTCCACATTGATGCTTTGGAATTGCTCAACTCTCTCCATAGAGGAGCTTTTCACGTTTAGTGCAATACAAACATAACTTTGTCTATTCGCATCTTTACTTACGAAACGTTGCACGAAGGCTAAACTAGCAAGTTAGACTTTTAAGAACACTAAATAGAGTACAACGGTCCACATTGATGCTTTCGAATTGCTCAACTCTCTCCATAGAGGAGCTTTTCACGTTTTTGTGCAATTTAAAAAATAACTTAGTCTATTCGCGTCTTTACGTTACGAAACGTGGCACGAAGGCTCAACTAGCAATTTAGACTCTTAAGAGCACTGAATAGAGTACAACAATCCACATTGATGCTTTGGAATTGCTCAACTCTCTCCGTAGACGAGCTTTTCACGTTTTTGTGCAATTTCAAACATAACTTGGTCTATTCACATCTTTACCTTACGAAACGTTCCACGAAGGCTCAACTAGCAAATGAGACTTTTAAGAGCACTAAATAGAGTACAACGGCCCACATTGATGCTTTGGAATTGCTCACCTCTCTCCATGGAGGAGCTTTTCACGTTTTTATGCAATTTGAGACATAACTTGGTCTATTCGTGTCTTTACCTGACGAAATGTGGCACGAAGGCTCAACTAGTAAGTTAGACTTCTAAGAACACTAAATAGAGTACAACGATCCACATTGATGCTCTGGAATTGCTCAACTCTCTCCATAGAGGAGCTTTTCACGTTTTTGTGCAATTTCAAACATAACTTGGTCTATTCGAATCTTTATCTTACGAAACGTTGCACGAAGGCGCAACTAGCAAGTAAGACTCTTAAGAGCACTAAATAGAGTTCAACGGCCCACATTGATGCTTTGGAATTGCTTAACTCTCTCCATAGAGGAGCTCTTCACGTTTTCATGCAATTTCAAACATACCTTGGTCTATTCGCATCTTTACCTTACGAAACGTTGCACGAAGGCTAAACTAGCAAGTTAGACTTCTAAGAACACTAAATAGAGTACAATGATCCACATTGATGCTTTGGAATTGCTCAACTCTCTCCATAGAGGAGCTTTTCACGTTTTTATGCAATTTGAGACAGAACTTGGTCTATTCGTGTCTTTACCTGACGAAATGTGGCACGAAGGCTCAACTAGTAAGTTAGACTTCTAAGAACACTAAATAGAGTACAACGATCCACATTGATGCTTTGGAATTGCTCAACTCTCTCCATAGAGGAGCTTTTCACGCTTTTGTGCAATTTGAGACATAACTTGGTCTATTCGCGTCTTTACCTTACGAAACGTGGCACGAAGGCTCAACTAGCAAGTTAGACTTTTAAGAGCACTAAATAGAGTACAACGGTCCACATTGATGCTTTGGCATTGCTCAACTCTCTCCATAGAGGAGCTTTTCACGTTTTTGTGCAATTCGAGACATAACTTGGTCTATTGGCGTCTTTACCTTACGAAATGTGACACGAAGGCTCAACTAGCAAGTTAGACTTTTAAGAGCACTAAATAGAGTACAACGGTCCACATTGATGCTTTGGAATTGCTCAACTCTCTCCTTAGTGGAGCTTTTCACGTTTTTGTGGAATTTCAAACATAACTTGGTCTATTTGCATCTTTACCTTACGAAACGTTGCACGATGGCTCAACTAGCAAGAAAGACTTTTCAGAGCACTAAATAGAGTGCAGCAGCTCACATTGATGCTTTGGAATTGCTCAACTCTCTCCATAGAGGAGCTTTTCACGTTTTTGTGCAATTTGAGACATAACTTGGTCTATTCGCGTCTTTACCTTACGAAATGTGGCACGAAGGCTCAACTAGCAAGCTAGACTTCTAAGAACACTAAATAGAGTACAACGGTCCACATTGATGTTGGAATTGCTCAACCCCTCCATAGAGGAGCTTTTCACGTTTTTGTGCAATTTGAGACATAACTTGTCTATTCGCGTCTTTACTTACGAAACGTGGCACGAAGGCTCAACTAGCAATTTAGACTCTTAAGAGCACTAAATAGAGTACAACGGTCCACATTGATGCTTTGGAATTGCTCAACTCTCTCCATAGAGGAGCTTTTCACTTTTTTGTGCAATTCGAGACATAACTTGGTCTATTCGCATATTTACCTTACGAAACGTGGCACGAAGGCTCAACTAGCAAGTTAGACTTATAAGAGCACTAAATAGAGTACAACGGTCCACATTGATGCCTTGGAATTGCTCAACTCTCTCCATAGAGGAGTTTTTCACGTTTTGGTGCAATTTGAGACATAACTTGGTCTATTCGCGTCTTTACCTTACGAAACGTGGCAAGAAGGCTCAACTAGCAAGTTAGACTTCTAAGAACACTAAATAGAGTACAACGATCCACATTGATGCTTTGGAATTGCTCAACTCTCTCCATAGAGGAGCTTTTCACGTTTTTGTGCAATTTCAAACATAACTTGGTCTATTCGCATCTTTACCTTACGAAACGTTCCACGAAGGCTCAACTAGCAAGTGAGACTTTTAAGAGCACTAAATAGAGTACAACGGCAACATTGATGCTTTGGAATTGCTCACTCTCTCCATAGAGGAGCTTTTCACGTTTTTATGCAATTTGAGACATAACTTGGTCTATTCGTGTCTTTACCTACGAAATGTGCACGAAGGCTCAACTAGCAAGTTAGACTTCTAAGAACACTAATAGAGTACAACGCCACATTGATGCTTTGGAATGCTCAACTCTCTCCATAGAGGAGCTTTTCACGTTTTTGTGCAATTTCAAACATAACTTGGTCTATTCGCATCTTTATCTTACGAAACGTTGCACGAAGGCTGAACTAGCAAGTAAGACTTTAAGAGCACTAAATAGAGTACGGCCCACATTGATGTTTGAATTGCTCAACTCTCTCCGTGGAGGAGCTTTCACGTTTTGTGCAATTTCAAACATAACTTGGTCTATTCGCATCTTTACCTTACGAAACGTTGCACGAAGGCTAACTAGCAAGTTAGACTTCTAAGAACACTAAATAGAGTACAACGATCCACATTGATGCTTTGAATTGCTCAACTCTCTCCATAGAGGAGCTTTTCACGTTTTGTGCAATTTCAAACATAACTTGGTCTATTCGCATCTTACCTTACAAAACGTTGCATGAAGGCTCAACTAGCAAGAAAGACTTTTCAGAGCACTAAATAGAGTACAACAGCCCACATTGATGCTTTGGAATTGCTCAACTCTCTCCATAGAGGAGCTTTTCACGTTTTTGTGAAATTTGAGACATAACTTTGTCTATTCGCGTCTTTACCTTACGAAATGTGGCACGAAGGCTCAACTAGCAAGTTAGACTTCTAATAACACTAAATAGAGTACAACGGTCCACATTGATGCTTTGGAATTGCTCAACTCTCTCCATAGAGGAGCTTCTCACGTTTTTGTGCAATTTCAAACATAACTTGGTCTATTTGCATCTTTTACTTATGAAACGTTGCACGAAGGCGCAACTAGCAAGTTAGACTTCTAAGAACACTAAATAGAGTACAAGGATCCACATTGATGCTTTGGAATTGCTCAACTCTCTCCATAGAGGAGCTTTTCACGTTTTTGTGCAATTCGAGACATAACTTGGTCTATTGGCGTCTTTACCTTACGAAACGTGACACGAAGGCTCAACTAGCAAGTTAGACTTTTAAGAGCACTAAATAGAGTACAACGGTCCACATTGATGCTTTGGAATTGCTCAACTCTCTCCTTAGTGGAGCTTTTCACGTTTTTGTGCAATTTCAAACATAACTTGGTCTATTGCATCTTTACCTTACGAAACGTTGCACGGCTGAACTAGCAAGAAAGACTTTTCAGAGCACTAAATAGAGTGCACAGCTCACATTGATGCTTTGGAATTGCTCAACTCTCTCCATAGAGGAGCTTTTCACGTTTTTGTGCAATTTGAGACATAACTTGGTCTATTCGCGTCTTTACCTTACGAAATGTGGCACGAAGGCTCAACTAGCAAGCTAGACTTCTAAGAACACTAAATAGAGTACAACGGTCCACATTGACTTGTTGGAATTGCTCAACCCCCTCCATAGAGGAGCTTTTCATGTTTTTGTGCAATTTGAGACATAACTTGCTCTATTCGCGTCTTTACGTTACGAAACGTGGCACGAAGGCTCAACTAGCAATTTAGACTCTTAAGAGCACTAAATAGAGTACAACGGTCCACATTGATGCTTTGGAATTGCTCAACTCTCTCCATAGAGGAGCTTTTCACTTTTTTGTGCAATTCGAGACATAACTTGGTCTATTCGCATATTTACCTTACGAAACGTGGCACGAAGGCTCAACTAGCAAGTTAGACTTTTAAGAGCACTAAATAGAGTACAACGGTCCACATTGATGCCTTGGAATTGCTCAACTCTCTCCATAGAGGAGTTTTTCACGTTTTGGTGCAATTTGAGACATAACTTGGTCTATTCGCGTCTTTACCTTACGAAACGTGGCAAGAAGGCTCAACTAGCAAGTTAGACTTCTAAGAACACTAAATAGAGTACAACGATCCACATTGATGCTTTGGAATTGCTCAACTCTCTCCATAGAGGAGCTTTTCACGTTTTTGTGCAATTTCAAACATAACTTGGTCTATTCGCATCTTTACCTTACGAAACGTTCCACGAAGGCTCAACTAGCAAGTAGACTTTTAAGAGCACTAAATAGAGTACAACGGCCACATTGATGCTTTGGAATTGCTCACTCTCTCCATAGAGGAGCTTTTCACGTTTTTATGCAATTTGAACATAACTTGGTCTATTCGTGTCTTTACCTTACGAAATGTGGCACGAAGGCTCAACTAGCAAGTTAGACTTCTAAGAACACTAATAGAGTACAACGATCCACATTGATGCTTTGGAATGCTCAACTCTCTCCATAGAGGAGCTTTTCACGTTTTTGTGCAATTTCAAACATATCTTGGTCTATTCGCATCTTTATCTTACGAAACGTTGCACGAAGGCTAACTAGCAAGTAAGACTTTTAAGAGCACTAAATAGAGTCACGGCCCACATTAATGGTTTTGAATTGCTCAACTCTCTCCGTGGAGGAGCTCTTCACGTTTTCGTGCAATTTCAAACATAACTTGGTCTATTCGCATCTTTACCTTACGAAACGTTGCACGAAGGCTAAACTAGCAAGTTAGACTTCTAAGAACACTAAATAGAGTACAACGATCCACATTGATGCTTTGAAATTGCTCAACTCTCTCCATAGAGGAGCTTTTCACATTTTTGTGCAATTTCAAACATAACTTGGTCTATTCGCATCCTTACCTTACAAAACGTTGCATGAAGGCTCAACTAGCAAGAAAGACCTTTCAGAGCACTAAATAGAGTACAACAGCCCATATTGATGCTTTGGAATTGCTCAACTCTCTCCATAGAGGAGCTTTTCACGTTTTTGTGCAATTTGAACATAACTTGTCTATTCGCGTCTTTACCTTACGAAACGTGCACGAAGGCTCAACTAGCAAGTTAGACTTCTAACAACACTAAATAGAGTACAACGGTCCACATTGATGCTTTGGAATTGCTCAACTCTCTCCATAGAGGAGCTTTTCACGTTTTTGTGCAATTTCAAACATAACTTGGTCTATTGCATCTTTACTTATGAAACGTTGCACGAAAGGCAACTAGCAAGTTAGACTTCTAAGAACACTAAATAGAGTACAAGGATCCACATTGATGCTTTGGAATTGCTCAACTCTCTCCATAGAGGAGCTTTTCACGTTTTTGTGCAATTTCAAACATAACTTGGTCTATTCACATCTTTACCTTACAAAACGTTGCACGAAGGCTCAACTAGCGAGTAGACTTTAAGAGCTCTAAATAGAGTACAACGGCCCACATTGATGCTTTGAATTGCTCAACTCTCCCATAGAGGAGCTCTTCACGTTTTTGTGCAATTTCAAACATAACTTGGTCTATTCGCATCTTTAACTTACGAAACGTTGCACGAAGGCTAAACTAGCAAGTTAGACTTCTAAGAACACGAAATAGAGTAAACGGTCCACATTGATATTTTGGAATTGTTCAACTCTCTCCATAGAGGAGCTTCTCACGTTTTTGTGCAATTTCAAACACAACTTGGTCTATTCGCATCTTACTTACGAAACGTTGCACGAAGACTAAACTTGCAAGTTAGACTTCTAAGAACACTAAATAGAGTACAACGGTCCACATTGATGCTTTGGAATTGCTCAACTCTCTCCATAGAGGAGCTTTTCACGTTTATGTGCAATACAAACATAACTTGTCTATTCGCATCTTTACTTACGAAACGTTGCACGAAGGCTCAACTAGCAAGTTAGACTTTTAAGAACACTAAATAGAGTACAACGGTCCACATTGATGCTTTGGAATTGCTCAACTCTCTCCATAGAGGAGCTTTTCACGTTTTTGTGCAATTTAAAAAATAACTTAGTCTATTCGCGTCTTTACTTACGAAACGTGGCACGAAGGCTCAACTAGCAATTTAGACTCTTAAGAGCACTGAATAGAGTACAACAATCCACATTGATGCTTTGGAATTGCTCAACTCTCTCCGTAGACGAGCTTTTCACGTTTTTGTGCAATTTGAACATAACTTGGTCTATTCGTGTCTTTACCTGACGAAATGTGGCACGAAGGCTCAACTAGTTAGACTTCTAAGAACACTAAATAGAGTACAACGATCCACATTGATGCTTTGGAATTGCTCAACTCTCTCCATAGAGGAGCGTTTCACGTTTTTGTGCAATTTCAAACATAACTTGGTCTATTCGATCTTTATCTTACGAAACGTTGCACGAAGGCGCAACTAGCAAGTAGACTTTAAGAGCACTAAATAGAGTACAACGGCCCACATTGATGCTTTGGAATTGCTCAACTCTCTCCATAGAGGAGCTTCACGTTTTCATGCAATTTCAAACATACTTGGTCTATTTGCATCTTTACCTTACGAAACGTTGCACGAAGGCTAAACTAGCAAGTTAGACTTCTAAGAACACTAAATAGAGTACAACGATCCACATTGATGCTTTGGAATTGCTCAACTCTCTCCATAGAGGAGCTTTTCACGTTTTTATGCAATTTGAGACAGAACTTGGTCTATTCGTGTCTTTACCTACGAAACGTGGCACGAAGGCTCAACTAGTAAGTTAGACTTCTAAGAACACTAAATAGAGTACAACGATCCACATTGATGCTTTGGAATTGCTCAACTCTCTCCATAGAGGAGCTTTTCACGTTTTTGTGCAATTTGAGACATAAATTGGTCAATTCGCGTTTACCTTACAAACGTGGCACGAATGCTCAACTAGCAAGTTAGACTTTTAAGAGCACTAAATAGAGTACAACGGTCCACATTGATGCTTTGGAATTGCTCAACTCTCTCCATAGAGGAGCTTTTCTCGCTTTTATGCAATTTGAGACATAACTTGGTCTATTCGTGTCTTTACCTTACGAAACGTGGCACGAAGGCTCAACTAGCAAGTTAGACTCTTAAGAGCACTAAATAGAGTACAACGGTCCACATTGATGCTTTGGAATTGCTCAACTCTCTCCATAGAGGAGCTTTTCACGTTTTTGTGCAATTCGAGACATAACTTGGCCTATTGGCGTCTTTACCTTACGAAACGTGCACGAAGGCTCAACTAGCAAGTTAGACTTTTAAGAGCACTAAATAGAGTACAACAATCCACATTGATGCTTTGGAATTGCTCAACTCTCTCCATAGAGGAGCTTTTCACTTTTTTGTGCAATTCGAGACATAACTAGTCTATTCGCATATTTACCTACGAAACGTGGCACGAAGGCTCAACTAGCAAGTTAGACTTTTAAGAGCACTAAATAGAGTACAACGGTCCACATTGATGCTTTGGAATTGCTCAACTCTCTCCTTAGTGGAGCTTTTCACGTTTTTGTGCAAATACAAACATAACTTTGTCTATTCGCATCTTTTACTTACGAAACGTTGCACGAAAAGTCTTACTAGCAAGTTAGACTTCTAAGAACACTAAATAGAGTAGAACGGTCCACATTGATATTTTGGAATTGTTCAACTCTCTCCATAGAGGAGCTTCTCACGTTTTTGTGCAATTTCAAACACAACTTGGTCTATTCGCATCTTCAACTTACGAAACGTTGCACGAAGACTAAACTTGCAAGTTAGACTTCCAAGAACACTAAATAGAGTACAACGGTCCACATTGATGCTTTGGAATTGCTCAACTCTCTCCATAGAGGAGCTTTTCACGTTTATGTGCAAATACAAACATAACTTTGTCTATTCGCATCTTTTACTTACGAAACGTTGCACGAAGGCTCAACTAGCAAGTTAGACTTTTAAGAACACTAAATAGAGTACAACGGTCCACATTGATGCTTTCGAATTGCTCAACTCTCTCCATAGAGGAGCTTTTCACGTTTTTGTGCAATTTAAAAAATAACTTAGTCTATTCGCGTCTTTACGTTACAAAATGTGGCACGAAGGCTCAACTAGCAATTTAGACTCTTAAGAGCACTGAATAGAGTACAAAAATCCACATTGATGCTTTGGAATTGCTCAACTCTCTCCGTAGACGAGCTTTTCACGTTTTTGTGCAATTTCAAACATAACTTGGTCTATTCGCATCTTTACCTTACGAAACGTTCCACGAAGGCTCAACTAGCAAATGAGACTTTTAAGAGCACTAAATAGAGTACAACGGCCCACATTGATGCTTTGGAATTGCTCACCTCTCTCCATAGAGGAGCTTTTCATGTTTTTATGCAATTTGAGACATAACTTGGTCTATTCGTATCTTTACCTGACGAAATGTGGCACGAAGGCTCAACTAGTAAGTTAGACTTCTAAGAACACTAAATAGAGTACAACGATCCACATTGATGCTTTGGAATTGCTCAACTCTCTCCATAGAGGAGCGTTTCACGTTTTTGTGCAATTTCAAACATAACTTGGTCTATTCGAATCTTTATCTTACGAAACGTTGCACGAAGGCGCAACTAGCAAGTAAGACTTTTAAGAGCTCTAAATAGAGTTCAACGGCCCACATTGATGCTTTGGAATTGCTTAACTCTCTCCATAGAGGAGCTCTTCACGTTTTCATGCAATTTCAAACATACCTTGGTCTATTCGCATCTTTACCTTACGAAACGTTGCACGAAGGCTAAACTAGCAAGTTAGACTTCTAAGAACACTAAATAGAGTACAACGATCCACATTGATGCTTTGGAATTGCTCAACTCTCTCCATAGAGGAGCTTTTCACGTTTTTATGCAATTTGAGACAGAACTTGGTCTATTCGTGTCTTTACCTGACGAAATGTGGCACGAATGCTCAACTAGTAAGTTAGACTTCTAAGAACCCTAAATAGAGTACAAAGATCCACATTGATGCTTTGGAATTGCTCAACTCTCTCCATAGAGGAGCTTTTCACGTTTTTGCGCAATTTGAGACATAAATTGGTCAATTCGCGTCTTTACCTTACGAAACGTGGCACGAATGCTCAACTAGCAAGTTAGACTTTTAAGAGCACTAAATAGAGTACAACGGTCCACATTGATGCTTTGGAATTGCTCAACTCTCTCCATAGAGGAGCTTTTCACGCTTTTGTGCAATTTGAGACATAACTTGGTCTATTCGTGTCTTTACCTTACGAAACGTGGCACGAAGGCTCAACTAGCAAGTTAGACTTTTAAGAGCACTAAATAGAGTACAACGGTCCACATTGATGCTTTGGCATTGCTCAACTCTCTCCATAGAGGAGCTTTTCACGTTTTTGTGCAATTCGAGACATAACTTGGTCTATTGGCGTCTTTACCTTACGAAACGTGACACGAAGGCTCAACTAGCAAGTTAGACTTTTAAGAGCACTAAATAGAGTACAACGGTCCACATTGATGCTTTGGAATTGCTCAACTCTCTCGTAGAGGAGCTTTTCACTTTTTTGTGCAATTCGAGACATAACTTGGTCTATTCGCATATTTACCTTACGAAACGTGGCACGAAGGCTCAACTAGCAAGTTAGACTTTTAAGAGCACTAAATAGAGTACAACGGTCCACATTGATGCTTTGGAATTGCTCAACTCTCTCCATAGAGGAGTTTTTCACGTTTTGGTGCAGTTTGAGACATAACTTGGTCTATTCGTGTCTTTACCTGACGAAATGTGGCACGAAGGCTCAACTAGTAAGTTAGACTTCTAAGAACACTAAATAGAGTACAACGATCAACATTGATGCTTTGGAATTGCTCAACTCTCTCCATAGAGGAGCTTTTCACGTTTATGTGCAAATACAAACATAACTTTGTCTATTCGCATCTTTTACTTACGAAACGTTGCACGAAGGCTCAACTAGCAAGTTAGACTTTTAAGAACACTAAATAGAGTACAACGGTCCACATTGATGCTTTCGAATTGCTCAACTCTCTCCATAGAGGAGCTTTTCACTTTTTGTGCAATTTAAAAAATAACTTAGTCTATTCGCGTCTTTACGTTACAAAACGTGGCACGAAGGCTCAACTAGCAATTTAGACTCTTAAGAGCACTGAATAGAGTACAAAAATCCACATTGATGCTTTGGAATTGCTCAACTCTCTCCGTAGACGAGCTTTTCACGTTTTTGTGCAATTTCAAACATAACTTGGTCTATTCGCATCTTTACCTTACGAAACGTTCCACGAAGGCTCAACTAGCAAATGAGACTTTTAAGAGCACTAAATAGAGTACAACGGCCCACATTGATGCTTTGGAATTGCTCAACTCTCTCCATAGAGGAGCTTTCACGTTTTTATGCAATTTCAAACATAACTTGGTCTATTCGCATCTTTACCTGACGAAATGTGCACGAAGGCTCAACTAGTAAGTTAGACTTCTAAGAACACTAAATGAGTACAACGATCCACATTGATGCTTTGGAATTGCTCAACTCTCTCCATAGAGGAGCTTTCACGTTTTTTGCAATTTGAACATACTTGGTCTATTCGTCTTTACCTACGAAACGTTGGCACGAATGCTCAACTAGCAAGTTAGACTTCTAAGAACCACTAAATAGAGTACAACGATCCACATGATGCTTTGGAATTGCTCAACTCTCTCCATAGAGGAGCTTTTCACGTTTTGCAATTTGAGACATATTGGTCTATTCGTCTTTACCTTACGAACGTGGCACGAATGCTCAACTAGCAAGTTAGACTTTAAGAGCACTAAATAGAGTACAACGTCCACATTGATGCTTTGGAATTGCTCAACTCTCTCCATAGAGGAGCTTTTCACGTTTTTGCAATTTGAGACAAACTTGGTCTATTCGTGTCTTACCTTACGAAACGTGGCACGAGATGCTCAACTAGCAAGTTAGACTTTTAAGAGCACTAAATAGAGTAACAACGGTCCACATTGATGCTTTGGAATTGCTCAACTCTCTCCATAGAGGAGCTTTTCACGTTTTGTGCAATTCGAGACATAAATTGGTCTATTCGCGTCTTTACCTTACGAAACGTGCACGAAGGCTCAACTAGCAAGTTAGACTTTTAAGAGCACTAAATAGAGTACAACGGTCCACATTGATGCTTTGGAATTGCTCAACTCTCTCCATAGAGGAGCTTTTCACTTTTGTGCAATTCGAGACATAACTTGGTCTATTCGTATTTACCTTACGAAACGTGGCACGAAGGCTCAACTAGCAAGTTAGACTTTTAAGAGCACTAAATAGAGTACAACGGTCCACATTGATGCTTTGGAATTGCTCAACTCTCTCCATAGAGGGTTTTTCACGTTTTGTGCAATTCGAGACATAACTTGGTCTATTCGTCTTTACCTTACGAAACGTGGCACGAAGGCTCAACTAGCAAGTTAGACTTTAAGAGCACTAAATAGAGTACAACGATCCACATTGATGCTTTGGAATTGCTCAACTCTCTCCATAGAGGAGCTTTTCACGTTTTTGTGCAATTTCAAACATAACTTGGTCTATTCGAATCTTTACCTTACGAAACGTGCACGAAGGCGCAACTAGCAAGTAGACTTTTAAGAGCACTAAATAGAGTACAACGCCCACATTGATGCTTTGGAATTGCTCAACTCTCTCCATAGAGGAGCTTTTCACGTTTTGTGCAATTTCAAACATAACTTGGTCTATTCGCATCTTTACCTTACGAAACGTTGCACGAAGGCTCAACTAGCAAGTTAGACTTCTAAGAACACTAAATGAGTACAACGATCCACATTGATGCTTTGGAATTGCTCAACTCTCTCCATAGAGGAGCTTTTCACGTTTTGTGCAATTTCAAACATTACTTGGTCTATTCGCATCTTTACCTTACGAAACGTTGCATGAAGGCTCAACTAGCAAAGACTTTTCAGAGCACTAAATAGAGTGCAGCCTCACATTGATGCTTTGGAATTGCTCAACTCTCTCCATAGAGGAGCTTTTCACGTTTTTGTGCAATTTGACAAAACTTGGTCTATTCGCGTCTTTACCTACGAAACTGTGGCACGAAGGCTCAACTAGCAAGCTAGACTTCTAAGAACACTAAATAGAGTACAACGGTCCACATTGACGCTTGGAATTGCTCAACCCTCCATAGAGGAGCTTTTCACGTTTGTGCAATTTGAGACATAACTTGCTCTATTCGCGTCTTTACCGTTACGAAACGTGCACGAAGGCCTCAACTAGCAATTTAGACTTTTAAGAGCACTGAATAGAGTACAACGGTCCACATTGATGCTTTGGAATGCTCAACTCTCTCCATAGAGGAGCTTTTCACGTTTTGTGCAATTTGAGACATAACTTGGTCTATTCGCGTCTTTACTTACGAAATGTGCACGAAGGCTCAACTAGCAAGCTAGACTTCTAAGAACACTAAATAGAGTTACAACGGTCC